>NC_138582.1:68723504-71371004 GCF_964289735.1 Phaethon aethereus
ATCTTTCTCAAAATTTCTTCCTTTGGGGCAAAGATTTCCAATGCGTGGCCTCGATCCAATGGTAGTCAATTGGAAAATCTGAGCATAAATCACCCAACCATTTCTTTAACTAGTTGGGAAAAGAAAATATAAACTTTTGACTGTAAAAGTATGACACCCGGCTAGAGTAGACTGGGACTTCATTTAGTTAAGACTAGGACTCACTTTTGGCATGGGGTACCCTGGCAAACACCATACCAAATGCTCAGCTAGGCCTTCCTCCTTCTGTTCCCCATCGTGACCTCTGTATGAGAAGGGAACCTTTCTTTCCCACCAGGAGAAGCAAAGGAGGTGGGAGGAGTTTGGAAACACAGTGGTGATAAACTGCATGTCCTGAGTACCTGTTGTAGCATGCTGCTTAGAATCATAGAATAGTTTGGGTTGGAAGGGACCTTTAAAGGTCATCTAGTCCAACCCCCTTCAATGACCAGAGACATCTTCAACTAGATCAGGTTGCTCAGAGCCCCGTTCAGCCTGACTCTGAATGTTTCCAGAGATGGGGCATCTACCACCTCTCTGGGCAACCTGTGCCAGTGTTTCACCACCGTCGTTGTGAAAAATGTCTTCCTTACATCTAGTCTAAATCTACCTTCTTTTGGTTTAAAACCATTACCCCTTATCCTATTGCAACAGGCCCTGCTAAAAAGTCCGTCCCCATCTTTCTTAGAAGCCCCCTGTAAGTACTGAAAGGCTACAAAAAGATCTCCCCAGAGCCTTCTCTTCTCCAGGATGAACAACCCCAACTCTCAGCCTGTCCTCACAGGCCTTGTCCTATTGCTACAGGCCCTACTAAAAAGTTTGTCTCCAAAGGTATGGAAACTTGCTGGCCTAGCCGGGTATGGCGGCTGAGGCAGAGCTACTGTTCCAGGCTGTCCAGACTCAGCCAGGTGTCATTCTGACCAGGATCACATCCTGTTTTCAAGGCTTTAGTCACCCCGATCAGCACCAGAACCTGTTACATTTATTTTCTGCACAGCAGGATACATCTGAAGGGTAGGACTTTGACTTAGTCCTAAATCTAACAAGGTTTTGGGTGACCAGGTTAAAAACTGTAGTGTTTTCTTTAGTAACCCATCCCTAGCACAAAATTATTCAGCTAACTCTTTGTATGCTTGCAGGGAGAGAAGAGGGTACAAAACAGACTACCTACCACAAGTTCATAGGGCCAGACCCCAAATCCCACCCCTCTGGAGCTAGAATACATAGCCTGGGACTACAGGATGTTTCAGAGCATCAGAACTCTGTCTTGAAGATGCTCACCTGCAAGCTTTTTTGAAGACACAGCTGGAAGAAGATGGGTGCTACCTTCTGTTGACTCTGTAGCTTTGGCAATTGGAGCACTTCCTAGAAAACAGAAGATCTGGGATTCAGCTCCTTTCTCTGCTTAAAGAGAGTCAAATACACACTGACCATTACCTGAGAGAACGACCTCATCACCAAGGTATTGACTGTCCAGGAAGGTATGGAGGGGAAAGGGAGCTTTTACTACAGAAACCATCCTCGATAGGAAGGGATTAATCAGGCAAGAAAGAAAGTTCGCGTAAGGCCATGGCAGTATTTTTATACTATAGGCTTTTAATGTAAAATACACAAGCCATCCCTGGAGCAGGAATGGAGAGGCAGATCTCCATTCCAGCAGACAGCCCGAAGCACTTAGACTACAGTGCTTGCACACAAGACTGCAAGCGGTTTCACCACTTCAAACGGGTGGGTGAGATGCCACCCAGAATGATGCAGGGATTACAGCCATCTCCTGGGAGGTGGGGAATGTAGGTTGACTCTTCCCCATCCCTGGCCTCGCCCCCCTGCCCCAGACAAACTATGTGAATCTGGATGTCCTATTTTCTGTGCAAGTGCTGAAACTACCGAGCTATCATGTAATTTGGGTGCACCGACTAACTCCTCTTGTGGGAGTTTTCTAGAAGGTGGCATTTAGGTGGAGGAGCAGTTGGTTTTGACATCCCGGTAGATGTAGGTAGGGAAATGTATAGGTAATACAGGGGGATACTCTTTGAGTAGGAGGTTGAACTAGATGAGCTTCCAAAGAGCACCTCTGTGGCACTACTGAATGTAGGTGTCTCCAGATAGAAGGCAGCTGGTCAGGATTTCTGGATCATGTTTTTTGACTTGGGTATTTAAATTCTGCAGTAAAAGCCTAAAACCAGCGATGTTTTCATTGCCTTGGTCCCAGAAATTTGCAGCCTAAAGACTGGACTGCACAAGCTCTGGTCCTGGAGAAGTCGGCTGCAAATCCTGATAAGGAGTTGTCATCAAATTATGTGGCTATAAATGCAAACGCCTGGGTGGGCACTGGAAGCGAACCCCTCAGCCTCTCCCCATCGCTTGCTCCCAGTGCCCCCACGTAACCTTTGGTCTCCCCAACGCTGGCATCACCCAGCAAATGTCCCTCCACAACCTTCCCCATCTCCCGTAGCTTTATTTCTCCCCAAGGCCTCCTTCACATTCCCACAGGCTTCCTCCCCTGGTTGCACAGCCTCCGGTGCCTGGTTTGATTATCCCGAGTTACCCAATAAGCCCTGGGATGCCATCCCTCTGGTCTCCACTCCCGCTCCGCTGCCTCCAGCAAATCAAGCAGACGTGTACACACCAGTCAGACAATTTGCCTGGTGTTGTTCCTCTTCCCGTCCCGCTCCCTCCCGCCCCGGTGTTTATCCTGAGATTAGGGAGCTCCTTGGGCGAAGGACTTCCCTTTTCGCCGCTTGGGACGCACGCAGCATGTAGTGAGTGACCTCTCATTTCATAAAGAACCGCAAAACAGCAGGGCCGTGCTCTCCCCGGAGGAAACTGCTGCCTTTGGTGGCGCGGTGGGCAACCGCCTGGCTCCCTGCGCAGCACCTGCGTCTCTCCGCAGCGCGAAGCGCGCTCAGCGCTGCTTTCTAACTGTTTTCTCCAAATATCCCGTTTCCTGTGGCTGTTCTTTAAATAGCGCCTTGAAGATTATTTTAAAGACGTTCAAAACACACTTGCCGCCCGTTTGGGGTGGTGGTTTTTTTTTAATTTTTTTTTTACTCCTTCTTGCATGACGATATTTTCACATCGTGGGAGACAGGAACAGCTCGAGGAAGCTGCGAAGTTGCACGGAGTACACGGCGGGGGGGGGGTGTGGGATGTGGGAAGGGGGGAGAGCGATACGGTTTCTAGGACCGTCCACCCAGTACCGACATTTTCTGATTGCGCACGCTCTCCGTGCGGAGCTGCGAGTTTCGGGATGACGGTGGGACTTCATTCACGGGGGGTGGCCCGCCGGAGGGGGCCGGCCCGGGCGGCGGCCGCGCTCCACGGAGTCCCTTTCCCAGCAAGAGAGGCCGAGATGCAAAGGAGAAATGACAGCACGGAAAACGGAGTATTTTTATCAGGGCTGGTGCCCGGGGTGAGCGGCGGGCGGAAAGTGCCCCCCCCCGGCCCCCGCCGCCCCCGCCGGCAGTGGCATCAAAGGGAATCTCCCTTCTTGCGGCGTGTCAGCACCGGGGATGAGCGCACCGGCCCGTCACGGCATTTTCACTTCTCCCGGCGCTTACTCAACAGGCCGGGGGGGGGGGGGGGCGGCATTTTGGGGGGGGCGGGGGGGAGGACTCCCAACCAGCCGCCGCTTCTGCCATGAGGTCACCGCCGCGCTATGCGCGCCCGCCGCCGCCCCTGCTCCGCTCCGTTGCGTCAGGCAGGGGGTATCCCCGCCGCGGCCGAGCGGGGCATCCCCGCCGCGGAAACACTCCGCGCTTCCACGCGTGTCCCTCACTAGCTGGGCGGAGGGGGAGGGGATCCTAGAGCCCCTCCACCGCCCCCTCACAGCGGGCGTTTGGCCGCCGCTCGGGAATGTCAAGGGGCTCGCCGTGGGGCGGGCGGGGATGGGATGGGATGGGATGGGATGGGAAAGCAGCGCAGGCTGCACCGTGGGCATCGCCCCGCGCCCGCGGCCCAGATACGCGGAGCACGCGGAGGGGGAGCCCGGCCGCCGAGCGCAGCAGCCGGGCGCAGCTTTTTTTGGGGGGGGAGGAGAACCGAGGCCGGCGACCCCCGCCAGCGGCCGGCTGCGGCTTTCCCCCTCCAGAGGGTCGCGGGGGGCAGCCGAGGGGGAGGGTGGTGTGCACGGGGTGTGGGGGGGCTGCGTGGGCGCGTCGGGGTCCCCGCACTCCACGCCCTGCGCAGAGGAAGCCGGGCGCGGGCGGGGGCACGGCCCCACGACAATGGGACTCGCCGGCGCTATAAATACCCGCCCGCCTCTATATTTGGTTTGGCCGGATCACAACCGGAGAGCCCAAAAATAGCCCCGCGCGCCCGCCCGCCCCGCCGCCGCCGCCGCCGCCGCCGCTCAATGGGCTCCGGCTCCGCCCCCTCCCCCGCGCGATCCCGATCGCCCTGCATGGGGCCCGGCGGCTAAATTTAGCAACGCCGCTTGCGTCAATGACGCTGCTGCCGTGCGTCAGCCCGCTACGCCCCGCCCCTCGGAACGGGGCCCGCCGCGTCCTGTGCGTGGATTGGCCGCGGCGGCACGAGGATGGCGTTCCGCGGTGACGTTGAGGCGCTGATTGGCCCCGTCGGGGGCCGGCTTGCCTCCGGAGGGAAAGCGTCGCCGCGTGGGGAGCCCGGCGGCCGGCGGGTTCCCCCGCGGGGGGGGCCGGGGGCCTGGCAGCCGCGCCGGCCCGGGAGGGAGGCCCCGGCGGCTCGGGAAGGGGATCCTGGGCCCGTGCGTGCCCCCCGCGCCTCACCGCACCGCACCGCTGGTCCGCCCAAGCCCGCGCCGGCCCCGGCCGCCTCTCCCCGCCGTCCGGAACGGGAGCGCGGCCGGCGGCGGTGCCGGCGCTGAGCTGGTGGAGCGAGAGGCGGCGGGGCCCGAGCAGGCAAAGCGAAGGTGCCGCCGCCGCCGGTCGTTCCTCCGCGGGGCGGCGGGTGTGCGCCAAAGCGGGGCGCCTCGCCTGGCCCCGGCGCCCGTCTGTTGAACTCGTGTCGCAGAGCCCCTCCGTAGGAAGCACAAGCACAGCAACGGCCATAACGGCCGCAGCGAGAGAGAGTAGCAAACGGCCCAGCTGCCGGCAGCGGAAGTAAACACCGCACCGGGCACGGCGGCGGGCGGCTGCTGCCAGCGGAGGCGGCGGGGAACGCGGCCGCCGCGGCCTCGGTGCCCCAGGCAGACACACAGACACAAGCAGGCGGCAGCCCGGGCGTTCTCCGGGCCGCTCGCTCGAGTGCCCGCTCAGAGGGGCACCTTCCCCAACCTGCTCCTTGCTCCTGCGCACTGCGAGGTTTCAAAACAAAATAAAAAAAAAAAGGGGTGGGGAAGGGAAAAAGAAAAAAGGGCAAAAGAAAAGCTAAAAAAATTTAAAAAGTAAAAAGAAAAAAGGCGAAAAGAGAAAAAAAGTCAAAAAAAAAGAAACCTTTAATAATTCCTCCTGAAAGTGCCACTAATTAACCAAGCAAAGCTCTTTTCCCCTTGAACCACTCCAGTAAAGAGTTGCTGTGTTTGCAAAACAACACAACACGATCAATATGATGATGATGATGATAATAATAATAATAATAATGACAATAATAATTTTGGGAGCCACTTTCCAGGCTGCCGCGGGCAGCCGGCCACCCTGTCCCGCTTGTCGCCTCACCCGCGCGGCTTGGCCCGGCCCGGCCCGGCTCGGCTCGGCTCGGTTCGGCCCGGCGCGGCCCGGCTCGGCCCGGCCCGGCCCGGCTCGGCTCGGCTCGGCGCGGCTCTGCACGGCTCGGCACGGCGCGGCGCGGTGCGGCGGGAGCGCGGCCGCACACACTGAGGCGGAGGGGGGGGGGTCAGTAGCGTCAGGCTCCCATGGCGTCACTATTGACGTTTCGCATTCCAGCCGCTCTATGGAGAGGCCGCTAGGGCTCCTCTCACATAAATGACGTTCAGAGCGAGGGAGCGGAGAGCAGCGCAGAGAGGCGCCTCCGTCCCCTCTCTCCGCGCAGGCACACGCGCACCCCGGGGCACTCGCACTCGCACCGGGGACGCGGGCGCAGGTCCCGGCCCGGCTCCCGCCGCGCACGCACAAAGGCGCATCGCGACAGCGGTTCCTCGGCATCCCTCGCCCGCCTGGCCGCTCCCTCCCTCCGCCCGGGGACGGGCTCCTGGCTCCTCCGGCTCTCGCTACCCTTTTCCATGCCTCGGGATAACGCACTCTCCGGACCTGCCGCCGCCGGGAGTCCCCGGGGTTTTGTGTCTCTGCCGCTGGACAGCGCCTACATGCGCCTTTAAAGGAAGCGGGCACCTACAAACTAGATGTAAAGACGGAACCTCCACAGCAACCGAGTACGTATACGAACGAGCGGGAGCGGCCGAGGGAGAGGGACAATGCGACGTGTCCCCACTCCGCCAAAGTTGCGCCGCCGGGGGAGATGCCGGGGAGGCGCCGGCGGCGGGCGGCGCGGCTCAGCCGCCGCGTTATATCGTGCCGGGCGCCGCCGGAAAACTTTTTCCCCTCTCCTTCTTCCTCCCCCGTTGGATGCTCATTTGCCGCTCGGCTTCCGAGCCTCCCCGCCGGCTCAGCCGGCCCCGCCGTGCCCGGGGCACCGGCCGCCCCTCGCAAACGGGAGGGCTGTGCTGGAGAGGAGCGGGAGCCGGAGCCGGTGGTACTGAGGTATTTCTGCTAGTTGTTGTCATGGAAATGATGCTGCCGGCGGCGGCGGCGGCGGCGGCGGGGAGTTTTGCAGCGCCGGTGATGAATGGCAGCAATTTGTCTCCTGCCTTAAACCGCGCTTGGGAAGTCGG
This sequence comes from Phaethon aethereus, assembly GCF_964289735.1. NCBI lineage: Eukaryota > Metazoa > Chordata > Aves > Phaethontiformes > Phaethontidae > Phaethon > Phaethon aethereus. The sequence continues at coordinate 68,730,292 of NC_138582.1, forward strand.
TGGGTTGGTTTGCAGGAGTTCGAGCTGTTGTAACAGGGACTGCCGGGGCAGGTTGATCGCCTCGCACTTTGGGGAGAGAGCAGCCCCCTCGGCAGCCCGAAGGAGCTCGCCTCAAGAGGTAATTGCTGGAGTGTGACATATTGTATGGAAATGAGTCGGAATCTTTGCTCGGCACGTCTGCCCGGCATCTGCTCCTCGGGCACGAGCGCTTTTCCCCTCCGGAGCTCAGGATGGGGAAAGGAGGGGCAGCGGTGCCCCGGCGCGGGTGGTGCGGTGAGGGGAGGCTCCCTCCCTGGCCCCGCGGCGGCCCTGGCTTTTGCCTTCTTGCCTTGGTAGCTGCGAAAGGAGTTTCGGTCTTGGAAAAGAAGCGAGAAGGCGCGGGCGCAGGGTTGTGACAGTATGTCGGGGGCCGGCTATCGGGACGGCATTATCGCCATACTCTGTCTCGGGCGGAGATGCGGCTCACCTTCGCGCGGCTGGTTAATAACGCTGTTACTTAAGTTGCACTTTTTGGAGGCGATGGATTCCGTGCGAGGATATTTCCCAGGGAAAGGGCGGAAAACGCTGTTTTCTGTAGGGGGTGGTGGTGTGTTGGGATCGGATTTTTTTTTTTTCTCCGGAAAAAAAAAAAAGAAAAAAGTTTGGGAATGAATCGCGAACTTTTATCCAAGCCGCTTCACTCGATTACATTCTTCGCCCTATTTTTCTCTCCTCCGTGGAGACCGTTGTATGCTGGAGTCAAGTCCCGTAAAAAAACAAAACAAAACAAAACAAAAAAACCACCAGACGCAAGCAATGGACTAAACCAGACCAGACGGTTTCTTCGGAGGTGAATCTCACGCGAGTCCGTGGATATTTGCCGGAGTGACCGTGCGGCTCGGGACGATCCACCCCCCCCCCCCCAAAAAAAAAAATAGCGAACTAACCGGCGGTGGAAATCGAGCTCGAAACTTTTTAATTCAATGGAGCTTCCCCCTCCGCGGTCCCTCCCGGGTAAATGAAGGTTTCGAAACTCGCCCGAAGAAGTCACCATCACAATGGAGTATTTCACGGTTTCCTCCTCGTATTACAGGGTGGGGAGGGGTGTCACTCGGGCCTGAATGTAAAGTGCACGGAGGAAGAAAAGAGCTTTGACAAGGGGAGTTATTTCCTCCTAATTTACAGCCCTTACGGCTCTGCGCCCCTGGCTCGGCCGGCGGCAGCCCGGGGGGGTGCTGCATGGCTAAAAGCGCGGCCAGTGTCTCTAAGGTAACCGGCGGCCCGGGGAGGGGGTAACCGGGAGCGCGGGTCTCGGGCCCCCGGCGCCGGGAGTGGGGGAAGCCTCCTCGCAGGAGCTCGGCCACAGAGCGGGGCGGGAACACAACCCTCGGGAGAGACAGGGCCGAGCTCACGGTCACTGAGCACCCCAGGAGCTGGGGGAGAGGGTGTCAAAGGCGAGGGGAAGGCAAAAAAAAAAAAAAAAAGACAAGGAGCCGGGAAAGAGTCGCCGGGGAGTGGATCCCGTGGGCAGGGGCCGGCTCATCCCCTGCGCTGCAGCGGAGCCCCCGGCCCTGCTGGTAGCGGCGGGCCGGCGGGGGCTGAGCGCTCCCTCGGGGCGGGGGAACGCGCTCCCTCCCCGGCGCCCACGGCGGTGGCCGTGGGGCGTCCCGCGGGGCCCAGAAACGCCGGTGGGTAGCCGGGCTGGTAGGATACCCCTCCGGTCCGATAGGTGCCTTGTATAGAAACTCTCCGCCTGCTGCTGCTGGCAGCGTCCCCACCGCCCCCCCTAAAAAAAAAAAAAGTTCCCGCGGGGAAGTTGACGCACGGAGATGCTGCCCCGCTTGTTGTAGTCGGCCCGCCCGGGGCTCTCCTCTTGCCTTCCCCAGGCTCCTTGCTCGGAGAACAAACCGGCGGCTCCGTTGTCCTAGCCCGCTGCTTTCTTCTGCCTTTTGTGTGATGAGGGAGCGGGAGCCGTCCGGCTCCCCCTTCCCACCCGTGGGGCGAGGCTTGCCGTCCGAGCGTGGGGGAAGCTCCCCCTCGAGGCGCTCCGCCGCGGGTGGGGGTGGGTGGGTGTGTGTGTGTGGAGGGGCTCCCATCTATCCCGCCGCCTCCTGACTCTGCCTTCTCCTCCCGCCGCTGGCGGACAGAGCCCGGGTCGGAAGAGCGCGCCCCGCCGAGGCCAGGCCCCAGGCCCGCCCCCGCAGAGAGGTCCCAGCCGGCTCCCAGCCCGCCGCCGCCCCCGCCGCCCGCCGCCGCCCGCACCTCAAGCCCCACCATTCAGCGCGCAAGATACCCGCCAGGTAAGCTGCCGCTCCGCGGGCCGGGCGGCCCGGCTGCTCCCGGAGAGGAGGAAGAGGAGGGAGGAGGAGGAAGGGGGATGCGGTGGTGGTGCGTGTGCGAGAGAGCCCCGGCCGCGGCCCTCACCCTTCCCAATCCCTTTGGCATCATCGGGCCCCGACGTCCCGTACCGGGGCCGCGGGGTGTTTAAACCCCAGTAGGGTCCGGGCAGCGCCCGCGTTTCCACAGGGCTTTCAGCCATACCGTGCCCGGGCACATGGGGCTTGCGAGCCCCCAGCCGAAGACGTGACAGCTTTTCGGGGGAGAAGGGGTAGTGGGATGTTAGCCTCCCTGTGAAGAGCCCAGCATCCCGGATTGTCAGGCTCTCGCAAAGACAGCAGAATTGATAAGCTAATAGCTCTGAATGTCCCTACCCTGTTTGTGTATTTTTACCCATTCATTTGGGCTTTGATGACAGGTTGCTCTTCCATGCGCCTCCTCTGGGGCTTTTTCTTTTTCTTTTTTTTTTTTTTTTAATAATGTTGGGTAAAGAAGAAAAAATCCCAGGTTATTTACCTTGCAGGGTAATTAATATTTGTGCCCTCAGTGGAAAAGTAGGGGTTAGAATTAGTCAGTCAAGCGTGCTGGCAAAGGGCGAGGTAGGAGGAGTTGCGCAGAGTGGACCAGACCTTTAGGTTAGGGTTATTTTTTCTGTCCTCAGGTTAAACTCATTTTAGACTTCTGTTTTCTTACTCCGCTTTGCACAGGATTCAGTGACATAACCCTGTTATGCTCGGGGCGGGGAAACATCATGATCTGTTTGCCTGGACTCCTGCTCATTTTCTGAGCTAGCCAAAAAGCCTTTTCCCTTCATAGGGTTGTGTATCAACACATCCACTGGTGACATTATCTGTCCACTCGTTTGGTGGTGTTCTTCGGTCAGTTCTCAGTGGAGGTGTGTGGAAGGAATTTCTTTCCCTTGCTATTTTATTAAGCACTGATCACTAGGTTTGAACAGATTGTCCTTAAGCTAACAAATGATAGTAATAAGGCTTGTCAAGAGATGTGTGTGTGTGGAAGGGCATGTGAACAGATATTGATAGGAAAAAAGAGAATGGTAGAAAAAAGGCAAAAAAACCCCAGTGGGAGGCGAGGCTTGTGAAAGAGTTGTCCTGCTTTTTCCTGTAAGTATTTGGATTTACAACCAAGAAAGTCTTAATTTCAGAAAAATGCACTATTTTTTTCTCAGTTTTTAATGTTTTCTTGAGAAGAAGAAAGATCTGAATGGTTTGTGACAGTATGATCACTGAAATCTGGTGCTTACTTTAAATATGTTTATCTGCAAAGCATGCAGGAAAGAATTAGAAGTTCATTTAACACAAATTATATGAATACCTGCATGGCTGGCTCAAGTGAAAATTTTAAAATTCTAAGTGAAGGGAGTTCTTAAAATACTGATGAAAGCCCACTTTTTTTTTTTTAGTATGAATTGTTACTCAAGTGCTTTTGGAATATAAATTACCACAATTAAGAAGAGATGAACTGCACCTATTTTTAATATATATTTTCCCCATATTTACTTTTCTCTTTACAAAAGAATTTATACTAATCTATACATTTTATTCCTCTGTTGTGGAACTGAAACACACCATGCACATTTAGTTTGGGTTGCAAATACTGGGCTAGGATCTCACAGTGTTTAGTCAGGCAAACCTCAAGTGGATTGCAGAATTGGGTCCATTATTTCCTGAGAGCAGCAAAGGAAATAGCAGACTAGTAGGAAAAGTAAAAGACAAAAAAAATCAAATCTTTTTAGCCAGGCACTGTGTTGCTTCAACCATCCCAGCTACCAGTGAACCGCATTAATTTTTATGACTAATGGATAAAAGCAATTATATTAGCAGCCTCAACCTTGCTTTCCCATAAAAACAGAAACAGAAATACCATATACTTTTTCTCTTACATTTTTGCAAACTTAAGGATATGTTGTACCACGCACTTTTGGTAGAATGCTCTACCACAGATAAGCCTTGAAACTACTAGTTAGACAGCAACCTTAAATTATTAGCTGACCAGAAATATGCTTCAAAGGCCTGGAGTTGAGTAAGCAAAATCGATGTTTGCAAGTCCTAAGTAGCAAACACTGTGATGTGAGTTGTTCCTCTGACATGTACTGCAGATGCTGTTTCTTTTAACATAAATACAATTTTTAATATTATGCATTTGATAATCTCGTTTACCCTTCATGAAAATTTTATGGCACAGTCGCACGCATAACAGAGATAGATTTAGAGCCATAAACTTTTCATTCCGCTTATCTAATTCTCATTGACACCTGTGTATATTAAGCAGCAGATGTAGGGCAGCTTGAGATGGATTCATCTCTCATTGACACTGGTATAAATTTGACTTGTTCCCACGACTAGATGAGAGCAGGCTCCCCAATACCTAATTCTTAGTCAATCCCCAACGCGCGTTTCTTGTTGAAAGGCAAAGACTGGAGACTAATTTATATGTCCCCTGTCCAGGCGAGAAAGGGAGCCGGGTGTCTAACTGACTCTGTGAAGGGAGGGAAAGCTTCTAGGAAAGAAGTTCGCGAGGGCCTGGGCCGCGGCCTCGGCGCGCTGGGCCTGCTGTTAACGTCCCCCTTTGCCCTTGCAGATATGCCCTGTGTGCAAGCGCAGTATAGTCCTTCACCGCCCGGTTCAAATTATGCAGCTCAGACCTACGCGTATGGCTCGGAGTACGGCTCGGAGATCATGAACCCTGACTATGCCAAGCTAACCATGGACCTGAGCAGTACCGAAATCACCGCCACTGCCACCACCTCCCTTCCCAGCTTCAGCACCTTTATGGAGGGCTACTCTGGCAGCTACGAGCTCAAGCCTTCCTGCCTCTACCAAATGCAATCTGCCTCCTCCGGCCAGAGGCCCCTCATAAAGATGGAAGACACCCGGCTCTCCCCGTACCAGCCCTCGCTGCCACCCTCCACGGACGAGGGGATGCCCAGCACTTCCATGTACTTCAAGCAATCTCCGCCCTCCACGCCCACCACGCCCGGCTTTCCCTCTCACCAGAGCCTGTGGGATGAGCCCCCGCTGCAGCCCACGCAGACCTGCCTGCCGCCCGGACACCTGATGGACGCTGCCCCCATGAAGACAGTGCCTCCGCGCTTCCCCCTCTTCCACTTCAAGCACTCGCCCCCCCACACGCCGGCCGCAGCCGCCCACATGTGCTACGACCCTGCCTCCCTCAGCCTGCCCCTGGGCTCCGACAGACCCGCTGCCAGCCAGACACCCATGGAGAGCCATTCCTATGGGCTTCACCTGGCCAAAAGACCAGCCGCCTTAGCCTTCTCACCGCTCGGCCTCAACGCAGCCACCTCCAGCCTGATGGGCGAGAGCAGCGGCGGCAGCAGCGGCCTCCCATCTCCACCCAGCAGGAGCTCCTCGTCCGGGGAAGGCACCTGCGCCGTCTGTGGGGATAATGCCGCCTGCCAGCACTACGGGGTACGGACATGCGAGGGCTGCAAGGGCTTTTTCAAGGTGAGAGCTCTGCCGTTTGCTCCCCTCCCCGCTTCCCCCAGCCCCGCCTCCCTCCCCGCCCGCCCCAGTGCGCTCCCGGCCCTCGCCCCGGGGCTCGGGGGCGCTGAGTGGGAGCTCAGAGCCCCTCAGCAGGGCGCGATGGACACCCGCCCGCAGCTTTTGAAGAAGGCCGAAGCAAGCCCTCCGCGGGATGAAAGGATCAGCCGCTCTCGGCTGAGAGAGGGCCGTGGCAGTGAGCTGGGTCTGCCAGCGTCCCTCAAGGGAGCACGGGTCACCCCCGTCTGAGCTATAAACTGCATTTGTTCCGTAGCGAAACTCGCCAGGAATACATCCAGCCTGGGTTTTACTCGGCCACTCGTTCCAATTAAACCTTGTTTTTAAGCAAGGAAAGAAATCCAGAAATCGTAAAAGCCCGCTTGATGTTTTAGTTGATGGCAGGGGTGCCGTTTGCCCTCCTGGGGCGGGCTGGGGTGAGGAGGACTGTAGGGACAGTGCCAGGAGGAGACTGCTCTCGGGCGTGGGACAAGCCCAAGCTCTTCTGGTTTTATTTGGTGTCTGCCACCTCGTTACTCTTCGGCTGGGGAGAGTCCTCAACCCGTGGAGAGCAGAGCGGTGCACGAAGCACTGCACGGGGTCCCGGTGCCTGCTCCGTAACGGGGAAGGCTGTGCGGCTGGGCGGCAGCACGAATAACTCGCACACGGCGGTTTCTCGGGGGAAGCTTTGTGCTTGTGTTTTTAAGAATTGAGTCCTCTCTTTCTGCTCTCAGATTTGGGTGCTTCGTAATTTCCTTTCAGCAGACCGAGTTCAGATTCCAGTATTATTTTCAGAATTGGCTTAAGTGCAGAACTTGGGACAGACTTTTGGTGGGATGGTTCTGGGCAGCAGGTTTAAGAGTTGGTAGATTTGGGGTCGATTTGGTATATTCCTTCCTGCAAAGACAGCAGGCATGCCCCTGTTCTGGTAAAATGTACGATGGGAACAAAAATAGTCCAAAAATGGGGGGGGGAGGTAGGGCTTACTACACTTTTTTAATTGTAGACGGAGCTGCTAATGTTACTTAATAATAATCCTTTGACAACATGATAAAATACACATCTCCTATAAAACTCATTTTTATTTAAATCTAATTAGAAAGGGAAACACAAACACCCTGGAAATAGCAGCTCTTACAGGCCCGATCCTGCCCCTGTGGAAATCAGTAGCATATCCTTGACTGGGAGCAGTATCTAGAGCTTATTCTGCAAAATTAAGCAGTTTTCAGCCCCAAAGCGCAAGGGACAATATTTGCTGTGTCTCTTATATTTAGTACATTGAGACTGTTATTTGAAAAGGAACACAAATTATGAAATAACATTTTTCCATTAATTTAATTGCAGTGAAAGATTTAATATTGAATGTTGAGCTGATAAATTTGTTCCTGTTCCGATGTCTTTCCTATTAATGTCTTTTTCTTTTTTTGTGTGCCGAGTTGTTTATTGATGTATCTTTGATTTTAAGTATGGAAACACATAATACATTTTTTCATTAGTATTTGTTACATTCTGTCAAGGCTTGCCAGGTTTTTACAAATTTTAGATTTATTGTATAGTTTTAAGATCATTTTAGAGGTAATTAAATGTATACAACTACAGTATAATTCTGTCTGTTTTTTCCCCAGGTCAGGTTAGCTTTCCCAGAATATTTAACTAAACATGTCTTGTAGGGGATTCTGGTATTTTTATTTTTCTCCCTGATGATTTTAATGGCTAACCAAACCAGTTATTGTGGTATTTGACTAACAATAGCGATAGCAAGAGAAGTACATCGCAGATCATTTTGATTTTATTTTAATAAGGTCAGCAATAATCAAGGGAATGAACCAAGTAGAAAATTGTTCCCAAAGGGATATTAAAAGCGGAGATAATCTAATCCCCAAAGGTAGATGCGATGACCTGGTAATTTCAGATATGATTTTATCATTCAAAGTTGCCTGTCTCCAGAGACTTGCTTCAGAACAATCCTAGATGATTTTCATTGTCAGCAGCTAACACTAATAAAATTGTTTTTCCTGCAGGCTAGTGTGTTAGGAAATTAATTTTATCTAATTATATGAATTGCACTGTCGCTTTTCATGTTGTAATTAAAACACATTTTGTCAGGTTCTAAGTTGTTCAAGAAATGATCAGTTTAATATTTTTCTGTTGCATTTTCACAGAGAACAGTTCAGAAAAATGCAAAATATGTTTGTCTGGCAAATAAAAACTGTCCAGTGGACAAGAGACGTCGTAACAGATGCCAATACTGCCGGTTTCAGAAGTGTCTCAGCGTCGGCATGGTTAAAGAAGGTAAGGACTATTGCTATTATTATCCCAGACACGGAAATGTTGTGTTTAATGAATGTCTGTGTGTGTGTGTGGACATGGATGTCTTTACAGTGAATTTTACAGTGATGAGATTCGTAACTTCCCCCAAAATGTGTGCATTCGTGTAATAATGTATTGATTCTCTTCACCCATATTATCATATTTAGACTTTAGACCCCAGAGTTCAAGAACAGCAAGGTCACAAGAGGATAATTTGACACTGGTCAAAATGTCTCCTTTATTAACTTTGAACGTTGCTCGATAATGCTGTTGGCTTCCCCCCGTTACCTCACTGGGGGCTGCGCTGGATTGTGTGCATTTTGGCATAGGATTGTGTCTCATTCCCATAAGCTGATTGTAAATTTGCAGTTAATTTAAATGGAAACAGGATCAACTCATTAGTCCAAATTCTGCAAATATTTAAGTATGTGAGTAATACTGCGTGAGCAGCCCCATTGCAAATACTAACACAGATAACATAACCTACATAGCGTGACCATATTTTTTCAAAAGCTTCAAGAAAGCTAAAATTACTTTGAATGAATGACTCTGCCATTTGAACGGTGCACCAGCAGCAGGAACACTGGAATTGGTGTTTCACGTTCAGTTTTTCTTCAGCAGTAGAGTGTCTCCGTGTGTGTGTGTGTGTGCATGGGCACACATACAGCGGTGCACGTATGTGCTGCAAACAAAGCATGAACACTAGGAACACAGCTGGGCTTTAAGTAAGCAGCTACGTTGCTGCTTACAGTCATAGGTCTGACACAATTTTGGTATCATTTGTGTTCCTTTGCACTCAAAAGCATCAAGGGCATGTGCTGAAACTGGAGAATGCTCTTATTTGTGCCGGGCTGGCCACCACAAGGCAAGCAGGTGTTCATTCTGATCTGTCGTTTGCTGGTATATTCACAACTGATCCCCCCTCCCTTTTTTTTTTAACCTAGTTGTCCGTACTGACAGCCTGAAAGGGAGAAGAGGTCGGCTGCCTTCCAAACCAAAGAGCCCCTTACAGCAAGAACCCTCTCAGCCCTCCCCGCCTTCTCCTCCCATCAGCATGATGAACGCCCTCGTACGAGCTTTAACCGAATCCACGCCCAGGGAGCTTGACTATTCAAGAGTATGGCTCACTTTTCTTTGCCTGTTTGTTTTCCGCATAGAAATGATTCCACTCACCAGGCAGTTTGCTAAAATGAAATTAACGGTGAAATTTGGATGAGGGTAGAAATTTGTCCAGCCAGCCATGTCTTTTCCTGGTAGGTAGTGGACAATGAGGGGAAAGGAGGTACAGTAGAATTAGTAACTATTCATCCTGAGGATCTCAGTCACAAAGTTATCTGCAGTACATTCCGTGGGTGAATGAAAGCAAAAATGCGTGGATACATAAAGCATTCTTCTTGCAAAAGGCTGTGCCAAAACACTAGCAATTGCGATGCGATCGGTTAATCTACCAAACTCAGGAGCAGTACCGATATGTCCAGTATCTTAATTTCCAGGTTCTGAAGTCTAAAATCTAATAGCACTTCCCTAATATTCAGATATAAAGGTTGCACAAAATAACACTGGGTGGATAGGGCCACTTCTACTGAAATTAATATGAATTTTGCCATTATTTAAATGGGACCAGGGTCTGGCTTTGGATACCCCCGCACGAATACTTCTTCAGTAAAATTCACATTTGTAAAACAAACCTTTAAAAATCAAAATTCTAAACCACTATCTCAGCAAAGCTTTACCAGAGAGTATATATTTTTGTAACCTTGTTCTTTAATGTCATATTCACCATTTAAATATTCGTGGAATATTTTGAAATCTTAAAAAACTGTTCTGTAGATATTAAAATACAGCACTGAAATAGCTCGTTAAATCTATTTTTAGGCAGGTTGATATAGGAAAAGAGAAAAATACTAGGAAAGTATTAAAAAAAAAAAGCTAAGGAAAAACAAGATCAAATTCCTTCCCCTTAATGAAATACAATTAAATCTGAGACTGTAAAAAATACAGCTGTACTCAGACAACATTTACATTGGCCATTTATCACTTGTTGCTAAGTAATATTTAATACTAAAACATATTTGATTGTAATTATAATAAAAAGTACATTATTCTATTTTAGACTTTAGATATACTTATGTATATCATTTAGCAATTTTAAGCATGCTGTAACATCTTTTCTTCAAGCTGATCTGTAAGTATGCAATCATATAATTTTCCAAATTATTATTAAGAATTTAGCTGTTCAGTATTTGACAGCCTTTTAGGGGAAGAATGCATTAGCCATATTTACACGTAGTTTAACTTACCCAGAACGTCTCAGGGGGTCATTCTGCAAATACTGAGGTGTGTGATGAGCTGTGCTCTTCGACAGAAATCTGCTGGGTTCCACAGAATTACAGGCATATAATAGCCCAGCCCATGAAAGCAGTATCTGACCCTATGTATTTATTTATTTATAGATATAAAATTCTTTTACATTTACAAAAAAACTGAATGAAAACTGTGTATTTTTATGTGAGTTTTTTCTTTGTCCTGCAAGTAATTATTTCTCTTTTAATGAAAACAGCCCATAGATCTAATTGTTGAACAATTCTGTTGGCCATTACAGAAAGCATATGATTGACAGTAAATTAATTTAGTCTTGGTAGCTAAAAGATTAAGTATGATTGTCTGCTAGGACATATTAATATCTAAGTTTCTCTTTACAATAAAATATATAATAGCCTGTTATGCTCAGCAGTACTGAAAAGACAAAAATACACTAGAATAAATTAATAGTTTCTTATGTTTTTCATAAACCTATACTTATTTTGAAAAGTTAAGGGAGATCAGAAACAAATGCTGTGTAAAAACTGAGATTAACTAAATGAAATATGCTGTAAACACACTGCGATGCTAAAAAATCCCTTTGAAGAATAACCCTATACCTGTAAATCCTAGCTTATGGTACGTTCAATTAGGCTGTGACCCTGCCGAGCACCACAAATGGGTAGATCTGGAAACCTGGCTTTGGAGTCCGTCCTGACACTTCTGTGGACACGACCTTAATGTTTAGCATGGTCTTCATGTTTACAAGCTGTAATGTCTCGACCGTCTTAAAAATACTGATAAGAGTTTCAGAGAGGAACGTGTACCCCTTCCCTCCAAAAAAACCTACACACACACACAAAAAAAACCCACCAAAAAACCCAAAACCAAAAAAAAATTACATAAGCTAGGAATTTTAAACCAAAACAGATTGGAACCAGTTCTGTTCAGAACATGGCTACTTTTCATTTCAGCACTGGTTTTAACTTACCAGTCCACAGCAATGGTATATTTAGGTACTTGGTTTCGAAAAGCAATTTCTAGGAAGAGAATTTGGTTTACGAACTCCTTAAAGGCCAAGGGCTGCAGTCCGATCTCACACCTGTTTTACTGGTACAATTCCATGAGTTTACACTTCTACGGAAGTGAGATGAGAAACAGACCCTATATGTTGCTGCCCTTATTCATGCAGAAAAGCCACCAACTTAAATAGAAATGTTGCCTTTTTGGAGGGAGAGTACAGCATTTAGGTAGTAAGATCCCCTCTCCCTCCTTCCCCAGCCACAAAATTAAGCAAGTATCCGGGCTTTTGGAAAAACAAGCATAGCTTCTCCTCCGTGCAGAGAAGTTCTTGTTAGGCTTTTGCAGCTGGAGCGGTTGATGAAGCAGGCAGAGGGTAGAGCTGGGTTGTGCTGTCAGGCTCCCCGACATCAGGCTTTCCGAAGTCTCTCTAGAGATACCGTGCAAGTTAATGTTGCTTGCTACACGTGTAACCCCATCCTTGAGTAACAGGTGGGTTTCATTTAATTCCCAAAGGAGCTCTGAGGAAGGGAGTAAGGCACAGCTTTGTCTTCTGGCTTTCTCCCGGCGTGCCTCCCGTTTGCACAGGGCAGGTTAAGAAATGCAGATCTGAGCCTGTCTGTACTATGGCCTCCTGACCAAGGGCAGGCTTACCAGCTGTTTTGGTCAGAAGTTAGGTCAGATATCACCTCTTCTCAATTAAATAATCATGGAAAAAACCACAGATTTTGATGCAGAAAACAGAACCATACATATTGTTTATGGTTACTGATACACTCATAAGTCTGTTAGAAGTACATGTTTTATTTTAGCTATTCTTTGTAAATGCTAACTCTTTGTAGCAAGCAGTGACCTATTACAGCAGCTAAAAATTATAGAATTCCATATAATTTTTTACCTTTCTTCTAAAATTGCTCTTATGGGATTAACTATAATAACAAATACAGGTTATAATTTTTTTTTAGCTGCATTTAATTTACTTAAGTGCCCCACGTGGGGTATACTATACTAGCATTCAAAGTTATGTGACATAACACAGCATTCAGCTTCATTAGAAAATGTTAAAACCTTGCCTTACTTTCGCTAAAGGAATGTTTTATAAATATTTGGAACAAATTAATACCTGGCATAGTTATGCTGACTTGAGTTATATTTAGAATGAACTTAGGGTAGTGTCTTTTTTCTTTTCCTTTTCTTTTCCTTTCCTCTTCACTGCTCAAAGGATCAAGAATGTGTCTTTCCTTAACGGTACCTATGATGAGGCAGGAGTTCCCATCAGCCTGTTTGGTTTCTCCGTGTAGAAAGGAGGAGTCATAGGTCAGCCCCTGTGCAGCAAAGCACATCCCCCAGAGCCAAGACACACACTGTCGTGGCTTGCTCCACAGCTTCATTTTAAGAGGGTCCAGAATATGCAAGGTCTCTGAAAAAGCATATGATCTTTTTCTACCCACTAATCACCCCGGCACATCTTGCTGCAGTCCAGTGCCGGGAGTAGTTAGTTCATGCTGCTTGAGCATCCTCAAGTGTCCCATTCAGATGGGGGACTGACCACGTAAATGATGTAGCGTACAGATTCTTCTACCGCTGCTCTCTGTCCTCTCTGTATTTTGGCCTCTACCTGCTTCACTGTCACAGGATCCTTTGGAGTAGCTGTGGCAGAATTTGCCTCCACATGACCTTTATAAGAGGGATCACACGCATTTCACTAGCTGACTAGGGGTGTGAGCTGGAGCTTACCATGAGAAACTCATGCAGTTAGTGTTGGGTCAGCAGAACAGAGTCATTCAGGGCTCGTACCAGTACCCCAGAGATGGCCAGGTCTCTAGGATTGCTATGGTTCTCCAGTCAATCAGCAGCTCTGACACTGTGTCCTTCATCCCTTACCTACCAACAGCAACCAGCTCCAACCAGGACAGGCAGAGGACAGGACATCTACCTGACAAGTTCTGCTTGCTGCCGCCCTCTCTCTTTCCTGCACAGAGGTGACTTTTGGGTTGCCGTTAGCCACTGGGGTGATATCTGCAGCCCAACTGGCATGCCTGAAATAAGGTCCTCCCAGGCTGCCAGCTCATTGTTACCGATCAGGAAAGAGACGTGGGTCTTTCTGTTTCCACTCTGGCTGGGGGATTTGCTGGGGAGAATTTTAGGCTGATGGACTCAAGCCCTAACTGCATGTAGAAAGTTGTTTCCAAAGGGCGTGCACACTTCTTTCAGCCATGGAGACCACCCCAACCTTTCCTTGTCTGAGTCCTAGAGGGAGAGTGGGTATGTAGTCTCTCCCACAAACAACCCACCAGATATCTGATGGCGAGGATGTTGTTACAATAAATCCTAAATTATTCAGTTCCTGCTCAGAAAACCAGCAGCGCTTTCCAAGCACAGGATCGGACTGAGCCGCAGAAGCTCCTGTGTGTTTTCTGCCGAGAGAGGGAGAGCAGTGTCACGGGAGAGACAGGGATCCACTGGTGAGGAAGAAAGAGATAGTGAGGAGGGAGCTGTCAGAGGGTCATGGGGGAAGTTGAGCAAGCTAAGCTGGTCGAATGGTTGTCTGGAAGAGTTACAGCCGCATAAGCAGGATAATAGGTTCTCCTGAACCTTAAATGCTTCTGTCTGAAGGGTAAGAGGTGATACGGGGCAGCTGTTTCACTTTGAACCAATCCTGTATTCAAATGAAGCAATGCTGCATGTGTCAGATAAAACATGATTTACCTTACATGTCTCTATCACTGTCAGATAAAATGCAGTTTGAAAGGTTTTGGAAGAAATCTGCGTTTTGGACATACTGAGACAAATTCATCAATGGGAAAAGTGTTTAATTGTAGTAAGTTAAATAGTATTCCTCTTCTAGTGTGATGGAAATTATTCTACCCACCAGGTTTCTCTTTCTGCTTACTAATAGCATATAGGTAGTTGTAAAATGTGGTAAGTTTTCTGTTTTATTTATAAATTTTAAATTATTTCTGTACACGTGGAAATCTTTTTGCAATATACTGAATAGCAAATTGCTATCTGAATAGCAAAACACCTGTAGGTAGCCAAATAGGTAGAAAGTTGTAGACCTACTTATTATGCCTTTGATAATAATACCAGCTTCGCCACAGAAGGAAATGTTGTCAGGCAAGTAATGCCCTATGTTTCACAGAATGCCCTTAAATGCATATAACGTTGCTTTCTGTGGCTTTCATTTTAGTACTGTTCCACTGATCAGGCTGCTGCAGGCACAGATGCAGAACATGTACAACAGTTCTATAATCTTCTGACTGCCTCCGTTGACATAACTAGAGGCTGGGCAGAAAAAATTCCAGGATTTACTGACCTCCCAAAAGAAGATCAGACATTACTCATAGAATCAGCTTTTTTGGAGCTGTTTGTACTAAGACTCTCCATCAGGTAACTATTTATTTCATTTCCTCTTAAGCTGATGTGAAAAATCATCCATCTCAATATTTTTAAGGAATAAATATGGTGCTATCTTTGAACATTGTCAATTGTACCAAAAAAACCCCCCACAAAACATCAGCAATGTCTGCATCCAAAGGATATGGTGTTTAATTTGTTTTACGCTGCAGAAAAAACAAGAAAGTGATTTAAAAAGAGCATAGGTCTCACTAATGTGCTGCTTTTTATTTGATATACCCCATCCTCTTCTTCTGTAGTAATCAAAATTGATACTCAGGTACTATTTGAGCGAGTTTGCTTCATACTCAACAGCATAAACTATAGAAAAGCACCTTCAATATGAAAGCTTTTTCCTTTTCCCCCTTCTTTTGCGCATGCACTTCTTTGTCATCTGTTTTTGAAAGGGATGAAAAAGCTTTAAAATCTTTTTCAGATTGTTTTTCTTCTTAATACCAAGTCATTTAATAGAGCGAGATTATATCTGTCAGTCTGTCACTCGTTCAGACACTTTACCAAAAACACTTTCAGGGACTGGGGAAATTCCAAACTGGTGATTTGCACTATGCCCTTCTTTCTTTAGGTTGAATATGACCTTTGCGTGCATTTTTCAACAGAGATATTGGCAATAGGGAGGGGAAGGAAAGGAGAGCTTGGCTGTAATATCTCTCATACAAGGGTTTTCACAGTAAAGTGTTGATGATGTTATGTGTATTGAGGTGCATTATTGCATGAGTTTTCTGCTGTTTTTTTCTTATAAATTTTTACAATCTGAAAAATGCAGATGAGACTAAGTAAATACTGAGAGTTGTGGAATCTCTTCTTTCTCCAGTTATTATTATTATTAGTTTTGTATTTCAAAATGCACTCACTTAGTATTCCTTTGGTTCAAACATAGAGTATTTAATGTAAAATGTCTTCTCTGTTTATGCCTTTGGGCAGGACCAAAATCTTAACTAATTAGACAGTCTACGCCACATGCTACAGCTAACCTCAGGCTTATAACTCCACCAAGTAAGCAATCACAGAAGCTTGTTTGTTGTACTTTGGCCCCAAGGGAGAAGCATATTGTCAAACGTGAATGCCCACATATGTCTCAGGATAATATGCCTTGGATTTTAAATGACAGACACTTCAATGCTGGTTATGCATTTTGCTGTAAAGTAGAAGATGCATTTATAATTTTTTCAATTATTTTTATTTGAGGTCTGATACTGCTGAGGATAAGTTTGTATTCTGCAATGGACTCGTGCTTCATAGACTTCAGTGCCTTCGTGGATTTGGGGAGTGGCTCGACTCTATTAAAGACTTTTCCTTAAACTTAAAGAGCCTTAACCTTGATATCCCAGCCTTAGCAAGTTTATCAGCTCTAACTATGATTACAGGTAAGTGCATCTTTGTTAACAGAAAGCTTCAGACTCTAGTGCTTTGCTTTAATGTAAATTCAACTTAACTTAGTTATATTCAGGGTAAAGTGAGTACGATTTTTAAGCATTGGAATGCTTGAAATACTGAAAGTGGACTAACAGGCTATCAGATACCCCTATTAAAATGTAATCTAACTCTATCCCTTCACAGTTTCAATGCTTTCTTGGAGTAGCCTCTAAAAAGCAAACTGCTTCCAAGCAAGTTGTGTAGCTCCTACAAAAATGTTCAAAATATTTGCTCAATGCCCAGAAAAGCCTAATGAAATGAGCAGAGATAGGTCTTCTGTGTAGGAATACTAATTGAGAGCTAGAAGCCATACAGCTAGTATATCTCATCTCTCAGCAAAATTGCTAGACCAGAAAGAGTGCTTCACAAAGGCAGGCAGGCTGCTTTTGGTAGCCAAGCTACGGTAGGTATTCCGTGTACTGCTTTTTTGAGAGAGAAGATTGGAGAACAGTAAGAAAAAAATCCTCTTCTGCAGTTGTACAAATGCTTTTGGGTGCGCGTGTGACCATATCACCCCTTCAGCCTGCTGGGGCAAACAGCAGCAAGCTAACGGCAGAATCTGCCAAAGCTGGCCAGTAAGTACAGAACGGAGGAGCATAGCCTTATAAAGTGTAATTTTCTCATTCCTGAAACAACAAAGCCCCCTGAAGTACACACTGTGTACCTTGGGCTTCTTGCAATCGAAGAGGCATGGCTGATGGAAGCAGGAAGGGTTGGGAGTAAGGGTGTCTGACAATCGTACAGCAGAAGTCAGAGCTGCAGTCATCTCTACAAGCCTCACGCTCATTGCAGAAAAGCTGATAGTGTAAAGGTGCAACTGTGTTGTCAGTGTGAGACAGGGTTTCACTGTGCCTTGTGCTGGATCTTCCCAGGGATGCTATAAGCTCCACTGGGATGGATATTGATTTCCTTCTGCATTTCAGGCATCCACCAGTTTGCAGGCGGTGGCCTCAACAACATCAGCTGCAGTCTTCATGTTACTTATGATGAGATGATGCTCGATGCCAAATATAAAAACTAAAACTGACATTTGTGGGGCCAAGATTTTGGCTTGAGTTTGCATGGTACAAACCCTTGTGCATTTTGGCGAAGGGTTAGTGCATATGCGTAACTCTTTGTTTCTTAAGAAAAGTATTTTCTGTTTTTTGATTAATTTCTGATGATTTCTTCTGTAGTTGGAAAGGGTACTTTAAGGTCCGGATTCTAGTTTCTTTGATAAAATGCTTAAGTCCAGAATAACTCGTTGGGGTTGCTTTGTTCTGTATGAAAACTTTCAAAACGAGTGATATGTTAGAGTGTGAAAGAGCATTCCCAACTCATTTTTTCAATTCTATATATAAACATTCGCTGACATGTGTTCACACATACTTACATATATGTATTATAAATACGTATACATGTGCATGTATATACATACCTATATACATACGTAATGTATGTATGTATGTGTATGCATTTAGCTATCTATAAATCAAGGATGGGTGCTGTCTCTCTGCATATATATTTACATACAGGCATACATGCTCACATATATATAGCACATAACATTGATTTAGATTACTTGCTATACATTAGATATGTAATTTTCTATCTAAAAAAGATAGACACAGATAGCTTGTTCTTGATTATCTTCCTGGAGACTGAGAGGATACAGATCGATGAACAGGATCCCCAGCAAGCTAAGTGAATGTAGAAAAAGCTATTGTATAAGAAGAAAAGTTACTCTCCTTACAAGCCCATGCGCTGTTTTAAGGCGATAATTCTTTGTTCAGTTAAACACTGTTTGCTTGCCCTTGCATTAAGAGTCAAAGTTGTCCAGTGGCTGGCTTAGGTCACCCTAAGATATTTAACAGAAATAGCTTTTAATTGATGACACCCCACATTTCTTCTTTTCCTTGATAGTAACCCTTTCAGGAGTTGGTTGGTTTTCCTAAAGTTTCTAAACAAGTGGAAGTAACTGTTGCCTTTAAAAGGAGAGCATTTCTGTCCATAAAAACTTTAAGATTTTCTGTATTTGTCAAGCTTTTCTTGATTTTCTCACCTGTATGAGATGGTGCTTAAAATTAATGTAGTTTTCTGCTTATTCTTTTATTTAACGAGGGCAGTATACCTCTGCCGTTTTGCTCTTAAGGACAGAGTGTGCTTTCATGTGATCTAAATTAGATCAAAGCTCCTGTGTTTAGTGATTTATATTCACAGGTTTCAGATCTCCAAGGGCAGCTGGCTAACTTAGGGACTCAGCCAGAAATTTGGTCACCTGAAAACAGACGGCATTGTATAATGATGAATGATATTAAAAAAAAAAACTGAAAGAGGAAATCAGGTAATTATGACTAAGAGAGCACTACAGCACAAAATGCTGGTGGGCAGGGTTCTTCTGAGACTTTCTCAGTGATAGTATATTGAAATTTTATATTCAGGAAAGCCTTGAGATTTGCCTGTAGCATGGCATCCCATGAGAAATGGCTTCTTGTCTTCTCCCTACAGTTTGAGTATGACAAGCCATGTGCTGGTTTTCAGCTAGTCCCACCAAAAGAGAAGAAATAATAAAGATAAATTTTGGAAATCTGAAATCTGTTGAACATTTCTAAGCATTGCTTCGAGGCTTGGCTTAGATTTAGGT
The DNA here is from genome assembly GCF_964289735.1 of Phaethon aethereus. NCBI lineage: Eukaryota > Metazoa > Chordata > Aves > Phaethontiformes > Phaethontidae > Phaethon > Phaethon aethereus. Next base: position 68,749,210 of record NC_138582.1, read on the forward strand.
GTGTAAGTGCCATTCTTTATCTCTGGAGAGGGTACTCTGCTCTCCTGTAATGGACTGTTGGGGGCAATAGGTAGTTAGCAAACCCTGGTTCAAGCCCTTCTTCTGAGTCAGAGCAAGAGAGAGTGACCTTTCCCAGGAACATAGGATATGCGACCATTGAGTATTGCTGTCTTTTGTGTTGAGGCCATTTGACATGTTTCACGGCTTGCAGAATGGCTGTTGTGTATGATGACTTGGTGACAAGCTGGTGCTCAGAGGCACACCCAAGGCCCAGTCTCTAGTCTGATTCCAACAAGAGAGAATCTGACCATGAATGTCCCATGTCTCAGGTGGATATCCATGTCGTTGGACTGCAGATAGGAAGGAGCAGGAAAGCTCTGTTTTGTGAATCTAGTTGTTTGATTTTATTAGCAACACTGCAAAACCGAAATGCTGGCTTGAGCAAAATTTTCTTCATTATTGCATAAATTGCTCCAGTTCTTATTTTGCATTAGTCAACTTTTCATGACTTGATGGTTGAACCAAAAAAAGAAAAAGACAACAACCCAGTGTTCTATAATAGTTATAACTTGTTTTAATACTGTACAGCATCTTAGGTAGTAGCATCAAATTCAAGAACTGTCTCCCTGGGTAAAGAAAAATGCTCCTGGGAATAATGGCCTGTTTGTTCTTCTTGATTTCACGAGTGCTCTCCATAGCCCAAACAAAGACACGCTCTTAGAAAACAAGCCCTCTTGTATACTAGTCATTTGCAGTATTGCAGTATTACATTCTCTGAAGGAGAAAAGTAAGAGAAGTTGCTGCTCTCTTTCACATGCTCTCTCTCTGTTCTGCAAGAGTGACAGGGAGAATTATCATCTCTCCCAGTGAAGGGAGGAGGAATAAATGTAAAAATTAGTTTTGGAGTCTAGAAGACATTCCACTGCTCCCAGTGTCCCAAGATACTGAAGGCTGTTCTCTCATTTTGGGATGTCAAATTGGCTCCCCAGTAACAGGCCCAGTAGTTCCAGTGCCCTTTAACTAACCCTGCAGTCTTGTTTGGAGCTGCAAAGGTCCATGTCCTATGTCAACCACAGCTGCAGGTTGCAGCATAGAATGCATGGTTATATAAGCTTATATGACTGTTCATTCTGTTTAGTAATTGTATTAGTAATTGTAGGAGACCTAGTGAGTATCACAATACTTGCTAATTCACTGCTTGCTTTGAGTAAAACTAAAGGTATGCACAACATAAAATAAACAGCAAAAGATTTTGTAATATTTTGCATCGTATCATCAATTAGAAAGTCCATATATTTGTGCTTTTTCTGTTTATTTTATGTCTCCTGGGAATTTGCAGTATGTTGCTTAGAAGGAAAGGTATCATGTTAGATTGCTGCTGAATTTTCAAGTCCATTCAGATAGGACACCAGCTTGAAAGGGCACCCAGAATGAAAGAAGTTGACATCTGGTTTATTGCGGGTAGGCTGCAAACAGTTAACTTAAAAGTCTGCAGTGCCAAAATACATCTTTTGTCTTTAAGGGACTCCTTTAGGATCTTCCTCTCTCTGTCTCTCTTCTCTTTTTTTACTTCCTTCAGTTGGTTAAGAGGGGCTGGACACAACTTCCTCCAGAGCACACCAGCGGCGCTCTAAGCATGAGTGAGAAGAAAGTAGTTAGGAAACAACACACGACACTCACTCCACATCCCCATGAAAGCAAGAAATGAGTTCCGTCCTGTTCTTTTTCTTTGGAGCACTTATTCTGTTGGAATGTAAGATCTAATGAGCTAAAGAAGAGTACCAACAAGGAAAAAAAACGCTGGTCATTTTGGGGCAAGTTCTGTCCTTAGCTCCACATGGACAATTTCTATCAGTTTAGTGTGTTGCATGGATCACAAGTGTTCCTGCACAACCATTCATGCTGGACTGGGTAGTGTTGATGACGAAGCTTTGCAGAGTAGACCAGATATTAGCTCAGCCTATTCTTGAAAATGCTTCCTTAACTTCCCAAATGACCATTTATAATGCTCTGCTTTAGTTTCTCTAACCGTGTCAAAATATAAAGATTGAGACTCTAATGCAGTTCATCTCAACGGCACACTCTAATTTAGCCTCAAATTTCTGCCTGCTCTAAAACTGCTAGTGTTTTCTCTCTCTTTCTCTCATTGATTCTTTTCCTCTCTGCCTCTTTCTTTCTCTATCCACATCAAAATATTATTGTTTTGCCCACTTGACACTCTCAGTGGGATGCTGCCGAGTACAGAGCATTCTAGCCCTCATTCAACCAAGCTCTTTTGGCATATGTTTTATTTTAAGCATGTTGCAGACCAGCCCAGAGCCACTGTATATATTGGGCTTATTCACACTCTTAATGCTTTGTTAGACTGGCACCAGAACATTGAAGAATATTGTGAGGTTTCAATTAATTATGAATTTGTGTTTGTTTTCCTGCTGTTGGGCTTTCTGTTCCAGTTTACAAACACAATTTTTAACACCATCAGTCATACCAAGAAATAGCAAGGAGTCCGGTCAGGCTAAAAAGGGTCTGGCTGCTGCAGTTCCCTTCTGAACATGAGTTTGTCCAACTTCCCTACAGAAGGGAGGCTCACCTACTCTTCAACAGCAGATATCCTTCAGTCCTGTTGCCAGGATTCTCCGAAGTGGGTGCTTTGTGTGCTGGGTCTACATACGAGCAGGTGGCAGACTGGAGGAGTGTGGGAGAGCCAGTTATATATATAAAAAAACCCCTCCAGATTGCATTGTCTGCCTTCCCCCCGCCACTTTGCTGAGGGAAATACTGTCAGCGTCGAAGTTAAGTACTCACTCCTTCTCCCCTCCCACCCTTTTGCTGAGACAAGAACTCTTTCCTCCTACAGCAACCAACAGCTTCTGTGCTATGTTGTGGTTTTCTTAAAGGAGGGAGCAAACTGTGATGTCCTGTGTGGTCATTCAGCTCATCTGACTTCAGGTACCTTGCACAGCTGATGGAGAAATTCAGGGCACCTCCAGATGATTCATCCGCCTAAAATCCGAATCATCTTCTAAAAATGCCCATCCTTCCACTCATGTTAGGAGGAGCTCAAGGAGGGGCTCCTAGCTTGGCCACCCTTGTGAGGTGCCTGAAGGTTAGGCAGGAGGAATGTGGGCCAGATTGCAGCAGGAAAAGAGACTTTTGGATCTGCCAAGTTGCAATCTTGCTGTGTAACTGAGTGTGCACTAGACAAACGGAAAGCTGTAGGCAACCGAGCCTCATGTTTATTTGAGTTATAGAAGCGGAAGAGGATTGTGAAGAGGGAAGAGAAAATCAGATAACTATATTGAAACCGAGACAATCAAGAGGCCTATTTTAAGTCTGCAGTGTAAATCTGTTGCTTTTCTGATTGGACTGACACCTCAGAGTGAATTAAGGCTAAAACTGACCCACCCTGACACAGAGCGCAAAGCCCAAGGGTCTTTGAGATACTCAAGGTCTTTGAAATGCTTGCGCTCTTTGAGAGGTGTTTCTCATAAAGGCAGAACTCAGTCTGCCTAGCCCTGGCATAATCCACCCCATGTCAGAGATTAGGGACAGAAGGACTAGCACCGCTGGTGACAGGTTTTCCTGCCCTTTTGCTTTCTTCCTATCAACTTTTTGCTGATCAGCGTAATTATAGCACAGAATTGCATTGAGATTCCTGGGAAAAGGAGAAAGGTGTAAAATACTTGCTGTGTTCAGTTTGCCAGGATGAGCTTCTAAGTTTGCAGAGCTTGAGAGGCAAGACTTCTGATGAATCATTTTGACAGGCTTATGGAGAGCATCTTTGCCATAAATTACCATTTTTCTTGCAAAAATCAATGGTATCCTAAAACAGAAGGCTGAGAAATCCTATATTCACTTTACCCAGTGCCTTTTTAATTGCAATTATAAGAAAGTCTGAATACAATAATATTTACACACCTCCTCAATCAGTTAGAGAAAATCTATTGGTTTTGACTAACTGTCCTTCTTGGGATAAATCCTGGCCTTATCATTCCTGTGTGGATAAGAACATCCTGTGGAAGACAGTGAATGATTAGAGGCTTCAGCACCAGTACACACACCTACCACGGGTGCCTCGTGCTGCTCCCTTCACGTTAAGTAAGAAAGACTGTGGGTCTTTTTTTGCCCAAATGAGACAGGTCGTGTGGAAAAGGCAAGAAAATGTGTTTCCTGCTATTTGAACCCTATTAAATTTAAATCTTTGAGTAAATTAGACCCAAGACTCCTCAAGTCTGCTGAAGAGAGGAGCTGTTTCTTACACGAGTACATTCCCCAGAAACTAGTTGGATACTACTGCCAGAAACTGCAATGGCAGTGTCAGTGCACGCAGTGCCCTTTACTAGCGGAAGGGCTTCCACACAGACAGCTTTGACTTTCTCTGGGTCCACAAGGGATACCTTAGGGATTGGAGACTGAAAACCCTTTCTTCCAGTGAGGCAGTTCCAGTCATGAGGAATTACCTTTGTAGAGATTTGCAAGTAGCAAAGGCCATTGCATGGCAGTTCTTGCAGGAGAGGACAGCCTGGTTTGTCAGAGGCTGCTTTAAAACTGTAGCACCAGGGAGCGGCTTAAGGACAGAATATCTCTTAATTCTGAATTTCCATGCTTTTGTTCCTTTGAGTAAGGCTGCTAATATTATAATCTTTGCACGTATTGCATTTTGCATCGGTGTGTTTCATGGCTAGCCACCAAAGACACAATTTGTTCATGAAACCTTCTGAACTTGTCAGTGTGAGACAAAGACTGTTTAGTTCCGGATGGAAATGTTGACAACATTGCTGTGTGCTCCAGAGCCAGAGATCATTTTCCATACTCTGCAGCAAGGTACACATTTACTGAGGCATGGGTTTAAAAATGTGCTCTGCTAATTTGTAGTCAGGTTTTAGATCCATTCTAGTATTTCAGGTCCCTAGATCTATAAAGATATCTTCACTTCCACAGCCAGGAAACAACCTCAAAACAGATTAAAAGATGAGAACTCTTCAAAGACTGCAAGATTAATTTAATGTCCTGCAGATTCTCTCAGTAGGCCAGTGGTAAAAAAACCCCACCCTACGGCTTTTCAAATCTGTATAAAATATTTATCCGCCAAGATTCTTAATGGCAGAATCTGCCTCAGTATTTACTCTCAGTGACCTGTACAGCTAAGGCTTCCATAATTACACTATAGACCATTTACTGGAAAGGCTTTAAATATTCATTGACTCCTCGTGTTTTAATGTAAACAAGGCACTTAGAATACCTACGGTTTTTAATTCCTGCAAGGTGAAAAAGATGTCTGAAGCAGATGTTACTGCTTGTATGGGCATTGCTGTGAAGCAACAGGGCAGATTGATGGTACTTCAGTGGTAGAGCACAGTAACTTCTGGCCAGAGATGCACACGTCTGCACCTGATTCTCATCCCAAACGAGTGTTCTTCAGGAGCTAGCTCTGCCTAAGTAAATAAAGTTGAAAAAAGTGTAAAATGGATGAATGTCAGTGGAAAATCAGACCTTTACATTTCTGACTGCCTTCATTGAATCCCATCTGGGGTTTTTTGGTTTGTCAAGAACAGCTAGCCAAAACAGGTGGTAAGGGGCGGCAGCGAGGAGTTTATATGCACATGCCTGGGCAAGGCACCACTGCGCCTTGCGCAGGCATTACGCCTGCTTCTGGAAGTAAAGAAACCTGTACTCTTTTCGCTGTTTGTCAGGGGACGGGCAGAGAAAGTATCTATTGCCTGCTCTTCCTGGAGAAGAGAAGCAAGACTTGGGGGCAATGGGGACAATATGGCTCATGGCTGCCAGGGACTGGGGAGAGGGCCAGGGAAGGCAGATGACTTCAAATGCATCAAACTGCCACGATTAGTCACTCCTCATCTGCTGCTGTCACTGTTTTTATATGTCTAGTTGGTTAAAATTAATTTAACCTGCATTTTCTTAGACTGCCCTAGCCGGTATTGTTCTATTTAACGTGTAAATGATTATGACTTTGCTATTAAGCAAGTTCTCACTTACCTGTGAATTTCAAAGTCAAAGGCAAATAAAAACATCACAAAATTATTTGTTCTGAAATGTTATATGAATTTATCCACTGAATCTTGATAGCAAACAGCACAAAACTATCTTTTCCCGTGTACCAGTAAAGAGCCTGCTTTTCATGAATTTTAATGAATTTTAATGAATTAATGAACAAACCTGATCCATTCTACTTGTGCTTAAAGAACCGTGGATGCGTTTAACATGGTCGTAGCATTTTAAAAGGTTATTCAAAGGGGGACAAACCCCAGCTCCCCTTCCTTTTAGGAATGCTGAGGTTTTGGTGGTGGATAGCACAGCCGCCTTCTCACTTTAGGCATTGCTCACTCAAAGCAAAATAGTAAACTTTCAGGCGTCTTTTATCTTAGACCTTTTAAAGGTGAATAAACTAAAAAGCAGCAGCTGATCAAAATAACAAAGGGTGGTAAGGTGCCTTTAGTTTCTTACAAGAGTGTCTGCAAATTCCTGGTGGAATTCTAGGCCCGGCACTGATGGAGCTGGCTAAGGATATCGATCGCCACTTGAATTCACTGAATAAATAATGGTTGCCATAGTTATTGAGCATTCACAACTGGTGGGGAAGCACGGAAATCTCCAAAACACCTCCTGTGATAGTTTTGCTGGAAAATCACCCAATTAATTCTGTCTCATATCATGAAGATTATGCAAGTTATGGAGGATGCTTGGACTCCTTGTACTAGAATTTCAATCGTAATTGAGCATCTCTGCTGCCTATTGTAGCAGCTAAAGAGAAAAGGGCACTTGCCGTCTCGTATTTTGCATGGCAGAAAGGTTAACTGATGTCGTATAACCCCAACTGTTCTGAGAAATCTTACACTTTCAAAGCATTTTTTGCTTTGCGTACCAGAGTATGGATTTGGGTTACACCGAAGAAAATGAGTTCTCTCAATTTGTGGGAGGGATGCTGATGTGCTTTTCCTCTCGCTTTGCAGAACGACATGGATTAAAAGAACCAAAGAAAGTGGAAGAGCTATGCAACAAGATCACAAGCAGTTTGAAAGATCACTTAACTTTCAGTTGCCAAAACAAAGGACAACCGCTTGAGTCTGCAGAGCCGAAGGTACTGGGTGTTCTGGCTGACTTGCGTTCTCTCTGCACTCTGGGACTGCAGCGCATCTTTTACCTGAAACTGGAAGATTTGGTGCCAGCCCCTTCCATTATCGACAGGCTGTTTCTGGACACCTTACCCTTCTGAGTCAAACCACCCTCCTGAAAGGCAAATGCCCACCAGAGCAGGCAAACGGATCGTGACTTACGGCTAACATTTCTGCCCTTACTTAACAGAAAAGCAGCTCCAGGTCTAAAATAAGGTCTTTTCTGGCGCTTTGTCCTTACAACCTGAGGCCTGAAACTTACTGGCTTACTGGTTTGGGGTTGTGTTCTTTGTTTTCTGTTGTGTGATTTGGGGTTTTTAAATGGCTAATATGGCACTTTTGGACAATGCTATCCCAGCAGCAGTAAAAGGTTAACATGACTGTTTTAAATCTGTTGTTTAACACCTCATGGTGTATGAGGAATACAATTGTAGAAGCTGTGTTTGAAAACAAGGACAGCAAATAGTTGTTTGCCAGGGTAGTATGTGTTTTGTGAGGATACCTTTAGCATACTTCCTGCATCAAGGGCACATACATCACAGCACAATCTAAACAAAAGTTCACTTTTTTAGCAAAATACATTCAATTGAACATTTCATACAAATCAAATATAGCAAAATGACAATGGCTGTTAGCTCCCATGTTCAAGTGCAATTTTTTAAAGTGCTGTCTTACTAAGTCTCGTTTATTAACTAATTTATTTTACTATGAAAACAAACGGAAGAAATTAAGTGAGAAAATTACATGCACTAACTTACCTGACAGAGTTTTCCAAACTTGATTCCATGTAGCGCGACTTACTGACAAATGGATGTGGAAGACACGGGAGCAACTGTGGCTCAGTTGCTCCTTAGCTAAGGAAATCCAAGTAAGTAGTGATTGGAGCACACAGGGTCAGCATCAGGGATAGTTCAGTTTTAGACTTCTAACATAAGCGACTAGTTAGTAAACAGGCGGAAGATGGTTTTCAAGAACAAGCAAGTCTTGTAAAATAGTATGAATGTAAGTGCTAGGAAGGATATAGTGGGCTGCGTTTAAACATTCCGTGTTCGTACTCCTTTTTGTATGTTTATACTGTTGATGCCATATTAATATGAAATAATTTGTTGCATAGTGTCTTTATTTGTATAAATGTTTGTATGCATGGTATATTGTAATGGCTTTGCCTGTATTTATTGCAATGACTGCCAGCTCATGGGAGCCCTGTTACACATGATAACTAAATGGGGTGTTCACACTGACTCAGATATGCCAGTTGGAAAACTATATACATATATATAATGTGTATATATATATATGTATATACCTATATTTGTGTGCGTGTGTGTGCGCGCGTGTCTTTTTATTAACCATTTGTATATAAAATACCTGTCAAATCACAAGCAGAGTTATTTTACAGTTTATTTGCAGTGACTTCTAAGGCAGTACTGTTTAGCACTTTGATATTAAAATCTTGCTCATGTTTTGCTAAATTCAAATAATATTTAAAAAAGTTTAGTTCTAAAAAACTTTATATGCACTGTATTAAGTCAAAATTTTGTTGGTCATTTTGCTAAGGAAATTTTTGAATGTCAACCTGATGTCACTGTATCTTTTGTTAGCTTTAAACATTCTAGCTTTGTCTTTTTTTAAACTATGCTGTTTATATGGAAATTAAATTATACAATCAAACAGATGCCAAATGAATTGCCTAATTGCTGCAAAGGATAACCCAGATATCGAGTCACTGTATGGTTTTCAAATAGTAATCTGGTATTTTATCACTTACTATGTTTGGATGTGCTTTTATGAAAAAATTATTCTTATATCAAGATTTATAGTAGTGTCAATAGGGAAACAGACTTCTAATCACTATAGTTAATATTTCCGGTTTACCTGCAGATAATATTTGGAAAAGTATTGCTTTTTGTATTGACTTTTAAGCTTATGTGCAAACATAATAGCATAATTAAATATCAGAGAAGCTAATGTTTCTTGTAGGTTGCTGTAACAAGCCTGACCAGCAAGACAAATATATTTTGACTGAATTTGCTTTTGTATATACTAAATATATATATATACGTATATATATATACACTCACACACATGTGCGCATACAAAAACATACAGACACAGAATCCAAAAGTATGTTTACTTTTGTCTCCTTGTGTAAGACACAAGGTCCCTTGAGAAATGACTTTTATCTAGGGACAAATCCTGCCAGGTGCTGAGCACCAGCCAGATGAGGGCTTGCAGGCGCTTCTTGCGAGTGGGCCCTTGCAAAGAATTTTCAGGCGAATCAGCATAGTACAGTAAAACTGCTTTTTTGTTGAGCAAGGTTTATTTATTAAGTGGAATGTGAGTGGGAGGTAGCAGGTCCAGAGCCCCGTGTGAGATTTCACATAGCCAGTGTCCTCCAGTCTTCCACAGATAGTCTTAACTGTGATACTCTCCCAAATCCCGTCATCTGTGGAATTGTTCTTCATGTCAACTTCAATACACAGATTCATCCTAGAGTACAACCAGTGACAGGTCACAGTGTAAAAGAAAGAGTTAACGCAGAATAAATCTTACTACTTTTCTTAGAGCTCTCTCAGTGTGAACATGCCTTCGTCTAGGCAGAATTCAGGAATATATCAGGTGTTAAGGGAGAGTGCCTTGCTTTTATTTCAGACAACAGTGTTTCAAGAGTTTCTTCACTCCGCTAACCGCAGTACTTTTTTTTTTTTTGTGGTGTTAACCTGTGGGTTGAAAGAAATGCTCTTGTACATATACAATGTAAATTAAAATTATTAAATTGAATAACATTTTTTTCAGAGGCCCCATGTGTGTTGAATAAGTATGCTTAATTCTGTTAAAATCTGATGTGAATTTTTTATCATTTATAAAACATTAAAAAAATTGTCTACTTGAGTCTTAAAAGTGGAAAAATTGGTGAAGCATGCTTAAGAACACTGGCAATTTAATGGCTAGTCTTTCATTAAAATAGCTTTTACATAAATACAGTAAGACCTGCAGTATCTGGTTATGCAATCTCAATTAGGTATTGAGAGCTGGACCATGGTTGTCACAGAGGTTGAGCTACTTACGGACCAGAGCAGAGAGACGACCAGCCCCTCACTGGACTTCTCCTCCATGCCAGGAAGGGATTGTAATAAAGTCACAGATGATGACAGCCGCAAGGGAGGGAGGGGATAGCTACAAGGCTGGAGGTCCCATAGGACCTGTCTCTGGCTAGAGAGAGGAGAGGGCTCTGATCCTATCTTCTGCCCCTTTGTGTCAGTAAATCCTGGTGAGACATCGCTCCAGCAGGCACCTGCAGCATTTTCTTTAAATGTGCATCCAGTTCCTTTCCTGACCGTGCCTTTGCTTTGCAGGAGGGATGGCTTAGCCCCTGCCAGACAAAACTGTTTGGCTACAAATGCATTTTGAACAAATGCAGTTTTGAGAGGCATCTGCCACTATTCCGGGTATCGCCATAAGTACTGATGGCTCCGGCACACCTCCCCAAGAGCTGTTCTTCTGCAGGAACGGCTCAGCTGGAGGTTACATCAAACGATGTGCTGTGGCGGGCTGCAGGATCAGCAGCTCCTTCTTTGGAAATGCGACAAAACAAAAGGTTGCTCAAACTCTTCCAAATGATTTGTTGCTTTTTTCTCTATGCCTTATTTTAAAAATCAAACTACGAGTCTTAAAATTGTTAACGATAATAGCAATGAGTTTTGCTTAATAGTCCCCTGTCAGGTAAAACACGCAGATCTTCTGACCAACCCGCACCAGGGTCTGAATTTTCACCCTACAAGACAAAACTTATCCTCACTAAATTCACAAGTATCTCAATTTGTAATTACTTCAGGGGCCATAAGCTGTGTCCTTAGACATGAAAGCAGAACTGTGTCCTTAATGTGTGCCTTATGTGCCTGTACTCCTAAACCACACTGGTGGCAGAGTCCTTGCAAAGGGATGTGATGCCTGATGATTGACTCTGGCAGTGGAAGGTTGGACTCCGTCAGGAGTAAAATAGGGGGCTCCTCTAGGAGAGATCGTTCTTGGACAGGAGGCTGGCAGGAAGGCACCCCAAAATGAGCAACTTTAGAGGTGAGTCAAATCTCTTTGTACAGCTTTCCTACTTTTACTTTTCAAATTCAGGTTCATTTGTCCAATACACACGGCTAAAATTTCAGTTATGTTGCAGAGAGGAGGGAGAGAGAGAGGTTTAATTGTATAAAATTAAGCACAGCTTTGACAAAAATTGGCAACTCCCTCTATGGACACTACGAACCATACCTTTTGATTAATTATTTGTATTATAGCAACACCTAGAGGCCGCAATAGAGATGAAGACCCCATTTTGCTAACTACCCTAATTAGCACCTCCAGTACCCACCGAGGAGAAGCTCCAGTCCAAATAGACAAAAGAAAGAGGAGCAAAACGGGAAAAAAGCAGTAGAGTGCCATGCCCAAGGGTGTACAGCATTTCAGTCACAGAGTTGGAAATAAAAACTTCTGTTTACTGAGCTATTGTCCAGTGAATGCTCTTAGTTTGTTTTCCTTTTCTTTCCCTGGGCAATTTATGCTGCCACTGTATCGAATTTTATGTAAACATGAAAAAATCATTGAAAAATTCAAAATAACCCATGTATTCAAACTGATCTTGTTTACTCTGTGTATATAAGTCATCCATGAGATTATTCAAAATCCTGGTCACTCACATCTTTGGAACTAAGCTGTGATACAAACTAAGTATTTAGAAAAAAGATATTTAGCTGTTCTTTATTAAATTAATGAAACCAACCACTAGGAATATTGCAAGATATGGATTAAACTATAATTACCAGTGGATAAAAAGATTAACTTTTAAAAATGCCAAACTATTGATGCAGTAATTGAATAAATGGGGAGTCAATTAATCAAATTATTAGCAGCAGATGATATATTTGAGAACTGTATTCCAGACCTATGTTTGTGAGAATTACCAATACAGTGATTTGTCAAATAGAACAAAGAAAAACTTGTTTACCATAGGAAAACACTTTCAGCAATCTTCTTTCTGTTTTCTTTTTTAACATTAAACACCTTTACTTTTATATTAATAATATGGAATGTTCTGGATGCATTTGGTTGCAGAAGAAGTTTGAATACATGAAGTTGTGACATGGCTGTGAAAGTGGGATGAGATCAAGACTCTGACCTAAACTCACAAAAGCAAGCATTTTCTTTGAAAAGAAGGGTGGGATTCCATCTGTAGATAGTTATTATGTATATGGCAAGACACTTATGCGTGTATAGTGGAAATGCTTTAACGTCAAGTACAAGATTCTAAGTCATGCAAGACTTCAAGAAAGTAGGAAAGACCATAGGAAAAAAATGCCTTTTTTTCCCCATTATTTAATATTTTCACAGAATCGTAGAATAATTTAGGTTGGAAAAGACCTTCAAGATCATCCTTTAAGTCCAGCCATTAACCTAACGTTGCCAAGCCCACCACTAAACCACATTGCACCACATCTACACTTCTTTTAAATACCTCCAGGAATGGTGACTCCACCACTTCCCTGGGCAGCCTGTTCCAATGCTTGACAACCCTTTCGGTGAAGAATTTTTTCCTAATATCTAATCGAAACCTCGCTGGCACAACTTGAGGACATTTCCTCTCATCCTATCACTTGTTACTTGGGAGAAAAGACTGACACCCACCTCGCTACAACTTCATTTCAGGTAGTTGGAGAGAGCCATAAGGTCTCCCATCAGCCTCTCCTTCTCCAGGCTAAACAACCCCACTTCCCTCAGCCACTCCTCATAAGACTTGTGCTCCAGACCCCTCACCAGCTTCATTGCCCTTCTTTGGACACACTCAAGCACCTCAATGTCCTTCTTGTAGTGAGGGGCCCAAAACCAAACACAGTATTCAAGGTGCGGCCTCACCAGTGCCGAGTACAGGGGCACAATCACTTCCCTGCTCCTGCTGGCCACACTATTGCTGATACAGGCCAGGACGCTGTTGGCCTTCTTGGCCACCTGGACACACTGCTGGCTCATATTCAGACAGCTGTCAACCAGCACCAGTTGTTTTCTGCCGGGCAGCTCTCCAGCCACTCTTCCCCAAGCCTGTAGCGTTGCATGGGGTTGTTGTGGCCCAAGTGCAGGACCCGGCACTTGGCCATGTTAAACTTCATACAGTTGACCTCGGCCCATCGATCCAGCCTGCCTGGATCCCTCTGCAGAGCCCTCCTACCCTCCAGCAGATCAACACTCCCATCCAACTTGGTGTCATCTGCAAACTTAGTGAGGGCGCACTCAATTCCCTTGTCCAGATCATTGATAAATATGTTAAAGAGAACCAGTGCCAATACTGAGCTCTGGGGAACACCGCTTGTGACCGGCTGCCAACAGGATTTAATGCCATTTACCACAACTCTCTGGGCCCTGCCATCCAGCCAGTTTTTTACCCAACGAAGAGTATATCCACCCAAGCCATGAGCAGCCAGTTCCTCCAGGAGATGCTGTGGGAGACGCTGTCAAAGGCTTTACTGAAGCCCAGGTAGACAACATCCACAGCCTTTCCCTCATCCACTAAGAGGGTCACCTTGTCATAGAAGGAGATCAGGTTAGTCAAACAGAATCTGCCTTTCATAAAGCCACGCTGACTGGCCTGATCATCTAGTTGTCTTCTATGTGCCATGTGATGGCACTCAAGATGATCTCCTCCATTTTAGATTGTTTATGATTTTTTCTGAAAAGAACAGAGTACTCTGGGCTTGTTGAGGCGGAATTTTATCTCAAACAAACAAACAAACATGCTAAGTGACATTTAAAGAAAGAAATGTGTTTAAGTAGCTGAAATATCTCACATAACCCAAGGTCTTTAACCTGCTAAGTAATGTATTAAAAAACTCCCTACACAATAACTTCCACTGTGGTCTGTGATTAAGCACTACTGTAGAACAAAAATGAATTACAGAGATGGCTTGATACTGGGGAAACTTTCAAACGTAGCACACAGAAAACAGAAATTAATTTACCTTTCATGGGTTCTTATTATTTATCTTGCTGTGTTTCCTAATTAATTGACGATATTGATGTTTACAGAGGGATTTGCTCCTTTCCAACTTCGCTTGATCCTGTGAAGAAGTCAGAATGCTGCATTTGTAGTATCACATTTATTGCCATGGCAACAATCAGGGATTTCACAAACACTAATTAGGGTTGGCAACTTGGAATGTTTTCAGCACAGTCCCATATAATTTTCTCTCTTTTATCCATTTCTCATTATACCTTACCTTAACGATTGACTTCTTCAGTACGTATACAGATTTTTCCCCCATGTCCTCAGGTTTCCGTTAATACCTTCTCTGATTTACAGCCACCTTTCTTACACCTTCACACACATCTGGTTAAGAAGTAACTGCAGTCCCTACCTGCATTTGTGTTAAGCCCCATATCTTATGCTTCAAATTAATCCAAGTTTCACTACACCAACTGGTTTCTACACCAGCATGTGCAAAAGTAGTAAGGAAAGGTACAGAGGCTTAGCTGCATCTTCCCAAGCAAGCTACTTTTGAAGGTAGATGCTAAATCTTGCTCACAGTGGAGTACAAGCTTTCTGTCCGCAGAAGCTTAAAATTTGTGAATGTCCAAAGATCACATAAAACGTTTTAAATCAAGCCTATCAATCAAGAACATTTATAGACATTTAATTTACTATGTAGGAATATGGAGAGGTGGACCCATGCGAACCTCATGAAGTCCAACAAGGCCAAGGGCAACATTTTGCACTTGGGTCAGAGCAATCCCAAATTGTGGATACAGGTTGGACAATGAGTTGACTGAGAGCGGCCCTGTGGAGAAGGAATCAGTGGTATTGGTGGATGAAAAACTGAACACAAGCTGGCAATGTGCGCTCTCAGCCCAGAAAGCCAACTGTATCCTGGGCTGCATTCCAAAGCAGCGTGGCCAGCACGTTGAGGGAGGTGATGTTGCCCTCTACTCCGCTCTGGTGAGACTCCACCTGGAGTACCGTGCTCAGCCTGGAATCCCCAGCACAGGAAAGACATGCAACTGCTCGAGTGAGTCCAGAGAAGGGTCATAAAGATGATCGGGGGGCTGGAGCACCTTCCCTGTGAGGACAGGCCGAGAGAGTTCAGGTTGTTTAGCCTAGAGAAGAAAAAGCTCTGGGGAGACCTTATCATGGCCTTCCAGTACTTTAAGGGAGCCTACATAAAAGATGGGGAGGGACTCTTTGTCAGGGAGTTTAGTGATAGGACAAGGGGTAACGGTTTTCAACTGAAAGAGGGTAAATTTAGATTAGACATTAGGAAGAAATTGTTCACTATGAGGAAGGTGAGGCACTGGAACAGGTTGCCTGGAGGAGTTGTGGATACCCCAACCGTGGAAGTGTTCAAGGCCAGGCTGGACGGGGCTCTGAGCAACAAGGTCTAGTGGAAGGTGTCCCTGCCCATGGCTGGGGGTTGGAACAAGATGATCTTTAAAGGTCCCTTCCAACCCAAACCATTCTATGATCCTATGATTCTATACTAATTGTGTATTACAATTATCCAGTTGAGCTAGTGCCCTAATTTACTCAGAAGCCTTATCAAACCCTGTGTTGGTAGTGAACTTCTGAGCCTCTCTAGAGGCAAAATATATTAATATGTTAACAGAGAAAGAAGGCAAATTTATGATGGCATCATTGGCAAGAGGGGAGGTTTACTTCATTGGGCATGCTCAGGATAAAGAGATGTGTCTACTGAGCAAAGTAAAAGATTCCCATTCACGGCTCACTTGAGAACAAAAATATCCAAATAAAACCAAGCAGAGACAATATGCCAGTATTGCCCTAATTTGGAAAGGAATACAATAAATCCGACTGCTTAGAGTATATCTATACTCTAAGACACTGTAAATTACTAGAAAACAAGAGAAAAATAATGGAACCACCTGAGGCATTATCATTAGGTTACAGGTGAAATCATATAACTTGTTTCCAATTTAGAAAGGATTTTGTACATTATTAACAGAAAACTAGTATTTGAATAATAAATTCTGGGTCTGATCACGATCTTCTTTCCCTACATGATGGGGAGGTAGAAAGCCTCTTAAATGGTGGAAAAATGTCTCATAAGGTAGGAAGGAATTGAGAGTTTGTCTTGACAATAAGTTACTGAATCTTTTTAGGAGATTATAATCAAAACCAGGGCAGAATTACTACACTTGATAAAGAGAGCTTATTGAAATAAACAGTATAATGTGTTAAAAAAGCAAACAAAGGACTTAGATTAAATGTTCAAGTCAAAAGTGAACCATTGGAAGAAACCCTGTATTCCAACAGATGCTGAGACAAGCTAACAAAAAATTCTGAAGAAAGCCTTTAGTGAAAAAACCTGTTGCCTCAGAAGTGTGCATTTCGCCTCCCTTTTTTTGAGGAAAGACTGAACTGTGCCAGCTTGCCCAGTTTTTGACGACACCTCCCGCTGCAGTTCACTGCAAGGATCAGTTTTAAAACCTAGTCGTAATGCTTTGGAGAAATTTGAACCCAGAGCCCTCCAGCCTTTGGGACTTTATTTTCATGACTTAACCTTGTTCCCCATACCCTTAATTTCAAAAGGCATAATCAAACTCATGGCAGGGCTCTTTGTAAGCTTTGTGAACTGGGCCACAGTCAATAATTTCCACACTGAGTAATTTTATTACATGAAGTTTCCCGTCTGCTGTACAGAGCTGTGCAATATTCAGCACGGACATCTGCTTTTCATCTGATTTCTAAAGGACAGCCTGGTGGATTGCTGCCCCTTTGAAATTAAGGAGTTGGGGAACAAATTTAAGTCGTGAAAATGAAGTGCCGAAGCTGGAGGGCTCTGGGTTCAAATTTTACAGAAGTACCGATGCTCTGTTTTAAACTGATCTCTTGAGGGAAGCGCAATAGAAAGTATTTCCATCGACTGGGCAAGCTGACACAGTTCAGTCGTTTGGAACAAGAACCAGGATCCACCGCATGTTCAGACACAGAATTACGTCCACTTTAAACCTAAGCAATAGGTTTCAGTGAAAGACTGTTCAAGGTCAGTTGTCAAGGATGGCTGAACGTGAGAAACTAAAAAAAAGACGTCATGAATTTAACTGAAATCTTCAAATGCTCGTACAAAACATGAGATTTTTGTAAAAAAACTTGTTTTACTCCATGCCTCCAAAGCAGCCTCTCTTCCCACAAGACGGACTTCTTAACGCAACATGAAAAGGCTGCAGAATTGTGCTGCTGGCCCTCTCAGGGGCAGAAACGATCGAGGAAATCTAATACATATTGTGGGAAATGCTATTTGGTGTTAGCATTTTCCACTTTTCCATAGTGCGTTATTCTTGGAGCTCAAGTAAAATACGAGGCCTGGTTTGGTCTGGGAGGCCACACAGCTTAGGCTGCAGCTTTGCAGGTGTGACTAGCTGCCATCAGGCAGAACTTCTGTCAGCAGCAGTCATGTCATGCCCTCTGCGGTGCCCTCCCTTCCTTGGGCCAGTGGCAGGGATCGCGTGGATGGGAGGACAAAAAGCAAGAAACTCATCTGGGTTAAAACTAACCTGGTTTTCCCAGGTGGGGTCTCATCTCTGCATCTTTGAGACCCCAGCTGGAGTCCTGCGTCCAGCTCTGGAGCCCTCAGCACAGGAAAGACATGGACCTGTTGGAGCATGTCCAGAGGAAGGCCACCAAAATGATCAGCGGGATGGAGCACTTCTCCTGTGAGGACAGGCTGAGAGAGTTGGGGTTGTTCAGACTGGAGAAGAGAAGGCTCTGGGGAGACCTGATTGCAGCCTTCCAGTACTTGAAGGGTGCTTCTAAGAAAGATGGGGACAGACATTTTAGCAGGGCCTGTAACAACAGGACAAGGGGTAATGGTTTTAAACTAAAAGAGGTTAGGTTTAGACTCAATAGAAGGAAGAAATTTTTGACAATGAGGGTAGTGAAACACTGGCACCAGTTGCCCAGAGAGGTGGCAGATGCCCCATCCCTGGCAACATTCCAGGTCAGGTTGGACGGGGCTCTGAGTGACCCGGTCTAGTTGAAGATGTCCCTGCTCATTGCAGGGGGGTTGGACTAGATGAATTTTAAAGGTCCCTTCCAAACCAAACTCGTCCATGATTCTGTGAAAATAACAGCCTAGTTATTAGTCCAATATTGTTTTTAAACCTAGAAATTTCTACACAATAGGAATTCTTTTAGAAACAAACTACTGTTTTGAACCTCAAATTGCAGCCCCCCTCTGCTGTGAAGTGCTGTCACCATCCAGTCAGTGGAGTCCAAACCAGTCTTGCAAACCTGCATGGCATAACACGGAAAGCAAAGGATGTTACTGTCACTGTCTGTATAGTGATTACAATCAGAGTAGGTGGTAAGAAAAACCACATCATATAAGAGACTTTGTTTTCCATATGCACTATTAGAAGAATGATTCGTATGACTGGACCATTTAAAAGACCAGAATTCAGTAAGGATAGAAAAGGGGGAAAACAAAGAATTAAGTAAAAAACATTGTTTTAAAAATCATTGTTAGAAAGCTGCAGACAGTTCACAATCACAGAAGGTTTTAATTTTATGAATTAGACTACATAAGGACTCATGTGCTGGTTCCAAGTGAGGGTCCAGCTAGCCCAGCATGCTGACAGTGGCCAGGACAAACCAGAAACAGGCTGTGCAGGCTGATCTTGCCTTGGGATTACTGGAGCCTGACTGTGCTTACCAGGCACCTCATTGAGCAGTGGTCTCCAAACCTTTTTGTGTGTGCACCCCTGTCAGTAAAATATTTTTGAGCACACACCCCCAGTATATGTGTATTTATTTATTTATAAACTATATACCTGTACTAATTAAGTTCTATATGTTTTCCCTGTGCCCCAATGGATCATCTTGCAGAGCCCTTAGACTGCACGTGCTCCACTTTGGAGATCACAATTATAGAGGCTGTCCCATCATTTTAGTAGCACTTTTAGAAACAACAAATACTATTTTTTCAACACAGAGCATGTTGCAGCCAGTGCAGACATGTTAGTTACTGGACTTCATTCAGATGGTAAAGAGCTGCCATACTTGGCTACCAGTAATGACGACCTGATCTAAAGATGTCCCTGCTCGTTGCAGGACTAGATGATCTTTAAATGGCACTTCCTACCCAAATTATTCTATGATTCTACGATTCTATGACCCTCTCGCATTTACTTCATGCGCATTGAATGCGATATCAGTTAGAAACAGAAAGGGACAATTTGTCCAAGCTTAAAAAATACTTTTGCTTTAACAAGCTAGGGACATCAATTTAATGTGGGAAATATTAACAGGAACTGGAAATTGTTCAAGAACATTCTGGTGGGTATAAAAAAAAAGTGCCACAAATTTGCAAGCAGAAAAGAATTCATGCTGGGGAAGAAAGAATTTA
The DNA here is from genome assembly GCF_964289735.1 of Phaethon aethereus. Classification (NCBI taxonomy): domain Eukaryota; kingdom Metazoa; phylum Chordata; class Aves; order Phaethontiformes; family Phaethontidae; genus Phaethon; species Phaethon aethereus. The sequence continues at coordinate 68,768,741 of NC_138582.1, forward strand.
TGAAATACAGAGGATGCAGAAATGCTAGTCAAACATTAGCAATCAAACTATAAAGAATGCAAGACAGGATAATAGCAGTAAACTGCAAACTTCAAAAAATGTCTTCTGCTGAAAACAGCTATATAAGAAAAGACCAACGGGCAACATAGTTAGAAGGAACATAAGAGAAACAGATTAGAGTAAAAAATTTCTGCACCAGATATTGGTCCATTGCTAGAATCAGGTATTATAATTTTGAACAAAGGTTCAGAAAAGACGGATGTGTTCATCACTATTTCGCTTCTGAGTGCGGAAGGAAGCAGGAGGGTAGGTCTGCCCAATAAAATGTTGTAGATGGAACAGAAAACCTGGCATCCAGAATGAAGAAAAATATGATGCAGAATCAGCAGCAATTACACATGTACAAATCAAGCAGCCTAGAGGGAAACGAGCAGCACGGAAAACAGGAAAAATCTCAAAGATCTTTGAATTGTCAACATATTCCAAATATTAAAAAAGGCAGAGAGATGATCCAGGAAAATATAGATCTGTTAGTCAAATGCTGAACCTGGACACAGAATGAGAACTTTCATTGAGAACCTCACCAACACAGAATTGAACACTTAAGGTGCAATTAATAATAATCAATATGATTTCATGGAATGCAGGTCTTGTAAAAGAAACTTTTATTTTATCTTCTTCAATTTTCTTTTTGTTCACAGCTATTGCTCTCGTTCACAAAAATAACTGTTTTCATACAGCATATTCATAGGCCCATGTCTTCAAATGATTTGACCATGGATTTTGAACAACACATTATATGGAACTAAAAGAATATAACTTGGGAATTGGTTTCTATCAGTCTATTAGTGAATGCTTTTGTCATTGCTACAGTTTCCACCGATTAAATTTGCACAGGACAGAAAAACAAATGGGATGGTAAGCAAAGGGAACAAGCAATTTGTAGAAAGTGATCTGAATTGCCTAATTAAAAGAGTATATTAAAAATTGTACAGAGATGTGAGGACATGTATTGAGGAGTAAGAAATACAGTCTCACAATACTGAAAAATCACTTCACAGCAGGGACTCAGAAGCACATATGGATCCCCATAAATTAAGCTAAAACTAGTGGAGCTAATTACTTCCCAACGATGACAGGGGATGGAAGCCTTGGTGCAACCTAATGACTTCATCCTGGCAGTCTGAATGCTCCAGTGTGTCTGAAGTTGTAGGGCTCAGTTTAGGGACAAGCTTTCATGATCTTGATGTACAAGGTCAGCCTGAGTTGCCTGAAAGTTTTTTTTCTGGCTCTGAACGAGAGCGAGCTATGTGCTCCTGACAATTTTGTAGATCAACCTGCAAATATAAGTCCAATCTAGGAAGCAAACTCCTGAGCTCCTAAATGTGTCAATGACAAGCCAAAATTTAGAACATGATAAATGTTGAAAAAATGAAGTTTATGAAATTTTATTAAAATTCTAAATGTATCTTTCCTTACCAACTTCATGGTCCTCTTTATTCCTTATCTCTGATTTCTAGTGGCATGAACGTGTTGGGAATGCCTGTTTTCAGCTGAATTCTCAGATACAAACATAACTACTCATGCATAATTAAGATTTTCTGTTCACTAATCATTAGTAATCATGCTCTAATTCAGTATTGAAACTCCAATAATTAACCACGGAGCAGAAAAACTGCAATGCAATTGAAGTAAGTGACCAATTATATGTCACAAGCAGAAAATAGTCAAAGTTAACAACTCATAGGCATAGACAATATTTTCTTTCTAAATCTTCAGCTGAGGACTTTGAAAATCAGTCTGTCATGAGGAATCAAGATCAGTTCATGAATGATTTGTGATCAACAACAAAAAAGCTAAAATTATCCTATAATCCATTTACAATGAATGATTCATCTAATCCTAGTAACACCCATGCTAATACTGCATCGCTGACCCAACCAGTCACTCTATTTTCAGGCACCAGCAGAGGTATCTCTTCACACATCATCTTGATAAACATTCCATGCAAACAGGCAAGACCCGCTTCTCCTTCTGGTGCAAACTGCTGTCTCCATTAGTTTTGACAGACCTATTTCAGTTTCACCAGCTCAAAATCTAGAGCTGAGCAATAACGTCAATAGCCACTGTAATAATAAAGTATTATGGATTTTTTTTTCTGAAGAACGTATGTATATTAGCTTTTAATAGGCTTAATAGGCTTTGTATACAGCTTTTATATACAGTTATGCAGCTTACTGTACATATTTACGTTCTGATTTCTGCAATGTTTCCCAGTTGCTGCTCCAAGTTTTCTGTCCTTTTGTTCCCATGATTTCCCTGCAAGCCTCTCTTCAGCCCTTTTACCTTGTGCTACTTTGTCTTTCCAGCGGTTCCCCATCTGGTTGGGTGCATAGCTTTTCTCTTTATTTCACTGCCAGTGGTCTGTATCAGTTAGTGCACAGACATTTTTGTTTCCTAGGGTCATCTCACGATAATCTGCGGCCTGGTGTCATGACATGTTTCCCTTCATGTCTGACACCTGCACCTCATACACGTGTAACTTTTAACTTGATGTTTCTAGTCTATCCTCTACCTGCCCATGGGCAATCAATCTCGTCTTCCTCCATATTGTGGGACTGGTGGAGATCCATGGATCAGATATGGCTTCTGTGAGGACCAGTACTGCTGTGCTTCAGAAGTACTTGGTAAAAATTGCATTAACTATACTCCATTTTGAGCCAATGAAGACCCAGCTGTCCAGTCTCCATGTAACGCTTGCTATTTTTAGTTTGGTGCCTCCTACATTTTACCTCTTGCAGATTTTCTAACATTTCCTTAGTGAAAACATATGGCAAACAGATGCCTAAGCAGGGCCCCAGGCACCCATCTCTTTTTCTAGACTTTTCAGGGTATCTGGGAAAATTCCGAGGTTTATCCTGGTATGCATCACACTTGCAATTTATTTCAAATGCTATCTTTTCAGTGACAGGCATCCTAAATACCATCAATTTTGGAGGTGTGTCATTTTAAAATCAAGTTTCTGTTTCTTTTTTCTTTTTTCCATAGGCCACCTTGAGAACATAAATAAACTAACCACTGGGATTCAAAGATGGTAGCAGCTGGGTGTGTCACAGGAAGCAAGGATGATCAAAAGATCTTCCTTCTTCGTCTCACACGCACCTCTCAAAATTTAAAATAAATCGGTTGAGATTCATCTACAAACATCAGTTTACCTAAACCTTAAGTAACGCTTTCTGCACAATGGTATGACCATGGCTCTGTCTGAGATAAAAGGGACATGATCTGAGGACTTTAAAATGCTAAATCTAGTCCCCTCAGAGACTGGGATTTAGCTATTTTGCATAGATTATGAAAGTGCTGATCTTGGGCAGCAGCCTCCCACTTGCTGTGGCCAAGGCACAGGAGAGAGCATCTTCCAAACCAACAGGAAAACAGGAAAGTCTTCAGTAGAGGTGTCATATACCTTTTTCCCAGGTGTCAGCCTTGTTTTATACTATAATTCTTCTCTCTCCTTTCCCATGTCTCACCCTTTGTTCTACTATACTATGGCAACACATTTAAAATTAATAGTCCAAGGTGCTGAAATTATTTCTGAATTTTAAATGTGTACGTATATTGTGGAGAAAGTTTATTTTGGTAAGGGGGACTATACATGGATATCAGCATTATTTATTAAGGCTGCTTTGTGATTAATAGCTCACATGGGACCTGAAAGCCAAGAAATAGCATATCTGCTTTCCCTCTGCTCAGTCCCATTTCCAGGATTCACTCATTCCAAAACCACAAAATATTGAACACAGAATTTAAGATGCGATCATGTGTTGAGAAGAAACTACTGAGCACCAAATTTATGAAAGGTGGCAGATTTACCCTTATAACTGGATCTATCTCCCAAGCATGAAGATACCCAAGGTGTGTCAAGATTTGCTCCAGATATCAGGCATCAGAATGTAGATTTATTCATAAAATGCAAATGTTTCATTTAGAAGCTATTTAAATGAACAGCCTCTTGAATTTATTGTCATACTTTCTTTTTCCTTTCTCATTAAAAATGTTGCTTTTTTTGCACAAAGGATGAGAATGCTGCAATGCACCGTTTTCTGTATCAATATGCAGCAATAAATTAATGTTGAATTAGATTATTTTACCATTTATAAGACATACAGTGGAAGCCGATACGTAGACTGAATGAAATTGGTCTGAAAGGCGTAGCACATGGTCAGGAAAGACTACCAGCTCTGAGGCCAGAGCTCCTTCAGAATTGATTTACAGATATCTTGTTCCATATTTTATATCAAAATTATCCAGCAAAAAATAAATGTAAAGCAACTAAATCAATGTCAAACCAATTGTCATATGTGATTTCCAAGGGACGTTTCTTTTTCTCTCAGATAACTTTTTATCGACACGAAATGTTCCTTACAAATGAAGGATCCCTTTTTGTTGTCCCTAGGGAGGAAGGGCTAAAGAAAATAACGACACACTAGCCATCTTAGGCAATTCCCAAGGGATACTGAGTTTTTCTTCCACACATATATCAACGCACAATGTTCCTTACTGGTAAAGGAGCCATTTTTGCTGTCTATCAAGGAAGGGCTAACGAATGCAGAAAGTTTCGCGCCAGGTCACAAAAGTGACCACTGGAAAGAAGCAAAGCAGTCCTGCAAAAGATGACTTTTTAGTTTCTAGGGAGCATCTTCTTCCCCAAACTCCACCTGGTTCGCTGATGCCCAGTGACCGTCGCTGGTCAGCTGTGCAACACGGGCAGCGGCCGCCAGCGGTGGCACCACCGACCCGCTGGAGCTGCCCGCCTCCGGCTGAGGCCTCCAGGCACGCCGGCCGGCAGGACCGCCGGCCGCTCTCGGACAGGCCGTGCTTTTGCACGGAAACGAGCCAGAAGGCTCTCGGTTCACTCACTTCCCTGTAACCTCGTCTCTGCGGATCCCTCCACACCAAATGGGAGACTGAAGGTGCTCCTTGTTTTGTGCCCCGGGCTCTCTGACGGAGCCTCCTGAACCGTTTCCACAGTACCCTCTCGGTAACATGCTTCTTCATTTGCCTCGGCGTTCCTCGCCATCGTTTTACTATTGATCAATTATTACCAGTTTTGTGTGCGAGCGGGGCGCATTTGGTAGCTTGTCTTGAGGAGCCACGCGGGGCAGCTACAGACCAAAGGCGTCGGACTCCACTTGGCGCGGAAGAAACCCTGTGTCACCCTGTTCGTCGGCGCCCGCTCTGCCCGTAGTCCTTTCAGCCTGTGCCCATGGCCGCTTCACCTCTGCCTACAGCACCACGGGGACCACAGGAGAAAAGTGACTGGGAAATAATGTGATTTCTGGTTTAATTCGAGGAAACGCTTGTATTGGTTTCTAAAATGTACAGACCTTTTTTCCCCGCCTGGAATCACAGTTTTGAAAGAAAACTGATTGCCATCACATGCATTAAAAACGGCTTTTAACAGTGACTTTATCACTTGTATTGGAATATTAGCAGATATGTTACGTGCATAAATGTAACGTGTTTCACCTTCTCTATCTAATCCGAGAGCTTCTTATTTTCTATCCACCCACTCAGGCACACAGTTATTCAACAGTTACAGAAATGAACTACACACCTTAAATATATTCAGATTATTGTAAAACTGCCTCCACCTTGCTACCAGAATTGCCAAGGTAAAAATACCCGTCTCTTTCTCAAAAGATAGATGGTGATAATACAGAAATGTTTCTACTTCCAAAGCGGTTATACTAATACAGGGAGTCAATTCTATTTAAAAATAAATTCGCACTTGAACAGTTGCTGTACTCGATACATGTATTTCACACACACACAAAAAAGAGTTTAAAAAGTTATGTAGCTCTAGTCAAGGATTTCAAAGTTAGGAAATAAAAGAGCCAAGAAGAATCTTCTGTGCCTGAAGAAATGCTCCCTCCCTTCCTGTGTGAGTATTATAATATAGTCCTTAATTACATGAAAATGTGATTTTTACTTCTGGAATCCATCTTGTTTAATCCAAAAACACCTTTTTGTCTTCAAATTGTTCTACCCGAGCCACCTGCGCCATGAACGCATATAACGTTATTTAATATCCCCGCTGTCCTAGTCTTCTAGGCAAACGAAGCTTATGTTATGCTATGCTCCTGTTCCTCAGACCCCACTGAGAACTTTTGAACCTACTGGGTGGTTTCAACGGGAGAGTAGAGGTTTTATAGAAGAAAATGTTATCCAAGTTTCAGGACAACCGGGGAAAGGTGAAGGCCCTATCAATGCCTCCACTGAAGTAAATAAAGGCTGAAGGTGAGCCTTGCTCTGCCACCAGATCTCAGGCAGCTCAGCCCCGAGACCCCGCCGCAGCCCTGCCTTCACCCACCCCGCCGCACCAGGGCCACCCGCACCCCCTGCCACCGCCCTGCCCGGCCCTCGCCTGGCCTCTCCTTTCTAAGCATCTGCTTTTTTTGAAAATCATTTCGCATCCGTTTTTACATAGGTGAAATCTGCTCTTGCTCTTTTCTTCTTCTCCCTGCTACTCCCATTGCCCCCAGCCTCTTACTTTCTTCTGGCTGATCATGTTTTGGCTCTAGAGTTCTCCCTTGCCTTGCACATTCAGTTTGCCATTAAAACTCGCTCTCTAAGCTGAACATTTGGGCTGTGCTGTTTAGGCTGTGCTATTTACTCTTGTAGCCCAGAATTTTGTGGTAAAAATTCTACACAAGAGGCATGTCAGAGCAATTGCAGTATTAGGTGATAAAATTCCCCTTCTTTCTATGCACACAAGTCATCTCTTCAGTCAATGTTTTCAACAACTGACCGGTCTCTGATATCCTTTGGTGCAGCTGAAATGGAGCTGGCTCACAGACCACAGCAATAATGCCTATGTCAGAAAGAAAATTATATATAAAAAAAATCAGCACATCATCTGAGGGTTCATCAGCCATGTCTGCCAAACATGGGTTTTGGACCATGTATTGTGATTTTAATAACTAGTGTCAATACAGATGTTTGTACAGTAGCAGGAAATCAATGAAATCACACAGAATCACAGAATGATTAAGGTTTGAAAAGACGTTTCAGATCATCAAGTCCAACCATCAACCCAACACCACCATGCCTACTAAACCATGTCCTGAAGTGCCACGTCTACAAGTTTTTTGAACATTTCCAGTGATGGTGACTCCACCACCTCCCTAGGCAGCCTGTTCCAATGTTTGACCATTCTCTCAGTAAAGAAATTTTTCCTAATATCGAGTCTAAACCTCCCTTGCAGCAGCTTCAGGCCATTTCCTCTTGTCCTATCGCTTGTTACTTGGGAGAAGAGGCCAACACCCTCGTTGCCACAACCCCCTTTCAGGTAGTTGTAGAGCATGATAAGGTCTTCCCTCAGCCTCCTCTTCTCCAGACTGAACAACCCCATTTCCCTCAGCCGCTCCAGGCTCTGCTTCCATTTTCTCTCATAAGACATTTTTGTAAGAGTAGATGGTGGATAACCTCTGGTGTATTCATTATTGCTGTGCAATACATATATGTACATTATCACACCAGTTTTGCTATATATGCCTTTATGGTCACTCCTCATCACTGCAAATGATCCAGTGAAGCAGCAGGCAGTGAAAAACTACAAAACCTTTCAGGTGCGTTCAGTTGGCACTACCTGTAACACATCTGTCGTGGTTTAGCCCCAGCCGGCAACTAAGCACCACGCAGCCGCTCGCTCACTCTCCCTCCCACAGTGGGGTGGGGGAGAGAATTAGGAAAAAAAACCCTCGTGGGTTGAGATAAACATGGTTTAATAGGACAGAAAGAAAGAAGGAAACAACAATGATAATACCAACAAAGGAATGTACAAGAACAAGTGATGCCCAATACAGCAATTGCTCATCACCCGGCGATCGACAGCCCGTCCCCGAGCAGCGATTTCCGCCCCCCGGCCAACTCCAGTTTACGTACTGGGCATGAGTTTGTGTGGTAGGGAATATCTCTTTGGCCAGCCTGGGTCAGCTGTCCCGGCTGTGTCCCCTCCCAGCTCCCCGTGCACCCCCAGGCTGCTCGCTGGCAGGCCAGAGCACGGGAAGCTGGACTGTCCTTGACTGCTCAGCAACAACCTAAAACATCAGCACATTATCAACAGTTTCTCATCCCAAATCCAAAACATATTCTCACACTGGCTTCTGTGAAGAAAACCAGCTCTATCCTGGCTGAAACCAGGACAACATCGCAGCAAATCTCCTTGTGTCCATGTGTATCCAATCCATCTCTCAAGAATTACCATTTCCCCATTTTGCAAAGGTCACAGTGTTAATTGCCTTGTACAGAGCGATCACCTTCCCCCTCTCCCCTTGTTTTTTAGAGTCCTGATTTGATGATTCAGTTTGTATCCACGTGCACTTAGTGACAAATAATACTCTGCCTTAGCAGAACATGTCTATTGAAGGGCTGCAGTGAGACTGGACATCACTCTAGGGAAGAAACACCACAAAAACTACAGTACCAACCTCCAGTGTAGAGCAAAAAAAGGAACTTAAACTCTGAAGCACAACTCTATAGCTTGTAGCTATGCTAAGATATTTTGCTTGACTTTCAGTATGTCAACATTGAAATAAGACATTTTTTAATCTTAAATGAGTCAAATCCTGGTGACACTGAAATCAATGGCAAATCCCCACTTTGATAAAATGTGAACATTAGCTGAGAAATTTACATGAATGAAGTATGAGTTTTAAACCGTAACATCTGCATTCCTCATGCCTTTTGCTAATTAAATGGTATAATAAATTGGTAAAAAACACAAACAATTTTATATAGCTTAACATTCTATTGCTTCCAACTTCTTTTTATAACATCCAAAACCATAAAAGAACTAAAATATAAATGCTTTTCTATAATTATGCAAATTTGAGGAAAATCTAACATCTGACAGTAAAATTTTAACTTTTCATACAATTTTCTTCTGAAATGTTACTATTTGTTGTAGCACCGAGTCTATTACTCAGTCTTTGGAAGTTGCTTCAACAGCAACTGGGTAGACAGAATAAAACTGCTGAAGACTGCACCCTGTGAAGCAAAAAATACCAAACAGTGAGTCTCAAAACCTACAGGCAGCCTTACCTTCTAAAAAGAGTCTGATGAGGTAACAGGCATGATGCTGAGAACCTAAGGCGTCCTGGATAGGTGTGGTTTCCAATGGGTCCAGAAGGTCTACAGCAGCCTCACGGAAGAGAGAGGAAGAACATACCTCCCACCTGGAACTGATGATACAGAGGGAGCAAAAAGTGCCAAGTGAAGAGCTTTGATGACTTACGTGTTACACTGGTATGGTGATCACCAGTGCTGTCCAATGGTCTTTTGCTTCAGCTAAGGGTGGCAGTGAAAGTATTTCTTCCTCTCTTTACAGTACTGATACCATTGTTACATATTATTATGAGTGCTTTTAGCACTGGTACAGGGCTTCTAGAGTGCAGTATAGACCCAGGGCATTTGTATCTGCATGCAGCCTTTTTATTAGGACTCACCATCGGTAGCGAGCTTCTGCTGTTGGAAATGGGTATTATATGATCAGTGTCAACTGGTGGGACAGCTCTCTGTGCTCAGTATCTGTGTTCCTATCACCTGGAAGGGAAGTCATAGAGGGCAGAGGGCTGCGGTGAGGGAGTTCAGGAAGGACTAACTTGTTCCCCAGAAATACATTTTGAAGCTGCTCCTGAACTGGCAGATGTATGTGTGGCATAAGTCCTCCAGAGTAACTGGAGCCTAAAGTAGTCTAGAGGAATCTTGTTTATAACATTTGAACATTAAGCTCTGCTGTGAGTCCATTAACCTGAACAGTAAGACTGAGGTTCAACTGGTCCCAGGAAATTTCTTGACTCATCAGCTCTGACACAGTCCTGAGAAACACGTCACTTTTAAATTCCAGGTAAACTTTAATCTGATTTACTCAGGTGCTGAGACTTGTCTTCAGGCGAGCCAAACTCTAATTTGACAAACCCCTGAGTCACATCCCCAAAACCAGAAGTTTAACCCACACAGCATTAGATTAAAAACACACCAGTGTAAGATTTTAATGTTCACTCGCTCTTGGTTTTTGAACTATCTTCCTCCCATGTGTCTGCTTGACTTCCCAGACAAACAAATTAAATCTGGACTCACTCCTACCTTCACTGTAGTTCTTTCTCCCTGACTGTTCAGGTGTATTTTGCTCTCATACAGGCACTGCATCACTTCTGCCCTGCTTCTTATCAGCCTCCACACCTAGCCACCCTCCACATCAAGTTTGTCCTGGCCTTACCTCTAAGTTTTCTGATACTAGAAGGGAAAGTACTGGAAGATTCCCCATTTGCTTCCTACTTCCTACTAAGAAAATCGCAACTGCGTTAAGAATCACAGCTTAGTACAACTAAGAGACCTAAGCAACTGCTTGTTAAAGAAAGTAGACAGGAGCCTTTGTGCTTAGATCCATAGAAATGTTGTCTCGGGTTCTATTGAGGCCTGAGGCTTTTTTATACTCATTACCTCCATCCTATTCACTTTGAGACTGCTGTCCAGCTTAGAGAAGATCCTCAGCATGAAGCAGTCGGACAGACAGAAAATGAGATCCGGTCATGGTAATCAAACGATATTATCACTGTGCAAGGTTGCCAAACACTCTCACTCAACAATTAAAGGTTTTGCCCAGTGATTTACTTGTCTGTAGCTGATATGGAAGAGACCTGTTCATAAATGATCAAAATCCATCATGTGGACAGTATTTGCCACCAGATTTAAAACTGCTAAAATAACTCACTCTCTGTACCACCCAAGCATTAAGCTAATGCGCCTCTTAAGCCTCACTGAAACCCAGAACTTTCGCACACAAATCAAATAATCTACATTCACAGGGCCCTACAGAACATTAATCCAATCTACTATTTCCGAGGTGAGAAATGAAGCCATTTTAGTCACAATTTAGGGTTTAATTGAAATTCTACTAATGATATTTTTTAAATAGCATTAAACATCTTTAACCACAAATTGTCTTTTCCACAGGTTTATGATTTTTTTTGTATGACAGATGATTGTAACAGTGAAAACCCAGTATTTTAATGGCTCATCTAAATACTAAACGAAGATGTAAATATTCAGTATGATGTGCTGGGAATTAGTAGTAGCATTAGTGGTAACGGGACTTGCACAGCTAATGCTCCACACAGCTAGCTGAACATGTACCCCAAAGTACTCATCAAGAAGATCAAACTTTCAATTACATTTTAAACTAAAATAGGCTTTAGAGGCTTTCTTTCTCTGAGACAAAACTTTAAAGTAGGTTTATCTCTACAAGACTGAACTTCAGAGCTTCACAGTGTTACTGCCATACTAAAAGTAAATAGAATAAGATTCAAATCTTATTTATAAAACAATCCTTACCGTGGAATTAAGTTTCCATGCAGCATCTCCACTCTACTGTTACAGAACGTGAGCACTTCACAGTTTTAGTGTATACACGACACCGCCTGTAAGGTAGTGAAAAGGTCTACCCAACTTTACACCAGAGCTGATATCCTTCAGCTTTGCATCTTTGACACTAGACCATCAATTTTCTTTTTTGAGAAGTGCCGATAAGGACCTCTGCAGTACATCTGTCTAGCCTGGAAGAAAGAAAAAAGTTTGAAATATGAACCTAAGCCATTTGTCTTATGCCAGCATTCCCCCCCATGGCTTGCCTATAACTACAACCTAGCGGGAAGCAGGAGACAGTGAAGGAATTAATTGTAAATGACTACCTTTTCATTTTGTGTCTTTCAGAGAAAAGGGGCTTACTTCTCCAAGCAGCAACTTAAACTTTTCAAGATAATACCAGCAAGCATCACTGTAAAGATTCAGGTCATGAGGGATTCCCTAGATACAAAGAAATTGATGGATACTGAAAAATGTGCAAGACCGAAAGAAACAAAGCAACACAGGACCAAAGAAGGTTCTGATTTGAGAATGTATATTTTATGACTTACTAAGAAAATGTTTTGGTTACATTTAAAATTGTATACCACCTGCCACATATTAGAAATGACAGATACTTTCTAGCGGTAGATGTTGAATTATACCTCAGCCACTCCTCCTCTTCACTTCTGACTCACCCTGACTTCTCCCAGCAAGAACTGCTTTCTTGTGAGTGAAAGTATTCCTTTGTACCATTGCCTTATCTATTAAGTTGCTTTCAATCATTTTCGGTGCAACTGTATGGTCAGTTCCTAAGCTAAGTAGCCTACCATTGTGCTGGCTGTAACCACTCAAAGCAAGAGTTTGGGGTGATAATGGAGACCTGCAGGAAAACCTCTCAGACATGTCTACAAAAAAAAAAAAAAAGAGGGAGGCACATATCAAATACTAGGACTTACTAGCAAAGGAGTAGACAACAAAATAGAAAATATGATTTTAACATTGTATAAATCTATATTTTTCCCCCAAAATGAATACGGCATGCAGCCCCTCATCTCCAAAAAAAAAAGGGATATATCAGAACTGGAAAAGGTCCAGAGAAAAACAGCATGATGATCAAAGTTATGGAGTAAGTTGTCCACAAGGAGCGGTTGAGCCTGAAAAGAAACACAACGTAGAGCAGAAATGAGGTTTACAGAGTAACGAGCATCATGGAGAGGTTGGGCGGGAGTCAACGGTCAGAAGAGCCAGCCTTTTTACGCAGAGGGCAGCAGGCCTGTGAAAATCCTTGCCAAAGGACTTCGCAGCTGAAAGAGCTTTACTTACTTTCTATGGGAGACCGGGTGAACATTTGAAAGAGAGATCCACTGGGGATCTGAGTAAACAAACCACATATGGTTCAGGAAACTCCCAATGTAAAAAAAGTTGACGGTTGGGAGAACATTAAGGAGGAACTAACATGTATGCTTGCCTGATTCTCACTCTTCCCTCACTGTGCACTTGTGGCCACTGTTGGAAACAATCCAAAGCTGGATGGCATACAAGGCCCTTGAACCAGCAGTGTGATTAATAGGTCATAACAGAGACAGGTAAATTCCTGATTAACTCGGTGTAGGCCTTGGATTCTAACATGGATTTTAAATGAGAAACAGTCTGATAAGCTTTTTATCTCCAGAAAAACAATGTCCAAGAAATATTCCATAATCCAAACTAGCCAGGCTACAGATCTTCATGTCTATTTGCCCCACCTCCCAGCACAAGGAACTTTTTTGGCAGAGTTAACAATGTCTTTCTGGTTATCCCATAAGGGGGAAGAGAGAAGGCAAAGATGACTCTAGAAATCTTACAAGCAGAGTCATAACATCAAGTCCATGGAAAAGCACCCCAAATTAATGTGAGTATTCTAAGTTTTAATTTGTTTCTGAAATTCTCCAAAGTTTTTATTGAACAGGCAGTTGCTCATGATCTGCATGTGTTAGAGAAGCAGCAGAATCAGAACCGTCTTCCTAACTAAGCAAAAAACATTAAAAATTGTTTTCAAAGCATTTTAGTATTAACTGATGATGAATGCAAGCCCACGATATTTCACCTCTGGTCTACAATTAAAAGGCATTCTGAATCCCTCTTTCAAGGCTGAATGGTTTTACAAAAGGAATGTTTGCCGTTAAATATGGTGCATGAACTGGATAAAGGAATGTTTGTTCAGTTGATTCACCACCATCTATTTTTTTTCCCCTGACTACAGTTTGTATTTTCTTGTGTCAGGAAGCATTGGAATCTGGATGAAGAATGAAATCCTCACCCTGCTAAATTTAATGGCAATTTTACCATGGACTTGAATGGCACTAAGATTTGATACGGAATTTCTAAGGCCTTGTATAAAAACAAAAAAATGGACCAACTTCCTTTGGTTGGTAAAACTCCCTTGTACGGAAACTTTTTTTAATCAGAGTAACCTCTAGGGATTTAGGTTAAGGTGATGCCAATGTAAGTCGGTCCTGTAACAAGAGACGGATGTGCACAAAACACATTCCCACTAAAAGCTTTTTAAGTGAGTGAGCGTAACCTTCTTCTGTATTGAAGTAAAACTCCTTAGGTGACCTTACGAACGAAACTGAGAATATCTGGTACACCATTGCTACAGCACATACTGAAAGCTGGCCAGTAGTTCAGAGTGTGAGAAATCCTCTTCAGCTCCAGTTGGGATGAAAAGGTGTTGGGCAAAAAAACAAATGGGTCTTGATTAAATTCCAGTCATGAGGAAGTTCCCAGGCAGGGCCACAACCCCAGCAACACTTATTTTAATGTTTTATCTCCTTTTGGTTATCCTGGTGATGGACAGCTAATGCTCCCCAGGGGAAGTGCTGCACGTACGTGTTCCCCAAGTGCCGGCGACACGAGCTCTCACCAGCTAGCGATGCCTGTTTCACCCTGCTCTTGGCAGCAGGGAAATGCTACTGCGGACCAGATGTTGTAGATAGTTTCTGTACCTACCATCCTCTCTGTATAGGCTTTCCTGCACCACTGTTGCAGGGTTAGATCAACGGCAGCTACTGTAAACCACTCCTGCATCAAGGTCACAGCGTGAGACTTGTGAATACACCAGGAAAGACCCAAATAACCAGTGCAACCAGTGAGAAAGTGTTTCTCTCAAAATAAAATCTGCTTTCCCCTAATTGCTTTCTCTCCTACTTTTACACCCTATTCAGTGTTACTGCTACTGTGAATATGTTAATGTATAATAAACCTCTTCAGTTTCATTACTGCTTGGGAGATCTACTTTCTGCAATGCCATAGAAATGATCCTCAACCAAATCTGAGCTGGTTTTGCAGAAAATTACACTAAAAGGGTACTGAATCAGAATTCCACCAACCATAAAAAAAATACAGCACAATTTTTGTCAACAGTAGCAAAGAGCTTTTCCCCAGACCAACTCACAGTATTTTGCTTACATCAGGAAGACAGGTTCAGAAAATGCTGCCACGTATTCCACAAAACACCTCTCAATCATGAATTACTGAAAGAGTTTTATTTTTTTCGGGGAGGAATGTTAGAAGGGGATCTCTTTTTGAACAACCTTGTGCTCCTGAAAGACTGTGAGAGAGAGCAATGTTCACTGTAACACTGTAATGGCTGTTTTCCATGACACAACGGAAACTTTATTATCAGTTCTTGCCAGCACAAGCCTTTTGAGAGTGAAGTCAGTGCATCACTAATAATAATGCATTGAAAAAGGCAACAGAATTTTGAAATGCTCTACTGGGAAAAGATGTATCTTTGGGAACATAATGTAAGTATCTGGGAAGTTCTGTGTTTATTGAGCAACACTCACGGAAATACTGTCCCCAGCATGAGTTATCCGAGAGTCTGTGTGTAAGGAAAGATTGCTGAGAATAGAGCTGAGCATGTTAAAATGAATTGCACATCTGGATCCTGGTCCTGAATCCATGTATCTGAAAACTATGAATGATCTCATGTGGGAAAAGAAACTGCTGCAAGCTCTTCCTTAGTTAGATGTACAACAGTTCTCTGCCTTTCTAGGACTCTCCATGAATTTCTTCTACATTAATTTTTGGTGATAGAGAACAGTTTCTCTGAAAACTGTATAGGAATACACATGGCCATCAGATCAATAAGCGGTCACTCAAAATTGGTCACAGATATGCAATACAAGTATGAGTCTGTCTCATTCCTCTAATTCAGGAAATCCATCTACACATTAATTATTTTTCGGAGATATCTTTTGCCATCAGAGGTAGTATTTTCCCAGACCTGAAGGTGGAACTCTTGTTCCTTTGATGATCTTTACATGAATGACAGCATTTTGCATTGTCATTTTTTCCTTGAGGAAATTTGGACTTCTTTGAAGTCACAGCTGGGCTGTCTGGGAGATCACATTAGCAATGGTAGCAGAACTGGACAGTCAGGCAGGAACATCGTGTTCACAATGAAATGTGCCAGGACCTCTTCAGATGTTGTCTGTTAGAACTCGAGAAAAAAAAAAAAAAATTTGGGGGGAATATCCTTGGGATCCCATTCCTTCTTTTGCTGCTACATGAGTAGACTTCTTGGTCTTCTTCTGGATGTTTAAGGAAAGGAAAGACCAAGCATAATCTTGTGGTTGTACCACCTCCATGTTAGACCCCACAGAACCTCTGCCAATGTATTCCGCATCAATACTACAGCTGTGTAGGCTTGAGCTACAGTACACTTTGAAAAAATCTCAATTTTTTAAGTGAAAATTTCGTATTGTTTCAAAACAGATTCACAGACAATTTAATCCTATAGCCAATTAAGGTATGCCATATTTCTAGGCTCTTTTTTTTTTAGTTTTGTTTTCAGAATTTTGTAATTTTCTGAAAGCCAACACTGCTTCTACTCCTCAAACATCTCTAACCCAGACAAGCACTAGTAGGCTTATGATACAGGAACCTCTTCACCTGCATTGGACTGCGCTTTTAAAATATCTCACCTTTTCCACACCTTTCATAGCTTTCTTCTGGACTCTTTCCAATATTTAATATCCCTCTGAAGTGTAAATGCCCAAACTGAATGCATTATTTCAATAATGGTTTCATCAGTGCTATAAGCAGGGGTAATAACCATTCCAGCTGTATTTGATGTTCCTCTGGTTTTGCTTCAGAGTATTAGTTTGCAAAAGCTTTGTTCTGGGAGCTCACGTATGCTTATGTACCATAGTGTCCACGTCCTCTTTAGTGTTGTCTCATGCCATTTGCTCTCCTTCAGATTCCAAGTGCAGCTTTGAGGCTTTATCTTGAATGTACAACCTCCAATTTGACTGTCTTCAGAGGAGTATTTTTACAAGTGAGAATATCTTACAAAGCAATTCAAAGGAGTTTATCTAAGTGACCTGCCCTTATCTTTATTTACAACAGCAAAGTAGTGATTTGGTATTTATGCCCAGGTCATTTCTAATAGTACCAGCCCAAGAATAATACCACCCAAAAAGACAACCTTATGACAAATCTTCACTTGCAATTACTTCTCTTGAGAACTGTCAGCTGAATCACTTACTATGAACTACACAGAATTTGTTTTCTACATTGTATTTATGAGAATAGCATACTGTTCCACCTCAGCTGGAAGCTATTACATCAACATTATTAGCTTTATCAACCAAACTTAAATTCAAATGTTTTTAATGCAATCTTTTTCATAAAAGTGTGTTGACTGGCATTTAATTATTGGTGTTTAATGACTGTATTGCAGACCAGCATTTCCATGATTCTGCCCCATATCCATGTCACAGTGGCTATGCTAGGCTAGCCTGTGTCATCGTCTTTACCCTTTTAAAAATATAAGTTCAGTGTAAGCTTTTTTTTAGTACTCTGGCATTCCCCAGTACTCCATTGCCATTCCAGCAGCTATATTGTGAGCAACAGAACTAATGAAGACATTGGATCCTGTGGGTTTGGAAACTTCAGCTCCTAAAGAACCTTAATTACAGTAACTACAATTTATTCTCCATTTGCCCTACGAAAATCCCATCTAGCAGTCTGGAACTATGTATATGCAAAGTGGATGCCTGATATATACATACTGATTGTCTAGCTGATTGCTGCTAAGAAGAATGTGTAAGAGCTTTTTTGCTTTCTGTTCCCTTCCTGAAGAAGCAAATTTAGGTTTATTTCCTCAGTGATATATCAATTTCCACAAAACTTATAAGAGTGTAATGACTTTCTCCAAATTAGACCAGAACAGGCCAAAAGGGCATGGAATGACAGACAGATGGACAGATACATAAATCTTGTCCAGAACAGCAAAATCAGCTTAAATTCACCTTTGATACTATAGAGATCTTCTTAAGTATGTTCTATTAATGCTACGGAGTTCAGTTAAAATATGTTTTCTTTTAATAGTGGCATAACATAGTTGCTCTCCAGATATTGCCAGGTAGCCAGATAGTTTTTCACCTCTATTCAGAGGTGGTAACATGACCAGAAGTGATACCAGGCTGCCCTTGGAGGTTTTGCTCTGCCTGTCCTACAGGTGCCAGCAGGCATGCTGGCAGCGGGTGCTCTGCCAGCCGGAGGCTGCAGCGTTGGGAGAGGATCCAATGATCAGTGTTGGACACAAACAGGTTACACTGATTTTCAAAATACAGGTCAGAAATATTTCCTAGGTACTTACTTTCTGAATGCTGCTAGAAGCAGTGAAGGCTAGTGAGGGGAGAAAGGAGCCTCACTGGCATGGCCTGGTCGCCATTTGACCCCTACAAGTCGATGCTCTGTATCCCCAGGGTCCCACCTGGCAATTTGGTATTACCTAAATTACCTGTCGAGGCAAGTGAAAATGTTGGTAGTGAGGAATTTAAGAAAACTTCTTAAAATGATGGCGGGAACCTTTGGCTCTCTTTTACGTGAAGAGATTTAACTTTTCTCTCCCAGTGAGCCCTTATCCCAGATGCCCAGTACGCGGCTAGGGCAGCTGCTTCTCCTCCTCTTCCTCCTCCTCCGCCCCGGCCCCCGCCCGCCCCCCCGGCCTGCCGCCCCGCATCGGGAGTTACGGAGGGAAATAAACATGAGGAAACCCGCCCGGAGCGCGGCTGAGGGGGTGTGTGTGGCGGCGGGGGCAGGGCCGCACCGCACCCCGCCGAGGGGGAGTCCTGCGTGCCGACTCCCGCCCAGTGTCCCGGGGCCGCCGCGGGCCGCCGTCCTGGTTCGGGCCGCCGTCCTGGTTCGGGCCACCGCCGCCGCACGGTGAGGGGCCGCGGGCCGGAGGGGTGGGGCCGCGCACGGCCGGGGGCTGCGAGAGCAGCGGGATGCGGGGGGGGCGGGCAGCGGCTGCTCCGGCGCCGCGCTGGCAGGGCGGGCAGCAGCGACGGCGCGGCTACCCAGGCCCCCACCGGTGGCGGCCCTGCTGCTTTCGCTTTCGCTTCCCGCACCGGGGAGGCGAGAGGAAGGCCGGGCCGGGGCCTGGTTCCCGCGGACGTGACCGGGCGGTAGGAGGTCGCAGCGCGGGCGGCGGCGGGGAGCGGAGCTTCGGGTTGTCCCCTCGACCCCCGGTTCCTGCCCCTCAGCGAGGACCGCGGCGGGCAGCGGGGACACCACCCTCTCACCTCGGCCTGGCGGGCCGCGGCCCTCGGTCGGGCCCTGCCGCCGCTGGCGGGCCTGCGCCCCTCGGCCGCCCCTTTCCCGGTGCCCGGGGCTGGCTGGCACGGTGTGGGGAGAAGGTCGTCCTGTTACCCCCCTCCCCAGCTCGGGTGAGGGCGGTCTCCCTCCCCCGCAGCGGTTGGGTAGCCAGCGCTGGGCAGCGCGGCCGAGCGTTCGGGGCGCGCCCCGCAGCGGTGGGGCCCGGAGGCCCCGGCGCGGGTGTGTGGGGTTGGTGGCGGGGCGGCACAGGCCGACTTGCCGGCGGGGAGCCGACCCGAAGCAGGACGTGTCACACTGGGTTGGATTCGCGGGGTGGTGGGGGGGGAGGAAGGGTAAAAGCACAGCGTGACAAATGGCTTAGTCCGGCATTCCCCAAGCTTTTAAAAACGTAATTCAGGAAAAAGAAACTAGTGTAGTCCACTTGAAGCCTTGATATAGGACATAAAACCTTTCTTTATTCTTTCCTTATGCTTCTACCCTCTGCAGGTACCCCTCGCTTTTCAGGGGCGAGATGCAGGAAGCACAGGCCTCCTTAACCTCGTGGTTGCTGGGCTGAGACCTGAGGCACAGTTCAGTAATACAGAAAAATGAGTATTAGGGCTCTGGTTGCAGGTTGAACTGCGTTCCGGCCATGTATTGCAGGTGTAGGTCCACTACAAACTCACTCCACCGGTTCAGCTTTGTTCAAAAAATGTTGACATGTTAGTCATTAGGTATTTTCTGCCCTTTTGCAGCTGGCTTAAACCTGTAAAACCAATACAAAATGCCTGTCGTCTGCTCTGATTTCTCAAAATGCCGTCAGGCGCCCTTGCCTTGTCTGGGTCAAGTTTGTCTTGCCAGGTGGTCCACAAGCATGCAGGTCTGCTAGGAACCACAGCCTGTTACGTACAGCTGCTGCTTCTGGTTATTCTGCAAGAGATCCCACACATGCGGGTCTTTATCCCACTAAATAGTTTCACGTCACTTTGTGAACAGGCTGGGACTGGTGGCAATGCCGTATTTCAGCCTAACAAAGCTATTTGCCTTTGGGTCCTTTTACAGCCAAAGGAGAAAGATGTAATTCAGACCCAAAGTGCAGTTTGGCTGTAGACCGCCACAGGAGCATGTTTCGCACTAACTACAGATCTCAGCCAAGTGAGCAATAGTGAATACTCTTTGTCGCTGCAATTTGGGGGCCAGTACTACTCTAAGAAATGTTTCAGGTCACCTTAGAAAGCTGTTGCAAGTCTCTGTATTCTAGCATCTGTATTATAAATTATTATAATAATTATTACATAATAAATTATTTTATTTACACTGAGAAAAGAAAAAAGCTTTTTGGCCTTCCAACCCTTAAAAACAAGGCATCTATGCTGGAAATACTTTTTCTAGTGGCACTGATTATCTACAGTGTCATAAGTGAATTAAAATCAAATGGGAGTGTTACGGTGCGTTTCCCTGGGCAAGCAGAACTCTTTAGGTTTATTCTGTGTTTTTCCTAACTATATTTGAATGGAGAACATTAGGCAGCTTAACAGAAGTTCATAATCATTACATTTGATGTGTATTAACAGCATTTACTGAAATTTAGAATACAAGTTAGAAGCATGTTACCATATGCAGGAAGAATTTTACTGCTGATTGACTGCAACTATGTGATTATGTGCTTTCTATGCACTGCCACAGAGTAAGTGGAGGTTTTTGTCTTAGTGTCAGAATTACATTCACACTTTCACCATTTGGAAGTGGATGCCTTAAGATTCTTTTACCCCTTACAATTATTTGATTTAAACGGTGAAATAAGATAGCATATGCTGGTTGGACCTTCAAAAACTGAAAGAGGAAATTATCTGGTTTTGAAAAATTTTGTTTGCTTTACATAACCATTTATTTGGTAAAGCAAAGATCAAACCAGTGGAATTCCTCAGATTCTTTTGCTCTGTTGCTTACGAACAAGAGCATGTGGATTAATCCTTTATGGAAGATACACTTCAATAATTTCAAGGATATGTGGTGAACAAACTGGTTAAGGAATTTTTCCCTGTCTTGGGTAGTAAGAAGCATAGATGATTTTCATATTCAGTGCAGATACCAAGTTAATGGTATTCTTTTATGCTAATTTTACTTCACAGTTACAGTTTCATTTTGAGGCCAGTCTCCAGAAAACATAAATATTAAGAAGGGGCTTATATATCATTTTTGTCACCATCTAACACACTGATAATGCTGCTACAGTATGCTTTGGATATGTCTTTTTTTATTAACACCATTGACTGAAAGTTATTCTGCATCTCGGTCTTGATCTTCTGGATAAGTGTTACTTCTGTCATTGAAATATAATTGAATTTTGGTGCATGAATTTTGAATGTTAAATTGAAAGTATTTTACTTTAGAAGATAACACCTAACAGGCCTGTAGCATCAACGTTTGAAAAGACAAGATTCTGTAATTTCTTTGTTTATCAAAATATCTTGCAGAGTGAATATAATAAAGGACAGTTAATTACAAATGGTTTTATCTAACTTTGTAAATAACTGATTTAATGATACGGTGTTCTCTTGGGCTTTTTTGCTCAAACTTCAATTTATTATAGAGAATCAGATCCATGTATTCCAGTCTCAGAGAACTCGAGATTTTGCTGTGCGTGGAACTTGGTAAAAGCCTGTAGGAAGGACTGCCCAAGTCCCCATTCAAGTGATAGTCATGGACTCATAGAATATCTCAAGTTGGAAGGGATCCATAAGGATCATCCTGTACAGAAACAGTTGGAAAGGGAGGGTGAAGGGTCACACAACCTCATGGTGTCTGAATGGCACCCTCTGAGAAGAGTTCAGAACTTACGCAGGTTTGTGTACATGCTGACTGCAATTCAGATCCAAGGATAAAGACAGAATTATCTTCTTAAAAAGCTGAAGTTGAGAGTGGTGTTTTTTACTTGCCTGAGGAGAGTGGTTGATAGGCTGGGCAGGGCTGCTACTCGGAGGGATTTTGACAGGATGGAGAAATGGGCTGACAGGAACCGCATAAATTCCAGCAAAGGCAACAAGAAAGCCCTGCATCTGGGATGGAATAGTCCAGTGACTGGTACAGGCTGTGGGAAGACTTGGAGAGCAGCATTGCAGAATGGGACCTAGGTGTCCTGGTGGACCATGTGTTGAATCTGAGTCTCTGCTGTTGCAGCAAAGAGACAACCATGTTGTGACCTATATTAGTAATCATGGCTGAGGGATGGAAAGCAGGTTGAAGGAGTGAGTCTTTCCTTCTGTTTGGCACTCATGAGACTAGCAAGGCAGGTAGGGGGCTGGAGCACATGATGTTCAAGGAGAAACTGAGAGAGGTGGGTTTAAGCCTTAAGAAGAGAAGGTGAAAGAACGGGAGATCTTGCTGCAGTGTGTGGGAAGATGGAGAGCCACACTCCTCTTGGAGGTGCCTGACAATGGGGTGAGAGGCAAGGGACACAAGCTGGTTTAGCTACAACAAAGGTCTTTTTGGTTTTGTTTGTTTTTAACCTGGAGAATGGTCAAACACCGAAGGAGGGTGTCTAGTGAGTGAGTGGAGCGTCTATCCATGGAGGTGTGAGAATTTGACTGGACAAGGGCCTGTGCAACCACATCTAATTCAGCTTGTGCTGGACAGCGTATGAAAATCCCTCCCAACCTAAATGGTCCTGTTATTCTGTGATTACTTAAAAAACAGGCATTATAGCTTTGCAAATTAATTGTTGAAGTTATGCTTAGGAAAACACAAACGCAACAAAGTATGCAAGAAACCTTATATTTCTTTCAAATTGCATCTCGAACGAACATACGGTCATCACAAAAACTTGTAATGTTAATTTTATTTATAATAATAATATTTACCATATTATATGAACTTAAAAAAAAGTAAGACCTCGCATATTTTCTAATTGTTAACTCACAGATTAGAATTTTTGTTACAAAAGCTACTGTACTGTTTGAGAGAACATGAAGTGGGAGACCTGATGAGAATGTAAGGAGTTCTTGTATTTCTTTCTTAGTTTCTCACACTTAACTGTGGAGTGAATTTTAGGCAGCAGCGCCTTAAAGAGTCGTAAACACTGTCATGAAAGCTAGCTTACTGTCTGGCAATTTTTAAGCAGAAGAAAATGACTATCCAGAGCCCTACATGCAGCCAAACCTTTAAAACTGTTGCTTATTCAGATTACCTACTCAAGACAGATGGCTGTTGGTTACATTAACTCTCCTTTCACAGTGGTTCAGTTTATAAGTTATCTAAACTGTCAGTTTTGACTCTTATCAATCTCTAGATGTCATTAAAAGTTAAGGACGAGATTATGATGGATTTAGCTTAGTCTCTGCTGTATTTTTTCTAAGACCGAATGGGCTGTGGGTTTCTGTGAGTTTATGTTGTGCGATAAGTTTGAAGAATTTGTGTTGTTGCTTCAAGATGATTCTGTATTGAAGAAAAGCATGACATGGCTACTAAATATCTTTAAGGAACCAATTTTTAATTAATTGTAGCTCATAAACTTGTGGATTAGTGTATAAGCTGTCAGGAAATTAAATGTGTATTCGAAGAGTAAGTACTGCAGTTTGGAGTTTGATGCTTTTTATCGTTTGCTCATTGCAAAAATAATCTGATCTAGGCTTAAAATGGAGTTCAGCTGTGATACAAGTGACTCTTTCAAAAGTGTTAGGGACCGTAGTGACCAACGTATGATAAAAGAACCGATGTATTTTTTATCATCTTCCATTTAAGCTACTGTTTTGAGAATGGCAGAAAGAGTAAACCAGCACAAAAGGGTTTAAGTTCTTTTTACATCCCCAAAAATGTGTGACCACCCACTGCATGTTTATTTGGAGATTTGGACAAAGACGTATTAATACTAAATCCATTGGGTTAGAAAGGGATTTGTAAGACTGATTGATAGTATATCTCTGTTATTTGAAGTGGGAATGACTTGTTTTACTCTCAGTAAATGCTCAGTTTTCCACAGTTTTCAGTTTCTTGGTTGGATGGGCTAGATAAAGGAGAGCCTTCTCTTAGCCTTCTCTTCTTCAGAAAAACACAACATTGTTTCGTTCGCAACTGTGTTGGAAAAGGTGGAGTAATCTGGGACTATTTTCCTCTAGAAACCCAGCTTCACTTTGCCAGAAATGCTTTTGGCTTTCTCACCGGCCTGACGGTGTGGCTCCTTTGAAGGTGAAGGAGATTTGTACGTAGCTTCCCTGCAGCCTACAAGTGCAGTCTGACACTGAACTTTGATCAGTTCAGTCGAAGACCCAGTGCCATC
Organism: Phaethon aethereus; assembly: GCF_964289735.1. NCBI lineage: Eukaryota > Metazoa > Chordata > Aves > Phaethontiformes > Phaethontidae > Phaethon > Phaethon aethereus. The sequence goes on from NC_138582.1 coordinate 68,793,015, forward strand.
AACTGGTGTCTGCCTTCAAGTTCCCTCTGCCTGCAGGGGTCACAGCTCTCGGAAAAACCTTAACACTCTCACTCTGCACTTCCACACCCTAGTTAGATGTGAGAAGAATAATGTCTAATTTCACTGTTTGGATATGTGAAAAATAGAAATTTGTTTTAAACTATTACATTCGTCTGTGCCTAATCTGTTCCAGGACGATTACGCTAGTTTAATTATTTTAAATTGGTTTGGTTACTGGAAGGGGAAAATCAGGGAGAGCCTTCTGATGCAGTTGCTGTTTTAGTGCAGGTACTCTCATATAACCAAATTAGCATGTGTCTTTTTACTGATACTTCTGACAAACCTTTCTCATATGTGTCTGCAATTCAACTTCAACATCTTGTTTCTGTTAAAAATGAGTGTGCAGAAAGAAAATATCATTTAAATAATCTCTGCTTATACAGTAGTAAAACTAAAAAATTATCTCAATAATTTTTTCTTGCCCCTTGTATGCATTCATCATAATGAAATTCCTTGATATTACTTATATGCTCTGCAGATAAATGCTATTATTTACAGTTCTACATATCTTTCTTTTAGAGACATGAAACCTCCAAGTTATGTTTTATGGGTATGCAGGGAACAGAATTCAGGCTGCTTATGTTCCAGTCCTGCAAATATTTCAGCAGCCTATTTAAAACCTCTGTTAGGTGATACTTGATCATTTTCAGCAGGGGACAAATGCAACTTGCAGTGCAAATCTTGATTCAGGAACTCTTAATCTTTCTAGGAAATGGGCTTCCAAAATGAATTTTATTTTGGTGTCTTTTCAGAACATGTTTTACCATTTTTAAGATGAATCAGATTATAAATTGGCAAAACTTGAACTCAGATCAAGCAAAGCATCTAATTGGAAGGTTTTTTCAAAGGCTTCCATCTTTCATGCTGCCAAGCATGTTCCCATCTGCCTTAATTACTTAGCTATTTTTTTTCTTAGTGTTAAGTTTTATCTATGAAAAATGATCCTCAAAGCCTGCAAATAAGTGGAAATAATACACTCAAATGCAAATAGAGTATCTAGACTTTAAGTAGTTAATACTGCTCAAATGTGTGTTTGGAATAGATGTGATTATTGGAAAGACTGATTTACCTTATTTTGCTTTCTTTTAAAAAGTGATTCTAAATTACTGCATTTTTATAAGTCTGTAATTCTTTGTTTTTTAGGGGTTTCTACCTTGGTGAAGGTTTACTGGACAAGTGTTGACCTGAAAACTGCGTTTAGGATGTCGGAAGATGATGAAAAAGTTAAACTCCGTCGAATTGAACCTGCAATTCAGAAATTCATTAAAGTGGCAATTCCAACAGATTTGGAAAGGTTAAGAAAACACCAAATAAATATTGAGAAGGTTAGTGTTCACCTTTTACTGATGTATTTCTTTTTAAAGTATAGAAGCAATCACACCGGCAGATTTTCATGAAAAGTTGGTTATGAAATGCTTTAATTCAAGTTTGGCTAAAAATTAGACTTCTCTATTTTCTGGTAATTCAGTGTGTACAAAGGCCTTTACATTTGTAGTAACTCACCAATCTACAGAGTAAGAAACATAACTTTTTAACACAAACCAGTAATTGTAAGGAAAGCAGCCTAATAGTCTTACTTTATTTTTAAGTCACAGTCGTTTGCTGACAACTATTCTGAATAACTTACTGTTTATACCTATCTTTTTTTCTGTATATTTTTTAAACTGAGTTGAGAGAAATAGAGAGATTGAATTATTTAAGTAAATGGGAAAAGTACCGTATTGTAATATGTTTATATGCTTCTTGCTGACATTAGCTCACACTCAACAGTGAAACCGAATACGCTTCCAAGTTAAATTCTTCCATACACTGTGGCAATGCCTGTACTGGTAAAATAAACATGCCCTGGACAGTTGTCTGGCATGAAATGGCCTATGTCCGTATCATTAAATCCTCTTACTCTGCAAGACAAGGTGGCTGTATCCACATTGCTGGTGGGGAGTTGCCTCTGTTCTGTATTTATAACTCTTTAGCTGTGCTGTTCTCAGGAACTCTTTATGTGAGAGCTATGTGGCATGGCCAGGGACAGTTCTAACAATTTAACAGCACACAGATGACCAGATTTCAGACTTGAAACATTCAGGATCTCTGTTTATTAGTATATATATAGCCTGTGGAAACAGAGAAATTTGTTTGTTGAGGAAGGTGGTAAGAGGTTTACTAAAATGGGTGACACCAATAAAAAAGGGAAGAGAGTGACTCAGAAACACACAGTCATAATATCAACGTTGCGATGGAAGTTTTGAAATGACCATACAAGACACATTTGTTTAGAAAAGGTTGCACTTACCACCACAGAGGAATCAGTGACAGTGAGTGTCTGTAGTTCTGCGCAGTTCTGCACATGTTTCTGAAAAATCATACATCGTATTGTTTTGACCAGGCTTATTCACGATATATGAAATGAAGTGTAGATGTAAATCTGGATGGCATAGGACAACCATGTACATTTTTTAACACCTTGGGAAGGGATAAAGAAATTGGAAGAAAATAGGTGAACATGATTTTGATTTCCTGAAAGGTATGGTCTGAAGGGTGCATATAATGTATTGTTGAAACTGTTTTGCATTTTGCTGCTGTCATTTGTTCGCAACTTTTACCATAACTTTGCTGTAACTTTACCAAGTGGGTAACCTTTTGGATGAAATTTTCCATGCCAGGTTTCTGCCTTGAGTAGTTTGGGGATGGGGGAGGAGGGAAAAGAAATCCATGTTTTTGTTTCTGAGGACATAGTCAGGAAATAATGTGTTGTTCAAGTGATGGCATTTCAGACATGGTTTAGTGGGCATGGTGGTGTTGCGTTGATAGTTGGACTTGATCTTAAAGGTCTTTTCCAACCTTAATGATTCTGTGATAGTATTTCTTATTAAAGGAAATTACTTAGTTTAAGTGATAGTAAGTGATCGATAGCTTAGTGGTAATTTCTTTTCAAAGCAGTGGCATGTGTTGGAACACTTGAGATATTTTTGTGCAGTGGTCTCTGTCTGGACTGTACCTTTTGCTGTGTCTCTCAAAATCTGCCATTTTTTGGCCAAGAGGTACAATTCCAAAAAAAAAAAAAAAGTGGTTTGCAGGTACTCAGTAGATACTGGTTGAACTTCACCAGCTGAGGATTGATAAAGATTTACCCAACATTAAGGCATGCTCTTGTGGTTAGAAATTAGCAGAACTCATTCCTGGAGCTGCTAATTTGATTGGTCCTGAATTTGAGAATGAAAACAGGGAGATGATTTTTCTATGTTCCCACTTTCTCGTCCTCTTACTTTCCCTTACTTACATGCAGGAGGAAACTCTTCCTGGCTCATATAAATAAAGGGTGAAGAATTGGGTGGAGGAGCTTGTGAAGAAGTACCTCAGATGGGAGGTGAAAGTGCCGAAATGGTGGCTGACCATGGCGTGAGAGACAAACTGGGATAGAGGAAGACCTGGGGCTGCTGGGACTAATGATAGGAGATGATAGTTTGACCCTTTCCTGGTAAGGGTGTAGTAAGGATACAGTAAGGACATGAACTGCAATATACACAAACTGAGCAGTGTATTACAGAATCATTAAGGTTGGAGAAGACCTTTAAGATCATCAAGTCCAACCGTTAACCCAACACCACCATGTCCCCTAAACCGTGTCCTGAAGTGCCACGTCTGCACGTTTTTTGAATACTTCCAGTGATGGTAACTCCACCACCTCCCTGGGCAGCCTGTTCCAATGCTTGAACACTCTCTCAGTAGTATAATACTTGCCTGAAGCAATAACTTCTGAACAAGATGACCTATTTTTTCAGTCACAGCATGTTGTTTGCTCTTTTTTTAATTCCATATTTATATAATTTATTCCATTACCTAGATCCAGCTGACTCAGCATTTTTTGCCTTGTAGTCAGCCAGTTTGCAGCAGGCCCATACTGTAGCAGCCAGGAGCAGCTTTCTGTTCTCCAGCTGCTCCCATAAAGAGCAGTTAATTGAGTTACTTTGCATTGTAGCCAGAGTACAGAGGAATCAGTATTAGCTTGCTCTTGGGTGGGACGATGGGGGAGCAAGGAGCCTCAACTGTTAAATTGCCATGGAGAGGTGTACAGCCTCCAGGGATCAGTGTGTACGTCTCTCGGTGTGCATGGCCTGTACCTAGCAGTGGCCATAGAGCTAGCTAAGGGCAACTAGTGCAGAATAGGACAGGATTCAGAGGTGCCTAGAGGAGAGCATTGTAATAATAGCTTTTCCATGCGAGCTGTTTCATTCAAATATAGACAGCCTTGGTATCTAGGCTGTTCCCTTCTTTCTCTTACCAGAAGTTGCACAACTGCGTGTGGTAACAACGTGCATTTGTCATAATCCACCAAGATGGATTTCTTGGTTGCAGAGAGGTAGTTTTTGGTCCAAGGTTGGCTTATGTTAAAATTATATCTTTAGGGCAGCACTTCAGTTCACACTCACTGATGCTGTTGGTGTTGAGCAGTGAGGTGTACCATTCTTCAGAGTGTTGAGGAAGGCATCCAGAAATGAAGGGATGCAGTTAGTAAGTACCCACAAAAGGGTGGCATAAAAGCTACAGCCTTTGCCTTAGAGGAGCAAACGGGTGGAAGAAGGTAGTCTGGTGATGGGAGGCAGGAGCTGACCTGCCAGTACAGAATGGGAAGTGATTAGCAAGGCACATTACACAAATGGTTTTGTTGCACTTTGAAGGTAAAGATAAGCTTTTGATGTGTGTATGGTAGCGACTAGGGAGAGAGAATGGAGGGGATGGGCATAACTGTTATGCTGCTTGGGTTTTGGGTTTTTTGGTTTTTTTTCTTTTTTTTTTTTTTGTAAGAGTATTACTTTGTACAGCTAAATAGATTCTTTGCTAATTATTGTCCATATATGTAAAACCCTCTTCATTTAGGATATATAAAAACCCTATCAAGAAGCTTCAAAAGGCACCGGGTGCTGCAATGAGAAACAGAGACATGATCAGTTATTACCCTGTGTAGTAATTACCAGTGTGAGAAATGATCTTGGGAATTGCTGTGTTTTGCAGAACCTGATCAGTGAAGAGGGGTAGCCAGTTACTGGTTGATCCTGCTAAAATTTTTTTATGAATTTTGACAGAGAATAATTACACTGTATCCAGACAGAAGCTGTTAACCATGATGTCAAAAAAGCCTTTGACAACATTTCCCACAGCATCTCCTGGAGAAACTGGCTGCTTGTGGCTTGGATGGGCGTAATCTTCACTGGGTAAAAAACTGTCTGCATTGCCGAACCCAGAGAGTTGTACTGAATGGAGTTAAATCCTGTTGGCAGCTGGTCACAAGCGGTGTTCCCCAGGGCTCAGTATTGGAGCCAGTTCTGGACAAGGGGATCGAGTGCTCCCTCAGTAAGTTTGCAGATGACACCAAGCTGGGTGGGAGTGTTGATCTGCTTGAGGGTAGGAGGGCTCTGCAGAGGCATCTGGACAGGCTGGATCAATGGGCCGAGGTCAATTTTGTGTGAGGTTCAACAAGACCAAGTGCCGGGTCCTGCACTTGGGTCACAACAACCCCATGCAATGCTACAGGCTTGGGGAGGAGTGGCTGGAGAGCTGCCTGGCGGAAAGGAACCTGGGGGTGCTGGTTGACAGCCGGCTGAACATGAGCCAGCAGTGTGCCCAGGTGGCCAAGAAGGCCAACAGCGTCCTGGCCTGTATCAGCAATAGTGTGGCCAGCAGGAGTAGGGAAGTGATCGTGCCCCTGTACTCGGCACTGGTGAGGCCGCACCTCGAATACTGTGTTCACTTTTGGGCCCCTCACTACAAGACAGTCACTGAGGTGCTGGAGCGTGTCCAGAGAAGGGCAGCGAAGCTGGTGAGGGGTCTGGAGCACAAGTCTTCTGAGGAGCGGCTGAGGGAACCGGGGTTGTTTAGCCTTGAGAAAAGGAGGCTGAGGGGAGACCTTATTGCTCTCTACAACTACCTGAAAGGGAGTTGTAGTGAGGTGAGTGTTGTTCTTTTCTCCCTAGTAACAAGTGATAGGACAAGAGGAAATGGCCTCAAGTTGCACCAAGGGAACTTTAGATTGGATATTGGGAAAACTTCCTTCACTGAAAGGGTTGTCAAGCGTTGGAACAGGCTGCCCGGGGAAGTGGTGGAGTCACCATCCCTGGAGGTGTTTAAAAGACGTGTAGATGTGGTGCTGAGGGACATGGTTTAGTGGTGGACTTGGCAGTGCTGGGTTAACAGTTGCACTTAATGATCTTGAAGGTCTTTTCCGATCTAAATGATTCTGTGATTCAAAGCATTGTCAGAGAAACTCATGCTTAGCCAGAGCTTAATTATAGGCAATACAGACTGCAGCATTTCTGTGACTGCACTCAATGATCACACTGAAATACTATGATGCTTTATTGAGCTGAATTTTATATTTTGAATGTAAAAATCTGATGCAATCTGAAAGCATCTGGTCTGGACATGTCTTGAGATTTTAAGATTGTTGGTATCAATGTGAAGGATCTGTTTAGTCAACGTAATAAAATTTGCATATCAGAAAAATCCTTAAATAATTGTAAACATAGTTCTTTAAAATGTTAACTGCGTTTCCTCTAGAACGACGCTTTTATGAAATCTAGAAGTGGTAGCAACATTTACAACAGATTTGTCTTTCTGATTTCACAGTACTATTAATTTAAAATTTATGCATCCCTAGACAGTGTAAGTCCTGGCAGATTTGATAATTCAATTAGTAATTAACAGAATTATTAGAAACAAGTAACTGTGGATAAAACCTTCAAGTGAACAACTGGTAACTATACCAGAAGGTATTCAGCAGTACTGAAGACTTAAGAACTTCTGTGTATTGACATAAAATGTAAGACAGAAACATTTATGAGAAGCAGAACATCTGAATGTAAAAATAACCCATAAGTGCCAGATTCTTAAAAGTCCACACTCAGTGTGGTGTTCTTAAAATTTGAAAGTTTCTTCTTTTTTTTTTTTTTAAATACTTTTCTGGCTCTAAGAAGTACACGTATTCCAAAGTTTACTCAATAGTTAGATTTATGAGAAGGTGAGAATAAAAATACCGCAAATCTGAATTTGAAATCTGTCACTCTAGATAGCTTCAGATTATCAAAACACTAGCAATAGTTTAGTTGAAATACTTACATAATAATTTACATTTTTATATTTTTTACATGCGTTTTAGCCATAACAAATGCGTTACAGTACTTTTGTGAACTGTTGGCATCAACAGTTTAAATGGTTTTCTCTAAAACACTTTTTGTAGAATTAACTTTCAGCCATGTAAACCAAACATACCTAGAGGTAAAAGGATAATTTTGTAGAATCTGGTCCTGTTTATTTTACAGGCTACTTTTAAGCAAAAATCACTAATTATGTCAAATTGCTTAGAGCAGCAACATTATTTACTTACGATGAAGCCAATATCTCTAACCTCATTTCGTGAATATTGATTTAAACCTTAGGTTCCAGAGATAGTCCAAACAATTAATCTACTAAATCACTGTTTGAAGAAACTATAAAATCAATATATAATGAAATTTGACCTTAAGTACACCTTTTCCACAGGAAGTGGCTACGATAAATCCATTGTCATAGCATTGCTTCTCAACTATTTGGTAGTCCAACTTTCCGTATGACAGTTTCTGAAGACTTAAAACTTACATCCCTAAGAAATCAGTACTTTATACTTGTTTGGTTTTTTCTTTTCGTGTTTTCCCCAAAGAGTTCTTGTTTTCTAAAGCACATTCTGTACATTGGATGGTCTTTCACTCCAAAAGAGGGAATAAAATGCTTGCTTATCCCAAAGGGTTACAGCTTTCTGTTAGCATCTGTTAGATGAAAGCAATTGTGGTGGTACTACAGGAAGGTGGAGATTTTTGGCATGCTGCCCTAAACTTTGTTGGTGATACGCAACAATCCTTAAAAAAAATGCTGTAGGACGTGGCATCCTTTTTTCTGTTGCTCTCATGCTTTAATTTCATATCCCATGACTGTGACAAAGTAAAGGATGTTTGCGAAACACCTTTTACCTTTGGCTGGGGACCATTGTTGTGGTGGGAAGATATATAAAGGTAACACAGAATGAGAAATTAAGATATCAGAGTCGTACTGCAGTCTTCATCAGAATGTGTACATTTGTATAAGACATTTATTATAGAGCTTTTAGAAATGTTGGCGAGTAACTACCCGCCACAAAAATTAATACAGAGGATGTTATCAAAAGCTCTGAGATCTCTCCGTGTCTACTGGATATTTTCAAGGAGAAATATAAGGGATCCAAAGCATAAGCACAAAGGTTTCTTTTTAAAGAGAATTCTCAGAAGAGAATCACAGAATCATGGAATCACAGAATCATTAAGGTTGGAAAAGACCTTTCAGATCATCAGGTCCAACCATCAACTCAACACCACCATGCCCATTAAACCATGGCCCTAAGCGCCACATCTACACATTTTTTGAATACTTCCAGTGATGGTAACTCCACCATCTCCCCAGGCAGCCTGTTCCAATGCTTGACAACCCTTTTGGTGAAGAAACTCTTCCCAATATCCAGTCTAAACTTCCCTTGGTGCAACTTGAGGCCATTTCCTCTTGTCCTATGGCTAATTACTTGGGAGAAGAGACCAACACCCACCTCACCACAACTCCCTTTCAGGTAGTTGTAGAGAGCAATAAGGCCTCCCCTCAGCCTCCTTTTCTCAAGGCTAAACAGCCCAGGTTCCCTCAGCCGCTCCTTGTAAGACTTGTGCTCTAGACCCTTCACCAGCTTCGTTGCCCTTCTCTGGACATGCTCCAGCACCTCAGTGACTGTCTTGTAGTGAGGGGCCCAAAAGTGAACACAGTATTTGAGGCGGCCTCACCAGTGCCGAGTACAGGGGCACGATCACTTCCCTACTCCTGCTGGCCACACTATTGCTGATACAGGCCAGGACGCTGTTGGCCTTCTTGGCCACCTGGGCACACTGCTGGCTCACATTCAGCTGGCTGTCAACCAGCACCCCAGGTCCTTTTCTGCCGGGCAGCTCTCCAGCCACTCCTCCCCAAGCCTGTAGCATTGCATGGGGTTGTTGTGACCCAAGTGCAGGACCTGGCACTTGGCCTTGTTGAACCTCACACAAAATTGACCTCGGCCCATCGATCCAGCCTGTCCAGATGTCTCTGCAGAGCCCTCCTACCCTCAAGCAGATCAATACTCCCACCCAACTTGTTGTTGTTCGCAAACTTAGTGAGGGAGCACTCAATCCCCTCATCCAGATCATCAATAAAGATATTAAACAAGAATGGGGCAAAGAGATTGTTTAAGAGTAAATTTATGATTTGTATTCCTGATGTGGAATACAAACTATTCGGCTATAACACAATTGCGTTTAAATATCATAGGCTCATGGAAACATAGAGTGGTTTGTATTGGAAGGGCCTTTTAAAGACTTTCTGGTCCAATCCCCCTGCCATGGGCAAGGACATCTTCCACTAGATCAGGTTGCTCAAAGCCTTGGCCAACCTGACCTTGAACGCTCCCAATCATGGGGCATCCGCAATGTCTCTGGGCAACCTGTTCCACTGTCTCAGCACTCTCATCATAGAAAATTTATTTCTTATGTCCAGTCTAAACTTAACCTCTTCCAGTTTAAAACAGTTGTCCCTTGTCCTGTCACTAGAGGCCTTGGTAAGAAGTCTCTCTCCATCTTTCTTCTAAGCCCCCTTTAAGTACTGGAAGGTTGCAATCAGGTTTCCCCGGAGCCTTCTCTTCTCCAGGCTGAAACAACCCCAACTCTCTTTGCCTTTCTTCATAGGAGAGGTGTTCCAGTCCTCTGACCATTCTCATGACTGTCCTCTGGACCCACTCTAACAGGTTAGGATTCCATAGGTATTTTTACTTCATGGACTTCCCTTAGTTTTGCGTGTATTTGTTAATGATAAATAATGGCAACGCCACCTCTCTTCAAGGTTTGCTATCCTTGAGTCACCCAGGGTGAACATTGCTCAGGAGCACTGCCGCCTTTGCATCGGGTGGCAAAGAGAAGTCAACAAGGAGGAATTCTCTGACCACATAAATGTCATTGCACTGTGTGTATTAAGTAGTTGGATTCTTTGAGGTCATCACTAACATACTAGGAATTTCAAAACAAAGTAACAAAACTACTAAATATATAAAGCAGATAAATGTGCTGAGCCTTTCTAGTAGAAATTATAAAAATCAATAAAGGTTTCCTGAGGAATTATTCTTGTTGTTCTTAACGGGAAAACAGTTTTTTTTATTATTCAGTTTGTGGACCATATATTACAGTCAGCTGAAACTGAAAAGGTAATTTTTCCCCAAACCCATTCTGTTCCACCATTAGAAATTCCTGTTTCAGTAATCTTTCAGGGATGATTGAATTGGAAGACCTACTTTTGATACAGATTTTTTTGTCCATTTTATTTTAAAGAACAATGGCAGTAATTTTAATGGCATAATAATTAATGCAGAAGTTGCTAGTTCCCTAGAAAAATCACTTTAATCTGACTTAATTGAGCTCTAAAGCTTTTCTCTTCCATCGCACTGCAAGATCCTAACATGAAAGAACTTTTTTCTCTGAAAATAAGAAGTAACTTCAGATTTCTCGTCGTATTTTAGGAAGCTGAGTAACTTGCATTCTTTATTACTGTGGCCTCTAAAATGATGAAAAGAATTAAGGACAGATGTATGCTATAGATAAAGTTTTTGTTAGTAACAAAGCATATTTAGCAATTGAGGAGTTAAACTTTACATAAAAAAACCTTACAAATCATAATAAATATTTTGTTATTTAAACAATTAAAAAGAATGTTCTAATATTGTTTAGTATTGGAAATATATTCTTTGATGGTTTCATCACATATTCCAGGAATCACAGCTTCTACTTCTATTATTTTACTACTTTCTTTCATGGTAATGTCTCCATATTATTTAAGTCAACTGGCAATAGGAGGGATTGATTAATTTTAATGATGATAAGGTCTACATGTGATGATATGTAGTTCTTCTGCAAAACTTGCTCTCTGCTGATGCAATAATTATTCTGGTCTCTGTCCTGTGGAAAGTTTCCCATGGAATTTAGCGGAGCCTCATGCAGGTGCCAAATCTGCCCTGATGTTTCTTGTAACTGTGTAACTATATAAAAACGGTAAATGTAAATGTCGGTAGTGGTGTTCTGTAATGAATGCAATTCTCTTTGTAGTAATATCACATACCTTGTTGTCCTGTATAACCAGTACTGCTTATCCCATAACTCCATTCCTTTTTCCTCCGTCTGCCTTTTGTTCTGCTGACAACCAAGTGATTTATGCCACAGCAGTATCGGGATGCTGCAATATCTCTTTGTTGTTAAAAACTGATGCTGAAACCCTGGTTATCTGCAGTTCAGTAAAATACGTTGTACGAAATTATTCACAAAATACATTGCTATTTACCTCTCTTTGCAGCAGAAGTGCCTATGACTCAGATTCTTTGCTGTTAATTTTCGAAAATTAAAGTGATTATTTACTGAAGGTTCCTTTTTCTGCATAGCTAGTTGGTAAAAATATCAATTATATGGAGTATTTTTCCTTTATTTTAGTATCAGAGATGCAGACTCTGGGACAGATTACATGAAGAGCACATTAACGCAGGACGAACAGTTCAGGTAAGGATATTAAAATGGCTGTGATATTAATGGAATTAAATTATATACATCACAGAATCACAGAATGGTAGGGGTTGGAAGGGACCTCTGAAGATCAGCTGGTCCAACCCCTCTGCCAAGGCAGAATCTAGGGCAGGTTGCACAGGAATGCATCCAGTTAGGTTTTGAAGGTCTCCAGAGAAGGAGGCTCCACAACCTTTCTGAGCAGCCTGTCCCAGTGCTCCGTCACCCTCACAGTAAAGAAGTTTCTCCTCATGTTGAGGTGGAACTTCCTGTGCTGCATTGTGCCCATTGCCCCTCGTCCTGTCACTGGGCACTACTGAAAAGAGACTGGCTCCATCCTCCTGACAGATGCCCTTCAGAAATGTATAGACATTGATAAGGTCCCCTCTCAGCCTTCTCTTCTCCAGACTAAACTGTCCCAGGTCTCTCAGCCTTTCCTCATACGAGAGATGTTTCAGTTCCTTAATCATCCTTGTAGCCCTCTGTTGGACTCTCTCCAAAAGTTCCCTGTCTCTCTTGAACTGGGGAGCCCAGAACTGGACACAATACCCTAGAAGAGGCCTCCCCAGCACAGAGTAGAATGGGAGGATAACCTCTCTTGACCTGCTGGTCACACTGGTCTTAATGCACCCCAGGATACCATTGGCCCTCCTGGCCACCAGGGCACATTGCTGTCCCATGGATAACTTATTGTCTGCCAGGACTCCAAGGTCCTTCTCCATGGAGCTGCTATATATGATGTATATCTGACAGGTAGATTTGACAAGTACGTGGTATTGCTTTACTTCATTTAAAAGGTAGGGATTTCCTAATTGTGTCCTGTGAGGCAAATACAGTCAGAAATGTTTCAGGGTTCTTGAACAAACACAAGTTTGGAGACGCTGGTCTTTTGCAGTGTCCTCTTATATGACTAAGTTAGAAGACAGGAATTGCAATAAGGGATACTGTTAATTTTAAAGCATCGTTTCAGACCAAACACAGAACATCTGGACTACTACTTTGGTGTGCAGTCTGTTGTTAGCTGCATAATATCATCAAAGGAGGAAATACCAGATACATTTGTTAGCATGGTGTCATTGCAGTGACTTCATGCATAGTCACCCATAACTCAGCACACAGGGAATCTCACATCTGTTTCTAAAAAAATGGATGACTTGATGAAGATGATGCAAAAGCTAATGCCAAATATCAGTCTTCACACTGCTAAATAGCATACAGCCAAAGAAGGTTATCAATATGGAAAACCACAAAGACAGATCCTTATGGGAAAGTTTGCTGACACAGATATAGCAGCTAGTGGTACAGCATGCCATACTGACAAAATTCTGGGGACAGAGGCATCTTGTGTTGGTTTCACAGGTGTTGTTCAGAGGAGGGACAAGACTGTTACTAGAACAAACCTTTTGTGACTAACGCTGCATCTAGACAAGCAGGCTTTGCCAGCAGGGTTAGCACAGTCCATTGTATTTTATAATGCTAATACTGTAAACTCCTGTGTTTGTTGCAGTGCCTTACTGACTCCTGTGGGAAATTAGACCTGACTAAAAATGAAAAAAAAAAACTCAGAAAGAAGAACTTAATCCCCATTGAACAACAGTATTAGACAGTAGACAGAGCTGGAGTTATGTGTCTTTTCTGAGGACTGGAAGGTGTTAATGAGCTTTTTTAGTGTAGATTATAAGCAGTTCTATATGAAATCCACTTGATTTTTCTGTTGTTTGGAGGTTTGAATGTTTATTTTGATTTTTCCACAAAGCATTTTTGAAATTTGAGTATAAAATAAGTTTATTCTGAATATCAAAAGAGTCTTCCAGATGTGGAAGTCCTGTTAAAACAATGGCATTCTAACAGCTGTGGTGCAGTAAGCATATGTTGCTTATGTCTGTGCTCTAATCTGTTTTCACATCTGAGGGGAGGAAAGGCTTCTCTTGGAGCTCTTTGTTATCAGTATAATTTGTTTAGTAGGAGTCTAAAAGTCTTGCTTACCTATCAATAATTAGAGAGAATGTGATCATGTTGAAGATGATGTTTTTAAATACATTAAGTGTATGTAATAATGTATTTTAGCAATAAAACATCGTATTTGTCTCTAGAAACTTTTATATTTGTCTTGAACCTAAAGCCTGCCATTTTGACTTTCAGCAAAAATAAATTTTATTTTATTTTATTTAATGCTTATTTCTTTTAAATATGGATGCAAGTTATGCATTCAAGTGGTTCACATTCTGATACCCAGAGAGCAGAATAAGTATCTGGATCCATGCAAGAAGAGTAGACTAGCTCTTTGTTTTAATTAAATAGTTAGGAATCTGGAGTACTTGATAATAAATTATATGACATGTAGAATGTGTTTGCTGTAAGCTGTTTAAATGTTTACCAATGGACTTGTGATCTGTTTGTTTGCGAAGAAATCAGATTAATTATTGTGATACCAAATGTTCTCTGCAGCACACACTTTGCTCTCAAAATTAGATGTTGTAAAAATACATTAGGAATCCCTAAGTCAATATTGACCCAAGGCATCTGCCACAGGTTTTAGACAAATATATGCACAGCCACTCTACATTTAATCCATGTGCACATAATTAGCCATTTTTCTGAATTTTCAGTTTACCCAGAATAATTACTTCTGTTGTACTTTAGATGATGGTCAAAATTATAATAGAAGTATAGATGAGCATAAATGTATACTTCTTCTTTCTGGTGACTGGATGCCACATTAAAATCTTCTAAAAAGGAAAGTGAAGAAACCGGGGAAATCTTTGTACATGATGATAAAGGGGCATGATGACACCCTTTCAAAAATACTGAGAAAATAGCTCTTATATACTGTGTATTAGTCTTCACAAATGTGCCTTGTAGATTTTAATTTTTAGGGGCAGTCTTTGGACTTTTTAAAATGTTAGGGCCTGAATAAATATGTAGTTTTGCTAGGCTTTGTCCCATATGTGCTGACTAACCATACAATTAGTTAATTATTGCAAGATTTAATTTCAATGAAATGGCAGTGTTTTGTTGAAACACCTAAGGACTGCTTTGATCATATTCATAGTGAGAGGCAGAAAAATGCTGCAGTTACTAGAGAAGATATAAGGCATCGAACAAAAAAAGGAGAAATACTGTGGATGAATGATCTGGCTTTCGCCTATATTCAGCCCGCAAAAGGAGACTGTTCTGCAAAACGTGCCTAGGCAGGCATAGTCTCTCCACTGCATTGCTCTAATATGGAAAGCTACTTGAAAAATGTTAATCTATTTTTTTCTTTTTCACTTTTATGATTTCCATTTCAACTGAAAATGGTTTACAAGTAAAAGATAGTTTTCAGTCATCTCTCTCTTGCATAAATCTTCAAAGCTTGGTTGTATGGCTCACGTCTTCTGTACCATCTTCAAAATTATGCAGTCTTCAAATTAAGTATCTTTCTGCACAATATACTGGGAGAGCATGAGAAGCAGGGTAGATGAGTATCTGTATTGCTGCAGGAGGTTGTTTATGGTATCAGTGCAGGGTCATGTAAAATCAGCTCACTATTGCAGCCTGTGGCCATCTGTAGGGTAAATATGTCCTTAAACTCAGATTTTCTTTGACCTATGCCAAGAAATTTGTAACATACATCCTTTATTACATTACTTTGAACAAAGTCCAGAGGACATAAGTGAAGGCAAGATTACATTTGCACAGTTAAGCTACTGCATTACTTTCTTAAAAATTGTATTTATGTTTGAGAGGGTTTAAGGTGGTGGGTTGGTTTGGAGACGCTATTTACTTCTTAATTTAAAACAACAACATGCAGAATGGAGGGAGAGTTGACAGTGATTAATACATGGAAGACAGGAGATAAAAAGGGACTGATTTGTTGGACATGACAGATCCTGTGTCATCCACGTACTATTTCGGCATAAAGAGTTTAAAGTGTAAACTGTTGGGAAATGTGTATGACATTACAATTAATGATAATGCAACCAAGAAGAATAAAAAGAGAATGATGGTGGCAGAGATTGAGTGTAATGGTGGCATGACCACCATGATTCAGTTAGCTGGTAGCGTTAGGAGCAGTGTAGGCTGATGGGGATAGAGTAAGTGAAGTGCTGGAGTTCCTGAGCGCTCTGGGAACATCAGCCTTGCTGAGGATGCATGGCTGAAGCAGATACTTAACGCTGCGATTTTCAGGTAGCTGTTGCTGGGGGCTTTAGGTAGAACTTCAGATATTTCCATAACTGGTAGAGATACCATGTTACATGGAAATAATCCTACGGCTCAAGTCACTGCTGCCTTTTCCAGGGTTTTGATCCCATCTCAGCCCTTTGGCATTTGTACAAGGTGGAGCCATGTGGACCTGGTGTTTATCCTGGTGTCCGGCGGCTTCACGTCGGGTCGGCACTGAAGCACTGAGGTGTCCTTACGCTCTTTGTTACTACCTACTTTCCTTGTGGTGTTATGTGTCCTTGATCATCGGCGTGTGGTGGCAATGTAGCCCAGGTTCTCTGCCATGGTGAGGTACTGTGGGTCACTGCATGTGTTTGCCCGCTGTTGAATAGGAATTCCATTGTTTCCTTCTTTGTTGTCATCTGTTACTTTTTCTCAATTTTAATGAAATTGGTTGCACACAAGAGACAGGTGTTATTGGTATAACATTGGTGGTGATCTTCATGAGTGTTATGTATTTGAGTATCAAGTGATGATTTTTTAAGGTGGCCTACAGTAGGCCTATGGAAACATAGGATCTATTTTTCATCAGGTTTGAAAATTCCGCTGTCACTGTTAGTGAAGAAAAATTACTGTTCTGAAAAACAAATACTGAAAAAAGTGAAGAATTTTTACTTTTTTTTATAAATAAGGTTTATTGGTTTTCTGAAAATTGCTGTTAAGACTTCTGAACCCCTTAGTGAGTATACCACTTTTCTCACATGTCCAAGACATCTGTAGAGAAACGCCTGTTCATAAACCACATAGGAGGAGCAGAATATGGGAAGATACTGTGTGGTTTTAAAGATCATTCTGAAAACTTACTACTTATAATAATAATTCCTTCTCTTACTTACTTAAAACTATGTGCAGAGTAAGAAGGTAAACTTAATGGGCAGATGTGTACAGTCATTTTCAGCAACAGTGATTTAAAAAAAAGTTTAAATGAAGCTCTCCTTTGGCTTATTTGTCTCTTTTTGTATTTTACTTTCTGATAGAAATTGCGAATTTATTCTTTATTTTCTATTGAATGTGTTTGTAAAGATTTTGGAAAGAATGGAAAAGCAGTGCAACTTCATTGTGTATGACTTATCTGTTTCTTTCCATTTTGGATGTGTTGATTGAGTCAATAGTTTTTTTCACAGTACTTGTGTAAACCATGCCACTTCTCATTTACTTTTCTGAAAAAAATCCATTATATTTATTCACATAATACAGGGAATCCACCATCCTGGTGGATCTCCCAGACCTACCTCAAAATTTGTGGGCACTTTAGAAAAATTAGGCTCAGACTTTGTGTCTCTACCTCAGTTCTGCATCTGCTCAAGAAGAACATTGAACCTTACTCCAGTAAAGTCCTTTGAGACCTAGGGATGAAAGCACTACATAATAGCTATGTAACATTAGTTTCATTATATAGCAAAAGTATGCAAACAGCACACAGCTGAGAGAGACTAAGGGATTCTGGTGAAAAGGACAGGATTAGAATTCATAATGATGTTGAGAAAAGACCTGAAAAATGAGTGGTTTTTGGATGGGGACAAGGACAATCGTTGGCTGTATAGATCCAGCATGGGAAGCTGTTGGAGCAGCACTTCTGCAGAAGAGGAGTTGAGGGACACAGAGTAAAAGTGAGCCAGTGGTGTGGTAGTGGTACAAAAAAGCCAGATAACATAGTGGGATGTATAAACAGGAGAGTAGTCAGTGCGGTCTCTCATACAGTCTCTTTGGTCAGCATCAGTGGGATCCCAGGTAGAATAGTTAGTCCAGTTTGGGCACCCCACTTTTAAGGAAGCTATGGACTGATTAGTTAGTATTCAGGGAGAGCAATGAAAATGGTCAGAAATTGGGAAAGACTGACAAATCAGTTATTTTGCCCAAAGAACGACTGATGATGGTGTGTTGTCTGTTTGCAAACGTGGAAAAGATCACAGAATCACAGAATCACTAAGGTTGGAAAGGACCTTCAAGATCATCAAGTTCAACTATTAATCCAGCGCCACCATATCGCCTAAACCATGTCGTGAAGTGCCACATCCACATGTTTTTTGAACACTTCCAGAGATGGCGACTCCACCGCCTCCCTGGGCAGCCTGTTCCAATGCCTGACCACTCTCTCGGTGAAGAAATTTTTCCTAATATCCAATCTAATCCTCCCCTGGCGCAACTTGAGGCCATTTCCTCTTGTCCTATCGCTAGTTACTTGGGAGAAGAGGCCAACACCCTTGTCGCCACAACCCCCTTTCAGGTAGTTGTAGAGAGCGATAAGGTCTCCCCTCAGCCTCCTCTTCTCCAGACTGGACAACCTCAGTTCCCTCACCCGCTCCTCATAAGACTTGTGCTCCAGACCCCTCACCAGCTTCGTTGCCCTTCTCTGGACACGCTCCAGCACCTCAACGTCCTTCTTGTAGTGAGGGGCCCAAAACTGAACAGAGTATTCGAGGTGCAGCCTCACCAGTGCCGAGTACAGGGGCACAATCACTTCCCTGCTCCTGCTGGCCACACTATTGCAAAGAGGACAGGGCTTGTCTTTCTCTGTTTTGAACAGAGAGGATTAGAAGTACCAGGGTTAAACTGAGGCAAGAGAGATGTCTGTTAGACGTGAGGAAAAATGCTATGGCAATTAGGATAATGAATTCTTGTAATATAATATCAAGAGTGTTGTAGCTTTTCATAAAGAGTCCTTTTAAGACGAGATTAGATAAATAACTGTAAGAAATAAAATAAGAACAACAGATCATGCTTGTGAAGGGATGACTTCCCAAGGTTTTTGCCAGCTTTATTTTCCAATGCTTTTTATGTGAAAGCCATTTGAAACAAAGACTGTTACTTGTTTTTGAAAGTTAATAGAACAAAACTGCAAATATTATAAAGAAAAATTCTCTGTCTTTTGGGCTGAATTTGGCGAGTCTGAAACTCAGGGGTTCCCATAACTGGAAACAGGATTTTGTATTACCTTCTTCACTAAGTAAGCTTGGTTTTAAAAGTGGGAACAGTTGGGAAGTGGGCGATATACTTTTATGCTCTACCCAGAAATTAAACTCTGTTCCATTAAAATGGTTATGAAAAGAAGTCACAGTCATTTGCATATCCATAACATTTATCATATTACACCTTGAGGAGCTCCTAAGATATGTCTCCTCGCAGTGGGACTTAGATTTCCTGGTAGGCTGAATCCGTTTAGCTTCTGTTTAATTGACAGTAAATGGAACAAAAGTCCTCTGTCCAAAACCACAAAGGAAGAACTACTAAAATTAAATTTCACCAAGTAGGCAAATATCGCCATCTGACTCCTCCATCTTCTTTCTCACAGTTACTTCTCTTTGATCAGCAATGCAGTAAGTGAGGATCTGATGTAGCCATTCCTTGGGATGGGTAGTTTGTATCTCTTGAAGCCTCTGTTCATGATTTTTTAAAACTCCAGCAGCAAGTTGGTGGTTGTGTTGGTCACTGCACAGCAACGGTCTTCATTACACCTTGTATTGGCTTAGACACACCTGTATTGGCTCTACTGGTAGTTTGCCCCAGCTGCAACTGCAGTGGTGCAAATCCCTAGCACAGCTGTGTTTTAACTCCGTTTCAACTGGGAAATTTTCCTTTTTTTTTTTTTTTAAAGAAACTTCTTTGGAAGCATTATCAGCTCTTCCCAAATTCACTATTGTCACTGTTTTACAACATGTTTTTATTTGGTGTATAATTTTTTGTCTCCATTATGGCCAAAGTCAGGATAATGATAATTTTGTGTCCTGAAGCAAAACAGCAGGATCAGTTTCACTTTGTGCCCTGCATATAATTTTCACAAAATAGGTAGTAAAATGTTGTGTCTAGATAGTACTGTTTTGTCTTTTAAATGAAATTCCAAGATTATATAAACTGAGAATTTGGGCATGTGGTAGACTATGACAGTGATGACATTCTCCCTTTTTTCAGTACTTATGGGCAGACCATGGGAGGAAGATAACAGGAAGAGCAAGGCAGATTAAGATGAGAAATGTATGAGGAAATTTATTGGGTGGCATATTTCTAATTCAGCTCAAAATCCTACAAAGTTATGTTTTGTATCCCCCTTTTCCTTTTTTGTTAATCAGTGTTTTAAGCCTGGGTTTAGCCTTAATGTTAAGCCACCTGGACACCCACAAGTCTATAGGGCCTGATGGGATCCACCCGAGAGTACTGAGAGAGCTGGCGGAGGAGCTTGCCAAGCCACTCTCCATCATTTATCAGCAGCCTTGGTTAACAGGGGAGGTCCCAGAAGACTGGAGACTTACCAGTGTGACGCCCATCTACAAGAAGGGCCGGAAGGAGGATCCTGGGAACTACAGGCCTGTCAGCCTGACCTCCGTACCGGGGAAGATCATGGAGCTGTTCGTCTTGAGGGTACTCACAGGGCATGTGCAGGACAACCAAGGGATCAGGCCCAGCCAGCACGGGTTCATGAAAGGCAGGTCCTGCTTGACCAACCTGATCTCCTCCTATAACCAGGTGACCCGCCTAGTGGATGAGGCAAAGACTGTGGACGTTGTCTACCTGGACTTTAGTAAAGCCTTTGACACCGTCTCTCACAGCATTCTCCTGGAGAAACTGGTGGCTCATGGCTCAGACAGGTTTAGTCTTTGCTGGGTAAAGAACTGGTTGGATGGCCAAGCCCAGAGAGTTGTGGTGAACGGCATTAATTCCAGTTGGCGGCCGGTCACAAGCGGTGTTCCCCAGGGCTCAGTTCTGGGGCCGGACTTGTTCAGTATCTTTATTGATGACCTGGATGAGGGGATCGAGTGCTCCCTCAGTAAGTTTGCAGATGACACCAAGTTGGGCGGGAGTGTTGATCTGCTGGAGGGCAGGAAGGCTCTGCAGAGGGATCCAGGCAGGCTGGATCGATGGGCCGAGGCCAACTGTATGAGGTTTAATAAGGCCAGGTGCCGGGTCTTGCACTTGGGTCACAACAACCCCATGCAACGCTACAGGCTTGGGGAGGAGTGGCTGGAGAGCTGCCCGGCAGAAAAGGACCTGGGAGTGCTGGTTGACAGCTGACTGAACATGAGCCAGCAGTGTGCCCAGGTGGCCAAGAAGGCGAACAGCATCCTGGCCTGTATCAGGAATAGTGTGGCCAGCAGGAGTAGGGAAGTGGTTGTCCCCCTGTACTCGGCACTGGTGAGGCCGCACCTCGAATACTCTGTTCAGTTTTGGGCCCCTCACTACAAGAAGGACGTTGAAGTGCTGGAGCGTGTCCAAAGAAGGGCAGTGAAGCTGGTGAGGGGTCTGGAGCACAAGTCTTATGAGGAGCGGCTGAACGAAGTGGGGTTGTTTAGTCTGGAGAAGAGGAGGCTGAGGGGAGACCTTATCGCTCTCTACAACTACCTGAAAGGGGGTTGTGGTGAGGTGGATCTTGGTCTATTCTCCCAATTAACCAGCGATAGGACGAGAGGAAATGGCCTCAAGTTGCGCCAGTGGAGGTTTAGATTGGATATTAGGAAAAATTTCTTCACCGAGAGGGTGGTCAAGCATTGGAACAGGCTGCCCACGGAGGTGGTGGAGTCGCCATCTCTGGAAGTATTCAAAAAACGTGTGGATGTGGCGCTTCAGGACATGGTTTAGGGAACATGGTGGCGCTGGATTAATGGTTGGACTTGATGATCTTGAAGGTCCTTCCCAAGCTAGTGATTCTGTGATTCTGTAAATAATGCAGCCTAAATTGGCTAGTAGTGCTCTTAATTTAAGCATACAATAGAATATACTCTTAGTAATTTGACAAGTGATTTTTACGAATCAGTGGTTCTTTTTTTGGGTTGCCTAATATGGCTTGTGCAGTGTTTTTTCAATTTCTGTTGAATTAATTTCCTTTTCCTCTAATTATATGTCTACTCTTTTTATACATGTTAAAAAATTAATTCTACTAGTGTATATACATAAAATAAATTCCATCTAGTTCCTGCTTTTCTAGGTAAGCAATATTGCCATTCTAGGGCATTACCTGTACCTGGTTTCTGTTACTAAGAAACTACTGTTACTTTCTTTTTCAACCACTCACTGTTGTTAATCCATTCTTTTGTTCTGCTATGAGAAGAACATTCAAACCAATTGGTAAATAGTGCAATAAATAATATAATTTATTATATCATCTTACAATGTAATGCACTGAATATTATTTTTATTACAGCCTTTTTTATTTATAATTAGATAAAAACTTTGTCCTAAAACAATGAGTGGTATAATTTAAACTATATACATTTCTTCTTTTCATTTGTAGAAAAAGAAAAGTTGCATGCATTTTTAGATTTTAAAAGTCTTGGCAATAAAAATGCCTCTATTTTTGCTGTAGGCAGAAATTTATCTCACAGGAGATGCCTGCACACAGACTCTTCTTGCTAGTTTTGAATAGTTTATATCTTCTCAAAACTCCTGTAACTAAAGAAATATTTCAGTATTTTATTACAATTGATATTCCAATCAAACAAGTATATTCGTCCTTCTTCTGAAAAAAGAATATAAATATTGGCAAACAAGTAATCCTTCTCCTTTGTCCCTGAAGTTGTCTTTACAAAACAAAAATAATAGTTTTGGGGTAGCTGGGGGTTGCAAATGATTGTATCCTGTAGTGCTATAACCACCACAGTTGCTTATTGTAAAAAAAAAACAAAACCAAACAAATTTTGAGAAGCTTATCACTTATTTGGATATTATTTTAACTTGTTGCAACCTGTGTAAATATTTTGGTAAAGGCCTAAACTGATCACAGACACCGGAATAACTTCAGTCATTATATAGGAAATTAATTAGTTAAATACTTTAATTGAAACCCAAAATAAAACAAACTGACTTCTTGGAGAAGCAGGTAAGGTATAAAATGGACAGCAAGAAAATCAAAATATTGATGGGGATGGCTTCAAAAATATTTCTCCCTTGTTTTGCAGTTGGCTGATGATACAGATAAATTAGTTCACCAGAGAATGTAATAAGTACCATCTCTTCCTTGATCTTTGGTTCTTACTCTCCTGGGGCAGATAGCTTAGTTTCCCCTGTGGGAAGTCGGCCACGTCCAGAAAGACTCAGCGGTATGTCGGGGTGCCACCTCACTGCACTGCTTAGGGACTGCTGGGCGGGGAGCTGCCGCCTCCATTTTTTTTTTTTTTTTTGGTAGATAGAGAAGTGAGCAAACTCAAAAGCAAATATTAAAAATACAACCGACTTGGCGAGCTGGTTATGAGGTAGTAGCACCTCCGAGTAAGAAGCGCTCGGAAGTACCGATGACTTCCTCTACGGACAGCTTTGAGCTCTGGTTGAGGTGACACAATCGCTGCCTCGCTCAGCGTCACTGTCAGCTACAGGACTGTCATCCGACTTGGGAAGAACAGGAGATGCGTCGTTTACTCAGAAGGGATCATCTCTAGGTTGAGCTGCTTTAAGTGAGGACAAGCCCCTTCCCTGCAGAGCACTGCATTTTTATGGGGTGACTCTTCTGCAGGAGCAGTACGGAAGGACCAGGGAATAGCACTGGGTCACAAAATAACAGAGTCTGGGAGACCCAGGGTGGGTTTGGAGGAAGGATTCACTGCGTTCTCGGAGGCTCGGGCTTTTGCAGCAGTTGGGGGCTTCTTTGACAGGCGAAGCAGCTGCCGTCAAACAGTGCAGCCTGGAAACAAAAATGGATGTAGCAGAGAGATGGCTTGGAACGTAGGGATTGCTTGACAGCTGGGACTTTTGAGGGGTTTTTTGGTCATAGTTTATTAAAATTTAGAAATGGCACTTTTTATGAGTATTTAAAGATAATCAAGATGGTAGTTGCTTCCCAAACAAAAAAGGTGTCTCGTGATTTTACGTAGTAAGCTACAAAATAACTCTTAAAACTGTTACAGCAACTCCGAGCCAATATGAGAGAGATGGAGAAACTCTGTTTGCGAGTCCGACAGGAGGACATCCCAGTTCTGCAGAGAATGATCAAGCCAGTTAAAGAGGAAGCTTCATTTGCCATAAAAGACTTCCTGCAGCTCCATTCCGAATCTGCAGAAGAACTTAAAAAGCAACTCGAAGGACAGGAGGATGCCTCTTTGACCAGATCTGCAACTGTAGGAGGAGGTAGTAGAACTTCATTTCTGTATCTCCGGTATCTATATTGTTGTATCCAGTCCGCATTTGCTGACCACAGTAACAAGTAAACAAATGAGATTTCAGCTGAGGAAGAATTGCTAATCAAGAAGTGGATTTTTTTTTTTTCCCCTACACCATACTTTTCCCATGACCTGTGACTGAGTTTTGATAAGTGGAGAATGCTCTTATTAAAGTATCTTGAGAAACGAAATAGTTGTGGCCTTCCATGAAAAAGATCGCATACCCTTGCATCTTGAAATAGAAGATTGTTCATACAAAGACCAACACTTGCATTCATGTTTCACAGTAGCTTGACTTTTTTCCCCCGCCCCTGCAAATCACTTGATTGTGTGCGAGTAATCATTTAGGCCGTTTTCATTGAATTAGTGCTTGCAACATCAAGAAGATGACAATTTTTATATGACAGACAGCATAATGTGCCACTACTGAAATACCTGGAAAAGAGGAGCAAGTCTCTATAGAAAGGAGAACATCTCTTCCTGTAGCATTTTATCTTGGTAACTGACAAGAAAGCAGAAAACAGTATAAATCCATTTAAAGAAAAGGTTTTGAAAACACACTATTACATGTTCCAAGTCTGAGATGTTTGCTCTTTTTCCCTCCTTTCTCTACAAAACGTCTGTCTTTCCTTCTTCTACCATTCTGTCTTCAGGTGGAAGCCCTTATTATGCCCTGCTATGTACTGGCTAGTGTTCTCTGCTAACAGTCTGTGAGAAAGTTGGTTTCATCAGGATTAAATCCTTCCACATAATAGTAATTAGTTTGATTGCTGCAGTAGCAGTGTTGTTTAAAATTGTTTGGAAATTTCACATGCCTTTAAAATTGAAGGAGTATTTTCTCAGTCAGTGGCATTGTAGAAGAACTTGCCATCAAATGTGATTTCATGACCCTTCTTGCTGCTATATAGAGAACTACTTTCGAGTGTGATTAACAAACTAGCAAGTCTAATGGTCAAACAGGGAGAAAAGAAGACTTGGAAGACTGGGCTTGCTTTTGAGAATGTCATGTGCAGTAGTATAAGAAAGCCTTATGAATGTCATGATATATCAAATATGGAACCATAGAATGGTTTGGGTTCTAAAGAAGCTTTGAAGATTGCCTAGTCCAACCCCTCTGCCATGAGCAGGGACATCTTCCCCTAGATCAGGTTTCTTGGAGCCCCGTCCAACCTGACCTTGAACACTTCCAGTGATGGGGCATCCGTAACTTCTCTGGGCAGCCTGTTTCAGTGTTTCACCATCCTCATCATAAATAATTTCTGTCTTCTTACCAGGACAATAAAAAAGACTGAATTGGCTTCTGACGTATGAATCTTGGCCTTTTCAACCTTCAGCATCTTGTAGTTGATTGTTCAGTAGTTTGTCCTAATATCTTTGTGGGTTTCAAAGTCTGGCTATTTGCTGCATTCTCCTTCCTCTCCAAGAAAAGAAGGTAACTGAATCTGTTCTCTTGCAGTCCTCTGGGACACCCTTGCTCAAGTTCTCAGAAATATGCTTAAACTTTCAGAGGTTGTTTCTTAAATGCTCAAGAGTGAATTTCATCAAACCCTCAGGGCTTGAATAGATCTAGCTCATCTAAATATGTTTAACTTTTTCTCTTTATGTTTTAGCCTATCCTTTTTTTTTTTCCCTTGTTTAGATTAATTGCATCCAATCCCTGATGACAGCTACCTGTTTGTATAAAGACTGACTTAATCTTTCTCTGGGTCATCTGTTACTTTCTTTCTTTACCTGGCAATGTATTTACACTTCCTTTGTCTTCCTCTAACTTGAAAAGCATTCATAGAAACTTTCTTGCTACCATTTATGCCCCTTGGTAGTTGCAATTTATTTGTGTCCTAGTCTTTATGATATTAACTTTCCATGCTTTTATTATGCCTTGTACTCATCTTAATTTTGTGTCAAATCCTTGATATCCAGGGCATTGAAGAGCTCTTGCTGAATCCATAAACATCTTCATCTGCATCAGTACAATTTGCTGTCATCTTCAGTATAGCCTATTTTATTTGCACCTGCCAGCTCTTCCACAGTCCCTTATCCTTTAGGAACTTCTTCCCCGTATTTTTTTATTAATCAGTTTGCCAAATGTGTTAATACCTCTTTTGGGGGGAGCTCATTGTCTTTAGTCTTTTACTCAGTTTTAGAATAGTGAGCTCTGGTATTCAGTGATCCCCTTCATCCATATTAGCCATTACTTTCAGGCTCTTTGTGAGCTCTTCTCTGTTATGATCAGAATTAAATTTAAAATATGTCTTCTTTGGTAACTTTCTGCAGTTGTCCTCAATACATTCTGGTTATTTCACTGGAAAGGCCTTTTCTTGGCTTATTACTTTTCTAACAGTTACACAGGTGTTAAATGGGAACTAGAGTTTAATTTCAAAGAACAGGACTGCTTTTTTAATCTGAAATACCTTTAAAGTGTGGAGGACTGAGCATAACTGCTCTTCAGAAAGACAAGAAATTGATCAGAAAGATTGGCATGAGAAGAACAGAAAAATACTACTGGAATGACACTCTCCTGCAAGTCTGCTCAAGAATACAGGAAATAATTCACCCCATTTAAAGTGAAACATACAGGCAGGCAGACAACCAAGTACAATTAAACAGTTGTTTTTTTTTTCCCCCAAGTTTGCCTGACAGTGAAAGCAGCTCTGTTGAATTGCTAACACAGATGCAATATATAGCCTATTCTTTTGTGCTTAGAGGCTGTAGTCCTGAAAGCAGATCTTGGCTGCTGATCTTAATCAGAGGAGCTTCACTATGCCCATTCTTCGTAGCATGTTGCTTCCCATCTGGTAGAGAAGGAAGGAGTTTACAAATTCAGATCGCCCATTTAGAAGGCATGTCAGTGAAACGATGTGGTCCCTTCCCCCTTATCCATCCTCAGCTCACGTCCAATAGAAATGGAATTTAATTGCATTTTGAACAAATATTAACAAAAGGTGAGACTCCACTCTTAAAATTACTAAGATCTTTTAACCATCATACTGAATCTTCTGGAGCATTAGATTTTTATCTTGTGTGTAATGAGGTGTGAGCTGCTTTATGAAATCTGCCGAGGTGTTTTGTATTACTGCATTTCTGTGGAGATGCTGTAAGTGAACTGGTAGGGCCACTTCCATTCTCAGTTCTATTAAAATTGGTTAGACTTGATAAAACATGAACTAGTGAATATAAATTTCTTACTTATACTTTCAGCCCAGATGTGACTTCACCTTCTCTTACGCTTCTTATTCTTTAGTTTTTTGAAGTGAGTAAAGAATTTTCTTGAGGATTTTTTCCCACTGATTTCTAGTTACGAGAAAATGAAAACAGTATAAACCTAGCTATAATTTTAAGTTCTCTTGAATGTGTGTCATGCAAAACTTTAGTATCATTCATGTATGTTGAAGGATGTGCTTTTCTACAATAGGTCTGTTAAGAACAGACAGGAATAGAGAACATAATTTGTGAGGAGGCAGTTTTGCTTAGTGAGCTTCTTTTTTTTGCTTTTGAATTATCAGTATTTTAATTTCAACCAAGTTAGCATGCATGTGACTGATTAGGGAGGAGTACGCTTTTCTTGGCAGAAGCAGCTTGATTTTGAAACAAGATTGTGAAGGACTGAAATGGAATAAAATACTCAAAACCAATGTAAATTGTCAGAATATGTAGCAGAATTGGTTTATCCAAAACTGGACACATTTGGATATATGATTAATTATATTGAAAAGGGAGAAGGAATATTTCAAAACGGAGTATGTAACATTAATTAATCTGATTCTATAGATCAAAAATATGTTCTGGAAGAACAGGTGATGATCGTAGAAGGTGAAGTGCCTTCCATGTCTGGATTCTTGAAGGAAAAGGGGTAGAAATAATTAGAAAGAAAAACAAGGCCAAAATAAAACCCCAAATCAAAACTCCACCCTTGTTACTCTGCTATGCTGCTTACTTAGTAATTACAGCTGAATATCAGCTTCATTGATGTTAGGCTTCTATTGATCTGAGAGTAGGAAGATTAGGTCCTTAATGTATTTTGAGATACTGGGATAAAAATGTTGAGAAATGGACAAATGTTATGAAAATGTATAATTTTTATTTTATCTTTAATTCCATGAGTAAGCATGCACTGTTACTGACTTTTTATTGAGTATTATTTTTATTTGTTTTCCATTGCTTGTATCTGTTGTAGTAACAGTTATATATTATAGTACCTTGGTACATTCATTTTTTCTAAAGAAGATTTTAATGCAATATTTACACTTTAATATCATTAGACATATCTAACCAGCCTTCCCCATATTAAGCATTGTCGTGATACTACCCTCCCAAGGAAGGAAACATCAATGTCCTACTAAAGTAGCTGTCTTCCTTTAGAAGTTGAAGTTGTCTACATTAACATGATCTTCGCACTGTGTTTACATACATACGTTCTCCAGTCCGCCTTTCATACTCTCAAGCTATCCCTTAATCCTTGCTATGACAAGCCAAACTTGTTTATTACTCTTCTTTATTACTGCATAATTACTTGTCCATAATTATGCACATGTCCATCACATCCGTAGTGGCTCAAGACTGGGCTCTTTGACTGGAGGAGGTATGTGTGTGTCCATTTTATCTGCTCTCCCCCATGCCACCTCGCTGTCTCTCATTCCCCATTTTTTCCACCGTACTTTGTCCAAATGCCTTCTGCATTCAATCCAAATGATTTAGAAAGGAAGATGCTTGAGAATATCTGCTTTACACCGCTGAGCTGCAAACGTTTTCAGTACCATTACCCAACTGGATCCAGCACTGAACGCTGGGCAGCATGTTACTTGGTTTTCACTGCTTTTACTTTGAAAGCTTTTTCCTCCAGCTTCTTTTAGTACCAAAAGGCTGAAAATTAAACTGGTAGCAAAATAATCAATCACAAAATGAATAACTGTCTCTTCAGTTTTGGAAGCACAGCGTTTTTATGTGTCGTATGTAAATGAAAAGTTTTTGTCCCAAGCTCAGTTTTCTTAGCTCAGTTGATACAAATTAATTAACTGACCTTGAATTCAGGAGTATAATTTAATATAGTTCTCAGAACTGATTATGAAAGGGCGCTGATAGAAATGAATCCATTTCTTTGGCAGTAACTTCCTTTTAAGAAACTGTCTCGTGCTGTAAGAGTTTTCTCTATATGATCATTTTCAGGGCTGTTACTTGGCTTGAGTTAGGTTAAATAGCAGTTTATCCTTGAGAAACATTAAGAGCCAAAAACTTTGTACATCACCTGCATTCTGATCCAGTGCATTTATTTATAAGCATCATGTTTCTCATTCAGAAACTTTATATAACACGGAAGTGAAGGACGGCTCCCAAAGTTTAATCCAGATCTACTCCCGCCTTCCCGAAATACCTCAGGAAGAAAATGCAGCTGAGTCCTGGGAAACTTTAGAAGAGGTATGTTGAAACTCCCTTACTGCCACGTTGCTGCTCTTGTTTTTAGTAGCTATTACAAAATAACATTTGTTTTTCATTTGTAGGACTTGATTCAGCTTAGCCAGTTGGTGACTGATTTTTCCCTCTTAGTCAGCGTAAGTATTAATTCTGCATTCTATCCTAGTTAGAGTCTTGTACAAAAAGAGGGCGAATGGGTAACTCCTAGTTGGGGGAAAAAAAGATGAGCAATACTTCTGCCCATAACCTGAATTCAGACCGAGCTAGTATCACTTGATGAAAGTGACAGAATAGCAGCATAACATGAACTGAATTTATTCAGTCCGATATTCAAGACTACAGAATCCTAGTCACTGTTAGGAACTTCTGGAAAGTGCTGGTAGAGGCAGAGCAGTTTCCCCAGGGTGAGCCGAGATGCCTGCACGAAGGTGCTGTCTTTGCCACTTGGGACGGACCTATGGTAAATACACCTATTGTTTAAAAGCCTGTACATTAGATACTTTCCTAAGTTGTAAGCGATGCATATAATGTTTACATCAAATTGTCCAGCAGTAAGGTGAAAGGTTTCTTTTGATTTAAATGCCAACAGAAGAAGAATGTTCAAAAGCGTTAGTTTGCATTAGTTTAACCACTCAGCTACCCCGCCTGGTCAGGAAACGAACAGCTCTTCCTTCCCCGCATTAGTGACTCATTGCTGCAAGTATCTTTGTGGCTCTCCTGTTGATTCAGGCTCTGTCAAGGTAGTTTTTTGAGGAGGCAAAACAGTCTTCTGTTTCAGCAGTACTGCTGGTAATTGC
Organism: Phaethon aethereus; assembly: GCF_964289735.1. NCBI lineage: Eukaryota > Metazoa > Chordata > Aves > Phaethontiformes > Phaethontidae > Phaethon > Phaethon aethereus. Next base: position 68,823,183 of record NC_138582.1, read on the forward strand.
TCCTAAGTTCTTGTCACCAGAGCAACTCCTGACGTGCTAGCCAGTGCCCTTGGCCACTAGCTGAACCTTAGTAGAAGCCCTACAGTGTTGACCACAGACTTCTACCCAGGTCCCATTCATTTTTACAATTTCTAATCGTAATGGTGACGATAGCCCTCACTGCACAGGGTGGGTGTTTCTCAGGTACTTTTTCTTGCTTAATCAGGAATACTAGAAAAATCTGAAGCTTCCCTCACCTGTGTCATGCCCTTTCTCTGCTCTCATATAGCTGCCAAAAGGTCGTGCATCTTCATCATCCACATTCAGATCCCAGTGTTTAGTTCTTCCTGTGCCACAGGGAATTTAATCCCACAGTTCTCATCTCTTAGGAGGGTTATTTAGTCTCCTTGCAGTTGGGTTAGTTGGGACAGATTAAATAGCTTTTATCCTTTCTGCTGAATATGTGCTACTTCACATATAACAAAAAACCCGCAAGATTCGTTAGGCTGGAGAGGGACAGCAAAAATTTTTATTCAGTAGCCTAAATGTTAGCAGCTTTGTCTAAAAAGGGGAGTTCTTGTTCCCAGGACTTTCTGGATTTTACACATAACCATCATTAGATATAATAGCAAGTATCTAAAGTGTGTGGATTGGATTGTAGATGAAGATACCTATAGAGCTGGTGGGTTCAGCAGTTTCTGAATTAGAGAGAGGAAAAAAGTTCAGAATGCCACTTATTCTAAGATGAACATTAGCCATCTCATTATTTTGTGCCATAAAGAGACTGGGTACTGCTGAGATTAAAATAAGAACAAACAAACCCACAAACTCCTTTATCTTCTGCTCAGTGTTCTCTGAGAGAGACTGCAGGGGAATCTGACTGCATTTGGAGAAAGGATGGAACATTTTTGTAAAAATCAAACACTAGAATGTAGAGCAACAGCAAGTATGTTTTCAGTACTGTCTTATAATGTCATAATTAAACACTTCTATTTAGATTTCTTGGTGCAGCTTTGTATGTTGGAGTTGGTACTGATCTTATAAATGCTCTTTGTAGAATTCTTTTGAACGGGCAACTCAATAGGAAACAAAATGCTAGTTTGGATTGTTTTTTCCTTTGGAATGTGAGTTCAGCTATTCACAGAAGGGATTTAGAAATAATGTTTTGGGTTGTTTTCTCTAACTGCAGCAACACATCGTATAATACACCATATTATTACTTAATAATTAAGATTTCTTTTTAAGTAAGTTTGTAGTTTCAGCACAGTTTATCAGATGCTATTAATGAACCACCATTAAGGCTGCACGGCTGCAGTGTGTAGCAGATGAAAGCGGCTGTGGGGCCCTGATTACAGGAATTAAAATGGTGTGTATTGGCTCACTGCTGCTTCCCAGCAGGTCACCTCACTCATAATTCCTTTGCATCTAGTCTCAGCAGGAGAAGATTGACAGGATTGAAGACCATGTCAACAGTGCTGCTGTGAACGTTGAAGAGGGAACCAAAAACCTGGGGAAGGTAGGGATCTGCTCCTGCTGGTGAATCAATGGTACTCTGCCTCCCAGCAATCCTCTGTATTAACCCAATTGATCTGCCGTCTTTAATGCTGAGGGAGCCAGCAATTAAGGAAATAAGGAAGAAATGACCCACCGGTAGCAAGCAAAAAAAAAATCAATCTCGTAATTTTCTATCACATCCAGGCTACTAGGAAATACAGTTGTGTTTGGGTTTTTTCCTTTTTTTATGCTATTCTGATGCTATGTTGGTTTACCTGCAAAGACAAGAGCATTCAATGATTGGTGCACAAGAATGAAATGAGTGTAAAACAACAGGTTGATGACAGCGTGCAGTTTCAATCCTGTTCTATGTAGATAGTTGCTAATAAGCCACCAACCTAGATTCAGGCATGTTACTGAAAAATCTGAGCATTTTCTCAGTTTCTCATTTGATTTAATGATGGACATGAGGTAATAGTGTACATAATCAGGCAGTAGCATGTAAAAGGACCTGGTTCACAACTGCATACATGACAGAGCTCAATTTTGATTAGTTTTTGGTACGTTCTGTCATACCTATGGGATAGTAGATCATCTTTTTTTAAATACTAATTTGTAAAGTTTATTTATCACTGAGCATTCAAGTCATTGCCAAGAGCAATGAGGGGAAAATGCACATCACCACAGGCAAGTATTCTAACTCTTCTTTTTTTTTTTCCCTTTACAGGCTGCAAAATACAAGCTGGCAGCTCTGCCTGTGGCAGGTGCAGTCATTGGTGGAGTGGTGGGGGGTCCTATTGGTCTCCTTGCAGGCTTCAAAGTGGCAGGAATTGCAGCTGCACTTGGTGGTGGGATTTTGGGTTTCACAGGTGGAAAATTGATACAAAGAAGAAAACAAAAAATGATTGAGCAGGCCTCTTCCAGCTGTCCAGAGCTTTCTCGCCAAAGTGCCAAAAAATCCAGCTGAAGTGTAGATTCATTTTGACTAGGAACAAAAGCGTAGTAGCCATGCTAATGACAGACTTGCAGCCTTATGCTTTAAATACAAGGCTGAGCTGTGTGAATTTTGACAACAGTACTGTTACTTGGGAGGGGTAAAACAGTAATGTCAGAATTTCTCTTTTCAGGTGTGACAAGTGACATCAGTCCTTTGAAAATTATATGGATAACTTTTAATTATAAAATTCTTCGGTGAGCTATGTGCACAGCTGTAATGATGGGTGACAGGTGCTTCGTGCCAAATTTGCACAAAGTGTCTTGCAGACAATACAAAGAGAGGTATTTTGAAAACCCTAGTGCTTTCCCATGAATGCCACCCAGAAGCTGGAGCTTTTATTACAGAGCTCCAAAGACAAGGAAACAAGCTCCATCTGTCTTTCACGGTCATAGTACTTTAAATTTACTTTCATTTATCTGGATTCCCAAATTCCCCCTGTGTACACCTCCAGGACATGGCTGACTATGCCTGTTCAATAATGCGCAGGGAAACATTAGTTGACATAGGAAAAGGTTAAAATGTTGGCTGAGCAAGGCAGAAAAAAACCTTACGTACATCCCACATCTGCCTCCATCAGCCAAATCAGATCAGCATCATAATCACTTTTCCCCTTTTTCAGGTACTTTTTAAAAATTTTAAACTCCTCATCTTGTTCAAAACGTAGTTAAGAATCAAACAGTCTAAGCAGCAACCCTGCAGGACTGCTACTGGAGAAGAATAATTTGCCATGGCTGTTAAGTCCTGGGCTTGTCCTGAGAACACCGCACAGGGTGAAGTGACAAGCTCTGGCATTCCGAGGCCAAAGCCTCAGTTTATGTAAGCAGTGCTTGCTGCTAGGCGTTGCCCGTGCTTCTCATCTCCTGTCACCAACAGCGCTGCGGTGGGAGAGCTAAATAGGGTCCCGGGAAGGCGGTGCTGCAGCCAGGCCCGCTCCCTCCACAGTCTTTGTCATCCCTCAAGGGGTGCATTAGGCACCACGTGAAAGGACGGGGAAGCAGCGAGGCCCTTTAAATGGCGCCGGTGTCAGCTGACAGCCCCAGCTGACGGGACTATTTTGAAAATGCCAACCTGATACTGTTCACAATAAGTAAACCGTGCTTGTTTGGGTCAGCTGCACACCTGCACGCTGTAGGAGTAGCTTCTCAGCCTTTTCAAGATTTCGGGACGTGCTGTGGACCCTCTGTGGGGTGAGATGCTGTTAGTGCTTTTGATAGCTTTTTAAAGCAGATGTTTGTTATTTCTGCCACCCTTATTTTGCTGCTTAAGAAGCCTGTTGCTTCTGAAACTTCCATTGTTAAATATGGGAGCGTTAACGTGTTTTTATTGTCACATAATCGTACTGTTGTCATATAATCTACTGTTCGGCACATGGTCCTACCTCCATCCTTCCAGGACAATTCCTACACTATTGCTGCCACTGTTGGGGGGGAACAGAAATTGAGGTTGGGAAGCTGCTTTTTAAAGTTTTTAAGTTGTTAATTCATCCTGAGCTCTGCTTGAGTCCAGTTTTATTAGGTGAACACTGAAGTGAGTGTTCAGGGATAAGGCTCCCTAGCAGGGAACACTGTATAAGGAAGCATACTATAGAAAGAGCTCCCTTTTCTTAACCAGCACTTTGATATTATCATTGGAAATAACTGTCTATAAATGATGGTAGGTTTTTGTGCCTAGAGACACTGTAAGCAACTGTTAGTTACAGCACAAATATCTTTTTCTGAACAGTTCTTCCTTGCTACTTTTAAAATATGATTGAAATTGCTATGGGTCAGAGCATTGTGTCTATTTAGTAGGTCTGAGGCTCAGGGAAGTAACACGCGCAAAAGCAATCGTGAACATTGTCAAAACTGCATGCGTTAAAGCCACGGTGCCTGCATCTGTAAAATCAGCTGGAGTGGAAAACGTGACCCGAGTAATTCAGCTCATTTGCTCCTGTCAGGCAAAAAGCACTTTTCTTTAAATGCATCTACTTCAGATGCAAACGCATTTAACAAGCTTGTAACAACTTCATACTAAGGCTGTTCATTCCTGTAGTATGTAATGTCTACATCTAAGGGAAGAAAGTGTTCTTAATCAGAAACTCTGGTTGATTCTTTGTATAATTTTAAAAAGCTATGTCTGCTTTCCTACTATATGCTTCGAAACCTTGCGTTTAAGTGACAACCAGCCACATCAGAGACATTGAGGACTCCACCCTCTCCCCCCAAGCTGGACTAATGCCAGGACAATCTAAACTCATAAAACAGCTATACAAATTCAGCTTGGTATGCACTCATTTTCTGAAACGTCTAGCACAAAAACTATTCTTCCTCTTTGCGTCTTTAAGTAATTTCAAAATGTTGTATACACAGTAGTCTTGGGAGACTATTATTTAAGCTATGATTTTTAAAAATAGATGGATTATTTACATATTGGAAGAAACATGGGCATCTGACTAACCAAACTAGCAGTTAAATTGCTAGGCGTGTTAGTCAGAAGACATGCAAGATATACATCATTCTTTCAGACCAAATAAAAGTTTTTGCCTATGAGACTGGTTGTAGCATTTATTGAGAACATCGGGGTTTATTTCCTTTCAGCATCTAAAAGATTAATCCCTCACAAATTTTATGTTATTAGAATAATTGCATTACCAAAATTTAAGATTCCTGAATTGAGTTAACAAACACAAGCTCCAGCTATCAGAATATTTACATTGACTGAAATAAATTAAAATATGGCATGCATCTAGTAACTTGTACACATATGCTAGCTTAGAAATGGACTCCTTAAGTTCAATTAAAGAGTTTGGAATGGTTTTGTTCTGTATGGGGATAACACTAATACTGTTTGACAACTTCCCATGAAAGCTTGGAGAAATGTTAAAGGGAGTGGTTAGCTCAGCACTGAATACTTAAAACCATCGATGTAGGTGATCAGAATTGAAGGGCTCCATTTGAAACACATCTCGCATTTTGTCCAACACTCGCTCTCTCTAGGCGAATTCTTCATTTCATCAGATACTTCAAAAGTTCAAGTGATACTCAACATCATGTTAGGCATACCTAGACTTCAGCTGTTCAACCTCTGATGAATACACAGTGAAATGACTTGAGCACGTAACTGTTGTAAAACGGTTACATCTAATTGCCTACTTAGTGCTGGGATCCGAAAGCTCTGGGAACAAATCCTTGTTCCCAGAAAAGCACACTTAGATGAAAAAATGCTGGATGGGGTTCATCTCTTTCTAGCTGAAAGCACCAGCCACTGGACTGTTAGGTGTGTGATGAAGTAGCATCTCTCTCCAGAAAGAGAAGCTTAGACATCTTCCACCAAACAGCATTTAGAAATAAGAATGCAAAGGAAAAATAGAAACCTCAGAGGAGTAAGAGAGATGAGTACATGTAGGGACCATGCAAGCATCGACTAAAATTTCAGGTGTTCTGTAGCACCACCTGCAGATAACAAGTGGCAGCCTTAAAACCATACTCCCCTGCTCACATCTTTGGATCCAGCAGCAAGGTGGCACAGCTTGGCTGCCAAAAATGCTTGATTTGGCATGAGATGGAGAATGGGACAGGAGACAAGCTGGCTTTCAAGCACTTAATGTGCGCTCCAAAATGCAGAATCACAAAACTGACAAAAAAGTATGCCTGTAAACAAAACCTTGCAATGCTCTTCTAGCTACCAATCCTGCATCTGCTCAAGTTAGCTGTAGCTTAGCGGTGGTTGCTACTAGCAGTTCTTTCCTCAGAATCACCCCTGGTAAGGCTCATGTGCCTGTTACTGCAGGGGCTTGATTCAGCAGCCTCTCTTGGGATCAACTTTTGCCACAGCTGCACAGGAACATGTCAGTCTTCTGTCAATAACTGAGTAGGTGGCATCTAGCTGAGACGCAACGGGAATCCTGAGCTGTGAACTGCAGAAGCTGGGGCACTCACTGAAGTAAACGTGCACCCAGTGGTGCACCTATCCAAAGAACAAGCGTGCTGCTAAGGACACTAAACCTTGGGGGCCCCAAGTGTTTGCAGCAAGTGTACTGTACAAAATCCAATATTAATTTGTCTCCAGCAATGCACCCCAAACTAACAGATATTTTTCCATCTTACAGTTTCTATAGGTTCATCTTGCCAAGCAGCTTGAAGATAGATATATTGGGAAAAGCATATATTCTGGTATTACAAACAACAGAAAAAGCCCACAAGGAAAATAGTAATTCCTTCTTCAGAGCAGAGTTCAAAGAATATGCCATGAATAAGGCACAAGCCGGACAAGAAGAGTAACAGAAAATTTGAAATGGTTGTTCAGAAAGTAAATGTCTGTCAGGAAGGCAGGGACCCAAAGGAAAAAAAAAAAACCAAACAACTAATTGTAACACATACATACAGAGATTAATTTAAGACTGACAAAACTAAGATGGCAGTCCAGCCCTACTCTCCTACTTTGAAGTGTTTCCAATGTTCATGTACTTTTAACATGACCATGTGGCTAATATAACAATCTTAATTCCAGGAAATCAAAGCAGGTCAATACAGCCCTTTCATTCAAAGTACAGCCATTATTGTTAAAACTTTTCCTTTCCTCGCTTGGTATTTTAATAGTCAGAATTGTTTAACCACTTGGACATTCACCCAGTAAAGCACCACACGAGATTCTGTAAAACTTTAATTTATTCCCCTCCCAAGTATCCAGAATAGAAGACCCTCTTAAGTTGGAGAAAAATGTGACAAAGAAACAGATTACCAGGATAGCTGTTCACATGAAGAAGAAGAAGAAAAAGCACATACTACCAAGGTTACACAGAAAACAACCCAAAAGTCCTATTTAATGGGATAGTGCAACTTAACAGCATGTGTCTGGCAAGGATACCTTCATTTGGATTATAAAAGTTTTACAGAACAGAGTTAGATCAAGAGTCTGGATGGGTCTCTGGTACTTTACTATAGCATTAGGAACGTACTGTTTGAAAGATGCTGTACAGAATGACCCACCAAACAAATGTATTTACAAGCCTGGGGAGAAAAAAATTATTTTTCAGTTTATTCAAAATAAAAATACACATAGAATTATGAAAATATAGGTTTACTATTTCCACCACACAGAAGTCAATGCTGCTGTCTGAAAGGCTTGCAAGATTATTTCAAGTTTTTAAAGTTCATCTTTTTCCCTCAATAAGGTGTACCTATGTTCACTGGGTGCCAGTTTCTGGAATGAGCTCTCTGGTGGGCTGCTTGCTAAATCCTGAATTGTCTGAAAAACAGAACAAACAGTAAAACTGCTTGTTAGACTCATTTTAATAATCAATCACCTCCATTAAATGAACTTCTAACGTTAATTATGGGAGTGCACCAATATCCAGCCTTCTCACAAACTGATGTTTGTGTGTTTTTTTTTTTTTTAAGGCACATTGTAAGTCCCAAGTAGGTGGAATACACACACACTAATTAATTTAGCACCATCACTTGAGGATATTCCTTTTGTTGGCACATCTCAAAGATAATGGCCATCACACAAGTTTCTCTACATGTGACTTAAAAGTACTGCAAATGCACCCCATTGTAGATTGGTTTGAGTCTATCCACCACTTGCTTTGAAGGTGTTCTCATTTGTGTGTGTGTGTTTTTGAGATACACCAGGGCAACAGTGGCATCGTTGCCAAAATATTTTAGAATTCGTTTTTTATGGAAACTAAAAAAAAACCCCACAAAAAAAACCTACACCCCACAAAACATGCAATTCAAGGGACATACATGACCTAAGACAGCAGCCTCCAGTGTAGTTCAGGCCAGTATTTCCATCGCACATGCATACACATCTTCCACAAGATGGCAGGATGCCATACGGAGATGAGAAAGTAAACATCCCAGGTTTTGTGCGTTTTTCAAGGCATAACAGAGAGGAGAGCAAGCCTGCAGCTCTAGGCAACGAGCCTGGGCCCAAACATGCAGCAGGATCCAGGGTCTCCAGGCTTCCTCCTCCCTGGCCAAGCCTCCTCCAGCTTGCCGTTGCCTCAGAGTGTCTCCTCCTCACGCACGCCTGCCTAGCTCTGAGCTGACCAACTGCCTGGCCTATGCCTCAGTCTCCAGCCCTATTTTCTGCATCTCCTCCTGTTGACCTGAATTCTGGTTGCTCAATGGATTCCTAAGAAACACAGGGAGTTATCAGTTAAATGAATCACTGCTGAGACTATTCAGCCCTTGTGTTTTCACAGCCAGTCATGACAACATTCAAAGCAGTCATTCTCCTGGCCCAAGGCAAGCCCTCCAGGGCTTTCACGCTTTTAAATCTTTTGACTTTGGAGAGGGGCAACAAGAGGCTGCACTCTACAGCTTAGCACATAGCCACCCTTACTACATCCCACAGATGACCAGGAAAATGAGCCTGTAGCCATAAATCGTTTCTGTCACTCACCCATGGATGGGTTCTGGGATGCCCCAAGGCACTCCAACACAAGGGCACTCTGTGATCAGCGTGGCTTTTTGAGTCCTACACAATGCGACGTATAACTTAAGTATTTAAAACTAGTTATTTCTTTAGGGAGGGCCTGAGGTAATGAGAAGGTTGCCTGACAGGCTGTTATGTTTGCCCTTTTCAGCATGATACCAAGCAGATGAGCTGAGCGGTGTGTCAAGACGATACAAGGCTGATCCAAGACACAGTTAGAAGACTGGTCTGAGCAGAGGAAATCTGGGCTGGTAATGCCCTTACTTTTCTGCCTCTTGGATTAAACTAAAAACATTGAGGTGCTCCTGAGTTTTGTTTGGAGAATGATCTAGTAGTTGTGTTCCTGAAGAGATCCCGGGAGTGACTTCCAGGCATGCAATTATACAGCATGACAACCTTTGAGCAGAACAGTGACAAATCCAAACTGACAAATGCAGCCTGTCACCACCACAAGTCACAAATGCTGCTTGTTAACTGCATTAATAAAAGTAATAAGCCCTATTACCGCTTATCAAACTTTTGTTGATGCTCTAACAATCTGCCTCCTGCTTGGATTGGTGACGACAAGTAAATATATAAAACAATCAATCAATTGATGCTTCCCCTTAGAAGCACCTTCTAATAGTGTGTCGTGTGGGAAATAATGCATCTATGATATAGTGTCAGTTTTTGCACTGAAATCACATGAGAACATAAGAGCAACTCTGTGAGCTCAGAACAGTTATCTGGCCCAAGATCTTCTACTTCAGTGAAGAAAATATATATATTCTGACACTCTTCCCTTATTCAAGGCAAACAGGTACCATACTTGCCCTTAATCCTCTCCCTGCCTTTACCCAAAGGAAGGTAAAGGAAGAGCCAAGCCAAAGTGGCAACATTATGCTTCTATAAACAGACTTCTCTTTCAGGTGACTGGAGTTAAAAGTACACACATGTTAGAAAGTACAGCTCTGACAAAGAGTAAAAAAAAGTCTTTATTAAAAGTCAAATTAAATTTATTTGTTGTAACCTTACCTGACCAGGTGCTACATCAGTTGGGTCAGGGCCATGATGAAACTCTCTATGCAACTTTCCAGAATGCAGGTCTAGTACAAATTGCTTCAGTTTACCTGGAACTCTGGAACAAATCCAACAGAAACACCCACGTGTTTATTACAAGTCAAGTCCAGACACAGGAGATTTTAAGTGCACTGTTTTGCGTAGCCACTTTCTGTTTATCTGGCACACTATGTCCACTTTCAGGTGATTAATGGAGTACAGGAAGCCAAATGGTTTGTTAAGGTATCCTACCAGCTTCTTTTTCTTTCCACTGTCTCTTGAGAACACAGCAAGTATTTCATCTTTTCAATAACTCCCACAGGGTTGTACTAGCCGATAACTTCATTGTATACTCACTTCAGCTCCCCACTAACCATAATGTAAGAGGGAACAGCAGGTTCCAAATGCACAGTTTACAGATACAAATGACAGTTGGGTAGCAGTATTGACAAAACATCTTTGAAAGGCTCTCTAGTGCCTGAGCAACTGCATATACACTAGAGATAAACACTAAGAGGATATCAATGTAAATCTAATCTGAGATCATCTACTGTCACCCACAGCAAACGTGCTAAACTACAGCATCCAATTTTATTTGTGAAATGTCAAATAGACTAAAAAGCTTAAAATGAAGAGTTGATCTAATAAGTATTAAAGATGAGATAAAAAACATGAGCACTATGCATGCAATCAAAAGGTAATGCATGAATGGGGACAAGTTTTGTAGGGAGTCTTTCATCAGACCAATTATTAAGTTTAGGAAAGAGGAAAGTGTGGTCAGACAGGCCATCAGCAGTATTTCAGACCATTAGCAAACTCTATGGATAAAACGTAGTATAACGTACAGTCAGAAGGTATCACTACAGCAACGGCTGTAACTAATCAGTATTACAGCAGTACTTTGAGGGACCTCTTCACTTCCCAGGTAAGATCAGGAATTAGTACTGACAGAAAGAAGGAGGGTCATTCCAGCCCGGTTGTAGGAACAGCACAATCACCATTCCCTGCTTTACCCTGGGCTCCTGCCCTGTTCTAGGTCAGGCACACTGCTGGAGACATTCCCCTCCAACCTCTTCTCCTCTCCTAATGGAGCAAGGGCATTCGCTGCCTACAGCCTCTTGTAGCTCAGCCAGTTCTTGCTGAGAAGCTACAACTGATCTGTTGAACACTCCTTGCTATCATTTCTGACCTGGAACAGCAGGATGAATAGAGCCAGGTGGCCAAAGTATGAGGACAAAATATTGTGTTGGTCTGATTTGCCTATGAAGCGGCTATTCTCCAAAAAGATGACTCCCTAAAGAGAGAGGAAATCTTTTAGTGGGCTAGTTCTGAAAGTACCGTATCCAAACCCTACTGGTTGGTGGCAGCACTGAGATTACAAGAGACACTGTGGGGCTAGTTTGTAAAAGGGTCCAGAAAATGTACTAAAGTGGCAGAAATCCTTGCAGGTAGATGAAAGTCTCAGAATTAAGATTTTAGCTACTATTAAAAACAACAACAACAAACCAACAAACAAAACCAAATGAAAACAAAAATTGAAACCACACACACACAAAAGAGTATCACCCCAGGAGCTCCAAGCTCTCCTTGTTTCCAAACTGTTTGCTAGGTATTTCTAAGTATCAGCTCGATCTCCTAGAGTAAGGTTGAATAATTATTTATCATTTAGCAACTGTCTACAATCCTGACATCTCTATCATCTTCATTTGTATGTAACAATCGGTATACAAACAAGCAAGTAGCTTTTATTATTCTGATAGTGTTTCGCAGAAACAGAACATGTAAGAAACATAACAAGTCTAAACTAGACATCTCTATTCCCCTATAAGAGATATTAATTTATTTTAGTGCTGTTTCAAAAGTGACAATAAATAGAGTGCTTTCAAAATGCAAATGTCCCATTATTTTTTTTTGCAGTGCTGGCACGTGCAATGAACATGATCTTCCAAAGCAACAGGAACACAGGGAGAAAAACAGTCACTATCAGAGTTTCCATATACATAGCTTTAGATATTTGAAAAGCACTGTTTGAGATACATCAAACAGAGACTATATTTTAAGAATAAGGCTGTGGAGAACTATGGGGAGAAGCTAGGTTTGAACCCTTGTCCAAATGTCAACATTTCAGGTAGAAAAATGACTGCTGGAATGGCAGAACTGAGCATAGGGTTATGTTCACATTGCATGCCAAGTCTGCACTTTGACGAAAATGCAATACCCTGAGTTTTTGAAAGTATGAATGGGCAAAAATTCAAGTCTCAAAGCCTAGGCATCTAACCAGGACTTAGCAAGTAGTGTATATGCACGTACCTCCTTTGAGACAGAAACTAGACTTTAACACACAACCTGAAGACAAAGACAGAACGCTTGCCTCATGCTGAAAGCCCCTGAAGATAACGTGTACACATCTTCACTCCTCAACTGAACCATGGGAGACAGAACATCTGCTTCCAAAGCAGTACAAGATAAAGAGACAGGCTGATATAAAGAGGATTATCAAAGTGGCATTTTGCCTAAGCACCCTGATACTTCTCTCACGCATTTTATCCGGATAACATGACAATGATCAGCCATTTTCCAAGCTGCACGTGGAAAATTTCGGAAACCCATGCAACAAGGATTTCTCTGCCAGCTTTCCAGGTTTAGACTAATGCAGGAAGGCTGGAACTGCACAGCAGGAAAAACCAAATCAGCAGGCTGGGAATTCTTCCGTGGTGCACTTTACAGTAATCGTTGCATAACACAGTACTTAAACATTCCATGTAGTATTTTAAACCTTTTAAAGTTAACAGATATATCAAGATCACCACTAAAAATACCATGCCAGGCTCCAAATGCCTAACTACTATGGAAAGTAGCAAAACTTTGAAGTAAAAGAAGAGCAGCATCTAAAAACTTAGTGTGAGATTCTCTTCTTGCATAAAGCAATGCAACTCCATTTAAACGATGTCTCCACACCAATTCATATTGCTTTAATTGTTTGTCGTTAATTCAATGACATTGAGTCTTACATAGGCAGCCTTACCTATCCCAGATTTATTCATCTTCCTATCATAGTACTGACTAAAATATTTGTTCTTCTCAAATCAAATTGCACAAAGAAAAATACTTACGACAAGTCACTGAAGTCTGGAAAGACATACATGTGCCTAAAGCTATCAATGGCAATAACAGGGCAGTCTGCTGGAGTCTTCTGAATATGGAGGAGTGGGTGCCTGAATTTATCACAGTCAGCATGGAGGAAGTTTATTGTACCTTAAAATTGTGAGCAGACAAAAATCCATTTTAAGTTTTTTTTTATTATTATTTTGAAACCCTAAACACTTTCATAAGTATTACAAAGTTGAAGATATTAGACAGACACAACATGCAAAACTTGAAAATATATTTAAATAACTAACACCATGAAAATAATGGATTTTCTTAAAGTGTTTTTGACCACAGTACAATCTGAAGTTTTGTTTAATGCCCTCTCAAACTGCCTGGAAGTCATTTAGAAAAGAAAGATTTCTGAAATAGTTACTTACTAATAAATTGTGTATGTATTTTAATCATTTCAGAGGAGTTGGTCCTCACTGTCAAAAGTACATAAAGCCCTTCAGACTCAAGAGCTTTAAACCTAGGATTCTGTTTGGCCTTTGCTTCCACTCTGAGTTTGCCTGAAAAAAATTATACCGGTAAACCGAGTAAGTAGTAGGAGTTACTACAAACCTTTTTCACTTATTAACTGTCGTGCAACCTCCTGTTGGAATTTCTCTAAACTCTCCAAGTCATCTTTCATGTGGAAGAGTATGAGAAAAGGAAGGCCTTCTTCTGTCAGTTCCTGCACAGAAAACAAATGACAACTCTCATTTCTAAAGGGCACTTAAGTAATTCCAGCATTTTTCAAATTCAGTAAGAATTTGAAAATACTTTAAAAACAGCTGAAAGAACAGGAGTAAAGACGTCAACTGCTGACCCTTCATCTAAGATACCCAAGTCATACAGTTAGCCATGTTTCCTTCCTCTGTATCATATACAGCAGATAAAGGATGAAGGTATTTCATTATCAACATTTCAGGAAGGGATACACTTGCACTGGAATATTTGCTCAAAAGAAATAGCCCAATTCTGAGAAAACAGAACATCTTAATAGAAACAGTAATAAGGCCTGAACAACATGGTATTAAATGCTATGAAAAGCTGAGGGTGTATTCTAGACCCAGTCCTAGCTTATTTCATGTAATAAGTTGGTGTTTTCTTAGCATAACACAATGGATAAGTATCTTAAAATAACTCCATCCTAAAAAAACACAGCCAACCACCAAAAAAAAAACAACCCAAAGAAAAAAAAGAAGAAGGTAATGACACAGCTATATCAGTTACGATCAAGTGGTACTCTTTTGCCAGTAACTGTGCCCTGACTGGTCATTTGTGTAACACCATTCTTAAATTCACAGGCTAGTATATTACTAAAATTGATGAAGAAATGAAAACCTTTGTTGGACAGGCAAGCTTTAGTTCCTCATAGAAATGCGTTGTTGCAGCCTGAGTGTCTTTTAAAGATCTCTGTCTAGGGACAGATAAATGTAGGAACTCCTTGAATAATTTACTCAGGATTTTTCTTTTACTAAAAACCGAAACAAAACACAAACAACAGGCATTTGCTTGCTTCAAAAGTTATTTTTAGGCACCCTTGAACATCAGCTCAACTCACTAGAGCCCAATAGAGGAAATAATCATTTACCATCCAGCAAATGCCTACAGTCTTGCCTATCTTTCGTTTGCCCAACTGGTGTACAAGCAAGTGCTGCTATTTCTTTGATTCTAGCCTGTATCAAAATAAAATCTACGCTTTTTGAGAAAGACAGCACTTGTTCATTCTGCCACCAGACAGAACAGTTGCTTCAGATATTTTAGATTTGTAGGAAGTTGGAGGAAACGCTTTCCATATCAGTAGGCAGCCAGTCACATAGTGTACATGAAATGGCTGTCATTCTCCCTTAACCAAGTCTGTCAGTTAAGCTGAAGCTTGCTCTTTTAACAGGAGATTGCAAAGATCCTCAAGCTTTCAGTGCTCTTGACGAAACTCAAGCTTCCCAGTCCAGCCCTAAACCAACTACTTATTGCATTTGCTCCTTCTCATTTTTACACACCTGAATTCAGCTGGGTCTCAGCCTCCTCTCCTGTTAGAGGATGGAAAAAAGTCTGTTTCATACCACTACAGTTATGGTTCTGTGTCCTCACTTGTTTCAGTAGGTACCCAGAGGGAGAACTCCCAAACAGAGCTTGATATTCTGGCTCTAAGCTCCCCTGTTGCTTGCAAGCAGCTTAAAAGGACAACCTCAGTTTCAGTACCTGCATAGTTAAAACCCTTATATGTGGCGAGTTACAGTCACAAGGTCAACTCATCTCCAAACAGGTTGTCAGGATAACTGGCTTGGAAGCCTTGCTAATTTTGGCCCTAACTGGTTTCTCCAAAGTACCTTCCTTTGTTTGCTTTACTAAAACTATTTGCAGTTTTCATAGCATGTCTTACTGATCAGGACGTGGCAAGTGGAATAGCTATTTCATTTTGCTCCCTCAAAAGCTACTGTCTCGTTTGGCACTGAGAATATGAAAAGATTTGTCATGAGATCTGAGCTGCCCACATTACCTCTGTATGCCTTTGAGAAACTTTTTACCCTTTCAAAAACTTACAGTTCAGCACCATTGCTAGACCACATGGTTCACCGTATTCATACAACATAAAACTAAACAGACTGATTACAGGTTAAATGGTGATTTCTTCTGAATGGTATTATTGATCCCAACAGCCTTTCTCATCAAGTACAGGGACTCTCTCTCAAATGGACAGTCTTATCAAGCAGAAGACCTTGCTTCAGAGTTCCATTACTATGTGTTGTCTGAAGTCACAATGGTGAACTCTGTTCAGATTGGGCATCTTCCTGCCCATGACACTTTTCAGATAATGAAAACATTAAGAAAGAAAATGACAGAAAAATCTACCAGCAGTTTACAGAGGCCAATTTTGATTTTAAACTGAATTTAAAGTCTGTGGCCAAAATGTTTGTCTTTATCTTATTTCTATTATTATTTTTATATATATATATATATATAATTAATATATATCATATACTTTTTGTACTATCATATCTACTAGATATTCTAGTACCATAAACACAGCTTAACAGTCATAGCACTTCATATTTTTACCTTGTAATATTGTGCAGTATACATTAAGAGCCCATTTAAATACTCTACAATCTCAGCAGGCAGAAGTATCTCAATTTTGGCATGTTTAAATTTGTTTGGGTACTGGCAGCACTGAAATTTTTAAACAAATGTTGCTAGGCAAAATGTCACATTGGAATTGTAAATATCTGCCTAAGTAAACAGGAATCAAGGGTTGAGAGAACAACCAGAAAAACCACAACACAATGTGGTACAAGCTGACAGTGATGAACCTTGGCTTCTAAGGCTCAGAATCCAATTTCACCATGGGAAAAGTACACTGAAAATCTACCACACGCTTCCAAACATATTAACATGTGGCATCTTTTACATATTGAGTTGCAAATGAAGAATTAAAATTTCTTTAACTAACAGAACTTCCCAATAAAAGTTGGCGGATTGACTAGAAGATTGTACTTAAACCATTTTGTGCATTCCACCCTATCCCTCTGTCATGTAACCTGACGCGTTGTGCGTGCCCAGAACGGCAGTGTTACATACACTGCAGATTCAGGATAAAAAAATTAAGTGTGCAAATTGAGAACGAATCATATGACTGATTCTTTGGTTTCTAACCCAGTGTGGACAACATACTGCAGTTTGTTACAAACCTTACAGTTTCTAGCAGATGCTGTGGCTATGTACAAATACTCCTTTTGAGATATTACGAACCTGCTAATTTTCTAAAGATTTTTTTTCCTGTTGCTTATTTTACAAAAAAAATTTATCATATGGAGTTAGAAATAGATGAAAGAGGAGTAAGTTACAAAAGAAAACAGAAAAACATTGAAAGAAAATAAGGATAATGAGAAGGAGACGTTTAAAAGCAAACATCCAAATTCCATCTTATGAATTACAGCTAAAAGAAGAAACCCAAGGGAAAGAGCATATGAAACTAAAAAGATTAAGAAGGTACCAGTGATTAAACACAGATTGATTAAAAAAATAATCACATGGTTTTTATTACAATTCCCAGAAGACTGCCAGTTCCATAAATGGTCAGTCACCATTTAATGTGCTTATTTATTAGACAATGCTTTGGAAGTGGTTAATACAGTAACGTTTTTCTACTACTAACTTTAATATTGAATTTTAAAAGCTGATTATAACTGAAGAATAGTTCACAACTATTTTACTCTTTCAAACTGTCACAGACAGACTGACACAAGACTGGCACAGATGTTTTCTACCCTGACTAGAAGTATTTTTTTCAAGGTCATAATAGATGCAGAAAGTACTTAACATTTATGTCTGGATCTTAAATCAATATTTAGTCATAACATCTATATAAATAATATGTACTTACTTTAGATTAATACAACCTACCCAAGGTGTTACACACCCATACATACTTACAGATACACACATTCTTACACACACACACACGCACATTCTTAGCAACCAAGTGTCCACACTCTCAAATCACCAGACACTTCTTATGTGATCTATACGCACAATTATAACCTCTTACTTTGGTAGTGTTCAAAACTACTATAAATCTGCCTCCAGTGAATTTCAAGTCTAACCAAAAAGCTCCAAAAGTATGAAAAGACATTACCTGACAGCTATTTTCTGTAAAAAGCAAAGCATGCAGAAAGTTCGTTGGCATGGATTAGAGACCTTGAAAGAAACATTTTCATTTTGAGAAAGAAACCCCAGAAGTAGAATGGCAGAAAAAATTCTTACCTCCCCATTTTCAAATGTAATTTCGCGAACTAGTGGTACACATTTATCTTGTGTCCATGCATAAATCAAATCGAAATTGGTTAGCGAGCCTAAATACACCATATCTGGAGCATTTTCCTGTTGAAAAGAAAAATATACTAGTTGAGAAACAGTAAAAATGACATTGCTGCCTACAAAAAAGATTACCTACCTGACAAAGTAACGATATCCATATAAATATTGAAAGCCAATCTTACACCAATATTCAACCCTTGTGCATGCAACAATTCTAGTAACTGTTACAAAAGTACAACAGGAAAATAAATATTATATATGATTATTTACACAGCCAACTCCACTTTTTAAGGCAACTTAAGATGAACTGAAAAGATACTTTGTTTCCAAATTAGAGATGCTTCAAATAAAGGCTATTTAGACTTCTGTTAGGTTGAGAAATAGTGTCTCCATACCTAAGAAACCCATTTAGATATAAACTAAATGCAGATATTACGCTGCTTCATGCTCATAGCTACAAAGACTCACCAAAAAAACCCTCCAAACATCCTACAGGACTTGAAACTGATATTTTACATTTGCCTTGCCAAAGAGGTATGAATAAATAACAGTTTTCCTTTGTTTGCTAGTAGTTTTCACTCTGAATTCAGTGCTGCCATCTTTTAATGTAATCACAATTTTTGTTAACATGAAGTGACACATGACTTCGCAAGCTGTGGGCATGATTAAACACACCTTAATTCAGAAATGCCATATAAATTAGGTAACCTAATAAATTCTGGTTTTGCAGAAAAAGGTTTGAAACTCCCCCCCCTCTTAGGTGTGTCTTTATTTATTTCTCTTTTGTAAGCAACTCTTTTCATACATTAAATTCAAGAAAGGAGCAGGTTTTTCAGATATTAATTAGGTTTCTAAAAAGCAATTCTTGCAGAATTTCTTCTGTACTGAATTTTTCCTCAAGTAAAACTATGTTTATGAGAGTTGTTAACATACAATTAATTTTACCAATTCCTTTTTTTTTTTTTAAATTAAGAGAGGAGCTTTTCACCTTTGTGGGCTAAGACACACAAGACTGGCAAGTGACAGTCTGAGAAATACTTAGTAATTGTCACTTGCTTTGAAAAACATGAAGTGCACTACCTGCTGAACTTCACAGACTTTTAAGATTTCTACAGAACACGAAGTATCTATACACGAGTCAACTGTGTTTCTAAGAAAAGAAAATTTCTGGACATTGACATTTAAAATGTCAGATTTAGGTCTGTGCACTTAATTGGCAATGAATGAGACAGAGATCTTTTTCACTGACTCACACTAGTTCCTATGACCCTGTTTCTCACAATATTTAGTGACGAAATAAAATTAAGAATTGAGATGCAATAACGTACTGAATGATCCAAATATAGACTCCATTAGTTCATATTCACATAAAATGACAATAAGCAGAATAAAATACATAGTTACACTTACCCCTGGTGGCTTGTAGATTACATTGTCTCCGCTAAATCTCTCTGCTTTTGAAATAGCCCTACAACAAACCAACCAGTAAGCATGTCTTGGTACAGACAAATAAAATAACTGAGATACCAAAAACCATATTTTAATTTGCTGTCCTTTCTTTACTACTTTGTTTTCCTTCAAAACCTGAGAATTGAAATCCTTGATCTTTAAAGTAAACTGTACAGTGACTCCACAGAAACCTGGCCTGGCTAGATAAGGGGGCATCAAGGCAGTCAGCAAGATGTATCACTAAGATTAAAAGTGTGGACAAAAGGCATCAACGTGCAAGTGATGAATGCTGCTACAATTTTGGATAAGAAACTATCACAAAAAAAAATTAATCAATTAATATAATCACATAAATAAAAAAATATAAAAATACCTATTCTTAAGGAAGGAAAGGAGAGAAAGGTGGATTTGTGTTTGCATTTACTTGTCCTCTTCCATTGTTTATGCCAGAAATTTAAGTCTTCTCTATCCTGATAAAGAAGGGCTCTGAGGTGCTCTACCGGCACAGGCAATGAGAAAATAAGCCCACACTGTCTATTTTACCCTCAAAACAAGACACAGCATGCAGTTTCTGATCACTGATAAGGTATGTGTGTACCTGGAGAACACATGCAGTTCCTCCTTGGTATTCAGCTTAGTATGTCACCTTAGCAAGTTCCTCCCCTGCCCCTGGAGTGTTTCGTCGTACCTTAACCCCAGTCACAACAGAGCACCCCGATAGCTGCTAGCTTGTATCCCCAAAATGATCACCTCTTATTCAAACAAATGGGGACAGCTATGCATCCAACACAGGAGACAGAAAAAAAAATACGGGAAGAAAGCTCTCAAAGATAAACCCTTTCACCGCCTTCAGACATCGAAAGAAGCCTCCTCTCTTCTCTCCCATGCCTTGCTCTTCCAACATAAATCACGCTGGCGCGACAGAGCTGACTGGCTGCATATGCCACAAAAGGGTAAAATGAGCTACCTATTTCTTTTGCTTTTAGCATAGGCTAAAAAGAAAGCATGTCAGCCTCTGGGAAACATTAGCATCTCTCCTGTGAACTCAATATAAGCATTGGTGAAGACTGATTAAGAGATGTAAGAGGAAGGAAAAAAAGAGAAGTAAAAATACCGCAATTTATCTCACTGCAAGATGAGGTCAATCTTGCAGGGGTCTGAACAATTTAGAGGGCTAAGTTAAAAAAAAAAAAAAAGACATCATAAGGCTTAACTGAAATAAATAAAATGTAGGTAGTTTTACTTTATTCAATTATTCTTTTCTTATCACATACAAAAGATATCTTGCATAGTAAGTTACACCTATCAGTATTTGCACTAGTTTAGAGAATGGTGTTTTAAAATGTGTTTTTGTATTCCAGACATGACTACTGCTCCCATAACATGAAATTAGGCTTCTTTGTCACCATCGTCACTGAGGTAAACCACTTGCATGCAAAACAATCCTTCACTGAAGAAGAAGAAAGTGAAGACATAGAAGCCACCTGCCCAATCACTACTTGGTAAACTGATAATAATCTGTAATGAAATATATGCTCTAGGATAAGCCTGCGGTGGAACCCAACCCTTTTAAAACAACTACCAAAATGGAAACACTTCAGTTTGCATTTTGTCTCTTCTTGAAGCAGTAACATAGAAGGTGAACCTCTTGGAACCCACTCCCCCAGTATTTGCTTGCTAACATAAAATTAAAGCAGTTCCTAGATTTGTCACTCTCTTCCATTAATTATCTACAGTTCACCACAGCATTTTAAGATGAAAGTATTTTTTGGCTGTTCGTTTTGGTTTTCTGCATTTGGCTTCCTATGCTATGGCTCAATGGCACAAGGCCATTCTCTTCCACATCTACAAACATTTCAGATTTATCCCTCTCTAGGTCTACTTCTAAAATCTACCTCTAATATTTCTTCATCGGTATCCCTCCTATCTCCTTCTGCTTAGAAGTCTTCTCTCATTAATGTTACTCTGCGGTCACCTGAGATCTTAACAGAACTGTAAGGATCAGTTGATTTAAGGATAGTTTTAAGCATCAAGATGACCTGCAACTAAGTATCATTAATACAATTTAAAAATAAGCTATTGCAACTATCTAAAACGAGAATAATTTTGGCATAGCCGGGAACACTTCTGCCTTGGCAGAAGTTAGCAAAGTAATTATTTTTCTCCTGTCAAATTCATTGTTTTGAATTTATTTTAGCTTACTAGAAGTTTGAAGGTAATAGCTCACATTACCACACACCTCCCAAACCATGTACCTGTTGAAATCTGGCCGTAGCAAAACCAGAAATCACTCCTAGGGGCTGTTAGGATGCTCAGTCAGAAGAGCTCCACTGATCAGGGTCAGCTCCCCATGAAGTATTTTGCTATGTATAAACTGAATAGAAAACACTTATATAGCCGCTATCTCCCTTGGAAGTCTTTTCACATACAATTTTTTAGGAAGCTTAACAGTCACAGCCAGTCAGAGATTAAAACATTTAGTTACCAATGTTGCAGTCTGGAAGGCTGCACTTTAAAATACTAACAGCTCCAGGCTAGAAAGGGAATAGGAGTACAGAGCCAAGAATAACAACAAGCCTGCTGTGCAATCTGTAGTTATATGGGCAGGTTACAAATAATCAAATTCTGATCTGTTCCATTATGTTTGCTTATTACTTATATCTAAAGAAAAAAAAAACCCATAATAACTACTTCAAGAACGGCATCCAACAACCAAATGCTAACACTGTGTGGTGGGAGACTATTTCTCATTATATGAAGCTGACAAATAGCAAAACAAAGATGAACAGACTCAAACAAGAGGAGGGAGAATCTTAAAAGTATTGTTATCTTACTAATGATTTTTTAAAAAAGCATTCCTGAAAAAAATGAAAAGTCATATGAGGGGGCAAAAAATGATTTCAAATTCTAGTAACAACTCAGACTGGCTGTCCTGACAACAAGCATGGATGCACTCATCAGAAAATATTTGAGATAATGGCCACTCTTTGAGGATAAGACTGACAGACCTACAGACCACAGATTTACAAGATTTGATTATTCTCTCGCAGCCAAGGTTGCTTACATAGTCACAGGATACCTAATTGGGAACTGAAGAAAAGCCATGTGTAGTCCTGCACATTACAAATAGTCTCCCCAACCCCCAAACATTTTTTTTTGAAACATACTGGAAGAGGCATTAGTGACTGATGACAAATTTTGTTCAAACAGATGAAACATTTTGCATTTTGATACATCCTCTCAGTTTCTCCACTATTCTTCACTATAACCAATTAAAAAAACACTTAGGGCAACTGTACATGGTATAAAAGCTAGTGTAACCCATGCAAGTTCCTGATGTTGCAACTGTTGGTAGACTGCCAACCACTGCACTCACATTAATACCTAATCACTTTAAAATGGTTGGTGCTGGCACATTAAACACTGCAGAAAGAATCTATAATTGTCTTTTATTATGATACTTAAACAGGGAATCACTCATTCCCACTGTATTCTTCTTCCGCCAGTGAAGATCTTTTAATATTTTTAAATATTGCTGTAAATCAGTATAACAAGGAGAAATTTGAATTTCTCTAGGTTGTTCTAGACTCACATTATGTGCCGTGACATAGAACTCACATGAAACAGACCCAGACATCTTGAAACAAGGTCCTCTCCCCTGACATTTAGAGGAAATGAGCAAGCAACTACTGAACTATTCTTTCCAGAAAAAAACCTACAAAAATTGTCATATTTTAAAGAAAAAATTTGAAGTAGCAAAAGAAAAAAAAAAAGGCGCTAGTTTGTAAAGCTGTTAAAATTTTTGCCAAAAAGTTTTCAAACTCTTCCCTCCTTGTTACCCTCTCTCTCCAAAGCAGCAGGTTTTTGGGACACAACTGTCTAGCACCCCCTCCCTAAAAGCTCCCCAATTATATTTAAGCTGTACTGACAAGGAGTGGAAAAAAAAGAAGAAGGAAGCAAAAATCAAAGTTGGATTTCATAGCAAACATTAAGTCTCGGAGGATTTCTCTCCACCCTCCTCCTGTCCTTCTCTCAGTGTTTTTATCTGTTAAGATGTAGTCTCTTCAGTTATGCCACACAAAATATTAAAGAAGTCCATTCAAATAAATTATATACAACTCATTAATATAATTTCAATAATGAAGTCATGCAATCAACAAATTTTAAAACTTACCCAAAGGCAGACAGGAATACACAATCATCATGCAAAATATTTGCTACTCTTTCAAAGGTTCTGTAATTGTCAGAGTCCTTTTGCTCAAAGTATCCAACAATATTTCTTCTACTGCGCTGTAAAAACAAAGGTTAATTTATAACTTACCTCAAGTTATCAAGAGCTATCATTACTCCCTAAGGTTATTAAATACAGAGGGGCCATTCATTCAACAGTCAATAACTGTGCAGAATTTATTTCTTTTCTGCCTTTTCAATATTAAGAAGCATTCTTGTGAATATTTTTCCAGTGAGGAATATTAGAGGTATCTTGTCAAATACAACATATGATTCTTTTCAAATGATTAAAAGTAAAATAAGTAATTTGGCAGTTACTGTAACAAAATGAATGCAGTTGGAAGTGATTATATTGCAATAAATTGTAATACTGGAAACGATCCAGTTTTCCACTCAGTTTAAAAAAGCACAACATTTCTGAACGGAAAAAAAGAATTAAACATGTACTTCAAACACATTATATTTCACCAGTTCAACATTAAAAAAAAAATATTTAGAAGGAATAATATTGAAAGACTTACATCAAGAGAACTAATTTCTTCCAAATCCTGGACCTCCCGAATAGGGTTACTCTTCTGCTGCCTGATATAATCTGCTATTGCTGTCACAGATCTCTGGCCCCTGTATTCTCTCTTCATCATCATTCCATTCCGGAAGAGTTTGAGAGTTGGATATTTACTTATCCTGTACCTCTGAGCTATATCCGCTAAAAAGAAATTAAGAAAATAAAACCAGTACCCTACAAATACAGAAATACACTTAACATGTTATCTTATACATGTATACATGTGCACATAAGCGACATACTCTGAACCAGTAGTTCCACATCTTTAAACAAGTGCAAACTAAAAGAAAAAAACCCCAAACACTGCAATCGGAGAGAGAACGGATAGCAGCTACTGTATTTGTCACATGTACTGATCTTCATTAAAATATCATGACCAAAATCTGCGGTAAGCAAAGACTCGACTTGGTCAGCTATAGTCATGGAATACACTTCTTCGGAACAACTAGGAAAGCCAATTTAAGAGCATAACAAGAACATGAGAATCTTAAAAGCTCGAAAAATCTCAGTTAATTAATCCACGTGAGAAAATTTTAATAAAATAAATCTCCTATTTTTCTTTAAACTCACTATGATTTTTAGCTCGATTACAGTGCTGGAAATATAATTGTCATGTCTTAAATTTTCGAGACCATGAACCGTGTGCAGAATATTTCTTGAAGCCTAGGAAGGCCAGAAGACTGCTGTTACAGTTCTGAGCTGTTCGGGTTTTGAACAAAGACTAAATTTCAGGTTTCAAAATTGAGGCAAACACCTCTCTGGTCAACCACTGTCAGCATTCCCTTCAAGGCAGTTCTTCATTCACATCTGTAAGTACAACCCCACCTTTCTTCTAGACTTGATGTAGCATAAGAGCACTAGCTATTTTCACCTTTATACAACAGGTCAGTTAAGTTATTTATTCATGAGACTTACAAATGTAAAAGAAGAATAAAAAAATGGAAAGAAGTTTTACAGTAAAATTAGAAGAGCAGCCAAGAAGAAAGCCAATCAGAAGCAATGAAGCCCAGCTTCTCATGAATGTGCATCCTGTGTCCCATATCTTCAATCACTACTAAGGCAATAATCTGGTTCTTCACTATGCTCCACCGGAGTATTTCAAGTGTCCCTTTGTCCCTTTTCCACTCTGGTTAATCACTGGGAGGCAGCAAGTTGCAATAGGTGTTGCAGCTAGCTGCCAGCTACACACTGATGGGGAAACTTACAGGTAACCAGCAAGTGGTTCATGGTGCACTGAGCATGATCCGGCAACCTTGAGTTTTTAAAGCAGCTTTTGCTACAGTGCAGAAATTGGTTTTGTGCCTCTCCAATATCTAGCAACTTCTTTAATCAAAGTTTGTAAGTACTTAATAGCTTTGAATGCTCTTTCAAGTTCAGCAAAAAGCTTCAAGGAGTTTTTATGAGGAAGGACTAGAGAAACAAGGTAACCAGATAGACTTCGGATTCTTAGGAAAATCAGACTAAAAACAAACAATAGAGACAAAGCATGTAATGCCAAGTAGATTTCCACAAGCACTTTCCTTTTGCTTTGTTTAATTATGCCCTCCTGTTCATTCCTCCCCAGGAAATATATCGAGAAACAAACAAACAAACAAAAAAATCTCACAGCCCCTGTGAAAACTGGGTGTCCTCTATTACAGGGTGGGATGCAGTTTACCTAAACCTCAATCCTGTTTGCCCTTAAATCCAACTAAATCCCCAAATATGAGCAGCCTGCCCACTTTCCAGAGTTGCTTAATCCTTGGAGGTGACTCACTGCAGTCACCCACACCCAACCTGCTTCCCCTTCTCCCTTTCTCCCTCAAGGAAAGAGAACTTCAATGGACTGATTTCTCCTTTGGAAACAGAGAAGTTTCATCTGGTCAACAGAGCGAGGAAGGCATTGAAAGTGTGGGCTGAATGCATGTCCTGTTAATTTTCACTGGCTCCTTAGAAGTTAAAGGGTACACTTCAGGTGACCTGGACTGGCCCACAGCAGGAAGGCAACCAAATGAGGGTCCTTCAGTATCTGGCACAGTACTGAACAATGTAAAAACTGAACCCTTCTGACAAGAATGTCCCTTCTTCTCAACTATATGTTTACCAAGAAGCAGATTTGCTTTCTATCTTACACTTACTCTTTTTTAAAGAGAATGGCGACAGAAGTCCTGTGAAAACTATTATTTAGAGGCAGCTGCCATGACCAAACTGCTGAAGCTGAACAGCTAACACACACCTCTCAGCTGCAAACCAAAATGAAATTCCTGTGCAACTGGAAATAAGACAGTCCCCTGTGGATCTGTGCTGGTAACCATCCCCCCACACATAAAGCTCTCTACCCCTTTCAGACTTTTAAGAGATAACAAAAATAATTAATTCCCTGCTGTCTGGAAAACACTCAGTGAAAAAAAAAAAATCAGTAGTTTTAATTGATGTTAAAAAGCCATTAAACTCTTGCACCTTTAGTTACTGAAAACAATCTTTGTATCAGCAATGCAACTTAAAGCAGTCTGAGAACTGAAAACAAAACATGCACAGCAAAGGAATAAGAACCATGTCTAGTCTACAAAAATGGTCTTTAACATCCCTCAAAAACAAGTAAACTTAAAAGGTTCACCAGCTAAGCCCAGTTCCTAACAAGCTCTGCATCACTATAAAATATTACAGAATTCAGCCCATCAATTTTGACTAAGAAAGGATTTGACCTGTTTCCTAAATATCCCAGAAGTTTCCTAATGCACTACTTGCAACTAAAATTAAGGGCAAGACATTTTATGTCCTCAATTCAGTGCACTTTTACTTCAAATTAATACACATTTCTCACGGGAATATATTTAACATTAACAAGTATTAGATCAATAGTTTTTGTTTCCTTTAAAATGCTGTCACTTTTTAGTTAAAATACCTAAGGGCTGCCTGCAAGAAGGTGGCAAGTATAGTGGAGGAGAAATCACTTTGTATTTGCTCAGTGTCAGCAATCCAGGCATTTGCTGCCATTCTCTCCTGTTGACAGAAGGACCTTTGGTCTAACGGTACGTCAGTCTATCAAAACTTGACCAGGGTCCGATAAGAGACAAGGAGCACTACATATCAAAGTTTCCCAGAAACACATTGAGATTAAAGATTGTTACTGTTACAGGACTCCACAGCAAGAGGACACCAAAATTACACTTTTTGTCTCACAACACAGACTTTTCCCTTCTGGTTATTTCCACAGTTATATGAGGATGCACGGGTTGCAGAATGGGCATTCGGGGGTCTTCAAGGTTGTCCAAGATGGAGATTTCAGTCCCTAGGGATGTGAATCTTCATCAAGTGCTGAAGTTGCATTAAAAAATTAATGGTAATAAAACACGCACTGTAAAGACTGAATTCATACATTATTTCATAAGTAAGAACTTGCATGCTCTTTACAAATTACATTGAGGTTCCATGAATACTGGTATTTGAACTAACACAGAGAGATGGCGGTCCGACACAAGTAAGTATTTGAAAACCATCTTTTTACAAAATATAAAATGCAAGTACATGAAAAATTGTTTGAATTCATTCAAAAGTCAAATAGAGTAAACCTTAAATGCTTCATTAAACCCTGGTATTTGATACAGGTATAGTTAGCATAAGCAGAGCGACTACAAAATTATATTCCTTTTAAAATTGGAAAATACACAATGCAAATATATGGAATATTGTTTGAACTCATTCATAGATTGCATTAGTTATAGTAAACCCTAAATTAAATTTTAAAATATTTCCAGACATTCTCACTGTCCATTTTCTGATAAAAAGAGACATTTGAAACAGATAAGGGTAACCTACCTAAAGAAAAAGAAAAGAAAAAGTCTCTCAGCTACAACTGTACATTTTCTTCAGATACTAAGGTACCCAAAAGGTACAAACCTTGAGTTTGTATTTTGCCCAATTAATCATTAAATTACAAGCTTAGTATCTATGCCGTCGGAATGGTTTCACACTAGTTACGGTAGGAAGCTACTGACATACTTGATCTTCTTCTCATCTTCTACAAATCAGAAGTTTCAAGCAGAGCTCAGCTAACTGTTGAATTCTGATGATTCTCTCCTCCCTGTTTTGCACATATACCTGTTGGTATACAACCATTTCTAAACTGCCCAGACTATGTTCTACTATTCATTCCACACACTCCAACAGGAATGTCTTCACAGTCACGCAGTTCTCTTCAGAGATGCACTGTACTGATACTTTGCCTGAACTACTGAAGAGAAAGCAAAGCTGCTTCTTACAGTAGGGATGAGACAGCAGTTTTTATTGTTGTTTTGAAATAAACATTTACACGAAGCCTGACATTTATGGCCATGTTTTGTAAGAGTCTCCCAGATCATCTTTCTGAGCAAGATTCTCCAAGAAAGCGTGCTTTATGAACTACTATTTGTGATCCGTGTCCTTCTCGTACCTCTTGCACTGCCAGCCATTTCTCTGTTGTCTGAGCCTTGTGTGTTCCTCTACACAAAGGAATGCCAAACCCCATCTTTTGGGAGTGTGTCAGGCTTTTCACATGGCACACACGCACACATTACCTAAGCTACCGCTTCAAGCAAGTGCATAGCCTGTGATTTGACTGCCAGAATGCTTCAGGCTTCATTGCTCTACGTTAGCACCACAACACACTGTCCAAAGAGTTCAGCTAGTATATCAGATCACATCACTGAGAATCTCTAGTCCCTTGTCACTAAATTAAAATTAAATGTACAATGAAGAATATGTTGAAAAACTGCATCAAGACACACTATATTGAAGTAGGCTCCCACCCACAATGTAGTTAAGAAGGTCCTTCCCACTGAAGGATCAGCAATACTTAGAAGGGTCAGGGTATCACCCCACCATTAACTCAGTCCCCTGTCTTCGTCTTCCAGGGTCACAATTCGTACCACCACCAAACAAATACTTAGATTCTGAAGTCTACAGGACTGGGTCTCAAAAAATGTGTCCACTAGGATTTGAACAATACTGATAATTATCCTAAATGCCCACCTCATAACATAAGGCTCCACCTGAAGCAATTCACACGTGAGAGGACTACAACAGCCTGAAAAATTATTTGGAAGACAAAGTTCCAAAAATCAAACCCCATAAAAAATAATTTCTGAAAATACTCAGTGCCTCTTTTTCTAAGGAAGGTTTTCATGTTGCCTGAGGAAGAGCTAGCATAAACCCAAGATACTGCATTTCCTAATTTTGTTTTTACATCATGGTTATAGATATATATATATATATGCAGCTATGCAACTTCTATCTCTCTCGCTTGAAATATAGCTTGAATGTACTGGATCTAACACTAACTTTTTTGGTGTCAAATTAGCTTAACTGTTCCTCACCCTTGTGCAATACCTTCCATCTCAAAGGTAACAAACTCCTTCAGCTGTATATTTGAAGCTGCGACTACCAAATGAGTATTCTGCTTCCTCCCTTGAGATCAATCACATCTTTTGAAGTCCCTCTGGCTACCTGCCATGGCACACCACAGATGAGAAGTGAAATCTGTCTTTCATAGGCACCTTTTTACTTATTATTTCTCAAACTTTTTTCTCTCAGTTTAAGTTCACTTAAAAAGGCCTTTTTGCCTCCTATTTCCCTACATACAGCGCTTCATTCACCTTATTATTAAGTATTTCATAGTACAGCACTAATTCCCTCCAGTTAAACTACTCTTGTGACATTTGCATACAACCATAAGACCTGGGAATACTCATAGGGAGCGAAATTAGAAAGGAACTTTAGAGACCATCTAAACTAGGCATCCTACCCCAGGGGTTGTGATACTGGTGACTTGTATGTTCGACCAAAACAGGTACAAGAAAAGCAATCGATGTTCTACATCAGACTCAGCTACTAAGGGGCTGGGAAACAGCAAATCTAGACCACCTTCCGCTGCAAAGGAGCATTCACAACAGCCATGCCTGCTCTTAGCAGGGTCTCATCAGTAGGCATCCCATAACCTTTTCTGACAGGCTAACAAAATGGCTCTCCTGAAGAGCCATCTCCGAATCTCTTCCACTTTTTATTTTATCCAAAGATAACTCTTTCAGAACAATATTTTTTTTTCCAGGCAAAGTGGCAGGAATGCAATGAAATCCTCATGCTTGGTTTACAGTTTCATTTATAGTTCATTTATGAACCTCCAAATTTGTTATCGTACTGAGTCACTTTGCTTACCAAAGGCACAATAGCAATACAATCTAAGTAATTCTTTGAGGACTACCAGTAGCACACATTACAGGAATGGCCAGACCCAGAGAGATCACTGTACTGAATGACAGTGCCACCCATGGACGTTTTGAAAGAAATAAAAGAGTTCCTTAAACAGTCTGTCTAGCAATCACCAGAGAAAAGTTGTTTTCTGTTTGGAAGCACAAAGACTTATTCAAATGAGCTATTATTTTTTATTTTTTAACTCAGAAACCAAAGGAAGTAATGGTGCAGTAGAATTAAAACCCTAATATATACTTTAATTTATAAGAATTCTGTATGACTTCTAATATTGAATTCATAGAAACTGTTCAAAATACAAACTCGCCTCTTCTACATTGCAATATTCACTCACAGAGAACAGAAACATAGGAAATGCATTGTACCAAGTGAGTTTCCAACCTTGTTGCTTCACACAAAGGATACAAAACTCAGAAGCAAGCAAAAAACCCAAAACAAAATATCAAAACAAAACCTTCCTAATAAGGTATATGCAGAAAGATCTTCTGTAATTTTACATGGAAGGTCACTTTTACTAGGCATTACACCTAGAATAATTTTTAAGATACGTGAATTACTAAATCGAACACACCAAAACCACCAGAGATTTTAACAGCAAACGATGTAGTGGAACTTAGATATTTATAAGTTACAAAAGGAAACTGAACGAGTACTCGCTTCAACAGATTTACCTTTAGCGTACGTTCTACACCAGCTTAAAAAACACCCTGATAACTTACACATTTCAGTTATAATTGACTTCCACAATATTGTAAGCTGGTGTAAAATATAATACATGAAGAGGCCTAATATAGCATTAATATTTGGATTCTGTATTTAATCACATTGGGGCCTATCACTTTCCAGAAAAACATCTTTATATTGGCTATAAGAGCAAACAGAATGATGGTTTTGTCATTAAGCATCAAACATTTGACAGTGCATCAATAATTCTCTTTAATTTGCTTTACCGTCAGAAGCTAGTGTGAGCTCTTGGGCCCTGCAGCGTGCTTCAATAATAGTGCATTAAATGGAAAGTATCTATGCCTGGCTGACCATTCTGAAAGCTGTTTTTGAGGGGCCTGAAATGAGCTGTTTGGATTCCCTACAGAGTCTTGGCTTCAAAAAGAAACGGATCATTTGTAATGCAAATAATCCACCATCTCTAGAACATCATCCTAATAGTGAACTACTAGTGGTATGAAATCTGCAGGCATAACAACCCCCAAAATATTGGCATAAACCTTCTAGTGTTGCTAAAATATGTAAACACATACAAAAATGTAAAGGTAAAACGGGGGGTGGGGTGTGTGTGTGAACAGGGACAATAACGATTTTGACTCCAACATTTAGTAAACTACTACAGCAGGCCCAAGCTGGATAATATAGTAACACTCACCCTCTTACTAAAAAGCTGCTTATCAAGTATTTTAACTTTGATTTTCATGTACGTAACACTTTAGGACATATCCAATAACCGGAAGCCATGAAATGTATCATTGCTTACAACCCAGCAAATAAACACTAGAAACCAGGAACGACATGTACAGCTTTGCTATCTTAACTCAAAAAGACAACGCAAATTGGGGGAAAAGACTGTGCCTGTCATTATAGGGTTTTATTTTTAATTCTCGCATTTTACAGCTTCTGCAGCAGCAGTAACGCTCATCTACTTCTTAAAGTAAGGACACAAAGAGTAAATACAGAGAACTCATGATATTTCAGCAATAAAAAGAAAGAGCAAAACTCTTGGCTGCCTCGTACTACTTGGCCCACTACACCTACTCCCAGAGGAAGGAAGACAATCTCTGCTGTAGCAACTCCTCCTCCATCTAGGCCATAGCTCTCTGTAACAAGCTCTGATGGGCTCAATTCAATGAGCATACAAGGAGAAGATTAAGCAGCAAGCCTCTCAAGTGTTTCAAATACTTGGGGGTAGCTGGAAGGAGGGGTGGGGGTGGTGTAAGTTCTTAGGCACGTAACTGCTAAGACAAGAACATCTCATGGTTAAACTCTAGACATCCAGCAGCCCAAAGACACTCTGAGTTACCCAAGGAACTAAAGCTGCAGCAAAGTAAGGACTTCAGTTGTTAATGTGAACCTTAACAAATAAAACTCAACAACACAGGCTGATTTTACTACAGTCTTTTGTGAGAACTTTATAGAAAGTTTTATTGTCAATATCTTGACTCAAAGTTGAGCCAACCAGACTGTTAAGCACTGAGATAAGACTAATTTATTAGGGACAACCATAAAAATCAAGTAAAGTGAAAGTGTAAATGTCCTTAATTCTCCTCTCCCCCCTAATTGATTCAAGTTAATTTGAGAAACTATCACTGATGAAAGTCATAGAATATATACAGAAGTGTATGCAAAAGTAATTTCAAGTATGTAGAGTGACTGGTCTAATAAGCTGATATAAAACCAATCAGATTGTTTGCTACAACTACATTTATTTTCTACAACTGCAAAGATCAGGGGCAGTTTATTGGTGTAGATCCTCCAGTAGATCTCTGAACAAAGACAAAAAACAAAAACTCAGTAAGAAAACTTCAGCAAAGACTGTGCCTTCAGTATACTCTTCTAAAGGATTTCATTGCCTTACTTGAAAAATTGACTTTTAGACACGGCAAATTTGAATTCTTAATGCTGTGGTTTTGGTTAAGATCTCCCAAGCACACACAGATGGGTGACTCGAAGCAGAAGAGAACACCAAGTGTGAAAAAGAAAGAAGCTGAGAATGTAGTGAAGTATTTGAGATCTGGGAAGGTATTCCAGGTCCGAACCACCCCCCCCACCCCTACCCCCACCCAAAACCCAGAACACCAACACCAGAACACCAACCCCAACCCCTAAAAAATCTATGATGCTAGAAAAGGCTGTTCAGGAAGGAGGTAGGAAAACATTCACGTAACAGAGACAACATTATAATGAGAAAGAAAAAATACTATTGGAATTACAAGTCAAGGAGACTAAAGCAGATCTTGTGAAGCACATGAAGTACAGACACCCCTGTCCATTCTGCTGCTGCTCTGGAAATCCTATGGGCAGTTACACAAGTGTGCTGCTCTACACTGTATTCAAGGCACGAGAAGAGATCTGCTCAGTAGAGGAGATTCTACAGCCGTGAATCTAATGTAACTGCTCTTCAAGAACACATACATTCAAGCCTTTGTATAAGTTCCCCAACACATCCCTACCACTGCCATGTAGGAAGGGAATGCTTCAAGGCTGCCCTAGGTGAATACTGTTGTGCCTCTTTTCCAGATGAGGCTATAAAGAGGGTCCAATACCCCAATGATTCAAAGATTTAATCGTAAAGGCATTTAAGTTTCCTGTAGTTATGAATTGATCTTACTGATCTTTGGGAAAGGACAAAACAGTCTCCTTGGCCACTCCTGACAATCTGAAGAATCAGCTTCTCTCATATTTCAGAAACCAAGTTGATACTGTTTGCTCCCTTAAAAGTTTTGGGTTTTTTCATGCTTAAGATCTCTTTCAAGATCACAAGACAGGTGCTTTTACTGTTGGGCATTGACATGCACACATATAAAATAGGGCACAAATGGTGCTGGTGGAAGATGTTCAAGTGGACTGACTTACAAATCTGCAAGATCCAAGACACTTCAAGAATTCTCACTATAGGGAAAAATCCTCACTAACGCCAAATAAGTTAGATTGTCAAAATGGGAAAGAAAAAGATAAATGAAATCTGTTATTTTTCACAGACATGCAATTAACTTCTTTTCTGTCCTATAAGATCCTCTCTTTAGGTTTTTTTAACAGAGCACTAAAACAGAACTATTAGGTCAACAGTAAGTCCCAGAAATATGCTACAGATACAAACTAGTAACTGTACAGTGATTCCTCAGATTTCCAACTGTGATTCTTCTTACAAATTAACAGTTTTGTAAAGCTCAAATGTTGTAATTACTATTGGTTAGAACCGAATTTCTGCTGGGATTTGAAGCCACTTGCAACTACTACTCTTTGGGAATCAGAAGCCACTGTAAAGAAACGATGTCTGCAAGTGCTGTTCTTCCAAAAGCATAAAACAGAAAAGCTGATCTTATGCTATGAAAAGCACCATAATAAACAACTCAGTACCATCCATTTGCCTTTCAGTGTGTAGAAGATGTTCCTTGCATTTTACTTATTAAAAAGCAACTTTTGGGATTAATACCAGCATAAAATCAGTAAGTTTTGGCATGTCATTTTCAAGTATTTCTGGGTGGGGGGAGAACCCAAATAGGCAACCATTTGTTGGCATGTGTACAAACAGCAAAGCCGAAAAGCTCTGATCCCCTCCTGGCCCTGCAAAAGTCAACTTACGGTCAGTGCCCTCCTAGTTGGAGGGGAGACCTGAGCAGAACATCATCTTGATGCAGGGCTACCCTTTCCTTTTCTTGGCTGAGAAAACCTGTGCTATTTGTAGCACTAGTGCTTCTCTGACCCCTCAACGAGCCAATGGAATTTATAATCCCAGCTCTTTTTTCCCCATTATATGAGACAGGCTGAACAGACATAAATGCATGTTTATGGATGCAATAAGAAAACAACACTGGAGATCACCCTGACAAATTTGGAAGAACAGGTTCACTGATTTATACAAGCAGCTCCATCTGGGCTAAATGATGAGGCAGGTCCAACTACACTTTAGATTGCTGTTTAGTATATTCTTCAATACAATGAGTAACTTACTGGCAGGATAGCACAGAAAAACCTAAATTGGGATTTACTTACAATGCTGATCACAGTCTACTCTAGCAAACACCACTTGATTCTTATCTGGATATTCTTCCTTAATTACGTTAGAAGCTTCCTCAAAAATAGGATGCAGCATTTGGCTGAAGCGGCACCTGTGGATAAAACACAAAATCATAACATCAAAATATTAATTTGAAATGTTTTAACTGATGACTCAGGAAACATTTCAATCTTTGAAAGAAAAAAAAAAAAGAAAGAAAACCTATCGGAAAATAACACTTAGCTGTAATCATCCCAGTAATTGACTGGATAAAAGTAGGTTCAAAAGTAACTCAAAAAATTCAGGTGGGAAAAAAAAAGCACGCATTCTAAAAGAATATGTAGTTCAAGATGTGGCCCCCTGCTTTATCTGCTTAAGAAACACCATTAATCCATTATAAGCCTTTAGGAAATATACTCTATTCAGAAAGTCTGTTGTTTTTTTTTTTTCTACCTGAATTATCCCTGAAGAAGTAATTTTAAAAATATAGTAAAAGAAGTTACTTGGATTATTGAAATTCAAATATTCACCAACAATCACCTTAAAGAAATACAGAAGATATAAGCATTGCTTATCATATTATTGCTCAAGTTTGGTAGAATTTGAACAGACTGCTATTACAGCACCACGAACAAAGAGAATCCCAGGGGTGCTTTCTTCCAGTCATGTCAGATTTTGAAGCAAATCCTCTCTTCCTGCCCATAGCTGTAGGATTGTAAAGATGCTTTGGTGGCTTTGGGGAGTTTAGGGTAACATTAGTGCAAAAGCACATTATTAATATGTCAATAAAATTATTTTATATTCTGTTCTTCTGAACACATGGCAGAATTTTAAATTGAAGGTGTATAACGGCACTGTAGCAGCTGTCAGAATGAGACCCCATGGAACAAACTTGCAATAAAACAGCCTGCACTGAAGCCCTGCTTAAACTTAACAGTGACAGCTTGGGGATGCTGTTATGACAACAGCAAACATTCAAGTGAAGAGGCAGGTTTTGCTCTCAAAATACAAACAGGGCTTAAGGCCATTTTCTGAAAGAAACCTGACTCTGAGCAGCACAACTGTTACACATGGCTTCCTTAGCCCTCATTCTTCTCCACCCTTACAGCAGAGTATCTACATCAGCAAAACTGATCTGTTCTCATTCAAAGGTCACATTACATCCTAGGCTGGCAGTACATTATTTTGAGGGGTTATTACTGAATGCCTACATGCAATGATCATAATGAAGGCTGTAATGTGTTAAAATTATGGCCTACTGTAATGTGGATCAACTTGCAAGCATACATAAATCTTTGAATTCAAAGCAAACCTATTCTAGAGAGGCTTTGATAACAGTAGGGGTTTGCAGAAAAGAGTTATGCTAATACCCAGGTCATAAAACAGGATGCTTGTTACCCTGCTATATCAAGTTTTAAAATACTGTTATCCTCCCTCTAGCACATGGATTTTTAGCCTCCTGAAGTTTGACTTTTGCAAAATCAAAAAATGATTTTTCAATGGCAACACAGACCCCAAATTTCAGTGTATTGAATTTACTCTCCATAGGTTTGCTTTCCTTAGTTATCTTTAATAAAAGCTGTTCAAGCAGTCTATGATCTACCAGGTATCTGCAGATCACAAACTGAAAATAACCATCTTAAAATTTCATTTATTTAAGTATTTTAAAAGGCAGCCTTTATAGCATAATTCTATACAGAACAGGTAAGAGATTAGACCTAGTTTCTTACTTAACTAGTTACTTAGTTGTACTATCATTATAAAAGACAGACATTTCAAGCAAATAGCTTACTTGGTAAACGAATACAATCTCTCTAAAGAAAAATTGTATTGGTTTAATTGTGCATAGTATCAGTTTAGTCTGTGGTAGCAAATGAACAGCTGCAAACTAACTGAACATAAAAATTGTCCATAAAATGACAGTGGTATATACAAAGGTTACCAAACTGAGTCAGATTGGTATAACGTCTATCTTTATGCAAAGTTTAAATGAAGGCATTAAAAACATCTTAATTGAGAACTTCATTCTGTATGAAGACTGGGTATGTATTTTTCAAAATCACTTTTAAAAAACAATTAAAATTAGCCTGCTGCTAGTTTTATCAATTATCAGCAAAGGCAAAGTTTTGTGAATTTTTCATGTAAAGCTCTGTGTGCTTGCTATTTCTAGGCCATCCAGACCTACAGACTTCAACATATAGTGGGATGTAAAAGAGGTGAAAGGAGTAAGAAGTCTAATCACCTACATGACCTTTGATTCTGAAGGCCAACATTTATGGTAACAAAGCAAAACAGCAGGGAGAGGAGTATTTAAAGTGTAGTACTTAGCTTTATAATGTAAAGCAATATGTAAACCTATTTACAGCCTAGATTACTTTAACGAAGACAAAAAATTTTTCTAATCTCATTTTCTATATCAATTTGCACGTTAAATTTTATTTCCTCTGAATACTTCTCTGGTTTCTTCCTTGCTAAAGATTCTTTTGAAAATATTAATGGTGAAGCAGAACAGAATATTTAAAATTACTTCTTACACAATTTAAAAAAAAAGGGTATGGTGCTTAAATTATTTCTAACGATGATTTTGAATGCAAGTTTTTTGTTTTTTAAAATACAATTTCAAGTGAACAGTTGCCTCTAAGTATGTCTTTCACAACATCTAACCAATCTGGCCTGACATTCTTTTCTTTTCCAGTTGCTTTGATTTCATCCCTCAAATATAATTTCTCTCATTCTCCCCTTGGAAGGTCTTCCAGATTAGAGAAGGATTTGATTTTTAGTGTAATTTCAAGCCTTTTTCTTTCTAGCACACACATGGGACCAACATAGAAGAAAACAGAAAAACTGAGCATTTGGACTATCCTATGTTAAGGAGCAAAAAGTTAATTAAATCTGTCTTGCTGGGGGCGGGGGGGCTGAATCAATTACATAGCATGTTATTCCATATTACTATAGAAACCTTTTTCCTCTGATAGGAGCCCTGAATGAAACAAAATGTGGCAGAACAACAGAAGGAGAAGTAATCGGGACGTAAAAAACCACCAGGAAAAGACTAGTTTGAAAGCAACATACCACTGTATTTTCAATTAGAAAACTATAGCCAAACATGTCAGTTTTCAAAAGACAGAAGTTTAAACAGAAAAAAAAACCGTTGCATGACTTACCAATCAGCATAAAAATTAACTAAAGCAACATCTGCATTGTCTGAAAGGAAAGAAGAAAAAACCCCATGTCACACTGTGAGGCAAACTTCTTTGTGCTTTTTTCTGAGATTATAAAAATATACACAAAAACTATGAAAGCAAATATTTCTAGGTTATTCAGCATACAGCTTAGTCTGCTAGGAAACTGCTAGGATAAATCTTATCTAAAATATAATCTATATCAAATGGGAAAGTGATGAAAGAGGCCTTCAGTCAAGTATTTTATTGACTTTATTGATATATTAGACATTAAAAATGTCAATACTTAAGGTATTAGGACATAAAGTAGTAAATAAGTGACACGAGACAAAAAGTAATTCTGGATTTAAAATTAAGGCACTCAAAGCCAGAAGTTGTACTCCAGTATATCTTTTAAACATTATCTAGATTATACGTAAGTGTTAAAAAACGGTTAAAAGCTGAAAATGTCAACAATTTGGGTCAGAAGAACAACCAACATGCAGCCTGCCCTGTGCAACTTGCTCTGGTCAGTCTTTACCTGCCTTGATTGCTAAGAAGCTGGATACTAAGGCAAAAGGTAGCAGAGAAATCTTCAGTCCCCAAAAAAGAAAAATGCTAAGGGACACCTGCAAAAAAATGCAATACTACAGGGATATATGAGGTAGTGAAATATTTTTCATATACAAAAAAACCCGAGGAAAATATATCAAAACTAGAAAGACAAATCTCTTGCCCAAAAATAAATTGTGATCTTTACACAATGTAACAACCATGCTGTAGATTAATTTTTAATAGTAGTAGTAGTAGCCTAGGCATTGAAAAAAAACCTTGAAATAAATACTGGAACTATAGAATAGCAGCCACAGCTTTACAAAGCAAAAATGTTTCTAGATGAATTTGCACTATTGACAAAGTTACAAAGCAGTTACAAGTGAAAATTAAGATGTTGGAAACTTAGAAAAGACAACATGCTGGAAAAGATGACTCTCAAGAAGGCTGGGAACAACTACAGTTTTGACTGAAATTATGATATTAAGATTTTCACTATCAGCAAGGAATGCAAGTGGTGAACAGGAAATTAACAAGGACAGAGAAATTCAGGGTAACCTCCAAGGCATAAAGTATTTATTGAAAGTAATAGAATAAATTTCAAAAGTAGTAATACTTGGCATATATTCACTTTTATGAATTACATTTTACAGAGGGCTTCTATGTTTTCCACTGCATAAAAGGTATTTACAAACAGATCTTATATCACCTAATCATTCACTACACAAAGCCATCCTGCAATAGTAGGCAGATTCTAGCACGATTTAAATAAAATATAAAGATTTTTTCTGAATATATTTGAAACAGTGCAATAACTCTTTTCCTGTGAAAACAGCCAGATATAGGCAAATTGCATCCTTTTCAGACAAGGAATACACATCTGTTTAATTTAGGAGTCTTTTTTTCTACGAACCACCAGAATCAGGACAACGCTTAATCTAAGAACAACATAGCTGAACAAGCAAGGTAGTTAAGGCCCATTACCACGGGTTTCAGTTGCTGCTATTTTTGGGGAACTTTTAAAATGCTCTCTTGACAGGTTCTGGTTATGTAATCAAGCATTCCCATCCACAAGCAAGATACCAGGTATTCTTCTTAGACACCTCAAATCCTCATTGATAGTACAATGAAGTAATTTGTTAGGCGATACGTTAGTTCAGACAGCTAGGCTTGATCACAGGCATTTAATACTTCTATGCTGACTACAATTCATATTTTCAAAGCTAAGGTATGCATATTCACTTGACATTGCAAGATTCATACAGATAAATGACTGCAAGACGTACGAAGAAAAAAAAAAAAATCAAAGTACTCACTCAAAATGTCATCTATATTTCCACTATCTAGACTTGTTATTTCACTTCTTGTCGGATTAAAAAGCCAAGACACCTAAAAAGATAAAGCAAACCCATAAGGTATGTAAAGCTTCAGCAATAAAGCAACAACATATCTATGATTTTAAATGTTGCAGTTCAAAAGCTGGAGAAGAACAGTAAAATAAGTATAATTCAGTCAATGAATTTCAGATGACAGCAGTACTACACATCTACAAATAAACTCTGTTTACAGATAAAACATACTTTCACAGTTAAAGCAAAATTGGCTACATTGGGAGAAATGTTACAGGTAAATTTTGTACCTTTAAGAGTAACTTCTATTCATAAATCCACTCTGAAGAAAGAGATGAAACCCCCATTTGCACCACCTAACAATATCACTATAACCCACAAGTGCGTAGGCACAGCGATTTCACCCAGAGACAATTAATTCCTTCTGTCACTTAAAGGGCTTGTCTGGCTGAAAAGTTTCTCATTAGGTAAAGTTTGCAGTTGCTTCCATTTTTATTGCTGTTGGTTGATGAGAAGCTGCACATGAGCTGGCAATGTGCGCCGGAGGTGATTCTGCCCCTCTGCTCCACCCTTGTGAGACCCCACCTGGAGTCCTGCATCCAGCTCTGGAGTCCTCGGCACAGGAAAGACATGGACCTGTTGGAGAGGGTCCAGAGGAGGGCCATGAAGATGGTCAGAGGGCTGGAGCACCTCTCCTGTGAAGAAAGGCTGAGACAGTTGGGGTTGTTCAGCCTGGAGAAGAGAAGGCTCCAGGCAGACCTTATTGCAGCCTTGCAGTACCTAAAGGGAGCCTTCAAGAAAGCTGGAGAGGGACTTTTTACAAGGGCATGTAGTAGTAGGACAAGGCGTAATGGCTTTAAACTAAAAGAGGGTAGATTTAGACTAGCTATAAGGAAGAAATTCTTCACAATGAGGGTGGTGAGGCACTGAAACAGGTTGCCCAGAGAAGGTGTAGATGCCCCATCCCTGGAAACATTCAAGGCCAGGGTGGATGGGGTTTTGAGCAATCTATGGAAGGTGTTCCTGCCTATGGCTGGGGGTTGCAACTACATGATCTTTAAGGTTCCTTCCAACCCAAACCATTCTATGACTCTCTGAAAACAGTTTCAGTATATCTAAGTCAACTAGCTACAGTCTTTTATCTCCTGTACTTTTTCTTGACACTGCTTCAGTCCCAGCACGTGATTGGCATTACCAGACTATAAAAACTGAGACACCATGTCAGCCACATCATTCAGTTACAAAGCAACACATGTATTATTCTTAAGGCAACTATCACAGCAGTACGTAGTTTTATGGAAGAACACTCTCATATTCACTGCAACAGGCCCAATTCTTTTATCTCAAAATGCAGCAGGGAAAAAGGGGGTAGAGTTTGCTGCTCTGTGCCAGGTGAGAGAAGTGTCAGTGAGTTACAAGTTATTTTTGCTTTGAGAGAGATAAGCACACAAGTTTTTGATAAGGACAGTACAGATTCAGTTCTGGGATGTGAATGTTTCCATCCTGAGCAACCTGGTCAGAAAGTCAGTATTTCCCTGTTCCCAAGCCAGGGACAGGGTTTGGACCAGACACTCTACTGAGATGCCTTCCAGCCTCATGTTTTCAATGAATCTATGGTCACTCAGGTGACAGAGATGGCAGGAAAGGAAGAGGAAGGTTTTCAGTAGAGGGCTGACAGGAACACACAGGTCAAGGAGTCAGGCAGAGACCCCAGATTGACAATGATAACTGAAGAATTAGTCCTTGCCCTAAGATGCAGTGGCACTCAACATACGCACTATCGATATTCCCGGACACTTAGGTTACTCCTTGCAGCTGCAAAGAAAATCTGCTTATGCCTAGAAAGGCAGAACTGACTTAAGAGACCAAGGAAAAACTTCACTGAAAGCACAAAGAGCATTCAAATAATGCCACACAGAGCAGCTGGATAGAAGGATCCAGTGAATCGAGGGTCTCTATGGAAAAGCCTGAGAACTTTCCTGGACCTATATTAGAACTATGACAAGCAGCAAGCCTCCAGGGCACACCTGCCTTTAACACTGTTTACAATTTATCAAATGACTAATTCAATTTCAAACATCAAGTTTTCTAACGTTTGTTGCAAGTGTATATCAGATATTGGCCTCAAAAAAAAAAGCCAAACTGGATGCCTACTTTCATTAAGATCAGCTTCGAAAATTGTGGGAGCCTTCTGCAGCTAGACACTGTCAATAGCTCTCAAACTATTCCTGCAAATGGCAGGCAGGCGAGATTTGCAGCAATCATTTGCAATTCCTTCTGATTTATGGATCACTAACCACTTTTCAGTGAAGATACTGATCCTTTCGTATTTCCCACATAGAGGCCGCTGGGTAGCATATACACTGCACCTTACACTCTACAGGCTGAAAACACACCACCCGTTGTAATACAAAGTATGTTCCAGTGCTTCTCACTTGGTAATTCGACCAGATCCTAATCTTATATGCAAGTCAAAGATCTGTGACGGAGTTTGCACAGCCTTCCTGCGGCACTTAAACAGCCCGACACAAATGTCTGAACTGTGGCTTTTAAGATGACTCTAGAGAAACAAAACTAATGGTTGAGCTGTAAGGTCCACAGTTGAAACTAACAGCATAACAACATGGTCTGCCAAAAAGCATCTGATGAAGCAAGCTCTGCAATGCACAAGTTGCAGCATACCACTACGGGGGAAGTTCCTTTGAAGATGCTGGGGGTGTTGACTGCTGAGCAGCAAGAAGGGAGGACCCTGCCTTCAGTCTTTGCAGGAGAAGCTATGTATACGGACCCTGGTCCACATCGGTCAGATTACCCCCCAGATGAGTGACAGCTGACAGCAAAGCTCAGTGCAGATACCTTCCCATGACCCCTTGGGTGGTGCATGGGATGACAACTTCCATGGTGTTGCTACGGGGAGCTGCTGGTAGTAGTAGTTACATTTGTAGTAATGGGTCAGTGAATGAGCATGTGTTTGTACACACATGCTGTTTTGTTGCAAGTGTTAGGTTAGATGTAACTTGTGTACAATTGAAGCAGTAGCTATAATTAACAATAACAGGTGGAATATTGCTCTGGGCAATAAAGGACAGTATAACTCAACGTTCACTTAGTTAGCCATCATCCGATCCTACCACAGGTGACTTTGCAAACTCATCCAAGCTCTAAGGCTTCAGCTGCCCTGCAAGGTCTCAAGAACCTCTGATCGTACCCTTGAAGACCACAGAGTTACTTATCCTGCTTACAATTTTGGACAATGCGTGTTTACACAGAAAATCCACACAAGTCTCTAGAAAGCAGGAACTTTTTAGCTGCTGTACACAGTTCTGCATCAGCATTCATACCTGGAACGAATTTCCGCAGTAGGTCTTGGTGAAACTATTTTCACAGGAGCTCTGCAGTTTGTATTGTCTAAACATACCAAATGGGTAAGATATCAATTTCTTAAACCCACATGGCTTTCTCTAATACAATTTTAGGGCAGCAATACGAATCTTATCTAATAGGATAAGTTACACATAAATTAAACATAACATAGATAAGCATGTTATTTGCAATCAGGAAATAGGCTACGTTATTCAACAATTATACTGATATATCCCGATAGATCAGGAACGTAGTTTCATTTGTAGATTGCTACAATACACCTTAACTTGCAGTGCAAATATTTAACTGCAAAAATAAAATCATCTACTTCGATGTGCTATGTACAGAAAAAGCAAATTAAAACTAATACTTTACAGCATGAATAAAATTTTTGATTACTTTCTTAACTCTTATTGTGGAAAAATGTAGTGCAAGCTGCAGGTACCGAAACAAAGACCCCAAACGTCTTCATATATTGAAAGTGAAAGTGCAATTAAGCTGTATATCCTATTCCCCCTTTATATTAAAAAGTAGTGGAAAAATACTGAGAGTAAGAATGTCTTTCCCCAAAAGTTGCACAAAACCTGAGATAATAGAAATACTTTTTCCACTAGAAGTATGAAAATGTATGTTGTGTCAAAATACATTCATAATCACATTCTTAAACATTTTATACTGACTAAATAATTGTGGGTGCCAAAACCTTCATAACCAGTAGACAGACTCAGGGGAAAAAAGCATTCCTTGAAGAAATGTCAATAAATATGCAAGACTCGCTTCAGCTGAAGCTTTCATAAAGGTATAATGCCTGTAAGGAAGAAAACACATCCTTTTGACCCAGTAATCTTGCTGTCCCATGAGATGCAAGAGGGTTTATGATATTACTAGTATTAATTTGTATTCCATCA
Organism: Phaethon aethereus; assembly: GCF_964289735.1. Taxonomy (NCBI): domain Eukaryota; kingdom Metazoa; phylum Chordata; class Aves; order Phaethontiformes; family Phaethontidae; genus Phaethon; species Phaethon aethereus. The sequence continues at coordinate 68,867,592 of NC_138582.1, forward strand.
TGTTAAATATTATTTAAATTGCTAAGAAGCTACACTGTTTTGAGAATATTTTCTGACCTTTGATGAGGCCTGTACTTGATACCCACAGGCAGAAAACAAGACATTTTTGAGGAAATAATTTTTGAATGTCAGTTATATGCTTTATAAACAGATATTGAATACATGTTCTGAAAAGCACACTGGCTAAAAAAATGTCTTCCGATTTTTTTTACTTTTAAAAGCAAACTTTGCATTCCACTGCTTTACATCAGAAGGACACGTGGATGACTGCTCACATTTGTAACTGGGGGGGGGTGGGGGGAGGGAATTTTCCAACTGACCTCACAAGATAGCTACAAGCTCACTGAAGAAAGCATCTTGCAAAAATAATTCAAAAGGAAAACTGGCTATGTAAGTACACCTGAAAACAACTCAGGTTTATATTGCATAAAATTAGCTGTATTTTTAGATTTGTATTTTTTTAAATGCTTAAACTGCTAAAATCTGAAGGTGAAATATTAAAATACTAAATACTTCAGTGTGAAACTGCACAAGTTAGGTAAGTGTGTTTATAATCCACTCACAACTGTTTAACACTATAGAAAAATGACAAAACAAACTACAGACTAAACCAAATTAACGCAGAAAGCTTTATACGCTTAGAGAACGCATTGGTGAGGGGGAAAAAGTCAGGAACTGAACAATGCATTCACAAAGATAAAATTTAGCTCACATGCAGGGAGGGAAGAAGAGGAGAAGTCATATGTATTTTTACTCTTCTGGTCCTCAAACACTGTCAAATAAAGCAGGAATGTATCAGCTCAGGTTCCTGAAAGTTTCTGAAAATAACACTGCTCATGTTTTTACTGGAAAGTTTAATTAGTACAGAAATCCTAGTATTTCTGATCCAGTTTTGATCCTCACTTGAAGTTAGCAAATGACTTAGCCACTTCTGCCAGGAGCCAGTACTCGTCGCTTCTGAGGAGTAACTACAAATTAGCTGACATTTATCCTCATTTTTTCCAACGAAAGACCTCAAAGCGCTGCCCAAAAGACAACATTATCCTCCTCTGACATGCGGCACAAGGCTACACAAGCAGCCTTACACAAAACAAAATGCCTGGACAAAACCTGTTCCATTCACCCCCAACAGCAGACCTCTGCCAGGCTTCATAACCCTTTCACAAGGAGGAAATAAAAGCACACCCAGTTTCAACTCATCTTCTGCTGACAGTGTTGCTGTTCAGTTGCCACTACACACACACACACAATTAATTCAGGAGATTCAGGTCAAGCTTTTATCAACATTTTATTCTTGCCAGCTAGTGCTGTTAGTTCTTTAATTGCCAACTGGACAGAAGATACAGGCCTATAGGTTTAGTGGTATTTTCCAAGTTTATCATACTTTACATACCACTTTCTTGCAGAGAGTTTAACTGTGCACAATCTTAAAGCTACAAGAAAAGTAAAAAACACAGGTCTCTTGCATTTTAGTTCTCCACTTTATTTTTACTTGACATAGTGAAACTGAGGTCCTCATCTCCAGAGCAAACTATCTGAAGAATACAGAAAATCTCTTCTTGGAGCATTATGACTTCTAATTAGTACTACACCTGCAAGGCAGTCAACAAGAACATCCTTCATTTTCAGTTGCTAAGCTTTCCATTTACCTTTTCCTCCTGCTGGGAAATCCTAAAGGCACATGACTAAACCATCTTTCTGCTCTACCACAAAATCATTTCATGTTTGGCAACCAGCTCTAGCCGCATCTAATCCAGATTGACATGTCGAAGTTACTACCTGAAGTCCTAGCCCCACAGGACTCTGCGGCTGACTTCCAGTCCCCAAGTACCTTTTTCTTTATGCATGCCGCTAATCTGCTGCAGCTCTGAGGTGTGCATTAAACTCCTGGACAACAGGAAGCAGACGGGTTTACAGCCTGCTGCAGGATGATACAAATTGAAAGCAATCCCAGGAGGCAGCAACGCCAAAGCTGACAGACATTGTAAGAGCCCCTGAAGTTTGGCTTCAGAACCATCAATCAGGAGCATCTTGCTGGCAGCATTCCCAGAAGCCCTATAATGAACCATGAAGTTCAAAGCAGAGAGAGATAACAGTAAATAGAGAATGGTAGGGGAAGGGGAAAAAAAAAAAAAAGAACATTATTCACCCACTCAGTGAGAGCAGTTCAACTCTTAATTGTCACCACTTGATTCTAGACTGCCTGAAAATTTTCATGATTTAGTCTAACTGCTGCCATGCCTGTTGATTAAGCAGGGTTTTTATTATTCATGTAAGCTACTTTCATTATAAGACTATGACACAAAACTACATTAGTTCAAAACACTAACTGATGATCACTTCTGAGATACATTTAAGTTTTCATAGCAATTTTTAAATGGATACAAAAAAATCCTTTTCCTATTATTTTTCTCTCAAGAGCCATATCTTAAACTTAATCAGGGAAATTTAAAACACTCAAAAGGAAGCTACTGAAAATAGATTTAAGGATTGCAGTTACTAACTTCTATGAGAACAGAGATAAAATCTACGCAAGCTGAAATACAGATAATATATATTAGATACGTAAAGTTACTTCTTTAGCCTTGATAGACAGTTCAATTTCATAATGATGTAGCCAAACAGTGCTATAACTGCATAGAGCTGGGTAGAGACACCATCGTATTACAAAGAGGTGCCACGATTTTTTTTCTTCCACATATGTTGTCATCTACTCCCATTTTAAGTGTCTGACAGGAATATTTGGTGTAGGTACATGTACTACTAATATTGAAGAACTTTTTGCCAATGAAAATGTTGGAAAAAAAACTATTCACAATTTGTAATGGTATCTTTGAAATTATATTGATTTGACATTCCAAATCAGGAAAAAAAGTTCAGTTGTAGGAACCATTAGCTGTGAGTTTAACACACAAGCAAAGGAGTTGTAGGATTGTTGTGTATGGCTGGGAATGATTCATATCCTCAGAGATATCTCAATGGCCTGTTACTACAGCACTTAAGGTTCCCAGAAAAATGGGTAAGTTATCCTCTCAACAGTTTGTGAACTATTATTAGAAGAAACAAGATGTTAATTCAAAAAGTCCATTGCAGAGATGAAGTTTAAACCTCATTACCACAACATGCAGTTCAGCGCATTGCATTTTTTCCATAAAGGTATTAGTAGCAGAATCATGCACCCAAACACAATATTAAAGCTTAAGTCTCTGGGCACAAAGGTATGGATCGTTGTCTTCTACAGAAATGTTTAAAGTCAGGGCTCAAAAAAATGACATGAGGTGCGTCTAAAAAAAAAAGTCACAGAGATAAGACCTGTAATTTATTTTCAGTTGAACTGTTGTAAACAGGTGTACTTCATGAATAATGTTTAGATCGCTCCACATCCTCAGAAGTACGAACCTATCTTAAAGTCTGTTCCACAGCTTTAAAGCCATGAATTCAGCTCCCCAGGAAACTACTGAAAACTCTGAATCTTTAGACATTTTATTTACCAAACTTATTCTCTTACACAAGAAGCTAGAATTCCCCTGGAAAAAGGTATAATTTTTAGGAAAAAAACCCAAAACCTCATGTCGATAACTCTTTCTTTCTTTTACATATCTACCAACTGCTCTTATTATCTGGCAACAAAACAAGGATTCACTTTCAAGAAGGAATAAAGCATGTAAAATACAAATACAATGTCCAAAATGATCAGCACACGTTAAGCAGCAGTTGCTGCATACGAAAGCCAGCACGCTGAAGTTTCTGAACTTGTTAAAGCTGTGACCCAGCAATATGAAATAAAGGGTAGCTCGGTCCTGTCAAGGCTTTGATAATGCTAACGGAACAGAACAGTTTGTTGCCCCTTTTTCACTAAGTCAAGGAAAAAGGCCTGTTCTCTATTTCAGCCATTGCTATTACACATTAAATCCATTAGCAAAAACGTTCAGTGTAGACAGTTTAAACCTTGGAGGCATGTACTTGTAACTCCATTCCTCATGTCACAGAACACATATATTACCTTGAAATGCAAATAATCTCTCTGTACTTTCCTCTCTCCATTTTAAGATAAGTCAAAGCCGGTTTTGCACTTAAAATATTTTGGAAATTGTTTTGATGCATAGCAATAGAGAAGAAATTGTGAGTCATTTCATATGAACAGTCAAGTCTAAATAGAAGGGATATTAGGAACTGTGTTTGGAGAACCATGTGGATCATTACAGAAAGCAACATACTCTCCTGTTACTCATTATGATCATCTACAGTCTTTCCTGGGACCTTTATTCTATTCTTTACACACAGAGCCACCACAGAACAAGAAATGATAATTTTTTAAAAATTATATATTTTTTTCCCATTCTTGGACTAGCGATGAAAATGGATATTAAAATGAAACCAAAACTTTTATGGTATTCTGTGGAAGGAGTGGCCACAGAATTCAGAATATCTTCTTTCAAGCATCGTCTCAGAGGAAGACACCAAAAGTAGACATAGTGTTTCCATGGGAAACAGTATTTCCTACATCACATGAACGTTTGCTACCTTGAAATAATCTGAAGAACTGAATGTATAAGTGGATAACTGAATTTTTCATACTTGCTGCCACCTACACACATCCTACTGCTTGAAAAAACAACACACAATTTATATTTTGGTAGATTTTAATACATATTGAAATTATTGTTCAATAAGACAAAAATGAACTAATTTCAAATTAAATGCTCAAATTCAACATCTACTCAATTTTAGCTGCGTATCTTTTTATTAACCACTTAATCTATTTGCAATACTGAATACATTTCCGCTCTTCTGCTCCAAAACATCGTTGTCTCTCTCTCTGTGGTATCAAGAAAGGCGGGAACTTTAAGCAAAACACAAGCCTGTTGACTTTTACCTTTCAGGCTGGAACTTGTTTTAAAAGTAGGTTGGGATTACTGAAAACAACTGCTCAAATGCAAATATAAAGGCTATCATAAACACGTATAAACTAGCCCTCCATGATAGAAAGACCTAAGAATCACTTTAGATAAAATAGCAGTCAGGTGGCATAACAAAAGTGCAGCACTGGAGAAATCTGCATTTCACATCATCTTATCAGATGAAATATCACAATCCTGCAACTCCAGAGGTGCAGGATCCACACTGCTTTAAACTATGCAAGCTGAGGCACTGGGTTAAAAAAAAACAAACATGAAAGCAAAGCAGTAAAAGTGACAGACAAAATACTCAAGAGAAAAATACAGCTAGGGTCATTCTCCTCACCCAGCCCACTAAAAGGGAAGCCAAAACATAGTGGTTTAACTGCCACTCTAAAGACAACATAAGGAAAAGCAAACAGGCAAACCAGTCTCTGGTAACACTGTGTCAATTGTGTGTTCATATTAGTGCTGCTGCCTATTCGTACTTCTGAGTAACAAAATCAGTTTGGGAGCACAGCAGCCCCGCCAGCTTGATTTGGCTCATCCTTACTTGATGCTGAAGGCAGTGACTAGAGATTAGATTAATTAGTGATTAGAGCTAAACGGAGCTACACTCCTGACGCAGAGCAGCAAATGTACGGATAACAATTAGCACTTCAAGTTAAATTCTTACTTTCTTCCAGTTTTAGCATTACGTGGTCATGCTACACTATGCAAACTCAGCCACAACTAACACACTCATGAATATGCACACCACCACCCCCATTTATTAACCTCAGATCTAGAGCTTTTAGCAATAATACTTCCAATATCACTAAGACCCTCCTTGTGTTACATTTTTTTTTTTTTACTTCCTTCAGCATAATTGAGATGCCACATTTCCTCAGGCTACCTCCCAATATTTCAGCAGGAGGAAAAGGTTTTGTACCTGTATCAAAGGACAACCACAGTACTTTGCGACACAGCCGTCTGTAGCATACGAAGCTTCTGTCCATTCACTAAAAATGTCTGAGATTCAGTCCTGTGTTGCTGCTGCTCCTCCCTCTTTTTCTGAGGAAATGAAATGAGGAAGAACACCTTGGAATTTCAAAATTATAAACTTTCTAAAAGACAATGGGGTTTTGTTGCCTCAGCTTCCCATTCCCCTAACATCAGAACTCTGAACTTCAGAATAAATCCATTTAAATCATCATCTTAATTTATGTTACTTTGATTATTTTCTTTTCTTCATTCCAGGCAAACGTGATGCACACACCACAAAATTCCATTCTACACATGCGAACTACCAACCATAGCATTAACGCTCACTGGCAGTCCATTAGCCTGTCGACCAAATGCTTTGTCTCAGTTTTTAGGTTAGTATTTATTATTTGCTACCTTAAAATTACATATGGGAGGATAAGGGATAAGATCTTTCCAAATAAGCAGTAACATAAATACTACTGCACAGCTGCATTCTAATTAATACCTTGGCATTGGAAAAATCTCGCAATTTAAATGAGGAAAAAAATCCCAAAGACACATTTTACAATTAATCCATTGGCTATCCTCTACAGAAGAGCACTGATTAAAGCAATGCTGCCTGGACCTGAAGAGAAAAATTCACCTTTGGGACCACATCTGCATGTAGCTTGAAGAACGAGCAGCTAATTTCAGACTGCATAACAGCTATTTTATTTCTACCCTAAACAGCTGCTAAGGGTCTGCAAGTATGCAGTAAATTCATCCTGGATAACTCTGGACATCAGAAGAGTAAATGATGCAGAGGACTGGACACATGCCACAGACATTTTGAAATGCACAAAAGAACATGATACAGAGATATTGCTGGTTTACCTCCCCCAAGGAATATTAACCCTGCCAGCTTCAGGCCAACTCCCATGAAAATATTCAAGCAAGTATTCTAGACTGGTTCCCAAAATAATATGAACACATTCACATAGTGCTGTGCTTGAACTGCTAGCAAGTATCAGACACGCTGGCTCTGCAAGTAAGGAGCCCCATGTTGCGAGCTGTTCTCAGCATAGAGGACTGCTGCAACCAAAATTGGTACAAAAATCCTCAGCAAGGTATCACTGCTATGTATTGGCTTATTTTAAAATTACTTTTAATAGCTATGTAACACTAATTACATGTACATATTTGCACTGGTTTAGCAAATTCTGCTGGCCTATGTTGACAGAAATAATACTAAAAAAAAAAAAGCTACCTCTCCCCCCTGCAATTATACATTTTTAACCAAAGCACTTTTAAATGTCATTCAAAGGTAATACCTGAGAGGCCCACACACTCGCTGAGCTCCCTTCACTAATTAACAGATCATTAGTAAGAAAGAACCCCTAACTGTTCATCCCCGGCACCACATACTGTCTTAATTACCTTTGTGATGCAACCAATTTGTCTTTCAGTCTTTCTGTCCAAAATCCCAAGTGAATTGACTCAACAGGGAGAAGAAAAAAAAATGTTTACACACACATTTATGAAAATTCATCATTTTTATGACTGGCAAAGCATTTAGAGGCTAAGTGTTTCCAGCAAGATTTAACAAAGGGGATTTCAATGAACTATAAGAGAGACAGAAGTGATAGATAATGACTAAAGGAACAAAAAGCTCTTCTTGGGATTACAAATGTGGATATATCATTGAAAAGCTTTCCCTTTGTGAAGCTTTTGAGAAAGTTAATTATATCGTCACTTCATAATCATGACAGCTATGGGAAACAGCAAAACACTATCACAGCTGTTGTTTCCTTTTCCAAGACCACTGAACGGGCACCTATTCCTCGCCTTTCAAAATACTTCCTTGCAGAGTCCCTAATGAACAAGTTCCCTCCACGTTTATGTCCAATTGACAAATCCACTTGGAGACAAAATGTAAGCTCTACTTCCAGCGATCTTGCAACAGGGATTAGACTGCTTTTCTTCTCCTCACTTCTCTTCACAGATCTATAAAAATAAAAACAAAAACCCCTGACCAGTCTTGCAGACTTTTTTTTTTTTTTTTTTGGATGCACCTCAACGAAATACACACTGAAACCAGGCAAGAATCACTGATGCCAGGCAAAACAGGAGGCATGCTGGCTGCAAAAAGTACGCCAAGGAACCAGGTCATTTACTATACTCTATTTCTAGGGCTCTACCTTCTGCTCAGGTTCCTGTTTTACGAACACCATTTAGGATACAAAGCTTCAGTGATTAAAGAAATTGATGTCACAGAAAAGTATCTTCCTTTGAAACTAAATGCAGCAAACCATATACCTGACATCTCCCTGTGGGTTAGCATATCCTTAATTTTGGTCCCAAAGTGAAGCAGCTGGCAGACCCCAGCACGTAAAATGTGGTAACCTACTTCTTCCAGAAAACAAGCTGCTGGGATCTCCAGTGTTTCATTTCATTGCTACTGCTGACAAAACTTTCAAATGTAGCTCACCGATGACTAGGTCTCACAATAATTCCCATCTATAATCTACTATGATAGTTATTTCTAATAGAAAAACAAACTTTGCAGAACCTTGAAAAAAAGTGACCAGAACTGAAGACACTCAGATCTTAATAACAATTCAGTCCACTCACAGAACATGGCTCTGAAAGCCAAAAGGGCCCATGAGAGCCTGTTGATCTTCAAGGACAACCTCTTCAAAGTACAAAAATAATCCACTCCACTGTGCAGAAAGTAGGCATGGCAGAAGACCTACATGGGTTAACACAGAATTTATGGATTAGTTTAAAAAAAAAAAAAAAAGGAAAAGAAAAATGGGAGTACACAGAAGGTAGACGTAAGAAAACAAATACTTGGTAGGACTACAGAAACATTGTTTGAGCAGGCAGGATGAAATTAGAAAAGCCCAAGCTCATCTGGAGTTGAAACTAGAGAGAGATGTTAAGGGTAACACAGAGGGCTTCTACATGCTGGCAACAAAAGGAAGACTAACGAAACTGTAGGCCTGCTGCTCAACTAGCAGGGCACATAGTGACAAAGGATACGGAAAAGGCTTACTCAATGTTGTCTTTGATTTTCTACTAATGAGGCCTGAGCCTAGTAGTAGAGTACCAGGGAAGAGAAGCATTACTCACCTGAATGGAAGACCAAGTTAGAAAGCTCTTAAACAAGTTGGACATACACAGAGCCACAGAATCAGACAAAATGCATTTTTTTGGGTGCCCAGGAGGATTATGGAAGCAAATTTTCTTTCCAGAAGCCACATCCATCCAGCATGGATTCAGAGTAAGTAAATCAATCTGACTGTTTTCAGTAGTGAGATGATTAGCTCTGCAAATGAGGGAAGAGTACTGGACATTGTTTTGCCTTGACTTTACAGGCTTCTAACAGTGTCTCAAAGTATTCTCAGATCTAAATCAGTGATATATGAACTGAATAAGTGAACTATAAAGTGAGTGACAGAGCAAGCTGGACTGTGTCAGTACAGTATGGCTGTAAACAAATATACCATGTCCAACTGGTCTCTAATGAAGTTTCTCCAGATCAATATTGGCTGTAACGTCTGTCTTTACTAATGCCCAGAACGATGGAACAGAGTACCCCCTCAGCAAACTTCCTGAGGACACTGAACTGGGGAAAGTGGCTTGTATACTAAAGAGGAGGTACACTATTCAGAGACACCTCAGTTGGCTGGAGAAATGGCCTGACAGAAACCTCAAAGTTCAACAAAGGCAAAGTCCTGCATCTCAGGTGGAGTAACTCCATATAGGCTGGGAGCCAACCACATAGAAAACAGCTTTGCAGAAAAGGTTGTGGGGGACAAGTTGAAGAGGAGTCAGCAGCATGCCCCTTGCAGCAAAGGCAACTGTGTACTGGGCTGCATTAGCAAAAGCATAGCCAGCAGACCAAGGGAAGTGATTCTTCCCTTTCATTTGGCACTTGAGGGACCACATCTAAGGATTCTGTCCAGCTTTGCGACTGCCTATACAAGACAGGCATTAACATATGGGAATGAAGTCCAGCAGATGGCTTCCCAGATGAATAGCTTTCCTTGTATATAGGGTATACAAGGAAAGGCTGAGACAACTGCCTTAAGAAGATGAAGTTATTACTGCTGTTACCAACAACCTAGTTGGAGGTCATAGAAAAGGCAGAGCCAGACTCTTCTCAAAGATGCACAGTGGTAGGACAAGAGGCAATGGACACAAGCTGCAGCCGCAAATAGATTTTTCAGATAAAACTTTCAACAAGGTTTTGATGAAACATTAAAACAGGTGCCCAGAGAAGTTGTAGAAACTCCATCCTTGGAGATACTCAAATCAAAACTGGGAAAAACCCCGAGCAAGTCCATCTATGTTAGTCTTGCATTGAGCAGGGAGTAAGACTAGATGACACTTAGAGGTCCCTTACAATTTAAATAATCAAACTTCCAGTAGCAATCAAAACCCAAAACTCTACAACTTGACCCTATCAGGTAAGTACAGTGAGACTCACAATACTCCTGTTCATTAAAGCTTTCTTGCTAAAGCCAAACTAATGTAGATCAAGAAACAAGGGGAGGGAAGAAACCCAAAACATTTACTACAAAAAAACAGATGAACAGGAGATTTACTGTGGTTATTAAAAACCTTGTGCTGCATACACAATTACTTGGGAACCAGATATTTGCTGAAGGTATACATAGAGCACCTGCATTTAGATAACCATGTATGATGTTCTGCCCTCACTGCTTTCACTATTTCAATCTGTATATGGTTTAAGGTATAGACTACTGCACATTGCATTTTGCTTAGGGCCACTGCAGCCAACAAGACAACATTTATGTTCTGTCAGCTACACAAAGAGCAGATCTTGTGGATCACTAACAGACTAAAGAAAAGGTGTATGTTCATGCATGTGAAGGAGCTTCCAGGTTTGGTTCATTCCTAGGAAAGGTTGCAAGTAACAGGTGCTTATCTGGAGGGCACAGTACTGGAACTTTGCACATGTTTTAATTGCATGAATGTCTCTTAGCTGGAAAGGGTGTATTATCAGGGTAGTCAGTTTCTCAGTAGTAGCATACATGAAAAAAGGAAAAATTATGGAACTCTTGCAATAGATCTTGTCACTTTTTGTAAGGCACTTTTTGTTATCACCAGAGCCTAATTTAATATGGACAGGGTCCTACAGCTGTTTTGGAGAAATACAGCATCCTGAATTGGCAGTAAAAAAAAATATTCTGAGGTAGTGTTGAATATAGCAACAGCTTTACAGAATAACCCTTAACAATGCAAAATGAAATACCTGAGAGCCAGTAAATTAAAATAAAGTTAATCAAACTTTTAAAATCTCAGTTATGAACATTTTTTTAAAATTAGATGATATAAGCAGTTGACATCACTAACAGTTTTGAAAAAGAAAATTACCTATGTTTCTACCAATGGTTAGCATGCTTCTGATGAACATAGACACATCAAGGAAGAAAGAAGTGCAAAGGCAGAACTCTCAGAAGGAAATCTAATCTCACTTCCTTTCCCAATTCTCTCCAATGCACCTGCCTTCCTCTACTTCTCAGGGAAGCATTCTCCAGGTTTGTTTTGGAAGAAAATGTTGCTTAGGCTCTGACATCAACACCCTATATTGCTTCTGCTTACGCTCCCAAATGTTTCTCTAAATCACCGAGAACTCACTCTCAAACTTGGCGGGGGGGTGGGGGTGGGCAGCAAGGAAAAAGGTATTGCTAATGCATCTAAAATCACTCCATTATTAAAGCACCTATTACTTGAAAATATCTCTAGACTCTCTGGAAGATCTCTTGAAGAAGCTCTGGTATAAAATTTACAGCATATTTGTATACTTGTTTTTTGCGTGAGCCAGCTCCCTCCCTTCAAGGAAACAAAATATCTGCAAACTATACAGGTGAGGCTTACAAAATAGCCTGCAAGGTGAACAATTGGTCCTCCTGAATAGCAGTATATAACCCTTAAGTCTTTCAAAAGAAATAGGTTTGATTAAAACACAACGGATAGCTGCTGGGCATGTAGAAGAATAACCAGTGGTAATTCCACTCTCCCAAGAAAGCAGTATGAGGACTAGTCTCTTGCTTAAGAAAGCTGTCCTGCCAAAAAAAAACCCAAAGCAGATTACAGAGGAGAACAATAAAGATATCAAAAGAAAATGAAGTGTGGCACCACAGAGTTCTTCAGCTGCCAGCAATAGGATCTCTGACATCCTACTGTCAGTAACTCATTTATACATTTTCCAGCATTGTCTGAGTCTTCTGTTTGAAGAATCAATTCAGTTTCTCCTCTCTTCTCTCCTGAGCACTCCAAACAGGAAACTTGCCCATCACATGGGTGATATGCAATTCTTCATAGCAAGAGCCTAGGTTTCCTCTCCTCCTCCTCCCTACCCCCAACCTAGGGAAAGATCCTCAGTTAACTACTATTTCACTCTTTAGAGGGCATGACAGATGATGGACAACTCAGAACTCCCATGACACTCTTGGAGGGAATCCATTTCATTGTACAAGGCTCAGTGGCCTAAAATTTGCCTGTAACTACAATATTTGACTAATGCTCAAATTCAGAATATTACATTTTGAGCAGGATTCCCGACTATAAAACTTGTTTCTTAATACATATGCAGAGAGAGGCAAATGCACAGAAATATGCTCTGTACATTGTAAAATGTACACAGAGTTCAACTTCTCTTTGGGCAACCTACTACAGCATTTAACATTAAGTGAAAACACATTTATTTCATTTTACTTTCCCTATTTGGGTACTTGCTGTCATATTAACAAGACACGAAAGACAGTAGCAGTCAAACAAGAAACAGAAATATTACCCTAAAGTGTTTTTTTCCAGTTAATAGTTTAATAGGAAATTCAAAAGTTCATTGACTAGTGCTTCTTTTAAGTTACTGCTCCTAACAGCCACAATTGCATTGCTATATAAGTAGTATTTTGAAAGCTTCACTAAAAATATAAAACATTGTGGTGTAAGACCAACTGTAACACTAAATATTACCTGCCAATGATAAACTGCATCAACTTATAGGGTAGAGCATACACAGTGGGGCTGCTGAATCATAAATGGAACATACATCAGGCTTCCGCAATAACCCCAAGTGAAGAGAAGCTACTACTTATTAGAAAACTAGGTAAGCTTTAAGACTCAGAAAATAAACCAACATTTCACATTCTCAGAATATGATAGGACAAATATGCTCTTCAAAAGGGTTGCCAAATATGTTAAGAAATAGGTGTTCTCAGTTTGTCCACAACACCTTTCCAAACAAGCTGCAAAGAAAAGGTATAGTAGTGGTGTTTTGAAACCTAATAAACCTCCACAGATTGAAGTACAAGAATTGTGAAATCTTTTTACAGTTGTTTGAAGGGGAAAAAAAGAAAAAAGAAAGAAAGAAAAAAAGATGACAGAAAACTTCCCCTTTCATTTCCCCAGCTATCAGTTGGTGGTTTCCTCTAGTCACACCTATTCTTCAGGGACACTGTGCATGAGTCTCCCAGTGAAGTACTGAGCAATATGACAAATGTTTTTCATACATATGCAGAAGAAGCATGTGCAATGGAGTGTCTTGTTCTAGAATTTTCATTACAAGTGAAGCATGCACATCTGCAAGTAGAGGCAAACATATAGAATGATTGGGCCAAAGAACCACGCCTAGCCTTAGAGAAGAATGTGATGAGCCACTGTCCTGTCAGCATTTATTCCACTGTCTTAGATTCATCTTAAAGCTCTGTCCTACCCACTATTAAGCAATATACCAACATGGCAGAAACATCTTAACCTATGAGCGCAAGGGGCCGCAGGACATTACTATGCATCTCTTATTCCAGTGTTGCTATCAGTGTATATGATCCTCTACAGCCTGTGCTGTGCGCTGCTCGCCCCTCCACTCAGCTCCAGCACTGCAGGAGCAGGGGTCACACCAGCCTGTACTTCCCCGTCCTCTCTCCAGCCCCTATGTGCCTTGCAGCAGCCCAGTACAATGCCAGCAAATGAGGTTGAAAAACTGGAAGGGAAAAGAGTTGTGCTGGGACTGGTAGGTATTCCTGTAATGCCTTGCACTCTATAATCTCCATCCTAGCAACCCAGCCTTCAGTGAGACTGGGGAGAAGAATATTAGTGAGATCCAAAGCCCTCTGAAATTTTAGTAATCTCCTACTGTCAGACTTCTTAGACAAAAGAGCTTCTTTTGATATTGATGATGTATGTTTTCTTCCTTTTGCAGCATTTTAATTCCCCATCTAGAAAAGAATTATGCTTATCCAAAAGTCTGGAAATTTAATTTTTTTTTTTTTTTAAACTTCATTGCTATTACTAAGCAAGACCAGCTTAGTAAGCTGTCTTCACAGCTACAGATCACTGTATTCTGTTTTAGGAACCACTGATGTAACACTAATAAGCTCACTTATCCACAACATATGCCAACTGCCATGCTCAAAAAGGCTCTGCAAGATGGCACATCCTTTGGATGTAGAGCAGAATGCTCTCCCAAACCTTATCAACCAAGATCCCGGTTTCATTGCTGGTCTCAAGTATTCATAGCTGTTGGTAACAAGAGAAACAAAGTTACCAGAACTTTAAAACCCAATCTGATACACATCAGACACCATACTTTGTAAAAGAGTTTTTCAGCTATGTTAAAGAAAAAGGATCCCTCCCGCTCTCAGTCTGCTGAGGACAACTTTTCCAGAAGTCTTAACAAATCTACCACAAGCAATGATTCATTGGCTTGATTCAAGTATGTAACTAGGCACCTTACAACACAGGGCCACGCCTGATACGATAATGAATGACACAGATAACATTATACTTTTTTTTTTTAAAAAAAAACAACTCGTATTCTTCTTGAGGTTTTATGTATACAGTTCTTTTTAATCACATTAGAAATTTGTTTTAATGACACATACACAAAGAAACAGCAACTAAAACATGGGGAAATTTTAGATCTTTGCCATTTCTTATTTTTTAGTTGGCAAACACAGATCTAACTTTTGCATATTAAATTTGCAGTGATCAACTGTACCATGAAGAAAGAAAAATGCTTTCATTAGCTCATGTCTACTTTTTCAGACTTGTACTTGGCCATTTAAATGGCATTTTAAAACCGTACATACTCCTTGGTTTTGCTCATTGGAGTCTGTACTTAAAATAATGGTGAAAACCAACCTAGAGCATTGTTTTAATGCACAGATGTGACTGGTTCTTCACTTTAGTCTCTCACATAGTGAGCTAACACACTATAGATAGTTATCTATATATAAACATTTCAGATGTGTTTTTTCAAACCCTACCAATTACATAGGTTTACTAACCCCAAAACTACAGCAAGTTTATAATAATTTAGCAAGAACTTATCCAGGTTGAAATGCACATTTCAAAGGGATAACAAATACTTGTTCTGTTGATTAAATACTTGTCCTCACATTTCTAACTAATTCATTCATTAGTAGGTAGATTACTATCCCTTTGGATTCTCAAAGCTCCATCTACCTGTACCTCCAGTTACTCCTTCATTTTCTGGCCAATGTTATTCTCCCAAATGTTTAAAACAGATTGATGAAATACATTAGCATCTTAAGACCAAATCCTATTAAACTTATTCACACCAGTCCCCTTTCACTCTGCAAGTCACTTATGCTATGAAAGGTCCAGAGTCTGGCTCAATGCAACTCCAGAAAAGTAAGAATCACTACATCACCCTGTTTAAAAAAACAAAAGTATAACACAGACAACTTATCTCCATAAAATACACACATCAGTGATTGCGTTTTTGTGTGTGCAAAGCCAGAAGGTGGCTTAGGTCACGCGTGTAATGCCAGCCTAAAGAAAAAAGAAAAAAAAGCTGTAGCCTGACAACTAAAGATAAATGTGACGACTGTGGAAGACAACCCGGGAAGTTTTCCCAGCTTCTGCCACCGAGCTCGGACGGGGTTACTTTGCTGCAGGCCTGCTCAAAGACAGGGCGCACAAGCAGCCCCGTCCTCGCTCGGGCACGGGAACCCGCTCCCCTCGGTTTAAGGGCGGCAGCCTTAAACCCCGAAACGCGGGCGCCAAGTGGACTCCGGAGAGGCATCGTTAAGGCAGTTCCCTCTCGGCGGCCGCGGCTCCCGTTACGGCCCGAGGGGCCGCTCCCTCCGTTCTTCGGTTCCTGAAGAAAGGAGGCGCGACGCCGGCCTTTCTCCGCGGAGGAGCCGAGGCCAGGCCCTACCGCCCGCCAGGCCAATGTCCCGGACCCGCGGCGACTCCCGAGCCCCGGCCCGGAGAGCGCCGAGCCCAGGCCCGGCCCCGCCCCACCGCCGGCCCGTTCCGGGTGCGCAGCCTATCAGCCTCGGCCACAACACCGGGCTCCGCCAACCGGGGCCGCTCCCGCAGCCGCCGCTCGCCTGCCTCCCCTCCCCCGCCGAGCAGGTGCCGGCGGAGCAGCCCCGGCCTCGGGCCCCGGAGAGGCGAGGGGCGGCACCGCAGCGGGGCCGGAGGCCGCCACCCGGCCCGAGGCACGTTCCCGGCGCGCACGAGCGGGGCGAGCGGGAAGACGCTGGCGGCCGGGAGGAAGAGCCCCGAGGCCCGCCGGCCACCCCCACGCCACCCAACCCAGGCCGATGCTTCCCCCGGCGGGACCGCGGCGGGCCGGGCGGGGGAGCGGCGGGGAAGGGCAGTGCTGTAGGGAGCGCCAGTCGCTCACCAGGAGGAGGAGGAGGCGGCAGCCAGGGTCAGGCAGGAGCGGGAAGATGGCGGGTCTCATGGTAGATCGGGCGCCCGGGAGGGGGAGAAACGCGGCTCCCACTCTCCGCCGCGGCGGCTCCTCACTTCCCCCGTCGCCAGGAAACACCCGGGCAAGTTCCACCGCGGGGCCCCGCGCTCCCCGCCTCCGCCGCTCACTTCCGGGTTTCCGCGCTGCGCGGGACACGCCGGGAAACGTAGTTACAACTGCGTCCACCTCGCAGGAAGGGACGGCAAGGAAGGAGGGGTAGGAGGGGCAGCGGCGCTCCCAGAACGCACCGGGGCTGCCCGCGCGTGGGCCCCGGCCCCGCCTGGCCGGTGAGGGGTGGGGCCTGGTGGCAGCGCAATGAGGAGGCGGGTGGGGTCGAGGTGAGTTACGGGGCGCAGCTGCAGCGGCGGGGAGGGGAGGGAGGGAGGGAGGGAGGGAAGGAAGGAAGGAGGCGGCTGTCACCGCCCGGGCGTGGCAGGGTTAACCCTTCCCGCCTTGGTGGCGGGGGTGTCCCATGGTACGGCAGCTCTTTCCGCTCTTGATCGGACGCTGGGGCTCGTTATGGGTCTCGGGGGGCTGCGACCCCTCTCTCTCCGGGCGGGGTGTCCCGGCCAGCCCTGGGCGGTGGCGGGAGGCAGCCTCGTTGCTGAGGCGGGTGGCGAGTCGTGTTCCGCGGGGGCCTGGGCGGGTTGGGCGGCCCCCGCGGAAAGTTATCTGCGTTTCGTTTGGCATCGCTGGGTCCCGCGTTGGCCCCTCAGGCGCCGGGACGGGGCAGGCGGCTTTGGCTGCGGGAAGATGGAGGGGTATTGAGGCGCCATGGGCGTTGGGGTCTTCGTTTCCTCGGAGCTGGGGAAGCCACTTCTGCTTGTGGTGCGGGGGAGAAAGGCAACCCTGCGTGAGGGGAAAGTTTAGCTTGATACTAGGGTTAAAGTGAAACGTCATCATTCGTTTTTATTCCTTGACGCTTCAACAGATCCATGCTTTTTCTAACTTCCTGAGTTCTAAAATGCTGAAAAGGAAGAAGACCTAAAGTTTGGTGCTTCCTCCTCTCCCAGTAAAACTTTGGACCTTACAGTATTGCTTTGAGACCTTGCAGAGCTGTTTCAGAAAGATCATGGAGAGCTGTACTTTGTGTTCTTCGCATTTCCAGTATGTACACAAGAGTGAGGAGTGAAACGGGGCATAACGCTATTTAAAAGAAAATCCTTTACATCAGCTTTTTGCAAGTCAAGCCCAATTTGGCTTCAAAGAAAGCCCGCCAGGCTCAGACTTTATGTGTGACCCTGCAAAAATCATTTGGCCTGTCAGTTTCATGAGCGGAAAATGCCAGTATATATATATACACAACTCATGGCTTTTTTTATAGTCTGAAACTGGAACTTAACTTTTATCAGTTCTGCTATGCCTGCCTTAAGAACCTGTGCTCCTCAAGCTGTAGAATGAATGTCTTCTGAATTCATTCACATTTGAAAAATACTTTGGTATTTTTTTACAGTAGCTCATTTTTCACTTGGAAACTTCATCAGTAAAATGTGATAGAGTGATCTTGTTTAAATTTTAACAACTTTGTGTTTTGATGAACAGAAAAATGATGCAATTCTGATTATCTGTGTAATACAAAGTAGAATTATCATAGTTTGGTATAAAATTTCACATACATTGAAGAGCTCTTGGTGTCCGTGTGACTGTCCATTTCAGGTGACTTGACAAGGCTAATCTTTTTCAACATATGAGCTTAAAGAAGAAAAAGTGAATTATTTACTTGATTCCAGTAATACAATGCATATTACAGATATGTTATTTTTTATAAACAGATCTTGTAGTTATTGCTTGATTTTTGTTGTTTTTTATGCCTAATGAATAAATGCCTCGTTTTTGTTAATGAGGATCTCTATCAAGTCCTCCAAACACCAGTTCATCTGTTTGTTATATACATGAGAGAAGTATCTGAGGAAAGTTACATATTTTCCTCCTATAGTTCCTCTTAATATTTCAGAATTTCTCTGATGCAGAATTAGCTCTTTCAATGGAGTTAAGATACTGTACTGAGAATTGCTGTAGAGATAATTGGTTGCTTCTTTCACCTGTATGACTACTGACACTTTATGCAGATGTGGCTCTTGTTTTCATCTGGAAATTATGAACGCCTTTCATTATTTATTCTCTTCTGTATGCAGTCAGTTTTATACAATTGTTGATGTAGTTGGGATGTTTCTGTGCTTTACTAAGTTCTCCAGTATTGGCTTAATTTCAAACACTGCTGCCCCTGGATATTTTATATTATAGTTTATTTGCTTGTGCAAGGGTAACATGTAAAGAAAATGGAGGAAAATATGTCGGTGATAACTTTGGGGAATAAAACTAGTATCTCAAAATTCCAACAAGTGTAAAACTCCAATGGTGCATAGAGGTCCACTTAATAATGTAGAGTCCTGATGTATGCCCTGTATCCAGAGGAAACGTTTGAGGAAAAGTTAAAGACAAGCTGTACTCTTTTATGCCAAGTGCATATTAAACTATGTAGCACATGATCCATCTCTGCAGCGTTTTCCTTTCTCTTTCCTCTCATCCAGATTGCAGTTGAGTATTGTAGTTTCCTTCATATAGCAGGCAAGTTTATATAGCTATAGGAATACCCAAGGAGAAAAAAAGTAATCATTAAGTAGGGGAAGGCACTGTGACTACTTGTAACTGACGGGCAGTTTCATGTTGTCCCTTTTGGTTTCTTCAGATTTGCCTGAATCAGAAAGCCTCATCTGCTTTTATCCAGTATAATGTAGAGAAGATAAAAGAAAGCATAAAGCCAACTGCTAGGTTGGGAGGAAGTGTTTAGCTTTGAATGAAACATATCCATTATGTGTCCTAAAAAGTCATAAAAACAGTTTTGTAGGAGGAGAGGATACCTGGGAAGCAGAGAATGGTGCAAGTATTTTGAAAGATGTGGATATTCTTTATCCTCCTTAAAAGGAAGCACTGATTGTAGCTAGCACTGGGAATGTTTGAAGGGCTGTTACATTAAAAATAAAACAATTGTGCTTTATGTCTTAAAGTGTATTTGGGCTTGTTTGGGCTTGTGTAAGCTCTGTCCACCATGCCTTGTCATATATGCATCTGCACTTCCTTTGGCTTTCTTAAGCACGAAGTCAAGGTGAACTTTTCTGTAATTTGTTGTGTATTATGGCACTGTTAGCCTGTCTTACATGGCTCTAAAAGTGGAAGTGTTGTTAACCTGCTGCCACATTAGACTCTTTTTACTACTTTCTGTTCTTTGCTCCTAGAAGTCAACAAAGCTATGAATCCATTAATGATACAGTTCTGATTGTGGAAAGGATTACCTACATATGTGGTAAAGCAAGTGTGTCAAAAAAATGTTCAATGGCTTTTCTGAAATGTAGAGAGGCTCACCAAAGTCAGTAAGGATGGAACCATTCATGACTTCCAACATCATCGCTGTCATGTTATTCTGAGGCTCATGGAAGAGGAGAGCAATAGGATAGGATCATATTGTTCCATAGGTTTCAGATGACCGGAAATGGCTCCGGAACTATTAATGAGAAAAAATACTTTCATCAAGTTATGTGAGCGTCCTCACAATTCTGTACCATCGTTATCAACAGGGTGCACCAGTGCTGGTGTAGAAGCAAGTAACTATTGTACTCTAATAACTGATCGCTTCAGACAGGTACAAATGCCATACATGCTTCATGTTGGCAAGTTTGTTTTTGGGTAAGTGATCAGGGTGATTTCTGAAATAATTTTATAGGGATCCCTGAAACAAAAGTTGGGTTTGGAGAAACTGCTTGTTTTATTAAAGTGTAGTGAGCCATTGCATATTTCCATAACACACGTTCTCTAAGGAGTGCTAAAGTTAGGCAATACCATACTTACTTCTGGTTCTGAAGTGGCCAACAGACGGCAGAGGGAGATCTGTGAACACAAGCAAGGAAGTGTTCCAGTAGTGAGGATTTCCTGTATGTGTACTCGAGGAAACTGGCATTTCATGCCTTTCTAGTCACACCAGTACTAGTTTTTGTTGGGGAGAGGTTGGAAGGTAAGGTGTTACATTTCTTAGGACCTGATGAACCTACTTTAATGGCTCAGGAAAACTCAACTAGACAGACTTCAGGGAAGGAGAGTTCAGCGGTGCAGTTAGCTGTTGAAAGCAGCAGCATAGCATGCACTTGGCTGAGGACAAGATGGAGAAGCAACAATTTAGACACTAGTGTGTTAAAAGCTTTGCCTGCAGTTATTGTGTGATATATTTTAGATAATGTCTGAGTTACACCTGAGTGTTTTCCTGTTGCGTGCATGCAGTATATTGATGTGTTGTTGAGCAGGTTTGCACAACCACATGGCTCTATATTTGTGCTTCTTCCAAGGATGTGGTATAAACTAATACTGTGATTCTGCAGATGTTGAGTAACTGATTAGATTTACCATGAAGCTTCCTGTATTAATTTTCTCATCAGCTCTCCAAGGAAGTTTGGAGCTTGTGAAGAAGAGTCTACAATTATATGAGAGTATTAAGTCATATTTGGTGGGTTTTTTTGTTTGTTTGCAGGTAAAGGTCTTTACCTTTATTACTTCATGCTTAATATTTGCTGTAGAAATTTTCACTTAATTTTACATAAAAGTGAATGTTTTTTCTGGTGTTTTAATAAGATTTCCTCCCAACACTGGTATGTATCCATCTGCAGTTATCTTAATAACAACAGATGCTGTTAGCAATATATAATTCATAGAACAAATAGACCAAAGATGGTTGAAAATAACAGTTGAAGCAAAACAGCTTTCTCTTGCTGTTTTCCAAATGTACTGTGATGTAAATGTGGGACATGAAAAAAGGAGTATATTTAAATGAACATGGAACAGAAGATGAGGTGAAAAATTCTCAGAATTCAGTAGACAGCCTTAGCGATACCTCCTCTTTTTTTTGTGGTTTGTACAGTTATTGTTTGCTCACCTGAGTTTGTTTTCCATTCCAAATGTGAAGTGTGGTAAGAATTGAAAACAGAAGTTCAAGTGTTTGATACTTTTGGAGAAAACCAACAGTTTTTCAAGTGTACAGGCCCTTCTTCATTTCTGAAGTGGTGTGTGGTCCTGAGCTGGTCATTAGCAAGATCTTGAGGCAGTGGTAGTTCAGCAAAAGTAGCATTTCTGTTTCAGAAGAGGCTAGGAAGGCAACTGTAGTAGTAGATATTATTTAGGAAATAAATAGGGAATAGAGAGTGGCATTATACTGCTGCATATGTTTTGCCCACATCTTGAATAACTAGTGGAATTTTCTTTCTATTGCAAAAGGGTTAGAACAGAACTGTGAAAATGTCCAAAAAAGGGCAATTAATAGTCATGCATAAAGAAAAGCTGCTGCCTGGGTGACAGCTAAGTAAGCTATGACACTCTCTTCTAGAGGAAGATATGATCGGGGAGGATATGTTAAGAATCTGTAGAATAATTACTGATGGATAAGAACTGTTTATTTATTGTCCCTTCCAGGACAAGGATTAAGGGTCCTCAGATGGCAAGAGCCAGGACAAGAAAGATGAAAGCAAGCGGTTTGTCCATAGAGCGTTTGGTTGTGGCACGGAACTCCTTGCCAATAGATGTTGTGGATGCTATAAGTTTGCATAATCTGAAGAGGAGAGTGGACATGTTTATAGTAGAAAAATTATTTGAAAAAAGTTAACAGAATTTGCAGAGTAGTAAATACACAGAAACCAAGTCCCCCTTAGGAAGGGATTGAATTAGAAATAATGGCAGGTTGGGAGAGTATTTGGAAGAGTGAGACAAAATCATATTCATATATGTAGAATCATAGAGTCTTTGGGTGGAAAGGGACCTTTAAAGCTCATCTAGTCCAGCCCCCCTGCAATGAGCAGGGACATCTTCAACTAGAGCAGGTTGCTCAGAGCCCCGTCCAACCTGACCTTGAATGTTGCCGGGGATGGAGCATCTACCACCTCTCTGGGCAACCTCCTGCAATATTTCACCACTCTCATTGTGAAAAATTTCTTTCTTCTATCTAGTCTAAATTTGCCCTCTTTTAATTGAAAACCGTTACCCCTTGTCCTGCCGCTACAGGCCCTGCTAAGAAGTCTGTCCCCATCTTTCTTAGAAGCTCCCTATAAGTATTGAAAGGCTACAATCAAGTCTCCCCGGAGCCTTCTCTTCAGGCTGAACAACTCCAACTCTCTCAGCCTGTCCTCATAGGAGAGTTGTTCCATCCTTCTGATCATTTTGATGGCCCTCCTCTGGACCCTCTCAAACAGGTCCATGTCTTTCCTGTGCTGAGGGCTCCAGAGCTGGACGCAGGACTCCAGGTGGGGTCTCACCAGAGCAGAGGAGAGGGGCAGAATCCCCTCCCTCGACCTGTTGGCCACGTTGCTTTGGATGCAGCCCAGGATATGGTTGGCCTTCGGCAAGCGCACATTGCCGGCTCATGTCCAGCTTTCCATCCACCAGTACCCCCAAGTCCTTCTCGGCAGGGCTGCTCTCAATCCCTTCACCTCCAGCCTGTACTGATACTGGAGGTTGCCCCAACCCAGGTGCAGGACCCTGTACTTGGCCATGTTGAACCTCATGAGGTTTTCACACTGGCCCGTTCCTTGAGCTTGTCCAGATCCCTCTGCATAGCAACCCATCCCTCAGGCATGTTAATTGTTATATGTGTGTGTATGTATATATGTGTATATATGTATATATGTGTATATATGTATTTGCTCTGTTCTTTCTGTTCTTTGGCATCTATCATTGACCAGTTTGAGACAGGATTTAGATCCAGACTTCGGGTCTAATTCATTGTGGCTTTTCTTACGTGCACATTTTCCCACTTCTGTTCAGGTTTTAAGAACACATGATCTAGAAAGCTGATCTGATTATTTCAGTTATGCCAGTTGGTCTAATAAAAGATACTACTTCAGTTTATAAACCTCGTCCATAGACCATCATGGTAAAATACCACCAGATATCCAGTACTGGAGGAATATATCAAGTTGATACTTGATAACAAACTTCAATGGTCACTGAATTGAAGCATGCATGCCCACAGTCTGAAGAAGTGTCTGTGGGATTTCTAGATAAACACTATCCTATTTGCAGACTTTTGCAAAGCTTATTCACTGAAATCTGTGTTGAAGGCAACAAAACTGTAATATATATATGTGTATATCACCTTAATGTAGGCTTTTCCTGGTTGAATCTTGACTAAAGGTAGATTTAATCCACAAGATGAGAAACGTGTTTGTTCTTTTCTGTTTTTAACAGAACAGTTTATTCTCTTTAGCATTGTTTGAGTCATTTTAATGACTCATTATAAAATCCATTCTATTTTACTGGTTTTTTTCTAGAACTGAATTCCTACAAAAAATGTTGGTGTTGCAAATCTGACCGATGGTAATACCTTGAAAGAGCATGAATATTTCAGCAAACTGCCTCTTCAGTGGTTCCTCGTTAGCATCTGAAGTGCATGCTGCTGCTGTTAATGGAGATAAGAGTATCCTCCAAAAGCTAATAGCAGGTAAATGTTTTCATTGTAGATGCATTTGGATCGCTTCAGAACTGAAGCTTTTTGGTTTTGACATACTGCTCTGATCTTTAAGATATGTTTTAATTTCTTGATTATATGTATTTCTAGAATAATTGTAGTCCTGAAAATAGGACTGATTTTTGTTGCTTCTTATTATCTGTTGCCTTTGATTGGTACTTCTGTGTGAAGTAAAATATAAAACTGGTAAGTGATATAACCAGAAGAGTTATTCAGGACTCATGTTTCAGGGAATTTGAAATTCTGAAGTGCGTTAGGCTGAAATATTTTGGTCCAAAATCCTTATTTTTTGAATCCTTGCTTCTGTGGGAAATTGGATAAACTTGTTTTTACAGATCATTTATTATAGTTAATGCAGTCTTGTCACAGGGTAGTATTTGGGGGCAAAATATGCCAGCCCTATTTGTTACTTTGATTCTGATACACTAACAATGTTTCCCAAGACAAATTAAATGTAAAGAGAGAGACCTGTCCTATTGAAGCTGAAGTAAAAAAAAAAAAAATTCCCATCCATTAAAAAGCCCAGGATTTCACCTTCCCTCTCTGTCCAAGAACTATATGGCATTCCAGGTTAGTAGTTTTCAAAAGCAGTATATGTTCTGTGTTCCAAAAGCAATCTTACATACATTTGGAAGGCTGTCATGATAGGTGAAGACTTTGATTTTCAGAGTTTCTCATTAAATGCAATTCCAGATGATACCGTAGAAGTTTCATTTGCTCAGACTTTTTTGAAAATCCCATTCCTGGAGCTTGGTGATGGTGAAGGACTGTGAAATAATAAGAAATTTAGTCTGGATTTATGCCATTAACTGTTAGTTTTAATGCATGTAAAGGATTTAATGGTAATCGCATTAAACCAACAGTGAAGTTTCTTTATGTCTCTGAGCTGTGTTAAAGACAAGATAGTAAACTATGTGGATCTATTATCTGAGCTGCATAGAAAGCAGTAAATAGTTTTTTACAAGGTAAATTTGTCTCTAAAAAGACAATTAGAAGTGATTTAACTCAAACAGGAGAAAAAGTTTCAGGGAACTGACTTTACAGAAGCTGCACTGGTTGAAACAAATATTTTTTGTTGGGCCTTTGACTTTATTTAGTCATATGATGGCTTAAACATTTAATGCTATCTGTTCACTCTTCTGTAGAACATTTTGTAAACAATGTATCAGCAGCTGATGTGCAGATGCTTCTAGAAATCTATGGCATACAACTACAAAGTAGCTTTAAACATCTGAGGTTTTTTTAAGTTCTCTGCCTGCGTATATGGAAGGGGAAAAATAGTCTGAGCTTTCAAATCCTGGCTAACAATCAGAAGCGACAACAAAGAGTTTTTGCTGACTTCAGTATGTTTTTGCTAATCTCACAGCCACAAGATGTATTTTGAAAATGCAAAGGAACAAGTACTTCTGTGCTGCTGGTACACCTTGTCAAATCTACCACAAAATAGCCATTAGAACCAGATATGGAAATCACTATTCTTTTAATGGCAATCGTGCAGCAACAAAATAAAAATGTGGTATGTTATTTTTACATGGGAGAGAAAACTGTTTAATCCTTGCAGCCTTTGCTATAATAGCAAAATTTAGCTTTTCTGCTTTATCGTGTTTTGACAGGATATGACACAAACCTCACTTTTAGCCAGGACAGGACCAAAAAATAAGTATTGCCTAGCAGAAGAAGAATGCATCAGAGTAATATTTTTAGCTGTTTACCAGGCACTGTTGAAAGTATAACTTGATGCCAGAAGTAAATTGAGCAATTGGTGTTATTCACTGAACTTCATGACTGCACTTAGCAGCAGCAGCATTTAATTCAGGACAGTACTTCAGCGTTATGTGTGCGTATGCTGGATTGCTGAACAACATTCTCCTAACACACTCAGGCTTTGCATCTTGATTATGTGGCTAGTGGTATAGGCAGAAACATAAAGCCTGAATTTCTGCTTCTTTTAGGGAGAGCTTTTTACCCCCAAATTCATTATTATTTTCCTGTTTGAGTTTTTCCTATTCGATTATTAACATAGGAGGGGCATAGCGGCTGATTAAACAGTCTCTTAGAGCAACCCCTCTAACCTGTTTGGTGGTTGTTCCTTTTCCCATCTGTAGCTTGATGGAGCATGTGTGACAGTGTACAAACATATACATTGTTTGCATATAACTCAAGAGTATGGACACGTGTAATCTGCTGCCCCATAGCCTGTGATTTTAAAGGAGGAGGTGTTTGAAGTAATGCAGTGTGTTCTGGCTACTGTGTTCCTATGGGTTAATTACCATAAAGCACAGTACATGCCAAGTGTTTATTCTATAACCAATGCTCTAACAAAAGCGTGCTGATTGTTTGCATTGCATGAGCTGCTTAATACTGTATAACATTGTGTTAGGATTGTATGATACCAGGCTTTGGGGAATACTCACAGTATTTTCTGTGTTTTATACAACACCGAACATGTCTTTAATTAACAGTTCTTCAGTGTTAGAACCCATCTATGATTTTAATCCTAGGCAAAAGGGAGCCAAAGTTAATTTTGTATTTTGCATTTAGCGCTTTTATGTACAGTTTCAGGAAGATGCATCTAAGTGTTTTAATTGTTTATAAGAACTCAATAATGTGGATAATAGTCATTATACTGAGGTGTTCGTTCAGTCCAACTCCTCATTCTAAAACCCTTATGTATTGCTGGCATACAAGTGCTTCTGAAACTCTGATGCAATGTTTCATTGCAAATGTTAACTATAAAAATAAATTCTGAGTTGCAAATATGCAGTTTTGCATGTTTTTGCCTGATTCTGTGATTCTGTCTTCCATGTTCTGCAATGTGGGAGGTCGAATAAAATTCGAATCAGATACTACAAAAGGCAAGATTCTTGCAAGTAACAGGAGATGGTCTTTCTTTTAATAACGGAGCAGATTCATGTCCTTCTCTTGCTGTTTCTCCTCTTCTGATTTGAAAAATGTGTGATGTGACTGCTTGCACAGACTGTGAGGAAGTGATGAGGTGTGAAGATGAGAGTAAAATTTTGGACTTGGGCCACTTGATTCCATGGTGTTCATGACTTCCAGTGGCAACAAGCTTATGAAATGCGTAATCTGGGTGGGGTGAGGATGTTTATCCTGAAAGGGAAGGGATCAGACAAACTTCCATTCTTAGGTCTGTGGAAGAGAATATAATTTTGTCATGGCACATTCTAGATATACCAATATGTGGACGTTTAGAAGGCTACCTGTGCTTCCTTGATTGCAGAAAATAATAATTTACTGCAACTGTGCTGTGACATCCACAGGGTGCTGTGGTTAGTGCATTTCATCAGGTTAGTCCCCCTTAGCACCTGACAGTGATAGAGTAGCTCCTAGTCCTTGTCCCGTCTCTTACCCTGAGCAGAGACACACTCTTTCAGGGAAATGCCCACAGAACCATAACCATTCTAAGGGCCTTACAGGGTCTTGTAAGCAAAGGAAATAATAACAAAAAGAAACCTGCTGTTAGCTGAAGATAGTTTCTTTCCCTTAAAAACCAGTGCAGCAGTTTCAGGCAAATCACTGACATCAGTTTTGAAGGTCTTGCTCATTCTTCACTCAAACTGTCTGCAATCATGGGAACTCTTTGTCATCAGCTACATCACTCTTTGGGAGCTGTACGTGAAATTATATGTTTGTTGCTCTACTTACCTGGGTTGTCCTTGAGCTTTAGGCCATTTTTGCTCATCTTGACTGTACCCATTTCTTTCCTTTAGTCTCTATGTTCTGTATGCCCGCTAACATTATTTAACAGAAAGGGAACTTGGAATTTGAGGGAGAGGGACTAGTTTTGCACACTGCTGATTTAAGAACAAGTTTTATATCAGCGTAAGCCATGTGTATGTGTCTTATTGGGAGAAATGCATGTTTATGTATTTCTTTTTAAAAACATGTGGTTGTCTAAGTCCCATAATCTTCAACAAATTTAAGACACTGTTGAGGCCATGTTAACACTGAACAGTGGAATATGGTTTAATGATGTCTAAAGTACCAGGCTGAACTAATAATGGAAGAGCACCTGACTATACTTAACTAATTAAACTGGCTTGTTGACTGGGAGCAGTGCCATATTAAATTATGCTTTGGACCTCATTATCTATATGTATCTGTATTACCTGCACAGGGCTGCATGGTTGTTCCTAACTGGCTTTGATGTTAATGTACATTACTGAATGGAAAAAAACATTTGTTGTTAGCTAAAATATTGAGACGTACGACATTGACAGTTTCACAATATGTATGTGTAACTTTAAAAATACTTCTTTCTAATAGTGGAGGAAAGAATTATCTTGAAACTGCATCCAGTTTGCAATGGAATTGTAATACTGTGAAATCAAAGTCTGGCAAATGTTTTTACAAGTTAGGGAAAATAAAAAAATGTGGATTCCCCTGTGTAACTCCTATGGTGCATCTTGAATTATTTCCTAATGGCCATGTAATTGGTTAAACAAGTGACATCTCTTTCTACATGCTGCTTTCTAATGCATTTAGTAAATGTTACAACTTTTCATTTTGAGTAGAAGAACTACAGTCTTCAATAATGAAAATAAGGTGACACTTAAGTGAATATTTAAAGACAATACATAAGCTTTTTTCTTAGAAAATGCTGATAAAATTTAGAATTTTAACAGCATCAAATGTGTACATAGAGTTAGTAAAAATTATATTACCTCTATTTTTTCACGTCAAGATGTAGTTACGTATAACAGGACATAAATAATAATCTAAATACCTTTCAGATTACACAGCTTTCAACTCCTCTTTAGCGACATATTACAAATTATTTTTAAAAGTCTTAAAAATTACTTTTAAATATGCTACCATAAAATAATTTTTTGATGTCTTTTGTTTCACTGTGAAGAGTAATGAATAAGATATATACGATACTTCTCTAATTCTAAGCAAAGTTCAGACCAGATTTTTATACAGCTTTTATGTAAGGTCCCACAGGAAAAAAATCACGTCTATAAATTTACAAATGTAATTTTCTATTATTGGATTTATTATTTGGTTTTTATTCAGTATAAAAATATACTTTGGTCATTTATTTATTGAAAAAATCCAGCACTCAGCTGTTATGCTTATTATGAGAATGTTTCTAAGGGTAAAAATGAGTAAAAGCTGATAAGGGTATGTGCAGTTCCCAGTGGCTTATCTACAGAAGGTGGAATCATAGCTATTCTGTATCTTCATTTATGTAGTAATACAGTAAGAAAAGACAGCATTTTCTTCAAACTGGTTGAAGTGCATAAAAAACCAAAACAAATGTATACATTTTTTTGCATACATGGAAGTCTAAAAAAATTAGATGAGAGAACTAGGATGTCGTGCTTTAAATGAGGCTGTTGATAGTATGGTGAGAATGTAAAATCTGTGGAAGGGAAGGCATCAATGCGGACAATGTTTTTGCTGTATACTTTGTGTTCTGATATATGTATCTATAGATAGATAGATGGATAGATATATTGCTTGGTTAAGAAGAAGAATCTAAAGATTAGTGTAAAGAGTAAACTCCTTGCTTGCAGTGTGAAGCGAATGCAAAAGCACTTCACCAAAGAAAATATTTAGGAAGGTCAAAGGGAAGCAAGCATAGCTAAACAGCAGTGTGAATGTGGATATTAAAAGCAAGATGTTCTTCAGAAAACATAAATTGTGTCTCAGGAAGGTAGATGCATGTCAGGAAAAGATTTTTTTTTTTTTTTTTATTTTTTTTTAGCAATAATTTGCTGGAGTTATAAATATTAATTATAAAACTAGTAGTAGATCATCAAGGTGAGCAGGCAGTCAGAGAAGACAAGGCCATGGGTGAGGAACAAAAAATTTTTTTCTATATCTGCATTCACAGAAGAGTTTGGAAAGGTTCTTAAACAGTTTTTTACAGAGCAGAAAGAGTTTTCTCAGTGCAACTTGCAATTTCTAAGCAAGAGAAGGTGTTACAGAATAAATCATGAGAACAACATAGTATTCACTCAACAGTTTTAAAGGAACTTGGAAATGAAATGAGTGAGCAAAGGATTGCTCTAACTGTCAATATCCTGCTTAAAAGTGTTTTTTGTGAGAGGCTTGGTTGGTAGGGAACAAATTTTAATCCTTGATATTTCCCTTGATTCACATTTAATCTGCTTGACTCTTCTGCTGGATGAATCAATAGAAATTATAATTAAGAATACAATTACTGGATATGTAGGTAAGTATAATATGCTGGGCAAGAGTGAAGGTTGTGTTTGTGAAGGAGAAGCATGCCTCTGCTGGAGTTCTTTTGAAGCATCAACAATCATGCTAACGAGGGAATACTTTAAAAGAAAAAACTAACTTTCCTGTTAAAATAATGTTCCTTGAACAACTGTAGATGACTGCTGCATGGGAGATGTATTTAGAGTTGGGATGTGTAGGATAGTTGATACCCATGAATTTACAGGTCCTAGTTTTCATGTAGTGACATAATAAATATGAAACTTTGTAGTGGAGGGTGCATAGTGGTTTGGTTTGTTTTTGTATTTTTACTGTGAATAGGCATACAATCTTTTGATTTTTTTTTTATAGGACTACAAAGTTATTATTTAGCTTGATTCCTGCCTTACTAACTGTATCGGTTCAAGAAAGCTTGAGAAGTAGTTTAGTAGTTTCCATATTATAAGGCACTATGAAATAAATAATGGTATTGATGTAGTATTGACATGTTTATGCTTTTTAAATAGATGTCGCTGTGAGTAGGCTTCGAAGATTTTTTTTTTTTAGTTACAATGTTCACAAGTTTTGGAAGTACTATTTGGTTTACTTGCTGTTGATATTTTTTAAAGTAATCTTTGCAGCCAAGATCTGTATAACTATTTAAAAATTATTTATAATTATGCCGCTGCAGAATGTTACTGGTGGTAGGTGTATTTGTGGAACTAATGCTTTCCAAATGTACTTTTTTCTCTAAATATATTTTGAAATTTCCTATAAATCTTAGTAAAAACATGGTAGAAGTTAGTAACTTTGGGTTTATGTTTTACTCCTTTGTTTTGATCACTTCATTTATAATGAGAAAGTAATACATTTAATCAAAGTACCCTTTTAATAAAAGAGTATTACTCTTAGATACTCATAGATTTAATTGTTTTACGTGATTTTTTAAAATTTTTTTCTTAGGAAACTCTGAGCTGAAAGATAAAGAGGACCAGTTTGGAAGAACTCCACTTATGTACTGTGTATTGGCTGACAGGCTGGACTGTGCAGAGGCATTGCTGAAGGCTGGAGCCGATGTTAATAGAGCTGATCGTAGCCGAAGAACTGCCCTCCATCTTGCTGCACAAAAGGTAATTATATTAAAAGTGCTCTGACATTGTATAAAATTGTGGCATTCCCAACAGATATAAAGGAGATTTTCTAGATTTTCTTGTATTAAGTAAGCATGTTGTATCTTTGGAAGCTTTCATTATTTTAGAGGCAAATAATGCTATGATTTTTTTTTTAAAAAACTTGGCCCATCCCAAAGTAAATCTTTGGAGGGTTATTTTTAATTTTTTAATTGTTTTACTCAGTGTATTTGTAGCTGTCTGCAGAGACAGTATAATTCATTGCTGTTTAAGAACTTGTACTTTCTAGGAAAAATAGTCCTTGTCTGTTCTGGGACAGCCAATTCTAAGTAAAGACTAAATTTTGTGCATTCTGATACTCTTTAGGATGTTACTATTAATTTCAGTGGATATAAAATCATATACTGTAAATTATTAATGCTGTGTCTGAGAACTTCAAGGATATGGAATATCAAATCCTTTCCAGGACTAGGAGGGAAATGCATTAGTGTCTGTTTTTCCTTCTACAACTTCAGTCTATAATATTGTCCAATGACATTGTCCCACTGAAGAGGTGCTAAAGGAAGTATTCAACAATAAAATAAAAGGTAATTTAAAGTGTAACTTCAGAGCTGCAATAAATTTTGAGTGTGTTTAGAGCTGGGGGAGGTGTCCACAGTTAGAGGAGAATGACCAAACTGCTGACAGAAGGAAAAAAAAAAAGTGGGTTGGCTAGCTAACCAAGGAGTTTGAGTTCATAAACTATGAAAAAGACTCCACAGAGAAGATTAAAAACTCATACTGAAAGGAACAGCTTTTTATTTACTATTTTAGCTTTTATGGTATGTTTAAAACTAACTGCTCAAAGTTAAAGTTGTTTTGGCTATCTAATCTGTGTCTTTTGGTGCCAGTTAGAATGCCTGCCATGATTCTGTTTATAACAACTTGCCCCTGTTCGTAATAATTCACATTGTTCAGATGTTTTATATAATTTTCAATGTAGTGTGCATTTTATTTTGTTTTATTTTAGTTAGGTTTACCTAAAGGTAGCTGTAGTATGGTCACAGTATTTAGTAAGGAAGGATGTATGTAATTGAATAGAGAACCGTTTGGGAAGAATATAGGATGACATTGTTCAGTCACACTTGCATGGGCGTCCATAGGGACTGTGTGGTCTGTGTTACTGCATCTCTTATTAATATTTTCAATTTACAAATTCCTTAGGTAAAAATGCAAACTAAAAACTAGTTTGAGTGCATTCTTGAAATGTGTACAGTAATGCACTATATTGCTTGACTACCATCGTAATCATAGAATCTTTGGCTTCGAAGGGGCCCTTTAAGGTCATCTAGTCCAACCTCCCCTGCAATGAGCAGGGACATCTTCAACTAGATCAGCTTGCTCAGAGCTCCGTCCAACCTGAATTTGAATGTTTCCAGGGATGGGGCATCTCCCACCTCTCTGGGCAACCTGTGCCAGTGTTTTACCACCCTCATTGTGAAAAATTTCTTCCTTAGATCTAGTCTAAATCTGTGTAGGTTATAGTTGGGTTAAAATAGGCTAATTCACCTATTTGATGAATGTATCTACATATCATAACACCCTGATGAAATATTTCAGTCATCATCATAACCTTATCTCTAGTGTACCATGGTTAACTTCGTACTTCTCAGTGACCACCTTACTATGAATGTTGTTTCGAAGATAAGTATTTCATAAACATAACAATGTCAGAGACTTAAAAAATTGCTATAAGATACTATATTTGCCTAGTGTTCATACAGGCTTTAGATTTTATGACCTGATAGGCAAATAAGCATTTTAAAATATTAAAAACTTAATTTTAAAAATTACATTTTCCCCAGGTTTTTAAAATCTTGTTTAGCGTATTAAAACAATATGAATTCTTGTTTAAATCTTTGTCTATATGTTCATATTGTGGATATTTGTATTGCAGCTATTCAAGGCAAGAGATATTTTGCCTTGGCATAATACCCTTGAACTGCATGTACTCTCCAGTTCCTTTATGTTGTGCTGCAATCATGAAAGGGCAGTTTGTACCATAGGATACTTGGACCATCTTAGATTTGTTTTCAGGTGACAATGCAGGTGAAAAAAAAGGTACTGTCTTTACCTCATGCTGTTTTAGCAGAAGATTTCGTGCTGTTACCCACTTACTGTGTAATGTACTAGATAGATGTGATTCACCCCATAGCCATGTTAGTGCTTGAGCCATCATAGTGCTGGGGTGACAACAAGCAGTCTGCCCTTGCAGATGCTCTGGATTTGGCTGACTGCTTAGCTGTCCTGTAAAACTGTGTTCCGTGCCTTCTGAGCAGTTACTCACTATTGGTGTCATCTTACGAAATTAACATTTCATGTGTGTAAAATTTTGTCATCAGTCTTTCCTTATTAACATTTTAAGATCTGCATGTCTGTCATGAATGCATTCTGCAAAATACATAAAATTAAAATTTAGAACAACTTCATGTTCCACACAGTTTTGTCTATTTAAACAGTGATTTGCATTCTTCCTATTCCTCTCTGATACTTGTGGTTTATGTTCTCCTCTAATATAAGGGCTAATTTTTTTTCTTCCCTCAAGTAAAAAAAAATAAATTTCCTCAGTAACCAAAACTAAAAGTTGACTTTCAGACAGAAAAAGAAAAATGCTGTAAGACCACCCATTTCCAAAATTTTGTGGTCAATGTTGATTAATCATGAATCTACATATTTACCAGGGCCACTTTATAGGGTTTTTTTGTTTTCAAGCTTGTGAGTCAGTCACTGTCCTGCACTTCTTCAAAACAGGTTTACATGACTTTCTGAATCTCCATTCATTTGTAGTCACAGAATGACAGTGCTTGGAGATTTCAAATTCCTAAACTGCACTTGAGTTCCATCCTCATTTTAATTTTCTTTGGAGAGAGAAGTTAAGATTGATGTACAGACCTTTACATGCAACCAGTGAAGAGGCAGGAAAGAGAAGAGACTTTTCCCACACAAGTTCTCAACTAAAGCAGATGAATATAAAATTGTTAGGTTTCCTGAGTATGAACCTTCTTCTCTAGGTACTAGAATTACTTTTGCCCTTTTTTGCTGTCTCTTGGGAGTGCTTTGGGAACACATCTTACTCATTAGATTGCAGCAGACATCCTGAGGGCTAGAGTTTTTGCCAGAATGTTTGAGTCTCTTTAGGTTATCATTCTGCAGGCTTCCTTTACATGTCTCTTTACAGGAGTTCTTCTGAAACTGTCTTGCAGTTGATTTGGCAAAAAAATGGTCTCTGCTGTATTTGGGAGCCACAGAGCTGTCTCAGAGGCAAAGCATTTGTGAGAAGATATTCTTCTAATGCCAAACAGAAAGAATGATTTAGCCATCTTGCACAGAGGAAGCTGAATGTCTTCCTTCATGTGTTTAGATTCAAGGTGGTGACTCTCCCACAAATAATGCTGGTTATTGAAAGAAAAATTGGTTTCATTCGCTGCAGGGTGCTTTTTGCCTTTTGTCTGTCAGAGGATCTTGCAATACTTCTTTCCCTCAGTATCAGCTAAAACTACAGCCGATATAAGGTTCTTTCCTTTCTTTTCTCTCCAGCATCAAATAACTGTGCAAAGGTATTGGTAGAAATGCCTGCTTACTTGAGATGAAACTATTCCTGTTTGTCTGTCTGGAGACTTCACTGAAGGACTAGCCAACATGCCAGTTCATGTCTTTCAGTCCTAGTAAAATCATGTGCATGTTTTTTTTTTATCCCTGTTATAGAACAAACATTCAGGTATGTGGCATAGCCCCAAACTCAATCATAAATCATCAGTATTATATAAAACGAATTAGGAGTCTTAATCACCTTTCTTCTCTAAGATGGATTTCTGTTTGGATAGGACTTAAATGAATAGCTGTAACATCATTCCATTAACACTTACATAACTAGCTTGACTACACCTGTGTGATTTACAAGCCTGGCTAGAACTGGTGAGTGTGTGTTTACGTATACATATGTACATACCAGCTCTCAATTATGTTTTATTTTTATTTTTAACTTCCACCTTTTTGCAAGTTATATACTTCCAACTATTGTCTGCAGAAGAAAGACAACTTTTGCTCCCCATCATGTTTCTTATTACTGCTGCATAAGGATTTTACTTAGTAAAAGCATTTCTTCCAGTCCTCCAAAAAGGCAGCAATCGCATCCCATGATCAAAATTCAAATCCTCATTAGCTGATAATACAGAGGTTCTTCCTAAATTACAGGTAAAAATTACAGAATTACCCGTTGGTCACAGAAAACGTTATCTGATATGATAGGAGGGTCTCACAGTACTTCCTCAATCCTTCACCTTTTCCTAATGGCATCTCTAACTCCTTTTTAAGTAGTTTATTATTTGCAGTTTCATAGTTGATCTCTTCAGAAGACCCGAGTTCTTCTGGTGCACTCAAGTACCTTTGCTTGTTGTCCCACAAGTGTCCTACCAGTCATCTTTCAGAACTGAGTTGTCAAAAGCTGTATTTTGCTTTGGATATCAATGAACAGTATCAAAATTTCTGCACTTGACATAAATGCTCTCCATAGGCTCTATCAAAAATACTTATGATAGCATAGCTAGGCAGACTGACCTATGCTATTCCATGTTCTTTCAGTTCCAAGGGTTTCAACATAGGTAAAAAGTGAGGGTGACCTAATTATTTCAGTAACCCCGTCTAATGTGTTTTTAATATCTAGGTCATCTTTACCAGTTAGTGAGGAAACTGGGGTCTCAGAACTCAAAGTCTCTGTGTCATCCTTGTCTTGCCATGCTTCGTCCAAATGGCTTTTGTCACTGGAGCATGTCTATAAAGCAATACCTGGAAAGATATATCAGCTTCTAAACAAAGAGTTCTTGTAATCTCTCTCTCTCAGACTTCATTAATGTCATTCTCGAAGTAAGAGTTAAGATATTCTTTTATTTATTGGTCCAGCTAGCCACCTTTCTGTGATAGCAGATTAAGTGTAAGTGTTCTCACACCTTTCTTTGCAGAAAGTTCCTAAAGTTAATGAGGTAGGGTCAGAAATTTCAGCTGATAATACTACTTGAAATAGCAATGCTTTTTGAAAACAACTATGGTTATACATTGGTATGATAACTTTTGCTGAGTGGTTGCTTAATGATAATAATTATATTCTTAATGTTGTCTTCCATTTGGTGATAGACATCCTTTGTATTACAGCTTTTAAGCTTTATACCTCTGTTGGTCTGGAAAAGATTCTTAGCATGAGTAAGGAGCTAGAAAGTTAAAGTCTTTGCTTAAATGTAACAAATATATCTTTTACTCTTGATGAAAAATATTTAAAATTTACTACAATGCAATGTGATGCAATGGGGTGAGAATAATCTCAAGTAACTGTGGAAATTTACATTGCAGACATCTAAATCTGAGCTAGTCATCTAGACCACTTTTAAAGTTAATGTGCTTTAGGGTGCAGTTCATTCACCCTAGATTAAAGATGAGTACCTTAGGACACACTGACCAGCCAAGTCATCCTTTTAGGCATCTGACTGATGTAGGTTTTTATGTCATCGATGTCTAAATTGTGACAAATTAATCTTACCCAAGGCATACATTTTTTAGCAAGGTATCTTTTTCAAATCTTCATTGACATGATCTTTTGTAGTATTTGTCTTTTTTTCATCAGGACTTACGATGGAGATGTTTGTCATGGTTTAACCCCACCAGCAACTAAGCACCACTCAGACACTTGCTCACTCCCCACGGTGGGATGGGGGAGAGAATTGGAAGAGTAAAAGTGAGGAAACTTATGGTTTGAGATAAAGACAGTTTAATAGGGAAAGCAAAAGCTGCGCACACAAGCAAAACAAACCAAGGAATTCATTCACCACTCCCTATGGGTAGGCAGGTGTTCAGCCATCTCCAGGCAAGCAGGGCTCCATCATTCGCTACGGTTACTTGGGAAGGCAAACACCATCACTCTGAATGTCCTCCCCTCCCCTTCCTTCTGCTTCCCTCAGCTTTATGTACTGAGCATGACATCGTATGGTATGGAATATCGCTTTGGCTAGCCTGGGTCAGCTGTCCTGGCTGTGTCCCCTCCCAGCTCCCCGTGCACCCCCAGCTTCCTCGCTGGCAGCCCAGCATGAGGAACGGGCCAGTCTGTGACTGCTTAGCGACAACCCAAAACATTAGGATGTTATCAAAATTTTTTCATCCCAAATCAAAAACACAGCCTCATACCAGCTTCTATGAAAGAAATTAACTCTATCTCAGCTGAAACCAGGACAGTGTTTCAGTCTTTATAGGCAGGCGGCCATATATATGAAGTAAGTTACATGGTTTTTCTTCTTGGGCCCATTATAAAGGTAGAATGTTTTAGTCTCTGTTGTTAAAATGGACAGATCTCCCAAGCAATTTTGAAAGGATGCACACCCTTTAAAAAAAAAAAAGAAAAAAGAAAAGAAGGAGAGGTCATGTCAACTCCAGAAAATTTAAATTAAAAACCAATCAAACAAATAAGAACTCAAAACCCCAAACCTACCAGAAAATGATACGAGTGCACCTGTGAAAATTGCCATAGGAGTTTCAGAGGACAGTTGTGACTTCATGAACGTGGATGTAATTTACCAGGAGCTGATACAGTGATTGATTGCAACAGAGGTAAAATCATTAATATAATTTGCCAGTGATTTCACACTGAGGAATTGTGTTACTATGTGGGTACAGATCATTTAAGCTGGTAGAACTTAGATTATTGTGAAATAAACATGCTGTAGAGACAGATATGTGTACTGGGATTGTGATTTAACTAGACATTCATTTTTACTTGTAAGCATTCTGGTAGCAATTTGCTTCTAGTCCTAAATTGCAACTTGCTTAAACACCCACATGTGATACTTCTGAATGGAAATGTTTCTACATAGCCAAATTATCTGTATATGATTTTTTCATTTATCTTCCATTAAGTAATTCCAGTTTAATATAAGAAGAAAACAAGCCTGCATTGTTCAGAATTTCTCACAGAGGATGCTCACTTAGTAGCAATCTGTTTACAGAAGTAACAATCTCTATGAATTCCCCAGGCAGAGCCTTTTGTGTTAACAGGGATAGAAGAAAAAATTCAATAGTTTTATTGCTGGATGCTAATAATATGCATTTAAAATAATGCATCAGGATGCTTAACTGTCAGGAGGATATTAATTTTGGCTTCAGGAAGATTAATACCACTCCAGTGGGAAAATGTGGCTTTCACAGTCTAGAAGTATTAAATATTCTGTAGGTTATATTAATTCTTTGCTGACACAGTTATTAATAATTAACAGTACATCCAGGATGCAGTTAGGAATTCTGTGTAAGGTAGCAGGGTATGTTTTAATGATCTTTAATTGTAATTTTTCTTAAACTGGAGAAGATTTTTGTTCCTGTATACTCACCAGTAACCACACAGGTAAACAAGAAAGTAAGAAAAGACAGCCTGTGGCCAGGATAAGACATGGCAGAAAATTAGAAACAGAAGGTAGCCTTTAGAATAAGCTTATAAAAGCTTATTGACAATTCTTACCACATGAGTACAGTCAAGGTAGTCCAAGAGTCCCCAAACCGGAATGTTGTTTCCCCTTTCTTGTCCAAGTAAAAGATGTTTGCTTTAAAAGTTCCTAAAGAAAACTTGCCCAAGAGCAAGCTTATACATTTTTCTCTCACTACCTTTTTCAAGGTGTATTTCCTGGAGCTCAGGAATCATTGCAGAGTCTCTCAAATCATTCATAAGGCATTATTTGAACGGCATAAAAGAGCACATGTGCTTCTGACTTTCTTTTCCAATCTATATCACGAAACCAAATAATCAGGGTGCCTTTCCGAGATGGTGGCGGTCAGTTCATGTTCTTTTTTCCCTAGTCTGGTAACATTCTGTGATGTTTCCCCTTAAGTGAGAGCTCATAATAAGTAATATTAATTCTGCACTTATAGTAGGTTCATGAAGTAGGAATGAGCTTTCCATTCATTGTGTCGTACTTTCATGTGGATGTACAATTTGACTAAATTTGAAAAATCTGGACAAACCAAGGTATGAAACAGGTATGTTGGCCAACCAGCCAGAAGAGGTGATTTTTTTTTTTTTTTTTTACATGCAGGACTAGAGTTTTCTCTGTGCTTAATTAAGCCGCAGAGAATAACTGATACAAATGATTTCTTTACTTTCCCGAACAAAGGGTTCTGTCTAGTGACTGCAGCCTGAAGATGCTCAAGGGCAGAAGGTACAGTTCCTTGTATGTGTTTTGTATGTGTTGTATTACAGATAAGCTGATCTAGCTACCAAAGTGCTGGTCCTGTCCATGGCCTTCCCCGACCCCTTTTCACAACTGCAGAACTACTCACTGTTCGGTGAGTTGACAGAAAATGAACTCTACAAAACAGTGATTCATTTTCTGCCTGTTTAGCACAAGTCCTCATGCTCCCAAACGCTTTTTCACTATTGGCTGTGCTGATGCTACTGTTGATCTGTGCTGTAAGCCTAATTGAAATGGTTAAAAATAACTACAGGAAAAGTTTAGGAAGAAAAAACATTGTTACAGGGAACTGATTTACAATATGGTTCTCCAGAAAGTTGTGCTGTCACTGCTGAGGAAGAATAATAAAGCAGCCAGAGACTGTGCAAGGCTGGAAATTCCTAAATGAACCTTGACATAATGAAAAATATTCTTAAAACCTTTGGTAAGAATTTAGCAGTGTTCTGGGACAGGGACAAGGGAACCTTTTCAAAGGTTTTTTTTTTTTGTGTGTGTGATGAATAGCAGCTGTGGCTTTCTTTCAGGATCTTATGTATCTCGAATTCTGTTACAGACTGTTCTTTAGGTTTCATTAATACTTCCATTTGCCTCTGCATTAACCTGTCTTGATTCAGTGATCAGTGAGCAAAATACTGAAATATGAAATGGTGATCTTGAAGTCAAAGTGTTGATCCCCTCTTATGAAACTCAGCATTCCAACATAGCTCTATGGCCTCTTAAATTTCACTATTTCTCCACTGAAACGTGCAGGGTGGCTAGAACATGTTTGTACACAAAAAAACTACAAGATAGAAGCATGTAGCTAGAGAGTGAAAAATGATTGGTCTGAAAAGGTTTGAGGAAATCAAGCAACACTAGATACTATGAGAATAGTCAGTATACTGTCTTGTATATGCTTCAGAAATTCTATATCTTGATTCATTAGTGCATCACAGATGTGAAGGAGAGGGAAAGCTTTCCACGTCAGTTGTAGTAAACATTATAGAGCAGCATAATTGAAGCAGGAAGCTTGACAACAGTTTTGTTGGTGGAGAGCTTGATTTAGGCACTACTTTGCAAGATCAGTATGTTAGTCTCGTATTTTCAGGCAATACATGTTCAGCTTACACACTTTGGCATGCCTTGTAACAGCGCAAGAACATGCACACTGTTGGTCGCTCATTAAATGTTCAAGTCACTATAATCATTTGGTATCCAGCAATCATCTGTCTCTACTGTCAAACTATGGGTGAAAATCTTGGCAGTTCTTTTGTCTGTGGAAGATAAAGCTGTAGAAATACTGTTCCACAAGTCAGGTTTCGGGTGCACAGCAAATACTAAGGCATCTGAATTTGATTTCTCACTGGTTATATGTTAGTATGAAATCACATTTTAAGGCAAGGCTATGCAAAAATTTACTTGCCAAAGTAGCTCTTTTGACTTCAAGTTCAAGATCAGAATTTCAGAGTAGATAAAGATCAGACTCTGTCTCTATACAGGCTATACTGATAAATATGGTGTGAATGTCTATAGGCTACGGCACATGTAAAATTGACGTAAATTATTTTAGTAACTGTTAGCTACTAAACTTACTTATTCTGATAAAACACGTTTTAAAATATTGCTTGCAATTTGTGTCCACCTCCCTGAACATACCTACTTCCCAGCAAGTTGTTTTGAGCATCAAAGGAATTATAGCATGGCTAAACAAAACATACAGTGTCTGTTACTGTCTTTGGCTAGGATTGGATTGTGAAAGAGAACAAATAAAGCTGGCTGAGGCACTAAAATGCATTACACTATAAATGTCTGACAGGTTTGCTCTGTAGCCTGCTGTAGACAGAATGCTTCTATCTACTTCCACTTGTAATATCAAAATACTGTTTTTCCCCTTTTAGAGTAGTAGAAGCAAAAGCTGAAGGTGGATGGGGAAGGTTCAAAGAGAGGGTTTGCAGCAGAAACACTTGTGGTGTGTTTAGACAAATACTACATAGTAGAGTATATTTGTATGTAAAGGGATGGACCAAGTGTAGTGCCTTCTGTTTTACATGTAGATGAATTGGTGATCTCCAGTTGCCTGTAGCAGTTGATGTTTCAGACTGGCAGCTGGCACTGTAACATTCATATTTTGAAGGATTTTCTTTTAATTGTGAGGGTTGCAAGCCTAATTTAAAAGCAGAAAAAAGAATAAATACATCTACGGTTTTTGTGAATATGAATGGATTAGCTCTGGCTATGTGTTCAGTTATGATTCTCAGGGAGGCACATCTCCTGGAGCACACCTTGAAAAACATAGTGGTATATCATTTCTGATTCTGACCCGTAATGGTGGAGAAGATTCACACCTACCAAGAATACTGATCATAAACGAAATATTATAAACAAGTCTTTCAGAAGAGGAGTCAGGAATAATAATGGGGGAGACAGCTCGTTGGGTTAATAAGTCTAAAACTTATACAAGGACATTTACAGATTTTGCTGGTGTGGTTAGAAATTAAGAGTAGTAATTTTTCTTCACTGCTTGGCACCAGCTAGTCCTCTAGTATAACATTGTTTTTTAGCCATCTGTTGTTGTTTGACCCCAGTAGGCAGCTCAGCCTCACACAGCCGCTCGCTCAGTCCCCCCGTGGAGGGATGGGGGAGAGAATCAGAAGAGTAAAAGGAAGAAAACTCGTGGGTTGAGACAGTTTAATAGGGAAAGCAGAAGCCGTGCATGCCAGCAAAACACAACAAGGAATTCATTCACCCCTTCCCATGGGCAAGCAGGTGTTCAGCCATCTCCAGGAAAGCAGGGCACTGATTATGTGCACTGATTACTTGGGAAGATAGATGCCATCATTCCGAATGTCCCCCTGCCCCTTCCTCCTTTTTCCCCCAGCTTTATATGCTGAGCATGATGTCACGTGGTATGGAATATCCCTTTGGTCAGTTGGGGTCAGCTGTCCCAGCTGTGTCCCCTCCCAACTTCTTGTGCACCCCCAGCCCACTCACTGGTGGGGTGGTGTGAGAAACAGAAAAGGCCT
The DNA here is from genome assembly GCF_964289735.1 of Phaethon aethereus. Lineage (NCBI taxonomy): Eukaryota > Metazoa > Chordata > Aves > Phaethontiformes > Phaethontidae > Phaethon > Phaethon aethereus. The sequence goes on from NC_138582.1 coordinate 68,910,271, forward strand.
TGACCGTATGTAAGCACTGCTCAGCAGTAACTAAAACATCCCTGTGTTATCAACACTGTTTCCAGCAGAAATCCAAAACATAGCCCCCTACTAGCCACTCTGAAGAAAATTAACTCTGTCCCAGCTAAAACCAGCACACCATCATAGTTAAAGGTTGGACTTGATGATCTTGAAGGTCCTTTCCAACCTAGTGATTCTGTTAAAAAAACTGAACAGGCCTTGAAATAATAAAAAGGAAAAGAAGCCTAAATGAGAATGCTTTTAATGAACTAGGTAAAATCAAATTTGGAGAATGATATGTATTCCTTTCCTCTGTAAATCAGGTATGTGTTAGAAAGAACTAGAGTCTGCTAAATAAGTAGAGGCCATAGCAGTGAATGTAACCAAGGGTAAGTAGGAGGTTTATATAAACAATAATGGAATTTCTCATGCTGGAAAACGTGAACAGCTCCTGAGAACGCCGCGGGCTCACTGTCGCCAGCACAGGCCAAAAATGCCTTTGTGTGATTTAAGAGTTTCATGTGAATTAAGAGTTTGGGATGAGTTTGCCCCGTGCCCGCCGGCGCGGGGTGTCGGGCCGGGCGCGCCGCTAGAGGTCTCCTTGGGCACGGGAGGGTGCTGCTGCCGGCGCTCCGCGGCCGGCCCGCAGCTGCGAACCTAAGCAGTTAAAGCAGTGTGAGGACAAACACTACACAGTTTGATATTTTTTTTTTTTTTTCTCCCCCTGAATAAATCTTTTTAAGTGTTTAGATTTTAGCTAGTATTATGTTGCACTTGCATGTAGTTCCCTATATCTGTATGGCCTAGATGTTACACAGGAACATTTTCCTCAGTTAAACTGTAGGTTTTTCCGGAGTAGAATAGCTCATGTCTTATTCCTTCTTTAACTAAAGAAGCTTGTCTTTTATTTAGGTTTTAATGTAATTTGATTTAATATTATTTTATTGTTAGTAATTAATTTCAGAAGCGTAGGAATTCCTTGCTGGAAAATACATTCTTCTTGGCATAGTTGAGAAATCAACTAATTAATTATGGCCGGGCAGTACTACTTGCTTTTCAACTGTTTCAAGAACTTGCTTATTTTTACTCACATTATTTTTGTGCTTGCATGTTCTTAACAATGTTCCCGTGGTTGTGGTATTTTATTTGGGGTTTTTTTAATGTTCTCTTCCAGTTGTTTGTTGCATTAAAAAGCCTCCGTTCAGGGACTGCGCCTGTGATCTCGCTGTTAATGTTTTTGGGTAGCACCACTGTAAAAATAATAACTGTTGTTGCTACTTTTCAGTTTGCCTTAGAGTGATGTGACTTGTGAGGTCCTATGTTTTATTAGATACTAGAAACAGGCTCTTTTTTTCCTTGAGAAACAATTGAAGAATATGTGTAATGATAAATTCACATGATGTATTCTTGGCTTATATCACTCCACTAAAAAGAAACGAAAATTTCATAGGTATTAAATGCAATAACTGCAACTGTAGCATCTCTCTGTCATGTAGCTTTGTACTGGGTTTCCTTTTTTAGTGATGTAAATCCTTGCATGATAAGAAAGCTTCCCAGCTCAAGCTTGGTTTTCTGGGGTTAATTTTCCTGGAGTTTCTGCCTGGGCTTGGGAAGAGCTCTGTACAAAGGGAGTCAGTACAGCCTAGTGGAGAGCATAGTCATGAGCATTTGCATCCCTGGAATGTTTTTATTGACAAACGGTAGTCTGGTATTGACATTTGTGTCCCTTGATGATACTTCTATCCTAGCTTATCTTTGCTGGTCAAATGCCTTAATTGTTCTGGCCTTTAATTCAGTCAAAGTTGGAGCACGAGTGGAAGAGAAAAGAGAAGGAACAGGTCTAACGGAGCATCAAGCTTGAGCTGTGAAGCTGCTGGCAACGATCAACCTGTCATAATGTTATGATTTGTTCATTTTTATACCATTTATTAGCCTTTACTTGTTGTGCCATTTGGCCTCCAGGGCAGATAAAGTGCTGTCTAATTTGGTAGGTTTGCTTCTGTCAGAGTGGCCTCGACAGAGAAGGTGTTAGCTGTAGTGACAAATAATCAATAGCTGTCGTTGTCATGAGGAGCATGAGTAGTTGGGCCTTTCATCTGGAGGATTAGAGGTCTAATTGGATTGAGAATAGGGAGGGTGGGCTGTTGGGTAACCCTGTCAGCTGTGTTAAGCTGTCAAATGTCAGCCTTCCTGAAAGGAAGAAGGGATGGTTAGGTTTCAGAAACAAGGAAGAAGACGTATGAAAGCTTTTTAAAAAGTAATAGGTAGAAAAGTAGAATAGGCTAATACACGCTTTAACCCCTTCTTGTTTAATTATATATCTCTCCAGTTAATGAGGATGCGTGGTGTGCGCTCTCTCTGTATCTCGCTTGCTCTCATGCAGAGACAGAATTTGTGTGAAACAGATTTGGCAGCATGATACCAAATCGGACTGGTTCTATGTCTTGAGAAAAAGCCGGTTAACTACTCAGATGGGGAATATGAATGGGAAAGGTTATGACGTAGGAGAGGTAAATATCTACCAATGGAGGGAATCGCTTAGCAGAAGCGAAAAAGAAACTGAATATTTTGTTTTAATATTTTGTTGAAAGATTTGGCAGTCTGATAGTTCCAATATGTTTTTTGAGATATCAGCAGTTGTTTCAGTGTTGGTGGAAGTAGAATAAGTACTATGATTCAGTCCTGCATTGGATGGTAAAATTGTCAGTTGAACTTGGTATTTTCTTACAGTTGTTGCCTTTGATCCCTTGCTCTTTGCCTGTTTCTTGGAGAAAAATTTGCATTGTTCTAAAGAAGATAAATCCAATGAAAGAATCATTGTGCTAGTAGATCAAAATTTTTTTTTTTCAGATTAATGTCTTAGGAGTTTTACACTACTAATATTTACCGTACCAGAATAAATAATAGGACTAGATTTTAAAGGAGAATTTGTTTGTTTATAAAATTACTAAAATAGTGGTACATCTTAACTGTAACCATACTGGTATCTCTTTCTCTATGTAACACATTTTTCCTGAGATCAGTAGTACATGTCCAAAGTTATCCTTCATATAACTGGCCATCTTTCACAAGGAGCTAGCATCCTTAACTGCTGGTGACCTTGAAATAGCTTTTTTTTGGGGGGGGAAGCCCTTTATTTTGTATTGGCTAATTAAAAAAAAGGCGGTTTTATGTTTTTCTTCTTTTTTATAAGCTTTTAGATTTTTTTAAAATCTCATAGATTTCTTTTCTGGTTTTGATCACTTATTCTGCACTAGTGGTTTTACTATTGGTGTTTCTGTTTGGATTGATCCCCCTGTCGCTCCCCTCTCTTCTACACCAGTTATTGATGGCCATTTGGACTCATGGCAGTATATTTACTGGTGGTCTACTTTAAATGCTAGCAAATCCATCCCTAATCTCAGGTTTATCTTTGTAGGTTAGTACAATGCTCTGAGTGTTTCAGAAGCAGATATCTTGAATGTTATTATCTGTTACCATGTTTCAATCGCTAATGTGTCAGAAATTGTGGCTTTTTTCCTCTTTTAGATTGACTGCCGTGCTCCCAAAGACCCATCTTTGTGTGAGATTCTGGATTTATGGGTCTTGAATCATTTTTGCTTTTGCAGTTAGTTATCTGACAGATATTGTACCTCTGTCATTTCTAGTCTAGGCTTTATCAGAGCTAAGCTTCTAACTTTTCTCATAATCCAGTTCTCTGCCTCATCTTTCCCTCTCTGTTTTGTTTCATTGCTTCCCCAACTCTCACTTCATGATCTTGGTATTTAGTTTTGAGTCTTTATAATCTGATTTAATCATATTTAACGTTCTGGTGTAAGCTCTAGGAAGACAGATGAAGAATTGAGATAATGGCCTTCTCTTGCAGATCTAATTGTGGTGAAGATAGCTGAGATTGCTGAGCTGCAAGAGAAGTACTATGCTGCTGTGTCCGGATTGGCTCCAGTATCCACAATATCCATGATGCTGACCCAGTGTTTCTACACTGTTGTAGTCTGCGCTATAGAAGCACTGTGGTAAAGTGGGCTTTTTCCTGATAACAAAATAAGACCTGGCCCGTTTATTACTTGAAGAGTTTTAAATAGTATTTTTAGCTAGTTTAGCTGTCCATTCTTCTGAAAAATTACTTTTTTGTCAAGTTCCTGCTTTATCTTTATTCATTGTGATGAGATGTGTCATAATTCAGTATCTTAATTTCCAGAGCTTTACCTAATACTTTCTACCAAAATCCTTGCCCTTTTTTTTTTTTCCGGACAATTTCCTTGCCATGACAATGATCTGCAGTTTCCCCATTTTCTCCCCTTCTTAGTCTAGCTAGAACATCACTGTTGGTGGTGTTTTCTTTCTCTTCTTCTCCAGCAATGTCACAGCTATTTTTATTAACCTAATTGACTTATTTTCATTATACAAACTACTCTTTCTCATTTTCAAGCACAATGTAATTTCACTTCTCTGCATCTCTGTTCTGCTTCTTGCTCTGTTAACTCTCCTCACTTTCACCATTTGGCTTTATATCTTCTTTTACCATGTTTCCTGAGCTTGAAATAAGCTTTCATGATCCAGACTGCCAAAGAGGATATTATCAGGCCCAAAACTTACATTGTGCTATCATACTAATGTCTCTGTTGAGCTGTCTTGATCTCAAGCATTTCAGATTTCATTAAAAAAAATAAAAAAAGAAATTCCTTCAACTGCAGTGATTTTCTAAAAGATTTTGAAAATATTATCAAGCGCAAGGCATGGTGGCAGATCATAGAGTAGCCCTGCTTGTGTTGTGTTTCCTAGTGAAAAGGAACTAATTCTGCATAGCATATGGAATGATGTCTTAAATATCTGTACAGCCAGCTGGTAGAATTACTTTATTTTCATCTATCAAATTCACAGTCGTACTTTTATGAGTAAAATGAGCCCCCTGTCTGGGCTGATGACTTGCCCATTTTACTTTTTCATATCTTTTCTAAGCTCTCTTCTATAGTGATAATTTTGCAGGCTGATATCGATAAATAAAATAATTCATATTAGTTTATGAAGAAAGTCAGTTAAAAGAATGAGAATGTGAAGAGATCTTGTCCTAAAAAAAAAACTTAGCTGACCACGTAAGGCAAAAAAAAAAAAAAAAAAAAAAATTGGTGCATAACTTAAACTTATATGTTTTGTTGGGAAGACGGACTAGAACTGAACAGTATGCAGATATGCTTTAGGACAGTTAGGAAAAATTCTGCCCAGCGAAGGCAAGTACTTTGTACAGGCATAAGCAGTGCTTTTTCTACAGAACATTATTCCACATTGCTTGATGTTTGGCTCTTTTAAGTTGACTTAATAATCCTAGTTTTCAACTGCTAGGTCTCTTTTGCACACTGTTATCAAATGGCTGTCCCTCTCTTGCATTTTGTTTTATTCAAAGGATAGGGGAAAATTTCTCCAGGATTTGAATTTGAAAAATAATGGTTGCATCTTAAAAAAGTGATATTTTCTAAACGTGGTACTATACCTGGAGTGTTACAGTTCATATCTGAATAGATTTAATTTTGTTTCACTTATTGCTTATTCACTTATTCACTTATTGCTTTTTCACTTATTCACTTATTGCTAATTCACTTACTGTTCTTTTAGCATGTTTAAGCATTGTGGCATCCCCTGGTGCACAAGAGACTTGCCTAGCTCTTCTCCCGGGACATTGATGTCTGCTGCCAAGTCTGTACCTTAAAAAATAGCTTTACGGGCAAAGGCATCTCCCTGTTTGAGTGTCCTTTATAAAACATCTTTCTTGCATTAATTGCCCATCTGTGATTGACCTCACGACTGATCTTTAATGGTTAGAAAAAGAAATACTGTTGTTGGGATTGAGAAACTGCTTACTTGGTTATGTCTAGATTTGGCACTGACAAATTAAAACAGGGCTATCACTAGTATTAGCTCATAAGTTTGGCTGATTCAGTCTTGTGAGCTGTTCCGTGATTTCTGTTTGAATGAGGTGACTTTTTCTGGGTATTCTGTAGTAAAAAGTGAAGGTATTTGTTTTCACTGATTATAAATGTTATTATAATTTTAAGTGAATTATTTTTTTGTTAAATGTTTCCAAATACACTTCAATAAATGTAGTACCAGCAATAGATCATTTTGAAATAGGGGCACCTTTCTGCTGAATTCTCCAGGAATCTTCTATCAGGTGTCTGACACGTCCTTAATCTGATGTTCAGGCTTGTCATTTGAATCAATAGTATACTAGATAGGATGTCTTCAGCATGCAAGGCTATTGCCATAGAAGGTATTTGAAAAATAAATCCAGATCTTATGGCCAGCCACAAACTCCAGGAGCACTAATCTTTCATTTGTCTCTCTTTTTGTCTGTAAACAGTTGGTTAAATTGTTGATTAAAGAGAATTAGGTGAATCACACTCAAGTCAAAATGGATATATATAAACTACATAAGCAAATTCTCTTGTTTCCAGGAAAGTGACAGCTAATGTCAGCATTTCATAAAATGCAAAATTAATTTACCTTACGTATTAAAATTAGCTTTTTTTTTTTTTACATGTTTTTTCAATGTTCTATTAGTGTGGTATAGATTTGGGAAGAGTTTAAGAAACACCAAGCTTGAATTGTTATTTCAACTGCCTCTAGTATGAACAAAGAGAAATAGATCTAGTACTTATATTACTGTAAGGATGTAGTTTGAGTAGCTTACTAAGGCTTTGATTTATTTATCAGTACTGTAAGTAGATTCTGCCTTATGTTTAGATCTCAAAGATCACTGTAGTGTCTACAGAAGCTATAAAATATTTCATTATATAAAAGTAGGTTCAAGAGTCTCAATAATTATTTAAAGTAAGGGTAAACCTACCTTTATTGCAGGTTATTTTCATTATGGGCTGTCTGTCTACTTCTGTAACAGTTCTGGAAGTTTCACTGTGGCTGGAGAACTTTTCTCATAGAATAGGATTTGGTATGTAGTTTTCTAATTATTTCACACAATGGTTTGTTACAGGACTTAAGATGTTTGAAATATACTTAAATCAATGAAAAGAGACAGATTTATTTTCAAATAACACAGCAGCTAAAGTCATAACAAAAAATCTGGGAAGATAGGCTCAACAAAAGTATATATGAAAAGTTTTCACTTTGCAAGCATTGCTCCTTCCAGGATTCTGTAAGAACATCACATGCGCAAGCCCTTAGAGAGGTGCAGTTAAGAAACACAAGGCAGTAGTGACACAGTACTGATCAGAGCGATGCTGAGTAGCAATGGCAATTAGTTTGCTTCCAGATAAAACAGTACTGCACAAAATTGGGATAAAAAGTGAGAAGTTTGAACTTGTAGCTGTTACTGAGAACATGTTTTTTAGGTAGAATTCTATCATGGGTTATACTGTTCTTTATAACATTTGTATTAGATTTTTAAATAGAAATCTGAACATAGCGTAGAGATATATCTAGAAGAATGGAAAATCATATGAAGTCTGTCTAAATGTAGGTTTGTCCTCTTAAAGTATGAGCTTACACAATTTAAAAATGTTGTGGGTAAGCAGATTGTGGAAGGGGTTTTTTTTGTCTTTCTAAAATACTTTTGAGCAACCATCATAACTTGTCTTATGACTCTGGAAGAGAGGTGGGAAGTTTAGGAGGCATTAGGTAATGCATGTATAACTAAGCAATAGGAGACTTGGACATCTGCAAAACAGCAGTTATGTGAGGTATACAGATAATTACTAAAAATGGGAAGAACATTATAAATATGGGCATAAATCAAAACTTTAATAGGATTTGAGAAGAATATGAATATATGAAAATGCCAGTTTTAAAAGGAAAGACATATATTTCAGGGATATATTTTCTTAGTTTTTTAACACTAATCTTAGTTCAAGACTCTTCAACTTAAAGCCATTAAGCTGCAGAAAATGAATGCAGTAAATGTTTTCCAGTACTTGTATTTTTGGGGAGGAAGGAATCAGTACTTGCTGCCAAATTTTTCAAATCACAATATGTTTGAAATGCAATATTTCTTGAAAACTTATTCTTTGATTCTTTATGAAGAGGTGGGCAGTCATCCTGTAAATGTGGATTATGTGTCTCAGGTTTTCTCGTAAATCCCCAGAGATTGTGTGTTGTGGGTACTTCTGCCTGAATGACTTCAAAAGAACACTACAGGAAAACAAGTTCAGTAACAGTAGAAGAGATCAACTGGAAATGAGAATGCTAATTGCATTTTCATCCTTGAAGTGTTTTTCGCATGAAAGCCACTAATTTCTATAGGTAGACCATCAAATTTAGAGCTGAAGAGCTGAGAACACTACACAGAAACGGCATGTACAGACCATAGATAAATGAGGTCAAAGGCTCTAAGATGCAAACAGCTGTCTTCCTTCACCTTATGCTGGGAAAGAGTTTTACCTTGGCTTTTACAGCGCTGGTCAGTTGTCTTCTCTATTGTATTCTTTGACGGTGTGCCAGTTGATAGTTCCATCTATTCCTATGGAAACCAAGATACTGAAGCCAATCTTGCAAGAGGCTTTAGGAAGAAATGCTCTAAGTTCAGATGCTGCCTTGCTTTCAGTCAAAATGTTTGATAGTCAGAACTGGCCTCAAGTTGTACTGATGTTCTTGGCTGATGTATTGCCTAAGATGCTTTGCCAGATGGATGAACATGTTCAGCTTGGAAACTGGTAAATAAGGTTTCTATTCAGCTGTCTGAGGGGTTCTCTCCAGTTGAGTGTTTTACTTTTGAGTCTAGGATGCTGCTAACAAAGTTGCTAAAAGGATATTTTGTGAGATTAAACCCAGTGTCAAAATCAGTGATGTTTTTGCCATGCTTGACTTGAAAGGATTAGCAAGACATCGCATATTTAAATCTGCCAGTGGTTTCTTAGATAGAAGACATGGCATCATCCTTGTCCACGCAGAGGTAATAAATAGCTTACAGATTTTTTTTTTTCAAAACTGTAGTTTAGTGACTGACTGTTAAAGGTTATGTCTAAAGCAATAATCCTAAAGATTTTCTTTTACTTACTTTTTCAGTTACATTTTTAATCAAGGAGTTAACTGCTTGGTTTTGCTCAAATTAAGACTACACTTGATTTCAAGTTTCCTTGAATTAAACTGGACCAGCTGTGCTAGAAGTTGTTCCAGAGCTAGAAGAAATACTGGTTTGACTCCCTATAATTAATCAAGTTTACATTATTATGTTAATCAAGCTTACATTATTATATTTTATCTGTCAGTTCAGAGATGGGTTGTTTCCATTCACTATATTTTCAGTTACTCTGCAGCAGCTTTACTGAAGCTGCATGTGGAAATCAAGTCTTCTGACTGTCATCTGCCAGATGATTAGGGAGTGCAGAGACCAGGAAGGAGTAGTTTCTCTACTACCTCTGATGTGGTTTATAATGTAGTTCGGATAGACTACCACAGTGAGTAGACAGAAAAAATGAGCTAAGAATTATTATCTTCAGTGTCTAATTCTTGCCCAGCATACCAAGCATATGTCCCAAAAGTTGAGGGGAGTATTTGAAGGGATTATAACTGTTATGTTTAATAGAAACACTTCAGTGTATTTGTTCTGTAGGACTTTGCCATCAGATTGACGAATATGATCACCTTACTTTAAATTTATGAAATAATTTGATTTATTCACCTTCTCTTTTGCTGTGGTTTCATTCAACAGTAACAATATTTTTGTGCCTGCTATGTTTTAATGAAGAATGATTAATCCAACTGTTCAGTAGAATTTCCTTTCCTATTCATGGTTTACATATAAAAATCAAATTTATTATGGCAAAGATGAGGAAAAAAGTTATTGGGAGCTTGTCTATGATTCTAATTTTGTGTATTCTTGATATAGCAATTGAAAATTAGAATATATTAAAATGCATTAACATTTAAACATATTCAAAATTTAAATAAGCTTTGTCAACGAGCTTATTTGCTCAGATAAGAATATTGTGTGTTGAACTTTTATGGCAATATAGCACATGATAACCAGAGAGGCAGCCTACTATTTTGATGGTGACTTTACTCATTTTAAATAGAAATTCAGGTTCTAAGTAGCTATATTGATTTTATTTTATTTTTTAAAGGAAATGTTAAAAAAATTATTGATATTCAAGGAGTGTAAATGCATATGACTTAAATGCAGTCATATGCATTTAAAGGGAAGCTCTTATAGGGCTTATAGCTGTTGTAACCAGGCAATATTAATTCAGTTTCATTGTATTAGAAATCAAGAAGTTTCACTATTTCATGCACAGGTAATTTTTCAAAATGCAAGTGTTGTTAATTTATGACTCTACATGATTCTTATTTGCAATTGAATTGATATATCTGCTTGCTAGTCTCTATTGAATAACTTTTCTTCTGAAGAATTCTTGTCAGATTTCTGACAGCTGATAATATAAGCATATCAAAATGGTCCTTTTGATGTATGGATTTCATTTGCTTTTAGAACAGTATTCTCTTCCTACATATATATATATATATAAATTATAAGTATGATAGTCACAGCTTCTGTTTTTATAAATGCTTAGTTTGTTCCCTGAAAAGCTACTAAAACTGGCAGGTCTTGGTGGCAGAAGTCCTTCATATGCTCCATGTCATCCTAAATTGTTTCTGATGTTCTGAGAACATGCTTCTTTTCAAAGGGATACTAATAGATGAAACAAGCTCTAAAGAAACCACGTGCACAGCTCCTTTTCTTCCTAAAGTTATTAAAATTCTTGGGTTTTGAAAATTTGTGACCAAGTTGATCTGTGAGGTGAAGCATCCTCTCTTCAGCATCTACGCGCTGGAAAGAGGGACTGAGTATGTATGTTTGTGTATACAGTAAGACTATCTTCTCTAAGATGGAGTAGGTCAAAGACAGCAGTTTCTCCTCTGTGAACATAAGCAGGTTAAATTCAGTTGCCATTTTCATGTTAAAAGGGGAAGCTCATGGATATGTTTATTTTTTAAAGGTCTAGCTAGCAATTAAGGAGTTCAAGTTTTTGCTTTTCACTGCTTGAAGGCATCTGACAGCAAAGAGCTGTTCTCAACTTTGGCTGTAGCATCTGTGCTCATCTTTTGGCAAAGTGTGCTGATGTAGTGCAAAGTGGCTGCTATGTTCTGCTTTAAGGTAAAAGCTAAATGACTTTCATGTTGTTCGTATTTTACCCTCGTGAGTGTCTGAGTGCGGAATACAATTTATTCTTTGTCAATAGATTTATACTGACTTTCGAACCTTCTACTTTGCTATTAAAGTATAGATAATTTTGTGTTTCAGACATGAGCAATGATTAAACTTCATGTAAGTCTTGATTACGTTTGAGGAGTCTTGGGTTTAAAAGGTGTAATGTCTAGTCTGACAAAAAATCATAGCAATCTATTTACCCTTTTTTTTTTTGTTATTTTAGAATAATAACTAGTATATTTGGGGCAGAATGTGCTTCTCTGGAAAAGTGGATCAATGTCCTGGTATCATGCTAAATTTCCATGCACCTTTGCAGCTCTTGTTGTCCCCTAAACTGCATTTAAACTAAAGGAGCAGTGTACATGAGTGAATATGTAGGTTATAACCTATGATACAATTTGTTTGCCTGTTCTCAGGCTGTTGATATGTACCCAGCTATACTTCATTAAATGTAATTTATGGATTTAAAAAGGAAAATTAAAACATGAATAATATTTAAAGACAATCGAAGTATAATAACTGCCAGTGCTACAATTGTGTAGTATTAGAAAAACAGACCTGCTTTAACTTTGCAGTTAATTCAACTATAATAATTTTGTGGTGTTCTGTTCGTGAAAGAGTAAAAATAACTGAATTATATATTATATTTCTCTGAAGAGGAGTTATTGATTGTTAAATAATCGCTCTTTTTATGAAAGAATACTGAGAAAATTGTGCTAAAACTCCTTACATAAGTGCTGCTTAATTAATAATACATATATTTCAAAAATAAAAATTTAATAAGCTAATAAATTATTAAACTATGGTGAGATTTATAATTATCAGATCTCCAAAATCCCTACTGTCATGGATGGTGGACTTGCTGCACTTTTACCCCTTCTCTGTTGTCTTTGAACGCACCTTTAAACAGATTGACCTTTGTGCTTCTGCTTTTGTGGGAACTTTTATTTCTCCACTCGCCTGCAGTCTTCTGTGCGCTGGCTGACCAGGCTTAGTTACTGTTGGTTCTCTCTGCCAGGACCAGTGGTCAAGAGTTAATGCCTGATTTTGATAAATCTCATCTTAACAGTACAGAAACAGCAAGGGACAATGCGCAAAGGCGTTTTAGTCAATGAAACAGTTTTTGGAAATCGTAACATTGCAGAATTTGGGGTATTCAATAACGTTTTTGAATACTAGTTTTAAATAGGAAGAAAAGCACCTGAGAGAAGTAGCCTGTTCGACCTCAGTAGCATGTAAGAATTTAGAATTAGTTTCTAAGGGATAAATAGGTAAATGTAAATAGAAAATTGGGTAAAATGTGCAGCACATTGTCAGCAATAGGTTCTTTAAGATTAACCAGATATTTTGCTAGCTGATTTTCTAGAAATAAATTCAATACAGTGTCTTTTTAGGCCCGTATGAAAATCTTTACTGTAGTGCTAGATGGAAAATTTTAAGTTAAATGGGAAATTACGACACAAAATGTAAGGGTGAGGTAAAGAATTTGATAATGAGCTGAAAACAAATCCAGTTGTAATATGAACTGTAAGATCAGAAGGACTGTATTAGAATTCCTCAACAGTTGTACTTGAATCTAGTATTAGTCAATATTTTTCATTAACAATCTTAGCATCACAAGTAGTACTTTTTCAAAGAATACTTCAGAGTGACACAAGATTAGACATTATTGTCAGTCAAAGACAGGATTGGAGTGTCTGGGGTACTAGAAGTATGAGAATACTGATAGTAATTGAAACGGCTGGAAACATGATAGTCCAAAATGCAAAGCTGTGTACAAAGCGTTGTGGGGGGGCAGAACAATTTATCCTACGTATTACCAATTTATTATTTGAAAATGACTGAGAAGGTCATCAGTGTGCTTATTGATCAGATAATGTACTTGATGAGAGAAATGCAGGTTTTGGTATACCTGACAAGATACTTGCACTAGCTGTAGACAAGTGAAACACTGGCAGAACACTGGCACCAGTTGCCCAGAGAGGTGGTAGCTGCCCCATCCCTGGAAACACTCAGGTTGGATGAGGCTCTGAGCAACATGGTCTAGTTGAGGGTGTCCCTGCTGATTGCAAGGGGGTTGGACTAGATGACCTCTAAAGGACCCTTCCCACCCAAAGGTTCTATGATTCCAAGTATCAGTGCCATTCATTACACTACTTAGTGGGACCTCTTCTGGTATGCTCTGTAATCTCTGCTTGCTTGTGTTCAAAACAAATGAGTTCAAACTAGAATGAGTGCAGAGAGCTGACAATATCTTGGGAGAAATGTAGGGTTCATCCTTGGTTATTGAGATAAAAAGACCAATGCATGTTTAGGTTTTAAAACCTGTACTGTACTTTCATGGGTAGAAAGAGTGAAGTGTGTGTGTCTTTAAAAAACCAACAAACAAAACCTAAAAAAACCCCAGCCCCAACTGAGAGAAATGGGGGAAAAAAATCCAAAACACCATAATTCCACTTAAAAGAAATCTCTAGGAATTTTTTGAAAAGGATTAGATATCCTTACTCCCTATGGTGTGGAGGATTGGATTTAGTAACCAGGAGGGTCAGTTTTAACCTTCAGTTCTAATTTGTGTTTTATCTGTGAATGTTTCGAAGGCTTTCTATTCTGCTGGAAGTATATGCTCTGACTACACCTTCAGTGATTATGACTGTCAGCAATGAAGAGCCCTTGAAAACCACCTCCTTTGTAAGGATCGCTTTTGAATTGTTTTATGTTCTTTTGGTCTGCCTGTTCCCAGTGCTGGGAAAGCAGGTATATAATTCTGAATTGGAGCCAAAGTAGCATTCTTTTTAATGATCCTTGCTGTGTTTACCGGGAGGTTTATATAGAGATGCTGGGCTGCCTTTTTCATAGTTCTCTTACAGTCAACCAAATCTTCACAAGCCTTTTGTAGATATCCCAAAAACCAAGTGTGGCTGTGCAGTAACAGCCGGTAGTCAGCTCATGTACACTACATTATAAATTACTGCAAATCAATCTTTCAAGTCATGTTAAATATTTCAGATGGATTAGAATTGTTACGCTTTTTGAAAATGTGGTCTCAGCAATGAATAGGGAAATAAGCAATTTTTCTATCCATATTGGCCCCTTTTAACCCACTGATGACAAGATGATGGTAGCCTATCTATGGATGTGTTTTTGATGCTTGGAGAGGCACACATATTCCTCTGACTGTTAGCCTTACCTTCTACAGCTGTTTCTCCCTCTGTAAAATGGTGTTATATTCATCTACCTATGTGGTATGTTTTTAATATCCAAAGATGAAAAGTGAAACCTCAGAGGTATATCAACACTACAGAGTAGGAGAAGTGGTTAGTCAGAGCGTGGAAGCACATGGTTATATAACGACCAATTTAACTTACCAAGCAATAGTGGGATGAGAAGGGAAATAAATTTTCACAGAGCTCTGTGTCATGTCATCATCATGTTTCTAGAACCCAGGGGAACTCTTTAAAGCAAGCTTATGTCTTCTAAATACATAAAAATGTGCTATGCAGAATACTCAGTGTTATTCATCATTATGCGCCCAGGAGAATTTTATTTGGGATTCTGCAAAACTTAGTTTTATTATCCCCCTTTCTGATTGTTGGTGCATAATAAATGGCAGTCTGGAGTACAGTGAAACTGATATGCTGTCATCCATTTAGGATTTAGATGAAATAGTATTCTTTCCCCCTTCCATTTATCCTCCCCACTTCTTCTAGAACCACATCTCGTACAGGAGATGGATATTGATATACTGAGGCTTTAGCTGTACAAAATGGAAGTAATATAAAGAAAAAAGAATATTAACAGATTAAGTGGGTTGATTCCCTTTCTGTTAATAAGTGTACTTGTCTACTGTCTTTTGGTGTTATCTGTAGTTTGGAAAAGGGTTTGGACCCTTATCTGCTTAATGAATATCAGGAGACATCTGTGATGAAGCTTTGTTTCAATATATGCACACTTGGTATTAAGGTGATAATGACTTCTCCATTTCAGGTAGTGTTTTATTTTATGTAACAGCAGTCAGTAATCCAGACTTTTACATTTATGTGTTTTATATGATGTTACTTTAAATGTCCCTATTACTGTTACAGGTGTTGACTGTTAACAGTTCACAGAAAGAAAATTTTATCCATTTTACAGGAACTGTACTCAGTTTCTCTTCAATTCTGAGTCAGAAAAGCATCCGATTTTAGCCAGCTAGGAGGAAGTAAGATGTTCCCAGTAAGTATTAGTTGCAGTTGTCGTTCTTCTTTTATCTCCTGATAGCTGAGCAGTGATCCCAACTGCCATTGCTGGCATTGCCAGGCTTCTACCAAATGTAGCAGAGCACTGTACATGACCTCTCTGCTGGCAGGTTAAGCTGTCTGGGTCCCAGTGGGAACATGCATGATATCTCACAGTTGAGGAGAGAATATCCTGTCACCTGTTCAGGAGGTTAACTCTAGTGTATGCTAAGAAATTTCTGGAAGAAATTTGCGTACATGAAGAATAAAACCTTTTACAAGAAACAGGATTAACTACAGCAGTTTGTTGTTAGCTCTGCGTTAGTCTAAGATTTAGGCTTTAACAATGTGTCTTGGAATGTGTTAAATTATGTATTGAAAAGGTGAATTAAAAAAATCCATTAACAACCCTGAATCTTTCTTTTACTGCTAGATATCATGCGGGCAACAAAGATGTCTGCCAAATCCTCTTTTTCATTTTGGGTGCTGGAATATTTGCACAGCTGTATTTTTATGCTAGCGTTTTGTACGTTCGTTAGTCTGTTGTGCTACCTATTACCAGAGAGCCAGCTAGTAGAGGTGGGTAACATTATTTAAACTTTCCCAACAGTAATACAAAAATATGATTGCTCTAAATGTTGCAGTACAATTGAACTGTTTCGGACAATGGACCAGTAGGAACCTGCATCTGCCTGTTTGGGGAAAGGCTGAAACCTGGCCCAGAAGAGCTTTAGATGTTAGAGTGGCTTTGCAGTGATGCTGGAATCCCTCTTTCCCTATACCCATATGCCTACGTTAGGTTCAGTCACATACTGGATCTCCTGTTCTCTGTTAGTTTGCTAGGGAAGAAGAGGAATGCCACTGATACAGGGAAAGGAAAAAGAAATGTTCTTTCCTTATCTTCCCGCTGCTGAGTGAAGGTATTGCGGGCCAAGTTCTGAGGAAGCCTCTGAAGCAGAGGCACAGGGCAACTGGGCGACGTAGAGCAGGACGGTGCCGGGCTGTATATAGTGGCATGATGTGAAGTGTGAGGCCAATATTTTTAGTGCCTTGTTAATACAACCATCAGTAATTTCAGGGTCAACCTACAATCACAATAACACCACCACTGTTATCAGTGCGGAGGTCATTTTTTCTTTAGTCTTTCACTTAGGTGACCATTTGGGGCAGATTGACCTTGGCTGGTTGGCAGATGCTCACCCAGCTGCTCTCTCATTCCCCTCCTCAACAGGCCAGTGAGAGAAAATATGTTGAAAAATGTGCTTCAGATGGATGAAGAAATAAACACAGAAAAGTAGGTAGAAAAGAGTTTACTGGCAATTTTCCACTGGAACCTGTTCTTGACAATAGAGTCAGACTGAAAATACTAGACAGTTTTTTTCTGAATGAATTTGCAATTTTCGGATAACTTCTTCAATTTCAGGGATAAATCTGAATTATGGCAATTTCATTGATTCTGACGAAGATGTTTCTCCCATGGCTCTTTCCTCTATTGAAACATTCAGGAAAGGAGAGTTTTTTCTGACTGCTTAGTAGTTAAGCTAGGGGTGCAGAACTTTCTTCAAAGTCATTACTTGATGGCAGAGCAATGACTGCTTATTGAACTATCTGTCTAACAAAAAATGGGTAATAGTCCATTGCAATTAGTGTATGTGGCTGAAATTTTGAAATAGCAGAAGTATTTCTTCTGATTAGGCTGAATCTAGTTGACAGGTGTTCTCTGAAACTGTGCTGTAGTTTGCATACAGAGTTGAGTCTTTTGGGTAAAAATAATTTTAATAGAATATAAGGGAATTTTAAGAATCAACATTGGAATAGTAAATTTTGGCTACCAGAAACTGAGTTTTCTGTACCAATATTTAATCCTGTTTGCTCATAAAGTTTTCACAGAATTATTTTAGAGACACTATCAATGTTAAAAGATGATGGACTGACCCAAAGTGCTTCATCATGCCCAGGAATCTTTAGGCCAATAAAGTGTATTTTCTATGAGTAAAAACTAGCAAGCTTAAAGACTTGTTATACACAAGAATTTTATAAAAATGAAGAAATTTGTCCAGTAACTGATTTTCAGATTAAGCATACTTTTTTCCCCCTCCACCTAGTAAGACCTAAGTTAAATCTGCCTTCAGGTCATGTTGATACATTGCATATTTACAAACTTAAGCAGGAAACAATTGAAGGCAGGGAATTTTTCCTTTGTCATTAATAGGGATGGTATTACTTTCTAACGAGTGAAAGGAACGCAGCAACATTCATGGTATTACTAAAGAAAAGAACAGCAGTCAGCGGTAGGACCATGAATAAGATCATTACAGATAAGTAATGTAAGTACAGGTGTTTTCTGTGCTGGTGTTTTAAAAAAAAAAAAACTTAAATCATGTGGAAGAAACAGAATCTTTTGTGCTTCAGAATGAGGGGTTTCATTACAGATTAATTTCCTAAGGAGAGGGATTTGTTGGTGGCTAAGCATGCAACAGAATAATGTAGTAGTAACTGGTGGAAAAATACGTAACAGCAAAAATAAAATACAGTATAGAGAAGGAAACTCTAATAATAAAAATGCATGTTTCCTTAGTTTTATGTATTATTTTAAGTTTGACTCTTCAGCTGAATTAATTCAAAAAGCACAACGTATTTGTAAATCTTCCAATAAGTAGCCATCAAGAGAAAATAAATTTTTTTTCCTTCATGTGTATGCATGTACCTTGAGCAGGAAATATTGAAAACAAGCCAACGGCATTATCTTCTGCGATGGAGTACGGCAGCTATATTTCTTCCAAGACTAGTATTCTCTCAAGTTATTTAATGTTGTCTTCCCCTCAGTCGAATTCAAAACCACATCATGATACACTATGATTTTTTGCTATTTTTTTCTTTTTTAATGAGTTTTGCAAATACTTCTTATGTTTACCTGTAAAATATAATGGCAATAATGAGGAGTTTTCTCATCCCTAACTCATTCCCAAATTTATCATGAATTCATTTTGAGGGTGTTCTGCATGGATCTGGACAGGCTGGATCGATGGGCAGAGGTCAACTGTATGAGGTTTAATAAGGCCAAGTGCAGGGTCCTGCACTTGGGTCACAACAACCCCATGCAACGCTACAGGCTTGGGGAGGAGTGGCTGGAGAGCTGCCTGGCAGAAAGGAACCTGGGGGTGCTGGTTGACAGCCGGCTGAACATGAGCTGGCAGTGTGCCCAGGTGGCCAAGAAGGCCAACAGCATCCTGGCCTGTATCAGGAATAGTGTGGCCAGCAGGAGTAGGGAAGTGATTGTGCCCCTGTACTCAGCACTGGTGAGGCTGCAGCTTGAATCCTGTGTTCAGTTTTGGGCCCCTCACTACAAGAAGGATGCTGAGGTGCTGGAGCGTGTCCAGAGAAGGGCAACGAAGCTGGTGAGAGGTCTGGAGCACAAGCCTTCTGAGGAGCGGCTGAGGGAACTGGGCTTGTTCAGCCTGGAGAAGAGGAGGCTGAGGGGAGACCTTATCGCTCTCTACAACTACCTGAAAGGGGGTTGTGGTGACGAGGGTGTTGGCCTCTTCTCCCAAGTAACTAGTGATAGGACGAGAGGAAATGGCCTCAAGTTGCACCAGGGGAGGTTTAGATTGGATATTAGGAAAAAGTTCTTCACCGAGAGGGTGGTCAGGCATTGGAAGAGGCTGCCCAGGGAGGTGGTGGAGTCGCCATCTCTGGAAGTGTTCAAAAAACGTGTGGATGTGGCGCTTCAGGACATGGTTTAGGGAACATGGTAGTGCTGGATTAATGGTTGGACTTGATGATCTTGAAGGTCCTTTCCAACCCAGTGATTCTGTGATTCTGTGATTAGTAGGTGTGCAGACATTATGCTGTTCTGCTTCTGTACTTCAGTGTATGCCTTGATGCTTGTCTGTGTATTAAAGGGACAAAATCCTAAGGTTATGCTTCCCCTGGTATCCAGCAGAAGAAAGAGAATTAGTCTCTCACTACTCGCTGTGAATGCTGTTGAAGAGTATAGTAGCCATGCTGTCTCTGGCAAGAGAGGTTCGCATTTTCAGGCAGGTTTGTGGTAAGGTTTTTGGCAGACTTTTCTTGTAGGCTTTCATTGAAGAGCAAGGACCAATGACAATAAGCTGTAGAAGTAGGAAGACGTTATTTTGTCTAAGCTCATTCATTATTTGATTTCCCTGTTTTGTTTTTTAAAAGAAAATAGTGTAACAGGAAGAAAATCACGTTCATTTATTTTAGGTATACTCAATGACATGCATTCTACCCACATAAATTTAAACTCTTCCATTTTTATTAGACAAAGAGCAGAACAGAAACATATATAAAATATACCCTTCCAATGTTTATGGCTGCTATGGAAAAGGAAACTAGAATATTTCAGTGCCCTGGCACTGGATACTTCGGGGGCCTCTGGAATCCCTTGGCCCATCTCCACCCTACCATTCTACTGACAAAGTGATTTGCAATTCTGAGTTTTATGATGTACAAAGTGCCCCCATTCATGAGCACTGCTTGCACTCGTCTACATGGTTACCTTTTTTTCATTGTTTATCCAAAGACAGCCTAAAGGGACTGAGTTAACATTCAGGATTTATAAAAGTGTTGTAGCAGACTGAAATATGTTAATTTGCAGGTATTCCCATAAGCAGAAGAATTTAAAGACATGACTTCTATTGATTTGAGTGTCACCCTTCCTGTGTACATTGTCTAATAAAGCTTCTTCAAATGCTGCAGCTTTCCCTTACTGGGGGGAATTAGTACAATTTATTTTCTGTTCTGAGCTTTCTATTTTCATTATATTTTTGGGTAATTGATACTTTTACTTAAACTGTCAATATCTGAAATCGGCAAAAACTAGTATTTCAGGAAACGTTGGAAGACAGCAAAACTGGGAGACTCCTTTCACTTTAGGAAAGGTTAAAAATTAGAGTGGGGAAAGAATAGGGATGTTTAAAACATGATCACACAAGCTAGATCCAAAAAAACCCATCTGGATGTTTTGCTTTAACGAGTTATTGCTCCAGCTGTTAGTGGTCCTTGACTAAAACTTAACAGCTGAAGGTGTTTTGAAAAACCCAATGGACTTTGTATTGACGTGAAGTGAAAGCATCAAAATGTTGTATGTAGCATCTCTGTTGTATGGAAAATAGCCTCCAAGCAAGAGGCGGTAGCAAGTCAAGGCTGGCTATACTTTAAATCGCTACAGCTGCTTCATAATTGCATGATTCTATCTTTAATTTTTGACTGGCTTCTTCAATGATTTGAGAAATAAAACCAGATTCTTTTCTCTGAGATCAACCCTCAATTATTAGTCACACGAGCATTTCTACATTATTGCTTTTGAAAACCCAGTAAATCCAGTGTTAAATATTTTAAATGTGTTACAACGCTAGCCATCCCATCCACTTATGCATACAGCAGAACAAAACACATATACAGTTCCCAATTAAAAAATGTAAGAAACAATCACTTTTCCATATATTTGTTACTCATTCAGATGAGTACATTTTATCTCTCTGAATCATTCCCTGTTATTTTTCTTACTTTCATTTTGAAAATTGTAATCTTTCTTCATGTTTAGTTTTATTCCTCATCTGATAACTGTCTACCTTACTGAAACCAGCATGTAATGGTCTTCTTTCAGTTGTATTTACATGATGTTTATTGAAGTTAAACTGAATTTAATTGCAGAATTTTTGGTATTACTGAGCCCTGTTTTACACTCTCTGCTAATGGAAGATATGTATCTCATACCAAGTAAGAAAACAGACTTAAAAATCAAGAGCTAATATTTTTTAACAAAAAATCTTTGTTGGATGTTTCCAAAACTTAGAGCTGTTTTGGTGCATTTTTTTAGGCACTGTAATACAACAGTAAATATACCATCATTTGGTTTGATAAACTAGACTGAATTTCTGACATTTTTCTTTAACCAGGGAAATTACCGTTTCATGAAACTTTTACTGGCTCGTAGAGGGAACTGGATGCAGAAGGACTTAGAGGATATGACACCATTACATTTAACTACACGTCACAAAAGCCCAAAATGTTTAGCTTTGTTGCTGAAACACATGGCACCTGGAGAAGTGGACACCCAGGACAGAAACAAGGTAAAAATACTGCTTATTTTAAGACAGCACTTGTAGCAGCTTTAGAAATTGGTGTTACATGAAACAGTTGTGTATGAAAAATTATTGCAGTCATAACATACTTTTTCTGAGTCTTCAAAAGAGTGGCTAATGCTGGTATTATAATAATCACCTTTAGAAATATTAATATTTTCCTGATGATAATGATGTAAAACTTCATTGCACTGAGTTCATTGACATTCTTGTTGAGAGTATGTAGAATAATAGAGGATTCATAAACCACTGGTTTTAAGGTCTAAGTCTTTCTGTAACGTTGTAACCTTGTTAGAATCTGGATAGCATGTGGTTAACTTGCTTTTCTTCCTTGGAAAACCCCTACATTTAGAATAATTTAATTATAAGTGTCAAGAGAAAACTTTGTGCTAAAGGCCTTCCAAGTATTTGTCAATACCAAAGGTGAGTTTAAAAAAAAAAAAAAAAGGAAACCTTTTGGTGCTGAGCTGAATACAGGTTTGCTGTTGGCAGATACCATTCCTAACACTGGGTGATCGATTTTGTCCTGCACTGGGGCCACTAAAATGGTGGCGATACTGACACAGCTGTCCACAGGTGCTACCTTTTAGAAACGTGTGGTGGCTTAGCTTTGGCAAGCAACCAAGTGCCCACCCAGCCGCTCTCTCACTCCGCCTCCTCAGTGGGACAGGAGAAAATAGGTTGAAAAAGCTTATGGGTTGAGATAAAGACAGGAAGATTGATCACCAGTTACTGTCATGGGCAAAACAGGCTCGACTTAAAGAAAATTGGTTTCATTTGTTGCCAATGGAAATATATATTTATGTAGTGAGGAACAGAGACAAAACTCAGAACACCACCTTCAAACCACCACCCCCCCGCCCTTTTTTTCCTGGCTCAAATTTACTCCTTCACTTCCATTCCTTCACTTCCATCCATGAGGATGGTCCAAGGGTAAGAATATCCATAGACTAAATCCATATGGTTGATGGTCCTTTTTTCTCTATCTCTGTAAGTAAAAATGGACAATTTTTAGAGTCTGCTAGTCACACATGAGTTTTTGGCCTGGGGTAGAATGTGATGCCATTTGTCAAGAAGATTTTCTAACAGGGACAATAAAAAGTATCAAGTTGTTTTGTTTTATTATCATTATTATTATTATCATAAAATGGGACAATTGGCAGCAGAAAGTCTGCTATCAGTGCACATGCACTGTTGCTTTCATGGGTGCATCATTCAGTGAGAGGGATATGATGATAAAGTTGACTGACATTCTGGCATGAGACTTTCATTCAAAGCAGAGCACCAGTTAGTCACTTGGACATTTGTTTTGTGAAACTGCAGACTTCCTCAGGAGAAAATGTAATCTTAACAGCTTCAGAGCTTTACATTACTACCTTCTTAGAATAAAGTCTTTCAGACTAATTTTCTGCAACTGTAGTGGCAACAGTTGCTTGAAAGTCCAGGAAATCTCCAGGTGACTTTTCTGGTACATCATATAGTGCATATATCATCATGAGTTGTCTCATGTCCCCTTTGCAAAGCAAAGTCATGCTCTACCTCATCAATAAAATTACCAGGCTCCTTCAGAAGCACACCGACTTCTAAAAGCCTCAGAAAATAATCTACTGATGTTTGTTAAAAAGCACTATCATTAAAATAACCAGCCAGAAGAGATGACATATCTTTAGAAGGAAAGTAGTACAGTTCTTAAAACAACTGATTTACTATTACTCTTCGTACAGAGAGGTACTGCCAGTCCACAGTAACAGCATGCTAACATATTTTAAAAGGAACAGTTATTTAGCATATAGTAACTGTATTTTTTTGAGGTGCTCAGATTAGTGTGGTTCTTAAGTTTGAGTGCTTGGCAATGCTTGATTTAAAGCATGAGAAACGGTTGCCTCCTTTAACATTAATAGTAGGGTATGAGGAGGCATAGGACTTTCACACAGTCCTGACAGACATTCTAGGTAAAAGATTTCTTGCGTTTCCACGTACATTTTGAACAAAACAGATTCATCCCTCTTGTTGGCATGCTTGGTGCATGTTCTGTTTGTGATATGATCATGCTGCCTTTAGTAGAGAGATTTCCAATAATTATTGTGGACCTGTTAATCTGGGAATATTGGGTTTAAATTTCATGTGCTAGAGCAGTTTGCGTGTCCTGAAATCTGAAAGAGATTTCTTTCATACCAGAGGTATGAATGTCCCTAAGCCAAATTTTTTCTGCAACAATATAGTAACAAAAAGTGAGACACTGTGAATGTAGATAGCAAAAGGAAGACCAAAAACCAGTTCTGTAACTACCATTGGCAAGGTAGGCATGGTATTGAGTACAACTGGAATTTTTACTGATGATGGAGGCTTTTCAGGCGTTGAGCAGAAAGGTCTCTTTCTTACAATTCATAAGTGGTCTTGGAACAGGTGCAAAAACTCTCCCCGCCAGCCACTAATCTACCACTGATTCAAATGTGAGTGCCCTGATCAAGTGTATTTGGATCAGCTGATAACCACTGTACCAGCTTGCCAAGGCTGGTCTTAGTGGAAATCATCATTCCATATCTCATGTAGTGGGTTTTCATTCTACCACAAGAGGACATAGTAAGAGAAGGGGACTGGACTTTCTACTGATGTAACTGCTTAAACTCTGAAATCCTTATCTGATTTTATCATCTGGGAAGCAGGGTAAGACAGCTGCAAGCCCAATTTCCAACAAATAAATCTTCTGTCCCCTCTGAACAATGGTGTTGAACCAGCCTATGCGCTAGCAATCAGCTGTTGCCTTCCAGGATATTCTAACGTGTATCATGGAAACCCTGGCTATGATTACAGCAGTCGTTGTGGAGCGGTCATGCTGACTTCCTGACCATGTTAATTAATTAACAAAGGTATATGGAAACCAGCCAAAGCCTTTTAGAAACCTTGCCTGTTGTTTAGCAGATTTCCAAGGCAGTATTAAAGCATTGCCAGATTTCCCACAAAATGTAGAGCACTTTCATTCCAGTTTGTGTTATGAGTAGTCACAGTAGCAAAGATGGAATTCAGCTTGATGAAAGGTGGTCTCAGGGACAGAGTCCAGCACATTTGACCCTGTTGGGCACATAGCTTATTCATTTCCCTTACTGCAACCGTGTGCATCAAGATTGTCAAATATAATTTTTAAACATGAGAAAGAGCAACTGTCCTTTACATCTACTTCATGTAGGCAACTGACTGAAAAGCAGGTGAGATAAGCCAGTAAACCAAGGCTACTTTGGTCTCCTGGTAATCAAAAGTTTTTGCCTTCCTTCTTTAGACATCGAGGATATGATAGTGAACTCATACATTCTATCTCACTGTTCAAGGATGTTAATCCAGCGCATCGCAGGCTTATACACAAATTTCCACAGCAGTTATTTCTCTCAGTTTTCAAATCAAAGTGGCATGTAATATTTTGCAGGGATGAGGGGGGAAGAGAAATGGGAAATAAAATTCATTCTGTATCTTACAACCCTCTGCTACTTGGCAGTTGGGAGAGATGTGGCTGATAAATAAAATGCTTCTTAATATACCAAAGTTTTGTTGTTCAAAACAACCCGACACATGGTTTTCTAATGGAAGTATAAGCATTGATAATGCCGATAAAAAGCAAATGGCAGTCAAGAATTGTCAATAGGAGCATGGATTGCCTTTTGATATTTTATTGGGACTGCCATGGGTCGGTGGGCATTAGATTCAGTAATTAATTCAGCCTCCGAATTCCGAGTGATCAAGGATGGTGCAGAAAGTCAAAACTCTTGCTCAAGATGGATCCAAGTCCAGTGTCAGTACTCAGTGTCATCTCCTTTAGTGGACCATAATCTTGTTATATGCTTGTCCATCAACTTGTGTTATTCCAAGAGACTTCCAATTTAAGAGGGACCAGATGAATTACTGGAGTTGTTCTATAGTGCAGGTCTGGCTGAGGCCTGCTTCTGATGATCATTATAACTTGGACATGATTGCTAAATACCAAGCTCAGATATTTTCTCCAGGTCTGAAATTGCTGCACTTGATGGTGCTGCCCTGTTGACTGTCTAAGTAGTATGGACAGTATCCTCCTAGTCCAAGAAATCCTTCTGTGAAGCAATTAATGTCCTACCAGAAATACTTATATTCCAAGCATAAGGGCTTCTCAGTGTGGGTCTTATGTAAGATGATGTAGCTGAGACCTAATTCAGACCTCAGTAGCAAAGATGTGTGAGTATCTACTCTTACTTAGGTAGATGGATGTCTGGTTCAGTTTTGTTTAAAGCCTGTTTTCCAGTGATTTTGAGTTGTCACCCATGCTAGGTACATGCTCTCCATTTTCTGTCAGTCCTCTTTATTGAAGTGGAACAAAAGATTTCTCATCTACCCATTGTTTAAAGCTGGTTTCACCTGTGGTCCCTCCCCTCTGCTCAGCACTGCTGGCACCACAAATGGAATGCTATGTCTGCTTCTGGGTTCTCCAGTACAATAAGGGCATAGACATACTGGAGCAAGTCCAGTGAAGAGCCACAAAGATGATTAATAGATTGGAGCATCTGACATCAAGGAGAGTCGGTGAGACCTGCGAATGTTTAGCCTGAAGAAGAGACAGTTCAGGGGTGATTTTACCAATGTGTATAAATATCTGATGGGAGGCAGTAAAGAAGGTGGAGCCAGACTCTTCTGAGTGCTCTTCAGATGCAGTGGACAAGAGGCAATGGGCACAAGTTGAAATACAATAAATTCTGAGAAAATATTTTTTTTACTTTGAGGGAGGTTAAAACACTAGGACAGTTGTCCAGAGAGGTTGTGGAGTCTCTATCTGTGGAGATAACTCAAAATCTGACTGGACAGTGTCCAGATAAGCCTGTTCCAGTTGACCCTGATTGAGCAGAGGAGTTGGACTAGGTGATCTCTTTCATTCAGTGAAAATATGTTTAAATCATATTTCAGGATCTAACCAACTTTAATTTTCATCTCATATTCATTTTTCAATGTGTTTTGTAAAACTTGTGTTCCAGCAAACTGCATTGCATTGGAGTGCCTACTACAATAACCCAGAGCATGTGAAACTTCTCATAAAACATGATTCAAATATTGGAATCCCTGATATTGAAGGAAAAATCCCACTTCACTGGGCAGCTAACAACAAGGACCCTAGTGCAATTCACACAGTGAAATGTATTCTGGTAAGAAAGTCTATTATGTATATAAAACTTTCTGTATTTATTACTTTACTCTGACAGAAATGTATTTTTGTTCTCTTGAAATTTTTCATTTTAGTCCACTGACTCCCTGAGAATGAAATAATATCGAGAATTTTCTAAAAAATGATCTTAAATATTTTTGCTCTCTTGAAAGGGATTTATTCTGAGTTCTATGGGTGAATATCTTTGCTCTAACTCAGGGACTATGTATATTCTCTTAATTAGTTTGGAGTGTGTAACTATTCATTTGTGGGGGGAAGGGAGTTGCAAGTTCTCCTAGTTAAAATGGCCAGTCTTGATTGCATCTTTCGTGTCGATTTCTTTATTGTGGGTCTTTTTCTTCATTATTTGAAGGTTTATTTCTAGTTAACTGTACTGAAAAGTCTAATTTAATTTGGTTTTTTGAGTCATAATTCTGGGAAATATTTGAACAATTATCAGTCAGCCCACGATCAGTTTATTGAGAGACTTTCCAGATATTTTTCTAGACCAATTTAATAATTTTTCCTTGATGGCATATTTTCTCTTTCTGCAGTATTTCAGTTTCATTTTTTACACTGACAGTTATAATTAGTACAATGAAATCATGTTCTCAGCTTGATTTTTACCTTGATTTTTATTCTGTGGAAATCCCTGAACTTCACCAACATGGAAAGATACAGAAGTCTCAACTGAATTTTTCTCTCACATTACAACAATCTCTCTATGTCTTTGTCTTTCAAAGGTCTTTCAGAACTAGACACATATTGATTGTAAGCTAGCTACAATGTCTTCTATGTCTGTTTGCCTGATTAGCTTGCAAGTTGAGAACTTGTGTGGCATATGAAAATTTGCTTTGCATTTCTCCAAATCACATTGATAATCTTACAGTTACTGATACTTTTTTCTATAAAAATAGTTTTTGATAACTTTCCAGTGTTAAATTAATGTGATTTGTTTTCTGTATTGCTGCTATCTATTCAAGGTATTTGTAATTTGGATGCAGTTGTGAAACAATTTGACACAAACAACATTTTGTCACAAAGTTTTAGTTTGTATATGCTGTCTAATTTTCTGCCACAGTAGAGAAATAAATTTGCTGAAAAGTAGGTAAGGATTGCTGTATTCAAATAGAGACTTTTTCAAATGTCAAATAGTCAAACTAAATGTTTTTAAAAGTTGTAGTGAGCTGGCCCCAGGCAACAACCTAACACCCACACAGCCACTTACTCCCCTCTTGCGAGACTGGGAGAAAACAGATGGACGGCAAGAAGATTCATGGATGAAGATAGTGACAGTTTAGTACGGAAAGCAAAAGTTGCCTGCAAAAAAGGGGATTTATTCACTACTTCCCATCAGCAGGCAGATGATAGCCACTCCCAGGAAACTGGAAAGAGCTTCAGCACACTTAATTGTTGCTTATGAAGACAAATGGTGTAGCCATGAGCGGGATCCCCCTACCTCCTCCTTTCCCTGGGCTTTTTTTGCTGAGCATGATGAAATATGGTATGGAATATTGCTTGGGTCAGTTTGGATCAGCTGTCCCAGCTATGTCGCCTCCCAATCTCTTGCCCACCCCCAGCCCACTCACTGGGAGGATCAGGGGACCAGGACAGGGCCAGGCATGAAAAAGAGAAATCTTTGATGCTGTGCAAGCACTCTTCAGCAATAGCCAAAAAATTAGTGTGTTATCAACAGTTGTAATCACAAATACAAAGCCCAGCACCATACTTGCTGCTGTGAGGAAAATTAACTCTATCCCAGCCAGATGCACTACAAGAGGTCAAAAATGCCTGTCTCCTTACTGAAAGTGTTCTCAAAGATTCTCTTTAGGTAATACAGAATCATGATCATGTCCAGGTTCTTTTTTTGGTCCTTTTTTTTTTTTTTTTTTAAAACACTGACAATTATAAGAGTGTATTCTTGAGTCCATCTAGGCTTTTTCAAACATCAACCAAATTGTTTATATTCCAGATAGTTATGTCTATATATGCTTAGTGATGGAGTAAGATAATAAGTTTAAATTAAAAAGTACTTTAGCTTACAGAATATGCTGTAAAAGTTGATGATACAGAAACATTATTACTAGGTAATCAATCTGTTGATTGAATGTGTTGTTGACCATAAATACCTTTTGGTGGTGGTGGTGGTTCCTCTGAGTTTAATCCTTTAGTAAGAGCTTGTCTTCTCTCCAAACTGAAGTGTTTCTCTTTCTTGTCTTGATAGATATCTACCTAGCAGAGCTCACAATCTTCCTCTTCATTCTTAGCTATTTTTTGCCGTATTACCCAGCTCCAGATCTGTTGTCCAAGCATCACCTTTGATTCTCATTTCTCCCTAGGTCTTCACATCCAGGTTAGCTTTATAGTTTTTCACATTCTTTCTGCATGATATTTCTACTGTATGTACCCATACACTTAAATTTTCTGTCATCTTGTCTCTTAACTCCCATAATTGCATTTCTAACTTCATGAGAATATGGTCTTGCAGTGATAGCAGTGAAAAACGCCTACAACTCAGTGTCACTGTGTCCTCTCCATTTTTTTAATCACATCCAACACAAACCATTTGCCTTTGCTTTCATGATCAAGTGCTATAAGGTATAAGCTGTGTACCATTGCTCAGATAGCAGTCAGATATTGATATCTACTGCTGGTCAATCTGTATTGGCAGCCTTTGTCTCTTTATTGAGACCACAGTCTATGATACTGAAAAATACTATATTGTTTTTCCGTGCTCTGTCATCTGGATGTGTCCATTTGTTGTCCCCTGTTTATAAATTCATAAAATTAAGGGTCATCTTTCTGTTTGATGTTTGTATACTACTTAGCCCATGCCATGGGACTGTCAAAATAAACAATAAAGAAAAGAGCTCAACTGAATGCTGAAGAAGTAGGTTGGCTTTGCAGGGGTAACAGTTATACACAAATTGGTTATATAATATTGAAATCCATGAAATACAGTGAAAATGGAACTCATGACATTTAAAAAGTAAACATGTGAAGTAGAGAGAAACTCTAATTTGGAGATCCTTTCATGGTCAACTTCCTTTTCCACCTTTCCAGATTCAGCAGTGCTTGGTTACATGAAAAACATTGGGACGATTTAAGGAGAAAAGAACAGAATAAGGTTCCATTAATATGATGGAGGCAACTGCTTAGTACTCTCTGTCTATTTTGTATCTCTTCTCTTTATTTATTCTTCATGGTAAGAGACATGACATTTATTTATACAATACATTCCATTATTGCGTACAATTCCATTGTTCTAATTGCCGCAGAAAAAAGCGTAGCTTCTGTTTCTTCTATGTATTGTGCTTAAAATATTAATATAACGTGACAGTTGACTTCTAGCTAGTTTTACACCAAAACAACTTAAAATCCAAAGAAATTGCACTCTTGATTGTAGGCAGAGAGGCCTAGAAAATTTTAGTTTAAGTGGCCAAAAATTTCAAAACATGTGAGTACTTTCAGACTAGTGTATAAATAGTGGCTTTGTCATTAAAAGATTCTGTACCATTTTGCAAAAGTAACACTTGTGATTATGGGTATATGTTCCGGGGAACATCAGTGACTGTGAGCCAGGAGTTTTAGGAGTCATTTATTTAATATGTTTTTGTGCTTTTAGAAGGCTTGAAAATTAGCTTTGCAGATTACATCAATAACTTACAGGTAAAATGAAGAAGCATTTGTTTTCCTGTTTGTCCATTTTGTTCAAACAGGTTTTCCTGTGGTGGAGTTAGAATTTCAGTAATAACTTCAGTGCATACCATCATTCATTTTTAGTCATTCTTAAAAGTGTTTCTCATAAAGATCACTTCTGAATTTTTGCAGTGGGCTCTATAATCCCCCTGCTGAGCTCTTTGAATAGACATAAGGTAAGCATATTATCAGTTAGCTTTCTCCTGAGAATTATTAAAGGTAGGGAAGAACATAAAACTTCACATTTCACTGTAATGGCTCAGATAAATGCTTTTGAATGCTTATTAAAAGAAGTGTTACTCATGCTTTGATTATTGTGGTTTGTGCATGTAACAATGTTAACTTCGATTATATTTCTAGTTGAGAGATTCACATTTACCTTTTTTATGTTTTTAATAGATTATCTGTTGCTGTACTAGTGGCTAGATACAGTACTGAACTACAGTATGTTTCAAGTATATGAATTCTTTTCTCTAGCAAAACATGGCTAACACTACTGATATCTAAAACTCTGATGCAGTTTTTTTGTATGTGGGACAGGCAACTTAATTAGAATTTACATACAGTTTGTGACGTATGTAAATGTTTAACTTTAGAAAACTTATATTAATCAAGTATTAGGAGGTTTAAGCTGACCCTGTTAGAAAGTAAGACAGAAGAAACAAAGAATCAGGGCATTGCATAGTTGAGGTTACTACTGCAGTATTAATTTAGCCAGATTGCACTTAGGAAATATGGTTAAATATAACTCTAAATGCATTTATTTTTTATCTATTAAATAGAACATAGAGAATATACAACCTTGGTCAAGGAATATTTGGATAGAAACCATAACTCTGGAATTTCCTGACTTTCTGCTTCTTGATATATCGTTCTCCATGTTAGTTGTTTGTTTTCTATGTAATACTTACTGCATTTCAAATAATGCAAATACAAGTGATTTTATGGCCTGCTTGTGTACCTAGCTAAAGTCAATTGGAAAAATTGCAATTAGTTTAGTGAGAAATGCATCAGGAACTTGCTTTAACTGTGAACAAGCTGCACTGATCACAATCTCTCCCTCCTCTTTCATAAGTATATTGTAAGATATTGTGTGGCTCTGTCTTTTCAGAAGGACTTTTTTTCTCAGTTGTCATGGGTAAAATTCACACTAGTGTTGGAAGTTGAAAATCTCAGGACTATATTACTTTTTTCTTTTGCACAGGGTTCCCATGACTTCAATGAATTGGTCTGAATTGCTGGAGAAAGAACAGCAGACTTTCTCCCTGTAGTTTATTTAAGCTCTTGTTTTGACATTTTGCTTCTGCTCTAGGTGTTTGGTGTCCTGCATCCTGAGTTTCTATTGTTTTATAGTTTACCATTTTCTTTAGAGATTCCTCTTTATTCAGGAAAGTGAAGTTTAACGTTTTTATTTCATGGGCCTTTATGATACTTGCTATTTGGAGATTTCTGCAACACTGTCATGTTCATTTCTACCTGTTCTGTTCTTTTGCCTGAGAAAGTAAGTCATGAAGAGAAATGTGTCTAGAAAAAAGCTGATGAATAGAAAATTATCATAATACAAAACTATATAGCTACGGGCCCTATGTGAAAGTAATTTAACATGTTTTTTAAGAAATTGTGATGAAAAGTCAAGTTATTTCTATTAATGCCTATGTTATGTGATCAAATGACTAATCATGATACTTTAAATTTTTTTTTTTTATTCAAAATGAAGCCAATTACAAGTAGATGCATTCATTAGCAGTACTCTCTAACTTACTTCTATCCTGTCAGCTAGAGACCTTGACATTTCCTTTAGAAATACTCTGATAGTCATGTGGGTTTAAAATGCTAGAAAAGTACTACAATGAAAGCCATAAGATTAACTTGTGCAAAAAAGGGAGTGTCCTAGGAGAAAAATATGAAGATATATATGTCGTGTTCAACTTAGAAAATCAAGTAAGAAGATCTAGTTATTTTCACAAGCCTGAGTTAGTCTGTTTAAGATCTGTGTAAGGAGGCACTTCCACAACAGACTGGTAAAAGTACAGGGTATGTACTGAAAATCAGGTCTTGTACAATAATTCAGTATTAAAAAAAAAACCCCTAAGAAATACTTGAAAATAGCCTATACTGTAACAAAAGTATTTGGTTGTAGAGTTATATTCTACTGAACAAGGACAGTTTATCTCCTTATTGTAAGGCTCAAAAAAAAAAAAAATCTGTAAAGAGTATATAGTTCTTCCCTTCAACTTAATTTTTTTTTTTTTTTTTTTAAAGGAAGCTGCACCCACAGAATCTCTGCTTAACTGGCAAGACTATGAAGGACGAACTCCCCTTCATTTTGCTGTTGCTGATGGGAATGTAGCAGTTGTTGATGTCCTGACCTCCTATGAAGGCTGCAATGTGACATCTTATGACAACTTGTTTCGAACTCCACTTCACTGGGCAGCCTTACTTGGTAAACTGGACAATGCTGAAGTCATTTAATAATTAATTGACTGGTGTTTAATCTTTGTCTCTGTTTTTTATTTAATTCCAAGCTGGCATTATGCTAACTAATCTCTTAGAACAGTAATAGTTTCTGCTAGACCAGGATTAGAAGATTGTGTGTAGACTGTTCTTTTCAGCTTCAGATTTTTCAAAGCATTTTCAAATGCGTTACTTCAGCAGGCTATATATGCTCATGATTTAAGAACAATTAGAGTACACTGAGATGTTCTTGCACATGTAGCTTTGTTCATAGGTTAAAAAAAAACCTTGGTGCTCTAGAACAGTGGTGTCCTGTCCGAAGTGGGGTGTGCACACCCCAGCATGTATGCCAGACAATCCGTTGGGGTGCATGAATAAAATATCAGAACTTCTGTTTATATTTATTTTTTATCTGAAAAAATAAGAAAACTTCACTAATATTCAATACATGGATCGATGCTAGCACCCTTACTTGGTCCATATGTAAGACAGTCACGTAGGGTTTGCAAGGTGCCTGAAGGAAGTGAGTGCTCTACAACACAGAGGGGTTGACAGTGGCATCATCACTCATTTGTTCACTTTTATCTTATTGCGATATATTGCAGTTTATGTGTGCCCAGTTAAGCGGATTTATGGATTATATTATCTAGTTTTTACTAAACTACCCTCACAAAATAGACAAGTGACTTAAAAAGATCCCCACAAAGAAATCGCAGATTATCTGGTGCCCACACAAGTGAACAACAAGAAAATGGCAGAACTGACATTGCTTCTACTCCTAGTACAAGCTCTTCATCAGACACATTATGACAATCTAATCAGATCTGACAAGAAGTTTTATTCAGATGAAGTTTTTTTTCTGTTCAGATTGCTACCCTGAGACTCAGATGCTCTGTAAATTATAACCTTGCAAATTCTGCACGGTTTGCTTTTACAGGTTATAAGACTGATTCTTTGCGAAACAGGTAAAAACCTGATAAATATAAATAGTCTAAATACAGGGAAATGAAACTCATAAAATGACAGGCATAAAAATAATATGATTTAGAAAATTGACCTCCTGTTTTCCATTCTGCTATGTGCAGGATGAAAAAATAAACACCATGTACTGGATAAAAAGAAAGAAAACACTCTCTCTCTCCTTTTAACAGGCTTCATCCGCATGACCCTTTGGGACACTGCAGACAAAGAATCAGGTTGCTCACTGGAGCGAGTTACTGCAACTCCAGTGACAATATACATGTAGTTTGGTTATGTTTATTCAAAAAAAAAAGAAGAGTGTTCTCAGATTCACATTTGTGTTCAAGTAGGGTTATTGAATTTTTACAGGGAAATTATGAAACATTTTAAGTGTCACAGGATCGATCTCCCAAAGAAAGTCATTATCACTTGGTTCTGTCCAAGAAGCAAAATTTATCATGTTTTGAAATTGCTTGTATTTAAAAGAGAAGTTTTGTCTGTTGGAAAAATGGATTTGTCTTATCAATGTGGAATAAAGGTGAAAGATGTGCCAAGACCTCCAGAGTGCTTTGTGAACTTGATGAGGTCTCTAGGTGGCATATGCCCATGAGGAACTTCTGGTAGTAAATCATGATTAATTTTTAGGATTCTGTTTTTAAGTTAGATACTGGATGCTGTATATAGATCTCAAAGAGTCTAAAATGTTACTAAATGGGTTAACAGTAGGAGATTTTAAGTAGTGCATGAATGCACCCACAAATATTCTGTCAAAGGTGATGGGTTGCCATGTGACTGTATCATAGGGCATTATTGCTCCTATTACCTTTTCTTTTGTGTAGATAAAAGCCTGAGCCAAGTTACATCTCTTCTAAATAAAAGTAGTACAGAAATGACAGTTCTTGACCTCAAGAATTGAGTTTTAATGTTTACATTTAATGTCCAAGTGAGATCCATGTTTGCACTGATTTATTTACTGTTGCACCCAACATAAAATTTTTTTTCTTACTCCCTCAAGCCTTCTCATAGATAATTTAGGTAGACCTCCTGTCCTGATTACAGACTTAAGTTACCCTTTTTCTGCTTGTGTGTCCTGAATGTTCAGGCAACCTTTTTTCCCAGGCTCAGTACTTCTGTGTTTTTCCTGCTGGGATTGCAGGCAGAACCAACTTCTTCCAATGCACCTCAATTCACTTCTTGTAGTCTTGAGATGGGGAGAGCATAGCAACATTACAGCTCTTTTCAGTGTTTTTCTGGTAGGAAGGGACAGAATGTTGTGATGTTGTGGGTCCACGCTTGTCTTAATGGCTGAAAGGAAAGAGGAGCCTTCCTGTACGCCCTAAAGCGCCAAGAAAAAAAAATAACCTCCACATAGCTGTTCATCCTTTTTCACCCAAGTTGACCATTTTCTCTTGTTTCTGATACTTCTATGCATACAAAGTCTGAAAGTGTTACTCCACAAAAGAAGGCTTGTGTAGTCCTCCATCTCTTAGGTTCTTAAAAGCTACAGACCACAACTGTTACATAGCTTCATTCTGTAATTGTTGATGTTTTCATTAAACAAAGTCTACTGCTAATAGAAAGGTTTACCTACTTTTTTCATGTATTAAGAAGTAATTCAAGTCAACTGTGCAAAAGTAACAAGCTGCAAAACTGATTGTTTTCCCCACACACAAGATACTGGGATATTTCTTCTGTAAAATCAGAGTATTTTTATGTGATTTATGCCTTACAGTATCTCTTAAACTACTGTGTCATTAAGATATTCTGTGAGCTGCATATACCTACAAAAGAAAGCATACAAAATATTACTTTTGTGGCAATATGCTATATTGTGTCTTTGTTATCCTGTCTGTGAAGTGGATATAAAGTTGTGATTTTAATCTAAAAACATTCTAATCTGTTTTGATGGAAGGAGTTGTCTGTCAGTCTGTTTTTTCTTGCAGATACAGCATCTGGTAGTAGACTAGCCTCCAGAATCTGCTATACATCTTCAGTTGAAATTTAGATTGAATAAAACCGAATTACAGAATTTACACTTAATTTCTGTAAAACAATGTGATGTAGGATGAAATTGTCAATGGTTTAGCCTACCTTTTAACGTAGATGGACAAATGCTTATCATCATTAGTCTATGCTCACTTTACTGCTTATGACTGACTTCTAACTCAAATGCGGCTTTTTCTGGAAATACTCAACTCATTCATTGCAATGTTAATATCGTAGTTGTCTGACCAGCTGTTGCTGGTTTCTTTGTTTAGGGAGATGCTCTAGTGATTTATTTTGAAAGAAATAGAAAATCTTTCCGCATGTTCCTATTCATAGCTAATTCTGATTTACAGATGCCCCTCAAAAATGAGTATACAGAGTGTGGGACTGGAACATTATTGGGAAGAAGGTGCATGCCAGGCTTAATAGTTCAAATATCAAGTCTTATGTTTAGACTATAATGGCTACAACACAAGCATACTACTATTTATTGAAGACTGTTCATTTTCTTCTTTTTTTGTTTGATTGTTTTTAAAGTGTTTAACTTTGGGATTCAATACTCATCTGGTTTTATTATATTATTTTTCTCAGGTCATGCACAGATTGTCCATCTCTTATTAGAAAGAAATAAGTTTGGAACTATCCCATCTGATAGTCAGGGTGCAACACCCCTACATTATGCAGCGCAGAGCAACTTTGCTGTAAGTAGCATATGCCCTAAATGCGAAGTAAATATATTTTGATGAAATATTTATAATGTAACAAAGTATTTGAGTTGTTTTTGAAATCATATAAACACAGTGTGGTCTGCACAAGCTTAATTCAGAGTTTTCCTATGTTGTGTGATATAAATGTGGTTAATTTCAATCTATTAAAAATAGATTTTAAAAAAACTAAATTACTGTACAAAGAAAAGCCCTTTGATCTATATGTTTACATCAGAGCACACAATAGTCAGGTATTTCAATAGAAAGCAGAATGGCACCTACTATTTTACAGTGCTTTCACTTTTTAAGGCTTATTATAGCAAAATCTAAGCAGTTACGAAGTACCTAGAGTAAGATCACCTGTATGAGTATTTGCACAGCTGCTTCAGTACCAGTCAAACCAGTCTTTGCCTTCAAGAAGATGATTAACTTATGAATATTTGCTATTATGAATGAGCCCCTGTCTCATAAAGCATGGCTAAAGAGCGCATACCTTTGGTCACAATTCTGTATGAACACTATTTTTTTTTTAAGTTTTTAAAAGTTTTTAATACTTTAAAATTCAGCCAACAAAGAAAGTTGCTTTCTCAGACAAACTAATTCTTATATTTTGGCAGAATAGGTAATTTTGTTCCAGAGCAAGATTACAATAGAGCTAAGTATAAAACGCAGCAGTTTAATGATTGCTAGTCGTAGATGTTTTTATAGAAGTAGTTCTCAAGCGCTGGAACTTCAGAAGGCTTTTTTCTTGCTGCTCTGTCTCTCATGGTTTAATTATACCATACATAGTAAGCTGAGAAGTCCCATCTAAGTTTTCTTCAGTTGTATTATTCATAACTTCCCGTTACAAAAAGTGTTATTTAGTGCCTAATTAATGTGGTTATGTAGCGCGTATTGCAGCATTTTCTTAACAGGGATACAAATTTGGGTCTTCCTTTCCTACCCACATATTAATTTTCATAAAACAAGTAAAATTTTAATGCCCTTGAGAACCATTCCAGTTAATAAATCCAGAAGAATTATTGAAAGAGGGAAATGACCAATGTATATTAATACCACTGCTCTCACCTTCTTTCTTTGTAAGAGTGAGTTCTGGGGTTTTGGTAGGGTTTTTTGGAGGTGGTCTTAGTAAGACCATACAGATACTTTTAAAACTCAGGCTTTCATTGGAACATATCTCTGTGTATAATTTACACCTCTTTAGAGAATTTTTTATTGATGTTGATTGTTATCCATTACGTAGTATGTACAATTTGGGTCTGACTCACATGCCTAAAATATTTACGTTGTAAAAGCCCTTCTTTCTAGTTTGAGTCAGACTCATGGTAAAGATAGAGTGTTTTTGTTTACAATCTGGTGATTATCTCCACATGCTTTTATCTTTTTTTTTTTTCTTTTATATATTCATACATTCCTTAAAAATGATTTTTCATACTGGCTTTCTTTCTCTGGGCTTGATTCAGTTGTATGAAACGTCTTCATTATCTTTCTGCCCTTTGATCCCACCAGCCAGCCAAACTATGATATTGTTTAGGTTTTTATGGGGAAATGGAGTAGGTGATGGAATCAGACGTTCTTTTGTAATCTTCTGTAGTTACAATGAATGTATCATTTCCCATCTTACATGAAGAATTACACAGAAGAATCTCATTCAGATCTGCAAGCCTCTTTTAGGTAATGATGTATCCAACCACTGCATTCCATATACATAGTCAAACAACTGAGTGGAGAGGCATGCATGTTTGTTTTGGCAGTAGCATCTATATACTTACGGTTTGAGAGCCACGTTGTTCTGTTCAGCCTGCCCAAGTTTGGATAAGTGTGGTATGTTTCTCAGTTAAAATGCAATGCTGCTTAGTCCCTAACAAGAAGAAGAAAGTGTGTTCTTTTGTGTTCTTTATAAATATTTGTATTGCTTTCAGTTTTACGTAACTCAGTATCTTATTCTTCGCTCAGTTTTTGTGCAGGTTACTTACTCTAATATGACTTTTTTTTTTTTTTAAAAGACTGAAGAGAGTTAGCTGGCACTTAATTTATGTGAAGAATTTGTTCTCCAAGACTGACTTATTCCCACGTATTATAGAAGGAAAAGGTCTAGAAGAGACTTAATATAACCACCCAAATAGGTTGCCAGAGATTTAGATGGCTTATGTATCCTGCAGAAGGTCCAAATAAACATCTTTTTAAATTTTTGAACTTCATGTTTCAAGGCAGATGCTCTGTTAGTATGGATTTTAGTATGCAGAATGCAGGACTAATTATATTTTTTCCTGAGTTTTTCCAGAGTTGTACTTGTAATGTACTTCCCTTTCACATACTTGTATACCGTGATCTAGTAAGTGAGATGTGGATACCCCTGTCTTATCTCTGAATATTAAAAAATAATATTTAGTATTTTTTAGAGTTTCTTGATAGCACAGAATTAAATGATCCAGGTTTACTTCTCTCCTTTACTGCTGTTTTTTATCTTTGTTTTTAAATTTGTTTTCTTCACTTTCTTTTAACAGAGATAAAATACATGTGATTTTTCATTACAAAATACATGTAGGATTAAACTGATTGATACTACTGTTTTCTGATTTCTTAACCATCTTCATCTAATTTAATTTCATTTTGTTTTCAAGTTCTGGTAACTTCATTTTGGAAAATAACTCTCACAGCACTATAGGATTTTATTCCACTTTTTCCCACTAAAAACTCTAGGAAAAAAGAGTGTTGAAAGAAATGTTGCTTTGCTAAAACTTAATGGAAAAATAAAATTACTTATTTATGTTTGTAGGATGTCTTCCTTAGTATTGAAAAGGTCCAGCCTTCATACTGCTTTTCACTTTGCAGGATTTCAAGCAGTGCAGAGTACTGGTAGGGTGCTGAGTTGCTGGCCTAATGAGTAGCCGTTTGTGTCTGAGGTGTAGTGATGGTCAGTGTGAGTACACAAAGCTATAAACACATGCTGGTTTGTGTGGAAGGCTTAATGCTTCCATTCCTCATTATTTCTGGCTGGACCTTTTTACAATAAACTGATAGTTCAGATATGGACCCAAATTCACGAAGCTGTTAAAGTGTTAGATCACATTGACATAAGATAATGAAAAATAATATTTTTCATTATGATGAATCCATTTCTTTAGAGGGATGAAATAATAAGTAGTAGTTAAAAAAAATCCAAACTAATCAGTAGGACTTAGGCATTTAAACACCTTTGTGGTTATAAGCATTTGATTCCTTATAGCCAAGGAATTCTCATCCTACCCACAGCAGTGATAGAGCTTTTCGGGGGGCACATGGGGGAAAGGATGAAATAGTGTTAATACTGAAATATAAAAATAAAATTATGAAACTCACTTTTTTCAGTTTATATTGGCTAGACTATCAGTGGCTCTTAAGACATGTTTACCAGCTGTTTAAATACACAGCCTTTGTAAGGCATAAGATAGAATTAGGGGAAGATTTTATCTTTTCTTTTTGTAGCAGTTGTGATTTCCTCTCCCTTCCTTTCCTGTGTGGCTTATCAAGAAGTTAGCAGCAGGTTAACCAAGTGGACTTGTTTGCTGAGGGCTTAACACAAACAGAGCATTTGAAAAAATAATTCTTTTTGCTTTGATTTAAATAAAGATTTTAATGTAGCAGTTACAGTGGAAAGCCTGGACTTGGGTGTAACGATTTTCTTAATCTATTTTTTATTTATAATATTTCTATAATTAATAACCTTTTGATATTATTGAAATTAGGAAATATGTCTATGTTGCCTGCCAATTTTTTTTTTTAATACCCATATTATTAGAGTTTTGCAAACTAAAATATTTGCATGTGCAGGCATATTTAGAATTGGAGAAAAAAATATGTCAGGAGAATCTTGAAGGAACGCTATTTTAGCATCATAGTATTAGTAATGTTTTGATAAGCTGATAATATTTTTCCCATTGCTTTCTTCACAGTGACTGTAGTGTCTTTTACTTCCTTATGATGAACACATGATAAAAAGAAAGAAGTATGAAATAAATGACAGTGGTGAACTGTAGTTAAGGATGCGCTACCAACATCGACGAGGAAAAGGGCATAGCAGAAAATATAGTGCTCCTGTTGAGCTATTGCTCTATATAACGTAAAAAGGAAAAATGAAGCTTTGATTTGCTTCATAAACAGCTAAATGAGACACAATAGTTTCATGTTGTTACAGATTCCTTTTAACGTTAATTTCAACTATCTTTTCAGGAAACAGTTGAAGTATTTTTGAAACATCCTTCTGTAAAAGATGACTCAGATCTTGAGGGAAGAACATCCTTCATGTGGGCAGCAGGCAAAGGCAGTGATGATGTCATTAGGACTATGCTGACTTTAAAATTGGATATTGATATCAATATGACAGACAAATATGCTGGCACAGGTAAGATGCTTTACAGTAAAGAGCCATTGGATGTTTCCAGTTAGTGTGTTTTCCACCAAATAAAAAACATCATTAGAAGCTATATTAATCTTTTCCTGGATGTGTACCTTAATCCTGACAATATTTCTGCATTACTTTAATTATGTGCGTGAGTCACTTCTTTGCCTTATCGTGGGAAAGAAGCAAATCTTTTCTGCGCAGATTGGACCAGTTCATTTGAAACATAGCAAGAAGAAGAAATGTATGCTATGCTGCTATTTAGTTAGATCTGTAATCCTGGGAAAGGAAGAGCTGTTCTGTATTTTGAAGAATAAAATGAAATATAATTGCATAAAAAGCCCTCCCTGAAAATGGCTGTTCAAAAAATGTATTTGTCAGTAAATAAATACTTTGAAACAATATAAAGCAAAGTGGCTAAATTATCATAACGAAAATCATAAGTACCATAGTTATTTGTAAAGATAGTGTAATAAAGATTAGACCTATTGCAGTTCTGTTGTCCAAGCAAGAGGTTAAACTTGATATCACCCAAGTTTATCATCCCATATTCTGCCCAAAGCAAAAGATAGGTATGCAATACAGTATTTCAGACTTCAAGCATGCAAGTCATGAAATTAAATTCATAGTTGATATAGGAAATTTTTATCTCATTTAATGAAAAATTATAAGAATTTGTGGTAGAAATATTGTACCTATGTAGTACTTTCAACAAAAATAGAATAAGTCTAATGACACCTGAATAAAAAAGGAACAGAATGTGGATATATTGGGCATTGGAGGGGTTTGGTAGCAGGGGGCTGAAGGGCTAAGCTGTGTGAGAGGAGGTCATGAACCACTCTCTGCCAGTCACAGACAGGTCACAAATTTAGAAGTTAGGTGCAAAAATGTATACCTATGTATAATAAGTAGTAAAATGGTAGCCAAGCTGATAGAGCACACACCCATGAATAATACAGCAGAGGGTATTTCTCCTGAATAGAAAACTATGTTGTTTTAAACAAACAAGAATGTATATTGCAATGTTTGTTTATATACATTTTGATATATTTGTTTTAAAGTATACTCAAGCATTATCTTTTGGCTGCACACACGCACAAAGTAGCCTAAGCTGCATGCTTAGATTTAGGCAACTTGCAGCATAGATCTAGCCCAACCGAGAAACAAAGATACGAGTTCAACAGCTTTTCTCTTTTCAGATCACACTTTGAATAACATACAAGTGGTAAATAAATGCAATGTCAGGGTTGCGTCGTTTGGGATTTGGAAGATAGGACCTATGAATGCTACTTTCAAATAGAAAACCTGATATTTTGTATTTCCTTTGGTAGTATGGTGGGTTTTTACACAAAAAAGAAATACAGTTACCATAAAATTCTATTTAAATATTTAAATATCTAAATTCTTGCTTTCCTTCAAATTAACACACAAAAAAATCAGTCTTTCCAAGTTATGATAGTTTGTAACTTTTGAGTTTAAGAAATAATGCAACAAAGAAAATCTCAGTCTTCATGTTTAATGACTTTACAAACTACATACTCTACAATTTTAGTCTTTGTTTCATCTTTTATTAGTCTCACCTATATTTGTGCTTTCCTGACAGTTCCCTTTTAAATACCTCACAGTATTTGTTTCAGGCCTTAAGGTGCAGTAATGTTGTAGTGACTGTGCAAACCTCCTTACAAAGGGTTTTCCTCTTTGCGGGCAGTAATCACATACTGTGTTTCTGAAATTACTCAGGTGTGGATTTCATGCTTGAATAATTCAGGTAGTTGGGTTTATTATCTTTCAGTCTTAAACCTTTCATAGCAGTGATGTGTAATCACCTTTTAATCTTGATTTTTGTTGTAAGGCTTTTAATCCAAAGAAACGAATGGATTTTCCATTTACTTGAAACTGCCATTGTGTAGAACAAACTAATAGTCTCAAAATGGGGAACTATGCTGTTCGTTGCTTGCTGTCGAGCAATCCAGATTTTACTGTTGTGCAAGCATGGGCAGTAGCATGGGCTTTATTATAGTGACCTGTGAGCTTAAAAGGAAGCCCACCAGTAAATCATTCTGATTTCAGACCTGGGTTTTTTTTCCGAAGGTTCTTAATCATGCCCAAGTTTTGGTGAGGGAAAAGTAGCGCTGCATTCTGATGGGAAACTGTGCAGTAATAGAAAATAGTGTACATGCCTCCGTGCCTGGGACACAGTTGCTGAGGAGAGTTCAAGGTTGCGTTTTTCTGACTTTTGTGTGCCGACTCAGTTAAGCTCAGTTATAACCCTGCGTTAACACAGCCTTTTGCGTTTACTTAAAAAGAGCAAGCTCTCCATTCAGCTTTGCTAGAACATCGAGAGTCTCCGTATTGTGTAGGAGAATGACACCAAGGGAAAGGAATTTCCCGGTTCCCAGAGATCAGCGCTGCAGGAGCGTTACAGGGGCAGCTTTATAGCTCTGCGTCAGTGCCTACAGTGGCGAGGGCTCTGTCTGTCGGCTGAACAAAGGGCCTATTGTCACCAGCTGGCCCAAGAATCTCTTCAGTCACCGTGACTCCATCACAGAAAATTTGGCATACAAGAAAATATTGAGCACAAAGTCCGAAACAAGATGCCTGCGTCAGAATGAGTGATAGGGGGGAAGAACCGGCCAAGCTGACACAGCAGCTCTTTTTCTATTGTATTGTTATACACACCCCATGTGTCATCTGGTGGAGTGGTTTACTGCCTTTGGTTTCATAAGAAATGCAGTACAAAAACCAGAACCTAGAGTTTACTGTGAGGTCAGACCATGAAAACCAGACTCGTCCAAATGTACCAAGCGGGAGGGTTCTCATTCCTGTCAAATTTCTACCGATAGCCACCGACTCGCCTAGTGACTGCGGATCTAGCTGCTTACAGACGTTTTTCACGAGTGCGATGAGTGCCCCTGTGCTTTTCAGCTGCAACAGTTAAACACCGCTGCCATCTTAAAGGCACGATTTCAATTGCGAAGGCAGCGCTTCTCAGCGCGTCCCTGGCTGTGACCCCAGTTCATGTAGGAAGTGCCTCATTTGCCTGTATCACAGTTCCAGTTACTATCCCTAATTTTGAGGATCTGTTTTAAGGCAGTGCAGTTCTTTGATTCACGAACAGTAGGAAGACCTGTGCATTTCAGTAGTGCCTGTGTAACAGGTTGTGCTGGGTCACTGCTCCAGAAGCTGTGTGAAGCTGGTGCCAGCGGTAAACAGTAGCAGGCAAGTACAAAAAGCCCGACTGTTTTGATATGCTGGCTATGGTTCCAGAAGCAATTCCTTCTAACATTGGCCTTCGTGGTGTGCCTTTCTGTATAATGCCTCTGCTGGATCCTGACCCTGCCTGTTTTAACATTAAACAAGTAGAGACACGTAGGTACAGTTTACAGACCCACGTTTTGCTTGCTTGAGCAGACTTAAGTCTCACCAAGGATAAATATGTGTGAAATTTCATGGGGAAATATGAATTCGCTTTACTAAATGCACATTTATGAATTGCACTGTTTTGTATTTTCATTTTAAATTATTTTGATTTTGTCATCTGTGAAATATTCTACATGTAAGGCAGTATAAGAATGTAGATTATCTGATTCGATTGCTGACTATAGGAAATAATCCAAAGCCTTTTGAA
Organism: Phaethon aethereus; assembly: GCF_964289735.1. Taxonomy (NCBI): domain Eukaryota; kingdom Metazoa; phylum Chordata; class Aves; order Phaethontiformes; family Phaethontidae; genus Phaethon; species Phaethon aethereus. Next base: position 68,954,723 of record NC_138582.1, read on the forward strand.
ATCAAATTGTTAGTGAAATCCAATATATCTGTCCTCCATTGGTTTGAAATCTCATTGCTGTCTGTAGTTTGCCTTTCCTTCAAAAAGGACCGTGAATAGTTGGACTGCCGTTTCACCATTTTCCTCAACACCAGCTGACAGTGCCAGCAGGATGCGGTGTTAGGCGATAGCAACCAAGTTATGGGAGACCACGTCTTTACCTCTGAGATCTAAAATATCTAAAGTAGCTCTGTGTTATTTGTTGGTTTGGACTCAGTGAAGTCTGCATACATTCAAATATGAGAGGGCAAGGAAAACTGCAAGAATAGGAGTCTGCAGAATTAACTTGCATAGTGTTCATACAACTGAACTTCATAAATTGTAGGGATGAGACAAAATGGAGTATCTGGTCTTTCCATCATCTTTTTCTTTTTCCTGAAGAAAACAGGGAGGTGCAGATACTGTGTGAGATGTGATGGCCTTGCTACATAATTTCATGTAAAATTTTCTCCAAGTAATTCTGAAGGGAAAAAAAAAGGGGAGGGCAGGAACAGCTGGGTGGTTATCTGCAGTTAGTTTTAATTAAGACAGCTTTGCTTATTTGAAAGAAATAAAAACACTATTTTCAGGAAAACATTGAAGAAATAATGAAAGCCTTCTTTCACCGGCAGTGGGCAGTTTCATCTCCATTGGGGTGATGCAAGAAATGCCACAAAAGAGAGGCAGAAGTAGATCGTGTTATGTTCTCTTAATCAGAAGCTGCTAACCTCCCACAAACCCTCAGTATAAGCCAATCCTGATGGTGTTCAGGTTAAAATCCCTATTTGTACAAGTTAGAAACATGTTCCAGGGCTAACAGTTTTTCTGCTTACTGCTTGTATGGTAAGAAAATGTGGTTAGTGATCACTTGTTACAATTCTTCAGCACCTTTTCCACCAAAATGGTTGAAATTAATTTTTGACTGTTCTAATTGTGAACCTCCAAAGCTGATGGTATTGTGATTTCGTTTTCTTCCTACTTTATTCTTCTAGCGTTACACGCTGCTGCCCTTTCTGGCCATGTCAGCACAGTGAAATTGCTGTTGGAACATAACGCACAGGTAGATGCTTTGGATGTCATGAAACATACCCCGCTTTTCCGAGCCTGTGAGATGGGACACAAAGAAGTGATACAAACACTCATTAAAGGTCAGCTGTTACAAATTTCCAAACCCATTCAGAGTTCTGGTGCTGCCGTCTGTGGGACGGGCATATAAACAGCACAGCTGAGCAAGAAGTGGGGTGGAAAATTACTTCCCTAAAGCAGGTTTTGCCTGTAAGTACCCTTGGTGGAACAGTGCTAGTAAACGTCAAAGATTATCGGCATGTTGTGCAAAATGGCTAGAAGAGTTAAATATAAAACTTTCAAAGTTGGGGTAGTTGTTTTCACAGCTCTTTTCTGCTCAAGGCTTTTCAAGTATGTTCTAGTCTCTCAAAGCGCCTGTTCCTCAGCAAGTGATTGTTTTTCTTTCTTTTCTTTTCTTCACTAAATAAGATCAAATTAAGCTTTCTTCTCTTTTCTGAGAAAGCATTTTTAGGCTTCTTTGACTTTAGACTTCTTGACTATTTAAATGAATCTATTTTTTAATGAAGGTAGCCATCAAAAATCCTAAACCATTAATATTTTCCTCTGGTTGTTTTTTATAAGCATTATTTTATTTGTAGACAGAAATAAGATATAGCAATGTACACCGTTTTAGATAATTGTAAAAACTCTGCTGGAAGTGTAAGAAGTATGGTGAAAGAACAGTGGTATCTTAGATGCAAAATACTGTCATTTTAGCTTCACAGAAACATTCCAAGTGGCTGGAAGCTGTCTCTCTCCTACTTGAGATATTATCCCATTTATGGACAGTTGAAGTATCCAGGCTAACAAGCCGCAAGTTTTCCATCAACCAACCTTCCTTACTGAAAAGCATGCTTCCCTCTGTGATCTGCTGGGCATATTTTAACCTCCTGTTAAGTTCTTCCTCCCACCCCCTATGCCGTTTAGCTTTTGTAGATGCAAGAAGCTTGATTATCAGAATCAGAGTTACATTTATTAAAATATTTTCTGATATAGACAGTCATTGTTGTTGGTTAGTTCAAGTTTTTATATTTCTAGATTTTTATTTTTGTACAGGGTTTTTACATCTTACAAGAACACATAGAGAAATTAATTATCTGCATAAAAGAGTCTTTGCATTCTTGAATTAAAAAAAAATCAAACTTTTTTCAAAAGTCATTCTTACACTGTGAATATTTTATCTTGTCTGCTTTAGAGATTTAAAAAGAGATTTCATCTGAAGTTATACTTTTCAAAAGTGATTTTGTTGTTAAGACATAAAAGTTTAACTGAAAATTAATAGGCCTGAAACAAATAAAGGCTAGGTTTTTCAAGGGCATTTGACAAATCTGGAGATTCTAAAGCATCTGAGGGGATACTCAGAAGCCTGTAAAAAAGTTAGATGCCTGACCCTCACTGTGAAACTATTTCATTCCCCGTTAATTTTGATTTAGGTTTTAGGATTTGAGTAGCAAAGTTGAAGTTACTTTCAGAAATATTTCTCTTGAATTGTCAGTTTACCAAATAAGTTCTAGTTGAACATAAACTTACTCTTTTCTTTTCTTTGCATTCAAAAGTGTTTTCTTTTTAAGTTAAAAAATGTATTTGTTGTTACAGGAGGAGCAAGAGTAGATTTGGTTGACCAAGACGGCCATTCACCCCTTCACTGGGCAGCCCTGGGAGGAAATGCTGATGTGTGCCAAATCTTGATAGAAAATAAAATCAACCCTAATGTGCAGGATTATGCAGGTAGAACACCTCTGCAGTGTGCTGCTTATGGAGGTTATATTAACTGCATGGTAGTGTTACTGGAAAACAACGCAGATCCAAATATTCAGGATAAAGAGGTATGTTTTTCTTCACTGGGCTATGTAATTAACTTTAGAATAACCATAAGTCAAAACATTTTCCTTTTCTTCAAGGTCATTCTCTTTTCTGGGACATAAAAGCATCTCTGTTGCTGTTTATCATGAAAGGAAATGCATCCTGACATAATTTTCCCTATGGTTTCACTTCTACAATCTTGAATGAAAAGTAATATTTTTAATATGCAGCATGAATTGACGATTCCTATTTTTCTATATCACTTTTGACTTTTCCTTATCAAAGTGTGATATTATGAGGAGTCATGGTAATCGTCTGATTTCTTAACTTCCATTGTTCCTTATTAACAGCTGACATGGGAATGTGATTTTACACTCTGTAATGTGTTTCTTCAGCATAGAGATAGAGCAAGTAAGACATTGCAAGTAAGGTTGCACAAGAACAGCTTCGATTATCCACATAAGTATCACTATTCCAGGTGAAAAAAAAAGCAGAACACTGATTAATTTATTTGTTCTTTTGTGCCATTGTTCAAGCAGTAAGTGAAATTAGGAGCCAGAATAATTGTGCAACATATAACAGATTTCTTTGTTATAAGACATTATTTCTCAGTAGTCGGTAGAACTTCATCAGTCAAAAGATTTTCACCCAGTTTGTTAAACTTTCCTGAAGCTATTCTTTGTAGGGCATAGGTAATTCCAAGTATTGGAAAAGTGCTTTTTATCATGAGTTCTGCAGAGCATGCTGGGGAGATTTTTCCAACCTGCCAGCAGCTCTATATGGCATCAACTTAGGTGGAGCTGATGTGTTCAGCTGGACTCATTTCACACAGAGACACTGCTCGTCAGCCCTTGAGGTTCAGGGGGGCGGATTGGTAGCACTAAGCCCAGAATGTATTCATGTTTTTCCTGTGGTACCCAGCCTTCTAGGTATTTCCTACATTTGGAGTTCAGAAAAGCAAGACGCAGGCAGGAGGCATGGCCTGGAAGTGAAGTGAAATTTCCATGTTTTGTTGATATTAAGAGAGCTTGAGGTATTCATATTGTGGTTCTGTGATCCCAATCCCAAGAGCGGTCATGCATGAGCTGGCTGTGTATAGAGTACAGCTTGAGAGTTGGACTTCTGCTTCATGTGAGAGAAACTAGACTTCTGAAATCAAGCAGTTTTGAAAGCACATCTGGAGTCTTTGTTTGCCTGGACTGATAAGGTTTCCTCAAACTTCATCTGATTTTGAATTCTGTAGTAATTCTTTCAGTCTTGTCACAGTGTTTTGGAGCAGCAGTCTGAACTACGAAAGTTGATGAGAGCTGCTTCAGACCTGAGCAGCATAGCTGCAAAGAAAGCAGATCTAGAGCTAGTCTCCCAATGCTCTTTTTAGCTGCTTTAGGTGAAAAAGCACTAGTGCTGTAATCTTGATTAAAAAAAAAAAAGTTACTTAATTTTAAGTGCTGCATTCTTTCATTTTAACAAGGAAGGAAGTTTATCTAGAAGAATTAGTTTTTCCTTCATGCCCAAAAAAGTACTGAATTACAGAATGATTTATGACTTTTATTGTGGCATGATAGAGTTTGGGGATAATGTTTCTTTTGTTCTATTGTTAACAGGGAAGAACTGCTTTGCACTGGCTCTGTAACAATGGCTACCTTGATGCTATAAAGTTGCTGCTTGGTTTTGATGCTTTCCCTAACCATATGGAGAACAGCGAGGAGAGGTATTGCTTGTCTGAATGCATTATTTTGTAATTTAGCAAAAAAGCTACCTACTGATTTATATGTTAAGTGTTCAGATACTGCCAGAGAATCATGATCTTGTATCTAGGAGGAGTGCTCTAGTCTTGGGCTTCAGTGTAAGCAGCTTTTCTAATGTGAAAGATGTCTTCTTTCAGTAAGACACCGCAACTTCAACTGTTTATACTTTTGAACCTTGAACTTACATAGTTTTCTGCAAGTATTTACTCATTCTAGTTTTGTTTGAAATATTAAAGATATTTTTCATTTATATGAAGCTGACACTGGACATGTACAGACAGAGGATGAAAAGACATTGCTGCTGCTGCTCGAGTAGACTGGAATTTTTCTTTTCTATTTGGTAGGAATACAGTGAGAAGAAAGAAAATGGGAAAAACATAATGTTACATTTTAAAAGAGTGGTTACAAATTACGTGGTGGTGAACTGCATTCTAAAGGCCTAGTTTAAAAAAAAATCCTATAATCCTAAAGAGACAGTGCATTTGCATCTCTTTTCTTTGTCTTTCATTGACATATAAATAATAGTTTTTTAAAAGTGATTTGGGTTGTGGAGTTCAAATTAGTCACCTGACTATGAAGATAATTACTATTAGTAGAAATTTATAATGCCTTTTTTAGACTAGATGACCTCCTCATAATTATAAATAAAATTGTGATCAGTATGCCATATAAATTTGAATATTTCAACATTTTAAATAACTTAAGGACTTTGAAAGCCCATATTTTAGTGCTAAATTTGAGACTTCCATACTTATCCCAGTTTTTAATTGCTTTCTTCCCCCATCATTTATTTTTTGTTCTCTACTCTAAACCACTCAGATCTTTCTTCCTTTTCTGTTCTTACTTTTTATTGAGAAACACAAATGAAAATATAAGTAGTTCCTAATTAAGTAATGCTAATGGTCTCTTTAGTAATCTCTGATAGAAAATTACATAAACAGTTGTAATTAAATTACTCTTAGTAAAATTAAAAGCCACTATTTTGCCAGAAAGGAAGCTGCTATTTTCCTTACTTTGTAGAAATGTACTTGTGATGCTCAAATGTCAGGAAAAGACCTTAACTGTGGTTTTACTATAGTCTTTCAGTTGTTAGTATCTATTTTTCTTTTCCTTCTGGCATTAATATATGTTCTTATGTATAAATCTAGATCACTCAAAATATAACTAGCAGTATTCCAAATGTCAGCCCTTAAGCACTAGTCTATGTACAGAACAAAACAGGTCCCAAATATTTCTAGATGGGTCAGTCTTCAAATATAATTATCCCCAAAAATATATATTTGTGTATAAAAATTGCACAATTGCCTCTTAATAAACAACCTTGTTTTATTGTTAAGAGATTGGAAATTTGGAAAGTGGAAAAATCAAACCAAGTGTTGTAAGAGAGAGGAAAAATAACCTCATGGATATGGTTCCTCTGTAATTGGATTAAATTGTTTTTTAATCAGTAACCATTTCACCAAATAGAATTTTTTTCCAATATACCTGTAGAAAGAAGCTTCCTTTCTTCACTTTCTGAGAGTGCAATATGAGATACCAGTTCAAAATTCAAACATAGTGGTTAAAACTAAATAGGTTTGTGAAAAGATGAAGCTGAGATTGCATCTAGGATTTTAAGCTGCCCACTTGCTTGCAGATGTGTGATCAAGTGCTAGTCTGGAGGGTGGTAGGTTTGTTGTTCTTTACAAATTTATTTCGTAATCCAACTTGATGTCCTGGGTGCATCGCGTGATGCCAGGTTAGCTGCTGCTTGACCAACTTCATGCTAAATTACGTCTAACAGCTGATGGCTGATGTATTCTTTGTGTGTTTTCCTGTGAAGCCAGATTGATTTAAAGGCTAACTGCTTTAGAGATAACCAGTGGAAAAGAAAATTGGTAGTAGACTTTGAACTGATACAATGGAGCAACTGCTGGTTGTGAGGAGTGTATGTGAGCAGCCTTGAATGGGTAGTGCCCAGTCATACAAACCCCTATTCAGATTTGATTTGAGTAATTTTTTACTTTCAAAGGTAGCTTTAATGGAGTTAGAGAATCCATGTTTAAGAATACGGCTCTTCATGACTGGGATCCATAATATAATACATTGTCTTGGTACATACATGCTAGTAGCATAAAGTTTACCTTAGTATCTTTTGTACCTGTTAATTAAAATATTCAAAATTAGATATACTTTAAACGTGTTTTTCTGAAATTAGGTCCCTTCTGAAGTTCCCATTCCTGCCTGGGTTATCAAAAATCTGTATCTCTTTAAATGCTATCAGCAACACACCTTGACGTACAAATTTTCATGTTATGTCATTGCCTTTATTCCCGCAGACACTTCAGTTCAGATACTGTTAATCTTTCCATCAAATCATTGCTGTGTGGCAAGTCCAATTGTGCTTTCTGTCTGGTTTTCTTTGCTTACCAGCATTGCGTCCTAGCAAGTTACCATCAAGAAGAGCCCTATTTTTCACAGTCACATGCATTGACACTTGCTATTTGATAGTCTTATATTACATGGTGTCGATTATGCTTTGTGACTGATAATTTTCCATCACTAAATGTCCTTACTTAATGTTTCAGTGTTGGTGAGGGAAGTATGTACATTTTGCTCTTCTGTTGACAATGGGAATTTTGGGAATTATTTTTAAAAGTGCTTAGGCATCTTTGACAGCAGTAAAAAGCAAAGCCATTTAATATTTTTAGCATGTGTCCATTTGAAAACAGACTTAAGTATTCCTAGTGCTTTAAAAAAAAAATGTTATCCCTTGCTGCTTGTTCAGTCATACTGTCCTCAGTCGTTATAGAAGCAAAGCCAGTAACCTCTAAAACTTCAATTCATATGGAAATAACACCAAAAATGTTTTAACTTGCTTTTTATTTAGATTATATTTCTATATGAGAACCTTAATAACATCTTGTTAAGATTGCTTGCCTAAAGCAGTTAATTCTATCGATAGGGTTTTGGAGGATTTTGATCCAACACTTCGTATAGTCTGTCCCTCCTCCCTTTATATTAGGGGATTAAAATAAGCCTTAAACATAGTCATAGAGTGTAGAATGAGTAAGACAGGAAAATAATATTTAAAAATTAGTAAAACAGCCTACTGAAAACAGTGTTTAATCAGTCTTCACACTGGAAGTTGCCTTATTATGAAATGAGGATGAAGTAAATGCACATTATGGTTGGAATGCTGGTTCAATGATAATTGTTGTGAGTTTGGTTTTTGTTTTTAGATATACTCCACTTGATTATGCCTTGCTTGGTGAACACCATGAAGTGATTCAGTTCATGTTAGAACATGGGGCTCTGTCTATAGCTGCCATACAGGACATTGCTGCTTTCAAAATTCAGGCTGTCTACAAAGGATACAAAGTTAGAAAGGCTTTTCAAGAGAGGAAGAATCTTTTAATGAAACATGAACAGCTGAGAAAAGATGCTGCTGCCAAGTAAGTTCAAGATTTGAAATCTACTCTGACAAATAGACATTTGTCATAAATTTGTATATATCAGTGTATGATTTTATCTGTTACTCATCATCACTTATTGTTCCTTTTAGTAAAATTCATGAGACTATAGGAAGCATATAATGGAATTTTTTCTATATACCTGTAGATGGATATTATTTTCCAGATAATCCCAAATTAATTAACAAGCTTTATAACATATACAAGAACAAGGCAAAGTACCAAAAGCTGAGAAACTATCATGTTAGCATCCATGAATCTTTACCTGATAATCTGTATGATAATAAAAAGGCTTGGAAAACATTTTTCACTCTCAGGTACTGGAAATAATTGATCTATCAAGTCTTTGATATCAGTTTTGAAAAGAAATTAGTAAGTAGATGAAGAAAAAAAGAAAAAGGCAAAGCCTGGTTTAACAAGTCTTAACTTACTGTTTCACAGGGAAGGCTGTTCTTTTCTAGCATAACAGTCTGAAAAGATTTCTGCATAATTTTGTGGTATTATTTCTGTAAAGTGAGGTGATATGAATAACACACAACACAATTATAGCACCTAGAGGTATTTTTGTTGCGTCCGTGTGTCATAGACAAAGTCAGCTGCACTCTGCTCTATTTCAAATTTGGTAGCTTGATGTTCTGCATAACTGGCTGGTATGACCTTCATTGGGTTTGAATGCTGCTACTACTCTACTGGTTAATAATTGTTAATGCCCAGTAAGAACCAAAGCTAGAAATACCAGATAGCTACTCTCTTGCTCACATCCTTAGATCCTAAAGTTGTAACTTGCAGCTCTCCTACTATTTGCCTTTTCTGCTGAAGTCAGTAGGAGTAAAACCCATGCATGGAGAAGCTGCCTTTGAAAACATCCTGACTATCTTATGTATTGCTTTTCAATTTGGAGAACTCTGCTTCTTGCTGTGTGGTCACAACTGACTTTACCAAATGAGGTAATTATATTCTTTGTGATGACAGTCATTTTTAGACGAATCTGTTATAGCCCATCTAGAAGATTAAATGAAAAAGGGTTGCCTCATGGAAATTTGGGGGTGTTTTTATCATTGTTTTCCTTTGTGAGTTTCAGATGTACTTTCTGAAACTTACTAAGCTGCTGTTGATTTGTTTGAAAACAATAGAAACAAAGTCTGTGTACCAAATACTATAAAAACAGAATTAAAATACAATTGGAGTGTACAAGCAAATCAAGTTGTCACATAACAAATTTTATTTAATTGCAATTTTATGATCTGTAATAAACTGGAGGGGACATTATGTTGTCATCATTCTGCGTACCCATCTGTGCATTCCGCAGCCAAAATTGGCCAGGATGTTGCTACATACAAAAACTAATATCCCTACTGATGTTTAAAAATCTGGTCTCCAAATAAAAGTAGACATTATATGGGAATCCAGAATCATGGTGAACTCCTAGGTGAAACACCGCTCCCCCTCAACTATTTCAGTGTAGGTATTTAAAACTTGCTTTGTGATATGTTGCTTTAGCGAGTCTCTCTAATAGAAATCATTCCATAGTCTGCATGTTTTTAATTAGTCTGTTCTTTTTCTTTTATTTTCTAACAAAAAGTCAACCAACATCTTATACCTGTGTTATTTTCTGGTAAAGTTACTTTCACTGTATTCAATGCCTGCAAAATATTTCTGTACAAACATATTCTCCCATGTTGAACAAACCTATATCAAAGAAATAGTGATTTATAAAATGAAGATTAATGTAGGCCAAAACAACATGCACACTATTATGTCATTGAGCAAAGAGACATTTCAGGAGACCAGTTTGGCTAAGCAGGGAAGCCATGACAGAGCTCAAATGCAAAAAGGCAGTGTACAGGAGGTAGAAGCAGGGGTGGGCTGCAAAGGAAGAGTTTAAAAACATTGCTTGGGCATGTAGGGGTGGTGTCAGAAAAGCCAAAACTCAAATAGAGTTGAGGTTTGCAGGGGATGTCACAGGTAACAAGGGGAGCTTCTGCCTCTACATTAGTAGTAAAAAGCTGAGCATTGGAAAATGTGGGCCTATTGCTGAATGGTGTGAGTGATTTAGTGGCAACAGGCACAGGTGTGGCAGAAGTACTCAATGCCTCAATCTTCACCAAGGTGAACTCCCAGGCTTCTGTGCTTAGAGAAGTGGTTCACGGAGGAGGAGAACTGCCAGCTCTGAATGGGGATTAAGTCAGGGATCACTTGGGAGAACTCAGCCCAGACAAGTCCATGGGACCAGATGCGTTGCGTCCAAGGGTGCTGAGAGAACTAATTGATGTCTTTGAAAGACCACTTTCCAGCATCTTTGGAAGGTCACAGAGGTGATGGAAGGTCCTTAATGATTGGAGAAAAGCCAATGTTGCACCCAACTTCAGAAAGGGCCAAAAGAAGAATCTGGGGAACTGCAGACTGGTTGGCCTCACTTTGGTCCCTGGGAAACTTGTAACAGGCATAAGTTGAAACGAGCGATTTTGACTGGAAATAAAGAAAAAATTTTTCACCCGTAGGACAATCAAGCAGTTGAACAGGGTGTCCAAAGAGGTTGTACAGTCTCCATCCTTAGAATTTTTCAAAATCCAACTGGATAAAACACTGAGAACCCAGTCTGACCTCAGTTGACCCTTTTTTGAGCAGAATGTTGGCCTTGATGACTTCCTGAGATCCCTTCCAATATGTGTTACCTTATGATCCTATGGTCTTTTGGAAGATAGCAATATTGATGGGGTATATGAGCATTAAACATTTAAGCAACCATAAATGTAGCAATATAATAGGTGCTCTTCTTCAATGGGAGTGAAAGTAACTGGGTATTCATAGGTGGCCTAGAGAACCTGGCAGGAGGGAAGCAGTGCTTTAGGAGAGTAGCACAGAGGCAGTCTGGGAAGGAGGCATTTAAAAAACAGTGGGACTACACAGAGGTGAAATGATGGACTTTTAAAATTTTTTTACAAAGAGGCTTTTGTTTTGCTTTTTACAAAACCAGGTCTTCAGGAATACAATATTTAAGGGCTTAAAACATTTTCAGAGAAAACTGATATCCAATATGTTGGGTTTTGAAAGGGCTGCAGAACTCATTCATCACTTGTTTGCCTTCCTTTTGAACTTCTCAGAATAAGTTCCTGAACCCATACTTCTGTTTTCACTAAGTCTTCTGGATTTCATTGACCAGTTGGAGAAAACTGATTGAGAATGTGGATATGAAAGGGAAATTAATGAAAGTGAGTAAGAGTGAGTAACTCATTATATTTACAAAGAGAAGAACAGCAAGAAATGAAACAGTTTTGTTAAACAGCCTTCAATAGATTTAGAAAAATGTGGTAGAGAGTACAAGTAGATGATTAGGTTCTTCAAAGAACTGGTAGTAAGGCCTACATGCTGAGAAAAGATAGGAAGTGTAGCAAGAGAGAATATAATGATCTCTTCAGCAACCTGAAAAGGGAAAGCACATAGTCGAAATTTAGTGCAATTACTAAAATTGAGGGTAATAATAACAGACAACAATAAAATTCAACAAGCTGAGGTGCAAAATAAGAACAACTAGCAAGGGATATGAGGTATCACAATAAATCATTGTAAACATACACATTGTAAAAGGAAGAGCAGAAAAAGAGTTGGTCCACAAGTGATGCTAAAAAGGCTGAAGTGTTCTATGTCTTTTTTTGCTTCAGTCCTCCTTAAATGTCAAATGATGTCCAGCAGCAACTGGAATTCACACTGGTAACGAAGAGCAGCAATGCAGGCTAAAACACTGAAAAAACAGTTTAGAGACTAAGTAGATGAGTGAGATGCCTTCAGATCAGCTTAGTCTGATAAAATTAATCCTGAGGTGTTTAGAAAACTGGGTGATAGAATCTTAAAATGGTTACCCTTAAAAACTTTAGGAGGACTGGTGGGATTGGAACAGGCTGCCCGGGGAAGTGTTGAAGTCACCATCACTGGATGCGTTCAAAAAACGTGTAGACGTGGCACTTCAGGACATGGTTTAGTGGGCATGGTGGTATTGGGTTGAGCATTGGACTTGGTGATCTTGGAGGTCTTTTCCAACCTTAATGATTCTGTGATTCTGTAACTGGAGAATTCAAAGCAAAGTGTCCACTTTCTCAAAGGGGAAGAAGAGGAGTCTAGACCTATAAACTTCAGTCCCAAGAACCACAGAATTGTTGAGGTTGGAAAGGACCTCTTGAGACCATCTAGTCCATCCCTGCCCCTGCTCAACCAGAGTCAGCTACAGCAGCTTGCCCAGGACCATGTCCAGTCAGGTTTTTAATATCTGTGCAAATGGGGACTCCACAACCTCTCTGGGCAACATGTGTTTGACCACCCTCACAGTAAAAAAGTGTCAGTGGGTGCTCCTGAGAACAGTCTGGCTCTATCTTCATTCCCTCCCATCAGCTATTTCTAGACATAGATGAGATTCCCCCCCAGAGCCTTCTCTTGTCCAGGCTGAATATCTCAGCTCTCTCAGCCTCTTCTCATATGAAAGATGCTCCAGTCCCATAAGCTTCTCAATGGCCTTTCACTGGACTCATTACAGTAACTCCATACCTTTCTTATCCTGGAATGAGTAATCAAACATCTACATATCTGGAACATAATAGAGCAAGAAGTAATGGCTGGTATGAATTTGCTAAGAACAAATTGTATCAAACCAACTCAATTTTCTTTTGTGACAAACTTAAGTTTTGTGGCAGTGGAGAAACAGTAGCTGTCATTCAGACTTGCCTGAAGTTTTCATACTTTCTCATGTGCCATTCTCATTAGCAAAGTAGGGCAATGTAGCTTGAATTAAACTGCTATTAGATGGGTGAAAACTGCTTGGAAGAACATATGCAAAGAGTAGTTCTTAATGATTCAACTTCAAACTGGAAGTGTATATTGGTGAGAATGCTGTATAAATCCATCCTGAATCTGATACTATGCAGCATTTTCATTTAAGAAGTAAAATGTTAAATTTCCAGATGGTACCAAGGTGCATAAGACTTGTAAGCGTGTTGAAGACTAAAGCATAAGTCAGAATGGTGTTAATACCTGTAAGAAATGGTTGAAGAAAAAAGAGGTGGTTAGGTAAGGACAAATGGACAGCTCTACACATTTGGCAGGATGAATCAACACAGGAATACTGGATGGAAATTAACTGTCTTTTTAGCATTTTTGTTAAGGACTATCTGTTAAAACGTTGTGGTAGATCATAAGTTGAACGTGTTGTGATTCAACAGTGTCATGCTTTCAAAATCAAACATCATGCTAGATTGTATAGCAGGAGATGGATATTTATACAAGACAAAATACAGCTCCTCTTGGTCCAGGTGAAGCTTCAGCAGCAGTAGGATCATGCCTGGAGATCTATCTTCGGTTATGATTTTTTAAGTAACTTTTTTTTGCAGGGTTAATTTAAAAAATGCTCTCCAGGGCATGTTCTAAATTTAAAATGTCCTCCGCAGAGTAGATACAAAAAGTGAAGTGTTCTTAACAGAATAGAAAAGGTTGGTTTCATTCTAGCAGGATCAAAAATGCAAAGCATCTCTGTGTCTTCCCAAATGCTTAAGGCTGAAACTGTTCCATCTGCTAAAGGCTTAGTTTCCATTCTCTCACTTCTGTAATGAAATACAAATTTATGACCATTCAGAACAAAATTCTGTTGCAATTAAAGTGGAAAATTTTGGCATGCCAGCTCTGTTATCACAGAGTAGTTTTCTAACTTTAGAGACAAAATTTGGATCCTGCTGAGTCGCCAGAACCTCCTAAGAATGACTGAGAACCCTTATGTTAGGAACTTGTCTACTTGCTTTATTTGTTCATGAAACCTAATCTCTCAATTTAGACAACAGTAAAACTTGGAAATTTTAATTTTGAAAATATCCTTCATTGTAAAACAAACTGTATTTCTAACTAAATAAAGTAAACCACAAGGGGAGGTTCGTAAGTATTCTTCAGGAGTCTGTTAATCGATGAAGCTCTATTGTGACAATTAGGGTGATGGTCTATGAATAGAGCGCTTTGGAATCCCTTCCATTTATTATTTCATCAGTTTCAGCTAAAAAATTAGCACACAAATAAGACCTTTTACAAAGAAAACCCCTTTTACTTCTCAACTTCTAGTCCTGTGTCATTTCAATAACTTTACAATTGATATGTTGCTGAAGTTAATACTTTGAGTTAATCTGCTCATCCAAAGAGTGCAGGCCACGGGCTTGACTGTGTATCACACAACGTCTCTCACACTTTCTTTTCTAATACCCTGAATGGAGGATACTGGTAATAATCTGCTTGATTCTTGTGAAGAAAAGGAAATGACTATTCTGTGAATAGTAAGATCCGATTTATCAGCTCAAACGGCAGAGTAACAGCAGTGAGATCCATCCTGTACACAGTCTTCACATAGTCTCTTTGTGGAATGCCGATACTATTTGAAACTAGCCACTTTCCTCGCCAGAGGGAATACTGAACCTCAGGTTGCCAGGAGTGTATTTTTTAGATCAATTAGCAGCTTTTCAGGTACCAAGTTCAATCAGCTGCTTCTGCAGAGCAGACCTGATAAGATAGTACTGACAGATAAAGTTAAGGCTTCTCCCTGGCAGCTCACACTGAAATGACATATACTGGCATTGGTACGACTCCCAGGAACCGGGGATGGCGTGCCGCATAACTAACCTGTCATATGCTGTGCTGTGAGCTAATGCGTCAACAGTCTGTAAACTATGGTGTAGCATTGGAAGCAAGTTAAAATATCCGGCAGCTACGTGATATGACATTTACCACCCTCCTGTCCATTCCAACAGGAAAAGTGTCACTTCATCTTACAACTAGTGCTTAATTTATAAAAACAAATTCAATGGTGGGTAGATGTGTAATCTTTGCTACGTGCTATTGCGTTTATTCTGCTTTGTAGGAAAAAGATTTTAAAAGCTAAAGTTTAATGACATCAACACTGTATTTCAAAATAGGCTGCAAAACTTTATTCCACAAATGTGCCTTTCCTAACCTTGTCCAAAATTCCCTTCTATATCTACGCTATTCAGGAGATGCACAACCTCCTTCATTTTTGAAAACCGTAGGTCATAATTGTAATGGCTTACTACGTGCACACAAGTTTTTGGCTTCTCAGGTGTGTACATACACCCTTATGTATACAGAAGTGTTTAATTCACATCTCATGTTTTCAGTATTTATCATTTGTATAACGTATCATTTGTTTATGTAAAATAAATTAATTATCTACCAATGATAAATACGTAGTGGCAGGTTAGTACCGGTAGCGAGTTTGAAGTTGGTTTGTAATTGTCTGTATTAATTATGACACAGGTAAGTGAAAAATAATTTTAAAAGAGATAATGTCTTTTATTAAAGTTTTCTCATTTTCAAATAAAATGCATTGCATTACTACTTATATTAAAGCATTGTTCATTACTAATTAAAAACATAGTTATTAGTATCATATTTCTTGTTTTCTGACACCTCTTCAAAATCCTGCTTTTACTAGATTTCACTGTTTTCAACAAGGGAATGTTTTAAAATCAGTTTAAACTGCCACAAACTGAATGGGCAGCTGGCTTATAAGGACTTAACCTTCATTAAGGCTGTAGCTGCACATCAGTTGTTATTTTGGATCAAGCTGAGACACTTCAATGCAATAGGTGTCCCTTTCTCACAAAAAAGATGTTATAGTCAAGGTTTTATTGTGGCAGTGTCAGATTTCTAAGAGAGGAACGTGTTCATATAACATACATGCTCCCAAGATTTTGTCTTTGGAATTCTTACGGTATTGACTATAATTACAGGAAACGTGAAGAGGAAAGTAAGAGAAAAGAAGCTAAGTTGCAGAAGGGGATGCAGAACATGGAACAAAATAGGTTTCAAGAACAGAATAGGTTACAGAACCCTGCAAATCAAGAGAAGACTACCAGCATCTTGCAGTTACCTAATAAACAACTTGATACGCAGAATAAGAGACCTCTGACCCTCAATGCTTCGCAAATTCAACCAGGGAGAAACAGTAGATGTTCACCTAAAGCGTGTCACAGCAAAGGGACACCAAAAGAGGGTTGCCTGTCAGCAGAGCCTCAGAGTGAAGGTCGTAAAATCAGGCAAGGTTTGTAATATTTTTTTAATTGTCCTCATTATTCTTTTTGTCTATGTCTGGGGATGTTTTATATACAAGATGTGCTTTAATCTCTCTATCATTTCTTGTTCTTTCATTATCTAAGCGATTCCTATATGATGGACTTAGGTACAGATTCTTTTACTGCATGTGTTCTGTCAACTTAAGTAGCCAAAAATACCTAAGTGTCTGTAAAAATACCTAAAATATGTGAGAACAGGTTGTTGGAAGTTGTTCTATTGCTTGCACTGTTTGGAGAAAATGAGATTAAAGATATTTTGCGTATCTGTGGGATTCTTGAAAAATGTTAATGGAGAAATTGTAACTCTTGTTTTTAAACAAGGTTCAGTTGAGGGTAAAATTGTTCTAAGTGACACCTCTAGCATGCAGAGGGAGCTGGTCAGACAGCCTCATTCTCCATGATAGGGTTCTCCTATGATCTGTCTTTGAAGTCCTCTTGTTGAGAACACTCTAGGATATTTTTTTGAGAAGTGAGGCTGTTTTTAGAAATTGTACTATGAAAAGTGCGTTGAAGCTCTTTCTGTTACTTTTCTTGCCCTGTTCCACTCTTTTATTCTATCTGTAAAGGCATCATCTCTTGACCACTCCTATACTAGTTTTTGCAAGACAAACCTTTTCATAACATTTCAATCAGTTCTGATTTAGCCAGCTACAGGAACTCATGGCTCAAATCTTTCAAAACTGGTCATGTTAAAGCATCTTTGTTATCATTAGGAGCAAAAATTGGAGAAGTAGTTTAAGGTAAGCTGGAAGAACTCTGTCATGGTTTAGCCCCAGCCGGCAACTAAGCACCACGCAGCCACTCACTCCCCCTCCCACAGTGGGACAGGGGAGAGAATTAGGAAAAAAAACCTTGTGGGTTGAGATAAACACGGTTTAATAGGACAGAAAGAAAGAAGGAAACAACAATGATAATACCAACAAAGGAATGTACAAGAACAAGTGATGCCCAATGCAGCAATTGCTCACCACCCAGTGATCGACAGCCCCTCCCCAAGCAGCGATTTCCACCCCCCGGCCAACTCCAGTTTACGTACTGGGCATGACGTCGTATGGTAGGGAATGTCTCTTCGGCCAGCCTGGGTCAGCTGTCCTGGCCGTGTCCCCTCCCAGCTCCGCGTGCACCTGCAGCCTACTCGCTGGCAGCCCAGCACAAGAAGCTGGACTGTCCTTGACTGCTCAGCAACAACCCAAAACATCAGCACGTTATCAACAGTTTCTCATCCCAAATCCAAAACAGAGTCTCACACCAGCTTCTGTGAAGAAAATCAGCTCTATCCTGGCTGAAACCAGGACAAACTCCTTCTTAGATGTAAAATTATTGCTATTTCCTCTGGAAATTCTGCTAATCAGAATATTGTCATAATCCAAAGGAAAAGAGTCAAAGAGCTGCTTCTGCTGAATCTTTTTACCTGGATTTCTTTAGCTTTTACATGGAAATGTGTTGGTAAACAGAATACTTTCCTATATTTTCAGAGTAAAAGCAGACATATATATCTTAGCCTAACATATATTATGATAACCAAGTAATGATAACTTTATATTAATAAAAGTATTCATATGACAAAGTAAAACCTGTAACAATAATCAGAAACCATGGTTGCTTAAATGAAAAATGGATAGTTGTAATGAACACAATGAGGAGAAATTGAGTATGGAAAAATGGGAAAGGAGAAAGATAGATGTGGGGAGAATCAGAACAGAGAAAGAGAGAGAAGGACAAAGAAATTATAAAGGAGAAGTGAACAGCCTTTTCTTTTACTGACTCCTCTATCCATTCTTTGCCAAAGTCTTCCATTGGTTATACCAATGGAAACTGCATTGCATCAGACTCCTACTGTTTCTTGGAACAAATATAATGGTTTCACAGTGAGACCTAAGGAAGTAGGTAGTAGGTAGTCCAGGGGAAACACGGACTATAGGGACAAACTGACTACAGAGATCAGGACTGAATTTGCCAAATTTTCTGCAGAGTATTCTGATGTTGGTACTTAATGTTTGAAAAAACTCATTAATGTTTGGTTCTCTATACTAGCCTTTGCAGTAACCTAGGGAATTCAGACCAGCACCAAATGCTAGAAGCATGTAGCTTGGCCTTTTGATTGAAGGCTTCCCTGAACTTGGAGATTGCCTGAAGTAGCTATGCCAGAGTAATTTTTCCGTGCTGATGGTTTTAAAATCATATACACTATTGCCTGGAGACTTTTTGCTTTTCAGTATATCCTTAAAAGCAGAGTATAATTTCTGAAAAAGATAGAATTTTAAATAGAAAATTCTTCATTATTGTTATCTTGCTTCAACCATGAGTGCTGACCATGAAGAGAACAAAACACTTTAGTCAAGGTTTTTCTGAAAATACATAACATGTCCACTTCTTCTACAGTAAGACCAGTTTACCTTCAGAGATCATAAAGTAAGTCCCCTCTTGCCCAATCCAAAAAGCCTGTGTTTGAAATAAAATGCTATGCCATTTTTACATAAGCATTCTCTTTTTGTTACTGGAATAATGCCAGGAAAGTTGGTGCAGTAGGATCAAATAATTAAGTCCTTTAATCAGTTTTCTTTAGGTGTTTCAATCAATCGTCTTGTGACCAAAACTTCAATGGATTTCATTGGATGTTTTACTGGAATTAAATATAAATTTAGATCCTGTGGGCTGGCACTTAGAAAGTTTTTCAGCAATTGCAAGTAGATTTTTTGCATCTGCTACGAACATATGAAAACTGTGACTTAGTTGGTGGGTCTATTTTGATCTCTTCTCCACTCAGAAGTCCTCTTTCCCTTATATCTTATCTCATTCGCATAGTAGCAACTTATCTCATAGTAGCAACAGATAAGTTCTTTTTTGTGCTCTGTACTTGTTATTGCTTGGTCTTCCTATCTAAGAAAGTTTATTTCAACTTCCAAAGATTATTTAGAATACTTAAATGATGGGGTTTTTTCCATTCCCTAGTTATCCAGTTGTTCAGATTGGGAAGTTTTGCACATGCTACTTTAATGACTTAAATGTGTTACAGTAAATGCCTTCTACATGCTGTATGTACAAACCAGGTAGCAGGTTTTCGTATGTTCAGAATGACACGGCCATTTTTAAAAGGCTGAGTTCTTTTTCCTCACAACTGTAAAAATGAAATTGTTGGGAGGTCAAAATAGTGTTGTGACAGTGCTGGAAATTTCATATGTTTGAATCGACTGTCAGCCCTATACCATTTTTATTGATGCTGCTGGGAATTTTGTACTTGGCTTCATTTAAGAGTGGGATTATGCCCACAGAAATCTTGGCTTCAAAAGGCACATTTTAAAAATTGTCTATTCCCCTGGTGTAATGACACAGAGAGAGAGAGAGAGAGAGAGAGAGAATTTCCTTCTTTGTTCTGGAAGGTTAAAATAGATGAAAATTGAATTAATTAAATTAATAATATATTAAAATAATTGCCTTCTTTTCCCTGTCCCAGAACATACGGGGCTAATTACCCATATGACAATCATGTATACATTAGAGTAACCTCTCAGCCCATACTGACCTGTCATGTGATGAATCATCTCTGTTGGAGACATCATTGATGATAATCTTGAGTTTCATCTGTAAAATCTGTTAATCTGCCATATTCTGTTACTCAGTCAAGGGAGTATCCTGTAAACGAGTTATAGTGAGGATAAATGTAGCATGGTTTTACCAGGTTTTAGATAATCCAGAAGATCTTCTGTGATTCCATTATATCAGAGATACTTTTCTTTTCTTTTCCCCCCTTATCTACCCTTTAACACCCTGCCTGTTTGTTGCATTTCATCCCATCTGGCCTATTTTCTCATTCACCTCTTAGTTTCCTAACAAACTAGAAGGTAGATTGTAGATGGAGATTTTCAGTTTTGCACTCCAGTCTGGCTTCTGAGTCGTCCTCACAAAAGTGTTCAGAAGCAGTTATCACGCAGGATTTATGTTCCCATCCCAGGCTTGGAAAAGAAATCTTGCAGCAAGGGAAAAGTGGGAAGGACTTCAAAGTTTCATTTAGGATGTCAAGGAGAGTACTGAGAAGCCGAGCGCTGTGGGGCTCCTGGATCAGTGGGTTACCCTGTCTGTCGTCATGTGCCAGGACGCAGAGTGGCTAGAGCAGAAGTTTTGCAAATAAGCTTCAAACAGGGAAGGTCTGTTACGGTGTCTTCACTGGAACGAGCAGGTGTGTTCGTGGGGCTGCATCCCTGCACTATGTGGTGAGCTGATTTCTTTGGAGAACACCAGTGTATTCAGGTAGGTGAAGAAATAGTTACCCCTGTGAACTTTTTTTAGGCATCTAACTTAAATGTAATGGGAGAAAGAAAAATACTTGTAGAAGAGTAAGGAAATGAAGTTTGAGACTGTACTGTTCCAGGCCATCATGTCCTCTTCTGATTCTTCCTGCTTTTTTTCATTTAAGTAAATCCTGGTGTGCCTTAAAGGTAGCTGAGCAAAAATATTAGGGCCATAAACTGTGTTTTGCTGGATCAGAGACTGAATGTTGGTTTCTATTTCTCTGTCTAAAGATTCATTGAGGAAACGCATCAAAAGCAAGTCAAATTGTGTCCATTTCCATTGTGGCAAAGCAAAAGAGGGAACAAAAGTTGAAGTGAAACATCAGGTTGCAGCTGCCACAGAACTGGATGGAGAAAAGCACAGGGAGCACACTGTGGAGGCAACGGGTACTTGTGCTCGGAGGAGCAGAAGACATACTTCTGCTTGTAGGACTGCTAGTGTTGGCGAAAAATTAAGAGATCAAAGTCAGTCTTCATCTGGCAACAGGGAGCACTGTGAAGGAATGGCTGTGTTCTTCTGCAATGTCAGTTGTGCTGGTGGAATTGCAAGAAACTCAAAGCAGTGTGAAACTTCTTCCAAAGGCAAAAGGCATCAGCAGAAATCCAGAAATAAAGAGGTAAATGATGAGCGATGTTCACCAGCTGGCTCTAGTAGACCAGGAAGTGCCAAAACGGTATTTGTAAACCCCAGAAATGACAGCGTGCATGCTGTAGAACAAACTAACAAAGTGGGAAATAACGAATTAGCAAAAAAGGCTTCCCCTTTATTGTCTGCTGAGGCAGAACCTACTGGAACTGTGCCAAGAAACCCAGCAGCGTGTTCTGCTCCCGGTGACAGTTTGAACTTGGGAAAAACAAGCCTAAGTGGATCCAGGAATGTAGATGATCAATTATGTTCTGTCGCATGGCAAAGTACAAATCTTGAACTAATCCCTTTAGAAATTCGAATGCAGATAATAGAAAAAGAAAGAAAAAGAAAAGAGCTGTTTCGGAAGAAGAACTATGCTGCTACAGTCATACAGAGGACATGGAGAAGGTAAGACTACTCTTTCAGTAGCTAGAGAGGAGTGAGATACAAGTAGATGTAAATTAAATTAGGCTTGTGGGCAATGCGCTTTATTTGGTGGTTTTGCTTACAACATTACCAATGCTAAATCAGGAATTTAATAATCTTTCACCAAACAAGTGGAAGTGCATTCCAGTTAACTAGAATTATATTAGTAAGTTCATAAAAAGCGCAAGGTAAGTGATGACTTTTAATAATTGGAGACGTTATTAAACTTCTATTTCAAGTACTGATATTTCTTTAGAGCGTGCTGATCAAGATTTGCAGAAGCCTAGAGTTCACTGCTGTCATGTGCACTAGCAAACTTGCATGTGTAGGGATACCGTTTTTTTCCTGGGAGAAGATTTTCATAACCAGATCCTTCAGCAGCATTTACTGACACACTTGAAAGTGTATTCTGACCTGACTTTTAACCAGATAACCAAACAACAAGAGATTTGGAAACTCGGATGGAGGTCATTGCCAAAACTTGAAGCTAACTGGAATAACTTGATTCATCAGGAATGACTGCTCTACAGAAGAGGCAGACAGGAGGGAGCAAGATGTCCCAGTGTTTGATTTCCACAGCATTGTCCTGCTTTCATGAATGCATGAGTTTTGACCTCTGAAATACAGTCATTCTTGACATACCCGCTCCTTAATATTTCATTTCTTACCAAAATTGACAGGAAGAGTATGGCAGCTATAGGTGAAGCATATAATAGGTACATAATTCTTATTTCCTATTTTTTATTGAAATTTTCTTTAGTTTTTATGTGGATGCAGAAAACTATAAATTGCTGATTTTTACTAATAACTGATCTTTCCAGGTCTCTCACTAGCTTAACAGTTTCATACATGTTTTAATATTTCTTACTACCTAATTAAAAAAAAAATAACAAGGAAGTTCCTTTGAGAACTTGACTCTCATGCCCTATGGTGTAGTTCAGCAGTGATGCAAAAATTGTTGCCCCAACCAAACCGTATCAAAGGGAGGTGCTGGCGCATGTCTGGGAGTATATAGAGGGTGGTAACATCCTTTATACTCATCCCTGGGAAACTTGCAAGTTTCCTGCAACAGCAGAATCGAGTCTTAATGCCCAACTGCCAGCTGAATAAAGACTGATAGACCTCCCTTCTTCTGGGTCATGCTGGAAGCTTTGGTTCCCTCCTGGAGAAATTCAGAGGGGCTGTTGCTCCCCTCTGCTGTGCCAGGAGCACTCGGCAGCTGGAGCAGCAGGGACCGGCTCTCTCTGTCGCCGCAGCCAGCTGCAGGAGGCAGCCAGCCTGGGCTGCTCAGCCACCCCAGTATCATGTCCTCTGGACCTCATCAAGCAAGGCTGGGACCCGAAGTTAAGCGAGAACAGTTCTGAATACTTACTGTGCAAACCTGCTGCTTTGACAAGAAAAGATCCTTTCGCCAAGTACCACGTAGGTCTGAAAAGCTAAAAAAGAGGCATGGGGCTGTGCTGCCTTCTTTCAGTGGTGCTTCCAGGCTTAAAAAATCCCCCGTTTCTTATTTTGCAAGACAGAGCGTTACCAGTGTTCCCTGTTGTACAAAACACCAGGGAGCTAAGACAAGAGCCACTTGTTTCTGGAGTTTTGTGAACCAGTATGTCTCCCATTGCTTTTTGCAGTTAACTTATGAAGTAAATCTCGTCTTTTTCAGAAAGAGCTGTTACTGCCCATTACTAGAGAAGGGACACCAGACCAGTGGCCCCATGCTCTGAGCCAGCAGGCCGTTTGTTCCTAACTTGAAATATGGCCATTTAATCATTAGCGTTGGCTCAGCAAATACTTTGCTCTATCTCTTTTATTGATCAGTCTAAATATTTCCAAGCATGAGGTTGGATTTAAGTCCAGTAATATTCCAGGTTATCTCTTCCCTGTTGCTGGAGTATAAAAGTTACACTGGCTTTTTAATGTATATTCCTATTCCAGTGAAAAGTTAAAATTTTGGAACACGGTATTTTTAATTCATTTTGGAGCCTCTTTTTTTGGTGAAAATGCTGACTTTTTTGTACAATATCACCTATTTCTGTATTTCTATCATCTTTGCTCTCCATTTGCTATTTATGCATCCAGCTCTGGAGTTCCCAGTACAAGAAGGACATGGACTGAGTCCAAAGGAGGGCCATGAAAGTGGTCAGAGGGCTGGGAACACCTCTCCTATGAAGAAAGGCCGAGAGAGTTGGCATTGTTCAGTTCCAGGGAGACCTTACTGTGGCCTTGCAATATATAAAGGGGGCTTAGGGGAAAGACTGAGAGAGACTTTTTACTAAGGCCTGTAGAGAGAGGACAAAGGGCAACAGTTTTAAATTGAAAGAGAGTAGGCTGAGATTGACATAAAGAGGAAATTTTTTATAATAAGGATAGCAAGACACTGGCATGGGTTGCCCAGAGAGGTGGTAGATGCCCCCTACCTGGAATGTTCAAGGTCAGGTTGGATGGGGCTCTGAGCAACCTGATCTAGTGGAAGGTGTCCCTGCTTATGGCAGGGGGAGTTGGACTAGATGATCTTTGAAGGTCCCTTCCAACCCAGACCATTCTGTGGTTCTTTGATTCTATGCCATATTCCTGATACTCATGCTGGACTGCAAAGCAGATCAGCCACTTGTTCTCCCAGTGATCCACCACTTCACCCATCAGCGCTCTCTGCTGCTTGCTGGAGGCTGAATGAATATCGCCTGCCTTCCCAAATTTTTCCAAATGCTATGTAAGCAGCTCAGTGCTGGCAATGTCCTCCTTGGCCTTCTTTTCAAATTTAGATCTCGACTTCTTGTCTTATGTGTTCAGACCCTTTTATATACCAAAAGCTAAGTTAAGTCAGGAGTAGGTTCGGAAAGTATATTCATAAGTGACACTTGCTTCTCAAGGCTATGCTGTTTTCACTTAACATCAAATTAAAATCCTTCCAGAGGAGTAGGCGCAAGCCATAGCTTTCAGTCAAAGAGTAAAGATGTGTAGTGAGTGATTGTGCAGATTTCCTCACAAGAGTTGGGATCTAAAGCCTTGTGTCAAGCTAGCTTACCTATGGTATTGCATTCCATTTACAGTTTTGACTAAAGATTTTGGATGGATCTTTCTAAACTGTCCACCTGCTGAAACAGTGGTGGTCTGCTACCTCAGCAAGAAGTGCATGCACATACTTACAGCACTTTGGAAATTGTTGGGGGTTAAAGATTGTTTAAATGACATTTGTTATTTAAAGAATTAGCGAAGAAAAATAAACATATTTGTTCTGTTTGCAAAACTCGTATTTTATAGAACATTAACAAGGATCAGAAATTCTGCAAGACTGCAGGAGAGATTAGTTTGGCAGTTCCTCCACTGTCATTTCGTTACGTCTGCAGACAGTTTACTGTCGCTAGAGCTTTGATGGAGTGCATAAAGTTTGCAGCAATGCATTTATTTCAATGAATGTTTTGCTGCAGAACACGAACAGTTCATTGGGCAGCGATGCTGAGGTGAGGGCACTACACTGTAGGGAAGCGCCATGCTTCCCTCCTGCGCCCTCTCTCCCAGGCCCACCAGTTCTGCCGCCTTTTCTGCTCATGCTCCAGGCTGCAGGTGAGCTTTGCTGTCTGAGTGTTTTGCAACTCACATGGGTGATGAGAGCTGTGAAATTGGGCCAGATTTCCTCCTCCCGACTTCTATGCTATTACCACAGCAATGATGTTCATTTTTAAAAAGAAGAGTTCATCTATAACTCAAAAAAAGAGGTGGTGTGGGTATTTTAGGATGTGGATCCCAAGTCAGATGGTGGCACCTGCCTGCCAAGAAGTCATGGCTAGCGTTTCCAGCTAGCTCACGCTAGGCAGCTGTATGTGCTAATATGTCGGTTATTCTGACACTGTCTCTGAAATACTTAATTTTCCATCCACTGTACACCGAATTATAGTTCTTAGCAGATACCTACTGTGTGCCTGTGGGTCCCACTCAGTCCTGTGTTTGTGTTTTGGGTCCAGGCTTGCACTGGTAAACAGCATGTACTTGCAGCCAGCAATAGAATTATACATCGTTAATGTATACTTCTACATTAGAAACATGTAGAAGTAGATGCTTGAGTTCTGGCATTTCTCTGAATTAGGGTTAAATACATTTGTCTCAGTCTGCAAATTTTATAGTCATGATTTACTTCCTGAATGTTTACTGAGAGTTCTTGTGAGCTGCAACACAGTGGTACTGGTCTACTTAAGTACATTAAACTTGCCTTTCTCAAGAAAATGTTTCAATTCCCACAGTCCACAAACTTTACAAATGCAGTCCCCAAAAGTGTATTTTAAGGTGTGTGCCCTGCCAAAGGTTAATCGCTTATCCTGCTCGTTGAAGCTTACAAATCCTGTGTCTGGCTTGCTCTCTCGTGGGGACACTGGGGCCTGTGCCATTCTCCAGGGTCCA
This sequence comes from Phaethon aethereus, assembly GCF_964289735.1. Classification (NCBI taxonomy): domain Eukaryota; kingdom Metazoa; phylum Chordata; class Aves; order Phaethontiformes; family Phaethontidae; genus Phaethon; species Phaethon aethereus. The sequence continues at coordinate 68,980,658 of NC_138582.1, forward strand.
CAGTGAGTCGACAGAAGTTGGAAATGAGCTGGTTGCTGTCACTGTTACTCTCCTGCTGGAGTCAAGTGATTATTTCTTATATATATTATTGCCCTTTGCATACTTTGACCAGCAGTAGTTTTTTTAAGATTAGAACTTCTGTAACAGTGAATCTGAATACCATTTGCCAGCTTTGTCATTCTGCACATATATTCCATGATTATTTATGTGCAGTAGTTTTGTTGACTAAGCATTGGGTATTTTGTTAAGGCACCACATCAGATTCATAGAGCATCAAACTTGGTCCCATTCTTTTTTCTCACTAGGATCAGAATGATCTGTTGTGGGAGAGCTGAATTAAAAAAAAAAGTGCATATGGCTCTAAAGAGAACTGCCTACATCTTCTCAGTGTCAGAGCCTCGCAGTTGTTCTGTCCTTGCTGAAAACCACCAGAAGTTCTCTGCAATCATGAAATCACAGCTGGGTGCAAAGGTGGAGTGCCTGTGAATGGGTCATTTCACGTATCGGCAAAGGCTTCTGGCAGTAATTACCGAATTCCAAGAGAATAGCTTAGTATTCTTTTCTGCTCAAGTATAAAACAGTTCCCCAATTGTTTTTCCTGCAGCGGTATTCATATAACCCACCCTTAGCTCAAGCTATGTTAGCAAGTCACTGTACTTGTAGCCCCCCCTTCACTTTCTCTTCCTCTCTTACCCGGTTAAAAAGTTCTAAGTAAGTGAAGTGGTGTGTTATTTAACAAAACTGCATCATTTTTTTCTTCTGCCTCTTAATAATGCTCCTGTTCTGAATTCATACAGAGCTTTGCAACTTGCAGGCACTACGGGCATTTTTTGGTGAGGCACAGCTGCTCCCCACATTTGTTACGTACTTTAACAAGCAGTGTAACAGGACATGCCTGAATTCTGAAGCACCACTTAATTAAGATTAAATACGTTTGTCTTACCCAGCAAATTTCACAGAGGTAATTTACTAAGCTTATTGAAAGTTTAAAATTATTAGGGCTGTAACTGAGCATATCATCCCCCTTTGGCATTCTGTTGTGCTTTTATGTGTTCATTTTCTGTATACGGCTGCTGTTTTGTTTGAATTATATAGTTCATTGGCTTTTAACATATATTTAAACAATTTGTATCTGGTTGTGTTGTCTTTTGTTTAAATTTAGAACTTACTGCAGATGGAGCAACTGAACAAAATCACCTCTTTCTCCCTCCTTCCTCATTCCCTTTACCAGAGCATCCAGTAGAAGCCTTTTTGAATGCCGGAGGGGATGATGATCAATTTGTTTTGGCCCATTACCAAGCACTTATAATTAATATTTTACAAGTGTTACTCAATGTTCATTTGTGACAGGTTTGTACTGGGAAGACTCAGAGTAATTGCTAGGCCAGTTAATTGACTTGTGAGTGTGAAATGCCAATATCCGACTGGATACTTCTGTCTGATTCAAGAAAAAAAAAAAAATAACACCAAACAACTCCTTGTTGCTGGTGCCATTAGCCACTGGAGCGGGAAGAAGGACAGATAAGCTACCGTTGCCACTTGGAACAGGGCTGTGACTGTGTGTAAGATCAAAGCAGCCGTGGCAAGGTTGGGTCCGGAGACATGAAGGGAAGGGGGAAAAAGCAAGAACAGGTTGCTGAAGGCAAGGTGGGGGAGCATCTTCAGAGGAGGGATGGAGCTGTGTGTAGAGGAAGTGTGCAGTTGAACCCGTAAGAGGTAGATTTGGCTCATCTCTTGCACTGATTGACTGAGAATACAAGGTGGTAAGGCGCACGAGAAAATTTGGTCTTACGAAGCTGTGAATATAGTGAAAATGAGAAAAAAGTACTGATTACACTGTTACATCATAAATATTTGCAGATTTTGTCTTCTCCAGATTTTCTAGATATTATAAAGCAGATGATAAGCTGATGTTGCAGTCCTGTAATGTCAGATCTTTATTAACTGTGTGAAATAATGGATGCATCCAGAATTGAACCCAGCTCCTACTTTTTTCTTCTGAGCAAACATTTCTTATCCAAATGGCTTAGCACATCAGTGGGAGTTCTGTTTTCCCAGTTACTCATGTAATCCACCATGTGAACTGATGCATGGAAAGCACCGAAGTTAAAACAGGTCACCTAAAAGAAGTGCTCTTCTCTTTTCTGCTCTCTAGTTACCAGCTAAGACAGGAGTTGTTTCAGCTTCTTAGTGCTAAGCGGCAGTGCAAAGAAGATGAAGACAAATGGAGACAAGAGACAGCTGCCTTCTTCATACGGGTTGCTTGGAAGAAACAGCTGAACCATGGCCCTCTGAAATCAGTTCCTTCATGTAAAAATCTGAAATCTATAAACAAAACCAGCTCAGCCATAAAAACCAGCAAGCAGTCCATCCTTAAGCAGATATATGGTAATTTTGTCCTCACTGTACTTCATTTTAAATAGCAGCGCTTTTAATTTTATAACAAAGTGTATTTTTCTATACACTTCTTACCGAATTGTTAGGGATTTCAACTATTTCTAAAGATTAGTCTGAATCTCAGGTGTTCCGAGTAACTGTATTTCTGTTTCAGGTTTTTAAATAAAAATACCTCTGTGATTTAAAATGGCTGCTCCTAAAGCTCTTTGAATCAGTACATGGCATTATTCCAGCACAGTTTTTGAGCAACCAGCTAATTCTGCTGCCAGAGCTGCTCACATAGATCAATGTGGAAAGAGAATAGAGCAGTTAAACTGGGGCTGGCTGGCTGTGTCGATGCACAGTGGCTAGCTGGATCATGGTTTAATTTTTTTAAGCATTGTTTTAAACTTTTTTGGTCTTGTATTGTTGTTTAAATATTTCCATGTGAAGAATATGATCTTGTTCCATGTTAGTAATTCCTTATTTGAAGACAGCTGGTCTTTACTGGAAGAGCAAGATCATCTTTTATCGTAACACTGCACTGCTTTGCGCTATGCCCGAGTGCGCACGGTGCAAAGGAATGCATCCTGAAGAAAGGGTAGAGGAAAAGCATTGCTTTTAAACCTTGAGTTCCTTTACAGTGTGGATCACTGATGGAGTAAGGATGTGCTAACTATATGTACTTTGCCAGGTGGTAAGTCATTTCTGTCATGGCCCTGTAGTTTAGATGATAGCCAAAAATGATAAAATAAATAAATAAAGCTAATGATTTTATTTTACTGCTTTTTTATAGCAACTGCAAGATGTATTTTAACTTTAGTTGAAGTTCAGTTGTGGTTGTCACAATTTTCTGTCATATAGAATGTCTCATGCGTGTTTCCTCATCATAAATGAGAATAATTTTTAGGATAAAATAATGCTGTAGCCTACTTAAATAGTTTATAGCTGTACCTAACCACATCTTTATATGAATAAACAAAGAGCTGTTGATGTTGTTTGTTAAAGGACGTTCTCAGGAAGGCAAAGTGTACCAGGCAACACGGCCTCCTTCTAAGCTGAAACTTTCTGATGTGCAGCTGGTCTCAGGTAGGACACGTACATTTTATCAACGCTTTAACGTTTACATACATGTGAGATTGGTTGCATCTTAAAAAGAAAAAAAAATCTGCTCAGGAGCTGGGATCTCATATCAAAACATGTAGCTACTACCAACCTGTTGTGATTGCATGCTCTTTCTTTTGCTGCTTTTGGACTTACTTGAGCACTGCACTTTTATCCTTACGTTGAATCATTTATATGATAACCTATTTTTATTGGGCTGTTAGTAGGAAAGACCTTAATGTAATGGACTTGTACAGTGATAAGCCAGGTAACATTCACCTGTGGTTAATATTGCTTACAGATGTTCATACTTTGGTTCAGCAGCACAAATATTTACTAGTCCTATAGAAGTAAGGAGAGTGGATGGCTACATATGCCCAGGATTTACACACCTGTTTGTTAGAAGTACATGGTTCAGTGCATAGACAAAAACTTGAAAATTCAAAGTTACTCATGTGATCTCTGCCCTTTCTTCTAAAATGGCATCGTGGAGCTCCGGCGTGGTGCACAGAGCCTCAATTATTTCACAGAATTTTACTTGCAGTAAGTTTTAAGGCTCTGATGAAATCATGCATTTATTTGCTGCTTAAGAACTCAGAAGCCATGTAGTCATTACCAGGTCTTCCTTGGGAAAGCCTGAGTTCTGTTTGTAACTGCAGTTTTATGTATGGAACTGGTGTTGGGGCAGTAGGGGTGGCACGATCAGGACTGTCAAGCCGTGCAGGCAGAGAGACGGGGCTACGCCACGTCACATAGAATATCCTCGAAGAACACAGATTCTGAAAGTATTATCGAAGTCATTAAGGGCTGGAACTTTTATGCATGTGGCATTATTTGACAGCGTAAATGTGGTCACCTCTCCTACTTCTTCTTTACTAAATGCCATTTTTAAGGCTTTTTCAAGTGTATTATGCATTTACTCAGTTAGCACTTCACCACGTGAAGATTTAGTGCCTCATTGGACATTTGCTCTTCATGGTTGTATCGCATGTCGTTCAGAGGCAGGCCACAGCTAGATAGCCACAAAGCAAACGGTTGAAGGAGACTGTAGTTCAGGTAATTTGCAAAGGGAAGTAAAATACATTTTCCAACTAGTTTAACAAAACTCTGAAGTCAAAAGGAAAGATGACAGTGGACCTATCCTTGAGTTAGTTAGAATTGTCTGTGAGTTTCTGCCTCGACAGAGGCTTTTTTCTTCCACTGCTTGAAAACTCTTTTTAATTAAGAGGCATGACCAGACAGGTGTCCAATTGCCACCTCTTCATGCAGATATGAATCTAAATTTTAAAAGAGCTTTAGCAAATAATGCTTCTTTTCGTTTAACTGTTCAGGACAATGGATGTCCTTGTTTTCTGAAATAAAAAGGCTTTCTTTTGAGGTTTGATTGTCCTTTGCTTTCATAACTTGGTGACGAATAGGATAGTGATAGGAACTCTGCCCAGTTCCTTTAGAACACTACCTACTTTTATTCACCTAAGAGGAGCTCAGGGAACTTTAGCCCTTACTTACAGACAATAACATGTTTATCATCTGCCTGCCTTTGTGCATGACAACATTACATTTGTTGGAAAAGTTCAGAGCTGTCAGTGGCTAATGCCAGATACTCCATTTCTGACGTAGGTGCCTGGAGTAGGTCAGAATGGACTGTTCAGTTCAAGTCTTCTTGTGCAGAAGGCACATCTGGGAAGGTGAAGACTGACTGTCAGCCCTAGTTTTGGTGTTCATAGAGCTAGTGGAAAAAGCATCCAGTGACAAACCTGTAGCAGGGACTGACACCAAACTCCGTTAACTCGGTGGCATAAGCAGACCAGACGCTTTGGAGTGGGGACACACAGAAGGTATTGAAAGGAAACATACGAGTAACGGGCAGGTAGAGGGTGACAGGTAGAAAAGGAGTCTGCCATGGGCTATACAGACAGTGGGTGGGTGCTCCAAAATAGTCTGGCAAATAGGGCCTTTGATTGTTACATTTTAGAGACTGAAAGTTACTCCTTTTTTAATAAATTTTTATTAAATAGATGCCTTTTGTCAATTTAGTAAGAGGCATTTAAAGAGGCTCTCTGCAGCAGGCCAGACAGATAAGCCCAGTTTTATTTCACTGTGAACATTGAAGAGTGTTTACGAAGTGGTAAAGGAGGAGGCTTTGCAATTCTTGGCATTAGAAAGACATCCTTGAGGTGTTCTGGGTTCACCCCCTCAATGAAGTGTTCAGATTTGCCCTTGGGATGACTCTGGCTAGACTGGGATAAAGCACCAAAATGTTTGCATGCAATATCTGCAAAACTGGGAAAGGAACACACACATATTACTGTAGCACATTACAGGAAATAAAAACATTGACAAGAGAGCAGTCAGTTGACATTCACTTTTTGCTTCCTAATAATTCAGAGTACCTGCTTTAGCCCTGGACTAGTTTCCCCTCTCTTCTAGAAAGGACCCAAGGGCATTGTGTTAGTGACTGAACGCGTCAGCCTGGAAACCATCATTCCTTTATGACGGTAAATCTCCAGTTAGGCTCCATTAATGGAGGCTGCATTAAACACATGCAGTAGCATTCTACGTAAACTGTACCGGCTGCTGCAGAAACCAGACTCTATTTACAGCTAATCAACAGTGAGATGTCAGGAAAAAGGCATGTTCTTCTCCTGCTAGATTCATTGTTTATGAAATCTAGAACACAGTGTAGCGTACGCTTCTTTTTATCCACTACAGTTACTCATCAACACCATTTTGTTCTTTTACAGTAAACAACCTACAGTGTGTTAATTTGTTGGAGAACATGGGAAAATCAAAGCAATTTTCATACAACATGAGAACAACCACTGCTGCAAAAGGAAAAAATACAAGACTCAAGCACTAAACAAAACGGAATGGTTGGAATTTAAAAAGCACATTCTGGTACAACTGTTACCTTTCATACTGTACAAGTCATCTACAACATATCTAAACTTGAACACATTTTCAATTTTGTATTATGTCAGCATTACATGCCAAGCAGACTCCTTAGGAGTTGGACTCATTTTATTTTGTGTACAAATTAGTTTTTAAATGCAACTGTTAGTTTATTTATTGACAGGATGAAATCTGAATTGCATTTGGAAACAGAAAATGAAGCACTAGGCCCAGCATTACAAGAGTTGCAGGGGCTCTGGAAGTTTTCCATTGTCAAAAGTAGGAATTTTGAATGTGTTCATCAAATGCAGTTTCAAAGGAGAGAGAAACAGTACTAAAGACGTAACAGTACTGAAAGACTGCTGTTCAATTTCACTTCAAATTTATTAAATGTATTTTGAAATCTAAACCAGAACAGAAGAACAGCCTTCATGCTCCTCTTCTGTACTAAAGAAACAATTGTTTCTTAGCTAGCTAGGGATTTAGAAGGAAAAGTAAAGATGTTGACAAAAAACACTCAAGTAAATACATTGCTTTCCACAGCCTATGGAAATTTTTAGGGGTGTATTTTATACCCTTTGATATTATCACCATTTTTTTCCATATTAATAACTACTTTTATACATGCACAAAAAGAGTTTCTACAGAAAGCAAGAAAAGATGGAACCTATTCTAGAAGAAAACTTGTTCTTATAATAGCTTTGGAGCTGCCAGCATACAGTATTTACCTTGCACAAAATATTTAAAAATATGAACTCAGCAAAAATAAAAAAATGTTACTCTAGTTTCAAAGTATATTGCTTTCTATTTTTTCTTCCAGTGGGTATTACATAATTCTGTTTTTTGCAATTAATATGCTGCTTGGAAACAATGTATAAGTCTGTTTCTCTGCAAGTACTTAAGCTTCAAAGAGACGGATTTTCTTTAACACCCCTCACTGTGGTCATCACATCTACTAAAACAACTTCCAGTAATACCCACGTGCTTGAAAAGAAAGGCAATAGAGGTATGCAGTTCTTTGTAAAATTTTTATTCTGTTTCACTTACAAAAAAATCGACAAGCTTTGTTCCAACATCTTCCATTCAAAACTAAATAGAAGTAAATGCTTTACAATAAATGCAGTTCCACCTCTTTAATATACCGTGTTTATAGGGCCAGGTCCCTGGGGGTGAGAGGCAAGGTAGATGTTGAAACAGTAATGGAGGTCCGTTAGCCACTGCTCTTGAACTTCACCACTCTTCAGTGTCTAGAAACAAGGGGAAAAAAGGTAAAACTCAGTTTCACCAACAGCACTTGCAAAGCTTTGCTTTTACAGTTAATCAGGTGTGCTGTTAAAGGTACAAGATGGGCTTGTCCACCTGCACACAGTGACATTATTCTTCTCGTTTACACATTTCAACACCATACGTCTGCTAAAGCCAAAATCATAAAGTGTTACTACTTGGTACACTAAGTCTGTGTTACATTATGAAGTGTGTCAATTATGCCAGATATGATTTCCTTACTCTCAATTATAGTGGCTGGCTTACTTTCCAATTCTGCAATTTATAGTTGATTAAAATGCAAATGAGCATGGTTCTACTAAAGCAGGAGAGCTCAATACCCCAGTCTACAGGAGAGCTGCTACCAACACACCAACATAGCCCACGGTCCAGTAATTCACTCCCCACAGCATTCGTAAGTGGTTAAAGAAAACCCCAACAAGAAGAAACACAACCCACCCGCAGCAGCACATCACAAGAACTGGCTGAGGCATATTCAACAGCAAAGGAAACCAACCACCTCATTCTCTGTTAGAGAACTTGCACCATACTTTCTTACATTTGCTTTAACCACCACTGAGGTTAGTTTCTGGCAACGGGCCTTTTAAAAGCTACTAATGGATACGTGTGGCTTGCTTACTCAAACCTGCGGGACATACAAACTCCCGGCGTTCAAAACTAGCAAAAGCTTTGTGCAGAGGCAGTTTCAGATTTTTTTTTCTGAAAAGCAACTAATAGTCTCAAAACCACTGCAATGTAGATACATAAATAGAAGCACTGGTTTTGAAAGAATATTTGAAAGAGAATGTATTTTGCACCATGCATATTTGAGAGGGTGTCTGATTTAACAACATCTTCGTACACCTGTATACCCCTGCTCCAATAAAAAGAAAACACTAGTTTCTTATTTTGGGCCAGCTCAGGCTGTATAGGTAATCCACTTCCAGTACGTTTTGTTAGGAAGCGAACTGTTGTCCAGGGACGCTGGACTGGGTGCAAGCCAAACTTCAGAATGGTCTCATTTGTGCAATGGCCACAGGAGCGCAGCCTTCCACACAGCCTAGACTTCCAAGACAAATAAAAGACTATCATAACTTGTGTTTTCCTAAACATTTGTTCTTCCGTGTTTGCAATAATTTTTAAACCTTGTGTACCCTTGTAATCTGTGGGAGACAACAAGAAGTTTCATACCATGATGTCCTTGATAATCTGTTGCACCAGAAATTCATTTGTGATCATATGGCTCCTGAGCTGGCCATGTTGCATCAGTAAGCGAAGCAACTGAGCAACAACAGGCAGTTCTTCCCGACAGATCCTGCTCACTTGCAGACTTTGCAGCATCAGTCTCAGTAATCGTGGCAGGAGTGCTAATGCAGAAATACATGATCCCCACAGCATATCCCTGAGAGGAAGAAGAGAACAAAAATTGAAATGATCAGGGACACGTATTTCAAGTATGCTGGTGCAAACTAGCCTCACAGCTGTACAAGGAAACATGCCTCCGAATTCAGTCCTGCCAACTGCCTTCACCATAATTAGTGCTGAAGCACAAAATTTGTACCAGAAAATGCTAAACTTGAAAATATCCTGAAATTATGTACAGCACCGGAAAAAATTTAAGGTCCCGCCCTGCAGCTACAACTGTTGCTGAAGCTCTTACACAGTGTAATTTCTGCTTGATGCAGCTGGGAAGAGGTTTTTGTTTCAGTCATTGCTCAGGTACACCTGAATCTTTATTTAAGGCTCATAAGAAATCAAACAATGGAATCATTTGATACGTAATGGAATTGCGTGATACGCATGTCGTTCAATACAGTAAGTGAAGGAGGACTCTGGTTTCAAAAAAAACACATCTTGAATTTTAAGTAAGCTTTGAACAACTTTCCCATATGTAGATCAGTTAGAGGAAAAATCTTAAGTTTAAACTGTTTAAAGACATTTCTGTTGTACAGGTAAACAAACTTATTTAAATCTGGTATCTGTAGCTTTTGTTTTTTTAAATCAAATGGACTTGCAGTCTATAAAATGATGCCTGAGAAGTTTTGTTAAAGCTGAAATACCAAGTCAGTTAAGAGTACAAGCTTAGAAAGCCAAATCCTTTGCATGTTGCTTTTTAGTGTATCTAATGAAACTAAAGGCTAAAGCGAAAGATTAAGGTGTAAATATCCACCTTTCTCAAGTCAGGATGGCTCTGACATCTAACTAGAACAATTTAAGATGAAACCTTTTTCAGTTACTCTTTTAAATAATACTAGCTAACTTTGCAGCTGTTTTTCTTAAATCCAATTACTGTTTTGAAGTAAGCAAGAGACAGCAAAATAAATTGGGGGAATGTGTGTGGGGGAATGTGTAACTTTCATTTTACATCTCTAAATACTTGTGGGTATAAAAGCAGAGACAATTAACATGGTAGGAAAAGTAGCATTACCTTTTCTGTACATGTTCTGCATCCTCTTTGTCTAAAGTTAGCAGAAAGTACAGAAGGCTGTAACAACAAGAGGCTAAGAACTTGTGCAGGTTTTCACTTAGGATGCAGGCTTGATCCAAGAGCTTATTTATGGCACATAGAACAGATCCAGCTGTGCTATCAGGTATTACAACCAATCCAACCTGTGTTAAAACCAAAAAAAAAGTTAATCACTTCATACACGAGTTTTTTTGCTGGTATACAGGCATGTCTAGAGCTGAATGAGTCTCTTTCGTATCATGACATATATTACTTAGTTTCCGTTCAGTTCTACACACTACTGCATTTTTTCAAATCCCTATTTTCATAAAAAATTGCCACCCATACCAACAGAAGGTTAAACCAGCATCTTCGTTCCAACCCTTTTAATTAAATAAACATTCATCTCAAACATACTTAAAAGAGCCCCACTGCTTTGAGCCTTGCTTTGAAAGACGGTACAGGCACAAACAATCTTTTGGGCAGAATAGGTCTTCCCTTTTAAACATATATCATGGGACAGAGCAGCCTTTCCGTGTCTTGAAACAGCAGCGAGCAGTCACTGAGGCAGATGGAAACTCTGATTTACTCTCCAGAAAGAAAAGCTTCTACTGGATCATCATCAGGGTGAGTCTCCTTAGAAATCCAACAGGCTCAACAGGAATGAGAGCATTATGAGCTGAGTTAAATTAAAGCTAATGAAACATATGGTGGGCCCACAGCTGGGGTGATACTCTTCTGTTGTTAGAACATTATCTTGAGTAAGGATTTTATAGGCATGATAAGTAATTTAGAAAAAAAATATTTTTTAGTAGCAGCAGTGAATTAGAAAGCACTTAAAATTTTGAAGTGCTATTGAGTAACTATCCTACATTTTGGTCTTGTAAAGCTGTAAAAACAAATTCGTGCATTGCTAATGTAGCACCATTTATCTTCTAAAAAAACGAGTTTAAACAGTTTTTGAGTAGCCTTATTTGCTCACCTGCAAGTACATAGTTTTAAGCTGACAGAGGCAGTTGGTTCACTTAACAAGGTCAGCTGGGTTTTTTTTAGAAATGTTTAGAAAAAGATCAATAAAGCACAAGTGGAGTGTGTTTCATTGGTATGGTTACTCATGAGAGGTACAACATAAAGAACAACGATGGGTTCAAACTTCTAGATACTTCCAGTATAAGACACCAGGTGTATTTCAAGGCCACAAGCACAGATCACTGTCCCAAGCTGACCCTGCGCCAGCCAGCTGTGCAGGAGAAGGATGGTGTTTCTGCATGACAGAAGATGGACTGCAACTGTCACCAAGACCCTGCTGAATACTACAGGACACTGAGACACTAAATAATAAAAACTAATAACGACGTTCCTAAACAACCACAAATAGGAAATAATGTCAGTGAGCTAGATGGATGCCTGCATATAAAGAAACATCCTGAAGATCGAATTAGCCAGCGCTGCTGATGAAATGTGCCAGTCAGCCAGTCTAGAAGATGATGTGAACACAGACATTTCCATTTATACAAATCCAGTAGACGAGACTGCTCAAATAAGCTCCCTTGTAGGATCTTGCCTACACAGTGCCTTTCTTCCCTGTCAGGTGTCATCACCCAGTTCGAGATCTTGGGCAGCAGTCTAATCAACTATAAAAATCAACTTAACTGTTTGGTCTCAAAGGGACAGTGTAGTATAGCACATAAGCTGATTTAAAAGTTGTGATTTAAGTCAACACCCACCCCCAAAAACCCAGACTACAGTTACAGGTAAGCCACTGCCTATGGAAGCTTTAGTCTAATAATTTTTCAGTAGGGCTTCATACAGGGAACTGCAGATACTTGTCAGAATGCAGAACCATCTTGACAGACAGGTCCTCCCTCTCTCTCAGAGGGCAGCTGCAAATTCTGTCCCTTACAATTCTGTTACCCAGCTCTGGCTTTGCCACCCCCATCCTCAGCTCAGGGAGTGTTCAGGATTAGAAGACAACAGACTGTAAAACTCACCTAAAACTGCTAGTTGCTCTTTTGAAAAGCAAAGCAAAACAAGAAGCCTTTCATTTTCACCTGTCCCAGCTTAAAAACAAATCAGAACAACAATTTAAAAAATCCATGCAAGTTTGGATATCAACAGTTACAGATTTTTTTAAAACTCCACTCATCTTGTTGAAAACTTCTGCAAATGCTGAAATTATACATGAAATATATGGAATAAATGGATTTGAGTGTAATGAGACTGTTACAAAACTTACCACAGGAAAGGTAACCTAGAAGACAAAATGGTACTTACCAGATATTTACAGATGCCAGTCTGGAGAATGTCAAAACACTGACTTTGTGAAGGTATAGTGGACAAGCTGTGACAGATCATCTGTTTTAATAAAACAAAGTTATCTTTAAGTACTGTAAATGCAACCTGCAATCATTCACTGTGTAGTCACATTTTGCTGTCAGACTTAAATACAAAGTACCTATGAGGACACATAGCAGCTTTGTCTCAAAGTATCGATTCTGTACAGTGTATAAGAGTAACACTGTCAACATAAATCACTCAGAGTTTAAACAGATGACAGCCTACACCATTAGTTTTTTTGGTAGTGGCTTTCTTCATTTTACCTATAGAAGTAAAAGGCCAAAAATATTCTACCCAGCTACAGTGCCACACTGAGCCTTCACATGCCTTTTCTCGGAGCTGAAGAATTTCAGACGACAACTCCACAAATAACTTAAGCAGCAGAGGAATCACAGTGAAACAGGACAGCAAAATAGTATGACAAAGAAGAAAATAACAAAGATCCATTTCCAACTTAATTTTCCTCTATGCTACCAAAAATGTCAAGTTCAAAGATGACACAAAATGTAATACTACAAAGGGAAATCTGGCTTTATGAACTACCAAAAACTTGGTGGTGCTTACATAATCAGGCACTAGCAAACTGCATTAGCTGCCCAGAAGCATGATGGAAAGAGGTTTTTTTCGTTTGTTGTTGTTGGGGTTTTGTTTTGTTTTTTTTTTAAAAAGACTCAGATCTTCATTTTTTAGTAAAAAACATATGGGTGAGAATGGCCAGGTTGGGGGGATGCAGGAGTGGGAGAAAAGGGGGCGGAGGGGGAGGAGAGTTGACCAAGACCACGCAAAATGCTATATGGCTCCTGGATAGGATTAAAAAAACAGGGCTCTAGCAGATCTGCTAGTAAGCTGTAGTACAGTCCTCAGCAGATGGCTTTCTCTGTTCCTCTTTTCCTTCCCATCTATTCCAATAATTTGCAAACTAGTCAGAGAGCCTGGATGAACTCCCTCTGTTCACAATCGCTGCTTACCCCACCAGAGCGTCAGCTGAAGCCTCCAGAAAGCAAGGTGCGCCGCATGAGCGCGTTATTAGACATTAGCAACTGTGATGTCCTGCTAAGGACAAGGAAGGTGGAGAAACCAATAAATGAGGAATGAGATCTGCTGTTTGTGCTTAAGGGAATCAGAAAGAGAAGAGCACAATCAGACATTTGAAGGAGGGAAGAATTTTACAAGTTTCACAAATAGCTCGACTAAGCAAAAACCGTTCCTTTAAGATACCTTCCTGACTGCAGAAAGAGCTAAAGAAAACTTTCACAGAATGATCTGAGTTGAGGGATTAAAGTCTGTGATAGTGTCCTAGTTTTGAGGCTTACGTTGAATGAGGGCAGGTCAGGACACCTAAGCAAGATATAATGACCAAACAGAAAAAAAATCACCCATATTATGTTAAAAAAAATAGCCCACAATATTTCCAGCTGAAGAGAGATTCCAAGGAAAGGAAAGGCTAGAAAAAACTGTTAGCTCAAGGTCCTGTGGTATGAAAACTCAATCCTAAGTAATGTGGATGCCAGCGGTGGTTTAATCAGAAATGGCCAAGCAGTATCATTTGTGGTGGTATAAAAGTGCGCTCAGTTTTTCCAAAGTTACATGCCAGACATGCTTTTAGTCCTGCTTAAGCTGGCCAAATTCAGGAGATCCTTAATATATCTGCTTGACAGAACATAATACTGTCAGGCTGTCGGGACATTGCCCATGTTAATCAGTATTACAGGTATAGTTGTGCAAGTATTTTGTTTGACTAGTAGGACTATTTAAAAGACGATTTTATAGATACTCTTGCACTGAATACCCTTGTTTTTGATGCTATAAATTTATTTAATAATGAAATAATATTATTAAAACTGTGTACTCCATCCTAGATACGGTAGTACTTCTGTACACTGCAATTTGAAAGTGATAAAGTATTAAGTAGTCTGTAATATTCTGAAGAAATGCACTCAAATCATCTGCATCTTAGCAGTGTCAAGGAATAAAGTCAAGCTGAGACAAAGGTCACTACTGGGGACTGTCATGTCAAGGACAAACTCTTGATGCCAGCCTGACCTAGTATTTTAATGAGTAACACTTACACAAAAGGTAAAGCTACACTGATGAAATCTGTCGACTGACAGCGCGAAGTTGAGAAACCCTGACAAGACAGGAGGATGGGACTAACCTATAGAAAAGATCACATAGGTTTGATAAGCAACAGATACAGGAAAAAGTTCAGTGAAAAAAAAAGTCATGGGTCATGCGCTTGGAGACTAATAAAAACTTCTGCGTGCAACCAGGAGTTTTAACAGTTGGAAGCAAGGAGAAAATTCTATGCATAACTGACCACAGGGTGGTCATGATACAACCATGAAACAGGCAAATGTCACTTCAGGAAAAATAATCACAATCTTAGAATGGTTTGGTTTGGAAGGGACCTTTACGGGCATCTAGTCCAACCTCCCTGCAGTGAGCAGGGACATCTTCAACTAGACCAGGTTGCTCAGAGCCCCGTCCAACCTGACCTTAAAGGTTTCCAGGGATGGGGCATCTACCACCTCTCTGGGCAACCTGTGCCAGTGTTTCACCACCCTCAGTGTGTTCCATCCCTCTGATCATTTTGGTGACCCTCCTCTGCTCTAACAGGTCTTTCCTGTGCTGAGGGCTCCAGAGCTAGACACAGGACTCCAGCTGGGGTCTCACCAGAGCAGCACAGAGGGGCAGAATCCCCTCCCTTGACCTGCTGGCCTTGCTGCTTTAGATGCAGCCCAGGATATGGTTGGCCTTCTGGGCTGTGAGCGCACATTGCCGGCTCATGTCCAGCTTTTCATCCACCAGTACCCCCAAGTCCTTCTCGGCAGGGCTGCTCTCCATCCCTTCATCCCCCAGCCTGTACCAATACCAGGGGTTGCCCTGACCCAGGTGCAGGACCCTGCACTTGGCCTTATTTGAACCTCATGAAGTTCACCTTGGCCCATGCCTCAAGCTTGTGCAGGTCCCTCTGGATGGCATCCCATCCCTCAGGCGTATCTACCGCACCACTCAGCTTGGTGGTGTCTGCAAACTTGCTGAGGGTGCACTTGATCCCACTGTCTGTGTCTTTGATGAAGATATTAAACAGTACTGGTCCCAATACAAACTGGGGGACAATACTGCCTGAGGGACACCTCTCATCACAAATCTCCATCTGGACATTGAGCCCTTGACCACTACCCTTTGGGTGCGACCATCCAACTAATTCTTCATCCACCCAACAGTCCATCCATCAAATCCATCTCTCTCCAATTTAGAGCGAAGGATGTTGTGGGGGACTGTGTCAAAAGCCTTACAGAAGTCCAGACAGACGACATCGGTAGCTCCTCCCTTGTCCACTGATGCAGTCACTCCATCACAGAAGGCCACTAGGTTGGTCAGGCGGGACTTGCCCTTGGTGAAGCCATGCTGGCTGTCCTCCATGTGCCTTGCCATAGTTTCTAGGAGGATCTGTTCATTATCTTCCCAGGCACAGAGGTGAAGCTGATGGGTCAGTAGTTCCCAGGGTCCTCCTTGCTTCCCTTTTTAAAAATGGGTGCAATGTTTCCCTTTTTCCAGTCTCCAGGGACTTCATCTGACTGCCAGGACTTTTCAAATGTTATGGATAGTGGCTTGGTATCGATAACTGCACTCCAGTCATGGGATTCGTCCCACTGAGGTTCAGTAATGGCAACTAGGCCATAGCTTCCTAGCAGCATGGTGGATTCCAGCTCCTCCTGTTTGTTGCCCATGCTGCATGCATTGGTGTAGAGGCACTTCAGCTGGCTCGTTGGCCATGGCACATTATAGAGGAACACCCCTTAGTTCTTTTAAGATATTATCCCTGGTATTTCACAACAGCAGTGATCGGAGTACTGATTGTCTGTTCACTGTAAGACCCTACTTGGACTATTTCTGACATACTGTGCAAAACAGGAGTCACTCGTTTTCAAGAAAGGTAAATTCAAACTGAATGGGCATAGAAAAATTGCACAAAGCATAGAGAACCTGTCTTACAGGTGTCAACAGAAAGAACTTAAATCCACCTAGGCTGGCAAAGCTATATGCAAGAAGGGTTATTATTGTCACAAATACAACAAAGAGGTGAAAAACACTGCAGAGGAAATATAACCAAGCAGTTACAAAAAACAACAATGATCATTGCTGGCTGGGAATCGAGATGAAAAGGCAATTAGGAAGGATGATTTTGAAAGGGGAAACACAGGAGACGCTGTTCTAAGACAGCTCAGGAAGTTTAAAAATGAGGTACACCATATGCTTGTGAGCACATCACACTAGGCACAGTACGCTAGAGACACCCCTTTTAATTCAAGACATATGCACAAGAGGTCAACAAATTAAAGACCCTTTATGCAAATCCACCAGGCCCACCCAGAAAACTAAGGTTCCATTATTAATAAAACCATTCTTAATATTTCACCCTTAGGACTATGTCCCTTGAATAGGACTACCAGCCCACTGAGGTTCTCCCTGAGATGACAAGCTGTGGGAGCACTTCAGAACAGGTACAATTCACCAACTCTTCCAGAATTGGCAAGGAAAACGGGCATCATACCACTGAAGAGGAGCACACTTGCTTAGAACAGTTGTGGTAAAGTGCATTGGGAAGTTAGTTTTTCAACCTTTTAGAACTTTCTGACCCTCAAAATAGCACAACCATTCCCTAAATGCAGTTCTATTTTCCTATGATTAAGTGGGAGTGGCAATCCTTTTCAGTTCCATAAATTAAACCCTACTTGAAATGGCTTTCATAACAAACGCCTGTTATAAAAAGTGAAACTGAAACATTATTAGACATGGAAATGAAAAGCAAAGAAAATTTAATTATCACATGAAAATTAGTATTTTTCCTGACAATTTATTTTCCTTAGGCAAGGGTTTGCATGATGTTTAATTTCCATAATAAAATGTCACAAGCTGATTCATTATTTTACATTTGATTAGCATTTATCACATTTTTGGCGCAATCAGAGATTGGTTTTGGACCAAAGCCAGAATAGCTTTGCATCAGAGTATTACTATAGTGAATGGACAGAGAACGAGCATTTCTGATCATGGCCGGCGTGGAGGGGCTATATGTTTGAGACATATTTTATAACAGGTTTGGTTTCGGTTTAGAGATTTTG
Organism: Phaethon aethereus; assembly: GCF_964289735.1. Lineage (NCBI taxonomy): Eukaryota > Metazoa > Chordata > Aves > Phaethontiformes > Phaethontidae > Phaethon > Phaethon aethereus. Next base: position 68,998,205 of record NC_138582.1, read on the forward strand.
GGTTTTTTCCCCCCGTTTGAATTTTGTTTGAATGTCCACTTGACTAAATTAAGCCAAAGAAAAGCATTCTCTTAAATAGGGGCTTATCTGTTAGCATTATGCAGCAAACACTACAGGTTCCATAATCCATTGGCGGTTTTTCAAACCAAACCTTATTGATCAGACAAGCCCAACTACCCATTATACTTGTGAGCAACACAACTACAACAGCAAGTTCCCTACTAGTGCTTCAGGAAATTGTTTTTACACAGGCTTCCTTGCCTGCCATACTGAAGACGTACTCCAACAGTAGCCAGCTAAAATGGGAAGAAAAAAAAAAAAAAGCCAGGAAGGCAGCCCAGGAGCACTCCCTGGGCTTTTTGGTGATCCTGACACCACGGAGTATTTTACTCTAGTCTTTAACTGGATGAGTTAAAAGCATTTTTGCTACTGACAGCTAACCTAGCAGACTCTTAATCCAGTCTGAAACAAGCTTTTCATAGCTTTAACATATAATCAAAGGAATCCATCAGTTTAATATTGCTTATCTGTAAGATGCTCTAAACTCCAAAAGGCAGAGTTGGAGTGACCCAAGGAAGCCCAGTCTCAGCCTGAGCCCTCACAGCAACAGGAATACGCACAAATGATGAACCAAGACTTATGTTTTGTTCATTATTTAACTGTTCCCACTCCCTAAATCACTAAATGCTTCCCATAACACGATGGAATCCTGACTCAAAAAGCCTCAAGGGAAGTGTTTTATCAGTAACTCTCCAGGGAGAATCTGCATATTATTTCAAGCTTAATCATGCTGCAAAGTACTCTTTTCAAAGAAAAATACTCACCTTCCTCTGAAGACATGCACAAGCATGAGCACAGAATGGAACTAAGCAAGCAGGAAAGATAATGGATCAAGTATTTTATCTGACTCTGAACAGACAGTTCAGACTCCAAGAGAAGTGATTTTGTTAAAAAAGTAAGTTGACACATGGCACACAGACACTATATCCTAACATGAACTTTAAAATATATTTTTCAATTCACATCAACATCCACCTCAAACATGGGTAACTAAAATGTAACAGGCTGTTCTGCAGTCAATTCCCAAGTCCTTGTGAAATGACTGTTTCAAGCGGGACTCTATCCAGTATAACATGTTACTGCAGAGCGTAGAAAATGAGAAGTTTTCAGGTGATGGGGCAGGCAATGAAGCTTGTCGTCTGAAGCTTGGCCAGCTTCCCCCGAAGCACCCTAGCTTATCAGACAGTGTACTCCCTTGACAGGTGCTGCTTCTCTTTCTGAAATAAATTGATTTGACAGGGCAATATTAACAGTGCCCTGAGTTGTTGAGAAAGCTGTGTACAACAAGAGATCTTTGTTCATCTGCCTTGGCTAAGCTCATAGGGGCGGATGTGAAAGGTATTCCTGATTCAGTGACTCCAGAAAAAAAACAAAAAAACAACACAAACCCCACATGAAACCCACACACAATCACAATAAAACAAAACAAAGCCTAGGTTAAAAAAAAGAAAAAGCCAAAAAGAAGGAACAGAGTCTGCAGGAAAACATTACGTAGGTGGCCAACAGGAGGGGGGGAAAAACAAAGAAAAAAACACTACGGGGCTAATTTTACATTCAGGGTACCAAAGCAGGAATACAGAAACTTGTTTAACAATTACAAATGCTTAAGAACACGTATTCTGTCCTGCATCTTGATAGAGTACATGTTTCCATAGACCTAGAAGGATTACGAAAGACAGTGAGTGTCCAACTGCTGGCTCAGAAACAGGATAACAGGATGCAGCATACAAGCTCATCTTGCATCTATTGAACTGCAGTGATTGCCTATCTGCAGACTCCTTGGCTGTGGCATGCAGTCTGATGTTAAACCTACATTAAGAATCAACTAAATCAAGTGACGTTATCTTTATTTGCCACTGGACACAAATACATGAATGGCAACCACCACTGTTCACCTCCAGCGCAACAATTTGATCATGTCTTTAAAGCTGGGTACCAGCAAGATCTGGTGCCAGGAGGCAGAGAACTATGGGCTAGAGACAATGCCACTGTCTCCCTAAGTGACAGGCATTTCTAAAAATATTATTCTTTTGTCAGCAAAACTAGATTTTATGCTCAACAGCTAATGTGCTATCCAGGAGCAGACAAAACCATTCCTGAAAAATGGAATAGGTCTGGTTCTCTTCTCAGAGCCATCTTGCTAACAATATTCAAAGAAAGGACAGCACGAAACAGCTTTTCTAGCCAAAGAGCTTTTGTTTCATCCTTTTGCAGCCATAATAAACTCTTCTTTCACAGCCCTGCACCTTCCTCACAGCTATATCACCACACGCATGTGCAGGACTGTCAAAGAACATCTGATGCACAAGTCTCCAAATTCACCTGCCTGCCCCTTCCCCAAACAAAAGGACTCGAACTATATGATGCAGGTACAACGGAGCACTGGCCTGAAGCTCAGATTCAGTTTTTTGGGGAGTTTGTGTATTGGTATTTGGGTTTTATTGGGGTTTTTTGGGTTGGGTTTGGGTGGATTTTTGTGGGGTTTTTTGGTTTTTTGTTTGTTTCTCTTTTTTGGTGTGTTTGGTTTTGGGGTTTTTTTTAAGTTTTAAATTGTAAAATTATGGAAGAGATCTTTGAAAAAGATCTTCATTAATTTTAGGAGGCGTTACATTTATTTATATAATTTTTCTTTTGTTTCTTTGGAGTTTGCATTACTTTCAAGAAAAAAACCATTATTTTCATTTCTGAACATTTAACTTGGATATGATACAGTTTCACAAAACACTAACAGGCTTATACAGAATTTTTTAATCCTCCTTAAAAGGAGTAAAAATTATAGCATCTTTCTAGTTCAGAAGGGATACTATTTACCCTCAGCTGCTTTTCTCCCCAATGTAACTCCAACCTGGAAATCTCAATAAAGAAAAATTGAAATCCTACAGCAACTTCAACTCCAAATCTACATTTTAAATATTTAGTGGATTTTTGAAGTGTATTAATGTCTGCTTGATGTTAAGCTACAGTGCTGCAACACCACCTTTTATTTCTCAAGGCAAACATCCTTGCAGGACTTTTAATTTACATGCATTGACTTGCTATCTTTATTGATTTGTCATAATTTTTCATAGCGTATCAGTGCAGATATGGCCTTCCCAACTCTATTTCACTTATAAGACTTCTGTTTTTGACACGCATTAGTATATTACATTACATGCATCCCAAGGTTTTTGAATTCAAGACTGCTTTTAAAAGCAGCTGACCTTCTTTAGTGTTTGCTCCTAAATGTTTTAAACATTTTGTTAAGTATTATTTCTTCAAGTCAGCTATGTGATCAATATAACTCTAGAATCTCTACTTCAAGCAGAACCTTCAAATTATCATTGCTTTCCCCCTCCAAAATGTTCAGGTGTCACAAATATCAAATAGTACAACAGAAATTATCATGTATACACGGTTACCTTGTTAAACGGTTCATTTCTGCTGGCACTATTTCATTTGATACTAGCAGAGCAATTCAATTACGGGGGAGTGAACAGTACTACTGACAAACACTATAGGCACAGTTAAAATGAGCAAAGACTGAAGCCTCTCCCCTAAGGCTGCAACCATTTATTCTGTAGTCCCATCTCTTTCAGCTTACAGGGGTATGATTTTAAATAATTGGCTTTAATAAGGCAAAAGTAATTTTAAGTAGAAGTTGCTCCAGAAAAGAAACCAAGGTTTCCGCATTTAATATTCTTTTAGACAAAATACAAAGATTAACCTTTACAGCTCCAGAAAATAGCATTTAAAATATAATACTGTTCTTAAGTATTGCTCCTTAAGTGAAAATCACCATTACCTAAAAGCTTACACAAAAAAATAACATGGCTTCAGACTTCCACTAAACCAATTACCACTCTTCTAGACAGAAGTTACAAACAGCATCCATCTCAAAACAGTTTTTGTTACAAACCACTTAAAAGCATCAATTCCCATCAGAAGTGCATTTGTTTGGCCTTTTCACCAATTACAGTTAGCCACATGCTACCAAGTCCACTGGTTTTATTAACACTCCAGGATTCCAAACTGCCATCTGAAAATGCCTCAAGTTATTCTTTTCCTTTACACAGCTTGCTCTTTCTCCAGAGGCACACCTTTTCTTCTTCCACATCTGTGGCATGCATACATCATACATTAAATTCTCTCTTACAGTTCATTACTACTAGAAATACATACTACTCACTGCACAGTACAGCTAGCTAGCAACCAAAAGTCGGGACTGCCTTCCTCTGGATTTGAAAACGAAGTCAAGCAGCGAGCAATAAAGCCAACAAACCATGGCTTCCTACAGATTCACACCTGGGACCCTTCATCCTTTACTCTTCCTCCTCTTCAGCACCATAACCCCAGTGCCCCCAACACCCCCACGGGCCAGGCGACAGCACCGGCTGAGCCTGGTCCAGAGTGATGCACAGGCAGGCTGGCCAGCTGGCTGCTGGCGAGCAGGCTGCAGAAACAGAGTTATAAACTGCCTTGTGTTAATCTAGAGTTTTTCCTCTTCCATCTGCTTATTCTCATAAATTTATTTGCAACTACTATTTGCAACTTTATTCTTTTAGCAGAGCATCAAAAACCGGCCAACAGTTTAGACAAAACTAGTGGAAGAGGAAGATGGGTAGACTAATAATAACAAGAATCTGATCACTAGTCTCATTTATTCATGGGAAACCAGGTTGTCAAATCCTAATTCAATCAGTTCCTTATTTTCATCCACAATGAAATATTTGTCCGTTATGAGAAAACCCTGAACTACAACTACACAATGAGAACTGTTTTAAATGAGTGATTCTCAACATAGACACCTGAATGCTACCTGCTCTGCAGCCAGCAGAGGGCTGTTCTCACATATTAGGTATTTTAAATTACTACAAATATTTTGCTTAACATTACAGCATCACCATAAGCTTCCTTATCCAGCAAGGGAAAGCATGAAGATTCAGCATTCAGAAGCTGTGCCGCTCTACTCAGTTCCACCAAAAGCATGACTGGGTTTTATTATTTCCTGTAGCACTTCTTTATTTAAACAAAATAATTTTCTGTCAGACCTAAAAATATTTTGATTCCAAAATTGTGTCACACCTTGAACTATGTCCACTTGGAAGAAAGCAGTCACCAAACCTACCGCCCTCACAGCCCACGCACATAGAAAGACAGTGTGATATGACGGCTCAAGACATCCTAGAAAAGCCTTATGATTTGCTGGCAGCTTTCTTCTCCCCAGAGGCTACAGCTCTGAGTTTTAAGGGGGTTTGTTGCTGGTTGGTTTATTTTCTTTTGAGAGGAGAGTAGTTTGTGCAATACCTGGTAGAAACTACTTGCTCTACAAAAAGTATTCCTGTGCAATTTTTCGCAAACCTTGAACTGAAAAGTTTTTCCCAAGCCAGGATTTTTTTTTTTTTTTGACTACAGTACCCAGAATTTTTTCCTTACAAATTGAACATGAAAGAGAATATGAGTCAACATGTTTGAAGCTGGAGAACGGTACTTGACAAGGAAAAGAGAAAACCCCTAAAACTTAATGAACACAACGCTGTACTAGATATTTAAACACAGAGAAAACAGTCATCTAAATGCCTAACGTGAATTTTTTTTAAGTGGTAACTTCAGCATAGTTTAGTTTACATATCACTTACCATAGCCACGAAATCTGGCTGTGTGGCCTCTGAAATCAAAACCAGCCATGAATGGAATCCTGTGATTCATAAAAGGAAGTGGTTGCCTTAATACTGATGTTTTCTCTTCATAAAAACAGAGAGATTTGGAACATAGTGTATCCCAGAGACCATTGTTACTAGATCAGAGGCAAGAGGAAAGAATATCTTAATTTTTCTCTAGTAAGAAATCTACTGAAGAGATGCCCCTACTCTTCTGTCCACAAATTCCATAGAAAAAAACAGCAATTCTGGGAGGAACACCCTGAACAGCATTGCAACACCACCAGTCCTACTGTCAAGCATTTAACAGGAACGGTGTAAGTTCCAGATCATACCTAAGGGTAACAACCTACCAAATAAAAAAAAATAATCACTCCATACTGGGAATCTCATTATGCTCTAAAAACAAAAATAATAATGAAGATATTTGTCAATGGTGAAACAAAAGTTCTGGTTTTTCAGGAGGAGAAATTTTCAAAGAATCACAGAATCATTGAAGTTGGAAGGGACTCCCTCGAGTTCCTCTAGTCCAACATTCCTGCTCAGGCAGGGTCAGCTAGAGCAGGTTGCCCAGCACTGTGTCCAGACTGGTTTTGAGTATGTCCATAGATGGGAACCATAACATCTCTAGACTACTTATTCCAGTGCTTGACCACCCTTACTGTGAAAAAGTTCTCTTGTGTTTAGATGGAACTTCATGTGTTTTAATTTGTGCCCTCTTGTGCTGTCACTGAGCACTACTGAGAAGAGTCTGGCTCCATCCTCTTCGTTCCCTCCCATCAGGTATCTACACACGTTGGTAAGATCTCTTGTCCAGGCCAGACAGTCCCAGCTCTCTCAGCATCATCTCATATGAAAGATGCTCCAGTACGTCCACATGTCTCTTGTACTGAGGAGCTCAAAACTGGACATGCAACCTCACCAGTGCTGAGTGCAGAAGAAGGATCACCTCTCTCTACCTGCTGGTAACACTCCTCATGCAGCCCAGACGGCTGTTGGGCTTTCTTGCGACAAGGGTGCATTGCTCGCTCATGGTCAGCTTGTCCATCAGAACCTCAAGGTCCTTCTCTGCAAAGCTGCTTTGCTGCTGGTCAGCCTCCAGCATTTACTGGTGCCTGAAGTTACTCCTCCCCAGGTGCAGGAATCTGCATTTTCCTTTACTGAACTTCATGAGGTTCCTCTCCGTCCAGTTCTCCAGCCTGTCCATATCTCTCCAAACAGCAGCACAACCAATCTGATCTATCACCCAATCCTCCCAGTTTTGTACCCTCTGCAAACTTGATGAGGGTGCACGCATTCTTATTGTCCAGGTCATTAACAAAGGTTAGAAAGTACTGGCTCCAGTACCAACCCCTGGAGTACACTGACGACTTCCCTCCAACTGGACTTTGCACTGCTGATCACAACCCTCTGGCCTGGCTGTTCAGGCAGTTTTCAATCCACTTCTCTGTCTATTTATCTAACCCATTCTTTGTCAGCATGTTGACAAGGATGTTTTGGGATATAGCATCAAAAAACCTTACTCAAGTCAAGATAAACTGCCCTCCCCTCATCTACCAAGCTACACCTTGTTGCAGAAGGCTAACGGGTTGGTTGATCACAATCTGCCTTTCATAAATCCTTGCTGAACATACCCAATCACATCCTAGGTGCATCTGATATAACCCAGCTCACTAGAAACTTCGTCTCCACAGTCACGAACATGCTTATGAGGAAGCACCTCCAGTCTCCTTCTCAAGTTCAGAGTTGTAAGTGGCAGTCCAGAACTCCCTTTGTTTAAGAGTCTACAAATGAGGTGAGCCTAGAAGGTCTCATCACTCTTCACACAGATTTTTGACGCGTGGGATTTTTGTTCCTATTCTCTTTCATAACAGTCTCCAGGAAAGACTGACACATAGCCACAGTAGTAGTGCAATGCTCCATAGGATGTCCAAATCCTCTTGCATTACTAACCAAGGATATCCAGCTCTTTGCTTAATGACTACCATCCACTTCTGAGAACTTGGGAGAGCACCTTGTATCTTTCCCAAGAACAGGTACTTTACCAAAAGCAAGTCTCAAGTTTCTGAAAATACTGACTCTCCTTGATGGCACCAAAACATTGAAAAGATTGTGGTAGGAGGAGAAGTAAATAAACTTGCAACCAGGAACCAAAGGCACAAACAAGCTATCTACAAACTACTTCACTGTCCCTAAGTGAACACAGTCCTACTATGTAGTCTCTCAAACAACTTTGATAAATTTGTGGAAGAAAAGCAAGAAGAGGAAGGAAAAGACATAAGAGGTGGCATTTTCAGAGATAGGTAAAGTATATATAAATCCTTCAGATGCTGTATAGGATTATGCTAACTCTTTGAGAAACAAGTAATCCCTCTGGTTCATTCAGGGAGGAACAGTTCTGTACAGGACAGGGAGGGAAAGCACTGTAGTCTTTCAATACAGGAGAAAGGAGTTTTGGTGAGAAAAATGCTTCATTACTGCCCAGAAGAGACAAAAGCAAAACAAATTATAAAGTTTAGCTGCTCCACAGGCCAACTGACATACCAAACAACAACTTTGCTTACAATACTTTTCAATAAATATGCCTCGGACTATAATTAGTTTCAGTATGTTATCACTTAAACTTTATGAATTAGTAGAGAAAAATCTACTATACCACTAATCAAAAAGACTGCCACAAAGGCCCAGAATATATCATACAACTAAAAACTTCTGTTACGCTCTTTCTGTATTCATGACAGATTTCATAAATACTGTCAAATTGGCATGTCATTAAAACATGATTTCGCACCTTAAAGTGGTTTCTGGTGAGCTAAGCAATAAAAAGAGTTGAGCCAGAATGACAACTAATGCACCTGTTCTGAATAAAATCTGGTGGCTCAGATCCCTTTAGAACCAACAATAAAATGAAGCTTTCAGCTCTTACAAACAGCAATTGAATCCACAGTGAAGTTCCTAATCCCAGGAAACTTTGATTAAATAAGCATCAGAAGGTATTCTACATAAACACCACTGCCAACTTAATATTACTTCCAAGTTAAAAATCTCACTTAATGCAAGTGCTTTTTAATTAACAGTGGAATTTACTTGCAAAGAAAACTCTTTATAATTAGTATTCTTACAATTAATTTATTTTTTGAAAGCCAAAATATATTGCTAGTCTTAATCTTATTAGTATTTAAGAATTTTCCACCAAGGCTTCTACCCATTTTTTCCATGAGTATTGCTTGGCATACTATATGTCTGAACACCCACTTTTTAAAGCAGCTTCCTTCAAAATATTATCTGATGACTGTAGAAAAACATTGTCTGTTTGACAGCTATTATGTTTTTCATTCTTTTTTCAACTAAATTCACAACAGGATTTAGGCATCTGTGGAAAAGCGATGGAGAGCACTCGGAGTTTGTATGCTGTCATTTAGAATTAGTGTTGATGTATTACCTCTGTCACAGCCCAGTGGTGTAAAAACTGGTCCAGATCAGTTAGGTAAAGACGGACAGGTGAAAGCTGTGTCTGGCTAATATGTGGTTTTCCTCTAATGCCCTGGAGACTAGTCAACTCCTCTCTTGAAAACCCTAGAGAAAAAGAAGCAGTACAACAGTATCACAAAACAAGCCAAGCACTGTTCTACTTCAACAGCATCACTGAAAAAAACTGCCTTTTAAATTAAGCCTGCATAACATTTTTTGTCAAAAGCTCTTGGTTGGTATTTTAAATTAAGCATATCAAAATACAAATTATGATTTCTGAAAGAAAACAAAAATATTTGAAAAATCAATGGCATACCCATTTAAACTATAACGTGGTCTAAAAAAACACCTGTAAGAGGCCAATGTTATCCTACTATTTTCAAGGGATGCATCTTTAAAAAAATAAGAAAAAACCCCATGAATAATGCAAGACAATTCACCATGTAGTCACAGTAACTCTTCTAAAATAACCTAGGGTTTAAAAAAAAAAAAAAAATCATTTGGCTAATTATATGTAGCCAGGTATTAGATGTTTTAGTAAAACAGGTCTACTGCTCCAAAAGTCACTTTGGCTTTGCTTTCATTTTCTCAGTTATCAGAACAGCTCTCCCTTCGCTGTTTTAAGAAAAAAAAGGTATTTTTTGAAAGGAAAGTAGTTGAACATTATGAATGACTGAGGTGATGAAGAAAAAGACACTTTCTTTCTACCACAGGACAAGTTACTGAAAGATATTTCTCAGCAATATTATGCCACTTTAACCATTGTAATTTCCCAAAGTTGCATCACCACAGAATACAACTATTTTTATATCCGAGTAAGAATATAGTAGCAGAAGTAATTCTGCTCCCATGCTGACTTCGGGCAGCTCAATTCAACATGCTTTGATTTCTTCATTCTGATGGAATGTTTTTAATAGCATAAGCATGTCCACAGGAAGTCCCAGAGGCACTCATTTATATTGCTACAAGCCAATAAAAGGCATTTACTTAAATCTAGAAAAAAATTCTTGTTCATGTCATATGCTGAATTTAGGTTTTCCTCATACTTTCCAAAGAAAGTTGCTAGAATGAGGAAAAAGTATGCAAATATTCAGCCCAAAAGGCAAAGTGTAGAAATAGGGTGTCAAAAATCAGATCAAGACAAAAAAGGGTATCTCTCAAAAAATATGTAACAAGATTAGAATTATTTTCAGGAAGTACTTACTACACCATTTATTCTAAATTAAATCCCGTAATTGACTATCAAAACAAAGTTCATTTTGTTAATTCTGAATTATGACATTCACATGGATTACCTATAAGGGTTGAAAACAAGAAGCTGAAATAGTCCACATCATTCACTGAATTATCCTGCACTTGGCACTTCCAGCCTGCAAAGGATGATCTACACAAAACCAATAGCAGATAGTTTATTAAAAACCATATAATTAAGAATTCACAATCTACCTGCAAAATACAATTAATTAGCATGACTAAATTGTTAATTTTAGCATTCCTGTTTCTAATGCTGTTGTCAGAATAGCATCTTAAATAGCTTCAAAAACACACCTTTCTCATTTCAAGACAAGTAATACCGAACTTTGTACCCCTACATGGGCTTAGGTTGTTAAGTTGATTAAATTACTGAGATGACAACTTCTCACGAATACTGGTATAACCTTTACTAGAGTGATGACAGCCAACACACAATAAATTAAATTTGGTTTATGACCTTATTTGGTAAAAGTCATTATATTACAAAGCTGGACTGTATTTTTCATTGTACCCGCTACTTTTAATACAGTTCTTTACATGAACAATACATCCCATTTAAAAGCAGTCTCAGCATCTATTTTAGAGCAGCTAAAGCTACTCAACACAGAACTAAATTAAAATCTTGCTTTGAGATTTAGAACACAAAAAAGAGCAATATGCAAAGACAGGAGCAAACCTGTTACCAAAGCTGCCTGACACCTCTCATTTTAAGGGACATCTGTATGAAGTGGAGCACCAGCCTACTTTTGTTTCTCGAATTAGAAGCCGTATGTGCTTCTGGAAACTCGGAGCAAAGAGACACCACTGACCACCTAACAGTAACATCTTGCCCATGTATCAGTGCAGAACCAGCAGAAAGCCAGGGACTGGGAACAAGTACATCTCACACATGCTTTCCTCAAAAGGCTGCCGCTCCAACCTACATCACACTATGCAAAATGCGTATTATTCGAACGTACTTGTATGCTGCTCTTGGCACTTGCATTGCAGACTATGGATCTTTGCTACAAGAGATTACTGCTTTCTGCTCTTACAATCTTGCAAAATTTCAGAGCTTCCAAATGCAGTTTTCCAAGCCAACTATCTGCCTCAGATCACATTTTTCCTAATTTCTCTCCACTAGCAGCCAAAATAGCCTAGCTCATGGGGAACAAAATTCTGGAAAGCTCGTTTTTCAGAAATTTTTTACAGCTTCATGCTTTGGGAGCAAAAATACCAAATTTGGAATACCTTTGTGCCAGGCATATACATTTTTCCACCCCATGAAAATCCATTCACAATATTTCAGCAACCACAAAAATGACACCTAGAATATGCATGTGTCTTGAGCTACTCAGAAAAAAAGGGAAAAAAGGAATTTCAGAATTTCTTTAAATTAATGATTAAATGCTGAATTTTTTCTGACTACCACATGGGATAATTTAAAGCTCCCACTTTACATGGTATCCTTAATGGCAAATCCCTATTTCCAGGCACATTTCAGGCGACCTAGCCGACTTTGCAGTGCAGATAGCTCTGCACGGTCCCTTCCAGATCCTAGGAGGCCTTCAGTCCTCCTCTGCGCCTGGCTCGCTGCTTCCATTTCTTAACCTGTAGTCTCCCAATCTCTCTCCGTTTGTAAGGCTGCCACTTGGCTGCCAACACTAAGTTCTCCAGAGACAAACCCCTTGGCCACGGCCAGGAGCCTTCTCCCAGGAAAAAGGAGAATTTATTCCCTCCTTCCAAGGAGGTCTCAGTCCTATTCATTACAGCACCACAGAGATTTCACACATACTCAACTAAATCAGCAAGAGGTCTTGCAACCTATTTCTCCAGAGATTCTACCTAGGGTGAACATTCACACAAGAATTAGATCCATATACCAGAAGAGAGAATGAAGCCCGCGTTCTGCTCACAGCATAGGGGAAGAAGCTGCCTGAATCCAATGCGGAGGGACCATGAGGTCACTCATTATACCATACTAAGCATTGCAGAGCATGGAGAGCCAGCAGAATTTAGGACTTACTGGACACAGAAATTCGAACTGTGATGCAATCACTGAGCAACATGATGGGAATGCAAGAGGTTGGAAGAGATACATCAGATGACACGCTGCAAAGGGAACTGGGGAAATATGAAAATACAAAAATCTTGGGCAGGAAGACAGAAAACATGGAAAGAAATTGTGATAAGTCCGAATTCAGGGACTAGGGACTTGCATGACAAAGCTAGTTAGCATCTGGCTTAAAATAATAAAATATAAAAATATTTTCCCATGCAACAGTTAGCAGATGTGTCAAATTCCTCATAATTGGACTGATGGATGCAAGAATTTTACATGAACTCCAGAACAGACTGAACCAAAAACTCAGATTCACTGCAGGCTAGCAAACACATAAACTGCAATAGGTTCAGGAGATCCCTAGACACAAAAAAAGGATTCTGAAGCTTACGGCTAAATGTCTGGAAATTTTTCAAACACTTCAGCAGTTTTGGTTTTCTACCCACATTTGTCTATCTGCACACTCACAGAACAGGACAAGCATTTGAAGCACCCTAACAGCATGCCGAGCTGAGTGCCACTGATGTAGACATAGAGGAAGCAGAGAGAATCGCTGCTGTTTGGCCCCAGGAACATGGAGGCAATATAAGACACAAACCCTCAACAGAGCTATTAACCGGTTTTAATATTCATCTACAAGCAGAGCTACACTGAGACACGCACACATAAAACCAAGATCTCCACAATCAGTTGCAGTTTACTTTTTTGAAAAAGTGAAAGCTATTAAATACGTAAAAGAAACCTCGATGTAGAAAGAGCATTAAGGTTAAAAATAACCTAACATTCAACTTAGAAAATGACAGAGAAAGTTGCCTATAATCTTCAGTTTGGTGGCTTTGTGCATATGCCTTGGAGTATGATAATATTATGCGTCACATTTTCTCTAAAAAAAACCACCTATGCCTAATTCAAATCATGGATGAATGGATCAATCGGGATTATGCAATGTAGTATAATATAGCCTACCTGTTACTGCCTTATTTATTGCATCATCTATAATATGCACAGCGTATGAGGCATGAGATGGTTAAAAAAAGTAGAAGAAAGTATTAGCTCACAAATTCAGGTAAACAAACAGGTTTTAGGCATTATCCTGGATCATCCTCCTATCTATATCACAGAGATTCTATGAGGTGCTAGATAAATACTTTTTAAAATTGGAGGACAGGAAGCCAGGGGTAACACATTGCTCCAAATATCATCAGATGGAGTATTAATTTACTTCTAGAATAGAAAAAACCCACATTATTCATAGTGGAGGCTTCTCTCACCCATTCTTTCTGCCAGTTATCACTAGCCCTGCAACAGTTCAACAGTGAGTATATGAGGGCAGTAGCAGCTGTGGAGCAATACAGCTTCATGCATCTTAAAAGAGCAGCACTAGGACCCATCTGATCTCTACTGCTCTGCTTGCACTTACAGTGAAATTGAAGTCAATCCTTTGCTTTCAAAATAGAAAATGCTAAATATTCTGAAAAATCAGTGCCCAAATGTTTTCATGCTAAACTAAATACATAGAGGTATTTCTATGTACCTCTGTCTACACCTCCTCTTTGTCTCAGTTCCTAATCTGTAAATTGGGAAAACTATTACCTCCTCATCTCCTACAGCTGTGAAAATTCTTAAGTACAACCCAGAACTCCACGGGCAGGGGGAATCACTTCGTTTTCCAAGTGGGAGATAACATGGGCAGAGGGAATCACTTTGTTTTCCAAGTGGGAGATAACACAATAGACAAAACATGGAGCCTTCTACTGAAACAACAGGGACAAAGCATAACATCACATAAACACTCCTCCAGTGAGCACAATGCACTCAATACAGAATGTAAGATGGAAAAACATGAGATCATGTAATCAAAGACTAGATAAGGATCTCACAGATCTATCATAACAAATTAAGACCAAGACCAGTATCTTCGTAATATTACAAGAACAGCATTGCAGCATAGAAGTTTGTTTAAACACAAGTCTAGCCAGTTGTCAATGCCTCAATTACCTTAGAACCCAAATGTCTATAATGTAGTTAAAGCTGCTTAATTTTGAGGTTCACATTAAAGGAAATCAGAAGATAAAAGAACAAAAACCAAATGAAATTTAATTCTAGAATGGATGTTGATGTACTACAGATACATTACAAATCATTTCAAAAACCTTAGTTTACTATATTAAGACTACCATGGATAATTAAGAACTATATGCACTTTTAAAATGTTTTCAAGATGCTTGTAAATTACATGTTAGACATTTAACTAAAAAAAATTAATAGCTGATTTATAGGTGGAAGAGAGGTAATAAGCATATAACAACCTCCCTTTTTTGAATAAATTTTTACTGACAATGGGAACCTGTTATCAAATTGCATATGAGACCTCTCCAGTCAGCTAGTCCAAACCCACATTAACTATGATGAATTATGTGTTGTAATTTCCATAAGGTTACCTGCTCTCCATGAGAACCTTTCTACTGAGGTTTAGAATTGCACCTTTATGTAACCTGCTCCATATACCAAATGGTATTAAAAGAAAAGCTGAATCTAATTAACTTAAAAATCACTGCTTCTCTTGCCATTAGCATAGCAAATATTTCTCAGTCACAGCAACTGTGCAATGCATTCCTGTTACCATTTGCTGCTAACTTTTCTTTCTATTCCAGATGAACCTCACTACTTTTGTTCACACTGTTGTTATTTTCATGTTGGGCTATATCACACAGCGGCAAAATAAAACAACTGCATTTTGTGCAGAAGCGGTTATTTCTCAACTACAGACTACTATCTTTGTGCTTCCCGACCCAAACTAGCTACCAATTGATTTCTGGTTCAGGTTTAAGGTGTTAGTTTTGACTTATGTAGTCACAAGGAATCGTCGGGTAATTTAGAGGTCTCTGGTATGAGAACTCTGATGAACCTTGATGCAGTAATTTTAGAAATTATCCTTCCGCTTGTCCTCGTGTAAAACACATTGCTCAAACTCCAACTCAGAAAGCAACGCACCTATCAAGCACAGCACGTTTTGCTTAGAATTTGGGTTGGATTATTTTCTTTTGGTTGTTCAGCAGTAAAATTGAAAAAAGTATAACGAATCTCAAAAACCCTCAAGCTCAGTCTTCAAGTATTTTTAAAGTAAAACAAGAAAAAGCAAATGCAAGATCCACAGTTCTTGTGAGGCACTGATGCTATGACCCTTTTGTTCATAAATGCAGGGGTTGCAGAACTCCAGAAGTGTAAGATCAAGGGTCTGGGTTTTCTGTTCAAGGAAACTAAAACCCAATTCTTTCACCCTCCAGGAAAGTACTTTCACTGCCATAATAGAGAATATTCTAGTGCCGAGTGTTCCTGAGGCTTTACAGAATTATTTAAACATTCGCAAGAGAACAGCCTGAGAAACCTAACTTAAGACTATGGTAAGTGATCCCATTTTAAATTTATTTCCTCAACCGTTGATCACAGATTTAAACCAAGGCCTCCCACAATTGTTGTTTTAATTCTAGGTTATTAAAATCATTCTAAAGGGTGTTTCCCCTCTAGTTCTTTCACTGATACTTCTGCTGCTGACGGAACATGTAAACATTCATAAGCACAGCCACCAGCTGATTCACTCATTTCCTGAGAAAATCTAACTGCATTCCAGGCCTCAACCGAGTGAAAAATTAATAAAATTAATATAATTTATTTCCATATTATTAAGTACAACCCCTCAAAATAGTTCAGTGACTAAGTCACTGCATTAGGCAATAGGAAATAAACATCCCCTCCAGATGAAGGCAGTGAACCCAGATTTTCTGTATCCTCAGCAACTGCTTTAACCAGAGATAAAGGCTTTCCTTTTTCTTTCATCTTCCTATTTTTATGACCTGTGCCATCTATGACCTCTCAACACCGTGAGTCTGATATCAGCCCAGAGAGTTTATCTATCAAGACAAAACTGTTCAGCTATTATCAGTACTCACCAGGAGCAGGAGACTTCCACAGAGATACTACAGCATCCTTCTCTAAGAGGACTTTATTCAAATTCTTCAGCACACCACTCAGGGGTCACTCTCTGAGCCCAGAAACACCCCTCTGCTTAATAAAACCACGCTAGGACAACAGTGTACAGATACGTCTTCTAGCCAGCCTCTTAAGAGGACTATTATGAACGTCTCATGTTTTACACAGACACCTAGCTACGTAACTAGTAGCAGCACAGGCAACCATTTAAAATGGTGCTTACATGTAAAAAGACCCATCAAATATGAGGTAATTGAACAATTATGGAATTAGCTATTCCATAGCTCTCGCTTGGCAAGTATGTTACAATATATCCTAAACACTCCCATGTTCTCATTCTCAGGAACTGTGTGTGTATAAAACAATATACACTGGAAGGAGCAAAACCACATGCAAATACCATACTAGGACTGTTCTACCTTTATGGAAGAAATATACAAAACATTTTCCCTCAGCATAGATACGTACTTGCACTACTGGAAATATGTTCCTTTAAAACACTAAAAAGCCCTGTGCCAATATTTATCTCAGATTTGGCATAGTTTATTCCCCTTTAGCCTTAATGGAAAATAATTTCTGTCAACTGAAATGCAACTGCAATAAAGTATAAAAACTCTCGTTCCTGCATCAACTTAATCAGATCAGTTTTGTGTTACACTGTTAATGAGGATCACCACTCTGTTTTCATACCAGTTCTTGAAAAGACAGGAAACCAAAACTGTCACAAACTGATGTTGCAATCACTTAAAAAAATTTTAAAAATAAAAATTATTCTTTGAATACTTCTCCACCCCTGTACCCATCTCATCATTCACACCAACTTAGCTCCAGGTAGCACAGGTCCCGAACATAAACTCTGACAGCAAGTGAGGAGTTTTTCTCTTCCTTATTCCTCTAACAGGTTACCATATGTAGGCAATAGTTTGTTAGTGTGAGTCTTCTGTTTTAACTTTCATCACTTTTGAAGGATCAAGTGCTTCCATTTGAAGATGTGGCAAAAAACAACAAACAGCTGCAAGAAATTACGAGGGATTTGAGGAAAAGTATGAGCCCTATTTTAAGAAAACAACAATTTGAGCTATGCATTGTTGAAAGTAAGCCTGTCAGCTACTCATTTGCTCCATGGATGCAAAGGTTGTCTGAAGAAAAGAACTGCTTACACATTATAAACGAGAGCACAGATCAGAAGAAACATTCACTAATGAGAAAATGGCATTTACCGACCGGTGCAGCAACATAACTCTTTTCCCCTTGGTTAGGAATATCAAACTACAAACCACCACCTGGGGACAAATTTAGAGGGCCATGTCCTTAAACACAAGCTTAGCCTTCTCCCTCTCTCAAGTCCTAGACCTTTACATAACAGTGAGCATGGAAAAGGAAATTTGCTGGCCAGATGTAAATGAAGGAATGCACTGTAACCCACCCCAGGATCTGACTCTCAAGAACTATGGATCTTTTCTGATCTTGCAGCAAGGAGGACAGATCAAACTTTTACCCTTCATCCTCAGTGGCACCCAGTCAGGGAAATACCTGCACTTTGAAAGCACAGTCTTCTTTTTAGTTTATATTCCATAGTGCCTTAAGCATTTTTGTTACCTTTTTAATACTTTCCTCCCTCATTTTTGTTTCTAAATTGAGGAGTGTGAAAATAGAGCCAGAGAAAGCACTTCACAGTGAACAGAGACCTTACTATTCTTAAATTTTTCTTAGCAACCCATTCATAATTACTACACCTTCCTATACATGTATACTTTGACTTATTTTCCAAGATGTACTGAGTTGACTTTCAATCGTACCAGTTGTAATGACTTGAAAAATGTTTTCTCTTTTTTTTTTTTAAAGAACAAACCTAGCTTATTTTGGTAAAAAATTTTATTTATATTTTCCTTTTTAAAAAAACAACTGTTCTGAAATCTTTTGTACACTTCTGTATGAGAACTACTGTATTCAATTGCTCTACCAGTGTTGTTATTCACAATAATGGATTATAATATCCTCTCCACATTCTCTCCAGCTTGCAAATACTTTTTGGGAATATAATGTTTTTCTTTTTCTTGTCTACAATAATGCATTCAGTAAGTCTTTAAGTACTATATAGGCTCTTCTTTACCTACATTTTGCATTCTCACTATGCCTCCTCAAGCTATACTGTCAAAGGTTGCAGATCACATAACTAGGATGACTAAATAAAGTAAAAGTAGTATTCACTTACAAAGGAAATACCTACAGAAAACTTTAAATGCTATTATGACCATAAAACATCTCTGGGTAACATATTTCGAGACACAGAATTTTACATCTTATACCAAACAGACATTAAAATGTCCATCCCAGTTCTTTCTAAACACCAGATTCCTGAGGATAGCAGGAACCAACAAGCATGCCTGGCTGCTTGATGAGACACCAGCTGAGCACCCTCATTATTGTCTGGAAAGCAACAGAACATTTTAAAAGGCACTACCTCTTAAGGCAACAGTCCATTTACAGTTACAAGAAGCAGGATGCAAGTTACCCCCAGAGTTATCTCGAACCTGTGAAGACTAGGAACTCCCACACAATTTATGTCTCGCTGGGAGAGAGCACTCAGCTTTTATTTATATGGTCCTCACCCTTCTCCTTTCTACAGCAACAGAAACAACAACTCTTTGCGAGACCCCAGCAGGGAAAGAGCCCCACAAGAATAAGAAATGGCTGTTTGAAGCCATTGGAGATCTCATTTATGGTCACTCTACTTCAAGAGAGAAATGCCATAAATTAACTCCCATTGTTTTTTTTATCCAGGCAGTGAAATATTATCTGTCCAATTTTCTATTACAGTGAAATGATTTCCAGACACACTGTTCCAATGGATAGAAAGTTCTAAAAAAAATATTGTGTGCATAAGGCACATAAATAAATTGCATTTATGTAATTATACTGAGTAGGTTTTCCTTATTTGTACTTCAAGATATGTTAAGAGGAGACACGAGAACTTTACCCGTAAAGTCAGCAATCCAGCTTCCTACTTCATATATTTGATCACAATCTCATAATCTGCACTTTTTAATCCATATTTCATAGAACAGAATGCATCACAGTAAGTACTCAGATTATATATTAATCATCTTAAGTATCCTACCTTACACAAAAGGGAAGGAAAAAAGCTAAATGTGTTTACAAGAATATCTGCCATTCAATCATCGCAAAGTCACTAAGAAGTAGCAAACAAAAACATTGAGCCTAACAGTGACAAACTGTGTTCCTCTGCAACTGTTACACAACAGATTTTGGTATGTAAACAGTAGACCTCCCTTTTGTCAGACAAACAAGACAACCTACCATATAAAAGAAGGTGAGTTTACAACATTTAATATGTTTCTATGTTTGATGAAAAGATTTGCCTGAAAGCCAGTCTTCCAAAAAGTACTCAAAAAATAAGCGTATACATTACTAGTCCTTTAAAAACCATTCTGAAGTAGCCCAGCTGCCCTACAAATGTAGAAAGTAGGCGTAGATAGATTACACCAAACATTTTTTCCAGCTCTACGTATAATACTGCTAAAGTTTATGACCTTAGCACGCACTAGACCATCTACACTTAATAAATTTCTCCATTCCTGGAAAGAATTGTATACCTGTGCATATCCACATCCTTAAGGAATCACCAGAACTCCACCATCGAGATAAAGCTAAGACTGGAATTTCAAACCAAAGTCCACTTCATGCCAAACATGTTCCCACCCAACACTTAAACCAGTCATCTTTAATTAGCAGAGAATTACTATTTGATTATTTATCAGTTATTCCAATAAATCGTGAATTAAAAATAAATATTGAAGTTAATTCTTTTAGAAATGTGGCACAGTGCATCAAGATGAATGGTTTGTCTCAATATATCAAAGTAGTACCACTGAAAGACCGCAGAAAAATCCATCCAGTAGATTTGATGCAAAGACTTTCTAAAATACTTCCCACACCCTTCCATTTGTCTCCGTAAATTCAAGCTCATCAGAGGCCGACTCAGAGAACTCATCTCCTTCCAAGCCACTACCTCTCATTTCTCTCAGTCTGAAGTCACAGATTGTTCAATCATGCTGCTTCACACCTTTCCTCACCTGTTTGTATATGAACAGGAGTGGGAAGAAATATTTACACCCCAAAACCCTGGCAGGATTCCATCTCTCAGAATCCCACCTCCTTTATTGAAGTTATTTACATCTGAGGTCCCACACAGTAGGCACAAGCCAGGCATTGGAGAACAGCTGCAAAATTAAACTAAGACAACACCTTCTGTCCCTCAGGTCCTTGGTCTGTGCTAACCAGTAAAGCTTTAGTGAGTATAGACCAAAAGCATGACAGAAACCATCTTAATTTTCAGTAGTATAGTAATCACCCTCCCAGGTTCAGAAAGCTTCCCATTATATAGGGGAACACTGTCAACGTAACCTTCATTCTCAGCACACGGGGCCCACCATGGTCACTTAATGGGCCCCTGCAGACCACCTGGCTATTCATTTCACCATTGCAAAAATAAGACGTGGAAACTATTAAATGTCTTGAAAATTCATATCTAGTCAACAAAAAATTCTAAAAGTTAACATGCAATAATTATAATTTAATGTTACTGCCTGGTATCATCACAGGGCTGTGGTTTAAGCCATCTGGATACATTTACTATCTACTTTTATAGTTTACACACACACACACAAAAAGCTGTGAGTTCCTTGAGTTTATAGTGACTGTTCCCAAAATAACTGCAACAGTCTTATTACCATCCATATGTACTCCCACCAAATCCACCTTAACGTAGCTTCTCCCTGGCAAATATACATGGGTAGGTATGTGCATTCTCAGATGCATGTAAAAATGTACATGCTCTGCCAGACAAGAATAATCCGGAAATAAAGGTTTTTAAAGAAATTAAGAACGATTACCAAGTACAGCAGTGAGCCTCTGACACTCCTGAATGCAGCCTATTCAAAGCGTGACAGATAAGCAGGTGGCATAGAAGAAAAGAAATTTATAAAAACTCGCCTCATACCAGATAGAATATGCATGTACTGGAGGAAAAACAGTGCCATCTACTGACAACAGCTGTTTTACTCATAAATGATGCCTCCTGATGAACTGATTTGTATCAGTTTCTCTATGCAAAACTCTCATAATCTAAAATCACAGAAAAAGCATCCCATGAACCAGATTGTGGCACAGAACTGTGAAATTATATACATTTTGTTATAGTACCATTCATTTAAAAAACGTGCATGTTTAAGTCCAAGGACCACAAGGGCTGCAAATGACTACCAGAACTTACCTAGTCCCTCTGCTTCCTGCAGGGCTTTACCTCTGCCATCCATGAGATACTTTTGTTTAACCTGATTTTAAGTATCTCTCATGAAGTGTATTTATCCCCTTCCTAAACAGCCTATTCCAGCATGTAGAAAATTTTAGAAAACATTGCTAGCACTCAAACCAAGCATTTTTCTGACAGTTAAGGTCTGTATTTCTAATCCTGCTAAAACTGTGTTTTTCCATTCCTTTTCAACAGCCTTTTTACACACACAGTTCCCCCTCCTTCCCAGCCTTATTTGCCTAACAACAAATTATCACAATTTACGGACTATCATTCTTTGACTGCTCCCCTTTAAATTCAATGCAGTTTGTTCACATGGTTATCTAAAAGCTAGCCACAAAACTGGACACAATAATCTAGCTTGGCTTTTCTGATAGGAGATGGAAAATTAGTTCATGTATCCTGTGTGCAATGACAAGTTATGAAGCTCGTGAAGTCTAGCTAAGGTTCATATCAAGAACACCTACTCCTGTTTCCTTAACTGTACAACTTCTTCTCCAAGGAAGAAAATCTACCAGACTCTTCTGTTCTTGAGAGATTAATATTAATTGTTACTTATCTCCCTCTCTTTGCATGCTTAAGTTGTCAAAGTGCTTTTTTTTTTTTTTTTTTTGGACATCCCCCCCTCAGCAGCCATTAACATTTCTGATATCATCTCAGTTCTCTAATTCTTCAAGGCATCCTAGGATAAAGTTTGTAGGATAAAAAAAGTCTGTGGTGGTGACAATTAAAAAAAAGTAGTCTTTCAAAAAATGTATTTCACCTCTATATTAAAAAGCTGAGCCAGAGCTAAAAAAAAAAAAGTAATCAATAAGCCCTTTAAAACTTGTACAAGTTTTTAAGCTGGCTATATACGTGAGAATGTATTTTCAATGCTGTTGCATTCACTCTGTCTATAAAAGACTCATTTTAATCTTTTCAAGAACTTGCATTATTTTTCAGATGTGTTTCCAAAGAAACCTGATCAAGTTCCTGTTTATAACACTAATTCCTCTCAATGAAGTGACAATAGCCTTATCAAAGAAAAACAATGCACAATCAAGAGTAATATCTCTTTTCCAAGTTCCATCAGAACTTGCAGTCTTCCAGAAAGGACTGTTTGGCCTTATCAATACGAGAAACTGCACTAGTATAACTACATCAGTATTTTTTTCCATCTAGTTACTTCAGATTCTTGGGTAGATAATCTACAATCTTTGAATACAACTTAGTTTAAAACACGTTCCAAATGCTATAAATTAAAATCAGAAGACTTTCTTTGCACCTCAGAAAATGAGAACCTGCACCTCCTCCTCTGCTGTCAGGATGTAACCTACTTTTGGCAAGAACACTGCCCTCCAGGTGCCTCCTGTATCTTCTACCAAAAGGATCAAATGCCCACAGCCCACCTGCAGTTTTCTGATTTTCATTTTTGTAGTGGTACTGCATTGTATATAGGATATTATAAATTTTCTCACCATTGCTTCATATGTTAGTTACCTTATTCACATGTTATACAACTAATATGAACAGGTCTGTATTTGACATTGTTTTGTGTCATATTTGAATAAAAAATGTTTACAGTCCAAAAAGCATTAAGAAAAAAATCATTTTAAGCATAATTTATATAAGCTTAATTCCTGCTTATTTATCTGAGGTTCAACAATATTAAGCAATGTAGAAAAGCAAGTATATTTTTTCCAGAAGCAGCAAAGCAAAAAAAACCAAACCCTTGTGAAATCCCAGCAAGCCTTCCACTCACTTCAGTGGAACAGCAGCATCTCTTCCTGACTTCACAGGCAAACCTACCCTCTTTCAAGCAGGACAAAAATAAGAGCATGAGTAATTTCTAACAAGACACTTCTCTGGCAACTATGATTTGGCTATTTAAGCGTGGCAAGTATAGGAAAAGAGAGTTTTAAAAACCTGAAAGGAAGCAGAACGTAAGAATACACACTGGTTGGTTATTTTTCACTACAAACAGTGTCAGGTCAAAGTATTTACATGAAAAAGCTGCAACCAGCGGTAGAACAAAGATCCCTGCTGATCATGTTTTTTAGTGGAGGGTGCTCAATACCGTGTAGCCTTACAGGTAACTGATACAATTTTGTTATCAAGGGTTGGAGAAAAATCATTCAGTGCGAAGACAGAGTCGAAGTGAAAGGCTAGGAGTAAAGTTTGACAGAAGCATTAACTTTCTTCATTATGCCAATTCTGGCACACTATAATGGGGGATTTTTTTTGGCAAACCAGTAACAAAGTTCATTCTTAATGAATAAACACTCACACTGGGGTGGTGGGGTTTTGGTTTGGGGGTTTTTTTTGTTTGTTTTGGGGGTAGGAGGGTTTTTTGGGGGTTGGTTTGTTTGTTTTGTTGGTTTGTTGTTTTCCCCCCACACACACAGAGCCAAGCAAGGCGCACGCCCCCCGTTGTACCTCATGTGCAGTATCCCGATGAGGGTGGCCGCCAGCTCGGAGGACATCCGGCCCATAATGCAGCAGCGGCTGAGGCAGGCGAGCAGGCCGGCGGGCAGGCAGGGCAGGAAGTAGACCAGCTGCACCAGCCGCCTCTGGGCCTCCGCCGGCAGCAGGACCAGGGTGCCATCTAGCGGATCTGCCGGCACACAGACAGGGAATCAAAACGCTGACCCTTCCCGTTCTTTTTACACAAATTCTTTCTTACACAAAAACTGTTGCAATTGGTAACAATTCCACAGCATAAGCAGCTCATGCAAAACACTGCCAACAATCCCGCAGGGACCCCGCTTTTTTCTAACTACTCTTATTTAGTCAAGGGCCCAGGGCACTTGCTGAAGGGAGGACAATATAACCAACACTGGGGCAGGGGACGGGGGACAAAAAAGGAGAAGCAATATCACCAGAAGCAGATTTCACAAAAACTGAAGCTTCTAGTCTGTCAGATTAAAGTCCTGCTAACTTGAACTAAGGATTTTAATCTTTTTTCTAGCCTTTAGGAAGCGACATGTAATAGAGGTTAATATGAACTATGCAAGGGACTGAAGCACCCCTGCCCCCCCTCCAGACTTCACGTTCACCTAGGCAACGCCTGCATTTCCCAAGAATTGCAACTTCCCTGCCAAGCGATGGACAAAATTCATTGTGCTGTAGTGTAAAAGTCTTACCGTATATTCGAGCAGCAGTGGCTTGTAAACTTTGTAGTAATTCCTTGTTCGAACGAGAAGCAGCGGAATGAATGATATCAATCAACTGATTCGAAAGCTCAGGGTTTCTCAAGCCAAGCAGAGCAAGCTGCTGAGGTAAGCCAGCCAACCAACGAGATAAAACTTTACTTCGACTTCTAAAGAAAGAGGGAAAATTAGTTGTGGGGGCAGGGAGGGAACAAAAACCCCACAAACTTACTCTTTCCAGTCTTGACGAAGTTGCTTTAATGTCAGCTACAACTAAATTACAATAAACTGCAATACTGTGATTTGCTGAGAATATTTCACCAGAAGATCTGAGCACACTGGTGTTACAGTTACATCAGTAATTATTTGATCCATAGGTTTTGCACAGCATATTTTCAACTCTTTCAGAAAGTATTTGTCTGAATTGACTGTATGCTGGCAAAGCAACATTTCCATTTTATCATTAGTTTTATCAGTTTATATTTAACGAGTTATGAGTCAGGTTAAAAAACCACAAGACTACTACACCCTCAACACCACTGATCCTCCCAATTAAGCTACTACTATTTACACTAGACTTTCAAATTCAGTTCTACCTTTGCTGACATCTTGCTTGTCAATTCAGATACTTCTTGAAGCAGAACGAAAAAGTAGGAACTGGCAAACACAGCACCGAACAACCTTATTAACAAAGTGTATTGTCAGACACTCTCCCCTTGACCATGCAGCCATCTGTTACAGAAGGCTATCACGTTGGTAAAGGACAATTTGCTCTTACACATGCTAGCTTGTTCCTGACTACCTGCTTGTCTTTTATGTGCTCACATCTTAATTCCACATAAAGGGCTGCATGATCTTTCCAGGGACCGAGCTGAGGCTCATCAGCCTGAAATTCTCCAGATTCTCTTCAAGATGGGTTAGTAACAGTCTTTTCCCAGTCATACAGAACCTCACGCAGTCACCATGGTTTTTCACGGATGACAAACCACAGCCTCACTTTCACGAGACAACTTTCTCAGCACCCTCAGGTATAGCCCTGCTTACCTATCTGGCCCATGGGTTCCACTACATTCAGCTGATCTAATTCTTCACTTGCTAAATTTAAAGAGGCTTTTTATGCAAGATCTTACTTGTTCTGCTGGAACATCTAGTTTTCTATTGACCCTACCCAGAGCCTCAAGCAAGCACAACTGAGGTGTTTTGGCCAATTCAAACATGAGTGGAAGGAATCCAGTAGCTGAGGTTGGCCCTGCAGTTCTTGCAATTTGGGCTTTCTTGGGCATAAGTAACTACAAATGAAGTCAGCTGAATGAGGTATCAAATGATCTTGCTCAAAGATTACAATACTTCCATGTATCTTCTGCTACAGCTTAGTACCTTTAAAAATTACACTTGCTTCCTCTCCAAGCCCGCCCACCCCCCCCCCCCCAACCTTAGTGCACAGGTAGGACACAGAAGAAGAAAGATCAATCACAGAATTATCGCTTGCAACTGCCTGGTTGATTTTTACATTTAAAAAAAATCCTGTTAGTTGCTAAGTGCACCAATTATTGTTTTGTACAAATACACCTCTTCCCTCTTCTCCCATTCCCTCAGGTAATATAGCTCTTTTGGTTTATTTCTCCTTTCCGCTGTTCAGGTAATGCTTCTGAACTACATGTCACCAGAAAGTTTGTATTGGCACGCTCCTGCTTTGTGTGTTGGTCATTAACGAAGTTTAGCTTCCAGAGAGCTCTGAGGAAGTGTTACAAGCAGACACTCTCCAGTTTTACAACTCTCACTGTTGCCACCTATGTACTTATCCCACTGTACAAACGCCCATTCTTTAAGTGAGATGCCATTTTTTATACCAAATCCAGATTGCACTACCTGCCTTTAGAGGTAATAGTCAAAGTTTTTACTATCTGCATTTTCACACACCAGTTCTCTCAAGTCTCTGGAATAAAATTTACCTAATCCTTGTCTTTTGCATTCATTTGACAGCATTCAATTCAATTTTGTTTACAGCACCGTTGTTTCCATATCTGACAACTCTGACCATCCCCTGTGTTTAACACAATTTATAATAATCTTTACCGAAAAATGTGACAAGATATTATTTATATTGAAGAACAACCTTAATTCATCCTAATTTCAGACCCACTTCTTCACCATCACACTACAGGATAAGGGAAGAAGCTTTTGCTATTTTCACATCCTATCTTTCATGGGCTACAATTTCTACAACACCCTGAGTTATCAAATCAAGTATCATTTATAAACCAAAAGCATTTCATCAACTTACTACTGAAGTGATGATCACATGAAAGAAGCTGCCGACTGTAAATCAAGAAGTTTAAAGTAGGTCTTCAAAGGTGTCAACAAGAGTAGCATAATGATGATAAAATTTATTTAGTTTTCAAAAGACTGACAAAATCCCTCAGCAAAAACTTTTTAAGGAAACTAAGTATCCATGACACAAGCAGGAAGGCCCTTGTGTGGAGAGATTAATTGTGTTTAACAGAAGGAAAAGCCTGGAAAAGAGACAACTGAAGTGGGTAAGTTGGAGGTAGGCTCAACAGAGGTCTCAAATCACTTGACATGCAAATGGTGGATAGGCATAAAATGTTTGCTTTCTCTTCCCACAGAAGAAGTGGGTGCTGGTATCAAATGAACCTAGAAGGAGCCAGGATCAAAACAAACAAAAGAAAGTTGGTCTTCTGACAGCTGAGCTTTGTTACTCCTTACCAGAGGATGCTGCAGTTTTTAAGACCGGTCCAAGGAATGACCAGGAAAGCTCATGGAAAAGACACACACCAAGTGATACTAAACACACAGAAGGTCTGTGCAGTGAGAAAGTACAGGCTTCAAATTCAAATTGCCTTCTTCCTACAGGATCTCACATAGGTCAGTGTTGAAGGCAGGCCGTGAGGCTAAATAGCCTTTTAAGTCTCTACCAGTATACACATATATGCATATGTGCATCTGTACACATACACACACACTATATATGCATATATACATACAATGACTACGCGTATGTGTGTAGCAACTAGAGGTGAAGATAACTAACATTTAGACTAAAATATTAATGCTGAACCTTGTAATAAATCAATCAAGTTTTCTTCCACAGGGCAACTACAGGCCAAAAGCTCCTACCTAGCCTTTGAATCAGATACACCTAAAAATAAACAGCTTCACTTAATGTCCTTGGAAGATGTTCCAACATGAACTCTGCTCCTCTTAGACTGCTCTTGACAAGCTTCTGAGAAAAAAAAAAAAATAGGAGAGCAGTCACAGGAGGGCTGAAGGAGCTATGACATCAAACTGAACAGAATAACATGAACATCATCCAGATCTACTGCACAGTCCACATCTTGAAATGAAAAAACCCACTTCTTTCTAAAGTGGATCAGTACAGTACACAAACATTATGTCATCTTAAAATGTCTTGTCAGACATAAGTGCAATTATCCTTTTTGCAAAGAATTTTCAAGATTTCATTCCTCTGTTACTAAAAATATCAATTCCACATAGAAGACTAAGAACAACAGTAGGAAAACTACTGCTATTTGTGATATCTAAAGATAGAAATTTAAAGCTTTCTAGATAGATAGATGATCACATGAAACTGCTCAAGGCTTGCAGGTAAGTACAGAAAACAGTGGTTATGTAACCCTCGGGAAATTAGTAGAATGAAAAAGATCTCTTTCACTCCAGGTGAAAAGAGGAAGAAAATGGGATGTTCACAAGCCTTTTTCCTATCTATCTTTCAAATTCCCTATACTTTTTATAATGCTCATAGGGTAGCATTAGATCTTTCTGGCTGTAGATCTAATTACAGATACTCGGGCATTACCACAACATAAGATCTAACAAAGCAAAGGAGTTGCAGGAAAGAACAATTTTCCCAAAGCTTGACTCAGCTAGTGGATGTCAGTACTTCTGGGGGCCCTGAGGTTTGCTTTTGACCTAGTAGCAGAAACAGGTATCATGGGTATGATCTTATGTCCCTTTCAAGTTCTCAAACAAGGTAGAATTGATGCAGCCCGATATATGTTTAAGGATTTTACGTAGCTGGAACCAAATGACTTGTCTGAAAAATATCTTCTGGAAAAATTAAGACTTGGAGAGAGTTTGGACAAATCTTAGGAGGAAAAAGTGGAATAACAGCAATATAGAGAATAATCTCCTCTTACTTGAAGCAAGTCAGATATCTAATAGATGCGCGAAACTTGGAACCCAAAAGGACAACATTTTCTTAAATCTAGTCTCCTTAGAACCATGCACCAAAACCAACAGAATTCTTTTCTTAAACAAGTTTTTCTTGACCGTTAGACAGACATTACCAGAATCACCAAAAGCGCCAAGTCACAAGTCCACAACCTCGGGCTAAAGTAATGGAAATGCTCCATGGCTATAGCTGCACAGTCTTGACACATCTACTGACTATCACATAGCCAGTAACAACGAGCTTGCAGCACTGTACTTCAAGTTAAATTTTAAATCATTAAGATCTATCTAGTACTTATGTCAAGAAAAAAAAGACAACTAATACACATCTCAATCTCACAGAACCTAAACTTTCAAATTTCAGTGACAGACTGTCAAAACAGATTCAGAACGAAGTTTTATAACATCTACATAGAAATTCAGTATTCTAAAGTTCTGAAATAAATAAACTATGTTGAAATGAAAAAGAACATGCAAATGTTTTTTTACCTGATTCTTTGAGTCCTCAAATCTTCTTTTTGGTAAACTCTGCTAAAAAATTTCAAAAGCAATGTACGAACTGGAAAGAGGAGATTCCGTTGCTGGTATAGTGTATATACTGCTTTTATCAAGGGTTCTGTTGCCACTAGAAAGAAAATATATAAAAATCTGAAGTAGAACTTCTTATTAGTCTCATTTTATACATACACATATACACAGAAAAACTATAATCTGTATCTGCAACCATCTACATTAACACCATGAGGAAGTACCAAAATGTTTTAAAACAACTACTGGATAGACTACTAAACCATTGAAGCACTACCTTCTTGTGTAGTTTGTGAAAGAGCCACACAAAAAAGAGGCAACACACAAGCGAAAACTTCGGAGCTTGCTGAGACAAGGCAGCGCACAGGTTGCAAGGTGGCTGAGAACCAATAAATTCCTGCTTTCCACAGCTATCTACCACATCCTTTTCCCCTAGTGCAGTAACCTCACATCAATCTTCTCCTTCACTCCTCACCTATGCTTCCCCAAAACTTCACTGTCACAGTTGCTTCAGTTCTCTCTATACTATCCCTTTCTCCCTGCCACACACGCCAGCCTTATCAGCTCTCCCATGTCTTTAAAACAGCTGGCTCCAAATCACATTTGCTAATTTAACCAGAAAACACATACCTCAAGAGGCCACCGGCAAGCCACTGCAAACTGCTAAACTCCACTGCAACCTTCCTTCCTCTGAAGCTCTCATCAGCTCTGTGTTATCACCAGACTTAAAACAATGTATGAAAATTCTACCCTTATGACAAAGTTGGCTAAAACCAGCCAGCAAGTGCAGAAGTTGTCATAGTAGACTGAAAAACAGACCAAACATTTTCTTTGGTAACCAGATTAAACCACTGGATGTAGAAATTAGCAAAGCATGGAAAGATACCTGAATTCAGAGAAGGCAAACCTGGAAAGAATGTGGAAGCATCTGAAAACTTAAGAGATATGTGAAGGGTGTGAGACCTAACTCAATTTATCTCAGAAGAGCTTGGGGTCCCTACAAGTTCATTGCTGTCAAGAAATACTTAAGTAGCAGCAATCACTTCATTATCTTCATAAACCAAGACTGGGAAAGCTTTGTATTTCCATCCAGGTGTACAGAGCAGTCTTAGTAAATTATGTAGTCAAAAACAGGTAAGATTGTGTGTTCCACACTGAACAGAGCTACTTCTGCCCACAGAGACAAGAACGTTCCATACTAAAAATTATTCCAAATCCAGTCAGGGGCTGGTCTTCATCAGTAAAACTCTTACCAGGGAACATATTGTACAAGGATTTTCACTAAGACATGCTTATAAAAGACATCTGAAATGGCATGGTCATACTCAAGCATGATGCAGGCAGACATTTAGAAAGTGAAATGAAATTTATTTGTCAACAGAAAAATGCATCAAATATTAGAATGTATTTTAATTAAGATAAATTATTAAGTTCTTTTCATTGCATTAGCAGCATCAACTTATTCAATTCACATACTCAAGTGAAGATTCACCTTAGACAGCATTTCTTAAACAGAACACTGGCTTATTCTTAATTGAATAAGAATTATGCCCTTATGTAGTTTTTAGCTAATTAATGCACTGTAAACTGAACAAGAAATAAATATTCTAAGTGTGCAGAATGTTCAGCCATCTTCCAATAACTCTCCATGGCATGTTGCGTTGGGTTGCCCTTGGCTGGATGCCAGGTGCCCACCAAAGCCACTCCATCACTCCCCCTCCTCAGCGGGACAGGGGAGAGAAAACATAGCAAGAAGCTTGCAGCTCAAGGTAAGGACAGGGAGAAATCACTCAGCAATTACCATCATGGGCAAAGCAAGACTCAACTTGGGAAAGCTAGTTTAATTTATTGACAATCAAAATCGGAGCAGGATAATGAGAACCAAACCCAAATCTTAACACACCTTCCCCCCATCCCTCCCTTCTTCCCAGGTTCAACTTCCCCTCCAATTTCTCTCCCTCCTCCCACCCGAGCAGCGCAGGGGGACAGGGAATGGGGGTTGTGGTCAGTTCATCACACGCTGTCCCTGCCGCTCCTTCCTTCTCAGGGGAGGACTCCTCACACTCTGCCCCTGCTCCAGCCTGGGGTCCCTCCCAGAGCAGACTGTTCTCCCCAAACTTCTCCAATGTGGGTCCTTCCCAGGGGCTGCAGTTCTTCATGAACTGCTCCAGCCTGGGTCCCCCACAGGGTCACAAGTCCTGCCAGCAAGCCTGCTCCACTGTGGGCTCCCCTCTCCACGGGTCCACAGGTCCTGCCAGGAGCCTGCTCCAGCACGGCCTTCCCACAGGGTCACAGTCTCCTTCAGGCAACCACCTGCTCCAGCATGGGGCCCTCCCAGGGTTGCAGCTGGAGATCTGCTCCAGCATGGAGCTCCATGGCTGCAGGAGCACAGCCGGCCTCACCATGGGCTTCACCAGGGGCTGCAGGGGAACCTCTGCTCCGGCACCTGGAGCCCCTCCTGCCCCTCCTTCTTCAACGACCTTGGTGTCTGCAGAGCTGTTTTCACATATTCTCACTCCTCTCTCCAGCTGCAAATGCTGCGTGCCAGTTTTTCCCCCTCCCTTCTTAACTATGATATCCCAGAGGCAGTACCACTGTCGCTGATGGGCTCGGCCTTGGCCAGCGGTGGGTCCATCTTGGAGCCAGCTGGCATTTGCTCTGTCAGACACAAAAGAAGCTTCTGGCAGCTACTCATAGAAGCCACCCCTGCAGTCCCCACCTCTACCAAAACCTTGCCACGCAAACCCAATACACACATTTAGGAAAGCAAGTCCTACTATTTGAATTGTTTCATATAAACAGGACAAGTTTAAAAACAGCAATTTAAAAACATACTCTTAAAAAGTAGTACTTAAAAGGTCCACATTATACAGACTTCCAAAATGCAAAGACCTCATTATTTAACATATTTCAGTTTTAATTGGCACATGGCACACCTCCTTCTGAAGTGACTGAATGTGCTCTCTTCATTACTCAAAGAAAATTTATCAAAAAATACAACTAGCAGGCAAGCTGCAGCTAAAGTCATACCTGAGAATGCAAGAAAGGGGTAGACCTCCTAATTACAGAGAGCAGATCCAGACTTTGATCTTAAACAATAGAGAGAAATCTTCAGAAATCACATTCAAAGCTTTTCTAGACATCCGCAGAAAAAGGTGGATATGTGCATTTCACCCCAGCATAAACAGCTACTCAAAACAGGCTACCCTGAAAAATGCAACTGCAAAGATACCAATACGCTTTTGTGGCATAATGTGCAGAAGGTTGACTGGTTACATATAATCTCTCACTCATTAGTTCTTTGTTTTTCCATATCTAAACTTCCCCTCTTTGGATTTTCATTGTTGTAAATTTTTTTTTATTATTGTAACAGTTCATTTTTTCTTTTGTATTGTCTTATAAAGATATAACCTTCCAGGCCCTTAATCTTGATGTCAGTGTCCTGGTTTTTGCTGGGGTAAAGTTAATTTTCCTTATAGTAGCTGGTATCATGCTGTATTTTGGATTTAGGATGAGAACAGTGTTGATAATACAGGGTTGTTTCCATTATTGCTGACCAGTGCTTACACAGAGTCAAAGACTTTTGTTCCTCACACCACCCCACCAGTGAGTAGGCTAGGGGTACACAAGTTGGGAGGGGACACAGCTGGGACAGCTGACCCCAACTGACCAAAGGGATATTCCATACCATATGATATCATGTTCTGCATATAAAGCTAGCGGAAGGAGGAGGAAGGGGAGGGACATTTGGAGCGATGGTGTTTGTTTTCCCATGTAACCGTTACGCATGATGGAGCCCTGCTTTCCTGGAGATGGCTGAACACCTGCCTGCCCATGGGGAATGGTGAATGAATTCCTTGTTTTGCTTTGCTTGCGTGCGCGGCTTTTGCTTTCCCTGTTAAATTGTCTTTATCTCAACCCACGAGTTTTCCTCACTTTTACTCTTCCGATTCTCTCCCCCCATCACACTGGTGGGGGAGCAAGCGAGTAGCTGTGTGTGGCTTAGTTGCTGTCTGGGGTTAAACCACGATGGTCAGATAGCTTTTAAACAAACTAGAGTTATATTTTTGGTATGTACCACCTTTTGTCTGTATTGTGTCATACTGCTTTCTAGAGCACTATCACTTAAAAAAAAAAATCAAGGAAGGAAGCTTTTTTTCCTTCCACAGACTCACAGAATGCAGCAAGGGACCTCTGGAAGCCATCTGGTCCAACAACCCTGCTGAAGCAGAACTGGCTGTCTAGAACCATGTTCATCCTTGGAGATATTTAGAAGTTGTCTGAAAACTCCACAACCTCTCTGGGCAGCCTGTGCCAGTGCTCAGTCACCCTAACGCTGAAGAGGGTGTTCACGATGTTCAGGCAACAATGAAC
The DNA here is from genome assembly GCF_964289735.1 of Phaethon aethereus. Taxonomy (NCBI): domain Eukaryota; kingdom Metazoa; phylum Chordata; class Aves; order Phaethontiformes; family Phaethontidae; genus Phaethon; species Phaethon aethereus. Next base: position 69,032,234 of record NC_138582.1, read on the forward strand.
AAGCTGTGTTTCAGCCTGTGCCCATTGCCTCCTGTACTGTCACTGGGCACAACTGAAAAGAGCCTGGCTCCATCTTCTTTGCACTCTCTCTTCAGGTATTTACACACACTGATGAGATGCCCTCTGAGCCTCCTCTTCTCCAGGCCAAACAGTCCCAGCTCTCTCAGCCTTTCCTCATAGGAGAGATGCCCCAGTGCTTTCATCACCTTCATGGCCCCTCACTGGATTGTGTCCAGTATGTCCATGTCTCTCTCGTATTGGGGAGCCCAAAACTGGACACAGTACTCCAGGCATGGCCTCACCACTGCAGAGTAGAGGGAAAGGATCACCTCCCTCAACTTGCTGTCACTCCCCGTAATGCATCCCAGGACACCCTTGGCCTTCTTTGCCGCAAGGGCCCATTGCTGGCTCATGTTCAACTTCGTGTCCACCAGGACCCCCAGGTCCTTTTCTGTCCATCTGCTTTCAAGCCAGTCAGTCCCCAGCACATACAACTGCATGGGCTTGCTCCTCCCCAGGTGTAGGCCTTCTTGTTGAACCGTCAGCCCATTACTCCAGCAGGTCAAGGCTGTATCTCCTCTACAGCTACTAAATGAATTATAATCTGACAGGCTCAGGCACGTGGCTGTCCAAGTATCCGGCTGCAAAGAGTGCCTGAGCCTATCGGTTGTTCCAGAGACCGACGGGGACACCACCTGCGTGCGGTGCGACCAGGTGAGCGACCTGCTCAGCCTGGTGGCAGAGCTGAAAGAGGAAGTGGAGAGGCTGAGGAGCATTAGGGAGTGTGAGAGGGAGATAGATTGGTGGAGCCACACCCTGGCGGCCCTGAGGCAGGGGCAGCTGGTGGAGGCTCCACAAGCAGTAGGAGATCCCCTGTCCTCTTGCTGCCGGGCAGAAGGAGAGGACCTAAGAGATGAGGGGAAATGGAAGCAGGTCCCTCCTCGGAGAGGTCGGTGAATCTCCTCCCGGCCTCCCTCACCATCCCAGCTGCCCTTACACAACAGGTATGGGACTCTGGAACATGAGGGACAGGAACATGAGGACCCTGACGAAGGTCCGTCCGAGGGGGTGCCTAGGGTGAGTCAACGAGCCCCACGCATCAAGACGTCCTTAGTTAAGAAAAAGAGGAGGGTGATTGTCGTAGGCGACTCCCTTCTGAAGGGTACAGAGGGCCCAATATGTCAACCAGACCCAACTCACAGGGAAGTCTGCTGCCTCCCTGGGGCCTGGGTGAGAGACATCACCAGGAAACTCCCTGGTCTGGTTCAGCCCACTGATTACTACCCACTGTTGGTCATGCAGGTTGGCAACGACGAGGTTGCGCTAAGAAGCCCAAAGGCAATCAAAAAGGACTTGAGAGCACTGGGGCGACTGGTCAATGGAGCGGGAGCACAGGTAGTGTTTTCATCAATCCCTTCAGTGGCAGGGAAGAACGCTGAAAGGAAAAGGAAAGCACATCTGATCAACACATGGCTCAGGGGCTGATGCCGTCGTCAGAATTTTCGGTTTTTTGACCACGGGGCGGTTTACACGGCACCAGGCCTCCTCGCAGCTGATGGAGTGCAACTGACGCCAAGGGGCAAAAGGATTCTTGCTTATTAGCTGGCAGGCCTCATTGAGAGGGCTTTAAACTAGATTTGGAGGGGGGAGGGGATAAAACCGGGCTCACTAGAGTTGAACCTAGGGGTAGGTTCAACGTGCCAGAGTTGAAATCGATAGCCCAGCTCAGGTGCATCTACACCAATGCACGCAGCATGGGCACCAAACAGGAGGAGCTGGAAGCCATCGTGCAGCGCAACAGCTATGACGTAGTTGCCATCACAGAAACATGGTGGGATGCTTCTCATGACTGGAGTGCTGCAATGGATGGCTATAAGCTCTTCCGAAGGGATAGGCAGGGAAGGAGAGGCGGTGGGGTGGCTCTGTATGTTAGGGAGTGTTTTAATTGCATAGAAATCAAAGATTGTGAGGACCAAGTAGAGTGCTTGTGGGTAAGGATGAGGGGGAAGGCCAATGAGGCAGATATCCTGCTGGGAGTCTGTTACAGGCCACCCAACCAGGATGAAGAGACGGATGAGACATTCTATAAGCGACTGGCGGAGCTCTCGCATTCGCTGGCCCTTGTTCTTGTGGGCGACTTCAACCCACCAGACATCTGCTGGAAGTATAACACAGCAGAGAGGAAACAATCTGGGAGGTTCCTGGAGTGTGTGGAGGATAACTTCCCGACACAGCTGGTGAGTGAGCCCACCAGGGGAGGTGCCTTGCTGGACCTGCTGTTTACAAACAGAGAAGGACTGGTGAGAGATGTGGTGGTCGGAGGCCGTCTTGGGCTTAGCAACCACGACATGATAGAATTCTCAGTTGTGAGGGAAGTAAGGAGAGGGGTCAGCAAAACTGCTATCATGGACTTCTGGAGGGCAGACTTTGGCCTGTTCAGGTCACTGGTTGAGAAAGTCCCTTGGGAGACAGTCCTGAAGGACAAAGGGGTCCAGGAAGGCTGGACAGTCTTCAAGAAGGAAATCTTACAGGCGCAGGAGCAAACGGTCCCCATGTGCCGTAAGAAGAGCTGGCGGGGAAGGCGACCAGCCTGGCTGAACAAGGAGATTTTGCTGGGACTCAGGGAAAAGAGGAGAGTTTATCACCTCTGGAAGAAGGGCCAGGCAACTCACGAAGAGTACAAGGATCTCGTTAGGTCAAGCAGAGACAAAATTAGAAAGGCAAAAGCCCAGCTAGAGCTCAGTCTGGCCACAGTCGTAAAGGATAATAAAAACTGTTTTTACAAATATATTAACAACAAAAAGAGAGGCAAGGAGAATCTCCATCCCCTACTGGATATGGCGGGGAACATTGTCTCCAAGGACGAGGACAAGGCTGAGGTACTTAATGCCTTCTTTGCCTCAGTCTTTAATAGCCAGTCCAGGTATCCACAGGGTATTCAGCCCCCTGAGCTGGAAGATGGGGATGGAGAGCACAATGTACTCCTCATAATCCAGGAGGAAGCAGTCAAGGACATGCTAAACCACCTGGACACCCACAAGTCTATGGGGCCTGATGAGATCCACCCAAGAGTACTGAGAGAGCTGGCGGAGGAGCTTGCCAAGCCACTCTCCATCATTTATCAGCAGTCCTGGTTAACAGGGGAGGTCCCAGAAGACTGGAGGCTTGCCAATGTGATGCCTGTCTACAAGAAAGGCCAGAAGGAGGATCCTGACCTCTGTATCGGGGAAGATTATGGAGCGGTTGGTCTTGAGAGTGCTCACAGGGCATGTGCAGGACAACCAAAGGCTCAGGCCCAGCCAGCATGGGTTGATGAAAGGCAGGTCCTGCTTGACCAACCTGATCTCCTTCTATGACCAGGTGACCCGCCTAGTGGATGTGGGAAAGACTGTGGACGTTGTCTACCTGGACTTTAGTAAAGCCTTTGACAGCGTCTCCTACAGCATTCTCCTGCAGAAACTGGTGGCTCGTGGCTTAGAGGGGTTTACTCTTTGCTGGGCGAGGAACTGGCTGGATGGCCGAGCCCAGAGAGTTGTGGTGAACGGCGTTAAATCTGGCTGGCGGCCGGTCACAAGCGGTGTTCCCCAGGGCTCGGTTCTGGGGCCAGTCTTGTTCAATATCTTTATCGATGATCTGGATGAGGGGATCAAGTGCTCCCTCAGTAAGTTTGCAGATGACACCAAGTTGGGTGGGAGTGTTGATCTGCTGGAGGGTAGGAGGGCTCTGCAGAGGGATCTGGACAGGCTGGATCGATGGGCAGAGGCCAACTGTATGAGGTTTAATAAGGCCAAGTGCAGGGTCCTGCACTTCGGCCACAACAACCCCATGCAACGCTACAGGCTTGGGGAGGAGTGGCTGGAGAGCAGCCCGGCAGAAAGGGACCTGGGGGTGCTGGTTGACAGCCGGCTGAACATGAGCCGGCAGTGTGCCCAGGTGGCCAAGAAGGCCAACAGCATCCTGGCCTGTATCAGGAATAGTGTGGCCAGCAGGAGTAGGGAAGTGATCGTGCCCCTGTACTCGGCACTGGTGAGGCCGCACCTCGAATCCTGTGTTCAGTTTTGGGCCCCTCACTACAAGAAGGATGCTGAGGTGCTGGAGCGTGTCCAGAGAAGGGCAACGAAGCTGGTGAGGGGTCTGGAGCACTAGTCTTATGAGGACCGGCTGAGGGAACTGGGGTTGTTTAGTCTGGAGAAGAGGAGGCTGAGAGGAGACCTTATCGCTCTCTACAACTACCTGAAAGGGGGTTGTGGCGACGAGGGTGTTGGTCTCTTCTCCCAAGTAACTAGTGATAGGACAAGAGGAAATGGTCTCAAGTTGCGCCAGGGGAGGTTTAGATTGGATATTAGGAAAAATTTCTTCACTGAGAGGGTGGTCAGGCATTGGAACAGGCTGCCCAGGGAGGTGGTGGAGTCGCCATCTCTGGAAGTGTTCAAAAAACGTGTGGATGTGGCGCTTCAGGACATGGTTTAGGGGACATGGTGGTGCTGGATTAATGGTTGGACTTCATGATCTTAAAGGTCCTTTCCAACCTAGTGATTCTGTGATCTAGTCAGGCTTTTAGTACTGCACAAGGATTATCTTGAAGGGATGAGATAAATTGCCCCCCCACAGATACAGATTCAGGACACAAACAATTTCCTACTTGCAGTGAAATTTCTGAACATTTACAGGATCAGCAGACAAGATCCATACATATTAAACTTTTGCAATTTCATGTAAGCTTTTTTAAAGCTTATTTTCTGCATTCTGGAGGAAAATTATTCACTAAAATGTCTGCTTTGGTTAGAAAAACACCAGCCATTCTCCACAATCTGGTAAGTTTGGTAAACAGAGGAAAAAATCAATGTTGCATTACAAGGAAAAGCATGAAGTATCTTATTTAAGTGTCTAACACTAGTTTGGAAACTACTTTCCTGAGTAGCAACTCTTCTGCTTCAGCTCAGATGGTGAGACTGGCACATCTCTGACTTTGGACTATTATTTGCCTTCAACAGGAAGCTAAATTTGGAATGCAGGTAGGAATGATCAGGTATTATCTTTGTCATCAAGGACATAGGAACAGACATATTCCCAATTAAAATGGATTTGGAACGAGATACAACCAACTGCCAAACTGTATTTGAGGGACATTTGACTTCTTTTCATCTTACAACACTAACAATGAAACCAGCTGCCAAGGGCGAAGCATTTTCTATAAACTTGGCTGAGTGGCTGTGGAATTCGCTTCTACCAGCCTGGTAAGACACAACAGACCCCCGCCATCTTTAGATTTACTGAAAAATTCTTTTCTTGAAGAAGTCCTACATCGATAACTTCACAGATATGTCAACTAAGATCTCATCTGGAACACAACCAAGTAGTACTTTAAAAGCCAAAAAAAAAAAAGCCAAGCCAAAATACTGTACTGGTCCTGTAAGTCACAACTGGAAATATGTTTTCTCTTGGAAAAGGATTCAAATTAAACACCTGGGAAAATATTCTACAGCAGCTTCCATCAGAACTATCTTGGTATTTGATGTCATCATAGAACTAGAACGGTCATCTGACAGTACTCAAGGGAATCTACCAGCTATGTTAATGATTTCAAATAAGGATTGGAATATTAAAGTATCATGCACCTCTACATCCTAGTAGTTACTTTTCAAAAGAAAAGTCATCTTCGAATTTTTAAGAATATATTACGTAGTAAAAACTGAAAACAGGTACACAAATATATTAATACTTTGCATATCAACAGTATGAACCTAACAGCATTCCTAAAAATCAAGCAGTTTTCAATGCTACATGCAGGAATATGACCATGAAATTCAATTTACCTCTATAGACAAAACACATTGAGGTAACAACTGAGGATATATGATGAAGTGACCTGAAAACGCTAGAATAATTCAAGTTCTTAGTGCATAATTTTGCTTTTCAGAAACTTCTTCATATCTTACCTTTGTTTTGCTGTATTTGCATTAGTCTCCAAGTCACACCAAGCAATCTGTTCACCTGCTTGCTATTCAGCTTGCTGCCATCCTGAAGAGTATCTGTCACAAATTTCCTTATCATGTCCAGCCAACCAGAATCCATCTGAAGTGTTGAAGTGCTTGCTAGTGAAACCATTATGTCACACAAGGTTAAGTTCAGTAAAAGATGGTCTACGCTGTTCGAGGATGTCATACAATACTTACTTCTATGGGGTGGGGCAGAGGGGAGAAGAAAAGGAGAGAGATACTTTAAAAAATATTTTGTGCCTTTTAATATATGTTACTGTGGTAGAAACCATACTATGCAGGAAAAAAATTATAAGTGTTGAAGTTTTAAAGCCATTATGCATTTTAAAAGTATTCATATTTGACATTTGGGTACTCAAAACATTTTGTTCTGCCACCGAAACGTCCGTTTCTCATATTTATAGTGACAGCAATAATGAAAGCTCTAAATTGCTCTCTACAGCTGATCTCTCCTGTTTCACATTTTTACTCTGGCCTATCAGGACTTTCAGGTGACTGAAATCAGTAAAGGAAGGCTAAAAAAATTAATCCCTGGTTTCAGTGTCTTCTGTGTTTCTCCTTCTGTGAGGAATCACATGGATTTTGTCATTATTACACAATGACAAAAAGCATCACAAACAGCATAAAGAAATTCATTATTACACAATGACAAAAAGCATCACAAACAGCATAAAGAAATTCATTATTACACAATGACAAAAAGCATCACAAACAGCATAAAGAAATCCATTTATGTACTTTTTTCCAAACTCATGTGTAATCAGAAATCCATTTTTCACCATGACAATATTCTGCAGGACCACCCTGTTGCCCTACAGAGGTTTGAAAGACAAAATTAAGGGATACTAAGAAAGGAATCAAGGGTATTGCAGCTTGACATATAATGAAAGCTGCACAATATGAATGCCTACATTCAGAACACAAAGTAGAGCTGTGAAAACAAAATAACAAAAAGCACTTTAACCTGCACTAATATAAGTATAGTCACCTTTCAGTTCAGAGCCAACCATCACAATATGACCAAATAAATCTCAACCTGTGGACATCACTTACACATGGTATAAATGCTAATAACTTTTTTGCGTTCAGTATATGTAGATACTAAGCACTATCAGTAATACTGTGGTAACTTTCTGCAACCTTTTGCAAACCAGAGAAGGAAGAAAGCCTTGAAATGCCATGCAAGGTTTCCAAATGCAGGCCTTTAACCCAGTAACCAAGGAAAACAAAAGCAACTATTTTTATTTTCATGACATGAAGCTAAGTTTCCAGAAGTCTTGAAGTTACATTCAAAATAAAAACAAAAAAAAGTTTCACAGATTATTTTTCCTGCATGTATCCAACAATATATTTATTTTAAAGTGCAAGTATGGGGCAAAACTTTGTAGTAGAGTAAAGAAGGATCAACAGAAGTATGGTTAGTCAGGATGTCATTTATAAGACAAGAAAGATGGCTGCATTGCCTAACTACTAATTCTGAGATTTTCAGTTTCAAGGAAGGGCGTTCAGATCAAAACCTGGAAAAGCAAAACACCTTTTGGCTTTATGGACTTAATAGGTAAGACTTAGCTGAAAGGAAGGAAAGCATTTAATGAATAGCTATGTTGTACTTCTGATCCATGTGCCCTTCCAGGAAGGGAAAATGCAACAGGTAAAATATCAAACAGGATTTCAGCCTCAAATCATAGTAGACCCTTAGTATAAAAAGAGGCTCTCTACTACTACAGCTCAATCTGCAGTGGCACAGTTTGCAAGTATGTGAAACCAAGACAGACACCAGCTGATACCCCCCATACATACACCAGTGTTCTACGTGGACTGCAATGGCGCAGAAGGACTCCAGAACAGGCTTTGCATGTTTCACATCTGGGAGCCGAGAGGGGAGACAGCCTGCTACTGGCCCGTACCAGAAGAAAACTGGTGCACCCACTCTGCCAGCTCAATAGTGAAGAAACATGCAAGTGTGTGGCTTCTCCCACACTAGTACTGCTTTTCCATACAGGATAGGCACAATGTGTCCCATCTCCTGGCCTAGCTGTATTTATCCAGCCTCGTAATACAGCTATAAAAGAGTAAGTTGGGTGAAAAAAAAAATGTTTTAACTACGTTTTAATGTAATTCAGCAGTCAACTAAAGAAAACATGCAGAAATATGAAACAAATCAGACTAAACACAAATCACCATGTAGCAATATGCAAATTCCAGGTCAAGCATTCAATAAAATACTTCATTTCTCTAAAACGGCATTTTAATTTCTACCAGATGCCACTCAGATAACTTCCTATACAATACTTCTACAAGAACAACCAAAACACTTCTCAATTCAAAGCAATGCTACCTTCCTATAAAAACTTCTCTACAGACCTTCAAGGAATACACAAAAAAAACATTTTCCTTTCCAACATTGAAAACTTAATACTGGATAAAGCATATTACTCACATTGTCTCACTTATCTTATGAAACTAAAACCTGTAACATGACATGGACTTTATTCTTACCCCTTGCACGAATCTTTCTTTTTGTGCTTTACTGTTTCTTGTAAAGAATAAGGAAAATGACGCATGAAGTGGTGCTTGAAATCAACAAGGTAATTCATTCGAAGCCATAGTTCCTGTTAAGGAAAGCAGATGATAGATGGAAAACATGATAGTAAGTGAAATACATCAATGCAATCCTCTTCCCAAATCCATTATCGGAATCAATGAAAAACAGGAACTTCAGCTTCTTTTTGAAAGTTTTCTTATATATTTACTTTCCAATGTAAATGTGAAGTCCTGTGCATGAACCTGAAGGTCCACAAAACAAGGGAGTAAAATTACAATATAAGTCAAGGTTCAACAACATTAAATGCAAATTGGACCAGTGTATTTTCTTAGCACATAATAATGTGGATACACACAACATTAAACCGAGTTACAGACGTGAATTGAAAGTGCTTTTATATAACTTTATCAAGGTACTTAAAATCAGAGTGTACTCTGATTTACTTGTAGCGACTGTCCTGAGTTTTCCATTAAGATGTGTTCTGACACTGCTGTGATCTTTCCCCATCATTAGTATACTTGTAGTTCAAAGCCCACTGACAAAATGTTTCCAGTAGAAAGATCATCCTTACAGAAAACTTTTTTTTTTTTCAATATTTAAAAATAATTTTACTTTGTGGGTTAGCAGACACTCAAATTTACCATTCCACAAAGTGTCCAGCAGAACTCATCACAAAAAAAGCCTGCATTGTTATCAAATTGGTCAGACAGAATAATGTTTCTGATATTCAAGTATTAAGAACAGAGAACGACCATTAAACTATTTCAAAGATTAACAGGTTTCATAGAATCATAGAATCTTTGGGTTGGAAGGGATCTTTAAGGTCATCTAGTCCAAGCCCCCTGCAATGAGCAGGGACATCTTCAACTAGAGCAAGTCGCTCAGAGCCCCATCCAACCTGACCTTGAATGTTGCCAGGGATGGGGCATCTACCACCTCTCTGGGCAACCTGTGCCAGTGTTTTACCACTCTCATTGTGAAAAATTTCTTCCTTAGAGCTAGTCTAAATCTACCCTCTTTTAGTTTAAAACCATTACCCCTTGTCCTATCAAAACAGGCCAGTTTCCACTAAGCATATTCAGAGTGGTCTTCCAAAGTGTCTGTAATAACCGCTTTGACCTGTAAGCCCAAGGGCTATTAAATAAGCAAAGCTTACATTTTCAAACTGAGCCATTTGCATGCATTTTATATATAAAAGTGACTATAAAGGAAAAGATAAAATGAGATTTTTTTCTTTTAATCTAAAACACAATACGCTCCAGAACAAAAAAAGCACTATAGGAGTATCAGGGTTTTTTTTTCCCAGAAAACATCCTAAGGTAACAATGCAACTGTGTGTACCTACAACAGCTCGCATCTTGACACAGGAGGACTCCTTTCATGTAACCAAAATGCAGGCACCCTATTGCTAAGGGCAGCAGCTCTGCAGTACCCTAAGGAAGGTGGCTAGAGGCAGTAGGTTGCCACAGGTATTCACCTGACCAACTGCCTGATTCCAAGAGGCCCTCTAAAAAAGATGAAGAGGAAAAAGGGGAACAGCACGTTTTGTTCAGACACACTGAATCCATTCCTCAGGCTAGGTAACTCTGGTCTAATGGAATGATTCCACAAATGTTTTTCAATAATTATTCTATGTGTAGAGTTTTGTTTAGCAAATAGACATACAGTCCTATACACTGGTAAAACAAAGAGCTGTTAAACTACTCTAAGTAGCCAAAATGGCGTGTTCTTTTTCCAGTTTGCAAAAATCTTTGGAAGAGCAGCAAAAGTTACAAAACAATAGCAGTTCATTTAGCAGCGACAGACAAAATAATTAGGGCAAGAAAACTTCCAAGCATACTTTCCAAAATTTTTACTGAGGTTTTGGTTCAATGTCTTGTGATACTACCAATCATGACACAACAATGTAGGTCGCTCCAAGCAGTTACAGCATCTCATACCACCATTATCTCCTATCTTTCCAAGGGTTAAGGGTTTATTCATTTCCACCCCCATAAAACTTTTCAACACATAAAACCAAAGAACAAACAACTCTATGCTACACTTTGTTCAAATTTATAGTCTAGAGGTTATCTGGGAGACAAAACGTCCCTCTTCTCCAGTAACACTTTCAGTTTCAAAAGCTTTTGTGCTGTAGTCTGTCAGAAGGATTTCTGAAGACTATCTGTGAACTCTGTTGCTCAGTTCAACAGATTCTCCTCTAGAGGAAGAGACTTGAGAAAAAAGCAAACAAGTTCTACACAAAACCTAGGCTCCTTCTCTCTTAATAAAATATTTCCACTACTTCCAATCACCAAATCACTAGTTTCCAATCAAAACAAAATGAATTGTCATTATTATGCCACAGATCACTTCTCCCTTACCATTTTGTACGTTTCATCATGTCGCTTTGTGAGTTTCCACAATAAATGTATTATACTAAGCACTTGCTGCATAAGTTGCTGAGATTCTGATTCCAAAAGGTTTCCAAGAATGGGAGCTGATTGTGCAGGAGATGCTTCAATCCAGCACTCAATCAGTAATGGAATTATTATCTCAATAAAACCTTTTAAGTTTTCAGCTGAGGACAGGCCTTTTTCTGCACTGTCCATTACACTTGCCAGAGACCTAAATGACAAAAGGGAAAAAAGAGAAAAAAGATAAAGATCACACTTTAAAAACAGATTAGAGCAATACCACTTCCCTGCTTTCTGAGTAACAGGAAAAATTACTTTTTTATTAAAGTAAATGTTTGCTTGCTTTCTTGCTAGATATTTTAGTAAGGAAAAAGGAGTTCACACCATCTACAATAAACCCGTTTCCAAGTCTCCCTGCAAGTTTGTCTGCTTCTGTAACAACTTCTTAGATTTCAGTATTTCTTTCCCCATTGTTATATGTAAAGTCTATAAAATGGAGAAATATGATTTGCATTATTGTATCACCTTCAACCAACCGGTAAGAATCTACTGTACTCAGCACAACAAAATAAAAAAGCTTTAAGTTTTAAGCTCCTTGAAGCAAAATAATGAAACTGACTACAAAGTATTGTCAAATGCATGAGGTTTATTACAGTTAATAACCAATTCCAGCTTCAATAAATATAATGGTTGTTCATATTAATAGGGGAAATAAAAAAAAAAGTTCTGCAAAAATATAACCTGGGTTCCCACCTGGTGTTTAACTATAATGTTCTGGAGACCAACTAGCTGGAAAATTATTAAAATTATCTGATAATGAAGTTAAACAAAAATTATCAGAAATTAAGAGATATAGTTGAACTTAAAGTAACATCTCCCAGAAAGCAAGAAAACAAAGGACTTCCCCCCTCCCTCTTATAACACATTTCATTCGTGTTTCAAAAGGGATTATCAGCACAAACGACCAAACCCTACTCCTGGATAAATTCAGGCAATTTGTATCCATTTTAAAAACTAGGTTCTTTAAAGGCTAATTTTAAGCAATACAGAAGCTTCTGAAAGTGTTCCTAAATAACATGAGCCCTTAAAAAAAGAAAAAAGCAACAGTAATTTCAAATGATGATTTCTGACATTGTTTTCCATTATGATTTTGTTTTCAAACTCACAGCAGGGAATTCCCATCATAATTCTAACTTCCTAATACACATAACTGGTACATCAAACCTCCTGTTAAACTCTTTTCTATTTCAGTGATGTTCTCCAAATGATTTTTCTTTCCTTATACAACCAAAATAGGATCTGAAAAACTATTTACTTGCTTTCCACAGACAGGGAGAGAAGTTCTGTTTACAAATATTTTTAATTCATATTGGATTAAAGAGGTAAAGCACTTTTTCCTGGTCATCTTGGCATTTCCAAGTTATACAATTAGTTATATCTTTCTATGAAGCTATATTTCTCATGCTTTTGCAATCATCTATAATATGCACATTATAGAAAATTTTATTCTGTCATTTCTCTCTGGTTGAAATTGGCATCTCAGGAAAACTACTAAAACAAAACAAACCCAAGTATTAACAAACTGTAAAAGGAGCAGGGAGAAGACATCTGCAAAGGAATAAAAAGACGACAATGAAAAGACAGTGAGAGACAAATGGGGGCTCTTTTTCAATGAAGGCAAGATGGGAGAGAGAATTTAGATCTCCAGCACAAATTAAAATGGAGAAGCGGAAACATAACTGGTCATAAGAAAAGAACTATTAGTTTTATCTTTAGTAGCTACTAGAACTATCACATATTTTAAAATTTTATAAAGCTTAGCAGTAACTGCAGCAACCAATCTACGCAGTCAACGTAATTTGTCTTATTTGTCTCTTTTTTTGTTGCTCTATGTCCCTTCTATGCTGCAGACATTGCAGTAAAGACACCAGTTTCTTTCAGGGTATAAAAGAGAGTTTAGGGTGAATGGTTCCAACTTAGACATCTAACTCTCAGTCATCTAAAGACACAGTACACAAATCCCATCTTCCAGTCATAACCACAATGAATTCTAAAGCATCACTGGACAAGCCAGTTCATACCAAGACCATAATCTCACTGAAAGCATTTACAGGACAACCTAACATTATGCCATGACAGGACTACACACTCAGCTGAGATTCTGAAATGTCAGTAACCGGCTGAAATAGTTCTGAAATAGTAGTCTTTAATCGTTTCCCTGAAAATACCTGATATTACAGTAGAGCTCTGGAATTCGAGCAACCTGTTTCTGGAACACCAAAAAAACCTCCCCATTAAACAGAGAGCAGTGCATGAAACTTCAGAATTTGGCAACACACACCTGAAGATTCCTACAAAAGTGTAACATACACACCCAACTATTTCAGTACTTTTTTTGAAACAAGGGATGGAAAAAGAAGGAAGAATCCATGCCAAAAGGGATACTCCACCCAGCTGCTGAAAGCATTTGGGCAAGAATACTTAGCATAGCCTTCATGTACCCCTGCAAAAGAAGCCCCCATATCTCAAGATAAGACTCCTCCAAATATTCAAGGTTAACAACAAAAGGTAAATAAAACCTGATTGCCAGTAACAGATGATGACAAAGTATTACTGTAATCTGTCCAGTATGCATTTGATTAGTGCAATAGCCTTAGCAATACAGGTTCACTGGAACTGGGAAGGTCTGATGTCAATTAAATTGTTAATCTTTTTGTCACATATCTGTTATCACTATTCTTTAATGGCAAGGCAGCTCTCAAACACTACAAAGCATATTATTGTCACATTGGTATGAAACACTATCAAGGTGAGCTGCAAGATACTTGTGTACTCCTCAAGCTGTCATTTTTCTTTAAAAATGATAATATTTTTATAAAGCAGGACCAAACAAAAGAAAACTGTGTAACGTATCTGCCATTTGACAGTGAGAGGACAACAGAAATTCAGCAAAGGGAAGTCAAAGAAGTGTAAAAGAAACAGAAAACAAGAAAACAAATTTCTGCTGCTTAAAATAGGAAAAGTCATTGGAAGTTAGTAAGTTTTTATGGCTCAGAGTCTAAGCCAGGTTACTGTCCTCTTTTGTGGGCACCGCCAATTGCAGCAAAGAAACACTCAGTACACCAAGTGAACTCTATTTTCCATTTCTATCTGATGCACAGGTCACACCATATACATATTTATTCACTATGCTTTGTCTTCCACTTCGGTCTCTCAAGTCTTCTTTGCTTTTCTCTGCGGCTTCATTTTGTCCTTTCTCAGCAGAAACAGAGCTCTACCATTTCTCTTCAGCATCACTTGCAGTCCAAAAACGTGTCACACACCTTGGTATCATCACATTTAAGTTGTGAAGGTTTCCCATTTTTCCACACCTGAAATGAGTTTGATGCAAAAAGCAGCACAGTCAGCACTAAAGCAGAGGATATATTCTAGTATATATATATTCTAGTAGTTTCTTAATTCACTACGAATGAACTTGCAAGATTAAAAAGATACAGGAACTTCAAAAATTTAGCATATTATTAGTTGTGTTTGGGAGCTTACTTCTTAAAAGAACAAAGTTGAAACTTATTTGCAGTATTAGTGATGAGGTCCTCAATACATACACACCGCAATTAGTTATTTATGGTTTGGTCAACTCATTATCTAGAGTTAGGACTTGACTATTTGTGCATTGACTTCTTTAAACAAAAACACACACACTGTTTGAGATTTTGTAAGTACTCAAGGAGCATTACAGATGTTTTGCACCTCTTATTAGAAGTAATTTCTGTCCTTGCAGTAATGGCCACAGAGGCCTGGGAATGCCTGTAAAAGGCCACAGCTGGGATTGGAAGAGACAGAATTAAACATCTTTAAGATTACTAGAAAAGATTGCAGTAGCAAATACAAAAGCCACTACCATAACTTCCACTCTTAGAATTTTGTGGACATCCGCTAAAACACATGTACTTGCCCTTTGTACAAAATGAATATACCAGAAATATGCACAAATGCAATAAAATGACAACATTTTAGTACCTTCTGCAGATGCCCCTTCTCTTTCCATTCTTCTGTTCTGCTGCCACCAGTTTGCTTTGCCAATCTCGCCTTGGATTCTAGCAATACTTCCTTCTATTCTTCTGGCTCCTCCTCATACTTGCAAACGCCTTTTTGAAAGTATTTATAACCACAAGCGGATCACGGTGTTTCACCAAAATCTAGCTCCTCAGAACAGCTGAATCCAATTCAGGTGACATCAAATGCAAAGTTTATTTTCCTAGACCTTAGATACAATGCATCTTCAGCTATTACAGGGCATGGTATGTCACACACTGCATATCATTCAGGGCACAACACAAGAATCCTGAGATACATGGTGGTCCACAATGTATGCTTCTGACTGCAGAAATGAAGTCCATAGGACTGCTTTGGGCTTATCACTGAACCCTTCCCCCTGCCTCAAGTGGGCTTCACTAGTTTCCAACTAAAGTTTTACCTGCAGCAGATATTGTTAGTCATGACTGAACTCATACTATATTAACAACCACTTTTATGACAAAAAACTGCACATTTTACTTAGCTTAATATAAATTTCCTATACCTATCACAAGTAATATACTATCTACCAAGAGGAAGCCTAGGAGAGTGGGAATGTAATGCTCATTTCTGTGTCTCTATGAGAGATGAAAAACACCTGCCAATCCAGGCCAATACCTGTGGTAGAGGTACAGGTACAAAGAGAACGCCTCTTCTTCTGCACCTCATTCAAAGGTATGAGATTAGGCAGTGGGTTTTATAGCCTTTTCTGCCACTGGCCTCCTAGATGCATTTGGTATAACTGCTTTCTATTCCTTATTCAGTCTCCCCAGCAGTAAAACAAGGATTGCTGTTTCTCTTCAAGCCACTTTATGTCTATGGATTAGAAGTGCTGTGTAATGGCTAAAGAGTTTGTGTTTTTCAAGTTGTCATTCCATGTCTCTTACCAGCAGGTATGTAAGATCTATAGTAATGCACATATATGAGGATGCCAATGTTTAAAAGGTACCATAAAGTGGGGTGGGAGGTTCCCCCCTAGTTCAAGGAGTAGGTGAATCAGAAAGGAGAAAGAGAAATAAAGAAGGTTAGTTATTTCTCCCTTAACGTCAGTGCACATCTATTTAGATTACTAATAAAAAACACACAAACCTTTCTGTGACTAAGCACACTACACTTTCTTCCATATTCATCAACATGTCTCAGACAAGACAGCTTTTTCCATAGTGAAGATATAAACCGGTGAATTGATTAAAAATTATCTAGAATCAGAAACTCAGCAAAACTTCATCTATCCAGACACATCTTATTTTGCTGTCTTTTTTAAAAGCAGCTACATTCAAAGAAGACAGACTCCTAAACTTGTAATAGACTCTTGAAGGTAAAAGCACAACGTTCAGTAAAATTCACTATCACAGTTTAAGAAACAAGCTTATGTTTAATGTAAAGAAATTTACCTGCTTGCCCCCAGGTCTATTTGATATGCTGCAACAACCTGTAGCCATCAGTTCACATTAAAAAAATAATAAATGCTAGAGTTGGTCTTCCAAAATTATTACGAATAGCATAAAATAAAGCTTTAACTTGATAACAGGAAAGTTCATGATATACACATAGCACGGTTATCTGCTGAGTATTTCCGTATTTTCAAGCCACTGCAGGAAGACTGCATATTACACTAAATGCCCCAAAATATAGCTAAGGGACAATGCCAGAATAAAAATTAAATTGTTGCCTTCAAAAGCAACAAACCACAGTTTAACTTTGTGATCATACAGTTGACATTAATTTCCAAATTAGTTAACTTTTTCTCACCTCAGTCTAAATGACGAGTTGATCTTTGGTCGTAAGCCACCATTTTCAAACAGCTGTATATGTTGCTGATTATTTGCATGGACCTTCCAACTTATACATATTGGGTTCCTCACAGAACGAGGGCTGTCCTTTTGTTCTTGAAGCCCTTCATCCTCTATTTCACTGGATCCATCTACCACTGCTTGGAGAAACTTCTTGAGCCTGGTAAGTACATTCAACCTCCACTGCTGAGAAGTTACTCTGCGATTTGGGTTAACAGAGAGCATCCAGGAAAGTTTCTCTCTGCTTTTCAGTCTTTTTGTCAGTTGCTGGTGAGAAATAAGCTCTACAAAATTCTTCAACAATATACTGCTGCGGTCTGTGAGAAGAGCTGGGTATGCTTCCAATAAAACGTCCAAAACTTTCAATGAATCTTCCTGAATTCCCTCACTGATATGAGTCATGGCACTGGAGAGATGGGCACTTACCAAAGGAAAAAATGGAGCAATCTGTTCCGCTCTTATTTTTGAAGCCAAGAATTGCAGCAGGTGAACAGCTGCTCCTCTGACACCAGAATCTTTGTCTGTAAACACAGCTGCCACCTCACTTATTATATTTGAAAGGTGTGCATCAATTACAAATGGATACTGAGAGAGGAGATCTTTGAGCCCAAGAAGTGCATTATGCTTAACCCCAGGACTATAGTGGTGCATCTGTGAAAGTAGATCCTAAAAGGAAAGAAGCATATATACTTGCCATCATTAATTAAGCTCTTCAAACTTACCCACCTATTTCCAGCACATTTTTCTGAAACACTCAAAAATACAGATCTTTTCTTATGATGTACTGCTGTTCGTAACAGCATAATATGTTCAGAACAAATATAATATTAAAGTATAACAATGAACAAATAATCAAAATTCAATGACAGGAAAAACAAGATACCATGACTTGTCCTTCAGGTAATTAGATACTCCTCATTCTTAAGTTTATGCACAACCCTACTGACTTAGCAGAGGGATGACCAAAAATAAGTCCTCTCACACTTGTTCTCAAAAGTGGAACTATGAAATCTCAGTCTCAACAGCTTTCTTCAGTTTAAGCAGAGAGCTGCAAGAGATAGAAGACAACGCAAAAGAAAGAAAGCAGAACCACCACCCAAAGAAATACAAGACTTTTTAAAAACATCCTCTTGGGAAGTCTCCTGTTTAAAACTCGTAATGTCACAGTATACCTTTATGTTAAGTTTTCTATTTTGCGTAGGAAGCACTCCATCTTCTTTAAGCTGCTCAGGAATTTGTATGGCCTTTGTTTTGAAGGTAGTATCAGTTGCATTCTCTAGTTTAGGCTTTTTTTTCCCGACTTTTAATTTTACTTTCTGGAAATCTTCTTGATGTTTCCTTTTTTTAGTCATTCTGATTCTCTGAAAAAAGATATTCAGAATTTTAATTCTATTAAATACACTACAAAAAAATATTTTCTCCACCAAAGAGCAGCAACATCCTAACAAAGGCTACTGTTTTTATGCTTTTTCCTATGCATAAACCAGCGTCCGCTCCTAAAACAAGATGCTAGGCTAAACAGACATGCAGACTGATTCAGTATAGCTGTTATTCTAATGTCCAGAAAGAATTCTGCTGCTCCTTTGGTTGATTTTGCTCTGAGAACTACTTTATCACTTAAATATCTGCAATTTCCACTGCTTTATCAGATTAAGTTGTTGGTTGTGTTTTAAAAAGTTCCTGCCAATAAAGTAACTTTTTACATAGTTGACTCTTGTCAAGCCAAAGGAGCTCAGTGAACCGTTCCATTTCATTTGTACATTGTTTACCAACTCAATCATTAATAGCATACAGTCTGCACAGGGAAATCATGAGTTTATGCAGGCCTTCACTGATAACAGCAGTACAAAAGAATCTAAGAAAGATTCCACCACACACTGAAGTCCAGCCTGTGCTTTTAAAAATGATAACTAGAAAGAATGGGAAGGGGGAAGAGGTTAAAGTGGCACACACAGAGTAAGAAGAGACTGAAAAACTATGCCATATTTAACAAGGTATAAGAAATAAAGTAGTATGAGTAGCTTTACTTAGAAGTTGTACAGGCATACCAAATAGATGTACAACCAAAACATATTAAATACCAAACTTAAGTTTCTGAATGACCTTTTGGCTTTGACATATTTCTACTGATAAAAGTACTCTTAAGTCTAGGATATTTAAAAAAACACAACAAAAAAGTAAACAACCAAGAAAACCCAAACAGTACAGCACAGGTTCCTTCATTTAATCTTCCTTCCGTTGATCTCTGTACTTCTAAATTAATTCATAACAAAACTCCAGAAGCTGATGTCACAACACTCAAGAGTACATACAAATTGAACCTAGATTTCTGTTAATTAAGACCATGAATCTATGGTCTAATGACTCCTAGAAGTGACTGTAGAGCTTGTTTATAATTTAAAAGGGGGAAGCACACAGCCACTATGGTGTTGAGGTTTAACATCTCACAACTTCCTAATGATAACAGGTAATTTATAGATCTGGAAGTCTGAATACTTCCAGACCTCACTGCACACTGTATAAAATCCACGCTGTCAGGTACATAAGCTTTTTGTTTCTTCTCTCTTTCAAACTACTCTTTGGGTAACTAGGTTTTGCACATTCTTAATAACTGAACTATACAAAAAGTTGCAAACGCAACGTTCACATTTTAAAGACCAAACTAACTAAAAAAGAAAAAAACAAACAATACAGGTGACTAAGCCCAGAAATTTCTAAATAAAATATCCAAACAATGATACTTCCGTGATGAATATGATCACCATTCACTCTAGAAATTAGAATTCTACAGATGATTTTCCCAAAGAACTTCAGACTGTAAATTTGTGCTGTATTAAAGTATTTCATATACATATCATAAGGATAATTGTTAAAGAACGTTTTAAATCCAACTGTCGTTTTCTATTCCTTTAAAACAATTTAAACAACTGATTATACAAACATTTGACTACAACTTAACTTCTGCTTTTCACATGCTAGCTTGAAACAGCTATATGCAAGACCACTTTAACTGAAGATTAAATTTATTCTAAGTAACCTATAAACTGAAAAGGCTTTAAAAAAAACTTGGGGTTTGGTGCCAAAATAAAAAGGTCCTTTAGTGTCCAACTATAACAACTATGGTTTTATAAGCTTTTGATTTTTAGCATACGCATCTTTTAAGGAAGAACCGCAAGATTTTCACTACATGATTGCAAGATGTACAGAAATATCTAGAAGCTTCTGACATAAATGTTATTTCCACTTACAAAGCTTGCTTTACTGCAGATATTTAGGAAGCCTCACTGTACAAGATGAAATGTTTGGCTCCCAATTAGCATTAAAAACTTTAAAATACAGGTGTGCACACACCTGAACAAAGTCAATTAAAGTTCTTTTAAAGGAGAAGACTTATAAAATAAACTTTACTAAAACAAAGAAGCAGAGTTTACCTTGCACTGCATATTTGGGAAATGAGTTATTGGAAATCTAAACATATCCATTTCCAATTCATATACCACGCTGAATCAAAGATAAAATGGTTACAAAACCAAAGCCATGAAAACACCGGAGTGTCTACATAATAAGACATTAAGCAAAATTGTACAGTGCTTGTGAAGATATGTAAATATCTTAAAGAAATTTCTTGCTGAAAAAACTGTTTGCCTTTGGACTTCAAGCGTATTTTCACTTGGCCCTCCTCCAACAGGACTGAGCTAAGTGCAGCTAACAGCTTATGCACTAATATAGCTTTATAACCCAAAACATTAAAATAACTTCAAATCAATACCAGCTTCCTTTAACATAAAGCTGTACCCAGCACTTTTCAGAAACTACTTTAGGTGTCACTCGGCCATCCTTGCATCAGGCTTTGGGAAACAGAGAGCAACCAAAAGGAGGACTGTTGTGCCTGTAATTTACTCCCTCGCAGCTCTGAGGTAGTATCCTCAGGGAACCTTGCTACCAGCGTATGTACAAGCTCAGGCAATCAGGAAAATCCTGAGAAACCTGAAGGCAAGGTACATGCCCTAACTCCTCTCACCTGATGAAGAATTCCACCTGGACAAGTTCTCTCCCGGCAAAGGGCAACACCTACTGGCAACTGCCTTTCTGAGGCTCCCGCGCTGGACAGCGTATCCCCAGTCACCACAAAACCTAACAACCCAAGGCCGCGCCACGCCACAAACGCCATACCCCAAAGCCAAAGCGCTGCTGAAGCGGAGGTGGCGGCTTCTCCCGCAGGTCTAGGCCGTTAAACAACCCTCCTCACCGTCCCGGGACATCTTTCGGCTTGTTCCCGAAGAGCCGTTGACGCTCCGCTCCAGTCGCTCTACAAGGCGTTTAAATAAAGCGCGTTAGTGCCCGCCCGGTGCTGGGGCTCCCAGCGGGGAGGCCGCCAGTTCGGCTCCCAGGAGCCCCCGCAGCCGCGCCGGGGAAGGAGCTGAGGGAAGCCGCCGGGCGAGCGGCGGCACGCACCCCCGGAGGAGGTGGGGACAGGGGCGGCGGATGGGGGGGCGGGTAGCCGGGGCCGCCGGTTTCACGGGACCGGCACGCCCGCGGCTGTGCTCGCGCTTTCCCGCCGCCCTGCGCAGGAGCGTGCGGGAAGGGGGTGGGTCACACAAAAGGCAGCGGCTCGCGCAGGGCAGGGCGAGCCCGGCGGCCCCCAGCAGCACCCACGGGCAGGGCCGGGCCAGGCGCCTCCCCCTCCTGCCCGGTAACGGCCGCTGCCGCACCCCGCCAGCCACTCACCAACCACGCGGCAACGCGAGCCCCCTTCCGCCCCCGAAAACCTGCCCGGAAACGACCGCCCACGTGAGCGGCTGCAACCAAAGAGCGCCCCCCCTGCGGGAAGGAGCGCGCTTCCTCTCCGCTCCGCCGGGACCGGGGCGCTAGCGCCACCTGCAGCCGCGGCGGGCTCCGGTGGCCGCGGTAGCTGGCTCAGGGGGTCCGAAGTGGTGACCCCTCCGCTGCGGGAGAATAGTGCAAAGGTTCTCTTTTTCTTTCCCCCCAAGCGGTGTACGCTTTAGAGCTGTTCTGGTGATGGGTTACAGGAGGCGACAAGGACGCATTCATAATCACAGATACCAGGATTTGTGCTCTATAGTTGGAAAACAGCGCGCGAGTGAAGGCAACACAGGGCCAGCATTTGGTGCTTCAGGCTTCACGAGCGATATCAAACCCGCGGGCATGCTGTGTGATTTTGTACGCAGACACCTAGGTCAAGCCTGCTGCTCCAAACGGGGTGATGAGCTCCCACCCGGGAAGGGCTGAGCGCAGTCCCAGGAGACACAAGGAGCGACGCGAGAGGAGGACGTTTGTCCACCTGTCTAGGCAAGAGACCATCGCAGCTTACACCAGACAGTAACTCTTCTCTCGCACACTCGAAACTTTTCATTTCCTATTTGACCCACAAATACCTTTCTCCTCCTTTCCCCTTTCCACCTTCGAAGAGGAGCAGAAGTTACACATTTTTGTCAAAAATTGCTTCCCCAAAGCTCTCTGGTCTCTGTGTAAAGTGTGTAAAACTAAGGTAAAGCTAAAAGAAAAATTAATTTTCTCTTCGTTTATTTTTTCTTCCTACTGGTAAATTTTTAATTCTATTAATGCTCCAGTTGGCCCAGATATCTGCCTTTCTGTTAGTGTGAGAAACAAAATGTATAACATCAAATACAGTCAGCAACATCATTTAAGCATCGTTAGTAAAGAGAATGCCTTTTTTCCTTACTTTGCAATTCTGGCACAAGTAAAACATTATCTTTAACAACTGTTTTGGAACAAACATACAGTTTCCCATTAGTATAAGAATACACAAAGCCATCACAAAACACAGGCAGATACAAAGACACAATAATATAATTCTTTTGCAGTCTCTATTTGTGCCAGAAAAAAACAAAATTAAGGGGAAAATAATTGCACAACTGAACAGACTATGTTAGACCATGTTCTCAGAAAACATTTCCAGAAGCATACACTTTATGATTTTTGCACAGTTCAGTTTTCTCAGCTGTTTTTTGAGAAGTACAGGAGCACTCGGCAGCATACCATTCAACCCATTTTATGTCCATGTGTTATAGACTCAGAGGTTTTTCCATTTTCAGCATTTTCCTCCTGCACCCAAGGAAAAAAAAAACCAAATCCCAGTAATTTCAACTTAATTTTAACTTTATTTCCACGAGGAATGATGCCACAGTTAGAGGAAAAAGAAGCTGTCCCAGAAATGGCCATTTACAACAGCTGAACATTCTCATTTTATTATTTTAATTAATAGAATGTTCTGCACTTTGAAAACAAACAAACAAACAGTTTCTATTTTTATTTTCTGTATTACAAGAACAGAATTCAGAATTCCATATTAACTAAAAGATGTTTTTACTGATCAAATTCGTCCTCATTAAGCAGGCATTAACATTGTCCCTATTATAGAGTAAACGAGCTGTAAGTGCTCTGGTTCCATCTCTGCTTCTGACAAGAACATATTTAGAGGCATTCTAGAAATTCTTCACAATTTCTTTAAAGCAGGGTTTTGTGTTTTAATTTCTTTAACTGTTAGTGAACTGTTTTCATCTCTGTGTCTGTTCATAAAACTAAACTAACCAGTTTTGTTGCTGTTTTCTTTGTTATCTTATTTTTATGGCATCTTGCATTCCATGATATGAAGACGTGAAACCATCAGGATGAGGATTCTCAACTCCATCCAGATCTCCAAAAGAATGTAAGTTAACATTAAAAGGTTCATTTACCATCTGGCCCCAGCATGTCTATGTTATACCAGCATTTGGCTGCAAAGCTGAAGAGCTTTAATTAGAACCACTGAATGCTACCCAACATCACAAGCAGGAAGCAAATTCTAATTACACAATTTAATTTTTAATTTTTTTTTCTCCTAAGCACACTAGTTTGTAACCATCCGAAACATTTTTCATCGTCCTACAAAAGTAGTAGTCATTCATACATAGACCTTTACATTCAGTCAAAACCACTACTACTTTAGCTGGAAAAAAGTTCCCATTAAAACAGCCTGAATGGAAGGACTGTATAAGCCAGCTTTCATTTCATTCTCATACTGGTGGGATAAGAGAAGACAAAAGATGCTTTTGCTACCACAACAGTGCCTCTTAACCATAGTCTGGTTAGATCTCTTGGGACATATCCTGAATTTGCAGAGGCATAGCCACCCTCTGTTGACTTTGCTAAAGCTTCCTACTATCTAGACTCCCTAAATTGCCTATAATCCAGGAACTTCTCATCTCAGAACTAGACTGAGAGCACTGACCTTTTTATCGTTATTTTTAATCTTTACTTAAAAACATATGTCGAAACCTATTAATAATTCTTATATGGGAAGGGATTCTTGATTACAATAGCTTTTGAGTCAGGCCCAGCAGCCATAGGGAATAACTTCCAAGTATTTGTTGTAGGATGAATTTGTACTGCTGACTGCAGTAGTTCATTCTGTTGATAACTCTTTGTAAAAGAACCAACAATAAGAAAGATCAGACTGTCAATGTACAGTATTTAAAGATACTTAGAAAAACAAGTTACCTGTTTTAAAAGTATGTTTTCATATGGAAAGAAAGGACGAGTGTTACAGCCTTTCCACAAATATAGAAATTTGAGCTATATGGAGAAATAAATAACAAGAATCTCAAAAACAAGTTATTAATTTAATTAAAATAACACTGTACAAAATTTGAACATAGCAAAATCAGCTACATTGAGTTCCTATTAAGTAAAACAACAATCTCAAACTTACAGAAAGTGAACATTGGTATATTAACTCTATTAACTACCATGTCACTGTGTGCTGCCATTGCTTGGTCTTCTCAGAGTTCCACTTTCAGTCAGGATCCTTATAACATTCGGAATATCAATTCCTTAGTTAAAGGCAAACAAACACAGAAAATAAATGGTTTGATGATAAAATACATTTAAAAGCACAAGTTATACTGAAACATTTAGATGCTGACATGTGTTTGGATCTTTTCTTATTAAATGAAGAATACCACAACTGTTAAGAATCAGAATGTGCCTGGAAACTCTAATTGTGTATTGCCATGAACAGCTGTGCTGGATCAGTTAAAGGGTCTGTCTTGCTCCTCTGCTCTGACTCTGACTTTCAAAGATCTGTAGCTGATAATCAGGAAAGCATGACCAGAAGTGCTTGATTTTGTCACTGTTAATAAGACAAAGTGTCCTCTTCTGAACACACGCAAGAAGGCCATGTTGCTTTGATGAAACTAATGCCCATGAGTTCAGGAGGGGGAGAGTAGAAGAAACATAGCAACTGCTTAAGTGGCAATAATAAACATTCAGCACCCATAACCAAATGCTGAGGAAAGAGTAAGAGCAGGGCAAGCATGCCTGATGCTTGGTGGGGTGTGGGAATACTATGTTCTCCCAGTCCCGGATCATCTTCAGCTCAGGAAACTTTCCAAGTCTGATATGGCAAACTTTCCAGTAGCCCTCCAGTAGCAAACACTTGCCCAGTCTGGCCCAGACAGCAAACATGAGGACACGTGTAATATTTTTGTATCCACAGTATCCTTTTGCTAGGAGTTCCGTAGACCATCCACCTACTACTGCATGAAGAACCATCTCTTTTTGTCCACTTTGAAGTTGGTCCCCCACACTACTCCAGGTTTATGATCAAAAGAGATAGGAAATAATAGAATCCTGTCTGTCATCTCCATCCACTCATGATTTTACAGATCTGTTATAATATCTCAATTATCTCTTTTCCAGGCCAAAAAGAGTCCTAGCCTTCTATTGCTTCTTATATGGAAGATATTCCCTTTTTTTTTTTTTTTGCCTCTCTAAACCTTTTGCAGCAATAAAGTCCTTTATCTGAAATAAGAGAAATATATGCCCTATGCCAGATACAGGCAAAGCATGAGTTTATACAATGGCAAAATGATGACTCCCATCTTCTTTTCCATTCTTTCCTTAATTCCTTGTATTCAACATATTCTATTGACTGATAAATTGTATTTCCACTGATCTGATGAGGAGCTTTTGAAATTTGTCAGTCGACCACCGCTTTTAACTTTTTTGAATTTGACAAAATTTTGTCATCCAGATACTCATCCCTTTTTCCAGGTTGTTTGTGAAGATACTAAACTGCACAGGTCTTAAGTACAGACCCATAGTTCTTTACTGGAACCTCTTTTCATTGTAGAAAGTAATTGCCCATTTGCTATCTGTTTATTATTTAAACAATGCAAGGATTTCCCTCTTTTCCCACGGCCAAAAAAGCTTCTCATTAGGGTACCTATCAAAAGCTTCTTGGAATTCCAAACAGACTATATGAACTGGATCATCTTTATCTGACTCCTTTGCTGACTCCTTGCAGACAACTCCAGAAAGTCTGTAAGGAAGTATTTCTTATCACAAAAGCTGTATTTATTTCCCCCTCAACCACTCTAAGAAGATCATATTTTTCAAGGTGTCCACTAGTTCCTACCTTGTTTTTCTAAAGAGTTTATATTCACATGTCCAATAAAAGCTGTCAGTTTCAAAGATCACCTGGAGTCCTGTACTGGTTTTGGCTGGGATGGAGCCAACTTTCTTCATAGCAGCCTGCATGGTGCTGTGTTTTGGATTTGTGTCCAAAACAGCATTGATAATAGACCAGTGTTTTGGCTGTTGCGGAATGGTGCTTACACAGTGTCAAGGCCTTCTCCCATTCCCACACTGCACCCTCACAGTGATTAGGCAAGGGATGGGAAAAAGACTGGTAGGGAACACAGCTGGGACAACTGACCCAAACTGGCCAAAGGGTTATTCCATACATCATGCTCAGCAATAAAAACTGGGGAGGCAAGAGGGTGGAGTTGGCCATTGCTCAGCGACTGGCTGGGCATCAGCCTGCTTGTGGGAATTGCTGAAAATTGTCTTTGCATCACTTGTGTCCCCTCCTTCCCTCCACTTATTAAACTATCTTTATCATGACCCTTGAGTTTTCTCACTTTCGTTCTTCCTATTCTCTTTCCTGTCCAGCTGCGGGGGGAGTGAGCAAGCAGCTGTGTTCAACACACAACAAAGCCCTTAAAAAAGAGAAATGTACATAAGAGAGAACCACATATGCCACCCACAAATTTTCAGGTTCCAAAGAACTCTATGGGAGAAATCATTATTATCAGTAACCTAACCATTTTGTTCTGGATGTCCCTAGGACCAGGTGATACTCATGGAAGAGTTAAAACAATTTGCTACTTTCATGGCTTTATGTTGTCAGTTTGTTCCAGAACTTCTGTTCCAAACAGATACTCTGTGAAGTTGTTGCCACACATGTGCACACACACATGCCCAAGGAGAGGTTATGGCACAGATTGCAGTCTCTCCAGTTTCTTCCACAGTGACCACTCAGGCAAAGAATATCTTAAGCTCCTGTACAATGTACTCATCTTCAGTGTTCTTTTTTTTTACCCTGATGATCCTAAACACACTCTGAGAAGCTTGGAAATGTACACAAGAAGCTTCTGAATAAAGAGCATCAGTGGACTGGAGATGTGGGACGATTTAGTAGCTGAAACTTATTACAAACTTGTAAACAAAAGAAAGACTACCTGTCTCTGATTCATTATTTCTATGTTACTGTGCAAGTACAGTTCCTTCAAGAATCAATAAGTAAAAATTTCTTTGCTGTTGGCATTCCCAAAACCAGTATTTCACCAATTATATCACAGACAAAAGATTCTCCTTTTTTCTAATACTACGCTTGACTTTAATTTACTATCTTTCACCATGTAAATGTTACTATGCACAAATGAAAAAAGAATTTAAAAAGAAATTCAGCAATTATTAACACTTCCATGGGAAGGCAGCCGTTTTGAATTACCATTCCTAAACTGGATCCTGCAAAAGTTAAAGGGGAAAAAAAGTCTCTGTGGCCCTCCTTAATACCTCAAAGTTCTTTGACCCATATAGTCTTTAATATTTCACAGAGGTAACAAAATTATGCTATATATATTTTTATATGTGTGTGTGTGTATTCATGCATGTATATTTGAATTACCTCTGAAAGCTGGATTTGCTGCTGCTATTTTGTGTAGAGTAGCAGTAACTTCCTCAACATTCATGTTTCTTACACTGTTCAAAAATTCAGTAGTGATGTTGTTCTCATATGCTGTTTCCAAAGAGCCAGTTGAAAAGTTTTGGGGTTCTTCTTCATTTACTGATAACGACTGCTTAGCTGATCGGCTGCTTGAATAGTCTTGAAGAAGAGAAATACGGTTTTTCAGTAAGTGAAGATTCTAAAAAGTCTTCATTAATTATTTCTCCAAATAGAGCTTTTCAAAATAAGCATTTCCGGTCTGGCACAGCAGCATTGCTGTTAAGGTTCACATCTGACTTTGCTACATTTTCATAAACTAAGAGTCAGGAATGCTTTCCATTTACAGAAAATCCTGGAGAAACAAGGGTGTGGAGGTGGGTGAAAGGTATTTCCATTATGCCTACAAAAAGGAAGTAAGAGTTCCAAGTCTCATATATTGTAGGTCATTGCAATTTTTGTTACTAGCACTGTATTAATTAAGGTTTTCAAAAGCTAATCTTCCTAGAAAAAAAGAAAATTTCCACCGCACGGGTAACAAAAAAAAAATCATACAGAATAGCTTCACTAGGATGCTGGGTATTTTTCCTCTCCAAGCATATGATTGTACTTCCTATGCTTGAGAAAAATAACTATTTGTTTATATCAAGAAGGAAATTACCTCAAAGAAATCCAAGATTCTTTGAAAAAATTATTCAGAAGTACTGAGGTCAAGTAGCTGCAATATTCAGGTATTAAACAGAATTTTTCATCCTGTACAACATTTATTTCCTCTAGCATCTTGATTGTACTAAGCCTCTTCTCGCCCAGGAAGGGAAAGAAAAGGCGGGGGGAGGAGGCAGGCAGGGGAGGGAAACCAGAGTTAAACTTTGAAAGCCTGCTTAGAAACAGTTGCATCTGGACAGAGTGAAGTCAGAGTCATAACTAATTCAATTTTTCACCAAATCCTACAGTTAAGCAGGATAAATGTTTTTGAATAGTCTGCCTTTTCTAACATTTACAGAGGATGGGAAAAAAACCCCAAAGCTATTAATTTACAGTACTTGACCTTGGCTTTGTTTCAGAGTTCATAAGCTCTGCTCTTAGAGAAGCAGGAGAGAAAAGCTTACTAAAAATGTACGCAAGGTTCAGTGTTAAGACTAAAGCACATTCAAGACTGCAATGCTAACATTACCAGTATCAGAGTCACTGATATCTGCTGAAGTCAGGTCAGACTGTTCTGTGGAACGTTCCAATGCTTCTTCTCCACTATATTCAGTATCTAAGATGTCCTATGAGTTTGAAAAAAGTTGTGTTCAGAACTTCATCAAGACAACCTCTTAAAATGACTTTTAATGATGACAAAACAAATAAAAGACCAGTATTTCTGCTACCAAATCTGAAAAACACGGATATTTCTCTGAAAATCATACAGCTGGTAATGAACTTCCATGCACACACTGTTCATGGTATCTCTGTACATCTGAAAAAGCATTATATTAGACAAAGAAGTTATACTTAAGAAATTATACTAATTCTCAACCTGCCAGGTGTAAAAAGGAAGCATTCTACACTCAGAATAAAAGATTTAGTTAAAATTACCAGTTGAAAGATCACAGTTTAGAATTAAAAAAAAATAATTTTCTACAACTAGTAGGTTAGAAGTTACTTCAGTTAGAACTTGATTGTTTTGTAACATGTCAGATTTTGCCTTCTTTCCATATGAATACAACAATAAAATCTTGTGTGGAAAACCCAACAGGAATAAGGTGAAAGTAAGCTTAATGAGGAAGTAAAAAGCAGTAAATAATTAATGAGAACTATAGGCACGGAATTTATTGTGGAGAAGTACGGCCTTTGCAGCAGAAAGCAAGCAACAGAGGGAAGATGGAATATGGGGAGCAAAGATAAACTTTATTATAAAGTCCTGAATTAAGAAGGGTTTTATGAAGAAAAAAGGAAGGGGAAAATAAAAAAAACCACCAAACTTTTTTTCTTGAAGTGTCACCTCTGTGATTCTCTCCAGCTTTTTGGCTGGTACTTAACCCACATTTGGCATTATCCACTTAAGCTCACCCATTCAATAAAAAAGTAGTTAAGTAGCTGTAGTAGTAGGATTAGCTGTTGTTGTGAATAAGAAGCCTGTTCAATACTGACAATTCTCCAGGAAACATTGGGAGGGATAAGGAATAATGTTTCCTATGGCAAATACGTTGAATGGATCACCAACAAGAGGAAAGTTCCTACCATCTCTGTTGACAATGGGGCAATGAACAAAAAAATCACTCCAAGCATGGGAATTGCTGAGATTATGGTATAATGGAATGTAAACTGGAGGTACAGGGAACACAAGCGGCAACCACAGCAGCCTCAAAGTACTCCTCAGAGCACCTCCGTACTATGCCTACGTAAAGACAAGTCAGTCACAGTAATAGCAAAGAGGGGAAAAACTGGGTTTCTTATAGTGTGGGAAGAAAGAGACCTCAAAGGGAACAGTCCAAAGAGTAGGACAAAAAAAGTTATATGAGAAAGAAAATTAATATCAATAAAGTTTGATTACACAGTGAATGAAGTGAAAGCTGGGAAAGGAAATGGAATACAGAACAAGAGCGGCAGGGAGGTTAGCAGAGATGAGAAAAGCTTAAGTTAGAAACAAAAACGGGCAAAAAGAGCAGAAAAACTTAGACGTAAGGAAAAGCATGGGGAATATGAGACAAGATGATTTTTAGCTTCTGTTAAAAAAAGATAATACCCAACCACCTTTGAAGAGAAAGTATTAAGACTCTTCAACAGAAAAGCTCTAGGTTTATCCTATCATCACTACAAAAATTCAAGTATTTAATGGCCAAAACTTACAATACAGTCCCCACAGCACATTTTTAAGTATAATTGAACTATCTGTAAGCATAATTATAGGAATGTACAGATTTGTAGGAAGAAAAAAAAACAAAATGCAAATTACATTTTTTGATGCAGCCTGCTGACGATATTCCACTAGTGCATCTGTAAGAGTCTGTGTAACTTTTAGGATAAATGAAGCATCATCTTCATTCAGTATCTCAAAACTTTGCTAGGGAAAAAAAACCACAACAACACACAATAAAAAAAAAATTCCCTCTGAAAGATTAAAGTATCATCACGTATAAACAAAACCTACAGGAACCTCATTTTTTATGTCTCTAGACTTCTGTCAGGCATAGCTGAAGTTACAATGCAAATAAAGTTTTTACTTTTAGTCCCATAAATTGCAGAGGGAAGAGGGGGCAGGAAACGGAAGGGCATCCTAACAGAAGGAAGCTGCAGCTACCCAATACAACCATTTGAAAAGGAACAACCCAAGAATATGCCTGGAAATACATACAGGAAAATGCTTTTCCTTAAGTATTTTGATCTCTTCCCAAGATACCTGCATACAAATGAATATGTGTAACTTCCCTGAGGCAATATAGTCATAACTCTTTTCTCTAGAAAATAGAAAAAATACAGAACAGTACTGAATGTAAAAATATATGCTACCTTGCCTTATACTAACCTTCTTCTTACCAGAAGTCTAAGAAAAAAGCAGTCTTTGAAACACTGAAGCTCTAATAGGGGAGAAAATTCTAGTACTAACAGCCCTCGCAAAGAGAGCTACACGCGTCATCCTCTTGTGTATACTAATAAAGTTCTGCTGAAAACACTTCCACTGGGCATGTAACGGAACTGCAGGTCTGTCCTAACAATTCAAAGTCTTCTGGATTAGAAACAAACATGACAGACAATGGAAAAAATGTAATAAAAAACTACCATTAAGTTCATATGTGACAGCAATAACAGGGATTATATTATATTTTTAACACTAATAGTATTTTTCCTTCCTGGCTTGCACAAGTCATATTTAAAGATGATCTTGTAAAAAAACTATGTGGAAAAAGAAGATTAAACTTGGGCAATGATATCTCTGGTATCAGGTAGTAATAGAAATACAGTTATTTTAATGACAAAGCTGAGCATACTGATTTTCACAACTAAAAAGTATACAGTATGGATAATTAGTGAACAACTAGAATTATTCCATTATACAAAGCAAACAGCAAGTCCAAAAAAGAAACTTGTAAATTACTTTCCACTACCTAAGAAACCTTTTGAAGCCAACAATAGAAACACATAATGTAGCTTTAAAAAAAATTACTGTAGATGCTAATATTAAACAATTTTCTAACTTTCCAGAACAGAACATTGTTCCACATTCCCAACAGCCCTCTTTTGTTCTTGGAGGACATACCAATCATACCAAGCAAGAGGATGCCTCAAAACAAATTCAAGTTTTATTAGCAAGGTGCAATTTTATACCTAATAATTCCCTGTTAAAAGGGTGAAAAAAGATTTTATGATAGTCAATAGTGCTTAAATCAATCATGGAATAACTGAGTCACAGCAACTATCTGTAAAGATTTTCATACAGTTTGTCACGGATGCTTTTAATAAAATCATGATTTCTATATGCAAGACCACAAATGTTGTTAATACATCTAACAATGGGCAACTGCTAGTTTTCATAGACTCATAGAATCTTTGGGTTGGAAGGGACCTTTAAAGGTCACCTAGTCCAAGCCCCCTTGCAATGAGCAGGGACGTCTTCAACTAGAGCAGGTTGCTCAGAGCCCCGTCCAACCTGACCTTGAATGTTGCCAGGGATGGGGCATCTACCACCTCTCTGGGCAACCTGTGGCAGTTTTCCACCCTTATGGATTGTATCTCTGCTGTGAATGTGTACATAGTACATATTTTCAACA
Organism: Phaethon aethereus; assembly: GCF_964289735.1. Lineage (NCBI taxonomy): Eukaryota > Metazoa > Chordata > Aves > Phaethontiformes > Phaethontidae > Phaethon > Phaethon aethereus. The sequence goes on from NC_138582.1 coordinate 69,064,827, forward strand.
ACTGAACAGAAGTCAGGTGTTCTGCCACTTACTTTACAAAGGGAATAGGTAGGGTTTTTTAGTTTATGTTTCTTGTTGGGGGTTTTTTGTTTGTTTAAGTGTACAACTTGTATTTTATTTCTTAAAAATTGCTTCTTTCCTTTCTGCATATCTCAGATAATTTTCTTCATTCTGCTTCCTTCCATTATTAAATTACATCTTTCCAAATTCCTCATTTGAAAATATTATAAATTATAAAAGAAACAGGGGAAAAATTTTACAAAAGTCATTTTACTTAAGCATGTAGTTCAGGAGTGGAGTCGAGCTATAGTTGAGAAAAACGCATACATTTCAATGTCAGTCCTCCAACAGTAAAACAGTACTTTGGCAAAAAAACTGTCTAGAAACTTCATAATTAATAGATATATTACAAATTCAGTTATATTAGTTTTATTCTGAATACTACCTTCTGACAAAATATGTTGTTAGATTAGCAGACTGCCTACATTTTGGCTTTCATGTTACTTGCTGCATTTAAAACTTAGTAATTCTGTGAATTTTTTTTTTTTTTTCCCAAAATTACATTGCAAGGTAAGATTTAGCACTCACCAAATAACCCAACAGTTCTTCTTGACTAGTGAATTCTTCAGGATTTGCTGTAAATTCTTGCTGTTTAATATTAAAAAAAAAAAGTCCAGGGATCTATTAAGTGCAGTAATTATAACTAAAATTAAACAGCAATTATTATGGTTATTCTAGATTATTGCTCTAATTAAATTGTGTGTGCTTGTATGAAACGTGTACATGTGTTTTCATTACAAAGTAGGAAGAAACCTTGTTCTTAATGGTTTTGCTTAATAACATGTAGCTAATTTATAGTGAATAAAATTATTAATTTTAATAAGCAAAAGCAAACACCTTTGCCAATCATATATCAAAGTAATTATTTCCCCAACTATTTGTAAACTGGAGCAACCCATTAATGGAAAAATATTTACCTCAACTCCCTCGTTTTCTTCCTGTGATTGTTTATTGGTCTCACACCTTAAGATAGAATAAATAAATAAAACACTATACAGTTGGTTGACCTATCAAAAATGCATAGCCATTCATATAAATGATAATCAGTTTAAACTCCTGACCAATACTACTACAGTAACACACTCTGAAAGGTCACGTATTGTTTCCTTGCAGAAATCCCAGTGGACCGAGACATAAAAATTACTTATGACCGTTTTTTAGTGTGATTAGCTAGTACATAAGTTCTAAAACCCAGACTTAAGAAAAAAGTTTGATATTGGTAGTAAAAGTTGCAAGCTTTTTGTATGCATTGCCGAAAGACAAGGCCCCTAACTACAGTATGACTTTTATCAGCACTTCACAAACTTGCCTTTATAAAAATTCAGCTATAAAAATATGTATTTTACAGTGTAGCCACAGAGATACGGGGCATACAAAGATTCATATATCTAAAAGTTACTAATACATATTTGCACTGTTGTGTGACTACAGCTACTATAGATGCATTCTATCCCTTTGCAAGCCCCGGAACAAGGGCTGAGAGTGGATGTTTTTTTTAAATTAACAAAAACCATATGACTGCCAAGCCTAAGTCCTCCTCTTTCTTGAAATCTTTCTTTGGAATCAGAAGTGTAGTAAAAGCAGATGATACATTTAATGAACTCAAAATAATTTACATCTTCAGATGACTGTCTGTGCAGAACTTCACTACAAAGAAATTAGGAGTGTTAGAAATTTTCAAACTGATATTGCAGAATCTAAGTGGAAACATCATTTGACTTGTTGCTGTCAAAGAGTATCTGATCTTACTCCTTTTAAGAAACTATATATTGATGTCACACCTCTCTTCTGTCTCACAAAAATAAACAGTAAAGAAATAAGCTGAAATCCTAATTTAGTAACTAACTTCCAAATCAGTCTCTTGCTGAAACACAGGGCTGCCCATAGTTACCCAGGATCTATCTGAACAATTGGATTGAAAGAACAACATTAGGTGATTTTTCCAAAGGATGTTGTTCTTAAAACTTAAAATACAGGATTGCATAATGAGGATCAGTGTCAGGTAGAACTAGACAGCAGCATTTCCAGATGTGGATGTCTCACCTTTTATTAACTCCCTATTTTTGATGTTTTCACAAACTAGTTCACTCTCCAAATTAAGCACTCTTAGTTATTTGAAAGCCAGGCAAATGAACACAAAGATTCATAAACCTGGTGTTGAATCTGGTTTCAATTAATCCTTTTCTTTAATGGTTGCCCCACAGAGAGGCCGAAGTCCTACAAAAAGACATTTCAGGAACAAGAAAATGTCTCCTTCTGTTGGGTAACAGTAAATAAGCAAAAGGTAGTAGCCCTCCATGTCTGGGAGAGATACTACTGGTTTAAAGTTAAGAAACGTTCCAAGAGAATGTTATTAGAGCAAAACCAAGGAACTAATTGTTGGAACAAAAGTCTTATATTTGGGTTGATGCATGTATATCCCTTATCAAATGCTTTCCTGTGGTTCCTGGTGTTGCACAAAGCGGACTGATGTTGGAGACATCCCCCTCACACAAAGGCTGATAGTTCAAACTAAACTCACAATACTGTTATTAACAAAGATGTTTACAAACAGCAAGCGTGGTTTCACAATTTTAGAACCACACACAATACTATTTATTGTTCCTCCATGAAATCTTTTGTAAAAACCCGATTGTTACAACTATTTACTGATTATCTTTTCCTTCTAAAAATCAGTTCGTATTACCACCATAATTATCTGACGTGAACCCATAACAGAGGGGTTTTTTAAACCATGAGGGAACGTTGATTTTGAACTTGTAATACATGAGGATTATGCCTTAAGGATAGCACAGGTAAATATAAAAACCTCTAGTTGCAGCTAGAGCAAAATCTGAGGTCACTTTACATACACCAGGATTTCTGTTCATGAGAGAAGCTTACAACTGAGCAGTTTCAGAAGACAAGCATTTTACTATTATAGCATGCCTTCCTTCCTCACAGCACACTCTATGCAAATCCAGTGTAGACAGTTATCATGTACATTTTTCTTTGAGTAAATTTAAAGGGTTTTGGGGGTGGTGGATTTTTTTGTTTGTTTTACTTTTCTGAGTTGTTGCCTTTATGGCCTTCTTCAGTCTTGTTGCCTTTGCTGCTTTCAATTGCCTTGTTGGGTTCAACCATCTCATCTGGTTTTGCCTGTTCTTTCTGAGATTTTTCCTGCTCCTCTTGAACATCCTTTTCATCTAAAACAATAAAATCCGTATATTTAGTAATGGTTTTCCAATATTTTCATTTAAAAGTATTCTTTGCTTAGATTTTTTTTTTTTTTAAGATAACATCAATAAAACCTGAAGGTGAAAGTAAGGTAGTTTGTGAGGAAATAAAAACTGAACCAAAAAAATCAAAGATCTGGTTCAGCCATGAAGCACAAGTTTGTACTTGTGATCAGAAATATTCTGAATGAGAATAATTATAATGCATTTAGACAGAACCCTAATCTTGCCTTTGACATTAAGTCTACAATCAAGCGGCAACTTCTGATATGTCTTCTGTTGCATGGTATGAACTGTATTTTTGTATTTAATTCTGGTTTTGTTTTCAATAGAGCAGGCATTAGTCAAATATTTTAGGTGTTGTTAAAAAAAAAAAAATCTATCCATTCTATTTCCTTTTTACTCTTCTTGTGCTCCAAAGTCTGGCATGCAACTGTTCTCTTTTTTTTTTCCTGGCACTGAAGAACAGCTTATATGCCCAAAAAGACTCTGTGCCTTCCCCCAAAAATACACATAGTAAACATTTCTAATTATGAATCTTGTCTTGTTTCTGTTCTAAACGTATCCAGCAACATTAAGTAAAACTCGACAGTTTTCTTCACAAACACAGAGATTATTCTTTCCTCTGCCACAGACCCCAACCCCATCCACACACTGCACAAATTCACCTTCTATAGCAGACCTTAAAGACAGAAGCTATAAACAGGCGCATACAGAGTAAATAATTCATGCACTGATGAAAGATTAGAATAATTTTAAAAATCATGTTTCTCTTACGTGGAACAGGGTTTGGCATTTTTCCATCCTTATTTTTACAATCTGTTTTTTCTTCATTACTAAGTGACATATCCACATGCTGAACTTTAGCTTTTGAAGGGCTGTCATCTGCATTGGGATCTAAACAAACATGCTTGAAATGTAGCACAATGGACATTATCTTGATAGAGGAGGGTTCTAAAACTGTACTTCAATTTCAGCTAGCTCTGTTTCTGTGCACTATTAGTTGCAAACATTAAGAATAATTTTATGAGCATTATTATGTGTAAGCATATTAAATATGAACTACAAATTCATAACAAAGTTTTAAATATTTTATACCCTGATTACAATTACATATATAAACTTCTTAAAAGATATTTATATTATAAATATAGTGAAATTCCACATAGCCATGTGCAAAATTAGACACATTACTCAATAGGTTACAGTCAAGAAATGTAATTTGAATAGGATTCAACTTATTTCCAGACATTTTCATAGATTCAAAATTATTATCCTTCCTCTTCCAAGTATGACACTGCTAGTCTAGATCATTATAGAAATAATCTTCTCATGACTTGTACTGAGCTATTTTAATACACCATTTACATACTAATATGCATTAAAATTAGTTTCAATTCAAATCTTTATTTTTCATGAAGGTCTGAGAACGAGGGTCTCGAAGCAAATTTTTTAGCTATTTCCTAAAATGGCATGCAATTGTACCGTCTGTCCATCTGGATGACATTGCACTACAATGAGTTTGGAAAGATTAAACTACGTGGAGAATTCTCACAGATACCATGTTCCTACAATTTTATGAGTATCAATGACTAGTAAAACGGGAATTTTTCTTTCATACATAAGAGCTATAGCTACGCTTTAAGAATTCTGTCTAGATTTCTGGAATGCAAATTAAATACACGCATGGAGCTCCAACTTGCTTCTTTTGCCCAGTTCACCAAAATGCTTGTCAGTAGTTGGCACTACAGAGATTACAGCAGTTACCAGGTAAAAAGAAATCATAGTTAAAGGACCCTGAGAAGCAAGGGGGACTGGGACAGAACGTGGGAGAGAGAACAAAGCCATATAAAACAGGTCTCTCTAGTTATATTGTCTATGTATGTATGTACGTTATATTGTCAATATAAACCATACAAAATGCAGCTTGGAACAAAAGCACACAAAATTACTGACCAAATCTTTCAATTTGGTCTTAAATCAAGCTGATTTAGATCAAAGGGAATTTACCTAAATTAGAAATCTACAATTTACATCCCACTGAGCACACTTACATTCTTGCCATCTCCTCCTCATTATCGGAGCATCTGTAACAACCTACGAATAAAACCCACTTATGTTAGCTGTTCTGTGGATAAAATTATTCCATAGGTATTTCAGAGTTAAATATTTATTAATGGTATATGACCAGTAGTGTTAAACACATAAGTGTAAATCCCTGAATGGATATTCAAAAAGTCAATAAGTCAGTTACCTGGACGCTTATTTACAACAATTAAATTTGTTAGAGCTAAAAAAAAAAAAACACCACACACCACACAACACAATCAAACAGCTGGTTTCAAAATATATAACAGTGAAATTAAACCAGGTTATGCATGCTATGAAAGTTCCTTAAATCAAGGATGGATTTGCTATGGATAGAGCGAAACTGTTCCTAGAAAAACAAAACAGTCTACAAAATATAGATGGAATGAATTATTTCTGTATCTATGAACATAAACCTCAAGTAAAATACAGAGTCTTGAGTCAAGAAGAAATTTGAATTAAGTAGGACAAAAGAAAAAGATGCTGCCAGTAGTCAGCTTTGTTTTTCTTTTTAAGCAGAGGTTAAAAATGAAGGATATGCAGACAGATTGAATCTGGTGATCTTAAATCTCTCCCTTCTAGAGCATTCAACTCTAGCAGAAAGACTTGATCTTCCAATATTCCCATACTTTCTTTAATCAAAAAAGAGTAGGATCAGTACAGGCTCTCATCCTTGAGCCTAGCTGTGATAGTACTGCACAGAAAGAAACATAGGTCTTTTTTTCAGATGAGCAGGACATAATGAGCTTAAATGCAGTAACACTGTGAACTCCACTTGGAAACGAGACATAGCCTATGCACATGAAGTAGCATTAGCAAGAGGCCTTGCCAAGAAACACTGCTTAACAAGCAGGGTATTGACAGACATTGAAATTGATGAAGAAAACAAATTTAATGTATACCATAAAGAACACTAAGCACCTGAGAAAGCTTGTCATGAATCAGAATCGTAAAGTACACCTCAAGAAGAAACTTTGCCAATACCCTGCCCAGATAAAGGTGGTAAACATTTCTAAATACTACTGTGGTGTAAACATCAGCAGAAAGCAATATGAAGATATCTCCATGAGAACATGCTTCTAAGGGCGCAGCTCCCCAAGAATTTAGGATTGTGGTGCCCCTGTGAGCCCATGGCATTGCTGGTAATCTCATATCTACCTGCAAATTCCCACACTTCTCTTTGTACTACCAGAATTTTTGCCTGGCTGCCCTGACAATTGCCACAAGATGCTAACAAAGCAGAAACTAATTCAGAAAAGTCATAGTTTCCTAGCAACAATGAAACAAGTTATTTTACACACACAGGGCTGGGAATTGATTAAATGTTAATATAGATATTTTGTGCTATTTCTGCATTCTAGAGTCATATTACTGTAGACACAAGTAGCATAAGTATTATTTCAAACAGGATAAATACTTATGATGGGAGTGCCTAATGAGAAATTGTGTCCAGAGTAAACCTGGAAAAATTATTAAGATGACAAAAAGCACTTGTAATAAAGGTAAAAAAAGCAAGATTTTTCTACGATCCAAAGCAGTTCTGGCCACCGTAACAGAATTTTTTTTTTTTTTAAATAAACATAAAACTTCTGGAATTCTTAATGAAATGTACCTTTATTTGTTTTCTTCCTTCTTTCTTCTCAATTGTTAATGCAACTTGCCTAACTTTTCTGTTCAGTTCAGAGCCTTTACCCTTAACTTCATCAGACTCTGCTATTTCAGGATAATGTTGTTTCTAGAAAACAAGGAAATGCAAATCCTGAAGTCACACTTTATCCTACACAACTCTTTTCAGATCTAGCACAGCTAATAATCGTTGTAGATAAATCAACTTTTACAAATACATAGCAGAACTTATTAAAATGATTATGTATAGAATCACAGAATAATTTAGGGGACTGAAGCCAAATCTTCTGCTCAAAACAGGGTTGACACTGAACTGGTTGCACAGGGCTTTGTCCACCTGGGTCTTAAAAACCTCTGAATACAGAGATTTCCCCCATCTCTCTGGGAAACCTGCTCCAATGCTTGACTGCCCTCACAGTGAAAAACTTCTTCCTTATAGCAAGTGTGAAACTCTCCTCTTCGAATTTATGTTACTGCCATGCACCTCTATAAAGGGCCTGATTCTGCCTCCTTAATAACTTCCCCTGAGGTATTGGAGGGCTACTGTTAGATCCCTCTGATGCTTTTTTTCTCCAGCCTGAACAAGTCCAATTACCTTAGCCTCTCCTCCAGGGCAAGTGCTTCAGCCCCCTATCTTGGCAGCTCTCCACTGGACTTGCTCAATTTCATCAATAACTTTCTTGTCTGCAATAGCACAAAACTGGACACAATATTCTAGATATGGCCTAACAAGTATCAAGAACAGGGGAATAATGACCTCTCTCTTGATCTACTGTAGATCTATATGTAGGCTATACGCTTGTTAGTATAGCTCAGCTTGCTGTTAGCCTTCATTGATGCCAAGGTCACTACTTATCTTAAACTTTTTTTCTACCATGACCCCCAGCTACTTTTTAGCAGAGCAAATTGCAGCCATTTAGTCTCCTGCCTGTCCCACTGCCTAGGGTTAATCCATCCCAGATGCATGACTTAAAAGTTATCCTTCTTGAATTATTATATTTTAAAGTATTTAAGAATTTAACAGAGGTGCAGTTAAGCATAAGACTCAGAATTGCAGGAAACAGTTCAAAGAAACAAGAAAAACAAGAGCTGAGAATATCAAAACCACCAATACAAGTCTCAGCACATACGTCTGAATTAAAGACCAGAAACAGCATGATGTTTATGAAGGATATCATTGCAGACACATCGCAACACACCCAAGAACAGCATTAGCTCTAAAACTGCCTCAAAATGCCATATGAACTCAACAACTTTCTATGACTTTAAGATACATGGGATATAATACCAACTTTGAGCAGGTATTTTATGGAAAGTATCAGAATACTTTTCAGAATATTGCTTTCCAAGTTTTGTTAAAGCCCACTCTAAACAAATATATTCAGGTAAAGAGGCAAAGACTGCATTGCCTTATTGCTCTAAACATACTGAAAAAAATCAACAGTTCAAAGCAAAATGTATTTAAACATTTCTGGGCTGACAATACCGGTAAGAGCTTTGCAAATTTCCAGAAAACAGGCACAGAACTTACATAGTTTGTCCAGTCACAAAGCTGGGTATAAAACTTTTTCTTTTCCTATCATTCGAAGTCACAGCCTCTATCCAATAGATATCATGTTCATTTATAATTATGTTCTTTCAGATGCTTTACACTAAAAGGATGGAACAACTTCTTCATTGATCCAGTTCTTTAAGATAATACAAAATTTAGCCAAAAACCTACTTCTAGTCAATTTTTCTAGTCCATCCAGAGGGACCTGGACAAGCTCAAGGAATGGGCCAGTGTGAACTTCATGAGGTTCAACATGGCCAAGTACAGGGACCTGCACCTGGGTTGGGGCAATCTCTGGTATCAGTACAGGCTGGGGGTGAAGGGATTGAGAGCAGCCCTGCTGAGAAGGACTTGGGGGTACTGCTGGATGGAAAGCTGGACATGAGCTGGCAATGTGTGCTCGTAGCCCAGAAGGCCAACCGTATCCTGGGCTGCATCCAAAGCAGCGTGGCCAGCAGGCGAAGGGAGGGGATTCTGCCCCTCTACTCTGCTCTGGTGAGACCCCCAGCTGGAGTCCTGCATCCTGCTCTGGAGCCCTCAGCACAGGAAAGACATGGACCTGTTGGAGAGGGTCCAGAGCAGGGCCACGAAGATGATCAGAGGGATGGAATACCTCTCATATGAGGATAGGCTGAGAGAGTTGGCCCCTTGTTCAGCCTGGAGAAGAGAAGGCTCTGGGGAGACCTGATTGCAGCCTTCCAGTACTTAAAGAGGGCTTCTGAGAAAGATGGGGACAGACTTTTTAGCAGGGCCTGTAGCAACAGGACAAGGGGTAATGGTTTTAAACTAAAAGAGGGCAGATTTAGACTAGATAGAAGGAAGAAATTTTTCTCAATGTGGATGGTGAAACACTGGCACAGGTTGCCCAGAGAGGTGCCCCATCCCTGGAAACCTTACGGTCAGGTTGGACAGAGCTCTGAGCAACCTGGTCTAGTTGAAGATGTCCCTGCTCATTGCAGAGGGGTTGGACTAGATGACCTTAAATGTCCCTTCCAACCCTATGATTCTATGAATTTTAGCTATAGATTTCACTATTGGCATTACTGGTCAACCAAAACAGAACGAACTAAAATCTTAGCGTCAGCAATGGCCAGGCATACACAGTCATAGAACTGAATGACATTGAATAAAATTCACATTATTGATAAGACGATTTTTAAATCCATTTATCAGAGCATAAACCAAGTTGCATGGTTGCAACACAAACACATACTTTTTCACAAAAGTTTATGTAACGTCTTTTTTTCTTTAATCATAATATTACTAGCACATTCTCTACTTAAATTAATACATAAAAAACAAAACAAAACAAATCTTTAGTCTAAAAACTTACCAGGTATGCCAGTCTATGCTTGGAACCACAAACATGCATGAACATGTTACTCAGTCCTGTTTTACAGTGGCACAGTTGGCATTCATAGAGAAAAGGGAAATTGTCTTTTGATCGGTATTCAATTATATAATTAAGTCCTGTATTGATTAAAAAAAAGTTAGGAAATTTGATGTTTGCTGAAACAAATAATCAGTGCTAGTTACAAAAGAAACATTAAAGGAAACTATTAGTGTTGCATGCCAAACATGATTTTCAGAGATTTTTGTCCAAGGTTTTCAGAACCACCATTATTTTGCTCTTTTATCTTTTGGGTCTCTAGACTTCCTCAACACCAAAGTTGCAAAACTGAATTTCTTTGAGATACCTTATATTTACCACATAGAACTTGACAATTTTTTTTTAAATCACCTAAAAATTAATAGCAACAATTCTTTTGTAACTATTTAGAAGCGAATGCATTTTAATACATGCCTTGTAGTTATTCCTCCTGTCCGCTCCACTCTCCCTTCCCTTCACATGACTGGCAGTTAAATTGCAAAGAACAATAACAGTCATTTAAGTCAAAGTTCCTTCCTGTCATATTACCTTAGATTGTTTCTAGAGCATGCTTTCAACCTGTGGTATCTACCCTAATCAAAAATATTCCAGGCCAAATCCAATGATTTTGTCACTAAGATCAGTCACTTTCATACCATACTATTAGGTACTCAATGTAAACTTACTAAGATTTTATTACACATTATCTAATTTTTACATTTTAAAAAAATTACTCAATACTCTTTAAAGGTAAGTATCACACAAACAAACAGTTATGGTATTAAAAACCCTCACCAAGTGCAGGTTCTGAATCTTTACACGTATTAAGCTGTTCTTCCAAGGTCTGTCCGTGAAACCTCTCTGGCTCAGTTTGCACTGTAAGGTAAAATCAATTTCATGTAATCCCACACCATCCATCTATCAATCAGTCTTCAAAGTCTCAAGTCACATCACAAAAACTCTCCAAAATGAAATGAACTCCTGAATTTCACCTTTGGCCTAGAGAAAATATGCTGAGAAATTCACATTCAAGTGAATCCGTGCTCATATATGGCCCAACATCACAAATTAAGTCAGTTATTGAAAAACATTATCCTCCCCAATCCTATTTTAAATCTTTTTATAGCATTTAGTTTGCAAATATTGTTTTAAGTATTATTACAAAATATTACTGCAGATGGAAAATACAATGAACAGAAATTCTGAATGACCTGCTAAGGTCCAGACATCACTTGTAACGCTGTACCTCAAAACTTTTTATTTCTCCTTCTTTTCTTTTTCTTCTTTTTTCATTAAATATCCTTACCATAATCAGGAAGTTTTACAGGTGTTTTCACTTGCTCCCCTGAGCCACTTGCAGTTTTAACTAAATAAAAACAAACCAGAAGTGGAAATAAAATTGTAAATACGAAAACCAATTTGGTATGATAATGGATTTTTTTTAAAGAAAACTCTTTGAGCTTTTGCTGACACAAGTATAATAAGCTATGTTTAGTTTTCAATGGTACTATGAGATGTTTTTTGGCAAAAAATGGTCAAAAAACATTTACAACAAGCAATAACAAAGGTATTTAATGTCAGGCAATTCAACAAAGCAGACAGAGAGGATGACCAACCAAACCACTAGTTATTGCATGACATGTGTTCAAACACACATCACAAAATTATATTATTAAACAGTGGCTTAAATTGTAAGTAATTTTGTCTGTAATTGAATTTATACAGAAGATAACCTTCAACAAGGGAAAAGTGTGACAGATTCACCACAGTGCAAATATCTTTTATTCTATAATGAACAAAGCTTCATTTCATAAATTTCAGGACTACTCTATTCCAGTACATCACAGCAATTCAGTTTAAATCCGCTGAATTTGACATGCTTAAACTGCCAGCCCACACACTGCCTGCCAGGGCACTTGACTCAGCTCATAACCTTGCCATCTTTTTGAAAAGTTCTGCAGCTATCCTCTCCCCAGTCAAATATTTTTTTCTATACACATATAGCATGTGATAGGGCTGGGGCTGCCGAATAGAGATGACCACGTAACATGATCTGCCACTGAGGAACCTGGAGAGACATCTGTGCAAGATGAGATTCCGTGTATGGGAGCAGAATGCCAAGCATGCAAAGGAAGCAAGTTGCTATTCCTCGAATAGGGGCTTAATGCACTCACTGGATAGGACAAGAAAAGTAGAATTCCAGAAATTCAGAAAGCTCAGAATTTTACTGCATGGTAATAAATCAGGCAGTACCTGAAACATCGAGAGCTAATGGCAAATTTGATTTTTTCATCTCTTAAATGCCCCTCTCAACCCTGTCACTCTCCTGTTGCAAGTAATCTCTTACTAAAACATCAGATATTGATAAGAAGTTGAGCATAAGGCTTACAATAAACCCTAAATAGAACGTGGGAGTCGAAGGTTTCAACCTATACTACTGCATCAGAACAAGTCAAATATGCTTTGATTACAGAGATAATCCTCATGAAAATTTTTCCTGAGTATTTAAGTTACAAACTATATTGTGTTGACAACAGATGAAGCTTCCAGCTCATTCCTGCCAATTAGATTTTACTTAATACCAGCTGCATTACCACCAACCTTCTGAAATGATCTTAAGGAAAAGATCAGAAGAGGAAAAGAAACAAACTCTTATGAAGATAAACTTACAAAGACTCTACTAAGAGGTGTTATATTCTGGTCACTAGAACTCAAGTTTTTTAGTGGCAAACCAATCCTTTAAAAAAAAAAAAAAAGCAGCAGCAGAAATAAAAAGACATGATGACTGTCTGCCGATTCACCTCTAAACATTTCAGGGCATCCAGTAATTTAAGGGCATCCATTTCTCAGCATCTATCTGCTAAATATTTAATCACATAAATTTCCTTTACAGTCCATACAAAAATTCCCAGATTGGGTAGGTGCAATGACTATGTATAACTTGGGCCACAACTTTCAAATCAAATTCTAGGAGCAGTGCACTGTAGAAACCTGTAAATACATTTTGATGCCACATGAAACAGAAGTAGGAAAACAATTACGAACATAGTTAAACCTTCATTCTTTCTGGAACTAAAGCAGTTCATAAAGTCCTGGGGAAGGTTTAATGATATATTAAACCTATTAAAAGTACTTTGCTTCAGCTAATTAAGATATTTTTAATAAGCTCTTTTAAAAAAGAAATATAAAGTATATACAGAAAAAAGCATTTCTACATGCTTTAAGAAGCATAGTTTTTCAAAAAATATTTTAAATCTTGAAGGTCTCTAAGGTCTTGAAGTTTTTAAGGTTTCTCAAAACTTTAACGTAAGTGATTTGTAGTATTGTAGCTAGCGCTTTTTAACAAACTGTGCATACCTCTTGCTCATATTATTGATTGATTTCTGTAGGATTAGATAGTTATGCCATTAAAGAACACAAGACATGCACAAGTCTTGAGAAACCCTTTTTCTTTTTTGTTTCAAAACTACATTGGGGTGGGGAGAAAGAAAGGTGCACCTATAGAACAGAGTAGAAAGTAAAAAATCTTGCACTTACCGATGCCATGAGCTTTCAATGCTTCTTCAACCTAAGTTACCAAATCATCAATCAACAAGGAAGAAAGACAGACATTTACAATTGAAAAAAAAACCATAAATGGAAACATTTTATTATTTATAAAATAAGTTAGATTAACACCAACACCACAGATTATCTCAGGGGAATAGGTAATTACATGAAACTTGAAAGAGACATACATATTTTTCCCTAAATTGTCCATGATTTAAATAATTCCATTCTGCTTTTATTAACAGACATGTATTCTCATGTACTGTCTTTACTAATCCAGAATATGAGACACAAAGTTTTCTGATAGGACTAATGTACAAAACTAAGTTCTACTTTATTGCAGTAAACAAAATAGTAAAGCAACAAAACTAGCTAAATATCTGAAATTGCATGTTTTAATTCTACATTAAAAATTAGATTTCAAACCCATATTCTGTTACTAAATAAATCTGGAAAATCTGACAAAAGGGGCATTCAAAAACTGATCTTACCGTCTTGTGTTTGAATCCAAGGAAGTGAGTCTGCAAGTTTAATGCAGAAGCACACCAAATTTTGCAAATCTAGGTTAAAGAGAAGAAGTATTTCTAGCATTGCACACAAACCAACAGAAAAAAATACCACTCATATAAAAACAAAACAAATCTGCTATTGAAATGTCAGTATACGTAAGTTCTACAAAAGTACTACTCCTCCAAAGACAAAGAAAACTTCTAGAAGCTGCTTCAGTTTATGTGGCTCCAAGACCACCCAAACACAGCGTAATGAAAAGGAATCTCCACATTACATAAAAATTTCAGATGTCTCCAGACCCCTGCAGCTATCTCATAGCATATTTTTGTGTGGATAAGTAAAGACAGATCGAAAATCTTCCTCACACACTATTAACCAAGTCTGAACCAGAGGCAAGGCATAACTGTCACAAGCCAAGACACCTGTCTAAGATGAGCCAGTTGTCCTCAGCGCTGCATCCAGACTAACACACTTACTCTCATCAGTTTGGGGACTGCCTCACCACACACGTATGAAGTTTTCCAATCACACCTGGTTTATGCCTGGGCCGGTTCAGGACAGGAGCAGATTTAGTTTAAACTCATATGAATGAACATAGGCAGTCCAAATATTTTCTCCTCCTCTAAAAAAACCCAAGATGCTTAAAAACGATAGCAATACACCTGAGAACCGGATAAATTAGGATGGATTCTTTTCTGAACAGGAGCTGCAGTTTAATCTCCCACTTTAAAAGAATTCCTTTATTTATTTAAATATAATATCATTAAAATTATTCAAGTTAATAAGTTGGTTCCTGACACACATCCAAGTCAAACACGTCAAAGACAGTAATTAAGTTCAACTATTTATCAATTTTGGTCAAGAGAAAAAAAAAATTAAAAGCTCACACTTGGTTTAGTCCAACTCTGTTCTACCAAAATTATTTTGTATTAGTTACAGTTTTCATTAAGGAATACTTACATTGCAGTAGAAAGGGTTTACTTGCTTCTTTATCTCAGCTTCAGGGTCCATATCGAACCTTTACATGACAAGGAAACTCTAGGCAAATTGCAAGAAGATTGCAAACTACTATTTTAGCTTCACAAAACCATTCATATCCTTGTTCCGCCTATTTAAGAGCCACGCATATTCCAATTTTAATTTGTGCCTCCCCTCCAGTTACATTCAACCTTTCAGTCTCCAGTCTAATGACCATATTTTTAACTTGAGAGCAAAAGTACAGCGTGGAAAGAAACGATTCTTCCCCAAGAGTTTCCCCTCAGGAAAAGCAAAGCCACCAGAAGATTACGCACACCCCGAAACAAAACTAATGCAAACTATTCCAAGCTCTCTCCGTTCTTTCGAGGGACTGAAATGCGCGCATGGGCCGGGAGGGATGACTCACAGCGGCAGCAGCCAGGCATGCAGAGCCCCAAGTGCGCGCTTGTAAGAACACGGTCGGGTTTTGGCAAGAAAAGCACGGTCCCACTCCGGACCGCGGAGGATTGGGGTGTGGAGCCGAAGGTACAAACCCCACGTGAACCGAGGCACCGAGGAAGCAGGCCCGCCCCGCACGAGGCGGGAAAGCGGCCTGGCCGACACCGCCAGCTCCGCCGGGGAGGGGGGGGCGGGGGTACAGGGACGGACACCTGCTCTCGCACGGAGCCAGGAGACGGCCGGGCCGCCGCTGCATCCGACTTACCCCGGCCCGAGACCGGGCAGTGCCCGGTAGAGCCGAGACAGCCGGCACCCACAGCGGCCACCGGCACTCCCCGCTGCCGCACCGGCTCCCCCGCACCCCCCCAAGAGAGGGGTGGGTGACTCTGCGCCGCGGCGGCTTCCCCGCTCCTCCTCAGGCAACCGCGGAGAGGAGGGGACTGAGGGAGAGCCAACGCGCGCGCCTTCCGCCAGCCGCTCGCGCGCGCCCGCCGTTACCCTCCCAAACCGCCGCCGCCGCCGCTACCAGGCGGGCAGGAACTGCGTCACGCAAGGCGCGGAAGGGGCGCGGGAGCCCGGGTACGGTGCAGTAGCCAGGACCCGGAGCTCCGCGCTGGCGGGAGGAGGCGGGGAGCGGCGGCAGAACGGCGCAGCACCCCCCAGCCCTCCTTCCCCAGCCGCCGCTGGGGGCGCTGGCGCACAGGCGCGTCGCTCCGCCGAGCGCTGTCGGAGGTAAAGCCCGAGCTGGCGTCGCCTGCCGCTGCACCGGGACGGACGGACACGCAGGCGGGGTGGGGAACCCCCACCACCCCCCACTCCGCAGCGGGGCCGCCGGGTGCCGAGCTAGCGACGTGCGGCCCGGGAGCTCCGCCCGTGGGCCCGCGCCAGGTGCAAGCGGGGCCGCCCACCCCCTTCCTGGCGGCCGCTGGGTGTTTGCACGTCGCTCCCCAGAACACGCATACCCGCCCCGCAGCGCCGCCGCACCTGAAGGAGCCGGGTCCCCTGGGACAGTTCGGCACCGCGAGTGCCACCTCCCGCCCTCTCCCGTGGGAGAGGCCGGTGCCGCGCCCCCTGTCCTCTGGAGCGGCGGGAATCCAGCGCGGGGTTTGCGGGGAGCTGAGGGAGTGCCGGCGACCTGCCGGCGAGGAGGTGCGGGAGGCAGGCCCGGCCGCCCGGCGCGGGGGGGGGGGCGGAGGGGAGGGGAGGAGGGGAGCCGGCGGCGGCTCTCGGCGGCGCTTTGTTACGAGAAGGGAGAAAGCAGGGGCTGCAGGGTGGGGTTGTCCCCGCCGACGCCGCAGAGCGCGGTCTCCGCGGGCGCCGGGTGACAGCCTGACCGTTTGCCGTTCCTCCTGCCGCGGCAGATGTCCCTGGATCCGCGCCGCAGCCGCAGCCTGCATGCCCGCCCTGGGTGGAGCGGTCGTCTTTGTCGAGCCGGGACCCGCTCTCCTTTCTTGTTCAAGCTGCAGAGGAGCTTAGCGAGGAAATAAAAACAAGCTCGAGTTAATGTTTGAGAAGTTCGGGTGGAGGAGAGTCCGGTAGGATGCCTGTTTATGCCTGTTTTTGATGAATTTCAGACAATCGTTCGAAATAGCAACCTGCGTCCATTACCTTTCTTTGCACAAACTGCTTTGGATGTCCTCCATAGGTAGCGGGGTGACCCGCTCAAAATGTATCTATGTGTGTGTTTATAGAACGTAATATTATATATCTATTTAAAAAATACATCGGTGTGTATATGCATATAAAAATTGCCAGGAGAAATTTAGGCAAAGTACTGTGAATTTTTACTAAGAGACTATTTTGCTCATTTGCTGGATGATCCATTCTAACTATTAATTTGTGTTTTAAAAGATGGGGGGGGGAAGCACCCAAAGGTTTTTGGTTTGTTTTTTTTTTTTAAACCTGACTATATGTAACACAATTTTCATGTAGATTTCATTCATATTCATGTCATATCACTAAATACCTAGTGATTTCAAGTCTCAAAGTAGACAGGGTCAAGCCTGGAACACTGATGGAAGCTCTGTGAGGAACACCTAACATCTGAGGAAGGAGGACACTGTTTACTGCTGATTCTGTCATCCAAACGAAAGATAAACCTGTTGTTGTGACTGCTTTGGTGATTCCATTCCCATGCCTTCCTTTCACCCTCAAACACTGGATGAAAAGGACAGAATTATGATTGATTTCCAATGCTGTTAATTACTGACTATGCTTAAAGCTTCATCTGTGATTTAAGTTGGATAAACAAATTTTCTTTTTTTCAGTAATTAACTATTTCTGGTAGTAATCCTGTTGGCATTGGTAAATTAATTCAATTTTCACACCACAAGTGACAATAGTTTGCTAGCAAACAATGTTCTTTGGGTTTGGTTAGTGTAACCGTAATATTTGGGTTAAGTCTTCCACCATAACTTTCTCTTTGCATTTTCTCATGCCTAAAAAAATATTTCAGGGACTGAAAATGCTCATACATGCCAACCTGAAGTGATTTTTTTTTTTTTAATGGATTTCTTTACAACTGATTGGAGTTTGGGTGTGTGTTTAGGTGTGTGCAAGCAAAATAATACGTATATATGTATTTATGAACATATATGCACTTCTTCACTTGTGTAATTGTTTTTCAAGATATTCTTCCAGCAGATCACAGTGCATCGCTTATAGTATTTAAAAGAAGAACACAACATTTCAAAGTAAAAATCAGGAGTTGAAAGATATTTTGGTTATTTTAAAGTGATAAAGCTTTGTATGAGAGGACAAGTACTTAGGACACTAATTTGTTTTAAGGCAAGTTATTAATTGAGCCATGCCAGGAGACAATATTTAGGATAACCTACTTCCTTACGGCACATGTCTTAGAGCCTGGGCACCTGTAAGCGTGGGAGAAGCCTTCCATTCTTTGTTTCTTAGAATTTACTGTGCAACTGTCCTCATGTACCTACACATTCCCAAATCAATCTTGTTTGCTTTATGAGCTATACATGATAAACTCCTTCCATTTCAGCACAAATTCCTACATGCTAAATCATATCCTGGGCATATGTCCTGAAAGGATCTTTTAGCCTTGAAATGGAAATTGTTTGGGCTTGTGAGGGTCCTTTCTCGTATTCTGCAGAGGAGCCAGAGGGCTGCCAGAAGGTGATTGATATGCTTAAAGAAAAAGAGGTGAATCGAAATATATGGTGGTGTTTTGCTGCAACTCCTCAGTACTCTTGTTTTCTGATATCTCAGAGTGCTTTCTGTTCTATGTAATTGAAATTGAGCTTTAATATATAGAAGCAAGCAGGCTAAGTGTGTAAGAGCTTGAAAAGAATCTTCAAGAACTCTTTTCTTCTGTGTAGTAAGTACATTAAACTGCTTTCACCAGTTCTTGAGTTCTTTAATGCATCCTAGATCATAATCCTGTCTTTCATGGAAAGGACGCAAGTACATTGTGTATATGTAGGGGTTTGCTGTGGCTCCATCTATGGAAGATGGACTTTTATCGCAGTATATAGGTTGAGAATATGTATGAAGTCATATTTGGAAATGTTTTAAATATTTACTGGTATCAGTTGATCTCTGCCAGTTTGTGTAGCTAAATATTTATTAAAATTCATTTAGCACCCAGAATCCAGAAGTCCCAACTTTTTGAACTTAAGTTCAAAGGTACTTGAAAATCCATCATTCTTCTATTTAAAGGGATTTTCTACACATAAACATGTCATGATTTTTGGTCTGAGATTCTCACACCTTTTCAAAGCTAGAAATAAGATTTACATGCATCACTGGAAGGCAGAATCAGCCATTTCTGGTCACATGGAGTCTCTGATCCATTTTTTTTAAGGGTTGTAAGCTATTGGGCCTTATGACTTGCTGGTGGGACTGCTTTTCAATCCTGTTCCTTGGTGAAACTGAGGCTAAGACAGATTGAAGCATCAATATTTAGTCCCAAGAATTTCATTTCAGCAGCTGTCCAAAGCAGATCAATGGTTTGGAATGGTCCAATAAGTATATAAGATAAGTATGTAATAGATCAGTAGATGGAGTCTGTTTCTATATTAGGTCTCTCTTATTTTACATGTTTTGAGAGGTGTTTCATGGAACAAAGTTGCCAGTTTTCAGTATCTCTTTGTTAGGATGTCAATTTCCTGACTTTTTTCATATTTTTTAATTTATTTTTTATTTAAGGAACTTCTGAGGCAGATGTTCTCTTATGTCTATTAGACCTAGACATTATAATGATCGGTATGTGATACTTTCAAGTTTGTTTACATGCACTTAGTTTGTTCTGTGGGATTATGGGTGTTTAATAATTCCTGTCATCAACATGTGGGGCAACTAAGTTTTCACAGAAGGTAATAAATAACTTGATATAGTGTGATGGAGGAAATGGTGGATCAGGGAACTGTCTTCCTTACACATAGCCACCCAGCTCTCTTCTTCTTCCACCTTTTTCTTTCTTGCAAAATAAACAAGCTGTTCTTGCAAGCAGTAGGACTAATAAAGTCTGATTTCCTACAAATCTTTCCCTTTGTCCCCTAAACCCTGTCTGCTGTAAAAACTCCAGCTCTCCCATGCCCCCATGGCACCAGCAATTGGTAAGAGACAGCAGAACTGTGACTAGCCGGGAACCACATAGGTGCCGGCTATCCAGTCAGTACATGCCTGGTGATCATCCAGTTGAGCAGTGCCAGAAAGTACAAACTGCGTGTTTGTTGCCTGTTTTTCAGTAAGGGTACAAGTTAGCTACTGCTACTGACTTAACATACTTAGACTATCACTTATTTCTATTCACTTTGTTTCAGTTTTGGTAATCTAGGCTTTGTTCTACTGCCTCTTCTATTCTTTGACTCCTCTTCTTTGTTTTGCTGGGTTTTGTCATATTTTATGAGGTACTTGAGAAAGCTCCTGTTCTTATGTCAGAGCTGATTTCTTATTTTGATATTAGCTTGCCTGTTAGCTTTCTTTGTAAATCTAAGCAGTTACCTTCACTGAAAGAGATGAGAATAAGTGTAAAATATTAAGATATTTGGAGGAAAGGAATTACAAGGATGGTATGAAGATAGTGCTAGTGCAGCAGAGTTAAGGAAAAAATACTGAAAAGAGGAGATCTGGTGGTGACATCTATGGCATCTTCAAATAATGTTATGAGGGAAGTAGTGGACACAATGGGGAAAATACTAGAAAATCCTTTTTGGGTCCTAGAGAGTCCTAGACTGTTAGGAATATGAACCTGTTATAAAATATATTCCATCCCTGAGTTTTATTAAACCAGAAGAAATGTAAACTATGACGGCATTGCTCCCCCTTCTTCTACTTAACTATCTGGAAGTTTCTGCCCAAAATGTAAAAGTAATTGGGGCTATGCAATTATAGTGGGAGGGAATGGGGAGAGAAATGTGGAAAGTGAAAAGAAAAAACTACATTCTGCAGCACAGTCATGTGTTAATAATTCAAGGAAACACTGCTTTATTCTTTTTTTTTATGGCTAAGAATTCCCTGGTATCAGCTACCCTTTTCCTACTGTGTACGTAAGTCCTAGGCCTGAGAAGAGAGACAGTTGTTAACATGGCCTAAGTATATAGCAGTGGCTGTCTTGAGTGAGGCAAAAATTTTTTAGCTTGGGTGTTTGCTCCTGAGAGTGACCAGCAGTGCCAGACATGCCAAGTCAGCAGTAAAGGGCGAAGGACCTGTACCTTCAGAGCAGTTAGTTTCTGTCATTAGTTCATGTCTTCTTGCAACCCTTGCCTCTTCTCAGTATCGTAACACTAGTCAGGATCCTGCTGCCTGCTGGATGTCAGTCCAGGGGGGTTGAGCGTGGGTGGGGAACCAAACTGACAGAAGTCTTTAAAAAAGAACTTCTTGCTATCATTTCTCATAAAACTTTCAGATATTGTAGGGAGAGGGGAGAAATTTGTTATATGCAGTCAGCAAGGGTAGAAGAGGGCGTTTTGTGTACCAAAGGAAACCCAAACTCGCTGAAGGCAGTGTTAGACTTAAAACTGAAGCTCTCAAGGGCTGGATTTCTGAACGCTATGGCTGTAACGCAGTGCAGTGAATAGGAAAACAAGTTATTAAAAACAAGTTACTCAGTAATTTTAATACTGGGTATTTTGTGTCAAGACAAATTGTAACAAAGACAAGCTGCTCCTCATTATGGTATACTTCTGTAACTGTGTAGCCACTAAAGTGGCAACAGCATATAATTATACTATATCTTATCTGAATGTTTCATTATGTCAGCTAGAACTATTCACAAGCTCTTCTAGAAAATTAAGTGTGTTAGAGTCAGAAGTTATGCTTAGGAGTTACTTGCTGAAACACAATTTCTTGATACTGTAACCAGTTCTAATTTGTGCTTGTTTTTTGCTTTCAACATTGTTTTCATAGGATTTTTGGCTTCTTGGAGAAACAGTAGAAAATGCAAAACGAAATAATAAAGCCTGCTAAATACTTCTCAGAAGTGGAGAAGAGTGTGCTGCTTGCATTAGTTGAAAAATACAAATACGTGCTTGAATGTAAAAAAAGTGATGCAAGAACTATTGCTCTGAAACAACGTACCTGGCAAGCACTAGCTCATGAATATAATTCACAGCCCAGCGTATCACTGCGAGACTTCAAACAGTTAAAGAAATGCTGGGAAAATATCAAGGCACGGACAAAAAAGATAATGGCACATGAAAGGCGGGAGAAGGTAAAAAGAAGCATTAGTCCACTTATAAATACTCACATCATAGGGAAAGAGAAGATTGCCAGCATAATGCCTGAGCAAATGTACTTTTTGCAGAGCCCACCAGAAGAAGATTCTGAATATCAGCCTGATGCTTCTAGTCAAGGTATAAACGTTACTGTAATGATGCAAGTAGTATTGTTTTGTATGTGATTTTGCCAGTGATTCTCTTTCAGCAGTCTAAATCTCTCCACTTAGCTGTGACTGCTGGTTATAGAAAAGTAATTTCAGAACTATGATACTACAAGACTCCATGTATTTCCCTAGGCCCCCAGTAGTTAAAATGAGGTTTTACTCAATTTTTTTTCATCAGTTTTTGACATATCTGCTACTTTGTGGCAAGCATCACAGTAGCTATCATGATGGCTTTCTAGAGAACAGTCTCAAGGATATTTTGATCTTTTATAAGGTATTGTTTTGCTGGAAAAAGGTTATCCGAGCATTAAAAAAAAAAAAATACCAGCAGCAGCAAACTGATACACAATTGTCTGCTGCAAGAGTTCCCTGTAGGTCTTTCCTCCTTTGTTTTCAAGGACTACAAAGAGTACGTAGAGCTTTGGAGTCCACATTGGAGAATGGCCTTTTTCAAAAAGTTCATCTCTACATTCTTCTTTGTTTGGCAAGCATACGTAGAAGGAATAATCCAAAACCAGCAGGGAGGGTGGCTACAGTGGTTTCTTGAAAACTTTATTATGTCAAGATCGCACATAGAAGACTGTCCTTGCTCAAAAGACAACAGTAACTACATTGTTAGATAATGCTCTTACAACGTCTCTTTCATAATTGTATTTACCATAAGTAGTAATCAGGATTTGTAAAGGAATGTATTTTGAGACCGCTGTTTGCAGTGGTTACTATTTTATTCCATGAGTAGTTTCTCTTATTTCAGTGGAATTGGTAGAATCTTCTCAAAGTTAGAATAATGTCATTTTTTCCTAAAATTATACACCACGACACTTACAGCATGTACAGTAGTGATAAGGAAGGAATAAGTAGTATTCTTTCTAGTTTTACCCCAGTCTCTTGGTATTAATGTTGATGCAGCTCTTCACCTGATACTCAAATCTTTCATAAAAATATTGCAAGTCACATAAGGATTTGGCTTAAACAGCTGCATTAAGATTCAACTCCAAGCTCAGCCACCTGAATTTAAGCGTCCACTTATAAATGCCTACATTCACTTTAGTAATCTGAGCTCCCATTATAGCCATGGAGGTCTATCAACAGAGCCCAAAGCGGTTCAGTTCAGACCATTATGCCCTTAGTATTCTGTAACAGAATTTATGTAGTGGCTCCTGTACTACGAGCACAAGATTTAGATGTATACACCAATAACTGCATTATCACGACTTCGTGTTTCTTGAGGGAGAAGGAGGGAATACTAAAACACTTTTTCCTCTTATGTTTTGCAGAGTCATTTGTTGTCTCAAATAGAGAACTCTGTGATGAAGAGAAAGAGCTGGTACATTTCCCGGTATGTGAAGGTACCTCCCAATCCGAGCCTTCGTGTTCTGATGTCAGAATAGCAGCAGATAAGAACTACAGAAGTAAAGCATCTCAGGAAAGTGCTCTGAAAAAGATGCATGAGGAAGAACATCATCAGCAAATGTCAATTTTGCAACTGCAGTTAATCCAAATGAATGAAGTTCATGTGGCAAAAATACAGCAAATAGAAAGAGAGTGTGAGATGGCCGAAGAGGAGCACAGGATAAAAATGGAAGTGCTAAATAAAAAGAAAATGTATTGGGAGAGAAAACTGCAGACCATCACAAAAGAGTGGCCTGTATCATCCTTTAACAGACCCTTTCCTAATTCACCATAGAACATAAAGGGGCAGAGAATCAGTCTGACTGAGCACATTTATGAGTAATGCACACTGGAAAGAAGTCTTTTTTTAATGTGAATGTACAGTGATGGGATAGGTGCCCAGCTGATAGTGAACACACTTTAACTCTTAACGTTTAGAGAAACGGTGGTAGAGTCCACCAAGGGGAAAACAGTATTGTTCGTTTTTAGGTAGTTCTGATTTGTTTAACTTTCAGACATGCACAGTGTTCTAAAATGTGAACATATTTTCCCCTCTCAGAATACCCTAACATGCTTTTGAAATTTAAGGTACTCTGGGTATTCATACACTGAGTGTTCTTGAGAAAACTTAACAGCTTTAAACATCAGGTTATAGTGTTTATTTTTATTTCAATCTCTTCCTATCTACCATTTCCCAAATGAAGGCAAGGACTGGAGTTGCTCTCTGGTCTTGAGACAAAAGGTGGCTGACAGGTATTGGTTGGATTGGTATACTGGGGCTGAAGAAACAAACCTTGTCTCTAGTTAATATAGTTCACAACTTACTCTTCATAGAAGACGTGAAAATGAAGGAAGTAGCAAAAGGACCATTGTAGTAACTGAGCCCTTTGCTTGTGAAGAACAGTAATATTTTCCATCTGACTGACTGATTAAAAGAATGGTTGTAGACTGGACCTCGAGTTGTTTGAGCCTTGACCCTTAAGAATTTGGAAAGAAGGTGACTTCTTTCTCAAAAGCCATTGTGCTTATCTTCTCTTTTCCAGGCCCATCTTGTATCCAACTAGAATACCAAAACAGGAGCGTCGCATGCTCCTGCCAGCACTGTGTACTGTTCACCTGGAGTCATTCTGAAGGGAAGAGCTTTTTGACAATTTATAAAGCTCTTAAAATGTAGCAAGCCAGGCAGTCTATTGGCAATGTCTCCCTTTGTCTCCCTATGCAGTACTTGATG
The DNA here is from genome assembly GCF_964289735.1 of Phaethon aethereus. NCBI lineage: Eukaryota > Metazoa > Chordata > Aves > Phaethontiformes > Phaethontidae > Phaethon > Phaethon aethereus. Next base: position 69,089,682 of record NC_138582.1, read on the forward strand.
GAGTAGTGGGAGTATTTCAGCCTCTCCCTAGCTACAAGAAAAGACTAAGACTCACTCTCTTTACCTTCACATAGGCTGGGAAGCAGTTCAAGGCAATCATTGATGTCTTGGGGCGCTGTTCTCTTTTGTTCCATCCTGTATGTTATGGTAGTGTATTTCTTGCCCTTGCTGTCAGTGAGGGGTGATAGACATGATTTGTAAGAAAACATTTACATGAAGGTCCCCACAGAGTTTGGGGGCCTGGAACAGTAGATGGTAGGAAAGCACAAAAAAAGATAATCCTTCCCCAGGCAATCATTTAGTCTAGTGGGGAAAGGGTTAAGAAAACCTGAAAGACAGAACTCCACAAAGATTGATAAGAACTTCTGATGTTTGAAAAGCTGTTTTACAGGAAGATATACAACCATCATTTGAAGCAGTGAGAAAAATGGACAAAACCATAAATTTTCAGTGAGAAGCCTGAGTATCCCATTATTCAATAAAGTATTTTCAGATCATCATTCATGAGGGCAAGTCCATATAGTCAGCAACTTATTCAAATTAGTATATATTACAAAACATACATTCCCAGTTACACTCTCATCTTTTCCCTGGATGTTCTTTCTGGTGGTGTGAGTTTCTTTTGGTTTTGTTTTGGGGGTTTTTTTGTGTGTGTGTTTCTCTTTCTTGAATTGTTTTCCCTGCTGGTGATTCATCTTTGCAAGCACTGCCATTATCAGCCACACTACTCACTGTGGTTAACGCTGTGGTGCATGCACTGCTCTCTTCAACGTGCTAACAACAGCAATTGCAATGGGAGTGATTTCTTGCAACTTATATGACAGAGAAAAAAATAATTGCAGAGCTGCTGCAAGATCAAAAAAAATAGGCTGTGTATGAAAACTGAAGAGAGATCTTTTTGACAGCAAACTTAGTTTCCTTATAAATTGTCTGTGTTAAGGAAGCACAGGACTTCTAAAGAAGGGTATAATTATGGACACTTTTTTCTGCTGAATGGGAACACTGTTGGAAGGTAGGAAAATGATGTATAATAGCAATAGAGGCAAAAGAAAGAAGTAAGCAGGAATGAGGACCTTTTTGTTCTGAGGTTGCATTCTTTGGTGTGTCAGAGTTATTTGAGCAGTTACGACAATTGTTCAGGCACCATCTAGAAAAAAGAATGGGAAAGACATTTCTTTTAACTAATGATGGGATTCCTTCCACACTGCTTCTAAGTGAAAGTAATTTGAAACTATGAAATTGAAATTATGTCTGTTAAGGTGTCAAAAGGTGACGAATGGAGACAATTTCAGCACTGTGAAGAGAGCAAGGACGGTGAGACAATCCAGGTCTAGGTAGCCCTGTGAGAAGGTATGGAATAGTCCAGGGAGACTCTCATGATATGTGAGATAAAGGTAGTTTTGACTCCTGAAAGTTATACCATTGCTCATGAAAGATTGTTTTATTTTTATATTAAAAAATAATTTAAAATATGCATGTTTTCAGACTGTACTAAGTGGGCAATGCCTTGCATTTTGCTATATATTCTTATTCTGAGACCAAAAGTTACAGTTCTTAAGCTGAGCAATAGACCCTTTTAATTCAGCTTCTATTTAAAAGAAAGAAGATCACGAAAGAAAAACTAGAAAGAGACAAGATGAAGATATGAAAGAAAGAATGATCAGTACACACATAGAGGAAGAATGGGAGTGCCACACCTAAAGACAGAAGATTCTTTTGTGGTACAGGCAATACATGGCTTATTCATGACACAGGCTTTTGCCTTCCCATCTGTGGCTGACTGTTGGTTGTGCTAAGGTTGGGTGATAGACACAGAAAAATGCAAAAGATCAAGGTGAAGTAATGTGTCTCCTCGGCAGGCTTTGGCTTCTCCATCTAAAGGCTTTATAAAATGATTGGTGTGGTGGAGTTATTTAAACTTGAGAAATGTGGCTTTTACAATTTTTTTTTTGCAATTACTTCCTCTGGTATTAGAATTTATGTTTTCTTTTGTTCAACTTTTCTTATATGTAATATAGCCATCTCAGACAAGATGTCCATTTGTTCCTCTCCTTTTTTTTCTGGCTTACATCATTCAGATGCTTTCACATAATTGTGTTTTCCTATTAACCATTTCGCCAAGCTATGTAGGCATTTTCCCAAGGTTTTTTCATAGATAAAATACAATTGGTTTTGTATAAAAAAATCTGGGTTTGTTATACAAGTTGTTGGCAAGAATGAACTTAAAAGATACACTGAGCAAAGTGATCCTTGCTTAACTCCATAAGAGAAAATACATACCAATCATATAGCAGCCATTGTTCTCAGCCTCTATGTTCTTATGAAGAGAAACTATGACCTTCTAGGCAAGGTGTGGTGAATTCTTTTATGCTCCCCAAAATGACACTAGCCTGGCTCCAAGTGCTGTCTCTCCTTGGAGATCATCTAAGTTGTAATCTGATATAATCTTTTTTATTTGTTGATTTTTTTTCTCCTGCATTTCTTCCTTATGTCTGTGTTCCCCCTTATTTTTTTAACCAGCAATACGAGCAGGGATTTCATCCAGAGCTATGTGTTTCGCTCTTTACTTTCTCTTGCCCAAATTGCCTATATCACAACATTTGAGCATGAAATGGGTGCTCCTCAGTTACCGTCTTCCCTTCCACAGAAAGCATGGTTAGTTAGCCTTTTCTACACAGCTGCCCATGCATTCTGGATTCTGCGCACTGGCTAGGAGACATATTAGTGGATTTTGAAGAGAGGTTAGTATAGAGAAAAGGCTGTATAGAGAAGAGCACTTTCTCCATTCCAGCTCTGTGTAATTCTGGGAGGACAGTCTCTGACTTACAAAGTCATTCATCATTATCAGAGCTAATGCAGGAACTAGGGTTGTTTAGCCTGGAGAAGAGGAGGCTGAGAGGAGACCTTATCGCTCTCTACAACTACCTGAAAGGAGGTTGTAGTGAGGTGGGTGTTGGTTTCTTCTCCCAAGTAACAAGCGATAGGACAAGAGGAAATGGCCTCAAGTTGCACCAGGGGAGGTTTACACTGGATATAAGGAAAAATTTCTTCACTGAAAGGATTGTCAAGCATTGGACCAGGCTGCCCAGGGAGGTGGTGGAGTCACCATCCCTGGAGGTATTTAAAAGACTTGTAGATGTGGTGCTGAGGGACATGGTTTAGTGATGGACTTGGCAGTGTTAGATTAACAGCTGGACTTGATAATCTTAAAGGTCTTTTCCAACCTAAATGATTCTATGATTCTATGCTGAGGCTGTGTCACTGGAACTGAGTCTTCATAAATACTTGGGGTTCTGCAGAGGTTAGGTTTGGGGTGTCCTGATAATAAAGTTCCTTCTTTCTAGGTAGTGGAACTGTCTCAGTGGAAGATTTTCACAGATGTTTCCTCATCTCAAGGCTATTACCTCGACAAAGAAATAACCTATCGTGCAATCTATTATACCACTTCTTTCAATCCCGAGGCTGCTCTGTCTGGGAGCAGGGTCAGGGTCAGACAAGGGTCTTGCTGCTTGCCACAAATCCTCTCTGCGACACTCCTGGCTACACTGTGGAGGTGTGTTTAGCCAGGGCTGAAAGACACAGCGCTCCTGGCCAGCCGTTGCTCAGAGAAGTGGTCCTTACAGAGCGGGTGCAGCTGGTGTGGCTGAGCTCAGCGCTCGGACCGCAAGGCTGAAATAGTCCTGTTTCAGCCCCGTGACCAGAGAAAGGAAGGATGGTTCAGGGCTACCATTTTCTGAGTCATACCACACCTAGTGCAGCTGAGGACATAGTCCCGAACTTTGTTTAATGATCATTTATCTTTGTGTGTTTCCAATACCAAATTTTAGCAGTCTCCCAAGGATTTGTATGATTACATAGGTGTTTTTCAATTATCTTTTGCAGAATATTTTTTTGCCAGTTGTAGTTACAGTGACTTTTATAATCTGTCCTCCTCCTTCTTCCCCATTTGCATTATAATGTTTCCAGTTTCACTCTGAATCTCTGAATGTGGTTACAGTCTATACAACCCCACATCCGTGCCGTATCATATTTTCAGGTATTTTTCTCATGATGATGCTGAAATGATAAACTGCTACAGATTTATATATTGTTACTTTGGAGGTAGGGGAATTACATATAAATCTTAAAATGACATTTTAATTATATTTTTTCCAGGCAAGTCCCTTACAAGTAGTCCTGTGATTTCATATTTTAAGCTAGCTTGCTCAAAGCTATTTTTATAAGACTGATGCATCTTAGCTGTTTTCATAAGATAATTGTCTGTCTTTTTGCATTATTTTTCTTTTTCTTCTCAAAGCATCTGACTGTAAACTCACACATCATCACTCTTACTAAACTTTTTCTCTAGTTAGATATTCAGAAGCATTTCCATGCAAAGTGAGTACTAAAGCATACCAAAATTAATACATTTAGGCTAATAAAATAAACCAAGTAACAAGATGATAAGAGAATAGCAGGGACTGTTAATACAATTTAAAAAACATTACAGAGGACAGCTCTGTACATTTGATAAAAGGAAAGAAGGCAATTGGTTGCCATCTATAAAAACAGGATAATAATGTATTTTTACAGTGAAAGCAAGCAGTGATCTCTGTTTCCAGTATCACAGATTAACTTCTGTGTTGCTGATTTACAAGGAGATTTGCTTCTTAGAATTTTTGGTGGTAGTGGTGGTCATAGAACTACATAAAACAGCTTGATTCCCTCATATGTAAAGAAGGCACACAGAGAAACATGGGCAGATTTCTGGGCCTAAAACAAGAGCAATAAAATAGAAAAGCACTACAGTACTACAGCTGTGGTTCTGAACATTTTACTATTCTGGTGGTGAAGGGATTAGGAATCTCACATCATCAGTCACGTTAATAACAGTGAACAAATTAAAGACTTGAAAAGGCAAAAAAAAAAAAAGGTCTGGTATGGTTTTCAGAGCGAGTCAGAAGTGAAGACATCTCTTAGCTGTCCTAAGAGGTAGCACTGTCATGTATGTTGAACAAATCCCCCGCGTGGTCTTCACCTTCCCAGATTACTATTTCCTTTGAGACTCTTGGACACTTCCATCATACCAGGCACAGCTCCAAGTGCCTGACAATTAAGAAAAATAACTGTGTCAAGTAGGAATCCCAACAGGGTTATTAGACCTCACTCTTAACTAAACTGAAGCTGGACAATTTTCTGAGGCTGTGTTATCCAGACACGCATGCTACGCACTGCAGAAAGGCACGTGAAATTCGTCCAGTGCATAGTCTGCCAAATGACATAGGCTATACAGCAAGGAAAAGGAAAAGGTTTTCCACCGCATGGCTGTGGGTTATAAAACTGTTATATTCATGAGGGCATGTGGATGCATCTCACTGGATGGTCAACTCTTTAACAGTAAGAATCAAGAAGTATTTTTGCCAAATCTTCTAATTCATCCTAGTCTAGATTTTCCAATCTGTCAAAACAGTTACAGCACCAAAAAAAAAAAAAAAGGAGAAAAAAAAAAGAATTAAGCAGTTAAAATAGCTAGAAACAGCTGTTGCCTTCCTGATGAAAAGCTGGCTAGATAAAAAGCTACGCTATATATATATTTAGGGAAAGAACTCTCTAATGTAACAGAAATAAAGCAAGATAGATTTTTAGATAGTCCTTATTTAATTTACATGGGTTTTTTTAAAAATGTTGATTGAGATTGTTTATTTTTCCTTTTGTTATTTAGTCCAGCTGCAGAATAGTTGTGTGCTTCAGTTTCTGACCAAATGTTAGAGCACCTAATTAATCAAATTTGTTTGGCAAGAGAGTAGAGGTAGGTTTGCATTCAGCACTACTTCAGGTTGATGGTATTCCACTAGTCTTCAGATAGTACTTCTCAGATATAAGAGGCTGTTCTTGGACAGCCCTGAATCTGAAACTGGCATTATATGCCAGTTTAGTAGTAATTTATTATTTATATAGCACTAGCTGCTCAAGCTCTGTCCATTATTTGGTCACGTACAAACCTCTTCCCTTTTTTTAGAATTATGCTCTGAAATTATGTACTAAGCCACAAATGGACCAGTTGAATCACCTGTCTAAATTCCTGCCACACATTTTGTATCACAGTATAATGTGGGGGAAAAAACTCCTGCTTCTGTTTAATTGTGGAATTCTGAAATTTTGACCTCTTACTCTCACCAAAGCTTTGCTAAAAATTGTTTTGTTCTATTAGGCACCTACATGTTTCCGCAGAACCATCCTTCAACCCAATGAGCCACATGGCTTTATAACACTTGAATACCAAGCCTGTGGACTATATGAAGCCTGAGTTGACACACACACAATAAATTCCATTTATCTGAAAAAGATCTTGTAAAGGCTCTCACATACTGCAACTCTGAAAAGAACAAATTAGGAAGGTGATGTGATGGATTTGGTATTTAAACCAGGGCAGAAATTTTGGCAGGCTGGGAGTTATCAGTGCTGACCTAATAGAGAGGTTCAACCTCTGCTTAAGGAACAATAATGTCCAATCCAAATATTGCCTTAACTCCAACTTTCTGTCTAAAATGAGTTGTAGTGAGAAGTCCTTGCCAAATAAAGCAACATTAGTTTCCAAAATGCACTTGTTTTGCTTTCAATTCCTGGCTTGCATGAGGGCTCTGAGGCCAGACTGGGCGTTAGGTTGCACTCTGTTGGTGGCTGATAGCATCTGAAGAAGACTTCCCATACTGATTTTGTCCTGTTCCTCTTGTATGCAACAGTCCTACTTGGATGCACTTAGTCATGCGGTGGTCCCAGTTGGACCATGGCGAGAGGCTCACGTTCTCACCAAATCAGCGGTGGTGGATGAATTTGAACAAAAAATTAGGGGCTTTGGCCAGCAGGAACAACCGTCATTGCTACCTGTGTCACTGAGGTGCCTTGTCACACTGGTAAGGTGGCAAATTGAGAGGTATAATCAATAAAGGATCGCAATGGTACACGGTCTCAGCCAATTACAACACTATCTTCTGAGGAAAATCTTGCTTTTATTCCTCTTGTAGACTGACGAATTGATCTCTTCCTTCCAGTTTATACTTCCACAGTCCCGCTGAAGACAATACATCCCTCTACATGTTGCCGCAGGCTTGAGAGATAAGTGTAGATCTTTGTTCTCATTCTGGTCCAAATGCCACAGCTACCAATGCTGCTTCTGTAAATCCAGCATGAGCGCACTGTCAGGGAGCCAGGCTGGGAAAGTCAGGCACGGTAAAAGACTGGCTTAACCTTAAGTCCTTCTCTTACACACAGCATGAACATGAGTGGCTCAAGCCCCACGGCACAGCAAACTCAAGCCCACACCTCATCGCAACTTAAAATGCGAGTATGGACATAGTAACAGCAGTGGGTTACTTTAATGATCTGTAAAAACAGCTTTGGGAGGTAAGCAATTGTTTTTTTAAATTGTTATATATTAAAATCTTCCAAATCATGGGACAGGTTGAAATTATGCCATCAATGTTCAACTACCAAGAGCAATAAATTAACACAGCTTCAGTTCAACAGATTCAGTTTTCTGTTAGGATGTGGTTAACTGGTATGGTTAATACACCACACAGGCATGCTCTCACCTTTCTTTCTTGTAAAATCTTTGCTACTTCCATCAAATTTGTTCACATTCTTAATTAAAAAAATAAAGCCAGCTATGTTAATCCATCCCCAGTTAGATATATACATAAATTCAACCAAATGAACAATACATAATATATTTTTCTAATATTTTATGTTTTCAGCTATATGTGGGCTTTTGTGTTTGTTTATGCTTTCCACCTTTTTTTTTTTTTTTTTTTTTTGCTGAAGAGTCTAAGGTTAAATAATGAGAGATCTGATCTTCAGCTTCTCAAGATGCAGATGTCCTGACATTGTAGATCCATACCAGAAAAAGTTCTGGTAATCCATAAATGCAAATACAGAGATATTCTGCTCCACTCTACTTCCCAGAGAACTAGAAGGCATAGCCCTAATAATATCTTTCTCTTTGTGGTTGTGTTTCTAAACTTCCAGTCACCACGTGTACAAGCTCTTTCGCCACCAACTAACATCTGGCATCACTACTGTAGTTACAGGGCCTGTTTTTCAGGGGTGCTAATCCACTATCTTCAGCAGGAGTCACAGCAAGCCAGGACTTCTGGGCGAAATGGGCTCTAGAAACCATGGATGGGATTTTCAACAGCGCATGTTGGTTACATTTTCAGATCCCACCAATTCCCAGGGAGCACTGGAGCCCTGCTTCCCCTGGGCATCTTCTGGAATTTCCAACCTACTCAACTATGAGGAAAAAAAATACAGTTTTTGCTTAACAAAAGCAATCACATAATGGTTTTCTTTAACATTTTTTCTTCCTGTAATTTTTGAGTGACTCATATTGTTAAGTAAGAACCTCTCTTTTCCAAAAATCCATGCTGTTTAACAGAAATATTTTTACAATACTCAAGAAACAAAAACTCTTTAAGCGATAATTTATTTCCAAACCTGTTATCGCCATCTCTTCGGAACCGATCTCTATCAGTACATCATGTTGGCCATGTTTTGAGACATCTTATTGGCCAGGTTTTTAGAAGTCTTATCTTTCTAAAGTGAAAAACTAATTTTCACTTTAATTTGGCAATGACACCAGGTATTATTTGAGGTTGTTGCAAGAGATTCTCTCTCCACCATCACTTTTTCGTATCCTGCAGAATCTTCCCCTATTTTGCATGTACCTTCCATCAGCAGTGGAATTGCACATGAATTTCTTTGGTCAAGGAGACTGCAAGGATCCTCTGAAAACCTCTGAAAGTGGTGATCTTTCCACATGTTTTCAGGGGGCTCAGGATCACTGCAGTCTAAATGCAGAGGCACTGAACATAGGACCTCTAAAATATTGCCAGCACAAGAGCTTGAGAATCTCAAGAAGAAACTTGAATCTAGGCGCTCTTCTATGTCATTTTTGTATGAGTGGTCAAATAATTAGGAAACCACTCTTTCTTTACACCGTGTTGTATTTATTACGTGACATTAGATTCTGTTGTATTTTAACAATATATAAAATTACATTGTGCTGTGTTTGTGCTTATAGTTGGTGAGCATCTAAAATGGAACTAGCACTTAAGTACTGGGCTATTTGTCATAAGATACTTCAAAATGTATACACTCCTTCTGATACTAAATATTTTAACGGAGCATTAGATGGTATCTCTTGTGGTCTTTGCCTTTTATTAGCAAGAGTTTCCGGGTTTTCCTTTTTAAATTGCACTAAAAATATACATTACTTAAGATCTCCTTTTTAGCTACTAGGCTAATCTGATTTTCCTAGCATGGTGTCAGCCTCAGTCATCTCACTTGTTGTAAAGTGTTGGTTTAGTATTTTAGTGCCTCAAACACCACCAAAGCTGTTTCTGCCCTGCACGGAAGTAGCTTCTGGAGTTGCACCTTTAAACAATTTTTTTTTTCCTGTCATTTTTAAGTGATAAGTAATGCCCACATTATAGTTTGAATCTCTAAGGAGCTCACAGTATGTCCGAGTCCTTAGAAACATGAAGAATGGAGTTTTCATTATCTTTATTGTGTAGCTAATTTTTGTAGCAAATTCTTTGTTTTTCCTACAGAAAAAGTGAGTAAAAGGAGACAAAAGTAGGGCTCTAAAATGTATACTTTCTAACAGTTGTGGATGTATGAAATGCAACAAAAAGTACCACTGGAGGAAGAGACTCAATAATTGTCTAAGTGAGGGGAATCTACTGTATGTCTGAAACTCAGAGAGTACATAATAAGGATGATTAACTGTACATTTTAGTGCCTTTTTTCTTGTAAAATGTTTAATCATAAATTACAAAACATAAATAATTAATAATTTCTGAGAAAATGTATCTAAATATTGTTAATAGAAACTGTATATTCACAGAAAAGTCAATAAATCATCAACTATTGTTACACATTAATTAGATAAGATATTTCGCCTCCATTTTTTCAGAGTTGTTTTCAAATAATGTCATTTAATTTACAAGCAACTGTGCTATTTCTGCCTTTTAAACTAAAATCCACTCAACTGCTGTTGTGGTTTAACCCCAGCCATCAACTAAGACCCGCACAGCCACTTGCTCAGTCCCCCCAAGTAGGATGGGGGAGAGAATCGGAAGAGTAAAAGTGAGTTGAGATAAAGACAGTTTAATAGGTAAAGCAGAAGCCATGCACGCAAGCAAAGCAAAACAAGGAATTCATTCACCACTCCCCACGGGCAGGCAGGTGTTCAGCCATCTCCAGGGAAGCAGGGCTCCACTATGTGTAACCGTTACTTGGGAAGACAAATATCACCACTCCAAGCATCCCTCTTACTTCTTCCCCCAGCTTTATATGCTGAGCATGACGCCATATGGATGCAATAACCCTTTGGTCAGTTGCGGTCAGTGGTCCCAGCTGTGTCCCCTCCCAGCTTCCCGTGCACCCCACCCTGCTTGCTGGTGGGGTGGGGTGAGAGGCAGAAAAGGCCTTGACTCTGTGTAAGCACTGCTCAGCAGCAATGAAAACATTCCTGTATTATGAACACTGTTTTCAGCACGAATCCAGAACGTGGCCCCATACCAGCTTCTGTGAAGAAAACTAACTCTATCCCAGCCAAAACCAGCACAACTGCACAGATCAGAGAAACTCCTTCTCAGTTGTGCTGTCAAATTCTATGGGAGAAACTGTTATTTGTGAAGCTGTTGTATGTATTCTCCACAGAACTCTATATTTTGTATGATCAAAGGCTGATAGTCATGCGTTCCTCTGAAATGCTCGTCCTTTATGTCCATTGAGTAGATCGGATTTGAACCCGAGTTAAGCGCTAGCAGTTTGCTTCTGGGCAGCCTGTTTCAATCACTGATGGGCAATAAAAATATTTGGGTTCCTATTAAAAGCATCTTAACTATTAGCCAGAGCCTACATAGAAATCCAGGAAACTAAACCATGCTGTGACACATTCAAGAAAGTAAAAGTCTGTCCCACTCACAAACAGCAAGATGAACTGTGGGGTGTAAAAACCCATGAGGTTGCATGTTTCGAAGCAAGTGGAGGAGAGGGAGAACAAGGAGTGGATAAGGACAACCTGACCTTTCCCTTGCTTCTCTATGATTTGCTGTGCAGGCCTGTAGAACTGAAAGCCATGTTGGTACGGGACACTTGCCCACCAGTGTCCCACCTGCCTATCCCATGTGTAGAACTTTGTGGTGAATAGTACGATATCCAGAGGAACTGGGGCAAGACCTCAGAGGCAGCTTGGATTCATGTACATAAGACCATGCAAAAGCTGTTCTGGGTCAGGCCAGAACTCCATCTAATCCAGTATTCTGCCTGCAAAAGAGGCTAATAGCATCCGCCCAGCAAAAAGTAAAAATAAAAGCAAGCTTACGGTACTTCCATAGTATGTACTTCTTAATGTGGCAGATAGTTCATGAGACTGAAATGGTACCTCTGCATAGAATGACTTCTGAACCTATGTAAGCTATCAGTACCCATGTGTTCCACAGCTGAAATACATGCAGAGTGAAGAAATACCTTCCTTTATTTGTTCTCAAGCCAATTCCTGCTATTTTAGCTTGCTGCCCTATCTCTTCACATAGAACCTTGAGTTAGAAGCTCATAGGTCTTAAGACTGGTGCCTATCAGATAAGGATTAGAATAACTCAGTTGGTTTCTCTCACATCAACACAAGGTTGTTTTTCAATTCGTACAGGAAAATATCAGCAAATCTTTTCCAGTGCGCTTGATCAGAAGACAACAAATACTTTCATGAAATCTGAAAGACAAAAAAAGGGTAGCATAATTATGTATAAAAGTAGAGATGGAACATAATTTTATACTCTTCCAGCAGTCACTCTTCACTTAAAATAAGGTTGCTCCTTTTCTTTGCTAACTCATTTCAACAGGAAAGAACAGTTCCACTAAGTTAAAAAAGTCTTTGTGCTAAATGATTTCTTTGGGCCAGCAGGATGGTCCTTAGGCTTCAGCATCAAATCATTTCATCTTCCTGGAGACTTCCAGAATGTGACCACAGGACAGCGGAAGACAAGCTTGTGCACCTGAAGGCTTCTGTCTACAACCTTTGCCTTACCGCTGTTGATTCCTGAACAGAAGTAGCCAGGTTTGTGGCTGATTACACCACCAACCTCCGCAGTTTTTCCTTGTAATTGAATCTGAAAGATTCAGCATGTTTTGGCATAATCTGAATTTTTCTCACAGCTAATTTCAGTGCTCCTTGGAAAAGGTAAAGCCATAAATTAAAGGATCTCATATGACCAATTATTACAAACCTGACTAGCTCCCTGTAGGGGCAGTCACCGCCGTGCTGCCACCAGATCCCTTTAGTTTCTAAACCAGCTGGGTCGGGACAGGGTCCACACTTCATGCTCTTGGCGGTGAATTGAAGAGAACAACTCAAGCACAGTCTGCTTCAAAGCGGAAATAAATGTACATGTTGGCAGTAAGGGCATTATTTATCAAATAGAAGGAAACAAAAATGGGCAGTAACAAATATAGACAAGAAGATAATGAAGTTCAACAGTGATAAATGAAGCTAAACACAGGAGGAAAAGAAGTCTTGACCAGCAGAGCTAAATACAGAGAACGGATTTGAAAGGTGTACAAGACAGGGAACAAAAACACTTAAAAATTTAAAGTAAACCACCCAAAAATTTAAGGTATGTAATCCTATTACTATATGCCAATGGTAAACTGTTACTGATACAGAAAAGGCAAATGTTAAAATGAATAGTACCTTCTAATAGTATTTAGAAAGCAGCAAGATACTGGGTTTTGGTTGACAGCTGATTTGTCATATGAGGATGACAAAAAATGTCACAGTCCTTTCTACAGAAAGAGAGTGTCAGATTTCTGCTAGAGGGAAAGATGAGGTTTGGAGGGTTGGGTTTTTTTCTTTAGAATGCAGTGCAGGAAACCTGTACCAAGACTCCCAGAAATGATGGCTGACCACTACTCCTCAACTGGTACTCATCTCTAAAGACTGGGAAAATTCAGAAACCTGGAGAAACACTGATGGTTGCTAGTTGAGGAAAGGGCCATGTAGGGAAATCTGAATGTAACCAGTATCCCTTCCTCAGGGAAAAAAGAAATCTTATCAAATAGATCTGGTTTTGTTCTTAGACAAAGTCAGAAGTGTGATAAAAGAGATAACTGCGCTGATAAAAAACACATGGACATAGATAAATTCTTTACTTCACTCTAACATGATTTATAAAAAAGAAATGGTCCAAATTAAATGGCCTAAAAGCTGATTAATTTACAGGCATTAAAATGCTTGAAAAGCAGTTGTTGGCCAAAGCTTTCTCTAGAGATGTTCCACAGGCATTGGTAACAGGAATAATCTTGAAGGAAATGTGGAAGTCATCGCTCTCATTTACAGTTAGCACCAAGATTGCCAAAAGAGTAGTGATAGTGGAAAGCGGAGATATGATATGGCCTGTCTCATTCTGTGAGACAGGCCAGTTCACAAAAGCGTCTCAGTGCAGGTGAGAACACAAACCTCTGTAGTTGGAGCTGACGCGCAGAGGCCGTGCCTAGAGAGGGGAAAGCAGACACCCTGAGCGAGCCGGCTTTCTGGATCACAGGGGCAGGCACCTGACCTGGGCTCCTGATGGCACGCGCCCGCAAAGAGGATTAAAAGGAAATCTAAAGGAGGGATGGTGGTACAGAGGTGGAAGTGGTACCTCCCTATGCAGCCCTGGGGAATCCAACAACAACCAAAAGGTTGTTGGACCTCATATGCCTCCGCTTTACACTGATGTTAAAACCGAGTAGGTGAGGGAGTGGCTGCGAGCCAGAAAGTGTTCCGAGTGATGGGTAAGAGGTTGCCTTATACCAGCGGTCTTAATGAGAGCGGCCTTTTGGGTTTATAAATAAGAATTTGGTAAAGCAGCATGATCTGAGTGCATAAGCATTCCCCTCAGGAAGAAAAAAGATTGCTGAAGGGCTTTTTAGTCGAGGAAAAAAAGTGCTCTAGCAGAGTGAGCCAGAGACTTGGAAGTCCTTGGGCAGCCAGCTGCCCGGAGAAAAACCACCACCGGTAACCAGGGCTGCTTCTCCTTCCGACGCCATCCCACCGAGGCCAGGTGCCTTTCTCGGGGTGCGGTAACTCGGTTACGGACTTGATTCAGAGGTAGCGAGTGGCACAGGGTGAAACGCCGGGCCCGGAGGGGGACGGGCAGGACGACGGGACACCCCCCGCCATCCCCGGGCCCTGCCCGCTCCCTCCAGCGGGCGGCAGCCGCGGGCCGCGGGCCGGGGCCGCTGGGGGCAGCCCCGCTTCAGGGCGGTGCTCGGGCGGCAAGCCGCTTTCCCAGGGGGACGGCAGCTTCTCCCTGAGGAGCAGGAGGCTCCCCGGGCCCGCCGGTCACCCGTGGGGAGCGCCGGGCGGCAGCAGGTCCCGAGCGGGAAATCTGCACCGTGCCAGCGGGCTTGTTGCGCCCGCCTCCCAGATCCGCCGCCGGGAGCCGGGGAAGCTCCCATACACCCCCCCTCCCTGAACCATCCCCCGGTATCCGGCGGCGCCCACCGAGCAGCCCCGGGGAGCGGCTTCAAAGCGGGGGAGGGATGGTGGGGGTCGGCGGTCCCCTCCCCCGCAGGGGCTGGGGGCCTGCGCCGGAGGTGTGAGGAAAATGGCCGGCGCCCGTGGCGTTCCGTGGCGGTCTGAGGCCCAGACGAACACCGGCCTGGTGTAACAGACGGTGCTGTTTTAAAATTAATTTACTCACCAGTGTTGGAAGCCAAGCCGACATCTTTATTTCGTTTCAGCCTAAGCCAGTGATAGACTGGTTTATACTGAAAGAAAATCGATCACATTCCTAGAGAAATCAGCATTACATATGGCCTGTATATAGCCCATTGTACTTTACTTAAAAGCCGAGTGAGAGTGAGCAAGGCTTTCCAAATCCTTTGGCTACTCTCCCGGCCCCCCCCCCCCCCAAATTCTAGACTTCTCTGAGTTTAAGCACAAAACCAGGACACAGGAAGCACATCGCAGGTGAAATCCTCACATTTTTCAGCCTGTGGAAGTTTTCCTGTAGATACTGAGCTCCAGGAAATCCTCGATTAAGGGTCAGGGCAGGATCCGAACCCACAGGAGATTTTGGCAGCTTCCTCTTCGTTTCCTCCACCAGAAAGAGAAATTCCCCAAATCTCCATCTGAGTCTGGTGTGTTCATTGCATTGCCCAGTCAGGGAAATTCTTGAAAGTCTTCAAGGCATTTATTTTCTCAGGTTACGTCTACACTAGGAAAAAGGGCTGCATTTCAGTCATAGTAGTCACTGTCTTATACCAAGTTTTTTAGGGCAAGCTGCGAACATAAGCTATACCTAAGTGGGGTTTCTTTAAAAACCCTGATTCTCTTATCCAAGTTTTTCCAGCGTATATAAGAAATGCCAGGTACTAACTGTCATGTTTTAAAATCACACCATTTTGCCAATCCAGGCAAAGCCTTAGGGAAATTCTCCCAGATTTTGTTTATCCACACAGTGCATAAATCTTTTAACCACTCCATTTGCCTGAGGCCACATGGGGGTTATACACTGCACATAAGCACGGGGAACATGCCGTAGCCTTAGGCAATCCGAATTGTTGAAAAAATTGTATGTAAACAGTTATAAACAAGTTTTCAAGATCTCTATTAAATAAGCAATAAACTAATCCTTGTCATACACAGATAGGCACCCGTGTCTCAGCTGTTTAAGAGCAAATTGCGTAAGACATAGTGCCTGAAATACCTCAGTCTAAAAGCACCATCATTGTGTTCATGCGAAAATGAAAACAAAGACAACCAAAGACTGGGGAGGCTGATCGGCACAGATAACACTGAAGTACACACAAAATAACTGAAGTTCCCAGTTCTTCGTAGCATTCACATTTGTTTCTGGTTTTCAAAGAAAGCATACCTGTACCTTGTCATATCATTTCCACCAATTTAGCTTCTAGGTGCTCTTGCTAAAAAACTCCTAAATGACACCAGTTTAAATTATTAGCCCCAGACCCAGGAAAGTAAATTATACCCTGAGAGCTCAGCCATGAGTAACTTTTTCCCGCTCCCAAGCTGAGAGCTAAACAAAAGGACTCTAGACATACACATTATCTGACCCAAGCAGAGAGAGGCCAGAGAAGAGAAAAAAATACAACAACATGGAAACTTGGAAAACCTGCTTAACTAATAGGAGAAATAGCCTTCCACTGCTGGCAATCATCCCGACCCAATCCCGTCTCGCAGCACTGCGCGTTTGGTAAGACGGCCACGCTGCCCCAGCTAGTAGCCACACTCTGCTCCCAGCTTATCATTCTGGCCCAGATGCATCCCCATGCTCCGGGGGTTGGTATTTAGGCCCCAGCAGTGCCTTGCTCCAGGCAGCGGACTTGGCGCTGGCCGGTAGAGCAGCCACTGCCGCTGCCTACAGCCAGCTGCCTGCAAGTCACCGCGCTGCTGCCCGCCCCTGCCACCGCCGCCCCAGCAGCCCACTCCCTGTTCTGCCTTCCCAGCCTCCTTGACTCTGCTGGGATGTTACAGGTCCAAGGGTGCCACAAGTCTATTTTCTTACAGAGAAATGAACAGTGAACATTATCCATATCTAGTCCCTATAAGCAAAGAAAGAAATCCTTATTTTAATTTTTTTTCCCTCTCTCCTGTCTTGCTTTCCTTGGGCTCCCTCATCTCAAGCATCAAAGCCGTACAGGCACACATCTCTTGGCCCTCTATCATTAAATACAAATATAGCCCTACTGCCATCAGACCTTTATTTTAATGGGATAGCTGTAAACCAAAAGCTGCAAACAGGCGTCAACTGAGACGCACCCCACTGTGGTCAGCTGCTTACACAGCCCTTCTGCCAGAGGGAGGAGGCCTGAGAGGAGCTCGTTCCCCCTTTGCAGATGGCTGCCGTGAGTGAGCCCCTTCTGTGCTCTCTGGCCACTGGGATCTCATTAGAAATGGCACGGCCAAACCTGCAGAGAACATAAGCTAAACACAGAAATTTTTTTTTTTGCACTTGCCAATGTATTTGTAATATACAAAAACGCCAAGGAATTTTCTAAACGCAAGTGAGACCATAAAAAAAGTAAATAGTAAGCCATGTATTGTATAGTAGAGTAAATTAAATGAATAATAAACTGTTCTCTGCTTCTAGTCACTGGGGAGAATCAAAAGACTGCAATGGGCAAAGAGAAACCTATGGACTACTGCTGTCCGGGCACTTGCACAAACTACATTGAAGTAAAATCTACAGATATTATCAGTTTCCTTCACTCTAACAGAAGAACCATCTATGATAAGTTTTCTGGTTTCAACTCCACCTCCTCCCCCAATTTTTGTTTTTAATAAAGAGTGTTTGTGCCAAGACTGAAAAATGTGATAGATCCGTATCGCAAGTTCCAGAAGAGTTACTTGATATTTATTATATTACTGAAGAAGCAGAATGTAAACAAGTAACTAAAGACCACTGCCTGTCTGGGTAAGTCTAGAGCACTCCTGCTAGCCAGTAAAGTTACTGCTTTCCACCAATTTTGCACTACCCTTGTCACAAGAATAGCCAAGTTGTTTCTGGGCTACGTTAAGTAGTCTGATGAATATCTGTAAGACTGGGTCTATCAGGGCTCGTTACCTTTGGCAAAGTCCAAATGCCTTGTGTCTTATGCCGATGCCCTGAAATCCAGGAAGGCTTATTAGCTCACTGCTCAACCAGGCAGACAGCACGCAGCATCTCCTGGATGTGAATTGCTTCGGGGTTACCGTGATAGCAGGATGAGGGAACTATGGGCAACACAGCGAGGAGATAAGGAAGGTAAGAGATGGGGAGAGAGCCTGTGTCAGCTTTTGTCTCACAACATTTAGTAGCTTCAGAAAAACGCTCTGCTGCTGAAATACAGTGGTGAGTGTATGGGATGCAGATGCCCAGCAGCAGACTCAGGTGCGTTCAGCCAGAGCCCATTAGCTCTGGATCAGTGCCAGTCCCACTGGACCCATGCTGACACCAGGAGAACTCCTTAGGTATGTCCCTCCTGCTCCCAAGTCCCTTGCTGTCCAGGAAGCTTACTTGTCAATGTGCAGGCCCTCAGAAGTACCCAGAGGTGGTTTGAGTCTGACATCGTGCTCAAACTGACAAACCTTCCTGAGGCCCACAGCTGTGGGAAGCACAATCCATGCAAACACTCAGAGGTCCTGCAGGATCTGTGAGTCTGAGCTCCGTGCTTTATTAAAGCACCGATGCTAATGATAGATCAGCTCCATCCAAGAAATGTCACAGTCACGACTGCTAGAGGCAGGTTCAAACCAGCTCTGCTCTGCCTTTATTCTCTTGCCATGCATCGGTACCCTCACCCAAAGAATGTACCAATTGTCTAAGCAGGAAGCATGAGAGCACTTGCCATTCCACCAAGAAAACTGTTGTCAGGATGTTCGAATTACACATAAAGAATGTATCTCACAGGATTGTCCTAGTTCTCCTCCTTTCCACCAGGTATCACTGTAGCTTCACTGCTCTGCTGGCATCCCTGATGTACAGTTCTGAAATGACTGTCTCTCTGAAATTACTGTCTCCAGACTTTCTTGACACCATTTTTGCAGAAGATGTCTGTCCTGGAGGCCTGATAGCAATTTCTGCACCTGAGAAGTTTGTCAGATGCACATAGGTATCAAATCTACAGCCATAGCTAAAGAGTTCCTCCTTTGTCTGGGGACTTGGGGTGATTCCTGGAGGAAGAATTGTGAAGGACTCATCTCTGGAATACTGCTGGGCTCCACTCTCTTTTCCACTCTTTTTGATTACATCAGCAAAGCTATCGCAAAGAAAACCGCTGTGGATATTTGACTTTTGACCACTGTATACAGAATTACTGTTGTGCTGTTGGTAATACCTATGTTTTCACGATGAATTCCTTGCTTTTAGGTTCATGGAGAGGGTCAACAGTGTAACTAATAAACAAGAGACAGACATCAGGCATCAGATGTAATGAATGCACTCAGCAATGAGAATGGTGTGTATCATACTGGATACCACAAAAACCACAGGAAAAATGTCCTAAGGGAAAGGCTAAAGCATTTGTCACAGGAATACCCTACATATCTCTGTCTCTTCATCTCCATTTTGTCTGAGTACTAAGCAAGCCAGGCATCATTGACTTTGAACTTGGACAGAAAATAAGCAGGCTGACTCATCAAAGAATTGGTTTGTCCCTTCTTGTGCAGTATAGTTCTGGGTGACTGAGGAAGATCCAGACAGCATGGGTTTTTGACAGGAAGTTAATTAGTACCTAATTGTTCCTTAGCAAAACAAGGGGATACCAAGCTATACTTAACTGAAATAAAAAAACCCTTTTAAACTATGATTCTGCAAATAATTTATTTTAGTGACAGAAACTTTTGACTTACACTGACAGAATGAGTATTCTAATTTTTAAATAAATTTTATCATGTCTTTTTAACAGAATCGTAAATCACAACAGATCACAGAAGGGTTGAAGTTGGAAGGGACCTCTGGAGGTCATCTGGGCCAACCCCCATGGTCAAGCAGGATCACCTAGACCTCGTTGCCCAGGACCATGTCCACATGGCTTTTGAATAACTCCAAAGATGGAGACTCCACAGCCTCCCTGGGCAACCTGTCCCAGTGGTCAGTCACTCTCACAGTGAAAAAGCATTTTCTGATGTTCAGAGTGAACGTCCTGTGTTTCAGGTTGTGCCCATTGCCTCTGGTTCTGTCACTGGACACCAGTGAAAAGAGCCTGGCTGTTCTTTGCCCCATCTCTTCAGGTATTTGTATACATTGTTAAGAGTCCCCCTTTCTTATATATGTCTTCATTCCCTTGCCATATACAATACTCTATACTATCTAAATATAACCAAAGCAGCACTGAATTGAAAACCTAGAGAAGCTAACTTCATCCCGCAGAGCATGTATGAATGGCCATTAGATACAATGAAAGTCTCTGTACGGCTTGATGTCAATGATGGTCCAATTGTGCTTTAAAAATATTTGTCTTTAACTCAGATGCTATACTGGAAAAGAATAAAGAACTGATTCAGAAAATGAACACAATAGTGAAACTTGTAAGCCACTCTAAGTCAGCATATTAAGAAACTAACACATCATATCACAACGTGTAATCACTAAATCAGGTGCCAGGTGTAGTACTTCCACTTGGCAAGGCACATTTGTAAACACAGATGTCCAAATTGTTTGGGATTTCATTTCTGCACTCTTTCACCTTCTTAAAGCAGATAAAAGTGTTGCCATTCTAGAGGTATAAAGATTTTGACATAATAAATTACCTCCAATTGCTAGTAAAAGAAAGTAGTGGAAAGAACAAAATGAGTAGAAAAATACCTTTGCTATCACCTGTATTTTTTCTAAAGCAACATGCTTGGGACTTTCAGTGCTGCTGATAACTATTACTGAATATTTTAACAGTCTGAAAATATGGGTTACATTTGGGCTATCCAAAAAACCTGTAAACAAAGGAATCTTTCGTGCACAAAAGTTCTGCTGGCAAGTGGCTTGTGGCAGATGCCTTGTTCTTCCTGCATAGCAGGAAAATTCCCTGCCCCCCCGGGAGACAAGCCTGAAGCCTGGGACTAAGGAGACTCAGTGGAGATGGACAGCAACACAGTCGTGCTTCAAACCCTCTCCTTTGGCTATGAGGACAGCAGGGGATGACTTCTGGAATGACACCACTTACATTCTTCCCACACTGTCTGTCAGGGTAGGATTAGTGGGTAAGAGGCATGTGAAGAGAGTACTCAAAGCCCCAGTGATGACTCAGAAACAAGAGTGTTCCAGCTGGCATGCAAGAGGGACCGCTTGAGATGATTCCTCATTTTTTTGTCTCACAGGAGTGGGAGGAGACCTGCGCTGTGACTGGCAGAGGAACAGTCTACTCCTTTTCCTAGGCAAAGAGCAGAGCCATTTGTCCTTACTCCAGAGATGATCATAAGAAAGAAGTCGGCTATTGGATGGGGAAAGAGCTTTTTGCTATGCAAGACTTCAGCTTCTACGTGGCACAAGCATTTGTGAAGAGGTTAGGAAAGATGGCAGATGCTGTAGAGAAAAAACACCAAAACACCTGAGGAAGTTAAGGGTCGGCTGAGGAGCAAGACACACTTAGAGATGCTGGTAGAAGTCTGCAGGTTTCAATAGCTGATTAATGGGCGTTTCTGCAATCTTCCCAGAGACACATCTCATGGTGTAGCTACGTTTTGAAAACAAGATAAGAAGTCTTACAGGTTCACCTTTTGCAATGCACAGTGAACGTGTCCCTCTGCTGCTTCCCCCCTCCGAAATGTCATTAGTGAAGGTAAGATTACCAGTGGCAGCAGTGAGATACAGCCACAGTCTTTCTCCATACTGGGAAATGAAATCTTGAGGGTGGAAAGCTTCCAAATTGCTGCAGAACACCACCAGAAATCACCATTGCTTCATTTTTTCTTCCTGCTGAGACTTGTTGTCCTTAAAGCTATGGGGAGTGCTATTGCACAAGGCTGGCACTGCTAAGGCAAGAAAATTTCCTGACCATGATGGCTGCCACTGACACAATCTGCAGAGCTCTTCATTGAAATATGGCTCACGATATTCTTGTGCAGCTCCCCTACCCTAGTCAGCTTTGCCAGGCTGTTTTAATTAATCTTGCCACTCTTTGGTGTACTAGTCCTTAATATAATGAATGAACAGGAATTAACACAGAGCAATGAGAAGATTTGGGCTGTCTAATTCAAAAGAGGGTGCTATATCTTACCCTGAAGAGTCTTTTTATGGAAAAAAATCGTGGTTAGGTCATTCTGAAAAACTCCTGTAACCTTTGAAGGGAAAGAAATGACACGTACAGTTGAGCTCTGGTTTGGGACAAACATGCACTTTGCCTTCTTTCCAAATTGGCTGTAGCAGAAACGTATGTTTTGGAAGTCTGCAAAATATCCACTGGATAACTTTATAACGCTTTATTAAAGATAGATCTGAGCAATTAATTTCTGTATTGATTAGATTTTTGGAATCTTCATGTTCCTCAGACCATGTTTCCTCCAGGGATACATAATCAAACTGCTTTGTTGCTCCTGTTTCATCTACCTTTCCACTGAAGAACTGAGGTTTGCTGGACAAACACCATCCATCTTGCCATGTGAGAGTGCTGGTTTTGGATAAGAGACTACTAGCGAACTGAAGCAGTGCCTGGTTTTAGACACAATACTTAAGTAGAAAAGACCCCCAAAAGTGAACTCAAGTAGGGCAACAAGAGTGATCAAAGTTTTAGAAATAATGATGTCTGGCAAAAGACAAGAGACAGGCGTTTTTTCTCTTCTCTTCTCTTTTCTAGAAGGAACTTATTAAATCCTACATATGAGAATGGAATGGTGATTACTTGTTACTAAACTCCACTGGGAAAAGGACAAGAATAAATGGACTTGCTTTGCAGAAAGTAATAATGGGAAAGTTTTTAATAGGATATTGAGGCACTTGAACAGGATACCAGAGGAATTTCTGGAATCTCACTGGGAACTCTTTATTCTTCAGTTCAACATCTGTCTGTTGTCTGTCTGTGGTCTACATCCAACTGGTAGTGTCTCAGTGCAGGGATTTGACCTAGAGAGGATAATCTCGTTAGACCCTGCACGTCACCTGTATAGAGTGGTTGGGACCATGCACAGTGGATACAGTGATAAAGGATGGCCTTAAAGAAATCAGCCCTGGTCACTGTTTTTCTAAACAGCTTTGGTCACTTTCTTTCCACCCATTCTTCCTTACATTTCTCCAAGCTTTCACTGTTTTAATCCTTTTCTTCCCTGGCCACCCAGGAAAGAAGATGGTGAATTGTAAGAACAGTATGTACCATCTGCAGGCACAAGTAAGTGATGCATGCTGGGGACCAGGAGTTTAGAAGGCACTTGCATGCTTCCATCTACAGCAGGGGAGGTTGAAGTGTGAAATGAAGATGTCTCTTCACTGATATTCACAACTGAACAAAACAAGCATGACACATGAAATGACATAATCATGAATTGCTCTTTTCAGAACTGTAGAGTATTCCTACTTCTCTCTTTGAGGCTTCGATAGTTATGTGCCTGCTACATCCCTCTCCCCAGCACAGATCACAGTTGCCCAGAAAAAGGAATGCAAATAAAGGAGAGCATGTCTGGTTTCCTTTCCCTGGTCAGTTAATACTGGAGGAAAAGGAGATGAGCAGTATCTCCCTTTCCTAGTTGGAATACCTACTGGGGAACAACTGGTAGATGGGTACAAGAGATGTCACTTTCTTCTTTCAACAGTGGGGAAGAAGTTGCTTAGCAGATTGGAGTTGTATCCAGTATTTTTTTATATATATATATATATATATATATATATATATATATATGTATGTTCCCTCTGTGTTAATATATACCAGCACTTCTGAGCTTTCAGAGATGAACGATCACTCTGGTACCATACTTTATTGATGAACGGTGAAAATCCATTTGTCATTCTAAGTGTTGGTTAAAAAAATAGGAATCTCGAATTAGATTGCTCAAATGACTTATACTGAATTTTCTAGAAGCATGTTTCCCCCAAGGCTTGCACAGAATAGAATAAGATTCAAAACGACATTGTTCACTATCCCTCACTAACTGTATCTGTCCTCAAAAGTTACAAGAACATGAATAACATTAGCAGATCATGCTGGAGTGGGCGAGGAAGACGGAGATGGGATGCACCCTATCAGTATCCCATCAGTCAGAATCCAGGTTCCATTGCTTAGAATACGGGAAAAGCACAAGTCACTGTGACAATATTGTAACCACTTAGTGTGATCTTCTCCTTCTACTGGCTTCTTTCACTAAGAGCCTAAAACAAAACCAGAGCCTGCATGTGGCTTTCTGTTCTTAAACCTACAGGATGAGCCTCTTGAGAGTGCAGGTGAAGAACAATGTAAGCAGAAGTTCTGAAAGTTCAAAACTAACAACCTAGTTTGCAAAAACAGCGTTATCACGTGCTTCTCACCGTTGGAATACATTTGTGACCGTAATATTAAGTTCTGCTTCACTAACCAACTTTTTATAAGAGCAATTAACTGTAAAAGGGACTGGATTCAATTTCCAGGCATACATACCAAAATGCTTGAGAGATGCCTTGATCTCTTCACCCCAAACCAGGAAAATATATCTGTACATCTGGTCACTCAAAAGCGGCCAAAGACTCTCCATTTGCAAAATGTGACACATAGAGGAGATCTAAAGAGAACTCCTGATGAAAGACAGTACAAGAAAACTTTCACTAGCAGAGTCTTAGTGAATAGTAGATGAGCTTCTCATCTACTGCAGTGACTCTAGCAATAGTCTTGATGTCTCCAACTCCCATAAAAGACAGAGGGAGCCAGCTACAGCCCCTCGTCTGATTACACCCCTGTCAAAATATCCAGGACTGGAGTCCAGCTGCTGCCCAAGGTGATCTCTTGCCTCAGAGGGATATGCAAGCCTGCCCCATCCATAGCGGCAATTGGAGGAGGGTACTCAAGTTCCGGCTAGCCAGTTTGTAAAGGGGTGCTGTTCTGCACTTGCCTCTTGCTTCAGGGCATGGCAGTGCCTGTTGCTGCTGTGCTTCATGGGGGGAATAAGACAGGGAAGAGAAATGTGAAGGATGATACTGCTCCTGGGGTCAAAGTGATCAGATGCTACTGTTCCACCTTAATGTTCTGGTACAGCCAAGTTTTTGTCTTGCTGCACTTGCACACCCTAGGACTCAGCAGGCACACCCTGGCAAATACATCTGATGTTTTTCAGCTAGTCCTGGTCATCATGCTCCAAATGATGTCTTCCCCTGAGGTGAAGTGGTGCTGCAGACAGTCCTGTATCAAGGCAGAAGCTGATACTTTTGGTGGTATCACCACTGTAATACTTGTGTAGCGCTGCAGATGTGATACTACAACATGGAATAAAGATCAAGCATTTGGAAGTGGCCAACAACAGCACTTCAGGCAAACACCACTCTGGGCAAGGCTCCCATCATGTCTCCCAGCTCTGAAATTGGACAGGGTTGTTGGCATGGTGCACTCATTCAGACCCATACGTTTAGGCACGGCCAGCAGTAGAGAGGTTGATGACAGACAACAAGTGCCAAGGAAACAAGATTGATGACTCCTCCTGAAAGAGTGCAACAGATAGCTGAAGCCTGACAAGACTTTGCAGAAATGGAGATGGCACCCCATCCTCTCACTCTACCACCAGCCAGCCTTCTTCCCCTGAGAATGCTTTCCCTGTCAGCAATGCTTCAGAGAAGATGGTAAAAACTGCTCTGTGCCTGAGGTTGGTATGCTGATTTCAAAGCCCCAAAGACGCAAAAAAATTCCCTTAGAATTCCCTAAGAGAAAGACTAGATGTTTATTCTTTCACCCCAGGGACTCTCTTCTTTACTGGAATACCAGAATTAGCACACTGGTGAAAATGACTGATTGCGAGCCCTTGCCCAGCCGGCTACATGTGTCATTTCAGTTTGGTTTTTGCTTCACTTTCATTTTTTTGGGTAAAACATCTGTCCCTTGTGAGCTGAGAAAAGGGATAGCAATCCACTCCACCTCAAGGGGTGAGTATCTAAAAGCAAGGGACAAGGCCAGATTGGCCAGAACTGGAGAAACAAGTGTAAGGGTCTAGTGCCATCCACTTCAGCTGACCTGTCACATCAAAACTCTAAAGCTTCATTGGTTTTGATATAACAATTTCAAGACAGTCAACAATGAGACCTGCTAATGCTACTTATCCTGTCTTCACAAAAGATGCCAAAGTTTGGCTCAAATATCTAGTGTGTCTACAAAGGAATTAAGGTAATTCCTTAATTAAATGTATTAAATGCATTTTATAGTTATCCACAAAATCTAGATGTATTTAATATTTAAAGGAAAAACACACCTTATTCCCCCTTACACTCCCTGGAACTAATCAACTCGATTCCTGTAGCACTGCATCTCCCCTGCGTTACCTTTCTAACCTGGCCATTGCTTCTCTTGTGGTGCTGCGTTACTGGCTTTCATAGGCCACCCCAACACACCATGAACCCTATCACAGAAACACTTGAGAGCATTGCATAGCTGAGCATTTTTCTCCTACAACGTACATGTTGGATTTTGATCACAAAGAAAATCACTTCAGAAAAAGATTTTCAGTATATATCTTCATACTGAATTTTCAGTGAATTCAGTGAATTTTCAGTATGTATCTTGGCCAAGCATTTTTTGATAGTAAAGTTATCAAGCACTATCTCAAATCTTCTAGAAATCACAGTGAAGAAGATGGCAAAAGCACGATGAAGCAACACTTTGGCTGTGTCTTCTCCATGGAAGACGAAGTTTGTTGTACTGACAAACACAGCTTTGTGCCTGTTCCTGAAATGTACTGCCCTGTTGAGTTAAAGGAAGACCAAACTTCTGGCTCATCTGCAGGAAAGGGAAGCCTCTGGGATAAACTACAGGATTTCTCAAAGGTGTCTCTAAGGCAAGATAAAGGCAAAGGAGGAGACAGAGAATAAAATGCCAAAGGATGACAGCAGAGGGAGGTAAAAATAGTAAACTTGCCAGATGACCTAGCAGAGGAGGGACTTAAGGTGATTGAATGGGAATGTGGCTGTTAAAAATGCTGGTTGATGCAGAGGTGACATGACACCTTGCAAAGGTAAACAACCAAACTCCATGAGGACAGGATGAGGACAGGCTCTCAAATTTCTGCCTGCTTCCTATGTTCTAAGCTACAGGGTTCCCAAACCTTATTTCCATCAGCACCTAAGTGATTAAACCACTGCCAGGTATTGTGCTGACAAGACTCACCTGTCTCAATTCTTCCCTTCCTGAGGGTGCAAAGTGCCTGTAGATCTAAAAGTTGGGTTGCTGCCTTCTTGTAGCAACCCTGAAGGCGGCAGTCTATTCTCATAAGTTTGACTTCATTGTGTTCAAGATATTATCTCAAATTCTCCCTTTTCCTTAATTTGTACTTTTACTGTTAGGACAGAAATATATGTAATATATATTTTTATATATTTATAATATTAGCACACTTGTTTGTAACTCAGTAACACCTGTACAAAGTCATGTCCATGAAATACCTACAGCCAAACTATTTCCTCGGGGAAGACAAGAGACTGTACTTCCTCCCCTCACCAAGATGAATACTTTAAATTCTATGGTGGGACAGACAAGAAGCTGTTGAGTTGTGCAGAGCTTTCTACTAGCCATATACAATCCCTCTCTCCCCCAGAACCTCCACAAGGAACCTGGTAGGTCCAGGCACTCAAACTGGATGTCAAATTGCAGTTTACGGTAGTCAGCGTTTTAAATTCAATGAAAATACAAAAACGCGCCCAGACCCACCCTCCCATTCCTCACCACGTGCACACACACAAGTATCCACAATTGGCAAGTGCTGTTCTGCCAATTTAAAACTCATAAGGCCATCCAGAGCGTGAAAAAACAATTGCTTTACATCCCTGTCCTCCACAGCAGAAGTCCACTGTACCCTATCTTCATCTTAGGGGCTGCTTCTCTTTGGGAGAGGGCACCTGAAGGCCTCTCCAAATATCTCAAGGAGCAGTCCACAGTGGGGCTGGGAGCTGAGCTAAGGGCGTCCCTGCCCGGCACTGCCTTTTTGCTCATTCACATCCGTTTCCATATCATGCTGCTTCGTATGCCAGAGGCTCCTTTAGGAAACAGCCTTGTTTGTCTTTCCCGGGTAGTGTCTAACTGGGGGCTGCAGAGAAGGAGCAGGGTGAGCAGAGGCAGAGAGTCCGTGATGCGGCACTGTGGGATCGGGGCTAGCTGGCCACATGGGCTCCTGATGCCTGTGCTGCCCAGGTGAGCTGTGTGCAGGCGCGGGATGGACTGGCATAGCTTAATATCAGATCCCTGAGTTTTTCCTGATAGAAGAAATACCGTCTGTCTTAAACAGGACTCAGAAAAATATCAGGACGATGCCCCTTTTCACTGGGGTTGTTTTTTCCCTCTTTGATTTGAGGTTAGCCTCTTTAACAGCCCTAATCCTCTGCTGGAAAATCTCCAGAGTAGCCTGATGAATGAGCAGTGTCTGCTTTACCAATCAAGGCACCGGGCAGCGGAAGGCAGCAGGCAATTTTCTGAGAGAGAATGTCGTTGCCATACTGTCATAACTCTGAGCCCAAGGTTGAAGAAAGAAGCCTTTGGTGCTCCTCTGTCGCTGCATCTCTCAGGATGAAACATTTCTAATACTTCTTAGAGAAAGCGCTACACACAAACGATTGTAAAACTCATGGGCAGTGCTACACCTCAGATTCTTCATATATGTGTCTATAAACTTTCCCTTCTCTGAGCCATCTATAGCTGTAAACAGAAACCCACATACTAAAGCTGTGATATTTCGTCTGCACGTAAATCCTAAGTATCATAACAACTTTTCTGGTTGCACAGCTTTTAATTCAGTTACAGAGCTGTGTAGCAAGCATATTTTCTATTCACTGAACTCAGTTCTTACAAATACATATTTATAATAACATATATGTTATCTAAGTGCATTTTCCTTTGGGCATAAAAAGCTAAGTTTCAGGTTGCATGCACCCCAAATTTCCGTAACTACAGGGTAAGAAAGTATACTAGTGTCTTTCAAGTTAGACATCTGTTTAGAATGTTTTGTGGCTGCGCTAAGTCTTAAATCAATTTAGTTATAAAAACAAATATTCTTTACAAAATTAAAATAAAAGAATAGGGATGATTTATTGCTTGTTTTAGCAACTGACTTGTCTGAGGGAAGATGGACCACGTGGGATGAACTGACTTAAAAATTCACTGACATGATGCAGTTATTTATTGATTTTTATAGATAATAATGACCTGTAAGGGCTCTGCGTTGCCATTTCCCCATTGCTTTAGCACTCTCTTTTAATACTTAAGGAAATCAAGCCCTTTTAGCTGTCCGTATGCCTTCCCACAATAAAAGAATAATATGACAAATCATATTTTTGTATCTCATAATGTGCTGTTATAAATATTTTCTTATAATTTTCTTTCTGCTTATTCCTATTGGGAAAATACTGTTAGAATTTAGATCTCTAAACATTCTTTCTTCTTCCTCCAGTCTCTATATGAGTGTGCTAAACATTTCTCCTTGCATTTTGTCATAATTCACAGGTTCGTATTGACTTCTGGTAAGAAAGGTCGGGGAAATTGCTAGAAACAGAATTGGAGCACACGGAAACATGCAAGAAGTGCCATAGGAATACGCAAGAAGTATCTTGTTATGAGCACTCGTTCTTCTTTTGAGCTCTCTGCATTTATTTTAAGACAATTTTTCTTTTTCATCTCTGTTTCTCCGGTGGCTTGTAAAGGTGGTTCTGTTCCCCAGGCACCCACCTACAGTTTCTGGGCTAGACACCAGGTCTCACCCCTGCCTGAAGTCAACCTTCCCCTTGGCGGGGAAGTGATGACAAAAGTGACTGAGTTTCAATACCGAGGTGCTGTTAGCTGAGACCTCGCGTCTCCGGCTACTCCAGGCAGCAGCGAGCCGTGGTTTCAGCCTCCCGTCCCCCACGGCTCCCAGACTGGCTTCTCGCGAGCGAGCAGCAGCCCCTGCGCGCAGGCAGCAGCAGCCGCGCATCAACCGAAGTTCTGCAGTGTTCAGAAGCCTCCAGTGGAACGTCAGCACAGCAGCCTTACCAACCTACAGCCCTCTGAGGAGCAGGAAGAGGAAAATGGAAGCAAAAATGTCTCAGACAATGGAATTTTTGTCACCGTGTAACACAGTCAGATGAGGTTAATAGCGACAACACTTAGAAGTATGCAGGTGTAGAGAGCTATCCGGTATCAGTTAAAGACATCTTCAAAAATTAAAAAAAAAATGAACTGGTCATCATGATGCTCTTTTGAGCTGCAATTTGATGACTTCTACATTTATTATGGGCATTTGATTGAATCAAGGACTAAATAAGGAGTGAGGATGGCTTGCAGTTTAACAAGAGTGTTATCCAAACATCTTACACATATTTTTTTCTTTTTTTTCCCTTAAATAGGATATGATAATTCTGAAAAATGCTATTCAAAGAAAAGAAGGTGACTTGAAATTGCTATCTCTGTCAATCTGGAGACCTACTGTATTTCAATCACTTTGTACTTTAAGAGTTTATAAAAGCAGTATGGAAGGAATAAGAAGGAACCAGTGTTGCTTCATGAGGAAATGCTTGTGTTTATGAGAGTATTAAGAATGTCTGTCTCTTTTTTTCAAATTGTGTGTGTCATTTAAAGCATCAAGAAGAAAATTATATTGGCTTCCAGCTCCCTGCTAGGTTCCTGCACAAGATCACCTCCCTTCCCGGTAGTCTAAAAATAACGGGAAATATTAAAAAATGAGCAAAAGGATACAGCTGAGAAGCCAGTTACATTCAAAAAGCAGTAATACTAGAGATAAAATGGATATTCTGAGTGTATATGAGCCTGAAGTAATGATGACCATAAGAAGACAAATGAAGACTAAGGTCTGAAGTTATTTTCCAGAAATGAAGTGGGGTTATGGGAGAAACTGATGGCATGTAGTCTTGAAAATGAAGGTGTTGATGAGAGTCTAGGTTCAGTGTTCAAACCAGCCCTTTGAACGGACACGGATTTTCCACCAAGTAGAGGGAGTTTGGGGAGAAAGCAAGCTGATGGTTCAAAGTTCTTGTGCAGACATGAATTCGCTAAGTGGATGAAGGGTCTATAAACTATTGCACCTAGTAGCAATATCCAGAACATGCTTTCCTGGTCACACAACGCAGTTGAGACTGAACGGGTCTCTAGCCTCCTCCTCTATGTGCACCTCAACTACAGCTGTTTCTGTGTCTCTGTGTATACGTGTATGTCTGTGCACGTGAGTCTGTAGATGATCACACTGCTAATACAAAATCAGTATGTCCTGATAACCTTGGTCTCAGCCCTGCGAAATACTGAGCTCTACTTCCAGTCCTGCAAAGTGTCTAGATGAATTCCTGAACTTAAATGCTTATGCCCGTGGTTAAATGCTTTGACAGCTCAGGTCCCGATTCCTCCACATTCCCCGCAGGAGGGAGCAGAGGAGGAGTAAGGAGGGCGCTGACCCCCTGCCTCTACGGTGAGTGATGGAACTTACTGTTCCATTTACAGTTCCATTTTAAAAATAGATGCTGGGCAAGTAAGCAATTAAAATTCAAGAAGGAAAGCAGAACTATCTGGCAGTTGTTCAGGAAGCCTAACTTGTATAAAAAAGATCTGCACATAGCTGGTATAAGTATAAACAGTCAGCAGCATGAGATTATGAAAAACAATTCTTGCCTGGCAAATGTAATTACTTTTAACAAAATTTAAAAACCAGGGAGTGAAGAGAACACAGCACAAATATTCTCTCTGCAGGCTGGATCATTCAGCTGTATGTGGAATAAGCTCCCATAAAGCATCTGAACTGTAGTCTTCGGACATATCGATGCAGACAGGTGCAAAAGGGTCCAGATTCCAAGCTGGACACATGCTAGCTCGGCCCCGTTCCCAGTCAAATGAACTTGCTAAGAGATTTGGTAGAGTGACCTGAACACCACATGGTGACACCACTTCTGAATGAAAACTGGTTCATGCCTGGTCAATGAGCTCAGATGTGTCTTCACACACCAAGACACCTCCTAGCTCCCTATCTCTTCTCCGTGGCATTGAGTTCACCAGGAGAAACGATGAACAATAGTTGTCCCATGACTGTCTCACCATTATCCAGCACTTTCTGGGCTCCACCTCCCCCCCTCCCCAATTCTCTTCTGGGTAAATCAATCCCTGTCAATGGCCTGGCAGCAGAAGCACCATTGTTCCATCTAGTGGAGAGCTATTCAGTGTTGATGGCCTTTGATTTCTCTTTCCAAACATAGGCCTCGCCTCTGCCAGATAGGATTTTGCTGGTAGGGTTATGTTGGCAAATCCTCCTAACACAAGCACAGTCTGTAGTCTCCGAAGATTTATTGTGGCCCGAATAGGTCTAACTTACATCAATTCTGTGAATATAATAAGTGTAGACAATACCAAAGCCTCTCAGAAAATGTCCGATATAAAATAGATACACTAATTTACTGTGAAGGTTACGATTGTAAATAGCATTCAGAGGGAAAGTAAATAACGGCATTCATAGTTTGGCACAGACACGTTGCCAACGTGTCACATCCTGACGGATTGGGGATATGTCTGTGTCAAACTATGAATTCCGTTTTTGCTTTTTGAATGCTGTTTACAATTGCAACTGTCCATGTGGATTATTGCATCTATTTTTATAGCCAAAGCTCTGTCTGGGAAGATGTAACAAGCAATCAACAACACTGACTGGTTCTATTTTGTTGGAACAATAGTGTTCCTGCGAGCTGGGCTCTTCCAGCCTTATGCACAGGACAGGAGGGCTGGGGTCCAGGCCTCCCCTCATCTAGAAGAACACGGGCAAAAGAGGGATGGAAGCTTATTATGCGGGTACGTTTGTCAAAGTGAGGTCTCCCTGCTAAAAGCAAGACAAGAGTGGTCAAGCCAAAGACTGACTTAACAGTGACCATGAGGTCAGGCGGCGGGGCACTGCAGAGAGGTACAGCTCCGAACTGCTGGGGAAGCTGGGAAGCAACACGAGTGCAACCACAGAGACCTACCACGGAGCTGGTGCCACCCTCCTCACTGCTGTCCAGGGTGAGAGGGCAGAAGGGAAGGCTCAGGTACTCTCTAACACTTCTGTTCCTCTCCACTTCTTCCCCAGTAAATTCATGCCCAGGCGGTGCATTTTCATTCATTCTGTACCACAAGCAACCTGAGAGTAAAGCTTCATATGAACAAAACATCTATTAGATCATTCAGACTAGATGTAAGGAGGAAATTTTTCACAATGAGGGTGGTGAAACACTGGCGCAGGTTGCCCAGAGAAGTGGTGGATGCCCCATCCCTGGAAACATTCCAGGTCAGGTTGGACGGGGCTCTGAGCAACCTGATCTAGTTGAAGATGTCTCTGCTCCTCGCAGGGGGGTTGGACCAGATGATCTTTAAAGGTCCCTTCCAACCCAAACTATTCTAGGATTAGCAAAAGTGGAGTTCTTTGCTTTCCTATACATTCTGCCACCTGTATCTTGATGACTGGGCTTTTCCAGAAGGCTTGCCCGTGGATATAAGAATCAGCCAGCTGGGGCCCCCAAAGCTGCAGCACTGCGTCTGGGGCGAAGGCAGGCAGTGCAGGGTGCTGCTGCCTGAAGGGTGGTACTTGCCACAGCACCTGCATCTGCAGGCGGCAGTCCAGGGCTGAGGAGCAGAAGACAGTTCCTCTCCACAGCAACCAGTCCCAGAAGTGACTGGGGGTTGAACGTTTGGGTCTCCTCGCTAAGGACTGGCAACCCACCAAGGAGAGGATTGTTTTTCACTTTGTTACCTTGGACTTTCCGCATCAGCTTGCCCTGGTTTTGTCTGTCCTGTCCTTAAGCCTCCCATGCAAGAGCCGCTTCAGGTACTTTTCAAACACCAGCATCTAACACCACTCACAAAAGACCTTCGCTGCGTGACTGGGATCCCCTGCCACTTCCAGTACAAACCAGAAATCCATCGGCAAACCGTTCTGGGGGGAGGGAAAAAACCCAAACCAAACCAAACGTGATGATAGTTAAAAAATAAATCCCAGCTGCTACTCCGGTTCCCGGTGAAGCCGGTAAGGATGGTGCCGAGCCGGAGGCAGCGGTGCGCAGGGGGAATGTGCTCCCGCTTCGCAAGAGACCCGCGCCGGGCAGAGGGCCAAGTGGGGGGCGGAGGGAAGTCCCCTCCGCAGGCACCGATGCCGGGGCGGGGGGTGGGTGGGTGCTGCGGCCGCCCCGGGCACCCCGGAGCGGGGGAAGGACCCGCGCGGTACTTCTCCCTTTCCACTATCCGGAAGAGCCTGGCTCGGCGGCGGCGCGGGCAGGTGCACCGCCCCGGGGGAGGGGGGTGTGGGGTGTGCCCGCGCGGCTCGGACCCCCCAGCCCGCGGCGGAGCAGCGAGCGGCACCGGCGGGGACGCGCACTGAAGGCTGCGGCTCCCGCTGGCCCCTTTGCCGCCGCCGCCGCCCGCCGGTGCCGCCGCAGCGCCCTCTGCCGGCGGCGGGGGGTGACGGCGGCGGCGGGCCGGGGATCGCGTGCGAGCGGGGAGCCGGCGGCTCGCCCTGTCACTCGGCCGCCAGCCCGCCACCTGAATCACGAGGGGAGCGGCGGCCGAGCATCCTCCCCACCCCCGGCGCCCTCCCCGTCCCACTCCCGCCGTCCGCTCCCGCACCTCTGCCCCGGCACCGCCGCCGCCGCGCCTCGGCCGCCCGCTCCGCGCCGCGGCCGGGGGCTGCTCCTCGCCCGGAGAAACTTTGCACCCCCCGGGTCGTGACGGGGACCGTGGGGTAAGTCGTTGCATCCCGAGAGCTTGCCGTGGACAGGCGAGGCTGTAGCCCGGGCTTTGCGGGGGGACCGTCGGCTCCCGCCACCTCGCCCCCCAAACCAGCCACCCACCCCCGCCCCGCCGGGGTGTCGGTGCTCCCCCCGGCCGTTTCGGCAGCGGTGGGACCGCAGCCGCGCAAGATGCACCCCGCTTCTTCCACCCGAGCGCCGGTGATGGTCCCACGCAGCTCCCACGCCAAAGCCGCGGAAGGTGCCGGGTGGGTGCCCGGGGTGCTGCCCCGCTGTCCCAAGGGCTGAAACCGGGGCGGGGGGGGAGAGCGATACGGGGGGCTCTGCCGTGGCACCTTGGCCACGTCCGGCTTCACCCACCCGCTCCACCGGTACCTCGAGAGACCTTCGGAGGCAAAGCAAGCAAGAGAAAGTTTCACGCTGCCTCTTTCAAGCCCGAATGGCACTCGCGGGGCACGGAGCGGGGCGGGCATGCTTTGGGGTCGGTCCCTGCTTCCCCTGAAAATCTTCATTTTCAGCCGTTTATAACTTCAGAGCTAAAAATTCTCCTCGTGTTTCAGTTTGACATACCAAAGAGGGGAAATCAGTGAGGGGAGGGCGAAGCGTGGGTACGGGCTCCGGTGCTTTTTCTGACTTTGCGTTACTTTGTTTAGTAAACAAGAATTTTGTACGTCTTCGGGTGAAGCTGTAGTTTTATGTCTTTATTAAAGAATAGCGCAAATAGCATAAAACCGAGTTATATCACGTAAAAAACTTTTTTTTTTGTTTCCTGAAGACGGGCACAAACAATGTTTGTGCGTCATTTAGTGAGTTTCTAGGAGATAGACTATTAAGACCAAAAAAAAAAAAAAAAAGAAACAAAAACCACCAGAAAAACCCAAGAATATGCTTGACGTTGTTTGGTAGTTGGAGGTTTCAAAAAGACAACCGGGACTGGATTTAAATAAAACCGACTAATCTGGTTGGGCTCAGAAGTAGTCTGTTGAGAAGAATGTTGATGCACATATGTTTGCAGTAGATAAAATAAAACGGTTCTCCTTTATGAACCGTAGAGAGTGTTACTATCCAGGGCTAAGACTAAATCGTTGCATTTAAGCGAGAGCCTTAATGACTGACCAGATCAAACTAATTGGCAAGACGCTCGGTTAATTTGCAACCAAGAGCAAGAATTTATTTCCTTGTAAAACAACGTACCTAATACCATCGATCTTAAGAACCAGAAAGAGTTACCGGCTAAGGTTTGGATAGTAACTTTAACGCCGTTTTTCCTGCCGGCACCCCTGCCTGAGCACAGGCTGAGACAGTCCTCGCTCTTCACTGCCGCATCCACCGCCTCGCTGCATCTGTATATACGTTTGTGACAACCTATTTTTTTCGGTAGGTGACCGTAAAAGTGTATTTGAGTGTTTCCCGATCTCGAGGAGAGGACTGGGTTTCTAGGGGCTGCCTTGGGCTAGTGTGTAAACACCTCCAGTCTTCAGCTCTGGAAGCCCAAGGCTCCACAGCCCGCAGGGTGAAGGTGTACTGAGGGGGACTGTTTCGGCAGGGAAACACTCGCATGTGGAAAATCCGGGTTGTTGTAGTTTCAGGAGTTTTATTCCAAATGAGCCGTGGGAGGGGGAGGTATGTTACTACCTCAACTTCCCCTCGATTCAGATTTCTGCCCAGGAATCGTGAGGAGGAAATGCAGCGCTAGGCCCTGTTTGCAGCGCGGGTGCTTACGAAAACCAGCCAGCTGGTCTAATATTGATTCATCGGTTTCAGCTTATAAACAGATTTAAACTCTACTGTGGAGGATTTAGTAGTCAGAAATGATTTTTCCATTAGATTTGCCTTTCTGTACGTATATCTGAAAATATAGTAAAGACACTTTCAGTATCAGGAACTGCCGATACGTAGTTGAACGAGACTGAGAACTTGGTATTGCTTTTGCTGTCGTGTTTTAAGGGGTTTGATTCAGCCTGAGACCCCACTAAACATGGGGGCTCTGCTGTTGAATAACCGAGGTCTGGTGCCAAATCTTTCCTTAATATTCCTGGTAATTACTGCTGACTCATGCTGACATGTGAGTTCAATTAGCCCCAACTGGAATGTAAAGGATGTGGGAGTGTCTGTTTGTGCCCAGAGACAGCTAGGACAAAGCAGATTTTGGAGGAAAATTTAAGGAATTGCCAAGTTTGGGTAGGAAGTGTCAGCCAGGGTTGTTTTTTTTTTTTTTTACAGTAATGTTTGAATAACCAATAAAGTTGAGTCCCAGGAAGGGGGTGAATTTGGATAACATGGGCTTGTCTTCACTATGGAATAACTGGAGTCCTAACTCAGATGTTGCTTCTAATTTGACTCATGTCCACACACACAAACTCGTTGCTGAAGAGTGGTGATGTTTTCAATTTGAGTTGGCTTACCCATGAGGAATAAGCTATAGCTCAGATAACCACAATTCATCAACTGCTAACACAATCTGCCTGAACGGCACAAGTGCAATTTTGCTCAACTCTGGCTGCTCCCACTTGAATGGGGTTACCTGGACAGCAGGCAGCACCTGCCTGCTTCCCTAGTACGGGCTGGGCAAAGGCATCATTGGTTCGGCCATGAGGTAAGCAACGGGACGTTTGTCAATGTGAATGTTCCCACACGATTGCTGCCTAACTGCTGTGTTTGTGACAGCTCGCTGGTGGTGGCCGCCGTCACCACACGGCCATGGCAAGCAGGACAGGAGGACTTTCCACAAGATGTGGAAAGCAAAAAATTGTCTTCACCCCAGCAATTCATTTCCTGTCAGCTGGTACGAGAAGGTCAGTTATATGCCAGAGGTATATGCTAACATATATATAAATAAATCTGGCCATACTTGGCTAGCGGTAGCAAGAGCTGCTGCTTTGGGAGAAGCAGTTGCTTTTTTGGCCCTCTATGCAAATCACTGCTAGGAAACACAGACCGGGATTCCTATAAACATTTTGACGTCAAAGCAAAGAAGGTGGACACAAGAGCAAACATGCAGCCTGAAATGTACCAAGTGGATGCTTTTTTTAAGAGGAAGATGACCCTAATGCAGGCTCTTGGGTCTGCATGAAGAATGAAAATTTCAAGGCGCTTTGCACGGAATTTGACTCACACTTAGGGACCAGCTGAACATCCTGAGGCGGAAATGCTTTAGGAGTATGTCTGTTGTTCCAGAGCTCCCACAGAGCTGTTGACAGTCATTTTGGATTTAGTTCAACACACCTTCAGAGTAGTGATCTTTGAGGTTTCTATAGCAGTTGTGGCTGCGTTGTGCTGTAACAAGTATGAGATGGGTAACTGCAGAACTCGAACGGATGGACTTAACAGGATTGCACAGGTGGGGCAGACAAAATTATGCCAACATAATGCCAACTAAATGCACCCCAAATACTTGTGAACCCCCAAGGTCCCTAGTGCCAGCGTGTGATAGGACCATTTCAGTGTAGACAGGGTAGGATCTGTTCACTCAAGTGCAATCCTCAGGCTACAATCACGAGAAACCCAGCGTATCTCTTTCACCTTTGTTTTTGAAACCTTAGTCTGGATCTTGTCCTTTCCCTCTGATAGGTGCCTTCTGGTATGCAGCAGCAGGGCAAGTGCAGGATGGTGGTGTAGTATCGTGCAAGACAGCAGTCACTGACATAGCAGCCTATGTCAGTGGACACCTTTAATAAGAGCATCTGTGAGCGAAGCATTTAGTCTGTACCAAGTACTTGTCAGATGATGAGATTGCTTTGGGCTGGACCACACTGTCTACAGTTTTGAATCACGGCTGCGTCTGCAGACAACGAATAAATAATTTGCATGATGCAGTCTATTGAGCTGCAAAACATCTTGTCTGCAATCATGTATTTGACCTGCCCTGTGACTGCAGGGATGCCTGGTGCACCAGAGCTATTGCTCTGTATTCAACAGCAATACCCGTGCATGCATTAAAGATATTAAATATTTATTCTTCACTCTTGAATTTTGTTTGTATTGATGCTAAATGGTGGTTATTTCAGTAGGTTTAGCTTGCCGAAAACATGTACTAACATAAAATCAAATTTTGTCACTTGTTAGGACTGTAAAAATCCACCCTTAGTGGATTCCTCCCTTTTCTGTAATACTGGAGATGGAGTAAAGTTGAATACGTGGCAGTTTTGGGGTCATGGTCTTGCTTTCCCATGAGCTGTTTGCTACATTTGTTAGTATACTGATCCCTGGGAGTCATGATGCTGAGTAGCC
The DNA here is from genome assembly GCF_964289735.1 of Phaethon aethereus. Lineage (NCBI taxonomy): Eukaryota > Metazoa > Chordata > Aves > Phaethontiformes > Phaethontidae > Phaethon > Phaethon aethereus. The sequence continues at coordinate 69,128,261 of NC_138582.1, forward strand.
TCTCAACCTTTTCCTTTGCTGAAACTCCAAATACTATGCTCTCACCTCGCAGTCACGGCAGCACTATTTGGAAAGCGGGCTCTTCTTGGCCTCGTCATCTTTCACAGGGATTTGCTTCTCCAACATATGTTTTTCTGATGTCTGAGAACTCCTAGCACACTTGTCAGATTGAGTCTTCCTCTCCCTGTCCTCAAATGAGGAATCCTTCCACAAGCACGGTGTTTTCTTCTTGTTTCGGGTCATGTCTAGAGAAGCGAAATTTGCGGAGGTTGTTCTGTGGGTGAAGAATACAGGTACTAGGGATTTTGGAGGGATATATTGAGAAGGCTGTTGTTCACCTTGGGCCTCCACAGGGGTCTGTCACAGCTGTTACCTATTTTATGAACAGCTTGAATGATGGGTCAAAGCATGTGGGCATTCAGCCTGCAGATGTCACCAAGCTGAAATGAGTTTCAGACACCCTGGAAGACAACAGTCAAATTGAGTGATTTTTGATAGTCACAACCTCCAGAAAACCAAGCAGGGTGCGAGTCTGTCAGTGTTTGTGCAAAATTTTATCTTTGTCAGGAATAATCATGTACTCAAATACAGCATGGGGAATGGCTGGCTGAGCAACATGAGCTAAGGAGAAAAGGATGTATCGGTACAGGCTGGAGGATGAAGGTGTCGAGAGCAGCCCTGCCGAGAAGGACTTGGGGGTACTGTTGGATGAAAAGCTGGACATGAGCCGGCAATGTGCGCTCGCAGCCCAGAAGGCCAACCGTATCCTGGGCTGCATCCAAAGCAGCGTGGCCAGCAGGTCGAGGGAGGGGATTCTGCCCCTCTACTCTGCTCTGGTGAGACCCCAGCTGGAGTCCTGCATCCTGCTCTGGAGCCCTCTGCACAGGAAAGACATGGACCTGTTGGAGATGGTCCAGAGGAGGGCCACAAAAATGATCAGAGGGATGGAACACCTCTCCTATGAGGACAGGCTGAGAGAGTTGGGCTTGTTCAGCCTGGAGAAGAGAAGGCTCCAGGGAGACCCGATTGCAGCCTTCCAGTACTTCAAGGGGGCTTCTAAGAAAGATGGGGACAGACTTTTTAGCAGGGCCTGTAGCGGTAGAACAAGGAGTAACAGTTTTAAACTAAAAGAGGGTAGGATTAGACTCAATATAGGGAAGAAATTTTTCACAGTGATGGTGGTGGAACACTGGCACAGGTTGCCCAGAGAGGTGGCAGATGCTCCATCCCTGGAAACATTCCAGGTCAGGTTGGACGGGGCTCTGAGCAACCTGATCTGGTTGAAGATGTCCCTGCTTATTGCAGGGGCGCCGGACTAGATGAGCTTTAAAGGTCCCTTCCAACCCAAACCATTCTGCGATTTTATGATTTTGTGATTCTATCATTCTGCGATGTGGAAATTTGGTGGATCTCGAACTAAACGTGAGTCAGTAGCATCACATTGTTGTGAAAATGGTAAACAGAACAATGGGGTGTAAAAATATGAGTGCTTTTTGTAAGAGATATGAATAATCTTTTCACCCTACTCAGCCTAGGTAGGTCATAGCTGAAGTATTGTGCTCGTTTGGGAGCAGGGTGCTTGGGCAAAAATACAGACCAAATTAAGAGTCCAGAGGGGAGCAATAGCAATGATCAGATACCCAGAAAGCATCACTTACAAGAAAAAACTAAAATAATTATTTAGTCTGGAGATGGGGAGGTTAAAGGGAAAAAAGTTAAAAAACTTCAGGAATACCGGGTTAGCTGCAAAGTTAGTTGAACTTAAACTGTGGTTTAAGTTCATGTCAGCTAGGGCAAGAAATTACGATCTTACACTGCAGTAAGGAAAATTTAGGTTAACATGGTTAGTAAAAATGTAGTGATTTTAGGAATAGTTAAATGCTGGAATAAAATCTCTGGTGTACTCATAGAAACCATACTTCTCCAGTATAGGCAGCTTTTGGGGGTGGCTTAACAGCTGTGTTGTTACAGCTATGATGGCCTAAACATGTAAGAATGGAAAAGAGTAGAAAGATGTGGCGCTTTTTTATTGTATCGATTGATCTAGCTGGAAAAAACAGATGAGGCTTTCATGCTCACAGCCATTTCTCTGATCTGAAGCCTCTGGATGGTTTTGGTACAGCTGCTTCTGTCTGAAACAGGGAAGGATGTTCCATATGATCTCTTGAGGGTCCTTACAGGCCCATTTGCAAAGATGCAATGATTAACAAAATCTTTCTGTCTTGGGATAGGTGGTTGTTCAGGGACTGGGGAGGGAAGGCATCCTATGAAAGCAGATGAAATAGCTCTCTCCTACCCTGCAGTAGGGGAGATTCCCTAAAATTTTCTACGAAAAATTCTGGTTTATTCCTTCCAGTACTTCAAGGGGCTTCTGAGAAAGATGGGGACAGACTTTTTAGCAGGGCCTGTAGCAATAGGATAAGGAGTAACGGTTTTAAACTAAAAGAGGGCAGATTTAGACTGGATAAAAGGAAGAAATTTTTCGTGATGAGGGTGGTGAAACACTGGCACAGGTTGCCCAGAGAGGTGGTAGATGCCCCATCCCTGGAAACATTCTATGATTCTATGATTACTTTTCAGGAGTGGATGGGAATCAGTAAATGTTAAACTAGGTGCTTGATTAGTTGCAGGTGGTTTTGGATTGTACCAAATGCTTTATGACAAATCATATTGTGGTAGGATGTATACACAAAACATTGGCCTTTTTATGTTAGAGGCTGAAAAAAATCTGGTAGTTTTGAAGGCAAGAGGTCAATTTTTTTCCCCATCTCCTACTCTTATATAGAGTAAAACACTTGCAGTCATTACTTGTTTATGAAAATTAAATTTAATTCTTTTTTAAAAATCTAAAAATATATGATGAAAAAATTATTGAGCACATAGAAAATACTACTACTGGGGATATTAATGAGAATAAATTTGTATGTATTGATTACATTAGGGTAGTAATGGATATAAATAGTGTTAGAAGACAGAGTCGTACTGCAGATAACTTGCAAATGTATTTAAATGTATTTTTTCCTCTGGAGACGTATTTCTAAAACAGTAAAAGTCTTTACTATAGAAAGTGGCAGAAATTGTCAAATAATGAAAAAAAAAAAGGTAGATATGTCCACAGATCTCAGAAACAGAATGGGAATAGCTACGTTTTACTGCTTACAAATGAGAAATTTGTGTTCCTGGAGAGGAAATCATGTACTTATCCATCCATAGTTAAGGACCTGCAGTAAATTTGAGTACATATCCAAACCAAGGTGCCGGAGTAGCACCTTGTCAGTGTAGCAGACAAAACTAGGCAGCCTTTCAACCAGTATAACTGGTTTAGCTACTTTTATAATCTCAAAAATAATAGCTACATCAGGTTTTATTTTGAATTTTGTCTTCAGATTCTGTATCCAAAAGAACAGGGACTTTTGAATTTTCATTCTGATTTTCATGTATTGATTAAGCTGAAGACTTGCAAGAACTGAGCAAAATCTTGACAGTTCACACACCAGCCTGGCTCTTGGTCTGCATTTCTAACTGTGACCTGCTGCTTTCAAATGCTGCAGTGTTTCTTACACTGTTAGCAAAAACATTTTAAAAGACTGAATTGCAGAAATGACAATAATAACAATGTAATTTAAGCATCAAGCTAACATAACTCACTCAATTCTAAGAGAAAATATTACGTTTCATTTAATTCTTTCTCTGCATTCCCATTTTCCATCTCAAGCTTTGAGAAAAACACCTTTTTTTCCCTGAAAGTTTTTGTTTTTTTCAGTGTGTCTTCAGATATCTAAGTTCTGCTGAACGTCCGTTACGGGGCGCTTGGCATTTCATCCTCTGCTTCTCCTTTTGTTCCACTGAATGACTGAGAGGAGGAACACAGAAGAGCAAAGCCAGGAGAAGAATGGAATTGCATCTTCCCAACAAGCTGATGTTACATCTGGGTTTATAAGTAATTTTTCTTCTTGCTCTCCTCCTCCTATACATGCACATTTCATAGTAACTTTTATAATAATAAAGATGTCAGTCCCCATTTTGTTAGCCTTAGATCCATCCCTCTTTTGCTTCTTTTCTTGGGGAAAATGCTGGGCTGTGTTCTCCTGGTGTCACAGAAGCTCCTCTGAGGACAGGCTGTGGCTCTGAGCCAGAGACAGCCACTTCTTTCTCTGTTCACACTGTCTCTCTGTCTACAGTGATACAGAAATATACATACATATGAAATATATACATATATGAAAAAATATATACTAAATATATGTGTTGTCATATATTTTGACTCCTATTCTGCACTGGACTGCACCTAAAACCTTTACAGAAGCCTTTTGTGGAAGACAGAGATGAGAGTACTGTTACGGTGTATGGCAATCTTTTTCACAGGACTTGGAATCGGATCTTGGCACACTCGCAGGAGGGGTTCACCAGCTTATTGGCTACTGTGGATACTCTCCCTGATTTTCATAGCAATCCTCTCCTGATAAAAATTCCATTTAAATTAGTGCCATTTTGGCTTTACAATAGAAAACTCCAAAAAATGGTTCCTAGTGTTTCTCTCTTCCTCTGTCACTTGTTCAGTCCTCTGATCTATCCGTAGCCTCTCTCTGTAAACCCAGGCTTTCTCATGACGCTGTTAGCATTTGCTCCAAAACTGCACCACACTTCTAGTTTGGCCCGGTGGATGCACCATGATAGTCCTATCAAAGATCGTTCTTTGACAATTTCGAAGAGAACCCCAAACCCCAGTCAAAGTCTGATGAAGTGACAAGCAGGGTATTAAAACATAGGTAGCTGGGAAAGTAACACCAGGAATGCTGGTGAACTTACAAGAGGGCTTGGAGGACCAGCATAGCTTCATAGTTCATAGTTGCATTTGCAACCTCTGGCTGGTTCTGCAACTCAAAGTGACATGTCTAGTTCACCCTGTCGCCCTGGTGTATGGGTGCTGGAACATGAACCACCTTATGGTGGAACAGGGGTGTGGGGAATGAGGGTGATACAACCCAAAAAGCAGCCAATTCAGGGCCACGTGTGTGTGCTGTGAAAAAAGTGACACAACCCATTCCAAGTTAGGCTGCTCTCCTTTTACCTGAGGGTGTTTATCCCTCACTTACAGTTATGGAGTAGTGTAGGCAAACTGGTGAACCGGACAAGCGTGGCAAACTAACCAGCTCTAGCAGCTTTATGACAGTACAGAGCTCCGTCGGGGCAGAACCTATCTGAAAAGTTATATATACACTCGATGAATATACTTGAGTTGTTAGCTGGTACTGACCTCCGTGTTGCCAGCGTAAAGCTGCTCCCAGAACCTGAACTAGCTATAGGTTGAAGACAGCTGAACTAAGGCCCTGCTACACTACACATTCATGGCAGAAATATTTCATTGACCTACCTTACGGTTTTCAGTCGTTTGCTATGGAAATGATTCTTATGCTTTCACAGCGTCTGCTTTTCAGTCTCCAGAAGTTTCTTCTTTTGACCTGTTAATCAGGTTCCACCAAACATAACAGAGGGACAGAGATCTCAAAGAGATTACGTTCCTGAGATTTTAAAGGTGAAACATGCTATGCTAACATCCCTACTGAGGGCAAGACTGCAATGTGAGACTGAGTCTCTTGTTAATCATCAAATAATCCATATGGTTCAGACAATATCTTACATGCCCCAGCTGTAGGAAATCTTTTCATCACTGCTCCCACCTTTTTATACAAAGGGTAGTCTAACTACTGTGGCCACCCCCTGTTCTCCTCAGACGGTCTGCAGCAAAGACAATGGAGGACCAAAGTCAAGCCTGGTAGAAAGAGTTGCCACTCCACTAACTATAAAGGATTGTACCAGACATAAACCCAGTCTGATTTTTTGGGTGTGTTTTTATTTGTGCTATGGTCCATATCCTTCCCAAAGTGACACAGTGTACATGTCAGAGGTTCTAAAAAAAGCTTAATTTTTTAAAACATCACTTAAAAAACACCCCTGCATCTAAGCTTCTTTTAAAAGTTAGCTATTTAAATCCTCCAAGCTCAAAAAAAGTCTCCTTGAACTTAATTTCAGGCTTTCTTATATAAACAAATTAAGAAAGGAGGGCTGATGAGATAATTTAGTCCCCAAATGAACTTGTTTGTGAGGCAAGAATAGTGACGGAAATTATTGTTCTGCTAAAGATTCCTGAAGAGCGTAACTGCACACCCACCCTGCAGCAAAGGGCTGCCATGTTTCAAAGACAATCACTTGCAAATTAGGAAACCCAGAAATTAGAGATGGAATGGGAATTCCTCACCTGTGTGGACAGGCACTAAACTTAATCTCATACTAAAAATAAAAAATATTTTGTTTTTATTATCCTCATTCACCTTGTGGTCCCAGCTCCTTACTACGCACCTTTCAAACCCCGTTGTGAACACAGCACTGTTAATTTTGTCACAGCCTTTTCTGTGATACCTGTGACTATAACATCTAAGTACATCAAAACCGCTGCTGAATTAATCTTTATTATACTGCTGAGATATATGGTCTTATTTGTAGAGACAAGTCTGAAAGATGTATTCTCATTTACTCAATCCCAGGCACTCGGGAGGTGATTTTCCCAAAGACGCAGCCCTCGGTGCACGGTCATTCAGAGCGCAGTTCTGGCTGCCTTCAGCAGCTTTGAGAAACCGCACCAAGGCTCCCAGAAAACGAGGGTTGACGCCTCTGACGTCACTGACTGTAGTCGCACGCCTCGTATCAACGCAGCCCTCATTCCTACGTCCCCCGGCAGAGCCCTGAATCCTTCCCTAAGCTCTGAGCGGGGCAGGGGTCCGGCTCCGCGTCCTCGGACTTCTCCCTGTAGCGCAGGCAAAGGAGCCCGCAGGAGACCCGCTCGGGAGACTTGCAGCGGGGAGGCGCAGGCCACCTGGTTTCTGGCAAAAATCCCACATTTGGGGTAATTACTTTGAAGTCCAAACGATAAGTCAAAAGCAGTGCTCCGCAGCGGTCCCGCTCCGGAGTGTTAGGCAGCGCAGGGTTCTGTCTGCAGGTCTCGGAGGTGCTGCCTGGTGACAGAAGGATGCTGAGAGCCAGGACTACGAGCAGTCCGCGGCCGTCCCCTCCCTGCCTCTTCCCTGCCTCGCCGTCCTTCCCACGGCCGGCTCCTCATGCCCGTGCCTTATACTTGGAGTCCCTTGTTTCTGGGCTGCAGCGGCTGGAGCAAGGAGAGCGCACCAGGACGGGGAGGAAGAGCGAGAGGGGAAGGCTGGCGCTGCCTTTGCCGCGCCGAGAGCAAGCACGTAAAGCGCCTGGGGGTGCGTATGTATAGTGCAGATGCCTGTGGGAGGAATGAAGGGGATGACGTGTGCTCAGCTCAGGCAGAGACTATAGATAACTGTCAGACTGCAACAAGTCTCTCGAGCACACGCCAAGCTGGGCTTTTTTTCAGAAGCTCCAAACATAGCCGAATTTGTACATATTTTCTTTAAAGGAAATTAAAGAGGGATTTTATATATGCCACGTCAGACAACCTTAGCTGTGCTGTAAGCCCAACGTACAGTCCCTAGTACTTGCAAAACTCCCTCTGTAAGTCAAGCGTTATATACCTTTTTGTTAGTCAATTAGCATTTCTACCAAGTCTTCAGGTTTGTGAATTAGCCTTCTTCCTTTTTCACTGGAGAAAAGGTTGAGGCAGAAAACTAAATTTTAGGGCCAGAAAGAGCCACCGTGATCTTGTTTCAATCTCATGTATAACATGGATCATCAGACAGGCTTAAACAAATTCTTCACCACACAGGTCTAGTAGTTTTCTTAAGAAAAAAATCTTAATTGAAAAAAATCTTAATTAAAAAAAAATGCTCAGTCATGGACAGTCCTCTACAGTCCTGGGTAAATTATTTTAATAGTTAGCCTCATTTATTTGCAATTTGAATTTAATTAGCCTCAAATTCTGCAAATTGGATCTTGCTGGAATTAGCTTCATCTCTGTCACGAAATGTTTGTTTCTTACATAATGTAGTTACTTATTGCAAGGAAGTTCTCTGTTGCTGTTGCTCATGATAACCCCAACAGTTTGAGCTCCTGGGCTCTGACTGCGGGGCTCGTTTTCTCAGCCTTTAATCGTTTTTGTGACTCTTCGCTCCAGGTTTTGGTTTTTTTTTGAAGTGGGGCTGCTTCAGCTGGAAACAGTACTGCATGCTATTTGCAAAGATACATCCAAAGCCATTGTCATGTTTTCTCCTAAAACATGACCGTTCATCAGAAGCAAAGCATTTGGCAGAAATGCGCTAATCACAATTAATTCAGTGACAGGAGGCAGGTAGATTTCTACTCTGTCGATTAGCCACCTTGAGCGCAAGTATTTTTCCAGAGTGGCTCCTCCCAAGGTAGAAACACATAATCCTGTGAAAAGCCGAGCTGTGCTCCAGCACCATCCCCTTCTTGCTTTGCTGGTGAAGCTGTGCTGCGGTTTTGCGGTGGGGTAGATATGAGAACACAACTTCCTCGCTCCCAGGCTGCCCCTTCGAAACCCACGCTGCTTCGAAGCTGTGGTCTGCACGGCCCTTTTATGTAGTGCAGGCATTGAATGCATGGTGCGTGATCACATTCGCGTGGGAAATGATTCATAAAATTTAATGAAAGGAGAGATTATTGGATAATGTGATTTGACGTCCTATAGCTACCAAAGCTATCAATTTATTTTTTTTTCTGAGTATGCCTGCATTCAGCCCAACTGCTTGTATTTAATTTAAGCATAACTTCTGTTAGGGTAAAGTGTACATTACAGAAAGACATCTAACAGTGATTTCAAGACAGCAGGATCCATTAAATCCGTTGTAGCTTGCCCCAGTGTTTAAATGCTCACGATGTCACAGATTAATGCCTTATTTCTTATTTGGATGTATCTGGCTTCAGCTTCACTTTCTAAGTGCTTGCTATGTTTCAGATTAAAATAATTCAGCACCCATATCTTCCCCATGAAAGTACTTCACTTTACTCAAGTCACCTAATTCTTTTTTCTATGCAAGGCAGTTTCTTCAGCCTGCAAGTGTTTTTTTAGCTTCTCTCCTCACCCTTTCCAATTTCTAACATTATTTGAAAAACACTTACATGGGAACTGTACACACCGTTCCAGCATCAGTCTCATCACATCTGTAAACAGAGGTAAAATCACTTCACTTAGGTCAGCAACTGCATTAGCTGCCTTTGCAGCAGCATCTCCCTGGGAGCTCAGGGTATGGATTGTATTAATTTTTCACTTTGAACCCTAATTCCTTTCAAGAAGCACTGGCATTTCAGGATGAAGTGCCCATTCGGTAGCAATGACTTGCATTCCCTATTCTGAGATGTGAGTGTTTGCATTTGGCTGTATTAAAATGCATCATGGATAAATAGAAACAGCCTACCAGGCACTCCAGATTGCTCTATTTCACTCTGTCTTCAGCATTATTTACCACTCTTCTAAAATTTTATAACTTTGTAAATGTTATCACCAATGGCTTTGTATTGAACCTTGATGCCTGTAAGATCTTTGCAAAAACCTTTCTATTTAGCAGTGATTTCTCTACGATTACTCTTTTTTTTTTTTTATCCATCACTTGACAAATTCTTTACTTAAGGGAACTGTGCGCTATAGTACTTCATTGTGGCTTTTTAAAATCAGAATGTTGTGCTGCCAAGTTAAATGATTTACTAATACAAATGAATTCCTTTGGCAGCTAGAGGTGATAACTTCTCCGTGAGTAAGTTTCACGCCAAAGAGCATGTATATTCCATAAAATTCTGCTAAGTGATGTCATTCATCTTTCTTATCAGCTTTTCTGGTATTTTGCTTGGGATGGATGGCAGTCTCGCCATCCGGTGGTTAGCTGGATCATTATGTTTCCCTGCTCTGAAGATTGTCATATAGCAGCTGTCTTTCAGTCCTTTGGATTTCCCCAGTGTTCAGAGATTCATTACGACTTAATGTCAGCAGTGATTAAAAGCGTCTGACACAAGAAATTGAACGATCATGGCCCACACCCACCCCTTCCCAGCAATTCTGTTCCTCTCAGCCCTAGCTATCCCCCTCCTGAAGCTCCTCAAGCTTGTAAGCCCCCTCTCCTGCTGCGGGAGGGGTGGAAGGTTGCTGCTTTGGGTTCGCCTTCGTCTTCCCTCGAACAGGGGAGAGCATGCGAGGACTCTCAAGTGTTACAGAGAGAAGGAGGTAGGAAAAAGCACAATTGTTCTGAGCAGCGGAGTGCCGTCCCCCCAACTTCTTCCCGTTTCCCATGCGCGCAGGAGGCCGGTGGGCTGGTAGGGGAAGGAGCCCCGTGCCTCCCGCCGCGGTGGCGATGGGCTGTTCTCGCCCAGCAGTGGAGAGCAGAGCTCGCAGACGATCGGATGAGGGCACGGCCCAGGTGGGACCATGAGTATGTGCTCTTCTCCAGCTTTTAAAATACGTGTTTGCTTGGTCTGTGTTTCTGTGCAGCTCAACAACTTCAAGTGCTGTTTCCAGCCATATTTTTAGGACCAGTAGCCATGAGCCTTCTGACTTGGTCTGTGTTCCTCTACATTCGTTCTCAAACTCATTTATCTGCATGCCGCTATTGGCATTAGTGGTAGTAGCAGAAGCACCTCTTGGCTGTACACTTATCTAGGACGTTTGGTGTTCAGTTGCTGAGGCAGTGCTTCATACGATGTTGCTGTGGTAACCCCTTGTCCTAATTCTGTAGAAAGTTCCTGCAGAAAGCCTGAAGAGTGCATGGTTTATTCTTATTTGATGCAAGTGCATGATTCTTCTTCTTTACAGAGACTAAAAATAAACCTGTTGAACACTCTTACCTTTTATGCAGTGCTATCATATACCCATTGCCATCTAATAAGCACTCTACACGCTTTTTAGACTTCTTTTGTTCATAATATTCTTGTAAAAAGTACACTATCTTTTCTCTGTAGTGCTGCATCTTGTGAATTTTCCTTTGGGTCTTTATCTTTCTTAACCAGCACTTTACACTCCATAAATTCTAGCTCATATTGTTTGCTATTTATTTCCTGGTTTTCAGTTGTTTGAATACTGAGGTCTTTTAATTTATTTCTATTTGCAGTCACATACTCATCAGCTGAACCAGAACGGGTTATAAAACAAAGTGGTCCTTTTGGGAAATCGAATGAACTCTTAACTTTTAGTTTTAAGTTGAATTATGCGGTCCAAGTCTTTCTCCTCCTTGTAATTTTGCTCATGAAGGCAAGAGAAGGGAAGTCTAGCATGTGACACTGTTTTGAAACATGAACTATGAGTCATAGATTCATACTATGGACAGGAAGGACTCAGAACACGTAAGTATTACAATATAAAGAAAATACCTTTTAATGTAAGTTCTCACAAGAAACTGTAGCAATTCTTTTGGCATCTTCACACCATTTCAGCTCCCCACTGGAGTAGAAAACCCACCAGGGTAGATGAAATCTTAAAAACTGGCAGACTGTTGCCAAAAATGAGCCTGTAGACTAGCCTAACCTAACAAGGTCTTTGAAGGTGGCAAGAAGGCTTTATCTAAGCACAGGCTGTGGGATAAACAAACTTTCTTAACCTAGAGCAGTATTTGTTATCCTGTATCTTATCCCTCACAGACTCTGGCCAAGCAGTTCATTCATCTAATTTCACATGAAATTGTCCCAGTAATAGTGAAAAAAAACGTTTTGTGTATTTCTAGAAGAACTCTATACCTGACACTGCACCAACTGGAGAATGACTGGTGTTTCCACCATCAGCTACAATTGAGAGAAGGCAGCTACTGACCTATTTGTCTGGCCTCTATACTACGCATCATTTTAGAATGAATTCTCAAGGAAAGAACAATTAATGGCTGTGGTTAGTTGTGTAATGGAATAAAAACAGAATGTAGATTCAGACAATTTTGACAAAGTAACCTGAGAGCTTTCTGTCGGTACAATAACTGATTTTCCAAATCAGGGAAATATGGTAGATTAAATCCATCTGAATTTAGCAAAGGATGCTGTGCTGCTGAGGACTAGTAAAGAACTGAAACCTTGGGGAAAGGAACTGGGTCAACAGCACATGCTGAAAGGAAAATGAGTTCCTCAACTATCATTTTGGAGACAATCATATTTTTACTATGAAATTTCATGCAAAAGCAGGAGTATACCAATAAAATTATTTGCTTATGCCATCAATACAGAAGAGGATACAATTCTCACATAACAAAAATGAACTGGCGGTTAACTGTATGAATGGGATGACTGGGCACTTTGGCACTAGAAGTTAGATTTTCTCCATAAACTGTGCATTTATGTATGGTAAGCTATGCAGGAAAACGGAGAACTGTGCATATTAGGGGACCACAGGATGACTGTGAGCCATGAATTTGATAATGGCTATGAAAAAGGAAAATGCAGTCACACAAATATCAAGTGAGATAATTCCCATAAAGAATTAATGGTTTGTCAATACATCTGTATATCTACGCATGTATGAAATACTTTTAGATTTTACCTAGTATACTGTGCATGATTGTGTTTATCTGTGTTTTAGACAGATTGACTGAAATGAGAAAATAAAGGCTCCTAACATGATGGGAAGAATAAAGCGTTTGTAACATGAGAGGGGAATAAAAGAGTCTGGGTTGTCCTAGAATAGAAAAATGAAGGCTGACTGAAGATATGACTGATATTTAAAAATACGCCAGTAAGTAAACACAATGGAGGAGGAAGAGCTATTTAAACTAAAAGACAATGTTGGCAGAAGAACAAATGGGCATAAAATGACCATGAACAAATTTAAGCTGGAATTCTAAAGGTTTCTAGTTATCAGAAAGCTGTCTTTCAATGAAAAGCAAATCTCCTCTAAACAGTTTTTAAATGAAGTTCAGTAAGTTTCTGATTTGCTTTATACGACATCAGTGTCTTCAGCAGCATGGGATTTGATTCAGTGACGGAGAAGTTCCCCCTAATTTTACATTTTGCACGAAGCAGCAAACACACTTGAGATATAGTAACCTCTCAGGCAGCGTGCACCCACTGTTGAACAGCACACAGCAAGACTAAAATACTCTCTCAGACAGAAAACCAAGAGACCTCGGTATCCAGCTAATCTCTAGAAAGTTTAAACAGACTAAGTGCAAAGACTTGTTTCAGAGCTTGCGACGTCGCTCAGGCTAAGGTGCTCAAACAGAGCAGTAGTGAGGCTAAGTTTTGTCTGAAAATTGTCACCTCCGTCAGTACCGCATCGGGTCCTAGTACTAACCACAATACTGTGTGTCACTTCTTCAGCTGCCGACAGATATACTTTCAGTCTTTAAAAATGAGCATGTGAGGACCTGGAAAAATGCTGATTTGAATAATTGCATCCTACTTATCACGGTGTCAGCAATGAAAGGCTATATTCCTTTGTGTTTAAAAAGCTGTGAAATCCTCCCTGCAGAAGATGATGGGCAGTATTATTAATTCTTATTTGTTTAGCTGAATTTAAAAATGAGCCTAGAAGGAAAAAAACCCAATTTGGATATTGAGTAAACAGGATGTATTTTATACCATGTATAGTATGCTTAATTTGAAAAAATGGAAATTAAATATAAACATCGATATTCTAATAATATTAAGGTAGGAAACTGGAATAAGCCTTAAGCTTCTATCTTAACTAATGCCACTGTGCTTTCTGGTGTTGTTGAATGCCACACTCAAGAAACAAACATTTTCCTGGGTTGAACTTTCTCAGTGCTGTCATTTTGTACAGCGGTACGACACACAGAAACCTCTAAACTAAGAAACGTATTCCTTCTGTTTTTCAGCATCAAAACAATGATTCCACCGGGGGAATGCCTATACGCTGGGAGGAAAAGGAGGAAACCCATTCAGAAACAGTTAAGTATCATATTCATCAGGAGTCAGTCTCCCTCTGAGGGTACCTGCTAGAAATGAGGTGGAAGAAGGAGTCCCTTCCTCCCATGGTCTGCCCACACAGGAGAGACCTAACCTCTTTCTGGGACACCCCTGGTCAGGAGCCTGGCTCTTCATGGGTGAGACTGGCTGCAGGAAGGATGCCGAGCAAGGCTCAAACCCTCTTTACCCATCACCAGGTGTCCCAGGAGGCGGCCAGTGGCGGCTGTGGTGCGTACTTCGGTGCGCTGCAGGGCGCACTGCCGTACGGAGCGGAGAGGGACAGCACGTTTTCGTAGGCAGAAGATACTGGTGGGCTAAATGTCAGCTGGGCAATGGGCTGGAGGGATGGCTGCCACCTCTGTGCTTCTGTGTTCCCCACCGCCTCTTCAAGGAGCCTTTTGAGAAGCTGCCGGTTGAGGGGCACCACGCACTGGCGTTGTGCTCGCCCCTTCCCCCTTCCCGGGCTCAGCCTTGCTTGGGGCATCGCTAAGTCCAACATGTTCGAGCCCGGAAAGTGGGTCAGTTCAGCCAACTGAAAAAGCAGACTGGTGACTCACTTTTTGCATAAAGAACACATCGTTTTCAAACCACTGTTTACTATGGGATCACTTTCATTAGGAGAAAAATGGGAGAGAGGAATTGCATGTGTGAAGGCAAAGCAGAAAAAGAAAAAAAGCCATGGGAAGTTGTTACTACAAGATGTTTGAAATGGGAGGGAAAAAAGGTTGCTATCACTCGAATGTAAAATGATTTCCAGATGCCATAAACCACGCTGTGAAATGAAGCTTTTTAATATAATCATCCCACATCTTCCGTGTTACACTTGGTTATATGGTTATGAAACACGCATTTTTACTGTGTTAAAATTATGAACTAGCACTGGTGGCCTTCACAGACAATTTAAGGATGAGAAGGTGACTAAGAGATATTTCCCTATTTTCAGTTGTTCAAAACTTCTAAAAATAACCCACTTGGCTGAAAATTGTGTATATTGGTCTAAAGTCAAGGGGGAGTTTCTCTGAATGTTTGAATGAAATCTGTTGATTTTGTTTGGATTTTGGAGAGTATTTGCACATGAACCACTTGTTCCCACTTAAAAAAAACATTTCTTTTAGTGTAAAATATATCATAGATGACAATTTCAACCGACAAATATAATAATGTAAGAAAATTATTCTTCCTGCAAAACCTGAGTGTTAAATCCAACATATATGTAACATTTCTGTGGATATTTAACTTTATAACTGCATGAGGTATGGAACTGCTCCAGTACATGAAACTAGCTCTGTGCAGAGCTGTTTATGAATGATAACTTTTGTAAGAAAGGAAGGAGAGTTGCAGTTCCTTTGAGAAACATTAAGCTTCATGTTTGGAGCGTATATACTAGCTAAAAGACCTTCTCTCAAAGATGACTTCCAGATAAATGTAATGGCTAAGAAAACTACTTATTAACAAAGGATGTAAGTGTCCTCAGGAGCCTTTTATGAAATTCTGGCTTCAAGAAAATCAGAGGCAAATCCTCATCGAATTGGATGGAGCCACGTTTTCACCTTGTGAGCCACTGGTAGCAACCAGTAATGCTACCTTGAAAATAGCTTTGCTATGAGATTGCAGTACAGGTACCTGAGCATGAGTTTATCCAGCCAGGACATATACAATTTTGATCAAGAAACTTCGTTTTGGTTAAAACAAAGGGAATCATACACTTTGGATTATTAGACTATTGAACTCCTGCACTGGAGACATCTCTCTCTTTTCTGTGGTTGGTTACTTATCACTTGATGAGGATGATTTCTCAGTTCCCAGCAACACTGGTCTCTTCCTCAAACCTTATCTGTTTGTGGGCTTGGTCTCTGGTAAGCCTTTCTTGTGCTTATTCCCTCACTCAGGGCCTTTCTAACTCTGATCTAAAGAGGATCTGAATGCCCAAGACTGGTTGACAGAGCTTCTTTCACAGTCTCTGTCCTTCAGTCCTACAGACCTTACTGACATTTCAGGACTCCAAGGTATCCTTACTGTTGTGCTGCCTCAAATAATTTACCTTATCTTGGGTTTAGAAGGGTAGACATAGCCTATTAACTGAACAGTATACTTAACCATGATTTTGATCCATGTTATACCATTTTTGTTACAGCTTTTTTCTCTTGTTTGATAGCATAGCACATTTTCCTCCATGGCCTTGTTCTACTTTTTCTCCTGTCGTTCTGATAATGAACCATGGTAGATGCTGCCACCTGTTTGGGGAGAGGTATTTGTTCAGCTGAAAAACGTAATTTTTCACAGGAAAAAAAGATGATGGGAATTCTCTTTTTTCCACTAATAGTCTCTAGAAATGTAACTTTCTCTTGACAAAGGAATAAGTGAGTGCAGGTGCCAGTCTGAGCAGCACACTTGGATTTCTGTAGGGATTAATGGATTAGTCCTTTTTATGGATTCAAAGGGCAGAGGAGCAGTTTTCCCCTTTGCAGAACAACCGGGACGTTCATGCCTGCCCATGCCCAGGGCACCCCGGGAGGCCGACTCTCTGCCTCTCCATCAGCTTTTTGTCATCAGGCTGTCAAGCCAGGTGGCAAACCTGCAGCTGGCTTTTAATTCAGGATGTCACAGAATGATATTGCTCACTACTTCTGGGGTTTTTCAGGCACAAAAAATCTATTCTGAGGTAGTTTTACACAATACTGATGAAAATGTATGACGAAGCTCCATGGGAGAATGCAGAGACCCACAAGACTGTGGAAGAATGTGTGGGAAACTTATTTTACCAGGAAGACAGAATATGTTTCAGTCTTCCACACAGAAGCAGGAGCGACTATCTTCATTAGGTTGCCATTCTTCAGACAATACAAGTTCTACTTCTATACATGCAAATAAATAAAACCCCCTAACTGTTCTTGTGCCCCAAAAAGCTTCCAAACAAGCCCCATTACATGTGGTCAACACTAAAGAATTTTGGCTTTTATGGAACCAGTTCAAACACCTGGAGCTCAGACTGATTGAAAATTTTCCATCAGATATGCTTTTCAGCCAGAGAACCAGAGTTTTGACTAAAGGAAATATTTTCTACCAAGTGTTTGTTTCCTGTGGAAATCTAACATTTTACTGGTAACTCGAGCATGTGAAAACCAAAGAGACCTTGTTTTTAACCACAAACTAAAATCACTGTGCTGAAATGAATGCTTATACTAGAAATGCTAAGGCAACACTTCAGAACAGCTACATTCGAGAGCTTCAGCCACTTCTTCGTCTCAAACTCTGGCACCCTGAAAAGCTCTCTCTCCCTCCACAAAACATTTCTTGTAATGTTTTACAGCTCTTTAAAGGCAAGCTGCAGCTGCCCCAGCTCTGAGCGTGCCTATAGCTGCTCCAGACTGCCCACTTCAGCCAGAACCCGACCAGTGCCAGGGTAAACAGAGACCTCAGGAGGTGCAGCTCTCTCCTGCTTCCTAGTTTTCGTTTTAAGACCTTCTGTGGCATAGCCCTTCCCCTTGGTATCACACTACCCCAGCCCTCCTCACGCTCTGCCCGCGTGATGCCTTCCTGACATCTGCTTTCGCCTTTCCTTACTGTGAAGACCCAGAAGAGGCAGAAGGTGGCAAAAGGTCCCCCGTTCCTTCACACAGCGTTCTCTCAGCTGGTCCTTTTTGCTCGTGGGCGATGGTGAACATCTGCACGTACACAGCTGGCACCGGAGCTCAGCGCTGCCGGGATACCTGTGCAATGGCCACGCACGGCTCAGTGGCTGTGGGTGCCGGTCAGTACGTTCATGATAATCATCTTGCTGTAACTCTGCACTTAGCCTATTGTTGCATCTCATGGCCTCTCTCTTCCCTTTCCCTTCTTGCTGAAAGCTTGCCGTCATAGTAAACGATTAGGTTTTTCTCAGTTTAGGCCATCTGCTGGTTTAACACTTCAGCAGACTTAAAAATCTTACTCAGAGTGAACTTTTCATTACCGGGGCAGGGCTCCCTCAGAGGGTAGCCAGCAGCAGACAGAGCTGTAGCTGCAGGAAATTCCTCTGCTGGCTCACCAAACTGGTTTGCTCTACTGGCCGTCTGTGTGTCATGGGCCCAGTGAACCAGTAAAGCGGCTCAAGGCCCCACGTACCGCCGGAACAGAAAATATCCCCTCGCACCAGCTCCCGCACGCAGCTCCTACCACACAGGGACGGGTGATGCGGGTCTTGTGCGGGTACAGACACTTGCGACTGCAGAGCGGTGGCAAGTTGACCATTTAAGCTGTCGAACGGTTTAACAGCGCAAAGAGGGAAGTGCCAGCTTTATTGTTTTAATTACACGTGCCGCTTCATCGTAGCGGTGTCGTATGAAAAGCGGAGTAAAAGAGGTATCGTAGAGTGAGTGCTATGTCTCTGCTTTAGACCTGATTTACACAGTTTGAGAACCCCCGGGTTAACGCAAACACAGCAAGCACCATCTACTTCCAGCTCAAAATAAGGGCTAAAATTTGCATTTGCCCCAAAACAGCCGGTTGAAGAATTTCCCTGCCTGCCCCTTTCTGTTTGCGGCTGGCTACCCAGCCTTTCCCTGGAACTTGCATTGCTTCAAATCGCATCCACTTGGCACCTAATTACCCTTTACATCAACCCCCTGTTTGTTTGGATTCGCTCCCTTACTGAACCTTTTCCTTCGGTTTTCAGGGAGACTCTGTCCTGAACTGTCTCCGCAGTGTCTTTACACCATTCCTTGCAATCTCCAGAAAACTGTTCCTCACGCTCAGTACAAATGGAGTCCACGGACCTGCCTCAGACCATACCTCACCGGCACAGAGCAGTCACTATTTCACGTGGTGAATAGGCTTGAACAATTTCTATTTTTCTTCCCTGTTAGTCTTGACAATTTTTACCCCTTGAACTCATCAGTCTAATTTTCCTTACTGGAATTAATTTTTTCCATCCTAAATCGCTTCCTCGCTTCAGCTGGCTTGTCAGATACAAAAAGCAATTAGTAAAAGCTTATGTTCTTTAGCTTCTACTGAACTATAGGCTATAGTCCCACAAAATTACTATTCTTCACAGGTCAGACATCCTTTTGGTGTGATAGTGAGGATGGCTGAGCTGGAGGGTTTAGTCCAAAAAATTCATGCCCAATACGTACACCCTTTTTTGAAGAACAGCTAACTCTGGAAAAGTAAAAAAAAAAAGAGTATTCTTTCTTTGTTGATTGCCTTATTTGTTGCATATTTGCTCTCTGTAATAAAGGAAAGTTATTTATTCATTCCAATCAACAAAATGTCCCCCGCGTCTTTGAAAGCAACTCATTGTGTTATTGAAGGACCACAAACCAGTTTTGGTAATTTTGAATGAAAAAGCAGGAATTACATGTTTTCACTGACAGCTACTTCAAACATTTTTTCATTCATTCTGACCATCAGTGTTGTCCTGTTAAAATGAACTGAAGGCTGTCAAAAGTAGCAATGAATTTTTCATGCCTGGTTTGGCTTAAGAGGTTTCCAATTAGCAGCAAAGTCAACAATCACATGTACAAAACACTGATTTTTTTTTACTAATTCCTAACTGCAACATTATTTTTTTCTAATCACAGTCACAATGCTAAATTAAGATTGCACTTATAAGAGGGGAATATGCGAATGTTGCAATTTGACCCAACTCCTTTGTGAAATACGCATACTCAAAATTAAAATTATGATTGAAAAAATGTAGTAAATGTGTGGAAATGCAGTAGTAAAGTGCTACAAATAATTAGTTTTACTCTGATTCTCCACTGGAGCACCAGCTAGGCCACACAATATTATGATCCTTGCCTTTAGTTAGCTGAAAGTGGAAAGTGTTAGCACGCCTTTCTTTTCCTTGCCTGCCATTTCCCGTTCTGGAGTATTTCTCCGTCATTTCCTCCTTGATTTTCTCTCAGCATCTCCTATTCTGGAGAAGGTGCCTCAGGAGGAACGTGGCAACGTGCTGCAGTAAGAACCTGAACACGGGCATTACGAGAGCGAGCGGAGGACCAGCAGGCACAGCGCTAGGTCCCGCGGGAGGTGCTAGCTCAGCTGTAGCACTGGGCTGCTGAACCCCCCTGAGATCATGGATGCGCGTAGCTTACGTGTCCAGCGATGGCTGTCTGCTGGAGATAACCCCCTTCTCAGACTTACCACGCCCGTCTTCTTGCTTAAGTGACGAGTCTGTGCTTCAGCACTGACCAGCACTCGCTGTTGCGCTGGAAATCACTTTTCCGTAACTGTGTGCATCAGCTCTTCCTTTTCTTCCTCTTGAGAACAGCATCTCATGCGTTCTGTGAGAAGAGTGTCAGCAGACGTCCCAAACTTGGGCGGCCTCATTTGTGATGTATTTATTTCATCTTAATGCATTTTCACAACAGCTTTTCTGAGGCACTCGGTCCTGTTCGCTGCCTGAGAGGGACATGAAATGGGGATGGACTAGGAGTGCTTGGCTTAAAAATCTGAGTAAATCGGTCTTTATGTTTTGGAAGGAATATCAATGTTCTTAAGAGAGAAACCGAATTCTTATCTTTGTCATTACTGACGTAGGAAGGTAAATGTGAGAATGTTACAGGATTTTTTTTAGCTTGAGGAAAGAATGTCTCTTCACCTTGCTTCCCATACTTTTTAAAATTGTGTCCACAGACAGGCTCTTTTCTTAATTATCTCCTGACCCACAGGTTAACTTTGAGTCATTAAATGGAGGGCACTAAGATGCTTTGGATGAATACAGTGGATATTGAATGGGTTCATGCATTAGTCACGGTAATTTTCCTCTGTTGTTCTGACTCTCATTTGTACAGCATAGATGAGAAATTGTTTTTCCTGGTAACCAGTAGAACATGAAGATAGTACCCACTCCCCTAAGGTGAGAGGGTCCTGAATAAGAGATATCAGTTCCTCATCTGTTTTTCACTGGGCAGATGTGAAAAGCGAGGCCACTGTCCAGGTCTTTGCACTATGGCAAATGCAGAATGGTAAATCTCTTTTTGGCAGGGAATAGAAACTCTAAAGATTTTTGTAGAAGCTAGGCTAAATATGCCTGTTATCACCAAATTGCAGACAACATCTCAGTCTCCAGTTGTACTGTTTGGAGGTAAAACAGGTAATTGAAAATGTGTTCTCCACCACAGAAGGCCTGCAGTTGGGAATGAAAAATCAAATCCTTCAAAGAGGCACAGGGACCGTCTGAACGCGGAACTGGACCACCTGGCCAGCCTCCTGCCTTTTCCGCCTGACATCATATCGAAGCTGGACAAACTTTCTGTCTTGCGCCTTAGCGTCAGCTATCTCAGAGTCAAAAGTTTCTTTCAAGGTAGGTCTCTTTAAGATATCAATATCCCGTTAAAAGTCTCCCTCTAATTTATTGCTGCTTTGTACTTATCATGAGTAAAATTAACATGCAGTATTATATGGATAAAGTAAGGAAAAAAAAATCTAATCTCTTCTTTTGAACTTATTTTGTGCACGGGATGTTGTGTTGGAAATTTTGTGCATGTCTTCCTATGCCGTTTGTGTGTTTTTCACCAAATAATGGGATAACCCTCACCCTTCCTCAGCAGGCTTTACGAAATGGGAAAACACGACTGCAAAATCCCTAAACTGGCTTGGGGCGAGTGTAATACCTGTAGTTACTTTGAACTCCCTTTTTGAAGCTATTATCGTGCATGTTTGCAATGTCTGTTTAAATACAATGTGAAAGTCAAGCAACTACTGTATTACCTGTGTTTGCTGTATGCCAAGAGGAAATGGGCTTGCTTGAAAGGCCAGAAAGATCACTTTCAGGATAAGTGAGATCTGAAGTTTAAAGTGTTGACTAAAGCTGTAATAGGCTACACTTTGTTTTTGTAGCTGTCTGGCACACTGCACAATGAAAGCCAAATGTGCATGTTCAGATGTACATAACAAGAATTCTTCCAAATTTGCAGACAGTTTTAGTTTCTTCTGTTGCTGAAGAGTTCAAAAGAGCAAAATCTGGATTAGGGGTTTAACAATTAAAATCCTCTCTAGAGTTGGTTAAAAAGAAAGGAAAAAAAAAAAAGGCATATTTGTAGGGGGATAATTGACCAAAACTTAGAGGTGGACTGCAGAGATTTTTTAATGGACATTATTTTTCCTTTACTGCTTTCTACTGCTCCTTCCTGTTACTATTCCTTATTACGCACAGTGTATACAGGGAGTCCCATTTTTTGTTGTTGTTGTTTTGACTGAAGAATGATATCTGTTGGCTGGTTTCTTGCTTTTTAAAATATATTTTAGTATAAAAGAAAAGTCAGATTTTGAAGAAGCTTTAGCAGACTGCAGGGCACTTTACAAGCTGACATCAGATTACAGATGGTGATGTTACTGATAGCAGGAGCCTCCCATCTCAGCTGTGGCAGCTGCCTGCCCAGCTTCCAGCATCCTGCCCTTTACAGAGTGCCTCTCTTCCCCTTTGAACACATACCTGAGTCTCACGGCCCCTTCCTCTGAGCTTTGCTTTTGTTTCCCATGGATTCGCAAGCAAGAAGCTGT
Source organism: Phaethon aethereus (assembly GCF_964289735.1). NCBI lineage: Eukaryota > Metazoa > Chordata > Aves > Phaethontiformes > Phaethontidae > Phaethon > Phaethon aethereus. The sequence continues at coordinate 69,150,572 of NC_138582.1, forward strand.
CTTCAGCTGCCTTTCCTACTCTTCTGCCAGAGTTTCTAAGATCCATTGTCTCCTTTTTTTTAAAGGGATGGGATAAAAGGGAAACAAGTAAATCCAGACCTCATTACTCTGAAATGTTCCATGTTTCTAGAGATTTCATTTAATTTAATCCCCAGATTACCAAATTGAACACATAGTTTGTGTTGCCTTCATTCTTATTTTTAAATGTTTACATCATGAAACTAAGGTTACAGAAAGCATTGTTTATAGTAGAGGAAGGAAACTACATGCCATTTTAAGACAAGAGAGCAGGCTGGAGCTTCAGAAGGGTGGAGTGGAGGAGAGGTGAGCATGGAAACAGAGCTGGGTGTGGAATGGGTGCTGATGTTTGGGTAAGAGCAGGAGTTGCAGCCTCAGCTTCATGGCACGTCACTATCTACTTCCTTGTAGTTGTGGAAAAATAAGGCAGAATCTGATTTTTTTTTTTAAACAAAAACTTTGGTAGGAAGTCACCTAAAAAAAGCAAAAAAAAATATCCATCCCAGTGTTTCAGTCTTTGTTGTGATGAAAGAGGACAGAAGAGCAGAAATGGCTTGTTTGTGGCTTTTTAAATCAAAGGATGGTACTAAGTTGTGAGCTGTTATAAACACTGCGGGGACAGAGAACAGACCAGTGGCATACAGAGATGTTATAAAATTGGATAAACCAAAATGTATCTGGAAAAACTGACCTAGCAAATCTGCACTAATTCACTCAGGGAAAATGAATGCAAAGCAACTGGTGTTCAATAGAAGAGAGAAACCTGGAAAAGAGAGCATAAAAACAATAATCGAAGAGGGACAGTGGTCAGCAAATTGTTCTACGCTTGTAATACAATATGTTGACATAAACAAGAAAGCCAAGTGCGGAGTTTGGTCTGTTTGCCCAGAGGCAGCATGTCGCTACACAGGAAGGTTATAATCCCTCTCTGCATGAGACCAGCATGACTCCATCTGGAATACAGCTTTCTGTTGTGGGCATCTCCTGGTCACGAGGGCATTAGTACATGTTAAGGGGTTTGGAATAAACACAAGCAAGAAATGACTATAAAGTTGGATGGACAAACAAAAAAAAAAAGAGTGAAATTAGCTTGAATGTGTACAATTTATATGCTTCAGCTGTTTGTCTTCATAGGAGAGAAGGACGAGAAGGGAAGGAATTCCTTAGGGTATTTTAGAGTGGCACAGTGGAGGACCCAAGCAATGATGATGAGCAAGCTAAAATTTTGCTTGAATATCAACCATAACATATCTGTAATGAGTTCTGTACAGATATCAATATTCCTAAAACTGATGCAGTGGAGATTTAGAACATTCAAATTTGTAATGTATGACACACCGGCTATGTGCATCTTTTGTTTAAAAGGCTGCTCTGTGAGTTTTAATGAAGTTAAATTTAAATTCCATGTTTTAAAAAAGTGCTCGTAAGAATGCTGTTTGCAGTTTTAAAAAAAACATGAATAGTGCTATTTGACACATAAGTTCATATATGACATTGCAGATTCATCCCATAACAGTTCAGCGATTCCTGTGACAATTATAATTAAACACCTCCAGCAGTGCCAGCGGTTTCTAGACGTACTAATTTACTTACCACTAGGTGTCCCTTCAGTAGCTACTCTGTAATACACATTGTGTAGCACAAATGTATTTATAAAGATGAATAGCCAATTAAAGGGCATGGAGTGACTTCACCATATTGATTTCAAGTACGAAAATAATTTTGCAGAGATTAGGGGATAGAGGATATTCATCAGTCATTTACTCCCTCTTTGGTGACCATTACAGGCTAGTACCTTGAAGCATATGACCAGTTCTTCCTAGTTAAGTTATTTAAGCAAAGGCCTGATTCTTTTCTAAAATTTAGAAGTGGTTACTGAGACCCATTTTTCTGCTATTCCGTTTAACAGTCACTATGGTGGATTCCCCCTCTCATTCTTAGAAATGTTTTCCTTTGGCTTCAGAACAATTCTTCTGTCTGCTTGGTTTACAGTCTTCCTACCTCTGTCATCAGTTGGCAGTGGATCTATTAATAGCCCCACTCCCCCCAAGCGATACGCATGTAGTCATTTTGCATTTTCCAGATAAGCACTTCAAAATGTCTTGCAACCAGAACCTTCCAGGCTCACCAGATCTCTTGTATAGAGCAGCACAGATCTGAACCAGTGCTCAGGCTGAGAGACACGGACGGCTACAGGAAGCTGTGCCGGTCATTTGGCCCTGACGAAAAGTTGCCTTGGGTGGGGCTCCTGTGGGAGCGGAGTGGTACTTAGTGGCTGAGACCACTTGAGCTCGCTGGGCCTCTGTCTTGGCCATATTCCATCTTGGTTAATTGTAGTCTGTCTTCCTTTACCACTCTTGACAATACATCCTTTAGTAACTCTTATGTCTCAGATTTTCCACTGGCGGAAAAATGGTGGTCTTGTGCCACTTCAAAACCAGCTCCCTTTTGTTGATCGTTTAAATCGTTCCCTTCTAGCATAGGCATTACAAATTAAGGTAAAAAGAATAGCACCTTGTTCTTTTAGCATCTCGGATTCTTTTTGAGAGACAGCTAACTCAAGCTTCCCAGTACCTGTAAGTAAAATGCTTAACGACAATTTAGACAGACTAATATAGTTACAGCTTGGGCTTAAAGCACCACATCTTTCAGTTCTTAGTGTAAGAACTTTTCTCAAATTATGGCTTCTTAAGTAAACCTGACCCCTTTCCAACAAGATTCTTCAGTTTACTTATGAACACATTGTGAGGCAGTAGGAATAGCCTTTTTAAAGTTCTGAAGACATGTAATATCTATTGTTCTTCCCATCCGCATGTCCAGTTGTAGAAGGTAATTTATGTGGTGTAGCATGGCAAAATATTCTTGACAGACCTGTTGATTTCCACTTCTTTTTTACTACCCTTAAGTCTTTACAAATAGGTTTTTTGTTATTTTTACCCAGTATTTTTCTAGGGATTGAAGCTGAGCTTAGTGGTCCTAGTATTCCTTGGTTTCCTCTTCCCATGCTTTCTAAACATAAGTTCCACATTGGTCCTCTTCTAACGTTTCAAAATCTCCCTTTTCTATCATGATTTCTCATAGACTAATGGCTCTGAGAATGCTTCAGCTCATTCCCAGATTATGCTGCAATGAGTTTCACCAGGTGCAGTTAACTTACAAATATTAAACTCATGCAAGTACCTGAGGTGCTAGCCTTATTGTTGGTGTTTAGTAGCAGTATCTGTCTGGTCGTAGCTGATGGAAGCAAGAAGAAGCAATAAATGCTTAAACTTTTTTTATAGCTCCCCCTCTGCTGAGTAGCAGAAAATTCTTTTCCCAACATTGCGTGGTTAAAGGACTTCCAGCATGCTTTTTATAGCCTTCTCTTTCTTGCTACAACTTATTTTATGCATTGGTTTTTCTTTTTTTTTTTTTTCTTCTTATACACTTGTGCTTTATTTTATTAATTTTTTAAAAAATATTTTTGTGAGCTTCCAGTCATTGAAGAACTCAGGATTTTGTTAAGATGATCTTTTCTTATATTTCCCGCTCTTCACTGCCACTGAGATAGTTTACTTTTATCCCCTACATATTGGTTTGTTGAAAGAACATCCAACTCTTACTTGCCTTAGACATCTCTCCTCTGTGTTTTTGCCTTCCAGTTCTCCAGGTGTACTGGAGCCTCCCTTTTTTAGGTCTTCATGTTGCTGTGCCTTGGATTGCTGCTGCTGGAAGGACCATTGGTTCCAGGATTTCCCAGTCACTTTCACCAAGCTGCCCTCCCTCCTTCTAACCGTTTCTCCCCTTCAATTAAAATCTCTTTTATATATTTATTTTTTCTGTTCCAGCAGGATAGCACGTACTGTGTGGTTTCTGTCTGTCTTCTGATTTAGCATTTATATTAGTGGGTCATTTCCTTTTACTCATTTATGTGTTTGGTGTGATCCAATTCCCACTAATGTTTATCTTTGATGGAAATTGGATTTATCCCATCTAAGAAGAAAGCAACGAAGGATTCCTCCCAGCTGGCCTGATTTTCAGTATTCTCAATTACTGGCAGTCTATTCCAGCTTTCTTCTCCTCCTACTGTATCCATGGCTGTTGGTCTCATAGCTCAATGACATACATGGACTTCTTACTACTTTGATTCAGAGTCCTTAGGTTCATCCATTAGATTCTTTAGATTAAGCTGCCCTAAGGAAGGACAGCTATTATTTATTGTAGTATTTAAATATTTAGTATTGCAGTCCACACTCCACAGTTCACAGACCTGTTTCTGATGTGAAACGCCTGTCACTCCAGTGACACTCACAGAAAATTAAGAAATTAAAACTTGAGATAGTGTCATGGTTTAACCCCAGCCAGAAACTAAGCCCCACACAACCACTGGCTCACTCCCCCCATGGAGGGATGGGGGAGAGAATCGGAAGAGTAAAAGTGAGAAAACCCGTGGGTTGAGAAAGAGACAGTTTAATAGGGAAAGCAGAAGCCGCGCATGCAAGCAAAGCAAAACAAGGAATCCATTCAGCACTCCCCATGAGCAGGCAAGTGTTCATCCATCTCCAGGGAAGCAGGGCTCCATCACGTGTAATGGCTACTTGGGAAGACAAACGCCATCACTCTGAGTGTCCCTTCCTTTTCCTTCTTCTTCCTCCAGCTTTATATGCTGAGCATGACGTCATATGGTATGGAATATCCCTTTGGTCAGTTGGGGTCAGTTGTCCCAGCTGTGTCCCCTCCCAGCTCCCCGTGCACCCCCAGCCCGCTCGCTGGTAGGGTGGGGTGAGAAGCAGAAAAGGCCTTGACTCTGTGTAAGCCCTGCTCAGCAGTAACGGAAACATCTCTGTATTATCAACACTGTTCTCATCCTAAATCCAAAACATACCAGGTACTAGGAAGAAAACCAACCAAAACCAGCACAGGTGGGTAGGAAAGGAAAGAATCATCTTGCTTTCAGTGTACCTTAATGCTATGCAACACCGATGTATGAGTACCGCTTACCTGAACCAAAGCTCCTGGTCTGAGGATCCAGGATTCCACTGCAGTGCAAGCAGAGGGGTTCTCAGGCATCCCTTTTCTTCCCACTGTCTCTCCCTAACATTTCTCTTTGCCCAGAGTTTTCTTTTCAAAATCTCTCAGCTGAAGTTTTTTTCTGGATTGACAAGTTCTGCTCTTTGGGTATAAATATGTTTTTTAGATTTTACTTTACATAAGCAGGGAATTTTCTTCCACAATAAGATTTAACTGATTTTGAAACTAAACTCATATGTTTGAGTTTATTGTTAAAATTATGGCCTAGACTGGATACATTTCCATGGGAAAATTTCTTCTTTCATTTGTTAGCTGGTTCCAGTAGCCTGAAGCTTTCCTTTAAATTTAAAACCAGTCTTAGTGAATCACAGAATCACAGAAGGGTTGAAGTTGGAAGGGACCTCTGGAGGTCATCTAGTCTTAACCGCCCTGCTCAAGCAGGGCCACTTAGAACCAGTTTCCCAGGACCATGTCCAGACAGCTTTTGAATATTGCCAAGGAGGGAGACTCCACAACCTCTCTGGGCCAACTGTGCCAGCGCTCAGTCACCCTCACAGTGAAAAAGTGTTTCCTGACAGAAACACTTTTCTTATAGGAGGTTCAGACAGAACCTCCTGTTTTTCAGTTTGTTCCCATTGCCTCTGGTCCGGTCACTGGGCACCACTGAAAAGAGCCTGGCTCCCTCTTCTTTGCCTCCTTCCTTCAGGTATTTGTACATGCTGATGAGACCATCTCTGAGCCTTCTCTTCTCCAGGCTGAACAGTCCCAGTGCTCTCAGCCTCTCCTCATAGGAGAGATGCTCTAATGCCCTCATCATCTTCATGTCCTGGACTCTCTCCAGGTCCTTTGTACTGCATATATTTAGAACAGATATAGGAAAAATAAAATAGTAAAAGATCTGAAATACAATTAAAGATTACAAGAGAGGCTATGTTTGAGAACAGGATAAAATGCCTACATCAACAATCATGGAATGATACCTCCTTGATTCCATCTCTTCACTCCCACCGATCTTTTCTTGGTATGATTTATATATTGATTTCCACTATGGAAATAATAAGAGGCTTTCAGATTATCAACAAGTCTCTAGTTTTTGATGAAACCTGTACTTTGAGTTATAAATGTAGGATTTCAGTTGTGGTTCTCTGCTTAGCTAGGGTTGAAGCTGTTACCTTGAGTCAAGAAGTCCCCAATATATCTGGACAGTTTAACAATTACAGGTTTTTTTTTTGAAGACATATTCTACTGATTTAGAGCACTCACAGTGCTGTTCTTTGAAATGCAATGCCTGAATGATTTCTTTCTTGAAAGAGAAATAAGGTCTTTTCTTTTTGTACGCATACAAAATGTCTTTAGGGTATCTGTTGCTGTAGTGCACAGTCATATCTTATTAGATTGTCTATAAGTATTTAGGCTGTTTAGGTTTCTCAGGGCAGCATATTCAATGACTTGCACTGAGAAGGAACCTTCATGGTCAGAGTGGGTAACAGGTAAGGTTATTCATGTGGCTGTATTCCAATTACCACAGCATTCAGAGTGTTTCAGGGAGTGTTCAGGAAAGAAACATTTTCCACTCTCTACTGCCCTATAATTTTACCATCGTCATAGCAATATAGCAATTGAAAAGAGGAAAAAGTATTCTGCTGCATAAGTGGTATGCAAGTAAATCTTGAAGGAAGACCTACTGTCTGCAAGTCATTATCTAAACACGTGCTAAAAGACTACATCAGTGAAATTTTAGTACAAGTGTCAAGACTTTAAGCAGGCTAGCTGCTTATATTCATTCCTGAGATCTGGCAGGACTCATTTCTGGAGAAGCAGCTGCACATTGGCACTCCACTCCAGTACCCATTTTCAAAGAGTGGATTATTTTGACTAGATTTTTTGACATTTTTAATTGCCAGAGAGAACATTTTATTGTGACATATTGCTTATACCAATGCTTCACTTCTTTCTTTTCCCCTTGTTTCTTGGGGACACAATCAATTCCGTGTAACAAATACTGGAGGTTTTGTGCTACACGTCCTCTTGGATAACTTGGAGTTGTCTCTGACCCTTGGGAGATCTTTGCTGACTCTTGGAAGAGGACCGCGTTTCTTCTCTGTACCTTGTTGTAAGAGGATGGACCTCCTTCTGCTAATTGTCTTTCTCTTTGGTTTCCTGCAAACAAAATGGGTTTTGTAGGAGAAAGAGAGTAGATTTAAAAGCAGGATTTACTTCAGAAAAAGCCTATATTCAGGAAGAACAAGAAGACTCTTTACATTTCTTGAATTCCTGTCACCTTTGAAGACCAAGGGAACCTGTTAGTGCAAGACTATGTTAAGTGTCATATTCTGAGACTGGCTCTAAATTCCATACCTATGTTTTGGAGTCATGGCAAATAAAGGACCTTAGTTATAAATAAGTGTCAGATCTTTTCTGGTTCTCCTTGGGTACTCATGTCATGTTCTGTGGATTGTTCATATCGTCAGCCCTCACAAGCTTAGAGCTGTTAGGCTGAGTCAGTCATTTGCAAAAAGAGGACTGGACTCTTTTTTTAAATACACCATCATTATGATTCTTCTTGCAGAACTTCCACCTGTGATTCTGGATCTATATCTTATACCACTTTTCTACTGTTGGATGCCATTCAGGTGAACATCCCTGTAGGCCTCAATGTTTCTCCTAGTATTGGCAAGACTGATTATAAAACCAGGGAGTTGGAAATGACAAGTGACAGGAAGGGAATCTTTGACTGTCAGATTTCTCCTGAGGGCACTTGTCACTGGAAGAGTTCCAGTGTTTCTAGCAATAAGCAGAAGTACACTGAGAACCAGACAACACGGTCACAAACACACACAGTGGCTGGTTTTGTAGGTGTTCTCACAAGCCACAGCTGCTTGGTCCAATGCTAGGGGAAGTCCCCAAAATACTTTGAGCTGTTAAGTGTGGGTCTTCATCTTTCTCCGGCTTGTTTAGCCATTTTTAACTATTCTGATTTGGTAGGCTTTTATGCTTCTTTGCATTTGGTTAGCTCACATTATGCATCCCATGTAGCACCGATGTAAATAAATGTAGGTATGTGGCAAGGAAAAAAACTAGGCCCATCTAATCCAGTAGACTGATATACGCACTGTCTTTTGTATCCAGTGATGTTCATCTTGCTCAAGCACTGTGCTTCCTCAGTCCTTCCTCTGCAGCCAAGACCTTCCTTGGCCCAGCCTGGTACCAGCTGTTGAAATACCCTCATAGTCCACCGTGAATCAAATTCTATTATCCTATGCTATAATGAATGAACTTTTATTGACCTCATGTTCTTGAGTTAAATTGTATTTGGAAGTTTCGAGAGTGGGAAAGAACTTAGCATAAGTTTAGTTCGACTGCGACCCAAGTTTTCCTTCGATATGGAAACCAGGTTGGTTTTCACCAGAGAAAAGACTGTATTTTTACTCCAGAAGTTGCTAGCAATTGCAGTGGTTCTAGAAGGTCACAGCAATAATTCTGTCCCAATCGTTGCTGCAGTGGACGGGAGGTAGGAAAGCATTCCCTCAGCCATGAACTTTGGCTTGGTTTACACTTGTTCTCAGCTTCATGAGTGATTACCATCTCTGAGAGGAAACACGTTTCTTTACTGTCAAGAAAATGATTTACTTTGTTTCTTATTTTAACCACAGATATGTTTTAAAGGAAAGACAATACCTCTTATCCAACAGAACAAGGAATTTAGCTTGGCATAATATAATTGCATAGGGCTTTGAAGACAAATAGGACAAATAATTCTAGGCTAGAGAACAGTGTGGGAGACTGTCCTCCTGGTTTCCTTTCTCACTTTGCTACTGCCTCACTTTTGGCTTACAGCACGCGGCGCAGCAATCTGCAGAGATCTCTGAAACAATTTGGATGTTAAAGCAGGTTCTGCAGCAAGAAGCAGAGTGGCTATGTCACTTTGGGGGTAAGACCACACAAATTAGTCCTTCTGTGAGGCACAGCTTACTAGAGTATGTGCCTTGCCATCCCAATACAGACCCACTTTTTTCCAAGTTCCTGTTATCTCCGTGTAGCAGCATAAGAAACTGCATGCCCATACCAATATCCTTAGAGCTAGCTCAAAGATCTCTGTGGTACACTCCATCATGTCCAGTGCAGACATACCTCTCTGGTGCTTGCCAGATCAGGTAACTTCAATCTTTTGAGTCTATACAATTATATTGGCTATGCCAAGGCAGATCTCAGGATGACATTTGTGGTCCATGGAGATGGGAAGCTGCAAACCCATTAATATCTTGAATTAAGAGCTTGTCATTCAGATGTAAATCCAAAACAATGCTTCCTTTTTAAGACATTTAAAAAATAATTTTGATTACAAGACTACCATTTCGCTTCTGGACTTTGTAGTACTTTCATAGAGTCAGTTCATGAAGTTCTGAAATGCTGTCTCATATGCCTCAGTAGCAATGCATGGTGGTTGCTGGGACTCTGAGAAGTCCATGAGATGCAGTCTGAAGGCGAGGCACAGGTTCAGGGTAAATGTGGAGGTTGCAAAGGTGTGTCAAGACTAGACAAAATGATGTTATTTTAAATTGTATTTAAAACCACTTTTCCCTATCATGATTTTCAACTGGACATCATATTTAATATATGAAGCGTAGGCTGGAGGGGAGAGGATTAATAGCCAGATCCTGAACTGGCTTTCATCATCTACTTACCAGATTTTCAAATAAACGCTGTGTTGCTTCTATCTATTAACCACTCACAGATGCGTTTTATTATGTACTTGCAAGGGTTTTATTTTAAAAAACTTATTTCTTGTTCTGCTCCCCAAAGTCCTGCTAATTGTTAGGCCACTGAAGTTCTGAGGCCACTGCTTGTCATGTGCATCAGCATCAGTATTGTCTCATTGGGGTTTTTTTATTGCTCCCTCTATGTGGTCTGTATGTGTCTGCTGTTTCCTGTCTTATACCAGGTATCTGCATGCTTTGTCAGTGAGTGATCCATGTTTTATCCTGAGGGGCCAAGTGTGTTTCCATCTCTAATAGCCCTAAAGATCCACTAGAACAACTCAACCCAGGGGTGAGAGGATACCAAGACAAGGAATAGAGCAAGGCTAAGTGGCCTCAGGATTTTCTGTAATTCATTGTGTCTTTTCAAGATTTTATTTAGTCTCTGACAAATTCAGTTTAAATTTTGTTTACTGATAGTATTTTATTGACTTTTTTGAATGTACTTGGGGTGCATGGGGTTTTTTTGCATGCTGTGCTTGGAGTTTTAAATGAGTTTAAAACAAGCACATGAAATCTAAATTAAACACTAGCAATAAACAAAACACCTCACTAGAATTCAGGTAGGCAGCCCATGTTAACATAGTTACTGCATCAGAAAATGTGTGTCACTATCTGGAAACTCTTATTTTTTGTCATGCAGCACTCAACGGTGACATCTTCTCTAAGTAGCAGCCTGAGGCATTTGCTCAGTGTTGACATAGGAGGGAGAACTTTATCAGGTGACCTGCAGACACCATTTCTCAGTATTTGATAATTGATTTTCCACATTCTGACCAGTCCTCACAGTCTTGGAGACAACTGAGGTCTCTTCATTTCATGCCTTTCAGTCTTCCTTGTTGCGTAATTTCCAAAACTGTTTGGCATATCTTTGTCTGAATGTTGTCCGTGGACAAGACTAGCGCTTCCTTTCTTTTCTCCTAAAACCCCTGTCCATTTGGTTGCCAACATCACTGCTGCTCCAGCATCTGCTGTCAGAAGCACCTGCCAGAGTCTCATGAGGGCTGGCTGCTCCCTAAGAGATGGAGGCTCCTCATGGTGTCCATCAGGGCCTCCCAGCCAGGACCCGTCCCACCACCACAGCCAGAAGCAGGGCATCGGGGGGCACCAGGACAGCCGCAACCCCAGGCTATGGGCACCTCGCTGGGGTCCAGCTGAGGCCATGCTCTACCCTCTCTCTCTCTTGCTTTTATACCCTGGGGACACCTTGTCTCTCTCCACCATTTCTGGACCGTAACTTCCTTTCTGAACATGATGCAAAGACTGTTGTCCAAATCTTCATCTATCGATAAAGATACCTTCAACCAATCTTCATCTATCTATGAAGATACCTTCATCGTTTTGTAACCTCTGTATCGCAGGCCTTCCTGACATCACTGGCATTTGTGCTTCACAGAAATCATAGCTACTAACTTATCATTCTTTCCCATTTCTCTGACTGAGCAACTTGCTCTGACACTTCCATGGGCATCTCTATGCCCAGCTTTTTCCCATTAAGGCCATGTAGTTGTAATAATCCTTGTCTATTAAGTATTTATTCTTTTTTTTTAGTTATAAGCAGAGCTGCAGGTGGCTGGTAGCTTTATAGAAGTATGAAAATAAATAAATAAATTGATGATTTAGTCAAACCCAAAAATTTATGATTTATCACATGATTTAAATGGATGAATCTGTGCAAGACACCTCTCTTTCTATGCTGTGACTAGATCTTATTTAGATGCTTGGAAATCATAAAACATGAGATGGGAGCTGGTTTCAGCTGTATGATTACTCCTACAGTTTGGCTCAATGGATTACTCTAAAGGGCTTGTTTTCATTTAATTGCATTTGGTCTAGTGTCTTTTTATGCTATTGGGAAGAAAATCCCAACTGGCTAACAACACAGATGCTTTTCTTCTCTATGTAATGTGGCAGTAACATATTAGTCAGTACTCTGAACATTCACCACCATGAAATGAAATACTTTTTTTAGATGAAGCACAGCATGTTTCCCTTTATAAATCCAGTTTTAATTTGATTATGTTTTTTGGGGCAATCATGTAGATAATGCAACTGATAAATTTTCTAAAATGTTGACATCTATATGAGTAGAAGTGGAAGCACAATGTGTATTACTGAACTAAAATAAATGCTTACTAAGAGAAGTTACAAACAGACTTTAAAATTTCCTTCAAAGAAGCTTATAATTTCTTTTGTGAAAGTTCGCTGCTATATAAGAGTCTTGCCAAACATGTATCACATGGATTTACTATGTCCCTAAAATTTCACTGAAAACCCCTTAATGCATACCCTTTTTATATCTGTATGGAATATATCAAGTTTAAGGTACATATAGGAAGTAAATCTCTGCCTGTAGGTTTTTGTTATAATAAATAAAAGTCTGCTATTCCCATTTACCTGTGAGCCTGCAACATGAATTGGCTACTTACATATTGGAAACAGCCGAAAGAAGTTGAGAGAAGAGGACTGAAATCAAGCAAAGATCAGATCTAAATCAAAACCCAATGTATTTTAAGTTCTTTTTTTCTAGTCGATTAACAAATTCATAACCACTTTACTAATTTTATACAATTGCAAAACATAAATGTCACCTTACATTAGTCTTATATATTCCTGAGTGTTTCAACATCTGTACAGAAAATGCTATCTTGTCTGTATTATGTTGTATATCACCGTCACTGAAAACTTGTCACAAAAACTCTGTATTTTGTTCCAAATAATTTATTAAAATGATATTGTGCCATTAAATGACCCCTAGAAACCTCGTGCAGGAAAATGGCCCAATGTGTAATACTTTATGAAAACATTTCTTGAGAAGAGAAATAATCTAACCTAGATAATAATACATCTTGAAATGATGAATGTAAGGATTTATGTGGAAAATATTCCAGTATGTTTTTATGAGGGCTAAGACAGTAAGTGGAGAAAAATGGAATTGCATTTCTTCTTTCCATACTTTTTATGTCCTAATCTACATCACTGCATAAAGAAAAAGGCTGTACATCTCAAAACAAATAATATTTGTGTGAGGAAATTAGAGATGTTTAAAATCACAGGAATTACTTTAATAGTTATTAAAGGCTCAGTCATGCAAGGTGCAGAGTGCTCTCAAATTATTGTGTTCAACAGGAACTGATTGTTTTCAACACTTCTTCAGAACCATCAGAACTGTATAATAATTAAACCCTAGCAATACAGATCTATATACCTGTTTAAGCGAAGAGTTCTTTCTTGTGAGCCAAATATATACTTGGTGACATGGCAGAGAATTTGAAGGTATCACACATTGCAATATTCAGTCTTCATTCTTACTGATGCTTGGAAGCACTTTAGAAATATTTAATAAATTTGGTAGTAAGTGCCATATTATTTGGGGACAGTGATCCACCCTACATTTGTCGCTGTCGACTTATGAGTAGGAAAGCAGCGACAATGTGAGTTTGAAGGTTTGCTTTGCAATCACACCTTATAAGTATCATGGCGGTAATTGATAATGCCTTTAAAACCAGTAGTGTGACTGAGATCGTCACCTTTGGCAGAACGAGGTGGGAGGAGAGGTCAGTTTCTGGACAGAGGACATGCCACTTGCAGGGGCACCGAGTTCCAAGAGGTCATTTGGAAAAGAGGAGTTTCTTTGTTGTTTCTTGTCTTTATCTAGTCAGGTCACAATCCCCAGACAGGGGTTAGCATCCTTAGTTCAGATATTCTAGCTTCAGCAAATATTCCATCTTCTGAATCTCTGAAGATAGTGTTCAACTAGCTTAGTGTTCAGGAAATGAAGTGGAACAGTTTCTCCAGCTAGAGAAAAGCTGCAATGGCAAACTACAATTTTGTGACTCTCCATGGCTTTCTTGCCAGCTGATACATACGACAGCATGTGAAAAACACGTTGGGGAAGAATTTCAAGCCCTGAAATGCCTGTAGTGGAGATTGGTAAATGTAACAGAAACTTTCCAAGGATGAAGAGGACAGTAGGAAACCTAATCTGCTTCCCACTGAGGCAATCTGCCAGGAAAGACCTACTCGAGGCACAATTCAGGCAAAAAGCCTCTTCTCTGAAAACAACAGGTTTGGTTGGGGAAGAAACGTAAAGACAGCTGGTCAAGTCCTTAATTCCTTATTATGTTTTGCTTAGCTTTGGCATTAGTGGAGTAATACAAGTCAGGCCTTCAAAATCTGGCCCAGTGTTTTGAAAAGTCCATTTCCTGAAGTTAAACGTATTTTTAGGAATCAAAGAGCAAATGCCATCGAAAAGGTTGAAGCCTGGGAGGGGTGAGCTTACACCTTCACCACTCCAGTAATTTGGCTTGAGAGCGTTTCGTGCTAGGTAAGTTGGGGACCAGCTAGCCATATTGCAGCCAGATTCGCAGTGGTAGCAGGCTGCTGGAGGGAAAGAACACTGGAAAGTGAACTCAGAATTACATGGAGATAATGTGAACAATTTGGGGGATCTTATCAGTGTACTTTCATGTCAAACTTTTAATTAAGTCTGCCCATTTTACTTTTCCTGTATGTACTTTTGCTGTTTACCTCGGTGACTTTCCTTCCCTGTCTCAGTGCCTGTAGTTTGTTAATCTCTTTTCTTCGGAAATACTTGAGAAATATTTTCCACCTTTTTCTCTAGCAGCCTTCCTAGAGATAACCCACCTGACCTCTTTTTAAATGTTTTTCTTTTTTGCATCTTCCTCATCTGTAGGTTTTCTTGTTTTCTTCATATAGGTTTTTTTTCTCTTTTTTCCCATCTTTGCTACAACATTCTCCCTTTTCCCCGTATTCCTTCCTCCGTCCCTAAGAGCTTTTTCTTACATCTTCCCTCTGCCATTCCAGAACTGGATCTCCATCTCTTCTCTCCGCTAACAGGCTGAGTTTGGTGGGAAAGCGATGTCCTCTTTTTTTTTTTTTTTTTTTTTTTTGCTAGTAAGACATTGTTCTCGTCTCCTGTTGGGTAAAAGAGGGACCAGGCAAACCTCTTTTCCATTCTCCTCCATGAGAGTCTTTTGCCCTATGTGGTCTGGGTGTGGTGAGCTCAGATAGCCTGCTGATGCTTTCATTGCATGGGCCACAGGCAGGGGACGTACCTTTCATTCCCTCCCCTGCGCAGAGCCCTACCACAGCGTCAAGATGATGAGAATCACTGCAGCGGAGGGATGGAGCCTTAGGGCGGGAGGGGGGAATAAATAACGAATTGTTGTCAACCCTCCCTACTGCATTAGGCTGCCAGATGATTGCTTATTCCTTGCTCCCACCCACACGCTTCATGCCACCACCAGCATTCTTGGTCCTTTGTGGCTGATGTTGTGGGCTAGTCAGCTGATGAGTCAGCTCTGCTAACCAGTGCTTTTCCAGCTCCCCATGGCAGGGACAGCTTTGGCGTAAGAGCTTCAGCCAGGATTATCTGCGTGGAAGCGTGGGGGGGAGGCACTTGGGCACATTAATGGATTTATTTAGAAGTTTACCATTCTGCATACAAAGAGCAGGTTTCCAGGGGTGTGCAGTTCAGCTCGTCTTGCTCTCTTTGCATACGGTCCGATGCAGGGAGTTTTGAAACTACACCCTGTATACCATCTGTTAGTATAGGAGTGTGGAGTTAATGGGAAATTCAAACTTTGAATAGGTCAGGAAATTAAAAGTTTTGTTCTCACAGCAATTAAGTACATGTTGGTTTCAGATGGCATTTTAGCTCATCGGGTTAATGTACAAAACGAATCTTGCGCCACAGCCGAGTTCCCGCGCCACAGCTGAACTTGGCACCGGGACCGAGTGGGAGAAGAGACGATCAGAGCTTCAAAATACCTTTTTTGCCTCCTCGGTGCCGGGCAGGCCTGGGCCTCTTTAGCGCTTCCCAGGGGTCAGAACACCCTCCGGGACTGGCGCATCCAGCATCTTACAGCTCATGTCAACTGGGGAACATCTGGGCAGTGGAAAATACATCAGGCATAGGAATGTTCCAGCTGCCCCGCTCCCAGCCTGCCCCGTCCTGCCTTGACTCCGTCAACTCCTGGCCGCGTTGCCTTGGCTGGGACGCTATGGTTAGGCACTCCAGCTCCTTTTCTCATCCTGCACGTCAGGCAAAGGCTGCGCCGTGCTGGGACACATTGTATGGACCACCACAGGCAGAAGGCTCAGTCACAAAGCTTGCTTTAAATGAATTTCTGCAGCTACACTATTTGCTGTCATCTTCTACTTGGATGGTGACAGGTATCCTTCAGCAGTCCTGGCCAAGCTAGAACTTCATTTACCCGCAGTAACAGAACAAATCTTTTCTCCACTGTTAGAACAAAGCTGGCTCGAAATCACTGGGCCGTGGTAGAAAGGTAGCTGAGCATCATGCATGTACAGTATATTCGGGCAGCAGGAAGAGGGTGAGGGTAGACTTTTTTTGAGCATGCTTGCTATAATTTTTGTAACCGAGTTACTCGGAAATCCTTAAAGCTTGATTGTAATTACTGTAATTTCTCATAGTACTTAAACTTATTTCTAATGAAAGAATACCTATTAGTAGCTATTTAAAGTCAATTTATTTATTAAATAATCATTTATATTACACTAATCTGAAATCGTTTGATTTTGGATTATTAGTTGGAGTATAAGTGAGTTTGAGTCCATTTCTCTGGATAATTTTCAAATGAAATAAACTTCACAAAAGGACTAAAAAAATAATGTAAAGGCAGATTTATGGCTAATCCAAATTACTGTCCACATGCTCTCTTAAATATATGTGGTATACACAGCTTTGACCGTCAGGTGCAAGTTTTCAGAGCTGTGGAGGGAATGAGGAAAGCTTGCAGTCACTATTTGGAAATTGGCATAACAGAGGTCATTGTTTATCCTGATTTCACTATACTAAATTATTGACCAATTCTTTCTCTAGAATTGCAGGTCCAGTGGCACTTAGGCGCATGTATTAGATGCCTTCTCTCATCTCCTTAGAAAATGGAGCAATTGACCACACTGTCTTTGAGTAAAAGGGGTCGTATTCTTGAAAAAAATATTGCAAATCTTTTATTTTCATATAATATGGAATATAAAAAGGACTTTCAGTAAGGCAAGGCTTTTGAGGTACCAGCTTTGTGGCCAGACTGCTGTGCAGAACAGAGCTGAGCAGTAAGTATTCTTAGCAGTTGTTTACCCCAAAATACCCATATGTAAACTCATTCCTGCTGTTACCAATGATTTTTTCGGCAACTGCCTCCAGAAGAAAAGTATAATTTTTTTGTAAAGGTAAAGTAGCACAATGGTATTGTCATGTATCTCTTTCTATAACTAGAAAGGAAAAATTGTGATGTTAATCAAATACTTACATTAGTTTCCAACACTCTTTCGCTTTAGATTAACTCATGTGGTTTAGCCAAATTTCATAAAGAGGGACAAAATCACATTGCTTTTTTTTAGGCAGGAGTTCACAGAATCACAGAATCACGGAATCACTAGGTTGGAAAGGACCTTCAAGATCATCAAGTCCAACCATTAATCCAGTGCCACCATGTTCCCTAAACCATGTCCTGAAGTGCCACATCCACACGTTTTTTGAACACTTCCAGGGATGGCGACTCCACCACCTCCCTGGGCAGCCTCTTCCAATGCCTGACCACCCTCTGTTGACCTTGTCTAGTTTTCCTTTCCATGGGAGACTGTAGTAGTGGTAAGCAAATTGGCACAAATAATGTAAGACTCAGGGCAACACCTTCAGAAGTTTCAGAAGTCTTTGAAACTATGGCCTATCTTCAAAAATGCCCGTGGCCTTGTCTGCAGTGGTACTGTTACCCTCGAGGTCGCTCTGGAGGCTGCTAACGCCTGCCACGTCAAGGGCAAGCCTGAATATCACTTAGGATGGAGCCAAAGGCACTACAGGACCTGTGGGTGCATCTCCAGAGTCCCTGAAGCATGTGTGGGCGCACCTGAACGAGCTTTCACCTGGCTAGCGTGGCTAAGAATAGCAATGAACGCATGGGATGGTGTGCGAGCGAGTTGTCTCGGCCCACGCTGTGAGTCCTCCTCAATGGGCGCAACGCTGTGCTCTGATTGCTGTTGTTACTTACTCAGGCCGGATTGCAAAGCTGGTTTGGGCAAGCCTGTTTGTGCTGCCTTTGAACGACACGCGTCTGTATGCTAATCCTCATAAAAATGCCAGTGAGCAATACAACCGACTTCGGGTTTTTTTAAATTGTAGACTCCAAAGTAATTCAACAGCTTTTGAAAACTTTATTTCAGGTAATTAGTGCAAATAATTCATGATGGAACAACGGTTGCTTTCATAGTGCTAACTGCTTGTAAAAATAGGCCACCTCCCCTTCGCTGGGTAGAGCTGACTTACCATAAGAGGAAAAATGTCTTCAACTTTTTTCTTTAAATTCCCACCTGCCCCCCATCACCCGAAGGCCATTCCAGCTACCACCTACAAGGCACATCCATGCAACAGATCGGTGTGTTGATCATTTGTAGGACACTCTGTCAACTAAAACGTAAAATAGGCTTTTCTGTTCTAGAAACAGGCTCTACTTAGTACTCATATTTTCCTAGTATTTCTTCAGAAAAAATTTTTGATAGTAAGCCCGTTTCCTGATCTTCCATTTTTGTAGCGTTGCTGTTTCTAACACTGCAGCAGGGCAGTGTTTAATTCAGGGCAATCATATCTGTTGTTTATTGACTCTAATATTTGTTTTACTATTTACCATGGCTTTTAAATATCTTAATTAGCATAACTCACAGTAGCACATGGTTGGCAGACATGGACCTTTAAGGTAATAAAAAGGAACAGGCTGAATAAATATTTGAAAAAGGTGCCAGTATAGTTTAAAAGAATTGTAGAGCTATTCGTCTTAACTTTTTACTTAATTCTACTCAGGCAACATGACTCCACCCAGATAAAACTCCGATCTATACATTTCTTCCCAGCTTGAACTGAAATAAAATAGTCCCATGCCACGTTTGGGGGAAGCCCGTGCGATAACATGCGTGTGCCTTATATCCGTGTGGGTCAAAAGGATGGGCTGCCTCTTTAAAAGGTTTCCGTGAACCTGTATTGTTATAGTAAGCTCTGGTAGGCGAGGGGTTGCGTGACTGCAGCAGACTCATTTGTGACCTCAGAAAAGTGGTTATGAAAGTGATCTCTTGATCAGAGGAATAGAGCTCTGCTGCCTGCCAGACCAGCAAGGCAGAAATGAGCCTCCTCGCTTTAAATCTGCCCCGGCAGGAGAAAAAATGTTCCTCTTCTGGATGCAGCGTTCGTAGACTACGTCTTTAATGATTCCTCTGAAAAATACTTGGCTTAAAATAAAGTAGGCTCTAGAGTATATATCTTCTCCAGTTAACTTTCAGATTTTTAAGGAATATGTGCAAAAGCATCTTTGCTTTTGCTTTTTGCAATTTGCAATATTCATTTTCTGCCTTAAACCTATTCACATTTTTCTCAGCGTAGCGCTAGTAAGTTTTGTTTCAATGGTTATTGGACCGACTCTGGCAGCAAGTCGCAGTCTATATCCAAGGAAGATCATATTGTAACTGATGAAAAACCAATATAAACTGATGTTTATGTCACACAGTGAGTGTAAAACAGATCTGATGAGTCACTAGGTAAGAAATCACAAGTTTTCATCCAGAAGACCTTGACAGAATAAGAAGCAGTAGAAGTAATTTATGTATCATAATTCTCTTTATATACACTATTCCCCTAGTATTGATTACTCAGTGAAAGCTGTAATTAACTATAATTGCCTTGAAAGTTGAGGCTGCAATCCTACATGTTTCATGAGTGGGAGACAAGACTCCTGTCCTTATCCCATAAAGAATACTAGTTATTTCTTTGGTAGCTTGCTATGAGTCAAGGTAGCAGGCACCTTCACAGGAGTCAGACTTGCCTGTTCAAGTCAATGACACATATGCAGAAGAGTTGAAACTGGGGAAAAGGTTGTATTTTATTAGATAGAACTTTGTTTCTGAAATACAGAACATTGTTTGGTTGTTCCTTGTCTTCACATGGGACAAGTCTGATAAGAACTCTGTGGCTGCCTTTTAATTTTATCACTATATCTAAGTACTCTGTGTTTTTAAAAATTGAAAAGCAAATGAAAGGAGGGCCACAATTTATATTGTCAGAGCTTTCAAATATTACCTTTCCTGCCTTTTTTAAAGGACAGTATTTTTTATTATGCTTAGAAAATTTGAAGGTCCTAGTCCTGTTCTCTGACCTATGGACTGTGGCATTTTAAAAAAACTTAATTTCTCCAGCGCTAAGGGGGAGACAACATGTAAGCCTACTACTGGCTTGCTTAAGGTCTTTGGGATCTGCATGGGGTCTTTTTCTGAGCATGGAACCTGGCTGTGAAAAAAAAGGCAAAACAAAATGTTTGTGAGGAAGTGAAAAATGAAGGTTCTTGTAGTAATTGAAGACATCATGTGCATGCATTTTCTACTTCTGCAGAAGGTTGCTGTTCTGCAAAGCAATTTATTTTTGGACAAACCATAATGTCTCTCTGCAGGCTCTCTGACTTACAAGGGATTCCAGTTGGGAGCAAGGTCCATCTGTTTGGACAGCTTTTCAGGATTAGTCTTTAAATGCACACATTAAAATATTAATGTGTATAAAAAGACATCAAACATTTCCAGGGATTGTAACTTTATCAATTTAGGGTTCTGGTAGTTCAATTTTTGACTTCTGTTCTTGGATTGTTCTTCATTCTGAGCTTTTAGGTAAGATTTTCATGTTACTGGTTTTCTTCAGCATTCTAAAAAGCTCTGGAACGTAGTTCAGTGTTTTTAAATTATCCTGAATATAGATTCTGAAAGAATTTTTAAAACTTTTGGATACTGTTCCTGATGTTCTATTTGCCTTGTCTCGGCACGTTCTTCTACTTCCTGAACCAGAAAAGCCAAAGCTCAAGGACCTCCTCTCAAGCATATTTTTCCCACAGCTCATTAGGTTCATTCAGCCTCTCAAGGCAGCTCTTCATACAGTCAATCTCATCATGGAAGTCTCCACAGACAGCGGAAAAGACCAAAGCAGCTTTGCTTTAGAGAGAGAGTGCCGTGTTCTGTGGTGTGTGTGTATTTATCGGCGATTGCGCAGCAGTGTGCTGTGGTATCCATCTGACTTAAAGGTGGAGATTCTTGCATTTACCCTGTCAAGTGTGTTTGCTTATTTAAAGTACACTGGAAAGCAAATGTGGCCGTGTCTTTGCCTTTAATATCGGATACAGTATGGCTGCTATATAAAGCAGATATTAAGGAGTAACTCTCACGATGTTTCTAACTCCGAAACTGATGAAGCCAGATTTGGTTTTCTGGGTAACATATGCACATCCTGTGCACTAAGGTCTCAGCGTGAATATTTTAGATGCAATGTTTATTTCATCTTAAAGGTTTCCTTTATCCTCTCCAGATCGTGTGCTTTGGCTATTTTTAAACAGTCTCTTGGGTGATATACTGGCCTACTGACACATGCTCTTTCAACTCTCTTCTAAGAGATACTGACTTAAATTCCCTCTTGGAGCTAGCAGGTATGAATTCAGCCCATGCCTTTCCATGCAGCCTGGTGCCAACGAAATTATAAAGGGACAAGAATGTTACAAAAACAGCAGAAATTGAGGAGTGGAAACTCAGGAGATAAGTCTGTTTGAAACAGGCCTCAAAAAGAGGTTATCGAATTCAAGGTGGCAAAGAAAGATTTTTAATGCTTGGTCTTTGATTTGATTTCATTCTTCAGGGATTGATTTACTAAATGTTCTAAACTGTAGATCTAAATTGAAGAGAGTAAAATGGTGCACATCTTCTGCAGCCAATAACGACTAAAAATGTTCTGATATTCTCAAGATAAATCTGTTATGAAGACTTCATTGCATTTCTTCAGTAAGATGCAATTCTTACAGTCTCCTTTTTTAAAGTGAGGATGATTCCGGTAGACTGTAGTTGCTTACTTATGAACATGTATAGCTTTTCTCTTAGCTGTCATTTTAGTAAAAATGGATTTTGGTCTCATTACTTATGTTTCTGAAAAATATTTCAGGCTCAAATTTATTTCAATAGGCTGTTTATCATAGAAGAAATGATTTTTTTGTTATTGTTTGGATACAATGATTAGTCACAAGCTGGTCTTTCATCATATGCTTAAATTTAGACACATACAGGCTTTCTCATAAGGTTCTGATTTTTCTTATTGTCGCTTCTGTGATATACTTTGTTTCACGTCACAGATGCTGCTTTTGTTCATCTGTTGTTTATTTTCTGTCTCCAACAAATTTCGTGGACAAGGTTGTGGCATTGCAGTGAGAACATAACAACACAAGAAATGCACTACTGTGTCACACCAGTGGTCCATCTAGTCTGCTATTCTCATCTCCAAAATCACTTTCTTTTATCTGCTTTAAAGCACTTTTGTATGGGTGTCACTGAGCACTTCGCAGTTCTCATATTGTGGGCAAACAGCAGTTCTGCGTTGAGTCTATCCACTGCCTTTACAGTCTTGTAAACCTCTGTTACATCTCCCCTCATCCTTCTCTCTTCAGTAAACAGTCACAGCCATTTTAGCTTCGCCTCAAAAGGCAGCTGCCTCTGCTGTGGGCCCCAGTGTCCACTGTTGTGTTATTTTCATTGGGAGAATCAAACCAGTGAAAAAATAGCCTCGAGACAATGAAATAATACGAGCCATATCAAAAGAGGGCTACATTCTTGGACCATAGAGGGAGAAAGTGCTGGGAATTCAGAGGATATAGGGAACCTAAATTTTATTTTTCCCTGTACAGGTTTTTTAAAATATAAGATGAACAGCTGTTCAGAGAACCAGCCATCACAAAGGACACTTAGAAGAACTGGGAAACTCTGCAAGTTGTTTTAATAGGCCATCTGCTCCATAGATCCTAGAATCAGTTTGTTCTGATGTGCTATTCCTCTGAATACGTATCTATAGCATGATTGGTGGGATTTGCTGAGATCTCACTCCCCACTCAAGCCATCAGGATGTGGCAGGTCAGCACACACTGCAGTACACTTAAGGCTAATGTGGATTAGTTTGGTGAAGTCTGAGTCCCTCTACATTGACTTAACATGCAGTGTTTCAGAGTGTAGTACAGGGGAAAATCAAACTAGAGTAAAACAAACATAAAACTACATTGATTGTACATTCTGAGGTCCTTAACTGTGGAACTAACCAATGTTAAGTGAGTTTTCTAAATATAGAATAGTTCTCTGTAATTTATTTTTTTCTACACTAAACTTATGCTGTATATCTTGACTCTGATTAATGGACATGTAATTTACAAATTCACGACTTAAGGGGCAAGGAATTTGTTGGAATCATCTTAATTTTTATGAGGGATGTGGGTATTGATTTGAAAGTGGACTAAATGGTTTGCAGATTTCTTACTCTAGGTTGCCAATAAATCAGGCTTGCAATCCATTTTGTACTTCGACAGAATAACCCATTTGTATTTACCTTTTATGGATTTATTCAAAAGGGTATACAAGCAAATACACACTCAGGCAAGCTAATGTATCACAGCTTAATTAAACTAAGAATGGAATAATACAGGGATAAAATAAGGCCTGAGGACTGAGTCTATAAATCAATAAGTTCCCATCATCAAATCATCATATTTAAAGTAGTAGGTAATCAAATGGAATTATGAAGATGAAACAAAAGACAATTACTTGGAATAAGTCTTACATCTGGGGATAATTTAGGAGGACTGCATGTCTTTGGCAGTCTTATAGCCAATAAGGTCTAGCAGACCAACTGATAACTCAAATATTTACTCACAGTGATGCAAACAGATCTTTAAAATATCTTCTTTGCCAATGTGCAATGTGGGGTTGTCTGTTGGGGAGATCTTCTGTTGAGTCATATGAAGAGAGGAAGGTTGCAACAGTAAGCTGCAGAGAGGAGATGTGCTTTCTGGACAAGTTCTTCTGAATCTGTTGCTTGTATGGTTAGCATACAATTTGGTTTCACATGGAGGCACAGCTTTTCTTTGGATCTGTGATCCCTCAGAAGTTATGGGATAAGGGAGATGTTACAGTCTCAGACTACATAAAAACGTGACATAGAAGTGTGGTTTCTTGTGAGCCAGTTGTGTGAGATACAGATAGAATAAAACATCAAAAAACATTGTAAGAATAGCTAATAACTTAATTCACATATTCTCCCATATACACACACTTTTCATGACAGCCACTTAACCATTCTCAGCATTTCTTAAATTATTCTACACATTTTACAGACCAAGAATTGTGGAAACAGGAGGTGTCCATCCAGAACTTATCCTAATGCTCGTTCACTATAAGCAGCTCTTACCTTACAAAATGAATTCTGTTTGTAATTAATGAGAGTTTTCCTGGAGGGAATGTGAAATATCCATTACTGGGGATACTCAACAAAAACCCTGAGCAACCTGCCTAACTGAAGCTAGCTCTGTTTTGATCAGGGTAGGGTAGACCAGATGACCTTCAAAGGTCCCTTCCAACCTACGACTTCCTATGTTTCCATGATTCCCTGTCCCCACTCAATAAATAGGCCCTGGGTTCCTCACAGGTAAAATAGTTTCCTAAAGCTTTGCAGAACGCCTTGCACCGCAGCACAATGGAACTTCAGCAGGTAATTGTTTTCAGCTTCTCAGCTTGCCTCATCTAAATTGTATTCCCCAAAGGCACAGAATCCTCCTTTTCTCATGCAAGAAAAAAATACCCTGACTTGGTTGCCTCCCCAAGAAGTCCTTGGTTTGTGTTTCTTCTCTTTCACCCGCACCCTGACTCTGATGCTGCCTTCTCGCTGGACTCCCCAGTACTGCCTGGCCTGGCGTCACGCCAGCTCCATCCCAAAGACTCGGTCCTACCCCAAACTGATTCCCTTCCTGACACAACCTTGCTCAAGTCATCTCAAGAGGGAAAAGATAGGACTGATGGGTTTTAGAGGGCAGCGTGAGGAAGTGGGGGAATTTCTTCTGGGAACTGGAGGAGAACACATCAAGACTTGCCCAAAGCAAGAGGCTCGCCCTTCCCCCTTTCTTGACTGCTGGAATCCCTCTCTGAGATCTCATTCCTTAATGTCTTGCCTGATCACTGCTAAATCCTGTAACAGGCCAGGTCTCTCAGGGCTAATGTTCGTAGAAAAACTATGGGAATGTGAGCTTTATCCCTCTTTTCTATGTTTTTCTGTAGAAATAATTTCCATGTGTACTTTTACACACACAGACAGCAGTGGCAGCTGGATCGCCGTTTTAAAAAGTTTCTCTCATCTTCGATAATTTCTAAAAACACAAAACCATCCAGTAGAATATCGCGAAACCAAGCGTTTCGATGATCCCCCAGCAGCATTTTTTACTGTTTGCAAAAGGATTTGACTTTGGGGAAACAGTCCTCACCTTTCACACTGTGGGTTTTCTCCCCTCTCCCTGCTGCACGAGAGTTAGTTCTCTGATCCTTTACTTGAAGCCCGTTTGCTTTTTTTAGGCAACTTCCAGATATCTGATACAGTATATAATGAGGAATTAGGTTCCATTACACGAAGGCTTAACCTTCTCGAAAAGCATTCAGCGCTTGCCAGGAGTCATCAATATTTAACAGCTGTTGTTATTATGAAATACTTCATAGGGTAATGCGGCTCGTCTGCTCGCACGCAAGGGTTTGAACGAGCGCCAGGCCGCTGTCAGAGCCGCCGGGAGATTGACAGGCGGCGAGGCTTGCGTGACAGCCGGGCTGGGGTTAGTCAGCAGCCTGCCTCCTCCGCAGCAGGGACTTCTCCTCCCCCTTGCCTCCCCTTCAAAAGGGCTCCTCCGGACGGGGAGGGGTGCAGGCTGGGGTCTCAGAGGGGCGAGGTGGCCCCACCAGCTCCTCGCAGGGACGACGGGGAGAGGAGGGCTGCCGGGCGGTGGCATCCCTTTGATGCCCCTCTGGGGCGCGGGGGAAAATGGATGAGGCTGGCTGGGAAAGGGGAAAAGTGGTTCTGAAAGAAAGAGGGGACGGGATCTGGAAAGCAAACAGTTCGCGTTGTACCTTAAATAAATGTCATGCTGTACTCGAGAAACTTCAAAGGGCAGTCAGATTTCAAAGCATCTCTTAAGAAGAAGCAGACTGAGAAAACCGCTAAGTTGGGAAGAAAAACTTTGCATTATTGCTAGCATAATTTCATCTGGTGTTCTGGTAGCCTCTGCAACAGGACTGAGCACTATACATCTTTTATTCAGAGGATGCATTTGGCTGCTGATTTCTCTTCCAACGCTGATTTCTCTCCTGATGCAACCTGTATGTTGTGGCGTTTCAGAGCGCAAACATTCCTTCCGTATCATTGGGCAATGTACAGTAACTGTTCTTTATGTTGTATATTGTTTAATTTCAGCGTGCGTCTAATGAGCACTGTCCTTATTGTCGCTCGGTGTTCTCTGTAACGCAGCAAGAGGAAACAGACTGTTTCAGTTCACGGCTGTAGGTTAGTTAAGCAGAATTGCTCCTACTGAGTGTTTCCTAGTTGTTTTGTTTTCTTAGCATTCAAGGTAACACGCAGAGCTGATTCTTCCTGCAGCTCAAAGATCCAGGAAGAAAGACCCTGTCTTCGCTTCCTTTCAACTAACAGTTACCAAAAGTAAGACTCACATTTATAAAGCAGTATCTCTGAACATGCAAGCCAGCTTTGGGTGTTTTCATCTGCCCATTTTAAGACAGAATTTATCCCCTGGGCATCACTAGGGCGAAATGATCTCGCAGGTCCTCCTCATAGAAAGGCTTGAAACTGATACGCCTGCATCACACCGAGTCTGAAGAAGACAGTACTATCCCCTTCTTACACCTCAAATGAACCCAGGCAAGGTGCTCGGGTAAGAAACAGCATCGCTTCACTACTCATTTCTCGCCTGTGCTGTTGCTCGATGCAGGTAGCCTGAGCAGTGGAAGGTCCCTGGGGCAGCTGGGGTACAGTTTGACCACACGTCAGCTTGTTACAGAGCCTAGCTTGGCAGGTAACGTTGCTAATTATTTTCTGAAGAAAGAAGGTTGTGATTGTGCAGGAAGAGGTACAGAACCATTCTGGAGAATGTAATCCCATGGGTTTAAAAAGTACAGTTTTATGAGAGTCCTGAAATTTCCATCCCTCTGAACTAAAGAGTATTCTGCAACGAATAAATATTCTGTTATTTCTGGGGGAAAGGGAACGGCTGGTTTCATGATGCTTCTACAGACTTTAAAGTGTCAGGCAGCTTTTCTCTTCTTTACAATATTCCAGATTTGGTTTTCAAGCCAAGGGGTTTGCAAACGCAGATAGCTTGTATCAGAACTGGAGGCTCAAAAGAGATCTCAGCCTTTTACAGTGCTCTGGGCAGAGACAGTGCAGCTGCGAAGGGCTCAGCAGCACTGTCTGAGACAGTCCCATACTCCATTCAGCCAAACTTTTCCTTGCTTTTGTGGACTTTTTTCCCTGCATTAATTAGCTGTCAATACTAACGCTACGTTATTTTTTGTTTTCCACTCCTCTCACTGCTTTCAGATCCGAAATTGGAACAACATCTTCAGATCTCTGACCTTTCCTTCAGGAAATCACATTGGCCATTTTTCTTCATTTTTTCTCCCTCCTCTTCCTCCTCCAAGCCCCCTTCCCCCTTGCCCTGTATATTTCCACAGTGCTGTCCTTCTGCAGGGCCCAGCGTTTCCCAGCTCGTGGGCTTTTAATGCTGCCATGTTGCCTGGGATTGCATCACGCTCGCTAGATCGCATGACCCTGCAAAACCGTCAGCCCTGGTACTTGTATATCTTGTGTTTATCACCCTACGGTATCAATATGCTCATTCATCTTCTTTGGCAGAACAGCTCCATCTTCTGTTTTGCTTTGTCTTCTGGAAGCGCAGGCTAGAGCAGCTGTGCTCAGAAAAAGGTCTCTGCTGTGCCCGCTTCCATCTCTGCAGTTTGCCGGTTTTGAACCTAGTAGGTGAGTGCTCTACGCTGAATTGCTGACAGCCTAGTCTAAGGAGTTGCCCCTCCCATAGAAAGTGGTCCAAGGCTCCATAAAGCTAAAACTTTCTGGTTTTTTTTACAGCCAGCAGCAGTCATCAGACTGCCTGCAATACCAGGGTTTTCTTTCTTGCCCCATTCCTGATATATGGGAACTCTAGCAGCCAGAAGTTTTCCCCTCAGGTCACTGAGTCATCCTTTGCTGTTTGTTATTTTTTTACTTTCCACAGTTTGCTCCTCCCTGCCCACTAGAGACAGTACTCCTGCATTCTCCAGCCTTCCGTTTGTTTTCCCCATCGTAGGTTTCACCTTTGCTTCAGAGGGCTACCATTTTATGTAACGTCTAAGCCTGATCACAGCTCTCTTGGCATCAGGGCCCTTGCTATCAAGCCACCCATCCTAATCAATACTTACTTTCCTTCAGGTCCTCCCACTTGATTCTTGGTGGTGACAGGGCTACCGTTAGGCTGCTCTCTTTTCCCTATTTTTTCTGCCAAGATAGCTAACATCTCACCACTTCCCCTCCTCACCCCGTCACGTCTTGCTTTTCCTCATCATCATCCCTTTTGGGGGTCTGTGTGGTTTTCTGCCTTTCTTGCTCTGCTTTCTCCGGCTGACAGGCTACCACCAGCAGCAACACCTCTTCGGAGCTGTCAGGGCTGTATCAGCCAAGCCCTGGGTGGATCAAGAGAGTCTTCCCGGCGCAGGGAGGCCGAGCGAGAGCAAAGAGCAAGCAGCGGCCTCAGGTGCGAGGAACAAACGTCCTCGGCTCGGAGGGGATCTCGCTTCTTGGCGCAAAGGGCCTCATTCGTCTTGGTGGTGGTGCAGAGGGTCCCCTCGCAGCCCAGGCCAGCGAGTAGGGCACGTTATGAAACGGATGTGTGTGGCCTAACATACGGGTAACTCTAGCCAGCACAACAACATTAAAATACTTTCCATTTCAAGATGGAATTTATAGTAGCCAGACGAGCCGCGGAACAAACACCTCCTGTGCTTCTGCTGCTGTGCCTGTGTGAGCCTGAAGGCTAACAAACAGGCAGGGAGCTCTGGCCCGCTCAGGCGGGTAAGATAATAGTTTCCACTAACGATGGAGTTCGAACTGGCAGAATTTTCACAACGCCAAAAGAACGCGTCAAAAAAATAAACCTTCATTTCCTTTCACCCCTCCCTGCCTGTCCTTTAGCCTGCACAAAGACTGCAAACCACCGCGTCAGTAATTACAAAAACATCTTTTCTGTGGGGGGGGTAACTCTGGAAGAGGCCGTTGGAATAGGGGCTGGGCTTATAAAAATTATTGTCACGAGTGTCCATATATCTGTTCTTATGGATAGGCATAGCAGAAGGCTTGGCTGGTCGGGGAAAAAAAAAAAAGCAACCTTTTCCAATTAGTTCAAAAGATATACCAAAACGAAAATGAAGATTGAAGAACTTGTATATCCCATTCACAGCAGCTTAGTTTACAAGTCTGAAATCACAAAATTGTTTTGGCTGGAAAACATGGGTAGGGATCTGTTTTAGGCAGCTTGGGATTTTCCTGATGTGTTTTCCCATGCCCAGGGGAGCGATTTATTACATCTAATTATACATTTGAGATGATTGCTTTGGGGTAATGACCGACCTTATCGCTGGCGGCAAGTATTTACAATGTAAGCTAAAAAACATCACGACTAGTCAGGCAGTGTGGCTCTGCGTTGCCGTCGTCTGTTGTAAAACGCTGATGTATCTTGCAACGGTCCCTCACGAGGCTGCCACATTGATCAGGGGCTCTCGCACAGCCCTTTGGAGAGGAAGTGACTCCATTTCGATCATATCCTCAGTCATTTGCAACCAATATTATTCAAGCTTTTTAAAAATGTAGACCTTTCTCTTAATCTGGTATTTTACTAAAAATTTAAATCCCATTGGCATGACTTTTAGCAACAAGCTCAGGAGCATTAGAGCCTTGCTGGCTGCCTCCCCTTTTGATTCTGATTTGGTATAAATTATTCCTGTCCATCTCAACTCTTTTTTTTTTTTTGGGGGGATTATTAACCATCGCTGGTTGTCACTGCTCCAGCTCTGTTTTAGCTGGAAGGGACAATGTGTATCAAATGTCCCAGTTAATCCCACTGGTATGCTCTCCTCTTTCATTCTCTCGGTGGAAAGGAGAAGAAACGGACAACTGAACCTCTGTTTGCTACTGGGATATTTGTACGGCCCATCTCTGGGATGGGGCAGTAAGAGTGAAGCGGACTCCTTAATTTTTACTGACCAAATGATAAAGACGGGTTCCTGTCATACTCTCTAGATGATGCAGAAGCCCAGTGTATCAAGTGATGTCAGCCTTCTCAGAAATTCTTTCATTACCCCCAGAAATGGGATTGTATTTCAGGGACTTTTCTGTGGGATATATTGGTATGAAGATTTTAATCTGAGTATTCAAAGATATTTCAGATCAAGCAGTGAAAACCCATGTGCGGGAAGAGCACTCACCAGTTTTGACTCCCATGAAGGTTTTCATTATTAATAGGAAAAATATATGCAATTTTAACCAAGTGAGAGATTTTCATGAATTTCATGTAGTAGATGACCTGCTAAAAACAAACTTTAAACTTCTGTTTAAAAATGAAACAGTTTAAGAACATTCTCTTGAATCTTACAGTCAGGCTCAGACTCATAGAAGTGAATAGGGTAAAGTGAGACTGAAAATAATCTGATGCCAAGAAGGTCAGCACTGAAAATAAGAAACTTATTTCAGTCCCTTGTCTTCTGAGCTATACAGGCATTTCTTTATATTGTCATAATACATATTTTTATAAACAAAACAACTTGCTAACTTTCTTTTGTTTCTTTCCTGTGGGTTTTGGTTGTTGCTTTATGTAGAGTACACTAATGGAAAAAATATGTTCAATAAAAAATGTGATAGATATTTCATATAAAAAACATCTGGACTGCCAAATATGTATCTATCTCCCTCACAGCAAAAGAAAGTTGTCAGTAACTGAGATCCAGACCACAAAGACAGTAACTCCCAATTAAATCAATGCACGTTAAGTGCCTAAATAAGAATTTTAGCCTAGCAGCACCCTAATTGTTATGATTTCTAAATTGATAATAACTCTTTCCAACAGCCATTCAAGAAAAGCACTTTAAGAAGCAAGTTGGCCAAACGATAAAAGACGACAATATATCTAACAAGACGGCTGTACAAGAAGGTGGACTTCTACTAGAAGTGAGTGAAAAACCCCTGTCTTTTCTGGCTCTAATCTATTCAGTTTGATGATATATTCGGGCTAATGCTTTGTGGCAACTTTGACCAAATGGTCGGTCTTGGTGTGAGTCATTCAAGAATCACACTTGTGAGCACTTCTTGCAAGAGCAAAACTGGCAGCTGGGATAGTCCCGGTCAGCCTCCCTTTGGACAGTTGTACCTTGCACCCTTGCGTCCGCAAAATTACCAGTGAACTCCAGTCAGCCAATTCACAGTGCTTTTTCACTCGGAGTGATAGCAGAGGTTTATTTTACTTTTGAGGGTGCCAACAGGAGCTTGCCTGCTTTCTGATCTGAATTGAGATTATTCTGTGATATTTTAATTTATCCTACTTCCTCAACTCTGTGCTCTGAGGGAAGCCCTATGTGCAGAAGTTATTCCTTCCATGTATTTTTATCTCCTTTAGGATGACTTTATATTGGCAGAGCAGCATAAAGGGGCCATACTGTTACTGAGAATTGGATCCATTAATCTGGATGGAGAATTAATACCGCTGTGAACTACTGAACCAGCTAGAGCACAGCCGTCCATCCCAGATACATCTGCATTTCAAACAAATGATGTAATAATGCCTTTTATACACTGAGGTCCTTGGAAATTCCTCTGTGATTAAGACTACGTGTGTATAGTTGTTCTGGATAGGATAATATTCATGGTATAAAAATTGTGTTTTAATGACAGTTCTGAGATACATGTAAATGTAAATTAAAGAGTAGCCTCCAGCAAATAAATGCTATATACTATCAAAGAAAAAAGACCTTTTATCATGGGATCCAATATCATAAGTTGTTCAAGTCTCTGGAATGGAAACCGGCACCCTGCTTTCCTTCCTCCTAATACTTTAGGAGATTTTAATTTTGTATTTCAAAGCAAGTAACACAGAGGCATCTGATTAGTTAGCGCTAGTGCCAAAGTGAAATGTTTGGCTGTCAGGTATTATTTGCAATCATTTCCATTCACAATGAATAGGGAGTACAGGGCATACAATACATGATAAATCTGGTGAGTATATAATTTTAATGAGGCTCTCCTATCTTTAGTTTATGTTTTCTTGGGTGTATATTACATGCCCACAAGTTACAATCATTAAGGATCTTCAAACAGTAGCCCTACTCCTACAAGCACATGGAGAGAACACTGATAGGCAATTTCAGGTAGGTTACAAGAGACTAATATTATTGGGTATGCTAATGGTCTGCTTACTGCAGTGAGTCACATTCCTTTTGAATATATGGGAGATATTTTATCCTGGATCCTACTTAATGTGGCTCATTAACTGGATGATTAAGTGCATGTTAATATGAATGTATTTGCCAGGCTTCGTGTATGGGCATGTCTGACCTAGAATAAGAGGGTGAATTTTCCTTGGGGCTTGCCGGGAATGTTCCCTGGGGACTGAGTTTGGCTCAGTTGTTCATTCAGTGGCCATGGCATGTGAAGAAAAGTGCTTTTTTCTGTTATTCAACCAAATTCACCATGTTGGTTACTAGGAACTGTGGGTTATTAACTAAATAGGTGCATTCGTGATTCCTTCCAAGGAAAAGCAAACGGTCTTGCTGGTGGTTGCTGTGCTTTGTATATTGACTTGTGAATCTGGTCACTTTGTTGGCTCTCAAAAGATATTTTTTCAGCTGTCAAAAGCCACTTTTCTTCTTGTGACACCACCTTGCACAGTGCAACCTCTCCTAGATGCTTTATGTAAAACAAACCAGAATCATCTGAATCACCAAAATGTGTGAATAATGCTGTCTCTGTCTGCAATGTTAATGGAAAACCATTGATAGTTGCATTTTTTTTCCTAGTGGGTATGATCACTGTGCTCTATGTATAGATAGAAATATGGAATAACAAGAACCCTAATTACTCAGAAATAATGTACTTGTAAATAATAATCTGTGACTCTCGTGTCTTGGAACAATGCAGTACTTCCCCTTTCAGCTTGAAAGAAAACAATGGAATTAGGCTGTCTTCAAAGTATGTTTAAAATGTTTTTTATTTCTAAAGGCCTCTGCCACAACATGTGTTTTTTATTTAAGATTTTATAGAGATTTTTTTACAGCTATAATCAAATAGCTTTCATCAGCAATAACAGAATAAACAATGATACCAGTTTATCAAAGACTTTTTAGTGGAGCACAGCAGGTATCTAAATAAATAATTTCTTCCAGTGTTTTAAGATCACTTCTCTTGGATAAGAGAGTCTTTTCTTGCCATCTTTGCTTCCCTTTGCAGGGAAGACAGGCAAAACTCTAAGAACCAAAGTCCAGTTTTATTAATGGTCTGTTTGAGTATACCCCATTCTTGCAATCTTTGCTCTCTTTGGAAACTTCAAACTCCAAGTGTTTGGCTGCAGTAATGATTTTTAACTTTGCACTTTCAAAAAATCTTCCAAGGTAGGTGGTATTGCAACCCTTGTGCCACATGGCTTCTGGCAGAAAAGGGCCACATTCGGTTTCTGAAGCCTGTTACTTAAGGAACACCGGGCCAAACCCGTAACCAGAAAAGTGGGAAAATAAATTGTATTGGCAGTCAATAAATCCACATAGAATTTATGGGGTGATAGGGTGGAGAAACACAAGAAAATGGTGACTTGGAAAAATAAGAATGAATCACTTTCTAGGCAATAGCCTTGATTGCCATAATCATCTCATGGCTGTTAGCCACCTCCTGCTCTTCCCCCCAGCTATGCTGCACTCACAGTCCCCAGTCCAGACTCAGAGTCTACACTGTTGTTCAGTTAATTCCTCCTCCCAAATGCATGTGCAATTTTTCTTGTGTTACGCTATCTTATCGGAAGAATTAAATGTTGTCGAGAGGGAGGCTGGACTTACTTTCTCAATGACGTGCCATCAGGCAGTGGCCCCATCATCACCACTGACACCATTTCTTCCATAGTCATCACCCATATGCTCAGCAGCACCCTGCTAAAATTGTCACTTGGACTTTATTGGCCAACTCACGGTTGCTGCTGCAGTTTTTCTGCTTGTTATGGAAGAATCACAATCTCTTTATTTAAAAAAAAAGAGAAATAACTTCTTCAAATTTCTGCCTCAACCCTTGCTGCTGAAGGAGATGTCTTGATGGGCATTCTTTTCTTCTTTGTTATGTCTGTTGGTCTTTTATTCTGCTGTTGTAGGCTGAAGCATAGGATTTATGGCATCTCTGTCTTCAGATGTAATGGACATAATTCTTTTCAGGTGTGAAAATAGTGTTTTATATCCAAAGTGTCACAAAAATTAAGAAGAAATCCAGACGATCCAGGCAGCTCCCAAACAGATGCTAATGGAGTAAGACTGCCTGGTTCTGTCCATCATGCCCCATCTCACTGATGAATACTGATAAAGGCCAGACCTGGTCTCTTTTGTCATTTCTGTGCTCACTGGCAGCTCACACCCATTCAGAGAAGTTCCGTGTTGTTTTCAGGATGTTCTAAGCCTCTTTTGCTTGGTTCACAGACAGATTCCCACGTGAGTCCCCCACTCTTAAGGTTTCAGCGCACAAGAAACATTTCTGTGGTTTTGTCTGATGTTTTTCTTTATGGCTGCACTGAAGATGCCAGTCATCATACTACCCTGATATCTCTTATTCAGTGACGCTGTACGTTTACTCTTCCTGAGCAGAGACAGCTATGCATGCCCGAGTTGCCTTTTTCCTGCTGAAAACAAATATGTCCTGGTTTCAGCCAGGGTAGAGTTAATTTTCTTCACAGAAGCTAGTGTAAGGCTGTGTTTTGGATTTGGGATGAGAAAATGTTGATAAGGTGCTGATGTTTTGAGTTGTCGCTAAGCAGTCAAGGACAGTCCAGCTTCTCGTGCTGGGCTGCTGGCAAGGAGGCTGGGGGTGCACGGGGAGCTGGGAGGGGGCACAGCCAGGACAGCTGACCCAGGCTGGCCAAAGGGATATTCCATACCATACAACGTCATGCTCAGCATATAAAGCTGGGGGAAAGAAGAAGGAAGGGGTGGAGGGACGTTCGGAGTGATGGCGTTTGTCTTCCCAAGAAACCATTACGCGTGACGGAGCCCTGCTTGCCTGGAGATGGCTGAACCCCTGCCTCCCCATGGGGAGTGGTGAATGAATTCCTTGTTTTGCTTTGCTTGCGTACGCGGCTTTTGCTTTCCCTATTAAACCGTCTTTATCTCAAACCATAAGTTTCCTCACTTTTACTCTTCCGATTCTCTCCCCCGTCCCACCGTGGGGGAGTGAGTGAGTGTCTGCATGGTGCTTGGTTGCCGGCTGGGGCTAAACCACAACAAAACAATGGCTGAATAACAAGGCATTGGATTTGGTTGCTGTTCCACTATAAAACCCGTGCATGGGAGCAAGAAATGCAAGGACCTTTCAGGCATAATTTGAATTACAACCCAGAAGGGTGGCTGCAGGCTCAACACGTCTGCACGCTGAAGAGAAAAGACCTGCAGCTGATTTTTCTGTACGTAGTTCAGAGTGGTAACATGCTCCCTTACGAAAGCCTCCACAACGTGCCTCAGATGCTGCAATCACCTGCTCTTTCAGCTGGAGCACCTGCACCTCCCTGGTTCTGCAGCCCACCCCATCCTTCTGGAGCATCCGGTGGTAACTACGCCAGTCGTCATTAATTTTAGGACGTCAGGAGATCATGCCCAGGAGAGCCGTGCACTCTGTGTGCATGCTGAGCAGCAGGCTGCTGACTCCTTTGGAATCCCCTCGTGTGTTTGAAAGACAGTTCATTTCTTCCGGACGAACACAGGACAGACCTCTTAGTTTTCACCAATGGCAGAAAAAGCAAATTATTGACATTTTGTAGATTAATCTATGGCAAAAGTCTCATTCTCCACCCTTCCGAAATAGTACTACAGTTACAACTTACATTTTTAGACAAAGACTGTCAGATGCCTGGCATCTGAAAAAATACCTTAAAATCAGAGATGCATGGTCTGTTATTTAGGAAAAAAAGAGAAATAAGTTCTTCAAAATCATGTCTGTCTTCAGAAGTGGAGGACACCAGTAAAAGCTAGTTTTGGTGGTGTGGCCCTTATAATTCTCCACTGGTATCAATAATCTTATCTGCATTACATTAACTACTTAATCATCTAAAGTTGGATTTTTCAAACTGAGCTTCCATGTTTTGTAGGCATGCTTTTGTTCTACCATTTAGCAGATGAATTTTGCTGATTTGAGTTGTGAGTAGCATGGCTGGTGAGGCAATTCAGGTATCTAGCTACTGAACCAGCAGCATTTGTGCTTGGAATTGACTGTTGGTGCAAAGCGATAGCATGATCAGGGATAGGCACTTTATCACACAGACAAGTCCTTTATGCATTATTTCTTAATTCCATACCACAGATTTGGGCACTATCATGAACGGAAAATTTTGGTTCTTGCTTGGTAGTTCCCACTGAAGTCAGTGAGGCTTTTTTCCATTAGCTTTAACACCAAATAGAGACCAAGTCTTCTTAATCAAAACCAATAGAAGTCAGACTTTTCATCAAAGTAAAGGATTCAGGATTTGATACAACGCAAGCCTGAAGCATATTATTTAACATTATGTCGTTACTTTAAAAGTGGCTGCAAATAATAAGCTTTCTGGGAGTTACTTTGAACAGAGAGGTGTATGTGCACATTTTGGCACTGAAAGGTATTTCCAGGTGGCCTCTACTAACAGCTTGAACTAGAGTTCAAGTTTCGTTCCAAGGGAGTTGGAAAATGATACATTAGAAAACATCCTATTGGTGCTGTTCCTCACTCTACATAAGGAAATAACATAGGAAACCCTTTTCCCACTTGGTTTCCTGTAATTTTTTTAAACTTGTTAGTGTAATTCCACTTCCTCCTTCCAAACTGATTTATGTAATCAGTACTT
This sequence comes from Phaethon aethereus, assembly GCF_964289735.1. Taxonomy (NCBI): domain Eukaryota; kingdom Metazoa; phylum Chordata; class Aves; order Phaethontiformes; family Phaethontidae; genus Phaethon; species Phaethon aethereus. The sequence continues at coordinate 69,187,374 of NC_138582.1, forward strand.
GATAAAACTGTGCTCTTGAAAAAGGTACACCAGTTTGAATTTCAGTCTGAGAACAAGAGATTTTACTCTTCCTGTTATTTTTTAATTTAAACTTGAAAAGGAAAATTGGGAGTCAGACAGAAGTGTGTGGTTGTTATACGGGGATACGACCAAGGCACGGACTTCAGAAATCAAAAGCTGGTAGAGAGACACTTTTTGATTTATTCTGGTCTTGAATTCCCTTTCAGCTTCCAATGGTGCTGACTCTCTTAGCAAAGTCCTTCTAAAGCAAATCCTGTTAGATTTTGATACCATGCTTTACCTTTTAAGCTAGTGGTTTAAAATGGGGCCATCAAAATAAGAAGTTCTTATAAAGTGGCCATAGTCTCAGTGCATTTTCTTTTTCAGTTAATAAAACTTTTAAAAGTCACCCAAACAGCCCTTTTGCTTTCCTTTGTTTTCAAACATGAACCTTCTCCCAGTAATTCAGATGACATGATTTAAGCTGACATTAGTCACTTGGGATGACTTACAGAGAATTTATCCATTAAAAAAAGAGCCATAAAAGGGGTCAGAAGTAACTTGCCGTTTTATCACATGCGTACATTCACTTTCTTCTTGCCAGGCACAGGCGAAACACAAAGGAACATTTCAGAGGCCCTGGTCCTTTTATTTTTTCCTTGCAAATAGGCATATTTCTAAACTCCAGACTTGAAATTTGGCATGGCCACAGCTTTGTGCAAAAAATATCCTTTCTGTTGCCCTTTAAACAAATAACTAATGTTCTCACTTATTCCTTTCTTCTTTTTTTTTTTTTCTTCTCAAACAAATCTGGACAGAAAAGCCTGTGACCTCTAAATACCATTTGCTCTCTCCTCCAGTCCTTAGCGCTACTGTTACGGCTGTAAGGATCATGGTGCTGCCACAGCGCTGAGGTTTCTGAAATACAGGCAGTGGCACCCTCCAGCCTGACAGTGGGGAAGAGCAAAACAAAAAGATGCAATCCTCTGCCTTCAGATTTGCAGTCTAAATAGGAGATAAGTGATGGAAGATGCATTTCGATGGGCAACAGCGCACACGGAAATAATGAACAAAATGGTAACCGTGATTGCCAGTACTCATAGTATATGAGCAGCTTGACCTTTCCCAGGACTTTTGCAAGACTTTCAAGGAGGGATTTGAAGGAGAAAAATCAGGTACCCCTGCAGAGGCTCCTGTGGAGCCTTTTAGCAACATGGGAGTCCTCATTAAGTGCTTGTTTTCAAATCATGCATGTGGGTGAGGGTAACATGTTGGACTGATGAGAGTTGGTATTTAGTTTGTCCAACATGAAATGGCAGATTCTAACTGAGGAGGGAGAAAGCTGATCGGAAAATCAGGCCAAGCAGCTTATGTTTAATGTCACACAGGAGGGGGAGCGGGGAGCCGGCGCAGGTGTGCAGCGAGGACGGACAGTTAGCATCCTCTCTGGTTTGCACTGGCATCAGAAAAGTTGGCTTCCATTTGTCGGGGCAGAGGCAAACCTGCTGTCATACCAGAAGGCCTAGCTGAGAAATTTTAGGTGTAGCCATGAACAGAGAAGCTGTCCACCAGCAGCATTAAGGTAAAGGATCAATAAGCTTGGGGCACGGACCAAATGTGGATCCGAATTTAAGATTGCTGTTGCTGTCTCCAGACTCTTCATCACAGCCAACTCCACCCGAGCTCACTTTTCACAGCCGCTTCCTCTGTTTCTGCTCAGGCTATTTCGGTGCCTCTGGAGACGGTCCAGCGGCCACGTGACTTCCTCCCCAACAAAACATATTCTCCCGTTTCAGCTCGGTTAGTTTTTTTTCTCCCACTGACTTCAGAGCTAACCCTTGGCAAGCGTTCTCGCCAATCAATAGGTTCAATATCTATACGCGAGCACTGCGTGGTATATACGCACCGGGATTTAGTCTGCTACTAGAACTGAGCTTCTTGCGTTCAAGTAATGAAGGCAATCATAACAGGCTGTTCCTTCCGTACAAGCTTCTGCATCAGTATTTGCTTTTGGGGAAGTGACCTGGTTTTGAAGACAGCAAAGTCATGTGTTGTAAAAAAACAAAACAAGCAAAAGAACACTTTAAATAATGCCTGTTTATTATCATAGATAATTGCAGTCTTACATTGTTTAACTGGTCTTCAACTGGCTGAAGTGAAATTATAAATTAGTAACCTAATCCGTACTTACAGCTGACACTTGCTTCCAGTATATTCCTCATTCTCAACTCAGAAAAGCTACTGAGTTGCAGCCTTGCTACATTCTCATTAAGGTAAAGTGACGAGCAAGAAAGCAGGTCCAGGCAAGATTATGTGTTGTCTTAATAATTTCTGTAAACTTGCAGTGATTTTGTTTTGTGGTTATGAAGGTTTCAAAAGAAAACCTTACATATTTTACTAGAAATATTGAGTACATTTCAATTTTACTTTTTGCCTACCTCAGTTAATAAAACTCGAATATGCTATTTGACAGGTTTGAACTGAAGAGAAAATTGGTATTAAAAAGCATGATGCTGGCCATTAAATGTACTGTTTCTTATTAGCAAGGACATAGTATTGATTTGGAGACAGTAGGACAGATAGGCACCTTTCAAATAGTTCTGCTCCTGTTCCAAGAATTTCAAGAGAAGACACCATCATTCTGATTTTAACTGTCCCTGACGTTTTATGAGTATTAAAAAATTAAGATGAGATGGTTTTTGTATCCCATTGTAATTGCAGTTCTTCCAGGAATTCCTAGCTGCAAAAGCTGATGGTGGCCGACAGCGGGCATTTTCCCCAACGTGTTTTACACCTTCACCTCTCCTCCCAGTACTGCAATGCACCCAGAATTCTCCAGTAGCTGAGACTGGGCTTTTGTTAGCAATAAGAAAACAAATATCTGCTCAAACTAAAGCAAGAGCTTGCAGAAGGGCCTTGGGGAGGGGTTCATCTGGTCTATAATTCAGCTTAAGATTTGCAGTCGCTGCTGCTGGTTAGAGGAGCTGTCTCTAACTTTCCATCCTTACCTCCTTCCAGACGATCCACTGTCATCCACTTAATATCCAGACCGGAGAGAGTATTGCTCACCGCTCTGGGTCGGCGTAACACATTAATAGCAGAATTCACACCCGCTGCCAGTGTGGGGCAGGGTGTGTGTTACACAGGGTACAAAACATGCACAAGATGGTAACTAGCACAGTAAGACAGTTCCCAGAGTCAAATTCAGGAACACCACACTCCCTAAAAACTCCACTGACCTGAAACGGTGTTTAAAAAAGCTGGTTTAACTGATTTGTGTTTAAATTTCTTAAGTTTGTATTTCTTTGAATCAAACATACATCGGTGAGCAGCATGTGAAATACTGATTGTCTTGCTCTTCTCCCCACCCCCTGAAATAGTTCTGTGGTAGAAAATGTGATACATAGCACTAAATACACAGCAAAACAGTGCTCTGAAATTAGGACATCGCATTCTGTTTCGGGTGTATAGGCTGCAACGTTGTCTCTTTTTAGGTTTTGATTCCCTGCAGCAAGAGAGGTCTGCCATTCATGCTCATTAACCGTTTGCAAGCACAAACAAAAGTCAGCTGTGGATGGAGTATTGTGATGGCTTCTGCTCTCCTGGACTTGATGCACTTACATGTAAACAACACTGAAAAAATATTCCAGACATTTGGTACTTCCACATGTCTAATTGTCCAACTTGTTGGATAAATATTACTCAAGACTCCTTTCAGTAAGTTATTTCTCTGGGAGATAATGGGTAATCTTACTACATTTGTTATTGCACAGGCTACCTAACTAAATTTGTTATTACAAGTGCAGAGTAGTGAGCAATTAATGCTTCATTTTGAGTCTTCTCAAATGGAATTAATCAGGCTTGCATTTTCTATATTGAAGTTGTTGAAGAGAAGACTGAAAAGCCCAGAGCAGCTGCAGAACTCGGAAAGAATGAAGGGCTGAACTTGCACTGAAGATGCAATACTGCCCCGGCTTTGCTTCCATCTGTGAATACAACATCTGCTTTTGAGGAAGTGAAATGAGAAGCTGCATAAATCAATATAAAGATTGTTTCTATTTCCAAGTGTAGTCCAGGGCATAGTATTTGTGAAAGAGCATTGACAGTAGGGTGCCATTACTGGTAGAGCGCAATTTTAAATTCAACGTCATGATTAATGAGGAGGCTAAAGGAAAAGATATACAAGATTATGTCAAACTTTAGTATCCTTTCATCATAATTGCTAAGGTAAATGACACATTACTCATCCAAGTACTCACTAGCATATCCAGTAATCATGATACATACAACTATGTATTAATTTAAAAAAAAAAAGGCTTTTTTTTCTGACAATTTTAGAATTAATTATTTGCATATTCTTCTTCTTCAGATTACTATAAATAGTCGCCAGCACTTGTATAATGTCCATTAATCTCAGGTAGTATTCATATATTTGCTTCCCGTATGAAATCCTAATTGGTAATGCAAAGAAAAGAATCATGGATTTTTGACAGTTAGACGTGAAAAAATCCACCAAACCTCGCCATCAATAGCAAGCATTGTTGGTGTTAATAATTCATTCTAAACAAATAAGCCATAGAACAAATTTGTACTGAGGTGATCGATGTCACTCATGAATTCACTTTTGCAGCACCAAAACCTTCCCTAACCTGTCTTTAAGCTATTAGTCGTTAGTTCTGCTCTGGAAGTGCGGTCTGTATTCTCATTTCCAGTGTTTAGTACTTGTGAAAATGGGATTCAATTGGCATGTATCTTTTTCTAGAGTGCACCACATCAACCTTCTGCACGTACAAAGTCAAACGATGCTTCAGATCAGTCTGCACACAGCTCTTCTTTCTCAGCACTGTCTTGGGCAGGGTGGTTGGTTTTGAGGCGCTGGGCTCATTGGAGGCCAGTGGCTCATGAATACAGTAAAGGAGAGAGGCCCTACCCCAAGGACTTGACACAGACTAAGCCAGTTTTGTTACAAAAGCTTAGCTTGGAAGGAAAGTATAAGGGAAGAATTTACAATTTTGCATCATGTAATCGCACAACTCTAAAAGCAAAGTTGCTCTCGGTTGTGTCCAACACTTATTGCGTATCAAGCATATAAAACCCACCACCACCATGGTTTAAAATACGTTTACATGTGTGCACACATTACAGTCTCACCCTGCAGGGAACTGCTATGTTTTCCTGAAAGTTTATAGCTCACAATTACCAGGGCCCAATGACTTAACATTTTCCTAACTGACTTCCAGGAGGCCAGTTTTGACTGCTGCCTCTTGACGAGCCACAGCATTCCAGCTCCCTCGTTAGACTGAAGACAGATATATAAACAAGTATCTCCAAAGTTGCCCTAATTCCTCAGTGGAAGTGATGGGATACTGAAAAATGGAATAACGGTAAATTTCAGCAGCTGAATGGTTCACAATCGTCCGTGCGTTTCAGAGGGCACGGCTGTTCCCTCTGACAGTGAATGGGGGGGTCGGGGCTCAAATTCCTCTGGCAATGTGAATGACCTTTGAAAATTTTGCCGGGCCCTGCTCTGAGTAGCGCAGGGCTAGATGTTGAATTTCCAAGCTGTCTTTGAGGAGCCTGAAGTGATATCCAGGCTCAAGGAGATAGGAAGGAACGTAAATCTTGTTTTATCTGGGAAGACAAGAATGAATGGAGCATTATGATCATATGTACATATTTCTTTGTATTTGAAAAGAAACATTTCTGCTGCAAATTCATCCTTGAAAATTTTCCCTTATTCCACTGTCTATCCATGAAAACCAGTCAATCAGATCGAGCACTTTCCCTCCAGAAGGCTTCCCATATAAACCCATGGCCGTAGGCTTCAGCCTGTAGAATCTACTTCCTCCCCTGGCTCAAATGATGGAAATTCATCTTCTGTTTTGTTTCTTTTGCCTGAAAACTAAGCAGTACACGCAAACCTTTGATCAAAACTGAATGCTAAAAACAATTCTGCCACACCCCCTTCGCACGGAATAGTGCTTACTCACAGAAATATTCCTTTTGAAGTTGCTTTGTAGATACCAGAGAAATACATAAGAGTCCAGAGGGCTAAGAGATACTGTACTTGTTGAGCAAAGGCCATGTTCTGATGTCACCAGATACAGTATTTCTGAATAGTCTTTTATGCAGGGTTTTATTTCAGGGTTCTGTAAGAGGTTTTTTTAGCTGGGATTTTTTTGCTGGGTTTTTTTTTTGTTTATAAAGAGAACCTCAGGGATTCCAGAGGGATTTTTGAGAAGGGCAATTATGAGTCCCAAAAACACCAGTGGAAAGAAATACTGATTCACTAAACAATACAGTTAAAAACAGAAGACACATTAACTGTCTGCATTTTCCTCCTAATATTCATAACACAAGAACGAGCATATCATTTCCAGGGTTTTTAAATAGCTACTTATTTAGATCACCAGAAAATGGCCCCATCCCACATAGGATGCAAAACCCCAGCAATCCACTATTAAATGAAACTGTTCCAGATAAACTGCGAGCCAACTGACCCTGGAAATTTAGTACCCAAGTTGCGTGACTCGAAAATCTGTTCAAAGCAAGGCATGGCTGCAGGCCTTGACTGTTGTACTTTAGTAACCATAGTAACATGGTCTCTGGAGACCTAATGCTAGTGAATTTTCCTTTATTTCAAGGAAGAGTAATAAGAGAAATGTGCCTTGGAACTTGTTCTCTCTTTTTTTTTTTTTTTCCCTCCTTGCCTTATTTTTACTATGCCATGACCTTGACCAAAATATCTTTGAAGTATTTGCTGGCTGATTTTCTGCTATGGGACCAGAAAAAATATCAGGATATATAAAGAATGTTGCCAAAGGAAGTCCTATCTTCCTCAAAATATTTGCCTTCATTCCCAAAGAGAACCTCTTGACTAATAATGTTTCGAAACTTCTTAATGGAAGGAACTGATAACTTTCATCTCACAGCTACTGCGGGCACCAGACTAATGTCGTACTTTCTTTGAACTGACAGATTAATTGTTTTTTTGTTTCAGTAGCAGGTGCAGCTTTTCGTGAGTACATAATTGGATGTACATGTTTTTTCAAAAGAACACAGGCCCCTGTCTGGTGCCAAGCTTTTTTTCCATTTGGGAAAAAAGAACCCAATTTCATTTTTTAAGTACATTGTAGAAAACTCATGTAAGTGTTTTAAAAAGCCAAATACAAACAAACAAATGTTCACAATACGTACTTAAGTCTGTCTCACATGTTTCAGCTATTATCCAGGATTAGAAATTCCATCTGTCATTGAATCCATATGGTTTACCAAATGGTAGTTTACAACCATGTATTTTTTGCAGATTCGAAGTTAGTTGTATTTTGTTGCAAAAATGTTAATGTCCACACTAATATCTGTGTGTGTTTTTCTGTGTGTGGGTGTGTCCCTCTGTGCATGTGTAAGTATATGCAAAATTGCTAAAAACTGTAGTAGGATGCAAGTGGACTTTATTGATTAAAACACACCAGTTGTACACAAAGCAAGTAACATTGATATCGAGCCGTGGAATCGGGTTATTCCCTCCTCTAAATCCAAGAGCCCTCTCTTAGGCCTTCCGATATTCCTAGTGAAAGGAATGAAGTGAAACGAGGAGAGCTGCCTTTATTTCTCTGTGCCGTCCCCTTAGTTTCGGGCGGGCGTGTGCTGGCGTTAGGGCGTGCGAACCGCGTGGGTTTGCGGCTGGTCCGTGTCCTCTGCCACTCTGCCACCCCAGGCTACCGGTGGCCCAGCAGACGGCTGCTGCGGTTCCGACGCAGCGCACCAGCGCAGCCTCCCGCGCACTGGCAGCGCGAGAAAGCTGCCACTGCGGGTTTTATTTCAGTAACGGAGAATGTCTAGAATCGTAAGCGGAGCCATGTACTTTGTTATCCTGTTTAACGTGAGACCCGGTAACTTAGAACAAAAAAGCTGTGAATAATTTTTGTTTGTTCTCATGGACTGAAGCTGTCTCTCTTCCACTCTGTCCAACAAATCACTAGGATGCTGGCCAGAATAATGGAAAATCTCTATCTGGCGCTACTGTAAAGGGCTTGAGTATGGAGTTGTATATGGTACTTGAGAGATTTCTCTGAGAGGTCAGAAGAGGTCTTTTCCTACTAAGTTGCAATCACCACTACCCACTTCTGGGGTACCAGATCTGTGCTAGCAACACCCTCCTCCTTTTCCCCAGCTGTGGTAAGTAGGTAAGAAAAGTACAGATCTCAGCCCAAACTCCGACTCTGTACAGAGTCCTCTGTGCTACAGATGTCAGGCTTCACACCGAACTGCACTTCAGGGTAATACTGCGACAACTGAAAAATTTGCCATCATGTGTAAGACTCACTGATTATGAAGTTTTTACTCCACGTCCAGCTCGTCTCTTTCTAGTGTAGCTGAAGCAGCAGGTTTCCCAGCTAAAATGAGGTTTAGAGACATGGAATTTTTGTTAATCCTCAGTAGCTTCATGTGGCTCCATAAAAGTTGTTGTTGCACCAAAGTGGGCTTTGCTTTTCCTGCCTGCAGGGCAGAGCATCTGATCTCTGCATTTGGGGTCATGAAAACCAGGCATTACTTAGTTAAGAGATCTTAACTCAGGAGAGGACATCAGCATTTTGAGAATAAAACAAAAATAAAGCAGGGGAATTTTGTAATTCTCTTCGTTTACATACCTCCCTCAAATCCACACTCGGTTCTGGCTTAACTTAAACACATGGCTCCTTGAACTTTTCCTCCGCTACTTCTTTCCTCTTGCTCCCTCCCACCCTTCCTTAATACCTCCTCCAGCCTCACAGATGTAGTTGCCAGTCCACTGACCTGAATCCTTAGAAATACACATGGTCCTATTTCCCCATCTCATTTTTACAAACTGGTGCACCGGTCCTGCCCATCTCTGGCTTTGTGAAAGAAAAACTTGTGTAAAGAGAAAGCCGCCTGCCTTCCACTGTAGGGAAGCAAGTTTTACATCTTATAAGTAGAGACTGATCTCTTAGGGTACGTGTCTGGGCCTAAAGAGTATGTACCCATACATTGGATAAAGAGGATTTTTTTGAATAGCAGTATTTATTTCTTGATTCATAAAAATAATCCTTGGCAAAGGCAGGTGCTCCCCCATCTATTTCCTACCAGGGCTGAAAAACTCCAGCTTGCCTGCAGGACAATGGAAGGCACGTTTTAAGGATGTTCAGCATGATACTTTGTGAGATTCTTTGATCATATTCAGATCTTGTTGTCATTTTTGAAGCCTTCCCAGTTAGGGCTTGGTGCCTAGGTCAAGAACATTTCTTTAATGCTCTTGATTTCTACCTGCCCTGGCTGCAGGGGCAGGACTTGGAGGTCTTTTGGAACATGCACAGTAACAGCCAGAGACATCCTCATAAAGGAGCTCCTTAAATGTCCTATGGTAATTTATGTGGAAATTTTTAGTTTGTCTGAATTAAAAGGCATGCCAGATGTTCAAAATGTAATAAAATTCCTAACATCACATCACTGATTGCTGTGAAGATGAGTCCAAAGAGACAAAGTGCCAAAAACGCTTTCTTGTTTCCACTTGACATTGGAAATGGATATGACAGATACCATCTATGGAGGCTCCGCTCAGCGCAGTGAAAGGCACAGATGTGAAGATGTAGAAATCTTGACATATTGTCTTCTGGTTGGTGAGGTGCTGGGACAAATTTGGGCATTATTTAGAGCAGACAACAGTACCAGTCCAGCAATTCCTTGTCCTTGAAGAGTCGACAGAGATAACTAGCGTTCAACATAAACCCAACTAGGCAGAGATAACACTTATTCTGGAAAGGATTGGTATCTATGGAGCTGAGCTGGAACTGAACATGGTTTGCCCTTGACTGTTCTTAGCGATGACTCATGGTTAGCATTGATTTAATTGAATCAGTTGCTGCTACGGCTCTTTCCAAACGTAGGTGAGCCATTGCAGTCTCTCCACTGGATTTCTCCAGTCACTGTTTCACAGGTTCTTTGAGGCGCAGAGCCCCTGGACACGTATGGCCCCACTGGGCCATGCTTCCAAAGGTGCTCCACATTTATGATTGGGGCCAAATCTTCTGAGGAGGTCGGCTTATTGTGCACTGAACTCTTGAAATTCTGCCCACCATTGTCACAGTGGGAACAGGCTCCGAGCAGTCTTGGAAATCTGGTCCTTATTTAGGCAGCAAAAAGAGAACCAAACTCACGAAAAATATGTCAGCGTATCTGGTCACTGAGCAATTGAAAATCTGCCCTCATTGTACTTTGGGATTAACTCAGGATTAATAGGCACATCGCGACAACAGTAAATAAGAGAAAGGTGAAGCAAGGATAATAATAATATAGCAGTATTTCATCAGCAGCTACTTGAACTGTAATCTCAAAAGACCTCAAAACCATCACATGAAAGGATCACCTAAACTACCTTGGAACGCAAGCCTGCTGGGGTGAAGATATGTTACTGAACCTTTATCAAGGGAAGAGAGGCAAAATTCATCAGTCTGCATGCAGCACGATGGATCTTAATGTTTATGTCATGTATTCCATTTAATCCTTTTATTTTTTGATTTCTCTGTTGCTTTCCTTGCATCACCGAGTGTATGAGAATTAATCCAGAATTTTTCTAGACTAAACATTGGTCTATATCAGTGAAATATTTATTGCCTATGTTTTATATTTATGGCATTTAGGCAATTATGCTAGGTATATATTTTTATAGAATCTTAAGAAAATAGCCATACTTAAAAGTGCATGTTCAGTTTTAGTGTCATAGCTTCAGCAGCACATGTGTTTAATTTTCTGGTTGGAGATTATTATATTACCTACATGTATCAATGCATATAAATTCAAAGTAATTATTATGGAATGTAATGTTTTAAATTAAAAGCAACAAAAAAGTAGTTGACACAATTAAACTTTTAATTATATGAATTAATGACAAATTAAAATTTAAAGTAGATAATAATACTGTAATGCAATATTGTACTTACACTGTAATTAGCTACCCTAACGTTTTTAGAAAGGCAAAAAAGCATGTTCCAGATTGTTACTAATTTTTTCATGTTAGGAAAAAATGGCCTTTCTGCAAAAATTTTATGTCCAACTTCTTTGCAGAGTGATTTTTTTCATATCTAGAATATTCTTTAAATTATTACATTTTATACCCATTTTACTCTTTACTTTCTAATTATCTTTTTAATTATTTTATTTTCCCTTTAGTCACTGAACGGTTTTGCGCTGGTGGTGAGTGCAGATGGAATGATATTTTATGCGTCATCAACGATTGTGGACTATCTAGGGTTTCATCAGGTAAATATATTAAGAAACATTTAGAATGTTTTCTATTTCATGGTCATTGTAATGACCTTCTTGTAGTCACTCCTGCTCACTGGTTTTCTAAAATGCGTTAAGTCTATGTTGCTTTGCCCTATCCTGTTCTACTGCTGATTGGACATACCCTATCATGGAAATTAAGTTATTTTACTATACCATTTCAGACAAATCTTCCTTTTTTTTTTTTATCTGACAGATGAAGATGAATTCCTTGTAGCGTTTTTCCTTCTGTAAAGCTTTTGTTAGCAGAAACACGATCTACTATAAAAAATAAGATTTAGCTAAATGTTTCCTTTCAATTTCAGTATAAGATGCTGCTATTCTAGACTGGTTGCCTGTATATAGTAAATATACTGTAAAGTCACAGAATAACAGAACCACGTAGTTGGAAAAGACCTCTGGAGGTCATCTAGTCCAACCTCCTGCTCAACACAGATCCAGTTAGAGCAGGTTGATCCAGGACTCAGCTAGTCAAGTTTTGAGTTTCTATGACCCCTCTGGAAGACCTTTTCTAGTGTTTAACCACCCTGACTGTAAATTTTTTTGCTTACATCAAGTCCCAGTTTCCCATGTTGTCACTTGTGTCTGTTGCTTCTTGTCCTCCCACTTTGTTCTTCCCAGAAGAGTCAGGCTTTGTCTTCTCTACACCTGCTCATTCGGTTGATGTAGACAGCATTAATTTCTTCCTCAAGTTTTCTCTTCTTACGGCTGAACAAACCCTGTTCTTTCCTCTCCTGATACGTCACGTGCTCCAGCCCTCTTAAGTGTCTTGGTAGCATTCTCCTGGGCTATGCTAACAGCTTTATTTTCTTGGGGCAACCAAAATTAGAGGGAACTTTGCCTTTGTTGAACTTTCTGAGGTTCCTGTCAGGCCACTTTTACATCCGGTCAAGGTCTGAGTGGCCGTCCTGCTCTCCCTGGTCCGTACCCTCTGCAAACCTGCTGAGAGGGGGCTCTACCCCATCATTCCCTAATCAAGACATTAAACAGGGTTGGTCCTAGCATCAGCCCCTGCGGGACGCCGCTACTCAGCGGCTGCCAGTTGGACTTTATTATGACCCACATTTGCATATGCACAAAAGGGTTAAGAATAGAAAGGATCGTCTTAGGATGTGACATCAAAAAGCAGATGTGACAAATGGGGGCCTCTGAAATAACTTTCCTCCATCAATCTTTGCTCTGAAGCGATTGTACACTAGTCATTATTTTAAGGAAAGTCTCAACCTAAAGATAAGTGTCTGCCCCACTACACTTACAAATTAAACATTTCTTGCTGTAATTGTTTCAGACTGATGTAATGCACCAAAACATATATGATTACATTCACGTGGATGATCGCCAGGATTTCTGTAGACAACTGCACTGGGCCATGAATCCTCCCCAGATGTTGTCTGGACAGCAACTACAGACAGAAACAGGTGGGATTGTATATGTCGACTGGAAACACAGGCACCACTGTATAGAGGTAGAACTGCCCTCCACCTACACTCATGTCTGTTCCACGTCGTCAGATTCTTCACTGGAAAGCTGCATAGTGGCCATTTGTAATGTTATTGCCCCATAGATGATGTTTCTTCTTGACACTTTACATTTATAAGGTAGTGTGTGCTATCGAGGCTATAAATTTGATGCTTCCTTTGTTTTTCTCTGACTAACATACCTATGGATATTCTTATCCATGCAGAATGAACAGCATCAGTGTTCATCCTACCAACCTTTTGTTCGTACTGATCAGGACATTAGTATTCCTCTCATTAATGCAAAAAAATCCCATGCAAAACAATTCTGTGCAGTACCACAGTGGCAACATCACTTTCTGCCATTTGTTTTCCCATGCAAAATGATGTAGACAGGACTCTTCAGAAGAACAAGCGGGTTGAGCAACGCACTTTTTCCTCTGAGGCTGTAGTTCCCTAGGATGGCGGGCGGATAGGTGCGCTCAAGGTTTCTCCTGCATGAGGCGTTAAACTGAAATTATGACTACAGAAAACACAATGGGATTGAAATGTTTACCTTTATAAAGAATTATCGATCCCAGCAAAATGTATGCATTTCGCCAGAAGGTGAGGAAGTAGCTGAGGAAAGAAACTGAGGAAGCGCAGCCTCCAGATGGGTGTGGAGAAACTTGCAAGAAATCCTTCAGCAGCCTTTATGAAGTCCTCAGGACCAGAGTCATGAAACTTTGGTAGAATTTCTTGCAGTTTCCCGTGTTTTGCAAGAGTCTTATAGATAGCTGAGGAACCTTACAAGGTTTTGTAGGATGTACACAGAAAACAAACTAAACACTGTGCATTAATATTTCAAACTCTAAAGTTACATATATTTGGAATTTTTGTCCTAATATATACAGTGGAGAATTTCAGTTCCTGAGTTCATACTTCTGTGCAAATACTTGTGTCTTTTGGGACATAAGTATTTCAAAAGCTATGCACTTGTAGTCCAAAACTGGAAAGCACTTCATTAAAAATCAAGGAGGCAGCAGCTGAACATTAGCTAATCAGCCACTGTTCATTTTTTTCTTGCATTAGCATTTTTCCTTATTTTGTTCCTTTTTCTAATGTATTTGTTGTGATGTCTGGTCTCAAACCCAGCAACATCTGTTACCCTGCTTTGCATCATTAAAAATCACAAAAACTCGGGAAGTAAAAGAGTCAAAGTTTCTGAAGAAACTCACCTGAATCCCATTGTAAAGCTTTTCTTTTTTCTTTTAGTAGAGCATGTGCAGATGTATCTATACATAATACAATTTAATATTTGCCCTTCCATAAAGTAATTTTTAGCAATTTCCCTAACAGCTTCTTCAACTGGCTACAGAACATTTTCATTCTTTCTTAGTGTGATCTGATATATATTGCCTCCACTGTTGTTCCTAGGAGAAGAATATATTCTCAGTAAATTGTTTAAAGCTCAAGAGAATGACAGCATGACAGCAGATTATTCTGCCTTCTTAACTCGTTGTTTCATTTGCCGAGTTCGCTGCTTGTTGGACAGTACTTCTGGATTCCTTGTAAGTATAATTTCACATAGAGAATGGCAGTCATGACATACTAGATTTTAATGACTTCATATGAAAAATATTTGAACATAAATATTGAACATAAATATTGTGGAGACCCATGGATAGGATACACCTTTCATTTGCTGTGCACTAACAAGAAACATCTAAAGACGTTTATTAATATGTATAGTGATGAGAGAAAAGAAGGTTGTAACATTTAAATGAAAATAATCTATAAACATTTATGTTTTAAGCTCTTTTGGACAATACCTGTTCTCAATTTGTACCAGGCCTAGCACAAGAGCAGCAAGCCCAAGTTTCAACCATTAACATTTAAGCACAAAGAATTTGCTTTGAGGAACAGGAATAATAATGATCCATTTTCCCCTTTTGTAAAGGGTCTTGTAATAATAAAAACCAGAATTAGAAAGCCTCTCACATGCTCCTCAAATATCCTTACTAGGAGTGGCTCGTTTCTAGGCGTCACTTCCCCATTTGCTTAGGAAAGACCAGTGCTGTTTCTTCTTATGACAAAGTATGGCAGATGCAAAGAAAATGAGAGGATCAACACGGGACAGGGAAATGCAACTTCTGCCTCAGGTGCTCCCTTGCTGGAAGACCATGGGACTGAACAGACGTACCAGTTAGTCTTTTCTGCCTCCCTGTTTTAATCTTGTAGCTCTGGAAAATGCCCAACTAAAACGGACTGATTTTGCGGTAGGTAATTTTTTCACCACGAGGCAGCAGCTTGCTGTTAACTTGATCTCTCCCTTCTGGTTATATGGAGGTTTGAGGCGGGGATAGACGGTTCCTTCCAAGCTATGTACTTTGCATCTGCCTATCTTGGGCATATCTTTTCCCTTGGCGTCTGCCTGCAGAGCCCTTGGACTGAGCCAGTCCGTGCACTTCCCAGAGAAAGTGCCAGGCAAGAGGAAAGAAACTTAGGAACCATCTCACTGGAGAGAACAGAGCATGGAAAAATAATAGTTCCAGTGAAGCACAGAGGAAATAGCTGTTTGCACCACCATACACTGCCCGTCTCGGCAAACAGAACATAATGCAGAACTTCTACTTTTAGTACGCAGGAGAGAAAAAAACAAAAACCAGCCTCAAATGACTCATTTTACTGTTGATATTCCCTCCACTCTGAAATGGCATGGTTTAAATCATATGAAGATAATGAAATTCCTAGTTTTTCTCCCTGTTTCAAAAGTGGTTTTGGTGTTAAACAACACGGTCCTAGCTTGTATTCGCATTTTAAATGTTTATGCATGAAATGCTTAAGGTAATTTTTTTTTTAATTTATTTTTTGGTATAACAGACAATGCAGTTCCAAGGCAAACTAAAGTTTCTTTTTGGACAAAGGAAGAAATCCTCATCAGGAACAGTATTGCCACCTCAGTTGTCCTTATTCTGCATAGTGGTGCCACTTCTGCTCCCTTCCGTGACAGAAATGAAGATGAAAAGCCTGCTTGTGAAAGCAAAACACAAAGCTGATGATACAGCAGCAGTGAATACAAAGTATTTTCAAATTAATCTTTTAGCAATTAGTAAAATATACTATGGGCTTTATGTTTAATTAAGCATGTAAAAAGCAGAAATTACACTAAATAACTCTCCATTTTGAAACTGTTTCCTAGAAAAGTGAATAATTTCTCTGGACTTAACTATATAATACATAATAACTATACTATAATAACTATACTATACTATGTTGTACTTTATGTATAATGCATATTAAATGTTATATTATTGTATAAATAATTGTATCTAAAAACTGGAAAGTTAGGATATCATCCTAACTTTCAGAAGTTATCAATGCAGAAAGTCATTCTACTAGCTGTGAAAGTGGAGAAGAAAATGTTTTTTTACTGAGAGTCATCAAATTCCAGTATCTTCTGGTAGCACAATTGTTTGGACTTGGGCATTTTGGTAGCAAACAAAGGAAAAGGAAAACTTAAGCAAGCTGAATGTGCGTGTGTGTGTTCACATAGAGTCAAATGAGATGTATTTGGTGTATGTATTTATGGTAGAACAGAAGGCTTATGAACACATAAGTCTACAATCGCACTAAATGGCCTGGGGCTGATCACTTGGTAGCAATCAGAGAAGATCAGGACAGATTGTGTTCACACTCATTTCCTTCCTAACACTTATTTTCGTTATTTGTCTATGATTGAATTTTAGCTGACATTTGGAGCTAGGATTATGTTTTCCCTTTTTTGGCTAAATATAACCTTACAGAAATGAGGTCCATTGCTGTGAAGTAAAATGCTCATCAGTGTGACTGACAGCATCATACTCTGGCTTTTAATTAGAATATGCTTGTGTATGTGTGAATTTACTATCTAGAGGCGTACTGTGGTTCTAGCACATACATCCTTTTGACAAGAATTAAATTACTGGAAGGCTGATATAAAGGACTATGCAGGCTTGTGGAACAGAGTTAGAAAGTCATTTCCACTTGCTAGTTTTTCAGTGGCCCAGGTGAAATTCATTGATGACCAGGATTGAGCTCCCAGAAGAGAGGTGCTTTACTTCAGTTTTACTAACTGACTGTACAGTGGCCAAGGATTTGACAAGAATGAAGTGGGCATTTAACTTCAATTTTCCTTTGGTTCAGGCCTGAAGCATGCTGGCCAGGGATGGTGAGCAAATTCATACAGTCATTTCTTTTCTGATGGTCTTAATAAAGGGAAAAATTTGTAGAGCAGAGGTTTGCACACTTCACGAGCCCTAATATGTATTTTGAACTAAAGATTGGAAGAAATCCATTCAAATCTTATGACGGTTATTGCAAATTGAAGTCATGCTAACTCTTAAGTGCATTGCTGGTGAGTGTGATGTACGTACCTTGAACGTACCTTGAATAGGCAGAGAGGAATATAGACAATTCAAGCTGAAACTTATTATTCCAGCTATAGTAAGTTGTGAGCAGAATATTCCTAAACAGAACTATTCCTCTCAGTTGAATGCAGAATTCCAGTCATACACTCGTTTGAGTAACTGAATGAGGCAAGAAACAAAAATAATTATTTAGTGTTGGTTACTATGTATTTAAACCACAAGTCTTTGCTAATGGTCAACAGCTTGAAGATCACATCTTTCAGAGTTTGTGGCTTTACTGTCATTCACTGACAAGAATTTTCCACATTTTCTGTCCTCTACAGCTCCACCACCAAAGGTAATTCAGGTCTGTGTGAAGCAGCAGAATTATATGGAAGAAACAGTCATCATGAAGGTGCAGCTTTCACCAATGTGTTACAGATTGCGGAAAACCAAATCAAAGGTGTGTCTGCTAAGTGATTCTGGACTATATACAGTTCATGGAGAAAGAACCCTGCTTTTTTTTCCCCCTGTTAGGTTTTCCAGATTTTGGTCCCAATGCTCTCTTTTCTTCTCCCTAAAACCGCTTCTGTAAAAAAATGTAAAAATAAACTGTCTGCCTCAAAAGATAGTGCTGAATCAGTCTGCTATTTCAGAGTGGGCAGAAATACTGTGATGCCAAGTTTACAGATATATGAACAATCATAGTAAATAGGAATACTGAACATATGTTTTCCTAAAAAAGGCAGCACTGAATTTATCAAGACAATGTGAAAATCTTAATAATAAATTATCGTATCTATCATGCTTGAGGTAAACTGGATAATATGTTACAAATGCTACTTTTCCACAAAGATCAGAAAACAGAGGAAAATTAGAGTGTATTGTCTTTAAAACTCATGATTTGCTTGCAGCTTTGACTCATGCTTTTCCAGTGTTTGGCTGTGGCAATATTATGAGAGTCTATGCTGTATCTCAGATTTTACAATGGATAAAATTTTGATGGTGAGTCTTCCCCAATGGGCAACTTCTTCTTGAGTAGAGTTGTACTCAGCCTTCTGTCTTACCTGCTGGAAACCTTTAACTTCTTTAAAACCATTCCTCTGTCATAGCCCCATTTTTCAAGAACATTTTCACGTTGATCTAGTACTATTACTGAGAGGGAAAAATGATAATGAACTAATAATACTGAAAACTCCTTGGTTACAGTTTAAATGTTTCTAACTGCCTCTTTAGGTTTTTCATATTTTTTTTTAAATGTAATTTGTCTAGTTCTCTGACATACTTTACCTTGTACTTCCCTGTGCTGATGATTCCAGGGCAGCAAACCAACCTGTGAATATTCACCTGTAGTTTAGGTAAGAAAAAATATTAAATACTGCTTGTATTAAAATAGATTTTCTTTTAAATTGTATAGCAAAGAATAATGGAGAAAATGGCATTTCTCTAGTCAAAGTACAAACAAATGAAGATCACTGGGTCTGGGTTCAAGCTAACGCTCAACTTCTGTATCGAAGTGGTTGCTCAGAATATGTCCTTGCCCAACAGCAAATGTTAAAGTAAGTATATTTTCCAATACTATAGAAAATCTGTATTTCAGCAAAATTAATGTATTCTTCATCTATGAGTTCTTTAAAAGGACTGTAGTGACCTAAGAAAAGAGCTGTATGAGAAGAGTTTAGTTTACTTGCCAAATGGAAATTCATTTTTGTTGTGGATCATATGAAATGGCGGTTATAATCCTAAACAATATTTATTTCTTTTTTTCAGTCTTTTTTCTTCTGAAGTCAAGTGTACATACATATTAAAAGAGAATACTTCAAAACTAAAATGCTTCATTAGTAGTATGTTTTGACTTTCTTGCACAAAAACGTATTTTTGGGTTTTGTGTTACTTTGGAGCTGAAAATCTTTGCTGATTTAGTGTCCTTGTTGTACTACTTTTTAACATTTGATTATGCTAAGCTTTTTTTTTCCTTTGTGGATGACAGTTGAGCTCATATTTTTAGTTGTGGATGTTCAACATAATCTAAACAGGGGTGCTCATATTAATTTTATGTTTGTAGATAGATACATCTAGTTGGCTGTAGGCTCAGCCTTGGAGTGGAAGCTAATCTCACAGATTCGCCTCTCCACCAGGTTTTACCCTTTCCTTCCAAACAGGCTCTTCTTCCTTCCCCCATGGGATTGTCTGTTCCAGTTCCTGTGGGCCTTGTTGAGGTATCTCTTCAAGCCGGTATGACGGAAGAGATAAGAGGGTGGACTGAATGAGCAGGGGCCAGGAGGTGTACACAGCCACCATCTGGCCCAGGGGAAAAAATATGGCTATCTCTGTTCTTTTCCTTTTGGATGCCTCACAGGTGGAAGAAATAGATGAAAAAGTCTTTGAACTTCTACAGTAGGTATCCCTTGCAGGCAGCGTATGTCCCAGGATCCACCCAGTATCCACGTGAATAGCAGAGGAGCTCCCACCTGAGGGTGATGGAACTCTTTACCTTTACAGGGATGGCATAAACGTCATCTTGCTGTGTGAGGGAACAAACTTCTATTAAGAAGCAGATTAAAAAAGGCTGTTTTTTGTACTGAAGTCTCTACTTCTAAATTGATTTTTGTGTAATTAAGCATGCTCTTGGATGTTTATTTAGTTACATTTTTACCCTCCAAGTGGTTAAAATCCTTCCTTTGTGCTTGATAGATCCTGCAGACTGAAGTGTTACAAGAGTTGGCCTTGCAGATTATATTCAGTTCTGTCATCCTGATAGTCTGCAATAGACTTCATCCTTACTACTACTTTTTTTGTTAAAATGTATGCTGTCTTCCTGGAAACTTACATTATTTTGGAGAACTTTCACTAGATACTATTTCACTGTAAAATTCTTAATTTGGGTGTCTAAGCTTTTGTGACTATTGCATTTGGTTCAGTAAATTGCTTCCCAATTAGACCATTTCCTGAGAAGCTAGTTCTGGAGCAAACCTGTATCATACCATTTGCATCTCAAGACTGTCAATAATAATAACAATATTTAGCAGAGGACTGAAAATATTTAATACCTCATGGGAAAAAAGTACCTTTCTTGGTGCACATTTAATACAGTGGTGCACATTTATTACAGTGGGACATTCTCTCTTTGTAACAACATGGACTCCCTCTACTGGAAAATCCTATACTTGCACTTTGAGTCCATGCCCAAGGAAAAAGTTTTTAACAATGAACTCAGAAAAAGCCTTCTAAAACCTTTAGTACTTCTCCAGGTTTTCATGCTTGGTTTCTTAGTGAGATGTCCACCTCTTGTTTGAAGAGGGAGAGGATGGTTTCCTAGCACTGATCCTGCCTGGTCGGGAATCAGCATGTTAATGACTTTCAGACAAATCCCGAACCTGAAGATTTGGACCCGAAGTTCTGAAAACTGCTGCATTGGTCATGGAAATGCTCAGGCAACTTTCTCTGCCAGAGCTCTTCACTAACGTTGAGTAATTCAGCTGGAGGTCATGGAAAATGAATTCACTGGCCATCTTAGAAAATGAAAGACAACATGAATTAAGTTAGACATGTAAAACAAAGCTATGCCCGATATGAACATCTGTGACTGTTCTGGACACTTAATTCAGGCATTTTATTTCCTCTCAGCTAACTCTGCATTCTCAAAATACAAGACCCCCATGGTTCTCCCTCAAATCACTTTGATCAGAAAGTTCTCGTGTGTCCAATTAATTCCTTGTTAACAAAATACATCTCATTTAAGATACACTTTGCATTTTATCTCTAGATTTTTCTGCACACAAATATTATTTGGGTATATTTTAAGGGAAGAACAAACGTGTAAGGTAGTTACCATACTGTACTGCAATATTTATGGTCTTTGTGAACTGTGTGCCTGAAATGGAAGAATAAATGCATGCCAGAATTTAAATGAAACAGTGCCACACAAAGGTAGCTGTGCACACACATTGATGCCCAGATGCATGCACACTCTTTTTTTCTCTTGAACAAATGCAAAAGTATATGGACAAGAGTATGAGAGTCCCATATTAAGTTAAAGACAAAGTATTGCTTGTAATGTATGTCGAGCTACTCTGTATCCCAGAAAACATCCATGTAGAAACCTCCGATTGACTGATTTTTTTCTACTGTTATTGAAAGGGAAGAAGATGAACAACTGAAGATACCAAGCGGTTTTGCCAGTTTGAAAGGAAACCTGGAGGGAGTTTCCTGTAACAGTGCCATTGAAAGTCTGGGCCAGTGGAAGCATCTTAACTGGACAGCAGTAAAAAATGAACAAGATAATGTAAAAGTGAAGTTTGAGACTCATACAAACGGTGAGTGTTTTATGCAAGAGGAACCTCTCAGTTCTAACACATCAATTTTAGGTGTTCAAAACAACTGCACCATAAACAGTAGCTGGACTTTAAGAAACTCAAGCTCCTGTTCTATGAACCAGCGAATGAACACATGTTCGAACAGGAGAGCTGGATCATTCTACAACAGAGACCAAAGTTTCTTAAATTTAGCATCAACTTGCCCTTCCCACTGGGGAAGTGCAGAAAGCTGCCAGTCTTACTTGGGTGTACAACAGCGTTGTGCGGAGAACTATGCGACGGACCATCTGAAACTGCAGAGACCGTTAATATCCTCAGAGTCTCTCTATGATGCAGCCTTTCCCTTGGAGATGCCTATCAAAACGGAATACGATTCCGATTCTGAAAACATTGCCGATAACTACCTGACGTCACAAAACCGAGCCTGGCTGGATGAGAATGGCTTGGTGAGAAAGCAAGTGTTTAGCTACCCCAATAGAGTGCACCTCAAAACAGAACCGGACCTCTGTGACCCAGCCTCACCTTGTCAGAAGCCAAGGCACTGCCTTTACACGCCGCATAATTGGCAATGCATCGTAGCAAACCATCCCAACAACCTAAACCTGAACAGATCTTGCAAGGGTTCACGTAGCAAGGAGGTGGCCCCGTTTTGCCCTCAGAACTCCTCTGGGTGTTTGGAAAGCATGCCTGACCTGCTGCACACAGCATGCTACGGCCACTTCTACAGCCCCAGCCCAGGGGAGGAGAAAGAGCAGAATAACGAGGTTTTCAAAATGCCGTGTGAATTTAAAAACCCCTGCTTGGTTCAAGCAATCAAGCGTGAGCCGCTGGATTCTCCACCGTTGTCTAACAGTGGACAGAACAGAGTACATTTGAGCTTCCCTGAAAACACATTAGCAGGTCCTGTGCCTCATAAAACCACTGAATGTACGTTTTTACAATAGATTTTATAACATTTGGAATATTTATAATGTTAAAGGCAAGAAGTTGTAGATCCTCTCCCTGTTGGGTTAAATGAGTTACTAAAATTAAAAGCCAGTGGAAAGATTTTGAGTGTGTGTGTGCATCTGTGAGAAAAACCAGATACAGACACACACAATCCCTTCAGCCCTCACCCCCCCACTGCCCTTCTCTATGTGGTCTTTGGAAAGAAAGACGGATAAAACCTCAGGCACAGAAAAATAATCATTACTCCCTGCACAGGTATACCTGCTAATTTGTCTATATCATCTTTCCTCTCTGTCTACAGTTCATTACCGAGGTTTAGCTCTTTCTGTTTCCAGCCTTTGTTCTACTTGCTTTTCTCAAGCTGATGTGATGCCTCTGTGCAAAGAGAAAATGCTTATGGTTTTCAGTGTGGCCAGTTTACCTTAGAAGTTTTTGCATCTATTTTTTTTTGTTACTCTAAGAAGAAGCATCAGCTATTCCTTTATCGGAACATAAATTAACGGTGACAGGCAAGGGCTTCTCAACACAACCCCTTAATTTAAAAGGATAGCATTAATTAAAACAAAATTACTTTCATAACATGCATTAGAAATTATTTAATTTCAAACTGAAGGTCTTCCCAAGTTTCCTTGATAATACTAATGTTTTAGTACACATATTTTTTCCATTTTAAAGCCATCAGTCTTCCATGTTGTATTTGAAAAACTGAACAACGGGATGTTATCCACTTCTATAAATGAGTTACAAAGTGCTGTTAAACGTACACGAGAAGAAAATATTTCTCCAATTATTCTCCTTGCTGTTACTTGTAACATTAACAAAGGAAAGGCAATTTTTAATTTGATGATATCTCTTTGACTGCTAGCAGCTTGTTAGACATTATCACCTGACATCAAAACCAAATTCCACACTAATATTAGATATGTTATTTTCAAGAGCATCCTAGTTTCATTCCCAGAAGAAAAGCTTAATCTCACTGAGAGCTAACTGGAGGATGTATACCTTTCAAAAGGACTTTGGTGCACTTTGGTGCTTTTGAAAACAGATTAATATGCTTTCCTTTGAACCCAGACAGTAATGTATTTCCACTAAAAAAAAAATCTACAACTTCTGTTTTGGTTTTTGTTGTTGTTGTAGTTTGACTCCTGCACTAACTTTTGTTTTAAAATTGCACTATTTCAACTTTCTATCAACTTCACCTATAGAAAAACAACATCATTTAAAAAAACCTTAGATGTGTATGTGCTTTCTGAAAGAAGCCCTATAATGAATGTTTTCTTTTTCAAAATGTTATAAATTATTATAATGTCTTCATTTCTATACCTACTAGCCACTAAGGGCATGGCTTTACATGCCAGCAAAGTGGCACAGACTTTTCCCAAATGCTATAAAAATGAGGGATAAACGTAGTTTCCAGGTAGGGGAATGGTTCTGCACCTGGGAAGCTGCTGTTCTCCAAGACTGTCTTCTCTGATAGAAATTACTGCCTGTATGTTAGAGTTGGCAGATGTAACGATATAGATTCTCTGCACGTCAGTTAAGTGCTTATGAACTATGGTTCCATCTGAAATGCTGCACTTTACACTGAAATGGTTGATACACACATACTTTTTGATGACTGTCCTGCAGAAGGCAGTATTCCCAGCAGAAAGGCAAGAGTGGACAGTGGAGAGGCAATAACCTGTTACTGTAGGTCAGGTTAAATCTGTCATAGTCCATCTGACCATACCCAAGCCATGAGAACATCTTTTTTTGCATCGGGAGTAAATCAGCTCCCTGTTGGCTATGTGCTGGCTCTTATTTGAGACAGTCTTGATATCCTTGTCTTGATACTTGTACCAGTGGGTGCAATGCACCATCAGACCCCTCTCAGAGCTGAGATCATAGTGGGGGAATTTACACAGCTCTTTGGTACACCACTGTTCATGTCACATAAATTTAAGCCAAATTGCAAAAATACTTTTGGGGCAAGCAAACTGGGTACTTATATAGAGTGAGACTGTCAGGAACCAGCAGTGCTGCACAACCTCTGCCTCGCTGATCCACTATCTACACAAATAAGAACAGCTGTTGCTTCTAGACTCTCGCAGAGTTGCCCTCATAGTCCTTTGCTTGGCATGCAGGAGTGGCACTGCTTACGCCCTGGTGCCAGACACTCTGCTGTGGCAGCACAGCTGCTGGTCTGGTTGTGCTATGAACGGTCTAATATTCTCCAGTCCAGCTGCTTGTGCAGCTGCCTGGCAGAAATGGGATAGTGTGGAGAGAGGGTAGTGTGGAAATAGATGGCTGGGCACAAGTGGAGGACATGCCAGCATGATTGTGGAAAAGCTGCTCATCTAATTTCATGCCTGGACTCACCATCACATCTCTCTGAATGAGAGTACCTGGGCCTGGTTTCGCACTACCTTGCATCTTCTATTGTCATTTACATGGATGAAACATGACTGTAAAACACTACTATCCTCATCTGGACATGCTGGTGCCATTTTGCATGATGTAAGTGGTTACACCAAGTGCAACTCTCCAGAGGACTGTGCCACTGAATGCCTTGCATCTGCTTAGAAGTATTTCCTGGCATGACTACAGTGGGAGAACTATACCAGCCAGATTTCTCTCTTCAGTGAGGAAGCAACTTATACTAACAACAGAAGTCCTCTTACAGATATCCCCATTACAGCGTAAAGGCTATTTTGTTGACATAACCCTATCTCCTCTAAGGCTTTCCTGGTTTATTTCAGTTGGGACAATTTTTCTCATGTTCCCAACAAATCCAGTCACATTTTACGCATCTTAATTGATATTATAGATGTAGATGAAGCTTCTGCATGTAAGAGACTCTAACCTGATATAAGAGATGAAACGGCCTTCTTCTAGGAGGCTGGATGAACGTGTGACTCAGAAGTGACATGTCACCTTCTGATTTCCCCTTCTGTAAATGCAGTCAGGTCTGCTTCTTTATTGTTCCATAAAGTCTGAACCCAAGAAAAACACACTTATCCTGTGCATCACGTTTGAATTTGGCCCGCTTAATTTGTGGCTGAGTTGTTATTCCAGGTCTCACATGAAAAAATGTGGTATCAGTGGAATTTTTTGTAGTCTAAGTTGTCACACACATGCAGCAATCTCCTAAGAACTGTGCTTATAAAGTTGATCAGAGATCAACTTACCCTCTTTTTGGACAATCACTAACCACTGTTGATAGTAAACAAAGACCAGTTCCTTCTAAGTACTTGGTTTATTGCACCATTTGGAAAGAACAGAGGAAATAAATGATAAAAAAGAATCTCTTGCTATCTGCTTTTAAGGCACAGATATTCCTTCATCCTCTCCCCATGACATGTGCCCTGGATTGCGTCCGGACTGAAATCTGACACTGCATTGTACCCTGTTAAATTGCCACTGATTTAATCTTATAAAACCTTTTTGTATGCAGACATTAATGATCCCCAGACACTGATCAGTAAATAGCATGAAAGACAGAGCAGTTGTTTTAAATGGTTAAATTTTCTTAGTGGTTGTTGTTGCTTTGGTGTTATTTTAAAAAACAGCACTGAGAAGTAGGGTTTAAGATGTTTTCAGTCACTGGTGTTTAGCTTTTATCCTTAATGAGCTGGTATTTGTGTCCCTCAAGTGCAGCCCTAAAGTCTGTTTTACGAGACTCACAGTACGTTTATTGTAACAACAATAACAAAATTCTTCTTGTAGAAGTATGCCTAGTCAAACGCTTGCCTGATATGAACTTGTGGCATTCAGGCTGAAAGAAATGCCTTTTTCCAGTGTGTGCCTCTAACACCTGACTGATGATAGCATTCAAACTTCTTCAGCCATAAGCTGTCCAGAGGCCAAGACAGAACGAACTCACGAATTCTGGTGTTCGGGGAGGATGTTTTTTGGTATGGTAGGGGAGTGGTTCTAAAAGCTTTGAGAATGTGTTTCTCTCTGAGATGTTACTCGGTCCACAGACAGCAGAGACTATTATTAATGCTAAAGCTGTTAATTAAGGTCTTGCCTTTACTGAGAATGTGGCCTGATTTTAGTTGTCAGTGGGCAGCTGCTGAGCACCATACAAATGCTCAGCTGAGTACTCAGCTGAAGTACACCATTGCAAGACACTATTTTTACTGAAAACCAACATGATTTGAGCTAGGGGTAAACTTGTACAGCAGAAACAGTAGATTTTCCTGCTGCTTCTAAGGTTTGCTGGGATGCAGTTACACCAGTGGCTGAAACTGGGGCAGACCTCCACTGTAGATAACACTATCAATAATTTATAGTCACTTTAGACTCTTTGGATACTGAAGTAGAGCTTTGTTTTGAAAATCTTAAGCAAGGGCAGCAGTGTGCAAAGGGTAAGCTGGTTTCAGTTGGTCTTCAGTTTGGAGATTTAACTAGTGAAATGAAAGATCAAGGGACTGTACCTAAATTCTCTGTAGGAAAGACTGACTTCCTAACTCCTTGATTGTGATATAGTAATGTGAAGTGTATCTCTACATTTTAATCACCACTCATTAGAATGCAGTGATGTAGTCTTAAAATCCTTAGAACTGAGTCTCCTCTGGATGGCATAGAGAGGTCTGACATCTGTGCATCAGCCAGTTCAGTAACACTTTAGGTGCTGATCCTTTGATATGGTATTGAGATGGACAGAGCATGTGCAATTCTTCTGGAAATTCCTAGTGCTTAAAATACTTGGGTGGGAGGCAACAAGCCTGAGGCAAGGAATATTCTGTGGGACAAGATCAAGCTTCTGCTGCCTGGAAGCCTTTCTTAACTCTTTGAGTTGAAGCCATATTGGAACTTAAGTGGGACAGCCTCACCCACTGTAGTTATTTCAGAAAAGCCATTAATTTGTCTTAACAATATATGAAGTTTTAATTGAAATGGTTAAAAGACACCATTTCCCCTACCTCCGAATACATACATTGCCTTAGTGGGAAAAAAGTTAACATACTCATTTTCTTTCTTCAGTGTCATGTAACTAAAAAAACTAACCTCAGAATGATGGAGTTACAGAGCCCTTGTTCTATTTTTCTTGTCCTTCTACTCTCTTCTTCTCTTTCTCTCTACTGTCTTAGTATAAACATTCAAAATGGAAAGACTTTTCTGATTATATTGAGACAAAAACCCTAAACCTAAACCAGATTGTAGAAAAATACTTGCTAGAAAAAGTGTCTTTCCCTGGAGTTTCTTCCTCTCTTTTAAATCTTGCAAAGTCCTTCGTGAAATCACGTGTCACAACTGAAGCAGACTTCTGTAACGTGCATAGTGAGCAAAAAGATTCTGCAGGTGGCCGTGCTCAGGTTGTAGTCACAAGGTTCTTATCTAGCTGAAGGAGACTCATGCAAGAGGGCTGCTGGTAGCTTATGTTCATAGACACTACTACCCTGACAAATATATCTTTGTCATGTTTGAATATATGTCGCATATGTTGTCATTACAAATACATTTCCTTATCATGCTACCAGAAATTCTTCTGAACAAAATAATCAGTGATAGGCTGAAAAATATACTAAAACTACAAAGTACTTTTTAAAAAAAAATAACATATGGAGATCCAAGCACTTGCCTGTGCTTCAGAAAAGACTTTCTTTGGATGGAGGTTTGGAGGGAAATTAAAAAAAAAAGATTGTTAAGAAAAATTTTGGGGAGAAAAAAGATCACCTTGATTGATATATCGCTGTCAAGGTGCAATTATTCTGTGACTATAGCATTAGTTCTCCACCCACTGCTAATAACTCTGTGCTCTGAAATCATGTTCTTATTTTGCCTGTAGAAATGAATTTGTAACTTTTCAGGCTGAAAATAATTTTTTAAAACAAGCATTGAGGTAATTCAGTGTTAAGCTGTATTTCTCAATCAGACTGAAAACATCATTGTAGGAGACATGAAGTGCTCCTGCTCCTTTCCTGGGGTTAGTCTTCACAACTCTGACAAATTCAGTGTCTGCTTTAACTCTTGCTGCTGGTCATCGTAGCTCAGTTGTGCAGTGTGCTCTAACTGTGCTGTCTGAAGTTTCTCAGGATTTCCTTGATGCAACAGGGCTCCAGGCGCAACAGCCAAAATTTCCAGTTTCACATTTGTATTGGTAGAGTTATGGTATTCCAATGACTAATATAAAAATGTGGCAAAAGGTAATGGAAAGAACATCAGCTGCTTAGCTAGTCTCAGTAATTGTATGTAACTAATTAAAAGGCTATGTCAAAAAATTCAGGTGAAGTTCTGGTCTAGAGCTCCCCATTTTGCACAGGAGGGCGTCATAGGAATTACACTGCTATTCCACCTCTTTTTAGGTCACACTTTGGTCTCTTCCTTCCTTATCCCACTACTCTCCCTTCTGAACATCTTTTTTTCTTTTTTTTTCTTTTCTTTAACTTTTGGACCATATGTGTCTTCCTTTTATTCATTTAAAATGTAAGATAAGGAAAGGCAAGCATCAACTGTTGTGTGATTTTTTTTAAAATTTTGTTTTTCTAAGAAATAACTTCAGAAAATCAAAAGTTACCTCAGTTCTCAGTAACAGTATTTAGTTTTCATTCTACTCTCATCATAGCAAAAAAGATTCTTCCTCTACATGGTCAACAACCTCCTCTCTTCTAAAAGGGTCCTTCCTCACACTCCTTCCCCTCTTAAGAAAACCAAAGAACACTTTCTTCCTTAAAGGTAGTTGTTTCCATCGAAAAACTTTTTTTTTTTCTTCCTCCAGCTTTGCTACCTTTGTGATTTTATAGGGTGGTACTTTGTGGTCTCCACTCCTTCTGTTTTCTGCGTCTGTAGCTTTATTTCTACTTGAGGCATACTTCAAACATTTTGCCAAAATAATAATGTTAGGCAGAAGTGCAATCCCCATTTACCCCCTGCCCTCCTTAATAAGACAGCAGTACTTACTAATTACAGCTGTACTCCTAAAACAGAAAAAAAGTCACTTTGCTGGTGAAACATCCTCTCTTTAGGAGGCTGTACTGCCAAGAAACTCTGATCTACCACCAGCAATTTAGTTCTGCAAGTATATATACCGCCAAATCCTTTTGTGTTTAGACCTGGTCTCTCTTTCAAAAAATCAAGGAACCCATTTTCTCCTTTTTGCGTCTCTCATTTTTTTTCTACACGTTTATTCTTTCACTGTGCAATTGCACTTTTAATACGACATTTTCTTAAAGAGAAGGGTATGGAAGCATTATACAACATATACAGTGCAGTGTTCTCAATTAGTTCATTTTAGGTTTTGAGATTAGAACCACAAAGCATTATGAAGTGTTTTAATATGACTCCACGTAAATGACTGTTACAGAAATGCCCATGGAAAATACCAGTACAAATAATATCACGCATCTTGAAAAGGAGTACAATCTGCCATCAAACTCCACTAGTAATCCTGTATTAAAAGTGCCATTCCTGCTCCTCCTGAAGAAACACAGTGGAGGAGAAGATTAAAAAAAAAAAGGTGCATGGAGATCTACCAACTGTTTTGGCCTAACTGGTATTGGATGATCCCAAAAATTAAGGGCACATTTCTGGAGAGACCACCACAACCACGCAAGCCTTATTTGAAAATGTATCGGTTTGCACAAGTAACGTGCATTTAGGCATGCGATTCGGGCACGCGTCCTGGCTACTTCGACAGCTAAGTATTGAGGCAGGCCAGTGGTGGGCAGGCACAGCTTCAGCCCCAACGCCTGCCCCAGGGGAGCGAACACAGCAACTCCTGCAAAAGCAAAATGAGTTAACGAAAATACCTTTGGTAGCATGTAACCTAATCAGTATTGACTATGCTGCTTTGTATACAAGTATAATAGACGTCAAGATGTATCTCTAGTGGGCTAATGAAAAACAGGCAGTAAAGCGTCGATTCGATTATTTTGGAATTTTGTTAAAACCGGTGCACTTTTCTGTTATTTTTTGTACTGTTTTCTGAGTCTGCTTTTAGAAGGAACTTTCAAGTGTATTTCTTAAATTATATTTTACATTTATTACCAGTCGGAAGCATAAAGTTAAGACATTTTAAAATAAATATTTGCATTTAAATTAAAAGTGTTGCCGAGTGTGCTTCCTGCCCCTTTTCCAAGGCCTGGAGGCTGCAATCCCCCGCTGCAGCACGGGGCGGAGGCGACGACGCGGCCGTTACCTTCCGTTACTTCCCTCGCGTAGCCAGTGCCCGGCCCACCAGAGGTCGCCAGCAAGCCGCCGAGGAGGGCGGGGCTGCAGCACCGGGAGGGAGGGGAGGGCTCAGGCTGGCGCTGGCTCCCCATTGGTTGCGGCGGGCGGCTTCTTGCCTATTGGCTATCTGTCTATTGGTGGGGGTGTGGCGCTGGGGCTGTCGCTGGTTTCGGTCCCTGGGTGTCTTCTCATCGCTTGCGGGGCGGCGGAAGTGACGACGACGGGGCGGGACGAGGGGGAGGGGGAAGGCGCTCGAGCTCCCGGAGGCCGTTGGGCGCGCGGTCCGAGGGGTTGCTGTCGTTACCGGCCCGCCTGGGGACGCGCCGGCAGGGCGGCGGGCCTGGGCGCCCCGCTGGAGCAGGCGCCTGGGGGCAGCGGGTGAGAGCAGCGCTGAGGTACCGCCGTGTCTTCAGCGGCCCGCGGGGGAGGCGGGAGCAGCGGGGGTGTGCGCGGCTGGAGAGCGGTGCTCCCTGGGGGCTGGCTTCTCTGTGAAGCCTCCCCAGAAGGACGAGCGGGGGGGGTACCTTTACCGGAAGGCTTGAGGCTGTAAAGGTGTCCTCATGATAAGAGATGTGGTTTCATCTAGAAACGCGTTGAAACAAAATAATCAACTTGATTCATCCGACTAATGCTTCCCTCCCGCCCCCAATTGTTTGCTGAAAAGTACCGTATAAATAAGAGTTGGATTTTTTTTTCCCCATTGTGTGCAGTGAACCAGTTTTGCAGGATGAGCACTGTGACTGAAGAAGTTAAGCCAGAAGATGGCAAACCGGAATTTGAAAAAAAAATATTTTATTGTGAAGTGAGTGAGTTTCTTGATGGTTTTTCAGATTATATGCTAAAATGCTGGCGTAAGATATTAAAGACCATGCTCTTAGAAATGCAGGCCTAACCTAGATGGTGTGTGGCAAACTTGTGAGAGAAGCTGTTAATGTGGAGAACAACGTGTCCAGTTCCTGGAACAGCTTGTTTTAGGATTCAGTGAATTCAGTTTGTTCTTGAGTAGTCACGGGTGCAATATAATGCAATTGTAGGCTTTCAAATCTCTGTTAAGTACTTCTTATAGGTGACTGTAAAGGCTCCTTTATCTGTAAAGGCTACAACTCTGGGTCAGCGTTAAATTTGTCAATCATATATTGTTCCAGTAGTGAATTTTTTTCTGGCGCATTAAACTTCTGGGACAGTATGTCAAGACAGTAGACAATATTAGCATGTATTAGTCATTGCTTTTTTTTTTTTAGCTAAAGATAGTAAGAAATAATTGTAGATTTGTATTGTATTCCATTAATTATTGTAATGGTATATGTATGACTGTGGATCTTAATGAAATGCAGATGTCTTCCTCCATTGTTTTTCTTATCCCTTTGACGTAAACAATGAACGGAGTTGCACTTACTCTAGGGCATAATTTTGTCTCTGTTCCTTTCTAATCACTGCATGATCACCCCTTTTTAGCTCGAGAAGTTTAGAAAACTAAGATTCCAGAAGGTGGTGGTCAGAGGGAAGGGGGATGCTCTTAAGGGATTCATATCACCTAGTATATTTAAACATGTATTTAAGTATAATTTGAACAGGTTCGCACACTATTTCCGCTCACTTTAGTGGTATGCTGTTCTCCTAAATGTCACAGAAATTGTACCGTTTAAGCCAAAGACGACCTTGAGAATTATGCTGTAGAAACAAATGTATTTTCAGCTCTTAGAATTCACCAACTACAGAATATCCATAGCATAACTGAAGATGTGCTTTCAATTTATCTTTTTAGGTTTGTAAAGTTCCATGTATGAGTTCTATAAGTCTTCAGTCCCACTATCGTGGTGCAAAGCATAGAAAGGTAACCCTTTTTCCATATTAAGCGTGTATGCAAATTTAATCATAAATCTGGCATTCTTGTAAAGTTAGTAAATGGTTTCACATGGCTTCAAGTGCTTATCTAACTTACTGGTAGATTTGTAACAGTAATTTGCTTGAAAAGTCACGCAAAAAAGATGAGGTGGGAATCTCACAACTCTATTTTGTACAGCATGTAACTTGAAGCATCAGCTGTACCTAAAAGTAGATGTGTGTTAATTGTGAAATTAAGATTGTAATTACATGGAAGTCACAGATGGTGAAAGAATGCAAGCTTCTGGTTTTGGATACAGTTGCTCTGTTTTCCAAGTCTACATAACTCACCTGGACTTTGAATAAAACTAGCTTACTTGTTATGTTAATAGTAACATCAATTCGGATTTCCTGCGGGAGTTACGTAGGCCTAACTACCAAGTCCTGTGGTTCTGTTCTGTTTAAAGCATCTCAGTAGCAACTTCCTGGTTTACTGCCTTTGCTTGATTTGTGCTTAAATTATAAGGCAACGATCTGTGAGGATGTATTTAGAGACGAGGCTTTTAGAAATGTTGTTTGACAAAACTTTTGACTGTTGATTAGCTGTTTCTCTTTTGTTTAAAATTCCACATTCTCGGTCTATAAAGTGGAGACATGCTCCGATGTCTGTCCTTTCCTCTGTTACTTACAATTGTTGTCATCAGATTGATTGTATTGTTGTGGCACTGAAGTGCCTGCTCTGATGTATTCTTATTGACATTTTATTTTTGCTGGAACACCAAAAACGGCAATACTGTCTTTCTCAAGTGTTTGTGTGCACCTTTCAGTTGTAGGTGAGGGGCATCTCCCCACCTATTTGTTTTCAAGACAGCTGTTTGCTGATCACTTTAATAGCATTGACTTACTTGAGCCAGTGGCTCCACTTTCTCCAAACACTTTTCCCTGCCCCTCCACGCCCCCCCCCCGCCCAAGGATTCAGTCGTCTTGTTCCATGTTGATCAAGTAGAAGTGTACAGCACTGTAGTATTTTTCATGTCCTGCCAAATGTTCTTGCTGAGACAAGGAGTTCCTTTGGTTTTGTGGTTGTTTCTTTTTGTCCCTAGCTAACCTTCACAGCAATCCAATTATTGCAGTTTCTCCCTTTCAAAGTGGAAAAACTAGTGATTATTTTCTTAGAAAATCTGCATGTAGTTTTCCTTCTGTTTCACTCTTGGAAATCAGGGTACACTAGGCTGCATCTGTCAAACTTTATTGAGTTAATGAAGGACTGCAAACTGATAGCGAACAAGGGCAGGTTAAAAACTGGATGCTTGTTAGATGTTAAATGTTAGTGCTGGTGTGTGGAGTCCTGGTAAGTCCCATGTCTGCAGTTGTGTGGGAATAACTCTCCAAGATTGCATCATCATTGTTTTCAATTACCTCTAATTCCTCACTCTAAATTATGAAATCTATTATATGTTGTGGTGGACGAAGATCAGAATTCATTGAGTTATCTCAAGAAGTTTTTGTATTGCCAGGTTTAAAGTAACTGTGAAAGTACTGAGCATATGTTCCTTTTTGATACGGTCTAGGTGTTGATAGTGAATAGCTCTTAGTTTGTTCCTCCTGACAGCATAACAA
Organism: Phaethon aethereus; assembly: GCF_964289735.1. NCBI lineage: Eukaryota > Metazoa > Chordata > Aves > Phaethontiformes > Phaethontidae > Phaethon > Phaethon aethereus. Next base: position 69,221,361 of record NC_138582.1, read on the forward strand.
ATGAAGAGAAGATGGTAGTTCTTTACCTAAATCACAACACTGGCCAACCCACCGGCCATTTTTTATGACTTTAGCCAGGTGGCTTTTTTTCTTTCAGCTACCCATTTGTTTTTAAAATGGCATTGGTAAAGATACTTTGTGCTTGTTCTCCATCAGAGGAAGTTTCAACAACACAAGAAATAACCCCAGCAGAAGGACAGTCATTTCCCATAGCTATTCAAAGTAAAGTGCATTATTTTGAGTAGCTGCACTAGTAAAGCTTGACTGTCTGACAGATTTGTAGGAATACTTCATCTGACTTTGTGTACATGGCTATTGTATTTTTTTTTGGTCACCTGAGTATTTTGCTTTTTCTGGGTTTTGGATAGGTACATAAGATATTTATGTAGGTTACTTCTGCATACCTTTGTTTCATCTCTATGTTGATTCGTTCACCTGTATATCGGTGAACTCCTAAACAATAGCATCAGGATGCATAATTTCTTTGAAAGAGGCCACTTCTTTAACATATAAGCATATTTCTTAGGTAAATTGTATCGAATGCATTGCTTCCATAAAACTACAGAGATTTTTATATGTGACTTATGTATAATGAAAGAACTAAGACTACTTTTTTTGAAAATGTAATTCATGTGTGCTACACTCCTCAGACTCCAGGAATATTGCTTTTGATGAGTTAGAGATTTTTAGGATGTTTTTCCTGTACTGACTCTCAATCTGGGTATTTGAACTGGCAGTGCCTAAATCACTTGCTGCTAGAGGGGAAAATGTAATAGTACCTGTGTCTTCAGCTTAGGCAGACTACTCAGATTTGGTATAAATTGGTCAGAAGTTTTACCCAGCATATTTTGTAACTTCTCAAACTAAAACAGAATAAGCCTATACCTCATGGAGTTCCTCTGACTCTGTTGGAGACTGATAATTTGGTCCATTAAGCTGAGTCTATGTTCTTACAAGAAAGTGAGTCCTGAGTTGTTCAATTTGTATTTTTATTTGTGTATTTGCAGGCCTAATGCTCTGTAACCTACTGGGTTGATGAGTGATTAATTTCAAGGACAGAAATAGACTGAATGACATATTGTATTGTAAAATAGAAGCAATTTTAAAATATTTTAAGCAAATGATTAGTCAGTGTAATGACTTTTCTTCCTAGTTTGTTACTAGATTAGGTTTTGTTTATTTGAAGCCTTCTTCATTTGCACTTTGAAATTGATGTGTATTTTTTTCTGAACAAGTCTCAGAGTAGTTGCTTTAGTCATAATAGATGATCAGTTACCTAATTAGATAAAATTGTTGTCACTTGAATTCTATGATATATGAAACTTAAACATAGAAGTTCTCAAGTCTTTGAATGCTTAATTTAAAAATATTAGGTAATGCTTTAATTCTAAATGAACTCTAAAGTGGTACACCGTATAGTTTCTATCCCTGACAGTTGATTCTTTGTTGTGCCAAGAGTTTGTATTTCGCACTGACGTCAGCATTCATGGCTATGATGCTTTGTGAGTCCTTGAACTGGAGCTGGATTAATAAGCAGAATACACATCTAATTTTTTTTTTCTAGTGCTCATAATTCATGAGGCCAAACCCCTGTAAGAAGTACTGATGGACAAAAGATTATGGGACTGGAATGACCAGAATACAAGGCTATGTGTGTATCTTGTGCATTGAGTGCCTTATGACCTTTGTGTAGCTGTATACTGACAGGTTTTGTGGTTTTGTTGCCAAATAGGTATTGATGGGTGTGTGGGTGTGGAAGATGACTTAGGCAAAATAGCATTCATACATTGGAATATAATTCTTGGCACTTCGGAAATTGGAACTGGCTTGTATTACACACTTTGAAAGAACAGTTGCACGTTACTTTTAGCCATTATGGTAAAATGGTTAGAAAACAACGTTTATGCGAGTTTACTAATGCTTTTCATTGAATGAAGTCTGTAAGAATAATGGGTGTTTTTGGGGATTTTTTTTTTTGACAGCTGAGTAAAAAGGTAGGCCTTTTGAGGGAGCAGTCCCCAGACAAAATACACCTTCTGTGCATATAACTGGAATATGGTGGTATGTGATACATTTTATTCTGGTTTTGTGAACATGCATTAGCTTTATTGCTCAGTTTGCTAGAGAGGATATCATGGAATGGAATGGCTTTTTTTCCATGTGTTTTGAACAGCCCTTTGCAGGTATAGTACCAGCAGTAGAGCCTTGCCTCTTCTCCAAACTGAGTTCATAGCACAGATGAAGATTGCTCTGGTTCTATCAGGGATTCAAGGTTCCTTGCGCTCCCTTCATATCTGGGGATAGATAGGGTACAAATGCCTACCATGTTCCAAAAGGAGAGGTAGCTGCATTTGGGACTCTGCAGTCTCACTGGAATCAAGGAATGTTCAGATCTGTGAAGAGAGTTGTTTGTTTTTGTCTTCACCGTTTCAGTGTTTCCATTTCTGCTATACCCCTTGCCCTGGTTATCATGCATCAGAACCTGTGGTTGAAAATACTTCATTGGTATTTTTCTGCTCTTTGTATGGCATTAAAATCAACCATGCTGGAAAACCATTTTAATTGGGATGTTTTTGTGTTGATACTTGGAATGTTAACATAGCTAGGTTTCAGTTACAGTGAAATTGCCTTGCTGTTGTATTGTTTATGCTTGGTCTCAAGAAATATGCTCTTATGTTCTGCAGCTTATCTTCATGATCCAGAGACTTAGCTGCAGAGCTTTTCTTTTGCAAAAAAGCTTGATTTGCTTATCATGAGTTTGAAGAGTTAAAATAAATAGAATTTCTGTGTATGGGCTGCTAACATCTAGCTGATATGATTTCAAGAGTGTGTATACTTAGGAACAACTAAATTAAGTTAACATAATACTTAACAATGCATGTGAAACTCGTTAGATAACCTGTGAACTTGAATTGGGTGGACAACTAATTTTTGTGGTAGCTCTTGCAGATTACAGTGTGCATGGGAGGTTTAAACCTTAAAAAACAGCTGTTTTTAGAGTTACAACTTCTCAAAGTTAGACACTTTATGAAAAGTCAGGGTAACTTTTAACAGTCAGCTCAAAAATAGCTTGTTGCAAATTGCTTGCAACACATGACCCAGGACAGAGAGTAAGTTTCTTACATGATGTATGAGAAACTTCATTCCTGATGTAGTTTTGGGTTTTTTGCTTCTTGCTTTTTTTTCCTAAAGAAACCTCAAAAAGAGGTCACAAGTAAAGTGGACCCATTAGATTCAGTTGTGGAACTACATTTCTAATGTTAACAAAAGCAGTAATCCAAGTGCAATCAAAGTCAAAGTTGGTTGTCTGAAAATGGTCAGGAAGAAATTCTCCTTGAGCAGCAGCACACAGTTGCTCATGTTTTCTACACTTGTCTGAAAAGTTAGGTATTAGCAGCTTTTGTAAAACTGTAGAATGACAAGTAACAAAAGTACTTGTGGCAGCATAACTACAAGGGAGAGTGTGTGTCTATTCTAAGCTCTTAATATCCTGCTGAGCTCATACAACAGCACCCACTATCTGTGGCAATGAAACTGAGACTTGGGTAACTTCCTTTTTTTATAACTACCATGAAAGCACAGCTATTTGGCTTATTAAACAATTAACTATTGTGTCAGTCTTGCTTCCTACTGAATTGTCACTTTGACATGCAGCATCTCTTCTGCCCCACTGGATACTGAAAATATAGCACTCAACTCCATGGACTGCTCGGGGCAGACAGCCGCTTTACTGGTAGAATGATCACACTTACTGTTTCATTCTTGTAAATGGCAAGTTTGTGCTTATTTGCCAAAAAGTTCTCAAAATGAGTCAGGATCATTTTATCCATATTCTGAAGTGGAAATTTAGTTTCTCTTTTCCCTAGATTCTACCAAAAAGTCATCTGTTCTGGATTCAGCTGATGAAAGCCACTTTTCCTGTTCTTTATGATATGAATGAACTTTCAGGAGATTTTGCTAGGCTTAAGGTTTAGCCAAATCCACTCTAAATGGTGGGGGAGCTGCTTTGTGTTAGATTGTTTTTCCTTTTGGGGCAAGTTTTCTTTATCTTCTTTTTTTATTGGAACTACAACTTTTTAAAACTTAGGAGCTATAATCATGCGGAACTCAAGCTTTTGTCTGGCATCCTTGATGTTGTGTTTCAGGCCATAATAATCTCTTAAGACTTCATTAATAACAGGGCTTTCTTTAAATTAATCTTGTATTAACTCTACATATACTTTTGTCAGTGCTTCCAGATTTTGCAGAAAATCATAAAGGCTCTAATTTTTCCTATTTGATAATAAAAACTTTGGCCTGTAACTTAATTAATCTGCAAAGGCTTCTCAAGAAGTACAGGGTTTTTCCGTCAAATGGTGCAGCAAATTAATTTATTTTTCTCATTTTATTTTGGGATGACTTGCATCTTCATAATTAAAGAAAGAGAAAGCCCTGAGACCCAAGACTGTCTGTTGTAAGTATAATGCTTTTTTCTTTCCAGCCTCCTAGGATAGATATTGCTTGGGGATTTTAATGTTTATTGCTTTTCTAGTAGTTCAGGTATTTGCATTTGCCAGATTTATGTGTCTATAACTGTGTTTCTCTTTATATGTTGAACATTCTTCTGAGATTTCTATCTAGTGAACTGCTGAGCAAAGAAATATTTTTGGAGCATGAAACCTTAATTATGCCTTTCCACATATAAATGTTTGTATATCTGTCTAGTAGAGGGATGGATAGTCAGTATTTTAGTTTCTTACCTTCCTAGGCTAAACAGTCTCCCACTTGTCTGTCAGCTTTATGCACTCAGTGCTAAGCTTCAGGCAGTATGCTAAGAAGCTAAATCAGCAGGCTAACACAGCATTGTTGCGGATGTAGCTTTACCAGCACTGGAGTTGCCCAGATGCATCACAGGAGTGTTCTGCCTCTGTTTGTTGTAGTGGACTTGGAGTAGCAATGACCTATTCAAGATAAACTCAGTTGGTGGGGTATCTTTTTGCCCAGAAACTGAGAATATGAATCCAGACTGTCATATGTCAGTGAAAAGAAGAGAAGAGTTGTGGTGAGAGGCTGAAAATGTGGGATATAACTAGCTCACAGTGGAAAGGGATATCTTGTTGTAAAGCCACTGATGATGACATACAAGATTTTTAAAGTACATGAAGCAGAGAACATTGGCAGATGTGGGAATACTGATAAAAACAAATGAGAAGATTAAAAACCAAAATAGCTATACAGGTAGTCATCACAAGAAATAAGCCTTTCACTTCTACTTTATCTTTTTAGTCTGTTCTCCTAAGAAACAAGGCTTACATTCTGGCTTTGTCATCTATTTCCCAGTATCTTTTGAACCTCTCAGCTTTTTTGAACGAAGTTGATCAAGGGTTCCTGAAAATACGCATCTGCACAGAGAAAAGTGATGGTGTCAATCCTCTACTGAGGGAAGTGCTGCAAGGCTGAGCTCACCACTTACTGGACCCTGAAGAATCAACACAAGAGAAAGATTAAGAAAAGCACTGGTCAGAGTCCATTTTCTAAGAGACTGGGCTTCATTAGCTGCTCTCTTGGTGTTGACAAGAGAATATCAGTGCAAGACATATCATTCAACTGTGTGAACAATTATTGAGACATTTTGCCTCAGCAGACATCAATACTGTGCAGATCTTCTTTTTATAGAAATACTTGTAATGAAGTTTTTTGACAGAATTTCTGCAAAAGTTCTGAAAACATAGAGATTTCCTCAAAATCCAATGGATTTGAGCAGTCCAAAATTATATTCATACGTCAGCAAAAACAACAGTTTTGTTTGGCTATGGGCTAGTGTTTTTGGTGGAAGACAACTTCTAGAGATTTCTTTGTATTTCTTGTCAGAAACGGTCACTAAAAGTAATACTCATTAACTGAAGAGGTTCTTGCTTCAAGACCATAAAATCTTGTTTTGGAGGAGTAATGCAAAGGATGCATGGGACAAAGTGAGACTTGAATAAGGACAGAATGTGTGGCAGCAAGACAGTAAAAAGAGTGGTAGAATACAGAAGCCCGTTGCAAAGACCCACGCCTTTAGAAAAAAAGTACTGCTTAACGTACTACAAGCTCAGCATTCTATGGAGAATTTGGATTAAGGACATGCTTGTTATAAATGCTGCGTCTCTGGAAATGTCATAGGTTAGACCCTTTCAACTGTGGTGTATCTTACAGAACGAGAAGAGATAAGTTAAAATATTTGATTATTAAAGTGAAGAATCTAGATGTGAAACCTTGGTAAACAAGTTAGCTCTAACTTCTGGAGGAGTCCCAGCATCACAGTGTACCACATGCCAGAAGCATTGCAAGATGTGCTTTAATCCAGAAAGTTCTGTGCTTCAGTAATCATTTTGAAGCAATCAACATCTGTTAACTTCTAATATGAAATTGTTATTCATACTATTGAGGCCTCCTTTATTCTACTTTATCAATATTGAATTCTGCTTCACTGAAGATCCAGGTGTGGGAGGTCAGTTTGTAAGCCACTGTTAGGGTTTATTTGTCCACAAGAAGCTGAAATTTGGCCTGATGAAGTTTATTTGTATGTTTTAGGTTTTTTTGAGTTGTGTTTTTACAGGTAGAAAAGCTTTCCACCTGAGTAACTTTTCAAATATGCCAGTTCATATTTCATGTTGGGAACTGCAGTGCAGAATTATGTATTCATTATATTATGCAGAACTTCCTCAAACTCTCCCATGGACATATTAGCAGTTATACAAATAATTCTCCCTCAAGAGCCAGCAGATCCAGGACATTCATTGTACTCTGTCACTGAGATACAGGAATAAATTCTGAATTTGCTTGGCCTTTGATTTTTCATTTTAAATAGTTGACATTTTTTTTCTACAATTTGCAGACATATATATTAAGCATGAACAAAATTATACTGCATTTATGGAGTTTAGTGAAGTCTTGTGAATGAACATGGAAAGCATGGATATTCTTGAAGTAGGTGCAGTATGTAAAGTATGAGTCTAATATTATTTTAGGGCATAAATTAATGAGATATTATTGCTGCTGGATCTGCAGTTTTGTTCTAATGTTCATGTTGGCAAATACTCCAGTGACAGTGACATGTGACAGCATGTTCACAGAGCTGGAGTTCAAAGAGCCAGGAACAAAAATGTATGGGTGCTGTCAAAGTGAAGGATGAGTTTTCTTGGAAATCACTTGGGACAAAACATTGCAAGTATCTAAAATGTACACTGTCTAAAGAAGAACAGGTGCTTTAGGGGATGAGGTTTGACGTAGTTAAAACGTTTTACACCAACTTCTGCAATTTATTCCTTGCTGCAGAAATTAAAAAAAGTTCCTTTGTCAGTAGGGAGAACACCGCCAATGGTGCCAAAGACAGGTGATTTGGATTCTGAGTGTTTTTAAATGGGACATGCCATGTACAGTTTCTTCTCTGAACTCATCAAATCCATAAGTGATGAGCGTGAGTAACCTGGCTGTTTAACTGTACAATCTTGTTGGCTTTGAAGTCAGTTAAGTCAGGAAATGCATCTGTTTCCAGATGATTGTGTTTGGAGGAGTACCACTTTCTGTAAGAAAGACATCTGGATACCATGCGAGTTTCCATACGGCAAAACAATCAACAAGTTATTTTTGTGGTAATGACAGAATTGGATATCTGGGGCGTTTTTTTTGCTTGCGCTCTAGCAGTTGAGAGGAGGGCAGCTTAATGGAGAGCAGTTTAATGGAAGATGTGGGAAGAGAAGCTGATGAAGTTCTAAGACTTTACTAAGAGAGTTAAATCAAAGCTCAGTTAAGTATATAAATTTCAGTTGTGATTTCTTTGCGCAATGGTATAATTAGACAAATGGAAGACTTCTTTTAGCTCTAGTTGAGGCAGTTGCACATACATGTTCAGGGACAAGGAGGGGAGGAGACTAAATATTGCTTTCTTTCCTGGCACCTTTTGGCCAAAGCAGACAGAAGTTTTGAAAACTTTTTGCTTTGAGCAAGAGACATTAAATGATGGGGGAATGCCAATATATATACACGTTAGGCAATATATAAAAAATTCCCTGGGCAATAGCAAAATCCAGTGGTTTACTACTAAAATGAGGCAGCTCAGATAGGAGACACAATGACAATGAGTATGAGCCCTATTAAAGCCATTTCTGGGCTGCCTAGCTTTATTGATGAAATTAATTTGGCACAAGGAAGAGTGGATTAATGGAATCTTTTTGCACAGCTTGTGGAATTTTTCTTGTATTACAGGAAGATGCAGGGTAGTTCTCTTACAATGGCACAAATGGAAAGTATTGAAAAGTGTAATAAGGGATGTTATAGGTGTTTAGTTGCTGGATCTAGCATCTGTATTCTTAAGTTTAAAACCTTTAAGTAGCACCATAAGTAAAAAAGGCTTCATTATGGTCGTTCTGTAAAGCATGGAGTCAAGGGGAGGAAGCGGATCTGAAGATAAGCTGCATTTATTTGACAGCACTAATTACACGTCCTTGCTCCAGTGAAAGCACAAATGTCATATATTCTGCCTTGGGTTCACCAATGCCAACCTTACCAGTATCAGATAAATTCATTTATTTTAACATGTCCTTCCATGCTCAGTGTCTGTGAAGCATTGATTAGTACACATAAAATTTTGGGGTGTAAAACTACTGCTACATTTTCAAAGAAAGGAAACCTGGAAGCTCTTTTCTGAGTTGCAGATGAGAAGAGAAAATGTTTCAGCCACCACAATAATAGAAATACTAAGTTTGAACACTACTCCACACCCCTTACCACCTCTCTCTTGGGAAGTTCCCCCATACAATGGAATATAGACTCTGTGTGCACTTCACTTCTTGTATTTGACAGTGAATCTACAATGCTGAGTCCAGTACCTCTTTGTTGCTGCTGAATAACTGAATTAACAATGTCTGAAACTGTCCTTAAGTTTTGAAACATAGCTGTTCTATTTCTGGCAGTCATTAGGGATGTGTGTGCATTACAAATACATGTATAGATGTAAAAGGTGGAGGACAAAGAAACATGTTCAGCACTGTGTCATTGAATATTGAAAGGAAAGGGATTTTTTTTGTTCATATAGATAACTAGTGTCTGGAAAATACCCCTTGCTAAATAAAATCATTAGTTGGAATGAATTTCCTGAGACTGATTAGGTGTTTTCCTAACTTCTGACTGAAGCAGGACTACTGCCAGTTCTGGATCATCACTTTCTTACCGAAGCCTTGAACATCTTCAAGCAGAGTCTGCTACCTGTGTTTAATTAGTCCATAGTTGCTCCCCTGTCTTTAAGAGGAATTTTATCCTAACATCTAATCTGTGCCTCCTAAGCAACTATTTCTGGCTGCTACTTGTTATGCTGTTGTCACATCCCCAAAGGGTTTGACTCATCTTTGTAGCTGCTGTTCAGGTATCCATGCTATTAGGTGGCCTCTTAGCCTTCCCACTTTACCAAACTAAACATGTCCATCTTCCCAAGCCTGTTTTCCAAAGTTATTTGCCCTGGGTTGTTTGTCTTGGTAGCCCTTCTGCTGGACCTCTCTGGTTACTCCATGTCCCACTTTGAGCTGGAGAAGGATGGAATTAGACAGCCTCACAAGTCCCAAATAGTGTAGGATAAGATACTCTGAAGTATGTTGCCTGGGCAGTATCTCAATATGGGGTTTGCCTAGATTACGGGAGACATGCTTTTGGCCAATATTCAGCTTAGCATTCATCAGAATGCTGAGATTCTTTTTGACAGTGCAGCTGCTCAGTCAGCCAGATTCCAGTTTGTACTTATGAATGGGATTATTTCAGTGGCAGAACTCTGTACTTCTTACTATGTTTCATAAGGTTAATGTACCCAAAGTCCTGGTCAACTTGAAGCTGTGACATCCCCTAAATTACTATTGTCTGTGAATTTGCAGACGGTGTTCTGTGCATGCTCAGCCACATTACTGATGATGATGTTAATCACTGTGGGCCCTGGAATCAGTCTTTGGGGTACTCTGCTGCTTACTGAACACCAAGAGGCTGGGCTGTTGATTGTTGCCCTTTGAGCCTGGCAGTCCAGCTGGTTTTCAGCTCATTGGTTAATCTGATATGCTTTAAGGGGAAATACTGTTGTGTTTTGGTCTTAAGATACTTAAGAAATATAACTTGCGTTATTAATAGCATTATAAAGCCATGTCTCTTGTAAGTGTGAATTAAATATTAGCCTGGAAACCTGCTGTCACTGAATGGGGGAGTGTCTTCAAGATCATAATTGCTTTGTTAAACTTTTGCAGGCCACTATAAAAATAATTGCTAAATGCCTTTTTTTTTTTTTTTATTAAGGAAAAAAGAAATCTCAAAACCCCAAACTGCTGCCCTTGGTGATAGTAGCAGCTACAATTTGGTTTTTAACTTGACCATTTTTGTAAGCCTCAACCATGTTATGGCAAACTGCACTGTGAACTGTTTCTGGTGCAATTCTCTGCAGATACGATTTGTTCCTAGAAGTAAACAGAAAATAAAGCACTAAAAAAATCTTATTTCACTGGTACCTATTCATGTCACTTAGCATCTGGCTGTGTTGTCAGTCTGCAGATACTGGATCTGTTATCTAACTTGGGCTTCAGGTACTTGCAGAGTATCTGGAGGTCTTTTGTTCATGCTCCCAGAGACTTTGAAGCTTTTTACTGAAAAAGATTGATAATTTATTATAAAGAAATCAAGGGAGATATGCTTTCTCATACCCCTCCCATATGTTAATATTGCAGTTGTTTGCAAAATGTTTACAACTTTGATTTGATTTACAGCTTTGATACATATCTCTTAATTGCTTGTTTTGTGCAGAAAGAGAAAACCATTAATGTATACAACACGTTGTATTTGCCATCACTATGGAAAACTTCTTCACTTCAAAAACAGAAATTACATGGGCAAATATATAGTTTTATTTAAACTTTCACTTTTTCCAGTAAATGAGTACTGGTGTGTCATCTTGTTTTAATCTTGAATGTTGCAACTTACAAAATACTCAGAACACTATTAAAGCACACTTGTGGTGGGTCTGTGTCTATGGATTTTGAGGGAAGAGGGAGGCAAGGGAAAGGAGTGCCAAAGGAAGGAAGTTAAGCATGTCTAAAGATTCACTCCAAAGCTTTGAGTGATTAAGAATATATACAGAACCCTATGTAAAAGAAGATGGGGTTTAATGACTTTATGAATTGACTCTGGGACTGTGTTCAAGCTCTAAATGTTTAGACCAGAAGTGTTCTGTCACATACCTGTAACACAGATTGACTGTAATGCACAATACTGAATGGTTAAAATAGTTAAAATACCTAGGCAGTATAAAAAGCACTCAAAAAAATCAAATAAAAATTGAACACTCTATGCTTCTATGACATTGATGTGTGTGGTATATTGTGTTGGTGGGGGAGTGGAAATGAAGACTTTTTCTTACTTAAAGCAATAAAGTTACAGAAGAAAAGTGTACCAAGATGGAATACTGCTATTTATTACTGAGCCTATATTAAACTGTAAAATAACTGTTCAGTTCTCTAACTTGTTTGAATGATCTGCTAGGTACTTAAAAGCAAGTGAGAAGTAGTCTGATTGTCAAACTATTATCCTAGGTTCTCCAGCTCCAGTCCGAAATCCAATGAAGTATGAACCACAGAGACCAGGTAGCTGAATATAAATGAGCTAATGTCCTTTTCAGGTGCAACTTTGAAATCATTGGTTTTGTTTTAATCATGACCAAAGCAGGTGGTTGATTATGGTTTAAGAAGAAGCAATGCGCGTTACCAAACAGTTGAACCACTGCTTTTCTTTTGTGCACTGGTTAAGTAAGGAAAGATCTTAGGAGAATATGAAGTTATGAGTATTTTCACAGAAAGACTTTCAAACTTGAGACATAGTTTCTGTCTTCCTGATTATCTGATAACATCTGATATCAATAAATCTAGCTAGTGTGAGTTTTTTAGCTGGTGAAGTTTTCAACAGAAAATTTTGCAGCACGTGTGTGTATACATGATACTGTGAAAGTGTGACAGAACAAAAGCATATAAACCAAGAACAGTATGGGTTGTTTATTATCAAGATGATACTAAGACAAGACTATTCAGTTGTATGTTAGGAAGCATGAAGAAAATGGCCATCACCCTGTAGAGACCTTTAACTTTTTTATTGTGTGGATCTTTCCATATTAAGCCCAAAAGACCACATGCTTTTCACTGTCAGCTTGTGAACAGCCAGCTCATGCTGAGAGCTACTGCACAGGCACACAAATGCATGAGAACTGCATAATACATTTAAGCGTTGCTAAAAATCTGTCTGTGGAGACTCAATATGTGACACCAACTTGTTACATGTCAACTCTGTCACACTATGCTACTGCTGCATGTCACCTCAGACAAAAAAACAACAGATAAAGATTTTAACAATACTGTGAAGTTTTGGTGGGAATAGGCCACACTGTTCCTGCGGTGGGAGGTGCCTCATCAGGTATTTTCTATGACAATTAAATTGCAAGAGGTTTTCTGTATAAATTAATGCTGGAACTTTGTGAAATTCTTTTTCTGTAGTTTGACTTGATGGCACCACAAGCATATTCCTAATGGAATGAATATTTAAAAACAAGCATGGAATTCCCTATCCGTTAGAAGTTTTGGGTTTTTTTAGGTGGGTTTTTTTTGGTTTTTGGGTTTTTTTTTTTAACCATAACCTGGCATCCTCGGGGAAAAGAGTACAGTAACATACTGTTCAGTGCTTGTGGTATTTCAGTTTCTTCAAATCCAAGCAAACAAACAATCAGTGTTTATGACTTAAGAATTTCATCAGTTGGTTCAAGTACAGCTGTATGTAATTAGGAAGATTAGTTCTATTTCTGCACATCTTCTGTCTCATATTAAAAATATGTATTTTAACACTTTAGTATGCTCTTTTATAATGGCCAACACTTGAATACACTTCATGCCTCTCTGAGACTGTCTTGCAGATACATTTAGCTGAACTCTGATGGTGCTCTGAGTAAAAGTGTTTTGGGCAGTGCATAAAACCAAGCTTTAAAACTCAGTGAAGAGAAAGATACAGCCCTGATTGAAGCACTGCTAGTTCAGACTCAGGAATTTACTAACTGCAGTTGTGCAACTTCTGGTCTGCCCAGACTACAAGAGGCGTTTGCTATATTAGTGAAGATTATGTTGTTCTTTATTAGGCTTAAGGCAATATAATTCCTGAACTTCAGACTCCAAACAAGCAGTCTCACTGTGCTATATGACTATGAGGATTTTAGGGGAGAAGGATGTTGGTGGCTTGGCGCTTTTTTTTTTTTTTTTTGAATTAATGAGAAGTGACATGGTCTGGGGCATGATGTGAATGTGCACTTGGTATCTTTCCTCAGTAAATTGGATTGTGTTAGAAGGGCTGTTTTGCTTATTTGGTTCTCTTCAAGAAGACATTAATTCCTTGCATGTAAAACTATTACAGAAAACAGACAGTGTTGGAATCTTTTTGTGAGTGACTGAGATCTTGCCCATTTTCCTTCTGCATTTCAGAGTGCAAGATAATTTTGTTCCCTGTAAGTCTCCATCAGAAGCTCCTTTTAAGATCATGGAAATTATGTGCAAACTGTCTAATGTGTAATATCTCTTTACGTGTTTATTTTTTACTTTAGTGAAGAGAGGACTCACAAAGGACATAACCTGTCTGAAGGATTTTATGAATGATCCCAAAAGAGAAGAACCTTTAGTTGGTATGTTTTTTGTTTTCTAACTGGTATGTCTTGAATTTGTGACCAAATGGCTTTTGTTTTGAAATAAAAGGTGGAATTTTAGATATTGTTTTACTTTCTGTAAATGTATTGAATAATGTGTAGGATATATACCTTTTAAAGTTTAACTTGTTACACTGAGTACTATGAAGGCTACCTCTTCTATACACCTTAATTGTTAGATAACAATCTTAGTAAAGAAGCTTTTCACAGATCACAGAATGGTTGAGGTTGGAAAGGACCTCTGGAGGTCATATGGTCCAGCCCCCTGCTCAAGTAGGGCCACATAGAGCCAGTTTCTCAGGACCATGTTCAGATGGCTTTTGAATATCTCCAAGGAGGGAGGCTCCATGACCTCTCAGGGAAACCTGTGCCAGTGCTCAGTCACCCCCAGTCAAAGGTGTTTCCTGATGTTCAGACAGAACCTCCTGTGTTTCAGTTTGTGCCCATTGCCTCTGATCCTTTCACTGGGCACCACTGAAAAGAGCCTGGCTCCATCTTCTTTGCACCCTTCCTTCAGGTATTTCTACATGCTGATGAGACCACCTCTGAGCCTTCTTTTCTGCAGACTAAACAGTCGCATCGCTCTCAGCCTTTCCTCATAGGAGACATGCTCTAGTGCCCTCATCATCCTTATTGCCCTTTGTATGCCCATGTCTCTTGTACTGGGAAGCCCACAACTGAACACAATACTCCAGCTATGGCCCTATTGGTGCTGAGTGGAGAGTGGATCATCTCCTTCAGCCTCCTGGCAACACTTTTTGTACAGCCCAGGACACCATTAGTCTTCTTGGCTGCAAGGGCCCATTGCTGGCTCATCTTCAACCTGGTGTCCACCCAGGTCCTGTTCTGCCAAGCTGCTTTCCAGCTAGTCAGCATGTACAAGTGCATGGGCTTGTTCCTCCCCAGGTGCAGGACTTTGCACTTCCATGAAGTTCCTGTCAGCTCAGCCCTCCAGCCTGTTGAAGTCCCTCTGGATGGCAGCACAACCCTCTGGTGTATTGGCCAGCTTTGTGTCATCAGCAAACTTGCTGAGGGTATGCTCTGCCCCATTGTCCAGATAGTTAATGAAGATGTTAAGTGGGATTAAACCTGTTATATTGACTCTTGGAGTACACCACTAGCTACTGGCCTGCAACTAGACTTCATGTCACTAGTGACTTGTCATCTTGTGATTCTTAGTGTTTTTCCATTTGGTGGGATATATAGGTGCTTCTGTTTAGTAAGATTTTTTTTTTTTCTCACTGTGAAAGTATTTTTAGTAAAAAATAGTGAGATTAATTTTACGGTTTTCTTTAGTTCTAATTGCTAGATTAGGCAACCCTTAGGAGAGAATAAGCGATGCTGCTTGTCAGGGGCCTTAGTGCTCCTAGTATGTGCTGGTGGCCTAGAGAAGTATGTTCCCTGATGGAAAGCTAAGTAGCAAATTTCCTAGTATTAGCAGAGAATTTCTCTGTTTAGTGAATTGTCTTGCTGTTACTCTACACACAGCATTAATATTAAAAAGCATAGCAATTTATTATTATAAACACTTTTAATAGAAAAAGGTGAATAGCAAAGCCTTACTTTCTTGTATACTCAGTTCATTTGGTGATAGTTTATTTTCAGTTAAGGTTTATCTGTATAATATTGTAGTAGATCTGAGATGGAGTTGAATTTCTTCATAGCAGCCTGTATGTTTTGGATTTCTGACTAAAGCAGTGTTGATAACACACCAGTGTTTTGGCTGTTGCTGAGCAGTGCATGGCATCAAGACTCTCTTCTTTTCACTCAGGGGTCCCCATGCCTCACCCCTTCAGTATGCTGGGGGTAATCAAGAGACTGGGAGGGGACACAGCCAGGACAATTGACCCAAACTGGCCAAAAGGATATTCTATGCTTCATAATGTCATGCTCAGCAATCATAACTGAGGGAAAGGAAGAAAAAGGAGGGTGGGGCAGGGTTTAGCTTCCAAGGTGGCTGATGAGCAACTGTCTGGGTATTGGTCTGCTTGTGGGAGGCGCGTGACTAGTTTTTGCATGAGTTTTTTTAATTCCTTTTTTTCCCCTTCACCTACTAAACTGTCTTTATCTCACACCATGAGTTTTCTCGCTTTTTCTCTTCCTGTTTTCTCCCCATCCTGCTGAGGGGTGTGTATGTGAGTAAGCAGGCAGCTGTGTGGTGCTTGACTGCTGGCTGGGGTCAACCCATCACAAATACACAGTATTGGAAATGATGATAATAGGGAACAGCTGCAGGTTTTTCCTGTTTGTTTTAAGCTCCTTATAAACTTGTTACATTTAAGCTCTTCAGAGAAAACTTTTCATGCTAGGTATAAGCCTCAAACACAGAGATTTCTGAATACTTCTAAGGCATAATCTTTCAGTCATTTCTAGGAAAAGTGAAGAAAACCCCCATTTTCATTCCTGTAGTTCTTAAAAGTTTATGGAAGATTTTTTAGATTATGAAGGACTCAATTTCGTGAAGTGATTATTGTCTTTCCTACATCTGCTTTGTGCTACTTGGACACTGTCCAAATTATGTTTGACTAAGTAGTTTAAATGCAGTTTTTTAATATTGGCATTTGCATGGCATTTCCTATTCTCATTCTCTTTTTTTATATGCACTTCTCCATGAATTCTCTTACATGACTGTATTGAATGGAAGGCTTTTTCTTAGTTTCTTAAAAATACCACAAACAGGAAAAAAGGTACATGAAATATTTTACTTTGGTGGGCTTGCAAATTTGCCATAGATGGTGGGGTTTTTTTTTCAGAATAAAGCATTGTAAAGAGAGAAATTTAACTGATGTGGGTATTAAGTCCAAAGAAATGTTGAAGTGATCCTGAAGAAGTGTTGAAATTCTGAAAATGGAATACTTCTATTTATTCATTTTGGCTTTTAATGAGGAACGTTGAAGAGAATAAATTTGTTTATAGTAGTCTATACTAAAATATAGATATTTGTAACTCTTGCTTTTACAGGTTTGGAACATGTGGTTGAAATCAGATTTGAAGGAAGAAAAGAGCCACATTATGAGTGCAAGCTGTGTGGGTTTAATACAGAGATGGCACCTATGATAGAGCATCTCAGTGGATATAAACACAGAAGAGCATACATTGTGAGTAATTTTGATCACAATTTCTTTACGATAATCCCCCCTTTTTTTTTTTATAAATACGTCAAGTTTGAAGTTTAAACACCCATATGATAAATTGCTAATACCTGTATGGTTGACTCTTCATGTGTTGGATTAACATGAATAGCTATGAAGCTGCAAGCTATTGAGGAAGTGCGATCCAGAGGTGCATGTCAGTATCTGCTCGAAGTCTGTTCCTAAGTGTTTTGATTGCCTCCAGGATCAGATTCCTAGAACGTTGCGGTTCTTTCTTATTCCTCAGCATGCCCGTAGCATTGTTGAATATGGTACAGAGCATGTTACCTTTTGGTAGCAAGCTTTGCAAAGTATCCATTTTTTGTTTTGAAGACTACTTAAGCACCTTTAACATGAAAATTTTATTAGTTTTGTTACAGAGAAAAATACTAGCTCATAATGTCCAAAACTATGTTTACTAGTCTTCTGGAAGCTTGTCCAAAAGGTGAAATGTGCCAATTTTTTAATATTGTGATGAATTTTGATATTGACCGTTTCAAGCTGTTCTTGTCAACAGTCTAAAGAATTTCCAGATAAAATGAAGAGAAAGACAACAGATGTAAAAGAATGCAAAGTCTCATTTCTCAGACGGATAGCAGGAGAACTAGAGAAGACTGAAGGATTAAAAATGTATAAGGTAACTGGAAGTAAATGTAAAGTATCTGGTAATCTGTCTTTGATCAGTGCATTTATGTTTGACCTAGTAAATTTTAAAAGTATTGCTGACAATGCTTGTTAAATTTCTGTGTGCTTCTAGGAAGTGTAGTATTAAATTGATCTAAGGCCTAACTTAAAGTTGCCCTAAAAAATCTGGGTATTGAAATTAATCTGAAAAAAACAAAGTTTATTTTTAACAAGTTAGGGTTTTTAGGTAGAAAATGTCCATTCTGAATTCAGTGGTTCAGAAATTTTATTGCTTTACTTCAATGATTTTTAATTTTTGCAACTTAAATTTCCTCAAATGTAAGCAAATTTTCTCTCAAATTTCATTGATATTTACAAGATTATATATCTATAAAATTGTGGGCTACACTGTGCTGGCATAAATAAAAGTACGCATTCCATTTCTAATGGCAGTTGCAGTAGAGACTTGTAAAATTTTAATCAGAACATCTAATACGAAACTATTTCTATTCCTAGATTGAAGGTTACATAAGACCAAGTACCTCACGTAAGTCTATGAATTACTTGAATATAATAGTAATGTATTTTGATGTAATTTGTGTTTGATGTAATTGATATTTGGCCTAATTTGAATTAGTAGTTGAACTCAAACGGTTTGATTGATTGAAAACATTCAACTTGTAATAGCACAAAACGTTTTCAGAGATTTTCCAGTTTTTAAGAATTTGAGATGAGGGAACAAGGAAATTGCCAGACTTGTAGTGTTTCTTACACATTTTTTAACTGCTTGGTTCTGGAGATATTTAAGATAACTACAGTAATTTGCTAATCAAGGGAAGTGAAAAAGTATGGAAATATGGTATTTGGGTTTCTCTGAATAAGCTGATGAAGCCTGCTCCACTTCATTTCAATCATCAAAAGACATGGATGCTGAATCACTCATACAAGTGGAAGTTACAGTTCTTTAGCAAGTCCATTGGAACAAGCAATGGAAACCAAACCC
The DNA here is from genome assembly GCF_964289735.1 of Phaethon aethereus. Classification (NCBI taxonomy): domain Eukaryota; kingdom Metazoa; phylum Chordata; class Aves; order Phaethontiformes; family Phaethontidae; genus Phaethon; species Phaethon aethereus. Next base: position 69,239,839 of record NC_138582.1, read on the forward strand.
TCAAACAGCATCTTGCCTCATACAGTATGTTTGAGTTATGTCCTTTCTTACTGTAGATGTGCTATTGATGCTTAACAATGACAACTGGAAGAAATATCTACTTGCTACCTTTTGACCCTAGCACTAATATCAGTGGGAAGGTAGGTTTGATTGAAATGGGTGAAGGTTGCATAGATCAGCAGAGTTTGTCAGTGTGAATCCTGCTGTGGGTGCCTACCACAGCAGTGCTTTTTTTTTTTTTTCAATTGATCATCAGTGGCTTCTGTGGATTGTACCTTTTAATGTTGGCCTGCAAAACAAGGTGGCAGAGACTCTTTGAGCTCTGTTTGTCTCTCTTGTGAAGAATAGGGAATGTGACCTAGTAATCTAGCTCAGTAATAACCAGTTCAGAGTAAATTACCATCAACGCTTACTGACTTCTGGAGAACTGGAAGACAGGCTCAGATATCAAACCAGAATATCAAAAAGAGTGATCCCACCCAGTCCTACAGGATATGAAGAACTGGAGGAATGGACATGAAGAACTGGAGGAGCGGACAAGAGTGAAGTTAGCAGCAAAAGTGTTGTGTCATTCAGTATTGACATTTGCTCTGGTTAGGTGGTAGGGACACTATCAAGTGAATTCCAAAATAAAAATACTCTAGTTATTTGGAAGAAAATTGTGCTTACTGGTGTAGCAGCTGTGTGTCTTTAGACTAGATCATACTGGCAGAGAATGACTTCCAGCTTCAAACTCCCCTTCTGACAGCACGAGTGAGTTTGAGGATATAATTAAGAAAGGCCATTTGGTGGCCTGTGCTACTTTGAAAGTGGCAGAACGGACATGAACACCAAATTTTGGCTGCTGCAGAGATCATATGCAAAACTAAGATAAGTTTATGTATTCTTATACACACACACAAAGATATATGTATGTATGAGTGACCTTGAAGTGGTTGATTTGTTGCTTAAAGGAAAAATTACAGTATTTCTTTAGTTTCTAAAGAAGAGGGTTTATCTGTATTTTGTCCTGGGCCTCAGGTTAAAAATACTGTCTTATTAAGGTAATTGCTATAACCAATTACTCGAAGTAGGGAGTTGAGCTTGAAGGTCTTATGACACTGTGTGTAAGCACAAGTGTGGTAGTATAACATTTGAAGTTCTGGTCTAATTTAGTCTCTGAATTCTGCCTGCATCACTTTTTTTTTCCCTTTCTAAAAACTAGTCTTAATGCTGTTACATAATACAGCAGCAAACTGGAAGTAGGTTGAGAGATTTACTTTGCTATTTTGGACCAGGCTTTTCAGATTGAATTATTGCTTCCTTGAAGTTATAGCAGATGCCTGGAGAAGCTTGTCTGTATCTTCAGCGGGGAAGTGATAACTCCATGTGTCAGTACAGGATGAGAAGTGACAGACTGATCAGTCTTGCTAAAAAGGACTCTGATTATGGCGGATGCCAAACTGAATATGAGCCAAGAGAACGCTCTCATTTCACATAAGGCAAATCTCATACTGCGATATTTCGGGAGGAGCACAGGCAGCAGATTGAAGAGCAGTCTTATCTCCTACTCTTTGATGCTTTTAAGACCAAACTTGGAATACTGTGTCTAGTTTTGTTCCTTCTAGTTCCAGGGGAAGATGGAGAAAATGGAGAGGATCTAGCAGAGGATTATGAGAATTCTCAGGGGTCAGGCAAATGTACCTAGGATGAGGGTTAGAGGGAGCCAGGCTTGTTCAGAATGGGAAAGAGGAGGGTAAGGGGTGATCTTATAACTGTCCTTCAGCCATCTGTAGATAGCCATCTGCTACAAAGATGACAAAGCCAAGTTGTTGGTAATTGCAAGCAATTGCACCAACAAGAGGTGGTAGCAACACATGGCAGCTTGAGAGGCTGAACTCAGGAAGAACTTATTTCCTAGAGGGCAGTGCAGCACTGGAACAGGTTATCCATACGTAGTGAACTCTTCATCCTTGGAAGTTTTCAGTGGGCTCTGAGAAACCTCCTGAAGTTCAGCAAAGGTACGTGTGAAGTCTTACACCTGGGATGGAGCAACACCCTGCTGGATACACACTGGATACTATTGGGCTAGGGAGCAAATCTTAACGAATCTGCAGGTTTTCATATACAACAGTATGAACATGAATCAGCAGTCCACTCTTGATGTAATGAAGGCCAACAGCATACAGGACTGCATTAGCAAAAGTGTAGGTTGAGGGAAGTGCTTATTGCCTTCTGTTAAAGACTCATTAAGCTGCTTCTGGAATATTGTGTCCTGTGTACATGAGACATTTTGATGAACTGGAAAGAGTCAGCAGAGGACTTACCAGCTACAAGAGATCATGAGGAGACTACAGCATATGATGTGGAGGGCAACTTTAGGGAGCTAGGTTTGATTACCTTGGAGAAGGCAGCAACTAAGGTAGTGATCTAATTACTCTCTTCTGCTGCCTAAAACATGGCTACAGAGACGGCACCAGGCTTCAAGGAAGGTGTGCAGGGAAAGAACAATTTGCAACATTCACTGGCTGCAATAAGGAAAATGCTGATTGAATGTTCAGAAAGCTCTGCACAGTAAGTGGTCAAGCACTGAAACTGCCAGCCCTAGGAGGTGGGAAATTGACATTCTTGAAGACTTAGAAAACTCAGCTGGACTTGGGCCTAAGCAACTTGATCTAATCTTGAGGCTAGTATTTGTCAAAGTGAGCAGAACTTCAGTTATTAGCTTGAGTAGGGTGAAGTTTCCAACCACTGAGTAGCACTCCTTGTCTCCACACATGATCTTTTCAAACAAGGAGGATTTTGGAGGCTTACTAGAAAGACAGCACAAATTGATTAATTTAAGGAAAATTATTGTAATTGTCAGTGTCCTAATCTTACAGTTAATTGGTTTCTGTTACTTACCACCTCTGTGGTACTTTTCTCTTACGTCTTACGCTGGACTAGACATATTACCAGAGGTCTCTTCTAACCTAAACTTTTTCATGATTCTGTGATTCTACCTGCAGAGGTCTCTCCCATCCTATGTTTTCTTGATTAGTTGGATATCTTTTGTGAAATGGTTGCAGTCCTTTTCTTTCCTAACATTTGGAAAACTTTGGGACCTACAGTGCAACTTCTTGTTGCAACTCAGAAGCATGTGTTCAACATAAGGTGGTTAAAACAGTAACACAAGTCTTTCAGCCTCATATTATAGGGGCAAAGATGCCATTTCTCCTGAGAGTTATTACTTGTCCTGTTGCTTATCCTGGAACACTTGTGCTGATAATACTTAGGAAGTGATAAGTTACGTACCATGCAGTGGCTGATTCTCTGAAGTATGGCCTCTGTCTTAGACTATTTTGTTTTACTGAGCTTTCCCTCTTCCCTCATGCTTATACACTGTACTGGCAAGAGAGATGATTAGACATTCTAATCTCCAGAACTTCTTGTTGGAGACTGAACATATATGCAGCTTTGAGGTTCACTGGTATGTTCACCAAAAAACTGAAACCAAACCTTTTAACTTTTTGCATAGAGGAGGCATGCTCACCTCAGTTCAACCTATACTGACTTCGTGTGTGGGATTCAGCTCCTGAACATAGATGCTGCAGAGTAACCTGCAAAGCTGTTAGGGCACAAGTCTCCCACAGGCCTTTTATCAAGAATGCAGGTTTCTAAAATGGCAGTATGTGCCTAGGTTTAGACTGCTGAATCTTGCCCTTTAAAGAAACTGCAGACACTTAGGGCCGGTAACTGTTCTGTTTGTGTAATGCTTCTATTGCAGTAATACGGTGGAAACTCTATGATGTTGCTAATAATTCTTTTTAATTTTCTAGCCCCATCAAAGAAGAAAGCAAGGTGAGAATACTACCCCCACAGGGGAATCGAGATTTTTTTCCTGAGATCTCTTTACTTATTAGATAGATCCACTTTTCTGGAACAAATATCATGTATGGGAAAAATATTTTATATTGTCTTTCCACTGTACTTACTCCTCTTGTGTAAATTGTTCCCTTCTATCTGTGAGGAAATAGTAGCTGTGGCTTTTGAAATACTGCACTGGTTATGCTGTTCATAGCAGACTGATGTAATCGTACACAAAGAAATTGCGACTCAAATTTCAAGCTGTTACCACTTTATTTGGGATGCCATTGTCTGACTAAGTTATATAAAAGGCACCTCTGTTCATGTAAGAAGAAAAAACCCACCATTACTTCTGTCATCTCCTTTGGCTGATCTGTAATGAAGTTCATTAGTACTGCTGATCTCTTTGAGAGTCAGTCAGAATAAGGACCTTTAAGAAATAATAGTATTTTAAATATGCCATAGTAAAATATATCCTGTATTGGTAAGTGATATAAATTCAGAAATATAAATATTTTGATTCGAGATACTATGAGTAAACCTAATTTTTTAGTCGTCCTTAGAATGCATCTTAATATTGTAGTTTCTTTTTCTTTAAGGTGGGAAGAGGATTATAAGCATGAGGTATGTAGAGGTAGTAATTCTGCAAGTGTCTTGCGTTGTAGCAGTCTCCTTATGCTTGCTTTTAATTTTTCTGAAAAACTTTTCCACTTTGGCTTCATTTGCTATTTTATTAATGTTATTGCAGAAGCAAAATAATTAACCTAATGGCCAGAGTTTTGTGTTCGTCACAGCAGAGGGGAAGTGAACACTATCCGTCAGGATGCTCATCCACTTTAGCTCTCCTAATTCCTGTTCAAAGTCACTGAGAGTCTGCAGGCCAGGTCTCCCAACCTGTGCTGTAGTCTCCACTTCTCTGTTTTGCCCCTCTTCAGATCAAAGGTATTCTATACTGAAGGTTTGGTTTAAATCTTAAGATACATATAAAGATTTACAATCCTTTTTTCTAACTCAAAGGTGAAATTCAAAATGATCTCTCAAGTATCTGTCCTGAATAGCACTGGGCACAAACACTGAGAACTGCCTCATTTTTATCTTAGTGGCAGAGGTTGTTTTGTAATCTGATGTATTTTGTGGTGATGTCTTGCTCTTTTAGGCCTCAGGCTAGTCAGGTGCTATGCTAGATGCAGCTAGGCACTTGACTTTTTTTTTTTAAACATGAGGTTGGACCTGAGTGAGGAAAGCCTGGGAAAGATAGCTCTTGCAGGTATGTAGCTTGGATGTGAAATTTGTTCTTCCTGGTATTGGAAGCAATGCAGTTGTATTTGTAGTAGCTGCTACCTAATTGCTGTTGAGGCTCTAACATTATATGTTTATGGCTGTGACCTAAAATTACTATCTTTTCTTTGCGTTGACTTTTGTTGTTGGATAAAAGATTAAAATATCTTGCTTTGTACAAAATGATGCAATATTGTAATATTGTAATATTCAGTCTTTTAATTTTTTTCCCCCCTTCTAACAATCCCACAGAATGATCCTGTTCGGAAACAGAAAGCTCTAGAGTTCTTGGTATGTATGTAAAATAATTGTGATGAGTAGCACATTTTCTCCACTATGATGCAATGAATATTGTGAAGGAGCTTCTGATTACTGATCAAACTCCTTTGACCACAACATTGATTTCCAAGTTCTATTTTAATGGACTATGCTCTTTGAAAAGCTAGTGCAGCTGTAGTGTAATGTCAGCTCACAACAACTGGCTGGATTAAATGTGAACTCTCTACCTGTTCTCTGGATCATTCTTCGCTTTGCTGAGGAGCCACCCTGACAAGCAGCGTGAGCAGCACCGATGTTGCTCAAGTGCTGCTGGCTGCCCATATCTAAAGGGATTACTGATAATGCTGAAGGAGAAGAGCCGGCCTGGTCTTGCTGCCTGTGATGCTGTGGCTAGTGCTGCTGCTACAGAACTGGACAGCCAAGTAAAACTGGGTGGTACTAGAGTAGAGCTGCTAGTGTTGAAGTGGGGAGGTTTTATCAGTTCAATTGCTGTTTGCAGTGGCATAGTAAGCCTCAGTTTGTTTTTTGGGATTATGTTGTGAAAATATTTGACCATTTATAGTCATCATTTTACTCCATGAATGTCACGTTCTGTACCTAAGGCAATTACAAAAATTTCATTTGAGTCTGGGTTGTGTTTATAGACTGAAATCACAAGTAGAATGTTTTGAGATGCTTCATTACCAACTAAAGAGATTTTTTTTTTCTCTTTTGGTTGTTCTTTTTTTTTTTTTTTCTTTTAAGTTGTGGTTACTTGTGACTTTAAAAAGAGATGGAGAAAAAGCCAGTCTGGGGATAATCAGTAAACTACCAAATATGCTTGGTAGACAGTTAATTGATTTTTATCTACAGGAATCACAGCTATTCCTTACGTCAGACTGCCTGTATTCTTTTAAAGTACTGTAATCACTTATAACTTCATATTCTTACTAATCAGTCTCTTTGGACTTTAAAAAGACAGATAGCCATAATTGTTCTGCACTTTATAGAATTATATCAATATATTTTGGTATCCCTTATTCCCTAAATTACACATAGGAAAATTATAATGTAAACTTTCATCTTTTTGCTACTAAAACGGGAGAATCAAAGGCATTTGATGGTGCTGAATCTTACTTTTTATTCAATTTTCTACACAGACAATGTAAATTCAGGACTTGTGCCCTTCTCCATATGCAACAAAACGTTCACAGTTGACAGTATGGGCATGGCACAGACATCCAGGTTTATTTTTTACATTTTATCAGGCCATAATTGCATTCACAGTTTTATTTGTTCACGTGTGTGTATATGTATATTATATGTATCTTATGTATCAGCTAAGAGTAGAAACTTGGTTATACCAAAATCAATGTATAACTTTGATCTTTGTGTATATGACCCCCCAGCATCCCAAAGATCAATTCTAACCATGTTTTTCAACAGGAGACTTTTCACATCGCCTCAGATTCAGAAGCAACACTTGTTGTTCATGTTACACAGGAACTCACAGAAGCCTTGAAGGCCTTTTGTGAAAAGAAAGCAGCAGTAAGTAACTTAATCTTGACCAGAGTTGTTTTACCATTGGTTGAACTCATTGTGTTAACACCCTGCCAAATGGTAACGGTTCAGATATGGGTCAAAACCCCCCATTTAAATATATCTTAATTTTTGTTACAGTTTCTAAGAACCAAATACATTAATTGCATGGCACATTTCTGTTAGTTTTCCATCATCTTCCATCTGTTTTGGTTTTCTTTTGCATGCGTTCTCCCCCTGTTTTGGGCACCATTTTGCCTCATGATGTCGTCTTGTCATCCTTCCTTTGCAGTTGGTCCCTTGCATGATAGCTTTTCTTCTAAGATTAATCAGGCTTTAATGTGCCACTTGTGATTATGTGGATAAGTCTGTCTTTCTGGTGACTTGTAGCTCTGCTCCCACTTGAGAGCTTTAATCTGTTAAGACTAAGGTAGGCAAGATGTTGCTGTCTTTCTGTTGGCCCTTACAAACTTCCATAGCTTCTTTGGATAAAATTGGAATACTTGTAGAAAAAAGGGTCTGAAAAAGGACCAGAATCTGCACAAAAATGACTCATCACCTCTGGCAGCTACTGATTTACAAAATTCAGTATGTGTTTTTCTGAAAGGTATTTCAGACTGGTTGCTTAGGCATTAATAAGATATTCCATGTCAGCTGAGCTATGGTAACTGTCTTTGTGCAAATGCCAGCACCACCTTCTTGAGAGTTACACTTTCAAAATGTCATGCGTTTGAATATAACACAGTTCTCATGAGCTAGTTAAAAATTGTTGCTCTAACTTAATCTCAGGCAGTAGCTGAGCCTTCCGCTCTGCATTCCCCAGCTAGAGACAGGATTTGCATATATACCAGTTTAATATTTTAGCCACGTGATGTTGAGAGAGATGGTGCAATAAAGTAAAGAAATTTGAAACAGGTGATACTGTCTTCCCCAGAGCCCTCATTCTGTTCTGCAGACACATACCTCTTTCAGATAATACTTCTGAAAATTGTGGGCTTATGTGGTAATGGTGAACAACAGAACACCACATCCTTCATACGAAGCTTGCTGCCACCTAAAACTGTACACTGCTAACTTTCTATGGGGAACTGGGGAACTTGCTAATTTTTTTTTTTTTAGAATGCTCAAGATTTGAGTTTAAAAACAGACATTCTGACCTTTTGCTTTACCTAGGTTAATTATACTAACAGTCTGAGGCCACTGATGTCAATATCTCAAGATGAATTTCCAGGAAGGAAAAGTATCCCAAAGCACTATAAGCCATATGGAAAATCCAAAGGTAATTTAGATATTTTGTTATACTAGTTTGTCTACTCAGTTAACACTCTGCAGATTGCAAAAATTTACTTTTATGACCATTCACAGTGATTCTTTGCTACAGTACTGTGTTTCTTTGCCCTCTGAGTCAGTTCAGGATATCATTTTGTGAAGCCTTAATGACTTCAACCTTGATGGTCTAAGAACACTTCTGTCTCACTGAATAGTATTACAACCCTAAAGGTTATTTGAAATCCAAGCAGCAACATTTCCTAACTTACTTAACATGGGGATTTTTGGGTGAAAAGATGCCAGACCTAGGTAAGACATAAAGGCAGTGTTGTGGTTTAACCCCAGCTGGCAGCTAAGCACCACACAGCAATGCCCTAGTGGGATGAGGGAGAGAATTGGAAGAGTAAAAGTGAGAAAACTCATGGTTTGAGATAAAGACAGTTTAATAGGGAAAGCAAAAGCCGCTCATGCAAGCAAAGCAAAACAAAGAATCCATTCACCACTCCCCATGGGCAGGCAGGTGTTCAGATATCTCCAGGAAAGCAGGGCTCTGTCACGTGTAACAGTTACTTGGGAAGACAGACGCTATCACTCTGAATGTCCTCCTCTTCCTTCTTCTTCCCCTGGCTTTATATGCTGAGCATGACATGCTATGGTAGGGAATATTCCTTTGGTCAGTTGGGGTCAGCTGTCCCAGCTGTGTTCCCTCCCAGCTTCTTGTGCACCCCCAGCCCGCTTGCTGGTGGGGTGGAGTGAGAAGAATAAAAGGCCTTGACACTGTATAAGCACTGCTCAGCAATAACAAAAACATCCCTGAATTATCAACACTGTATTCAGCACAAATCCAAAGCATAGCCCCATGCTAGCTACTATGAAGAAAATTAACTCCACCCCAGCCAAAACCAGCACAGGCAGGAAATAGGAAAAGAATAGGAGAATAACGCTTCATAAAACCTCAGACTAGTTGTGCTTTCAGTTGATATTTTAATATTTTGCAAACTTTTAGTGACATTTATTTTTTTTATTTATTCAGGAAATTCTAACTGGAACCAAGGATTTTTGTCTCAGTATGAAGAGCATTCTGCAGATGCTTCTTTTGCTCCTGCTATCTCATACAGTTACCAAACAGCTGATGGATCATCTTCCTGTGGACTAAGATCTAATGACTTTGCAATGATTTCTGCACTCAGGGACTCTTTTGCTCTTCAGACTGGAAGTCCTGCCAGTGGTATCAGTGAATGGCTGAGACAGTTTAGCCGATCTGCTTCTGGCAGTAATTCAGCTGGTGGGGCCTCTTCCTATGAGACAAGCCCCGTGAGTGAGTACTCGGCAGAATATATGTCCAACAATGTGCAAGGAAGTAAGCTCCTTGATCACAGAATCTCATATGGCGGGGAAAGTACAAATTGGAGGAATCAGCAAGTGTGTACAAAAGCAAGGGGTATAAGTGATCAAGGGTTGCCCTATCCCAATGCTTCTGCCTCATATCCTTCATCTGGAAGATACTCCACAAACTATCCTTCGCAAAGCTATTGCTCTTACAAGAATGATGACTCTGTGAATACTTGTACATCTTTTGCAAATTCTGCTGTTTCAGGAAGAGGTGGCTCCAGGTGGAATGAGGACTCTAGGAGGAATGAAGAGTGTAGGTGGAAGGAGGACTCCAGGTGGAACCAGGAGTCTAGCTGGAACCAGGAGTCTAGCTGGAACCAGGAGTCTAGCTGGAACCAGGAGTCTAGCTGGAACCAGGAGTCGAGGTGTCAAGGACTGAGGCATCTGAAGTCAGGCTACAAGAGTGATTGGAGTTCACATCAATACTCATTTTTGGGCAGTGGTTCATACAGAGATTACCACCAATTCAGAAGCTCAGATAAGATGTTTGATGAAGATGCTGTTGGTCTTACTCCCAACATTTTGAATAGACTACGAGGAAAGGATATACCTACAATGACCAGGATGCTTAAACAGTTGGCTCCATGTTATCCAGCACTTCAAAGTAAGATTGTGATTAGTTCTCATGTAAAATGAGTTGTCTCAATGTAGTTGCTTTAACATAAGCAGGAGATTGCGTGTTGCAGAGATAGTACGCTCTGTTCAGAGGAGTTGAGTTCATTTTGCTCAACATCTGTATCAGTTGAAGAACGGTGTTAATTGCCTCTCTGAGGAGACTTTGCCTCTTGACAACAAAATAGAGCTGTGAGTGGGAGGAAATTTTGATAGCACAAAAATTTCCTGAATTGAAAGGTTTGTCCTAGGTCGTCTTGCTAACTAGAATCTTATATCATGATCAGAGTTTGTACTGTTGGGGTGGCAACTATAGGGAGGGAACATATGGGCATAAAGAAAAAATAGTGGAATGCGTGCAGAACCAGGTGTGGATGGGATTATAATAGATGAAAATACTCCATGCGGATCAAACGCATTGCGATAAAAGAGAAGTGTTATCAAAGAGCTGGTTTGTTATGTGACAAATTATTTTCTGCAGTTATTGTAGAAATATTCCTTAATGTTAAAAATAGTGATATACTATTTGAAAGAAAAGACTCCCCTTTGGTAATAGATTATAAGAGGGATTTAAAGGGAGGTGAGCATATACTACGGTATAGCTGTCATTGGGCACGAGTTTGGACATATGCTTATAGTACTAGGATTAGTTAACTGATTAGGTAGCTAGTTAATAGTAAAACTTTGATTTTAACATTCTTTCTGCTGTATTGTGACATAATGTGAAATAGAAGTAACTTAAATGTTTTTATCTCCCCTTTCTAGAACTAAATATTCAGACATTAGTCAATGTGCTAGTAGAAACTAGAGGAAAAGATTAAGGAACAACAACAGCTGAACTGGAAACATGAACAGATTCAAGAATCTCCATCTCTTGGCTTTCAGGAAAGAGACTGCATTTAATTCTGTGTTTGACTAGTTTTGGAAGGGGAAAGGGAGGTAGGGTTTAATTTTTTAACGTGAAATATAGCTGGAACACAAACTTGCACATAATGGAGGTGAACATACTATTTTGTTTAGGCTTTTTTAATGTATTTGTTATATCTTAGTATATTACAGAAAAAATCTTTTGTTATTTTTTGAAAATATGTTAATGTTATTCTGTCAGCAGAAAGCTAATAACCCTTTTAACACCCTTCCCAAGTCAGAAAAGAAGAAAGGTTTACTTTTATGTTAGCTACTTACAAAGAATATTCACTGAAAATACAGGTCGGTTGCATGAAAACAGGTTTACTTTTGTTCACACAAATGTAAGGCCAGTTCAGTTAATTTAAGGCTTTATAATTAGCATATTTTTAGAAATTGGTACACTACATTTCTGTTTAGACAAAGAAAGGAGAATGTCACAGCAAAGGTATTCTCTGTCTTACCATGATGCTATATGAGGAAAAATGTAATCTATTCTAGGGGATTGGTATGTAATGGGGCATATTACTTGCTTTCATATTTGCAGAGAAAAGAGAGACATGAAATATATGCAGATTTTTTTAATCATGTTCTTCAGAATGAAATGGTTACAAATCGACTGAAAAACTCATTTGATGGATTGATCCATACTAAAAATAAAAATTCTTGATTCTTTGTACTGGCAAAAGCGTACTAACAAATCATAGAACCTATAAGGCAATTGGATAAAATAATATGGAAAAATAAATAATCAAAATGACATAGTAACTGAGAAATACTTACCAGTTCATGACGGTTATCAGTGGTCCATACTTATGTTTTTTTTTCACCACACTTCTGAGCCATATGCTCATGAATGCCTGGCTTCAGATGTCTACTTCATGTAATCAAATCCAGCTTATGTGGGGCTGAAGAAGAGGAGTAAAGTGAGACAAGATTACTCCCCAGTGTCCATTTTTCCTTTTCGCTGCTGTGTTGTGGACTATCATTTTCCTTCTCACCCATACCCAAAATATTTCTCCTGTGTCAGTGCATTAAATATTTATGCTAGGCCAGAGTTAGTCTTTATGAGCTGTCGTGTACCTTTTGGCATTCACTCAAATAACTTTTTGGATCTCATCATGTAAATTTTAACACAAAGGCAACAAAGCAATTGATGATTGAGCATATAAACTCAATTCTCTAAAATTCTCCTTCAGTAATTGTTTTGTTGTGCATCGGAAAAGATCCACTTTCCTTTTTCATTCCTGTTCACTATTTCCTTTTCTCCTTCTCATACTTATTGAAGGGTTTAAGTAGTTTCTAACAGCATAGACTCAGTAGTTGTGCCATACACTTTTATCCATTGAATTTCATAGTAGACTTTGCTTAAAGGGGACAAACATTATTTTCAAGCACAGATGTCTGCCAGAGTTTTGATTTAAAACTCCGTGGGACTGATTAGTTATTATCTACCTTCAAAAATCACCAGAAATTATTTCTACAATTGTTACTAGTGTTTTTTTTCCCATAGAAAGTGTAGTGCAACTTAAAAGTCTGAAACTGTAGAAAAATATCACTAGAAAATGTTACTGCTACAACTCAGTCAATTCAAGTTAAGACCTTTTCATCTGATGTTGTTGTAGAGAGCTCTTTTTTTTCCATTTCACAGAATCACAGAATCATTAAAGACCTTTAAGGTCATCAAGTCTGACCATCAACCCAACACCACCATGGCCCCTAAACCATGTCCCAAAGTGCCACATCTATATGTTTTTTGAATACCTCCAGTGATGGTGATTCCACCACCTCCCTGGGCAGCCTGTTCTGATGCTTGACCACTTTCTCAGTAAAGAAATCTTTCCTAATATCTAATCTAAACCTCCCCTGGCACAACGTGAGGCCATTTCCTCTTGTCCTATTGTTTGTTACTTGGGAGAACCCAGACCAACCACAACCCCCTTCCAGGTAGCTGTAGAGAGCGATAAGGTCTCCCCTCAGCCTCCTCTTCTCCAGGCTCACTCCTTTTGGCATGTTACTGCCATGACTGTCCCAGTGGCACACAGCACCTGGATGATCTCCACCCAAATTAGATGCTCTTTCTACCTACACATTGCCTTCTTACTTTTCATTCTGGGCAACAGTTTCTGTCCCTGCTTCTTGTGCAGGGTCCTGCATTTTGAAATGGAGTTGGAGTAGTGACCAAATTAAGAGAGGAAGTGCTTTTCAGCATTGATTTGCTAAAGATTTCCTGAGCTGTAGATAGCATTTGGAGTCTTATAAATGCCTTTTGCTGCTTGTTTCAATTTTCAGTTCTTCCCAAAATCAGTGAAGTTCTTGGGATGATTATCTGTTGGTTCTTGGACACAAGCACTATCATTTAGGGATTTTTTTTTTTTTTTAAGCTGGTGCTATCTTGTAATATGCACTCCAAGCCTGCCTTGTGGTGCAAACACCAGCAGTGTGGTGTTCTCCATTTCTTTCAGTCACTTGGCTGAGCCAGTTTTAGCGGCTTTCTTCTTAATTCTCTTCTTACCTTTTGTCTTTCCAAAGGTCTTCCTAGCTTTGTAAATTAAGAGCTTCAGTGTGCAATTTCTGTACTGATACGGGCCTGGGGTCTGCCACTTTGCAGTCTCAGGTTTGACTGACTTTTGGTCTATAGCTGTCACCTCTGCAACTGATTTCAGAGACATTTTTTTTCCTGTGTCCCATACTAGCAAACAGGTACAGCTGACTTGTGTCAAACAAGTAGCATCTTTGTTATCACAGGAACACATTTCTTCATGGAATTCAATTTCACAGAATCCTAGAATAGTTTAGGATGGAAGGGACCTTTAAAGGTCATCTAGTCCAACCCTCCTGCAATGAGCAGGGACATCTTCAACTAGACCAGGTTGCTTAGAGCCCTGTCCAGCCTGAGTGTTGCCAGGGATGGGGCACCCGCCACCTCTCTGGGCAACCTGTGCCAGGGTTTCACCACGCTCAGTGTGCAGAATTTCTTCCTTATACCTAGTCTAAATCTGCCCTCTTTTAGTTAAAACCATTACCCCTTGTCCTGTTGCTACAGGCCCTGCTAAAAAGTCTGTCCTCATCTTTCTTAGAAGACCCCTTTAAGTACTGGAAGGCTGCAATCAGGTCTCCCTGGAGCCTTCTCTTTTCCAGGCTCAACCCCAACTCTCTCAGCCTGTCCTCATAGGAGAGATGTTCCATCCCTCTGACCACCTTCATGGCCTTCCTGGACTTGCTCCCAACAGGTCCATGTGTTTCCTGTGTTGAGGGCTCCAGAGCTGGATGCAGGACTCCAGGTGGGGTCTCACCAGAGCAGAGTAGAAGGGCAGAATCCTCTCCCTTGCCCTGCCGGCCACGCTTCTTTGTATGCAGCCCAGGATACGGTTGGCCTGGGCTGCAAGCGCACATTGCCGGCTCACACCCAGCTTTTCATCCAGCAGTACCTCCAAGATATAGTCACCAATTTCCTAGTATCCAGATGAAGGGCAAAAAGAAATGGACAGAAGCATCTTCAGGATGCAACTCTGCAAAGGGATTTTTTACCCCTGTGACAGGAGTGATGAATGTTCTTCCTTTTTTCCAGGGCTGTGCAGAATTGTGAGTACTAAGTACCATGGTCTCATTTGGAGGCCTTCTGTGACACCTTCCCTTCCTCCATAGGGCCAGGTAATTGCAACTCAGACTCTTTGCTTTTGCAGGATCCACCCTGAGGGTCTATGTGCCTGTTTCACTTCTTTCTCTCTAGCCAGCAGCATATCCTACAAACATGACTTATGACAGGTGGCAACTTTGGATTCTGTCTTGCTTGTTCTCACTCAGTTCAACCCTGCCACCTTTAAAGGGAGTCTCAAATGACCTTAGGAAAAGGAAAGCATAAATCCAGGCTTCTGACCTTTTTGGCACTTGACCACAAAGGCACCAGTTAAGAAGACCTCATGGAAGAAAAAGTAAAATGTGCCTTGGAACTTCTGTCATCCTACCAGCTAACTTCTTCAACAGGCTTGCATAAGCTGAGGCCTCCTGTTGCTTTTGTTTTCCTGCTCTGGCCAGTTTCCTTCTGGCTGCTCCTTACTCCCAGGAAATCTCTTTGCCTTACCTTGCTCCCATGTAGTATAGACCTGGAGCAGAATGAGTCCTCTGCCTGTTGCTGTTTCTCTAGACTACGGTCCTTCTTCAGGAAACAACAACCATCGCAAGGTAGGCATGGACAGCCTGTGGAACAGTATCACTTTAAACGCTTGCCATCCGTCAGCATTAATACAGCTACACCACAAGCTCGCTGGCACTGACGGCATCGGTTTATGTACAGGCACACTCAACAATGACACCTAACCTGCCCGTGCATGTATGCAGTTAGGAGATTAGAAACAAAAGGGTGCACATGTGGACTGCCTGCATACATTGAGCTGGGGATGGGACAAGTTTTAGGAATAAATTAGTATTTCTACCATTTGAGAAGAAGTCTTTGGATAAAAGCTAAAAGCTCTTGCCTCCATGTACCTTTGTACACATACCCTGAGGAGTAACAGTTACAGGTAAGTAATAGTGCTGCTTGAGTATTTTATTTGTTGGTGTAAGATTTTCTTAGAGTAGTCAGACAGCTTAACTTCTCTTTGCTTCTTCCAAGTTACTGCAGGTGTGCAGCAGGAATCAGTAAGGACTTTTTTTCGTTCAATCTTTCCACCAAGTCCCTCTCCATCTGTAAATGGCGAGATAGAGGGTGAGGTGGCGAGAATGTTTGACAGTTCAAGGCCACTTCAGCAGAAAAAGGAACACTATTGCTGTTAAATGACCCCACCAAGCAGAGGGAGGTGTAATATTCAGAACAGTTAGAGTTTATTTTTCTAGGGAAGTCATTGAGGAAGATGCAGTACTGGACACAGGTGTGAAGAAACAGTATTTGAAGATGTCCCAAGGATACCCTGAAAGGAGTAGGCAGCTAGAAAATAAAAAGGCAAGGAAAAAAAGGCCATCGCTGTTAAGTGAGAGGGACCCCTGAACCATAGAAAACTAGAATACAGAAATAAAACCACCACCCCCTTAAAAAACGCTGTACAAAAGTGAAGTAGACTACAAAAGTTGATCTAATATTTTTACTTAATTTTAAGTTCTGTATTAAAAATTAATACATTAACCTCTTATAAAAGTAAGGCACATGCAAAACATGTTGTGCAACTCCTGACTTTCAATATAAACTAACAAGCATTATTTTAATTTGGCATTTCTAAAGAGCCATTTTTCCCCATGCAGGATATGTGGAAGGTTAAGTTTGACATTGCACCAGTTAAATCTAGATTCTGTGCTTTCTGTGCAGAGATGGTCATACAAAATAAAAACCAACTCAAGTACAGATACTGAAGGTGATGACCAACATACAAAATTTAAGAATGTGACATTATATCCATTATAATACATCAATAATCTTGTTCAGTACAGGATGATTTGGCAACTCCAGTTCCTGTAATGCCAGTGTGCAATTCCTAGTTGTCAGTGTCATACGATGCTGAAGACCATGGAAAGATACTGCTCGTAGGACACCTGAATCCAGCCATCTTGATCGGTATCGTAACGTCGGAAGACATCAGTCAACCTCTGGAAAGGGAGGAAAAAAACCCCATACGTTTTTGTACTTCGGGAAGATTCAGACTGCCATGTATTCCCCTTGCCCCCTAGGTTTCTGTAGCTTTATGAACACTTTCTGTTCATCCCCTCTGTAGACGCTTTACAATCTCTATATGCATGAGGTAGCTTTTTGCCATATCTCATGCTTGAGCTGCATAGCAGGTTTGATTCTAAAACGACCTTATGATACAATACCTAAGGCTATCCAGGCACTTCTTTATAGACCAGACAGTTTTTAGTAACTGGCTTTAAAGCGGGGGCAGGGGGGAGCGGGACAGGACACAACGGACAATGCACAATTCTCATCAGACATTTGAGAGAGTCATCTGGAGACAGAATCCAAGCATTTCTCATCTTCCAGCCCAACGTGCTTTTATGTATCAGTAGCATCTGAGCTGTCTGTAAAAGCCCTGAGGTGCCAGGCAGCACAGAGAGAGAGGGGACCAAAATAACTACCAGCACAGTTTCACTAACACTGGCTGAATGACGGTCAACTTCAAAGCCCCCTTTACCAGAGTTTAAGTTTGGAACCAAGTATAATCAGCTTCTATTACACATGACCATAAAAGCACCTGATGTTTCAGCAGACTTACAGCTAGAGACATAAAGGAGAAGAACAAAAGAGACATAAAGGAGAAGAACAAAAGAGATGTATGCAAATAACAGAGAGAGATACTGCTTCTACAGGGCACTCCTTTCTCTTCATGTTGTGTATCGGAAGATGTCTTAAGGCACTGTTGCAATGCTGGCCAGTGACAGAAGAGAAACCCTCTTCCTGTCCTACTAAAACTCAGCTTGTCCACTGCTACGGTTTCTCAACTTTTCCCTAAAGTCTGACATACATTTCAGAAAAGTCAGAGACACTCAGAGAACCCTTAAGCGCTGAGGTGAGGAATCATCCAGTGATTTCTAAACGAATACGCCGGTAAAAGTACAGTTCTCTCTACGTGTATACACATATTCACACATGCATTTCTGTTAACAGAAAGGATTTTTTTCATTTTGTGGTTTTGTTTTTTCATTTGTTTGTTTGTTTTAAAAATCTTTTGCTACCATTGCCCCTACAGGAACAGCAGTGACGAAAGACTGAATAGTTCAGCTGCTAGGTCAAATTCCTTTTAGTCAGAGCATTAAACAGAGAGATACACAAAAACCTCGCAATTAAGACTGCGACAGTTATGGGCACCACAGGACCTGACACACTCCAGTTTTAACACATCCAAGATCCAGAGGAAGTGTATTAAACTAATGGAAAGAGTGTTAAGTGTTTTCCTTTTAAACACTGTGACTATTTTACATTTTTTTGCCCCATAAAAATAAATATTTAACAGGTCAAAAAAATTGTGTCAAATTTACTTGGGATGTGAACAGGTAACAGGTAAAGACCAATAAATGACAATGTTTCTAGCACCTTGTGTACACTTTATCCAAATGGTTTATTTATAAGCAAGTTCTAGATCCAGTATTAAAGTGAAAATCATAAAAGCCTAAGAAAAGGTGATTTTTTTTTTTAATTGACGTTAAAGTACATCTCCTTTCTTACCTGTAAAACAACACAGCACTGAATAAAGTCATCAAAAGCAACTTGTCCTCTTCCTTGTCTGTCAAATTTCCGAATAAGAATATCGTAGAATTGGTCAGACAGTCGGTAACCTTGGAAAAGATAAATGCTTTAAAAGGTTTTAATTGCTGCAGTCCTTCTATAAAAAGAACTAGGCTGTTTAGCAGGCATGTATAGCAAAACTAGAAAACTGTAAGGAGTTACAAGAGACAGGATTTTTCTTTTTGGCAAAATATTTCCACTGCACAACAAAGGTGTTAAACACATGCATTAAAAACCGTGCTTAATAGTAATTATAGACAGAGTCACAGTAAACATAATTACTGATTAAACTGACTGGTTGGTTGAGGGATCGGCTTAGGGCTGCAGCTCAAGTTTAGTATAAATGAAATCAATTGAATAGAAGTTCTTCTGCTGTCAGAACGTTACTGTAGCATAGACAACTGGCTTCCTTTTACACAGCAGAAAGCTCTTATCAAGTACCTCTAAGTTCAGACATTTACCTGAAGTCTGGGTAATGCTCTCAGAGCAGCCCATAGAGCAGACAGAAAACATTCCACACATGTACTGATGCATCCAGTTTCCTTTTTTTTTTGCCCCCCACAAAAGGAAATAGCTTAAGCAGCAGTGCTTGTGGCATGGATATCTTTAAGAGGTACCTTATACCTGAAAGGGTGACTGCGTTTCACCTGTGTCATTTTTAGTCACATTTGTCAGAGCAGTTACAGCCCCACCAATAAGCAGCTCATTTGATGACATAACCCAGTCATAAAAACTGTAATTACAAATGAATTACCAAAACCTGTTAGTGCTTGCTTTAGTTCATTTTTGTCAATCATTCCAGAATTGTCTCTGTCATACGTTCTAAAGACATTCTGCCAGTCTGAGATGTACTTCCAGACTCCTGTGAATTCATTGAAGTTCACACCACCTTTGTTTTCTCTGTCAAACATGCCTGAAATAAAAAATACGAAACACATATAAAACCTTAATTGTAATACTCCTCAGTAAGATCTACTAATATTTTAAGAAGGCAGCAAGAGCACTTTGCAGAAAGTACTGAAGACAGAAATTGCTAAAATGCAAGTGACATTTTGGAAAGTTCTGCCAAAAAACCCCAAGCAGTCATCCACTGAAGGAAGAAGAGATAAACCAAGATAAAATAGGACCAGAATGAATCACGGAATGTTTATTTTTCCTGGATTTTCATCTCCTGTTTGAAAATATTCAGGGCTTGACTGATCATCCTGCGGCAAAAAGGGTGGGGTGGGGGCAGGGTGGGTGTTCTTTTCTAAGGACACAGGGAAAAGTCTATGGACTGCCAGAAGTGCTGGGATACTCAACTGCATTTGACTCGGCGACACTGCCACCTATACAAACAGCATGTCGCACAGCAACAGGACTCTGCTGCTGAATACTTATTAAAAACAATGCAAAAAATTCAGTCCTTGGATTTATGAACTGTATGATGGAAAAGATTTTTCATGCTCGAGTTTTTATCCTTCTGTTCAACCACCATCACCTTCCACATTTCTGGCAATTGTTTTAGGACACTAAAGAATTCGAACATTGTAAAGCTGCCGTTTGGTCTTTTTTGCGCAGAATGTAGAATTAAAATGCAAGACAGGAAAAACTAGTTACGAAGACAAGCTATGTAATATCTTTCTTTAAGCTGATGATTTCCCTACGCAAAAGTTACATTTACTATCTACTCAGTTGTATAGTAACATTTTCTCAGACTACTTCGACAACTGCATGTGTGTGCACACAAAGGGCATTCCTGTATTACTCGAAAGGGAAAACATTCAAGTTTAACCTACTACTGCTGGGTGCTCTGGAGAAAAAAAAAAAACCAAACAGTGCAGCAACTGACAGCAGTCACAATCATCTGAACAAATCACAAAACACTATCTTGACTATTTCACATCACAGCTACACTCACCAAGAATTGACCTCACTGTTGCTGGATTAAATGGAGTCCACGTGCCTGAAACAGAAAGAATTACTTAGTTCCTCAATACTAGGTAACATTTTAAAGAAAAAATGCAACCAACAAACCAAGAAAAAAAATCAGGTAAGAACTTAAACAGTGACTTCAGAGATAGATGACATGGGGCTAGCATATTATAAAATAAGGCTGCTTTGAAGTAATTATGTTCTTGACCATTCAGAGATTACTTCAGAGCAATGCTTTACAGATACTACACAGAAACAAACATTCTTCAGGCTGCACCAAAAAAACTACATAAAAAAACAAAAGCCCAAAGCATTGGAAGAACTAACATTTTTTTTTCATCCCAGGTAGTCACGAGGTATTGGATAAAAGGCAAGATCAAAACTGAAGTCCCCCTTTTTCTACTGATGGGAGAAGAAGAATTTTAACTCAAACAAGGTCTCATACCTATTCCTCAGTAAAAACCCATCTGCTTAGTTCCTATTTTACAGGTGGCCTACTCCAGGACATTTAGTTTCTGACGAGTGAAAAGAGAAGGCTCCTAACATGGCGTAACCACACAGTGCAATTTACAGTTGAGTTTCGTATAAATCCCACCTCCACTCCTAAATCAATGAACTGTTAGTTTAAATTAGCATTTTCAGACCAAGAAATGTTCCTGCTTTAAAAGGGCCTGAGCAGTACTCATCTGAAGAGCTTTGTACTTCTCTGAATATTTAGAGGCTAGTCACTTTGGAGTAGTTTTCACTTGGTTGGGGACATTCCAGAGTGCTAGAAAGCATTAAGTTTTAAATTAAGAGAAAAACTATGCCTCAACTAGAATTTCACCATCACTTCTCTAGAGAGCCAGTGAAGGAACCAGGAAGACCAAGAAGCATACATTAACTTAACTGTGGTTGAGTGCAGGGACCACAAAAGAACCAGTAAGGCTAGGGGTACCGTAGAGGCACCGGCAACGATGCAGTTAGCTGACCACAAATACCTAATAGAAAGGCTGTGTTGGGATTAAGCAGGCTTTGTGAAGGCATAGCTGCTTTGCTGGATCAAGCTGCAGTGGGGTAAGCAGCGCTTATACCAGTGCCGAATTTCTCCCACAGAAGGTAAACTCTATCAGTGCAAGTCTACAGATCCAGCAAAGGGGAAAAACCCTATACTGTAGGCAGGGCATATGACTATTGGCACATAAATAGAAACAAGCAGAGAAAAAGGAGAGTGAATATGGCTCTGAAAATGCTTAAGCAGTATTTTAGACAGAGAACATCAGTACCTTAGAGTTGTATGTCTCCTGACAAAAATGAAAAATAATGGAATTATTAATAGGGTGCCAGCATTTAACTGAGCAGAATAGAGGAAAAAGGGAAAACTCAGTTTGAAAGTTATTTCATGTTAAAATTTTCAAGCGACTCATATAAGTGAAACCAGAGCAGCTCCAGTGCTGAAAAACTGTACTGATTTCAGCCTGTTCCAATAAACAGTGACAGACTCTTCCTTCCTCCTCCCCTGACTCTACTATTAACTTGACATGGCACCACAGACAAAAAAAACAAGGAGGAAGCATAGGATTTTATTGTGCAAACAACATATAAAGTGGTGATCCGTCCCTCCCAGGTAAGTAGACTGTTATTTGCATAAATGTGACATCTTGAAAAGCTGAATGTCAAAAACACATTGAACTTCAAATTTTAATGAGCACTATGCAGACTTTAAAAAATGTTTTAGAAATAAACGCATAACATTCTTTTAGCCCGTGTTAGATTGCAGGACAGCTACACACAACCATCCACTAGAGGACATATTTTGAAAAGAATATAGTGAATTGTTAGTGACTTTGATGTACAAGATCTAGAATCTCTCAGAAGGAAGGAAGCTTACAGTTCTGTAAATATTTTGTCTAATAGTGAATTCACTTGGTGGGGATTCTTCATAACTGCAAAGCACTGAAACTGCTACTCTACACTGTAAATAAGGAAAGAAAAGAGTTCAGATAGTCATCACTGCCTATTACCCTTAAATTCAATCAGATGAGAAGATATTTAAAATATATGAAGTTTAAAGCGGCAGGTAAAGCCAGGTTCTCACAGTTATAAACAGCACTGTAATCTTAAATTAAAACAGTGGCTTAGTTTAACTTAGCTTTTGCTGAAGTTTTTATTCAAAATAGTATTTTAGTTATGGATCATGTCTGGCAGCTACAATATATTGCTTTTAATTTATCAGACATATTATTAAGCAAATATTCTAACTAAAGCCTAGTTACAAGACCACGTTTTTACCAACTAGAGCCATTCAAATTTATTTCAAGCCAGGTAGTTAATGACAAAAAGGAGCCTTTCAGTCTGTGTGCACTGCGGCTCGCAACATCAGTTTAAGCCCTTCTCAGTCACAAAGCACAGGAAGGATGAAGGAATTAAACCTTGGAAGAAGGGGAACTTGATATGGACTCAAAGGTGCACAAACAGCTTAAATATGCACATTTTCAGATTTCTCAGTGGGAAAAAAAACAATCACAAACTACAACTCTACCAACGCTAGGTCACCAGAGGAAAGTAAAAATAGGCTACTGGAAAAGTTTTTAATTTTAGTTTTTATTTTGCTTCCATGAGTTATTTGACCATACCCTAGTTATCCTTTAACCATTATGACAGGGAACTGACAGACTCCTAGAAAGTTTTAATACTAGATCTAGAGTGCATCTTTCTACTTTATTAGGAAAAAAACCCCAAACATGCCTCATTTGGAAAAAAAAATTAAATTACCATCTTCAACTGGTGCACCACACTGTATGAAAATATTTTATGTGCAGTAAAAAGGCTGGTTGTAAACATCTGATCTTTGTCCAGGTTATACACTGACCCTGGTTAAAAAACAAAGGTTCAGTAGTGATGAGCGAGGAATATATAAGTCACCACTTATGTTTTCTAGGAAGCAGAGGTGGAAAAAATAAAGGGATGTGCATGCTTTCATTCCCCAGAATACAAATCAGTAATGCTGACAATAGGTACTCAGTTTATAATGCATTATTACTAACATGCACCAAACCCAGAAAACTTTCCTTGAAAGAAAAAAACGCCCCACCCCAAAGTAACAATGGGCTCAGAAAAAAAAAAACAAAAAACCAAAAAACAAACCCAAACCAAAACTAAATGAATAAAATAAAATCAGGGGGATTATCCACTTTTTTCCTCCCTTCAGCCTTTTGCTGTGGATTAAATAGTATTAATCGGTGGTAGGAACATCCCCCTCAGCCCAGTCAAAGAAATTCTGGAATTAAGTAACCAGTCTAACATGAAATTTAGCATTAGGTTTACAATGAACTACCTCACTGCTCATTTACAGACTTACCATTGGATAGTGCCTGCTGAAGTTCATTATCAGATATTATTCCACTCCTGTCCTTATCGACCCTGGGGGGTTGAGGGGAGAGGGGAGAAGAAAAAAAAAAAATGGTAAGCTTTAAATGCCTGAAATTAACAGGTTCAACTTACAATAGACTTCAACATTCTGGTTCTTATTCACCAAATAAGATTAATCTTTTCCTGCAAAGTCACTAATTGCATTTTACTTGGTAAACCATTCACAGTTACTGCAAATTAAACGCTTCATTCAAACTGATGAGACATTCTGGGACATGATAAAAGCTACAAAGAAAACTGCAAGACTTGCTTATGAGTGAAGAGACACACATGAGCAATGAAACAGTCTGAGCATAATCCACACAATAGAGTATTTTTATGTATTTATTTATTTTTAAAAGAAGAGCACACCATGCTGGTTAAATCCACAAAATGCCTATGTCACAATACAGAGCTGTTTGGCACCCCCAGTGCCGCTCAGTAAGATGTTGGCAATGTAGAGAAAGCCACTAACGCAACCAGTGCCAAGTACTGAAGGGATCTACAAGGAATCCAACCGCAGGGCCTTGACCCCTTTCAAAAGGGTCCAGGAAATGAAAAAGCACAGGCAGGTGCCAGCTTCCTTTGAGCCTTGTCTATTGTCTCAGAGAATGAAGTTCTGTCGCCAAATTAAAAAACTAAGTAATTTCTGCCCAAATAAAGCAGGATCATGCCTTCTTTAGAAGGGTAACTGAAAGTGGTGATGACTTCCTCTCGGTTTTTAGAAGGACCTTCCCCTTGACACTGACCGTTTTTGTTTCCCCTTAGTTACCACCATTCCAAAGCAGAGTCCTGCTCAGTTGATCCCTCTGGAGAAGCTGTTTTTTCTTCCTTTAATCCTTGTTGTCTTTTTCTAAACCTTTTCAGTTCATTCTACTAAATTCCTTACCCATCTCAAAAATTACATAAACTGCATAAAGTATTCAAATTACAAGCATAATTTACATAATTATAATAACAAGATATTCCCCTTTTTTATTCTCTTTTTCAGTATTCCTGATGTTTTTTATCTTTTATGAGCTGCTACTAAGTGCTAAGCTGATATTTCCATGAAAATGTGTTATGACCTACTTATCTTGCTCCTAAGCACCATCAGTCAGCTTAGAGCACACTCATTTTACATACAAAATGATGCAAAGTTAAAATGGGTCTTCCTTATGGACATCAGGTATCTACTCTGGATTTCATCTCACCATAATACAGTGAACATCATCCGGCCATGACAGGGTCATATGACCCAGTCATTCAGGACCGTAAGGTGCTCCTGCAAGTCTTCATCGGCCTCACTTACCCCAGCAATCAGTTAGTGTAACCGGCAAACTTCATCTGACCATCCAGCCTCTTTTCCCCCAGTTAGTTGCTCCTGAACATATTGAATTAAGCTCCCAGAACAGCTCCATCTGTCATTGTGGCAGATAACCACATGCTCTTCTTTTTAGTAAGCTATTTTTCCACCAAAGGACCTTCCCTTTCATTCTACATATACTGGATTTCTTCAAAGGCCTTTGATACTTCCGTATGTTAGGCGTCTCTTTCGAAACTATACAGATGATATCAACTGCACCAATTCCAGCCATATCTGTGCCCAAACCTTATCAAGCATATTCCAAGACCTAGAGAGTAGCCTGCCAGACAGGAATACTTTCAACAAAAGCCATGCAACTCTCCTTACTAGTTACGTTATTTAAAATGGCTTCTATTGGTTTGGCTGGTGCAGAAGTCAAATTGTTGATCTGTTTCTTTCTGGATCCTTTAAAAAGAGAAACAGCATTGTGCATACCTCCTCCAATGAAGGAGGATGAAGTGGTTTTACAGAAGGCTGGGTAGGTAAGCTGCCACATTCCTGAGTCACCCATGAGTTACTAAGTAAATACTAGCCAGTTTTAGCAACTTATTACTGTCTGTCTACTCCTTAACCTCTTCTTGCTGTCACTTGAGTCAAGATAGAGCCTCTGACGTATCTCCCATAAAAATGGATGCAACGTAGGAACCTCCCCAGTTCCCTCACCATGGCACAAACATGAGAACTCCTTTAGCTTCATTACTACAACGGTCTCGACAGTGCACTTTTTTTTAACACGGGCCTGCTATCTCCCTTGTAGGTTCCTGCTCCAGGTGTGTTCAAGAGAATATTTGTTGTTAATTTTTAAGTTTCCCGTTAAGCATTTATCAGATTCCTTTTTACAAGCCTTCCCGTACTGCTACATTGATCCTCCAGACTTTACAACCCTTTCCGGATTCTCAGGTCAAAAATTACTTCAGCGTTTTCAAGGTTACCTTCTGGCTTCCATTAATCCCCTTCCCTTCCTCTAAAAGGCAGCCACACTTATTCCTTCTCAAGCCTTTCTGAAAACTCACCCTCAGATTCCTCCTCCTCACAGGGACAGAGCCGCGATGCTCAGCCGCCCTGCAAGACCCCAGTGCAGCCCAAGCAGAAAACCCTGTCTGGGACGCCGAAGACCGGTGACAGGCTCCCCGTAGCAGCTGACCGTTTCCGGGCGCCGCCCAACGCCCGATCCCTCCCGGTGCCCCCTCAGGCAGCGGCAGCCCCGGGAGGGCCCAGCGCGGCCCGCCCGGCAGGACTCGGCAGCGCGGCCCAGGAACGACGAGGGTGGCGGCGGGCCAGGCCCGGCGCCGCGGGGAGGGGGTGCCTCTGCCCAGCAAGGTCCGGCGACCGGCAGGGGGGAGCCCCCCTCAGCCCCCTCCCCGTGGCCGTTAGGGCGGCACGCCACGCGGGTCGCCCGTGGGGGATAAGGGGTGGGGGCGGGGCGCGGCGGCCTCACCTCTGGAAGACGTTCCACAGGAAGGTGGGGTCGGGCAGCGCGGCGCCGCCGCCGTTGGGCCTGTACTGATACCCCGCCGCCATGGCCCCTCCGCGGAGCCGCCGGGCAGCTCGAGCCTTCCTCCCCGCGCTTCCGGCACGGGCCGCCTGACGCAGCGCCGCCGGTGACGTCGACCAGCCGAGCAGGCGCAGGGGCCCCGCCCCGGGGAATCCCGGAAGGAGCCGCGGCACCGCCCGCCCGTTGCCGCGGCGACGGCTGCGGGGCGGGAGCGGGCGGCGCGGGGCCGGGCCGTACCGCCCCGGGCCCGGTAAGGGCGAGGCGAGTCTTTCCCCCCGCGTTAGCCGGCGCGATGGGTGGTTATCCCGACTTTCTCCGCTGGCACCGAGCCTTCAGCGGCTCCCGAGGCGGGCTCTGCGGGATCCGGTACCGGCGCTGCCCAGCCCGGGCAGCCCCTGGGGATGCCCGACAGAGGGCGGGGCAGCGGCTGCCGGGGTAACGGGCGGAGCCCGAGGTAACGGTCCGGCGGAGAGCGCGCTGCGCCCGCTGCGCAGGGCCGGCGGCGGCGGCTTAGGCTTCCGCGGAGCAGGCAGGACCCGGGGATCCGGGTTAGCGGCACTGGCCCCCACCAGCCCTCTTCTACCGCGAGGGTTTCTGCACGGGCAGGAGCCGTCCCAGTGACCGTTCCCTGGCAGGCAGGGAGAGACTCCGGGGCCCGCACTCCCGGGAGGCCGTTTGCCGTGGCAGGGAAATAGCGGACGTTCAGCATGCAAGAGATACGGTATTACTGCTGCGGAGGAAGAAGGGGGGTACAGGGAGGAACAAAGCTCGATGAATGTGTTCCCTTGGACAAACGGAAGATCAAAAGCATACAGGATAAAAATTTCGGGTACGGCCCAGAAACCACAGGATTGAAATTGAAGTACGAGCCAAATTAGTTATCATATCAAAAATTCTTAACTGAACACAACCCTCCAGAAATCAGCCTAATTCCCCTCCCCCTCACTGCAATTTCTGGGCACAGTGTAAGGTCCCACGGGACCCAGAGTGCCTCCAGGCTTGGCTAAAACTCCTCAGGTAGAACCTGGTGCTCTACTGAACCACCCTCGTTCTTTAGCATGCTCCCTTGTCAATGAAAAAAAGCCATGGCCTTTGTTTTATCTGTTTGTACTGCTGACATTGCCTGCATCTCTTCTGCGGTCAGGAGTCATGAGCAAGAGGGGTCAAATGGCATAAGGTCTGGGTGTTGACAGGCCAAACAAGTTACTGCACAAACTCCAGCACATTCATTAGAACCAAGCAGACTGGAGTCTTCCTCATACTTCATCTCTGACAACTCTGGATAATGCCTTCATTGTGTCCTTCATCAAGTATTTTTAAATCCACAATTTTCTAGTAATATTTTATAATTAAAACAGATAATAGTGAAAATTAACTTTAAGCATTAATCTGAAAATACTGTGGGCATAACAACCACTATCTTGTGTTTTCAGAAAACTGTTAAATCCCAAGTTTATTCACACTTCAAACAAAACAAAACAAAAAAGATCTAAATCTACTGTAAATCTATAAGGATGCAAAGAATACATAGCTGAAGGTAGCAATAGTTTAACATTTTATTAAACTGGTGGTGCTTTATGTGCTGTTTTTAGTGAATCATTAAAAAAAAATTGTACCTTAGATTTCTTTATTCACCCTATAATCAAATTGCACAGTAGCAATTTTGGTCAGTCCTTTAGTCAGGAAACTGATGTCATACTTAAGTTTTCTGCAATAAACTATTTTACACAAAAGTAAGTACATACACAAAATATAATGTGAAAGTGATTGAGAATGTTAATATACGCTCAATGCAGTGCCATATAAAGACAGTTCTAAAGGACTCTGCTTAGGTATTGTAAGCTACGTATGTTAGCATATCCAGCACTAATACAGCTCTGTTGTTTTGGGGATAAATATCTTTATACGGCATTGCAGTGCACAGTGCAAACATACTCCACGAGAAAAATGTATTTGCTGACAGCAAAAATGGCTGTAACAAATGGGTCAGTAAAAAGCCACCTGGCCATTAGAAGCTTCATTCTTCAAACGTGACTTTTACATCCACCTTCTTTCAGAAATCTGATTACATTTTCCCACATCCAAGTCTTTAGAAAGAAACATGCCTAGCAAGTATCAGCATATACTGAACTTTACTTGAAACAGCACTGCCAAATTTGCCCTCAAATATTTCAAACCTGTTGATCACAGACCAGTAATGACACACAGAGTTGTCAGTTACTTGAGAAGTTTTGGCACAGTTAGAGTAGGAACTGTAATTTCTTTAAAAATTGGCACATAGTTCGGATTCGGTTGGCTTGGACCTTGATCCAAAGTCTCAATGATAGTCTGCTTCATATCTCTGCTGGCATCACCTCTCACGGTCAGCAAAGCTGCAATATGGTCATCCCTGTCAAAGGAAGATGGTAAAACTGGCATTAGTAGGAAACTTTGCACACATAAGAACTTGTCAGAAACATCACTTCGTTGGCAATCCTTTCACTCAATTTCAGCATGGACTTTAATTCTTAATCAGATCTCTAGTCACTCAGAACTGGCTTTTCCAGCTCAATGTAAAGCACTGTTTTGGCTGCTCTGAGGACTCAAACATATTTTATCCTACGAAAACACAGAATAGAAGTATTTTCATTATTCCTTTGCTGTACCACTGAGTACTTAAGTACATGTACCTCCTAGTCTAGGTCACACACATTTTATGTTAGCATTATTTTTCATAAGAAAGTGGCTACATTCTAAAATATGAAAAACATGAACACATTTACACATTGTTTAAAAATTTGTGCAAGATTACCAAGAAACCGTGATGTTATCTGTATTTTAACTTTGAGGGAAAAGAGAATTACCTGATATCAGGGTATTTACTGACTAAAGTTGAAACTTCCAGATAGAGCAGTGAAGGATCAGTTAGCTTGATAACCTCTGCGATGGCTTCAATGATGTCACAGAGTCCTTCAGTGTCCTCTCCAGAGCCCTATAAGATGAAAGGTAAAAAACAAACATCCCCAAAAGAAAAGCAATCCCCCCAAATATCTACAAAAAAATCCTTTAATCAGCATTTGTCTGACAGTGCTGCTGAATTCCCCAAACAACTGAATTTTCAGGCATTAAGAAAACAAGTATTTGTGAATCATCACCATAAGCCTTTTCCTTCTTTCCCTGTTCTTCTTCATCCACATACCCTCAGAATATCAGTAAAGGCAGTCATGGCTTACAAACAATGTGTTGTATTTATCTACATGGTGATGCCTTCTAGTCTTTAACTTTTGCTAACTTGCCAGCACAAATATTAGGAATAACAGATGTGAAAGCCAGCTCTCTTCTGAAACATTGCTTAAAAACCAGCCCTGCATTAGCTTTCTTCTTGTCATCTAGCCACCAAGGCAGCTTTCAACAGCTGATCAACCAGATTGTAATAACTATTTAATCTCTGGACTATTTTAGTGCTCTTAGTTCCAGGTCATCTGGTCCTCCCAACCTGGTATTGTTCATTTCATTTATTCCATAACCTCTTCTATCAATGCCTTCATCTGAAACAGATCTTACACAGAATCCCACATAACAAAGGGCTCTGATGCAGGAGTTGCCCCAACATCTTCCATAGTAAGCAGAGATGAATGCTGCTCCTCCCCCACCCCCCCAGTTTTTCAGGATTTATTTTTCTCTGCATTCTTTTTGCATTTTGTCATCTGTTGGCCCTAGGAGCTTTCTGTCAGATTCCTGCTCCTTATGCAGTTAAAAAAAGGTTTAGTATTCATTTTGGGCCTATCTTGTACATTGTTTCTCAAATACCTTTTTGGGCCTGTCTTTTCTATTCTACTGCACTTTAAATGGGGTCAACATACTTGTCTTGTTGATTCTAAATGAATACACTGCGTGCTACTTAGGTAAGAAGTAACTGCATCTGTTTGATGCAGTATCACCCTTTCTTCCAGCCCAATTATTTTTTTTTTTTTAAACAAACAACTGCTTTTTTCTTTCACTTACTACTATGAATTCAGGATAACTATCTCTATGAGGCCATTCCAATATTTAGCTGCAGAGAGCTGTATAAACAGAAAGCAGTAGAAACTGGTGCTCAGGAACTTCAGGAACCAGCCTGTGTGTGTTCAGAAACTCTGTCTCTGCTGTCACCTGTCATCCTTGATATTCACAAGGCACCCAACATTTTGGGGACATGGAGGTTGAACTCTAGGCATTTTCCCCAAGCAGTAAACATGTGTGTTTTATTCTAAATTACCGGGTTAAGAGCATTACCCAAAGCAAATACTTACAGCTGCAAGCTTCTTAAACAGAAATCTGAACTGTTCTGCTTCTTTGATCATTCTTTCTGCACCCTCTTTTCTCTCTTCTGCATTCTTGAAAGATATACGTTTTAACATGATTGCTCTGATGTATTCCACAACCACCCTCCGGTGGGCCTCAATAGTCATTGTCTGAAAGAAAAGAAAAAGGGGGTGGATTATGCCAGTGATACCTGCAGACATAGCCATTATTTTTAGCCTCTGAACAACTATTAGGCTTTGAAATGTGTATTTGTGCTTAATCACCAGTAAACAGTTTTTGCTAATGCTACACATTTTGAGTGGCTTTATTTTCACAATACTAACAGAAACGAAAATCTGTCCTTCCCTAATGAAAAGGATGTGCCAATTATGAGAAACAACAAAACCAAGATATCTCTAATGACATGTCTGAATTATTTCTGAGGAGCACCATACAGAAGAACAAACATGAAATAATTATGATGATCTTTATAACAGACCGGTGTTTGGCCTTGCAGCCTTGCTTTTTGCATCTGGTTAAGGAATGACCAGCCATCACAGAGGCTTCTGCTGAAGAACTACAGTACCTTGCACAAAGCCTTGCAAATCCTGCCTACATTATCTGCTCTGGGTCAAGTCTGGTAAGAAGCCTGGAAAGCCAGCAGCAATCACCTTCTCAGATCTTCCTTGACTGATTTGCTGTTCTGCACTTGTCTTTTTATAGGAAATAGCTACTGGTGACTAAGTGAAGCATCTGGTAGTGGTGCAAGAATAATGCTGAGGTTTGGAAATAAAGAACAAAACAAAAAACCCAAAACCTCTACATGTTTTTTCAACTCTAATGTAAGGAGAGTACTTAAATCCCAGAAGTCCTCAGGTAATTGTTTTTTCCCCCTAAGCATGATGGTAGAGTTACGTATGATTAAGAAAAAGCCTGCATAACAGGCAGTCACAAACTTTTTATTGTATTTTATTAGTGTGTATCAAGCTTTAGTTTCAATCAATACATTCTTCAGTCAAAATTTTGGAGAAAGGTTTCAAGAAAGAGAGAAAAGAAAAAAAAAGAAAAAAAAAAGAGTGAAAACAACAGATTGCAAAGTATTGGAAGTCACAGCCCTCATCCGGGTTACAGAAAATATGATTTTAAGTCCTGCCGTCAAGACGGTGCAGAAATACCGGAGTTTACTGGTTGTTCAGGGATGGCTTCTCTTCCATTGGTGGAACTGATGCGAATTACACAGAGGAAAATTAACTGCACAGAATAGACCGTGGGAGACTGATATATATGCCCCATTACTGAAAAGTAAGTGAAGGAGAACAGCTCTACTACAACTGAGAAAAAGAACACTCAAGAAGAGTCAACAGTGTGATGACAGAGCATTCACTTCACACACGAGGAAATCAGCAAAGCAGAATGACTGTAAGATCCAGATACTGCCCTGTTCCAGAACAGCATCCTTCCCCTTGGGCTATAGTCTTTTTGCAGGTGCCTGGTTCGTGTAGCTTTTAAAAGTTGGATTTTCAAAACAGGGTTAACCAAGAATATGTTAAAACCAGAAAAAAAAGCCCATCCCAAACCAGGGAAACAAAAGCGTGTCCCAACCAGTGCTAGAACACACGGTGTCTTGTGGGTGAGATTTTTTGGTGCTGGGAGATAGGGGAATAGCAGGTATGACGAACACCACAAAATGTGTTTCTCATCTTCTTCCCTGTAAAGTGGCAATAAATGCTACATGATGAAACACATGATTGCAGAGATTGGTATTAACACGTAAAAAACCCCACTCATGCCAAGCACTATTACCTCACAGTAACAAACCAAATCCAGAAAAGAAAGTTGTTCCTTCTTTTGTGTACTTTTTCTGGACTGAAAATGCATATTATTCATTTATATAATAAGGCCTCTGGGATCTGCAAATATGGAAGGTTAAGAGCTCATCAGAGGAACTTTGAGCAGTCCCCTCTATCTCTTTAAGAGTTAAGGTAAGAAAGAGTGTCTGATTTTGAGACTGCCTTTCAAGCACTTCTACTTAGTATGGGTTTGTTCAAAGACTTCACCTAAATCCTGATCTTGCTAGCTTTAAATATTTCCTAAATCTTAGGGAATCATTTAAGACATGCTATCTTAACTACACAAAACTGACTTTAATTCAATAAAAGATAAAAGCAAGTACAATAATGCTAAAGACTAAAGGATAATACAGAAATACAGATATCCTTTGATGGACCACAGGAAAAAAGAAAAAGATGACCTAACCTAGCACCTTATGCTGCTGTAACAGCACTTTAACCTTGACTTATGCATTTGTTAAACCTTATGGCACCCATTTAACTATGCCTCATCACACACATTAAAACCAGGAATTACAGAACGTGCATTTATAAAAAAAAGTAATTACAGACCAGCAAAACTAGGTTCAGAAGAACTAATTTTATCTGACTGCAAACTTCTGAGAAGTAGAAGAAAAGTACAAGCTGGTAAGAATACAATTTAGTAACATGCCAATACATTTTCTGGACTAAATCCTGCAACTCTGATCTGTCTTTGACAGTATTTTATGGTTGTGAACAAAAAAGATGAGAGAGAAATATTAATTTGGACTTCTGCAATATGATTATGAATATTTTTTCCTTTCCAGTGATGAACCAATTCAAATTTCTGTATTCCAATTCTGAATTCCATTCAGTGTTCAGAAATTCCAAACCAACATGATATTCAGACTACAGTAGCAAAGTATCATAGAATATTTTGCACCTACCTTTTTATAAGGCTTTTTTATTCTTGCAAAGTCATTGAAATAATCCTCTACAGTGACACAGATAGTCCCCACTGCATTAGACCCCATCAACCACTTCTTTGTCATCAGCTCATTGAGATGTGGCTGAGAAGGTAACAAACAATTGAAAAGAACAAATGTTTGACTCTTTCATCATATCAGTGCAGTTACAAAAAAATAGGAGACAATTTTGGTGTCATGCATTTCTAAACCACTCTCCTCCAAAAGGAATAAGCAGTTACTGTGAGTGAGTGATGTGATCAGTCGTAGGAATGACAGTTGCACAGAGCACTACCCTGACATACGCAATCGCGCTAACCTGAGCATTTGTTTCTCTAAAATCCTTTATGACGTTCTCTATTTAAATGTCTATGCTAAATAAAAAAATTAAGGTCCAAGGACAAAATTGGTGTAAGAGCTGATGATTCCCATTTTGAATATGAGGCACTTTTAAACTGTTGTGATAGTGCAACATCATGCTTGATTCCTTGAACTGCTACTGGCTACTCAGTTGTTCCTCTTTGATGGCCCCACAAAATTCCTGTGCCTATACCAAACTTGGTAGCCTGTACACTTTACTCCTTTCCCAGAACTCCACAATACATAATTCCAGTATTCTCTACATCTACATACCCATCTTGCTTTGTTCTCCAAGGAGGAAAAATTCTTTACGTATTAGAGCACAGCATTTTGTAAATTATAATAGTGACATGAAGCTTGAGGTTAATGAATTTCAAAGAATGGTCATTGGAGTAGATGGGAGTGTCATTCTCATAATCAGTGAGCCTAGTTAATGAGAAATAAAGGTTTTGCTTAAGAGCTCCAAATCTAAAATAAACACTGCTCCCACATCTCTCAATGTGAATCATTCAAGATGTTTACATTAGTTCAAAACACTATTACAAATCTAGCAAGTCTCAGAGCATCTTTATTCACTCCTGCCATTTCTCTAATTTCCCTGCCTCCCTGCACATACTTCCAACTTCTTTTTCATAATAAAAAGAATTAATTTTTTTTTCCTGAGGGATTCGATACAAGACGCTAGAATTGGAAATTAATCAGTCAGAACGGGCTCCCCTTTAGAGTCAATTAACTATCTTAATTATAGGTGTACTGCACCTATACAAAGATGATAACTTAATATCAGCAGTAGTTTCTCAAATAATTCTTAAAACTCAACTACGTAAATATAAGACTAAATACAATCTGCTAGAAAATATTCACTATATACAAAGCACCTGCCTGAAGTCATCCTGTGAAATATAATTAAGCAATATAATTTCAGTCTTACAGGCAAGCTATACCAGTGAAGAACAATACTGACACTTACTGGCATTTTGCTAGCACACCACATACAAAATATGTTTAGCAATCAAAAGGCTTCATAACTACTTCATTCCTGAATTATTTTTCCGTATAAAATAATATTTGTGTTTTTTTGGAGGGGAAAAAAAAAAAAAAAAAAGAGTTCGAACCTCTAAATCCATGAAGACTTCATCTAGCAGGCTAGAGCATCCTTCTTTGGCAATGACGTCTAAAGTTGCATCCATGCTTGTATGACTGCTTAACAACGTGTCTTCCATTTCAATTTTCAAATATTTTCTTTTCAGACTGATTATAGATTCTCTGTGACAAATAACAATGCTTTTCATCATCCACTGATGCACAATTGCATTGCTACTAAATTTTTGGAGTGCATACATAGAAAGAGACATACTAGACAGTCCTGTTTTCTGCTGCTTGCTTTGGAAGCCTTAATTTACTCTCCAGAATGATTTTAGAGTGATCAACCTAGACTACTTGTATGTTGGTAGCAAACTACTGCTGATTTATAGACTTGAGAATGGCAGCAGATATAGACGAACATGGGTTGGATTGCTGAACACCGAAATAGGAGCAGTGAGGGTTTCTTTCTCCTGTTTTGATATTCTTAATAGAGCATGCCCTACCTTTACTTTTTTCCAGTTTAGTTCACCTTGATCACACTGCTTGAAGGTAAACTGCGTGAGATCAAATGTAAGAGAAGATGTCAGGCCCCAGACAAACAATGTAAAACTACTTTTTCAAATTCAGAAAGTTGAAGATAAATTTTTATTTGGCAATGAAATTCTTGGAATAGCAAGTGGATTTTCACCTGTGAGGGGCAATGGCTTCGCTTGCCAAAGGCAAGAGCAATCACAGTATCTGCCTCTTAAAACAGTAATATATTTAAATCTGTTGTCTTCTCTTAGTCAGCTAAACTATCTTCACTGAAACCTTCTTTGTATAGGAAAGAAGGTGAGATGCACAGGGATCTGGACAGGCTGGATTGAGGGCGGAGGTCAACTGTATGAGGCTTAGTAAGGCCAAGTGCCAGGTTCTGCACTTGGGTCACAACAACCCCATGCAATGCTACAGGCTTAGGGAGGAGCAGCTGGAGAGCTGCCCAGCGGAAAGGGAGCTGGGGGTGCTGGTTGGCAGCCGGCTGAATATGAGCCGGCAGCGTGCCCAGGTGGCCAAGAAGGCCAACAGCATCCTGGCTTGTATCAGAAATAGTGTGGCCAGCAGGAGTAGAGAAATGATTGTGCCCCTGTACTCGGCACTGGTGAGGCCGCACCTCGAATACTGTGTTCAGTTTTGGGCCCCTCACTACAAGAAGGATGCTGAGGTGCTGGAGTGTGTCCAGAGAAGGGCAACGAAGCTGGTGAGGGGTCTGGAGCACAAGTCTTATGAGGAGCGGCTGAGAGAACTGGGGTTGTTCAGTCTGGAGAAGGGGAGGCTGAGGGGAGACCTTATCGCTCTCTACAGCTACCTGAAAGGGGGTTGTGGCGACGAGGGTGTTGGTCACTTCTCCCAAGTAACAGGTGATAGGATGAGAGGAAATGGCCTCAAGTTGCACCAGGGGAGGTTTAGATTGGATATTAGGAAAAATTTCTTCACCGGAGAGTGGTCAAGCATTGGAACAGGCTGCCCAGGGAGGTGGTGGAGTCACCATCACTGGAAGTATTCAAAGAACGTGTGGATATGGCACTGCAGGACATGGTTTAGGGGACATGGTGGTGTTGGGTTAATGGTTGGACTTGATCTCGAAGGTCCTTTCCAACCTTAATGATTCTGTGATTCTGTAAATTTGTAGTATTACAAATGAAATATCAGCACCTATTTTTCTCACAATACTGCAAGAACATGCAGACTTACTTAAAAGTTTGACAGTTGTTGATAACTGCGATCATGTATTGAACATAGCATTGAGGATACTGACGATTTTTAAGATGTTCTTCTTTATAAAACTGTGCTTCATCTTTGTACCTGCAACACACAGAAGGAATAGCATTACACAGACGGAAGTCTGTAATAACTTAAGTGCACCTGTAGGACCAAATGCTCCATAAGGGCCTGTCAGGTATTTAGAAGTATTTTATAAAGGGCTTGTTGCTCCTGGAATGTTTAGTATTTCTGTTCTGGGCAGAATCCAGCCAAGGAGGTGTCTTCTGCCTTCCTTATGAGAAAGAGATATAAATTTGAGACACATAAGAAACTGGAACTGACTCCAAAATTAGAGCCATTTGCAGAGAGGAACTGAAAGTACCACTCACCAGCACAGAACAACTTCTGTGGTGAAGCTGGGGAAGGGAGGAAGAAAGCAACAAAAGGAAAGGGAAGAAAAACTGGGTTGGCAGGGATGTGACAGGAGAAAAACAAAGCAATAAAGAAACATCCATAGGAAAAACAAGTATTGGAACTGTGGGAACAAAGAGACGCTGAGGCAGGATAAAGGAAGGATAAAAAAATATATATTTTAAAAATTATGTTACCTGGTTAGAAAAGAATTCATTTGTTGAAGACATAGAAGGAGTACCTTTGTTTTCAAATCTTCATTTATCTGAGCAGCCACCTGAAGATTCTGCTCAAACATCTAAGTTAAAAATACTTTAGTTATAGAGAGAGGCCTTAATCAGTGGTAAACCAAAGACAGAACTCCTATCTTGTTGGAGACTCACTGGCATCAGCTCTACATATGCTTTTAGATATTTTTGTTTTGATTTTTTAATTAAACAAACCCAGACAACTGCTGCTGTCTAAATCAAAAAAATCACTATTTCCATAACTGTAATTAATGGATGTCAATAACTTATTAATATGTGCTGCAGTCTTCTCTGGATACTGAAAACAGCTGCATTCTTTTTTTGGCAAAAAATTACTTAATATTTCTAATTCAGTAGGAATGTGGCTCTACAGTGGATCAAAATTATTGCGTCAGCTCTTGCAGCTACTAATGAATAACCTTGTAACACAAATTCCTTTCCTTTCCTCATATATGAAAGTAGTAAGTTCACATTAGTGAAGTAGAAGGGACACCTAAACTTTAGAAACACAGTAAGCACAAGATCTAGATGAACTACAAGGAACTGTGTTTGAGGAGGAGGACTGGAAAGGAACAGTGCAAAGCTAGGTGGAAACATGAGCTGCTTTTATGCTGAGATGATTTTGAAAGTTTCACTGTTACATGAATCTCAACCCTGCAGCCTTTGACAGCACAAGACTAGAGCCAATCAGCCACCAGTTTCTTTGACATCACACGCTTTCTGAAAAGGATCAGATGAAGTCAACTTTGGTGCTAATACAAATGTGAAAGAATATAGCAAAAATCCTGGTATAAGGCAGGAAAAAAATAAAGTGGGAAACAAATGCAAGAAGAGACCATCTATCTTTCATTGAAGGTACCTCACACAATCTTTGTAATGAAAAATTAAAAACTGAGCATAATAAGCCGACATTTTTCTGGTTGATAAACATCACTTTAAAAACTTCCCATTTCTACTACCAACAACAGGGTGGTACAGCTTAGGGTTGTGTTTTGGGGTTTTTTTTGGTGGCTTTTTTTTTAATTTAAGATCTTAGGAATAGTCTTATATTTTCTGTTTTGAGGCTATTGAATAATTTGGACAGGCATTCATGTTAACTGAAGTAGTGTTTAAACAGCAGCATTTTTGATCTTCAACAGAACTTCTTTCCAGTATTGACGTGTTTGTACAATGAGTAATTTATAGGAATAATTACATGCCTAAATACCTCAGCACCATACTAACAACCAATATTCTAATAACTTACAAACATCTCAGCTGGTAGGCTTATACTACAAATTTACATGAATAGGCCTAAAAGCAGTTAACTAAACACAAATATCAACTAAATAGGCTGGGAAAAATATGTTTCTAATCTACACATAAAAAGAACTATGTCTCTAAGTGTTAAAGTGAAAAAGGCAAATATAAAAACCTCAAAAGAAACAACCCATCCATCTAACAACCCTACAGGAAAAAAAACAAACTATACTTCAATACACGTAGAAACAATGGCATCCCAATCAGTTCGGTTTCCCCCTCCCATCCCTCCATTCCCCCAAATCCATGTACTGCTAGAATAACCAAGTT
Source organism: Phaethon aethereus (assembly GCF_964289735.1). NCBI lineage: Eukaryota > Metazoa > Chordata > Aves > Phaethontiformes > Phaethontidae > Phaethon > Phaethon aethereus. The sequence goes on from NC_138582.1 coordinate 69,278,728, forward strand.
ATCTCATACCTGAAAAACAATAGCTGGGAGTGTAGTCTGATAATACCCATCTTGATCTGCTTCTGGTTCAGTTTCTTTTGTCCAGTCTTTTTTATCTGTCTCCAGTGCTTTTCGTAGCCAGCCAATGATGTTAGACTACATTAAATAAAGCAACCAGGAAAAAGAAGAGATTTTTTTAGATTTAACACAACAAAAAAAACCCTACTATAATATTTGGAATAGCAACCATTTCCATAATGAAGAGTGGAATAGTAACAGATAATGTTGACCACTCTTGTCATTCCTAGAGAATGTAAGTAACATAGACAAATTAAAATTTGCATTGACAAAGGTTAGTACTGGAAAACTAGTCATATAGTTTGAATCAAGCTTAGGCACATTTTGGAAGGGTAGTGCTCCAAACAAAAAGAGCAAGTCAGTTTGTCAGAATCAACATGTTTATGAACTTCGGAAACATTTATTAAGCCTCAGGCTTTAGGTTTCAAACTGAATTTTTCAACAACTGAAAAAATTAAAGTAATAATTAATGCAGGAAAATTAGCACATATCTGCTTGTAGTTCCTTTTACCTGCATTTTAGGAAACTGATGCTTGTTACCGTTGGGGACAAAAACCCAGGATTAGACTAAATGAGCTGCATTTCTTGGAACTTAAGTGCTGCAGAAAATAGTGATGGAGATACAATAGTTGGCTCTCCTCCCATCCAACAAGCATGTTTCACAACAAACGGACATTAAGAACAACTGTTTTTAGAACTAGATTAAGCCAGTTTTACGATCACTTGCATGACACAGATACCATGGACATATTTGCAAGAGTAGGTAATAAAGACCAGCATGTTTGCTAAATATGTAATTGGATTCTTGGATTTCTGTCTAGCTGAAATAATTATCAGGTTTATGCCTCTTTTCTGCTTTGTTCACATTTAGTTAAAACCCCAAGTAATACAAAAGTTTATACATTAGAAAGAAGTATAACTGGTATATTAGTGTGCCCTACCATGCAAAACTAAACATAACCAGTAGGCATGTACAGAAAGGGCGAAAAAGTCTGAACTAGGTAATTTTTTTTTAGTGTTTACATTTTTTATGTATTAAATCAGTATATTTTGGTCAAAACTCCTATCAGCAGATAGCATAAAGGAAGAAACTGAAAGCCCTACAGTCTTTCTGCACAAGAAAGGCTGTTTTTTTGACTACAGCGAGTGGCCTAAGTACATAAAGTGCCACATTCAACTACATGAAACGCTGCACTATCTTTTTTCCTCATAAGCATGGAACTGCTCTGATGAGATATGATTTGTAAAGAAGAATTAATCTTTTAAGTCATCAGCCCAGGGGACATCAACATTTTTCACCTTAAGATCATAATTTACAAGAACTTTTTTTTCAAGCTTATGTGCTTCGAAAAAAAAGAAATCTAGTAGAAGTCTGTTATATTAGCATCTTATTTCTCATGAAAAGGAGACATTTTTGTTGACTTAAACATCAATATTTACATTGATAGCCACAATTAGGAAATGCTTTAATTTACCCAAACAAAACTAGTTATATTTTATTTATAAACAGTTTTAAACATAACATCAAAAGAAATAAAGTAGAAGAGTAAGTGGGGATGCATAGAAAATTAGATCAGGCTGAATCCTGTGAAACAAATAGGCAGTTTCAGTATTTTCTGCCTTAAAAAGAAGAAACAGCCAAAAATCAAAAGAGCAAAAGAAAACCACTCTGTGTTTAACAGACTAGCAGCTTTGCTTTATTTTATTTATAGAATATAAATACAACAATGTTCTATATATAATATTTTTCAGTAAGTAGGGAAAAAACATTTCAGAAAAACCAATATAGGTCTATTTTTTCATCTTAAGAGGGGACAAAATGAATTCAAAGGCATTTCCTGAGTCAGGCCAAAAGTAGCTTGATAAAACAAACCAATGTTTTTTTGTCCTGAAGGTAAGTGCAGAAAAATAAACTTGCATGAAAGTCCTAGTAAAGCTAATGTGAAGCAAAGCCTCTATTGGCAACTTCCTTGAGACATAACAAGATCGGTTCATATTATTGTGATGACTATCAAGTCCAAGTAGTTGCTGTTGCTGGACATATTTTAGTGGTTGACACATCTAAAGAAGCAAAAAATTTCCCTCTGCTTGGCAGAGCTCCTAAACTTAGGAGGAGTAGGTATTCAACTGAACAATGTAAGAACAGCAAGTCCAAAGTTCCAACTATCCCAATATCCAGTCTCAGAAGCAAGCAATAGTGGACCTTTAAAGAAAAACACACTTTAAAAACCTGACAATCACATATTGTTTCCTTGCCATATAGTTGATCAATTTCCAGTGACTCTTAGGATAACCAAGCAGCAGTGCCTTTATATTTAAGATGCACTTGAAATGGCATCCACAAAAGGAAATTATGTGCTCATGCAGTCGACAGGCATGAAAACAAAAATACTGTTAAAAGAATCAAACTCGCAAACATGAACATCCTGATTACCTTGAAAAGATCCATCTGTATCAAACGTTGATGTAGTTACTATAGGGACCAAGCTGCATTCAGTGGCTTGTAAGTATAGCAATATCTAACATACTAGCACTATGAATTTAGATATATGAACACTGGAATTCCTTCCTTTCTAATAAACTAAGATTAATATAGTCTGTAAAGCATAATTATTCCTTGAAATTTCATGATTTACATCTATAAAATAATCTGATTATAACTTTGTAAACAAACCTACATATAGTATGTGAAAATTTAGAAAAGTAACAATATCGAGTTCATATTTGTCACATTTGTTTCCTCTGACTGAGGAACAGCATTGAGGTACTAATGCAGCTATAAAGTCATCCAAAAGTGTCTTTGGATTATTATTACTCACAGTAAGTGTTGACATATACTTGCTGAGAAGCTGATCTACCACATTTTGCGAAATCAGTGGATTCAAAGAATTTACATCCACTTCGGGAGACAGTTCTGAATTTCCCATCATCTCTGCACTGAGTTTAAAAAAAAAAAAAGACAAAAAAAAAGGCATTGCAGATTAGTAAAGAAAAATGAGATAAAAAGTTAAACTATAAAGCTTTTTTGGTATTACCACTGTAAAGGGCAATTTTCAACACCTTTACAATTCAAAAAGTTCTTAATAGTAACTGCAACAAGAAATGTATTTACAAGGAATGTAAATAAAACTATATAAAAGAAAGAACAGGATGTAAAAGCTATAGCCCAGCATATATCAAAAAACAAATGTTACAGACATTTTAACTATTCAACCCTTTCATGTGTTTCCATCTTTTTTGTACAAAAATTAGCAATTGCTTAGGACTGAATAAAAGCCAACTGGTTCAACCTGTGGGCTCTTAACAGGGGACATTTTTATATGTCTTAAATTTCAGAGGTGAGGACAGACAACTTACGCATTCTGAATTTCACAATGGGAAAGATCAGTGAAAAGTATGAAATACTCACTTCAGTTTCTCAAAAGAGCTTCTGTTTTGCTACTTGTATCACATTCATATCAAAGCTTAGATGTATTAGAAGAAAATCTACCAATGCTCCCTGTATTGGTAGGGAATACACTTAATATATGAGGAGGCGGCATCTTGCACACCAAATCAAAAGTGCACTTCATGGGTACTATATTGTAACAGTGCCATTAGCTATACTTGCTTGCAAAGGAAAATTCTTGATTTTATAGGATTAGAAAGAAACTAAAGCAACCCTCAAAAATATTTTGATGAGGATTATATAAAATTAATACTTTACAGTGATATTTTGCATCTATACATTACAAAGTTATCTAATGAGTTGCTTGTATAACTAAAACGAAAAAAACCCAAAGCTATGCCAAAGCACAACATAGCAAAAACTCTTAATATTTCATGATTTAAAAAAATCAATAACTCAAAACCACACTCTTCAGAGAGTGCTTTATTAATAGTTGATGGAAATATACTCAATCATAATAACGTAAATTGTTTCACATTCCATTTCTAGTGTGCTTTTCAGAAGGAAGCCACAAATCCCGTATTTGCAGTGACAAAAATTTATTTGCTATAAAAAAAAATAGCAAAAAAATTTCCTAAACAAGTGTTTAGTTTGTATATTTCTGCAAGTTAAAGTTGTTCTCTTGGTGCATGCAGTGAGTCAGCATAATGGTGCTTTTACATCAGGAAAGAAAACCTCAAGGCACTAAAAAAAAAAAGAACGTACTATGCCTAACTAAAAAGCCAAAATTCTTGTCCTTGAAACTGTAAAAGCTACTGTAACTGAACACTTTACATTTGTAGCATCTTCCTGAGCCTGCAAGAAAATGGAGATTGAAGATATTTTAAAGTGGCTCAAGCTATTCAGAAAACTGTCCATTCTGTTGCTGTTTACATAAAGGATACATGTAATTGCAGGACCGGTTCTAGGCTTATTCAGGGGAAAAGTGAGAAGCTGTTTATGGCACTGTGCCATAATGGAAAATATTTCTAGCCTCATTATACCATCATTATCCCTACTTCACAAGCCCACAGAGACATTAAATCTTTCTCAAAGGTTATCAACTGAAAACCCTAAACAAAGACTACAGGCTTCCACCTCTAGCCCCCAAACACAAAAATTCTTCCTCTACATGAGTTCTCTCTCCTGATCGCCACAACACAAGTGTCTGCGGGAAAGGAAGTGATAGACAACCCTCTTAGAAGTGTCAGGAGGCTTCTAACTGTAGGGAAGAGTTATGTCCCTTAAACAAGAAGTTTATAATCAAGTTGAAATTTCAACTAGAATTGTATTATCTGGAAACTAACATTTTAGAAAGCTTCTATTCTGCTTCTTACGCCAGGTTTGCCACCAATCCTGCTCTGTCTTGTAAAAAGAGGTACTCAATCCAGAGACAGCATCCAGCTAGATATATAGTACCATTCCTTCTGTTCTTAGGGTGAAGATTGTTGACACTGTCTGCAGCAACGTTGATGAGCTCTTAGCAGTTTTGTCAACACTTGATCAGTATCTGATAAAGTGATGTTATGAATATAGGCATCAGGATCTTAAGAGACCTGCATTTTCCCTAAAACACAGATAAGAGTCCTGGTCCCAATTCGGTACTAGTACTAGCAGTATGTTTCCAAAGCTCTCATTGACTTAAATATGAGAGAAATACATCTAGCACAGTAAAACTGCATCCCACTCAAATATTAAAGGCTATTATTCCACATAGAGCATCACTTTATTTCTCAGCTATGAGTTGATAGTTCTAAAAACAGCTTCCAAGACATGTTCTGGTAAAGAACACGATTCTTTTAAAACTTCTATCTTGCAGATATTGTAAACAGAAGTTAAGCATGGCTTTCTTATGAATTCATTACATGGAAAAATACCCTCAATGCTTCTCTTAATTGGTCAGTATTCTCTCAGCTGGTTTTGAAGTGCGTCTTTAACACGCAAATACAAGTTTCCCTCTAATATTCAATTACATTTAATAGAAGTAGAGAAATATTAGAAAGGACAAAATGATCTTCCACCATACAATGTTCCATAGATGTGAACAAGGAATGTAACAGCAGTTTCACTTTTTTCATACAGGGAAAGGAGGGTGAAATATCACAGAAACACAGTTCTCACGATGTCATATAGGCCATCCTCCTTCACAGTTTATTATAAACATATCCCTATAGAGAATTGTTAAGAGAAGTCCAGCGATTGAGATTTGGTAAGCTCTGCAAGTATCCTGCACTTAACTTTTCCCACTCACAAGCCTGAGCCCATTTCTTCTTCCACTGACCACTACAAACATACACAACAGCTAATTATCATCCTCTTGATAACAGTTTATTGTAATCCATAAGAATAGAATTACTGTACTGCTCTCAGGCTTTTTTTTTTTTTTTTTAGAGAAGAGAAAAACTCAAAGCCTTAATTTTTCTCCTGAGATATTGCCTTTAATTTCTGTCAGACTCATTACGTGGTTATACAGAAGTGCATTCTCAGGTATCTTGTACCGTGTCTACTCCTCTCACTCTTTCACTTCCTTTACAAGATATTTCCATCAGGTGCTACGAGCCACAGAACTTGCTTTAGCAGGATTGATCCCTTTTTTATTTGCTTTGTAAATAGATGCAATGCCAGCTTTGCTCCCTCCCTTTGCCCTTCTATGACAGAACACATGGATTGAGAGGGCTTTAGCTCTGAATTGCCTAACTCAATAGCAATCTGTTCTGCTTTCTGGGGGAAGGGTAGAAGGGCAATTTTTAAGACCAAGAATTGCCTTACTAGAACATCAGCCCCAGGACATAAATGAAGAACCTGGGAACAGGATTTCTGCTGAGGCCATGCCCCTATAGGTAGAGGGGTTCACATATTTCTGATTTTCATTCACTGCGGAGTTATTCCTCTGACCTTCTATTAATAAAGAAGAAAAGGCCAATGAACTCAGCTCCTTATTAGTAGCTGCATCTCTCATAGATCATATATCCTGCACAGGCATGTAAATATGCATTTAGTGGATGCTTCTGAGTGTTCTTTGCAGGGAAGAAAAGCAGGAGAACTTCACAGTGTAGAGCAGAACGCAGATATCCGAACATAAAATGAATCTTAAAATTGGTTATAGAAATTCTACAGAATGGTATTATCTCCTACCTATTTGCTTTATGGTATTATACTCTAAACCTATCAAGCATCCAATGTGTTGAATTAGTGGGATTGAACAATTGAAGGCTGCAAAAGTGTACACAGAGAAGACTCTGGGTCAATGCCAGCTATTGAGAACAGGATTACAGTCATGAGCCACTGAAAGGTTAGCATTACTTTTTCCCAAACAAATCAGTTGCTCTAGTAACTACATGCCAGCAAAAACTAAACAGTTGCCATTTGAGTTGTTTCCACCTGAAGGATGAAGAAAAAAAATAAAAAAAGACATAATGCTTAAGTTATCCCAACAAATCACACAACTCAAAAGAGTTTAAGAGTATCACAGGAGACAACCTCTAAGCAGAAATTCTTCTAAATAAACAGATAACCACACAGTTCTGAGAGAAAACCTGAAGCAAGTTACTACATTCTTTCCATTTAACAGTAACGAAGCAACACTGAAACAGTCCCAGCCTCTGTAAAGGGTAACAATAGAAAGTTAATAACCATACAAATCTTCTGGGGCTGTGGCCAACAACAAATACTTTGTTTCACACACACATGCGCTCAAAGACTCTTTTGCTTTTCCCAATACTTCACCAAACTGGCACACAAATACAAGGTGACTGTAGCTTCAAGCAGGTCTTTAACTGCATTAAAACTTGAATCTTACAAAGCAACTCAAAATCACATATTAGAAAATGCAAGCAAGTTTTAAGGAGCAATTTCCAGAAAGCAAAATGCTTAACAAATATCAAACCAGCAAGTTATTTACTATTATCCGTCTTTTGTTCTACCTTCTTATATGTTAACAGACATGCAAATATTAGCACATAAGCTGTGTTTTGCATGCTTACTCTCAACTATTGCTAACAGAAAAGACATGGGGACCTTACCTTTTGTATGTATTTAAAACCCAAGTAAGAAGGCTAACAATCTCATTTGCTTCCAGATCCTCTGCAGCAAGCTCTTGCATGCGAGTGGACAAAGCCTGATGGTACATATTTAGCAATTTGTTGAAAATGTCATAATGTGGAGGAAAACATTGATCCAGCAGGGTTTTAGCCACAAGCAGGTCATCAAGAACGTATTTACGTATGATTTCTAGATGGCGCACAAGCCACATTTTGTCAGATTCTCTAGTATCTGCTTGAGTGCCTTCAATTCGTATGCTCACAGTTCTTTCCAAAATGTTGAACATTTTTTCTTTCCACTTCTTTGGTCTGCCAGGAGGTATGAACCCAGTTTGTTTTTTCCGGTCTAACATGCGCCTGTCAATTTTCTCCTCCCTCTCAATTATCCTAACAACAGAAACAAGCAAGGTTGGATCTCGACGGACTGTAACAAGAGATCTTTGAACCACCATCCAAAGTTGCTTTGCCAGCTCCTCAGAAAGTTTCTGCATATCCCCAAAATATGTATGGATGAGGTTCATGTCATGCGTGTTTTTGCTGTCCATGCGATACTGCTCATACATCAGGTTATCACGAGAACACTCTAAATCCATCAGTTTTCGATGAGCTTGCAGAAGTTCCCCACGCTCAATCAGATCTTGGGTTTCCCTGACTATCTCTGGAACTGAAAGAAAGGCAAAGAAGAAAAAAAAACAAAACAAAAGAGTAGAACACCACAATCAAAATACAAAGAATAAATACAAGACAATAAAAGCTCTAGGAAACAAGCTGGCAAACAGCTGTAGTAATTATTTTGAAATAATTGAAAGGAAATTATTTTAAAGTATTCAAAATTGTTAGTAAATGCTATATATCTTTATACATCATTAACTATAATGTTCCACTTTGATCAGTGGCTGAACAAAGATCATAGTGCCAACAGAATGTAATTTCCTCTCTCTCCTCCCCTTAAAAAAAAATTTAAAAATCCATGAAAGTCTACCATGAAACAAATAAGAAAGCTAATGCTGCAGTATCTTATACATACAGCTTTTAAGTTGCCTGTTGAACCTGAGGCTGCATATACCCAGCAAATACTAAATTTTACCTCCTCCTTGAAGGAACAGTTTTTGCCTGCCTAAGGCACAAAGGAAGAATAGGCATAATGACCTATGCTGCTAACCTATTTAGAAGGTTTTTTTTTTTATTATTTTTCAGTATTTGAGGAATCCTACAGAAGAGGATTAGGATCCTGTGGGCGAAGGAACTGAAAAACCTCAGCAGAAAAACTGTCACTGCAAAAAAAGGCAGCTGATGATAAAACTGGCAGCCACAAAAGAGGTTTGAAAAGACAGTTATACCCTGATTGAAGACAGAAAGGAATGTGCATCAAAAAGGCAGAGGTAATCCCATTTTCTTTATCTTTACAGTACCCATTATACCACATTAATCTTATTTAATTTTGCAAACCTTTGCAGTTGTGCAGTGGGGCAAGAAGCGTCTCCCATCTATCATTTCTTTATGCACGAGTTGGTTTCTGTGATTGTACTGCCTGATTCTGAAGTAAGGACTGTGCACAGTTGAAATGGAACTTCAGGTAATTTACACTTATGTTTGTAACATTAATGGAAATCCATGAGGCTCCTAACTATTGTGCGAGAAAGACTGCCAGGGAAACTTTGACTGGAGATCTTGCAGTTTCATATTTTGCCTCTGTCTGCAAAAAATTTTCACTTCCTAAAATCATTTGAGACTATTTTTACCCAACAGGCTTGCTGTAGGTGCCCAACTCACTGGCAACATTCCAGATCTTTCAGAATTTTCTTTCTGTACATGCCGCTTGCATATTTCAGTCTTTTACAGTTGAAGATGTTATCCCTGCTACTGACTGCTAGCAAGAAGCTTCTTTGTGACTTGTGTTTGATGATGAGATAGGCCAGACTAGAAATTCTTACAGCAAAATTTAGATTCGATATATTAACCATATTAAATGGTTACCAGCTACTTCCCTGATTGTGATGTGTAGGTGATTCTTCCTATGAGGTTAAAAGTTCTGGACATCACTTGACAACCTTACAGCTGTTAGCATCATTTTAAAGTGCCTTCAGTATGTGATGAAGAACAGTAAATTACCTGAAAAGATGTTCTTGAGATTTTCTACAGCAGCTGCCAGTTGGCTATGTTGCACTACAGCATCCTTAACATCCTTGAGGTTTTCTATGGTGTTGATGCTCTGTCTCCAGTCCTTATTGACATCTATCAAAGACTGCTGAATGTCCTTTACATCATTCAGTGCATTGTGCAGTTGACTTAAACCTGTTCGTACTCCATCTAACTGTGACTGGATTGCTGCCTTAAATACAAAGAAAAAGACAAAGAAAGAGATTGTATTAATCGTTGTAGTTCCTTATTTTCAACATTTCTCAGGAACCAATTTTCATTTCAGTATCTAACATTTTAAGAGGGAAAAAAAACCTGAAAAAGTAACATTATAGCTTACTAGAAACATGTAACTTTCTCTGTGTGTGCGCACATATTCTTTTTTTGAAGTTCTGGAGTTGTATCTAGTTTTAAAGGACCTAGATACAACTGGTTCACCGACAAAGCTAACATAGGAGCTTAGGCAGATCGATGACCTTTATAAATCTATATTAAACCAGGATCACGGGAAGGAAGAATGAGATTTCTTTGCATTTCCTTCATAAATTAATTTCAAGGAGGTATATCAGAAGAAACTGATCCAGATGTTTCAACAGAATGCTTAGTATGTACAGATTCACATAGCATTTTACTAAAGCAATTACAAATTTTGACTGGCAACTGAAAGTGTTCTTAAAAAAAAAAAAAAATTACAATTCCGAGAATGTGCTAAAAAAACCCCTCCAGCTTGTCATGCCTGAAAGCAAAAATAAAAAAAAAATTCAAAAGGAATTCAGTCAAAACAAACAAACAAACAAACCCCAACCCCAACAGAATTTTGACACTCTGTAACAACCAGACCAACAATCCAACTACTAGATTATTTTGGCATAAAGAGAGGTTATTGATATAGATCTCTCTTGTGACAGGTGACACTTGAAATAATGACTCTTTTAAATAGGTTGTTGGTTCTGAGTATCATTTGACAGTCCAGACACCTCACAGAAAATGCATTATAGTGCATATCTGAGTGAAAGACATCAGATCACATCCACAGCATGTCTTTTATGTAAGTATTTTTAAACAGATATGACTAAGATGAAATCAGGTGAGTGGAAAATGAAACTGGAAATAACAGACTTCAAAAGACAAGCCAAAAGGCAAGACATCAGTGAAAACTCTGTTTTTCATACTCATACTTTTTTATACTCAAGGACTCAAGTAACCAGTAAAGAAGTGAGGCACTAATGGTTTTGCTAAGCTCAAAACACATTTTTTGACATACTTCTGAGGCCAAAAAGCTTGGGCAGTCATGGAACTTTTTGTCTGATACTAGAAGCCAAAGAGGAAATCCTGGTAACTATGAACAACATTTATTGTGTTTTAAATGTACTGGGAAAGTCCCAGAAAAATGCAGTGCTTCTTAAACTACTGCTATTTATGTACTTTCAAATTGTGACATGCTGATTTTATTGATAAAAATGTATTTTCCTGCCAGATTCAGTACAATTGAGCAGTGGTAAGGCATTTTTATACAGTATCTATCTACAGAACTGCTGCATTAACACATTTTTTCCCCTATAGGAACTGAGGTAATTAGGATACTCAAACATTCAATATGATACTCAAACACAACCTTCTGAAGTTGACCATAAAGTATTTTAAAAATCACATGACCATTAAATGTTCAACACTTCTAATTTGATATTTCAATTTGTCCTGAGGCAGATCTTTCAAGTATTACATATTCCCATTTTCACCTATTTAACTTTTGTAGAAGCTTGATTATGTTAAACAGAAACAATGACTAATCTTGGTCACTGATAAAAACGTCCAAGGAAAATTCTAAAAGCAGACAACCACCCCTGTTCAGTTTGTTTTCTAAAAATCAGCTGGGGCCAGGGGAGGGGTTGGGGGGCAGGGAGCAAGGCATGTCCTAACACTGTGGACTTTGCTTCCTAGAATGCATATTCATCTTAGATTGGACTGACCAGCACTGGATTAAAAAAGAGAAAATAAAACCAAGCCATCCTAGGAACAGGGCTCAAAACTTCATTTTTATCTCTTTTCAAGTGACAGCCCTCAACATGAAGCCACAGAACCAGGATCCTGGCTGCCTGGTCTCCCTACAGCCCTAAGGTTCAAATTCATGATTGCACAGCAGCTAAGAATCAAAAGGTAGAGGATTGAAGCATGTTTATACTCAGGAAAACCCATAACCTAGGAACTCTCCTAGGATATGTATACAGTATTTCTTCAGAGAGAAAACCAAAACCTAAGTTCTCCCATTGACTGAATACGTGCACAAAGACGGCTGTTGATGCTTGTAACTTTTCAGGCTCTGGAATAGAGTACAAGCAGCTCTTTGCCTGTATTTTGGACTGCAGAGCCCAGAAGTACCAGCCTCCAGTGCTAGCCAGTGCTTATTCACACATAGTTTCAGAATTCAGCTACCAGTCCTTAAAAGTACTAACCGCCATCAGCCTCACACATGAAGCAGATGAGTTTGACAAGTTTCAAAGCAGTTTTTTTCTGTAATAATTTATATAACGCAGGAAGAATGCAGAAAAGGATGTAAGAAATGGATGCAACTAAATATTTGGGAGAGGATATAGAGGGAGAAGTAGGATAACCAACTGGAGTTGATGCTGGGTTTTTGGGCAGATCACCATTCCAGATGTCTGCTGCTTCATCCCTGTAAATGCCATACAACTATTACCCTGGTTTTCTACTCTTCACCCTTGACTGACTTGATTATCTTGATTCATCTGAAGAAAATGATGACAATGATGAAAGCATATCAAAAAAGAAGCACCAACATGTTCACACTAGAAGATTTACCATGTGTTCATTCATATACATGAAGTAGCTGAGGTTTTTCAACAGTGATCCAACTTGAGAAGTCAGCAACTCCCCCAGCTGATGATCCTGATGACCCTGTCTCTCAGTCTTCCATACCATACATATACACAGTTTAAATGCAAGAGCAAGAGTATTTCTTACACCCTCTCTATGCTCCCATCCATTATATTAACTCTTATGGGAAAAAATGCTTTGCTATCCATTGCATCACTAACCATTCACTTGTTTCAGGAACACATCCTGAATGGATCAAGGGGTATTGCACCTCTTTTTGGAACAGGTATTTCTTATCATCTATGGATGACTAAAGTTAAGGTAACTTAAGGAAAATGACAAGGAAACTCGCTATAAAGTGGATTTAGGCATTTACAAAACTTACAAAGTTATGTTTAGTCATCACTGTCTATAGAAACAGACAATTGGCAAATGACTGTGCTCAGCTATTATAAATAGATCACAGTAACTAAACAACTGATCCATTATTAATAGACTCTACTATATGCTTCCTGCCTTAAATCTAAAAAACCCAGTCCAAGTCATCAGGAAAATTTCTGTTTCTATGCTATGGACAAAAATTAACATGTAATTTGCTAACACATTTTTTCACTGTGAAAGAAGACAGGTTCTCTTCTACTTCATGCAGACTCCCTCAAAGAAGGAGCCATCAAATAGTTGTAAGATAAACTAACTTACTCTGAAATATACGATTAAATACAGTGTATACCAGCCATTTTGATTTGGTAAACCCAAAAATATTTTCCCAAACACTTTTCTTAGGCTCTACTCTAATTACTTAATATAATGGTCTAAAATGACTGTTGGCTAATGAGTACAAGTGAAGGAAGGAAACATGGAACTCAGTAACATATAGACACTAAACAAAGGATGTTACTCATATTTCAGGCTAAGTCTGTGTGTGTGCATGTGTGTGTGGACTCACATGTACACATGTGAAAGAGGGGGAAAATCATGGGGTGCAGTTCTGCAAGAGACAAGAATGTCTTACTATCTTACATGGGTTTACGGAACAGTCAGATACTAAACTGACCCATCTTTTTCGTATGCAATCATCAATTTTTTGTTACAAGTTCAGTATTCAGTCATTACGACAAAGGTTTGTTGGCTGACAGACTACACAGCCTAAGGGTAGCTGTCCACAGATAAGCTGTAGAAGTTAAAGGACATAAGAAAGTTTGAAATGCTTGAATAAAGTTTCAGTAAGATGTACAGCATAGTTTGCATTACTTTCAGGATGCAAAGTTTCTGTTTTGGACACAGCGAAAAAATTAAAGCCCATGGTTTAAAACTATCTGGATGAAAATGTAGAATCGAAAAACAGAAGGAAAAAAAAAAGAAGGTACATTCATGCTGCACCACGGACACTCAAATTTATCAAACTTTGTACCTTGAGTCGAGCTTCTACTGAAGCCTTCTTACGAGCTTCCCTCCTGCGATACTGCTCCACTTTATCCAGCTGATCAGGACGCTGAAGCATTCCTGCTACTCTCTGAACAGCTGTTGCAACTGCTTCCCTATCCGTTTCCTCCATTGTTGATTGGGACCTCAAAATGCCTTCATAATTTAACAGTACTGAAAAGAAATATAACGTTTTTAGAAAACACATTTTCAGTTGATGGCTATCTGTCATTTCAAAGTTAACAACTGGAGAACTAACTTCGGCAATAAAAACAGTGCAACTTGAGAGAAGCATCATTAGATCGCGTTATAAAGAGTAGTAATCAGAATTCTACAAGAATTGCATTTAAAGTCACTTAACTCTGTGTCATTAGTTTACCTGAAATGTTCTCTGGTTACTGTTTCTGCATTTACCTTGCTCTCTGTAAGATTGTATTAAAAAAAAAAAAAAAAGGACAACAACAGAACAGCAAATCTCCATTTAAAAAAATGATTCTATCTAATCCTAGAGTAGGTTTGCCTTTTAAAAAAGGGAATAAGAAAAGCATAATGGAATCTTGTAGCAGGTCCAAGCAAAAATCCTAACTCTTCCTGACCTAGAATCTGGTGGAGCCGAGAGAACCATAGTCTCTCTGCAGCAATAGGCCAAATTTCCTACCAGAAGTCGACAGAAACATAGCTGTGGAAGCTCTAAACCCAGAGACTTAACTGTAAAGCAATTCCATTTAGACTTCTGATGGGTGTTTTTTTTTATTCTCTACTCTTGTTTTCAGTTCTTCTCACGTTATCAATCCCTCAGAGGTGTGGGTATGCAGAGAAAAATTAATAAAGTATTTCACCTAAGTCTCCAGCAGAATTTCTAGTGAAGTCAAGACATGCATGCAAACTAGTAGGCAGGAAAGGTAAAATTTGCTGGCCATCAAACCAGACCTGTTCTCTCAGAAAGCAGGGAGGATCCCAGTCACCAAAGATGCAAGAACATGGCGTTCACAGAACTCCAAGGAACACATCCTCATTCCTTCCAAATTCTTTCCAACATTTTATGTCTTCAGTCTTGTAATCAAACAGAACATTTTAGGTTCTGCTGCCACAACTATAGATTATACTCTCTCATATCCATATTATTCCTTGGAAGCAGATATCTACTTTCAAGGTGGTCTCCATTCATATATCTAGCACATCACTTAATCTTAACAGAGTAACGATCTGGTGAAAAACTGTGACAAGCGCACAGAACTGGAAGAGCAAAAGCGAGAACACACATGGGTCAAGAAAATATCAGTTTGATGGTGAAGAAGAGTGGAAACACCCCCCCCCCCCCCAAACCCCAAGAAAACAAGTGAAGCAAAAGAAATTTCTCACCACCTCCCATACGCAAACTAATGCTCCTCCAGCCAGAACAATGGCCACCCTGGAGACGAAAACCTGCCCTTCTCCTTCCTCTACCCCACCTTTTACTGCTGAGCATGACATTATATGGTAGGCGATTTTCCCTCTGACCAGGTTGGGTCAGCTGTGCCAGCTGTGTTCTATCTCAATTTCTTGCCTATCCCCAGCCTACTCAAGGGGAGTGGAAGGCAGAGTAGGAAAAAAGACAAGGCCTTGACACTGTGCAAGCACCCTTCAGCAACAGCCAAAACACAGGTGTGTTATCAGCACTGTTTTTGCCACAAATCCAAAACACAGCATCATACAGGCTGCTATGAAGGAAGTTAACCCCATCCTGGACAGACTCGGTACAGTATTAGTTGAATTAAGTCATTTTAGAACTAAACAGGGTTAAAAAAGATTCCTGGTTCCTGGCAAGGTTTGCCCAAGATCTAGCCTGTGAGACCCAAAGTCTATGTCTTGAGTTCCTTCATCCAATATCGCAAGATCTGTATCTCTAGCATCTTAAAAAATTACATGCAGAAATATGCACTTATTCTGGAATTATTTCTACAGTGTAAACTCATGTCCTACTTTACCTCCTCAGCTGTGCAACCATACCCATCACTACTCTACTAATGGCCTGTTTAGCTCAAATGATGTTTAATTTCCTACTCTGCATGTCAAGGTGCAGGATCTATTCCTACCACTCTCACTTTTGAATGAATATTCGGGTTTTGTTTAGCCCAATTCATTTCCAAGCTATCAGGACTGTATCTACAATTTTAAAAAAAGTTTTAAACATGAACTTACTATAGAAATGGTATCTGCAGTAGACAGCTTTATGTCTCTGTTAACAACTCTGAATATATTCAACAGAGCTATATCAGCTTTAACCCACACAGCCACTACCCAGGCACATTAAGTATACCTCATGAACAAAATTAGTAGTCAGCACACTGGGATCTCCTAACCGATTACAGACTAACTTGCTGACGTAGACAGGTTGTTGCACAACTACTAACCACTCATAAGAAAGAGCAAACTTGAAGAAACCACACCAACTTTATACAGAGCTATGAGCCAGAACCATAAACACCTTCAGAGCAAAGTACTGGAAGAAATGAACAAAAGAAAAGTCCCAAGCAGTCTCGGAAAGGCTTCAGCTACAAGCACACCCTTACCGTCCGGGCTCCAGCTCCCGCCGGGAGCCGAGAAGCGAGCCAGTGGGGCCGACACGCTTACAGGGGGAGGCCCCTGCCCGCCCCCTCCCCCCAAACGGGCTAGAGGCACGCAGGGACACCCAGGTTTGGGGCACAGCCCCTCAAAACGAAGCTCGGAGCAAGCTGCGGCAGCCCCCGGCCGGCAGCATCAGCTCCGCCCGGAAGCCCGGCTCCTCCCGGCAGCGCTCCTCGACAGAGGTGGCTCAACTCGAATTACTTGCATCGACGCAGGTGCCCGTCCCCGACGGGCAAAGGCCGGAGACCTGCCCCTGGGAACGCAGGCGAGGCTGCAGCCCCGCCACGCCGAGCTCCTTCGGCCTTGGCAGAGGCCCTCGGACGGCGGCCGCGCCAGAGGAGCTCTCAGCACCCTCTTCGGCCTCACCATCCCGAGGCGCTCCCCGGATCGGCCCGGCCCGGCCCGGCCCATCCCATCCCCCCTCCGCTTCCCGTTGTGCCAGACTCGAGTCGCTACAGACAGCGCCAGCCCGCCAAGGAGCCGGCACGACGGCGCTCACCGGCCAGGGCGCTGGCACGGAGCCAGCGGCGGGGACAGAACGAGCCGCAGCCACCACTTACCGGCTGCACCCCGCCCCTCGGGAAGGTACTGACAGCCCGCCAGTGCGCACGCGCCAGGCGCACACAGCGGCGCAGAAGCGAGAGCGCAGGCGCAGAACGAAGCCCGCCCCCCCCCCACCCCCGCCGCGCACGCCGCCGCCGTTGGCCGGCGCGCAGGCGGGCTAGGCTCCCTCACCTGTGCGTGGGAGGGGGCTGCGCCTGCGCGGCCCAGGGAAGGCGCGGGACGGGGGTTGGCGGGTGCGCTCGCTAACCGAGAAAAGCGTCTGAAAGCGCGGTAGCGGCTCAGGTTGTTTTAGTGACCGCGGAGTGTCGCTGCTTGCTCTGCCTGAGGAGCATCGCCTCGGTGGCGAGGCGGCTGCGTACGCGCACGCGTTGCCGGGAGAGGCGGGCGCGAGGGGGGCGCCCACGTCTCCTCAGAGCGGGCTCGGGGCCGCAGCTGCAGCCGGCGGGGCTAGCGGCGGCACCTCCGCCGCTTCTTCCCCCCCCGCCCCTTTTTTTCTTTTTTTTACTGTCTCTCAGTGTCGAGGGCACGGTCAGTGCTTTTGGGGCCTGATTCAAGGTGATAGAGATGGATTAAAAAAACTAAAATGCAGAAGTCCTTTGAGGTATTAAACCTTTGGGTTTGAATGGCAGCCTACTGCAGTGAAAGTCTGGTCGTTGCGTGTCGGCTGGAAAAAGGAAGCATGCCTAGTAAGGGTGCCGCAGTTGGATAAGCTGCGAATCATGCCGTGTCGTTTAGATCTGTGTGGAAGTGGCTTTGCGCGGCAGAGGAGGAGAGAAAGGCCTGACTCAGCCTGCGCTCTCAGCCTTGTCTCCACGTGTTGCCCAGAACCCAGGTTGCTGCCCTGCTGAGAAAGGCTGTGTTGAGGAGAGCAGTGTGGCTGCTGGGATGCAGCTCCCCATGGCCTCCCCGGCCTTTCCACATCAGAAACGCTGAGGCTCAGAGAAGCTGCTTGCTTAGGATTTAATTTACACGTAAGGGAGAATACGGTGCAGCAAAAAAGACAAGTAGTTATGATACTAGCACTGGGTTGGTGGATACAGCAGGAAATGAGGACAAGAGGAGTTGCCTCCTGGGGACTGGGTTGTTAGCTGGGTTTGTGTAGGGGTTGCCATAGCAGTTGCCAGCAACTCCAAGTGCTCAGGCAGACCGCAGGCTTAAAAACCAGCTTGAGATGAAGGGAAGTGCCTCAGCCGGCACCCTGTGCCCAGCGCTTTGCAGTGGGACCTGCGGCTGTCCTGTGAGAAGGAGCTTAACCTGTGCCTGAAGCTGTGAGTTCCCACCTGCAGCCATCTGATCAGAGAGAAATGACCCAAAGTCTATGTCTTGAGTTAAATTTTTGTTAATGGGCATCCTTAGAGGAGCTTTTACAGTTTTGTAAACTGCTTAGATCGTCTAATTTTAAATTAGCAACCAAAAGTAGAGAATTTATTTTTCTCTTTTCCTTGCTAGTCTATCATACTGGTGCTGTAACAGGGATAAAAATACTGAAGGTGTGGTTGGTTGTTACAGTCTTACATTGTCCGGTCATTTTCTATATTGTTGATTTAGGTTGATTTTTGTGTGGTGGTGGAGATGGAGGATACTGTGGGAGGTGAGACTGAGTTAGGGGGAAGAGTGGAGCCTAGTTTCTCTCCTGGTCACTCTGCACAGCAGGAATCAGAACGACTGAGCGCAACACAACTTTCTTCCAAAGCTGACATTGGAAGAGATCTCTCTCCACCTCTTATTGTTATAAAAAAAGGTAAGGGAGAAAATAATAAGTACTTCATGTTGGCTTTGTATGCAAAAAAAAAAAAAATCCAGAAACAAAATGAGAAACCAATTATGTAGAGTGTTTAAGTTTATAACAGGTACTTATAGACACTGAATGGGTACATACTACTCTGAATGTGCCCGTATAGGAACTGCAATGTGTAATTTTCAGCTTTATAAATAAACATGCATGTATATGTAAACAAATGCATATATGTTTTTATTTATATATATGTATTTACAGGGTGGTGCACAGTGCAACTCTGATCCCTTGGCAGATTTCCTAGTGTTGAATCATAGTAGCATGATTAGAACCATTTTTCCTGGAGTTAA
The DNA here is from genome assembly GCF_964289735.1 of Phaethon aethereus. NCBI lineage: Eukaryota > Metazoa > Chordata > Aves > Phaethontiformes > Phaethontidae > Phaethon > Phaethon aethereus. The sequence continues at coordinate 69,297,904 of NC_138582.1, forward strand.
AATGAGTAGTACTCTACAGTATGGTATACTCCTATAGTATTGCATATAGTATGGTATCTCTTTTCTGGAATATATTAACAGTGATAGTAGATTGAATAATTAGTTCAAAAATTATTGAATGTGGCCTTGCAATGACATCAGCCAGTTCCCTCTGTGCTCGTGGGTGCATCCCATCAGGGCCCATGGATTTACGTATGAGCCTCTTCCACAACATCAGGGAATACTGAAGCAAAGTGGGCATACATAAGTGGGATGCACCCACGAACACAGATGGATCTGGCTGATGTCATTGCGAGGCCACATTCAATAATCTTTGAATGTTCATGGCAACTGGAGAGGTGCCTGAGGCCTGGAGGAAAGCTAATGTCACTCCTGTCTCAAGAAGGGCAAGAAGAATGACCCAGGGAACTACTACAGGCTAGTCAGCCTCACCTCAGTCCCTGGGGAGCTGATGGAGCAGCTAATCCTGGATACCATTTCCAGGCACATGAAGGAAAAAGAAGGTGTTTGGGAGTAGTCAACATGGATTCCCCAAGGGAAGAAATGCTTGACCAACCTCATTGCCTTTTGCAATTAAATGGTTGGCTTGATACATGAGGGAAGTGCAGTGGATATGGTCTACCTTTTCTTCAGTAAAGCTTTTGATGTTCTTCTGTTGAGAGTTTTTTATTGTGCCCCTTCAGGAAAAGCAAACACACATTTGTGATGAAGTATAAAAAAAAAAGTATTAATGAACAATGCATTGGACAGTCCTACTGCCATAACTGGTTCTAGAAGAAGTCTGCAAAAATACTTCATGAGCTCATTCCTTATATACACTTGCACCAGCATGAGTCCTGTGGGCGTCAGCATGGAACACCTCAGCCCTGCCTTAGGTCCATCCCCCAGCACCCGCTCTGCTGCCCAAAAGTACGCCCTGAGCCTTGCATGCCAGGATGGCTACAAGACAATGCTGTGGCTGTTTCTTATCTCATCAGCAGGGGAAACTACACTCCCTTACAGGGAGTTATTCTGTCTCTGGCATTCCTGCTTCCTGCCAGCTTAACCTCTTCTGCAGTTGGGCCTTTTTGCTCTCCGTGCCAGATCATTCCTGGATCACAAATTACCACTGCTGAGCAGTTACAATTTGAATTTCCCCTTCACTCCTGTAAGATACTCACAGAGAAGCTAATGAAGTATGGGCTGGATGAGCAGGCAGTGAGACAGATTGAAAACTGATTGAACAGACAAGCCCAGAGGGTGGTGACTGGTGGCACAAAGTCCAGTTGGAGGCCCATAGGTAGTGGTGTACCCTGGGGGTCAATACTGGGTCCAGTCCTGTTTAACATCTTCGTTAATGATCTGGATGATGGGGCTGAGTGTACACTTGCCAAGGTTGCTGATGACACATAACTGGAAAGGGTGGCCGATACACCAGGGGTTTGTGTGCTGCCATCTAGAGGGACCTAAAGAGGCTGGGGAGTTGGGCTGAGAGGAACTTCAGGCAGTTCAGCAAGAGGAAGTGCAAACTCCTGCACCTGGGGAGGAACAAGCCTGTGCACTTGTAGATGCTGGGGGCTGACCAGCTGGAAAGCAGATTGGCAGGAAAGGACCTGGGTGTCCTGGTGGACACCAAGTTGAACATGAGCCAGCAATGGGCCCTTGTGGCAAAGAAGGCTAATGATACCATGGATTGGATGAGGAGGAGTGTTGCCAGCAGGACAAGGGAGGTGATCCATCCTCTCCACTCAGCACTGATGAGGCCTCGCCCTGAAGTATTGTGTCCAGTTACAGGCTCCCCAGTACAAGAGAGACATGGACATACTGGAGAGAGTCCAGTGAAGGGTCACAAAGATGATGAAGGCACTGGAGCATCTCTGCTATGAGGAAAGGCAGAGAGGGATGGGAGTGTTCAGCCTGGAGAAGAGGAGGATCCAAACGGGATGGGGGTTGTAAAGAAGATGGAGCCAGGCTCTTTTCAGTGGTGCCCAGTGACAGGACCAGAGGCAATGGGCACAAACCGAAACACAGGAGATTCTGTCTGAACATTAGGAAACACTTATTCACTGTGAGGGTGACTGAGCACTGGGACAGGTTGCCCAGGAAGGCTGTGGAGTCTCCATCCTTGGAGATATTCAAAAGCTGTCTGGACATGGTCCTGGGCAACTGGCTCTAAGTGACCCTGCTTGAGCAGGGGACGTTGGCCCAGATGATCTCCAGAGGTCCCTTCCAATCTCAACAATTCTATGATTCTGTGAATAATACATTATAATCATACAGACACAATCTGTAAGAAAATTTAGAAGGAAATCAGTGTTATTAGAATATTAATTTTAGTCACAATCTCATCATTTATTTTGAATAGATTAAACAGTAGTTCCTGAAAGTTTAGTGAGCTGGTCATTAGCACTACTGCATACTCTACTGAGTATCCTATAAGCTGCCACAGATAGGACCTAAATATCATCTTCTGATAAGTTAAAAGGTTGCTTTTTCTTGGACTAAAAGCAAGCTGTAGCAATTACAAATGGTGCTGTTCAGTGCTGTCAAGTAATTGTCTTTTTGAAGCCAACAAAACCAGTATTTCTGTTAAGGAGAGATAAAGCAATATTTAGGAATGCTTTGTGATTAAAATTTTTAAAAGAGAAATGCTGGCTGGCTGGAGATAAGTTATTGCACTTAGTATCAGGAAAACATAAATACTCTAATTTGTTACTTAAATGACTTAAAAATATTCAAATCCCAATTTCTAGGAAAAACAAAGGCATGCAATACTTTTTTTTTAAATAACTTAAAAGGCTTCAAAAGCTCTTCAGGAGGCTTAAACAATCAACATGAGATAGTTAGAGATGCTAATGATAAATTTCCTGGTTTTATTGCAACTATTAGCAATCTTGATTCTTCAGCGATTCCACATGCTCAAGTTGTCTTGCAAGTCTCTGCAAGTAGCAAGTTTGTCAGAAATGCATGAGACTGACAGTCAGAATTTAGACAAAGAAGTAACAGAAGATAAATAACTGGGTGACAATAGCAAGTGTGAAAAGTGACAATATTTCAGAGTCTATTTCTTCCAGAACTGATTTCTTCAAGCTAATATCTTAAATTGCTTTTTCTTACCTCTGCTGCTATCAGTAGGGATTGTTTGCAATTGAACTTGAGATAAAAGCCATTATAAGACATGTTTTCCCCCTAATGGCTTCTAACAGTTTCTGCTGAGGCACAGGTTTTCTAATGTTCCTTTCATGTCTCATTTTCCCCAGCCTGAGAAGAGGTTAGCCAGCAGATATTAGACACAACACTGCAGGTCTTGTAAATGCATTTGTTGTGCATATACCTGAATAATTAGAACTTGTCACTTCTTTTAACTAGACACAGAAAGTAAGCATCGTAGATGTGGAGGGGACCTGAAGACAAGGAGCACTGAGCTAGGATCTGCTGTCACAGGATCACCTTTGACTGCTGTCCTTCCGGCAAGTGTTTTCATGCTAAAATAGGTGGTGACTCAGCTGCATTTTGTCTGTTAAATTTTCTTCTGTACAGATTATTCTTGAAGTCTTCGTTGACAAAAGTTTGGCCTAATACTGAAGGGTGCTGAGTTCTTTCAGTCTCTGTTCATTTCAAGGAAGAAGAACAGTGAACCACTCAAAAGTATATACAGTGTTAGGCCATTTACTTTCTGTGCTCACAATCTGTGTTGCTGGGGTTTTATGGTTTTTTTTTTTTTTCATATCATCCACTGATTAATCCCTTTTGTTTGCCAAGATGAAAATTGATATAGGTCAAGAATACTTGAATAAGGTCATGCTGTGTCAGGGAAGGCATGTGCAAAACAAGAGATCCATCTGTTGGCATGGAAGCCAGAGATGATAAAAGACTGACATAAATGAGTTGGGAGCTACATGAGAACAGAATGAATGGTGAATCAGAAAAGATGTAGCTTTTAGAGATATTAGAACGATACTGACAACAACTACAGATATTCAGGCATTCTTAGTGTCTCTTGGTCTCAATGAGAGGCAGGTGGAGACAGGAGTGATATAAAACATCCATTCAGAGACTGGGGTAGGACCAAAGGGTCAGAAGCAAAGGTGGATGTTGGACAGCTTTTTTTTTTTTTTTTTTAATCCAAGAGTAAATCAGGATTGATCAATTACAATTCCTAGTTTAGAGTACTGGCAAGATGATGTAATTTATCTTTGTTTCTTTCCAACAAAAGTTGTGAGGTACAGAGACATCCCAGACTACAGATACTCATGTCAATGGGAGCTGTGTGTAGAAGGAAGTACTCAGTGTGGTGACTTTATTACCCAAATCTTTAGTTTTCCGTATAGCTTCTGAAGATTATCTGTTGACTTAAAAATGTTATTCACCATATCTATTTTCAGTCTTGTTCACACTGTTATGAAAATTAAAAACAATCCTTTGTCTACATAAAATTACTTCTTTTTCATTCTGCTACTACCTTTATATGACCTGCATATTAAACATCAGTTGTATATTCGTTCCAGTGGTGACTGATTATATAGTGGATTGGTTTTATTTATTTCCTTTGAGGTAATAATTTGATACTATATATTAAAATGCTGGCAGTATAGGGATACATCTGAAATGTGGGCATATAAATGTTTGGAAACTGGATTCATAAAGCTGAGGTTTGAATTGGAGTCTTTATAATGTTAAATTTGTATTGTGACCTTAGCCTGGATCCACATCCGATTCTGAGGTCCTGATCCGAAGTTTCCAATCTGAAGTTTCTATTGTAGCAGCTTTATACTTTATTCTGGCCTAACAAGCTAATTATGACTGATCTTTTCCCCCTGCATTCCTTACCTGTAATTTTTTTTATGGTCCTTCTTGAAGTAGTTTATGAAACCAGCTTAAAGATCAACAATATAAAATACAACCCTGAAGTGAGGAAAAACTATCTCTTTATAACAAACTTCTATTTTCTAGACAACCGTTAAGAAAAGTATAGTACTTTCCAGTGAAACTAGGCAAGAACTAGCCAAGCAAGCCAAAGTCACCAAAGAGGAGAGAAGAGCTCAGATAGATGAAAGACACAAGTATGTGATATCCAGATTAGCAGATGGGATAGGCTTAAGTGAGCAGCAAGTGGAGGAGGCCATTATTTCTGATGACAAGGTAAATATTAATTAAATTATTATTATTAAATATATTACCAACATTTCTAGTATTTTGAAACTACTTCACAATTAACTACAATTGTAATTTTGTTTTTAGTTTCAACTTATAGAACAATTCTTTGCTCCTAGTGGACTTAAAAAGTTGCTCTTCTTTTACCAAGATGTGTTGCAGGTATGTTTCTGTTATTACTTCTGTAAAAGCAAAAGTTGCATTTTTTTAAAAAGTCACATGACTTGCAAAATTCAGAAAATCTTAACAGATTTTTTTTTGCAATGCATGACAATGTGGAAGAACTTTGATCTCATTGTTTAGATACTGCCATCCTGGCTTACATGAAAACAGGGGAATGCCCTGTGGCAGGGTTTGATACTGTTCTTGTTTGCACAAAAGAAAACTTAAAAATGGCCAGGTAAAGAAAAAATCCAGACTTCAAAAATGATAATGATAATTGAGGCAAAGTGTTCACAGTATTCAGGTTTAAAAATAGTAGATTAGCTAACATAAGTATTATAGGAATGGGGGAACTGTCTGGCTAAGAATCATTTTGTCTTCTCCTTTTGGTTTGAGCTGCACTGCCGCCACTGTGGACAAAGCACTGATTCAAGAGGGTGAAAAATGATGCAATTTCTTTCTAAATTAAGGTGGATTCATGTTCAGATCTGTCCCATTCTATGGAAAATAATCTTAAGCTTGGAAATCTATACCTAGAAATAAGGTAGTTGTGGTCCCCCAGATGTATTTCTCTGCCTTTCAGTTTTGAGAAGGAGAAGCCTCTTCATAAAAAGCAAAATCATTGTTCAGCTTCCACTGAGTGTGTGATATCAGAAGGTGTCAAGCGACCTTTAAATTGCCTAACATGACTGTTTTGGACTTCCTGAACAGCAGAAGTCCTTCCTCAGTCCCTTCAGGTTATGCCATTGAGGATCCATGCTAGGGTGAGCTAACTCACCATGTGGTGGTATTTTAGGCTTGTTGGGGAGAAAAAACTGATTGATAATGCTTGATCATCAGTTAAGTGCAAGAATGAATTACAGATTCTTTATAACCTATATAAGTTAAAAGAACTTCTGAGTCTCACCAGAATTGCTTAGAGACTGCAAAGCACAGAACCAGCTCAGCTGTCAAAACAATTTAATAATTTTTTTCTTTCACTGGGATTGTGCATGCACATTTCTGGCATGAACATGTTGTTCTCTGACTTAGAACAAGATGAAACTAAAAATGTTGAAAGTGTTTTCCTTAATTTACAAGCCAGAAATAAATGCCCAGCTTGGCTTAAGTGAAATGTTTAATTTCTGCATTTACTTTTCTTTTATTTTGGTCTTTTTAACCATTAAAACAAGAATTTATGAAAATTTTTTTGCAAAAGCAGCATAGCATAAAAATAATGTTTCTAATGGAAAGTATGAATGCCATCTCTATCATCATCCACCTCATTCTGATGAGTCAAGAGATCTCACTAAATTGACAACTGTTTGGTTTCAAACATATTAGAGAGTTGGAGATTACTCAGGGGCAGTGTCGTACATGCTTGCCCTTTTCTTATCCATTTTTGGCCATTCTTGGAGACAAAATACTGACCTGAGCAGACTGTTGGCCTGACCTGGTAGGTATGTTCTTGCCAAGATTTATCAAAGATCCTTTCTTCAGTGCTGCTCATCTCTCTTTTTCATTAGCTTGGGTGCATGATGTTCACTTGAGATTGTGCACAGGGGCTAGCGGATGATGGTTTGGTGTGGAAGTGGGGAGCCACCAGTGTATATCATACATCACACATTCAGTCTAGCAGAAGCTGAACATTTGACTTTTTCGGAAGAGGCCTCTCCTTAAACTTGAAAGAGAAATATACCTGCAGGCTTTTTCCACATTATGTTCTGTTACATTCTTCCAAGTTTCAACAGATTATTTAGCAAAGTGTGTGACAGAAAATTAAGAGGGAAGCAGGTCTTTATCAGGCTTAAACTTTTTTGTTGCTTCAAAGAGAAGAGGTTCTAGATACATCTCATTGGAGAGGGACCAGTGACAGCAAGTCTTCTCAGAGAGAGAGTTTTTCAGAGGGACGTATGGTTAAAGACATGGGCAGAAAACAAAATTTCTTTGCGTTGTTGGCAGGAACTAGCTGACAGTGTTCCTTCTGAGTTCCGCTCACAATTACATTACGACTTTGGATGACTCTTTCTGCGAGACATCCAGTTTGTTTCCATGGAGGAATTTGCTCTAGGAAATACTTCTGATTTAATTTCAGTATATTTTCTGAGATTTTTTTCCCCTTCTTCTTTGAGTGTTTTCTGAAAGAACAGGGTTATGAAACTGTTTTCGGGGGATTGTGAGATTCATGCAAAGCTTATTTGGCAGATAAAGCCAACCTCACTATTTCTGTCTGGGAATTACTAACTGATTCAGAATGAGCTTAGTTATAATTAACATATTCAAATAGGATGAGGTATTTGTATGATAATAGCTTTTATTTTATTAATCTGTTATTTATAATTCAATTGCTAGCAAAAGTTGAATACATCATTGAGGTCAGATGAGCCAATGAACAGTTTGCTTCAGAAGAAGTTATTTATTACCATGGGTTCTACGGAGGTATGGTTGAAAAATTCATTAGATGACATTTGAAAAGTAAAATATTGAAAAAACCTAAGAGTTGTGCAGTGTTAAACAGTTTTTTGTAGTTCTTGGATAGATATTTAAGTACTTAGTCCATGTTCTCATAATGCAAGATCTCCCAGCATTTCTTGAGTTGAGGTTAACTCAGTAAAGCAGTGGTTAATGGATTTGACTATCTGAGAGGAGAGCAGGTCAAATAAACCCTTGTTAAAAATTCGCACATCCTAACACTTTTGTTAATGACTGCATGTTAAGTATTTTCCAGTACTTGTGGACTTCTAGTTTCTAAGTGCAGTTTTTCAGTGGTTTTGTATTTCCTTTCATATAATAATACTGCACATTACTCCAAAAATACCTTTAATAATTCCTTTTTTCAATTCAAATTCTTGTAACAACCTCCTCACTGTAACGTCTAAGCATTATTCAGTAGTGCTCTTCAGAGTGCTATTAAGATTTCTGATTAATTTTCTTTCTCTTTTTTTTGTATGTATAAATCGAGTGTACCATATACAATTTTCTTTGAATAAGGCATGGTGATGTCTTTTTCTCAATGAGCTTATATTAACATCATTGTGTTAGAAAAGGCAGAGCTGAAAGTTCTTTCTTCCTTTCAGAGGGGAAGAGAGGTTCATTCCTCTGCCAGTTGGACTAACTGGAATGGCTCTTCAAATTTGTTATAATTGAATTATTATTAGATTTAATAGATTAAAAATAAGCATTGTTGCAGTACTGATTGAAACTTTTACGTTACTTCAGTACACCGAAAAGCTGAAAATACATGTTAAAAAGTATTTGGATCAGAAGTTTTTAGTAATCATCAAGTTCCCTTTTTAAAGAATGAAATAAATGTCATTCTAAGATCATCCATTCTGGTCTAGGTATATATGAAAAGTACTTCAAATGTTTGAAAGCTGAGGATATCTTTAGTTTTTTCAGTAAATTTATGTTTGTGGATTCAGAAAGAGATTAGACGATTTCATCGATAGGTCTGTAAATGGATACTAAAATGACTAGACAGGAATATGTCATCTAACAGCTCTGATACAACGGTTGCAGGTGATCAGGGAATACAAGAGGAGTGAAGCCCAGGAAGTAGCCTAGCTGACAAGCTGTCCCTGAACTGCCTTTTCTTGGTCGAGATGCAATACTGGAAGGGTCTGCCCAGACGGGTATTTTTGATGTTCTTATGTCAGATGGAGAAAAAACAGCATTTGATTTGAGAGGGACAGATTTTAAAATATCCTACAAACAGTCCACTGCCTTTTTGAGAAATTAATTTTTTAAAGTTTTGTTTTCAGCACATTTTAAAGTTAAGTAAATTACTTCTACTGTACACATTTATTCTTTTTAACTGTATGCATTTTGTCCTTTTTACAGAACTTTACAGGAACTTGTGCATTTTTCCTAAGGACATCAGATGAAGTTATAACTGCATCAAATGTTTCCCAGGTCAGACCAAAATCATGCAGTGTTTGCAGTGTACTTAGTATTTTCTTACACCTTTATTCATGCAACTGGAATCAGAAAAAGAACTGGGGAGTGCTTTCATGAAAATGTCTAGTTCTATAACAGAACTTCTTCTTTAACAGAAGTTCTTTTTCATCTGAATAAGTATTTATGATAAAGTAGTGTTCTAATGATTTGGAAATTAGCTACTACCATATTATTAAAAACAAGACTCTAATTAATAAAAATTCATTATTTATCTGTCATGAACAGTGTAAATTTTCATGGCAGTAGGGAATAAAGACCTAAACCAGGAGATTTAATTAATGATCCTAAATTATGGAAATACTGCACTTACATAACTGTAACTTTTAAAATTAAGATCATACTTGAAACTAACTAAAATAAAGTTTTGCTGCCCCTAATAGCTTTAGTTGTATATAAGAAAAGTACTGTAACATCCTTTTCCGACTTCCAGAGATATTCATGTTCTTGCGAAATATTTGAAATAGTTTTTTACAGAAGGCATCCAGATACTAACATCTAGGAATAGACAACGTAATAAGCCTGAAATCATATTCTCAAAAATATTGATGCACTCATTTTTATATGCTGTACAGGTTTTCTCCTTATTTGTCACGAATAAGTTCCATTTGAGTAGGCCAAAGCTGTAGCAAGTTTGTTCTCCAGCTACAGTCATGGAAATTAATACTTCATTTTCTGTCAGCCACTTGCTTTATAACAATATTTTTACAAATACCTCATCCAGGGGTGCAAAAGTAATTTCTAGTCTTCCTCTTCTCGCACCCTGTCAGTCCTGCTGTGCTGCTTCAGTTGAGTACCTGTCAAAGTGGTTGTCCAAACTCTTCAATTAGCTGCCGTGGTACCTGCTCTCTGTGGTTCTCTTGTGATCATCTTCTTGTGGCAGGTGCTGTCATACAGCTGTCATCAAACATCATTCTTTATGTGAGGCCATATTTTTAGATGCTGTAGAAGGTAATACAAGCCCTACTTTTTATTCAACCAGTGTTCACACTGAGGAGGCTTGCAGCTCAGACTCAGACTGGTTTGGCAAATTTTGGTTTGTCCTGAAGAGCTGTGTAGGACTAGGTGGAAGGTGAATCTGAGAACCCCCTAGAAATACATTGATTTGTCCCCTATTTCTCAAGAGAAATTGCTGAATCTTCAGCGTCCTGTGGAAAGAAAAGGATCAGCTTGTATGTTGACCTTGTCCTAGAGATTCTCATGAACAGACAGAAGCCTTGAAAAACTTAACTTTCCCTGCCTACCCCTCCTGCAACAAATGCAAACACTCTCTTATGGGAGAAACTGACATTGTTAAAAGCATCTGAAGGGGGAAAATAGGGGTCAGTTCCTTTCTTCATTCACCTTCTGTCCTTTCCTTCTGCTATTTTGCTAGCACACCCTTTTGCAGAAGGAAGTAGTTTAGGGGCATTTCCTTATTAAAAACCTTGGGGGCATTGCCTCCCAGGGAGCCTGTTTAGACATGCAAAGAAACTCGGTCTCCTTCCTTGTAAGCACTTCTTCAAACATTTTTTAATGGCAACTGTGTTCCTCTATGACTTGACTTTCAGTCTAGGGCATCTTGCTCTTTCATACTCAAATTTCAGGTGGAACAGGTTAAGAACAATGCCTTGATTGTCACCCATAATTTCTCCACTTTTTGAGAAATGGCTTTCTACCTTCTTGTACTCTAGTGGGATTCTAAAACTGTCATATTGTTAGGAAATAGTATTCCACCCATGCGTAACAACTTATTGTCTTAAATGCTTTTCTTTTGCATGCAAGTGGGGAACTTGCAAGAAAAACATTAGTGATATTAATAAGCAAGATAGCCAAGAATGTCAAAGCCTGTACAAAGATTAATTTGTAGTTGCCGTTCCTAAAACACACTGGAATTGCACAGGCAGAAGTTGGGAGTAGAAGTTTCCAGGGCATTCCAGAATGTATGCATTTGTAGGCAAAATGCCAGTAACAGAAAAGCCAACCAGTCCATAAATGAATAGTGTTGGGAAAAGATGCAATCCCTCACTTTTTACAATTTATGCTTCAAGTCCTGCAGTAAAATTCCACTCACCAGTATTGTCTGTCCTTATACCCAGCATCAGCAATTCACTGCTGCTTGTTTCACGGTAACGATAACCGGGAGAGAACTGTGCAACTGAGAGAGGAAATTTTTGCCTGATACATTTGTTGTCCTCTTTTAGGAATTCATGGTAGATGGAAGCTGTTCCTCTAAAAGAGAAATATAGACATATAATGCATTGATGTTAAATGTTAATTTTAACTGGTTGCTGCAGTGTTGCTACAATATGGGAATGATGTTTCTGATGACTCAAACTTAAGGACAAGTCTTGGAATTTCCGATTGAAATTTAGTCAATGTCCAATTCAAATTCAGCAGCTGGGGGGCATATCCTCATGGAACCTGCTTATTTATGAACTGTATATAAGTCTGCCGTGTGTCTGAATTTCACTCAAATTTAATGTTGCAGAAGTTTACATGTACTTTGCTAACTTTTGTTTCTTCCGGAAGGAGGTGAATTTTGGCATATTTGATTGTACTAATGGAAATATCCTTCAGGGCTTGGAATTTTTCTTGTCCCAAATCATGATACCAGCACTTAAATCCCAACAGGTAATCTAATAGTCTTTTTTCTCAAAAACATTTGGAATGAAGGCAAGTGGCTGCTGTAGTCTCCTTTGTGCATCAGGTGAACATAAAACAGAGGATACAAAAAGATACAAGCCTAATACGGCACTGGGCCTCCTCACAGCAGATGGAGTGCAACTGACTCCAAGGGGCAAAATGGTTCTTGCTTACGAGCTGGCAGGCCTCATTGAGAGAGCTTTAAACTAGATTTGAAGGGGGGAGGGGATAAAACCAGGCTCACTAGAGTTGAACCTAGGGGTGGCGTGCCAGAGTTTAAATCGATAGACCAGCTCAAGTGCATCTACACCAATGCACACAGCATGGGCACCAAACAGGAGGAGCTGGAAGCCATTGTGCAGCGGGACAGCTATGATGTAGTTGCCATCACGGAAACATGGTGGGATGCTTCTCATGACTGGAGTGCTGCAATGGATGGCTAAAAGCTCTTCCGAAGGGACAGGCAGGGAAGGAGAGGTGGTGGGGTGGCTCTGTATGTTAGGGACTGTTTTGATTGCATAGAAATCAATGATTGTGAAGACCAAGTAGAGTGCTTATGGGTAAGGATGAGGGGGAAGGCCAATGAGGCAGATATCTTGCTGGGAGTCTGTTACAGACCACCCAGCCAGGACGAAGAGGCAGATGAGACATTCTATAAGCGACTGGTGGAGGTCTCGCATTCGCTGGCCCTTGTTCTTGTGGGCGACTTCAACCTACCGGACATCTGCTGGAAGTATAACATGGCAGAGAGGAAACAATCTGGGAGGTTCCTGGAGTGTGTGAAAGATAACTTCCTGACACAGCTGGTGAGTGAGCCCACCAGGGGAGGTGCCTTGCTGGACCTGCTGTTTACAAACAGAGAAGGACTGGTGAGAGATGTTGTGGTTGGAGGCCATCTTGGGCTTAGCGACCATGACATGATAGAATTCTCAGTTGTGAGTGAAGTAAGGAGAGGAGTCAGCAAAACTGCTACCATGGACTTCCGGAGGGCAGACTTTGGCCTGTTCAGGTCACTGGTTGAGAGAGTCCCTTGGGAAGGCAGTCCTGAAGGACAAAAAGGAGTCCAGGAAGGCTGGACAGTCTTCAAGAAGGAAATCTTAAAGGTGCAGGAGCGGGCGGTCCCCATGTGCCGTAAGAAGAGCTGGCGGGGAAGGCGACCGGCCTGGCTGAACAAGGAGATTTTGCTGGGACTCAGGGAAAAGAGGAGAGTTTATCATCTCTGGAAGAAGGGGCAGGCAACTCACGAAGAGTACAAGGATCTTGTTAGGTCAAGCAGGGACAAAATTAGAAAGGCAAAAGCCCAGCTAGAGCTCAGTCTGGCCACAGTTGTAAAGGATAATAAAAAACGCTTCTACAAATATATTAACAACAAAAAGAGAGGCAAGGAGAATCTCCATCCCCTACTGGATATGGTGGGGAACATTGTCTCCAAGGACGAGGGCAAGGTTGAGGTACTTAATGCCTTCTTTGCCTCAGTCTTTAATAGCCAGTCCAGGTATCTGCAGGGTATTCAGCCCCCTGAACTGGAAGATGGGGATGGAGAGCAAAATAACCCGCCCATACTCCAGGAGGAATCAGTTAAGGACATGTTAAACCACCTGGACACCCACAAGTCTATGGGGCCTGATGGGATCCACCCAAGACTACTGAGAGAGCTGGCGGAGCTTGCCAAGCCCCTCTCCATCATTTATCAGCAGTCCTGGTTAACAGGGGAGGTCCCAGAAGACTGGAGGCTTGCCAGTGTGACACCCATCTACAAGAAAGGCCGGAAGGAGGATCCTGGGAACTACAGGCCTGTCAGCCTGACCTCCGTACCGGGGAAGATCATGGAGCGGTTTGTCTTAAGAATGCTCACAGGGCATGTGCAGGACAACCAAGGGATCAGGATCATGAACCCAGCCAGCATGGGTTCATGAAAAGCAGGTCCTGCTTGACCAACCTAATCTCCTTCTGTGACCAGGTGACCCGCCTAGTGGATGAGGGAAAGACTGTGGATGTTGTCTACCTGGGCTTCAGTAAAGCCTTTGACAGTGTCTCCCACAGCATTCTCCTGGAGAAACTGGCGACTTGTGGCTTGGACGGGTTTACTCTTCGCTGGGTGAGGAACTGGCTGGATGGCCAAGCCCAGAGAGTTGTGGTGAACGGCGTTAAATCTGGCTGGCGGCTGGTCACAAGTGATGTTCCCCAGGGCTCAGTTCTGGGGCTGATCTTTTTCAGTATCTTTATTGATGACCTGGATGAGGGGATCGAGTGCTCCCTCAGTAAGTTTGCAGATGACATCAAGTTGGGTGGGAGTGTTGATGTGCTGGAGGGTAGGAGGGCTCTGCAGAGGGATCTGGACAGGCTGGATCAATGGGCAGAGGTCAACTGTATGAGGTTTAATAAGGCCAAGTGCCGTGTCCTGCACTTTGGCCACAGCAACCCCATGCAACGCTACAGGCTTGGGGAGGAGTGGCTGGAGAGCTGCCCAGCGGAAAAGAACCTGGGGGTGCTGGCTGACAGCCGGCTGAACATGAGCCAGCAGTGTGCCCAGGTGGCCAAGAAGGCCAACAGTGTCCTGGCCTGTATCAGAAATAGTGTGGCCAGCAGGAGTAGGGAAATGATTGTGCCCCTGTACTCGGCACTGGTGAGGCTGCACCTCGAATCCTGTGTTCAGTTTTGGGCCCCTCACTACAAGAAGGATGCTGAGGTGCTGGAGCGTGTCCAAAGAAGGGCAGTGAAGCTGGTGAGGGGTCTGGAGCACAAGTCTTATGAGGAGTGACTGAGGGAACTGGGGTTGTTCAGCCTGGAGAAGAGGAGGCTGAGGGGAGACCTTATCGCTCTCTACAACTACCTGAAAGGGGGTTGTGGTGAGGTGGGTGTTGGTCTCTTCTCCCAAGTAACCAGCGATAGGACGAGAGGAAATGGCCTCAAGTTGCGCCAGGGGAGGTTTAGACTAGATATTAGGAAAAATTTCTTCACCGAGAGGGTGGTCAGGCATTGGAAGAGGCTGCCCAGGGAGGTGGTGGAGTCACCATCTCTGGAAGTGTTCAAAAAACGTGTGGATGTGGCACTTTAGGACATGGTTTAGGGGACATGGTGGCGCTGGATTAATGGTTGGACTTGATGATCTTGAAGGTCCTTTCCAACCTTAGTGATTCTGTGATTCTGTGATTCTGTAATATAGGCCTTTATGAGAGTCATGCAGTTTGTATATGCGTTTGAAATTCATATAGTTATTATTTTCAAGCAGTAGCACCAGCTGTAATGATTATGACAAAGGAGAACACAGCATAGCAGCCATACTAAGGCAAAACTATGATGATTTAATTAAAACTAGATTAAGCCTGGGTTGAAAGAAGTGCCAAGTTCTTCTGGCAGCACAAAAGATCAGTCCATGATTTTATTCTAACCTTTATATAGTGTTGTAAATAAGAAATACCTTTCTAATGAAAAATAAAATAACTTATGTGTTCAAAAAACAAAAGGAAGTGTGACCCTTGTTTTCCGTTTCTTTTTTCTTCATAAATCATGAAATAATCAGAACTGGGGAGCTGTGAAAGAAGGCTTGAAGAACAGCCAGATACAAAACTTTCTGTATTCAGTGGATAAATTTGTGGGTACTTTGTCATCATCAAGACAGAATATAGAAGATAAAATTCAGCTCACAAAAATGGATATTGATATTTATGTCAGCAACTTACAGAACCCATCTGACTACATAACTGCAGGTTAGTAATTCCTACAGCAAAGCAAACACAATGATGCTGTTTATAAAAGAAATTTTATGTCATTAGTAAAAATTTACCTTGAATCATTAATTCATCTTCCCTGAGTTATACATATTTTTCTGCTTACTTTCACCAGGTTTCTGACTGTGTAATCATAAAATCACCAATCATTTGCCCAACCTTTAATTCATGGATCTTAAAGGACTAGGTAGTTACTTGACATATCACATATGCAGTGGCCTATGTTCCTCCTAGTTTGCTTCCCAAGTCATTGCAGCGTGAAGTCATATACTAGTGTGTATAGAGTATACTCTTCACTGGCTTTGACACTGAGGAAATCGTGTCCAATATTAAGTCTGGTTCTGAGGGCCGTGAGTCAAAACAAGATGTATTTATAAAATTTTTTATATATACACATATATATATATATGTAAGAAAAAGAGTGGTTATGTCTCTTTGAACAATAGCTTTCCACCATTTCTTATCACCACATGGGTTTTCAGAGTGAAATAATGCCAAACTAGTCAATAGTTTTGCAATCCTTCTCAACCCTACATGAGCCTATGGGAGGACAACCTCCACAGAATAGAACCATAGAATCTTTGCGTTGAAAAGGACCTTGAAAGGTCATCTAGTCCAACCCCCCTGCAATGAGCAGGGACATCTTCAACCAGATCAGGTTGCTCAGAGCCCCGTCCAACCTGACCTGGAATGTTTCCAGGCATGAGGCATCTGCCACCTCTCTGGGCAACATGTGCCACTGTTTCACCACCATCATTGTGGAAAATGTCTTCCTTGTATCCAGTCTAAATCTATGCTCTTTCAGGTTAAAACCATTACCCCCTGTCGCTCTCTACAACTACCTGAAAGGGGGTTGTGGCGACGAGCGTGTTGGCCTCTTCTCCCAAGTAACGAGTGATAGGACAAGAGGAAATGGCCTCAAGTTGCGCCAGGGGAGGTTTAGATTGGATATTAGGTAAAATTTCTTCACCGAGAGGGTGGTCAGGCATTGGAAGAGGCTGCCCAGGGAGGTGGTGGAGTCGCCATCTCTGGAAGTGTTCAAAAAACATGTGGATGTGGCACTTTAGGACATGGTTTAGGGGACATGGTGGTGCTGGATTAATGGTTGGACTTGATGATCTTGAAGGTCCTCTCCAAGCTTAATGATTCTGTGATTCTGTGTTGCTACAGGGTCTGCTAAACGGTCTCTCCCCATCTTTCTTAGAAGACCCCTTTAAGTACTGGAAGGCTGCAATCAGGTCTCCCCGGAGCCGCCTCTTCTCCAGTCTGAACAACCCCCACTCTCTCAGCCTGTCCTCATAGGAGACGTGTTTCATCCCTCAGATCATTTTTGTGGCCCTCCTCTGCACCCGCTCCAACAGGTCCATGTCTTTCCTGTGCTGAGGGCTCCAGAGGTGGGGTCTCACCAGAGCAGAGTAGAGGGGCAGAATCCCCTCCCTCGACCTGCTGGCCACGCTGCTTTGGATGCAGCCCGTGCTACTGTTGACCTTCTGGGCTGCGAGCGCACATTGCCGGCTCATGTCCAACTTTTCATCCAACAGTACCCCCAAGTTCTTCTTGGCAGGGCTGCTCTCAATCCCTTCATCCCCCAGCCTGTACTGATATCAGGGGTTTCCCCGACCCAGGTGCAGGACCCTGCATTTGGCCTTGTTGAACCTCATGAGGTTACACGGACCCATTCCTTGAGCTTGTCCAGGTCCCTCTGGATGGCATCCTGTCCCTCAGGCGTATCAACCACACCACTCAGCTTGGTGTCACCTGCAACCTTGCTGAGGGTGCAGTTGATCCCACTGTCTATGTAATTGATGAAGATATTAAAGTTCTTTAGATCCATTTAGTAGTACAAGCTCTACAAGTCCTAAATATAATACACCAAGTGAACTGGACTCTTTCAGCTGCTAGGGCAATCTGAAAGATGTGCTGATTTATAAATGATAGGAGGGTTTGTGACTGTTAATAATGGTGTCCGTTACATGATGCTTTTTATGTGGAATAGGCTGCAATGGCAGAAAGAGAGAAATGTGGAGAAGTAAGCCTTTACTTATGGAATACAAGCAGAAAAATAAACACGTAATAGTTAATGCATTTCTTGGAGCTCTGAAAACATGATTCTCCCAAAACTGCATTGCTGTATTTTTTTTTCCCTTATGAACTCACTGTATTTTTAACTGTTTCCATTGTAAAGGATATGCAATATTAACAAAGTAGGTAGATACAAGTTGTATGTGTGTGCATCTTTTTGTTACAGTTTTAATCTTTTCCTGTTGTTGGTCAGCGATGTGAATATACTCAGTTTACACAGAGTCTCAATTTATGTTTGTCAAGGACATTTCACTTCTGTAGATAAAAATCTGTATTTATATCTTGGTACTTATGAGACTGTCCCATTCTATCATTCTGAAGGCAGTAACACAGAAGTCACTGGGAGACTTGAAGAAGTGGTCATGATTTGGATCAAACAGATCAGACAAGTTTTAGTGGAGAGTGAGCAAATGAGAAGAGAAGCTGATGACATTGGTCCATCTGCAGAGCTGGAACACTGGAAGACAAGAATGTCATCATTTAACAGGTTAAATCCCTGCATTATTTCTCATGGAGTCGAAAAAAAAGCTTATTAAAAATAAATGTAAACTTTCATTCCAAAGAGAGTATTAAATGTGCTTCTTTCTTCAAAGCCTTTTAGATGAGATCAAGAGTTCAAGAGTAAAGAAAATTATAAGTATTCTTCAGGCAGCAAGATCAAAGACATTAAAGCAGTGGAAAGAGCTGGTAATTACTATATTTTAATACAAATTTTAAATGAGTACAGTACTATATTTGTAATGCACACAGAACTGAACACACAATGCTACAAATAGCTTTGAGTGTTTATGCTGTTTTTGTGCTGTGGTTTATTATCTGTTTGTTGAAACACATAACACCAATGATTTTTAAGTGAAACAGATAATTTGAAAAGAAGTCGATGCTTCTGTAATGTGTCTTTCATTAACATAGTGGGTGGAATGATTGCGCAAAAGTAAAGCAATGCAGCAGTACGAGATTTTTCTGTGTCTCTCCAGCTGTACCCCGTGCAGGCCTACTGTACCCTGTGCAGGCCATCTGTAGAGATGTCTGAAAGTTCATCATACCGCTCTTAGAATTATTAACAGCTGGCTTTGTGTAGCATATCTGCTACTTCAGATAAGTATATATCTGTAATGTAAACTTGTCAATCAAAATTGTAGGCAAGCCAGAAAATAAGCTGTAGACCACATACAGCCAATCAGAACCCCCAAAAACACCAGAATGTAGATCTTCTAGCACTTAAGGTGTTCTACTCTTGAAACTAGACCAGGAAAACAGTATCACCTTACTGAGTTTTGTATTTTGTGCTTAACATATTTGCAGACCTCTATGATAAATGGAATTTGGATGACAATGTCTGTGCAGAGCCAGTACAAGCTAAGGACATTGAACTAAATTTCTTTCTTCCTACAGAATTGCCTCCTAATTACTGGATAGTTCCATCTGTTGTGAACAGAAGGATATACAGGCATTTGTTGTGAACTTATTTGACCTAATAAGTGTTTATTAAAAAATGATGGGAAGCACCCTGGTACGTTTCAGGGATCTTGTCTAAGTTCTGTAGAATAGGTAATATGCTAAAATCCACGCTAAAAAATGTGAGTCGGATTATAAAAGCCACGCTGTTGTACTTCTATCAGTAAGGAGAAACTTTGTGAGTCTAAGTAAGTAAGGAGTTCCTCTAAATCACATCCAAAATGTTGCTGATTGCCAGGTAGATCTTACCAATTTTTGCATGTAAAAGCAGTTATTTCTTACGTAAAGAAGAAATTACTTATTTGAGAGAACTTCTGTGAGAAAATACCTGCAAGATAGAATCATAGTCTGGTGGTAGCATGCACTGTAAAAGAGCAAGAACCTGTTCAGTAAGTTTTAGCACTATTAATTGTATTTCTTTTTTTTTCCTCCCTTTCAGGATGGTAGTATAACAATTGCTGCCAATGAAGCTAAAGACAATGTGAGATATTTATATGCATTGGATAAATTTTTTGGTCCACTTGCCAAAGCTTCACCTGTAAGTAGTACTCTAAAGGCACTTAATGTGAAATTCAGAAAAGAAAGGAAAGGCTTTTGCTGCTGAAAGAAAGATATTTCTCCTTTCAGTATTTAACTCCTATGCTTAATGATTAGTGGACAGCTTGACTCCTTTGACGTTAGTGAACTGAGCTTACAGATTTTGAATAAGCCAGAGATAATACTACTTTTTGTGTAGGGGGCAGTTGTCATTCCAGGACATAATTGAAGGACATGAGAAAAATAAGCAAAAAAGTATATTTTTCCAAAATCAAGCTGAATTGGCTTTGTGAGGTTGGGCCTTACATATGGTACCTCTTCCTGTCTCCATGCTTCAGTCAGCAGTCATGATTGTTTTGGTGCAAATATCATAAAATAATCTTAAACCTTCAGCTGAGCTGAAATTGGGCAGCTTCCACTTATTTTACAGGTTAAAGCTGTTTCTTTTGCAAGTGACATGTATTTACTTTCATTCTGGTTCAAATTATAATATTTATTTTCATAATGGTGTGGGTCTCGGATTTAATTTTTTTAAGTGAGAGCATGAATCTTGAATATACAGCCACCAGGCAAAACTGTCTAAGCATACATGGTTCAGAAGACTTACCCATAATTCAGCTGCTTACAAATTTTGTAAATATTGTTTTCAAAGGTCAAAGTCTGTTTGAATCCATTGTGCTATTTTACAATGCTTTTCTTCTGCAAATATTCAGTGTTCTGCCATAGTGTGCTTGACGTTTAGACACCATACTTTTTATATCCTTTACCAGACCAGTAACTGACTCTTGTTCTAGGTTCTCAGTATATCTGTCTTTCATGTATTTTTGTGAAATCTTTCTGTGGGACAGAAAACTCTATAGTTCAGCATCCTCAGTAAGAGAGAGATTGTTGTTGCCTTGACTCCTCCTTCTGGGTTTCTCTTCCATACACATCTAGGCAAAATGAGCAAAGGCCAGCTTTCTTTTTCTTGTCCTTCCTACAGCAGGTCAACTCTTTTGTAGCCATGTGTGATTTCTTTTCCTCAGGTAGCATATTCCTTTTCAAAGCAGACTACAGCACCTGTGTATACTGTAGTACAGTCTCTGTTTTTCCTCTGGAAAATCCCACTTTGGAAGAAGACCTGTTCATTTATTCATTACCCATTCCCCATTTTTTTTTCTCTTGGCCATAGTGTGTTAGGTCCCCGCAAATGAATTGGGTGGTCCAGTTCATAATGAGATGTCTACAAGAACAATGTGCTACAATCAAAAAGGTGTTTATCCACTGACAAATGTATTCCCAGAGCTGTCACATTTTCCGTTGTGTTAAGTTTTAGGAAATTCAAATTGATAACTTTCCCATTTTTTCCTTTGTAGGTAACAATAATGGAACACGTACCCAGTTTAATGAATACTGTCTGCATGATCTACTGTACATCACTATACTACAACACATCGGAGCGCATGACATCTCTTCTTCTAAAAATCACTAATCAAATGATTAACACATGCAAGATGTATCTGTATGAGGGTGTTTCAAAAATCTGGGATCTAGACAGGTAGTAGAATTTTAATAATTTAATCTTGTTTTATAAACACTAGAAGTAAAATTATAGATTAGTCATCAAGATTCCTAAAAGGTAAATTTAAGTAGCCCCTCGTCCTCCTACCAGGCGCTGGTTTCCATGTTAATTTTAAGCTTGTGAGTACTCATTTTGTGTAGAATTAAGTACTCTGCAAAACCAAATTTACTATGTGTTGTGGAAAAAAATGTTATTGAAAGACATGTAATGTATATCAGTCTACAACACTCGGCATTTTGTCCCCATGGCTTTTTTTAGACCAAAACACACTTGAGCGATTAGAACTGGGAGCTAAGGTTCTTCATAAAGAAGCTCCAAGGAGAGACTGACAAAGTTCCATCTAAGATTTCTATATTGCTGTTAGTGGACAAGAAGGTCAGTTGGAGGAAGGGGACAATATATACCGGAACCAGAATCACAACTTGATTGTACTCTGTTTGGAGTACATCTCTGATAGGATGGAACTCAGACTTGTATTTTCTGAGTATTCTGTGGAGAATGCTGTATGAGCAAATACATGAGGAGTGTTAATGGTGCCAATGAGGCACCTTAAATTTAAAAAGCTTAGATTTACTGTAAGTTTGCTAGTTAGACATGCCTAAGACTAGTTGTTTTTCCTTTCTATTGGTCTTGTTACAGCTTTTAGTATAGCAAGAGTCCCTGGTTTTCAGCAAATATTAGGTACTATACATAAAATGAACAAAAAGTTTGCCTCAGCTCTAAGGAGCCTGCTGTGTAAAACGTAAAAAGAGCTTGCAGTCTGAAACATAAGAATTGAATGGTGAGATGGGGAAGGAAAGAGGAATGGAGAAAACCCAGCAATCCTGCAGTGTTGGACAACTGGAATGACAGTGTTTTCAGCAAACCTTGTGATGCCTGTGGATGTTTTGTAGGCATCACTGCCACAAGAACTAAAGGAGACATTTTGATGATGAGACATATTAGCTGCCCTGTGGTTACTTGTAAGGAGCTGCTCCCAAGTGCCACATACAGCATAAGTGGAAACACAGAAGTGTTTGTGTGAAACTTAAGAGGGTGGTGAATGCTGACATCACTGGCAGAACAAGTGTATCTGAAAGATGAGAAGTTAAGCGGAGACAGCCTAGGAAGAACATGTGCTATAAGAACAAGTCAATTATTTTCACGCAAAAGAGAAGGGAGAAACCACAGAGCGGGGTTAAGATGAGCATGACATCTAAAGTTATCAACTGGAAAAGTAATGATTGGAACAGTCTCTTGAAAGAGTATAAATGTGGCAAGATTTTGGTTACTGAGGTGACAAGGAAAAGGTGTTACAAGCTTCATGAAGACATAGACAGTCAGAATGTTTGTGCTTAAATTCCACCCGAGTCAAAGTGACACTGAGGTAACAGGCTAGGAGACATAAATCTAACAAATAATTTGGATTTCTCTTGTACTTTTGTGTAGATAAAGGGAAGTTTTCAGAAATTACCTGTAATCAATTAAATACTGGCTATGTTTATTTTAAAGAATGAATGTGAATAAAAATAGAGTTCATTTTTTTGTTTATTCTATCTGAATTTAGTTTTGAAACATTCTTCCCATTTACTTATTTGCTGCTGCTGTCCCTGCAAAAGTTTCTTTCTATCTCAGTTAGTGGTTTCGAGCTATAACGTTTGACTATCATTTTAATTCCCAATGATGTTTTGAAGATGAAAGACAAAGCCAAAGTGGAGCAAAAGTCTTGGGTAAATGGCTTATGTCTAATTTCCATGCCTCATCTGTGTATCTCATGTATAGTAGCACCTCAGGGTTAATGAACAGCTGTGTATAAGTGGTATATATAAGCTTATATGTTATAAGCTGTAGCTATCTGTGGCCTTAGGAACCAAGATTTTCCGAGTGTGTCTTTGTAAAGAACAAGACTTTTCTCATGCTTACTGTAGTCTGGAAAAATACCTCTCCAGTCTTGTCTGCTTAGAAAAAAGAAAAAAAACAAATTAAGAAAACCCCATCAGCAATACCCAGGTTACAGAAGGTGAGAAATGGCCAAACTGCAGGCACTCACTAGCCAGGGTTTACCTCATGTAAGTCCTTTCTGGACTATGCTGTGGAAGTTTTGGGTTGATGACAATAAAACCTGAACTTAAAAATATGCAATCTAGATAACAAATTTGAAACAAAACCTTTTAATGTAATCCTCATATTTTTAATGTGTTTCAGGTAGTGTATAATTTTGTGTTCTTATTTTGCAAAGCTCCATATCTGTCTGAAGTGTTCTATTTTTATTCATACTCTTTTGAAGACCTTCTTAGGATGATTTTCTGTCTTCTGTGCTTTTTTCCTCAGGCAAGAATTGCTAAAGAGGATACAACAATGCATTTCCCTCAAAGAACTGTACCAAACATCCTTTCAGCGAATTAGGGAGGCGCTGAAGGAGAATCCAAGTGACAGACAATTTGATTTCAGGTAAATAATTCCCTCTAATATTGAAACATACTCATTTATACAATTTATAAATGAGATGTTATTATATCTGCTGGCTAGCAGAAAAGCTAAATACTCAATTAAAATGTAGTATTTATTATAATCAGAATATGACCTTGCAGATGTTGGGGTTTTTATTCAGTAATAAACCAGTGACAAGTTTTTTCGAGTCACTTGTTGATATAGCAGATGTCCAAGGGGACTTCAGGGGAATTTATGCATGTCTTAATTTAATATATATGTTTGTGTATGGTCTGAAATCCCAATAAATTTGAGTCATGACTATAAGAGTCACGAAAAGGAATTTAATCAGCTTTGGGATGGGTTGTCTATCACAGTGCCAAGGGGAGTTTTACCTGTATTGGCATATAAAGTATGGAGCATTTCTTAGTATTGTACATTCCCATTTTGATCTCCTGCAAATGTCTTATTTAAAAGAGTAACTCCTGTAAAATGTGGTAAAGGCTTTTAATATAATTCTTAATATATAAGGATTAAGCATTTTCTGGTTTATATCCGTTACTTTAAAATGGTTTTTACTTGATTTGTAATTATTACAGCATAGATTTTTTTATGCAAAACTTGGTAGCAGTTCTGTAATAATATAAATGTGTTAAATATATGTGGTTAAAGCTGTTACAAATAGATTTTCATAACAATCCCTCTTTTTTTACTGCTAGTGAAAACTATATATTTGGAAAATTTGATACATTCTGTAAACGTTTGGAGAAGATTTCAGACATGAGCAATGTTATGGAAAGCCTTTTAGAGCTCCAGCATATAAAAATAGAAGGCATTGAAGAGATCAGTACTCATTACCAGAGCATTGCTACAAACACCAAGTCCAAACAGTATGATGTTCTGGATCACAGGAAAAAAGAGGTATACACATTCAGCACTTTTCTGACAATCACTCTCTTAATTCTATGCTTTTCATTGGAGTTATGCAAAGAAGATTAAATATTATAACTCTACATATAGTATTTTGCTGTAGTAATAATACTTTCATACCTTTTAATACAATTTGAAAGTGTTTGGGTAAATTTGGCTTTTATTTCAAATGTTTTTATTAATTTTTGATAAGCTAAGTTTTGTGTTTTAATGCTAGAAACAACTTTTCCTAAACTTGTTTGTTTTGAGAAGCATATATTTTGAACTGCAGACTGAAAACTAATTCAGGCATGTCAATGCATTAACTACAGTTTATCTAGTTGCAAGAGTTACACAGTGTTGCTGAAAAAACTTAGTGGAATAGTAAAGGCAGTATTATAGTAAAGGTAGCAAAGGCACTTAGATGAACATTTTAGAGGGAGAAGTGAGTGATACCACTCCCAGTGCTGAGTAGGGTGAAGTGGTTTTTCAAATGCTTCAGACTCATGTTTTAATACATCCTGCACATGCTGGAATTGAGCTGATTTTTTTGAGCTGTGGCCTGCTTGCTTTGCAGGATTGATAGACTCACAATGGAAGTGCTAGAAATGTTGACTTACTCTCCTGCCTTCTTGAACTGTAGCTTGCAACTGTTAGTAACTTTCCTTTAAACATTTAAGTCTAGAGTACCTTTGGCTTTCTTCTAACTGGCTGATGGCTTACATTTCTGTAATACTTCCGGTGTGGTTCTTTTCCAAAAGAGAACAGGTACTGGTAACTGGAATTTGAAGGTGTTTAAAAATTGCATGGCTTTTCTACACCTGAATGCTTAGAGCAATATATGTTCTGCACTATTTTCCCAAGCTTGTGGAGTACTTTCTTTAACAGGAGGTTTGCACTGAACTCTTTTTGTAGGTCCTCAGCTTTTTGGACTTTTAAGAAAAATTGTTACCGATAAATACCCAAATTATTACAGATAAATACCCTCTTCCTAATTGGGAGCCGCCAAGTTTGGTAGCCCAATAGGGATGAGGCTGTCACAGTTCCATGTCCCCAGGTCCACTGAGCTGTGAGGGTGAGTGTGTAATTCCCAATAGGCATGCATGCACACATACACACAGTGCATTTATACACGGGTCTGGCCGCACAGCTCAACACAAACTGAAAAAACAGCAATCACACAATTACAAACAGTATTAATAGCCTCATCCCGTAACACTCTGGCTGAGCGGGAGGAAAGCCTGTTAGTGGAAAATATATATAGAATCATAGAATAGTTTGGGTTGAAAAGGACTTTGAAAGGTCATCTAGTCCAACCCCCTGCAATGAGCAGCGACATCTTCAACCAGATCAGGTTGCTCAGAGCCCTGTCCAACCTGACCAGGAATGTTTCCAGGCATGGGGCATCTGCCACCTCTCTGGGCAACGTGTGCCACTGTTTCACCACCATCATTGTGGAAAATGTCTTCCTTATATCCAGTCTAAATCTATGCTCTTTCAGGTTAAAACCATTACCCCCTATCCTGTTGCTACAGGCCCTGCTAAACGGTCTCTCCCCATCTTTCTTAGAAGCCCCCTTTAAGTACTGGAAGGCTGCAATCAGGTCTCCCCGGAGCCGCCTCTTCTCCAGTCTGAACAACCCCCACTGAAATTTCAGGTCTGAAAACTCTCAGCCTGTCCTCATAGGAGATGTGTTCCATCCCTCAGATCATTTTTGTGGCCTTCCTCTGCACCCGCTCCAACAGGTCCATGTCTTTCCTGTGCTGAGGGCTCCAGAGGTGGATGCAGCACTCCAGGTGGGGTCTCGCCAGAGCAGAGTAGAGGGGCAGAATCCCCTCCCTCAACCTGCTGGCCACGCTGCTTTGGATGCAGCCCGTGCTACTAGCCTTCTGGGCTACGAGCGCACATTGCCGGCTCATGTCCAACTTTTCATCCACCAGTACCCCCAAGTTCTTCTTGGCAGGGCTGCTCTCAATCCCTTCATCCCCCAGCCTGTACTGATATCAGGGGTTTCCCTGACCCAGGTGCAGGACCCTGCATTTGGCCTTGTTGAACCTCATGAGGTTACACGGACCCATTCCTTGAGCTTGTCCAGGTCTGTCTGGATGGCATCCTGTCCCTCAGGCGTATCAACCACACCACTCAGCTTGGTGTCACCTGCAACCTTGCTGAGGGTGCAGTTGATCCCACTGTCTATGTCATTGGTGAAGATATTAAAGAGTAATGGTCCCAGTACAGACCCCTGAAGGATACCACTTGTCACCGATCTCTATCTGGACATTGAGCCGTTGAGCACTACCCTCTGGATGTGACCATCCAACCAATTCCTCATCCACCAAACCGTCCGCCCCTCAAATCTATATTTTTTCAATTTAGAGAGAAGGATGTTGTGGGGGACAAAGGCCTTACAGAAGTCCAGATAGATGACATTCGTAGCTCTTCCCTTGTCCACTGATATGGTCACTTCATCATAGAAGAACATGAGGTTGGTCAGACAGGACTTGCCTTTGGTGAAGTAACTTCTCTTACACAGTCTATCCACCAACTGGCCCATGGATACCCAGGTCTCCACAGTTTCTGGATTTACAAATGCTCTCAAGGCCCACAGCCCCACTCCAGTTGCTGGTACTCAGACCTATACACACACACATGCACAGACACATGTGCTATGGGTCCCCCCAGTAACTAACTGGTCTTAGGCAATCAGTCTACTCTCTACCTGACCCCTGAATCCCCTTGTTGTCCCAGTTGCTGACACTCAGAGACTCACATATGCAAACAGTTCTTTCTTGTAGCTGGTCCAGGCTTATAACCTTATCAGTGGCTGTTCTTCAGACCCTGCTGTCTCTCTTGTAGCTCGCTTGAGCCTCCTGGTCTCCCTGGTAGCCAACTCTTAGACCACTCTGGTCTCTTTAATATCCAGGCCAGAATTATGGCCGCTCCAACACTTGGTTCCCAAGTCTCTGTCCTATTTCCTGCCTGGTCTGGTTTGGTACATACCCACCCACACAGTATATACATGCTCCAGTGTTTCTGGTTGCTATGATCCATAGCTCCTACCCTGGTTGCTGATGCTTAGACCTCAATACGCTCCAGCCTCTCCAGTTGCTGACTCTACAGGTGCACAGGCCCCAGTGACCCATGGTCTCCATAGAATCATAAAATGGTTTGGGTTGGAAGGGGCCTTTAAATATTATCTAGTCCAACCCCCCTGCCATGGGCAGGGGCATCTTCAACTAGATTAGGTTGGACAGAGTTGCATACAACCTGACCTTGAACACTTCCAGGGATGGGGCATCCACAACTTCTTTGGGCAACCTTTCCCAGTGTCTCACTACCCTCAGTGTAACAAACGTCTTCCTTATATCCAGAAGTACAACCCTCTTTGGGGTAGATTTAAAACCATTACCTCTTGTCTTATCACCACAGGCCTTGGTAAAAGTCTCTCTTCATCTTTCTTATAAGCTGCCTCTAAGCCCCTTCCACTCCTGTTGCTGGTACGTAGACTCCCATGCACACTCATGCACACAGAAGAGAGAACTTCCTCATGCATGAAAATGGTTAGAAATGGAAATAAGTAAGAAGACAAGACAAGCTATTCTCATCAGGTGCAGGGCACAGCCAGACAAGTGTACTGACCATCAACCTGTTCACATGTGACCGACTCCTTTTATCCCATCATGACTCTGTTTTCCACACTTGGTCCTCCCACAAACCACATTGATCTCTGCCTTTGTTTCTTCCCTAACTCCCATAATACGTTTTGTGTAGTCCCAAAATGCTTTTTCCTGGTAAACTGTAATATGAGTCCCTTATCGCCTAGGCAATAACCTCCCTTAGTCAGTAATAAGGTGCTCTAGAGAGCCTGCCAGTTTGCTCATCTTGATGAGTTTCATACCCGAACAGTGAGCTGAGGGCTCTTCTGTGGCAGTGCTGGGAGAAGCTGGTCAGTGTGCTCTGTTCTCTCTGATTAGGTTATTAGATTTCCTCTGCCTGTCCTTGTTCCTCTGTGCTGCTTTGTGTTCATGAGGATGAGGCTTTAATCATATAACTTAACACTTCTTATTTTTTGTTCGCTTTGCTTAGAATGTAAATGCCTTTGTTACTGGTGATGTCCCTGTTCTCTTTAATTTGCTGCTGAACACATGTACTGTGCAGATAAAGCAAATTCCTGAAAAACTTCAGGGAAAGAATTTGGTATGAAATGGAAGCACCACTATAGATGATTTTTGTTTTATTTTACCCTTTTCTAGTTTGAGAAAGATTATCTTGAATTTAAGAACCAAATTGCAGCATTGTATGAGTCCATACAAGAATTTGTGGATTCCTGGTTTGAGAAGACTGTAACTGTAAGTAATTTTACAAATGCAACCCCCTTGTTCTGGTGCTCAGAAAGGCTGAGTATCCATAGCTCCTACTGAACTCCTTCATTACTGACAGTGTTCTGTATTGTGCTGGTGGCTGCCTGAGATAATGTAGGAGGACATCAAACCTATTACAAGTGTGCTAAAAGTCGCTTGCAGAAGTGCTGGAAGATAATGTTTATTGTTACTTGGTGCCAGTTTTATGTTCTGTCTTCCCTTACCAATTTTATAGCCCTGTTTTTTTGGAAGTTCGTTTTCTTTCCTCATCCTAGGGTGTTCCCCATGCTTCCCATTGCATTTCTAAGTTATTCCTGTTGGACTGGCAGGAATAATGAAATAATTTCTGCCATCTGTTACCTTAATGTCAGTGATGTTCATTGGTTCAGGCCCTGATCATGATATGAGATGTTAATGAAGCATGAGTAAAGGTGTAATTGTTCTACCACAGCTGCAGAAAAAAAGAGTGATGATTTGAGAGTCAGAAAAAAATTAAATATTCCACTATAATGTAGTGGTAGCAGTTTCTTGGTTCATACCATGGTAAATATATTCTAAATGGGAAAAAATACAGAAGTAAAATTCACTAACTTGTCTGGATGGACTTTTCTGTGTTTCTTAGAAAACAATTTGCAAACTTACATAGCTTATATTATAAATCAGAAAAAACAGCTTATGAACAATGACTTTCTGAACTATTAACCTCTTCTGGAGTAAATGCTCCATCCTCCTTTTTAGACTGAACAGATGCTGGGACTTCTGATGAAGCTTGAACAAGTAGGAGAAAATCATATTGATCTTAATGAGAAGTATGCCATTGTCCTTCAGCAGTACAGCCAAGACTTAGAGTTTGTTCAAAAACTCTACCAGAAGCAAAAAGAAAATCCACCTATACCACGTAATATACCACCAGTAAGAACGAAATAAATGAGAGAGAAAAAGAACTTTGCTTCTTGACTGTTTTTAAGTTAACAGAAATATAACCTCATATCTTCTGTGTTTTAGGTAACAGGGAAGATTATGTGGGCCCAGCAGTTATACAGAAAAATTGAACATCCAATGACATTCCTTAAAAAGAAAACCACTCTTTTGAAGGTTGGAAATTAGCAGAGGAGGATTTATGCTAAGCTTTCAAGCATGTTATTAACATACACATGATTTATTTTTATACTCCTAAGCTCACTTTTCTAGCAACTTGTATTCAGCCTCATCCAACAGGATAGGGGTAGTGTTGACTCCAGGATTTGAATTCCTTTTTTCAGTGTTATTATTCTGCAGCTCAGGACAGTTACTTCCTTTGAGACATGAAGCTGATGACTTAGGCCGGTGCTTTTCTCCCTTCTGGAGCTTAAGTCATGTTAATCCTGGTAGTAACACTGTTGGCTGTGTGCCTAAGCACAGAGCCTTCTGTCTGCTATGCTCTGTAATGAAGAGGACTAAGATATTTAACCTCAGACACTAGCCATACTTCATGAAAGGATATAATTTTGTAGCTTTCTCAGTGGGACATCGGTGCCTTGTATAGGTCCTAGTATAGACTTTGTTTTATGGGAAAGACTGGGAGGAAAAATCAGGAAGAGTTACGTTGTTTAGAGCAGTTAAATACTTTCTAATAATTGAATTCCTAAATATGTTTCTGTGTCTTACCTTATCTCTAAAATAGCATAACTGAACTTTCTATTTGTTTTGTTTTCCTAATGGTGGTGAGGAAAAGCCTAGTGGAGGGCATTTCTACTATGTTAGACTCATCAAACTGTTTAAATGGTGTTTGCTTTTTTTTCCCTGCTTTGATTGCAGACACTAGAAATGAAAAAGGTTGTTAAGAACTACAATAAAATGGCTGCAGTTCTTCTGGAATTTGAACTTATTTATCATAGAGCCTGGTGCAGGTTTGCTGACCAGGCTAGAAATGCTCTGTGTGCTTCCTTACTTGTCAGGCACCCAGAAACCAAGGTAAATATGATTTATTCTTTGTATTACTGTTGCATTGTTTAATATTACATATGCTACTTTAATCATATCATGGATAGACAAGCACAGCATTAAAGTAATCTTAATAGGCTTAAAAACATACTTGAACTGGTATATTTTTTTTCCTTTTTGTGTATATTTATGGTACAGACTTCATCATGTCTCTTCTTCGTAAGGCTCCTGCCTCATTCAGGGCATAAAAGAGGCAGTAGCCAGCAAATACATATCTATTATTGACTTATCTACATCTTTTTAGATATTGTTTCATGTTTTATTTTCTATGTTAGCCAAAATTTTAGTCAAGGATGGAATTTTTAATTAGATCTCATGGTCTTTTCTGTAATGATCAACAGCACTGTGTTGAGTACATTCCAAGTCATTCATTAATTTGCTTTCAAAACTGCTTGCTGACACAGAATATTTTACCATTCTTATTCACAGATTATAATTTCTGCTGTAATGCAGAGAAATTATGGTTAAAATGTGGCGCTTTTTTGAACTAATGATTCCACAATGGCCAATTAGAACCTAGTTTTCAAATTTATTTAGCATCTTAGTAGCATTTAGTGCCCCAAAAAGTGTACAGAGATTAACCTTCACAACATTTCTCCTTAGTCTACCAATGGAGAAACTGAGATGAAAAGGCAAATTAGTTTCCACAGAATGTAGCCCCAGAACTAGAATTAAACTTAGGAAGTCACAGGAGCCAAGTGGTTAGGGCACAGTGAAGGAGTCACATGAAATTGAAATCAGTGTAAGATATTGGTTGATTAATACTTTAGAAAATTGAGATATTTGTAGAGGAGGATGAAAATCTGTGTAGAAACATGGGTATCCTTTTAAAAAATCTTCTCTGGTCATCTGCATCTTGTTACCTGTTCCAGTTATATCACACTACATGTAACCACCAAACTACTGCCTTATTTTCTGTTTCTTTTTTTTCCCCCTGTACTGCTACATGAAGGAATTACTTGTAAACTTGGACCCAGTGGTCCTGGAAGTACTTTATGAAACAAAATACCTGAAAAAAATGCATTTTGAGGTTCCAGATGTTGTCCTTGGCTTGTGTGCAGATGAAGAACAAATTAAAAGACATCAAATGGAGTGAGTGAACACTTTTTGGATTTGATTCTCATGGGCAAATGCGAATCCGTAGCTTTGAGTCTGTTGCATATGCTTTTGATTTATTATATTTTTCTATTTGATGAAGTTTAGTTGAAATTTAATAGTGTTCCCTTGCATTTCCATAGTAATATTGGTAACATGCAGTTGTTCCTATCTCCACAAATATCTCATTACTAGAAAATGCCTACATGCTTTTGCTTTGTTACTGCAACAGCTGCTCTGTAAGTGGGGCACCTAGGTACTGCTAAGGATTACTCCAAAATATTACAGTTAACATCAAAAGCTTCTTTCTGTTAGAAAAATAAGCTGGAATTTACCACTTGATTAAGGCACAACCCAAACATTTGTATAGGTAATACATAACCTAAGTTATAATATGCTCTCTCACATTGAATATCTGAAACAACTTTTGTTCATTTTAAATAATTTTTTTCTCCTTATAACAGTCCAAATCTGTGCTGGAAGGGTTCTTTTTGTTCTTAGGGATGCTGATCATTAATTCTCTAACACTCTAAGCAAGGATGCTAGGTCTTAAAAAAGTCATCCTTTGTGAGGAGCATTCTTTACATGGTTTTTAAATGGAACTGGACAAAAAGGGACAGAGTTCAAAGATTTGCACAAACACTTGAATTCAACACTTCCTCCCTTTTTCTATTGTTAAAGCTTTCAGTCTTTCACTTTTTTAATACGACATTTTTCATTAATTACCTGTGGAGTGTTTTAGGACAAACTAACCTAAAATTTCTAATGTGCAAGGCAAACTCTATGTGCTACAGTCCTCTAAAAAGGAACAAACCCAACTTTTGCCATCCAAGAGAAACAAAGAAGTACAGAAAATGTTTGCAATAAAAAAAATCCAAACTTACTTTCTACTCTAAAAAAAGACTTCAGACGGACTCCCCAAGCAAAGAAGGAATATTCAGAGACTGTAGATTTTTGCTTAAGCAACACTGGAAAAATGGTTCTGGGTATATTGCGAAAGGTTTATCGCAGTATACAGTTTGTAACAATGATGTTTCAAGTCATGGCTTTAATTTGGCATAGAACAGAGTTATTACTTTTTTTGCAGCAGTTCTTGTAAGGAACCCATTTTGTATCTTTGACTTCTGAGTTGCATTCACTTCTAATTCTTGTTTATGCAGCTTCTTTGTGTAGCTCCGTTTTCATGGAACTATATTGGTAAATCTTGATTCAGAATTTGGCCTCTTTTTCTTTGGTATTTGGTGTCCTAAGTGGTTTGGATCTTGCTTTTCTTATAAGCAATGTTATTTCATGCCATGTCTTGTGAGATAGGAAGAAGGGAACAAAAATACCATGTTTTCAGTTTCCTGGGGTTTTTGTTGTTATTAATTTTCCTTGAAAGAAAGTTCCTCTAAATTGATCACAGTCACTTTGCTGGAGATACTTATTTCCCCAGTCTGGTTCTGCTGTTAGTGGGGAGAAAGAGGCTTACTGTGAGCTAGGAAGAGCTTGGAAGAGTTCTTATTTTTAACATGGGGTCAGAACTTGCAAATCTTTTTAACAGAAAACGTGTCTGAACTTCTGTATGTTTCAAATATCTGAATTAAGCACATTCTAAACCTGATCCTGTCTTGCAGACTCCAGAACCTGTTGATCAATTACAAAGAGCGTCTGAAGGGGATACCTGTTATGCTGAAACCACTCATGAAACCATTCATAGGACAAGTTGAGGATGCCCTTACCCCAGGCCTGATGCAGCTGTCATGGTCGTCTTTGAACATTAATAAATGTATGTAGTACGAGAAAGAAGTGTTGAACTGTTGATTATGTTACGTGGTACCTGCCAGTTATTTCCTTGTCAGTTTTAGGAAGAACACTCCATCTATATGAGGGGAAAACATGCCTGTAAATCAGTTTTCAGTTGAGGTAGGCTGATGTTAGCCTTTCACTTTTCTTCTTCAAAATGAAAAGCAGCATGAGAAACAGGAACAGATGCAGCCTAAATCTGAAAATGAAATGGGGCATGGGTTTGTGCAGACGTTCATTTCTGACTCTGCCTTGTGGCACTGGTGCATGGGGCTCTGACAGGGCTGGTCACCTTTTGGCTTTACTTGACTTTTTTCTGACCAGAGCACAAAAAACCAATGGCAAGTGGTTTTTAATGTTTGTTTTATAGCTCTAAAATGAATTTTTGTATTTGGTTTGCATAGTTTAGTAATGCATCATAAGGAAGGTCTTTCCCGTATTATTTATTTATTTATTTGTTTATGTTCTGTCTGCACTGTGTTAAGTATCTGAATAGCTGTAATTCAGGTTTTAATGGTTCTTTGGATCAGCGTTTGCTCTGGTGGAAACTGGCCTTTTTTGACAAGAGAGAGGTTATGCAGCAAGATTATCTGGGCTACTTCCTGTTTCCTGCTGCTGCAGCTGAAATGAAATCACCCCTAGAAAGGAATGCTTTTCTTGAGTTTATGTGTTATATCTTTTTGAAGATGTGCAATGTCTAACGTGCCCAGAATGCATGTTGCACACTTACAAATTAGACATTAGTTCAGTGTATACAAAATAACTCTGACCTGCCAGCAATATGCTGAATTCTCTATGCACAAGCTTAGTGTCTTAAGTGCCTTATTTCTATCTAATATGTAGAAGTATGGGGGCCCGTGGTTGCCTTCTACACTAAAACTCAGGAGGCAAGGCTAAAAAATTGATTTAGGACTACCTAATTTACATATTAAAAAAACAACTACGGAATTGGTTGGATTATTTGTCCATTTTAATTAATAAAAAAGACAAGCTCCATCATTAAATTCCTAATAGGAACAAATTATGTTTTCCACTTAAAACATCAGCAGCTGGACACCACTGCTACACTGCTGTGTCTCAGATATCATAGTGATTTCTTTCTACGTACCGTAAGAAAGAGTATTGGTGATTCAGTAATAAATATTACTGTCTGGTAATAACAAATACTAAGAGAAAGGGTGTCAGGTGACATCTTTCTTTCTTCTTTGCAATGGAAAGTATGAAAGACAAGGAAATAATTTATCCAGTCTATTCAGAAACAGTTGTTTTTACCTAGTTTAATAAACACATCTGTTAAAGCACTCAGTTTATCTCTTTCCAGAGTAAGTTAGGTTATACGCATGAAAGAAGACGTCTAGTGGTTTAACCAGTATGCGATCTTGACTGCGGGAATTTTAGCCATTGAATTTATAAATTAATTACAATAATAAACGTACTGGATTTCACTGTGTATGTATGTAGGAGGACCAAAATAAATTTTGGCCCAAAATTGTATCCTTTCTACTTTCCATTGTATTTTGTTGATCCTTTTCATTACAATGTTCTTTAATACAAAAAAGAAGAGATATTTTGAAGGATAGTGTACTGTTTATTATAAAACTGTTTAATTTAAAGACTCCAAAATAGAGAAAGTCCATCATGTTTCTATTTCAGACCTTAATTGCATATTTAATCACCATTAAATTCTCATTTTATTGTAATACCTGGGGGGGGGGGG
The DNA here is from genome assembly GCF_964289735.1 of Phaethon aethereus. NCBI lineage: Eukaryota > Metazoa > Chordata > Aves > Phaethontiformes > Phaethontidae > Phaethon > Phaethon aethereus. The sequence goes on from NC_138582.1 coordinate 69,333,385, forward strand.
TGTGGAGGGGGGTAGGGAAGGGGAGATGAGATTTAAGAGGTCTGTATTTGGCATGATTTGTTTTCATTTTGTTTTCTTTGTTTAGTTATTGAGAATGTTTATAGTACCCTCAGGGAGTTGGACTATGTAGTCAAAGAAGTGTCTGATACCCTGGAATGCAGAATTGAAAGAATTCTGGAGGATATGTCAAACACTGCTCTGATAATTTTGCCAGAAGATGAACCTATAGATGTGCTTTGTTTCCTGGAACAGGCAGAAAAGCGTGCTGTCTCTACTGCTCACAAACTGTCTCAGTAGGTTTACTAACTACACAGGTTTCAAGGCCATATTTGGGAGGGATTGTTTTATGTATTACTTTATTATGCATAGAGAATTCACTTTCAAAATATATTTTAAGAAAGGACTAGTCTAAAGCAAAATGATAGTCTCAGGATGCAGGGGAGAAGCTCCCAAGTATCTTGCATACAGAAGATGTAAAATCGTTTGTGTAGTGTTTAGAATTTCATATTTTTCTTCTTATGGAATTCTAATCAGTAGCAAGAAAAATGAAGATGGATGGGGCTTGAAATCTCATCCCATGTTAATTGCGTGATTCCTGATGCTAGCTAGCTAATGTAAGACTTCCCATTCTCCCAGTGCCACAAATTTTTTGGCCTATGCTTATTTCCCAGATTATAGGAGAATAGCTGTTCAATTCTTCTCCAAAAAGATGTCTATGCCTGTTGTGCAAAATAAGATACCTTCTATTTATTTTTTGGTTTTGTTTTCCTAATTCTGATTTCACAGATTATCTTACTGCGTCATCATGATAAGCCTGTTTTATTAACATATTAATTATTAGGAAGTCCAGTTGAATCAGATATAACAGTCTGGCAAATGGGTTTCTTGATAGTCTGCATATCTTAATGTCTTACATTCTCTGTATGCCCAAGCAATAGGAAGAAACTGAAAATTGTAAGGGTATTTCCCTCCACATACAATTCTTCACAGTGCAGTCGGTCTGGGGGTGTGCCTAGAAAATAAGAAAGGGTATTTCTTATGTGTGATTCCCTGTGGGTGACTGTAAGGTTGTTTTTGTAGACAGAGTCAGCAAGTGGAATACTCTGTGTATGAACTGGTAGATATTCTTAAGCACAGGCTGAAAGCAGATGCCAGAAGAAGTCTGGAGGTAAGACCTCACAGTGTAAAAAATAACGTTTTATAACCTAGTCAGATACTTGATATTTCACTTAGATGTTGGATAATAAGGTTATTTTCCTAAGAATTTCCCTTTAACTCTTCAGGATTCATATGCCTGTACACATCTCGACATGAAACAGAAAACACGCTGCCAAGAATGCCTGTCCTGTAGTTACTACAATCTGATGGGGCAGCTTTGTCAGAAGAATACTGACTCTTTAGTCAGATGTGAGTCTATCTTTTTCAGATATGTTTAGTTTTTTAATATTGCTTTAATATTTTTTCCCCCCCAAAATATAAGCTCACTTAAATATTATATTTATCTAGGCACGAAGACTTCTTTAGAGTCCTTAAGGCATCGATTGCGTGCTGTTGACTCTAGGTATCAGATGACCAAGTTTGTAGAGACACAGAGGGTTCCTTTGTTCAAAGCTGAATTTCAACTGGCCATTCCTAATGTTGTCTTGAAACCAAGTCTTGAAGATATTCAGGTAACAAAGTAATTGCACATATCAGTCATTTATGGTAAAACATTTATAAATGTATTGTTTTAAAACAACATATGCAAATTTAATCAGTATAAGAACTAAAAGAAAGGGAAAAAAGATTAAAAGTTGCTTGAGTTTGTGACATCACTGGGTGCTAAGGACATGAAGCCACTGATCAGGTTTGTTATGCAGGCCAGTGGAAGGAACTGTTTTCCTAAAGGCTCAGTAACTCATATTCACAGTCCTCTACTTAGAGGCAAACATTTCAAAGTGAATACAAAAATAAAAATGAATGCCATTGATACAGCCTGATTTGACTTTCTGGTCTCCTTAAGGAGACCTTTCAGAATATCAAATGTTGTTATCAGTTTAAAGTATCATTCATAAATCACCATTCTGCAGTAAAGAAATGTAGCCTGAGGCCCTAAAACGTGAAAAAATTTGAACACCCATTTAAAGTTGTACTAATTCAGCAAAATTGTTATACATGTACTTGCAATTTCCTATGATGTCTGAAATTATTCACCAAGTATTAGTTTTGTATGGTGTTGATTTGTGGACTTTTCATTTAGCATTGTCACTGTCAAAATCAGTAATTGAATTATTTCTCAGATTTCATTTGCAGCCTTCATGGTGGTGTCAGCAAGAAATCAGACCACAAAGTGTAATTTTAAACTACCATAGATAGAAGAAGTTATATAGTAATTTATATAGCTGCCTGTATAGATTCTAGACTATACCATCACAAATTCAGACAAATGTGTTCAGGCATTCTGATGTGAATGTGAAAAATACTATTATTCATAATAAGTAACTATGTTTATAACCAGTCTAAGGGGAAATAGCACTATAATTAAGTTATGATCCCCAGTGATTCATGATTACTGCTCATGCAGGTCTCATGTTCTTGTTTGAAAACCACATAAATGTAGGACTGTGATAAAGCTTTATGAAGTACTTTTTCCCCTTACAAAATGTATTTTGGGTGATCCTACTTCATGCTTATTAGAATATTTCCTGTAAAGATAGAGGTATAATTTTGCCATTTTGTTATTGTTTGGAGGATCCCCTTTTGGTTTTTTTCCCCCTCTTATTTGTCATAATCTCTCTGTGTGTTCAAGGTGAATGTTTTTCTGTTTTCAGAGTGCTGTAAACAAAGCAGTAAATATCATATTATCAATAGCCAAAGCTATCCCCCTGTGGAAATTTGCTTACTTACATCATAAACAGCAGCAGGTGAGTGTTTTATTTTGAATATTTTAAAATGTTAGTATTTTGGTTAACATTTCTTAATCTCATAAGAATTTGTTCTCTACCAATACTTTGACTTGTAATCTGCTGGATCTTCCTGTTATGTGAAAGCCCAGTTTTTAATCTCTGTACCAAGTAATTGAACATAAGAGTAATAATTCATAAACCTTATGTTTGGTGGTTTCTAATAATAAAATTAAAATTTGCTTTTAAAAAGTCTTTTAAATATACTGTCCAGGTATGATGATGATAGTGTAAATAATGTGTAAAAACTAATATTATCCATGAGTACTACTAGCTGAGTATAAATTGTTACCAGTCTTTCCAGCCAAAAGCTGTATTTTAAGTTAAATTTCCAGGCTGCATACAGCACCTATAATGCTACAGTAAATACAATATAAATATTTTAACTGGCATTAAAATGAGCACTAAAACCTTGGGATGGTCTGAGGTATAGATAGAAACTGAAATTTGTTGAAGTGCAGAAACAGTAATGGTAATGAGATGGCCTTAATTCTCTCCTCTGAAATACAGATCTATGTAGATCTGTGATGAAAAGTGTTTTTGTAAAAATATCTTTGTATTTTGTTGATCTGACATGAAAAACAGATCAACTCATTTCAGTGAAAAAACCCCATTCAAGTCCTGCAAATAAATAATAAAGAAAATAAACTAGCAGAGAGCGGTTTGAATTCAGTTTCTTCAAGCAGGATTGTTTGCTTATTTCCAAGCAGCCAACCCCCCACCACCTACAGGACCTTTTTTGGCCAAGAATGGGTAAAGATTGTACTTCTATGCTAAAGGAACCAGTAAGACCTGAGCAGTTGCGTAGGAGCAGGAGACATCACAGTTGTACTTATATATGACACATATTTGACAGATGTCAGAGACAATTAATATAGCGCTCCACATGGCAATTTTTTATAAAATCAGCTTTAACACTAGAACTGTAGTTCTGTAAAAATCCAAGCTAAGAACAGGGGGTCTCCTTGTGGATGCTTTCTGTGCACTCTCTATCTGTTCTTAGAAGCAGTTATTGTGTGTGCATTATTGGGCATTCTATAATGTAAATAAACTATATAAAACTACTGGACATATCTCTTTTCTTGTTTAACTTATGTCAGATTGAACAAGCTGTTGCTGTAGAGCTAGGCGATGAGAGCAAACTCACCAGGATGGTGGCACTGAAACCTTTAGACAAACAGATCATCGAACATAAGGATGTAAACAAAATGGTGATCCAACTAAACACAATTATTTTATCTCTCAAAACTGAAGCATCGGATCTTCTGAACAGCTTTTCTGAATTTTCAGGCATCTGGAACAAGGTTAAATACATATTTAATAAAATATGTTACTGTATTGTGAAATGTTCTAAATCAGCTGGTTTGGGCTGCATAAGGAGACTGTGCGCTCAGCAGGAAGCATTGGCTTCATAGTAGAATCCATATACCAATAGTACCTCCTCTGTTTCCTCTTGTGTTGACTAGAACTTGTCATTCTTTACCAATTCAACCATCTAAGGAAGAAAGCAAAAGAACAAAAAAGTATGTTTGGAGCATAAACAAGCTTATGATCTCTTATGCATCTTTCTCACAGTATCTTGTCTGCATAGGTTATAAAAAAGAATAATTTAGCAGCATCTGAGAAATTGCAGACTACAAAACTGTTCCTGAATGTTAAACTGATTAGTTCTTCTTCTGCAACCACTGCTGAAAGCAGCTTTTCTATTTCTTCAAACAAGTGATAAGCTAAATCTAGGAAATTTTTCCAGTAATAAGGATTTCAAAGCAGAAGAGAATCTGGGCTGATGGAGTTGTCTTCTTTAGGAAGTGGGTCCAGTCACATAAATGGTAAAGCTCCAAGGAGTGTTTTGGAAGGAGATATTTCATGAAGTAAAATCTTGTGTACGTTCTGACTAGTGAAACTCAACTCTCTGTAGATGGACACTTCTGTTCTTACCTGTCAAAGGTGCTTTAGTCAGTCTGAGAAACAAGCAATAAAAACAGGAGTAATCTTTGCAAATGCTCACTATTTTTAACGTCCCCTACCTAAACCAACTCTCAGGTGAACACGTGGCCGCAGCTGACTCTTTTGCAGTTAGAGTTCAAGTCAAGCCAGGGAATTTTCACCTCTTCATAGTTTCTGGGGTTCCAAATCTTAATGCTTAGTTACCTCAGCTTTTGGAGATACTGTTTGAGCTAACCACATATTGATGGTATGTCATTTCACACGGACACAATCAGATTGGATGATGCCGTAGCATGATAAGGTTTCCTTTTGACTAAAATCTTCTATAATAGTCAGTTAATCTGCTCCTTAACCTTAAAATTCCTTAGGATTTGGCACTATTGTCCCCTGTCTTTATAATTTCAGTAGGACCACTGGCAACTGTCAGTAGTAACTCATTATTGGCCAAAGAAGCTGTAACAGCTTCTCAGGACCTCTCAGTGCAGACTGTAGATGAATGTTATTGAGCTGGGTAAAGATCATTTGTCTCTAATTGAACCAAGAATCTGACACATTTATTGAGCGGGTGACACTGAAGTTCTTGCCTCTGCAGAGACTGGCCTACCTTATGAAAAGGAAGGATGCTCAGTGCTCTGCTCCTTTTAAACAAGCTTCAACAAGCTAAATGCCCCCTCTTACCTTAGAGCCATCCTTCCCTGCCAAACTGTGCTTGCTCCAAATGACCATTCCATTTGTAGCGAGAAACTGCAGTTACATATACCGTTTCAGGAAGAATGAAGATGGCTGAGTACAATCACTACCATTGACGTACCTGTTAGAGGATGTGAGCTGCATTTGGGGGTTTGCAGACAGAAGGGAGACTGGGAAGGAAATATTTCCAGCAAAGTTTTAGCAGCTACATTGTAAATTCTGTAGTAATATTTGGATGGATAAGGGATATTCTGATCTGTGTCAGTTTTTCAGTTATAGATAGATTTGAAGTGCCTTAAAGCACTTAGTACAGAGTACGGTACAAAGAGTAAGTCAGGAAAAGCAGTTCAAGTGAAATAATTTGATCTTAATGTTTATAGCTTTTAGAGAGGGATCTTTTGTGCTTGCACAGTAGATCAGGCAGCTAGGTCCCCCACAGGTTATTGTAATACCAATGCTAAGTAATAATTAAAATAAACCTCTTTTATATAGGATCCAGAGGAAAAAGTGAGGGAGTTTATCGATACTAAACCAACAACGGCTGAATTCCAAACTCAAATCAGATACTTTTCTGTAAGTATTGTATCTTTAATAACAATGAACTGTTCAGAGAAATTGTGGTGAAATTAAAACCTGAACACTTGTGTTTGTCTTAGCAATTAGAAATGCAAATCAGAGAACTGCCAAATCACTGCATACTGGAATCGGTGGATATTGCAACAGAGTCATTGAAAATAGCCTTAATTCAAGAATGCCGCTCAAGACAAAGAACATTTGGATTAGCTTTGAATAAAAAGTCTGCCACAGACATGGATGAAATTTATTCATTCATTGAAAACGTTAGCAAGAGATTAAGCAGACCTATCCATGACCTTGACGATGTACGGGGAGCAATGGAAGCACTAAAGGAAATTCGAGAGAATGAGATTAAAATTGACATGACAGTTGGACCTATAGAAGAATCTTATTCTGTGCTTCATAAATACAATTTACTCTTTCAAGATGGAAATACAGAAAGAGTTGATGGATTGGCTTATGCCTGGAAGAACCTAATCACACAGGTATCATAGCTGTATTATTTCTCAGATTATATATATAGCAAAGTTATTGTCAACCTTTTTAATGTTGAAATGCTAGAACAAAACTATTTTCTTACTTAAAACTCTGTGCTTTTTCCCCTGCCTCTTTTGTGCCTGTTTTTCCTCTTTGTCTGCATGTAGGCACTGCAGGTTGAGGACTTGCTGTTGAAGGTACAGCCAGACATGAAAACAGATTTACTGAGTGGTGTTCAAAAATTCCAGATTGATACTGCAGAATTTTACAAAGATTATGATGAAAAGTAAGTGACCTGTGGTACAATACAATTATGCTTTGTTAGTGATTGCTCAAAAATAGTGTATCGAAAGGGCTTCATATAATAAACATAATACAGCCTCACTGTGTATATGACAGCTGATAAAAAAGCCTAATTTCAGAATAATATAAGGTGGGCTGATACTCTTACTGTCACATATTGATTCCCATAATTTCAATGCTGGAGTCGGTGAAATCCCAGAAGAGCTAATAGGTTGGGGAAGAAAAACCCAATTCTCAATCCAGATACAAATTTAAAGGGTTTTTTGGGGTTTCTAACCTGAACAAAGCACTTAAGCATATATTTAATATTAAGTACTTAATTAGTGCCTTGGATGTGAGCGAAGATTCTAGTTCTGGCTATTTCTAAGTTCACTGAGTCTTACTCAGTTTTACTTCTAAGCTTTGGCTTTTTTAAATTTAAATTGTGGGGTATGTGTCCTTCATGGGACACTTCTACATTATCAATGAAGAAGGAAAGACCAGAATTTGTTTTCCTGCGATCTGATATGGTTCTAGGACAATACATGCACAGTGTGTTTTGTGGCAATGAAGTTGATGTCAGCAGCTGACCCTAGGCATGCATTGCACACTTACAGACTGCCTTGCTGTTACGAATAGAATTCAGTGTACGTGTAGAGCACTCACTCCTGATGGGCCTTGGAGAATATATACCTAGGGCAGATGCTTTTGCATTGGTGTTACAAGCAGGGTGGTGCAAATGGTAACCGGGTATTTGGCTTCAACCTTGGCTTCACTGGGAGTGAAACTTCTTGAAGGCACACTAGCAGTGCATTTAAGCACATGCTTCAAGACTCCAGCTATAGACACAAGGTGAATTTGCACCTAAAAACAACCTGCTAGAGCACCAAGTTGCTAATGTGGATGCATGCACAGTGCTGCCTGCAGTTCTGCTCTTGGAGTCATCCAAGAAGAATTCATGGAAACACCCTGTGGCTGCTACCAGTTGTAGGGACCCTGAGAGCATCTCTCCTCCTGGAGGTTGAGCTGCCTGGGCTCAGGGACAACTTAGAGCTAGAGCATCTGAGGGCTTCCCCCTTCCTTTGGTGACAGAGCACTCCCATGCAGCTCTGCTGGGAGGCTTTAGGAAGGCCTGTAGGATCCTTCCTGTAGGATTTGCCTTGAAGCTGAGACTTCACTGCTTGGCCCCCTGACCTACAGCTCCAGCTCTGTTGCAGCCATGCCTGTGCCTGGCCATGGACCCTATGGAGCTGAACCTGGATCCCAATGCGCAGACTCACTTAGCCTGATCTCAGAACAGCCTGATAACCACTGGACTGTGTCTCATTCTGGTTACCTTCCCTAGACCTGCTCCTGACCCTGACTTACTGACTCACCTTCCCTGCTTGACCTTGGTCCTGTGTAATTATTGTGGACTTGTCTGAAGATCTGGATTCTCATTTGAACCTGACTACCATCCTCAGGCCTGCCCTGCCCTCCTTGCTTGGGTACTATGGGACCAGGCCCTGGCTGCCTCTGCTGACCATTTTACTGCTTTCCTGGTTCAATTTTCCTTGCCAAGCAGCCAGCCTGCACTGCTCTCTGATGCCTGTATTTCCTTCTAGAAATAGCCATGGCACAATAGAAGATGACATACAGTTCTTACCCCAAAATGTTATGATACAGTCAAGAAGTGATCCCAGGTGTGAGAGGTGGGGATTACACCCAGTTCTCCAGCTGAGATACACTCATTAGGGCAAAATCATATTTTTTATGTTATTTTTCTGAGTGCTTAATTACAGTTCTAGTAACAGTTACCACAGTTTTCACTCCTGAACTATGTACCTGCTGTCTTTCCCTTTTTGAGAATATACATGAAAATAATCATTAAAATGCATTTTACAGAAGAAAAGAAATGGAAAAAGGCGAAAACATTTGTAGATCTTTTTAGCTGTTTGTAATACGAATGGTAACCCAGGTGAATTTTATTATTAGAAAATAAATTGGCCTTTCTTTCAGGGACTACTCAGTATGTCATTCTGGGACACTGAATATACTTTGCATTTTCTTTTTTAGTGTCTTTTGTGAAAATTTCTAGAAAAAATGTTAAAAAATATTAAATACTGTTCAGTAAGTAAGGTCTGGGTTCTGTTGTGCTTCTTTGTGAAGCCTGTATGGTTGATACTTGCACTGAATTTGTTTGGTTTTTTACAGGGGCCCCAGTGAGGAGAATGTTCCTCCCCATGAAGCAAGTGACAGATTACAGACCTTTCAAGCGAAATTTGATGAACTATGGAGGAAGTATATCTCTCTCTCTGGTGGGGAAGAATTATTTGGTCTTCCTATCACAGGTAGTTTCTCAGGGGATATGAATACCTCGTCCTAGGCTATTAAATTTTTCTTGTGGGTCCTGCTAAATGTATTCAGTGCTGGATTAACTGTAGAAAAATTCCTTGCAGTAAATTATTATTGTCTTTCCTATGAAAAGCAGCTATGTGAAACTGGCTCTCAGTCTGCACATACATAAACATTAGGTGTAAAAATATTACACTGTTCCATGTATCTCGGGGTCCAGCTGCTTAGTTCTCTTGCTTTTTCTTTTCAGAGTTAAGCACATGTCCTGTCTGATTTCTTCCATGTCCAAATTTGGGAAATATGTTGCTGAAGTACTCAAGTTGTCACTGCTCCAGATATAGAATTCCCTTGGGCTGTGCAACTGATCTGTAATATCCTTATGTCTCCTAGTCAGACACACTTCAAGTTTGGAAGACCATGGTGTGAACTAAAGTTATAGCAGAATGTATGATAAGCACTTTAATTTGTACATAGTAAATTAAGTATATTCTCCTGTCTGAAAACATATGCAATAATCACAATATATTTAACTAGGAATTCCGAAAGACAGGAGAGAAACTAAACAAAACAGTTCCATTAAGGAGGTCCATTTTAAATACTTTTATTATGTAACATATTCTGTATTTTTATTTTGAAAGCACACCCCCCATCCCCAACCTCTTAAGTATATAATGCAAATTGAGATGGGGAATATTTTAGTTCTTGTATAAAACTATAGTTCCTTTGCCATTCCAACTACTTTTTCAACATTATATTCCTCACAGAGATAGGTGCAGCACGATACTTGTAAGATTACATCTACTGTGATAAAAGAATATTTATAAAAAACTCAGCAATATAAACAATTACTGTGCATCAAAATCTGATGTTCATATGTAATGTAACTGGAAAAATTTGTCTTACTAGATGCTATCTAAAAGACTGCAAATCTGATTTCAGACATTAAATAGTAACTTTAGAAATATATGGATTTTTGTGTTCATGAATACAGTTGTACCTAATTAAAATTCATAAATTTCTTTTAAAATTTGAAACAGAGTATCCTGAACTGCTCAAAATTAAACGTGAGCTTTCATTGCTTCAGAAACTTTACAGTCTTTATAATTCAGTCACTGCTAATATCGATGGATACAATGAAATGCTTTGGAATGATTTAGATATTGAAAAAATTAATAATGAACTTCTGGATTTTCAGAACAGGTAAGTTATTATTTGTTGAAGTGCATACAATTTTTACTTCTCAGCTTTCTATGTTAATTATCTTGTGAAATTTGCCCTGAGGGACAAAAATCTGTTGGTTTATATCAAGCTCAGGCTTGCACAAGTGCTCAGCACAGCTGCAGTACTTGCAGACTGTGGTGCAATATGCAGTTAACGTGTGACCTTACTTAGCTCCGTCTGCGAGTCACTTTATACCTGTTGGCATATACTGACATGGTAGGTTGTAGCTTATTTAATGAGTAAGGTGCATAGACCTGTGGCAAGGTGATTGTAAGTATAAATAACCTTCATATCTGATCTTCATATATTACCTTCTTAGTGATTAAGTTTACAGCTAATTAATTGTTTGTCCGTGGTGTTAGGCAGAATTTTGATGTCTACTGTCTACTTCTGCGCATTTGTATGGATTGAAATTGTTATTTCAACAAGGTCCTGTGTAATTATTGTGGACTTGTCTGAAGATCTGGATTCTCATTTGAACCTGACTACCATCCTCAGGCCTGCCCTGCCCTCCTTGCTTGGGTACTATGGGACCAGGCCCTGGCTGCCTCTGCTGACCATTTTACTGCTTTCCTGGTTCAATTTTCCTTGAAATTTCTAAGGGATTATTTATGAGGTTTGAGAGGAATAATGTTTTACACATGCAAAATAATTGTTAGGTGAAACCATGCTGTGCTGAAATCAGAGGAATTGTTCTACTGTGTTCGTAAAGATGCACCTTTGGTTTTTCAACAGCCATGGCTGGGCCTGCAAGACTTCCCTGACCCACCTTATTACTACTCTCAGAGGCAGGGGCTCATGAACCAACAGGATTTGGATTGTTTCCCCTTTGACAGCTTGCTTTGAATTCTGATTCCTGGCACAGCAGTATGGTCAGAATTGCTTGCTAGAAAAGGGGAATTTTGCTATATGCGAAAGTGGAGAGTCTATATGCAGGTCTTAAGTATTCTGTGCATCCTTCAGAGTAGCTATCTGTACCAGTCTTACCAGTTTTACTTTTAATGGGAATGACAGAATATACATGAGAACCAAACTACATGCAAAACTTGGAAAATAAATGTGCAATTTTTTTATCTTGTGCATATCTATTGGAAAAAAAAAGTGAACTGTCTCTCTGCTTTCTTTGTTCTTTTATTATTTTGGTATAAGCATTTTCTTCACCTCTTTACACAGTGGCTCCGACCACTTTCTCAGTGAGTTCTGTCGAGACAAGTTCATACTCAATATAAAGAGCTTTCTCTTCTGCAGAGCCTCTCTCCTGGAAGAGCCAGTGTGTGTGTCTGCTTCATCAGTAGTTCTGATCAGCTTTTGATTTTGGATTCTCCAATGTGACCTGAGAGAGACTTCACTTACATTTTGGTATTATTCAAGAGAATGAGATCAAACCTCTGTTTTTCACCTCATCCCAAATCTTTGACAAGCATAGGAAAAGTTACTTGCGCTCAGGCCTTTTAGTCATATGTTTTTTTGAGTGTGTCACCATTTGAGCAGGGTCCATTTCTGTATACACTGAAGGAGTGCAGTGGAGATGTTTTTCTTTTTCTGGAAAACCTAAGTGAACTATCTTTCAGTTGTTAATTTGAAAAAAAAGCCCTATTTTTAAAAATAATAGTGGTAAGTATATATGTAAAATAGATATACTTCTGCATTTGGACAGTATCTATAAGTCTTGATATCATTTCAGTAGAATTCTGGAGTCTGCGTCATCATTTTTTCTGTAGTTAATTATATTTTACAGGTTAGTAGGACTCTCTTTAGGCTTCCTTTTCCTGGAACTCTGAAGGAAACCATTGCGTGACAACAGTTTTGAAAGTTATGTGTTTCTCTTTTTACTTCACGTGTGACTTTTTTTTCCTCTCAAGTGGTGAGCTGTATTTGGAGCAAGGTGACCACCAGTAGACAGTAAATAATTTTTTGTGATAGAAGTCTAACCTGATACTATCTTTCCTTTGGCAGGCTTGCTAGCATTATTGCATCAAGCTATTATCTTTAAAGCTGGAGAAATTTAAATAGTGTACAGGAGGTACCCACAGGAATGACTAAGATAGTATGCTCTGTTATGAAAGGAGCAGGAATACTGGAAATGCAGTTAGTGTTCTAGTATAATTGTAAAGATACGCATAGTTCTTTAAGGTTCTTTTTTGCTACCCCTTTTAAAAATAGTAATAGAATAGAAAACCTAGAATCATGAAAAGAAGAATCACAAAAATAACTGTAGATGAAAATAAATCCATTTAAAAAGAGATAAAAAGGATAAATATTTAGAGAAAATGCATGTGGAGGGAAACATTATAGAAGTTTATAATAACAGCTAGAGAGAAGTTTCCCTTTATGTTTTACTGTAATATAGTGTAAAGAGAATGACCAGTATATTTAAGAAAGAAATTTAAACCTGATCAGTGGAATATTTTTTTAACACAGTATGTAACTCATGGAACTTACTGTTAGAAGATATTACTGAGATCAAGACAAAAAAAAAAGGTATTTGTGTAAAAAAATTAGTAGTTTTCATTACCAAGCTAAGAGATCCGATTTCCAATGGCCAGCCTAAGACAATATTTGTAAGAATGGTACTTGTTTTGCCTTGGCATAGAAGTATCCAGGAACTGCCTCTTAAAGCCTTATCCATACATGGCAGAGTATAATCTTCCATTCTGCAATGCTTTTCTCTAGCATATTTAATACTGTCTATTGTTGGATTCAAGATGAAAGTCTACAGAGATTATTGCAGTGCTATGGCGGTATGCATATGTTCGTATACCTCTTACCAGCAAGCAGTGAAGAATTCACACATGTTCCAGCATTGTGTGACAGATTTGTCTGATTTTGAGCTGTGAAAAATGGAGAATTTATTTGAAGGAATTTTTCATTATGGGTTGGTTTTATGCAGCTTTTTGTTTCTGCCATTGAGCTGTAAGAGAACTGCTGTCAGTCTTTGGTATGTAGCTTTGGCAGATGAAAATTGGCATGACTTGTAAGAAGCAAGTGGAGCCCTGACAATTCATAGTACAAGAGGTTCTAAATTTTCAAATTTTTTTCATCTTGAAATTGTTCATAAAGGAAGATTTTTCTTTAAATATCCTTTGTACAAACTAAGTATGAAATAAGACTTGTTTGATTGAAACAGAAGTATTCTCCTGTTTGCAAGCAGGTCAGTTTTTGTTTAGGATGTACTTTATTTTGCTTGAAAAAATAGATGTTGTTTAATCCTTTTTCCCTTTTACAAAATCAAATGCATTTTCAATTTTTTGATAAAACAGTGATACTGCAAAAGCTTAACTTCAGACATGAGTTTGCACATGAAATTAACCTCCTTTAATTCAAACTTAAAGTCAAACCAAATCATTCTAGTGTGATTTTTACTGTCTTTAGCAGTGTTTCATGCCTGCAGTGAGAAACGATCAGCTATATACTATGTTGCCAGCTTGCATCTGGATTTTTAATTACAGTCTACTGGTTCATTGGTTGAAAAATGAGAATATATTGTACTATTAAATGGTGGATTGTGATTATTAAGAATAAAATATTTCTCTTTTTTTGTGCTTTTAAAAGAATCCGTAAGTTACCAAAAGCATTGAAGGAATGGCAAGCTTTTCACGACCTAAAAAGAAAAATTGATGACTTCACAGAGAGCTGTCCTTTGCTTGAAATGATGGCAAACAAAGTATGTTCAGCATAATAATTTGGAGATAAGATTCACTTGAAAACTCTATTGAAGACTAAATTGTATGACTATAAGATGCTTTCCATAATTCTTTTTTATAGATAAAAGCAGCTATATTTATGGCAAAAATCTAGTTAGGCTTAGTTACAGAAAAGTAAAACAAAAGACTTCATAATGTGATTAGAATAATTATTAATGCTTTCAATGGAATGGAAATCAAGACTCTTCTATTTGTTTAACAGATGCAGTGCAAAAGTATGTGATCATTCTAGTCCTACAAATACAATTTTAAAAAATCTTCCCTAATTCTCATGGACTTTTCTAGGCAATGATGTCACGACACTGGGAAAGAATTGCACAAGTAACCGGGCATCACTTTCATGTTGACTCTGAAAATTTTGCTTTGAAAAACATAATGGATGCCTCTTTATTAACATATAAAGAAGATATTGAGGTACATGTACTTTTCTGATTGTTTTTAATGACTAACTTGTGATCTGGGGCTCTGTTTTTTTCGAATCCTGTTTCTAGTCAGCTTTGTAACATTAAAAAAAATTGGCATGAGTTGGAGAATTCTTTTGAAGGTAGCTGGTATTAGCAGTGATGGTTAGTTTATTTCCTTTTTATTCTGGAGAAGGATTAAATGGGTAGATGGTATTACTAATCCTTCCATAGAAGGAATTCTGTTGTTTTATGAGTAGTGTGATTCTGTCATGCTTCTGGTTTATGGTCTGCCTATTTGTAATTTTTTCTTCCTTTTAAGTGTCTCCTCAGAGAGAAAAAACAGTTGATGTGACTCGGATCCTGTTTAGTGCTCAAAATGCTTGGAACACAGTAGAAGTGGAGGATATAAGATTAAAAGAGAACAAGGTTCTTTTGTATTTCAAAAGTGACTCTTCACAAGAACACAGAACAATGAGAAGGCTTATGTAATGTGCACAAGCTACAAAGCTATTGCCTTCTCCATTTTGGGGACAATAGTTACCTAGCAAGTACATCAGTTTATGCTCATTACCTTTTGCAAGAACAAAGTATAGCTAAAAATAAAGAAGGAAAAACCCAACAGTTTCTAACTTCAGTTCTGTTGTCACTGAGCTGATTTTTGAAGAATTTTTGAAGGAGTGCAGCAGTTAGTCATCCACCTCTAGCTGATGTTCAGTGAAAGCTGGATGCCAAAGTCCCTTAAGCTCTCTTATACATTTTGTACAGTAACTCTGCTGGATTGTTCTTAGCCTTATTTATCATCACAGGGAAAGGCTCGGCCTTTTTTGCACTTTCCTTTACACTAGGTGGGAAAATTCGTCAACTTTATTAGTTAAAGAGGGTGTACATCTTTCATGTGTATGAGGTGGAATTATGTCCTTTGTTTTGTTCACATTATGGAAATGAATTATCTGTGGTCCCTCCATAGTAGTGACCTGATTTGTATTGCTCCACAAAGCAATACTTCTAAGACAAAAACATGAAATCAAACCTCACCTCTACCAAATTTCCAGACAAGAATCTAAGCCATGTGAAAGGTTCAGAGTGATAGCCTTACACTCGAGACTTTAAACCTGTGATGGAATCCAATACACTCCTGAACCCTAATTTGGGGTCCAGTCTGAGTAGCTGCTCTTTTTCTCTCTGATGCAATAACCAATTTTATGAGAGTCCTGTCCTCACCGTCTTAAAGAAGTAGCAAGCAGTCACGTTTTCCACATACACTCTATTCTTGAACTGTTAACTGGTTTTGATCGGTAATGTGTATTTTCCTTAGCCCCCTCAGTAGGTATATTTGACTTCAAATTTTAAAACATTTAATACAAATTCTGCCTCCAGATTCTCTGAATCAGTGAATTTTCATAGTGAGTGAATAGTGTAAGTTGCTAGTGCTAGTGAAAATGGAGTATAGCGCATAAAATGTTCCAGTGACAAGTAGTACTATAATATAATCTAGTTTGTAATATAATGATTTTGAGGTGTTTCGATGTATATTTTCATTAGCTGGAATTTACACTGAAGTCTGGATCTAGCCAATGAATTTTAATCGTCTTTATAAGCATGCATTATATTAGCCTTAGAATATAATTTACTAGTTCAATTTTACACAGGATATCTGCATCAGTGCTGTTAAAGAAAAGGATATTGAAGCAAAATTGAAGCACGTCATCAGTGAATGGAGTACTCATGCTTTCAGTTTTGGCCAATTCAAAACTCGAGGAGAACTCCTTTTGAAAGGATCAGATATATTGGAGAAAATAGCTTTGGTGGAAGACAGCCTCATGATATTGGGGTCGCTCATGAGCAACAGGTACAAAACTTAATAAACACACATATTGTGTGAATCTAATCAAGCCCAAAAGTAAACAATGATCATCTTAGGTTCTTTTCCCTTTAACTCATGTTCATACAGGTATAATGCACCATTTAAGTCCACTATACAACAGTGGGTTCAGAAGTTGACCAATACTGCAGAGATAATTGAAAACTGGATTACTGTACAAAACCTCTGGATTTACCTTGAAGCTGTGTTTGTTGGTGGAGACATTGCAAAACAGCTACCACAGGTATGTTGATTTGTCGTAACAACACATGAATAGCAATACGTTGTACCAAGAGATTAGCCACATCACAGAGTTTACTTGCCAAGGCATATAATGCATGTAACTTTTGTGGACTGAGCATGGGCAGTTCAAAAGAAGTTTTGCCAAACTAGGGTCTGTCTGGTTGAACTACTTAGAACTTGGTCAAACCTACAGGAGCAGGATTGTTTGTAATTCAGGCTCAAGTGTTGCTGTCTGCTTGCAATATTAGTGAATTGTGTGATAGCACAGGGCTCAGGACTACTTAATCGTACAAAACTGATGTATCACTTCTCCCATATATGCTAACATCCCTTTCTTCCTGTGTGCACATGTTTATAGGCTCTAGGTTATGTTGATAATAGAATAACAGATTTTCTGTACTTGATAGGACTCAGTATAACTAAGTCCCAGACAGAGATGCTGCAAGACTTGGGCAGCTGCATGTGTGCTGTGTGAACTATTGCAACATCTTCAAAAGGCAATTGTGACCTTCCATGATAGCAGCTGCAAATTGTTAAAGAATGATCAGACTTCCTACAGGAAAGAAATACCAGAATAAGTCCTTCTATCTATTGCATCTCCTAATGAGAGGTTTTCATATAGATCTAACACACCACAGCTTAGTAGCTCTGGATTAACCATTGCTGTAACGTCACAAAACCGTGATTATTGGGAAATGATTAAATATGAATTTATTTCAGGCCACAACTTTTATAATTAAAGTCTTACAATTTCCAAAACTAACATTAATTTTTGTAAGTTAAATAAAGCTTTCTTAACTGTTATTTGAGATAACAATACATTTTTTTTAGTTCATGAGGTATGTTTATATTTTTAAAGTTTAGTAGAGAATCAATAAGCAGTTTTGCAGATAAACAAATGCTGCAGCACAGCTGAGGCATTTGATAACTGCTAAAGCTACTTCTTACAAGGATGATGCATGAGCCAATATTCTGGAAAAAAGCAAATGTGATGACTATCTTTAAAGAAGGGGAGAAGGAACAGCTTGGTGGAGGAGTAATGATAGATGAGTGGGCTTAATTGCAATTCCTGGATGAATACTGCAACAAATAACTGTCTGTAAGCATCTGGAAGTTAACAAGGAGGTGAGTAACAGTCAGTATGGATTTGTTAGGAGCAAAATCTGTCAAACAAATATAATTTATTTTTAGCGTGGGCAACAAGCTTTGTGGATAAAGGAAAAACAGTAGTTGCTATATATTGATAGGCTTTTGACACTGTCTCTCATTATACTATCAGAAAATGAGTTTCAGATTGCTGGTGCGTTAAATGCAGTCAGAAAAGTGGAATGCATAAACAGCAGTAACCAATACCTAGAATATTGTATGTGGTTTTGGCCAAAGAAACACACAGACAAATTTGAGAGAGTGTAGAAGAGGCTAGTAAGAATGAGGAACTATCCATGAAGGATGACGCACAAGAAAAGATTCAACAAACTAGGCTTGTTTGGCTTGAAGGAGAGGAAAAACTGAAGAGATGACATGATAAGTTTTAAAAAAATAAGGGTTGCTCTCAACAGAAAGAAAACAATATGTTCTCTGTATCTATGAATGATAAGTAATTGGTGTACACACGAGAAAGATTAAGCTTAGATATTAAAACAGAGTCACCAGCACCAAAGGTTGCCTGGAGAGGCTTCTGAATCTCCAGTATTGAGCATCTTTAAACACCAGACAGACAGATGTTTTTCCAAGAGTGGCATGGGTGTGATCCTGTCTTGTGACAGGCAAATGGCTTTGGATGGTCTCGAGACCTCTTCTAGCTCTCAGATAATTTATGATCCCATTAACATTTCATTTGTTGTAGGTGAAGAAAGGGTTTTTAAAGTCAGTATACCCAGTGTAGAAAAATTCTCCAGCTCCCAGTATATGAGAATTTGTCTCCCTTCATCTACAGTACCTTAAAAGTGTGGCAGCTTCAGACTATATACTGTTTTTGTTTGTCAGGTATTACCACTAACAACTTACTCCTCATAACCTGTGTGGAACGGCCATTACATGACATTGTGCATTGCTGCTAGGAAGACTGTAATTTCTGAGAAGGCTGCTGTCTGAGTTTTCTGGTGTGTGTTGGAATCCTTTTATACAGACAGTTTTGGTGCCCAACAAGAAGTTAAAGACTTTTTTCTTTTTCCAGAGCTGTCCCATTGGACTCTTTCTCTTGCAATTTGAACTCTGACCATTATAAGCACTGATCATTATAAGCATGCCTATACATATTCATACATTAGTCCTGCAAAGAAGACTTGAACAGCAAGGGACATATTAAACTGCTACCTTGTCTCATGGAATTTTTTATTTTTTAGAATTTGACAAACATGGGGAAGAGCTAATGCATTTTTCATGTACTCCAGGAAGCCAGAAGATTTCAGAACATTGATAAATCATGGCAGAGAATTATGCAGAGAGCCCATGAAATATCAAACATCGTACAGTGCTGTGTTGGAGATGAGACTTTGGCACAGCTATTACCACATTTGCTGGAACAATTGGAAATCTGTCAGAAATCACTGACTGGGTATTTGGAAAAAAAACGGTTAATGTTTCCAAGATTTTTTTTTGTATCTGACCCTGCTCTTCTGGAAATCCTTGGTCAAGCATCTGATTCCCACACTATTCAGGTACAAGTAATAAGGCGATAATGTTCTTATGGTCAATATTAGTGAGTGAGGACCATGGAGGATTTCATTATTTAGTTGAGAGAATTTCTTTCACTTATGGAAAGATGTATAGAATCTTCTAATACAGGATTTAAAGGCAAAGTAAGAATGTCATATCAGATCACTTTATGAAGCTTTTTTTTCTGATTCTATTGTAGGCACATTTATTAAGTTTGTTTGACAATGTTAACCGAGTGGGATTTCATGAAAAAAACTACGACCAGATTTTGTTGTTTGAATCTCAAGAAGGAGAACAGGTCAATATTATTGAACCAGTTTTAGCTCAGGTAATGGAAGTATATATTGCAGTTTTTCATGACTTGCTTTAAAGTAGATTTATGTTTTAGAGACCAACAGTATCGCATCATGCTGCTATTTGACTAGCTGAGTGAAAACCTTCCAATGTGAACAGCAAGAACAAAGGCCAGAAAGGACAGGACATTTGTGTCATTCTGTAATGGTTACTTTACCTGTTTTTTCAGCACTACTGATGTGAAGTGCCAAATCCATCACATATGTCTAGAAGGGCAGTGGAGCCAGAAGGAGGAGAGGAATCTTTTAAAGTTTAGAGAATGACAAAGAGGGAAATGGCAATATGAAGAACTGTGAAAAAAGTCTCGTAGGGCTTTTTCTCCTTGTGAATTATTCATAAACCATTTCTTTAAAAGTACTTTCTTGTTTATTTCAGGGCAATGTGGAATTCTGGTTAGGTCAGCTGCTGAATGGGATTAGGAAAACAATCCATACCATCATTAGACAGGCATCAATGGCCATTAGCGATTCAGGATTTAAGCTGTATGACTTTCAGGCAATGTTTCCTGCACAAATAGGACTTCTGGGAATACAAGTGATCTGGACCAGAGATGCAGAGAATGCACTGAACAGTACCAAAACAGACAAAAAGGTAATGTTTAATGAATCTTTGGGGATTAATTAAAAGCATTGTTTGGAACAGTGCATATTGCAAAAAATTAATAACGTGTAGGAAAAAGCACAAAATACTAGTTAAGCAACCAGAATAATAAATAAGCTAACAGGAAAACAGAATGATAAAAAATGTGTTAAGAGGTCACACCTCCTCACCATCCCCCAGCATGTGCTTTAGAATTGTTCCTAATCCTGTGATTTTCTCTGTTGTTCTGTCAGCACAGTCATCTTGGTAAGGGACAATTTCTCAGTTTGGGAATATAGGGAATCTTATCCTATTACTTTCCCAAAATCAAATTTGGAAAGAAATAAGAGGTCACAAAATTTGGGGAAATAACAGTGCTTCATGGGCATTGTTCTCCTGTAACAGAGTATGTTAGATTCTTTAGCTGATGAGCTCTTTTTTTAGGGAAGGGAAAGAAGAGAAGCCATTTGAGGAGGTGCTGGTTTAATCTCAAACACGTAGAGAAGATACTGTTAACACCAAGGTGTTATTACTAACACTGAATCTATGAAGCAGGAAGGAAAGGATGTGAACTGAAGAGTTGCAGATTACCGTTAATCAGGAATATACAGTGAGATTGGGCTAAGAACACCATCCCACCATAAAAGTAAATGCAGGGGAACAGTACCATGCTGTACTTTGATAGTGAATGAAAACAAAGACTCCAGACTATGGAGGAGACCACTTAGTGCTATGTTTTCTGCATTGTACAAAGTTTAAAAAGGGCACAGACCTGCTTTTAATCCACTCTAGTTCATATACTAACTAGATGCAAAGATTATTTTGCATTAACTAGAAAACAACTTCCATTTACTTGGGATGAACTCTCTGTGTGTGTTTGGGGATGGGGTGGTTGTTTAGTTCTCCATTAGTTTTGAAGTGTTTTTAGCTTTTTTGTCCTGAGCAAACAGGGTGAATTTTAGGCTTTGCATATATTTACAGAAAGCTAGTGTGGTTGTTCTCTCACACATTTGGAACAGGAGTGCATATGACCTTCCCTTTCTAAAAGCCCAGCGCTTTATAATTTGTTGTATACCAGGAAAATCACTGACAGAGGCTGATGCTGTTTACCTGAGACAGTATTGTATTTTGTGGAATTTTGTAACAGAATCTGGTGCCACAAAAAAATTTATTATTTTAGCATTGGCATCTAAAATTACACTACACTTTCCCCCTCCTGTGGTTAGAGGATGTGATAGATCTCCAGGTTCCTGTTCCCCCTAAAGAGTCGATATTGCTTGCGCTGATGTGCAATACCCAAAACCAGAGACTGATGGTTCTGAAAATGTGCAGGGATGCAATCAACTGAAGATGTAATGTATAGTAGAAGGAACAACAGTCCTTGAATAAAATCTTATGATGTGACCTGTTCACCTAGATATAACCTTATTGTACTCTGCTGGGCTAAGAATGCATGTATGGACAGTGCCTGAAAATCCAAATTTAGGATTCCAAGCCTAGTAAATACAGAGCAGATCACAGATGTCATGGGCCCATATGTTTGCAGATGTTTTTAAATTTTTATTCTAAACAATGGAAGAACAAATGATGTTTATATTAATATGGCTGTTCTTGCTATGTGGAAAAGGTAATGCACACAACAAGTCAGAAGTTTTTGGAACTTTTAAATGATTTGATTGACATGACAACACACAATCTGACAAGAATGGAGCGCACAAAATATGAAACTTTAATCACCATTCATGTGCACCAGAAGGATATCTTTGATGATTTGGTAAGTTTTTGAAAACCTTTAAGGGACTTTATAAGTTTTTGCACATATAAAAATTTATAAACAAATCTTACAATATATTCTCTTTGAGTAGCTCTGACATTAGTGCTGTGATACAGCATATCAGATTTAGTTTGATTTTATACAGGTGTCATGCAGAGATAAGGGTGAATTATATACAGGTATGTTCATAGGTTCAGACTTCAGTTTTTTAAATGGTTGTTGATACACATCATGCACAAATTCACTGTGAGCGAAAGAGTTTAAATTAAACTGTTCTCTCAAATTGAAAATTTAATACATTATTTAACTGAAATATAAAAGTTAAAAAGTATCACTCGTGATTTCCAGCCCAGCCTATGTGTTGATTTAAGGTAATAGTTATCCAAAGTTTGAAGCAGTGAGGCTCCATATATTTGAAAGGGTAGCAACAATAACCAGAACAGATATTTTAATTTTTTTATAATTGAGTTGCATCAGACTTCCTTTAGATAAGTATATTGAATACATGAAATTATAATTATAAAAATTGAAGTAAAATAAATTTCAAAAAGCTTGCATCATGCAAAAGTCAATAATTCACTACTGCATTGTTTAGTTTACGCATATATATTAGAAAGATGAAAATTAAGTGCATGTGTAAAGAAAGATAGAAAATAATTTAAAAAATACCGAAAGTTTAGAAAGAAAACTACCAGCTTCTAAGATAGGCAGGGGATTTTATCCTCAGCCTGTAATTTTTAATTTATTTTCATAATTATTTTGCTAATTGGACATTAAATTATCAATTAATTTAATGTCATATTATAATAAAATTAAATCACAGAAACTTGGTTAAATTTAAAGAGTCTGCACGTGATATAAAAAATCAGGGCCAAGTCCAAAACTGGGGAAAGGATTCTTAATTGGTACATGTGATATTATCCTTTTCTCTCAAAATGTTCTATTCCCCTTAAGAGAAAGTAGAGGGAAGTGGCTGAGAATCCAGAACCTCCTCTTCACCTTAAACCATGTCTGCAAGGCAGATGACAAGAGGCCGGTGGTTTTGAGATCAAGTGTCAAAAATAATGAATCAAGATCTAGTAATCTGCCACAGATCTATGTGTGTGGCAAGTTCATACTGAAAAATACATCCCAACTAAAACAAACACGAAAGCATGTATACAATATATTCAAGCATTGTCCATGATTTAGAATTGCTGTGAGGAATGGCACTGATATCATGCAGTGTAACCAGTATTGTTACTTAGTTTTTTATGAAGTTTTCCATCACTGTTCTTCAATATCTCTGCAAGACACAATTCTACACAACTCAGAGGAAAATCAGAGTGGTTAGATTTGATGACACAGCATGTCATAGACAGGTTTGAAAAGATAATTCTGAATGTCTTGACTCCTACAGGTTGTAGCTCTTGAATTTATGCATAGTAGACATTTTTCTGCATGGAATTCAAGATGAATTTGTTATACTGTTTAATTTCTGTATTAATGATTTTTCTTTTCTATTATAGGTCCGTATGAATATTAAATCTCCATCTGACTTTGAATGGCAAAAACAGTCTCGATTCTATTTTCTTGAAGACTTGGATAAATGCATTGTCCAAATCACTGATGTAGAGTTCACCTACTGCAATGAATACTTAGGGTGTACAGACAGGCTTGTTATAACTCCTTTAACTGACAGGTAGTTATAAAAAGAATGCAGTGCACAGTACTGGAGCTAAGACTTAATTCCCTTGACTTAATTCCTTTAGCTTTCATGAGTCAAATTCTTTCTTTGTTTGCCCTATAGTGCTGGAATATCTATGGTGAACAGCAGAGGCCAGTGCTTATATACTCAGCTAGCAAAATCAGGCACCCCTAGGAGGCGTCTTGAATTCTCTTTGAGTGTTTGCTTGAGCTATATCTGCTGTGGTAGGCATTGAAAAACTTACTTGTGCTCAGGATAAATATAGCTGAACGCCATACACTTCACCAGCCTAAACAGAGTGGATCTAAAACCAATATATTGCTGCTTTCAGTAAGCTAGTAGTTGCATGAGAGTTTGGGATTATGCCAAGTGATTCATTTGAGGTAACCCTAGAGGAAAAAGCAGTAACTCGGGACATAGCATTGAATAACTAGTGCCAATACGGTTTTAAGCAAGGCCTATGGAGAATTACAGGACTACAAACACAGAAAAAGCTCTGAGGGCAAAACACAGGGAGGACCTTTTATTGCTGGAGCGTTAGTTATACATCACAGCACAAACTCCATTAGATACGTAACTTCCTAAAGTACTTGGTAGTGCTTCAGCCAGGCAAGAGGCAGATGTATTTGCTATGCTAGAGCTTGTTCTTTTACGTGTGGATAGGAATGTCAAAATACTGTGCGTGTTCAGTCATTTGTTGTGTGAAGAACGACTGCAGGTTCTTGAATTAGTGTTGGAATTGTCTTTGCACTCTCTGTGCTACTAGATTTTATTTACTAGTGAAATTTCAGACTTTTGCCAATTTCTGAACCAAAATTATGCCCAGTGAGCTATTTAAGAGAGCCAAAACCCTTTGCTTAGATTCCTGGCTTTTAATATGTGACACACATCTGCCAAATTCTATGTTATGTACCCTACTATTCCTGTGCTAGGTAGAGATCTGTTTGCAGCAGTAAACATGCAGTTGGTTAGTGGGTGTCGTAGCGCTACCATGCAGACAATATTTTTGCCCATCGGCAAAGACAATATCAAGAAAATGTCATTCAAAATCTGTTCACAGAATTAAAATGCAGCCTAGTTGGTTAGGGTTTATTCAAGGTGCTATGTCACATGAGATTGAAAACTAGTGTGTGGTGACATTATTAAAGAAAGTAAGTCTTTTGAATGAGTTTAAACTATAATAATAACCACAAAAAAGAACAGAGGTATCTGCCTTTGGGCAAACCTAGAAGACCCAAATAGACCTGCAGGGATTGGTGACTATCCACTGTCATGTATTGAAAGGGTGTTTCAAGCAGAAATATTTTCTAGTGTTGGCATGGGAAACTTATGTACCTAAGCAGTGTTGCATAAGAACAGATTTTATTCCCCTTATAGGCTTTTTCCATTTTAATATTTTTAATATTGCTATATGGACCTGTATGAGCTTCTGATAATTTTCAGGTAATGATATCTGTGTTTTCCACTAATTAGCTTGGAGTCAAGTGCTGTTTGGCTAATGATTTTATGTTCAGAAAAATTCCTGAAGCACGGGATAAATACACAGTGGCAGTAGTACATTACATTAAGATAATGGGACTGAAATTGAGTGCTCCTAAGCATCGTGTCAGACACAGACATGCCTTATGCAAAAAATGAAACGCAAGTTCTGTTTAGGACTTGTACTATGTATACAGTTTGTCCTTACCTCATTTTCAGTAGCAGAATTGTTAGGAGTGGTATTTTTTCTATGTTAACTGATTACAGAGTAGTAAGGTGATAAGCATTATTACTGCTATAATATTAGAATCAGTACTGTATTATTTTATAGGAAGTGATACTAGCTGGTATAATTTGGTTTTTTTCAATGCTTATTTTCTCTCCCCAGGCATATCATAAAGCTATTGAATTTCACAGTGTTAAAATGGACTTACTGGGATGTTGTAGAATTATAGATTAGAACAAAAGTCTTCCTACACCCTTCACTGGTCTCCACACCATCTATGGAGGCTGGCATTTAAACCTGAGGATATCAACCCAGGATGGAGGCTGAAGCAGAAAATGGTCCTCCTCTTCTTTCTCTATTGCCCATCACAATCTTCCCTCTTGTCCATTCTCCTCCTGGAACTCAGACTGGCAGCACTTCTCTGGTTTGCCACACTGGTCAGGAAATGGCAAGAACAAGAGCTGCTTCCAGCCTCTGTGCCTTCCTATTGCCAGATCAGAGATCCCATCTTGTGTGCTCTGGGGAGTAGGAAGATGGGGAAAAAAGGCAGAAACCCAGCAGATCTGGGTGCCTCAGAATGAGGCTGAGTCATGGAGGGAGGGCATATGATTTGTGTGAGAAAATCACAATACTACAGTATTTTGGTATTCAGCATTTAGAATTGGCCTGTGTGTTTCCTGGGCTGTTGCAGCCATTGCTGTGCTGGATGCATGCTTTTCTATAGGTGGAGCAAAGGTGGTACCTGGTAACTTAGCTTCACAGTGTGCAAAGGAGGTGACTGAGGACTTACCACAGGGAAGCACACCCGTTTCTGCCCCCTTCCCCAGCTCTGTATAATACAACTGCTGTGGTTACATTAATGGATTTCAAGTAACTAATAGTAGAAAAAGACTACTAGAACTCTCTGTTCTGTCTCTAGGTGTTACATCACTCTGGCACAGGCGCTGGGCATGAGTATGGGTGGTGCACCAGCAGGACCTGCAGGGACAGGGAAAACAGAGACAACTAAAGACATGGGCAAATGCCTGGGGAAGTATGTTGTTGTTTTCAATTGTTCAGACCAAATGGACTACAGAGGACTGGGACGTATCTATAAAGGTAAGAAATAATCAGGTCATTCATTTCAGAGTCATAAGTTTTTGTCTCTTCACTGGTGAGCTACCAATGATTAGTAGGGTATTTTCTTCTCTGTTTTCTCTTATTTCTAGATGCACATCAACTTTTCCTGATATTTGATTATTTTTGGGTTTTTTTTCTTTTGTCTACCTGCATGCTTTTCCATCTTTTTTTATTTATATTCTTGGAAGGTGTTTCCTATCTCTGTCCACTTTCCCTTTTCCCTTTTTGTCCTTTCTACTGATTTTCTTTATGCCTCTATCCCACTCGTCCTAAGAGGGAGGCTGTTTCATCCTCCCTTGCCATTTTTGTATCAAGTAAGACAAACAAATATGGAGCTCAGCGATGTTGTACAAGGCAGGGAAACAGGCAAAGTGGTGCACTGTCTTATTTCAAACTCTAGAACTTTTTTGAAACCAGGAAAATGAGGTAGTGGTCAAACTCTGATAACTTTTCTTAATAAGCAGAGCTTTGAAATCAGTTTTGCAAACAGTGATCAGATGATCCAATGTCTGGTCTGTGGACTCCATTGATGTCAGTTTTCTTGTATATAGAAACTATATATTGTATATATACAATAGTACTATTGTACTATTTGTTACGGTTGGACCTGATGATCTTAGAGGTCCTTTCCAACCTTAATGATTCTATAATTCTATTGGTTATATGGACTGTCAGACCGCATAACACCACCATTTTTTGTGAGGGGTGGGCTCTTAAATCTAACACAAGGTATCATAAACATAATTTTCACTGTTGTGATATCTCCTGAAAGTTAAAATACAACCTGGAGATCATTTCTAGTTTTAGTTAAGAAGCCAGCAAAGCTGGCCAAGATTTTAATAGAAGTAACTTTTGTCTTTGGCTTCTTATTTAAGAGCTTAAGGGTATCCAATTAAGCTTTTCTAATGGAGATAGAAAGCCTGAAAATTATGCCAGGCTTGGATTAAAATGATTTTGTATTTAATTTTGAAAAGATTTTCCATCTTTCTCTCTTATTTCCTCTGTGGTTACTGGGTTTGTCTCTGGCTGGGTTAGATCAAAAAGACGAATAGTATATATTCGGGAAGAGCTGAGTTAAAAGCAGTGCTTGTATTGACTTCGCTGGACTGCTGTTCTTCCTCCTAATCCTTTTGTTCTTTTGCAGACATTTTTAGGCCTCATTAACTTTTTAATTTTTTTTAAAGGCCATATCAAAAAGAGGAAGATGGGAAAAAGTAGAGCAGAGAACGAAGGAAAAAAAAGGTTTAGCTAGTTTGACAAGTTTTTCTAATCATGGCTCAGAAGTTTTGTAGCTGTCTGTGCATTCTGCAGAATGCCCTCCTCCTCACTAATCAAACACATTAGCTCCAGTTTTAAGAATGTGAAAATAGATCAGAGAGAAACGTTTCCATTCTTGCTTTGTTTGCTTCAGCCAGCCTTCATCCTTTATTCCTCTGAGCCTTGTCCCATGACATAAGAAGTACAATGAGCTTTGAAAAGGCACTGGTCTCTCTTGGTCTCTCTCTCTCTCTCTGAGGCATGCTCATGCCTGTTGCCTTCTCTTCCCCTGAGGATTTCCCTAGTTGGAGCTGCAGTAAGGGGCCAGCCTGGAGAAAGCAGGATAACTGGAGAAAACACTAAAGGAGACACTGCTACAAAAAGAGAGCATGAAGTGGTTCCTCCTAGAGCAGCCCTATCATTTTCATACCAGGAATCTGAGGTAGTGCAGCAAATATGGAAGCAGTGAATGGTAGAGCTAGTGACCATCCTTAGGTCTTGTGAGAGTTTAACCCCCAGTCCTGAACTGGTCCCATGAAGAGCCCACTCTTCTAGCTAGAAGTTCTGATAATACTACAAGAATGGACAGTTTCATCATAGTCTTCATTTAAAGCATTAGGCAGTCTTTTAGCTAGTCTTCTAGCTTTAGCTTTAGCTTTGGTCTTTTTAGGTGAATGCAAGCCTTCACTGCCTTGGAGAAGGCTGAAACTGGCTCCTATGAGCAGTAAGAGCAGAAGACAGGTTTTATAGTATCCAATTAAATCACACTGGGATGTGGGTTAAACTTTCACAGAAGCTGATGACTTCTGTACTGAATATATTGCGTTATTCTATTCCTTACCTGAGGTAAATATTTTGCTTATAACCAAGGCCAGATCATTACAGATCAAGAGAGAAGACAGTTACCTAGTGAACAGGAGCTATGGAAAGCTGTTCATAGAGGAACTTTTCTAAGCTAGAAACTGAACTAGCTGTGTGGGTGAATATCTTCAGTCAAGGTCACAAGTTTCTCAAAGCACCTCTTGTAACCCCCAGATCTTTGCGACAACTTTTAGTTGTGTGTCTTTTATTGTGTGTGCAGACTTTTAGTTTCTCAAGTTTATTTTACTCATTGGTAATAAACAGAAGAGGGCTGGGACCAGCTTGCTGTCTGACTAAGCATGAATATGCTCATAATGCCAAATACAGTCATCTACTGGGTCTTTGATGTACCTGCAGTCATCAGTCAGGAGTGGGGATGGCAGCCTTTGTTTATCCTTGGAGTGGATTTGTCTTTGATTTCACCAAGCTGTTGGTTTTTTCCTCTCTGCTCCTTCTGTGAGAATGTTTGTATCTCTTTATGTTACCACCTTTATTCACAACTTCTTGGTGATTTCACTTTGTTTTATGTTGAAACATCTTTAAGATATCTGGTATTTCTTGAAGAGTGGATATACTGAAGTTGCGGAAGGAAATGAGTTCTTTTTTGGTTTAATAGGAGGAGCAAAGTGAGTTTGGAGAAAGATTCTTTAATGCATATGAGATTTTTAATGGAAAAGAAGGATAGTCCTTCACAGCCATAGAAGCGCTTTCATGCAGACTGATAAGAAAGTTCTCATGAAGCATACTATGTATTTTAGTGCACCCATTGAGAAGTTCTTCAGAATTCTACATGTCTGCGATGGGCATTGTACTCCATCACCAGTGTTTCCTCTTCAAACTTTTCACTTCATCTGGTGCTGTGAGTCAAGTTATCAGATATTAGCAGATTTAGCAGTAAGGAGGAAAAGGAGGTGGGGAGGTGGTATTGTCATGTCTGCAGCCATGTTTCCATATTTTTTCTGTAAGGACAATAAGTTTGATCTTCAGAATAAAGAAATAGAAAAATATAACATAACAATATATTGTATACTATAAAATTATAATTTAAAGTTAATTATATATCTCCTGGTTGGCTCAGAGCTGAGGTCTGTCTCCCTGTTTCTCTGTCTTCCTGTCTATTTTGTTTTCATGTGTGACACTGGCTATTCACACACAGATAGCCTAGTCAAGATGTCCAAGGTCTGAACTTTCACCTTTGATGGCTTTGTTTTTCAAATTTGAACCAAAAAGTAGCTTCAGATATAACTGGTCATCTGAGTTGGACCAGAGGCAACCCATGAAAGTACCAGCGAAGCAAAGTGAGACGGTGAAATTTCAAGTTTTCTATTATATTGAATTCAGTGTTAAAATCACACAGGAACAGCAAATCAGCACTGCTTCATCACTGTTACTGAAAAGTGTTGGTGAATACCCTTTAGGAAACCTTTTGTCTGTTGTTGTCTGTAGATGAGTATAAAAGTCATGTTTGCTTTGGTTTTGTTTTCTATAGTTACAGTCAAACAACTCCAGCCTTACCTGAGGTACCTTTTTGTGATTTGATATTTAATGCAATATTTAAAGTAAGGTTTGGTATTTGTCTTAATTCAGAAGGTGAATAAATGAGTATGGAGGTCCATAAATTCTTTCAGGACCAGTGAGTACCTTGTAGCTTACTGCTTCTGGGCTGCACTTTGGCTAGACAGAGTTCAGTTTTAGTGAGATGTGCTTTAAATTATGCCACTATAATTGTACCCCTTTGTAAAATCTTGAGATGTGTTGTTTCAGTACAAAAGCGAGTTTATAGCTGCTTTGTCATGATTAATTACTGCACTGTCACATTATTGTTAGCCAGACCTCCCAGTGCGGAGCAGCTCATAGGGCCTTTGGATCACCGGGCAGGACAGGGATCATCACAGTAGGCTGCAACTTACTTTCTTCATGAGTGGGTCTCTAGGACCTGCACTGGGGACTGTGGCCACAGTGTAGATTCAGCAGTTAGGCCAGCCAGCTGTGCCTAGACCATACAGTCACTGACACGGAAAGGGACATGGCACTACATAGCAGAGATGCATTTTGAAGTAGCTATGCTGTGTGATAATGATATCATGTGAGGACCAGGTTTGTAGGATATCTGTACTGATTTGAGCATGTGTGTGTCACATTTCTTAGACATAGTTAAATATTTCTTTAGTCTTGTCCTTTATTTTCTGCTTTTACTCCATTTCTGTATTTGATTACCATACTATGTTCTGTGTGGGGACAGCAATTAATGTACAGCATGACAGGGCACAACAAAATTATGTTGTCTCTAAGCTGTTATGCAGATAGTTTTCTTGCTGTGCCTTTGCTTGTGTGTGTGGGTGTATGCATGTGTGTGTATTTTCTTTCCTTTGTCTTTTTAAACACCACCAGAATGAAATAATTTTACAACAACTGAATTTATTGAAAGCTGTGGGATATTGGCCTTGCCTGACAGTCAGGTTCCTAACTCCATGCAGCAGGTGGCATTACAGAACAAGTGATTCTTGTTCTTGGAAACGAAAAATTGTTTGGCTAGAACCTCACCTCAGCATTCTGCAGAGAAATTAATTTAAAAAATCTTTAATCTAGGGATAGTAAGTGTAAGAGACAATATTGGAACAAAGTCTCTTTCTTAAAGAATGTCCAGCTTTAGGGCTTTTTGTTGTTGCAGCCTGAAAAGTAGATATTGATGTTTAATAAACAAAGTAGCAAAATATTTTTTTTAATAGATCCTAGTAGTCATGTAACAAAAGAGGCCAAGTATATTTGAAAAATCTCTGCAAAAATTTTTCATTGGAGGTCAGCAAGAGTGGGGCAGCTCCATGAGGGAAGACAAGCTAGGAGCCAAGGGTGACTACCACACAGGCAGGGGCAGGGACTTCACTGATCAGGGCACAGTCCCACAGTGTCTGAGCAGGGCAGGTTGGTGACAGCTTGTTCCAATCAGCTGTCCAGGGACCCTCAGACAAGGTGAAGTAACAAGCTGGGTCCAGGGTCCATCAAGGAAGTTTGGTCAGAAACAGCAGGAGGCAGGGCTGGAGGTAAGGCTATGGATAGTTCTGGGGTCTTCCAGGAAGTTCAGGCAGCAAGCCAGGATAACTGTGCCCAGCCCTACATACAACATAGCTCAGGCAAAGGCTGAAGACTCAGACCTGCCTGAGCTGAAATGGAACTCCTGGACTGGAGGACAGAGTATTGGTAGAAGCCGCAGGTAAGGCTGGTCAGGGCAATTAAGGCCTCTTGGTACATCCAGGGCCCTGATATTTCTCATAAAAGAGGAAGAACATTAGTTAAAGGACTTGCTGCCACACAAGTGAAGTCAAGGAGCATTCTTCATTTGTTTTTACACACAGTAGGATTAGGTCTTTCATGTTTTAAATTTGGTACCTGTCCATAGAATTACTTTAATCTTTGCTTCATGATGGCATTGTGGTATTTGTATATCATAGAATCACAGAATCTTTGGGTTGAAAGGGACCTTTAAAGGTCATCTAGTCCAACCCCACCCCTGCAATGAACAGGGACATCTTCAACTAGATCACATTGCTCAGAACCCTGTGCAACCTGACCTTGAACATTTCCAGGGATGGGGCATACACCACCTCTCTGGGAATCCTGTGCCAGCATTTCACCACTCTCATTGTGAAAAATTTATTCCTTATATCTAGTCGAAATCTGCTCTTTTTTAGTTTAAAACCATTACCCCTTGTCCTATTGTTACAGGCCCTGCTAAAAAATCTGTCCTCATCTTTCTTAGCAGCCCCCTTTAAGTACTGGAAGGCTGCAATAAGGTCTTCCCGGAGCCTTCTCTTCTTCAGGCTGGACAACCCCAACTCTCTCAGCCTGTCCTCATAGGAGATGTGTTCCATCCCTCAGATCATTTTGGTGGCCCTCCTCTGGACCCTATCCAGCTTGCTTTTCAATTTTGTAATTAAATCCATGTGACTTTTTATTCTCTTCAAATTATTTTCTTTTGGAGCATGTTTTTCCTTTTACTATCACAGAAATTAGTCAGAAGCAGTTTAGGAAAAAGATTACTCTACATCTCGAATTGAACTGAATGTCATGGGAGATCTGCAGTATTGCCCTGGCTGAATCAAATCTTAAGAAGCCAATTTTGGCTGTACTACCACTGGTTCTGATCTGGTGTGACTCCACTAATTTTGTTGAAGAGTTCTTCTAAAATTACAGCGGTGAAACAGACCAATCAATGCAACTATATTAAAAGAAGTGGTTAATAGGCATGAAAAAAGGTAAAAAATTAATGTAAGAATTATTTTCTTTTTTTTTTCTTTTTTTGCTATCTGCAAAAACTGACAAGTATTGATTTGCTATGATAGCTGATCACAGTAGAAGATGGGACAGAGTAGAAGAGGGGCAGAGAAGAAACATGAAAGGGAACTCAGGGGGATTTGGAGTAAGATGAGAGTTTCTAGAGGAACATCTTGAAGAACAAGAGAAGATCAAACAAGGAACAGTAGAGGGAAGAAAGGTAATAGGAGCAGAACAGGACAGAGCAAAGACAAGAGAAGAGAAAACATGAAAGAGAGAACAAAACAAAGTGAAAAAGTATGTATTAATAGTATTATTATTGATTTTTGAGTACTTTCTCTTCTATTAGCTTAAGTATCTTAAGGAATTAGCATTACACATAAACCACCCCTTGATTTATTTTACCAGTGCTGTAGGCATTGCTGTATAAAGTATGGGGACTCGGAGGAGCTCTGGGCGTAGTTCAACATTGCAAACACACAAATGCCTTTTCTTGGACATGTGCTTTATTTCTGCATTTAGCACTGCCTTTAAACATCTTAAGCCAAACTGAGCTCCACCAGTCCAGTGGAGTGAATTAAACACCTCTGAACATCTGTTTGTAGCATCAGACAAAGTACTGATCCAGGTCCTTGCTGGACCCAGGCAATAGGAAATACTAGTCCAGTGTGGGCTTTGGGGAGGATATCGTATCCATGAAGTTCCTGTGTAGACTTACTAGCCTTTGTCTCTTGTGAAATGGATGTGGAATAGCAGGGGATTTTGTAGCTTTCCCACTACCGCTCTGGAAAGCTGACACTCTAGGCTCTCTGTTTCAATCCTGCTAACATGATACAGAAGGAGGAGTACTTGACTCTCCCAAAAGACATTCATTTCATGATGTTTATGGATACTAATGTTTATCTAGAACTTCATGGCCTGTTCCAAATAACAGTTGTAAGTGGGACATCAGATTCCTCTCTCTTGAACGGCAGGATGCTATTCTCCAACAATTTTTGACTTACTAATTAATTGTTATAAAATGCTACAATGTTTCTGTCACAAATGGAGTGATTTCTGAGTTTGATTCTGTGCTTTTCACTTAGGTAGGTGTCTCAAGCTCATCTTTGGCAATTTCACCCACTGCATAGATGAGTTTCCATGTTAAATGCATGTTTATGCTTCTAGGTGCTATATACAGTATTATGGAACACTCTCTGCCTCATGGTTGCTGTAAAAGCACAGGATTCTTTGTAAAGAATTTTGTATATCTTTCTTCTGAGGGCAGTTCTTTTTCTGGGTATAATTAATGCACAGCCCAATTTATTCTGAATTTTTACTTCTCATTTTACTCTGTGTTCATAATCTCTTTTCTTCTCATGTTACATTAAATTGTATAGAACATGCTGTATAAATATATATATAAAAATTATTCTTGTTTGATCTGATACTTTAACAAAATATTTTTCTTTCTGCTTTTTTAGGTTTAGCCCAGTCAGGTGCATGGGGTTGCTTTGATGAATTTAACCGCATTGAACTTCCAGTTTTATCAGTAGCTGCTCAGCAGATATATATCGTACTTCAGTGTAAGAAAAATAAGAAACCTCAGTTCATTTTCACTGATGGTGATGTTGTTGACATGGACAGAGAGTTTGGTATATTTCTTACTATGGTATGTGTGTGAATATATGTAAATAGCATCATAGTGAAAAATCTTTCCTATTTCATTTCCCATTAAAATTTCCCTGCTGAAACCATTGGAACTGTCTGTTAGAAAACAGTGAACACAATTTGAACAATAATTTGGTCAAATAATAATGATGATACTTTATCTTGCCTGTATTTTTAACTTGAACTTAGAAGTTGAGGTATGCAATTATCATTAGCTACATATTTTAAGGTTTTTTTTTAAATTGAATACTTGACAGATTGAGACTAAACCAAACCCTCTCATATTTTTAGTCAAAGTCTATCAAAATAAAACAGAAATAATTGACCATTGCAAGCACTGCTGTAGTTGGTCTGGTCAGTATTTTACCACCTGTGAAGAACTTTTGACCACAATCCTTCTATATGACAGCATGAAGGAAACCACCCTCACTCTGGTTCACTGGTCTCCTGAAGATTTATCTCTGGTGCCTGTGGACTGCTTCTAGCAGTGCAGGAGACAAAGAAGCAGGAAAGCGTAAGAATACTTTAAAAGCCTCTTTGTAACTCCCCCTCCTTAGCTGTAGGCTACATACCCACAACTCAAAATGGAAGCATTTATCTTTTTTGTTTCTCACCTTCGAAAAGCTATTAATGTTATCACTTTAATTTGAAAAAGAGGTCAAATTAGTGGCATACAAAGGCCAGTGGGAAGGCAGTTTGGAAACAGCTGGGAGAGTTTAAGAGGTTATCACTGCATAGCTAGCAACTACTGTTCTCACAACTAAGCCATGCGGTAGTCACGTGAATGACTTAGACATCTTCAGTGAAAGGTCAGATCTGTTAGTTCGAATTATATTCAGTAATGGCTTGCACTGCTTGACTGACTTGGCACTGAAATGGTCTGTGAGTGCTCACAAGGGACAGTAACCTCCAGCGCTGGAACGCTATCAAGACCCTGAGAAACTAACCATTTGA
This sequence comes from Phaethon aethereus, assembly GCF_964289735.1. NCBI lineage: Eukaryota > Metazoa > Chordata > Aves > Phaethontiformes > Phaethontidae > Phaethon > Phaethon aethereus. The sequence continues at coordinate 69,368,936 of NC_138582.1, forward strand.
AATAGCTTCAACAAGATCTGTAAGTGGTTGTCTCACTATGTCTGTGTGTCTTGGGCATCTTCAAATACTCTGTGTGATACCCCATACTTAATGAACTGCAGTGTTTAGGCAACAGAGTTGTGATGTGTAATTGTGACATGCTCGAGTTATCCTTTGTAATCTGGCATGGTCTCCTGTGTTTGCCAAATAATTATCAGAAAAGAGAAATCTTCCTATCCTGCTGTCATTTAATAATATTTCATTTTATATTTTGCCTTCTTCAGAACCCTGGCTATGCAGGACGACAGGAGCTTCCAGAAAATCTGAAGATTCAGTTTCGCACAGTTGCTATGATGGTGCCTGACCGTAGCATTATTATGCGAGTCAAGCTGGCAAGTGCTGGTTTCCGAGACAACCAAGTCCTTAGCCGAAAATTCTATACACTCTACAAACTCTGTGAAGAGCAGTTATCTAAACAGGTAAAATAAATATTTGTCCAGCTATAAGCTGTCGCTGGAAGGGTATGTGTAGAGAGTATACTTTCATAGAATAGATAATTATTTTTACACTCATGAACCTATTAATTTTTTAGGGTTTTCAGTTTAAAGTTCTAGAAGCAGTCTAAAAAAAATATGTTTTTATTTTTCAGGCTAATTTGTGTAGTAAAGGAAGTTTGATTTGTGATTTTTAAACAGAGTGCATTTATTGGAGAAGTTAGAAGGAACGGTGTATAGTGCTTTGCTGAACTCTGTAGAGGACACATTTTTCAGTCTCCTCACTTATGAAGACTAGACCTACTGGAGAGTCAGTGTAGGAGAGGCACCGGACCTGCTGGCAGCAGATCAAGTTCAACTATCTCCAAGGGGAAAAAGAATTCTTGCTTATGAGTTGGCGGGCCTCACCAAGAGAGCTTTAAACTAGATTCGAAGGGGGAAGGAGATAAAACCAGGCTCACTAGAGTTGAGCCTGCGGGTGGCATGCTGATGTTGGGGGCAAAATCGATAGCCCAGCTCAAGTACATCTACACCAATACATGCAGCATGGGGAGCAAACAGGAGGAGCTGGAAACCATTGTGCAGCGGCACAGCTATGACTTAGTTGCCATCACAGAAACATGGTGGGATGACTCATGACTGGAGTGCTGCAATGGATGGCTATAATCTCTTCAGAAGGGATAGGCAAGGAAGGAGAGGTGGTGGGGTGGCTCTGTATGTGTTAGGGAATGTTTTGAGTGTATAGAACTCAATGATTGTGATGACAAAGTTGAGTACTTATGAGTAAGGATGAGGGGGAAAGCAAAGGCGGCAGATATCCTGCTGGGAGTCTGTTATAGACCACCCAACCAGGACAAAGAGGCAGATGAAGCATTCTACAAGCGACTGGCAGAAGTCTCACAATCGCTAGCCCTTGTTCCTGTAGGGGACTTCGACTTACCAGACATCTGCTGGAAGTATAACACAGCAGAGAGGAAACAGTCTAGGAGGTTCCTGGAGTGTGTGGAAGATAACTTCCTGACACAGCTGGTAAGTGAGCCCACCAGGGGAGGTGCTGTGCTTGACCTGCTGTTTACGAACAGAGAAGGACTGGTGGGAGATGTCATGGTCAGAGGCCGTCTTGGGCTTAGTGACCACAAAATGATTGAGTTCTCAATTCTTAGTGAAGGAGGAGGGTCAGCAAAACCACTACTATGAAATTCCAGAGGGCAGACTTCAGCCTGTTCAGGTGACTGGTTGAGAGAGTCCCTTGGGAGACAGTCCTGAAGGGCAAAAGGGTCCAGGAAGGCTGGACATTCTTCAAGAAGGAAATCTGAGAGGCGCAGGAGCAGGCAGTCCCCATGTACCGTAAGAGGAGCTGGCAGGGAAGATGACTGGCCTGGCTGAACAGGGAGCTTTTGCTGGGACTCAGGGAAAAAATGGGAGTTTATCACCTTTGGAAGAAGGGGCAGCCAACTCAAGAAGAGTACAAGGATCTTGTTAGGTCATGCAGAGAGAAAATTAGAAGGGCAAAAGCCCAGCTAGAACTCAGTCTGGCCATGGTCGTAAGGGGCAACAAAAAATGTTGTTACAAATATATTAACAGCAAAAAGAGAGGCAAGGAGAATCCCCATCCCTTATTGGATGTGTGGGGAAATATTGCCTCCAAGGATGAAGAAAAGGCTGAGGTACTTAATGCCTTCTTTGCCTCAGTCTTTAATAGCCAGACCAGGTATCCACAGCATATTCAGCCCCCTGAGCTGGAAGACGGGGATGGAGAGCACAATAAACTCCCCATAATCCAGGAGGAATCAGTTAACGACCTCCTAAGCCACCTGGACACCTACAAGTCTATGGCGCCTGATGAGATCCATCCAAGAGTACTGGGGGAGCTGGTGGAGGAGCTTGCCAAGCCCCTCTCCATCATTTATCAGCAGTCCTGATTAACAGGGGAGGCCCCAGAAGACTGGAGGCTTGCCAATGTGACGCCCATCTACAAGAAAGGCTGGAAGGAGGATATGGGGAACTACAGGCCTGTAAGCCTGACCTCCGTACTGGGGAAGATCATGGAGATTACGGTTCATCTTGAGGGCACTCACAGGGCATGTGAAGGATAACTGAGGGATCAGGCTCAGCCAGCATGGGTTCATGAAAAGCAGGTCCTGCTTGACCAACCTGATCTCATTCTATGACCAGGTGACCTGCCTAGTGGATGAGGGGAAGGCTGTGGATGTTGTCTACCTGGACTTCAGTAAAGCCTTTGGCAGTGTCTCCCACAACATTCTCCTGGAGCATCTGGCGGCTCGTGGCTTTTACGAGTAAAAAGGTTTACTTTTCACTGGGTAAAGAACTGGCTGGATGGCCAAGCCCAGAGAGTTGTGGTGAACGGCGTTAAATCCAGTTAGTGGCTGGTCACAAGTGATGTTCCCTAGGGCTTGGTTCTGGGGCTGGTCCGGTTTAATATCTTTATCGATGATCTGGATAAGGGTGTTGAGTGCTTCCTAAGTAATTTTGGAGATGACACCAAGTTGGGTGGGAGTGTTGATGTGCTGGAGGGTAGGAGGGCTCTGCAGAGGGATCTGGACAGGCTGGGTCAATGGGCAGAGGTCAACTGCATGAGGTTTAATAAGGACAAGTGCCGAGTCCTGCACTCGCGCCACAACAACCCAATGCAACGCTACAGGCTTGGGGAGGAGTGGCTGGAGAGCTGCCTGGCGGAAAAGAACCTGGGGGTGCTGGCTGACAGCCGGTTGAATGTGAGCCGGCAGTGTGCCCAGGTGTCCAAGAATGCCAACAGCATCCTGGCTTGTATCAGAAATAGTGTGGCCAGCAGGAGTAGGGAAGTGATCGTGCCTCCGTACTTGGCGCTGGTGAGGCTGCACCTCGAATACTGTGTTCAGTTTTATGCCCCTCACTACAAGAAGGATGCTGAGGTGCTGGAGTGTGTCCAGAGAAGGGCAACGAAGCTGGTGAGGGGTCTGGAGCACAAGTCTTATGAGGAGTGGCTGAGGGAACTGGTGTTGTTCAGTCTCGAGAAGAGGAGGCTGAGGGGAGACCTTATCGCTCTCTACAACTACCTGAAAGGGGGTTATGGTGAGGTGAGTGTTGGTCTCTTCTCCCAAGTAACTAGTGATAGGACGAGAGGAAATGGCCTCAAGTTGCACCAGGAGAGGTTTAGACTAGGAAAAATTTCTTTGCTGAGTGAGTGGTCAAACATAGGAACAGGCTGCCCAGGGAAGCAGTAGAGTCACCATCACTGGAAGTATTTAAAAAAGTGTAGACATGGCACTTCAGGACATGGTTTAGGGGGCATGATGGTGTAGGGTTGATGGTTGGACTTGATCTTAAAGGTCTTTTCCAACCTTAACAATTCTGTGATTCTGTGTAATTCTAAAAAACCGAAGAGTGCCTAGAAGGCACTGTTTTGTTGAGTGCTACCAGAGAAGTGCTATTCTGTTTGATATGGGATATTTAAGTACAAACAAAGGATAAAGCTGCTTTTAAGAACAGAACTATTTGTTGCCTTTTGAATGACCTGTGATGACACACCAGAGGGTCTCAAAAAGAGATCATATGAATGGTATGTAAGTTGCAGCTCAAATGAGAAACCTGCTCTGGTTGGATCCTAATGAACCTGGGCATATTGACTACATTCTCCATTATATTATTTCAGTTCTATACCACATATTTATTAGTGACTATGTTGACTTCCATGCAGAAATCTTGGACTACAGCAGAATAAGATCATGGTGCATCATATTTCCCTCATTATTTCAGAGTTAAACCAAAAAAGTACAGATTTGGATTTTCTCTTCCTTTCTCCATACCTCTGTAATTTCACTTTCAATATATATGACCAAACTTGATTCCAGTTTTCATTTTCCTCAGCTTTTCTGTTCTGGGAGAGTTCTGCTTGCCAGCTTTATGTTGTAGACTGGCTTCTGAAGGGTCATATTGGCTACTAGCTTCCCTGTACTATTGCCCGGGGTGCCTCCGTTAGCCTTCAAATTAGTTTTTAGGCATTCTGAATCACCCTGTATTGATCTAGCATCACTAGCGTTAGTCCATTTGTTGTTGTCATGTGCCTGTGTTTTATAGTTACTAGGCTTATAGGCTGCATTTGTCAGAGGATCACTTTCCAAGAGTTCTCTCTGATGTGGAATTTGTGCACATCATTTAGGAAAATTTGTGTATGGACAGTTTTAGCAGTTAGCAACATAGCTTGTCTCCAGAGTATTGAATATGGATCTCTCTATTTTTACCTCAGGCTTGGCCTCAGTAGGATTAAATTTTCTCATTTCTTCAGTTTGTGTGGTCATCTTTGTTCTGGACGTGATTCTTTCCTTCACTGTGGAACAGATATTTAAGCAGGCATCAAAAATGCGGCCATCTATCTCTGCAAAAGTACTTCGCTTGTTTGTGTTGTCATGGGTGTTGGAACTGTTTCATTATTGGCCAGAGTACATAACACACATCCCCAAACAAAACTTAACTATACACAAAACTTGTTTTAACTATCTTAATGGTGTACGATGTTTTCTACATGACTATTGCTGCATCTGCACAAACAGTTTCTGTATGTGGTTTGGTAATTTCTGCAGCAGAAACTACCCTGGAGTCTCTGAGACAGCAAGATTCTCCACTCAGCATTTTAATCAACATGTTGAAGCATATAAGTAGTGCCTATCAGTTGGCCTAGCGATCACAGGAACTGCCTGGAGGACTCTGTGGAACTGTCTGAAATTCTTATGTGGTGAACTCCTGTAACAATTAGTCAAATGCTTTGTTTTGAAGGCATGTAGCTCAATCACCTTGTCTCAGGTCAGTCTTTGTCTCATCTCTGCTGATGCTAGCAAGGGAATTCCTTGCTATTAATTAATGGAGATTAATGACCAAGTGCACTGGGTGTGCACATGGGCACAGCACTCACACCCAGCTACATCACAATTATATATTTGAATTTTATATCTCACTTATAACTTAAATTCCATTGTTTGTACTTATAACTTAAATTCCACTGTTTGTCTGTGGGAAACAGTCTTCCATGTATATTTATAATTTCTTCTGGACAGAATACAGTGGGACAAAAATACTTCTGTCTAGCCAGAAAACTAGAACTATAAAGTACAGACAGGCTTTCTTAAGGGCATATTAATCTGTGTTCCTAGTGTAACTTACTTATTCAAATTTTTAATGGTAAATTTTTAACATTGAAATAAGTATTGATGGGTGTCTGGGCAGTTTACTAGAAGGAACAGGGTCACATAAAAATCAATGCAATAGGAAATGGCAGAACATTGCCTGTTTTCACCAAATGCAATATATATCAACAGAAGATAATAACAACAAACAAGCATTCACCAGCTGAACTTACCTCCCACGAAATCTAAAAGGAGTTTGCCAGAAGGAATATGTGAAGTCCTCCAGACATTTTACACACACAAATGCAGACTGTAGAAAGAGGAACTCTGACTCACAAATAGTCAAAGGCACCCTGAGTGACTACCATCTCCTTCATTAAAGAAAAACATACAAAAGTAAAAGAGTAGTCCTTAGCAAATGTAGGAATTTCAAAGTGTCCACAAGCCTGTGAAACAGTTATTCTCACAGACCCCCAAAGCTGAATTGTTTGCTGTTGTTGCAGGACTTCTAGCCAAAGTTCCCTACTGCCTCATTCCATAGAGCCTCACCCAGATTAGGGAAAACCATAGAAACTGAAAGGGAAAACTTAACAAAGCTTGAAAGCAAATGAGACCACAACCCCTCTGTGAGGATCATCTGTTTAAGGTGCTTTCATATGGAGAAAACCACTGATACCCCCCTTTTCTTTTCCCCACAACAGCAAACTATGCTTCTAGTGTTGAGTTTTTTATTTGCAGATTTTTCATTCTTCTTTACAAGACCCTCAGCTCTTTTTTGCCATTGTCCATTTTGCCCAAGTGCAATCTTTTGCCTGCTGTTTAAAAATGTATCAAAGAAATAGCTCATAATCTACATTTGCCAGTAAATTCTAAGTGTTCTATGCCATTCCTGAAAGGCAAAGCAGTTGTAAAACTAGCAGACTGATTAAGGAAAATAAATAATGGTCACTTTGAACCAACGTCATGTAGGTGAGTTGGAATGCACCAGAAAACCTGTCTTTAAAAGTAATTTTATCTTATTTTAAATTTTCTAATAGGTATGACAGTATTTCTTCAAATTTAACAAAGTAGTCACTTTTATAGACTCGTGTAAGTTGGAAGGGGCCTCCAGAGGTCACCTTGTCCAAGATGCCAGCTCAACACGGGTCAATTTAGGGCTAGTTGCTAAGGCACTTGTTGAGTCTCCAAGGATGGAGATATTCAGTCTCTCTGGGCACCTTTTCTGTATTTGACCACTCTCATTGTAAAGACTCTTTTCCTTACGCAAACCATTGCAATTTCCTCTGTTGCAAATTTTGACCATTGCCTCTTTTCCTCTCACTTGGTCACCCTTTGCTGGACTTATTCCAGTATGTCAATGATGGTCATCTAGCACAGAGAAAAAGAAATATATCAGCCCTTGTCATGATTCTGGATATTTCACTAGGATATATAATTTACTAAATGATATCAGACTTCATCATCAACATATAATCTGCCTTCCAAACTTCACATGAAGTTGTCATTGTGGAACTTGTGGCTTCAGTCCAATGTCAGATATTTTTCTGCAAAGCTTTCTGCACCTGACTTGTTTCTCAACTGAATGAAGCAGAGTTGTTACTTTTCTTTATTTGTGCAGTTGGTTATTTCCATCTGTTTAGTATTTCACATTTAATAATTTTTTTAATTTTATTTAATTGCATCATACATAGATCGTTTATTAAATTTCTCTTGGTAATTTTGAACTCAAGTTGTGTTCTATTTCACCAGCTTGGTATCCTCTGCAAACCTAATCAACAAGTTATTTCTTGCTGAAAATTCTGGGTTGTACTCAATGTATTGTTCCAATTTGTCAGCCTGGGAAATAGGGGTGGGGATTGGGGGGAAGGTGTTTTTGTTTTCTCTTTGTTTCTCACCATCCAAATATTGGTACATAGTTGGCCATAAATTAAATTAATTTTACCCTAATCAAGTCTGTTTTGCCTCATATGATAATTGGTAAGTGATCTGTCTGTCTTTATACTGATGCATGATCTTTCTTTTCATCTTTTCTGCCTCTGTCCTGTTGAGCAGAGGGAGTGAGAAAGTGGCTGGCTGGGTGTCTGCAAGCTGGCCAAGGTCAATGCACAACATATAGTATAAAAAAGAGTCTATACATTTGGTCTCAAAAACATTTCTGATCAATCAGAGGGAGCAGATATTCTCCAAATATAAGACTATCTTTATTATCTCCTTGCATGTCTGTCTTTACCACTTAGTTTTCTAAACAGCCAGCAGTAGTGGAGACTTTATAATTTAGAAGCTTTACCTTGATAGCTTTCCTTCTAGGATTTGCATCAATGGTCAAAGAGGAAATATATTACAGAACTTTTGCATATATATTCAAACCTGTGTTAACTAAGACATAATTGTATGTTCAGGTAGAAGTGATAAAATTAATGTAATATGTCTGTATGGCTGTGCAAATATGTAGCTGTAGCCATAGTGAAAGGGAAGATATTCCATCCCTTACCTGCCTAAGTCCAAAGCTAGTTAGATACACCTCTAAGTCGCACATGGCTGTTGGAGGTAAATCATTCTGTTCTGAACCAAGTTGTTATGAAACCATCCACAGAGCAGAAAGTCATTAAGTACAGGATAGGATAGGCTTACGTATAACAAATTGTATCTGAATAATTTCAATATTTTTCTTTATATCAGCAAGAGATTGGCCCTTTTGATCATGAATCCCAATACCATATATTAAGATAACAACAGTCCTTGTGTGAACAGAAAACAGAGGGTAGTCTGAACACGTGTGGTTCGCTGTTTGTGCATCTGGCAAATTACGAATTTAGGAAAATGATAGAAGATGCAGCTCTGTTACAAATAACTTGTAAAAGTGGTAGTCTGCCCCCCAAAGGGACACTTGGCAGGTATAGACATACAACACTGGAAAATATCTTCAGGATATGATAGCAACAGAACTGGAAATCTAGTTGAAAAGATGAAGAGCTGTGAAATCAATCATATTTAAAAGTTCAATAGCATATTTATTTATTTGATTAGTTTTCAGTCCCCTATTGATTTTAAAGTGTTTAATGTTTGTGGTACCAATTGTGTTTATGCATTATTTCAAGGTTCACTACGACTTTGGGCTTAGAAATATTCTGTCTGTTTTAAGAACACTTGGAGCAGTAAAAAGATCTAATCCCAAAGAGCCTGAGAAAACCATAGTGATGAGAGTTCTGCGGGACATGAACCTCTCCAAACTGGTACTGTAACACTGGTGACTTTCCCTGAGAGTACTTTGTTTGCATTTTTAAGTGTATTTATTATGCACTTTGAAAAACTCTTTTTCTTCAGCAGTTGGATACTTTATTTTGCAGTTTTTAATATGGTCTGTCAGTGAGTGGAGAATCAGAATACAGTTACGGTGTGAGCACTATTTTAAAGAGAGGAAAACACATCAGAATCTTTATCTGAAAAAATCATTGGAAATACCGTCAGATCCTAGGGTACCTAACCTGGTCCTCTAATTCTCTCTTGTTTTTAACTCTTTCTGCTCTATCTAAGGAGAGAAAGGAAAAATACATTATACTTTTAATAATGTCATTAAAGAACCTTCTTAATCCAGAGTTTCAATTTATACATTTCTTGGGAGTGTTGCCTTTTCAGAACATCGTAAGAATTGCAATGAGTGAGGTAATTGGAAGCAGCTAATGCCTACTTGTATAGTCTAATCTCGTTTGATATTATTATTTAAAGTATTCGTCTTTCTTTTTATTGCTGTAATTGAAAGGTTATAGCACATCCAGACTCTGTGTATTTACCTTGGGAGCCAGTTTTGTGATGGAACCAATTACTCTGTTTCTGATATTAATCTATTCAGCATATTGGAACATGCATGCAAACCTATAGGCATGCTTCAGTGATTTACAGAAGGAAAAAAATAAAAAATCCAAGGCAAAATATGATTTGAATAAACCTTGCTGATATAACAACTGAAGAAACATGTGTGTATATATTGAAGAAAACTGTATCAAGATGTTAACATTTTATAAGCTTTAAGTATTTAATTTAGAAGTTACTACTTGTGGTTGCATTGTATGAAATTAATTTAATAAAACTGATTCATAATGATAATATTTGCTTTGTAAAAGAGGTTTTCCACTGCCATCTTTTAAATGGCATTCTTGAAGATTGTTTACAGCTGTAATATTTCAATGAATAAATAATGTATTTCCCCCTACTTTATCCTTGACAGGTGGATGAAGATGAACCTTTATTTATGAGTCTCATTAATGACCTATTCCCTGGAATTACTCTGGATAAAGCTGGGTATCCTGAACTACAGTCAGCCATCCAGAAACAGGCAGAGATAGCAGGGCTTATTCATCATCCACCATGGATACTTAAACTCATTCAGCTGTATGAAACTCAACAAGTCCGACATGGTTAGCATGCTAGATGAGGTTTTGAGACTGCATAAAAGAAATAGTTTTTTATATTATCTGCTACAGAATGCGGATATTTTCACAAAAAGTGTATTTTAAAATTGAACAGATGTCATTTTTAAAGCCTATGTGGATAGTTTGCTAGGAAACTGTTAGGACTTTTTTTGGTGTGCAGTGCACACATACTGAGATTTTAGCTTTGTTGTATTGCATTTTTATGGGAAATATGAGTGTGGCCTTCACTGATTCACATTTCTATGGGACAAGTTAAAATGTGGAGTATACATTAGAATTCAGAAACAGCCAATTTTGTTCAGTGTTCTGAAAACAATTGTTGCCTTCAGACACAGTTCAGTCATGAAGTTCACGTTTGATGTTACTGTGAGATTATGATGCTGAGAAGATTAAAAAAAATAATCTCTCAAAACTTTACTTTGATAGATTTTACCAAGCAAGCAATATAATTCCAAGAGTTGTTCTTTGTGTTCAATTCTGGCCATTTACACTGAGAATAAATAAGCCCACCTCCTGCTGCACGGGGGCGGGGGTTGGACAATATGGCCTCCAGAGGTTCCTTCCATCATCAACCATTCTGTGATTCTATGAAAATAGATTTTTGCATTGCACGAAAGGCTAATGAGTAAAGTTTACCCTGTCCTAGGAAGAGTATCAAAGACAGTAGTAAAACCAGGTTTACAATTCACAGCTGAATAGAAGAAAAACACCCCTACTTCGAAATGTACTCCACCCCCTAAACTCTAACAACTAAGGAATATTTAGCACATGAAGGAGAAAATATAAAGGAAATGTCACTAAAGGAGCAAAGATTTATGAAGACGTCATCCTTTTTTTCTCCCTTTTCATGTCATAATAAGCAAATAGTAAGCGTAAACTAATGGAAGAAATAAAAGGAAATACTCATTCACCTAGCACAGTCTGACACCTTAATGCCTCAAACATTTAGCTCAGATTACTGATTAGACCAAAGAACTGGTTAATGCTGTGCTGAGTTAATAATTGAGATTCAGATTGCTGGGTTCAGTGTTCCATATTAAATCATGACACCTATATCTATATAGGAACCATGAAAGTTCTAATGATTTCAGTCATGATTAAATGCACCTCTTATTAAGAGAAGCTCTTTAGTCTGTAAGACATCATAGATTACTTGTTCCCCAAAAATCTTCAGCATCCACTGGGGCATTCTGCTTAGATGCCTCTTTTCTCTATACATCCCTGCTATTCCCAAGGGTCATGCAGCTCCAATTGGCCTAACACTTCGATGTCCAGGGCCTTTGTATGACACAAGTTATTGCATGGAGGGAAAAAGATTTTGCTTTCCTTACTTCCATTTGTCATACTCATGGACCTTGGATTTATGGAGAGGTCACCATGGGGTTTCAAGTAATGAGGAGTAATCTGTAAAATGCACAACTTCTTTTGGTTGATACAGAGACAATATGTGCAAACAAAGTGCTCGTGCACACATATGCACACACACACGTATGCATGCAGATTCAGTGCAAGGATCCTGAAATCTCTTTTGCATAACAGTTTTGATTGAAATGCTGTTGGAACCAGCAGAAAGGCTGGTTAACATTGAAGGACTTTGATTACATCTCCCCATATGTAACATATGACATGAGTGATTGTCTGATTGCTCAAATTGTTTTGAGGAACATTCAGCTCGCTTTAGTTTTAGAGAAAACATCAAGCAGTCTGCATTGTACTGGATTAGGTTTGTAACTTGGGTCTGTGTTTGTTCCATACCTTTGTTGAAGAGGTTTGCAAAACCAAATTACAATTATGTCATCCAGTTGACTTTACGGGTAATAGGAATTATCTAGCTCCCTTAGATGACTTTGGAAGTCTCAGTCTGAATGTCCAATCTGCTTTTGAACAAACTCTGGCCTTTTGAATAGATGATTTATAAAATATAACTAAAAAGGATCAACTGTAGGCTCAGTTTATTGTTGAAGAATGGCTGCTTTTCCTTAGGCAACATGTATATACACTGATGAAATTAAAAGTGTGGCTGCTGTTAACTGTTTTTTATGTAAGAAAAGTGTATTAAAATGGATGGATGGATGCAGCTACATATTTTTCTTACTGTTGCTTCAGAAAGATAGACTTGATTTTGTATATCATTGAGTTCTCATTAAATACATTTAGAAACTACTGGTTTTGTTTATCACCAGTCAATGTCATTGCACGCAAACATCAAACGGCAGTTGTGTTTTCCAATTAGAAAAAGGAAAAGAACTGCCTGAGGGAGGATACAGACCCACATAGGCTTGCCTATCATAATAGAGCAGACATTTATAGAGGCCTTTTAATAGTATTTTTAAATTCCATTTCAGTCAATATTAAGTGGAGTAAGAAACATCTTTTTGGTATTGGCTTTTGATAAAAATAAAACAAGGATCATTGATGCAATGAACCATTAAATGGTAGCATGACATGTTGACATTTCATTTTAAACCATGTTTATGTTGTTTTAAGGTATGATGACTCTAGGTCCAACTGGTGCAGGAAAGACAAAATGCATTAATATTTTGATGAAAGCAATGACAGATTGTGGTGCTCCTCATAGAGAGATGAGAATGAACCCAAAGGCAATCACAGCATCCCAGATGTTTGGTACCCTTGATGTTGCTACAAATGACTGGACAGATGGTATTTTCTCTACATTATGGAGAAAAACTTTAAAAGCAAAGAAGGTAATGGATATTGTATCATGATAGTTAATAAGGTCATTTAATACTGTTTCTATAAGGTCTCATTACCTGTCATTTATGTGAAAGATCTTTCATTATAAAATCAAATGGTAAAATACAGTGTTGCTTTTGCTTTGTGTCTGACTAATTCAACGTATGCAAGAGTCAGAATTACATGTATATGCCAGAGAGCACTATGCTTCCCAAGTGCTTGAGGTTGTAGAATTAAATTGGAAAAGATTTTAAGGATTTTGCTTCGTTCTGTAAGGAGGTAGTCCTACCATTCAAACACAGAAGCAAGGGCTGTTCATGTTTTGATGTGAGGACAGGAAAGTTAATTTTCTTCTGTCTGGTTTTGTGTCATTGCCACTCTGTTTCACTAATTATATCAGAATGTAAGAGGCTTTGATAAGAAATCAGTGTAGGCATTTCCCAATTCTCTTATCAAACCTGCAGATGATGTTTCATGGAATCATAATTACACTCGAATCTTCTGAAGATTCTTTCAGTTCTCACTTGGAAAATGGCAAGTCTTGAAATATGAAATGAAATACATGAAATACCTCGATAACATAGAATCATAGAATCATTTAGGTTGGAAAAGACCTTTAAGATCATCAAGTCCAACCGTTAACCTAAACACTGCCATGTCAATCACTAAACCATGTCCCTAAGCACCACATCTACATGTCTTTTAAATACCTCCAGGGATGGTAACTCAACCACTTCCCTGGGCAGCCTGCTCCAACGCTTGACAACCCTTTCAGTGAAGAAATTTTTCCTAATATCCAATCTAAACCTCCCCTGGTGCAACTTGAGGCCATTTCCTCTCGTCCTATCACTTGTTACTTGGGAGAAAAGGCGAACACCCACCTCACTACTACCTCCTTTCAGGTAGTTGTAGAGAGCGATAAGGTCTCCCCTCAGTCTCCTTTTCTCCAGGCTAAACAACCCCAGTTCCCACAGCTGCTCCTCATAAAACTTGTGCTGTAGACCCTTCACCAGCTTCATTGCCCTTCTCTGGACACGCTCCAGCACCTCAATGTCCTCTTGTAGTGAGGGGCAAATTCCAAAAATTGCAGTTCATGCTGAGCTAGTACAATCAATACAGGCTGTATTGTATCAATACAGGTGGTATCAGTACAGGCTGGGGGATGAAGGGATTGAGAGCAGCCCTGCCGAGAAGGACTTGGAGGGTATTGGTGGACGAAAAGCTGGACGTGAGTTGGCAATGTGCGCTTACAGCCCAGAAGGCCAAGTGTATCCTGGGCTGCATCCAAAGTAGCATGGCCAGCAGGTCAAGGGAGGGGATTCTGCCCCTCTGCTCCACTCTTGTGAGACGCCACCTGCAGTCCTGTGTCCAGCTCTGGAGCCCTCAGCACAGGAAGGACATGGACCTGTTGGAGCAGGTGCAGAGGAGGGCCACCAAAATGATCTGAGGGATGGAACACATCTCCTATGAGGACAGGCTGAGAGAGTTGGGGTTTTTCATACTGGAGAAGAGAAGGCTCTGGGGAGACCTGACTGCAGCCTTCCAGTACTTAAAGGGGGCTTCTAAGAAAGTTGAGGACAGACTTTTCAGCAGGGCCTGTAGGACAAGGGGTAATGGTTTTAAACTAAAAGAGAGCAGATTTCGACTAGATATAAGGAATAAATTTTTTACACCGAGGTTGGTGAAACTCTGACACAGGTTGCCCAGAGAGGTGGTGTATACCCCATCCCTGGAAACATTGAAGGTCAGGTTGGATGGGGCTCTGAGCAACCAGATTGAGTTGAAGATGTCCCTGCTCACTGCAGGGAGTTTGGACTAAATGACCTTTCAAGGTGCCTTCCAACCCAAATTATTCTATGATTCTATGATTCTAATCAGCACCAGATTATGACTCATTATTTATATCCAAGAGTACATTCTCTGAGATTAAGTAAATGTGTATTTTTGGTCAATGTACATAAAGCTGCATGTGTGTGTGTCTCCTTTTTTTAGGGTGAGCATATCTGGATAGTTTTGGATGGACCTGTTGATGCAATATGGATTGAAAATCTGAACTCTGTTCTGGACGATAATAAGACCCTTACTTTGGCCAATGGAGATCGTATTCCGATGTCCCCCAGTTGCAAAATTATTTTTGAGCCTCACAACATTGACAATGCTTCCCCTGCAACAGTTTCTCGTAATGGGATGGTCTTCATGAGTTCTTCGGTGTTAGATTGGAAGCCTATTTTAAGGGCTTGGCTGCAAACGCTACCTGTTACGTACTCTGATGTCCTATGGAATTGCTTTAATGCTGTATTTCAGGTACTTAATTCAACCGCTTCAGAAAAAAAAAGTGCATTTCTTATTCTTTATTTAATGAAGCACTGTTTCTTCCTAAGTGCTTTTTCAATTATTTACTTCTCTTTGTTTATGTAATAAAATAAGGATGAAGGATTAAAAAAAAAAAAAGAAAATTATCTCTAACATTAACGAATGAGTGAAACTATAACAGATTAATAATTTGGATGCTTTGTTTTGTCTGCATAGGTTAGTTGGCAATGAATTGTTAAATCTGTGATTATTTTATAATGTATTTTGGCAAAACAGAGATATTCTCTTCGGCTGTAATTGTTGCTGCAATTTTAACTCTTGTTAGGATACCTAAAGGGAGCGGGTAAACTTCCTTGTTTATTGTAAATGTAAAGTAGTAAATTTGGAAAGAAATTAAGCTAGATTCACTCTGGTGGAATCTTTCTTAATTTCAGCTGCAACAGGAATGTGTTTGGTCCATTAGTTATTTTTAAAAGACATGTTGTAATTCAAATTAATTCAGGGTAGTTCTGTGCTCTGTGGTGTTCTGAAGCTCAGTGTAGGTGACTGTAGTGGTCTTTTCTGATTTTATAATCCATGATTCTGTTCTGAAGGATATTTTTGAGATGTTATCTCTCTGATACATTCTCTGATAAATCGTGTTCAGTCAATAGATCCAAAGGGAGAATTCTGAATGTTTGGGGTTTTTTTTTCTCCATTTGGCCTTAGCATACATCATGAAAAAAGTTTCATTAATACTATGGATGGTTGTACTCAATATTGGGTCTAAAAGCACAATCTCAGTTTTATATTTCTTTCAGTTACATTGAAATTCTTACTTTTTCTTTGGAATTTTTTAAAGAAATAGTTATTGCTTTTTAATCTTTCAGTGTTGTTGCCTTTTGATTTCCTCAACATCTGTGGAACAAATGCAATGTCCTTATATAGCTTGCTTTTCCATTGGCTTGCTCCTTCCAGTTTACTTTTGTAATTGGTATTGGGTTTCACAGGATTTTCTCCTGTAATACTTTTCATTGCCGTTGGATTTTACAAATGCAGTTCTTAATGAACTTTGAGTGACATTTCAGAAAGTTTATTTATCAATCATCATAAAACCAATGATTAATATAGTTTTGGAATGCCTTGAATGTTAACAAATGTCTTCTTTGACATTTGTTTGTCAAAGATAGGTTTCATTTCAGTGCCTATTTACTTTAAAACCAATGTTTAACAAGCTATTAATTTTGTTCTGCCTCCAAAACATAATGATATGACATAGTATTTACTGCAGCAGCAAGAGAAACAATTCTGATAATGCATTTTAAAATATGCTTCCAAAGTCATGTATATGTGGGTCAATTTACTGCTTCTTTGCCACAATTCTATTTATATTTTATGCTACAACTTGCTCTAAAAACATAATAACAACATTTAAAATACCCAAGCCTGAAGCAATAGCAATAAAGTCCAGAAAAATATGTATTTTATTAGACTGAGAGATGAAAATGGAATGAAATATGAAGTTAGTTCTGTGCTGAAAGCTGCATTTGGAACTATCGAAATGTAAATGAAAGCTGTCATGCTGTCAGTTTTCTTTCACTTTTAATGAGCTATCTTTGCTTCTCAAATAATAGAATCAATAACAGTGATTTTATAGATGAGGGTAACACTACTTTTGTATTCAGATGGCTCTTTTTACAGTTATTATTTTTCCCCACATAAAAAAAAAAGATAAATTCTGAAAGAAAATTTGTGAAATAAGATGCATCAACAGTGGTAGTCAAACTGCACATATAGACGGTGGTGAATTTAATGCTAATATTAAGAAAAGCATGGATATAAGTGGCTTACAAATATCTGATTTTTAGAAGAAAAGGAACATTAGGCTATTGATGGAAATAATACAGTAACTAAGCAGAATCAGTCTTTAAGTATACCTATAGAGACTTTTTGAAATCAATCTAAATTCAACCAAAATAGAAGTAAGACAACTGCTATAGTAATTTCCATTTGCTTACAAGAAAAACTCATTATTTATGCTAAGAAAAATAGTATTTCTCACTGAAAGCCTGCACGTTGGGTAAAATCATTATTAATGAAGGTACAGCAAATAGCAATAATGTAGGAGGAAGCACCAGAGAATAATTGCTGTGAATAGTGGAAAGTATGTATAAATATATTAAAGAGTAGTATAAATTCCACTGCAAGTTATTGATTTTCATATAAAAGACAGGAGGTAGTCCAAAAGACAAGGATAAATTTAAAACAAACCACCCCAACCCCACCCCTTCAAAAACAAACACCAAACCCCAACCTTATTTTAAATGAAGATTATCTTGGAGTCCTTTCTATTTCAACCAGATTTTTTTAAAAGTGTTACTGGGGGTTGGACTTTCACCCTCCCTTTCCCAGTTCTTTCTTCTCAGTAACATTTCCTGCTTAGGAGTAGTTTCAAGTAAACTCCCATCCCCATCTAACGTCTACTTTCTTAAATGTAGAAGCTATACTGCCAATTTCTTGTCTGAAAATGATGCTGCTTGCTACCTGTAGCAACAGAATTGCTTAGCTGATGGAAGTAATTATCTGAGACAGTTTTAAAGAACTGAAATAATGAAAATAATTACCTGAGTGGCATTATTTAGTTTGTCTGTCAAGTGTGAAGTTCAAACTAGTGGTGGATGTTATGTGAGTAGCATAAGTTTCAGCATGTCTATGTATTGTCTAAATGAAAAAAGTCTAGTAATTTTTAAATCATACTCATTTTCGGTTTTATTATAAAATCTGGTGTCCTGGATCCCTTATTGACCTATTCTGGAGACTTCAGAGAAGTCCTAAAACCAGCAGAGTAGACACATGTGACTTATTCCTCCCTCCACACTAAATCTCACCCTAATCTTATTTGGATAAAGGCTGCTATTGCCTCTGGAGCAGAGAGTTGAATATACAATCCAAAGAGTGTCTTAGCTTTAGTAGTTAAATGCTGATGTTCAAATTAATATTACAAATATTAATAACTTTGTATTATTTAATTGTTCTTGTGCTTGTCTAAACCCTTTGAGTATGTTACGGAATTCTTGTCCTAAAGAATGTTCTGCAGTGCAGTGAGTTCCACTGTCACTGCACGCTATGCAAAAGGGTCTTTTCTCATGGGTTTTTACCATCTGACTTCATTTTGCAGTCTCCTGTTAAGGGATAGCAAATTTGTGATCCAAATTCTTCACAATTGATGTGCATTTGTCATGGCCCAACTAATTTTTCCACAATGCTAATTGCTGTCTTGATCTTGTATTCTTCTTTCAGCCATGTATTGTTTTAAAAATAGTAGTAAAAAACCATTAGTGTATATGGACCTGATTTTTTTTTCATAAACCCAAAGAACAAGAATTACACAAACCTCACTGGAGTCATAAGTACCATAAAACTCATTCTGCTGAAAATTGGACTCTTGAAAGTACAGACTGCTTTGACTCATGAAATATCTTTATTCTGAGTGTCTCAAATCAATTATTAAACAATTTGCAGTGCCCTGTGAGACATCTAGTCTATTTTACAGATGAAGAAACTGAATCTCAGAGAAATTTAGGTCCGAATTTTGAAGGTCTTCAGACTTGAATCTCCCACACTGCTTGCAGTGCCTTACTTTTACCCATTCCTTGTGGTACCCACAACCCCCTCATTTAGTCACTTGAGCACCCTAGGTACTGCTGGGGGCGAAACAGGCATTTTAGAGGGAAAGCCACAAAAAGCAGCACACAGAAGTGGAAACACTTTTTCTAGTCAACAAGAAATAACAAAAAAAAGGACATTTGTTTTCTAAGCCTCCTTCCTCCTATGTATGCTTCCATTCAAACTGTTTTCTTTCTCAGACTTAGCCATGAGACCTATTCTAGATTAAGATGAGTTTTTTCTCATAATACATATCTTTGTTGTCTGTGTTACGCACTATTCTAGTGAGATGGAACTCAGGAGGATGGGTAAAAATCTTGATTCTGTCTCTGTGCCAATAAATACTCAGCATAAAGTACTTAGAGAACTTTAGTGGCAAAAAAAGTAAACTAAAATTTGGAACAAAGTCGGTGAGTATGTGGGTAAGCAGCTCACTGATTTTTCAAAAATACCTAGGTGACTGGTTTCATCTTTGGGTGATTGAATGTCTTCATTGTCTTAGTTTTCTCACTGACAGGACATGGGAGACATAAATGGAAATCCTCCCAAATTACTATCTCCTATATTGTCCCTCTTGTACTTTTACTTCCCAGAATGAGTAGGCAGTGTTGATTTCCAAAGATTATGAAGGTAAATGGAACCCATAGGGAGGGAATTATATTAAAAATTGTTAAATGAAGGTGAAAGTAGGTTATAATTTACATTAATGTGTACTATGGATGGCAGTTGTTATTTTAAAATAATTCTGCACTGTAAATCTCAGAGAGGACTTTACACCAAGTTGAAATGCTAAAGATGTCGCAGAACACTTGGCAAAGGCAGGCATGGTAGCCATCACTGTGGAGTAAACTGAGGAAAGTCCAGGTTCCATTAAAATCAATTGCAAAATTCACTTTGGATCCTGCCAGGGTTCTACAGAAAACAGAAAGTATTGGTTTCAAGAGGGACAGGTACATTATGGTGCAGTCAGAACAGATCAGATATTCACAGAAATTTATAGTGGTGAGGTTGTGCATTATATATGCATTGTTACAGCAATTCTAGTGCTTTTCTCTTCCTACTACAAGAATAACAATAGTAGATTAAAATCTCTAGTTGAGGGCACAAGTGGCAGATACCTGATGTAACTAAAAAGCTTTCTTCAAATTGCTCTTCAGGAAATTGCTGTATGGAGGTCATATGAATAAATCTGCTGACTGTCATACATCAAAGTTATTTTTCTAATATGTTATTGTTAGCAAAATTTCATGATCTAAGTCTGAATACGTATAATCCCAGAAATGGAGAAAAAAGTTCTTTGGAATAAAGTTTAGACTATATTTTAAATTAAGAAATTGTTCTCATCTAAGAATAAATCATACCATTGAAACTGGTAAACAGATTCCTTAAATGATGTTTTTCCCTTCCAGGATGTGATAGATTTTGTTTTCTCTGCTGTGACACCAAAAATGACAATTTTAGAATGTATGTACATCAAACAAGCTATTGACCTCCTACAGGTAGATGTGACATTCAGTTTTGCTCTCTCTCATTGTGTAACTTGTGCTGAGACATTGTTTTAGGAGGGCAGTAGTTACATATTGCATCTGCTTTGCAGGGTTTATTGTCCGACAGAGATGAGAAGCAGCTCAGTGAGGAACATGTTGCTCGCTTGTTCATTTTTGCTGTAATGTGGTCAACTGGAGCTCTTTTGGAACCAGATGACAGGCTGAAAATGGAGCTGTTCCTACGGAAGCACTCTGCAGTGAAAGAACTTCCAGTTGTGAATGGAGAAGAAACCATGTTTGAATTTGGTATCAATGCCTGTGGCCAGTGGGAGCACTGGTCAAAGAAGGTTCGTATGCTGCGACATGCTAAGCTTTTTTAATGAGTATACAAGAAAGATGTATTTGGTAAAAGTCATATTATTTTATTCTTCAAAATCCTGCATAATTTGATTAGGAAGATTAACTCTACAAAATGCTCAAGAGTTTCTTTTTTGAAAGATTTTTTTCTTTTCTCCATAAATATATTTGGCAGAGAATAGGAGCATGCATTAGAAATAACTTTGGAAATGAAACAGAAGAGATCTTAGCTTTACCTACTGTCTATTGCCCCACTATGTAAGAACACCCAGCAAGGAAAAGCATTCTTTATGTAACGGAGAATAGCAGAGTGAAAATATCCCCTTAGTCTAAGACCCTCTTAGAAAAGGGTACCATCAGAGAGGTGGTAGATGCCCAATCCCTGGAAACATTCAAAAGCTTGGCAAGGTACTGATTGATTATAAATGGATGCTTGGCTTTCAGGAGGAAAAGTTTTGCTAAGGTACATTTTATAAAGTACATTTGGTTTTGTGTTCTCATCCAAAGTAATTGTATTGTATAAAGTCTCAAACTTTTCACGTGTCTTTCATATGCAGGTCCCTGAATATATTTACCCTAAAGATTCAGTACCAGAATATACTTCCATTCTAGTTCCAAATGTAGACAGTGTCCGAACATACTTTCTAATGCACACTATCATGAGGCAAGGAAAACCTGTTCTGCTAATTGGGGAACAGGGAACAGCAAAAACAATTACGATTAAGGTAGGTGGAATGGAAAAACATGTGATATCTTTGTGTGATAACATTGCACTAATTGACATTGGCACAAATGTTAAATTGAAGTGTAAGAGTAACTTGATTTTTCTTCACATCACATACTAGCATTCTTACTGAGGCTTTTGCCAGTACTAGCATGGCCTACAACCAAAAAACCTTAAGTATCTATATTTCAGTATAAAGGGTTCTTTTAAACTTTGCTAACCGTGGCCACAAAGTAATTTATAAACAGTCTTTCATATGCTTTCTTTTCTTTTGAGGAGTCACACCGGAGAATTTTCTAAGAAAATACTGATACTTGGAGGATTTTTTATTTCCCTGTGCTATGTCTCTGGTGCCATGTGTGAATTGATCTTTTGTACACCCTTGCTGCACAGACTTTCTTCACAAGCCAAACTGAAGAGAAATAAAGAACTTCCTTCTTTACTCAGGGTGATTTTTCAGAGAGTAAATTTAGCATTTACTATCTGCTCTCTTAATTCCTTTACCGAAAATGGCGTATTGGTCTTTCTCCAGAAGAAAATAATAACAGGATTGCTATTAAATTAACAAATACATGCTTTCCATATTATAAAATGGTGCAGGTTAATCATATGACACTTAAAAAATTAATAACTTACTGCAGAAGACCAATAATTAAAAGGCTGAACAAACCCAGATGGCATACCAAACTCAGCATCGCTTGTTTGAAAAAATGCAAGTGTCATGGTTTTCAGCATGGTGTCTGCAATTTCCAAGAGAAGCTGTAGACTCTTTGATCAATGAGAGGTAGCTAAATAAAACTGATCTACTGTTGGGACAGCTGAATTTGCTGTACATCTGTACCTCCACTGGAGGATTTGCAGAGGTTTTGAAACTGAAAGTAACTGAAAAACACTGGCCTAAATTGACCTTTGACTTTCTTAAATTCTGGAGCCTTTTTGTGTCCTGTGGCCATGTGCTTTCTGAGCCCTGACATAAAACAAGTTGTACCAGTGCCAGCAGCCGTTAATACTACTTTTTCAGCTTAGCTGTTGATGCCAACATGCATGCCGGTGTAATGTCAACTTCTCTTCCTGGCACCAGCTGGAGAACTATTTTAGCAGAGTGAAGAGGCGGGGTCTGGGTGGTGGTCTTGATATTCTGCATACTGGATTTTGGCCAGATACTGGCAATCTCCAGCTTTCAGCTGCCATTCCTGTCCCTAAAAATAGTTGGAGCTGATTCTTGGGAGTTGCTTACCCCGTGTCTATTCTATAGAGGAGAATATGTTCCTTGCACAAGGGAGCATAATGCCGGTAGGTGTTTGATCTCATTTAAGGTTAGGAGTGAAAGTCAACCACCTTCACAACTGTTCCACTTCTGCTTTCACCTTCTGTGGAATTTTGCTTTACTACATTTTGTGGAAAAGAAATTCCCAGATAGAAGGAGCTGGTTTCATGAAAAGGTAAAATGGTTTTAATATAGAACACTTCAGGTAGTAATCTGAATTAATCTGAAGTGATCTTCAGCACTGAGTAAGGCATCAGTATATAACAAAATAAAGAACTTATAATGGAGTATTATTTAAGACCTTTACTCTCTCTACTATTAATTCATGAATTGCAAAAAATCCAGAATTTAATGTGAAACTTGGGATGGTAGAGTTGAAAATTCTCTGACAGTTTAACTAACAAAAATAATCCCATCAAATAACCTCTTCTGTTTCAAAGATAGTTCTCATTTATGTACTATGGAATATTACTGTTACCATGTAAAGATTCTGAAATGCCATATGAATAAAACACAAAAGTGTTTTTTGAATGGTTGTGTATTGATAGTTGTGATGGGTCGACCTTGGCCAGCTGCAAGACCCCCACCCAGCCACTGGTTCCCTCTCCTTCCTCAACAGGACAAGGGTTGAGGTAAGGACAGGGAGATCACTCACCAATTATCATCATGGGCAAGACAGATTTGACTTGGGGAAAATTAATTTAATTTATTGCTAATTAAAAATAGAATAGGATGGTGAAAAACAAAGACAATACTAAAAACACCCTCCCCTTACCCCTCTCATCTTCCCAGGCTCACTTTCTTCCCAGGGTCACCTTCACTCCTTCATCCCTGACTCCTCTACATCCTCCCCGCCTGAGAAGCACAGGTAGATGGGGAATGGGGGCTGCAGTCAGTCCATAGCAGCTCTTCTCTTCCGCTCCTTCCTCCTGATGCTGCTCCCTACTGCCACACGGGGTCCTTTCCACAGGATACAGTCCTTCACAAACTGCTCCAGTGCAGGTCCTTACCATCGCTGCAGTTCTTCATGAACTGCTCCAGCATGCTTCCTTTCCATGGGGTGCAATCCTTCAGGAGCAGACTGCTCCACTGTGGGTCCCACACGGGGTCACAAGTCCTGCCAGAAAACCTGCTTTTGTGTTGGCTCCTCTCCACAGGCCTCAGCTCCTGCCAGGAGCCTGCTCTGACGTGGGCTCTCAGTGTGCCACAGCTTCCTTCAGAGCACATCCATCCGCTGCAGTGTGGGGACCTCCATGGGCTGCAGGGGGACAACCTGCTCCACGATGGTCTTCTCCATGGACGGCAGGGGAATCTGTCCCAGAGCACCTCCTGCCCTTCTTTCTACTCTCACCTTGGTGTCTAAAGGGCTGTTTCTCTCACATTTTTTCTCACTTGTCTCTCTCAACTGCAAGGCAGCATTTTGCCCTTTCATACACAGGCTGAGTGACTCCATTGGGTCTGTTGGAGCTGGCTGCAGCTAGCTGTGTCTGGCATGGGGAAGCCCTGTCCTCTTCTCGTGAGGGGCTGTCCCCAGCCCCCGCTGCCAGCACCTGGGCACCTGCACCCAGTAGATTAGTTTTGTACAAACTGTTGGAGCCCCAAGGAGAGGTCTGAACAGCGACCTGCACCAACCCATCAACTGTCAAGATGTCAAATACAGGACCGTTGCGTATACAGTGCATGTGTAGACTGTCATTTGTGTGATGACTGAGAAAAACCTGTTTCTGAAAGGCACCTTTTCTTAAACTGAGATCATTGTATTAACATTGTATCAACAAAATTAACAGCTTAACAATATTCATCGAAATATTTGGAGAGGGCTTAGCTGTATCTTCTGTTCTGTTGTCTCACAGAGTTGTTCTTAGAGCACTTAATCAGCAATGATATAAGTTTATTTTTCTGAGGCATCATAATGGGAACATTTCTAGTCAACCCTGTTATAAAGATAAGAATCTAAATGGTACTCACCTTTGTCAGCATTGCAGAAGAATTGAATCTTTAAAAAGAAATAATGTTGGAAATCTTTAATTTTTAATACTATTTTTATGTCCCAGGACTCTTGCTAAACAAAGTATTTACCGTGCTTTATATGTATGCCTTGGTGTGACTCCAGGGTTACATCTTTTTCTTTCCGGTTCTATTATAAAACCTCACTAAATACAAAAAGTCGAACTTCGTTGCTTTAGGGCACCAGCAGCAGCTGTGTGAATTGTATGCATTCATAAAACCCAAGGATTCCTTTCTTCATTAAGAGAGGATAACTATCAGTAAATGTAATGTAGCTGGGTTTAATTTTACACTACTGTTCCTTTACACTGCTTTTGTTGTAAGATATGGTGCTATAGTGTAAATGTGAAAAAGGATTTAGTTTTTCACTTATTCCTTGCAGACTGCTGTGGTAGATCATCGCTAACAGCTTGAATTTAGAAAAACCCTGACAATTGCTAATGCAAAGTTTATTTGCATCTTGAGTTGTCACATGTCTACTTATTGTAACACTTAGTGAAGCCTGTTAAAAGATTATAAATTTTAATACTTGGAAATTTTGTGCAAAACAGTAACTAAGAATTTGTATGAATTTTAGGTTAGAAATGGTATATTTGTCTTAAATAAACTGCTGTTTGACATTTTGAAGTTAATAGCAGGACTGAGATTTTGTAGATGTTTGATTTTTGCAGGGCTGCTGAGCATCTGCATCTGCTTTTGGCTGAATTCATCTGGAGTTACTGGTGCACTTTACTTAAAATTGGTTTATCTTGCAGGATTACACAAGCAAATATGATCCTGATGTTCACTTGACCAAACGCCTAAACTTTTCTTCTGCAACTCTGCCAAATATGTTCCAAAGAAGCATAGAAAGTTACATAGATAAAAGAATGGGCACCACATACGGTCCTCCAGCTGGGAAGAAAATGACTGTCTTCATTGATGACATCAACATGCCTGTGATAAATGAATGGGGTGATCAGGTAAAAGGAAAATGTTAACATTTGGCAATTGGTGGTCTTACCATTGCTGATGATGGAAATGCTGATCTGTGGGTTGCAAAAATAAGAAACTTTTGGAAAAAGGTATCGTGATATGGACTAGACCAAGTATGTCTACTAAAAGCAATTTCCCCAAGCCAGTTGTTGCCAAGAATAATAAGATGTCAGTCCCAAAAGATTAGGATTGGCATCAAGCCACTTGGTGCAATCATTGTAGCTTTTAAGCCTTTTGTTTTGGTTACATCCAGAGCTTGCAGAATTTCCAAACTAGCTGTACTAAGAACCAACGTGGGAAAGGAAGCATGCAAACCCAAGAAACAATCAGAGACTCTTTCCTTCTTCCATCGCTCTGGACTTTAAAGTACAGTTATTATTAGGTGAAATCGAACATCACAGTTGACATCCAAGGCTAGCAAGATGTCTTGAGGTATTGATAAATGAATACTTATAGACCTATACTCTGAAAATCTGGCTTAAAATAAAAAAAACCCTACTGCTGAAAAAAAAAATTTCCTGCTTCCAGTATAGCTCTGTAATGCTGTTCTCTAACTGCCTCTATGCAAGTGAATGTGTGACTATACTTTGTGCTAGCCTAACATTCTTTGTCACTAGGTGCCTGTGTCAATCTGAAAACATAGTCTGGCTTGAAACTTTAAAGTGCTGAATTTTCTTAGATTGATATTATGGAAATCCAGCTGAATGACGTCATGTCCAGAACTACTTAGCATGTGAAGCTTACATGCAGCCAATCCACTGCATCAGGGTGCTTGATACCATGTTGCATGGCTTTATAAGTTGCTGAAGTGTCCAGCAGAATACCTGAAATTAAGAAAGATAAGAGATGTCTTTCCTTCTGTCTACTAATTTATTTTCCTGGGGATTTCCTCTTTCCTTTTTTTAAGTCAAGAACCCTTAAACACTTAACTGCTACATTTCTTTTTTTTTGGCGATAACTAGATCACCAATGAGATTGTAAGACAGCTGATGGAACAGAAAGGTTTCTACAATTTGGAGAAGCCAGGAGAATTTACGAATGTGGTTGATATCCAGTTTGTAGCTGCTATGATTCACCCTGGGGGAGGTCGGAACGACATCCCACAGCGCCTAAAACGCCAGTTCACCATCTACAACTGCACTCTGCCTTCCAGTTCCTCTATTGACAAAATATTTCGAACAATAGCTGAAGGCTATTTCTGTGAACAACGACATTTCCCTGCAGAAATATGTAAACTCGCTTCAGCATTAGTATCTACAACTCGAAAGGTTTGGCAAATGACAAAAGCAAAGGTAAGATTACCTCTCTTTGAGGTAATTTTGACACATCTGTACCATGATAGGGTACATCTGTACCATGATAGGGTATGCCTTTGAAACATCTGTACCATGACAAAGCAACAAGACCCACGTCTTTTGAACTGTCATGTCTGTTTATACTTCATATTGTGAAACTCTGACCTGTATGTATAACTGCTGGCTGATGCCTCTGTTCTGAATTTGTTGCTATCAGCACCTAGTTAGGCGACTTAAAAACATAATCGTATGCAGTGCCTTCTATAGCTAATATAAGAATTACATTATGTGAGTATAATATAGTAAGCATAGCTGATAGGAAGATTTAAAGGTTTTCTGGTTGAGAAAATGTCAAGGGCATAAGGAACCTTAAATTAAAAATTAGACAGGAATATTCGGTAAAGATATTTGGGATTGTGAGAAACTTTAAAGATCTGAATTAAAGGAAAGAAGTCAAATTTAATGGAGAGGAAATCAGTTCAAAACAAATGAAATCTGGTATTTAGTAAATTCTAAATATTTACTTCTTCCATTTCAAACAGATTGTAAAAACATTTAACTGCAATTCCTAAGCAAATGTTGCTTTGAAATAGAAAATAAAATTTATGTGTAGAATAAAATTTGAAGAGTTAGAAGTAAAATTACAGCATAGACATGTGGGCAAAATTTGATCTTCTAATGAAAAAAGTGGAGGAGAATGGTGGAAAGATAGGAATAGGCAGGGCTTTGTTAAATAATATTACCTAGTCCAGAAAATGTTGGTCAGAGTTTCCCAAACAACTCAACTATAGACATAAACTTGGCTTGCACAGGGAAATAGAGAGCATTCTTGTGAAACTATTGACCAGTTAACTATTGACCGGTATATTCAACAGAAATGGTGCTTATTACTGCTAATTAACTGCCTATAGAGAAAAGTAGCTTTTGCCAAGTTGTTAATTTTTTCAAATCTTCTAATTTTTCTGCTCTCTTTTCTTTGCCTTTTCTTACCTACTTTTCCTTTTCCTCATGAACTTTTCCTCACATGTTCTTGAAAAGGACAAAAGAGAGTGACAGAAATTATCTGGAAGAAAGGACAGGAGCAGCACCACAGGTTAAGCAATGCTGACATTTTTACTGTGGCCTTCTGTGCCATTGTTAACTAACCTGATTTGGCTACCCTTCAGTGCATGTTCCTGGGACTTGACAGATTCGAAGAAACCTGAGCGAAATCTATGTGAAATTAAAGAGCTGGCCATTGCTGCTGTCATTTCTTCATTTTTACCATTGCCTCTTAAAAGCCAAGCGTATCTTTCTGCTTTAATGCAATATTGATCTTGAAGTTCGTGAAAAATTCCATATTCATTTAATACTAGATAGAAAACATTATTTAGTAGTTATTTGAATGTAGCTTATGACATTATTTTGTAGATGTTACCAACTCCGGCTAAATTTCATTACATCTTTAATTTACGAGACCTCAGTCGTATTTGGCAAGGAATACTTACAGTTACTTCTGAAGTCTGCCAGAGCATCAGTGTTTTGGTAGCCTTGTTCCAGCATGAATGCAGACGTGTTATTGCAGACAGGTTCATCAGCCAAAGTGATAAAGACTGGTTTGAAGATATGATGAAAAAGGTAGGCAAATAGTGTTCCAGTATTTGCCACAGAAAGAGGCCAATGAATTGTTTCATTACTAAAGAAATCCTTAATGTATTGTTGTAGATTGCTTCTGCAGAACATGGTCAAAATCTATTTGAAGATAAATCCACAGAATTATACTTTGTGGATTTCTTGCATGATGTCCCAGAAGCTACTGGAGATGAACCTGATGATGCAGAGTTGAAGGCTCCTAAAATTTATGAGCCTATCCCATCTTTGGATTATTTGACTGAAAGATTACAGATGTTCATGCAACAGTACAATGAAACCATCAGAGGATCAAAGATGGATTTAGTATTTTTCAAGGTATTAGTGCCTGTAATTATATTAATACAGAAAAGTGCCTGGTCTTTTGCACTTACTGATACATGGATCTTGTATGTTTCTATCAAATTATATTGGAGATAGCTCAGAATGGCTAGCCCTGTATGCAATAAGCCTTAACAAATAAACTCTATAAAGCCATGCTGCTGTCTTCTGGCTGCCTTTGCTCCCACAAATTATTCCATCTCTTTGCAGTTCCCCATCTTTTCCTTCTCCTGCCTTGCATACTGCAAAGCGCAACTAATTTGTTTCCACAGTGCACATTGTGAATGTCATCTTGCATCTCTGAAAGTTACCTCCTTCTCAAAGATCTCTTGATGCATGATGCTTTCTTCAGCTTTAGACTGTGTGATTTGGTAGACTTCTAGGGCATTTTGGATTAATTCTTATTCAATAGCAGTTGAATAAGGAATCTCTATGGTGTACTTGTATTTTACTTTTGGCAGCCTATTTAGAAAGCCTGTAAATAGCTCAGCAAAAAGTTTGTGGGAGGGTGTTAATCCACATTCTTTCTACTTATCCTTCTGTCTTCTAAGGAGCATGTCCTCAGCTCTGCCAGCTACAAACACTGCATATGACTTTTTGCTTCATATGAGCTTGGTACAAGGACATTTCTCTTGGGCTAGCCCTGCTGCCCACTGAAGTCAGGGGGAAATCTCTTGTTGATTTTGATGAGCACAGGACCGAGTCTTTGGCATAGGCTCCAGAGAAGTCATCTAGCTGTTGAAAGGCAGATGCTTGGTGATGTGCTTCTAGTTGAATATCCATTGTATTATCTTCACATCTTTTCATCCCCTTTTCTCTCAATACACAGGATGCAATCATCCATTTGATTAAAATATCACGGATTATTCGTACTCCACAAGGAAATGCATTATTGGTGGGTGTGGGTGGATCAGGAAAACAAAGTCTGACCAGACTAGCATCATATATTGCTGGATATGAGAGCTTTCAGATTACTTTAACAAGGTAACACAATGCAGTGCACATAGACGTTTGCTCCTTAATTTGCCCTATAAATTAATGTCTCACAGTCAACTTAGAGAAATGCAAACCTGTCAGGCATTTTATCCCTCATTGTACATTTTTGATCAAAAGCATCTGTGCAAATGCACAGTCTGTAGATGACAGATCCTGGGTCTTTGTTTTGCTGCCTTTATACTATTGACAAGAAACCTGTCCTTCCTTCAGCATTTGAGTCTGCAGTGCATCCTTGTGAAATACCATTAAAATACCATTTTGCACTAAAGATAACGTAGAATTATTTGCTGGTGTATGCTGCATAGTGGGCAAATGCTGATGGCCAGGGCAAATAGTAATTTTTTCTATAGGTGCTTATGTACGCATACTGTATTATTACAACTGCTACCAATGACATAATAGTTCATAGTGCTGGAATTTAGTAGTCTGTAGAAGTCTGTAGAGGTGACTGGGAGTAACTATTGCCTTCCATCTGTTTCACTTTTGACATAGGGTTTACGAGGCTAAGCACTGAGAGCTGGCAGCATGTATTTCACTCTGCAAACTACTCAACACACTGAGAAATCCTCCTTAAAGAGACATATCAGGCCTTTGAACAATGTTATGATGTTTCTGATGAAAGGAAAGAGAAAGACAGACATATCACAGCCTCTTCCTGTGTCCCAGAAGCAGAAGGAAGGAACAGTGGGAAGAAAAAAAGGAGGGAAAGAAAAAAGTGTAGAGTCACAGAATAGGATCCCTAGACCTGTAAGATTCAAAATGCATTAATAAGGCAAATAAATACTTCAGTCACTTAGGAAATGTTCATTTGCTGAAGCTAAGTGGAGGTGGGTTAAAAACAGGTAGCTGAAAGTGTGTGTTTACAACGCACATAGTCATCTTTTGTAACTTGCCACAGGGGGCTGTGGAGAAAGACAACATCAGCAGGTTCATAAACGAATACCAAGAGGACAAGATGGACATACCTTCCAACATTCCTAATACAATGGCTATGAATATGGAGGGGGAAGGAAAGAAATGAGCAGTGAAGAGTGGATGCTGGCTCATGTTTTCTCTCTAAGTAGCATTTCCCATTGCTGGTGTTAAAGAGTATTGAGATAGATGGACTGCTATTCTGACTAAGTAGAGAAATTTTTACGTTCTTATCAGAATACCACAAAGCACTGTAATAACTGTAGCTGACACATGCAAACAGAAGAATTAGATTGTTTTGCAAGTTCTGCAGTGCTTGCATTAGGGATACTTTTAGAGCAGTGGTACGATGGAGCTGGAAGAGAACTTGGAGACTTTCTGTGTGACATATTTAATATAAAAATAGAGTATTGTTTTCAAATACTGAAGAATGGATCATGTGTGTATTGCAAGTATTACTTATGACTTTGAAGAGATTATTGGAAATAAGAAACTGGTTTCAAAGAAAAGAGGTTCCTAATTTCAGCTTTAATTAGCTAAGAACATAATGGGAAAGATCTGCCATTTTATTAACCTCACTTTACTTCATTTTATATTCCATATTCTGAAATCTGTAGTTGAATTCATGTAGACTTCATCTGAATCTTACTTGTGTTGACCAGCAATAAGAGGTGTAATGAAAGAACCAGTCATGGTCTCCATTTGCAGCAGTTGATCAGCCCAGGTGATAATGTTCAAGCCTCATTTTTGGGGCCTGATTTCAGTTAAACCAAATAACAAAATAAAAACCTCAGTTTTGTTTTTTCTTGTCTCTTAATGATTTCCTTTAACCTACTGTCAACATCTTTGAAAGATAATCCAGCTGTATTCTCGTAATGATTACAGGTATCAGAACCTACTTGACAACTTAATCCAGCTGTATTAACCTACAGTTCTAATAAAGAATTTGCATCTGCAAACTATAAGGATGCAAAGCAGCATTATAATTAACTTAGACATAGTATTGCTTTTACCATCTTTTTTTCCACCATGTTTTTCTGTTGATTTCACCTCTTTTCCCATGATTTATGGTACTGATAATTCACTTTGGAAAAATGTTTAAGAAAAACAGCCTAAAAAAATGAAACCAGGAGATTTGGTATTAATTTCTGATGTAGTTTTTTTCTTGCATTGAGGAAGCTTAGCCAGATGATAGATATTTCCTAAAATGGTCTGTAATTTTTGTTCTCTTTCTTTAATCCTTTTCTATCCCAGAACATACGCCACCAACAACCTTTTGGATGATCTGAAAATCTTGTACCGCACTGCTGGGCAAAAAGGGAAGGGCGTTGTCTTTATATTCACAGACAATGAAATCAGAGATGAATCTTTTCTGGAGTACATGAACAATGTTTTGGCTTCAGGTGAAGTCTCAAGTCTTTTTGCACGAGATGAAATAAGTGAAATCACACAAGACCTGATACCGGCAATGAAGAAGGAGTACCCAAGGCGTACTCCCACTGGTGAAAACCTTTATAATTACTTTCTTGCTCGAGTTCGTAATAACCTGCATGTGGTTCTTTGTTTTTCTCCTGTTGGGGACAAATTCAGAACTCGTGCACTCAAATTTCCAGGTCTGATTTCAGGCTGTACCATGGACTGGTTCCAGCGCTGGCCTAAAGATGCTCTTGTAGCAGTTGCACAGCATTTTTTGGTTTCCTGCCATATTGAGTGCACAGATGAAGTGAAACAGAGTGTTGTTAGCACCATGGGAACATTTCAAGATATTGTAGCTGAAAAATGTGTTGAATACTTTGAACGATATAGGCGACGAACATTTGTGACTCCAAAATCTTACCTGTCCTTCATTGGAGGCTACAAAGCTATTTACAAAGAGAAGTTTGACAATGTTGGAAGCTTGTCTGAACGCGTGAGAACAGGTACTGTAAAATCTGTCTTATTTTTGTTTGTTTGTTGTTAAAAAGGTGAGAAGAATCTGAGTAAAAGAATGTAAAAGTATGGATTTAAATTGTGAGCTCACTTTCATGTGGAAGCAGATTCATATGTTTTCAGCTGTGTTGTGTGTGATTATAAAATATGCAGAGGTTTTGCTTCAGTGAAAGTTATGAATGTTGCAGATTGCATGTGAGTTTTGAAAACAGTATTATTTCACAGTTAAAATACCTGAAACTCCTGCTTTGACATCTATGCATGCCAAGTTGCTACCGAGATCCTAGTTTTCATATTTAAACATGCTAAAAGTAAATCTGAGGGAAGATAAGTAAATGTTTGGATTCAGTCCCTCTGAAGAATCTTTTAAAGAAACAGTTATATGCCAACTGTAAAATTTCCAATATATTTCGCTGCACAAGGTCATACACAGTAAACAATTAAGCAGTTTCCAAAATTGAATGGTGCTTGGAAGTGAATGTGAACTTAAGCTGTTTCTTATCACTCTCTACAACTACCTGAAAGGGGGTTGTGGTGAGGTGGGTGTTGGTCTCTTCTCCCAAGTAACTAGCGATAGGATGAGAGGAAATGGCCTCAAGTTGAGCCAGGGGAGGTTTAGATTGGATAATAGGAAAAATTTCTTTACGGAGGGAGTGGTCAAGCATTGGAACAGGCTGCCCAGGGAGGTGGTGGAGTCACCATCACTGGAGGTGTTCAAAAAACTTATAGATGTGACACTTCAGGACATGGTTTAGTGGGCATGGTGGTGTTGAGTTGATGGTTGTACTTGATGATCTGAGAGGTCTTTTCCAAACTTAATGATTCTGTGATTCTCCCACTGTTGCTAATTGCAGAACCGAGCTATGTACTATATCTCTATAGGCAGAGAGTGGCTGGGTGCCTGGAAGGAACATACGAGCTTTTTTGGGGGGGTTAGAAAGATTTACATGATGCATTTACATTTAGATACATGCATTTATATAGAGAGATTTTTATACTTACAGCTTTTCTAGGTGATTTACTCATTGTTTGATGAGCAACAAAAATGTTGGGGCATTGTATTGCTCAAGAATCCTTGGTTTCTTTTAACCTCATCTCATCTGGACCGTCATGTAGTGTTGAATTTAGAAGCTCAGCGTAGTCTCCTTGTGTCTTCACTTGCATTGCTCAGGATGCCAGGTTCCTCCTCTTTGTTTTGTACAGAGAGTACAGTCTAGTGCTTCTTATGGATTTCTGAAATTGCACACATAATTCTTAAGAGTGCCATTCACAATACTAATGCTTTTCAATATGTGGGTTTAATATTTAGTGTCCCTCTCATATATATAAGAATATAAACAAGCTATTAAGCGACAAATTCTGAAGACTCTTACCCATTTAAAAAAAAAAAAAAAAGAAAAATTAAATAACAAATGGATATTACCCCTGCTTAATTTTGGTGTTCAGCAAATGGGATCACTCACTGGGATTCCTAAATATGAATCTGAGTGACTTATGTTAAATATCCAGATTGCTTCACTGAGATTTCTCTCTCAATAGGTCTTCCTGTTGCTAAAATGGAATTTGTTCAACACAGGTCTTGCAAAGTTGATGGAAGCTGAGATTTCAGTAAATCAGCTCTCCAAAGAGTTGGTGATGAAGGAGAAGGATTTGGCTGTAGCTTCAAAAAAAGCTGATGGAGTCTTATTGGAAGTAACTATGAAAGCCCAAGCTGCTGAAAAGGTGAAAATGCAGGTGCAAAAGGTAAAAGACAAGGCTCAGGCCATTGTGGATGACATTGCCATTGATAAAGCAGCAGCAGAAGAGAAGCTTGAAGCTGCAAGACCTGCATTGGAAGAAGCCGAGGCAGCCCTGCAGGTCAGAATCAAAGATATTCTGAACATGCATGTAGTTAATGTTTGTTGTGTGTAATAAAATGGCTTATGCTTCTGACTTGAAAAAAAATAATATTGAGAGGACTACCACTGACCTGTTAATCCTTGTAGAAGAAAGAACAACCTGAAAACTGAGGCAGTAGAGAGGTAAGATGGGCAGTAGCTTCTCTACTGTCAGATAATAAAGCAGTCATTGGGTGGTACTATCTTTAAGGACTTTCTGCAGTACTGCTTCTGAGATACCTGCAAAACTGCAGCAATTGCATTACATATACAGTCCTCCCCAAAAAAGGTCTTTCTCTACCATCAAGTGGTTGCTTAAATAAATGGATTATTTTCTTTTTTAATTTTTCAGACGATAAAACCTTCTGACATTGCAACTGTTCGCAAACTGGGTAAACCTCCTCACTTGATAATGCGAATTATGGATTGTGTGCTACTTTTATTCCAAAGGAAAATAGATTCAGTAACACCTGATCAAGAACGCCCATGTGTGAAACCATCGTGGACTGAGGCTCTGAAGCTAATGAATAATTCAGGATTTCTTAGCATGTTGCTTACTTTCCAGAAGGTAAGAAGTTAATAGTGGCACTATTAGTCCTATAACTATCTTTAGAGATCACATGAAAGTGTCTTCTACCTTCAAAGGTAGTTTGAAGCAGATGAGACTTTTGTGTACCGACAGTTGTAGATACCTTCGTGACTGTATTCCTCTCCATTTTCATGGTTCATTATTTCAGTAATCTTTCTCCTTGGCCACACAGTTTTTGATGGCAGACACAAGTATCCCAAGCACTAGATAAAATCTTAAGAAGCTTAGTGTTACCTTTATTCAGGCAATTCCTGCTTCTCAGTAGGAATTTGCTTTAAAAGGACTCGCTATTGATTTTTCAAATGGCTCACTATCTCCACTGCTACCAGGCCTGTTTGCATATAAGGTGCTCTAGAACTCTGTTTCCAGAATTGTTTAGTGGGAAGCTAGGAGGAAATACAGAACAAAATGAGCATCCTGTCAGGAAAAATACTGAGGTATTTGGGAACTTTCGGGGTTCTTTCACTAGAAAAGTAGTGAAATGCAGAATGAACTGAGAACCTTAGTATCAACTGTAAGAAAAATAGAAGCAAACATAGACTTTTATTTGTGTCAGGACAGA
Source organism: Phaethon aethereus (assembly GCF_964289735.1). NCBI lineage: Eukaryota > Metazoa > Chordata > Aves > Phaethontiformes > Phaethontidae > Phaethon > Phaethon aethereus. Next base: position 69,404,538 of record NC_138582.1, read on the forward strand.
AACTTGTCCTGTTTACACCAAGATTCACTGAACTGAGACACGGGAAATTTCTCTGCAGGGAAGAGAAGAAAGATGTCACAGGTAGCTGGCCCAGAAAAAGAGCTAGGTTGGAATATGGAATGGCAGAATCATGGCTCAACTTCAAAATCCAGAAAATCAAGCAGGTTTTGGCAAAACTTGGGTTTTCTGCAATGTTGCAGAACATACTCTTGCATTTGTATACTTATTTTTTAATCTGCTTCAGCTGTGCATTTTGCTGATGCCTTTTCTAAGCTACTGGAGTGTTTCTGTTGTGCAGATGAGGCTTGAAACCATGATTCTCACTATCCCCAGGAGCCATTTCTCCCAGTGAGCCATATTGAAAAGGCTCCATGTGGAAACTTGTACTGCCTCTGTAGACAATCTCTTCCTGGGGCTGTCAATCTGGTAACTTTTCCAAGTGCTATCTTCACTAAACAGAAAGAGGAAATGAGTTTAAAGATAATGGGCACTAATTATGCACTCCTTACGCAAGCTTCTCTCTAATGAGGCTTCCAGTTTTGGCACTTACTAATTAAGTGTATGTGTTCCCACTGGTAGTTTGCAACACATTTAACTTTGCTCGAAGGAGTCAGAACAACCTCTGTGGGACTCAGTCCTTGCAGGAAGTGATACCGGTAAATGTGGTGAAGAACACTAGACTACTTCTGACCCTGATGAAGCACTTCACATGCTGTACTCCTGCCTCATTTCTTGTTTCTAAGATTGAGTATATATGAGAAGAAGGCTCATCATCTCTGGAGTTCTGGGTAGACTACACTGCTTACTTGTTTGTGAGATTTTTGTTCTTTCCTAATTTTTTTAGGCAAGGAAGAGTAGTTGGATGAAATAGTTCCTTGGGTTTAAAATTCATTACTTAGAAGGAAAAGCATGACATTTTTCAGGTTCGTGAACAGACATTTCAGCCAACACTAATTGGTCTTTGCTTCACCTTTGCCAGCTTGCTAGCTTGTAATTTTGAGTACGAGAATGAAAAAGTCAAGATGTTTGTCCAGCACTGTTTTACATTTTGGCAAATGCTTATGGTGAAAACATCACCGTGTCTGATCTTAGGAATAGTACAATTAGTGTCTTTGTTATTATAGTAGCTAGGGATCAGACAAGTACAAGACAGTCCTTTCTGCAATGCAGAAAAGCAGGAAAAGGGTATATTACTTGACAGTATGAATGAAGGATGATTTTTAGAAGCATTAAAAGAAAGGCATTAATACATTGCCAAAAAAAGCAAGATTCTTAGTGCCTCTATTGTTAAGCAACCATTGTTACCCTGTGTAAGTTCTTCTACTTTCTACATTGCTTAAGGAGATGAATTCCATTTTCTTCTGGCACGTACATAATTATAAATTAACTACCATCACCAAAGATTTGGCTTTTCATGTTCTCAACAGATTGCGATGCAGGGAAAAAATCTCAGATTAGAATAATGAAGTGAGCAGCTGAAAGAACTCTCTTTTACAGTTAAGGAAAAGGGTTAGCTTCAGTGAACTGAAGTCAGTGCCTTGCAGTTTCACCCTTTTCCTTCCTAAAGCTGCATGTTGGCCTCCGTTAGCTGTGTCGACACTGGTGCCTGCCTGATGCCATGATGAGCTTGTTCAGTGAACTAGCCTAGAAGAAAACAAATCACTAGTTTGCTGACTTAGATTTCTGTCATCTTAGCTTCCAAATTAGCTCACTGAGCATTGGTGATGGTATTAAAGACAGGGAAAGAACATCTGGTTGAGGGGGAGAGGAAAGAAGGTACAGTGCTGTAGAGCAATAGCTTAGATCAGTTTAAGTTGTCATGGACCTACAAGAACAAGTAATGTCGATAAATCTTATGGGTCAAATAGGGATATTAAATACAAACTCAAGTCAATCTGTTGCAATGGAAGTAGGAGCTATTTTCGCTTGAGTTCACAAAAAACAACTGGTCTTCAGTCCTTTATAAGAATGAGAGACAACAGTGTTGTTTTGTTAATTTCTTCTGTAAGAAGTGGTAGCACCATGTTTCTAAAAAGAAAAATGTTTCTGTGAAGCAGAATTTATTCTAAAATCCATTTTAAAAAACAATTTTTCCTTTCCATTGACTAGGACTCAATTACAGGAGAAACTGTGGAGCTTTTAGAGCCTTATTTGGATATGGAGGATTATAATCTTGAGACTGCTAAAAAAGTGTGTGGAAATGTAGCAGGTCTTTGCTCATGGACACAAGCAATGGCTTACTTCTATGGTATTAATAAAGAAGTTCTTCCTCTTAAGGTATTTCATATTACTCATTTTATTTCTGAGCGATGACTATAGTTGAGTGGAAAAATGTTGCATAATTTTGGCTAAAAAAGATCAGGAGTTACAAGAGATTCTTGTTTCATCATGTCCAGTTGTGAAGTCAAGCACACAGAGGTTAAATATGTCCTGGCAATTTTTTCGCCTTACACAGCTACTCTGTTGTACAGTTGTTACTCGTGTGAACACACTCAGTTTTCACTGGGAGCCTTAGTACACAGGTACACTATAGAGCCTGGCTATCTGCAAGTGGGAGATACCATTGCAGGGGTGGACAGACCAACACTGTCTCTGCTCTTGGACTTGGTGCCAGGCACTATGGTTCCAAGTAAACTTCTCCTCAGTGCTACTGGCCTGGGAAGGAGCATACTCATTGTGGTCTTGGTGGAATCTGGGAGAGGAGAGGCTGTTCTTGGCTCAGAAGTATTCTTTAATGAATTTAGCTGGAATTCAGCTCTCTAAGAAAACTCTGGAGTGTCAAACTGCTGTACATGGAAGTGTTTATATAGTAAAGTAAGTAGTCACCTGGTATAGAATTCTTTGTAACATTGAGCGACAGTAGAAAGGGATAAGCTACCATTGTCCACATTCCTACAGAGAACTTTATTATCTTGGAAGTGCTTCATTTATGAGCATATTGAAAAAAAAGGACTTTGAATATTTGTATATATAGTGATCTATAATCATTGCTTCTACAGGGGATTTTATGGCTCTTTTCTGAATAAATACATTCAGTTGGTTATGCTTCCACTGTACTTATGGTCAGTCTCCTATTGTATAAGGCACTGTATCAATGGTATATTCAAAACTCTTGGCATATTCTTTTAGTATATCTAGACAGATCTGATTCAAATTCATTAAAAGCATGATATTTTTGATTCAAGTAACTGATAGAGAAGACTGTATTTCTGTGATATATAACTAGCAATTCCCTTTTCACATAATGGGATGTTCACTAATGAAAACAGAATTTGAAATGTGGCTATTAAGAAGAATAAAAGAGAGTAAGACGTAGGGGAAATAGTGGCTTTATATGCAGATGCAACTCTGACAGCTGCAAAAGTGCTCTTGCAGTTTTTATTTGAATATATATGACTTAAAATTACGCATAGATTTAACTTTGTATTCGAGTATTTACATTCTTGTCACACTGCAGCTGATAAAAAACTGAACATGCGTTTCTCAGCAAAGTCATGCCTATTGTCAGGTATAACAACAGTCACAAATATTTTAAAACTGAAGGTGACAGAAGGAGGAAGTGTTTAAAGTATGTAGGAGATATTGCAGGAAGCACTGGAATGATGCTAAGAAAATAATCGGAAAGAAATGTACAATTAAACTGCGTAAAGTACTAGCACAGGCTAAATCATATAGTGCTAAAAGCAGGTTTACTGAATGAATTAATCAAGCTGCTTTATCCTAACTGCTGTTCTAGGAGATAAATCCCCTTCAACACCTGCAAAATCCATCCAATATATTTTTAAATTGTATCTTAACTGAGACTCAGTGCCTCATTTATCTTGAATGTGACAACCTGTGAAAACTAATTAATAGTGACTTATATTTTAGTAAATATAGTGTGCAAAAATTAACTCCTTCCTAGAAATGGATACCTACATTCTTTAGATATGTGGCCTGCAGTCTAAGGTCATTAGTTAGAGTCAAACACAGAAAGTATGACCAAATGCTGCCTGCAAATACAGTGCTGTGTAGTTGCTTATCATACAGTGGTCACCATGTGTGTGCTACTTTCCTACAAACATTCAGCACGACCGTGAGCCATTCCTCTCTAGCTTGTTACCTAGTAGACAAGCCTGCTGGATTAACCTGATCATTCTGGAACACCATCTGCTATCTACCCATTAGCTGAAGAATGTAACAGCAGAATGAAGAAGCCCCGGCTTTGCTGTGATTCTGTAAGCCTCCAATTAACATACTGTGTATAGGGGTATAATTTTCCTTAGAGATGTCTCCAGTGATTTTAATAAAGTTCTCCTTAGGCTGTTATGGTGATCAAGGGAAGTTTGTCTACAGTTTATAAATTCTGTTTGATATTGAGGATTCTCCCTGTCAAACTCAGTTTTAAAAATGAGACTTTATGTCCTTTTCTGCTTTCACTTGTCTCCATGCTGAACTAAAAACCACAGCAGGCAATAAGAGGATATCTTGCACCTGAGGAAGAAGTAACAGTCAAGGAGTGTCAAAATTTGATGGTCATCCATTTAAACAAGTGTGTCTTTGTCAAGGTGATACCCACTTGGCAGGAAAACAAGCATCCAAGTCTGAATTCAAGGCCCACAATATCTCTGGAAGGAAAGCATATACTCTGGGGGGTGAAGGGGAGGATTAGATCACCTAACAAATCAGATTGAAGTCAGGACATGTAACTAAGCAGAAAAAATGGAGAATCTTTCAGTAGCTAGTAGAGGCTGTGAAAAGCAGATAAGAGGTATGATCTCTGTGCCTTTCAAAGGTTTTTTTAATCCCCAAAAATGGTAAGTGATAGTCAAGAAATTGAGGCCAAGATTTTATTAATGTCCCTCTGCATGGATCTGTTTGCATGTATACATATGTATATCTGTATACATATGTATATATATGTGTAATTTTTTTTAGGTTGGTGAAGTGAAAACATTGGTTTTGGAATGTATGCAAAACTTCTGTCTGTGTTTGCCTCTCTTACAATGTTTCCCTTAATAACAATGAATCCAGACTTATCATGATACTGAGGCCCTGAGAAAGTTGATACAAAACCAATGGAGTATCTGTGTGAAAAATCTGCAGTGATCTGGGACAGGAGCAGCTTGAGATTGCATTTCTGTGAAAAGTTGTCAGTCAGATGCCATGTGCCTAGGACAGGACTGAAGCAAAGGGTAAAGGTGGTCACCCAGCACATCCATAGAGGCTCATGAGCAGAGTGACAGTGTCCAAGTGCAAGAAGCTTTCTGGCCTGGTCCAGCAGTAGTGAATGCTCAACGAACTGTAAGAACAGTGAACCTGGAAAACTAAAATTCCTGAAACAAGAGAGATGCTAGGAAAGCTCCAAATCTTCCCTACTTGTGGTGAACTATAGTTTCAGCCACTTTTTTTCGTACAGATTCTCCTACTTCTAGTAACATTTCTTGAATTTACTGAGCAACACCTGATCACTAGAGTGATCTAGGGTTGGTCTGGGCATTCCATTCAAGAGTGGGGATAGCATTAAATGGTGTGAGTTTTTTATTGGAGAAGGCATCTTTATTTAAATGCATTCTTGAATGTGGGCCAGATATACTTGGTGCTTTGCAAAATTAAATCTGCAATGAATCAACAAGAATGTAAATACTAATAAATTAAACAGTACTAGGGAAGTAGTGTTCCCCAGGGCTCGATTCTGGGGCTGGTCTTGTTCAGTATTTTTATTGATGACCCGGATGAGGGGATCGAGTGATCCCTCAGTAAGTTTGCAGACGACACCAAGTTGGGTGAGAGTGTTGATCTGCTGCAGGGTGGGAGGGCTCTGCAGAGGGATCGGACAGGATCTGGACAGGCTAGCTCGATGGGCAGAGGTCAACTGTATGAGGTTTAATAAGGCCAAGTGCAGGGTCCTGCACTTGGGTCACAACAACCCCATGCAACGCTACAGGCTTGGGGAGGAGTGGCTGGAGAGCTGCCCAGCGGAAAAGAACCTGGGGGTGCTGGTTGACAGCCGGCTGAATGTGAGCCGGCAGTGTGCCCAGGTGCCCAAGAATGCCAACAGCATCCTGGCTTGTATCAGAAATAGTGTGGCCAGCAGGAGTAGGGAAGTGATCGTGCCTCCGTACTTGGCGCTGGTGAGACCGCACCTCGAACACTGTGTTCAGTTTTATGCCCCTCACTACAAGAAGGATTCTGAGGTGCTGGAACGTGTCCAGAGAAGGGCAACGAAGATGGTGAGGGGTCTGGAGCACAAGTCTTATGAGGAGCAGCTGAGGGAACTGGGGTTGTTCAGTCTGGAGAAGAGGAGGCTGAGGGGAGACCTTATCGCTCTCTACAACTACCTGAAAGGGGGTTGTGATGAGGTGGGTGTTGGTCTCTTCTCCCAAGTAACTAGTGATAGGACGAGAGGAAATGGCCTCAAGTTGCACCAGGGGAGGTTTAGACTGGATATTAGGAAAAATTTTTTTACTGAGTGGTCAAGCATTGGAACAGGCTGCCCAGGGAGGTGGTGGAGTCACCATCACTGGAAGTGTTCAAAAAACGTGTGGATGTGGCGCTTCAGCACATGGTTTAGGTGACATGGTGGTGTTGGGTTAATGGTTGGACTTGATGATCTTGAAGGTCCTTTCCAAGCTTAATGATTCTGTGATTCTGTGGTTCTGTGAATTTTTCTAGACATTGGAAAGTGATCATCTGCACTGTTAAATTGTTAGAATGATCCCTAGTGTGAATTTGGTCTTGGTTAAGCAGTATTTTCTCAGCAATCTCTGGGCACCTTTCAGGAACTAGCTTGCTACAAAGGCTGTTTCCATGGGGCTGTTTGCATGCAGCTGTACTGTTTTAGAGGCTGGGAAAGCTTAATGTGAGCTGCTTTACCCTGGTTAACTTCAGTGCCAGAGAAAGGTCCTGGGTATGTTTAATTTAACGGTATAGCTGTGGACTGTAATTATGTGTTTATTTGTCCTGGTTTTATGTGGAATCCAAAAAGGTTAAAATGGCAGGATCATCTCACCACCTACTATGAAGTTCTCTCTGAGGGCATTTCAGAAGAAGGCAAAATAGCTGCTTAACAATTTAGTCTGTGGCCCTTCTCAGCACAGGTACTGTCTCTGTACTTGCCCCGTGCAGACAGATGCAGAGAGCAGGTAGAGGCACTGGCTGGAGTAGATGTTGAGAAGATTGTATGGTTCCCCACAATGCCAATGGCAAGAAAAGGTGAAGGCTGCTGCTCTCACGCGAGCCTAGGCATGTTCTAGTGTAGCCCCCCTCTCCAGGAGTGCAGATAAGTGTGGATCGCATGTCTCAAATCCTCATGATTCATTCACATAAAATACATTTATTCAGGCTTTCACACTGCATCCAACTGGAACAAATCGTGAATCCTTGCTTTGCTGCGTGACTCCAAGAGACAAAATGAAGTGTGTGATACTTGTTCACAGAGCAATGAAACTAAAATTAGAAAGGCCACAGTGGTTCTTTGTGGTTGGGAGACACATTTCCTTCCTGCCTGTAATTGGCTGGAAATCTTTGTATGAAGTTGCTTACAACTGTGATAGCTTTCTTGTGCAGAAGATTCTCCTTGGCAGCAGAACTTGCCTCCTGCTCTCATGGCAAAGCTCTGCACAGGATGCTGCCAGCCAGCCTGCCAGTGATGTCAATACAAAAGCTGTGTTTGTACCCATGTAATTTTGAAAAATGGAGTTAGAAAGACAGGGAGAGAGGAAATAGTGATGATTTCACAGGGTAATCTGAAACAAGTAGTCTTTCTGCCTTCGGGAATCACACAGGTTGGTTGTCCTGGTATGTCAGCAGTCGTTCTTCTGCAACCAACCATTGTTCATCATATATGGCTAAGCAGCCTACAAATCAAACTAATACCAAAATGTATTATTACTTTGTTATGTTACCCTAAAATTGGCTGAAAACTTCAGTTAAATCACTTGTAAAATAATTTCTTATTATAAACAATCTCCTAGAGATCCCGTAAAGTCTTGTGTAAATGATTTTGGGGATTTTTTCATGTTAGAATTTTCTTTATAGTCGTCTGAAATATTTTTTCATTGTCCGTACATCTTCAAAGCCTTTTAAGAGCTTTTAAGAACTGGGAAGTGTGCTTTATTAGTCTTCTGTACCTTTCTGGGTAGTTTATTCCTTCATGGAGGTCTGTTTTTCATATTTACAAGGCATCATTGCTCATACATATTGGGCATTCACATGGCCATCCTTTTCCATTGAGGTTCATGTCCTGCTGTGATAAATGTCAAGGTGAAATATGAATCCACACAGCCAGGTGTAAGTTCTCTGTTGTTCCAGCTGTTCTGCCTAGGCTGCTCTTCCCAACTCTCCAAGGATCTTGTTCGCTGTGTAACCTCACTATTTGTTAGCTGGGGGTGAAACAATATGTCATAACTTTGTTTTACTCCCATTTTTAGCCCTCAGAGAGTTTAAGGATAAGAGGATGCTCTGCACTGGGGAAGTGGGGGCGGGGGTGAGATAGGAAAGAGAGGGCTGGTGCAGGGCTCTTTCTGGATCTCAGTAAGAAAGGCCCAACAACATGTGGCTTAATAAGGTAACTGCTTTAATAAGACAGAATAATAAGAGGAGTTTATAATAGCTTGAATAATCAAAATAGAGAGTTTTCTCTCCAGGGACAGGATCTGCTCTGTGCAGCATGCCAAGGGAAAATCTATCCAGGCTCTGTCTGATGCTGCATGAATGTGGGGTGCCCAGCATCTGAAGGGGTGTAAGATTTACTCACTATCTATGTTCCTCTTCTGATTATGGATCTTTTTAAAGCAGTTTTCTTATTAAGCCATTTGTTGTCGGGCCTTTCTTACTAAGATCCAGAAAGAGCCCTGCATTGTCTCCCTCTCGCTCTCTTACCTCACCCTCCCCACCTCTCCTCAGGTGCAGGACATGGTAACACTATATCACCTACTCAAAACTCCTTTACTGTTTACGCTTTTCCTGATAGTCCAAGATTCACTAAAAAATAACAGCAGTAGTTCTGAAATCTGCTTAGCTGGGTCTTAACAGGACTCACTGATTTAACAGTGTTCGTCTCTAGGACTGCTGTTTAATGTGCTTTTTGATAAACAGTGGAGTAAAAATATTGCCAGCATTCTTACCTGACGGAAATTTTAAGAGCAGCCATTTTGCTGGCTTATCTCCATTATAAAATATTTGTTTATCTCTAGGATCTGTGAAGAGATACAGTGGCTACAGTAAAAATCTTTGCTGACAGTGCTATTCTCTAGATGTGTAACTCATAAAGTAGTACTACTTTGTTGATTAGTACGTATATGTTTCTCTAATTCCCTGATCATAGACTTGTCCTTTGAAATCCACCAGACTTCATGCTGCATTTTTATCATGCCTAGATCTCAATATACGATCTTGGCTCCTCTGTTTTTTGTTTTGCTTTTTCCTATGCAAAGCAAGAAGAATTTGCTAATTTTAGCATATTTTTATAAGAATGATATCTATATTTCTAGTCAAGAGCTAATGTAAAAACCCAACCCATGGTTATACTGTTTACTAAGAGTCATCCCAGAGATTCCGTGTACTGTTACTATTCTAGTGTGATGTACTGTGTCAAGTTTCATATTTGTAATAAAACAGTTTTTACAGATTCTTGGTTTCCATCTTCATAACTCTTATAGCAGAAAAAATAGAAATAAGATACATGATATTTACACAAGTGTTTTAAATATTCAGGGTAAATGGAAGGAAGCTTTATCTGTAAGTGTGAATTTCATAAGAACTTTGTCAGTCTCTAATCCTTTGCAAAGATATATTTGGAAACACATTCTGAATTCACAGAGTATGGGATTTTTTTCCCCTGTTAGAAATATACAAGTTAAAAGGCCACATTTAAATGACTGGCAACTTGTAATTCCAATTTATATAGACATGTGAGAAAAGTCTCTAGAGTTTTAGTTTCCAGAGGAGCAAAAAATTTGTTTGTTATATTTTTATTGTAGGAGTAATTGATGGGAAAATAGAGGAGAAGAGTAGTTTCCGTTATCATTGTTATTATTTTATAATCCATGAGGACAATCTTAATTTTCTTTTGTGCTGAGAATATATTACAGAAAATATTGTATGGGTTGCCTCGTATATCTACTATACAGCTATTTCAAGTATATTGTGATTTCAAATCATTGATCATTGTGTGATCTGTGTGATCTATAGATTGTTCTGAAAAGATTATTAAAACATTTTAAGATTGCATTGAATAACATTTTGCTTGTGTTCCTGTTTCAGGTTGAAAAGTAAAAAAGGAAAAAAAAACTGCTGTCATCTTAAGCATGTATTATTTTTAAAAGTACCCAATAAAGTACAATATATGCCACTAAATTAATGTCATTTGTTCTTGCAAATAATAGGTATTAACTACTCTTTACATTTAAATGTTTGTAGGCAAACTTAGCCTTGCAAGAGGGAAGACTTGCAGCTGCCCAAATGGAACTGAACAATGCACAAATTCAGCTGGATGAGAAGCAAATGGAACTGGATCAAGTACAAGCCATGTATGAAACTGCTATGAAAGAGAAGCAGGCCTTACTTGATGATGCTGAGGCATGCAGAAGGAAGATGAACAATGCCACAGCTCTCATTGAAGGATTAGGTGGAGAAAAGGTACTAGCATGTATGAATAGCTTTCCAGCACAGAGTAGGTGCTCAGTTTTGAGAATACTCCATAATGTGCATTAGTAGTGGTCAAGAAATTCAAGGCATGCTGACATTTCAATATCATATGACACTTTATTTTAGTTATATGTATGTTTTTTGCTTGGACTTAATGTATCTAACAAAGTAAAACACTTTCTTGTGTTAGCTTAATTCTTCTGTATGTAGATTTATGACACATCATATAGCTCATCTTGGGATAAGGTCCAGATTTAAAGCCAAGGAGCCAAATTCATTTTAGCTTTAGTAAGAAGAGGAATTAGGCTTAACATAAATAATTGCCCTAAAATATTTTTCCTCATCAAGTATACAACAATAAGAATTTGAAGCTTGACTAATTTCCTGAATTATATTTGAAGTTCAGATGTCTACTGGAGCCTTTTACAGAATTATGGGCTAATTGTCATCCTCTGCACTGAGCTTGAAATTTACCTTTCCTATGCAGATTTTTCTGGTTTCAGCCTGAAGGTTTCCAGAGGAAGGAGGATACTCTTTTTTTCTCATCTGATTATTTGCTTTGATAATTCCTTGGTTGATTTCACACAGAGTCAAAATTAATGAAAACTTTGACTTCAACCATTGTGTCCTGTGAGGGCAGGACTTCAGCATTTGTTTGCATAGCTGTACTTCAAAATATATCCATCAAAAATGTTAGATGTTTTAGGATATTTTTTCAGTGAATTTCTAAATCTAAAAGCAACACAAAATAGGAAGTTACAATGCCTTATTGTGGGTTTTCTGAAGCCTTGTGCTATGAGGTCTTGTAGGAGCTTTTCTTCCATTCTACTTTTGAATATTCAGACAGAAAATTAAAATACTATATATGGCACTTGGAGCCTTGGGCAAAACTGACACTGGGTTACATGTGTATTTTCTAAATTTAAAACATGTAGGACCTGACCAAGATTGCATTCAGAGTGATTGGAAGGGAACAGAAATCTGAAGAGAAAGGAATAAGTAAAACTCAAAAATAATATGCAGCAAATCACAGAATCATGGAATAATTGAGATTGGAAAGGACTTCTGCAAATCGTCTAACCCAGCCGCCCACTGCTCAAAGCAAGGTCAAATAGAGCAGGTTGCTCAGGGAATTGTCCAGTTGGGTTTTGAGTATCTCCAAAGATGGAGACTCCACCACCTCTCTTGGCAACCTATTCCGGCCCTTGACAACTCCGTAAAAAAAAACTGTAAAAAAGTTTTTTTGTGTGTTTAATTGGAAATTCTTGTATTTCAATTTGTGCCCATTGCCCTTTGTGCTTTCACTGAGTACCACTGAAAAGAGTCTTGCACCATCTTCTTTATAACCTCCCATCAGGTATTTGTATGCATTGATAAAATTCCCCCTGTACTGTCTCTTTTCAAGGCTAAACAATTTAAATTCTCTCAGCCAAGGCTGTCCCCAGTCTTTACATCCCTGACTAGTTCTTTCTTGTTTGCAAGTTTGAGGTTCAGGAAACCGCCTTCCCTCTTTAGATCCTCAATTACCATTAAGCATTTTTTGTCAGTGCACTCCTTAAAACCTCTTGGATTGCTTGTATCTTGCTATGTTCTCCCTTCGGATGCTATCAGAGTGGTTAAAGTCCCCTGTGTAGACCAAGGCCTGTGAATGCAAGGTTTCTTCCCATTGTCTGAAAAAGATCTCATCTACTTCTTGCTAATCATGCTGTCTGTAACAGACACACACAATGTCACCCATGTTGGTCTGCCTTCTAATCCTAACCAATAAACTCTTAACTGGCTCATTGTCCATCCCAGAGTCTTAGATGCAGAACTCCATGCATTCCAGATGCTTTCTCACATGAAGGAAAACTCCCCTTCTCACCTTCCCAGCCCATCCTTCCTAACAAGCCTGTATACACCTCTTGCAGCACTCCGGTTGTGGAAGCCTTCCCACCATGTTCCCATGATCCCCATGACATCATGACTCTGCAGCCACATGCAGACCTCTAATTCCTCGTTTGTTCTCCATGCTGTGCACATTAGTGTACAAGCATTTCAGAGAGGTGTCCAGCTGTGCTAATTTCCCAGAAACAGTATGAAAGCCAACCCCATAGTTCTGTCTGGTAGGCACTTCTTTGTTTATGTGGATATGCTTGGAGTGGTTCTCCATTAGCCCTGTTTTATTGATGACAAGGTCCCTACTGTTTATACCACCTGTCCTGGATTCAGCTGGGATAGAGTTAATTTTCTTCCTAATAACTGGTATAGTGCTGTGTTTAGGATTTAGTATGAGAATAATGCTGATAATGCACTGATGTTTTCAGTTGTTTCTATATAGTTGTAGATGTTCCCTACCGTATGATGTCATGCTCAGTATATAAACTGGAGTTCACTGCAGGGTGGGAATCACTGCTCAGGGACAGGCTGTCGATCACCAGGTGGTGAGCAATTGTTGCATTGTGCATCACTTGGTTTTGTATATTCCTTTATCAGTAATCTTAATCATTATTATTTCCTCTTTGCTGTCCTACTAAACTGTTTTTATCTGAACCCATGAGGTTTTTTTCCCCGATTCTCTCCCCCATCCCACCCAGGTCGGGGGAGGCGAATGAGCGGCTGTGTGGTGCTTAGTTGCCGCCTGGGGCTAAACCACAACATCACCCCACACATTTTGTTTGCCAACCCAGTCCTCCACTTCCACACATGATTGTTGGTCAACCTCTCCCTTCCACCTTGTTCCTCCTTTAAAGCGCTTACACCAGTTTGACCAGCTTGTTGGCAAAGATGCTTTTTCCCCTCTTTGTCAGGTGATTGCCATCTCTTCCAAGCAAACTTCTACTTCTGAAAAGAATTATTTTAAAGCCAAAAATACTCCTGATTTGAAGAACAATTATTTACCAGAAAGAGATAAATTCTTAAATTAGATCTTCATGGTAGTTTTGTGTGTGCTTAATCTAACTTTTTATAATATTTTACATACAGCTCCGTTGGACAGCAAGCAGCAAAAACTTTCAAAATCAAACCTTTAATTTAGTGGGCAATGTTCTTCTGGCCACTGGATTTCTCTCTTACTCTGGACCTTTCAATCAGGAGTACAGGAATTTGCTGCTCCAGTTGTGGAAGAAAGAAATGGACAACAGCAAGATTCCATACAATAATGTAAGTGTTCACACTCTGTCCTGACCTTATTCTTTGCCTTGCAGAGAAATGATATGCAGAGCATTCCGTTCCAGAAAAGTACATAATTGGAAAATTATATACAGGCTGTCACATTCAATCAAATTTTTAATTAATAAAAAGTCTGAACAGTTGACAACTGAGCTTCTAAAACAATATGTTTTAAGATCCTCTTTATACTGTCATGCATTGCAAGATTGGTATATAGGCCATTGCTCTGGCAAATCTGAGAGAGATGCTGTCTGAGGTCAGCTGCCCTGGAAGGAAATTGCATAATATGGGAAACGAAGTAACATTTACCAGCTTAGAATAGATTTACCTTATCATAAGAGGTTCCATCAAGTAGTTTCAGTTTTCCCCCATAGTTCATGGTTTTTTGCAAATACTATGTTGTGTCCATAATTTCAGTCATAAAGTCAAGCAAATCAGCCACATCTAGCATTTACTGAACGTGGAAAATATGTATATTGAAGAAAACATCAGTTGTAACTGTCTCCCTCAACATTTTAAGTTATCCCCTTACAAGCAATATCTTGTGAATATGTCTTTGGGAATACCACCCCACATCTGGTGTTGCTGTAGCCCTGTAGTTTTCCAGGCAGGCTTTGAAGCAGCAGCTCCCAAGTTAGACCCACTAATGGAATTAATTTTTTCCTTTTTAAAGCTTCACACTTCTATTTTTAGTGTAGCTTGATTAATTCTTGATTGACATAACAATAGTCTTACATCCCGTTATAGAAAAGACCATTGCACATTTTGAACCAGGAAATACCACCTCTGCACCTCTGTGTATTATCAATTAATAAGACCTTGTCATGATTAAGTTAAACAAAACCTGGATTTTTTAAAGCTTGATTTACACCACTTCAGCTTGCTCCCGTTAAAGCTCTTAAATCCATGTACGTTTGTCACCAGTGAGGGTGTTCTCAGTGAACCTGACATTACGGCTACTCCTCGACTGGCCTAAGACTGTGAGGCAGAGATGGCCTAAAATGCAGTGGAGCTAGGGTCTCATCTCCAGTTCCCTGCCACATCGTATACTGCCTGCACACTGGGACTATGATGCAGGGCAGGTTCCTTTACATGAATCTTGTCCTTTCCATTTACCACTATCTGCCTGAGGAGTGCCGGACCTGGCAGCTGTTCTGGAGCATAGGCTTCGCCTGTGGCCAGCAACAGCCTTGTTCCTATGCCATGATTTTTAGGAGGTCTGTCTGGTATTCTTCCTTGCACTTGGAAGACATATTCATGCTCATAGCAGAATTTAGGCCATAATAATCAAAAGTCTTTCTGAGTAATCTGTCCGTGTTACCTTCCACTTGGTTTTGTGAATACCTGCATACATATTCTCCAGCAGTAAAGGCTGGAGAAATAGTTCAGGGAATCTCTCTTACTCTCAGTACAGGGGTGGAGGCATTAAGCTCAAATGGTTCCTGTCCTCTGCTGTCAAAGCTTTTGACAGAGCGGGTGCTGCTGGAAAGTTGCTGGGAACAGCCTGTGTACAGCTCTGGCTGTACACTGAAACAGTTGAAGGTAGATTAGTGTCCCTGCTGCATCTTCTTTGCAGGTTCTTGGAGGATTTTACACTTAAAACGTATTAGGGAGACCTCTTTGCCGTGAGAGGTTTGTCATGCTGTTCATCTCAGAGAAGTTACTTGTGAATCTTCTTTTTTTTTAATGTTAAGGTGATGCGTAATGCTTCTCGTGACAGTGATTAACCTTGACCTGAGAGAGTGAACCTCACAGCCCAGCCCAATTTATGCTATGACTTAAAAAGATTAACGATTCTGACTTGCCCAGAAAAGGTCTTTGAAAGCTCCTCATGATAGGTAGTATGTAAGGCCAAGATGGATTTGTACCAGTAGCAGTGCAGTCTCAGGCAAGATTCTTTACCGGTATGGTATGGGAGTTATCCTACATACATTCATCCCAGGGAGGCTCTTTCTCAAGTTCAGCATACAAAATGTTCTTAAAAGCTACTTTACCTTGGGGAATATCTGTCAAGATTCTTACCACATAAGGATAAGAACTTGGATATATAACGTAGAAAGCAAGACATAAAGAACTATGAAGATATTCTGACCACATTACTACTCAGCTGCATCCTTCAAAATTTGAGGAATACTTTTTGATTGTTTCTTGTGTTGCTTTTTTTTTTCCATATGAACAGGTTAGACACAGAATGCCACAACTGATGAGTTTCAAACCATAACTACCATTCTGTTTAGATAGTTGCCATTAAAGACAGTATTATGATTTCAATGATAGTTTATGGAAGAGAGTTTTAATTTTTCCCAGTGAATTAAGTACTCACAAAAGGCAGCATATGGGCTTCTCTTGATACTTCACACCACAGGAAAGAAAACAGCTTTGCTGTTCGAGCAAAAGGCTTGACATCTGCCTTACTTTGTCACAGACTAACTGGCAGTGGGTGCATGAGTCATTTAGGCATAACAATTTAAAGAGAGCTTTTTAAAATTAACTATCTATCTGTGTAGTTAGGCACTTAAATTAGCTAAGTTTCAGAGTTGCAGAATGACTGATACTTGCAGTAAGAAAATATTCAAAGCTGTTTAAACCCTACTCATCTGCTTAAGGAGCTAAATATGGTTTTAGGTACCAATTGCTGAAAAATGCTCTACAGTCTTTTTCACAAACGAAAATCGTTTCTTAAAGTTTCTCTGTGTTCTAAGAATAGTTTGTGTTGATTCATTCAGATTCTTCAATAATCAGAGTAGTAAAAAAATCAAAGCTTTTGAGTCTTGCAACCACTGGTATCACTAACTCTCATGATTGTATCACAAGTCTCACAGTGTTTGAAATTTTGCTTTAGACTTCAGATGCTGAATTATGTGACTTTCACAGGAGTCACAGGTTTTTTCTTTCTTTTTAAACATGTTTGTAGAGAAAGCTTATAAATAGGAATTCTTGAGTGAAAACTGTAAGGAGCAAATTAAAAAAAGCCCTTAAATTTTATTCTTTTTAACTCACATAATTATTAAGCTACTTTTCTAATTCAGAGAGCTTGGTTTGTGATTTTAAACACTGTTTTCTACACATACACATTCTTGAGAGGCCAGTCACTGTTCATAGTGAATAAAATAAAGCAGATTAGTCAATATGTGCAAACCAAACTTTAGGAGAATATGAGTTGGGAAGAGTTCTGACCATAGCAACAATAGCTTCCCATGGTAGTTCATGGTTATTGATCTGTAGCACATCTCTTCTTTCTTCTCTGAGTCTCCCACAAGCCATCCTATATTCATACACATACTTGGAGGGCCCTTTACAACTTTACTTCAGAAGGAAGATTTTGTGACCAAGATGACCCTTCCTCTTGAGTTAGCAAGAAAAGAGTTTGCCAATACCAAAATTAGCTTGTCATTAGATATTGAATTGGTGTCATAGTTTCTCCAACACTCTTTGATGGACATCAAAGCCTCAACAGAATTCACTTTCATTATTTCCCAGATTCAGTGATTTAGGCAGAAAGAGGAAGGAAGAAAGAAAGGAGACAATGAACAGTAACTGCCAAATACTTTCTACCATGCATTATGATCAGAATAAGAAGAAAAACCTTCCATCAAGCATTTTAGTATAACTCATCTAACTGGTACTAATTTTGGTTAACTACACATTTTCTATTAGGACCTGAACCTTACTGGTATGCTTGTTGACAATGCTACAGTGGGTGAATGGAACCTCCAGGGTCTTCCGAATGATGACCTTTCAATTCAGAATGGCATCATTGTCACAAAAGCATCTAGATATCCTTTGCTGATTGATCCACAAGGTCAAGGAAAGATCTGGATTAAAAATAAGGAAAAGAATAATGGACTTCAGGTAAATAGTTCATTTAATATTTTTTATGTGTGTGTCATTTCACATCATAATTAGCAATGCAAACTATTTTTTCTGTCATCATACTTTGGCCATGTATAATTTAAATCTGATGTTTATGGTATAAAATTAGGCAGAAATCAAAACAAGACTGATGCAAAATCTGTGACCTATCAGTACCAGGATATATGAAGATGTACCTATCTTGTACTGCTTTGACATCTCCCAGAAAGACAGTTTCGAGAGCAAATTGGAATTACATGTTATGCCATATCTATTTTTATGATGAATGTTTTAATTACTTGTCATACAGAAAGAGAAACGTAGAGGGAAGCAAATGACTTGCAAAACTGAGACCAGACAGGATCAGGCACTTGATGCTGCATGGCAATAACATTTTAGGGTAAGAATTTTGAGAGGAAAATGGGGGGAAAAGAAGGAGGAATTGGAAGAAGAATGGTGGCCCGAAGTAGAATGGAAATCTAGTGATCTTTGAGGCATATCAGACACAAAGCCCAAATTTAGGCTGCATCTTCTTGATTAAACGCATGTGATAAAGATATTTATTGCTTAATTTATCTACCCTTCTCATTTTCTATCTAGCAGTGCATCCTGTTTGGGATCTGGGTCTTCTATTTAATTTAAAACTTTCTTTTTTTTCCCCTTCTAATCACCCATACCCTCCATGCTTTGTTACACCTATAAGGATAAGGTAGATTATGATAAAGATCTAAACACATGATATATTTTCAGGACAGATAGAGGATGATACTAAAGAGTTAGTTGTTAATAAATCAAGTCCTACAATTGTAGATTATCACATGAATACCATGGTATAGTATCTTCACTCAAAATGAGAGTGGTGGATAAGAAAAAGAAACTGAGAATGAAGGTAAGGACGGTGATGTCCACAGAGCTGATGACATCATGGTGATGTCATTAGCTAAATCCTTAGCCTTCTAGAGCTTGATCTGGATCTGTATTTCCTAGCACTGTTAAGAAAGGCTCAACATTCAATGCCACAGCAAATCCAGTTTCTGGTAAGTCGAATGTGCTCAAAAAATGGTGTAGAAACACAGCTAGAAATGGGAAGTATTGACAGAGAAGAGATGGAAAAATAATGTATAATATTCAAAGATCTTGGGAAAATGGATGCCTATATTAAAAATATGATGAAAAGCTCTCCTAAAACATATGAGTTTTCTTCACAGAAGAATTTAGGCATTTTGTGACTGTGTGAAATCTACTCTTACAGTAGATAACATGGCTTCCTCTAAATTACAACAGACCTTACTTTGGCCCCAAAAATTGGATCAAGAAATGCTGGTGGGAGTAACCAACAGGAAACAATAGAGAGAAGGATGTATCTCATATTCCACCCCCTTTGAGACTTGCATCTCCTGCTTGGGATTTCAGAGAGCTGCCAAGCTGGGCTCAGGAGCGGCAACAGTGAATCTCCTTCAGTTAGGGACCTACACTGACTCTTTCTGCCATGCTGTAGCCTTTTCCCCAATCCTTTGTAAGTGTCCTCCAAGCTGTAACTTCAGTTCCTTCCCTTAGTGTCTCTGAGTCTGTCTTACCTGCCCTCCAGGTGGCTGCTCTCGCCGTGTGCTGGTGTGCAGCCCGTAGAAGGGGACCGCGAACACACAGGTTCCATTATCTGGTCCAGTAATTGCGTAAGGATCTTCTACCACATACTCACCAAAGCAGGGACTGGGAAATGTAGATTAAAATACCATTTCCTCTTTCCCCACTATTCGTACACTATAAGTGATGATGACATTTAACTGATGAGCTAGAGAAAAATGTCTACCAGGCTTGCCTTGTGTGAATACTCAGCCTATGAAACTTGTGAATCCTGATGGGGCTTGACTACTGAACTGATGAGTACTCTCTAAACTTACACTGCTTTGAATACATGCAGATGCAGCCCTTAAATGCAGAGGAAGTTTTCGTGATGAAAATGCAGTCAGTTATGGGCTTTTAAGCATCCTGACTCAGGTGTCAGCTGTGCTAGAAGAATCCAAGTTGTCCCCCTGTAAAGTCCAGCAGGAACAGAGTTATGTCAAGACTCTAAATACCCAAGTGTTTAGATTATGCCTTTATATCTGGGATGTTGTGATTTGCTATTGTTTTGTTAGTGTTATACTTTTGGTCACTAAGACACTAACTTCATCCCTCAGTTTCACATGGACTAAAAATGTAGGCAACATGCTCTTTTGTTGGATACACATATACTTCTGTTATAACAAAGATAAAAGTGCAGTGTGGTGGAACATAGTATTAATTTTTAAATAATATACTGTTTTAAGACTATGTAATGTGCCTCTAGATATTTTAATTATACCTTTTTCAAAGACCACTGCATGCAAGACAAGTATTTTAAAAAAATGTCTATCCTAAGGTTTTTTCTGGTAAAAAACCCGCCCCAAAACCATGGCTTAACAGGTGCCTGGAAAGGCTATTCAATTATCATCTCAAAGGCTTATGTTAAATTTATTAAATTTAAATAAATGAAAAAGAGTCTATATGATTTTTAGCTATTTTAAGACTTTATATTGTGAAGTGGGAACTGAATTGGAAATTCAACATCTGATGTAAGACCAGACCTCGTATGTAACACTGGTTCTCTGTCTGAACCCTGTAAATATTTTCCTACTTCACGTTAGTGTTCTGAGCATAAATCCAGTAATATTTAAAAGGTATTAAGATAGTACAGTGATTAGATAGATATGTAGATAAGCAAATAAATAGATAACAATAAAGAAATGTGATTTCCTATTCTGTTAAGCTTAAAGTGAAACTTTCATTCATTTCAGCAGAGGTGAGTGTTGGTCCCTAAAATGTAATAATTTGTGTAGATGTCCCAGGATGTGTATAATTTTTGAAAATTGCAATAGATTTTATACGGTTTTCTATGTGCTTGCAAATACACATGCTATATTGTGAACCAATCTTCCTAGGTTACAGCTATGAACCACAAGTTCTTCAGAAGTCATATAGAAGACTGCCTGTCCCTTGGCCGACCTTTGTTAATTGAAGATGTTGGAGAGGAACTTGATCCTGCTCTAGATAACATCTTGGAAAAAAATTTCATAAAATCTGGTTCATCACACAAAGTAAGAATAATTGTGAACATGTAATTAAAAAACAATAGGACAGATGCTGGTTATCTGGTAGTCTGGATACTGACAAGATTCACACCTTTGCAACACTTAAAAAGATGAGTAGTGAATTCGTGGGGTTGGGGTTTTTTTTTAACCCTTAGGCAGAAAGTTTCAAAAGTGTAAATGAAAATGTAAAAAAAGAATGAATCTATTTTTCACTGGATAAAATAACTGTTTTTCTGAATTCAGCTTTTGAAAATTGAGTATTATGTTTTATTTTCAGGTGAAAGTAGGTGACAAGGAAGTAGATCTGATGAAGGGGTTTACCCTTTATATGACAACAAAATTGGCTAATCCTGCCTATACTCCAGAAATTAGTGCAAGAACAACTGTAATAGACTTTACTGTTACTATGAAAGGGCTGGAAGATCAGCTCCTTGGCCGTGTCATCCTCACAGAAAAACAGGTATCTAGGAGCTTGCAATATATGTATAGAGGGAGAGCTTGTTCCATATCTGCACCATAAGTGGATATATTCAATGTCTTGGTTGAAATAAAATGCAAGAACAAAAATGTGAATGAAAGTTTAGGGGTTTGTGCATTTGCTGAAACACAATGTGGAGCTGGTTTTTAACTGAATGGAGGGACTTAAACATTTATTTTAAGATCTGGCCTTGGAAAGAGAAGAAAGAAAA
Organism: Phaethon aethereus; assembly: GCF_964289735.1. Lineage (NCBI taxonomy): Eukaryota > Metazoa > Chordata > Aves > Phaethontiformes > Phaethontidae > Phaethon > Phaethon aethereus. Next base: position 69,425,968 of record NC_138582.1, read on the forward strand.
TTATTCATTAAAAATACATCACAGGTATATACATGACATACATAAAGCAGCTTTATTCCTTCATATATAGCAAAGGCTCCTTGTTCAGTCAGAAACCTCTTTTCTGAATTCCTTTTTGAACTTAGTTTGAATTACATGAAAAAATGCTTATGAACTCAAAGTACTTTTGCCAGGTAGGCTCTAGTGTGCAAGGAGATATGAGATTTTTAAGGAGCCCTGAACACTGACTTGACTCTACTCTTACTGAAATTTCCATTGATTATATGGAAGCAAATATAAGGAAGAAAATCCTCTCAGGTGTTTCTCTGGAGTTTTATTTCATAATATAAAATCTGAGACATTCTCCACAACAATTTAATTCCTAGATCATTCCTATTCTTTTTGTGTGATCTGATTTAACAGCCTGATTATCCAAAAACTTAGGAGTCAATTCATCATAGGCACTGAGGACAAATGTGGTTTTTTTACTGTGGCAGTCATACCAATAAATACGAGTGTTATGGTCCAATTACACCAAAATCAAATATTTTCTTCCTTTCTCATTAACGTGAAAGTACAGAAGTTGTATTTCATGTCAAATTAAATGACATCTTTATTTCAAAGGGAACATTTCATAATTGTGTTTTTGTGAGAAAAGTAACAAAAATTAAAGTTTGGATTAGCAGAGCTGCGGCTTTCAATAAGTAACTCAGGTAGGCTTGCTCCTGTGAGAGCAGTTCCCTACCTAAGGGAATTCATTCCTCCTCCTTTGACTTCCCAAAGCATGTGCTATCCAGTGTGCTTTATTCGTGCTCTTACTTTCTTTGGCCAACGCCTTTCCACTTTGCTCAAAGTGGAGCATTTGCTGAAGTAAGGGACTGGAATCTAAGTGCCCTTCCTTTAGGCTGACAGTCACAACCAGAGGCTAGAAAGTCGTTGTTATGCCCAAACTTCCTGTGAATTGTTCCATGAAAAATGGAAAAGCTACAACGGCAGGTTTAAATCAAGATAGAATTGAAATTGGTTTCTCATGACCTGCATATAAAACTCATCTCCCCCCACACCAATACCCTCTCTCTGTGCTTTTTTCCCTGTACAAAATTGTTAGAGAAGTAATATTGAATGTATGTATCAACACCTAGACTGCATTTTGTGTCAAAAATATAGTCAATGAAAAATATTCATCCAGTGCTGTGTATCAGCTGAAGAGAGGTGCAAGGGTAGCTGGTTAGTGTCAGCACTACTTGCTGCACAGGGACATCATTGCAGGTGATCAACATTTATTAAACTTCTTCCATTTAGCAAGTATGAAGAAATCACGGTTGTTCTGTCTCTTCTGTCTCAGTAAGAGCTGAATTCCTGGTATAGACAGCCAGAGCCAATGGAGCTCTGATAAATTTACTTCAAAGAAAAGACAGAGCATGAACAGAGAATCTGAAGAACAGATTTTCTTTTACAAACAAGACGACAAGTTTATGATCGCTGAGCTGAAGTAATAGATTAAAGGAACCAAAGCATTCTTAAAGATAGCTATAGTGATCAATGAAATATATGATCAAAGAAGTGTTTATTCTTCTCAGCTTTAAAGGTTGCTCCTGTAACTACATGAAAAAAAATATTATCAGCATCTTTTTGTACTTTGATAATGAAGTTGATGCCACTATTTGTGTTCAGAACAGCTATTTTTTACGTTACAAATGCGGTCGTGAAATCCTCTTGAAAACAAAAGCCTGGCATCTGGTATATTTGCTAATTTTCTGAAAGATACTCTTTACAGGCTGACAAATAGAATGGGTGAGGTGCCTGTTCTTAAATAAAACATGTCCTTAAGTAGAATTTAAGCATGTACTTAAATGCATGTTTGAGTATGCTGTAGAACTACTCCTTTTGTGTGATTAAATAAAGGCAGCCAGCAAGGGTGTCCCTGAGCTGTGTTGGACTGTGCCTCATTTCACCTGGCATTGTGTTGACTTGTCTCTCATTGTTCCCTTGCCATTGTCTGTCTTGTGGAAATAGCATAAAATTCCATATGACATAGATAATAATTGTGACATTTCCAATTTTATGAGGAGTGGAGGAATGTATCTTGCAAAGTCACAGAATCATAGAAATTAGAAATGGAAAAGGTCATCCAGTCAACTTTCCTAATAATGTAAAATCCATCTATACAATGCATATTTCAGCCCTTTATCTGATTTCATTTAAGTACTTAATGTAATGTGGCTTTTATCACTTCCCATTGGAAACTAGCTTTAGTGCTTTGTGCATCTTACAATAAGGAATCTTTTCCTGGTAATTCTGATGTGTTTTCACTCCTCAGTATGCTGCATTAATCAAATAAATACAGTATAGATATAAATTACTTTAATATTGATCAACACGTGGCTCAGGGGCTGGTGCTGTCGTCAGAATTTTGGGTTTTTTGACCACGAGGCGGTTTATACGGCACCAGGCCTACTCGCAGCTGATGGAGTGCAACTGACGCCGAGGGGCAAAAGGATTCTTGCTCATGAGCTGGCAGGCCTCATTGAGAGGGCTTTAAACTAGATTTGGAGGGGGGAGGGGCTAAAACCGGGCTCACTAGAGTTGAACCTAGGGATAGGTTCAACGTGCCAGAGTTGAAATCGATAGCCCAGCTCAGGTGCATCTACACCAATGCACGCAGCATGGGCACCAAACAGGAGGAGCTGGAAGCCATTGTGCAGCGCGACAGCTATGACGTAGTTGCCATCACAGAAACATGGTGAGATGCTTCTCATGACTGGAGTGCTGCAATGGATGGCTACAAGCTCTTCCGAAGGGATAGGCAGGGAAGGAGAGGCTGTGGGGTGGCTCTGTATGTTAGGGAGTGTTTTGATTGCATAGAAATCGAAGATTGTGAAGACCAAGTAGAGTGCTTATGGGTAAGGATGAGGGGGAAGGCCAATGAGGCAGATATCCTGCTGGGAGTCTGTTACAGGCCACCCAACCAGGATGAAGAGACGGATGAGACATTCTATATGCGACTGGCGGAGGTCTCGCATTCGCTGGCCCTTGTTCTTGTGGGGGACTTCAACCTACCAGACATCTGCTGGAAGTATAACACGGCAGAGAGGAAACAGTCTAGGAGGTTCCTGGAGTGTGTGGAGCATAACTTCCTGACACAGCTGGTGAGTGAGCCCACCAGGGGAGATGCCTTACTGGACCTGCTGTTTACAAACAGAGAAGGACTGGTGAGAGATGTGGTGGTCGGAGGCTGTCTTGGGCTTAGCGACCACGACATGATAGAATTCTCGGTTGTGAGGGAAGTAAGGAGAGGGGTCAGCAAAACTGCTATCATGGACTTCTGGAGGGCAGACTTTGGCCTGTTCAGGTGACTGGTTGAGAGAGTCCCTTGGGAGACAGTCCGGAAGGACAAAGGGGTCCAGGAAGGCTGGACAGTCTTCAAGAAGGAAATCTTAAAGGCACAGGAGCAGGTGGTCCCCATGTGCCATAAGAAGAGCTGTCGGGGAAGGCGACCGGCCAGGCTGAACAGGGAGATTTTGCTGGGACTCAGGGAAAAGAGGAGAGTTTATCACCTCTGGAAGAAGGGCCAGGCAACTCACGAAGAGTACAAGGATCTCGTTAGGTCAAGCAGGGACAAAATTAGAAAGGCAAAAGCCCAGCTAGAGGTCAGTCTGGCCACAGTCGTAAAGGATAATAAAAAATGTTTTTACAAATATATTAACAACAAAAAGAGAGGCAAGGAGAATCTCCATCCCCTACTGGATATGGCGGGGAACATTGTCTCCAAGGACGAGGACAAGGCTGAGGTACTTAATGCCTTCTTCGCCTCAGTCTTTAATAGCCAGTCCAGGTATCCACAGGATATTCAGCCCCCTGAGCTGGAAGACGGGGATGGAGAGCACAATGTACTCCTCATAATCCAGGAGGAAGCAGTCAAGGACATGCTAAGCCACCTGGACACCCACAAGTCTATGGGGCCTGATGAGATCCACCCGAGAGTACTGAGAGAGCTGGCGGAGGAGCTTGCCAAGCCACTCTCCATCATTTATCAGCAGTCCTGGTTAATAGGAGAGGTCCCAGAAGACTAGAGGCTTGCCAATGTGACGCCCGTCTACAAGAAAGGCCGGAAGGAGGATCCTGGGAACTACAGGCCTGTCAGCCTGACCTCTGTACCAGGGAAGATTATGGAGCGGTTGGTCTTGAGAGTGCTCACAGGGCATCTGCAGGACAACCAAAGGATCAGGCCCAGCCAGCATGGGTTCATGAAAGGCAGGTCCTGCTTGACCAACCTGATCTCCTTCTATGACCAGGTGACCCACCTAGTGGATGAGGGAAAGGCTGTGGACGTTGTCTACCTGGACTTTAGTAAAGCCTTTGACAGCGTCTCCCACAGCATTCTCCTGGAGAAACTGGCGGCTCGTGGCTTAGACGGGTTTACTCTTCGCTGGGTGAGGAACTGGCTGGATGGCCGAGCCCAGAGAGTTGTGGTGAACGGCGTTAAATCCGGCTGGCGGCCGGTCACAAGCGGTGTTCCCCAGGGCTCGGTTCTGGGGCCGGTCTTGTTCAGTATCTTTATTGATGATCTGGATGAGGGAATTGAGTGCTCCCTCAGTAAGTTTGCAGATGACACCAAGTTGAGTGGGAGTGTTGATCTGCTGGAGGGTAGGAGGGCTCTGCAGAGGGATCTGGACAGGCTGGATCAATGGGCAGAGGCCAACTGTATGAGGTTTAATAAGGCCAAGTGCAGGGTCCTGCACTTTGGCCACAACAACCCCATGCAATGCTACAGGCTTGGGGAGGAGTTGCTGGAGAGCAGCCCGGCGGAAAGGGACCTGGGGGTGCTGGTTGACAGCCGGCTGAATATGAGCCGTCAGTGTGCCCAGGTGGCCAAGAAGGCCAACAGCGTCCTGGCCTGTATCAGCAATAGTGTGGCCAGCAGGAGTAGGGAAGTGATTGTGCCCCTGTACTCGGCACTGGTGAGGCCGCACCTTGAATACTGTGTTCAGTTTTGGGCCCCTCACTACAAGAAGGATGTTGAGGTGCTGGAGCGTGTCCAGAGAAGGGCAACGAAGCTGGTGAGGGGTCTGGAGCACAAGTCTTATGAGGAGCGGCTGAGGGAACTGGGGTTGTTTAGTCTGGAGAAGAGGAGGCTGAGAGGAGACCTTATCGCTCTCTACAACTACCTGAAAGGGGGTTGTGGCGACGAGGGTGTTGGTCTCTTCTCCCAAGTAACTAGTGATAGGACAAGAGGAAATGGCCCCAAGTTGCGCCAGGGGAGGTTTAGATTGGATATTAGGAAAAATTTCTTCACTGAGAGGGTGGTCAGGCATTGGAACAGGCTGCCCAGGGAGGTGGTGGAGTCGCCATCTCTGGAAGTGTTCAAAAAACGTGTGGATGTGGCGCTTCAGGACATGGTTTAGGGGACATGGTGATGCTGGATTAATGGTTGGACTTGATGATCTTAAAGGTCCTTTCCAACCTAGTGATTCTGTGATTCTGTGATTCTGTGTAATATATAATATTTCTGTATTTTATAGAAAAAGCAGCAAAGCCCCCAATCCATCATGCATGAAATCACATGTTTTCTGTGTCATTATAAGGAATCTTTATTTGAATTAATCTTAAATATTCTAAGGAAAAATTCTGAATACAGGAACTGGAGGCAGAAAGAGTCAAACTGATGGAAGAAGTGACATTTAACAAGAGGAAAATGCAGGAGCTTGAAGACAATCTACTCTTCCGTCTAACCAGTACAGAGGGCTCTTTGGTTGAAGATGATTCTCTGATAGAAGTCCTAAGGAACACTAAAGTAACAGCAGAAGAGGTGATTTTTGAATGCATTGCAAATACATTTTGTAATTGTAATTTAATGATTATTTGTAGACAGATTTTTTTCCTGGTTTTGCTTTTTCCATTCAGAGCCACTATATAACATGTGACTTCTACACAAATAAATAGTAGAAACACTATCATTTTTTCTTCATAAGATATTGTAAAATTAAACTATTACCTGGATACTGCTTTATATTCCAGGCATACTTTGCAGGTGTAAGTTTGAATCAAATCCTGTTGTGCTTGGTGTTTGAACACATGAAGATACAATGTCTGTATTGAAACACTGACATAGGGAAGCAAAGCTTGACTAAAGATACCACTGTGATCTTAATCAAGACCTTTTATTGTTGCTTGTGCAGTATAAATCACAAGTGACATGACTTAATCTTCATGGTCTTTTCCATTAATTTTAAGGTCAGTGAAAAATTAAACATAGCAGCGGAGACAGAGGTGAAAATCAATACTGCACGTGAAGAGTATCGGCCTGTTGCTTGTCGTGGTAGCATCCTTTACTTCCTAATTGTGGAAATGAGCTTGATTAATGTCATGTACCAAACATCCTTGCGGCAGTTCCTTGGCATTTTTGACCTATCAGTGGAAAGATCTCAGAAATCTCAGATCACAGCAAAAAGGGTGGTATATGTAATCGAGCATCTCACCTATGAAATCTTCAAGTACACAGTTCGAGGGCTGTATGAAAATCACAGATTCCTGTTTACATTGCTTCTGGCACTAAAGATTGACTTGCAGGCCAAGAAAATTTCACACACTGAGTTTGAGACACTGATCAAAGGTAATTTCTCTAAAAATATTTTCGTTTACATATTTCTGTGAACTGCCAAATTCAGATTTTGCAGTGCTTGCACTAACAATATGTTGTATACAGTGGATCTGATGTTTTTTAACTGGTGAATGAAGGCATATATAGCCCAAGAAGGAATTAAGTGACAAGTTTTCCAAAACAAGAGCAATATAGATTATTTATTATCAAAGTAATTCTTAGTTGAGGATATTTAACTATTTTACATTGAAAAACAGAAAAAAAATGTCCATTACTTTGTAAGAGACCCTATAGTTTTCTCCTGTGTGCCTCTTTTTTGCATTGCCACATACCTATGTCTGTGAGCTTGGAGACAGCCAGCAAAATCTCTTTTAGAGGCAGACATGTGAGTGCATGAGGACTCTGTACCACATGTAAGTGTCAGTATAAAAAAAGTGGAAATCTGTTACATGTTGTAAAACATTGTTATATTCCGTTGCTTTATGCCACCACTGCATGTCGCTACTCAGACACAATGAGAAAGAAAAATTTTAGTAAAGTTTATAAAATTTGTTTGGGGTGGACCTCACTGTTTCCAAGATATGATAGGTACAATCAGGTACCGAGATGAGTCAAGTACTTGCCATCCAAATATCTCAGTTTGCTTTGCAAACACCGATTTAATGTTCAGCTGTGACTCAGCTGTGTTGGAGGTGCAAACAGGCATGACACTGGAGTGGTGGTTGAGCTAAGAGGCTGTTGAAGTTGCACAGTCCTGGAAGTGAATGCACCATGTGCTTTCTTACTCTGTAGTCTAGGTGAAGGGAGGTTGGACTAACCATAGGTCCTTTCTACAGTTGGTCTGAAGACTTGGGTTTGTGTATTCTTTTAGGTAGGCAAGTTTTATTCCAGCTCTACAGATGGAGAAAAAGCAGCACAAAAATTACTGGGATATCAGCTCTAGGAGGCACTGAGACCACTTCCCTAATAGGTCTTTGTTAAATGACTCTTCCATGCAAGTTACAGGTCTCCATGTCCTGGTTTACAAAGATTTTTACTCCCTAAATTATAGAAATAAATATTTTTAATTACTTCTCATTTTTCTGTTTAACAATGGTTGTTTTTCTCTATAATGCTTTTCACTTTGCAGGAGGTGCCAGTTTGGATCTGAATTCTGTGGAACCAAAACCAAAGAAGTGGATCCTTGACGTGACATGGCTGAATCTTGTGCAGTTATCTAGCTTGTACCCTTTTAATCAACTTCTGGTGCAAGTTGTTAGGAATGAGAAGTCTTGGAAAGCTTGGTTTGATGAAGAAGCACCTGAAAAAGCTGTTATTCCTGATGCATATGACAGCTTACTGGATCAATTCCGTAAACTGCTCCTTGTGCGTAGCTGGTGCCCTGATCATACCGTTGCCCAAGTAAGATATGCTTTCATATGATGGTTATGCCATGAGGCATCTCCTGCAGAATTGCTAGTTCCAAACTTATGTTCTCTGAATTTGTTTTTATTGTAGTATTTGTTGCAGAGTGAGCTATTTTGAAAATCAGATATTTAAATCCTTATATATATGTGAAAGAAATATTAATTTAATTGCAATGAATTAGAAAGGGCATTGCAAAACATGAAATAAATTGTGGTAAAGCTGTAAGAATGCCCTTCTTTCTGTGTGGTGCTTCTAAAGTGGAGCCATGAAACTTGTAAAGCATTTGCATTCTTCCAGCGAATCAGAAGATACATCCCTATTTTTTTCCAGAAGAATTGGAAGAACAGTTCACTTTGATGACAGGTGCACTAAGATAGCAGATGTTTACTTACCCTCCATGCTGAGGAAGTAATAATTAAGACTGTCTCATGGCAGATATCATAAAAGAAACTGCAATAGCAGTTTCTCCATAGTCTGTGATATTTGGATTTTTTTTCTCTACGTAGGTCTAAAAGACATGTATGTGCCTATGAGGATCCCCTTTCCACTTTTTTTTGTTTTTAGCTACACTGGAAATTAGTACTTCTGATTTCCTGCATATCTCAACTTTACATGTTACGTGTTATGATAGCATCTGTGCTATATTTAAGGAACACCATTTTTTCATGGACCTCTTTTTCAACAATACTCCCTTCATCCTTTTTCCTTTTCTTCTCTTCAGCTGGTAAGTAAGAGGGAAGTATGGGAGCTCCACCTGCCACAATTTAAACTGACCAAAATAATAAAGCTGCTACTGCTCATTTATCAACACTCTTATTGTCTTACACAACCATCTTTGGGAAAGAATGTCTCTGAACAATGGTTTCAAAAATGGTAATTATTTTAATTTCTGAGGAAAGAGGGGATCCTTTTTGTTACTGTCGTCTTTATCTCTTCTTCCCCTACTGTGTTTCTCCAAGTGCTAAAAAATGTTACCTCTTTGCTAGGGCAGAAGTTACACTTAATAGTGGATGATTGAATTATTTTTTCTGGAATTGGCATCTTCCTCAGCCCACCTTGTTCCTGAGTGTTTCTCTCCACAATACATGGCTCAGAATCTGTGCTAGTAGTTTACACAGTTGGAAAATCATGTCAGTCAAAAAAGCATTTCATACATCAGGATAGCTTTAGAAGTCATTTTAGCAAATGTCTATGAAAAGAGGACAATAGAGGCATAGGGAAGGTTTGACCTTTAAGGATAAAGTCTGAGCTGTGTTTCTGTTTTGTAGAAATAGATATTCAGTGTAAGAGACTTGAATTGGATAACAACTGGACAGGAGAATTTGTCTGAAGTTCCAACAAATATTTGGAAGATTGTAACTGGGTCAGATGAAAGATCTGTCTAATCGGCTATGCTATAGAGACAGTGTCAATAATACATGCTCAGAGGAGCTAAAACTGGGTCTGGTATAGAGAAACACTTGTGTTTGGCTATCCACCAGGCTTTAGCAGTCAGTAATTTAGGGACAATATCTGGGCTGTCCTCAAAGCCAACAGTGAATCTATTCTGCATGGATTTCTTCAGTTCTTTTAAAAAAAAAAAATTTAGCATCCTCTAGCAACAATGTTCACAGGATGGCTGTTGTGTGAGCAGAATTCTTTCTTTTCTTTGTTTGAAGTTTGCTATCTGAGAATTTCAATGGTTGCCTCCTGTGAACTGTAACTTTTGCTACACCTAAGTTGAAAATGAAAGTTTAGAAAGTCATTGCCTTCCAATGTAGATACTGGTAAATTCCATATCACTGTTTAATGATAAATAAAAAAAATTAAAAAGTATCTATTTCTGGTAACTTGTGTTTTTAGGCTCGACACTACATTGCAGAATCTCTTGGAGGGAAATATGCAGAAGGATTTATTCTTGAAATGGAAGCAATGTGGACAGAAAGTGACTGTCGAACACCTTTGACATGCTTTTTATCGATGGGTTCTGACCCCACTGAAAATATAGAACGTCTTGCAAAATCAAAGGTATCCTCCTAAACTGAGTTTGCTAGAGCTGATAAAGACATTTGAAACTATCCTTTCAACTCACAATGGTATTTCCACATTTTATAGAATTTTGAATGATGATATTCGTATTCATACCAGGGTTCTTTGGAAGTTAATTTTGGACCAGTAGCCAAAATGCATTTACTGAAGAAATGAAAATGTTACATTCTTGCTTTTTCCGGTCGTTTGATTCCAATGAGCCCTTTGTCTTTATCCAGCAGACTATGATACAGGAAGATACAGAAAAAAATCATAAATATGGTGACAAGAGAAATTAACTGGGAGACCCTACCATTCAATCAGTTCACTTGATGGAGGTGTTCAGCATTTCTTACAGCACAGCATTGCTTTAAGTCACTCTGTGCTTTATGGTTCAAAACGTAGATGCCAGTATAATTTTCCCAAGAAGTTATTCACACTAGGTCTCCATAAGTTTTCCTCCCTGTTAGAATGCATCTTCGTTTAGAGGTGCAGGATTTTGGTATGCACTATGTAAGACTTATTGCAAAAGTGGGGAGCACCCACAAATCTCTTTAGCTTATTAATGAGAAAGTTTAGATGCTCTTTCTCTTTGAAAATCAGGACTCTCTCATTTTACTTGTCTGACTGTGATAAGGAGTGCTTGAATTATAATCTGTTGTCACTTGGGTGTTTAAACTTAGGAATTTTAAGTCTGAAGTTGTTGATGTGATCCCTGTTCCCAAAAACTGTGCAGCCAGATAGCCAGCCAATATCAGACACAGGGAAGGAGAAGGATGGCAGTTGGATAAACAGTAGTTTTAGGTTTATTGGAAGAACGATTTTATTCCTATACACAAAATATTCTCTTGCCTTTCCCTAAGATATGAGAGACATTTTGACTTAGTAACCTTGTTTATAAACCAAGCAAGCTCTATCTATCTTAAAACTAGTTGGATTTCTGCCCCTTTTACTTTCACTTGAAGATGGAGTGAAAATTTAACTTTCTGAATTAAAAGGAAGTTCGGTATGCCTAGAACTTTGACTTCATCAAAACCAGATATTTTTATTACTGTAGAGATAGTTTCTTCTTTCATGGAATGATGCACAGAACCTTCAACAAAACTGTCAGGCCACTGTAGTGACTAAAATGATAGTATTTTCATCTGGATAGCAATGTATTAGGATGACACAGATATATATGTATGACTCACCTTTGAGAGAAACATTCTGTATGCGGACATTTTGATAGAGTTCTTTCAGAAGGAGTAAAATGAGGACAATCCATAGTGAAAAATACTTTTTCCTTGTCTTAATGTTTCTTTTACCTTTAATGTTGGTACATTTGAGAGGTAACATTGCTGAGAAGAGCAAATTATGAGCAGATGCTTTGTTAGGGAAAAATATGCCAGCTGAATATTTATGCACACTGCAGGGGTAGTCACAGTCTTTGACTTATGGGAGTGCTCACTGTACTCAGGTACGTCTTAGAAAGGGTAAAGTTTTTGCTCCTCTAGCACGCAGCCAACTTCACAGGCTATTTAGCTTTGCTTCTTTTAGCTGTAATTTCAGGTTTTATTGACTTGAGAGCAGGATTTAACTGCTTTCTTATCTTTGGCATTCTCTTTTCCTTAAATCTTTTGCCAGTATGTGGAGGATCATATACAGCAGCTGTTCAGTAAAATCAGGTCAGGGCCTGTTCTCTGACCCTAAGGCCAAATGACCCGGCACAGCTTGTGTCCATATGCTTAACCTTTTTCTCCTGAAAAAGTAAGGCAGCCTCATCCATGCTGTTTATGACTGGATGACTTCCTTCTTTTTTGTTTCGCAGTGAGACAGTCCCAGTAGCAGGAAAACTTAAGATTAACCTCTGTAGCTTTCAGCCAACTGAAGATAGGCCCAGATTGATAAATCTTTATGCAGTTCATTACTCACATCATGAGGCATACTCAGCTGTAGGTCTTGAACATGAAACTGTCCATGGAACTAAGTATTTTCATCAATTCCCTTTCCCTCAACTTGTATATAGAATAATATGCTCAACTGGGTTTGATAATTTTGGTTTTCCATGGTAGGAGTCAGGCAGCCAACCTAAGCCAGGGGACTACTTAACAAGAACAAGGGTAGTAAGAACAGTAAGCAAGAAGGGGTCTGCCTGCTCATCACTTACAGGCCTGTATGGTTCTGATCACAGCCTAGTCAGATTGTCTTTTTAGGATCCCCTTGTCAGAGCTTGTATCATCTTCTGTTTTTCTGAACAACTGGCTTTCTTCTCCCATGGACTCTGGAGGAAAGACTTCATAAATTTCTGGAATTCATGTATTTGCATTTATGAGCTTTATCTCTTCTGAATCCAGAAAACTAACAGCTAGAAAACTAGCTAGAGCTAGCAGATCATCAAACTAGAATCCTCTGAATCAGTGGCTCCACAGCTGCCAATTAATACAGGATGTTTGTTTGCTAAGGAATGACTTAATGTGAACCAATCTTTCCTGTCCTGCCTGCTTTCTTGACAGTTCTCCGTTAGATGAAATAAATTTGTTCATACAGTAAAAAGACATCAAAATTGTTGGCTTTACTCTGTGTATTAATTATTATGTGGAGCCTTAGTATCTGTCCTTCTCAAGATAGACCACATCATAGGAAAAAGAATAATCAGGAAGCTATGTTGCTGTGTGTATGTCCTGCTTTATTTGGGATGTAGAGAAAAGGAAGGGAAAATGCTTTATTTGTCTTATCCCATTGACTTTATCAGACCTGCAAAAAAAGATTATGTCCAGTGGGTGTAGTTTTCTTTCAGCAGGTGGAGGATAAGAGCAACTTGGAGGGTTTTGATTTTTTGTTTACTCTCTTTTAATATAATCAGTCTCCACTGATATTAGAGGTTTTCTTTGTGGCACAATGTCACTACACATGGACTTATGGAAGCAATACATCATGTGTATAATAATTCTAAAGAACTATATATAAAAGAAGCTTTCTTTTTTCCTTCCAGAACATTCCCTGTCGTGCCATTTCAATGGGTCAGGGCCAGGAAGTCCATGCAAGGCGCCTGTTAAACCAGTGCATGCAGGATGGAGGATGGCTCCTTCTACAGAACTGCCACCTTGGCTTGGAGTTTCTTAATGAATTAATGGACACCATTGCAATAACAGAATCTATGAGTGAAGGTTTCAGGACCTGGATCACTACAGAGGCTCATACACAGTTTCCTATTAATCTTTTACAGTCCTCTATCAAATTTACTAATGAACCCCCTCAAGGTAGGAAACCATGAGGTTTTTTGAGTTTTGGCACTTGCTTTTTCCCTCCCTAGGATGGTTTAATAGGACAGAAAAACCCACACGTGCAAAGCAAAACAAGGAATTAATTCACCACTTCCCATCGGCAGGCAGGTGTTCAGCCATCTCCAGGAAAGCAGGGCTCCAACACACACAACAGTTACTTGGGAAGACAAGCGCCGTAACTCCCAGCACCCCCCGCTTCCTTCTTTTTCCCCCAGCTTTATCTACTGAGCATGATGTCACATGGTATGGAATACCCCTTTGGTCAGTTGGGGTCAGCTGTCCCAGCTGTGTCCCCTCCCAACTTCTTGTGCACCCCCAGCCTACTCACTGGCAGGCCAGCATGAGAAGCTGGTCAGCCCTTGACTGCTTAGCAACAACAGAAAGCATCCCTGAATTATCCACACTGTTTTCAGCACAAATCCAAAACATAGCCCCATGCTAACTGCTATGAAAAAAATTAATTCTATCTGAGCTGAAACCCAGACAGTATCACTATGCTCTGTGCATGGTGAGTTTTACATGTGTTTTAGTTTTTATTCTCTGTTGTTTCATTAGCTAAATACAGGACTGTGTAAATCAGTCTTGCAATGTGTACAGCATGATTCTTTTGGGGAGGAAATGGATATTGTTTCTTTTTGTAACAGAAGTTGATAGTGATTTTGTTGTCTGTGTAGAACTTCTGGAGAATGCTAGGTCCTTTCTTAAGGTTAGCACATGCCATCACTCTTTCTTTTCTGTCCTGTTGACCCCACCCAAGGATGCAGAGGGGGACCGATCTTGTGCTCTGCTGGGTAAGGAAAAGGAAGGACTCTTCTGAACACCCAACTTCAACCTCCCGAGCTGCAGTATGTAGCTGTGGCAGTTGCTTCTTGTTATGTCATCTGGCACTGCTGACAGGAGACTGACCCCAGCATCTTTGTAATTGTCCTTCAAGTATTTGTGAGCTCCTACTAAATCCTACTAAGAACCAATGAGATTAGGCCTTTTGTACAACTTGCTTATTTTACACACTCACTCTCTCATGCTCCCAGCCTCTTGAATTGCATTCATTTCATCTTGATTTCCCTTCCCATTAGAGAGATCGCTGCTGGTCCAGGAAGTCATGTTGGTTTCGTGCTGTGCAGCTACTTGCAGCTACCAGTCTTGGACATTACTGGCCTAGGTCCCTGGGCATCCTCTGGCATTTGCCTCCATGCATCTTCCTTACCTCCAGGATCTTTCCCCACTTCCAGGATGTTTCCTCAAGCTAGGATGTTCATCTCGTGCTTTCTGGGCCTCTAAGCCCCCAGTTTTCCTAACCTAAGTAGTCTATGTGCAGAAGCACAGTGTGTGATCACCGACCTAACTGACAGTTCTGATGCATGTTTCTGTAGGATTCAGGATGTTTCACTTTTTGCAGCCTGTACCATTTGCAGCTAGCAAGCAGCAGGTTTGTCCCTGAGAGTTCAAAATTTCAGTTTTGGACAGCCACCATCCCTCATACATGCACAGAATTATCTATCTATCTGCTGCCTTTCAGTATTCACAATTTAAGCTGGTTTTTACATACCACAGCCTCCTCTTCAACAGACTAAACAAACTCGGCCTTCTTGTCCTATCTTTGTAGGTCATGCACTCTCAGTATCTGACCACCTTTATCGCCCCATCCAGTTTCTCCAAAGCTCCCTTGTGTGCCAAATGTGGACAATATATCTGAGGGGAAGCCTGATCAGTACTAAGTGGAAAGTGATAAGAACTTCCTTCAGTCTGCTGGCTGTGCTTCTTCTAAGGTAGCCCACTATCTGGATTGCTTTATTTGCAAGAAGAGTGCAATTTTGGCTTATAGGCAGCCTGGCATCCACGATAATCCTGAAGGGCTTAACAGTAGATCTCAGTTTATATGAACACATGGGGCTATTGTGCTGCAGGTGCAGAACTTTTCACTTCTCTGTGTTGAACTTCGTGCAGATTTTGTTGACCAAGTCTTCGTTTCTCTCTAGATCTCTCTAGATGATGCTCTGCCATTTAGTATATCAGCCACACTCTCTAATTTAGAATTGTCTGCA
Organism: Phaethon aethereus; assembly: GCF_964289735.1. Lineage (NCBI taxonomy): Eukaryota > Metazoa > Chordata > Aves > Phaethontiformes > Phaethontidae > Phaethon > Phaethon aethereus. The sequence continues at coordinate 69,441,273 of NC_138582.1, forward strand.
AATTTGTTGAGGTTGCCTTTTATGTCCTTATCCAAGCCACTGATAAAGATATTGAACAATATCTGTCCCTGATGTACTTGGATTTTTTTCTGCCTGCTAGGATATCTTAAGCCATTGATTACTTACTATCATTTGAGCCTACTAGTAGGCTTCTACAGTAAGATGATTGGTTTAGTGGATGAGGGGAGAGCATAGGGTGGTATTTGTCTTGACTTCAGGAAGGCTTTTGACACAGCCTCCAGTACATCCTTATAGACATACTGATGAAGTAGGCATTACAGAAGTGGACAATGAGGTGGATTGAAAATTGTGTGAACTCCCAGGCTCGAACGGTTGTGGTCAGCTGCACAAATCCAGCTGGAGAGCAGTCACCAGTGATGTATCCCAGGGTTCAATATCGGGGCCAGCAGTGGTTAAAATTTTCACTAATCACCTAGATGATAGGACACCCTCAGCAAGTTTATAGTTGATACAAAGTGGGAAGAAGGGGCTGATACACCAGAAAGTCATGTTGTTGTTTAGTGGTAGTTTCACAGACTGGAAAAATGGTCTGACAGGAATCTGCTGAATTTCAACACAGGGAAATGCCAAGTACTCCTCCTCGGGAGAAAGAACCTCATGCACCCATACATGATGGGACTGACCAGCTGTAAAGCAGCTTTGCAGAAAAGGACCTGGGGTTACTGATGGAAATCAGGTGGAACATGAGCCAGCAATATGTCCTTGGAGCAAAGATGGCCTGCAGCACCCTCAGCTGCAGTAGGAAGATCATTTACACCAGCTTGAGGGAGGTGATTCTTCTCTACTCAGTCATGGTGAGAGCATATTTAGAGTGGTGTGTCCAGGTCTGACCTGAACTGAAATGCATTAACAGTGTGTCGTGGTTTAGCCCCAGCCGCCAACTAAGCACCACGCAACCACTCACTCACTCCCCCCTCCCCCACTGGGATGGGGGAGAGAATTGGGAAAAAACTCGTGGGTTGAGATAAAAACAGTTTAATAGGACAGCAAGAGAGAAGGAAACAATGATAACAACAATAATAATACTGACAAAGGAATGTACAAGAACAAGTGATGCCAAATACAGCAATTGCTCACCACCCGGCGATCGACAGCCCGTCCCCGAACAGCAAGTTTCACCCCCCGGCCAACTCCAGTTTACGTACAGGGCATGATGTCATATGGTAGGGAATGTCTCTTTGGGCAACCTGGGTCAGCTGTCCCGGCTGTGTCCCCTCCCAGCTTCCCGTGCACCCCCAGCTTTCTTGCTGGCAGGCCAGCACGAGAAGCTGGACTGTCCTTGACTGCTTAGCGACAGCTCAAAACATCAGCACGTTATCAGCATTTTCTCGTCCCAAATCCAAAACACAGCCTCACGCCAGCTTCTGTGAAGAAAACCAACTCTATCCTGGCTGAAACCAGGACACAGTGAAAGAAAGGCACGGACAGAATGAGTCCAGTGACAGTCTGCAAAGATGCAGAAGGGATTGGAGAATGTGACATATGAGGAGAGGCTGAGAGCGCGATGATTGTTTAACCTTGAGGAGAGAAGGGGTATCTTATCAATGCATATAAATACATGATGGGAGTCAGTAAAGACAACAACAAGACTTTTCTCAGTGGTGCCAAGTGACAGAAAGAGAGGAGATGGACACAAATGGAAATCCAGGAAATTCCATTGCAGCATCAGAAAAAACTTAACCCACTGTGAGGGTGGTCAAATACTGGAACAGCTTGTTCAGTGAGTTTGTAGACTCCATCCTCAAAACCCACATGGATAAGATGCTGAGCAAGCAGCTCGAGTCAACCCTGCTTTAAGAAGGGGTATTGTGCAAGGTGACCTCCAGAGGTCCTTTCAAACCTAAACTATTTATTGTTATTCTGTGTGATAGGAGAACATCCAGCTTTTCTAAGTAGTCTCTAACCTGTTGCTCTTCTGCTGTTGAATGTCTCTCTCTTACCCAAACTGTGCTGCTGCCTGCAGACATCCTTTATACCTTTATAGAAGCAAATTACTACCCTGCCTTATATCTACTCGTTATGTATGATGAGGGAAGATTACTTTGTGTTTTGGACTATGGCAGAAAGAAATCCTCAAGCCTAACACTTATTTTGCTTTTTAACTCCCTCACACTAACTGTGTAATGCATTAACTTGCCCTTCATTTATATATATATGTGTTGCCACTGATTTCAGTTGATGAAGTTAGTAGGAGCTGAGAATTTTTATCCAAGGTCTTATTTAATGCCTCAGTCATTTAAAACTCTTATTTCAGTATTCATCTTCCTTTAAACATTAGTAAGATATCTACAAAATGTCTGATCTTGTGAAAGACATCCTGTTTCATTGTATATACTCTACTGTCAAGAGCAGTTAGTCAGTCTGCTGTTAAAAGTTTCTTACTTCTTTCCCTTCTCCTCCACCCTTTTTAGTTCAGTGCTCAGCATCTTTTTATTGTACTGTGACCTGTCCTTATCATTCAAATGTTAATACCCTATAGCTCCAAGAGGCTATTTTATAAGTCAGGTTATAGCCAATTTACAACTTGCATTTAGTAATAGAAATATGCCTGGTTTAACAATTTAAGTCAGGGTGAAATTTAAACAGTTTTAGTTTTCTCTTACTGTCCTGACACATAGGTAGCACAATGTGATAGAGAACTTCTGTTTGATTACTTTGTCTTGATTTTGGAAGTCTCTTATGATACCCTTGTAATATTTTGAAAAGCTATTTGTTTGAATATTGTTCTACAGCATCTTTGTGAAGTAAGAAAGAAGCAAAAGGTCTTTTATTGTGTCACAGGAAGTATGAGGACTTGGACAATCTATTCATTGCACTTGAAATCTGTCTTTTTAGACTTGTGTTAAGCTGATTATGTGGAAGATATCATAAGAGGGACCTGGTGTCAGTAACTCATGCTTGGTGTTGTCTGTCAAAGGCAGACGATGCTTCAGTAATGCTGCCTGAAAGCATCTGGGAGTAGAGGAGCTTATGTATTCCATGGAAGCTGAAATTGTATCAGTATCATCTGCCTCAAGCTGTTCCCGGGATTTGAAATGTCAATGCTCAAACAAACCTCCCCAAGTATTAGTATTTCCACTATGAATTTAGGTTCTCATCAGCGTGGTATCTGTATGCTAGTTTGAGAGCCTGCATACAGAATTTTAAGATTGTGATAGGAATGAAATCTAAATAAAATTGTCTTTGGTAGAACTAAAATCTAATTTTATATGTAAATTTTGAAACACAAACTCTTCGATATTCACTGCTATATTTCATATGATGTTAGGTGTCTTTTTGATTGCCATATAGTTGCTGAATAGTTATGTTTGTATTTTGGTTGTTATTGGTAACATTTAGAATATGATTACTTAAGTGTAATTCCTTCCAGACTCCTGAACTTAATTTGGTGTGTCATCTACCAGGAACAGAATGTAACTGAATTTTGCTTGCTGTGGCCGGCTGAACAGATAATTGATTCAAAGAGATTATTTGAAGCTATAAATAAGATGATACTGTAAATTAGAATAGAGAATTCTGCTTAGCAGACATCAGAGTTATGGCTTCCATACATTTTTTTGATCATATATTACATTTTTATACTTATTTTCTAGGTGTGAAAGCTGGCTTAAAACGAACATACTCAGCTGTTACTCAGGATCACCTGGAAGTGAGCAACATGCCACAGTGGAAACCAATGCTATATGCTGTAGCATTTCTTCACACAACTGTTCAGGTTTAAAAATACGTTTCTTTTCTTCTATCATAAAGCCATGTTTCATTTATTAAGGCATGGTGTTATTAAGTGAAAAACATGTTTAAATGGAAATTCTGTGTTGGTAAATTAATACAAATAAAACAAGAAGGAAAGCAACGTGCCTCTATTACTGCAGCTGTCTTAGGACCTAGAACTCTGCTCATGTTGATCTTGTACCTCCAACAGGGATGCTATTTCAGAGTAAAAAAGGACAGTCAACCAATGATCAATTAGTGTACTCTTCTGTTAAAGTCTTTGGGCATGGCTGTGTGATTTGTCTTTCAAGTAACTGTTTTTTTACTAATATTGTAAATCATAAAAACACATTAAAGAAATTTACAGCTTGGGTTGGAAAGCCATAGTCTTAAAACTCCTGCTTTCACAATGAGAAGGGCTAAGAGGGTGAATATAAATCCTTCCTGTACTGAAACCTGCAGGAGGAAATGAAGGTGGAAGATGATTTTGGGTCTTGCCTTTCAGGAGTTCCATTAAAGAAAGTGCTCTGTGGGTTAACCACAACTTTTCATCATTCTATTGATAGATTTTGCAGTATTCCTAGTTTATATTTGGTGCCTAGTTAATTTAACACATGCAATGATACACTGTGGTCAAATGGAAGCCTGTGGTATGCTTGTCTTTGGCCCATCGCTTCTTTCATGGTGGAAATTAAGAGTGTTTAAGTGCCAGATATTGACCTAACAACCACATACTGCCAGCTGCATCTGTAAATGATTCAGTAAGAAGCAGCTTTTGCTACTTGAATCTGCACCATGCAGAGACGCCGGTGGTACAAGTATACCTAGTCCATAAGAGGACCACAGACAGTGATTATGGCTGATGAGTTTGAACACCCTTTCCAAAAATGGTAGATTCATTTTTGAAATTCAGAAACTATAGTTCTAGACTCACAGATCTGCTGCACTTAAAAAAAGAGAATTTTTTTCTTTGTGAAAATGTTAATATTCATATTCTTTGTTCATCTCTCTCTACTGATGATGATAAATGAAGAAATATTTAACTCCTAGATAATTAATCAAGCGTTTGGCCTTGTGTGTGTTAAGAGAAGAATAATTTTTTTTAAAGTTGGTGAAATACAACCCCAGCTGGACTGCTGCATTCTTAGCATATTTCATGTATTCTTCTGCACTTAATGTTTTCTTCACAATTACTATCAACTAGCCTTTTACCTTTATCTCTATGTATTTTACAGGAAAGACGAAAGTTTGGTCCATTGGGCTGGAATATTCCCTATGAATTTAATCAGGCAGACTTTGCAGCCAGCATACAATTTGTTCAGAATCATTTGGATGATGTGGACATTAAACGTGGAGTGAATTGGAGCTGTGTTCGCTATATGCTTGGAGAAGTACAGTATGGTGGCCGTGTAACTGATGACCTTGACAAAGCACTGCTGAATACATATGCAAGAGTGTGGTTTGGAGAGCATATGTTTAGTGAAAAATTTTGTTTCTACAAAAATTATGTTATTCCAAAAGGGAAAACAGTTGAGGACTATCTCCAGTACATAGAGCAATTGCCAGTGATCGATACACCTGAGGTAAACTATTTCAAAGTATTAAAGGGATTTTTTGTCAGATAAGTAATTTAGTCAGGTATATTTTCCAGAGACATGAAGGTACAGGTCAAGATTAGCAGGCAGACCATTATAGTGGGTATCTAGTGTAGATCTGTGGACCAGGAAGAGGTACATAATGCCTCCTACAAACAACTGGAAGAAGTCTCACATTCACAGGCCCTGGTCCTCATGGAGGACTTTAACAACCCTAATTATCTGCTGGAAGGGTGGTACAGCAGTGTTCAAGCAGTCTAGGAGATTTCTTGAGTGCATTAATGACAGCTTCCTGGCACAGGTAAATGAGGTGTCAACAAGAAAAGGTACTTGGCTGGATCTGGAAAGTTGAGGTGATTGTCTTGGCTCAATCAGCATGGCTGAGTGGAGACCTGATGGGCAAACTAAGGGAAAGAAGGAAATGCACAGGCAGTGGAAGCAGGGACGTGTATCCTGGGAAGAGTACAGGTACACTGCCTGATTCTGTGGGGATGAAGTCAAGAGGGACAAGGTGCGGCTGGAGCTGAACTTGGCAAGGGATGCAAATAATAATAAGAAGGGCTTCTACAGGTATGTCAGCCAGAAAAGGAAGGTCAAAGAAAGCGTACTCCCCTTGCCAGCAAGACTGGCAAACTGGTAACAACGGATGAGGAGGAGGCTGAGGTACAGAACAACTTCTTTGCCTCAGTCTTCACAGGCAGTGTCTCTTCCCACACCTCTCAAGGGGATGGTGTGCAAGATGGGGACTGGAGGAGCAAAGTCCCTCCACTGTAAGAGAAGATCAGATTCGTGACCACCTGAGGAAGCTGAACATGCACAAGTCTATGGGACCTGATGAGATGCATCCCAGAGTCCTAAGGGAATTGGCTGATGTAGTTGCCAAGCCATTCTCCATGATATTTGAAAAGTCCTGGCAGTGAGGTGAAATCCCTGGAGACTGGAAAAAGGGAAATATTGCACTGATTTTTAAAAAAATTATCAAGGAGGACCCTGGGAACTACCGACCTGTCAGCCTCACCTCTGTGCCGGGGAAGATCATGGAACAGAACCTCCTAGAAGCTATGCTAAGGCACACAGAAGGCAGGGATGTGATTGGAGATAGCCAGCATGGCTTCAGCGAGGGCAAGTCCTGCCTGAACAGCCTAGTGGCCTTCAGTAATGGAGTGACCGCATCAGTGGGCAAGGGAAGAGCTACCGATGTTGTCTATCTGGACTTCTCTAAGGCCTTTAAGATGGTCCCCCACAACATCCTTCTCTCTAAATTGGAGAGATACAGATTTGATCGGTGGACTGTTCAGTGGATGAGGAATTGGTTGGATGGTCACATCCAGAGGGTAGTGGCCAATGGCTCAATGTTCAGATGGAGATTGGTGACAAGCGGTGTCCCTCAGGGGTCCATACTGGGGCCAGTACTCTTTCATATCTTCATCAATGACATAGTGGGATCGAGTGCACCCTCAGCAAGTTTGCAGATGACACCAAGCTGAGTGGTGCAGTTGACACGCCTGAGGGACAGGATGTCATCCAGAGGGACCTGGACAAGCTCGATGAATGGGCCTGTGTGAACCTCATGAGGTTCAACAAGGCCAAGTGCAGGGTCCTGCACCTGGGTCAGGGCAACCCCTGATATCAGTACAGGCTGGGGGATGAAGGGATTGAGAGCAGCCCTGCCAAGAAGGACTTGGTGCTACCACTGGATGAAAAGCTGCACATGAGTTAGCAATGTGTGCTCGCAGCCCAGAAGGCCACCATATCCTGGGTTGCATCCAAAGAAGCATGGCCAGCAGGTCAAGGGAGGTGATGCTGCCCCACTACTCTGCTCTGATGAGACCCCACCTGGAGTCCTGCGTCCAGCTCTGGAGCCCTCAGCACAGGAAAGACATGGACCTGTTGGAGCGGGTGCAGAGGAGGGCCACAAAAATGATCAGAGGAATGGAACACCTCTCCTGTGAGGACAGGCTGAGAGAGTTGGGGTTGTTCAGACTGGAGAAGAGGCGGCTCCGGGGAGACCTGATTGCAGCCTTCCAGTACTTCAAGGGAGCTTCTAAGAAAGATGGGGACAGACTTTTTAGCAGGGCCTGTAGTGATAGGACAAGGGGTAATGGTTTTAAACTAAAAGAGGGTAGATTTAGACTAGATAGAAGGAAGAAATTTTTAAAAAAGAGCGTGGTGAAACTCTGACACAGGTTGCCTAGAGAGGTTGTGTATGCCCCATGCCTGGAAACATTCCAGGTCAGGTTGGACGGGGCTTTGAGCAACCTGATCTAGTTGCTCATTGCAGAGGGGTTGGACTAGATGACCTTTAAAGGTTCCAACCCAAACTATTCTATGATTTTGTGATTCTATGATTCTGGAAACATCTGATACTTGTAAGCGAGGAAGAACTGGTCAGGGATGTGAAATCCAGAGACAGTCTTGACTGCAATGACCGGTAGTGGAGTTCAGGATCCTAACAGGAGGGAGCAGGGCAAAAAGTAGGACTGCAGTCCTGGGTTTCAGGAGAGCAGATTTCAACCCCTTCAGAGGTTTCTTCCAGGCTTGGAAGAATCCCATGGGTTATGGCACTGGAGTGTAGAGAGGTCCAGGAGAACTGGTTTATATTTGGGGATGACCTCCTCCAAGATCAAGAAAGATCCATTCTAACAAGTAGGAAATCGAAGGCAGCAGGAGACCTGAATGGATGAACAAGAAGCTCCTAACTGAATTCAGACATAAAAAGGAAGGGTACAAGAGGTGGAAGCAGGGACAGGTGACCCAGCAAGAGTATAGAGCTACTGTCCAGTCTTGCAGGGATAGAGTTAGGAAAGCCAACGCCAAAGTGGAATTGAATCTGTCCAGGAATTTTACAAATCTTTTCTTGTTGCCCTTCACATTCCTGGACAGATAAATTAGTACATAAACAGATAAACAGTACATAAACAACAAAAAGATGACTAGGGAAAATATGGGTCCATTGCTGAATGGGGCAAGAGAACTAGTGAGAAGTGATATTGAAAAAGTTAAATGCCTTCTTTACCTCAGTCTTTAGCAGTAAAACTGGTCTCCAGGAATTCCAAGCCCCTGAGACAAAAAGTGTAGAACAAGGAATTTAACTGTGGTGGAAGAGGACCAGGTTAGGGAGCATTTAAACAAACTGAACATATATAAGTTCATGGTACCCGATGGGTTGCACCCATGAGTGCTGATGGAGCTGGCTGATGCCATTGTCAGGTCACTCATGATTACTTTTAAATGGTCATGGTGATTGGAAGAGGTTCCTGAAGAATGGAAGATAGCAAATATCACTTCAGTCTTTGAGAAGGGAAGAAGGAAGATCTAGTGAACTACAGGCTGGTCAGCCTCACCTCAGTCCCTGGGGAGGTGCTGGAGAAAATCCTTTTGCAAAGCATTTCCAAACATACGAAGGACAAGCAGGTGACTGAGAGTAGCCAGCATGAATTTGTGAAAGAAAAATCATGCTTAACCAACCTGACAGCCTTCTACAATGAGGTGATCAGCTTGGTGAATAAGGGGAGAGCAGTGGATGTTTTTTACTTCAACTTCAGTAAGGCATTTGACGCTACCTCCCATAAAGTCTTCATAGACAAGCTGACAAAGTATGGGTTAGATAAATGTGCTGTGAGGTGGTTTTAAAACTGGCTAAATAACCTGTCCCAGAAAGTAGTGATCAGTGGCACAAAGTCCAACTGCAGAGAAGTCACTAGTGCTGTCTGCCAGGGGTCAATGCTGGAGCCAGTGCTGTTTAACATCTTTGTTAATGACCTGGATAATGGGGCAGAGTAGACCTTCAACAAGTTCACAGGAGATACAAAACTGGAAGGAACGGCTGGTAGACCAGATGGTTGTGCTGCTGTCCAGAGAGATCCAGGCAGGCTGGGGACCTGGGCAGAGGGGAATCTCATGAAGTTTGACAGAGGGAAATGCAAATTCCTGTGCATTGGTTGTCCTGGCGGTAAACTAGCTGACAATGACAGAGCAAGGTATCCTCATGGCAAAGAGGCCAACAGTATCTTAGGCTGCATTAGGAAGGGGGAGGTGATCCAGCAGGTTAAGGGAGGTAATCCTTTCTCTCTACTGTGCACTGGTGAGACTGTATCTGAAGTACTGTGTTCAGTTCTGGGCTCCCCAGTACAAGAAAGGTAGGGACTTACTGGAGTGAGTCCAGAACAGGGCCATGAAGATGATTAAGGGACTGGAGCATCTGTCATATGAGGAAAGGCTGAGAGCTGGGACTCTCTAGCTCAGGTGGGATCTTATCAATGTGTATAAATACCTGTTGGGAGGGTGTAAAGATGGAGCCAGAGTCTTTTCAATGGTACCCAGTGAAAGGACAAGAGGCAATGGGCATAAATTGAACAGGATGTTCTATCTGACAATGAGAAAACACTTTTTTACAGTGAAGGTGGTCAAGCACTGGAAGAGGTTGCCAAGAGAGGTTGTGGAATCTTGATCTTTGTAGATATTAAAATTCCAACTGGACACTGTGCTGGACAGCCTGCTCTATCTGGCCCTGCTTGAGCAGGTGGTTTGGATTAGATGACCTTCAGAGGTCCCTCCCAAACTACACTATTTTGTGATTTTGCCATTCTGTATGGGATTGAGCAGATAGGTGAACGGAGAAATAATGAAATTAAAAAGCCATATGGTCTCATTTTGTGGGTTATAATTGGGAGATTGTTCCATTTTGAGAACAGGAAGATCTGGACGTTTCCATGAATTGATGCGGTAGGGTGCAGGGTAGCTGCTGATTGCCACCACTTTTATATGACCCAGTGTGTGTATACCACAGCAGTCACATTAATTGGAGGACTACAACTTTCTGCTCCCTCTAGTACAGGCACATGTGATGAAGTTAGTTGAAACTGAAACAGAAGTGAATGCTCTGGATTTCTGTCTCATTGCTATTAAGTTGATAAATGCCTTTGGAGATAAGTTATATTAAAATTAAATAGAGAGGACTGAACAGAAAAAAATGGTTTTCTGTTACTGTTAATGAGCTGGCTGAGAGGGCAAGAAGATTCCAAGGTCATAAAATAAACTTGAAAAGTTTTGAATCTCTGAAGGCAGTAAAAGGAGAATGCAAGGGTATTTGTGCTGGCAATGATGCCTTATTTCCAAGTGAGGGTAACTGCAGCCATGGTAATACACCAGTGGGATCCATTTGATCCCCATTCATAAATGGTTCCTATCAGTACATGAACTTTGACTCTCTCAGATTTCAGGTGCTACTTTCATGGATCTGCTTCTCTAAGCACTTGGGAACCTATCTCACAATGCTGCAATGTATTTTTAAAGTATTTTGACGCCTGTAAAAAATCTGTATGTATGTTTTGATGTAGAGGAGTTTTACCTTTGACTTTTATGTAAAGAAGATCAAATCCAAGAATGCAAACATCTTTTTCTCCTTCACATTTTGACAGGTTAGGAAGAAAGCTATGACTTTCTTCTGTCATTCCAAAATCTGTCAAAATTGCTCATGGAAACCTTTAACCTTTTAAGCTCCCAGTCTTCTTTGTCCCACAAAGGATATTGTGCTAGTCAAAACAGTGTATCGTTGTTTCCTCCCCTTTCCATTTTTGGTTAAGAAAAAAAGACTGAATAAGCCTGATTGCTGTATCCTTGCTCTTTTGATGAAATATCAACCTCTGATCAGAATAAACACTGACTTCTGAAGAGGGCTATTGAAGTCAGCAATCTCTTTGAAAATGACTTTGATTTCAGAAGGGTGTAGAGCTTTAGCAATTGGTTTTGAGGATTTCTTAGGCAAAAAACCCCTGAAAGACAGAATCCAACATCTCCTTTTTAATCAAAATTCCCAGAGATTTTGGATCAAAAAGAATGAGAAATTTGGCTGGTTGATTAATTTACAGGACATTCAGGACACTGGTCCACGCATTGCTTTACTACTCTGGTTTCTTCGTTCTTATTCCTTCATACATCACTTGCATAAAAACACAGGACCAGAGTTATCTTCCATGTAACAGCCCTGGTTTTGGCAATATTACACCAATTATGAAGTTAGCCCTTGGACTAGCGCAACAGTTTACATTCACAATAGCAGATGTTTTTCATGTTTCTAATTTGGGCTATAGCATTGCCACAAAATCTGCTAGAGCAAAACCAACCAAACCAACCCTTATTGTGCAAGAGCAAAAGCAGAAATGATTATGTCTTCAAATGTGTATTTTGTTCCATGATAAATAAAGTGCATTGATATTTTCACTCTTTAGAGCTCTGAATATTCAGGTTGAGTAAACTGCTATGAGTAAAACATTGTGAATCCTACTTGGAACCTAATTTCATGCTAGTTATAGTCACACCTTCTCGCACATGTGGTATTAGGTCTATACTGTGTTCTTTGTGCTGTTGTAGGGATCAGATCCACAACAAATCAGTGCAGCTTTTCTGGTGTTGACACAGATGCAGCCACTTATATCCCTTGTCTCTGAGTTTCTAGATTTTCAGGCATAACAATATTACATATGGCCCTTTTTATTCTGTCCTCAGAGTATGTAAATATTAGTTACTTAGAAGCGTCTTTTTGTAATACACCAATTCTATGTAAAAGATGAAAAAATGAGAAAAGGAAGATTGCTTGGCTTTGGTGCTCAGTTTGAGGGCAAGCCTTCCTCAATGTTGGATCAGTGGTTCAAAGTTTGTAAGAGATAGTTAATAGCTATAATTAAGTGAGGGCTTGTGAAATAAGTCACAGTACAATTCCTCCTGGAGAAGAGTTGCAGTTGTCAACCTGACAGTTATAGACTTACTGATATTTCAGTGGAAGTTTCTGGGAAAGCTATTATCATTCAGACAATGGGAAGCTTTGCAGTAATTCTGTGCTAGCTGTATCTTAAATAAAATACATCCGTTTCAGAAGGGGACGTAAGGAGTGAGAGACCTAAACCAAAAATCGCTAAACCATAAAATATCCTAAGTATATCACCAGTCATAACATCTTTAGCCATCTTGAGTATGGGCAGTGTTTTATTCACTATGCTGCATGCTGTGTAAGCCTAAGAGACTGAGTAAAACAAAATGTGTTAGAAAAGGTAACTGGTCTGATTATGAGAGGCATCTACTTGAGCTAGTACCACCGCAACAGACCTGTAGAGACAAACAGCTAGTGGGGAGGGGTCAGTGCCTACATGTGACGTTTCTAACAAGCTCTAGGCTGAAGCAGTGGAAAGGAATCAATTTGTACCTCCTGATAGCACTCCAGAGCATGATCCAAAGCCTGCTATGTGAAGATAATCAGAAGATTAATTAAAAAAAACCACTCATGTGAATGAAAATGCTACTGTATATGCAGCCTATGTTAATGTTTTTGTATAGTTTGGGCTTGGTCCTTGGCAAATTAAATGGGTGTATTTCCACTGACCTATTCATACCTATTATTTTATAGACCTGAGGATTTTCTTGTTTATTTGTTTTCATGGATTCTTTCTTTGATACAATTCCAGAAGAAAAATTGCAATTTTTTTTCTATTTTTTTGCTTTTATTTTAAGGTATTTGGACTTCACCCTAATGCAGATATAACTTACCAGACAAACCTTGCTAATGAGACTTTAAGTACAATAGTGAGCATCCAGCCCAAAACCAGCAACACTGGAGGTGGGGAAACCCGAGAAGCAGTGGTGCAGCATCTTGCTGATGAGATGCTAGAGAAGTTACCTCCAGATTACAACCCTCATGAGGTATATGCTGCTTTATAGATACAGATGTTTTATGTATGTATGTAAGTATATATTTTATGAGTTTTATTGTGCTTCTTAAATTTAACTGCATGTGTCTTAACTCTTGAAATTATGCATAGTGTTTTATAAGTCTGTTTTGGTTTATTATCTAAAATATTCCTACATTGTAAACATTTATTTCAAATGCCATAGTCCACTTAATTAGTCATCTTAACTCAGAACAGCCATCAGAGACTTCAGAATGTTCTTGCCCTCCTTAGTAGCTTAAAGACACTGGTGCCTCCTTCTGAAGGATTGGTGATCTTTCAGGTCAGTGATCGGAAGTGATCTGAAGAATTTGTGGTTACAGCTTTCAGTTTATCTACTCTTATTATGATACCACCATTATCAATAATGGATTTTATCATTGACCTTTTCATGCCCCAGATTTTTTGGAGCTTGAGCCGTAACAGATATATTTGTCAATCTTTTTTTGCATTTTAGATTAACAGTCTTATTAAATGAAAAATCGAGCATAAAGCACTCTTGCATCAGTTTGTAAGCAGGATCTGGTGTCTTGCCATGTGTTTCATGAACAGTAACTGTTGAAAACCCCTCATTTCCACATTTTTATTATTTACAGTTCTGTTTTGCACTGATAGTCATTTTTTTCCCTGGTTGCAGTCCAAGCTTGTAGAGTGCCCAGTATGCAGCATTGCAACTTGTTATGTTATACTTCATTTTCTTCTCTGGCCAATTTAGAATGTCCACTTAGGTTACAACCAATAGTCTTGGGGCCCTGTCAATATTTCCTGTCTTCTGTTCTACTATTCATGTCAGATTTAATATATCTTGTAAAAATAGCCTCTTCTGTGCTGTCATAATTCAACTCAGAACTTCTCTTTTCATTCCCCTCTTGGCAAACTACTTGCAATCTGCAATACTGTTTGGTGAGGTTTACTAACAGCTTTGTCCATATAGTTATTTTTCCACCCACTCCTACTTGTGTCTCTTTTTTTGTCATCTGCTTATTGAGTGATTCCCAGTGATAGTATATAAATAATTTATTTGTAGAATTTTATTTTGAATGGAGTCAGTTTTCTATTTTTCACATTATTATTTATTAGTAAATAAATATTCTAAATAGCAAATAAAATTGAATAGAGTAAGTATAATAATTAGTAACACTTAATTATTAATTTAATGCATTTAATAATTTACACCTTGGATCTACATCTATTAATCAACACTTTGGATTGTTCTTAGGTCCTTTTCCCTTATCTTTCCTATCAGAGTAAAGCTTTTTCATGGAACTACTTTCTTCTAGCTTTATTCAGCTCCTTAGAATTTTTTTTTAATTTGCAACAGCAATAGAATACTGAATGCCTGGGTAGCATATATGGTTTTGCCATATTTGTAATATGTGTATTGACCTAATTTTTTTCAATATATTTGCTACATCCTCCAAAGGAGTATTTCTTCATTCCCTTGTTAAACTGCCAACTTTTTTCCTCCTGAAGAATTCATAATATTTAGCAGACATCAATAGTACTGTACTTTATATTGTAATCAATGGGTATTCTTGCCCTCAGATTTCACCCCGGGGAAATCTGTGCAGTGCCTTTTAGTCTTGTAAAACGCTAACATGCTTACTTAATCCAAATTTCACTTCTAAATGGTTTGAACATTTATACTGGTTTTCTCTGTTATTTCTTCTGTTTAATCTTTGTCTCATTCACTCTCATTCTTTCTTGGCTTATTCAGTCAGGTTATCCACACTAAACACACACAGAGTAGGTCTTCCCTTTTCAGTCACTTCCTCGAGTGTCTTAGCTTTGGACACAACCAGTTATGGAGTCAGGAGATGTAGTTAAGGACAAAGAGTTTGGACAGTTTACTTTGAAAGTTCTGCTCTGCACTCTTGTCTCTATTTTACTACTGTACTTGGGTACAATACATACTTTTCCATGTGACTGTATAAAAAAATCACCATTAATTACTTTCACTGCTGTTTCACTCTCATCATCCAGCAGTATGACAAGTTATTATCTTTTCTCATGATCTGCCAATCATACATGCAGGTTTTTATTTTCTTATAAGCAATCATCTTTATAATGATGCTCACAATTAGATAATTCTTTGCTTCTGGACCACTTCTCTGGCATTTTCTCTGAGCTTCAAGGAAACCCCTTTAGCTTCCATTTGCTTGATGGCTTTCTCAGTAAGGAGATTCATGTTTGTATAGGACAAACTAATATTAGGTATTAACACTTTAACATCAGCTTGCTCTCCCTTCTCCCCCCGCTTCGTTCTTACAGGCACAGTCAGAGGATGTCCTGTTGGATCTACTTTTTCTCCCCTCTATTTCTTGTAAATGTATTTTGAGCTTCGGATGTAAATTTGTTTCATTCTCTTACCAGTAAGTGTAGATACCACCTCTTCCTGGTGATTTCTGATTTTCGCAGGCTCTGTACATCTTGATCTGTGAATTGCACTTCTCTCTGATTCATCACACCATTCTGCTGACATGCTGTTTCTTCAGTCCACATTACTGATGGATGACATGGTACTTTTCCACAGAACCATCCAAAAATTATGCTTTGTTTCTGTATCATGGCAGTCATTCCTTTGCTCTGAGTATCTACAGAACATCCTCTGGTCATTTTCCAACAGTTTATTATTGCTAATAATGTGTTCCTCTGTACATCTTTTTGGACATGTCAGCTGCACTATAGCTTAAGATGGTACTTCTACAGTATTTTGAGATTTGACACTATTTCTTGCAGTTCTTTAATATTTCCTTCTTCATTTTCCTTAATGGAGTTAGCCTTTCTCTCATTCTTTAGCTCTTAGAATTTGTTTGGGTCTTTACTAATGCTTTGTTTGTCACAGGGGAAATTCACTTTTCTCCCAGTAGTTCCCAGTTCCACCTCTGCTGCAGTCATTTATGGTGCCAGGAATGTGGTGACCTCTCCACAATAACCAAAAAATCCCTATTAAGTGTGCTTGTCATCTGAACTGAAGCTCTGGAACCTTTTAAAAAGCATGGAGAGGGCAGGAGTAAGCTGTAAAGAAAGCTAAATTTTTAAATGAAAGTTTGCTAAACTGATTATAAAAAAGAATGTCTAAAATACCAAAAGAAAAAAAAAAGATTATGTTCGCTAACATGTAACCAAGAATTTCATTACTCGGAGCAGAAAAGAATGACAGTTTAGATGTTCTCTGAGGGAAGAAGCAAGAGAATTTAGCAGAAGCTACAACATAATAAGCAAGTGAAATTAAGCTTACAAGTATAAGGAATGAAATGGATTTTGTAATTACTTCCTGTGATGTCTGAAAAAAAGGGAATGAGATGAGTTTTGTTGTTTGTCAGTTTAAGTTAACGTTTGGTCATTCAGGACATTATCACATATTCAGAACATTATCACCTGCTGGATCAGTTTAACAATCCTAAAACAAATAAAATGAATAAACTAAATTGTAAAAGACTGAGGGAATGTGTCAAAAAGAGTTCCTATGCATGCCTCATTGGATAAGAGCAGTAAAAAGAAAAACATTCATTACTCCTAGCAGTGCAGCGTGGATTTGCTTTTAGAAGAATATTGTGCTCCAGTAAGGCCACGACATGGTAGTCTTTGGAAGTCCAGTTACGGAGATACTATCAGTGGAGAAAAGGAACAAAAAATTTAGGAAACAAATTAAGGTAATTAAAAGCAAATACTCTTCAGAGAAAGTTGCAGATGCCTTTGCTATCTTTGATCAGTTCTTGTGGCTGCTGTTAGAAAGTGTGTAGTGAATTTGATCAGAGTTAAAACCTCAGCAGACTAGGTTAGGGACGGATGGTACTGAAACCATTTGCTGAGATTCAGAGCTCCGGATTGTACTTTCTCTTGATACATTTTGAACCCAGAGAAAATTCAGGCTGTCACATGGAGGCCTTCATTTCTCAATTATTAGCCTTTGGCAATGACTTTGGAACGAATAACTTTCAAAACAGGGCAACCATTTTACCCCCACGATATATGCTTTTTCTTTTGCTGTTGCGTTCTTGTAACACTTCCTGTCACCAGTCAAATAACTGACTCAATGTCCACTCGAAAGACTATAAACAAAACAAGTCACCTTTGCATGCATTATCAGACTGCTGTTTGACACAGGTGGTGGAAAAGCAAAATAAACCTTCCTCCTGACCTAAAACTGTCTTCATTTTTCTCACTCCAAAGGCAGAGGCAGAGTAAGAGTTCTGCTTTCATAACCCCTTTTCTTCTGGGTCCTGCCTCACAGGTAACAGAGAGATCAGCAATAAAATGATTAGGTCCAGTCACTCTATGTGAGTGAAGATAGATGCAAGAATAAATGTCAGCCTGTCACACAGAGAGTTTTATAATGAAAATGATCCTTGCAGCCTGAAAAACAGCTTGCTTGGGGATAGACATGGAGACATTCTGAAGATACTGCACTTTATTGGAGGATAGCTTTTAACCCAAGGAGCAATATTTTTTTTCCTTAAATATTTTTTTTGGTAGTATTGATTTCATCTTACACTCCGGTAAGGCTATGACTACATTAGCAAGTATTGCATGGGAATAGGAGTTCATCTGAGTACCTCAGGCCTGCATTAGATTTTATTGGGGAATTCACTTCGGTCTAACTCTAGTCTGGGCCTGTAGGCTGAACACCCGTTAGTGGCTGCAGTACGTTAGACTCCCTGAAGCATACCTTCTGAGTTAGTTTAATTTGAAGCTAAGACAGTTTGTATGCATGGAGTCTACTTTTCAGTGCAGTTTTTTGCTACAAAAAAAACATTCGGGGTCTGAACTGAAACACTAACTTTGTAGGCTGCCTCTGGTTTACTTACCTGTCAGATATGGTGGTGACCCAGCTGTAGAGTTTCAGCTATTTTCTACATATTTCACTGCCTGCTTCCTTATATACAACAGGGAAGTGGTCCTTGACACTACTTGAAAAGGGCTTTGACTTGGACATGCCTTGAGCTTGTCTTTTGTATTCAGGCCTCTTGGTTAGACCATCTCACAGAATGATGGACTTCCCGTTTCTGATGACAAAGGGTATAGAAAGTAGGCAAGTCTAATTGAAAATGATAGCATTTACTGAAAACAACAGACAGTTACTACTACAATAGCTTGATCACTGATCATTAAATGACACGAGTTTGGCAACTGCTTTTCTGATGAACGTCCTATGAAGTATGGGGTGAAAAAGGAATTTGTGACCTGAGGACAGCTAAGAAACATGCATAGAGGAATCTGACACAGTAGAGATATGCCAAGTAGAGAAAGCTATTAAGTTTATGATTTTAGTTGCTCCTTTCTTAAATCACCTTGTTTTATGTTAGATGACAGCTGTTTGCATAATGAAAAGGAGATGTTGTAAGTGGGCTTTATGGAATTAGTATATTAATCTCAGAAAGGCTATTTTGGTTAGTGAGTTTTGTCCTTTGAGGTTTTTTTCTGTCAGTTGGGATCCATCTCTTTATGTCATAATAAATACAACATTGGAAGTAAGTAATCTGATTGCTTGATAAGAATTCTGTTACAAAAACAGTCAATCATACCTCATAACTGGTATTTAAAACTAATCTTAACAGCAAGATTTCCAAGAAATGCACTATGTTACACCTAGTAAATCTCACTGCAGATCAGGATTGATTTGTATACAATAAGGTGGAAAGTAGGTAATTTTTTTTTTCAGTTTTCATATCTGGTTATGCTTGGTTCTCCAGGCTGAGTGCTGTGAACATGTCTAAGATGGATTAACAAATTTCTGCATTATTGGTTCACTCCATTATTCAAAACGTTACAGGTATTTTTGTAGGTACATGAAAACAAATCAGAAGAATGTTTAAATTCTGAGAATTCACTAGTTAAATTGTGCAATTATCAGTACAGTAATATTTTAGAATATTTATTTAATTTTCTCTTTGTAGATTCATAAATGTCAGTATTTTGGGAAATAACCCCTTTAGCAACATCTTCCATAGAATTTTTCCTCAAATGGGAGAAATTCTTCCTCCAAACGATCCTTGAAAGGAACACATGCTTTGTACACTAGAAAAAAGTGTATTTCTTATTTAAAGGCTAAAATGCATGGGCTATATTCTGTATAATTCTTTTCTTATTAGTGGCATGCACTAGACTTCTAACTATTCTGGAAAAAAAATCAAATCTTTTTTTTTGCTTTTTTGGCAAGAGGGAGAATTACCAATTCCTGTGAAATTTTCAGAAAGCAGAAGCTTTCCCTGGATTTTGTATGAAAAAAATCAGAATATTTCATTGTGTAAATTATACAAAAAGAGTTTATTGTCTCAGGTCTAGTCTCATGATAGCTGATTTTAGTAGTTTTTTCTCTTTTACGGGAAGAAACACATTCAGTCAGTCTGTAAAATGAATTGTCACACTGCGAAGCATTAGCATAATTGGCTGGCACCTATTTCTTGGTCATTCTGTCTGACAAACTCATGGGTCCTTGTGGTTAAAATATGATGAATAACCTTGCTGATAGCTGTCTCACAAGGAGAATAGCATATAAATTTGAAAAAGAGTATGTTATTGGGCTTGGAATTAAAACTTTAGAATTGGAAATTGTCAAAGCATTTACCCATTTATACTAGGAATTATAACTATTCAACTGCTGTATTATATTAATTTTGCAGCAACTTGCTGTTCAGTGTAATAGTAAGATCTTTAGTAATGTTTACTATATGTATATAATGTGTAGTATAGATAATAATGTATACAATGAGATATATGAGTACATCTGGAAAAACACAAAGCAAAATCAAGTGGACTTCTAGCCTTGATGAAATAGCATGCATTATACCAAATCTTGTGGCTTCTACTTGGCTACAGCGGAATTCCAATGATATTCTGCTCTTTGAAAGAATAGACTTTCTAACTCTCTAACTCTTTCTTCGTCTTTTGTTAGTAAGCTCAAAATAAACTCTTAAATTATTTTAGCAAACTGATCCTATGGGTCAGCTCTTTTATGATAAATTGATGGCCATAGAGGTATCTGAATTTAGGATCTTATTTTACTGTTTCACATCTGGTTTTGGTTCCAGAGTCCCCTTGCAGAATTTCACCTGCAGAGGGAAGGAGTGACTATGGCAAAGATCAGGGTTCAGGCTGCTTCAGTGTGAAAGATGATGGATGTGGCTGAGTGGTAGCAGGTATAGAGAGAAGGCCATTGGCTTTCTGAAGGCCAAGCCATAGTGGGGAAAAACACCTGAAAGTCTTAAAAATCAAGAATTCTGGTACTATGTGAGGTATAGGCATCATGGTTTCTACAGGTGCCACTAAATCCTCTCTCATGCACTGTGGTATACTGTGATCTTTGATATACATGGAACACACCGTGTATGTCTGAAGCATATTTTATGTGCATCATATGCTAAAGTGAGACAGGGAATGCTTTAACTACTCTTGCTGTGGCACGTCCTTAAGTGACACAGACAACTAATTCCATTTTGAAAATGTTCTCTGCTGAGTATGAGTGAAACTGTTATCCTTAAAAATTAAGAAAGCCAAAAGCTTCTACCTACAAAATGGTGCACATAATGGTGTAATGGAATTCTGTGGCATCTGTGTTAAATCCTGTCAATCTTGCCTTTCTGGTAATGCATCCATGAGCACCTTGTCTTATGAGTGTCACGTGCTACTGAAAGCAGTAGCTTTTATATATCATTGTGCTTGTTAAGTGAAACTCCATTTGTAGCCTTATTTCAACTCAGCAGGGCAAAAAGAGGTGAGAAAGTTCACCTAGCACAATTTGGAAATATGAAGTTATCATCAAACATGCTTTTGTATAGCATGTGGTTTTGGTTTTTTTAAGATCTAAGACCCTGCAGCCTAACAAGGACAGAAGGAACTTTTGTGTCCGTTCAAAAACAAGGAACTTCCCCTTCTTAGAATGATGGAGCAGCTCCTTTTGGTAAGCTAATGAGTCACAGTGTGCTAAATCTTACAGTTGGCACAGGACTTGCACAGCCATCTGTTACATAAGACTTTCTTTTCTCAGGAATTATGTGGTACAATTGAAAAAAACATCCTTTTGCTTTCAAAAATTATTGCATGGGAAACAGGAGATTACATTTTATAATTGTTGCACTATTCTTGTTTAGGTGAAAGCCCAGCTTCAAAAGATGGGAGCTATTCAACCCATGAACATATTTCTCCGTCAAGAAATTGATCGCATGCAACATGTTATTTCAAGAGTTCGAACTACACTGACTGATCTCAAATTGGCTATTGATGGTAAGTTACAATATTAAAAATCATACTAATTAAGATGCAATATTTATTGCTAACAGTTGCTTATATTATATAACTAAATAAATACTTCCCTTCCTTTCCTCCCTTTCTACCTCCTTCTCTTTTGTTCTCTCCCTCCCCCTATTTTTCTCTTTTTCTCTCTCTTTATCATATGATTACTAATTTTAGCCCTTAAAGCCTCCTGACTGCATCTCTAAGGACACTCCACCTTAATAAATTCTGTATGCATATGTTCCAGTATTGCAGTTCATGTCCCACAGCACTGATACACTTCTGTGATTCTCGCTAGGATCTCTACAGAGCTCAGAGGAGCTGAATTGCGTGATCAGGTCCACAGGTTGTGTGCCAAAGTCATTTATGAAATTAAGCTGAGACATAATGATATAGAACAAGGTAGAAGTGTTTCTGCTGAGTAATTGGGAGACAGGGCACTCAGGAGGCCAGGTGGTAAAGACTCTAATTTAAGGTGAGATTTGCAATGCTCGTGAAACTGGTTATACCACATAGGATGTCTCTAAATGGAAGCTGAAGTGAGTGGGAGTGCCAGTCAAAAAAGAATGATAGGGTTCTGCTTTTAGCCATCACAGGAGATAGGAAACAGCAGCCTGTATCTCTCACAGACAGAAGTATTTGGCTGAATGTGAGCTATGATGAAGGTAGTTAACATAAATCAAGAGTACAGGCAACTAGAAGCAAATGGAAAACTTGATCAGAAAAGGAGTGAGGAAAAAGAAGTGATGATGATGATGTTACTATCTGCTTTTTGTTTTCACTTCCCATTTTGCTCATCTGCAAGGGTTGAAATATCCAGGAGATGAAGTATACTATTACTCAGAATATACTATTCTTGAATTAGCAATAAATGAAAATGAAGCAGGAACGGTTCAGTTCCACTGGTTAAGATCTCACTCAAGTCTGCTGTTCCACAGCAGAGAGGCAGAAAATGTCTGAGACAGCAAACTGTCCACACAAGGGAGAAGGTCAGAGTGCCTCAAAACTAGTCCCTTCTGATATAGGTGATGGCAGTATTGTGATCTGTTTTACTGGTGTTTTCCAGTCTTTAGACAATAAGTCTTTCATAAAAGGAGGTTTTTTTTAATTTGTATTTTTGTTACATCAGAATCAAAAGGGATTTTTTCCTATCATTTGTATGATTCACCAAGGCAACAATGCATGCTTCAGAAACATCATCCCTATAACCTGAATCTAGGAAAGAGGTTCGTAAATGTGCCCAAGGCTAATTAGCATCCATATCCTGTAATAACCCATTCAAAGACCAAGCTGGAAGAAACAATTGTTCTCTGTTTCAATACTGAGCTAAAAGTTCCCTTTTAAATGTGCATAGGGACCCTTTTCAAGTAAATTAAAATAATGCTTTCCATACAAGAAAGTATTAATCTTTCCTTGATTGTGGCAGATATATTTAAAGTCTCAAAATGTACAATATTCTGCAGAGGGGTGGATGAGTAACATAATTTATTTGCACTTAGTATTCAGTTCCACAGTGGGCACAGTCCTCTACCAGGTGTTTAATCAAGTTAATGCTGTAACTTTTGTGCAATTGTCTAAAACATTATAATTTTCTTAGGGACAGGCAAGTTAAATATAGTGAAAAATTGCTGTGAAAACAAAATTGGATGTATAGTTAACAATAACGATTAATGGCTTCTAGCAGGTTCATGATACATCAAATGCATGTGGTAGACTGTTAATTAGGGGATGGAAAGAACATTTAGGCACTCTATCCTGCCTTCAGCAAACGGGAAAACCCCAAACTCTCTCATACTAGATTCTACCCCAAAACTAGTCAACTGCAGTCTTGAGATCATCTGAGGTGCTCCTTTTTCTTTACAATGATCTGCCTGTTCAAACAGATCATGTGAATTTTGACATCTGCCCTGGGCATGCATCTGGTTCTGGCTTCATGAACCTGTTAAGGCCTGAGCATCCAGTTACAGCAGATCTAAATTTTCAAACAAATTTTGCGTTTAAGAATATAGTGCATCTTCATGTTGTGTCATGTAGCTTTGTGAAAGGAGGTCTGAATATTTGATTCTGCAGTTTGGATGTGAATAGATGGAACTTGTCATTTTACTGTTGCTCACTGAGTTACATTTGAGGTAATATAAAGCCCTCCCCAGTGAGATCCCCTGTGCCCCTCAACATGAGGGATGTTGAGGGAATTAGCAAAGCCAGTTTTGTCCCTCTATCCAGAGGGCAGATTAAGCAGTGTTGAGCTTTTGGGAAGGACGAGGGTGCTCAGCATGTGTCCAACACGTTTGTTGGCAGCCATGCCCCACAAGCCTGCATCTCCACCAATAAACTTTGCTGCCCGGAGGGATACTTATTTTGGATCAAATTGTAATAATTAGATTGTAGCTGCAGTTTGTACTCTCAGTTATGTCCCAACCGTTAGTTCTGTTTTAATTACTTATTGATTACTATTTCACAGTTGGTATAATACAGAGCTTCACATAAACCAGAAAACAGCAATGATGATTGTCCTCTCAAGTGACCTAAATAGAGGCTATGTTCCAAATAGAGAAATATGTTTTGAGACACAGAAAGAGCTGTTTTCTCATCTTTTCAGCTGGGGAGCAGTAAGACATGGGGCTTGAACCAAAACTCCAGATCTCTCTCTTCTCCCAAGTAACTAGTGATAGGACAAGAGGAAATGGCCTCAAGCTGCGGCAGGGGAGGTTTAGATTGGATATTAGGAAAAATTTCTTCACTGAGAGAGTGGTCAGGCATTGAAACAGGCTGCCCAGGGAGGTGGTGGAGTCGCCATGTCTGGAAGTGTTCAAAAAACGTGTGGATGTGGCGCTTCAGGACATGGTTTAGGGGACATGGTGGCACTGGATTAATGGTCGGACTTGATGATCTTGAAGATCCTTTCCAACCTAGTGATTCTGTGATTCTGTGATTCTGTAATGGGTTATGAACATCAGCTCTTGAGCCCCTGGCAGAACGTGACCATATTCTTTGTAGGGCGGTATACAAGCTATAGAGTTCCTGTGTATGTGCCTTATCTTCCTCTTGTGGAAGCATAGATGCCTCTGGCACAGAATATTAATACCCTAGGTGTTTGTTGGGGAGTGGGCACTTCAAACCCCTCCTCCCACTAATGAAGATAGTGTCTTTAAACGCAGTAAAATCTAATGACCCATTCAGTTATTCCTGGTCTCTTAGAGTTTGTTTGAGTGGAACAGAATGTGGCCTATCTGTGAGATTGGGGCTGGTTCTCTTTATTTCTCCATGCACCGAAGTAAGAGTGGTAAGTGTTTTGATGGCACCCTGATGTGTCTCCTCTCAGTGAAGAAAGTGTGAAGAGAGATTCTGTGGGAGTTATCCCTAGTCCCCCCGAGTGGCTTCCATGAATCTCAACAGCGGAGCGTGCTTGTAGTAGCAATGAAAGTGGATATTGAATCCTTGGAAATGGAAATAAGCACAGCTTTTAATTTGGTTTTATTTCCTTTTTTTTTAATCTACTTATTCTGTTTAAGGACTTGTTGTGAAAGAAACAAATGCTTGACTCATTTACTTATGAATATATCTAGATTCTACTTTAGTCATAAAACTGCATCCACTTGGCATTTGTTTCTGTTACCTTATAGCTTCGTGTTTTCAAACTAATCCTTTGGAACTGCCTACTTCATGAACTGGTGAAGACCATACAGGAAACCTTGGATTCATTATCCTTTCATGTCATATATGTGCCACATGATTACAGAACTCCCGCTGCTATTTCTGCAGTACTTGCAGAGCTAGGATGGAGAAGTCCTTTTCCTGTTAACATATTTCCTGAGAATATAGCAATCCCTCTAAAAACTTTTACATGAATTGTAATATGTAAAGATTTGTTTCCACAGGCGCAGATTTTTTGTTCCTTACATTTTTATTAGTGCTTGCAAGACAAGCATTGTGCAAATACCTATGAGAGCCATAAGCCGTAAGACCAATAGAGAAGGCAAAGAAGTGGAATCAATACAAATAATTACTTCAGAAGTCTTCATGGTATCTGTCGTGGAGAAGCTGTACCAGGCTTAAGCAAAATTGCCACTGCAACTGCAATGTGGCACCCCTCATGTTACAAAGCTACTGTATCTTCATGCATGTGATGCACACCATACATAGCCTACATGCCAGGACTCGGGGAAAAAATCACAGATTACTCTTGTCCTACACTGAAAGAGAGGGAAGTCAGAGTTTTTTGAATAATAGGGTCAGGAACAAGGATATTACTAAGCGGAGATAGGACTTTGCTGTTTGCCCTGTTTTTACCCACGCAGATGTATACCATGTGCATGTTCTTTAAATGACACATAGGTTATATGCATGAAAAATCACTAAAATTAAGACACCAGCATGTTTCAGGTTTTATGCCAGGTTGAGAAGTATCAGAAAATACAGGTGAGACTACTGAGACAGAAGCTATTGGAGAGCAAAATTATGCATTTTTGTATGTGTTTTTAATATTTTTTGAACTTTATGATTCAGACAAAGCTGAAAAATATGCGATAATAACAAGGCCTTGAGGAATACTGGTGCATTTCACTAGTTTCTGTACATCTCAGTCATTGATTTGCTACCTTATTAAAAACTACTTAATTACCTGCTTTTAGCTCCTCACCATCCTTACACTGCATCGCTAAACAGCGTGTTGGCCTTAGGTGTTTCTATATTGCCATTCATATAAGAATATGTTGAAATACCCTGAACTTCATGTACATCATCTACACAAACTCATGTTAAGCCCTTGAAAGAATGTGATAAAGATTGACCATTTTTTTCCAACTCAGAATGCCATGACCTTGACTGTAGGGTTTACAGCATGTTGCTGCAAGGAATTTCTGTTCATTGTATGTAGCACCTTATGAGAGGGATATAAATGAACTCCAAAAGAGCCAAAAGAGGTAGCTGATAATTTATTCTAATCTATGTGGTGAAAACCTGAAGCTCAGGAAACTAGTCTTGTCAGAGTGCACAGGAAAGGCATTTCCCATGAAGGGAAGGAGTATGGACTCATTCCCACTGGCTGGCTAAGTTCTGTTTTTACTTGTAATGCTTTAAGACTGCTAACTCATACAACTTTAGTTTGGCCTGCTAATGATGGCAATGACTTTTGGACTGAAAGATCTTGGGCTTTTACCTTATTGATTCTTACAGTGTGTGTAAGGCATGTAGGGATCATCTGTGTATTCCACTTTCGGATGAGGATTTTATTTGAAGATGATTAAGAGCACTCAGTGAGGACATTAATGGAATGTAACAATGGGAATTCATTTGAGGAATGGAGGGGATGAGTCTAGTATGTCTTGTGGTGTAGTTACTCTTGGGTCAGCAGCTCTCATCCGTTATTTACTTCTCATCCTGGTAAGGATGACGGAATGCCTCCTGTTGTCTTTTGCAAAGTGTGGCATATTATTTCTGGACTTCTTAAGTGTTATGTATGCTTGCCATGATGCTGTTCAGGGCAACTGTTTAGAAACACACATTGCACACATAGGAAAAACTGCAGAAAATAGTTTATCTGCCTGTTCTATTACTTTAGCTCAGAGTGGTGATTTGTTTTGCTTTTGGGGGTGTGTGCATGGATTTCATCTTTAAATTATTGCTTTAAAATTTTTATTTCTGGTCCTTTGGTGGGTGTAGCCACATGCATTTAGTACTGGAGCTGGTAAGTTTTCAAAACAATTTGCAGGGTTACTTTCAAATTGCCTTCTTATTAACTGAAGGAATTAGCTGTTGTAGAGAATCTAGTATTTGTGTGCTCTTCTATGTGAAAAATCACATACTAACGTTTCTCACTTCCTTTCATCTCTCCCAACGTGAAGAATTAGATCAGAGGATTCTGCACCAGAAGAGGAAAGTGGAAAACAAACAGAAAACAGAACAGGGGCAAAGGTTAGGTGCAGCTGGAGAGAATACCACAGTCTACAATTAAAAAATTGAGGGACTGTTGTGTATTGCAGGGCTCGGCTGCCTGGTTTCCTCTTCCTGTTCTGGAGACCAAGCGTAAAAGGAGGTGATAAATTGTTGAGGGCCTTGGGCTTTAAACAGCATGGTGGAGTTATATGAGCTCCTGAGAGCTTCCTGGGAATCATCTCCAAATGCTGAAGTACCCAAGTGCTACGAGTGAAGAAAGAGGGAAATACCTAAAGAACTGCCTGAAGCAAAGAAGTTGACTTCTTGCAGCACAGCAGTGGTGGTCCCTGAGCTAGCAGAAACATACCAAAGCTTGCAAAAAAAAGATTAATTTTTAGGTATGGGGAAACATACATTAGCTTTTATTGTTTTTATCTAGTACTCTGTATACTTTGTATCTTTGGGTGGAATAATAGATAATGCTTTCTTTGGGGAAAGCACAAGCAAGTTAGCTGTTTCCATAAGACAGAAAGGGAGGAAAGCTTCTGGGACTTTCTTTTCAACTTGCTCAGTGAAGAAGAGGGAGTTGCAGCTTGGTGGTGGAGGCAAGGAGTGACTGGTCCAATAATAAACCCGGTTGCTTGGGAGGGAAAGTTGAGTGGGAATCAAAGGCTGAAGAGATCAACTTCTATAGTTGTAGCTGTGACAGTCAAGGATGGATTGATGCTTTCACTGAGCTTTTTCCTCTGTGTATTGTTAAGGATAGCTTACCAGACTCATTGTCTAGCAAGTGTTGTCCTCAAAGGATAGTCTCCAATCCTATTATAATGATGTCAGCTATTAGCAAACTGTACTTGATGGAGAAACTAACTTCTTCTCATCTCTTTTATATCCTACATAATTATTCTGGTTATTCTTGATTCACATCTGTGCCTGTTGGAAGAGAATCAGTCAGTGGATTGAAGCTTTTTTTGGTTTAATAGATAGAGTTTAAGATGCTTCCTTTGTTCCTGACTTTATCTACTCATTTAAATGAGATGCGTACATTTTCTAGTGCAGTTAGACTTTCCTAAATGTGAAATTCCAAATGTACATCCAAAGTTTACAAATTCCATAGTTTTCAGATTCAGCTTGTGGTAAGTATGGTAATGAAAAGGGGCAACTCCATGAAATAATACAAGGTCCTGATGTAGTCCACTCAAAGTGTTTTATCTATTGAATGAATCACCCTAAAACCAGATCAATTTGAAAGAACAGACTGTTTACTTTAATTAACAATAAAAATCAGTTATCCTCAGAATTAAGTAGCTTTATTTGGCTTGTTCGCTACACAGCAACGGGATAGATTTAGATGTGGTTTAGAAGTGAGACAGTATAAATTTATGGCAATGAAGAAGGGGAATTCTAATTTCTGAACTGTGTATACTGTGTAAACAGTATGGTTACAGTACATACTATTTTTGAAGCATGGAAATACCCTAATGCCTTTAACTGACCTGACCTTTCATCAATCATTTTCAGATGGGCTTTATTCCATTCAAGAAAGGGAATATCATGAAGTAAATCCCAAAATAACCAATTTAAAAACAGCTGGCCTGTCTGATTCATAGAACTTTCAAGCCTGTCTTGTTAAGTTCATAGGACATTCAGTCTCTTCATATGGTAACCAGTGCTCTGAGCTTCTCAGAAGTTAAATGTGAGAAGCCTATGGTGTTGTGCTACTCATTCAATTTGTCAAATATAGTTTTTCAAACACCTGTATCACCTTTCTCCAGAAAGACAACATTATTTTTCTCATGTGTTACTAATTTTATTTCTGACAATTATTTTATTTTTAAATTTTTTTTTTTATTGGAGTATTTCAGCTGCAGGAATGCATCCCAACACCCACAGATGTCATTTAGTGCTGAAATTCAAGCACTGTATGCCTACTGCCAGAGATGACACCCACTCACTAGAAATATTTATGCAGCTATATGGGCAAGGCCAGAACTCTGAACATAACTCATCCTCAAGAACACTCTGGCCTAGCATTCTCAGCAGCTGCTCTGAGTCATAACGGGCAGACATCCTAAGAGATTTCACCATGCTTCAGGGCAGGGACTGGTTGTATCTCCCTCTTTGAAAAGCTCCAGCCTGCCCACAAGAATAGAGAAGAAAATGTGGCGCTCTCACAACCCTTGTTTCAGGATAAAGTTGGCTGCATCGGCCTGAAAAGAAGAACCAGAGATGAAAGAGTTTGTTCTTTCTTAGTTCAAATGGTAACGATCCCTGGGCCTCAAACGGGACGGTCTTCACTTCTTTTCTGCCCTCACTACAGTTGCTCCGAAGTTGAAACCACATGCGTTGCATGACTTTTTTTCACTTTTTCTGCCTTCAGAGGGTGAATAAAGTGTATGGTGTAATACTACATTTTTCTAGGCAAAGGGGAGATGACATAGAGTGGCTTCTTTCTTAAATGTTGGTTCTCTTCATTATATGTTAAAGAAGATTTATACCCAAAGAGAAGGTTTATTAATTGCATTATAAAAGACTGCTAGCTATCCCAAAACATGATTCTGAACCTGACTATGAAGCCATTACAGAGAATGCTGGATAGGAAGTATTTTTTAATATTTGCAGTTTCGTAAAAGTTGACGGTTTTCTCATAGCATTTGTTGGACAAAAAGAGGTGCAAATACATGTGAGCAGGTCATTATCTGCTAGATAGTGCATGTCACTGAAAAATCACTGTCTTAGTCAATGCCAGTATTTTAACAGAGACAACAGTACTATGGATGGAATATGTGAGTATGCACTACCAACGCAAAAAAAAAAAAAAAAGAAAAACTTGCCTCTGGCTTTATTCTATGTACTGGTTTCCCATTAAGAATCTTGATAATGGAAATGTACAAAGTTATCATTAATAAGAGTGAATTTCATTAATATAATCACTGTCAGTACATGCTTAGGATATAGATGAGTTACACAGTATATCTTTATCATTGCTCATGTGTGTAGGAATGATTAAAATATATAAAAAAGTTTTAAATTATTAAATACATTCCAAACAGCATGAATATAATGAATATAAATATTGTGAGGTAGAATGAGTTGTTTAAAAAACCCCTTTATTTCTGATCAAAATAACAGAAGAAATATCACTTATCTTGTCACCTTTAGCTTTGAATCAAGTCTTATGAGTTTGAGCAAATTAACTGCAAACTGATAAGACTTTAGTGCAACAGGTGTGCAATTAAGGCACAACAAAACAGGGTTCATTAGACTCAGAATGTCATTTGGAAGGTTTAATTGCCTTTTCAAGCTAGGGGAAAGTTCATTCTGAATGTTTTACTTATCTTCCAGGAACCATAATTATGTCAGAAGAATTACAAGACGCTTTAGATAATATGTATGATGCTAGAATTCCAAAACTGTGGTTTAGGATTTCCTGGGAGTCGGCTACTTTAGGATTTTGGTTTACTGAGCTTCTTGAAAGAAACCAGCAGTTCAGCACTTGGCTGCAGGATGGCCGACCAAACCAGTTCTGGATGGCAGGATTCTTTAATCCACAGGTAAGCTTGACAGATTGATCTTTCTAACCCCTATGTAACAGTTAAATTAGGCCTTGAGAGAACTTCAGGCTGACTCAATTGTGACTATACAAAATGTAATCTAAATTCAATTTTTAGCATAAATGTATGATAAATTAACTTCAACATCTATTGAAGACATTTTTGCTAGATGCAAATAATGTTACTGAAATAATGGAGTGCATATTCTGGTTGCTTTAATTATAGTGTGGAAATTGGGTAGGTACACCTTTTCACGTGTCAACGTTATCCTTTTTTCCCCTCCTCTGTTAGAGTAATGTTTTTCATTCATTGTATGAAAATCCCTTTGAGTACTAAAAAGATAAATTTCAAAGCTTTGACATAGGAAGAAAAGATCTGGACTTTGCTCTCAATTCTTGCAGATCAGTTCCTTGAAATGGAAGGTTTGTTATGTATACCACCCCAGAACTGTGCCAGACTTGGTCTGCAGAGACATATAAAAAATACAGCCTCTTGCCTGCACAATCTAAAATAAAAACCTGGCACAAAATAAAAGACAAAAAAGGGAACAGCTGAGAACAGAGTTAAAAGAAGTAAAGTATACATACCTAGATGATGTGTAGTTTCTTTGTACAGCTATGCACATTCATTAAACCTGTTTATGATTCACAGATGTTTGTGGGAAGTGCGAGCTGTGGAAGTGAGTCATTGTGAGAGTATTCAGCCGACAGGTTTCTGTGAAGCCTTAGCAAAAAGCTATTTTAAAAATCTATTTTAATCTCAGTACTTGTTAGCAATGCAAAAGCTAGCTGAAACAGCTGCCTAGAATAGAGAAAGCAACAGTGGCAAATATTCTCTAGGACTACTGCTGGGAAATATCCATCTATCATCTATCCTGTCTCTTCCAGCTGTCTGCTGATACTACTTTATGGCATGGAAGTGTGCGCACAGAATCCCTGAGCAAAGGGTTCCCAAGCAAAAGTATGAGGGAGAGGAGTAGGAGTTTTAATAAAATGATTATGCTTCCATAGTTGGTTTGTTAGCAACACATTGATAGTGGCACTCTCAAATATTCCTAAGTAACTTGCAATGATCAGGCTGGATGCAATCCTAATAGGCTTTTGGTTTTGTTGGTGTTTGCTTTTGCAGTACAGATGAGCCAAGAGCTGCTACAGGTTTTGTACTGGCTTTTTTGTGCTTTGGGGTTGTGTCAGTTCTGAAATTTTGCCAGATCAAATTGGGCACCCTACATTTTTTTGTATCCATGCATCTGGACTTCCCAAAAAAGCTTCCAAATAATCAGAGTAAAATATCCCCAAACAATCTGTGATTTAATAGACCATAGTAAGTGAGAAAACGTCTAGAACTACAAACATTAAACACTTCATAACACGTAGTTCTGAAAGTCCCTAAATACATAGCGTGCAGAGAAAAAAATGAGTGTTTTTTAAGAATGAGATGTGCTTACTTGATTTAAAAATTTATTTGTGCTGACAATCACAAGCGTAAGAATCAGGTGGTTGCTGTTATAGTCTCCATTTTCTGTAACCCTGGCTGTGGGAGTGGCTCTTTCTACAATAAATTCACTGGAGCAAAGACTCCTTTTCTATTTAATTAATTATTATTTTGTTAATAGTCATATTGGTGTGTTTAAAATCAGTATTTCATATGCTAAGAAAATTGATTTTTACCTTCTCAAGCAAGTTGAGGTGATGAAGTGTTAGTGCTGCAGTTCTAATGGCTTGTTTGTAATACCTGAGGAATTGTCAGGAAAAATCCTTTCATTTGTAAGATGAAATGCAGCTCCTAAATAATTTGTAATTTGCCTACTTGCATAGATGTCACTGTTTGCTTTATAATCAATGGATAAATGTCATGGATAACACAAGACAATAAAGTAGATTTATAGCACTGGGAAGATGAGGCATTCTGGCAATAAAAAATAATATAAGACCTAACTCTGCCTTCTCTTGGACCATTTATACACTAGGATAAATTCAGTAATTTCACAGACATTAATCTTTATTTATAGTGATACAAATGAGAGGATACTCAGGCTTCTATGCAAAAGAAACCCCATTCCTTCTGTGTGTCTGCACTGGGCCAAGATAACTGGAGTGAACAAAACAAGAAGTACCATGAATTTTCTTTACTCCTGGAAGCTAATCTGATGTTACTTGATTTTTTCTTCAAAAAGCTTGACACTATGCATATCTAATTTCTACTTCTCAATTTCCATATTGTGGCTGATACTGTTTCATTTTTTCCTTGTTTGCATCTCTGTATCCAGTTTCTGTCACTTGTCCTATATATGGATTTTAAGCCCTGTGAAGCAGAACTGTCTTTCTGGCTGCATAGTACTCAGCATAATGAACCCTCGGCCTATTTCTAAGACCCTTAGATGCCAAAGCAATGTGAATACTAATAAGAATATGAAGTACAATGCCTCTATTCCTCAGTGCCCACTTAATTCTGGTAAACCTGCCATAATTTCCTTGCTGTAGAAAGTGCAAAGTAAGTGACAAACAGGGACCCTCCTAAGTAGGGTAAAGGAGAGAATATGATGGTGAAAGCAATAGACTTAACTGATTTCCATATTTCTTGTCATAGCTTCCATGGATGCCTGCTTCTCCCTCACTAGAAGGCTCAGAGTTACTTTGTGTGGGTTGATAGAAGGCAGAGG
Source organism: Phaethon aethereus (assembly GCF_964289735.1). Lineage (NCBI taxonomy): Eukaryota > Metazoa > Chordata > Aves > Phaethontiformes > Phaethontidae > Phaethon > Phaethon aethereus. The sequence continues at coordinate 69,474,646 of NC_138582.1, forward strand.
GACAAAGCTTTAGCAAGCCTTCAGTGAGCAGGACAGGGAGAAGTTCAGGAAAAGGCAGGTGAAGAAAGAAGAAATAATTTTCCCTGTTTCTGAAATCTCAACATGCCCTCCCCGCAAAAAAAAGCCCGAGGTAAAGATTACTAGAAATCACAGCAAATGTCACGGCCAGTGGTCCATTACGTGTCTGATAGAGGGTGTTGGGGAAAGCCAAGCGCTCAGCCATACAGTGGCACCTCAAGCCACTTGATTCTTTCTTGCTGTTTATTGTGCCGTTCACCAGCTCTGGGGTACCCAGCTGGGCCTCCAGCTCACAGTGTAGTCTTTAAACGCTGTCTAGGATTCACTGAAATGAGCAGATAAGTGCTACAAGGCCCTCTGCAGACAGTGTATAGGTCCTGCCATCTCTGTAAGAATAGTCTGCAATCTACATCTGATCCCCGAAGACAACTCACAGAGCTCTGAGCTTACTTTTGTTCCAGTGTTTCCCCAGTGCCTTTGAACTGATTCCCTTAATACATTCATGCTCTGTCCTGTCCTCTTCAGGCTCTTCTTTCTTTAATATTTCAGTTTATCTGGGATCCAGTGGCCCTCTGGGGCCTTCTGGCAGTGAATACTTCGTGTACTTTAAACTATTGGTTCTAGCATGTTTCTATAAATTAAAATTCCACAAATTAAGTACAACGATTCTGCTTTCCTTTAATGGCATTTCTGAACAGAAGAACTTGGCCTTTAATCCTATCTCCCTCAGCTCTATGCTAGAGTTCTCAACTACTTCAAACGCAATTACAATTACCCGTGCTATCAAAATACCTCTTTAAAACACTTGTCCTGGGGTGTCTGGAATGATATTAATGAGAAGCAAGCAATGTCAGTTAACTGAAACATCTGAGTTCATGAATGTCATCTCATGTTCTCATAACTTAAAGGGTATTGCATAGCTACAAAGTGCTTAGCACGTGCAACAAGCACGCCAGTCCCAGCAGCCAGGGTTTGGCCCCGGCATTCAGTAGCCCAATGTGCTAATGTTTCCGCATTGGACTTCTTTCCATTCATTTGGCCCTAACAGTAACTCAACAGATCATTCTGCACTGTGAATATTGAAGAAAAATAAAAAGCTTGTTCAATTCCCTCGTTGCTCCTGATTTCTTCCTAGCTGTGCTGTTGGCTTTCTCATACCCCATGTGTGTTCCCCATGTGGCTCTCTATTCCCCCATCTCTGTCGCCAGATACCTTCTTTCTCTGCTCTGAAATCTGTCCTGAAACTTCTTCCTTCCTAGTTGTCCTTCTCAGTAAGTCCCCCTTGCTCTTGCATCTGCAATTTTGATGCTTTATTCATTCATCTCCCGGCTATGCAAATGGGTTTCCGTAAGGTAAAATAAGGTGTACATCTACAGCATGTCCACTGGAAGTGCGAAGCAGTCTTCCCTCCTGCCTCCTAGGACTAAGGCGCTTCCCCTGTACTGCGGTGTGCCTGCTCATGGACAGTTACATGAGAGAAGCTAACCACCATCTTCAGCCTGGCTTGTTTTGTCATAGCTCGTAACCATGTCATGGGGTTGCAGCTCTTCAGAACAGAAAGTTAGTTTCATTCTAACTGCTGCAGAAGTGCTGGGAGTTTATCTTGCTGGTGTCTACAGTAGTATGTTATTGTAGTATATGAAGGCTTTTCACTGAGCAAAGTTACAGAGGCATTTCACTATTTAATTGCATGATTCCAGTTGGTACTTCCTTTGTGTTCTGTAAAATGCTTTGTGATTTGTTGACTGAAAAGCGTTTTTACAATGTTGGTATAAGAAAAGGTGAGTAATATAGCACACAAAATACCAGTGATATATGTGGCTAAGCAATTACCTGTATTTGGAGCCTCACAAAACACGTTAATCTGGCAGCCTTGTAAAACTCTCTCCATCTGGCTGGTTGTAAAGTAGGCATGTGAAGTGAGGTGAGTCACACATGCAGCTTCTGATATGTTAAATAAGCCAACTTGGTGGTTCCTTAGCACCAACACTTGCAGACCATAAGAATGCATGGTACTGGGAAAGTGTAGGAAAGCATTGGATTTACACTACTGGATTTATTTTTATATGTACATGAGATTCTGTGGGGTGAGGTTTTATACTGCTGATGTCACTTATATAGGAAAAAAGTTGGAAATGGGTAAATTCACTTTTTTTTTAAACCCTCTATGTCATATTCAATCTCCTTAGGGATTCCTAACTGCTATGAGGCAAGAGACGACTCGCATGAATTTAGCAAAAGGGTGGGCACTTGACAGTGTTGTTTTACACAATGAAGTGACCAAGATGATGAAAGAAGATGTTGTTGGTCCTCCTCCTGCTGACATTGGTGGGGTTTATATATACGGCCTTTTCCTCGAAGGGGCAGGTTGGGACCGCAGAAACAGTAAGCTGGTCGAGTCAGCACCAAAGGTAAGGATCAAGTGAGCATGACTGACTGTGGCATAATACGGTGTGCTCAGAGAACACTGGGAAGTATTTTGAATGCCTGCAGCAGTGGTTTCACAACAGGTTTTAAGAGGCTAAAACACTAGCAGGGCTGGGAAGAGGACAGAGTGTTTACTCACCAGAACCAAACAAAAAGACTTCTATCAGAATATAAGTTTAGGATGCACTGCACTAGAGCAGACCAGGTGCTGGGCTTCTTGGCTTCAGAGGCCCTAGAGGCACAGCTATGTTTGAATAAAATAGTGCAACCCATAGTCAGCCTTCTTTTGACTGACCAAGTGGGACACTATCGCAACTTCCAAAGCCCAGGAACTGGATTTGATGACAGCTTCTGTGGAGGTCAGTGTTTGGTTCACTAGAAATCCCTGGCATTGATTTTTGAATAGAAGAAAGAGTATTAGTTCTGGGCTTATGCGCAGTTATCCATGCATGGAGTTACATTTTGCTGATGTGACTAAGCAGATTTAAAATCGAGCTATGGAGTAGTGATTAGATGCTCTGGTCACTGTCCAGGGAAAGCTAGCGTTGTCTGCATTGTTAAACTTTTTGCAAACCAGTGGTAACTGTCCTGGAATTGGAGCTGAGATAATTCCAATCAGGTAAAACACTTCTGTGTCTGCCTGAGAGCAAACTTTGCCAAACCAAACCTTGCCAGCTGTAGCTTCTGTTGCCTGGTTTGTGAAAAGACACCTTCAAACATGGAGTTTACTCAAGTGCTCTGCAGTGTTCAACAAGCCTCCATGCTGCTCTTGGGTTTGGGTCTTTTTTTTTTCCCCCTGCCAACGAATACTTTATATTGCTGGAAGACCTGAGGTGGTCTAGTCTGGAAAAACACCCAAGAGGCACCTTGGATATTTGAAGCTCCACTGCCAGCAGTGCAGAGGTAACAAGGAGGCTTGCTAAATGCAGCTTGGCCTTTGTAGCTCCAGTCCTGCCATTCAGGGAACAGAAGGTGGGGAAAGAATGGGGAACACAAGCCAAAGGGGCAAAGGATAGGAAAAAAGTCAACGGTCTCTCTCCCTCCTAGAACCACCCTGTCGTTTTTCCATCTACTTCTGTGATGTGCAGTTTTCCAGGTTTCTGCTGCTTTCTTTTCCTTCCAGGCTTCCTGACGTCTGTTTTCCCCGAGTGGCCACTGACTTAAAGTTAGGGTCAGTGTAGTAGCGAGCATAGGACTTGTGTTCTCGCATGTACCTCTGCTGAGGTGCTGGTGCTTTTGCCTAAGGCCATCACTGAATCTAGCTCTCGTGTTTGGAGTTCAGACACCCTATCCTGCTTCTCTAATGCTGAGCCCCCTGTCTCTCTCAACGTTTTCAGGTGCTGTTCACCAGTCTTCCTGTAGTCCATGTGTATGCTGTTAGCACGGCAGCGCTACATGACCCAAAGAAGCAAGGAAGTGTGTACTCCTGCCCCGTCTACAAAAAGCCCCGGAGAACAGATCTGACGTACATTTTCTCTCTGTATCTGAAAACAGTGCAGAATCCTGATCATTGGACTTTACGGGGGGTCGCACTGCTCTGCAGTTCAAAATAAGGACAGATAGCTGTTAAAAAAGAAGCACCTAGAAAGATTAATCTGCAGCCAGTAGGACTTGCATTGTTACTGTTAAAAAGTGGTAGCTACGTTCTCACAGGGATACGGGAATTAGCGTGTAATGTATAGAGATTGTGTTAACTGCACATAGATCAGTTGACTCTGTTCACAGCAAAAATACTAAATGCATTTATCCTGGGAACATCAGAGGGAAAACAGTTGTGGGTGTAAAATTTGGCAGCTGTTATAAAGCAAGTGAGAATATAATGAACTATCTTCCTCATAATGGAGTCACTAGGAAAAAAGTGCTTATGATAGTGACAACTGCTCTAACATTTATGGTGGTTCTTTTGTAGATGTTGTCTTTTCTTCTTAATACAAGGCTTCTTCATAATATAATAGAATTCTTTTAAAATTCAACTTTGTAATTAAAAACTTTTCATCCATAGCATTATTAAAGCTGTAATGACAAGTGAATTAAATGTTCGGTAAAACTTTATGTTTATCTGCATATATTCCAATGCACAGTTCCTTTGATTTTGCATTTGTAAGCTTACTGGGTGGTTTTACAAATGGATGCTACCATTTCCTTGAATAGTCTCTTGTTTATGCAACTATCATAGAAGTTGTACAAACAGGCAAGTTTATCTTTGCACAAGTAGTGGCCTTTGCACATATTAACTCTTTTCTAAACCTATATCCCACTGTAAGGAAGATGTGTACATGGCCCATTATCAGCGAGAAAGAAGTTTTGGAACTTTTCTCGGAGTAAACACATCTGAACACCAGTTTGGCTCTATTTGTATTCACTCCATTGGCATTACTTGAATCCTGCAAACTCAAACCTCTTAACTGTTTTTTATTCTGCATTTTGCATCAGTTTAGGTAAAAAAAAAGTAGAAAACACAAAAGCCATTTCTGGGAGTAGATTCACCTGAAATGGTTAAAGTCATTTTTGTGTGTTACCACCATTGCTGTCTACCCTGTAATTGAAGGGCGATTGCTACTGCTCTTTATTTAATAGACAGACAACTATTGGCAGAAAACGTTTGGCTTTTTTCGCTAGCACAAATTCAAGGCAAAAGAAATTGCTGTTGGATGTTATGAAAGACGGACTTGCAGTGAAGTCTTGTTAATCACTTTTTTCTCCCTGTAAACACTTTCAATTTTTGCATAAACACTTCAATTTCTTTTCAGCTGATGTCTAAGGAAGTAGTTCATCCTTTCCCATAGCCAGTTTTGCTCTGCAGTTAGCAATTGCAGGGCTGGCAGGGCTGTTTCTGTGAGGAAGTTTGATATTCACACTCCCACCCACAATGAAGCAGAAAGTGCCAGATTTGTTCTTGGAAAACAGAGCAGGCAGGGGCAGGGTCCCTTTCTCTCATTGAGCCGGGAGCAGCACTTGTTTCTCACACAGTGCCGGCAAGATTATCTTACCAAGTGAAACCATCTGTTCAAAAAATATACACCAGGCCTCCACGCAGTACAGCTGTACATCAACTGATTTCATTGAGAATTTTGTTTCTGAGAAGGGTGAAGGACTGGGCTTCAAGATCATTGCTCTTGGAAATTATGAAAAAGATAAGGGCAACTTCAGGCAGGAAAAGGCTGTGCTATTGTATAGAAATTGAGGTTGTAACCCACAGTGTTCTCCCCATTCTCTGCCTGTATGAGGGGATATGGAGTAAATTAACTTTGATCTCTTGGTACCTGTAAAATTCAAGTCAGTAACATTGATAGTAACTTAAAATGAAGAGCATACATTGAAATACTTTGCACACCTGAAGAACTCACTACTTCCTGTGAAAACAAATCATTCCCTTCTAACAATTGAAGTTAGAAGTAAACATTAAAAATACATATTTGGTAGAGGTTATATGTGGTTCTGCATGATAAGCTCCATGGAAACTGCATCACTTCCTTTCTTTGTCAAGCAAAATGAGAAAATTAAATGCTATATAAAGAAAATCTACAGGCAATTATGTTCTAGCACTTCATGTTCTGCTGTATAAAAATGCAAAGAAATAGCTTCTTTGAATGTTGACATTTTCATTTCAATAACTAAACCCTGTTTGTCAGTTTAGGAAAACATCAAATCTTGCAGAACAGAATGCAGGCCGTATTACAGAAGAACCAGACAAATCACACAGTGTTTCACTAAAGACAGCTACAGATTTCTACAGAACTGGAAGAAGATCATACAGTCGCCTGGTTCCAGAAAAGGCTTCCTATAACTAGTAAAAAAACAACCAACCAAACCCTCCAATCTATCCTATAAGCAAAACCTTTTTTTTTTCTTTTTGCATGTAATTACAGTACAGCAGAGACATACAATTTACTGTTGAAAGAAATGTGTTCCTCTCCCTGTCTCCCTCTCTTGCCCTATCCTGCCCCCATTCAGTGGAGTTGCTGCTTCCAATCTGACAACATTAATTTGATTTGAAATGTCACTGACATAGTATAACATTGACCTTTCCCAACCAGTGTTCCCTAGTTAATATTCACTTCAAATGTGATGTACACTAGACTAAATGAAAGAACTGTCAGGCAGAATATTTGAAATCAAACTAATTATATTTAAATTATAGATTAACAATTAGCTGGGAGTCCTCAAACAATGTATATAGATAACCAAGTTATGCTCTGCTGTTAAAATGCATCTGAGATATTAAATACAGTCATCCATCTTTTGGCAATATTGCACAAGTTTCACACAGATAGTAGCGGCTAACATTGCTTTAGGTAGGTGCTTTGAAGGCAACTCTGTTTAAGATGAGGAGAGCAATACAGTCCTGCACCCCATGTCAGCACAGCGGCCACGTTTACAAACATCTCTGATGCCGGGGCACTGGCTCCTGTAACAGCATTCCATACTCCAAAGGGTGTCTGTCTCATAATCCCTGAGGCTGTGGCTGGTCAATAGCGATGATGATAGGAAACAAAGAACTGGGTTATGGATTGGCCCTGTACTTCAGCGGCTTTGTAGAATAGTTTTTAATTGCAGCGAAGCTCAGAAAAAGCACAGAGAATGGAAAACAAAACAATTCCCTTGTCTGGACAGTTATGTTCATGAGCCCTATGATCCTCCGGATAGAGCAACAATTCTTCAAAAGATCTCAAGGAAACTTCAGTTACAATATTCTAAATTTTTTCTCTATTTATCCAGAACCCATGCATTAATCTTATTCCTCTTTTACTGCGTCATACCCTTGCCTTTCTCACAATTGCCTTTTCATAACTTGAATACGATACCTCATTCTCTTTTCCTCCTGCTATTCCATATTTAACGTGTCTTCTGCTTTTTTATTCTCACTCCATAAGTACAGAAAATGAATTGCTTACATACATCAAACTTTCCTCTTCCAGAACTCTGGAAATAGTCTTTAGTCATTTCAGGAGCTTCTCTTTTCCACTGAGAAGAAAAACAATTTACTGAAAACCCTATCATTCCTGCATTCCATTTTGTCACACCCTGGATAAAGCAGGAATTTCCTTGTTCCACTGTTTCAGTGAGGGCTCTTAAACAAAAAGATTTGTATTGCTGAATGGACGTTTTTCATAGCTCTTCCTCTTGTTAATACAAGTAATAGCTTTGTTACTGTTTTGTCATTAGAGGAGTTGGTAGAAGATAATGGAAGATGTTTTTAGTCTGTTGTACGTAAAACTAGAGTTATTAGGCTGTAAAGTGACTGCTAAATCAATCTTGAAAATACAGCAGATTTCCATCTCCCTTTGACATGCAAGTTCCATTTGGGTTAATGATAGCTAGCGGCAAGACAGAGGAGGAGCCCCTTAATTCCATTTGCATGGCTTGGCTGTTGTCAGGAAGACAACACTACAGACACCCGTGTAAATGAGAGAACACCAGCAACACATGTTTTGTGATATAACACAAATTCACACATTTGTCTAAAGCTGAGTGAACACATACTGCATTATCTCTTGTTCAGTAAGGATAGTATGGTGGGTTTGCTAACTGATTCCTTATGCCGATTGCTTTAAGTCTAGCAAAGGGACATCATCACCTCCTCCTCCTTCTTTTCCTTCCTGCTTAAGAACGACTTCTGGGATCATCACTCCTTTCTCAGTTGACTGGGAGGCACCTTTAGTTGCACTATTCTTGTCTTTCTTTACCTTAGTGATCACTTCTGTGTAAGAGATTTCTTCAGTGAAGGGCTCTGCTGCTGCGAGCTCAGAGGCGATGTGCACACCAGCTTCCTGGATCCCCTCCTGACCTTCAGCTCCTGTTCGTTCTTTATTTTTTTTATGGATCTTGAACGCCTCCTTTGTTGGGGTAGCTTGTGAAATGGTTTTCTTGATCCTTATCCCAGATTGTTTCAGTCTCTCTCCTGACTGCCTGATCCTCTCTCTTCTCTCAGGGGTCACTATTCTAGTTCGAAGTCTGTTTACCTTCTTGCCAAAATTTTGTCTTGTCTTTTGGATATTTTCCCTTGAAAATGCCTTTTTGATATCATCTATTCGCCTCATGCCTGATTTCTTGAACTGGGTTGCTTTGCTTTCTTCGATATAATATTCTTCATCAGAAGACAGGTCATCGGGTGAGAAGAAATCATCCTCTAGAGTTTCACCTGCGGTCCTCTCTTTGATAACAGAGAGAGATGAAGGACACTCGGTTTCTTCCTGTGAATGAAAGCACAGAGTCATCTTCCAGTAAGTGTGTTTTACAAGGATGGTAACTCAAGCGTTTTGTTTCTTGGCTTGTAGTTAATTAATGCTAACTGAAACACAATATTGTAACAAAGTAATGTAGGCTTGTACCATCGTATGTGATCTATACAGAATACAAATGGCAGGAGAAACCTTTGCCAAGGTCTGTAAAGACATTATACCTGATTAAAGATTTCTTGTCAGTGTGGTTCTACCTGAAACTAATGAATGCCATGGTCCTATGTTTACTGGCCCCTAATGGTTTTTAGAGCAGATTTGTCCAGTTCATGGGTTTTTTTGAAGCTGATCTGCTCCTCAGAGATCGGACCTAGATCCAATTGGTTATTCCTTACCAAAAAAAGACATCTTGTAGACAAAATAGGCTCTTGTGCTTGTATCAGCTGTACACTCTTCCAAATGAGTGCCTCAATGATACCAGTAGCTTCAGCCTTTTGCTGTCACCAAGACAATTGCATTTTTTTGACTAATTGGAACTTAGCAAACATTTCTGTGGCTGCCCAAAAGGGTTTGAGCCCCAATATATTAACTTATATGTGCTGGCTCCACAAGGGGTCAAAGTCACCAAAGGAATGAGATGTTATTCGCTAAACCCAATTCCACACAATTCACCCAGCACCTGTGCACCATTGCCAAGATGAACTTGACTTGTTCCATTTGGAAAAATACGGATGACCCAGAGCAAGCGCCTCTGTCTCCTGTGGTGAGTTTGGTGACCTGTACGAGCATATGGTATTAGATATTTATATTATACATATGATAATACGTATTAGCTGCATGCTTGGAAGTGGTGACTATCCTAGATATCTTAGCACTAGGAATGTATGTAGCCCCTCCAAAGAAAGACTAGTAGAGGCTCAAAGCTCGAAGATACACAGAAATACACAGCTGTCCACAGTAAACAAATAATTTACCAAGAATCACTTAGTGGTTAAAGATGTGCAAAAAAAGGCAAAAGGCTTGCGGTAATGGAAGGATTTTTCTGAACAGAGAGAATCTCCTAAGAGAGCTGATCCCCCCTGATCTCAGGACTGCTGTCTGCATGGACATTACAAATTCGTGGCTCAGTGTCAGTGCGTCACTTCCTTCTACAAGTACTAAAGTATGCGGCGTAACTTGTAGGAGGTGTGTGAGATGGACAATGCCAGCCCCTTCCTCCCTACTAGCTATTTATGTGCACGTGCATGTGCTCTTCTCCCAAGAGCAGCAGCCCTTTAGGGTGCAGACAGGTACAACAGCTATATAAAAATTCTATAAGCTGTTTCCCATTAGTAGTAACTACTTCAGCTGATTTCTGAGGCATGACAGTTTCTGGGCTCTATCCTTAGTATTATTACCTTAATGCAGACAATAGGAGAGATATTAGAGGTCGTCAACCCATGAAGAATGGGTCAGTTTTACTGAATATTTTTCTGTGAACTGATTTCCAGCCAAAAAGACATCTGTCATTTTTCACAGTGAGTCATTAGTGGCAAGTAATGTTAAATGTTTTTTTACGGAGTACTAGCAATGTGTAAAATAAAATACTTTAAGCTATTTGGCAGATAAAGCCCACTTAAGGGTCTGTCATCATGCCTTGGCTTCATTAAAACTCCTCTAATAAAATAGTTGTTAATGCTTAGAAAAAATAGGGATGAGTTATGTTGCATTGATTACAGCAGAATGTTATTCAACTCATCTGTCAAAATCAGAAGGAACAAAACTACAATGCTTTGCTAATAATCATCTTCATTAACATGTGCAAATTAACATTAATTATATAAAGACCTCTATATATAAACATAATCCCTTCTTTTCTGAAAATGAACTAAAACACAGCTGGATAATAATTCCTCAAAGTTTGTAAATTATAGCCGACTCCTTCAGCTGAAATGGTAACAAAAATGTTTCCAGAATGACTGTTCTGAAATTTCAGTACATACAGAAAAGAACACAATATAATGAATAGGGTGTGCTGTTCATATGAAGATTACTTTTTAAGAGAGAAGGCAGAGAGATTATTTTCTCTGCAATACTCAGGCTGTCTTCCTTTGGAAGAACAAACTTTCTGTACTTTTCATCAATTGTTGCCAGATTTTTATTGTATTTAGCTTTATAGTCTACTATCTAAAGAAGAGAGCACTTTAACTTTCATACACGTTAGAATTAAGACATATGAACAATAATGTGTGAGATGAAGGCCTTGTAGACAAGACACAGAAACCAGAGCTGCAGGCCCTGAGAAACATTCCTCGTTCTGCTACAGACTCTGAGAACAATCTTTGCCAAATCTCAGATTTTCTCTTTTTCCTTGTTTTCTGCACACATCTTGCAGAATCACATGTAGAAAGGCTAATAATTAGTGTGAGTTTCTATCCTCTCTCCAGATTTCTGGATAGAAGATGTTATCAAAGCGGAAAGTATTAGTTTAACAGAAACTGGCTACCACGTTAGGGAGGTTTCATAATAAAAATGCAATGATTTAGGCTTAGTAAGAGAGCTTGCTCATCTGCTTCCTTTCTCTCTCCTGCCCCTCACCATTCCTTCTTTCAGTAAGTATCAGTGGGGTAGACAGAAGCTAGGAGCTCATCCTTCCTAAAGCAGGAACAATAAGTTTTAGCACCATGTGGGAGATTGATGGGGACAAAGCATATAGCTACCAGCTCATTTATAAAAATCACTAAAAGCAAAGATTAAACAGCCACTGATTTCAGTTGCACAGGACAAAGCCCTAAACTGGGTGACAGCTTTCTTCTTGCCTTGAAAGCAGATGGGACTGGAAACAGCAGGACTGGGCAGCCCGGACTTCTGAGGGGGTGAGAAAGAGTTGAGCAATTGGTGGAGCTACTTGAAAGCTTCTAGTTAAAATTCTACTTAAGGGTTTTGCTAGGAAGGACTCTTACCTGCCACTACCACCTCACAGGAGGTAAGGGAGGATCTTTAAGCTAAATTTGTAAGTGCTCAAATAAAATGATGACAGGGGATTCTCTCACAGTGCAAGACGATACCAAACATTCGGGTAGAATCACAGAATAGTTTGGGTTGGAAGGGACCTTTAAAGTTATTTTTAACTTGATTTCTTGAGGAAAGAGCAGTGCAGTCTTATGGTCTGTCGATTGGTTAATACAAAGGATGTGTACTCTGCCCTGCTTACTGGCAAAAACCGGACATGCACATGCCGGAACCAGAAACCAAGAAACAAATCTGTGGAAGATGATCATTCTGCTTCCCTTTCATCAGTCCTTCTAGATGGAGCATCTGGAGAGGGTGCACCCTGCAAAGGGTGCTCACACTGGTCATGGAATGCTCGTTGGCCATAATGTCCTGAAAAGTTAGTCTGCTACTCAACACATTGAAAATAGACCTGGACCTTTTAAAACAAAACAAATTTTTTCCTTCTCCTCCAAGAAGCAGATCAGGAAACCAGTCACGAAAGTGGCTGACTTGGAAGTCGTCTTCTTTTTGTACAAAAAGTGTAGCATATATGCTCACATTACACAGCTCCCACCTTCTCACCCTTACATGGTTTCTCCACTAACATGTAAACATTCGGGCATTTTCCACCAATTTGAGAACAGAGCTGAGCTCAGACAGGAGCCGGCTGCGTTGTGAGTCATTCTGTCTGTCCTCCCAGCTGACGTCTGTCCTGAGGAAACACGCCATGGCTCAGGTACCTTGCTTGCAGAACCGGACCCAACGTTTTTGGCAGGTGACAGGGGTGCTGAGAAGAGGGGGTGCACGTATATGAATGGGTATAGGAGGGGAGAGGGGAGAAAGGAGTCAGATTAGATGTTGCGTTGTTGAAACTGGAAATATTTTGGAAAAATGCACGTGTGTGGAAGTAAATGAGGTCTGGGAGGAGAAAGGCCTCAGGTTCTGTGGTAGCAGAGGAGGGACTGAAAGCGTTGGTCGCAATGATAAGGGGAAAGCCCGGAGACCATTGCAGTTCAGCTGGGCAGGGAGAGAAATACAGAGGCTACAAAACTGTAAGGTTAGTTAGATCTACTGCTTAAGAAACAACGTTAACAAACAAAATGTAAAGGTATAACATCCTAACAGAACGGTCGCACAATTCAGGAGTGGCTGGTGAGGCCTCCTGGCACTAAGCTTGCTAAGAAAGCATTTTAGACCTGAACTTTCATTTTCCCTAGTTTTTTAGTATTTAAGTTCTAAAGTAGCCAAAGAAGTTTGAGTTTTCAAGGGCCTGACCGAATACAAAGGAAACAGATGAGTAAACCTCAACTTTGAGGAAGGCGGCCAGCACGGCTTTGATTTGAATGGGTGGCTCTGGGGACAGTGAATATTGAAACCCAGATGTCTCTAACTGTCTCCCAAGAAAATCTGACTCTTCCATTGTCATTTCTCCCCCTGCTCCCATTTCAATTTAATTCATGATCAGAAAATTTTCAAAAAGGCACACAGGCCTTTCGCTCCACAAACTTTTCATCAGTTACCAGAATTCTGGCTGTGCTGCACCCATGCCTGAGGGTGCTGACCAGTTTGCAGGCACGCTGCCGGCGTCTCCTGGTCTCAGGGGAGGGATCGCAGCAGCAGCATTTTTCTCCATAGGATATAACAAGGTGCTGATGAAGGAAGGCTGGTGCACCTGCTCCTCAAACTACGCAAACAACCAGGTGCAGACTCCTTTTCACCTCACAGAAACCTTAAAACAATAAGTAAATAATCTTAAATGCGGCAATGTCCCTAATCAACATTATGAGACTCTCGAGTTGGCAATGCTCAGATAACCGAAAACCGCAGGGGACGAAGGCTGCCGACTGGATAACCGTGCCTGACCCGTCAGGCTCTTCTCAGCCTCTCCCCTCTGGGCAGGGGAAGAAGGGAAATGGCAGAGCAAATCGTTTTGATGTCTCAGGTATTTTGCCGCAGTTCTGTCCTGGGAAAGGTCAGGTTGGCTCTACCAGCACCTTTCTCCCCTGTTGCTGAGCAAATAAGCCAAGGGGGCTGCTGGCAGAGGAATGTCACACCCGCAGCCGGGTCAGTGAGGGTGTGCAAAGGGTAGCAGGTTATTTAAAAAAATTCCCTCACAAGCTCATTAGCTGAATCTCCACTCCTTCTCTTTGCAAGCACAGATGGGATCAATAATTAATAGCAGCAACAGTATTATTTTTATTAAGAAAAGGCGTGTTGCTAATTTAGAGTTCACTGGATTCGCTAGATGAAGCAGTGACATAGTGTCACTGTACAACAATACTTAGACTTTAAGTACATTAACGCTTTTAATGATTATTTCAGTAATAATTTCATTATAATGTCATTTAAAAATAAAAAATAATGGGCTATAAGGGCATTTTAATGGATGTGGTCAGTCCAAGATCTTTACTCTCCTTTTCCTTCCACGTTTTTTGCATGTTTTGTAAAAACAAACATGTATTTCGGGTTTGTATTTCAAAGCCTGCACTGGGCTTCTAGAGTTGGCAAGGAGAAAAAAAGATAATATATTGTCTTATGTGTAGATATATGCTAGAAACGCTATAAAACAGTTTTGCATTCTCTTTTCAAATAGCTTCGAATGTAATTCTAACAAGCTTTACTAAAAGCAACTGTTATCAGCTCCCAACTAGTATCTAATTTCAATTAAAACTTTAACAGAACAAAACTTTTTAAAATACAAAAAACAACAGCAGAGAAAAACAGAATGACAAAATAAATAATGAATTCATATATATATATTAAAAAATCATATAATTTGTGTGCATATATATACAAAATCAAGACTCAACATGCTCTTAAAGAAACTGATGACAGCGAAAGATGGGAGGAGAGGCAGATGAAACTGCATAACTTGGAGTCATTGTGTTGCACAGGGAAAAGGTCGCGGCAAATGATCCTTCAGCCCTGGGGTGTGTGACAGGGAAGGTGCAGGTGATGATTAACATAGGCACAGATGGGACTGGTCATCACCTGACAATTCTGAAGCAGAGCACGAAGTGGCAAAATGGTCAAAGGCCACCCAGTGCCTGGTTTGGTGCTGCTGCTGTGTCTATGACAACTGGTGATGCAAATGACTGGCAGCATATGGGCAGGAGAATGCATCGCCACGACATTTAAACAAATCCTGGAAATTTGCATATTAAATGAATGATTTGTTATTCAAACCGGCAGCCGAGGTAAATCACTAAAACATCTCCTTGAAATTGCTCTCTAAATCAACATGAAACCGCTGATGAATAACCAATTACAAATCATTCAGTCCTTTTACTCATATTCTAACAGTTAAGAGTGAAGCTTCATAAATCTCAAGCGATCCTCTCAGTTTTCCTGCAAATATGCCATTTCAAAATCTCTGCCATTGGGCCAAAAAGTTGCTCAGATGAGAGAGAAATAAGATTATTTTAAAGGGGCACCTAAGGGATTTTATCAAGTAAAGTAGATCGAGAATAAACACTTCAGCACGCAAGACTTTATGGCCAAGTGCCGTTGCTTGTATTTTTAAATAATAAAAAAGCAGCCTGGCCAGAACAGTCAGGCCCCCCTCATTTCTCTTTTGTGAATCTTAATACACATCCCTCTTCTTTAAATTCTGACAGCAACTCATTAATTTAACCAGGAGTGTACAATGACTATAAAGAAACCTAGCTCATTTGCTCATTATCTGACTGCAGCGAGCTACAGACAAGGAGCAAGCGGCACGCAGTTATACCACATCACTCAGAGAAGCCCTTGGCTCCAACCCACCGCGTGCTGCACAGAAAGGACTACTGCGGCTCCAGGGGAAAATTAAAGCTTCACACTTACTTCGCTTTGCTACTGTTCTACGGAGCTAGCCTAGGGAATAGCTCTGCAGGTCAGTCTGCAGGTTTGCAAATGGGTGATGCTTCTCACTTCCAATTTACCTGTAGGTACCAACCCTTTGTCACTGGAGGAGAAAGAGAGATCACAAGATGTGATAAGGCTAAAAAATATGCTTGGAAATATTTTGATTCATGCATTCCTCACAAGGTGACTGCTCTTGCAAGGTAGCTAGAGCAGGGAAATGCTCTCAAGTACAAGTGAAACCCAGCCAGTCACCAGGAGTTGCTGAACTCCTCTACCCAAGCAACCATGTCTCCATATGAACTCACTTCTGGACACCCTTTCAACTCAGTGGAGTTGAATAACAGGTACTTATAAAGTAGAAACTATCCAGAAGTAGGTGTCTACCAGAGGCCAGGTGAATCAGGCTCCATACATTTCTCTCTGCTCGCTTGAAGGGAGTCTACAGGCCAAACGTACAAACATCTGCATTACTGATGTCTAACGCCTGGCAAGATGAATCCTGTCCCAAATTCTAAACTTGCTGGCGATGACTTCACATATTCCTCTCGTCTGTGCCTGTGCTGTTCTGATGAGCTTTATTCCCGTGCTAAAGGAATAATTGCAAGATTCAGCTGTCTTCAGCCGTGCTGCGAATATGAAGCCCAACTGCATGTCCCCAGAGCCAAGTCCATTCCCGAATCTGGGCCTCAGGCATGAAGTGTATGGCTGCAGACACGTGTATAGCCACAGCTCCTGTCGATAAGTCACTCCAGGCAGCCTCTAGGGCCGTGGGGGAGAGGCACGACGCAGGAGGCTCATGATGTAGCTACACTCTTGCACTGGCGTGCTAGACAATGACAGCAAAGCCCTGAACAACTGCATCCAGTGCAAATGTAAATTATCAACTTAATAGGTGGAGTAAAATCGACGGCAGACCTGAGACGATGACTGCCTGTCCTTTGTGAGGATCACCGCAAAGCAACAGGGCTGGGGACTCCAGTCACACCAGATCAAATGGTGTGGCGTCAAGTTTATCATCTACTGGTGTAGCATCAAGTTTATCATCTGCTATGAACACAGCCCTGTGAAATATGCAACCTATTTCACTTTGGGAACACAGGAATGGCCCAACAGCTGCTTTTAAAAAATCTTTTATTATTTCCCTTTCAAACACGTCCCTAGAAACACCATTTTTCTTTAGCTGGTTGAAAGTGCTTGATTTTTTCCTAAAAATCACGGGTAATTTATGATCATCTTGGCTGCCTGCAGTGCTTCGGCAGCGGCCCTGCCGCGCCGCCAGCAGCTGGCCACACAGCACGGGGCCAGCTCAGCGCTTTGAACCGGAGGGCCGGGCTTGACACTGCAAACAGAGAGCTCTTCCTACACTCTCCGACACAGCCATTGGGTTCTTTTTGTTCTATGTAATCTCAGTGAAGGCAATTACCTGTCCCAGCTGTAAAAATATTTGTAAGGTTTATGCCACAAGCCTCCAACAAAGGCCCTGTGCCGTTGGGCTGCCGAGGCCTCTGTGTCTGAGGCCAGTGCTCTGCTGTCACAGCTAGTCAACCTACACCATCTTTTTTCCCATTAAGTTTTCAGAATCCACCTTAATAGCAATTTAGGTTTTCTTCTCCGCCCATGGGTTCCAGCAGAAGGCTTTGTCCAGACCTTCATGCTTCCAGGACTAAGAATCCATTTCTGGTTTCTGACCCGAGATGACTCATGGACAGTTACACCCATTTCAATGTTTTGCTGATGGTCTTTACTGGACTCATCTGTGCCCCAACGTGTATGTATAAATGACAGCCACAACCTCTCTTAGCCTGTTTTCTTGCTGGATTATCCCAAGCTAGAAGTTGCTGGTCTCCTCTCACGTACCAGGGCTTCCCATTGCTCTGATCAGCCCAGTAGTTGTTTTCCAAACCTCTTCAGTTAGAACACAACTTACTTCAACAGGGGTGATTGGGGCTGCACGGGGTGGTCCAGGTGGGCTCTGAAGTGTTTTGGACAAGGGCACTGGGCATCTCTTGATCACATCTGGAAATATCTTGTCTGAGGCCTTTCATGGCCACATTTCACTTTTTTAAGAGCCACAACATCAAGTGGGCTCTCAGTCACCTCGTGAGCAATTAATACACCATTTTCCATCCTTTCCAAACCGTGGGGCCTCAGAAGACAAACTAACAACAAGGGCTTCTGCTAAATACAGGAGTTGACACTGTGTACACTTAGATCAGCATTACTCCAGGTCTAAAGATAATTTAGTTTCTTGTCTGATTTTCTTTCTCTGAACTGACAGCTCCTCATTTTGAGGATATTTCATTAGTATCCACACCTTTTTTGTGCCAAGATCTTTTATAAAAATATTGCACAGTTGGCAAAAACAGTCTTAGAAGCAAACCCTTTTACAAACCCATCACAAGCCTCACTTCCCATTTCAACAGAAATCCACTGTCATCTGTTGTTTTTCCAGATTATCTATTATGAGGTAAGATAACAGGTACATAAATATGAGAAAGGATAAGACCTCTCATGTTTCTGCAAAACAGAAAAATGATCAAATAGGAGTTACCTAGCACAATCTGCCCTTGGTGAGCTATTTAGCTCCATGGTACTAATGATTCTGTTCTGCAGAGCCCCTTGTGAGCCTGCCATTCTTATGCCCAAATGGTATCAGATTAATGGCAATGGTTCAGATAATTTCCTTTGTCTTCTTTTAAATAGAACTGTTACATTTGTTGTCTTTCATGTCGCGGTTACTCTCAGGTTTTTCTGTGAATAGCTGTAATTAAAACTCTGTGCTGATGGACGGTGAGTTTATGCGCCAGGTCCTTCACAGTCCATGTTTGCAACCTCGCCTCTGGAGCTCGGGACACCCTGACTTTTACTGCCACTTCAGATGGAAGCGCTTCCACTGCAGATTTTCAGATTGTTGACCCCATCTTTTCCAAGAAAAGCCACTTATGTTTTAGTTTATTTACGCATAATATGAGGGGCATACAGAAGGCTGCTTCTGCTAGCCTCTTGTGTGTGCAGTGGAGCGATCGCAGGGCAAACAAATCGGTTGTAACGTGGCTGTGTAGGCCAGTCAAGCCGTAACCTGACTTCTTTTCTGACATGTCCACTGTGACTGTCCACTAATTTTAAACGTCAGACAGCAGAGGGTGAAACAAATGCATGTGTCCCTTCATAGGAGGTTGTTAGTCATTTATGGTGCTTATATAAAGTAGTAATAGAAAAGAGCTCAGTAACACAAGCTCTAACATGGCATTTCTGTAACATGGCATTTCTGGTGCCTGTATGCTGACACGCAGAGGGGCTTGCAGAACATGCCGAAAACCAAATGAAACAAGTTCTTTCAGGGTTTAAAAAAAAAAAAAAATCCACTTTAATTTCTGAATAATTTAGCCATGAGTTAAGTTGTTAGATGCTCTTTGGCTGCAGAGAAATGATAGCTCTCACAGCTGGTTATTCAGACTAACCTGAACAGAAGTGAAGAGTGACCTGCACAACCTATAATGTACTTTGCATTCCCTACTATACCCTTAGGGCACATCGCACTCCAGGGTCAAAGACCTCACTAGAAACTCTGAAGTAACCTGGCATTTTTAATCATGCAGTCAGCCTGGGGAGGAGAGCTGCCTGCTACCAAATCTCTCCCTCAACCACATGGCCTTTTAAAAACGAATGCTCTCAATTTCCCTAATCATTATGCTCATGGATGATCACTTTGTCTCTTTTTAGTGCGAGGATATTGCCAACTCTTTTCATCATGGCTGAGGTCTCTCGGGACAATCTCCTCCAGCCAGTGATCCTTTTCAACCTGCCTACTCCTTGATAAGATGAAAGATATCCACTTGAAAGAAAATCTTTAGGACTTAATTGGTGGTCCCCTTTTCCTCATATGCCGATGTGCTGGCAATAGTTACAACTAAAACCCATGTGCACTCACCCACGTAGGCATTCAACACCGGCTACATGCAGGTCATTGGCTCCATCACAGTGTCCCAAATGGTTCATCAGAAAAAAATCTCACTACAGATGATCTGTCACTCACAATCACCAAGTAAACAACTTGGTTATACCCATTTGTAAAATATAGTGAAGGGAGTACGCTGATTCTGTAGCTATTAACAGACTCCCACTCATCGTAGCCAAGCTTCAGTCATTCAGGTCTTGGCACTCCAGCAGTATGCCTACACTGGTGTAAATCAACAGTGTCAAAATCACTGCCCCTGTGTGAAAGAGCCTTTCACAAGTGTACCTGCGCCTTAGATCTTCATCACACTCTTGGCTACCTGGCATGTTCCATTTTTTGTGAAGCAATGCAGTAGTTATCCTCCAGAAAAGTGTTAAATGTCGGATCCTAAAGGGATCAGCATATCTGCTCCTCCCCTGGGCAAGAGGGAAAGGGCTCTGCCTTACAAAAGACTGGCAGTTCTCAGCCTCTGTAAGAAGAGGAAGCTAGAAAGACAGCAGTTAAAAATGCTGGTTCCCTTCCTGAAAAGTACTGTCTAAGAATTAAACATATGGAGCAGCATGCAGGTCGTTCTTGTCTGGCAAAATGAGTTCTGGCAAAAGAAGAGAGTTCAGAAATGCCTACTGAAGGTGATCCTTAAAGAAAGTATGCATCGTGAGAGATACCTTTTGTATGAAATATCTGAAGCTGTTCTTTATAGTGGTGTGTAAATCCATTTTCACCATATTTTACTACATTTTTACACAAGCAACGACTCCTTTGCTAGGAGAAAAATATACATTATGTAATTAATACTGGTTTAAGTACAAATATTTTCAAAGCATTGTTTCTGCTGCAATCATTATGGTAAAGGCCCATCAATGAAATGGCATTATGCCATTAACCAGGGGAGTCAGAGATATTTATTTCCTTTAGCTGGGAAATTATTTGCAAGGAAAAAGCAAAAGTGCCTGTTTTCTATTCCATCATGATAGTGCAGCTTGCAATAATTGTAATAATAGGCCAAATTGGGCCTCTGCTTTCTCCTGAACATCCATAGTAAGTCATTCAGTCAGAAAATCTGGGAGGCACAATTTGGCTGCATATGGTACTAACATAACATTAGAGAGGTACACATTACCTACCTTCAGCTTTTACTCTTTTTTCTTTTTTTTTTTTAGCTATTTTTTCCTGGTAGTAGAAAACAAAGTAGTTAGGAAAGCCAGATTACGCAGAAGGATTTGTCAGCTGTATACAGTGGTGAATATACTCAGTGAAACAGCTCCATTCATCGGAAGTGATGTTATTTATGTACAAACAGATGCAAGACCAGGGTGTAAGGCTGGGTGATGGGGGCGCATTGTGTTACTCACGAGGGCTGGTATTTTCAAGAGCGACCAATGATGAATACGACTCATTTGCAAGAAGCTTTGGGGACTCGCTGGTATGAAGGACCAACTTATGCTTCTGGCAAAAGAATAAACACTCTTACTTTCTATTGACTTGGGGAACTGGGAAGTTTCAGCAAATGCAGGATCAGGCCATTAAACCAACTGGGTTTCACAGCACTCGCTAGCAACTGACAGACCCCATGAACTGCCTGCGCTGGCTATTTATATGCATGTAAGCGAGACCATGCCATTTCATGAAACTTCTCTTCCAACACAGTTATTTATAAGAACAATGAACATACTAGAATGAGGTCAATGAAAGAAAATGTATGATTTGCTTGCCCAATATAAATGGAAGACCAGTGCTGTGTTAATCCACTTCTGAAGTAGAGCACGCAAGGGACTATTTGCTGTCACGAAGGGTTTGTAGGTCTGAGCTTTAGTTTGTGCATGTACTACTTAGACTGAGATAACGAAAAAAAGCCCAAATTTGTCAGCACTATGAAGGCTTGGGTACTCCTGCAAGTTAAATAAACCGTATGTTTTGAAATTAGTGTTAGAAGAAAGTCTGTGTTCCACAGAGCCTGCAAACACTTTTGCTGTTTGGGCTTCTACCTAATATGGTGAAAAAAATACCAGGGATGAATGTCAGGCATGGTTTGTATGACAAGATTTACACTGCCAGCCTCATATTACCTTTCAGACAGGCAACAAATAGTCCTAGCTGATCTGCAGTTAATCTTACATGACTGGCTCAGAAACCTACCAACACTAATAATAGACCGTGTGTGCTGCCGCCAGTAGGTTCATGCTGAAAGGGACTGCGGAGCACAACTCAATGTTAAGGGAAGCATAAAATAACTCTCACGTTGGACAGACTGCATCTTTTGGTTCATTAACTGACGCCTACCAGCAGCCACCAAGGAGGTGTCACGATAGTGCTACAAGAAATTAGGTTTGCGGTTACCTGATAGATTACGACCCGGAATTTGTTTTTCCGCAGCATCTCCTCTTGTTTTGCTTCCACCTTCCGCACGCTGGCGCTCTGCCTCTCCACGCGTGCCCGCACCTCCTTCACAGCGGAGCTGACTTTGCGGGTTTTCTCCAGTAACTTGTTCACTGTGTAGCCTGTATTGCCGTGAGCCTGGGCAAGCTTTAAAATGTCAATCTGTATGGTCTTGATGGCGTTTTCCATATCCCTGTGCCTCTCCTCTATTCTTTTCTGGCTCGCCTGCACGCTGTCCACAATGTTGGCCACTTTGTCCAGGACTGTCACAATCGTGTAAGCTGCATCTTGTTCTTCTTCCTCCTCGGTGACGCTGGAGAGACGATTTTGGTGGGTTTTGTCAGTCTCTGGGGTGATTTCACGGCGATCCATCTTTCCTGCCTTCGGTCGGGTCGGCGGGAGGCGAAGTTTCGGTGATCCTGCCAGAACGATTCTGGCGCTGCTGCAAGGAGCCAGGGCGACAGCTGGCTCCGGCGATGCTCAAAGTAGGGCGTGAAACGCCGCTCCTGGAGCTTGGTCAAATACTTCTGACTACAGAGTATCCACACATGATTGTTTGGATACTTTCAGCAACATGAAACCCCTAAAATTAGGAAGCAATGTCTGGAAAGGAACATACGTTTAAAGGGTCACGCTTCTGCACTGATGAAGTTATTAGTGTTAATCCAGGAAAGTTAAGTAACTTACTAATTAAGCAGGAAAGCAAACTTGCATATTTTTAATGATCTACTTTTGGTTTTGTGTTACTGGAGTGCTTTCCTCCGAGGGAATTCAAAGAGCGGTCAGGAAAATGAACACAGTTGTTTTTTCCAGCAAAACAACTTCAGGTCTTCAGCTTGTTGCAATTACCACATGGGGTAACAAATAAACACACTAAACCAGAGGCAATATAGTGAAAACGTTGTATTGTGACATGCTTTTCCAGTTCAAAATGTTGAAAGCATTTTTTTTTATTGAACAAATTATTAAATCCTACATGCAAAATTTTGAAAGCCTAAACTACATGTTAAAACAGCTGAACACATCCTATTCACACTTTATCTTGGGATCTTTCAAACGACAACTAACAGTCTATTAATATAACTATGACCAGCAGACTAATTTGGATGGACTTCTTTAGCTCTTGAAAATACTCTATACAAGAGCACTAGTAGTTCATTCACTTTTATTATTTTTTTTTCATTTTAATCACAAACACTATATAATCCGTATTGTAGGTGTTAAAACATGTATTTTCTTTAAAAAAGTTTAAGAAGTATTAAAACAGCTTTAACAGTGATAAAGTAGGCTTTATTCCAATTATTTGTGTTCAACTATTCAACACCAATTTTTACAATACCTAAATCTACTAAGACCTACTTCTTTTGGACCTGTGCCATCTGCTTTAGCAGGTAACTTCCCGAATTATGAAATTTATAGTTTTCCTCTTTAAAAATAAATTGTTGGAATTATTTATGAAGATGGCAGTGCTTAGACCCAGCCCACACATTTTATAAATATGTTACAACTACACACAGCACACAGCTTCACAGTTCATGCGATAGGCAGTGTCTAAAAAATCAGTTACTAACTTCCAAAACCATTTAAATATCTACGGTATTTAAACACAGTGTTTTCTAGTTTCTCATAAGAAAAGTAAGCTGTAAACATTTTTACCTTTAGTTCATGCCTTGTTTGCTAGGTAATGTGGACTTTTTTGTTGGTTTGTGTTTTTTTTTTTTTAAATCTACAACCATTGGTGGAATAAATCTGTGTTCCCAAAAATATTACATTCCATGAATAAAGCACAAGTCTATTATATAACCATGTGATACAGATACAGAAAATGAACTACTGTATTCAAAAACATAAAAGTAAAGTTACTAAAACAGTCCATAGCTGTTAGAGCTGATGCTTTCAGAATACAGACCAACATTGTTACACTAAAAATGTTCAAAAATAAGGCCTCTGAAATAAATATTTCCATTCTTTAAAAAAAGATATAATAAAAATGTACATCACATGGTCAATGTAGGTATAAAAATCACTAAGTTAAACCATTCTGGATGATGTATCTGAAGTAAAATGGCCTAGGTTTTGCTTCTGCCGACGTCCTCTATTGTTTTTGGGGCATTTTCTGTTAAAAGAAGAAAGCAAGAGACAAAAAGGAGGGTTGCTTTTATATATGCCACATAAAATTAATCCTAGCAATAACACATCAACTTTATTTTCTGTACTTAACAATAGCAAGGAGACTATGAGCTGAGCTCTCTGGGGCCACGCTCCTGCTGTTTGGTACCAGACTGTCACCTGGGGATGTCTGTGGGATCCCAGATCACTCAGAAGGGAGTTCTGCTTGAATGCGAGACTGAAACCAGCAAGGTGCCATGTCCTTCAGCCTTGAGTCAGCAAAGCACATACCATGGTGAATAATTTCATTGGCTTTACTTTATACATATTTCATACTCAAAATCCAGTGGATGGTAAGACTGGATCAGCCTTTTGAAGTGCTGGACCTGCAGGTGCCCTGCTGCTCACAGGAGCCCCTGAGGCAGAGCCCACCCAGGACTCCCTGTGGGGTGACTTGAGCAATCCCTTTCTTGGGGATGGGTGCACAACTAAGAAAGGATTCACAAACCCCAGCAGTTCTGAACAGGATGAGACTTACTGAGTCTGTCAGACAGCGGGCAATGCACGATGGAGCAGTCCTGCTGGGACACAGCAAGACAAGACTGTCCCCAAGAGACTGTGAGCTGGGGAACGGCTGTAGGGCAGCTGAAAGAGGAGGGCTGCTGAACCACAGCCTTCCACGCCACTGCTTTGGCCAACAGGGTGTTCGGTGAAAAGAGATGACATCAACTGCATGAGCCAAATGGCTGTCTTTTACGTGTGCAGGAGGTGTTAGATGTATGTTAGATACCTGCTACGTTGAACCTTACAAAACAAATAGGGAAGAACACCTATATTGTTCATTCTTAGGGGTGACACTCTACATCACTGGGCTTGGGAAGCCATGCACTAATGCGGTAGCAGGAAGTTTTACGGTCTGATGTAAGTGGAGCTGAAAAAGTGAAGAAAGTGAAGGACAACTTGAGGAGGAAAAGGCAAAGTGTAGCATGGACACCCAAGTGCAGGACTTAAATGCTTCATGCACCTAGAAGGTAACTAAGTTATCCTTAATCTAGCCCAGAGACCTCAGTCCTCATCCAGTTAAAGTCCTTGATGAGCAAACTGAATCCCTTGTCATCAAAAAGAATCCATGGTTCTCATCTCAGTTTTCATACAAGGCAAGAGTCTGAGACAACCCATAAACCTGAGCTCTGTGCTTGTGCATCTCTACATTTCATGAAATAGGGTCCTGTGGAGAGTGCCTAATAACGGGACTAGCTGCACATTAATTTTCAGAAAGCATATCTGGTGTGAGGGATACTTATCTCTCTGTGTAAGACCATTTACAGTGGTACCACAGGGAACAGCATCTTGTCAACCTCTCTGGTTTCACTGGGTGGGAGCAGGGGATCATAGCTTCTGTAAGATATCAGCCATGCTTGAATAACTCCAGTGAAGGTCTAACACAGTAGCTGACATTTTGAATGTGTTTCAATGCTAATCTGTTCTGCCGTGCATTTGGTCTGGGGATTTGGAGAGGTTACTGGTGGTTTCTGAATTTAAACGAATGTGTGTTTTGTGGGGGGAAAAAAGGTGGCAATAGGACGTTACATAATCCTTCCGCTTCAGTCATTAGCTATTTTTTATGTGGGTGTTTTAGGATATATGTTAAAGCACATAAAATTTGAGGAATCAAATATTTAAATACAGAAAAAGTATATCCATACTATGTGTAGTTTTTCTCTGTTTTTCTGTTTACCTACCTTGTTATGCACATGACAATTGCAACTATAATGGCAATCTGTACAGCTCCAATTATTGCTGCAATAAGGACATGCGTAAGCTTTTGTCTACTTGGGACAACATAAAGAATACTAAAGTCTGTCTTTTCACAGTGCTGTCCAGTATATCCTGATTCACACCTGAAAAAGAAAAGGAATATTTAATGGAATCTGTAATTTGACAACATCCCAGTCATTTTGCAGATGAAATAAGGAGCCCAAGGTGATTCCAGCGGCAAGAGAAGGGACAGAGCAGGTATGTTCTGCTTTCCTGGGTAAGGTTACTAGTGGCCCTTTCTGAAAACGCACCAGCGTGGTGAAGGCCCTGATTTGGCAAAAGAACTATGTAGGGTTGTTATTAAATGGGGGCAATATTTAGGAAGAATAAAGCAACTAGGTGAAACAAGGCTAAATGAAACACGAAGAAGCATGCACATGAAACACAAAGTGAGCATGCTCACTCAGCCGCAACGTCAATATGGGACAGGAGTGACAAAGAGGAAGAAAAACCTTGAATAACAGGGGGAAAGGAAGATCCCTTTTCATGCCGCAGTCTACAGAAGTAGAACCCTGCAAAACCTATTGGACAAGACCAGCATCATGAGCGCCTCTTGCCTTGTCACCAAACCAAAATTTGACAGAGGTCAAGTTAGAAAACCCAATGGTCCACAACTGTTCAAGTGAGAGTTCATGGAAGAAACCATGAAAATGGCCAAGGGTGGGGGCAAAATGGCTGGAGACAGATGAGAAGTGGCTGCTTTAAATGGTACCTTGCCTGATCAAAGCAGCAGTTAGCTCAATGAGAAACTCAGCAGAGGCTGCTCCTGATCAGCAACACATGTTCAGGGAATGCGAGATGTTGCCAGGTGAAGGTGGCAGTGGAAACATGCTCTGGAGGAATTCATGTCGCAAGGCAAGAGAGGCAGAGGCACAACAAGGAAAGGCAAGAGCCACCCAAGGCACTGAGCTGAAGTCTGCAGAATCAAAGCCCACCACTTACATCCCTGAGCAAGTTCCTTGTACAGCTATTGCTTAAAACTGACCGAGGCAAATGCATAATTAAGGGCAACTGAATCATACAATTGGCCTCCAGCTCTGTAATAGAAAGCTGGAGAAAAAACACTCACATGCAGGCAGAGAAACTGTCCTTTTGTAAACTGGATCAGATAAGCCCGAATGCAACACAGAATCGGTCTCATCCATCCAAAAGCTTTGTGCTAGGGTAGGAATTAATTCTGTTTGGAGGAACAAAATAATTACTCCACAGACCTTCCTACAACTGCTAATGCCACTCCTAATCCCCCTTTGTATGCAGGGATAACAGTCGGGGTTTACATGTTCATAATCTTGTGATTCTACTTTCTCCAACCATGAGCTGCTGTGTAAGGAGTTTTGGTTCAGGCATGAAACAAGTTTCAGTAAGAGCAGAGTTATTAAAGAAAAGCCCCCATGTGCTGTAAGTAAGCTTGGCAATGGCTAGGAAGGGAATCAAAAGAAACATGTATTAGTGTACAAGAAGGAAGAGGATGGGGAACAGGTTTGTAATCTTGGAAAAAGAAACAGTAAGGAAGAGGACTCCTTGCTAGTGGAGAGGACTGAATTCTCACTGTTAGTCTGCTTTTGTTTCCATTAAAGAAGGTAACAGTCAAAGTGTGATCAATGTGAGAATTGCTTTAAAGCTTATGAGGCAAAACAAAGCAGAGGAGACACAAGTAATTCAAAGATGTTTCCTCAAAAACATTGAAGCAACAGGAAATTATTTCTGAGAAACATTGAATGGAGATTCAGGACTATTGAATTCCCGCAAAGAAGAAGTGTTTGCGTTAAGAACTATATTGGTGGTGGGATGAAGTACTAGGAACTAGTTTAAGCTACCTCAAACTAGTAGAACAGATTTTAAAGCATTCTGTTGCATTAATACAGCGCAAGGTAATATAGCATTAATATAATTGCAAGATAAATAGAGGTAAGCATGGATTTATCAAAATATGCTGATCAGTCAATTAATCGAGCTAGCATAAAAAAGTTTAGATTTCTTTGCCAACAGTTGAACTCTGTGATGCAGCCTGCCATAAAGACAGGGTGGAACTGCAGTGCGCAAGGGGGACAGCAGGAGATAGACCAGATCCCAGCTGTGCAAAGGCTGCTCAGCTGAATATTATGCAATTGACTCCTACAAAACTTTCCTCTTGCCTGCATGCTGGCAGTCCTGGAGGGCTGCTGTACAATGAGCAAGGAGACTCATTGCCTTCAGTGAAAGCGAAAGTCAGAATTTGCTCTGCGCAGGTATTTTCTGCAGTTTTGTAGCTCATCTGATACCTCACACATATCACTACCAGGAAATGAAGACCAAATTAAATAGTGTATATGCTAGATGTGTATAAGAATGCAAACCATTTGAAAATAACAATCTACCCCTAACATTCATCATTATGTTTTCCTTGCCAGAGAGAGAGAGAATTTTTTTCTTTTGCAGAAGGATACGATTACTACGGCAGAATACTGTCTGGTATAAATAATTCGTTTCCTTAACTGCTCCAGTAGGAAATACGCATAAAGTATGAGACCATCAGTATTTAAATAGCCAAGAAAAATCCAAAGGAGATTTGATACTTAGGGTTAAGAACTGACAGTCAGAAATTCTTGACTGGAACCACATCAGGTTTGTTGTGTTAGGTCCAGTGCTGAGACACTGTTCAGGCTGTTTAAATAAATAATTGAAGGTAGTAATAGTAAATGTAATAACAAAATAGAATTTAAAGGGACAGTACATTAATTAAATTAATCAAAACATTGCCTATCAGTAATTATTAGAGTAATAATAAATATTTAAATGATTGAATAGCAACTGAATTATAAATGAATAAATGACTATATGATTAGCACCATCCAGAAAAAAATTCTGAGAAATAAAAATATCAGTTCATTCAGCTGGGAATACTTTCCTTGAAATACCTCTGAGTATTTCGAGGACAAATCCATCAGAAATTGTCTTAAACACAGCTCTAGATCAAAAGAATACTGTAATCAAATAGTGCTGCCTAATGCCCATCAAGATGCCATTGGGGATGCACCCAGTTTCCCAAGAGAAGCAAAACCATGTTGTGCTCTCTTGGTTCTGGTCAAAGAAAAGAGAAAAACAACTAAGTCCTATTGGAAAGGTGAAAATAAACAAGAATGGTCTCGGATGGGAAAAGGAATAATGTAAGCTTTCAAAGGCTTAAGCTGACAGCCATATTGGCTTTGCCTTTTGGGCTTCCTGCTCCCTGGTCAGTTTGGAAACCCTTAGATTTTGGCAATGGAAAAACCCCTAAATATCCTCAATTGATAATGATCAAGGGAGAAAATGTGATAGTATTTCATGGATTTACAGCTGAAGTTTCCAAAGCAAAGGAAAGCAAAGAGTTATAGCATCTTCAGCTACATTAATCTGAAAGTACATGCCTGCAAGATAAAAGTTCAAGAGTGAAACCTCCTAATAAGTAGGACACTCCATGTTATTATGAAGTGGCCTTTTTCTATAAAGAACTTTTATAATTAATTTTATTTTAAAAAGAAAAAAAAGAGGCAGTATTTAGTTGGTGAAATGTAAAGAAAAAGTTATCTGTGAGCTAAGGGGACAAAAAAAAAGAAGAAAAAATTATGTGGGAGCTAAGGAAATAAGACAGAACATTCGTATTTCCTGGGAAACACCAAGTGGCTTAACACTGAGTGTACACAGCTGCTAGATTATACCATAGACAAAAAATGTGGGCTAAAGAATATTGTGCAATTTTATACTCTCCAGATGAAGCCTATTATGGTGAAAAAGGGCAATAAATGTTAAAAATAAGATATTGACACCCTAGAGAGTTTATGATGAGAGCAATCTAATGTATAGATAGCATAGGCTGAGGGGTCAATGGGGAAAGAGCAGTATACAGAGAACCCATGCAAGGTAAAGGCTTTTTTTTTTGGTGGGTTTTTTATTTTTCCTCTTGATAGGATTTAGCACCTGAAAATAAGGAGACAACACTGAGGCCACAGTCCTCAGAGGGACTCAGCTTCTGAACTACCTGAGCGACCGAGACTCTCCTCTGAGCACCATTTCCTGCACGACTGGAGCAGCTGGGTGCTGCTCACAGCACAGAATCACAGAATCACACAGAATCACAGAATCACTAAGGTTGGAAAGGACCTTCAAGATCATCAAGTCCAACCATTAATCCAGCACCACCGTGTCCCCTAAACCATGACCTGAAGCACCACATCCACATGTTTTTTGAATACTTCCAGAGATGGTGACTCCACCACCTCCCTGGGCAGCCTGTTCCAATGCTTGACCACCCTCTCGGTGGAGAAATTTTTCCTAATATCCAATCTAAACCTCCCCTGGTGCAACTTGAGGCCATTTCCTCTCATCCTATCGCTGGTTACTTGGGAGAAGAGACCAACACGCTCGTCGCCACAACCCCCTTTCAGGTAGTTGTAGAGAGCGATGAGGTCTCCCCTCAGCCTCCTCTTCTCCAGGCTGAACAACCCCAGTTCCCTCAGCCGCCCCCCAGAAGACTTGTGCTCCAGCCCCCTCACCAGCTTCGTTGCCCTTCTTTGGACATGCTCCAGCACCTCAGCATCCTTCTTGTAGTGAGGGGCCCAAAACTGAACAAGGATTCAAGGTGCGGCCTCACCAGTGCCGAGTACAGGGGCACGATCACTTCCCTACTCCTGCTGGCCACACTGTTTCTGATACAGGCCAGGACGCTGTTGGCCTTCTTGGCCACCTGTGCACACTGCCGGCTCATGTTCAGCTGGCTGTCAACCAGCACCCCCAGGTCCCTTTCCGCCAGGCAGCTCTCTCTCTCTTCCCCAAGCAATGGGGAAGTCCATATCTCCAAGGGATATGGCTCCTGTGCCACTCCTTAGATAACTGCAAACTAATACGTGCTGTAATTATGTCTAGAGAGCATTTTGATTAAGCATTACAGCAATTTTAAGCACATTTTGGAGGCATGCAGGACTTACCGGCAGGAAGCCTTCTGAGTGGAATAAATGAATTCACATTTGCCGTGTATACAGTAGCCGTTGAAGCTTTCTGAACAAGGTATGTGGTTTCCAATGTAAATGTCTTCTCTTTGATCACTGGCGTCTTGAAAAGAAATAGACATAAACAATTATAAATAGCTGTATGATATTCATTAAAAAATCTCAACCAAGAATAGCATATCTTTAAAAACTTGTAGTGAATAAAGGAATACATGATAAAGCAAAGGCTTAAGGGTGAAGTTTCAGAGGCACCTACAGAGATTTGCTAGAATGTACTGCACTGAAAAATTATCCTCAGTGACACCTAAATATGCTTCTTATGTCAGGTTTCTTGAAAGGAGAAAAGTGTTCACGACAGAAACAAGCCAATGCAGGAAGAACAGCAGAGGATTTGTCAGTGGGGCAAAGAGCTAACAGATAGATAGAGCGAGCTCTCTCCTATGTCTAAACAGAGGGAAAAAACCCTCAAGGGTTAGAAAGAAGATAAACCACATTTTATGACTACCGGGTAGAAAACAACTTGATAAAGCCCAAGTCTGACTGGTACCACCTGTTGTTATAGCTGACATCAAACACACTAAAATATGTCTTCCTCAGAGAAATGCTTTTACCGAGAGGGAATTTCAAAATATTGAAATGAACTGAAAATACCCATTCCTTTGGGAAGTGTACTGGGTCTGGCTGGGATGGAATTAATTTTCTTCAGAGCTGCCCATATGGTGCTCTGTTTTGGATTTCTGGCTGAAACAGTGCTGATAACACACCAGTGTTTTGGCTATTGCTGAAGGGTGCTTGCACAGCGTCAAGGCTTTCTCTGCTTCTCACTCTGGCTGCTAACCATGTAGGCTGGGGGTGGGCAAGAGGCTGGCAGGGGACACAGCCAGGACAGTTGACCCAAAGTGACACTGTACTATATGACATCACACTCAGCCATAAAAACTAGGGTTTTCGTCCTTCCAAGCTGGCTGTTGCTCAGAGACCAGCTCGGCATCAGGCTGCTGCTGGGATGTTGCGAGTGGTGGCTTTGGCACCACTTGTTTATTTTCTCCTTTTTTCCCCTTCGTTTCTTAAACTGCCTTTACCCTGACCAATGAGGGTTTTTTGTGTTTGCTCTTCTGATTCTCTCCCTCATCCTCCTGGGGGAAGGTGGGGGTGAGCAAGCAGCTGGTGGGCCCTTAGTTGCTGGTTGGGTCAGCCCAGCACAGGAAGGCAGCCCCTTCTGCCCCAATATCCTTCGTGCTTCTGTCATGTTACTAAAACCTGCTAAAACTGCACACATTTTCAACCATTCTTCCCCCAAAATCGTTCTTTAAAGAAGTCCTAAACACAGAAGTTGGTATTTCATAATGAACTTCTCTAAAGACCAGGGATCTAAAGATGTGAGTGTAATTGTGTAATTATGAAATAATTCCATATTTCATAACATGGAAATTATGTTCATTTCCATGGCAATAGACTATAGCGTCACAAGATTATAACGAAATGCAGGTGCAAAGCAAAAAGGGACTGTGAAGAAGAACTCTCTTACACGATTGGTGACATTTGAAATAACACCAGCCAGAAAGAGAATGTATTTATAGAAGAAAAAGAAAAAGGCATGCTCCTGTTTTAGGTTTTCCCTGAACATTTGCTGGAATGTTTTCTAATATGTTCCAGAAGAAAAAGAAACCTAACTATTAGAGGTTTTAGGTACAAGGAAGCCTGTTGTTTCAGGCTGTGCTTCAAAGATACAGAAGACTTGATACAAGAGAAGAACATTGCCTAATACTGGGAATATGTCCACCACTGCCTTGATGGAACAGACTATGTTGTGTCCTAAGAGGAGAAAAGTGAGGATGGCTCATCCCACAACTGTTGCCTCCCTCCTCCTCCAAACAGCTAATTACTGTCACATCTGGTCCCAGTCAAAGGTTGGTGACAAGCTACATACAATTGTATTAGTCTGTTCAGATAGCTGTGCCGTGTCTGGTTTTAATGTATGTACTAATATAGGATATGAGGTTCGGTGAAAGATGCATCCCCTTGACAGGTGGCCAGGTAGCCACGGCCACCCAAGTCAGAGGCAAAACTTGCATGAACCACAGAGGTGATTCCTAGTGTAAGGGTAACATTTACCCATCTACTGATGGAAATCCATTTTTAATCTGAGAGGCCTGCTAGGCTGCTTCAGACCTTCAAAGTGAAAGATTTAACTGGTGTAGGAGCCTTGAAAGAGTGATTGGATATAACAGTTCAGATACTTCACCAGAAGAAAGAGTCATACAAAAACCTGAAACCCTGATGTCCATCTTGGCACAATAAAACCAGCAAGCCAGCTGAATGTGGGAAGAAAAGACTTTCTGATGTAACTTTAGGTAGACACTTGCACTGCAGGAGAAGGAGGCTGTCATGGCTATGGTTCTACAGACTAGAAGGTATTATACATTCAGAGAACAGGGTTAACAAGAATAATTCACAGGAATTTAAAACAAAGAGAAAGAAGTGTGCACGGTTCTCTTACCCTGGAAGAAAAAGTAATTCAAAGTAGTTCAGTTCAGGCTCTCACTGTCTAAAAAGACCTGACTACTGTGTAAAAAAATTGCAAAACAATTTTTTTGCACAAGGCATACTCCGTCCATGCACATCATTTGCCAAATTTGAGACTGCACAAGCTATGCACATTAATAATAATAATTATATACAATGTTTTTTCCACTAACTAGATTTCAAGGGCAATTTATATGCAATGAATAAAAGGCTGTAACTTCTGCTGAATAGGAACCAAAAGTGGTGTTTCACTACATCACATAACAAGATGTATAGTCCATTTGGTGCCTTTTATGCCTTCATAATGTAAGTGAAAATTGACATTAAATCATTCCAACTGGTACATTACACAGAATGACAATAAGAGAATTTGTGAAAAAAGAAAAATATACAGAGCTTTTTGGCACTGAATGGCTTTTCAAGAAGAGCACAAGGAATGTTGAAACCATGGTGGGATGGCTTTACACTGGGAGTCCATGGGAGTGCAAAACTAGTACAATGACAGAAAAAACTAAGACCAAAGCTAACAGAGAAGATACCAGCTCCTCGCAACAAAACCTGCATTAAGACCAGCACCAAGAAGAAACAGCAGTGACTTGCAGTCACTGGTGACTCCCTCCTGTGCAGAACAGAAGCAGCCGTTTGCAAAGCGGACCCTATTTTCAGGGAAGTTTGTTGCCTCCCTGGGGCCAAAATCAGGGATGTCACCGCAAGAAAGAAGAACTTAGTACAACCTTCAGACTACTATCCATTCCTGCTCTTTCATGCGGGTATCAATGATGTAGCAAAAAAAAGTTTATCAAAAGAGATTTCAGACCCCTGGGAAGAATGCTAAAAAATTTGGAATCACAGGTAGTGTTTTCCTCAGTCCTTCCAGTAATGCCAGGAGACTTTGGAAGGCCCAGGATATCAATACCTGGCTCCGGGACTAGGGCCTCCACCAAAACTTTGGGTTTTTAAAACATGGAAGGGCCTTTGAGACACAAGGTATGCTGGGGCCTGATGGGATTCACCTGTCCTGAAAAGGAAAATACGTCTTTGGGTGTAAGCTGGTGGGACAGATCGAGAGGGCTTTAAACTAGAATCGCTGGCGGACGGGGATACCAACAGCATTGCAGTAGGTAAGCCAAGAGTTAGCATGGCATCGCATGAGAGCGACAATGCTACTGGGAACATTTGTGCTGCTCCTGGGAGCACAGAGGGCTCTGGAGTGTATCTGAAATGCTTGTACACCAACACACAGTATGAGAAACAAACAGGATGAACTGGAAGCATTAGTTAATTCCCAGAACTGATATCATTGTTATTAGTGAGACTTGGTGGACTGAGTCCCATGATTAGAGTGCTGGGATGGAGGGCTACAGGCTGTTCAGGGGGGATAGAGGGCTTACAAGAAAGATGGGGAAAAATTCTTTAGCAGGGCCTGTTTCAATAGGACAAGGTGTGTTTTTAATTTAACAGTGTTAAATTAAAAGAGGGTAGATTTAGACTAGATAGAAGGAAGAAATTCTTCACTATGAGGGTGGTGAAACACTGGCACAGGTTGCCCAGAGAGGTGGTGGATGCCTCATCCCTGGAAACATTCAAGGTCAGGTTGGACGAGGCTCTGAGCAACCTGGTCTAGTTGAACATGTCCCTGCTCACTGCAGGGGGGTTGGACCAGATGACCTTTAAAGTTCCCTTCCAACCCAAACTATTCTATGATTCTATGATAGGCAGGGCAGGCAAGGCAGAGGTGTCACACTATAGGTAAGGCAGAGGTTTGGTTGCACAGCCCTTACAGTTAGTGGTGATGCGGTTGAGAGCCCCCAGGTAAGGATGGAAAACACAGGAGATACTGTAGTTGGTGTCTACTACTGACCGCCCAGCCATGATGAGTTATTCTATAGGTAATTAGGAGAAGTTTCTGGATTGGTAGCCCTTATCCTTATGGGAGATTTCAACTTTCCAGACATCAACTGGGAAAATCATACTGCTGTGATGAGCAGGTCTTTGAAATTCCTGAGGTTTGTAGGAGATACTAAATTCTTGTCACAAGTGCTCAGTGAGCCAACTAGGAAAGATGCCCTCCTAGACTTGCTATCTGTGAATAGAGAAGGACTCATGGGGGATGTGATGGTAAGTGGCTGTCTTGGCCACAGTGATTACGAAATGGTTAAGTTTACAATTTTCAGTGTAATGAGAAAAAAGGACAGCAGAGTTGCTACCCTGGACTTCTGGAAAGCAAACTTTAAGGTATTCAGGGAGCTATTTAGCAGAGTACCCTGCGAATCTGCTTTTGAAGGCTTAAGGGTCCACGAGTGGTGGTCAGTTTTTAAAAAGTACCTTTTAGAAGCACAGGAGCAGGCAATCCCATTGTGTTAAGCAAGTGGGGCAGAAGACCAGCTTGGCTAAAGAGGGAACTCCTTGCGGAGCTTGAGATGAAAAAGAAATTGTATCATATCTGGAAGTGAGGTCAGGCTTCACAGGAAGATTACAGAGCTGTGGTTCATATATGCAGGGAGAAGACACAAAAGGCTGAAGCTCAGTTAGAGCTGAATATGGCCAGGGTTGTGTCAGATAACAAGAAGGGCTTTTTTAAGTCCCTTAATAGCAAGAGGAGATCTAAAGTTAACACTGGACCGATAACTTGTTGAAGATGGTCAATCTGACTAATAGGGACGAAGAAAAAGTGGAGGCATTCAATGCTTTTTTTTGCCCCTGTCTTTAATAATACTGATAGACCTTGGACTGCCCAGTCCCCTGAGTCAGAGGACCACGAGTGTGGGAACAGTGACTTTCCATTTGTGGACACTGAAATTGTAAGGGACCAGTTGTATGAGCTGAATGTTCACAAGTCCATGGGGCCTGATGGGATTCTGAAGGAGCTCATGGATGTTATGGCAGGACTCCTCTTGATCATCTACCAAAGGTCTTGGGAGTCTGGGGAGGTCCCTGCTGACTGGAAGCTAGCCAATGTTATTCCAATTTACAAGAAGGGCATTAGGGAAGACCCAGGAAACTACAGACCTGTTAGTGTAATCTCAGTTCCTGGAGAAATTATGGAGAACATTATACTGGGTACTGTTGAAAGGCATTTAAAGAATAATGCAATCATCAGGCACAGCCAACGTGGGTTCACAAAGGGAAAGTCCTGTTTAACTAATTTGATATCTTTCTATGACAAGGTCACCTGCTTAGTGGATGAAGATGGGTGGATGTAGTTTTTCTGGATTTTAGTAAGGCTTTTGATACTGTGCCTCAGAGCATCCTCCTGGATAAGCTGTCCAACTGTGGGATGAGCAGGTTCATGGTGTGCTCAGTCAAGAACTGGCTGAAGGGCAGAGCTCACAGGGTTGCAGTGAATGGGGCTACATCTGGCTGGTGACCAGTCACCAGTGGTGTTCCTCAGGGTTCAGTTCTAGGGCTGGTTCTATCTAATGTATTTTTCAGTGACCTGGATGCAGGAGTTGAATGCACCATTAGTAAGTTTGCTGATGACACCAAATTGGGAGGTGCTGACTCTCTTGAGGGACAAGATGTCTTGCAGAGGGTTCCAATCATAGAATGGTAGAATTATAGATAGGTCGGAGCATTGGGCAGTGGTTAACGGGGTGAAATTTAACAAGTCCAAATGCTGGATTCTGCACCTAGGGAGGAGTAACACCAGACTAAGTATAAATTGAGAAAGAAGTAGCTGGAGGGCAGCCCTGCAGAAGGGATCTGGGGGTGCTGGTCGACAGCAGGCTCAGTGAGTCAGCAGTGTGCCCTGGCCGCCAAGAGGGCAACCTCTGGGGTGCATCAAACACAGCATAACCAGCCAGTCCAAAGAGGTGATTATCCTGCTGTATTCAGCGCTGGTGCGGCCTCACCTCGAGTGCTGTGTGCAGTTCTGGGCCCTGCAATCTAAGAAGGATGTGAAAGTATCTGAATGTGTCCAGAGGAGGGCAATGAAGCTGGTGAAAGGGCTAGAAGGAATGTCCTGTGAGAAGCAGCTGAGGACTTTGGGTTTGTCTAGTTTAGAGAAAAGGAGGCTGAGGGGTGACCTCGTTGCTCTCTACAGCTTCCTGAGGAGGGGATGTGGAGATGGAGGCGCTGAGCTCTTCTCCTTGGGATCCGGTGATAGGATGCCTGGGAATGGTTCAAAGCTGCACCAGGGGAGGTTCCAACTGGACATTAGGAAGAATTTCTTTACCGAGAGGGTGGTCAAATGCTGGAACAGGCTTCATAGAGAGGTGGTCAATGCTCCAAGCCTGTCAGTATTTGAGAGGCATGTGGACAATGCTTTTGCTTTAAAAGCAATAACATGCTTTAGCTTTTAGCTTTTGGTCAGGT
The DNA here is from genome assembly GCF_964289735.1 of Phaethon aethereus. Taxonomy (NCBI): domain Eukaryota; kingdom Metazoa; phylum Chordata; class Aves; order Phaethontiformes; family Phaethontidae; genus Phaethon; species Phaethon aethereus. Next base: position 69,512,154 of record NC_138582.1, read on the forward strand.
GAGGCAGTTGGACTAGGTGATCGTTGTAGGTCCCTTCCAATTGGAATATTCCCTCTCCCTCTCCCTCTCCCTCTCCTCTCCTCTCCTCTCCTCTCCTCTCCTCTCCTCTCCTCTCCTCTCCTCTCCTCTCCTCTCCTCTCCTCTCCTCTCCTCTCCTCTCCTCTCCTCTCCTCTCCTCTCCTCTCCTCTCCTCTCCTCTCCTCTCCTCTCCTCTCCTCTCCTCTCCTCTCCTCTCCTCTCCTCTCCTCTCCTCTTCTCTCCTCTCCTCTCCTCTCCTCTCCTCTCCTCTCCTCTCCCCTCCTCTCCCCTCCCTCTCCCTCTCCCTCTCCCTCTCCCTCTCCCTCTCCCTCTCCCTCTCCCTCTCCCTCTCCCTCTCCCTCTCCCTCTCCCTCTCCCTCTCCCTCTCCCTCTATGACAAACAGTTCTATTATTTGTGAGAGAAGAGGAGGAAAGGTTAACACCTATGCAGAGCTGCTCTTTGCCAGTAATTTGAGAAACACAGAAGTGTTTTGCCCTGGACAAGAACCATGACATGCAGAAGCATATTTGTTCTAAGAATGCACCTAACAAACATGGGCTACTACCATGTACAATAACTTAGCAGAAAGTGAAACTCTGCCTTATTTTATTTATACTAAGGTTATTAAAGGTAAGGTAAGGTTCATATAGGTAAAACATTTTCAACCAATGTGATTCAGAGTATTAGTTTACCAAAAACACTTTAAAACAACAAATACAGAATTTGCCATTTTGTTTCAGAAGTTTAACAGAAAAGATGGGGTCACGGGAGGGAGGCTTGTGTCATTTCATCAGGAAAGTCACAGCTTGGTGTCTTCCAGTAAAGTCATTTTCACAGCACTTGGGGGGAGTCTAATCCTGAGACCGCTGCATAGGGTGGTGAGCAGCTGGGATTGTAGAGGAATAGAGCAGGCAAAGCTCACAAATCATGCACGTCTCTTTCTTGCCAGCCTTACAATGTGCTGTATGAAAGAAGCTGTTCACAGGTCTGCCTCGGTTACTGAAATCAAAGCTGTAAGGCAGACAAGAAGGGATCTGCATGCTCTATTTTCTCAACTTGTGAAACCATAACCAAACAGCACGAAGTCAGCACGGTACCTTTCACCTCTGGCCGATACTGCATGCCATCATCTTTCTTTCCGACTGCGTTTGTGTCATCTGTTTCTAGATGATAAATACATGCATGGATAGCTATTAGGAAAGGCTTATTTCCAGACCACTGCATGTATGTCATTGAGAAGCCAGGATAATATTCGAAGTAGTATTTTATTTGCAGTAAAACTGGACACATTCCCACATTGTTCCTCCCACACAACCAGGCTGGTAGCACACCTGGTCAGTAACAGAGTCAGTAACCCCCGTGTCCAGACCAACACGTGACACACCTTAACCTATAGGTTTTGAACTAAAAAATTCCCTGTGGTATGGGCCTAGGTTATTTTGGTGACAGTCTGTTTCGCCTTTAGAACTGTCCAAGTTACAGATCTAGATGTAACTGGCAAAGAGATGGTGGAAAGCTTTTATTCCCATGAGAAGGTCCTAACTGCAAGACCCCAAAACCGAAGAGTCATGCACATGATTAACTACAAGGCAGTAGACAGAGGGTTTCAGTGGATCGTTCCAACACTGGAAAAGGAAATGGATAAATATTTGTGCAACTAGGGACCAACTTGGCTAACTTTGGAAGTACATTGTACAGCCCACAGCAGCAAGAGGGAATGTTTCCCACACCCTGGTATGCCTTTTGCTCTCCTATTTCTTACCACCCCCTTATGTAAGATTCATTGGACTATTGCTCAGATTCTCCTAAGAGTTTTTGCTGTCTTTTCAGGTAACAGCAGCCAAAGGAAGGTAATGCAAACACAGCAGTGTGTATGTAGTGTAAACACACCTCTGCCTGTGAAACTCTAAAATACAGGCGGGGAGTTCACCAATAACTGGATCAGTGACCTCTGATCAAAACTGGAAAAGGGAAAGCTCTACCAAGCCCACTTATGTCAGAATGTACATTCATCAGAAAAACAAAATTAAGCCTACCTGCGCAGTGTCCAAGATGCCGGATGTCGATCTGCTCTTGCCTCAGACATGATGCTTCTCTAACAAAGCACGGATTGTTATAGGAACTTCCATCAGAAGCACATACAGGATTAAAACTGTATCCACTGCAGTCTATATTACATACACACCTGTTAATTGAAACATACAGCAAAACAAATTGACATCCAGCAAACAAAAATTATATCATGTTCAGTCCTGAGTAAACACCAGCTTGTACACTAATACCAGGAGAGAACAGTGTGTTGCATGAGGATGCTGAAAAATTCGTTGACATCTCAGGCTTCCAAGCAGAATGCATAAAAATCATGAGTAGGCACTTCAGTGTGCTTTTTGATAATGTATTGATGCTTCTTGTAGTTTTACGATGATATCAATCTCATTGATTAAGACCTGAAAACTGATAACATGTTGCTAGGAAGATTTACAACATTAATATAACAGTTTGTGGTGTCTGTTCTCAAGTGTGAACAAAACCAGATGACTATTCTACTTTTTTGGGGGTGTCAGGATCCCTGAAACAAAAAGAAAAGGACTCCCATTTCTTTTAAGCAGTAAAAGGAGTTTTTCTGTTTCAGAGGATGTACAGAATCAATATGCTTGATTAACTGTGTCATTTCACCAAGACATTCATTCATACCTTTGAAAGTTAACAGCGGGTTTATTATGTTGTATTTAAAACAGGATTATGCAATCTAATTTATTTCATATTGCATCCAATCGACACTTTGGGTGTTTTAGACACAGCATTTTCCATAGAATATGCAAATAGGGATTGTAAAACAAAAGTGGGAAAAATGAAGATGTAGCATGTAGCTGGTTCCTTACCACCCAAATGTAGGACAGCCAAAGATTTAGATAAGGATATGACTTAACTGCTTTTGGTTAGATAGTTTTGTTGCCCCAACAAAAAGTCCTGAAATTTTACATGTGTGAATGGCACAGGAAAACTTTCCAACTTTCCAAGCCCCACCCCTCCTTGTTTATTTTAATCAATATTCTATTTTTTAACTGACCCTCTATTTTTGAATGAAAGTTTCTGTGTGTGTTTCACATTGTTCTGCAAGCTCTGCTCCGCCTCTGGACTGGAAAAGTAAGGAGTGTGGCTGCAGAATGGGGGATGCGGTGGGCACCCAGTCCAGCTCTCCACCGAGCTCTTCCTGATGCTGAGAGCAGGAAGAGCTGCTCTGCATCTTCTGAGGAGGTGGCAGTGGGCACGCGGTCCTCTCCTTGCCAGAGAGCTCTGCACAGGGGCACTCGGTCTGACTGCTAGGAGCTGCTGCAAGCTTCACCTCGACTCGCTCTTCTAAGACATGGGGTCGGGAAAAAAACCCAAGCTACCGACTTGCCAGGTTTTTTATGTTCTTTCCAGTTACTCCAGATACAATTAAATGATTAAATAGACGTACGTGTGCCTCAAGTCAGTAAAAAAATCTCACAGCAGAACGTTGATTCCATGCTGCAGAAACACTGAAGATGGCCAGTGTACCTTTCTCTCTCTCTCTTTTTCCATGAGCACCTCTTGCTACCTAAATTTAAAGATGCTAATTTTGCCAGTAATATTTCATGCCTGTGAACTTCAGATTGTTGCTAGGCAAAAGAACATTGCTAGTGCAAATCAGTTTTTAAGTGCAGCTACTGACAGTAAAAAACTGCCCCAGTAATGAGTTGCTACACTTCTTAGGGACCTACCTCAAAGTACTCATGAAGCCACTAAATATCAATATGATAAACATACAGTAATTTTTCATACTAGAAATGGTAATGGTTGTAAACCTTAGACCCAGGAAAGGACATCCTATTTTGTTTACATGCTCCTATATGATTTTAAGCCTAATAAGCCTAATGAGGGGTTTATTAGGATTTACTATATGCAAATAAAAGGCTCACGGCTCAGCAGTTGTGCGTATTTATGGACACAAATGAGTGGAGAGCTAGTCCTAATTTCTATATCGCTGGCTGTGAGCTTACAGGTACCTTCGCTCAGCCTTAGCACCCAGGAACCACCACTGCCTGCATGCACCCATCCTTGTCACATTTGAGCACACCTGTATATATCTCCAGACCAATTCCATCTGTATTTCTATGTCCAAACAGCTCTAAATCTGTCTGTAGTTACCATCCAAGGTCCATAGCACCATAATTATTGTTGGGTTTTGTCATTCCTGGTGACAAATAAGGTGACTTTTGAAAACACCTTTTTTCTTCCTCATGGTAACATTACAGCTTAGAGTTGAAACTGCTTGGAAACTGCTTACGTTTTCATGCTTCACTGTGTTAGATTTAACATCTGATGTTAAATGCTTACTTTCTTAGCATCGACACATGCTTGTTTTAGGGGCAGATACTGGGATACAGGGATACTGGGAGCTGCTGGAGGCTTGCAAGCACACCAAATGCCTGTTTGGGCCCCGCTGGCACAACAGACCCCCCACAGCTGGCAGACATACTGCTTTCTGCGCACAGGCGTGGGGGCTGCAGGCACACCAAATCTCCAGTGAGGCCGTCGCCGGCCCGGCAGATCTGTCCAGCTGGCGGGATGCGTGCCTGCTGCCCACCCGTTACCCGTGCTGCTCATGCACGTGCTCCCCAGCCAGCGCCGCCTTCCGTAGGTCCCGATTGCCCTTCCCCGTGGGGAGATGGGTCGGGCAGCTGGGGCTGTTTCTGGCTCACTGTTACCAGCCATTGCTGGCCACGGTGCCTGGCAAAACCAACTGGGGTCCCCCGGCATCCCTTGGTGTTTGCGTCCCTGATCTTCAGGATCTGCCCCCGCTTCCAGGATCCACACCATCCTCCTTCCAGGCCCCCTCCTTCTGTCCAAGGATATTGCTTTGCAGGACACTTCTTCTCTCCAGAGCCCAGACCCTCGGTTTCCCAGTCTAAGCAGTCTACCTGCACAAGTGCGACGCACAACCAGCTTCCCAGCTGCCGACTGGCTCATGGCTCTTTATTAACTGGAAGATTCAGGACATGAGACTTGTTTAGTCCACGCCTTACCCCAAATTTACAACCAGCCCATGCTGGTTGCAGGCGCGGAGTTCAAAGGTTCCATTTCAGACATCCACCCCCTCACCCCACAGGCGATTATCTGCCTGATGCCGTTAGCTATATCTTTGACTATGAGCATGACACAAAATGGTGTCTGGCCTTCATGTGGCCTTTTAGTTACTGGTGTAGATGTTCTAACAGAGCTGTCTGGCATGTAAAAGCAGGTGGTTTAAATATACTGCGGGATAGCTAACAGTTGAACTGGACTGATGTACTTAAAAAAAAATGAGATTATTCTGCCTCATGATTCCCATATAGAGGCCTGAGGCTGTTCAGAGGGCTGAAAGGGAACGAGTTAAAGGAGGACACGGCTGGGGTATGACGCTCTGAAGGCAGCAGGGCCTCCACGGACGCAGTAGGGCAGCAGAGAGGGAGCCAGGAGCACACGTTAGAAAACTGTACCCGTCAGAGAGTCCGCCTGGGGTGCAGTGGGGGTGTCCTCACTCACAGCCGGTTGAGACTTGCCCTAAAATACAGCCAGGCCCGCTGGAAGCACCAAACGGGGAGACAGGAGCAGCGAAATGCGAAGAGTGCTGCTCTTGGTAGAGAACAGGAAACAAAAGTTGTTTTTAACTGCTTGGTGTTTGTGAAGGAAGGTAGAACTGTGGGAGAGTGAGTCGCTGCTCTGAGGCTGCACATCAAACACATCGAAACAGGCAGCTGAGTCCCTGCAAGAGGACAGGGCCACCACCACAGACTGAAACAAAAAAGCAGCTCATGAAAGTGTTGGAAGATCCCCGAACGAACCTGCTATGAAATACTGAAAATATATTACACCCCGAAGTCAGAGCGCTACAGAGGGCAGACAAAAGCTTGATACTGCAGGGATGACAGAAAAGCCAACCTCCTGAGGGGAACAAATTCCCCCCACCAGCCAGTTTGAGTCCTAAAGCCAAGCAGCAGTCAAAGCCCAAGACGAGCAAGCACAGCCCATGGGGCTGCACCCATCCCACGGACCATACAAGCAGCACACAACGTATGGGAGGAGCAGCAAATGGCGTTAAGGAGCTAAAAGTGGGGCCCTAAAGGGCAGAAATCTTAATTTAAAAAAAAATCAAATAGTATTCCACACAAGCACATCCCCAGCATGAAAATACTAGGCTATAAAACTGGAGGGCAGGCAAATAATATGCAACAGAAGACAATTTTATAAAACAGAAAGCAATAGAAAGCCTACATCAGCAAGGTTTAGGTTATGATTTTAACAGAATTTGAACAGAATTTTCTACCTTACTTCTACTCACCTTAAAGTTGTATTAAAACACTACCCTGTACCTGTTGAGATAACATCATAGCTTCAAATACTTTTAACACTGATTTTTAGATAAATTTAGATAAATTTTCATTCTAGTCCTCCTTGGAAAAAACAGAAGCAAGAGGCATTTTCATCCCTAATTACGAGAAGAAATAAAAATGAGGTGTGCTGTATGCATGTATTTTCTGGTGTAGGCAAGTAGGCACACAACGACATTACTCAGATACAGAAACTCAATTTCTTATTTATAAAGAAATTTAATTTCCTATTTACATAGGAAATTAATTTCTTATATGAGAAATTAACTGTCTATAACCACTTAATCATTGCTATTTTGACCCCTCAGTATGTTTTCACAAATGCTAAAGGCTGGTCTGAGTTTGGATGGCTGACACAATCCAAGGAGAAAATAGCATATGATGATGTCAGTCCTACATAAGCGCAGAAAAACATCTTGTATTTAAGTTTCTAGCATGGAAAACCTGAGGTTCAAACCTAAGTCTGAGTTGCTTCCATGCTGCAAGCAGTCGAGGAAGGTGAGTATGGGACAACCAGAGCTGAGGTGAGCAGCCAGCCTGGCTCCTGGGGTCACACATGACGAGTCTCCTGGGTAGGCAGCACAGAGGCTTGAGCTCTGTCTCTCAGGTAAATGCCATTCTTACAGGTATGTTTATTATGACCCCACAAGGGAATCAGGAAGGATCTTATGAAAGAAAACCCGAAATCATGCAAATTTTCACAAAGAGCAAGTAATTCTTTTGAAAGCTTGCAAAACAAAAATACCAGAGTAATTTTAAACTTCATAGTATCTTTCTCCTAGCTTTCAATTATTTACTCCTGCTATTTGGAGTAACTTCCAGGAACTGGCCTGAAGTCCAGCAGTGGTGCAAGTGTAAGTTGTTTTGTGAAGCTGATCTTGAGCTGCTAAAAGTGAGGATAAACACAGCAAAGTCTGCATCAAAAAAAACACCAAAACCCTACAATGAAAGTCTTCTCTGTTCCCCCAGTTGCTTTTTGAAAGTGCTGATCTTCCCTCAGGCTTGCCAAAGCTGTGCCATGTTTGGTAAACCAATCACCACATCCAATACAAGTCAAGACTATGTCAAAATCTTAGACCTGTACTGATACTGGGTGTTTTGCCACTGTGACTTGGAGCTGAGTGAGGACTCCACAGCTCGAGCTGCACCGCGGCTCTGCTGTTGGCTTTTGTATGTGTTTGACAACATGATCCTGCTTAGTGCCCCAGGAAAATAAGAAAAACTACCAACTGGTGCCTTCTGCCTGGTGTGTGGCTGATCAGCGCAACCGTCTGAAGAGAAGAGTCAGTCACTTAAGGAAAAGTCACTTAACAGAATCATGTAATAAGGTCATCTTGAAAGTGCTTGATGCTTCATACCAAAAGGAAATGAATGAGTTCTTCAAGTTTTTGTTGTAACAGCTTGTTGTAAAAGTCACACTGGGATAAAAGGAGTCAAAGCATTACAACAGGTTTTTTTTCACTATAACCTTCCTAGTACTTTCAACCAAAAGGACTGAAACAGGTAGCTAATTCTCCAAGTTGTTGTCTTGCTGGAGAGGGTTGCTTGCTCGGTGTCCTCAACAGATCTTTTCTCTCACTTAGCCATGGAAAGTCAACAGGATGTATTCAGGTGTTTTCCTGATGTACTAGGGTATACAGAAAAAAACCTTAATTTTGTCACCCATTATCTGAGAGCTGACATCCTAAGAAAAAAGGCACCGACTTGCTGTGACAACATCCTTTTAGAAGTTTCATGCCTACCGTTCACTAACACCATTAGTTAAACAGAAAAGCATTTGAATTTCAGGAAAGTACAAAGTGCTACAATTAAACCAAACAAAAATTTCAGGTGGTTTTAATAAGTAAGAAATGAGAATGTACAACTCATTTATTAGGGGCTACTAAGTGTAACAAAGAAAACATGGTTAGTAAAATGATGTGACACTTTTAAAACGAGCTCAGGCTGTTAAGAGCACTTGCTGCTATCAGTATATTAATTAGATCCCCAGAGATCAGAACACATTTCAAGGCTCCTCTTTGTTTCCAGGCTTCAAGGTGTACATGGCTTGTTGGAAGTTCTGCGTGCTTAAGAACCACGGTGGGTTCAAAGAAAGGAGAGGGAAAAAAAGGAAAGGAAAAGCATTACGGATTTGCGGCGTGTGCTTGGCTATGGAGAGAGGCTGGCATCTCCAACCAACAGATCAGGCTGCTGCATTTGTGCCCATCTGGGATTTGTTCACAAATGTATTTTTCTGGCCTGGTCTCACAGAGTGCAGCCTGCTACCCATTCCCGGGAGCTGACAGCAACAGTAAGCTTTCTCAGCTACTCACCTATTTATTAGCACATCTATTTACAAATGTAAAATGGAAATACTAGAATAAAACAAAGTGTGTGAAATGCACACAGATGGATAAGTGTATGCTTGATGGAATAAATTTAGGTGAATTGAAATAGCAGGGGTGTTGCAATTGCAGTTAAGAAGATAACCATGTCAAATAAAGGATTACCTTTCATTTGATGTTTCTTCCCTCGTGTGCAATTCTTCCCAGATGAAACCTGAACTAAGAAAATCTGGATTTCAAAGTGATTTCTCTACCTATTTGACTAGAACTGAATCTTCAGTAGTTATTTTGACATCTTTTTAAAAATCCCTTTGTAGCACTGGCAAGATAAGGGCAAGAGAAGTAGATTTCAATTCTACAAGCTTCTCTGTGTCCTGCTTGAACTCCCTCTCAGCTTTTACATCTGCCCAGCAATGCAGAACACCCTTTAAATACCATATGCTTCAGCTACTTCCCAGCCATCCCTTCACTCCCTTTTTTAATTTCGTGGCATGGCTTTCTCTGACAACAGTAGACATTTAGTCCCGAACTGCACTGAGCTTCTAGCAGCACTTATGGTGAATGCATGCTTCTTCTCACAAGAGTGACCTAACCTTTCCTCCGCTCTCAATTAACAGAAACCTTCAAAGATATGGCACACATTGCTGCAAAGATAGTTAAATATACACATAAAAACCCAGTCCTGGATTATTATCCATCTAGGATCTATTCAACTGCTTAATAGTCAGTATAATGAAGAGACCGCTATATGAGTCCTTTCATATCATGATTTCCTGCAGTCCCATTTTACATAATTCAGTAATCCCACAACAGTCACAAAGCCCTTGCTTAAGTTGATTTCCTCTATTGTTTGTGTGTTTTATGTTACACACAGATACTTTAGGGTTTTTTTCCGCTGGACCAGAAAGCTGTGAATTGCATTTACACAGGATTAAGATACCCTTCCTTATGAATACCTACATACGATATAATACACTAAAAAGCTTAAAAAAAAAAAAAAAAAAAAAAAGGTTGGCTATGGTAAGTGAGTGAAAAAGTGGTCAAAAGCGGCAAGTATAAACCAGCATGCCAAACTTCAAACAGACCAAATCTTTCCCTGGAAGACAAGTTAAATAGACATGGCAGAGACAGAGACTTTAAAACATCCATATTGGTTTTTTAAGTCATAATACTTACACTTCTGAATTTCTGGTTTGGCCATTGTGAAAATAGACATTATGCAAATTATAGGCCAGTTGGATCTATATGTTGCTGGGACATATTTTCTTTCCAAACTAAATCTCGTAAAATGTTAATCTCGAAAGGGCTACTTGGGGATCATTTGTCAATCTTTCTTGAAAATCTACATTATGAGTCCAAACAGATCTTTGAAAGCATAGTACACTTATTAAAAAAAGATTGAATGTGCTCAGAATCTCATTTCCATATTTTATCTGTTAAAAAAACAAAATATAGCTAAAACTGAGAACATGACAGATTTGAACTTTTACACTGAGGCTATTTAAGTTAACGATTTCCCCACCAAGACCAAAAAAAAAAAAAAAATTTTAAACAAAAGCTAATGAAATTTATTCCAGCCATTCAGGAACTGAAGGAAAGGAAGGTTGTTACTGAGCAGAAGATGGAGGGCAGGAAGACCACTCAAGGGGGGCCTTGACAAGTTGGAGGAACCCCCTGAAGTCTGAAGGTGAAGAGAAAACCACAGGACAGACTGGGGGTGGATTGGCGAGGAGGCAGCCCTGCAGAAAAGGACCTGGGGGGGTCCATGGGAGCAGCAGGCTGGGGGGCTGCATCACAGGAAGGTTGCCAGCAGAGCAAGGGAAATGACTGTTGTCCTCCACTTAGGACTCATGAGGTCCCACCTGGAGCACTCAGACCCCACAGTTAACAGTAAATATTTTGAGAAACTGGAGAGGGTCCAGTGACAAGCCACTGTGATGGGTAGAGGGCCAGAGTGTGTGCTGTGTAAGGAATGGCTGGGGACACTGGGCTTGTTCAGCCTGGAGAAGAGGAGGCTAAGGAGGTGACTGATTGCTGTCACCAACTACCGAAGAAGGGTTATTGAGAAGACAGAGAGAGGCTCTTCTCAGAGGTGCACAGTGGAGGGGCGAAAGGTGACAGTTGCAAGTCGTGGCGAGAGAAATTCTGACTGAACTCAAGGAAACTGTTCCTCAAAGTGAGATCAGCTCAGCCCTTGAACAGATGCCCAGATGTCAAATCTCCCTTCAAGGAGATGGTCAGAGCATTCCTGGGGGAGCACTTCAGTCACATGAATGAACTGTCCTTGGTTGCAGTGCAGGGAAGGAGGCTGGACCAGACAACCTCCTAGAGATCCCTTCCAACCTAAACTATTCTACAGTTCACAATTTTATTCTGGATATTATTTTCCATATACCTTAAAATGCCTTTTAAAGCAACATTCCTTCTGACACTAGATGTTGGCACATTGATTTATTCGAGTATCTAGCAGTGCTTTGGCATGCAAGAAGAAAGAGATGCAAGACTCAAAACAGCGCAAGAGCAGAGGATGTAACTTCTTATAAGCAATACTACTTTTTACGTTGGAAAGATACTTCACATTTGAAGAAAAAATGTGAGAGGTCACTCCTATTCTTCAATTGATTCAGTATACTTTATATGTTAATATTAAAATAGCATAAACACATATGATTTATATTTACTATAAATATTATATATATACTTTATATTTAAGTATTAAAATGTTGTCCCTTACTCTGAGCATGAATTTTCGTATGTGTAAGAAGAAATTTGTGGAAAAAATGACCAGATACTAGTAAGAAGCCTTAAAAAATATATGGAAATCAGGACCATTTGAAAATCAAAGTCTTATAAGGAAATATATATACTTAAGAGCCCGCCTTTCCAATCACAATATCAAAAAAACCCAAATCCACAATTAAATTTATGTTATCAGTTCCTTTGCCAGTGCTGCAGGTGGCGATTGTAAAAAAATAAAATTAGAAAAAAAGTTCTTCAGCTCTCAAAAGACTATAAATAATAATTTCAGTTTCAATTATATGTAATAAACTGAGGCATCATGCTGTTTTGAAATTTTATAAAAATTACACTGAACTTTACCTGAGTTTTTAAAAAATTCACTTGGAGTCCTTAAGAGTCAAAACAGTATTACAAATACTTACATACACTGCTTTCATTGAAGGAGTTGATTTAAGTGCTACACTGATGAAAATGATTTTGCAACTACATCCGTTTTAATTTGTTTTGCATTCATACTGTATTGTTTCAAGTGTTTCAATATTATCCGTATACCATCTTCTGATTGTGTACTGACAGGACGATCTGTTCATCTCTCTCGCACAAACAATCAGTAGAACTGAAAAGTCCCGTGCATGCTAGGAAGAAACTGCAGTCTGCTCACCCCAGAGTATATTGACAGCAAACCGCACGTGTTTAGGTTGGTGCCCTCCAGGATTTACCCCATCAGCTCTGGGTGGCCCCAAGCTTTGTGCTGCCACCTCCACTTCCCAGCATAACTGCATTTCCAATTCAAAATTCCAGCAGGAAACACACACCACACTCATAATGCCTATGATTTTAGGCTTCTGGCCAGTTTCCCACACAAACTTTAAAATTTACCAGCCTCACATGTCCTTTTTCACTCCCTTGCTACACGTTTTGCACCATTATGCATAAAATGTTGCCTTTTCAACAGTGGAGGAAGGTTCTGGCCAGAGAGATATTTTGATGGGCAGGGTAGAAAGGAAGGCACTGACTGATCTGCCGGTCTCAGGCAGCAGCTTTTCCCGTGACGTATACAACCGATGTTTCAGTTTTGCTGCTAAAGGGGAAGAAAAATCACAACCGATCCATGTGAAACCTGTTGTCTGCATCCTTTTACCACAGACCTATAGAAAACCACCAAACAGACAATATGGCATAGCACACCTTCATGCAACTTAAGACTAGTGCATCCACAAGGCATTTTCTATGATCTTTAAAAGCTTCTCGATAAACTCACAAGTCTTTAAAATACTTCTAAGTTGTATGAAAAAAGAAAAAAATACGGAGAAATATTTTTCTGTGATGTTTTGACAACCTGATTCCTTTTTGTATTTATGTAAAGAAATAATGTACCGATTTGCATACAGTTGAACATTAATTTTCTAAGTATGGCATGCTGTTTATGACAAAAATCTCCCCAGGCTTTATTTCTTTCTCTCAATCAGTCCACTTAAAATCAACATCAAATTTTTTTGCAGAGGCAGTGGAAATGATAAAGTTGTTCATATTTTTGCGTTCAATTTACTATGCATTGTAACTACTTCTGGTTTAGATAGATAATGTTTCTGAGAAATCAAACAAATGAAGATGCAAATCTAAAACTCTTTGCAAAGCCTGAATTCTTCAGACTACGTGTAATTTTGTGTAATAAAAAGCATATGTAGCAACTTTGATCAGAAACAGAAATTAAAATTACTAATTTGTAACACGGAGTGCATCTCAGCTGTGTGCAACTGAACTTGTTTAAATTTGCTTTTAAATAGCACCAAGATTTGGTAACTACACAAAACAATTTAGTCTTGAAGGGATGCGTAGAGGTCATCTAGTCCGACCTTCTGCTCAAAGCTGGCCCAGGGATGTGTCTGGTCAAGTTCAGAACATCTCCACAGACGGAAACTCCATAGCCTCACCAGACACCTTGTTCCAGTGTCCAACCACCCTCGTGCTGAAAACATTTTCCATTATGTCAAATCAGAATTCACCATGCTTCAACTCGCACCCATTGCCCCTCACGCTATCACTGTGCACATCCAAGAATGGACTTGCTTAGACATCAGCAAGTGCAACCCTAAAAATCAGGAAATGCCAAGTGGTTGGTCCTCCTCCTGCTTCTTTGCTGCATGAATCATCCTACAGTTTTCACTGAAACTATCAGGTGCCATCATTTTTTGTATAGGACTCCCACATCTTTCCAGGCCCAAAAGACGAACCAGAGTCCGTGTGTCATAAAACTGTCTTTAGCAGGATCTTTATCTGGGGAAAATTTGCCTATTCTGTGGTCCAGGCTGTCATGGCTGGCCTGTTGTCAGGTCCTGAGGTTTCTCATTAACGCCAGCTCATTTACCTCAAACGACTCAACACTCTGTGGCATGGATGTCTCCCTTCCATCAATTCAATGTCTGACCAGAGGCTATTCATTTTATCTCTAACTTAGTTTCTGAATTCATAAAACAGGAGTACAGATATTGTTTTGCTTCTCAAGAGCCCTTGGAGCAGAAGGAGCTGAGGTTTGTAAGGTCTCAGACCGCACAGCTTGGAAAAGAGAACGCAAAAATGTGTGATTGTATATTTACCGTAATTATTAGCATCTCATGAACTTAGCTCTAGGTTATCTACTGAACATTAACAGACAGTCCAGCTAACTCATTCAGCTACTACCATGAAGAAAAATCCTCTTAAAATGCTTCCCATAGTCTTGCAGATCTCTCAAAGTGTTTTAAGATCGCAAAGTTCAAGCAAGGGCTATCCAGGCCTATGAAGCCTACTTGAACAGAACTAAATGTACTTTTTGTTTGTGGTTTAGTAGACAATACCTCACTATCCAAAAAAGTAACAGTGGCCATTCTTATGCCTTAAAAAGGAAAATCAAGATAGAATATTTTTATGAAATTAGGGTGCTTGTATGATTTGCCAGAACTAGGGGTGATAGTGGTTGTAACGTGGTGCAAAATTAAATTCAATAATAATATGAACCTAGCAGTGTTTTTACAAGTCTGATGAGAGGTACTTGTGCCGCCAGTAATTTTATATATGATGATATAGTTTTATGAGCTTAAAAAGCATGTTGAAACCCAACAGGAAAAGGAGTAAAAATAAGATGTAAAAAGCATTCTTAAGGGGAGCTCTGCTAGAGTTTCACAAACAGAAGATTTTAATCCTATCTGGTTTCTGCCAGGTAAATAATAGTTTTGACTTTAGGGAAACAAGAAACCAACGCCTAACTTCTACTTAAGCAAGTCTGTGACTTTCTATGTGAACCTTGTGAAGGCAATCTGTGTTAAAAGAGCCTGATTTAATCTAAGTCTGAACAGACAGTGACTGTCACTAAAGCCTATTTTAATGGTCAAAGGTACTGGGCAAAAAATGAAGTTAAAGTTATTTACGTTGGAAAACTGACAAAATTGAAAAAATTCAAAAAAACCTGATAGGTTGTGACCAACTCTCATGGGATTATTTTCTAACATTTGAGTATTTTCTACATAAACATTTTCACTTTTGTATATTTTTAAATGAGCACTAATTAAAGAAATCTGAGAAGCAAAAGACCGCTCACCTCCTGTTGTCACAAAGAGGGAGTGTGGCTTCATTTTATGTGAGTGAGATGTAAGGAATAAATCTTCCATTCTCCCCAACTTTATCCTAACTCTCTTACAGACACTACACAGCCGCAGGAATGCCAAATCTACAAGTATAGAATGAATAGGCAAGCTTTTACTGAAGTCGAATACTTCAGGATTTATTTTCCAAAGCCAAGAGCACATTTCAGTGTATACAACAAATAAATCCATACTCATCTTGCCAGTCATAAATGAAACAGACCAAGGCAATATTGCAGAAAATTATTCGTATTATAAAAAAAAAACCAGCTACAGCTCATTTGTCTCTCCACAAAAGAGCAAGCCTACTTTGGTACCGTGACATTTTATGAGTTGTGAAGTATCATGCTAGTATCCATGAGTACTATTACCATTTTGGTTTCCCTTATACACTATGATTTAATCTTGAATATACATCTTAAATATTAGTGCTAAGCTGCTTTACTGACTGAGATTTCTTCACGCTGATATCCTATAATAAAATTTTGTGCAATTAAGACATATTTCAACATGAAATGGATTCCAGCTGGAAGACAGGAGAAGGGAGAGTGATGCTTTCCTCGATTAGCAATGATCAGGCACTCTTATTCCGAGATGCTGTTCCCTCCACGTACACAAAAACACACCATTTGCGCATCTCTCGAACACCCTCACATGCTGCCTCTGCAGCTGCGACCGCAGCCATCAGCACAGACGCTAGTTCAGCTTCTTCCATACTGCCAGGACAACGGCCGTGGGAAAACTAAGCCCCATCAGTTACATGGGACTTCTTTTACCTCCCAACAAACTCTAATGACTCACAGGGCTGTCTGAAGGAGCCCTTTCCTCCTTGATGTCTCTGCCCCTTCTGACAGCCACCTACAGAGAGACTGGACAGCCAGGGTATACTCTAGCCATCAAGGACCTTGAGCAGGGAAATTTGGTGCATCTGCTTGTGCATTATGGATTGTCTTTAAAATCCTCTTGTTTCTTGACCAGTCATTTTGAGCTCTGACAAGCAACTGGTATTTTTCATCAGTTTTCCCCTGGGTGCAATGTGGGAGGTAAAGTGGCACAGCTAGTTTGGAAAAAGTGACTGGTTCAGGTCCCCAGGTCAACTTCATGTTTAGATCCAAGCTTTGCACTGATGGAAACAACTGCCTATTAATACTTTATGAACAAGCAGACCACAGTGAAAAAAAACAAAATCTCAGAGATGAATCATCAGTATTTATTTTGCATTCCTGTTTGGTTTTGGTTTTCTTTGTTGCCAAGATAAAACAAATCAAGGTCCTTTGTTTGAAAAGGATTTTATAAAGATTCTCCAGTATACCTCTTTGTTGTTTTCTCCCTTTGCAACTGCAGGTGGTTTGTTCTTTACAGACACATATCAAACACATTATTATTGGACAGCATTAAAGATTCAATTAGTAGGAACAAACATAGTCAAGCAGATGATCACATACTTTTTCTTTTTTTAACCTTTTTGTTCATTGATATTGTAAAGGAAAGCTTACTACTTACCCAACATTTTCTGCATCTTCATCACACTCAGCCCTATATTTGCAAACTCCACATTTTGAGTGTTTTCTCTGAACTTCTGTCCCAGATCCTTCATACTCTAAAAAAAATAAGGTATTGTTATCAGAAAGCATGGCTTTCTTATTAAGCTCTGATTTAGCTTCCCTAAATCCATTCCAATATGCCTTCAGGTATATTGTCAACATGAAGTTATCATATACTGAGGCTATTAACCTTAAAAGTGTTCCCTTTTTCAAATTCAGGCAACTGGAGTTTAATAGAACTGCACCAGTGACAAGAAAGCATCCCTGAAAACACTAATGCTTCACTAATTGACGCTTCCTTTATTCTTATTTCAGTGATCTGTATTTATTCTCACCCCACCAGACACACAACCAGCATTGATGTGTCCCAGTCATATTTAATCTTAATTGGCAGTAATAATGTGTGAACCCTGTGCCTTTTAATGTCCTTGAATATTAGGTAGTGGGCATTTGAATGCTATTTCCTTTGGCAGTCTTTAATTACAGATATCCTTATGCAAGGTTACTGCTTGCATTTCTTTTCTCTTTCTGATGATGGGATTACCTGTGTTCCTATCTCATATATGCGGTGCTATATTTTCCATACTACTCTGATTAGTCATCCAGGACTAAATGAAAAAAGTCATCTTAACAAGAAACTGGTAGAAATGCTATGTCCCTAAAAAGTAAAATTAATGTCTCAAATATTCTGATCCTAAAAACATCTGCACCAATCTTAGTGTTGACATGGACATCAAAACTCTTCGCTGAGTAGAAGAGAAATATAAGTATACTCTTACGGTTTCACTACCATTAGTCACTCCTATTTTTTAACAAAGCCATAAAGGAGAGCTAGACATTTGAAAACCAGGAAAACAACCACAGAAATCTGCAGAGAGAGTCAAGAACCATTTAACGTATCACAGTATCATAGTGGTGTAAGGCTGACTACACAAGGCTGTCGGATGGACAGAGATCAAAGTGATTCTCCTTCTGATAGCACGTTTATGTGCTGTGGCAACAGTTAATCAAACACCACCAATTAAAAAGCTGCATTTACATTCTTTAAATGTAAGTAAGAAAAAAAATATCCACAAGACTCCTTCCTAATTCTCCTGGATCTTGGCTGAAGGGAATCTCTCCCTCCTACCTGTGGGGCTGTGCTTACATGAAGAATAGTGCAGATGAACATCTCTAACTTCTGTCTAAAGCATGCTGTGCACTTTTCAAACATTAATACATATCAAACTTTATTACAAAATTCCTACTGTAGAAATTCTATCACCACTCTAAGTTGCAGTAGAGGTCATTTGCTATTAGCTTTACAAATGTACATCTTACTTGATTTTTCCTTCTTTCTAGATACCACATTCCTACGACTGTGTTTGGCATCCTAAAGTGTCCTTTACTGTCAGATTTCACTTTTCATGCCAATAAATGATCTCCTACAGTTTGAATAAGTTAAGCAAATGGCTGTCATGGCTCATGGCTTTCATTCATGGTATTTCCACTCCTTTTGCTGTTATGACACTTGATGCCCTTCCCCAGCATGTTAACACCCTCCAGAGCTACAGGTACAAGAGCTGGACACACTGCTCCAGAAGAGTTGTCATCAAAGCCAAATACCATATATGATATACTTCAGTTAAAACATCCAACAATCATATTAATTTTTCACCATTTTTCTGCACTGACCATTACTATTCACATTCACTTTATTCCTCAATGAGTCCCTTTCAGGGTCGTCAGTCTGTAGGAGGGAGGCTGACATCCAGGACAAATCACGTAGATCCTGGGCTTGCTACATATAACTGTCCTCAGACATCAAAATCCTGACTGCTTTTGCGTCTTGTTAGCTCAGTGATCTCTCCTCTGTCACCCACACCTGACTGATTTGCTCCTAGGTCACCAGTGGAAGGGGTCACGAGCGCAAGAACAGTCCCTAGAAACACACTCATTTTGTAACGATTCCTTAACATTTAACGATCCGTTGATTGGCAATATTTTTGCGCATCAGATTGCACTGTGTGGATGTTACACCCTCTAGTTAGACTTGTATGAGAGATTGCCTTTGATTGATTGAGAAAGGTTATCATTTTGAGGTGGTACACTTACACAAAATGTTCTGTTGTACAAATGTCTTTCCTGGAAAAATAAGTTTAAAAAACAGTACATTTCTCAATAAAGGTTTTCCATGAACCCATGATGACTGGCATTAAATATTTTCCCCTCCCTTAATTCTATACTCAGTTGATTCTTCTACCACCTATTCCACCACTTTGGTTCTGATGGATGCCAGAATGAGAGGCTGTGGCCCCCTCGATCATCACGTTTATCTTTTCTCAAAATATTTGCACATTATTTCTCATTGTTCTACTGAAGAAAAAGAGACTAAAAAGTACTCATCAGCCCAGAGAGCTCTTTACCACCCAGTTTTAAAGCTTTCAGGCGCAAACGAGCCAGACCTGCTAGCTACAAAACACCTGTCTTCAACATTTGGTGCTTAATATCCTTCTGCAGTACTGCTAGCATGGAAAATATTTCATCATATCCTATATATACTATTTGACGTGGCTACAAATACAACCAGAATGCTTTACAGAGCACTTTTGCTGCACTATTAGCATTTCTATTCTCTAATGGAGCTAAAGAAGTCACAGATAGACACACGCATGCACACATGCACAACCTTCCTCACCGGCTTTAGTTCTGCTCCCTGTGAATGCCCCAGCACCTTTTCATTTTCAGAAACAGTAGTCCACAACTACTTGTTCATCGTTTCTATATGCTATTCAGTGTAAACTTCTCTCTCTCTTTCCCTCCCCCTCTAAAATTGCTTTTTCTACCTTTTAAAATTAGATTTGTTTTAGAAAAAGTGTGGCCTTTTTTTCTTGATCAGAACTTGCTGGACCTCATGCATATAGAATTATTTATCTGTACTTTATTTTGTTTGCATCTAATAAATATGTGCAAGTCAAGAACACCTGCACCTCGGGTACTAGCAATTTACACCTGTCAGAATGAGGTGTAATACAGATGAACGTGTATTGAGGTGAATGTGTATTGAGGTAACATTTCCAAGTTAGGCAATAGCAATCTATAATTTTTAGAAGCTCCTTTAGAAGCTAGTACTGAGTACTAGCTGCATGATGTTTTAGTACCAGCAGCATGAGACACTGCATATACTTTAGACTGAAGTCCTTGAAGAAAATGTAGCTTTTCCCACCGATACAGAATGGATAAATACTGTTTTTCAGCCTGGATTGGTAGCAGACATTTTCAGTACCCCACTTGTGTGCTGTTAAAATAAGTTAACCCATTAATATTTGAGAGCGTAAGTTTCTCTGGTGCAAATGTCTCCCAATAAGCAACGCATCCTTTGGCAGATTGTCCCTCTCTTTTCCTTTCTCCCCCACATGTTCCCAAATACGTTATAGCCATTAATTTTAATATTCCAATCAATCAGATCTTCCTGGCAGGTTTCAGTAATATCAATTAGGTTAAAATATGCTCCTCAATGAGCAATTCAACTCCTCTTGTTTATTATGCAGGCTTCTAATGTTGATGTATAGATGATTACAGAATTTCTTCTCCTCACTTTCGTTGGTATCTTGATTAATTCTCTTCTTTGACATCTTAATTTCACGTTGAGTGAAAGCTCATTTTCCCCTCTCTTTTCAGCTTCCTTTCGTGTTTCAGGGCAGCACCTCATTAATGCTCTGTCCTTCAAAAGAAATGAGGCACAAGGACGGGATGTGTGACTCCCAGACGTCCCTCTGAGCTGCAGTGCTCCCTAACACTTCTCCTCGAGTCATTATTGCTCTGCAGAAGATGGCCAGCTCCACCCTAGGAGCTGCAGGGTAGGAGCCTGCAAATGGACAGCAGCACTAGAGGAATTGGCCAGCAGTAAATCGCTTCCCTCAGCAACTCGTTTGCGTGTTCCTGCAATGCTAATATGGCTGGGTTTCTGCTGAGGGCTTTCAATCAGGTCTGAAGCAAAAGCATCAGTCTGCATCAAGGTGAAGTTTGGTCTGCCCAAGGCATGGCCTGGACAGGGAGCTCTGCTGTATATATGTATTTATCACCGTTCCCAGTGAAGCAGGGGAGCTTGTGCAGAGCTGCAACTACTCAGTTGCCTCGTATGGGTGGAATAGGGAGCCCATTGTCTGCAAAAGCCTCTCTGAAAACCAATTCCTATCTGTTCTGGGAGTATAGTGATTTTTACTGATGTGCTATCCCGTAGGACCAACTAATCTCAAAAAGAATTTGGAAAAATATGAAGGACCACAGCAAATCCCCTCTGCACCCTAACGCATAGAAGAAACCCCCTGTGATTAGACCGTGATTCCCTCAGCACAGCTGGCACTGGAAATTCCTCTCAAAATACCACAGTACACAGCATCGCACATTATGGGCTGAACAGTTTAGTGACTCATCCTCTCTTCCATTAATTTTTAGGGCAGCTTTAATGACACACTTAGTTAAAATGGAGATTGCCCCTGTAACTTGAAACTAAGCTGCAAACTTGTTTTAAATAAATACTTACAGGCAAAAGAGCAAGTGCAACAACTACTTTGAGCCATCCTAATCTGCTGGCAAGCTGTGTCTTGAAAAAGACAAGAATGGGCATCAGAGGTTTAACACAGGGATGCCTGGTCTAATTATGACTGAGGTGCCTGGAGGAGGGGAGTTCAAAGTTCGATGAATCACAACCCAGCCAAGGCAATATGTTTGCCCAGTGGTTATGATAATGATAGCGCCTGCGCTTTTAAACAAAGGGCTTGAGGACACGCACTGTAAGACTCCCTACCACCGCTACCCTTGTTACGTGCTAGGTATTTTACACATTTGACAACTGTAACTTCTACTTAGCTTCTGTGCATAGGACACCATGGATAACAGTGGGGAAAGCTGGCATACTGTGAGAGCTGGATCAGCTTTTACACTGCAGGACCCAAACACCCATTTCACTCTTGCTTCGAATGCAGCTAACTCCTTTTTCTCCAAAGGAAGACACAACAACTTCAGAGTAACCACCAGGGAAATTATGTATGAGCAGATGATGGTGGAAAACAGAAAGGACAGGGAAGTCACCAGACGCCAAGGGAGGCATCCCACAATTTCATGAACACGCTGAACGCCGTTCTGCAGGCCCTAGTCAGGCTGTGCAGGATGAACCTGCCCTCATTTGCTATCTGCCATCCTGCACAAGAGGAATCTGTCCTTCCGTGCGAGCTCCAGCCCCGCTGAGAACCCTGCTTAGACTAAGTTTGCACCAACAGAAAGCCTGAATGTTCAGGCCCCTTGCCTCTGCCTTGCTGAGCCTTTGGTGAAAACACAGTAACTCTTGCAAGTTCTAGTTCAGTGTTAATTTTACCTGCAGGGAGTAGGATCTCAACAGAAATAAATAGAGCTATTTGAAGCTAAAGTGATACTCGGTGACAAGCGACGTGATGGAATTGGCACTTAAATCTTTCTAAGTTGCACACCATTATAGAAATATGCTAAAAGACATGATGTTACCTCGTATCCAGGGTGTTAATCACCATCAAGTTTCTGCAGTCATACTAAAATACATTAAAACAAATCAGTAGCATTATTACAAATTAAAATAAAAAATATTCAAGGTTCTAAACTGTGTCTGTTTATACCACCCTGACTGTGTGACAATTACTGGGTAAGTGTTGTCCCCAGTGAGGGGAAAGAACAGATGGCAGCCTGCTAAAAAGCACATACTGTATATCAATTTATTAATTACTAAATGCAATCTGCTAGATATTCATCACAAGATACTTTAGCTATTAAATTTCAGAGGGATTAGAAATTCAAAACAAATTATTTTAATAATAATTAAGTTAGCTCTATGTATTGCAAGCATATTATTTCCTTAACTTAAAAGCCTGAAATGATTGGGTGCCATCTGTCTAACTACCATTACATCTTTTTTAATATCAAAAGTGCATTTTGCTTAGGTACACAGATAAATGCTGAACAAAAAGAATAAAAAATTAATGTTACGGGCATAGTAGGACACTTAGAAATCTTACCCTTGTTGGTTGATTACTAGAGCACAGAATCTGCCTCTTCTAGGACACGGATTTGTCTCTGAGAAGCTGGATTGAGGAGTCATTACCATTCGTTAACTCTTTGATGGTGTACGTAACACATGCTGACTGTTTTCAACACATCCTTGCAAAGGCCTAACTATATCACAAAGTCAACATCGCAGCTGCCATTTGCTGGTAGTATCAAACAGAGAAAGTAAAGACTATTTAAAGCAACAGGAAAAAAGGCCTTTACTGGGAGGGACACGGGAAGAACAGTTCAGAAGCGCTCATTTACCAAAGACGGGAAGTGGGAGCTCAGAAGAAATACGGTTCTCCTTCAAAAGTTATTGCACTACGCCTGGATGCCAGATGGAAAGTACTACCAAAAAAAAGCCTTACCAATAAGGACTACTGCCAGATGAAAGCAAATTATCCTTGTCACCAAAACCTTTGACCAAAAAAAAGGAATCGGCTTCATCTTCAAAAAGCTTTCCGTTAAGAATCAGTGTCCCCATCTGCAGTGGGCCAAAATTTCTTCTAATAACGTAGGATGTGATTATAAATCCGAGTGGAATTTAGACCAATGGCTCTGATTGCCCTTTCAGTTGTCTCACTACTAGTTGGGCGACGTCGTGTTTGGAACTCTTCTAGAATATTGACAGGGACAATGGCATTAACACAAGACGGAGGTCTTCTGAACATGAAGGCTACTTCAGCTAAACGATAGAACTACCTTACTAGGAATTCCGAGTGCCAGCTCTTTTTAGAGTAAGAGGGCAAGAAGATCACTAAGATGACTGCTTCTTTTTAGACCTTCTTGGCTAGTATCAAGTTGTAAATTCAAGGGAAAAAAAACCTGTTTGC
This sequence comes from Phaethon aethereus, assembly GCF_964289735.1. Taxonomy (NCBI): domain Eukaryota; kingdom Metazoa; phylum Chordata; class Aves; order Phaethontiformes; family Phaethontidae; genus Phaethon; species Phaethon aethereus. The sequence continues at coordinate 69,535,685 of NC_138582.1, forward strand.
ACATAAAAAGCACCTTAAAGAAAAAAATTGTAAAGGCTCATCCTTAGTCACATTCATATAAACCTACCAAAGTTAATCTTCCTGAGGCTACTTTATTGGGTCAGCACAGTTCTTTTTACAGGGAGAACTTGGCAGGTTCCACGAGAAATAAAACATTTTAAATTCTTATTAGAAAAAAAGAAAATGTTTCATCCAAGCTAGCAATCTACCTCCTTTATGTACACATGACAGCCTAAGGATCATTTTTCATGCCCCAATCTAACAGTTGTGGAAATACATCCAGCAGGTCAAATAGTGTTGCAATTTACAACTGGCAGAGATGAACATGAATCTGAGCCTGTAACTCTTCTTTCACCAGTTCTGCCTCAAACTCTACAAACCTGTTTAAACAAAGTGGATCAGAAGCCAGTTCTATGACTGTATTCTTCAGAACAGGGAAATTGCAGAACGATTCATGAGATTAGAAAGAGAAGCCCATGTCTTAAATGCAAATCTAAAGGATCCCACCATCTTCAGCTGTGACCTCAACTAAGCAACTCTTTTAGGTCTGAGTCCCACTCTCTGACATCGCTTTCTGTAACGGTGAAACATAATGGTAGAGTAATGAGGTTTTTGAAATTTCTCTAATTTCTGAATTAACAATCCATACTCTTCTTAGAAGTGGCTTCAAGATACCCATTGCCACAAGTGATCAACAGCTTGGTTTCATAAGTGTAATTTTTATTATTCTAATTGAAGGTTCAGACTTCTGAAATGAGCAAAATGAGTCATATTATTACAACTCTTTATTAATACTGTGCCATCAGAGCATAGAAAATGGAAATTGCTTATCTAGAATGTCAGAGGGCAACTTGACAATTGTGTCATCCCTAAAAATTACACTCCTTCATCTCATTCAAGCATACTGCAAAAATTCTGCCAGTCTTAACTCTTTTCCTAAAATCTAGTAGCTTTGTAACAGTAAACATAGTTTGGGAAAGAACCTGGATCAGTAGTTCCATGATCTTTAGCATTTTTGCAGCACATCACAATTTCTAAGGCAGGATGTTGCCTGAAATAGTCTTAGAGGAAGAGGACTTTTGTGGGTTTTTTTAATTGGTTCTAAATCTACTTTTTTTTTTTTTTTTAACAAAAAATGAATGCATTCAACATAATACAGTTTAGGAGTAGGAGGGAAAATTTGCATTAAGTCAAGTTTCAGAATCATTAATGAGCTTGTTCTGCATCTAGAAAATGAAAGAGAACAATGTGAACCACTAGCTCAAATCTCTGCTGCACGTGGGGCAAGCAGCTAATTTCAGCAGTGGAGACTGTCACGAGCAGAGCTATAGCAACTGAAGAGCACAACTCAGATGCTTTCCCAGTACTTTCCTTCATGGTTACAAATCTACCAGAAAACAGTACGTCTCCTGCACAGCAATTCCAATGCTCTCTGAACACGTACGAGCAGCTGCACTCATCCATTCCTTGTGTGCAAGCATCACTGGTGCATACACAATCACACTAATTGTGTGTTTAAGAAACACAGCAAACACTGATTCTGTGATTAACATCTGGAAATGTAAATCCTAGGAAGAAAACAGAAATCTCTAAGCTAGCACATCTGCTCACTTGCTGGTTCTCTCTCACTTATTTTTCCACTTCCATTGCTTATTTTTCCAATTCCATTTTTCCACTTCCATTGCTGCTTCCTTGTCCTTACAAGCAGCAGCTGTACCTAACCCACAGGGCACAGAAGCTCCTCATGCAACTTGGTACCCATTTGTGCACCCTTAGCCAAGGGTATGGTATCAGGCTATCAGGCCTGGATGATTATTATATCTCAGCATGTCCTGGCTTCCTCCAGAAGAAAATGGGGAAAGCTGGCCCAGGAAGGAGCTGTGCTGTGCTCCACTCAGTCCCATAGCTGGAATAACCAGGGAGGCAGGATTGTGGTATGCACCAGGGAGCACCTCTACCCTGCAGATCATGCTCTGCCTGGTTTCTGCCCTTCTTCCTTGTCTGGACCCCGAACAATGCACCTCCATCCTCAAGAGGTTCAGCATTCTTTTAGAAGTTTGGTTTTAATTCTAAATTCCCTTCACTTGTAGTGTGTCTTTGATGGTTTTAATGTCTCCTCACTTTTACAGTTACTTGAATAATGGAACAAAAACAATTCCAGATACAAAAATATTGTGAGTACAAAAATACCCTTGAGTTTTTGGCCAGAGCAGAGTTTGGTAATCAAAGCAACAGTCGATTCTGTCCTTTGGAGGATTGCTTTCAGACACAGAAAATGACTCAACATGCTGAAGACTAGCCAGTTGTTCTACAGAGGTATTACCCAACACCCAGTTTAGTGAGGAAGGTGGATGAGGACAGTACAAATTCAGTGTCTCACAAATAGCCTAGATGTATCCAGGAAAAGAAGAAGTGGCAAGCAGGATTTTCAATTTTTGGTTGTTTAAAATATTTTTTTCTATCTAAAATTAAGAACTAAAACTGACTGCTTGCGTAATTGGCAGAAGCGGGAACACTTCAGCTGGCCGAAGGGTACTCTGAAGAAAGCCAAATGTGGCTAACATCACAAGACTGCTGGAGGAGGTAGTGGGTATGTTGTCCCTTCTTTATTTCATACCCGGGCTGTGCAGATACTCACCTGGGGCCAAGGGACCCAGATTCAATTCTTTCTGCCTGAAGTGAACCGAACCTATGTATTCCACCTCCCAAGACAATGTACTAACCACTGCTACAAGGTAGCGTGGAGGGACCACCGTATCTCCTCAGCTGATGCCATTCTATTTTGCATAAATAATTAAAGTTCACTGGCACGCTGAGTCCCAGATAACAAAGCCTTTCTATAGCATGCATCCTCCCAACTTTCAGGCTGTCGCCTTCCTCCTGCTCCTTTTGTCCCAGGCTCAATGAATATTTCAAGTGAGAATGACCACAAGAGCAGTGACCAAAGGAGACTCATTTTGGACCTCTCTTACCAAGAGACAGTGGACCTCGTTCAGTCTCCTGCCCTAAATCAAGCAACGAGTACATTTGAACTCGGACATGTCACCTCCTCAGTGAGCCTAATCAACAAAACACTGCATGTTCTGTCCTGCTTTTCTCCAAAGTGTTCATAAAATTACCCAGAGAATCCCCACATCTGTCAGTTGGCTGCCAATCTCTTCCAGACCAACACAGTAACATTTACAAGGGACTTTAATGGGGACTTTTGTATCTGATTGGGAAATACTGAAAAAATAAAAATCCCAACAGCATTCAAACTTTTCTAAAACTGTTCCAAAAATAAAAGTCGGATGCGGACTGTCATCTGTCTCCTATAAGGAGTACATAGCGGCACGGAGGCAAGCAACGCTTGGCTTGCGGGGAGCAGCTGTAGCGGAATAACAGGCTGGGTAACAAAGGGGGAAGGCGAAGCAAACAGAGCTTCTGCTGAAAAGAGCGTGAGGCAATCTCAGGAAGAAGAGCTTTAAAAAAATAGTCACCAGTGAAGGTAACAAGAGGCAGTGTTTGAGCAGAAAATTGTTCCTTCAGACACTGCTCCCAAAGGAAACAAAGGTGAGAATGGCCATGCGCTAGCAGCAGCCCAGGAATTTACTGATAGCATCCTATTAAAGGGGGGGGAAATGCCTTCCTTTCTCTCGATACCTGAAAAAAGAGGGAGCTAGATCCTGATTTTTTTGAAAGTTATCTGTTACATTTAATGTTAGTTAACTGTTATGTTTAGCCACACAGTGATGCTAAAACAGATCATTTTCCACAAAGGCACATTTTCATGCAGCTATACAAGATTTCTGGTATTTCAAAACTCCAGCCTATCAAGTATGAACTGTAACACTTTCTTAATACAAGCAAAGCCCAAAAGCAAAATGGCTTTTCCTGTGTCTGTAAATATCTATATCTTATATTTTTCATTCTATATGTATTCTTGCTAGTAGCACCAAAGATCGAATTAAGATAATTTTTTTTTTTTAAATCCTTGGAAGGAGGTTAATCTGTCTTCAAAGATAGGGACACTTCTACTAATTCTAGCTGTGCTGCACGCCCTCTTTGAATATACAGCTTTGAACAGAAACATGTACAATCATTATATATTTTAGGCAACATGTTTGACCAAGGATAAAGTAATAACTAGACATTGTAGAGACTAAGAAAAGAATGCAAGGAAAAAAAAGGTAAGAAATGTATTGTGAATGGACATTTCCAGGAGCGAAATACAGGTGAAACAGGGATCTAAATATTACACTATATTTCTGGCAACAAATGAAAAATGATATAGGTCTAATCTGAAAGAACAACATTGGTCAAATGCAGACTACAACCTATTGCTATACAAATACTGTTCTGAGATGGTCGGATAAAACTGCACTGTTAAAGCTTATTTTTAAGTTTTCGTAATTTTTCCTTAATTCATGTGGTATACAGCAAGCATGTACATAAAACTGACATGCATATAGTAAAAAAGAAAGACCAAAAGCAAGTGTAACCAGGGTTTGGTACTCACCTCCTTCTCCTGACCCAGAGCCATTATCTGAAAAAGAAACAGAAGGGGAGAAAAAAAAAAAGAAAGCAAATGAAAATATTGCTCCAGGAGCAGCTGTTCAGGAAATTGCCGCTGTAAAATGTTACACAGGTGTTACATTTCATGAGCCAGGTGTAAAAACAAACATCCCACGTAAAGTCTGGCATCCTTTAATACGCTTTGCCCATGCTTAGTGTGCCCTACCCTCCCTCTTCCCTGTCAAGATACTTTTACTCAAGGAACAGCACCATTCAGTACTGAAAACTAAAATTGCTTCCTTAGCCTTTTTTCAACTGTTGGAGGTTGAAATTTGTTAAACTCAAATCAGATGAAGCGTACAGTCTTATTTTTGTAATACTTATATTTTTTACCCTCTGGCCCTGGGAGTGCTACAAATCACCTGACTGCAGAAGTACCTCCAGAAGACAACTGGTCCTCAAAGTAAAGTTGGCTTAAGTCATCCAACTACAAAATAGCTCCTCTCAGCCGAGTCAATCACTTCGGGTAAGGATGCTCTAATGGCATAGTTATTTCATTGACATTAGACTGACTGGATTAGCATCAGAGGGGTGACAGCTTGTGGCTGCATCCCCTTTGCATTAGCAGTCCGAGCATCAGCAGGACTTGAGCTTCCTCAAAACCCCAGGCCAACTAACTCCACCCCAGAGCATTACGGAGCTGGCTAGGGATTTTGCACGGGGATGTGCACCCCGCCGGGCAGCGTCCGCGGCTAGCACGGCAGTAAAGACAAGCCCTTAAACACACACTCTGAGTCAGAAACCCTCCTCGGTCTTTCTTGCTCAAAGGAGGTGGAGAGGAGAGGATGAGATGGCAATTACTGTCAGTGAATTGCTCCCCATCCCCGTTAGCTCAGCTCCTCTGGAAGATGAGGAGAGGAGCAGAGTGCACGCTCTGCTCATCCCACACCTCTCCTTTCATGATGCTTTGGTGATGGAGAAGGCAGCTGAATCTATTTCCACAAATCTGAAAGAAGAAGGAGACCAGAGAGAGAGAGAGGAGCGGGGTTCTTACTTCCATGTATAAGCTCATTCACATCAGAGAAAAAACCAAACCCTCCATTTGCTCGGTTTCCTCCCCTCCTTTTTCTTTAAGCAGTTATATTTCTAAGAATAATTCCCTCTAATGCGTGGATGAAAGTGTGAAATTCCACATTACTGGGTCAGTTCACATATTAAAAATAATCTCCTGTCACATGGAGTATCAGGAATAAAGAGGTTTTTTTCCTCTGCCTAAATTTTCCTTTCTTTCCTCCTATACCACTATTCCATGTCTAACAGACCGAGCTACTAACCTAACAGAATTTAATGCAAAAACAGAAGGGCTCTTGTTCCATCAATAGTGACCCACTTTACTGACAAAGGAGACAATCCCATATAAAATGGCACCATTGAGTCACTGAGAATTATGCCTTATGATGCAGTATTGCTTCATTAAGGAATTCCAAGCAGTACAACTCATTTACATGAGGTAAGTATATAGGCTACCAAAGAAGACCATCTTCTTCTACAGTTAGCACCAGTCGTGGCAAGGAGAGCATTACTGCATTGCTCAGTGAGAGCTTTTAACTTTCGCTTGTTCCTCAGTGCGGTGCAGTGCTCCGGCGGCTCCGGCGGCAGCACGGACCCCCAAATCTCCCACCGGCAGTGCAACAGCCAAGTGCTTTGGAAGAGACCTGAAACCAGCACAGCCTGCGACAAGCCACCAGCCCGAGCAGAGGCCAAAACAAGCTCCAGCTTCCCGGTGCCGGCGGCAGAGCGGCGCTGCCGCTGCTGCACAAAAGCGGCTTGCAAAGGCGTACGCCAGCGCAGCCACCCTGCGCTCCTCCTGCTGCGCTTACGTCCCCACCCTCCGGGAGCAGGAGGGCTGCCTGCTAGCAATTACCCTTGATTTCGATATGCCAGCAGGAGCTTTTGGGAAGGAATGCTGACAAGCCTAATTGCCAGCAGCTGCAAGGCCTCCGGCTGCTGGAGATAGGCTTTTAACCTCCACCTTGCCGGGCTGTGTGTAGGGAATGTCCATTTGCCTTGATGTCTTCTGGGAAAAGACCTCTGCTATTGCACCATCCTGGTAGTCGTTTCCCGCTTAATTATGCCATGCAAAAAATAAAAAAAGTACGGGATATGAAATCCTGGCATGTGTTGATGAGGTATGTCTGTGTATGCCTTGTTCTTTGCTTCCAAAACATTTTGTAATGACGGAAGGGTGACGCTGTGCTGTCACAAACCCTCCTTGCAGGCTGGACAGGAAAGCTCCTGCACTGCACTGAATCTGGGAGTAAGGGTCTCGGTCAGCTCTCAGAATGAATGTATTTTTTATAGTAGGTTTTCAGGTTTGTTATGGCTTTCTTGTGAGAGCTTAAAGAGTTATTTTCACACTTTCTTAATCTAGGAGTGAGTTGCCTAGAATTTCTTCCTTAACTCCCTCAAAAGGATTAAAATGAGCTTATTATATTTCTTTTCAGGACAATGTATGCATCTAATTATGCTTCACTGAGAGCCTCCCACAAAAAAAAAACCAAAACAAAAAAACCCCACATTTACTGTAAAAACCAGCGCATTCAAATTCAGGGTAAGAGTTCGATTACTTCAGACTGAAGAACACCAAGTTAAAGCTACTCTTCAGAGAATCATTCCTTAAATCTAACAGAGCTAGAGTGTTTGTTTCTGCTTCTGCAAACAGCTTTTTTTTTTAATTTAGAAATCCCACTAGAAAAAGCAATGGACTGTGCCTTCCAAATACATACAGTACACTGAGAATCTGTAAGTATAATATATCAAGTACTACATCATTGTGTGGATACATTTCATGTGCATATAATATAAATCCGACAACAGTCAAAATCGTGGCTGTGTGCGGGCTGGCAGGAACACACATTCTTAGAAATGAATCATGAAGGTCTATTTCTTATTTACTAAATTAATTTATTTTATTTAAACTAATAAAAGGCAATAAATTCACCAACAAAAAGGCCCAGAAGAAACAAAGGGACTTGGGCGATGCTCCTCCTCAATGCTCTGAGCATCCTGACCGCTTTCTCTTCCTGGTTTCTTAAATGTTTAGCAAGCCAGTTCAGGATAACCTCCAATAGAGGATGGCATATCATGAATGAATTTCAGTGTAACGTGACCCTTTATGAACTGATCAAGGTTTCAGGTCCGCAGCAAGACCGCTGATGTTGAGAGCTTGGCAGGAGTCCTGGTGTAGGTATTGCCATCTCCCCATGCCCTGCCGGATGGTCCCATCTCTGCATTTGGGTGTGGGCTGAACTGCAAACAGGGAACTGGTAAGAGTGAGAAATAAAAAACAAAAGGAAAAGGCTGGGACGGTGCTCTGACCTTATTCATAACATAATCCACAGAGCAAGGAGGAGAAGCTGTGGAAGGGAGATGGGAATTAACTACTGGCAAGGACTTCGCTTCGCAGCCCTCTTCACCTCCACCCAATCGCAGACAGGATGACTGCTTCTTTCTGAATGCAAAAGGCCAGGTTAGGTGTAGGCAAAAATTCTATATAGTTTGATTTGACCCATCGTTTCTCAAAGGTCTGCTAAGGTATTAGGCACAGAGAACACTAAAGCTGCATTTCACTCATTTTCGTAGTTTCTCTGTATTTTGCAACATGGGGCTAAATGCACTGGCTGAAACCCACAGACTCTTGTCATCCACAGCTTGTGCCAGGGGTAATTAGGCATAGAAACACCTCTGTAAACCCAGCATTTTGAACAGAAGGAACAATGTTCCTTCATTGAAAAATGGGCTTTGACAACGTTAAGACCTGTATATGCAGTCCTGAAAACTTCAGCCATACATTCTCTTACCTTTCTCTGAAACGCCATTTTTAATGTCAAAATTTGCATTTTGTTCAATCCTGAAGCACCTATGATTGACTCTTTTTTGAAATGTCGCTTATTTTAGGATCTTGCAACCCTGACAGCACTCGGACAAAGGGAATTTTGCTGTTAAATCTCCCATGACTGTAAAAATTTAATCAAAATCCGCCAAGAAATAGGTCTGACTAAATTACTCAGTATAGTCTGTTCCAGTGCCATAGCTTCAAAAGGTATCAATCCCTAGCAAACACGAAATATTTAATTCTTGTATGAGATTCAGAAGTCTGATGTACTTTAAATATTAAAAGGTTGTTACAACACTATGGGTGAATGTCACCCTATTTTCTCAGGTGTGTCCCGTGAGGATGAAGCTTTGAAAAACTGAAACTCTGCTAGGAGACCATCAAACCTGTATTTAGCTCCCAATGATGTCCCAGAGCAAAGCATTTTCATAGAAAATTTGGAAGCACTCGGTGAAAATGAATGGGGGTCTGTAAAGGATTTTTTAATTTGGGCACTTGATTCTCAACATATATGTTATAGATCATAAGTACAAATACATTGACTTCCCAATGTCCAGGGCACGAACAGGTTCCAGAGGATGGCTTGTATCATCCATTATTTTTACGACGGGCAGAGCACGTTGGACACTTGGGGTCGCAGGTACCGTTCTCGTACAGCCCCGCTGAAGCGCTTTAAATTGCGCCAGTGTAGATGCAGTATGCAGCCTGAATTGCGTCCTCAGTTTTGGAAATGTGTTCTCAGTGCCTTCTGGTCAACTGTGTCTCAGCACGTCTTGATCTATTACACTAAGTGCTAAAAATTATGCTGTGTTTCCTGAGTTTTATGTAGGACTTAAAGAAAAGGAGAGGGAGGTTAAAAAAAAAATCCCTTACTAGCTGAGTAACGCAGTAATTAGCTGCCAGCAACCTGAGGCTGAGAAGATTCAATTTTTCATTTTGAAATGTCTTTTTCTTAGCAGGGTAGAACGCATATAAAAATAATCACCTTTTTTGTTGTTCCCAAAACATTATCCTAGTATTTTGTTTTAGTAAGGGAAAGAAACTTTCATGTTGTGAGTCTGTTTCTTAAAACAATTTGGGCATGAAATTAAAAAAATATTTGCTTATACATCCTCAGTTCAAACCTTCATACTTCTTGGGTGTTGTTACAGGAATATGCACGCGCTCCAAAACTGTAATGCATTTTTTTCCTATTTCTGCAGCTTCTGGAGATAATTTACATGTGGGAGATTGAGAAAGAAGGTAGTTTCAGTCTTCTGTCTGAGGTATGCTGGAATTACGGGGCTGAGCTGGGCACAAAACGCAGGTTTCCTCCAGTTCTAGGACCAACATCACAGATCGTCTTGGGCTTTGGTAAACAACCCCAAATCTCGGCATCGGTCTGTGCTGCGGTCAAAGGCATTAGAGCAGCCCGTGTAAAACACAGCCACGCTGCGTTTCAATGAGGCAGCTCTGGGACTGGCAGCAGCAGCAAGGAACTTGGCCTAGGTATGCTGCCCAAATAGTTACCCTAATTTCCAGCTAGGATGTTGCAGCTACCAGGGTGTTCCAGGCTGCTACCTCTGAATTGTCACCGATAACTAGACTAGACAATGTAAAGCTAGCTAGGAGTGTGCACCTGGTCTGTCATCGTGCTTTTGACCGCCATACTGCTGAGGCTAATCCTGGTAACTATTCTGTATCAAAAGATGAAGGATGTCCCACAACTTACATTTTTGTGTGTGTTATTTACATACCAAAGAATGCAGTTGTTGACGCTACTGAGTCATTTAATCTAATTCTGAGGAAGCCAGCAACGTGTCTTTTGAATCTGTCCAGAGGTTCAGCAAACCTCTGGTGGCTAAAGTTTCTGTGTCCAAGAGCATGTTGGATGTATCTCATCAATATTCGAGACAGTGAAAACCCGTCCCACGTATTTTAAGTGTGTGGAAAACCTGTGTTTTAGACATGTGGAAAGACAGAAAAGGGCAGTCCATTAGAAACGTGAGGTACAACGATTTTTTAAGAGTTATGCATGCCTTCAGTGTAAAGAACCCCAGTGAAATTAGTCAACAATGATGCCTTGGATACAGGCAGAGTGGCAGTCAGGATGATCAGTGTCACTTGCTGGATGTCACACTAATTCTGTACATCCAAAAGATGAGTCCTAAAGAAATAACTAATCTGGACCAAACTTGTTGTAAGCCTTGTAAAGCCTCAAGGCTCCTCTACACATACCGCAGAAGCATTCACAAACTCCTTTCTCAGATAAAGTATTTCTACTTTTAGTGTTTATTTATTAACCTGTTAGCATATCAGAAGATATATCAGATTTCTTCTCTGTAACTATATTCCATCACTAAAGAGGACTTGGGATTTCCACCTTATCATTCTAGGAAATATGTCATTCTAGGAAAAGCAGGAAAACTGAAATCTCTGGAATTAGGGGCAAAACATACAACTAAGAGCTAAACATACAACATCATCCATTAGTGACACAAAGCTATGTTTTACATACCAGAATAACAAGGTCCTCTTGATACCACTGTTATCTCTCTCTGATGCTTGCAAGCAGCTCTCCTGAGGAAGCATTCGTTTTGGTAAGTGTCTCCATTTGATCCACAAACAGGAATATAGTTTGTGTGACACTGAAAAAAAAAATATGAAGTAACTTAGTCATACAAAATAATTTGATTAATCTCAACTGCACATTAATATAGAGGAAAATAGTTGTGTAAATATAGCGGTAACTTATAGCCCCGTTCACTAAAGGCAGATTTAAAATACATTAGTTTCTCAATATCACTGTATATATCCCTTTCAGACTGCTGGAATAATAGTCCACCTCTGTATGGGCTGAACATAGGAATTCAGTAGGAAAGACTAAAAGAACAAAATAACTATAGTGGGACTCAGTAAAGGCTAGAGGGAGTATGCAAGCATCTACAAGTATTTGAAGGATAAACACACTGAGAAAGGAAAAAACTTCTTCAAGATAATACACGAATATATGACTAGGCACAGTGGGATGAAATGCAGCCAAGGAAAATTTAAGGTGAACAGTGCTTAAGGGGAGATTTGCTAATTTTTTGATCTTTCAGAGGAGGTGGAAAACAATCACCATCCCCATTAAATTCATGAGCACCATGAGTCTGTTTTACTTGGTCAACAACTATAATAATGCTTTTGTATTACTATACTGAAAAATTTTACGCGTAAAGTCAGTAGCATTGATGAAAGGAAGAAAGGAAAAATTATCATTCGGAATGGCTTTGCCAGGAGCAGCCTGTATTTTGCTGTTTTCTTACATTCTAAGCAAAATGGATTATATACCCCTTGTGTGTATAATGTGTATCAGAACGCTGGGAAACATGCTGAGACCACCAATGTGCCTAACGCCTGCGACTGCTGCACCGCTCCCTGCTGAACCGGAGATCCGAACCCCACCTCACTGCCTGGAAAAGGAGACGTTGCCCTGTTTGGGGCTGCAGCGGTAACTGTAGTTCCAGACACCTTTTGCATCATTAAAAAACTCAAACAACAAAAAGCAATGAAGACAGACACAGACTAGCCACCAAATTTCTTAACTATATAATGTGTGTGATTAAACTGGTATAGTTCAACCAGTGAGAGTTCACACAGAAATAGTAGCATTAGCTAAGCTAAACTGCCCCCAAAGGACAAGAGCTTCGTCTCCAAATTCTAAGTGACAGTCTCTGCCACAACAGTTTCTTCGTGCTTTGGCATACACAAACCTCAAAATACTCAATTTTTAAAACATAATTTTGAAGAGAATTTTCCTTCCTCCTTTGTCATATTGCCGTAGATGACCCACTGAAAATGAACTAAGCATTCACGGACAGAAATAAATCATGCTGCCAGCTCTGAAAATTATTTCTAGCAGTTTTGTAACACTTTCCCATTGTGAGTAGGTCTCAAGACATCCCACCACTACTGTCAGTCCTGTCATATCTCACACTGAACAGTCACTTCCAGGGAGTAATTAAACAGGTGACTCTTGGGGGGAACAGTACTTTCCAACAGATAATTCTTGATGCATTAAAGTTGCTGTGTGATGTTTTAAAGTTGCAGGTTTCTGTCCTGAAAATAAGAATAATAAGAAAATAAGTCCTTTTCTACAGTTTTGTAAGACTTCAGCCATTTGGTACACTGCAGCCAGAAGTTCTCGTGCAAACGTCCTTTAGGAATCGAGTTGTTTTCTTGTGAGGAAATACTCCAACACCTTGAATGACCAAACAGGAGAGCATCTCTCCATGGACAGGATCTGCTCAGTGCAGTGTCCCGTGGGAAAATCCATCCGGGCTCCCCCCGACGTTGCACGATTGCAGCATGCCCAGCATTTGAAAGGATGTAAGGTTTACTCGCTATCTATATTCCTTTTTCTATTCTGTCTTATTAAAGCAGTTATCTTATTAAACCATGTGCTGTCGAGCCTTTCTTATTGAGATCAAAGAAGAGCCCCGCACCAGCGCTCTCTCACCTCACCTCCCCACGCTGGTCCCTAACACACTCACTAGGTGCTGATCAGTTTTTAATTTAGGTTTTGTAAAACGTCAGCAAAAGACCTTTCCAAAATATTGGTGAACAAGTGTTATCCCCCACCTCCATTATAATAAAAAGGAAGTTACCCTTTTTCCTGACTAGGCCTGCAGAAAGTCAGCATATCAGTAAGGTCACTGCAAGCAGAGCACACCTGAATCCTTCAGTACCTCTCCTATGGTCTAATTTGTCAATCTGATTCTGGGGAATCAAACTTCGGTGCCTCGCTTTATGTTAGACCACTTGGCAAGACAGAGAAAGCCTAGAAGGTGTTCAGAGAGGTCACGGCCCACAGAACTCTTGCTGCCACAACATTAGAGATGCTTCAGTGGCAACGCTGCAATTTGGCAGCCAGTCACCTCCAAAGGGGATCTGAGGAGGGAAAACTACGGCTCATTAATATTTAAAGTTTTAAAAGACCAAACAGTTAAGAAATGCTGCCAGGTCAGGAGTGGTGACAGATAAAGAGGAGGAGGAAGGAGTGGTGATGCCTGGAAGGGAGCTGAGGGAACTGGAATCTCTATGCATTTCCCTGAATCTGAGGAATGGTTTGCACCAGCCTTGGCCTGGGTGGCTGCGAAAAGCCGTGCCCCTCTGCGGTGGTGCTGGTTACAGATGAATAATTAATGCCGAGAGTTACAGCAAGAATTCAACCTGCTATGTCTGAAAAAATACAATGCCTTCTCCTCATTCTCTTCCTTCCTTCGAGTACAGGTTTAATTTTTTCAAGAAGTACAATTAGCCTAAAAATAATATTGGTTTTAAAAATGGGTTCTTCAAGAAAAAGTGTCAGCTTATCACATGGGCCAGTTGCTTTTTTAGTCCTCCTTTTTTAGACCTGGATATTAGGAAGTCATACAATTTACTACCTACAGAAAATAAATTAAACCTTTGCTTAGCCTAGGGTTGAATTTCTTTTCCTTTTTTTTTTAATCATTACTGGGTTTTGATTTTATTATTTTTCACAGATGAAAGTTACAGCTAGAGTCAAGGCTGATGAATAAACCTCTTCTCCTAAGAAATTTTTCTCCCTTTAAAAGGCAGTCGGGTCCCATTGTTCTTATGGGACGTAAGCTGCAGGATGCCTCCCAGCATAGGTACCCACCTGAATGACACCACATCAAATGCCAGCTCCGAAACACTGGAATCCAAAACCAGTGTAAGATCACACACACTCTGTTGCCATTCTGGTTCCCCTTGATTTATTATTTATTGGAAAGAGAACACAACGTTATTTTTAAAACACTGAAGGATAGCCCACTCCAGGGTTGGTTGATAACACTGCCGCCTCTTACAGTTTTACTGGGAGTCTCATAATATTTGATACATTTGTCCTGGCTATAAATTGCAAAAAGAACGAACTTCAGTATTCTCTTTTATCTAAAAAGTGAGGGGTGGGAGGGGAGAAAGGATTGCCATAATAGTTATAAAAACTGTAAACTAAAGGCTTGAAAGCCAATCAAGCAAACTGAACTTGCTATTTATTACTTTTTAGAAGTTCAGATGATTTTTTAAAATTAAATTTCCATACTTTTTTTTTCCCCGAGTGGGACTAATCCATTATTTTCATTCATAAACTTTATGATCACTGGTGATCCTGTTATTATCTGATTTTCAAAATACCTTAAGATCTTCCAGGGTCTAACGTACCGCATTGGAGCAGGGCAGAGTTCTCCAAATACCGACACAAGAGTAAGCAATCCATAGTAAGTACTGCGTTCAACTTCTAAAGCTTCATCTGGTGTGCATGACGACGCTTGGCCACCCTGCACCGGACCACCTCCCCTCCCACCTCGGGTCTGGGGGCAGGAGGGGGCAAGACGGGGAGCCAGAGAGCGGGTGTCACCGGCGTTCCCCACCTCTGCTCGTGCCGGCGGGGCTGTGGGTGCCTGGCACGTTGGTGGCCCTCCGTTCTTCCCCACATCGCTCTGCGCTGCCGGCTGACGTACCAAAACCATGGGGGGAGCAAATGTCACGCCACACTCGCCACTTGCTCCCTGAGCGCACCCCAGTAGAGTCACGTACCGACCCAACCAGTGCCATTAAAAAGGGAGCATACGGCTAGGTTTATAGGAGCCTGCCAATAAGTGAAATTTTTGAAGCGGTGATTCCACAAATGCTTCGATACACCTGAAAGCTTGGTCAGAAGTGGCAAACAAAAGGGTGATCAGCCCTTACCTGGAACTGACACGCACATTTCAAGCCATCGCCCTCTTCCTTGCACACGCCTCCGTATTTACATGACGATTCATCACACACTCTTACGTCAGACTCCCTTACATTTAACTCTGCAAAAAAA
The DNA here is from genome assembly GCF_964289735.1 of Phaethon aethereus. Classification (NCBI taxonomy): domain Eukaryota; kingdom Metazoa; phylum Chordata; class Aves; order Phaethontiformes; family Phaethontidae; genus Phaethon; species Phaethon aethereus. The sequence continues at coordinate 69,550,912 of NC_138582.1, forward strand.
ATAGAAAAAGGAGACAGAAAAGAAATTATAAGATGAGTCATTCTGGGGACTGCCTTGTCCTTAGAGCCACTGAGCCCCCCTGCTGCCTTACCCCATAAAGAAGTCAAAGGAAAAAAACCTGAGCTGTTCCCTGGGCTGCCCTGCCTCCACTCCATCCTGCTCCCCAGGGTCAGATCCCGCTCCCCAGGGTCAGGTCCCACTCCCCAGGGACAGGTCCCGCTCCCCAGGGTCAGGTCCCGCTCCCCAGGGTCAGGTCTCGCTCCCCAGGGTCAGGTCTCGCTCCCCAGTGTCAGGTGCCACTCCTCAGGGACAGGTCCCGCACCCCAGGGTCAGGTCCCGCTCCCCAGGGTCAGGTCCCGCTCCCCAGGGACAGGTCCCGCTCCCCAGGGTCAGGTCCCGCTCCCCAGTGTCAGGTGCCACTCCTCAGGGACAGGTCCCGCACCCCAGGGTCAGGTCCCGCTCCCCAGGGTCAGGTCCCGCACCCCAGTGTCAGGTCCCACTCCCCAGGGACAGCTTTGCCCGGTTGGCACAGCGACTGTGGCTAAACACCGCTTCACCACGCAAACAGATACAGAGCAGGCGTGTCTCTACACTGCCCAAAACCCCTTCCATGTCCCCCCTGCCAGGGACGCTCCCGGTACAAAACCTTCCTCCGCAGACATTGCGCCTAGCAGGGGTCAGGTCCTCTCCACGAGCCGCAGCCCGTGTTTCTCACCCGCTACCTCTTTTCGCCTTTCTCGCCACAAAGGTTGTGAAGAAGAAGAAAAGCTACAACACCAGAACTTCTCTGCCCGCGTTTCCAGTCTCCTCCTTGCCCACACTCTTAACCCTCCGACAAAAAATAAGCTGAAGTGTGTTTAAACTATTGTAATTTTCTTGCGCTGTAGGAGCCAGAGTAATGAAGCAGAGCCCTCCGTCTCAGCTGCTGCATGAAAACGTGGAGCACAAATGCAGCTCCTGGCTCAGCGAGCTGGCGGCGGAGGCACGGCCGGCAAGCAGGCCCTGGGAGCCCCGGGAGCCCCGGGAGCCCCGGGAGCACCGGGAGCCCCGGGAGCACCGGGAGACCAAGGGGCTGCGCACGTCAGCTGCACAGGCACAAGCTGCAGCACAAAGGTAGCGTAAATGGCTCCGAGTTTTTTTTTTGGGGCATCACATCCAAGGGTAGCTTTAAAGGAGGATCAATATGTCCTTTTGAAATAAGTGTTTGATTCGAACGCTATACAGGAGACAGAGCAAAACAGAAGGCACCGGTGGGATAATGGAGGTGGTCAGCGACAGCCTAAACGTGACCTTGCCAGGCTGTGTGGGAATGGTGCTGTTACTATCGGTAACAATGAAAAGGTGAAAGTAACACCAAGGGCTCTGGAAAAAATCCCCTGACACGGTTTAAGGCAGCGCTGGTATCAAAGGATATCGTTCGAAGCTGTTTGCGTTTGGCTGGAGTCAGAAACCTCCCGGACTCTATAGCAATACGACCCACTAAAGAGATTCATTGACAGCGGAGTGATTTACAATAATGTCTGTGACTTTTAATGAGCAAGCCCCATCCGGGTAACTGGCTTGAAGAAAGCACTGAATAGCAGCCATTCAGCATCAGGGAAAGGTAGGTCAAAAGGAGAAGAAAATAATGCTCGCTGGCCACTTGCAGGCTTAAATAGGCAGTCACCCTCCTGCTCACAGCAGTGTCGGCGCTTCGGTATGACGGTGACAGACACCCTGGAAAGCTGCTCCTGTGGGCTTACGTAGCATTGTACACCCACACACATCGTTTATATAAATAAACATATAATTATATAATAATTTGTGCAATAAATTATGCTACGTGTCATATACTTCTATATTTAATATAGCATAATTGTGTATTTTTTCATAGCACTAAAGATACAGGATTATAGCTCAACAGAAGGTCCAGTTATAACCCACATATTTCATCAACTGTGAGAAAAAAATATTTTTTTTTCCCTATATGTCCATCACTCCGAAAGGCATAAATGTGGAGGGCAATGTGTGTAACACCGGGTAGTTAGGTATCCTGGTTGCCATCACAACCCTGTGCACGTGTTCTCTAATGTTATTCTTAATGTCGCCATTTATCAAGTGCAACTGCTGCGTTGTAGGGACCGAGTTAATGTGACAGAACATCGCAGCTTTTCAATTTAGTGTGTTCATAACTCGCTCCTGAAGGAAATGTGCCTTTCTTTCTCCTCGTGAAGATCTGTTCCGCGAAGATGAACAAACTATCAAGATTAATTAAGAGGAAATGATTGTCATATCTGAAAGAAGGATCCACCTTTAGGTGACACCGCATTTGAGAAAACACAATTTATGAAAAGGAGTAACCAGACAGACAAAATACAGCATGAACAGCTTTCAAAATCCTATTTTCATCAGCTCAGGAAACTAAAGAGATGTGGGTCCCCCCTTCTCGACTCTCAGCTGAGCTTGCTGGACACGGTGCTTTGCAGCACCCTACCTGACACCCCCAAATCAGCAAAAGAAACCCCTCGGCAGCTGCAACTTGTGCTTGAAATCCTGATGGTCAACATGATGTCCAACAGCCCAAGCAGTGTCACGCAGACTTTCCCCCAGCCTCTGTGTCCCCCAGTGCAAAGCAGCACACGACATGTGGACGTGGCACTTCAGGACATGGTTTAGGGGACATGGTGGTGTTGGGTTGATGGTTGGACTTGATGATCTCAAAGGTCTTTTCCAACCTTAGTGATTCTGTGATTCTGTGACCGAAGGAGCCTCTTCGCCACAGTGGGGGCCAGAGACCTCACTTTTCTGCATGGGAGGGGAAGGACACTGGTGGGTCAGGAACAGTCCCCAGGTAGCGCTGAACTAGAGACGTACTTGTTCCTAACTTAGCTACTGCTCTGGCTGCAAAAGCCAGTGAGAAAGGGAAAGATTACAAAACCAAACTGTAACAGGAGATGTGAAGATGGAGGTGGGTAACCAGACCTCCCTCACCCCAAGAAACCAAGACTTCTTTTTTGTAAAAAATCCACGGGAGGAAATAAGATAACAGAAAGTGCACCATTTTAATGGTCACTTAATTTTAGGAGTGGACTGTCTGTCTTTCCACATAAATCATAAATATTGATTATTAGCTTTTTTGCATGAGATGAGCATTGAACAGGGAAGGTCACTCAGAGACCAGGAGCCAGCGAGATTTTCCAAAACTGTACAAAAGACAAGATCCTCCTTTAAGACAAGATACCCTGGTGACTGGCACTTCAGCGTACAGACGAACTTTATTCCATGACAGGATGTCACCTAATGCCTGTTTCCATTCAGTGGCAAACTCCAGCAGCCGCAAAATCAAGCCTCTGACATGTGCACGATTGCATTTGATGGGCTCACAAGTACCGGGGAGCGTGGTGGCCATAATGACTTCCACATCTGCGGCGTTCGGTTCACAAATGAATAGATGAGAATGGATGTTAACAGAGAGATGTGAAGAGGAACTGTAGATATCTCACATGTCTGAAATATTCTCTCTTTTCAGTGAATTCCCCATAGAGAGAAAATTAAAATGGAGTTTCTGCAATTATTTCCAGAAGAATGGAATCATAATTATCATATGTGAGAACAGACCTATGAAAGGAGTACGAACATGCAGCAAATGGTTTAGGGTAATTTCTTACATGTTTCTTTAATGCCTATCACAACTCAATTCCTAGGCTTTCAGCAGGTATAAATAAGAGAAAACCTTAGCATGATTCATTACGTACAGCAAGAAGATGGTAAGTAGTAATCCATCAACTCCCAGGAGAAAATATAATTAGCACAATTAAATCAGGCTTCCCAATTTATGATAAAATTAATCTCCAGAGACCTGAAATGAGGTATTAAAAATGATTTGCTAGTATCTGTTCAGCCAATACACTTCCTGGTCATGTGAGGGTTGACCAGCACAGAGCAGCTTGTAGGAATTTGGCTGCAAAGACCCACATCAAGGCCTTTTGTTTTGTTTTTTTTTTTCCTCTTTTGAAATGAATTCACCTTGTGAGAATCTGACACATCACTTAAAAATGAGGAAAGCCACCTCCATTTTGACTCCTTTCAGAGAATGTGAAGTCTAGTTCCGTACAAGTAGCTGGAGGTTGGCTTTTTGCCTGTGACCTCAAAATGCATTTCTCTGAGGCATGAACCTCTTGTTAGAAGCTAAATTACATGTGTCAAAATGCTGAACCTGAAGATGAAATCAAATTTGTAGGTTGAAGTACATCAAACATGTTGCTTCCATCTCGATACCTCCAGAATAAAATAAAATCTAAGACAGGCAAATCTGGTAACTTCGTAAGCAATTTGTTTTTTTCAAAACTCATGTTTCTCCTGAGGTTGGCAATAGTACATAGTCATGATGAACGGATATACGGAACCTAAAAAATACCTTTCCCACGTGGAAGTGAGCGGGCGGATTTAGTGGCAGTGCTGCCAGCTTTGGCCCTCCTGCATATTTCAGCTGTACCTGGGAAAAAACCCTCTCTGCCTGCCTGCCTGTTTTCTGTTTCCTACGGGTGAGACCTGAGCCAGGGAAGGTGCTGGGACTCCTCTCCCCCTTTTCCTTTTGACCTATTGGTTTGGTACAGGAGGGGGACCAGCTTGCACCATTCTCAGTAGTGGGAAAAGGCAAGGCAGCGTCGGGCACCTCACTGCTGCTTTTCTGTCCTCCAAGCAGTTTGTGAAGCCAAGCTTTAAATTAGGATGTATGACCTCTTGTAGAGGTCATATACAGACACACACACAGAGTGCTCTACAGGTTAAAAGAACCCCCAAAATTGTAAGAAGAGCTGAAGTGGGTCAACATGGGCTTGGGAATGGGCTCAGAGGAGAAATTATGTTGTGTGAGGGTTTGTTAAAGCCCACAAAGTATACCGGAGATAGTGGCATTATGACTAGATGAGCTCTTCGGACCACAGAAGAGAGTCAAAATCTGACAAGCAGAAAACCTATAGCCTACTTGGTTTTGGGAGTCAGCATTATGACTCTGGATTGGGTTTGGCAAATTGTTGGCTTTTTTTGGTTTTGGCAAATCATTCTGGTTTTGGCAAATTCTTTAGGAATGACTGGAGAACTTAATGGGGGAAAAAAACAAAGAAGAAAATCTTTCTCTTAAGGTTTATAAAGCTGAGCTGCTCAGGTGACAGGAACAGTACTAACCTGTGTCTTAAAACTAACTTTTGAATAAAACTTCATCTGCCAGTCACACCCTTCGCCCTACAAGAAAGATGATACCCAGAGACAGGCCTGTGCCCCAGTTGTTCCCAAGCACAGCCTGCCCACTTGACCCGTGAAGGCGAGTTTGAGTGACATCACAGGTAAATAAAATAACTGCAAAAAAGACCCTCCAGGGAATATTGTGGATGTCCCTGGGATAGCTCTGCTGGCCTCCAGCTTGCCGACTCAGAAGAAAACAGCACAGCTTCCCTGTAGATCCTACCAGTCCCTTGCAGACATATGAGCACCCCAGCTGGTACTAGCCTACTCACGTTAGATTTCCATCACCTATAGTGACGTTAACATTGGCTCAGACACTGAGCTCAACATGTACACACCTACACATAAACATTTAGGTGTCTTAATCTACAAGCCCCGTCCCATTGCTCCTTCAAAGTGCACCCAGTACAGCCATTCCTGCAGTAAGTCGTGCAAATGCTTACGGAGCTGTTACACACAGGCTGTGGACAGGAGGCATAATTTTGGGAGGCCCCGCATGTGTCCTGCTTGTTCTGACACTGGCAAAGCGCTGGCGCGTGTGTTTGAAGTGAGGCAGCGTACGTCATTCCCCATTTCAGCCACTGGGTATAAACCTCACAGATAAATGCAAGTTACAGCCGTGTACAACAGAACTTGTTTCTATTTATTTTATTGCAGGTTTTCAACTCCCCGCTGGTTCCTACCACACCAGTTTCCCTCCTTCACCAATCTTTCTTTACAGCTCATCCACTACATTTTCTCTGCCCCCTTCAAAACATCAGAACAACATTCAAGAAACAGTGTGTTTCTGCTTTCCAAGTTGTATTAAGAAGTTTAAGGGGAAAAAATCTCTGAAGTAGGGAGGTCCATTTGCAGAGCCGCTGAAGAAGCAATGACCAAGCACCAGCAGAGACGGAGCATCCCCCTTACTGGCATTATGCTACCCCAACAGTGAGATTAGCCAAGAGTAGCCTTTTTCCTGGAGACTTTGTGGCTTCTTTTAGGATAGTGAAACCATATGTTGGACTTCTAGTTTCTGCAGTAAAAATGTGAAACAGGGACACGGATGCGGACACACACACACATCTCCGTTCTTGGAGGAGATGGGAAGTAAAGGTCGTTTGCATGATGGACACAGAAGAATATTTTTATCTGATCTGCTACCAGATATAGCTGTGCTCTGTTTCTGTAGCAAAAAGCGAAACTAAAAGAGCCAAACTCACCTAACGTATGCCAAATACTGAAGATGTTGTTCCACCTACTTTGTGCCTGTGTGGTGAAGATGATTTATTTTAAAACAAGCCAGCACATACTGCTCAGACATGTGCATGTTCACAAAGAGTTCTGGGGGAAAGGAAGCCCCCAGGCTTTGCATCAATTTCTTCGACACCTGCCACTGATGCCATTTGAAGAAAACACCTAGAATTTACTCCTGCTTTTTCTTCATCTCATGTTCATAAAGTGTTTCACTGAAACATAACTACTCCTAGCAGAAAGTGAGCGAGCAGCCACTGCTACCTGTCCCGTGGTTGAGGAGGTATTCAAAAAACGTGTGGATGTGGCGCTTCAGGACATAGTTTAGGGGACACGGTGGCACTGGATTAATGGTTGGACTTGATGATTTTGAAGGTCCTTTCCAACCTTAGTGATTCTGTGATTCTGTGAGGATCCCTGGCTTTAGCACTGCAACCAAAGGAGCGAGTGTTGTTTCTTGCTTCATCGGTTAGAGCATGAAGTATTACTAAAACACGACCTTCCAAAACAAGTATGTGTCATTGACAAAACCGGAAAATACCATCTACTTGGTAATTAATAAACAGTCTCTACATTAGGTTACCTATGTCATTTTGCTGTCCCCGGCTGTTTCAGCAGTTGTGGATTACAAAAATCATGATAACTTGCATTGTAGAGTTTATGTCAGTTGAATTTCTTCTCAGAAATTGTCTGAGGTTATGGGGGAGTAATAAGAGTGCAGACAAGCCCCTCAGACAAAATTAGTAATTACTTGTCCGAATAAATAATACTTGCTTGTGTCAGACAAGTCAAAGCAAGACAGAACAGATCATACTATGGTCTTCATAGGAGAAAGTATGTTTTTCAGAAAAGAAAACAGACAGTAAGACAAACTCTACTGGGAAATGATTCAGGGATAAGGAGGATGTCATTCAGACACTGCACATCCCCTTTGAAGACGGCTGTTGTCGCTGATTTGAGGTGACATTTTAGCAAGAAACAACTTATAAGAAATTAAGAAGGTGGAGAGTGTGGAGATTGGAAGAGAAGAATGAGTAAAAGAGCTGGTTTAAAAAAGAAATCAGAGAAGAAAAAGAGGAAAATTAAAATATGTAATACAGGACAATCTAACAAATTGAAGTTTTAAATAACTAAAATAGCTGAAACTCCTTTAAATGCCTTTTCTGTGATATGATATAATTTTCTTTCATACTTGCATTAGAAGAAAACAATTCATTGGAACAGCCTCGAGGTTATATGAAAAAAAAAGAAACAAAATCGTTAAAATGAATTTACCCTAAAAAAACATAGACAACTGTAGTCTAATGGAATTAAGATACTCCCAGACATTATTGGTCAATTAATGGATGCCTTGGGTGGCTGATGGCAAATCTGCTGTTTTCAAAACAATTTTAAGCAGTATTACAGGACTAGAAAAACCTGTTTTATTGTGTCTTGATGCAATATTTAAGACTCAATTGTGCAGAAAAAAAAAGCTGTACTTTGGCTCTTGAGAATACTATCTGAGTGAATAAAGCTTGAAATATTTCCCTAAAACTACTTTTACGAGACTGCATTAACATTTGATTGCTTAAGTGCCATCCAATCTACCTAGGATGATTATACTTTTACATTTCCAGTCACTACAGTCCCCTTCTAAAACAGAGAAAAACAGAACGCATATGTGCTGCTAAAGTAATTAATATTCTTGCACACAATAGGAAACCACAGCAAATTTTAAACCACTAGCACTCACATAGCAAGGTAACAAGATTGGCTTTGAACCTGAGATTCTCCCACACTGAAATTACTCAGATTACCAGTGTGCTTCAGACTAACTCTATTCAGTGTGAAAAAAGTAAGGAAAGTGTCATAGTGATGAGTGTTTGGATGACAGTTCTGTCAAAATATTGGATTCAGCCCATGGTGCATTTCTGTTTCCATCATGAAAAAAAAGTATTTGTAGAGAAAGTTGAGGCACTTTTTTGTTCTATTAAAAGCTTTGACAATATTTCAGAAATTATGTATGATCTGTAGGTGAATATTTCTGCGAATGGTACAAATCCACCAGCTGTGCAATTGGCTGGGGACAGGGAAAGACGCAGTGAGAAACCTGAAATGGTTTTCTCTCTCGTAAGCACTTTTGTATCGCAGTTCGGCGGTGCAGCAACCTGGCTGACAGGACGTCGGTCGGGTGCGCTTTTCTGCGAGCAGCTATCCAGGACGCTGACTTCAAATCTTGCTTACAAAGCAAAATCTGCCATACTACAAAAGCATTATTGAATGTGGTTATGCAAAGCTGTTATAAAGAAGTTAGCATGTCAATGCATATTTTTACATAAAATTAAAATAAAATATTAGAAAAGAAACATGCCCATAAAGCATATTTACAGCAAGATTGATTACAATGCACATTATCAATCTTTAGTTTCTAAGGAAACCAAGGCTGTGTAAGAGCAGTGACTCTCCAAATGCATCTCTCTTGGTTTCTTCCAGCAACTTTGGCACTCGCTGGGCAACTCCAGCCAAATTTGACAGTGGTGAAGGCCTGGGACAATGAGCTTCCTACAAGTTCATGAAAAATCAGTGGCTGCTTGGAGAAGAGGGGCCCAAAGTCAGGCTAACTGGAGGAGTTGAGGGAACGTACCTCAGGACAAGGCTCGTGTGACAAAATAACAAACACACGCAATGTGTTTCCTCTCACAATCACGTGCGAATAAGTGGTCACTGACTGCTTTCTACTCATGGCACTGTTATGGTCCTTGCATACTGAGAGTTAGAAATTTAGACTTGAATCATGTCAACACTTGTAAACACATGGACTTTTTAGGATACTGGGTAATTTGTGCTGCTGAATGCTAATGACTATAAAAATGGATGCATTCTGGTAGGATAACTTTAAAAATCATGCTCTTACACTTCGCTAGCCCTTTTCAACTAGTGGGGCTCCTATGAAATTTTTAATTTGCATAAATTATACTGTTTATTCCTGACAGTTGTGCAGCACGTGCAATTACAGTCAGTGGGAAAATGTCATTTGTCAGAGCCCTTAACGCCTACTTGCTCTGTCTCTCGGTCTGCAGAGGAAATGGTCAAATATTCAAAACATTTCCAAATGACTTGCTCTAAGGGTGTTATATCTCTCCTCTCCCTTGGCCCCCAAATTGGGGAGTTCCACTTGCTTCCTAGCATCATTGCCTGCGTAAGAACAAAGCAGGCAAGCATACCGCTCCCATGGAAGCTATAGCTTTGGCTAATGAATCTTTGTCCTGAAGAAATCTTTCTATGCCAATTACAAATGAAGGTGAACTCTTTGTTCCTGTTCATAAGGTAAATGTGACAGTTATTTGCATAAGCCTGTAGAGGAATGACAAGCTGTTCAAACAATGGAGTTCTCATGTATCCTCCTGAAGAACCTGAGAGCCGTAGCAAAGTAAAACAGTGGTAAAAATCAACATCAGAGCAACTAATTAGCTTCCATAAACATTACAGGGAATTTCTTCTTTGAGCTGTAGGGGACACACATAACTCAAATTTATTTTAAATTGCAAAACCAGACTGGCCAAATTCTGATCCCATTCCTGGCATTGCTTTAGCCTAGGCACCAGCTTGCCAATTTAGGAGCAGGAAGAGAGGCGTCACGCCTTGTCGAGCCTCCAGAATTACAGCATTTGTTTACAGGCAAGGGATGGCTGGCTGATGGGTCTACCTAGCCATGGAGCTAAAAGTCCAGCTCTTTCTGTTGTCTGCTCCTCACTTCAAATTCTTCTGCAGCAGAAGAGAAACAGGCCCTGGCATGAAGGGCTTTGATGCAAAGAAGATGTAGCCTCTCTATAACCATTTCCGTCACCTCCCCTCCCTGATCTCTGCCTTCAGAGCTCCGTGCTGCTGGTGGAAAAAGGAGCCTTCACCTCTGTGAGCAATAGCAAGGGAAGAAGTAAAAGGGCCTGATCATGTGTTTTTTGTTGTTGAAACAAAAGCTGAAGTCAGCAGATGCTTGAGCACATCAGAGGTGTGTCCATTTACCACAAAGCCCATACATTTTCTTTGCTCTCAAGGTCATATCAACATACACTTGACTTCAGCACTCTGGAAATCCTAATGCAAAGAGAGACTCAGGCTCTGTCCATGGATTTACACTTTCCTCTAAGGAGAGTTAAGGAAGTTACTTAGGGTCTTTCTGTTTGTTTTACTTTATTTTAAAGACATTTGGGGGCACTGGGAAATAAAAGCCAACTATAAACGCCACATTAACCTCACCACCTTCCCCTTCCCTTATTCTTCTTGTGGTTTCAGTGTCAGAGAGATGTTTAAGCAGCAGCTGAGTCTTGATCCATCACAGTTCCACAGACTGTGTTCACAGTTGTGGAACTGCCTCCCAGGTTGTTAACTAATACTCTTAGAATCATAGAATCATAGAATAGAATTATAGAATCATTAAGGTTGGAAAAGACCTCTAAGATCATCAAGTCCAACCATCAACCCAACACCACCATGGCCCCTAAACCATGTCCCGAAGTTCCACGTCTACATGTTTTTCGAACACTTCCAGTGATGCTGACTCCACCACCTCCCTGGGCAGCCTGTTCCAATGCTTGACCACTCTTTCAGTAAAGAAATTTTTCCTAATATCTAATCTAAACCTCCCATGGCACAATATGAGGTCATTTCCTCTTATCCTATTGCTAGTTACTTGGGGATGCATTGTCTTTCTGGGAGCCATTTTCTTGTGACTTATTTTGAAAGATTTACAATAAGTTAACAAATGATTTTTTAAAAATAAAAGATCTCCCAAGCAGAATGGAAAACAATATAGGAAACAAATACATTCTCAGGGACCTTTGGGGATAAACGAACACAGTACTGATGTAGGTTATACAGCACAATTCAGGCTATTATACATATTCTGCATACTGCACAGATTATAATGATTGCCAAAAAGTGGTATGTTTCATGGGAGAGATTAGAAATATTTTAAAAATGTGAAATAAATATATATATACATACATTCCAAACCCAATCTCTTCAGTAATAATATTTTCATTTACTCCGATGATACTCTCCTCCCCTTCCCACCTTCCCATTATCCCAACATCTTTCCTTTAGACTGAAAAAGACAGAAGAAGAAGAAAACTATCCGGATGGCAAAGTCCTTTAATTTCTCAGCTACAAAACTAAGAAAACGCAGGTGGCTTTTGGTGAATTTTCTAGAAAAATGCTATTTGTTACAAAATGATTTTCAATGAGGAACAACTCTATTTGAAATGATCTTTTGCCATTTAGCATACATAATCTGAGGCTCCAATCCTGTAAATGCCTGAGCAGAGAATTATCCTTAAGCATCTGTGCGATCTAAACAAACTAAATGGAACTGATCATGTGTAAGATTAAGAATGCCTTTAAGTGCTTGGAAGATCAAGGACACAAGCAATTTTTTGAGGACCTGATTTTTATGCAAATAATAATTAACTTGACTAGGCCTTCCATCTATTGGAGACAAATGCATAGAATTACAGTGTGGAGAATTATTTTAAGACACCATTTATACCACATATTTGAAACCTTCCCTTCAAAGCGTCAGAAAATGTCTGACAAAAAGTTGTCACATAGTGTATTGATCTACTCTTAGTTATTCACTCACTAAGGGGAAAATGCTGCTGTCCGCAAGATGATTTGATAGCAGAAATCTAAAATGTGACCTCTAAATAGCTTAAATTTTAAACATGACTCATCACTTCCAGTCGTTATCATTAACAGCTATGTGAAATATCACAATACATAGAGGCTGCAGTGAGTATCAGATGCCCCTTCTGAAAGGCATGGATAAGAGCCAGTCCATGACTTACAGCATGAGCAGAGAAGTCATACAAACTGTGATAAAAATTAGATACGATCATGTCTGTTTCACTGGATGAGAAAAAAAATGAGATATAAAATGATTTATCCAAGGCTACAACACAAGGCCAAGGCAGGATGCCACAACAACTTGTTTCTGCCCAATTGTTTCAGTACAAGGTTATCTTGCCTCAGTCTCATCACCTTCCCTTTAATAGAAAGGTCTTCAGCACTACACCTAGAAAATCATTATGATCAAAACCGGAGAAGACACAAAAGACTTAGGGAGTACACATCAGTCAATTTAAAAAGTGAGAGAAAAAGGAATGCTAACTCACTAAGGCTGCTAATGATAACTAAAGAGCGATGTTGATGTATTACTGCACCTTGTAGGACTCATTTGCTGTGTTCAGATAGTTGATAATCACTGCTCAGAATTCAAACTGTGCTGCTGTGACAGAGCTTCATGCAGACAGCACCATGCAAACCCAGAAACATGTCTCATAGCCTCACTGGGAAAAACTCTTGTTTATTCAGAAATGCAGCGTTGTATGGGGCTGGCTCTTGAGCAGCAACACATGGGAAGATGTAGGAGCCTGAACACACTTTTGGGGTGTGTTTTGCCCTAGGGAGAGTGAGACAGAGGGGGAAAGAAGACAAATAAGAGGATAAGTTGGGCTCAAATCAAGCATAGATATTATTTTCCAGAAAGGACACTGTCTTTGCGAGGGTGTGAGGAAAAGGATTTCTGCTCTGCGATTTCTCCCACTGTCGAGCAGGTCTCACCCGTGTAGTTTCCTCTGGCAGAGCAGTCGCCGTCCCTGTGCACCCAGCACCGGTTTTCTAATGGAGACACCTCATCTCCCCGCCTCCCTCTTTCCAGTCACCTGAGTCTTCCAGGAGCTGATCCATTCCTCGGACAAACCGTAAGAGAAACCACTCCTGCAAGCCTCAACTATAAGCATAGCTCAAGGCTGACTGAACATGGGGGGGAAGCCTGTTGGACCCAGAGTATCCAACTGACACTTTCCAAAAATGCCAGCAAGTCACCTGTCATCTGAAGGTGACAAGGGTAACAAAGGTTTTGAAAGCCTCGCAAGACCTGGAAGCTGTAAGCTTGTCATAAAACTTATTTCTAAGTTTACAAACATGGAAGAGCCAGCCAAACTTACATAGGAATTTCTGAGAGAAGGTAAATTTCATGTAGGTACAACCTCTATGTTGTTGCAAACACAGAGACTACAGAGCAAACTTGACTATTCAGATTGTGGTCACAAGATAGGAAGATCTTCATCCCAAATTTCAGATATAATTCTATACTAATAGTAGTGCTCGATACCCACCTTCTGTCTGGAAGAGTTTGACTTGCCTTCACCAGAGAAAATCAGTAAAGCATTCCCCAAGCCACAAGTACCCGTTCAGTCCTACTTCTGAAGACTATTCTGGCAGCTCTGCAGAGGCGGGCCACCGTCTCCAGTTGAGTACCTAAGCAGATAGATGGGTTTAACACTTGGCAAGGTATTTAACATTACAACTGCCCATCTGCACTAGTTATTTTCAATGTTAGTAGACACTGACAGAGCTGAGACAAAGAAAAAACTTACAGAAAACAGTCTTCTTGCAATGAGAATGATTATGAATGTTTTTCATAATCTCAGTCAAGCTCTTTATGCAAGATCTCCATTGATGCTGCTGATCGATTCTTTGTACACAGGATTACTGAAAGGCTTGTGAAAACAAATAACTGGAAACATCTTCCCTGCAACTCCCTAATGCTGTTCAAAACAGTTTCATAAAAACACAACCTGACTTGTAACCAGGTGAGGGAAATCAGCAGGGCCTCGTGGCCGACTCTAACATACTATATTCTGCTCCCAGCAGCTGTAAATTCAACACTTCACTAGGCATTAAATTTACTCTCAAGAAACATTTTCTAAGGAGGTGACAGAGTTATTGCACTGTTGCAGCTGTGGAGACAGATGGCAGCATGCCAAAACTCCAAGGAAATTTTAAATTAGAAATCTGACCATCTGCTATAGGTGGGAAGATAAGGTTTTCATACCCAGGCACCTCCCTTAGTCTTGTAATTTTCCTGGTACTGAAATGCATGATGTGGTGTGCAACAGATGCCATATGCTTTCCAACTATTTCTTATTTGCAACTGATACGCACTGGAATGTCTTAAAATATATATGGAAGAGAATCAGGAATTCATTCTTAAATTGCATTACGCTCTGCTATTACTCAGCCCGTGACAAAGCAGGGTAGTACTTTGCAAAAACTTCCAGTTACTTTGGGATACTCCCTATAATAAATTCTGCTTAGGCTTACTTACTTGTTACTTTGAACAGGCAAATTTCAACAAGAAAAACGTAACATTTTTATTACCTTCATCCTAACTAGCTCTTCAATAAACAGTTATAGCTGTCTTTAAACACTAAGGTACACTGTTTAACAGCTTCTTTAAGATGTATGAAAGAAAAAAATGGAAGGAGGACTCTCTTCAGATAGGAAATTATATTTTTGGTGTTTATGCCTCATATAAGAACGTTATGAAATTCTCAATAAATACGTAACTGGAAACTTTTTATTAATGCTTACATGAATATTGACTATATTGCTTTTATATAATTCCACATCACGGCCTACAAGAATGATAGACAAGTATAAAAGTGGGCCTGATGTATCACATTAAACATTCATAGATGGGGAAACACACTATGTACTGGAACACAGATGAGTATCACCAGGTCCTGCCACTAAAATGTACACCCCAGTAGCTTGGTTAATCAATAGCAGAGATGCCTATATAAAAGGAGGATTCTAGTTATTATGTCTAAGTGTATATACTGATAGTAAATTTTAATTGTATATATCATTATAATCCCGCATGCATTATTCAAATAATCACTTTGTCTCTCTTTTTGCTCTACTAAGTAGGGGGAAGAATAAAGATTCTGAATACATCTAGAGCCACGTATTGACTCAGTAGCTACTTCAAAGGTCAGTTGCACTTGTCAATATGAAATTTTTTTTTAAAAAAAGAACTTTCACAGATTCTCACAGAAGATAAAAGACCTGCAGATTCTTCCAAGACACAGGCTTTCTGCAGGAAATTCGCACCGCCCATGGGCCACCTTTTTCTTTCCAAGTCTCTGCTTCTGCCAGCACAATGCTCTATGAAAACTATTTGGGGCCTCTGGATCCATTAAATGTAGACTTTTAAAACCGACTGGCTCACTGGACCCCATGAACAGGCTGAAAGAGCTCCCTTTTCCAATCCAAAATGGCGCCAGAGACACCCTTAAAGGTGTTTAAATCCCAAGCACCACGTCAGCACCCTACCTTGGCCCCTCTCGCACAAAACAAAGGCGTTTGCAATGTCCACTGTGTGGAATATTTTTTTTTCAGAATAATCTCTGCAATCTGAGATGTAGCTGACATACCTCTAGCATACTAAAAAAATCACAAAAACTCTTGTAAACAGACCAGATTGTTTAGGGAGAGAGAAGTCACATTTCCACAGCAGTGACCTTTTAGGATTACTACAGAGAAATGCCAAGGAAACTTGGCCAAGTCTTATTTTTAGTGCATGGCTTTTATAAGCAGATCATACCTGATACTGATGGGTAATTATGCAGTCACTTTATCAACTTCATACTCCTGCTAAATTTTTGTCACTGTGCCACCAGTTTCCCACAAAAACCCTTGATTTGGGGCTAGTCTCTTGGTGATTGGGTAACTGTGGAAAAACATTCTGTCTGTGTGAGGCTGTCTGAAACAATAAGATATCAAACACATAAATCTGCTATTGTGCCACTGCAGGGCTTTAAAAACACTATTAATATGTACTCTGTAATACCTAAGATGTCCGCGGGACTTTAAAACAGATGAACACAAATTTCAAATGCAAGGTAAACAGTAATACATCTAGATCAAAATACAAAAAAGAACAGATAATAAAGAGCAGTGGAAAGAATCAGAAAAAGGATGGCAGGCATTAACACTAAATAAGAAGAAAAACTCTTGGGAGGGGTTCAGTAGCTACACTCAGCTGCCCCACATAATAAGAGTTTTCAGCATTGCTTACTGGCCATGTAATCTTTTTAAAATTTATTTCAAAACATAAATTTAACATCTTTATTTTAAATTTAGACTTTAGACTTTCAATAAAAGGGCTCACAGCTGGGTGCTTTGAGAAGGTTTGGGGGAAAAGAGTGGGCTAGAAGCACTTGCTGTTTAGAACAGCATGAGTCTTTTATAACGTCTTTTGCTGGTGCCATGCAATTTTACACTTTTTTGTGCATTTAGAACTTCATGCCTTTCCTCCCAGTTCATGCAGATTTTTGAAACAGCCATTAACCAACACATTAACCTGAAAACCAAATGCTTTGTGTCAAATGCCATCGCATGACACTTACTGATACGCTCACGTAAAAAACCACTGCGGATTTCCAAGGTTGTCTCACTGTCCATGCCCGAGCTACGGTTTTGTGCCAAGAACAATGAGCAGCTCCTGTGCTGAGCACATGAACCCAAGCTGCCCTGGGATCACCCGTTCAGGACACAGGGGAGAAGGAACACCGCACTGAACTTCACCACTTCTACCTAGCTCAGAAACCACGAAGCCCCGGAGAGACCCAAAGAAACGCGTTTCCTTATCCTGTTCATTTCTTCCTTCTCACCACAGAATATTAACCTCAGTCACCCTGCACTGCTCAGCTGGACAGCATCCTTCAGTGGCTGGAAAGGACCTTTAAAATAATGCAACTGGAAGACACTAGTGATCAGCTTGTCCTCCTCTCTCTGTTTCCAGCTCTACTGTAAGGCTATGTGCCTCTTCCCCATTTTGTATATACAGAAGAAAAAACCTTTGTCAAAGTCACATTTTCATCGATAACCATGATCTTGCATAATTAAGATGAATGAAAAGATCCATAATTCAATGCTAGTATTAAAATCTAAGATATAAACAAAATGGGCTGAAAAGTTCATCTTTGAGAGGCATCGTGTAGAACTCATCAGCAATTTAAAACCTACCATGGTGGGTAAGGAAATTTTCTTCCATTTTATCTGTGAGCAATCCCAACTTTATTCTTTTTTTGCCCACCTCTTATCCTTCTCTTCTTAGACTTGCCATCTCATTTTCTAATTTTCATGGTAACTTAGGGTCCACTTTCAACCTGGAACATATATTTAGGTTGGAACACATTGGCAGCCAACACTTTGGAGAAGAAACTGGATCTGGGTGGATATTGCAAAAAGCACCACCCACATTTAGAATGTGTAAAAAGTAAATATAGTAATTTTAAAGGAAATAAATATGAACCTGTATAAAAATGGATTATAGGGTGTTGTAGGCTGTTCTTCCAATAATGACCCTACAGTTTTAAACCAACTAGAGGACCAATTCTCATTGTAAACTAAGGTAAAATGAAGACAGTAGCAAATCTGAAGCAAAAAAGCAACCATATGAAAATGCAATTATGCAACACGAAGCTACTTCATGTAACCTTAAACTTATAAGCAACAATGGGCCAGTACGTCTGTCTGTGGAACCACTGACTGCAAATATATTTTCTACGTAAGTAGGTAAAAATTATGCTGGCATTGATACGATTGGTATGTATTATAGAAATGAAAACAACTTTAATTGCCCAGGTGCAGCACAAGTTACTTTATCTGAGCTGCAAGATGATGACATTCTCCAATTCTGCCTCTTGAGCCCTTTTTTTCACCTATTATATATGGTTTGAACAGCTCGTTAAATAAGTTATTAAAAATAAATGTAACATTTCCCTTCCTCTTCCCAGTATCTTCATTTGAGATCTAACTCTTTAACGGTCTCTGAAAGCAGAGACCTGTACAATCTAGTACAAAACACAGATACGAAAACATTGCTTCAGTCATCATGGGAGTATTTTCTCTCTTTCAAAAGGCCTGGATTTCGTAGTTCTTACACCCCTTCCTCATCATTATGGCATTTATGCTTCCTGTGTCATTTGGCATTTCAAATTTCTCTTAAAAGATCTTAAAGGTCTTGTGTTCTGATTTTTTTAATGGCATTTGAAGAAGATTCTTTGAACGATGCTCGCTCAGTATTACAAGTTTTTAATTGTATTAGTTATATCTAAACTACTTTGTTAATATGTTATGTTAGCATCTTTTTGCAATAGCTTTCTACTCCATACCTATCAATACTTGTAAGATAAGATATGTGAGTAGGTTTCATATAAACTTTCCAGCTCCTGAGTGCCCCAGACATGTCTCAACTGCTTAAGAAGGAGACGTGAGCACAGGACGCAAAAGAGTCTCTCAGCAGTCTCTAGCCAGCCCCACAGCCTGGATCACCAGGGGTTCACGGCTGCAGAAGTGTGCTTCTGAGGAGTTTTCTAGTAGCTTCTGAGTGCTTCTGCCCTGTAGTTTGGGTGAAAAGTCAGCTGATTTAACCCTCCAAAAATCCCCTGGGACTTCTACAAGTCATGGAAAGAGAAAATGGAAATGAATACTGGTTTTATGCCTGGCTGCTATATTTCAGATTATTTTAGATCCAAAACCCTTTGGGCAAGGATCCCTCCTGTAGGTTGTACAGGACCGAGAACAGTGTATATGACAGAAGCAATGGGGAAACCACAAACTATAGCACTAATATTTTTAAAAGCATTATTTAATATAGCTACAACTGAAGTAGCATGAAAGGACCACAGCCATGTGCAAGGCATTGTCCACAAATACAATGGCTGACAGCCCGTGCCCAAAGAGCAAGAAAGAGCCTTTAGAAAAAATAAAAATGCAAGAAGAACCAAACAGCTTCTTTGCCTCAGTGTTTACTGTGAAGATGGGGAGAGGTTCAAGTTTCTTCCTCATACACAAAACGTGGCACCCAATGACCTGTAAACTTTCAGCTTCCTAATTTGTGAAGGATGCTTGTAGAGCGTTCCCAGACAAATTAGCAGAAAAGTGGTCAGAAGAACTAAACTGTAGCAGAAACTCCCCCACAAAATAGATATGATATGCCGTAGAATAGCCGGAGTGACTTTGCAAAAGGGATCTATACCTCAGAAACCTGCTGGAGTCCTTTGAAGAAATAAAGAAGCAGGCAGACGAGGGAGATCCTCAGATGCCTAAATGTGCATTTGATAAAAGCCTTCATCAAAAACTCTAAATAAGCTAATACACCGAAGTACTGGTCACATAGATAAAGGGTTGACTAACCCAAAAGAAACATTAGGGCATAGATAGCCACTTTTCAGATGAGAGGGATGTCCACAGTGGAGTCCAAGAGGGGTCTGTGTTCAGCCCTGTTCTTCAGTCTCTTCATAAATGATCGGAAAAGGGTATGAACAGTAAGGTGAAAAGACTTTCTGGCAGTATCAATTTACTCAGGGTGCTAAGAAAGATGGCTAACAGAAATGTTGCAGAAACCTTACAAGACTGAGCAACTGGGTTACAAAATGGCTGATAAAATTCAATGCAGATAAATGTAAAATAACCCATATGGAGAAAAATCCAACCTTCTATACACATATATATTAGCGATAGGTCCTGAGATTGTTATTACCATTTAAGAACAAAATGCTAGCATTGTAATACACAGTTTTACAAAAATGGCAGGTCTGTACTTAACAGTGATAAAAAACACAAATTGAATGTTATGAATTATTAGGAATAGAACAAAGAATAAACCAAAGAACATTATTATGCCACCATATAATCTAGAGTGTACCCTGCCATTTTAATAATGTGTGCCGTCTGGTCCATTATCACAAAAAGGACATCGCAGAATGGAAAAAAAGTTCAGAGATGACAAAAGGAAGCTGAAAAATATCGAATCTGGTCCTTCTGTAGCAAAAATAGGGTCCAAACACAGATTTTTTTCTTTTCAAAGATACTCCTAAACATGTAACAAACTTCAGCATGTTTTTCTGCAGCTGCTGTACAATGAGACTCCTGGTATTTACAGCTGTACAGCAATTACAGACATTTGGGTGTAAATCACCATGTAGATAATAACATTATTATCCAGTATCCTTGAATCAGAAAGAGGAAAAACTTTTCAGAAAACTACTGCAAAGTCTAAGAGTATTGTGTCGCAAACTAAATTTAAAGGCACAATCTTCTACGTTATCCTACTCAGTTTGTGTTTCTGTCCATTAAGAGTCTCACATTCTCTAAAAAGGCTGTTTAGCTTCCTCCTGAGATAAAGAGAAAACCCCAAACTGCTATTTCTATTCTTGTTCTATTAAATGTACTCCTAGCTCCTAGCCATGTCCATCCCCACCACCCCGGACAATTCTGAGAAAAGCATTTTCTCGGCATAGAAATTAAAGAGGAAAAGAAGTCATTTCTAGGCATATAACCCATGTTGCTTTGTGGTCTCCACCTGACATAATTTCAGCAGCATTTTGGCTGCCTCCCAGGAGGAACTCAGGTAGTTAATTTGGTCCTGGAGGAGCACAACATTCAAGCTACCTCCACACTGCTCCTTTTACTGTGCAAATCCCCAGTCCAGCAGCTCAGATGTACAAGCATTTTGCTTAAGCTATTGACCGTTTCAGTCAGCCACATCTGATCAATACCCACACCAGGCAGATATTATACTCCCTTATCTTCCTGCACCTTCCCTCCCTACACCAGGAGACATGACACAACCCTCCCTAGTCTTCCACCTCCGCTGGTTTCAAAGAATCACAGCATCACTAAGGTTAGAAAGGACCTTCAAGATCCGCAAGTCCAACCATTAACCAAACACCACCATGCCCACTAAACCGTGTCCCGAAGCGCCACATCCACACATTTTTTGAACACTCCCAGTGATGCTGACTCCACCACCTCCCTGGGCAGCCTGTTCCAATGCTTGACCACTCTCTCCATAAAGGAATTTTTCCTAATATCCAATCTAAACCTCCCCTGGCACAACTTGAGGCCATCTCCTCTCATCCTATCACTAGTTACTTGGGAGAAGAGACCAACACCCACCTCACCACAACCGCCTTTCAGGTAGTTGTAGAGAGCGATAAGGTCTCCCCTCAGCCTCCTCTTCTCCAGGCTGAACAACCCCAGTTCCCTCAGGTGCTTCTTGTAAGACCTGTGCTCCAGACCCCTCACCAGCTTCGTTGCCCTTCTCTAGACACGCTCCAGCACCTCAGCATCCTTCTTGTAGTGAGGGGCCCAAAACTGAACACAGTATTCGAGGTGCGGCCTCACCAGCGCCGAGTACAGGGGCACGATCACTTCCCTACTCCTGCTGGCCACACTATTGCTGATACAGGCCAGGACACTGTTGGTCTTCTTGGCCACCTGGGCACACTGCCAGCTCATGTTCAGCTGGCTGTCAACAGCACCCCCAGGTCCTTTTCCGTCAGGCAGCTCTCCAGCCACTCCTCCCCAAGCCTGTAGCGTTGCATGGGGTTGCTGTGGCCGAAGTGCAGGACCCGGCACTTGGCCTTGTTAAACCTCATACAGTTGACCTCTGCCCATCGATCCAGCCTGTCCAGATCCCTCTGCAGAGCCCTCCTACCCTCCAGCACATCAACACTCCCACCCAGCTTTGTGTCATCTGCAAACTTACTGAGGGAGCACTCGATCCCCTCATCCAGATCATCGATAAAGATATTGAACAAGACCGGCCCCAGAACCAAGCCCTGGGGAACACCACTTGTGACCGGCCGCCAGCCAGATTTAACACCATTCACCACAACTCTCTGGGCTCAGCCATCCAGCCAGTTCTTTACCCAGAGAAGACTAAACCTGTCTGAGCCACGAGCTGCCAGTTTCTCCAGGAGAATGCTGTGGGAGACACTATCAAAGGTTTTACTAAAGTCCAGATAGACAACATCCACAGTCTTTCCCTCATCCACTAGGCAGGTCACCTGGTCATAGAAGGAGATCAGGTTGGTCAAGCAGGACCTGCCTTTCATGAACCCATGCTGGCTGGGCCTGATCCCTTGGTTGTCCTGCACATGCCCTGTGAGCGCTCTCAAGACAAACCGCTCCATGATCCTCCCTGGTACGGAGGTCAGGCTGACAGGCCTGTAGTTCCCAGGATCCTCCTTCCGGCCTTTCTTGTAGATGGGCGTCACATTGGCAAGCCTCCGGTCTTCTGGGACCTCCCCTGTTAACCAGGACCGCCGATAAATGATGGAAAGGGGCTTGGCAAGCTCTTCTACCAGCTCCCTCAGCACTCTTGGGCGGATCCCATCAGGCCCCATAGTCTTGTGGGTGTCCAGGTGGTTTAGCAGGTCCTTAATTGTTTCCTGCTGGCTTATGGGGAGTTTATTGTGCTCTTCATCCCCATCTTCCAGCTCAGGGGGCTGAATACCCTGCGGATACCTGGACTGGCTATTAAAGACTGAGGCAAAGAAGGCATTAAGTACCTTAACCTTGCCCTCATCCTTGGTGACAATGTTCCTCCCCATATCCAGTAAGGGATGGAGATTCTCCTTGCCTCTCTTTTTGTTGTTAATATATTTGTAGAAGTATTTTTATTGTCCCTTATGGCCATGGCCAGACTGAGCTCTAGCTGGGCTTTTGCCTTTCTAATTTTGTCTCTGCTTGACCTAACGAGATCCTTGTACTCTTTGTGAGTTGCCTTCCCTTTCTTCCAGAGGTGATAAACTCTCCTCTTTTCCCTGAGTCCCAGCAAAATCTCCCTGTTCAGCCAGGCCAGTCACCTTCCCCGCCAGCTCTTCTTATGGCACAAGGGGACCGCCAGCTCCTGCGCCTTTAAGATTTCCTTCTTGAAGACTGTCCAGCCTTCCTGGACCCCTTTTGTCCTTCCGGACTGTCTCCCAAGGGACTCTCTCAACCAGTGACCTGAACAGGCCAAAGTCTGACCTCCGGAAGTCCACGGTGGTGGTTTTGCTGACCCCTGTCCTTACGTCACTCAGAATTGAAAATTCTATCATGTCATGGTCGCTAAGTCCAAGACGGCCTCCGACCATCACATCTCCCACCAGTCCTGCTCTGTTCATAAACAGCAGGTCAAGCAAGGCACCTCCCCTGGTAGGCTCACTTACCAGCTGTGTCAGGAAGTTATCTTCCACACACTCCAGGAACCTCCTAGACTGTTTCCTCTATGCTGTGTTACAGTCCCAGCAGATGTCCAGTGGATTGAAGTCCCCCACAAGAACAAGGGCTAGCGATTGTGAGACTTCTGCCAGTCGCTTGTAGAATGCTTCATCTGCTTCTTTGTCCTGGTTGGGCGGTCTATAACAGACGCCCAGCAGGATATCTGCCTCGTTGGCCTTCCCCCTCATCCTTACCCATAAGCACTCTACTTGGTCTTCACAATCGTTGGGCTCTACACAACATACAGAGCCACCCCACCACCTCTCCTTCCTTGCCTATCCCTTCGGAAGAGCTTATAGCCATCCATTGCAGCACTCCAGTCATGAGAAGCATCCCACCATGTTTCTGTGATGGCAACTACATCATAGCTGTCCCGCTGCACAATGGCTTCCAGCTCCTCCTGTTTGCTGCCCATGCTGCGTGCATTGGTGTAGATGCACTTGAGCAGGGCGATTGATTTCACCCCCAACTCTGGCATGCCACCACTAGGCTCATCTCTAGTGAGCCTGGTTTTATCACCTTCCCCCTTCAAATCTAGTTCAAAGCTCTCTCGATGAGGCCTGCCAGCTCATAAGCAAGAATCCCTTTCCCCCAACTCAGGCTGAGATCCTCGCTACACACTACAGCAACGGGGCAGACGCTTGCAGTCTTCTTCTATAGTAAACTGCCTTACTATATGCATTATAGGGCATTACAAAAAGCAAACAAATTTTCCCTTGCTATGCTGACTGTGGCATGTGACCTCCTGAAGCTGACACAGAGCAGCCATCATGCCTCTTCTGTAGGGAGGCAACGAAAAACAGAGAAGGACTCAAAGGGGAAGAGGGACAGACGAATTCTCAGACAGCTGTTGCTGGAGCCATGGGTCCTCCTGCTTCTCAGCAACTACAGCTTACCTAAGCCAGACCTGCAGGTGCCCTACACTTTGGACAGCTTGTCTCAACCTCTGTTGCTATTCTTCACAACAAAACTGAGACGTGCTGCTCCCAGTTTTAAGTGTTCAACTATTGCATGAGAAGGCAAAATAACCAGCCTGATGATGCATGTGTCTGAATAGCTTTTAGAATAACAGTTTTAAGTTTTACTTTAATCTGTTCCAAGAAGGGACGCTCTTTAGAAGCAGGCGAAGGTGTATTTGAGGAAACATCTGTGCATTTATACATGCAAGTCAGGTTTTCTCTGTATTTCACCTTTCTAAGATGGAGTCCGTTTGACAAGAATGATAAAGTGAGGTCCTCTATTTACCCACAGATAAACATGGTATCACCAAAGTATTCTTCCAGCATGGCAATGATGCAGGCGATACTAAGTAAGGCTTGCCTCCCCTTCCAACGTGGGAACAAGGAATTCATCTGGACTTTCCTCTAGCCTTCCAGGTTCCCTCAGTGTTCACCACCTTCAGTGTCAGGGACATATATCCATGCCATCTGAGACATACGTGGGCCGTATGTTACATTCTAAGCCAAATACACTATCTAAGGATTTTATACGGAATAAAACCAATAGGAAGGATTGAAGGAGAAGCAGGCAGCTATTATACACAAAGCTGAAAGGTAACACCAAGTGGCAAACATGACCTAGATCATGTTTTCCTGAAATTCAGAAAAGAGGTCTGAAGTTTAGAGTCCTTAAGATTACAAATGCTTGTACTAAATTTCACCATTTGAGGCACTACAGAGAAAAGCTTCAATATATAAAGATCCAACAAAAAATGTCATCAGTATTGCGTTACAAATTATTGAAATTAAATCACTTTGCATAAGCAATAAAGATACCTTCCCAGCATCATTTTTCAATTTAAGTTACTATTGCAACTGTAGTATGATGTAAAATCGTAAGACAGGAGGGTCAAAGAATATTATACACTAGGATATGTGGTCCTATGAGATTTTCTTGGTATAAAAAGTAAAGCCATTTGAGCTCCTTGCTATAAACACCTTTTAGCCCAGAGGTAAATTTTCTGAAGAGTCATAAGCACCTGAAGACAAAGGGAATAAAATAAATAATGTCTCCTCATCCATAACTGTAGAATACTGGCAGAGATATTAAAATAAAATGCCATGACAGTTTATCAGGTAATAACGCATCCTTCATTTTTTCACCTCCTTTTTCCGTAAGGGACTTCCCTCTGTGAGCATGGCAGTGCTTAACTTTCCTTGCTACCACCAGAAGAGGTACCGCTACCCGCTCCATAGGATGCTGCACACCCTATGACACAGCACAGGGAGAAAGCAAGGGGAGCGACAGACTGCTAGTCCACTGGCCCCCACAGAAGCAAATGTTGAAGTCTGTTAAAGCAATTTGTGTCGGGGGGAAGGGCACACAACACATTAAGGCTGAACCAGCTGGGACCTGGGTAGAAAAACCAAAATGGATGCCCGTGAAAGCCTGGGACCTAGTCACCTTGAGGCAAAGACTCTCACAGAAGAGGAAAATGGTCCCCACCTCAGACAGACAACCTGCAGTGAGTGGGACACGGCTCAGTGGTGTTCACAACCCCTGGGCCCCAAAACGCTCCCCCAGCCCCCCCCAGCCCAGGGGCAGAGTCCTTTCTGAAAGACCAGCCTCCCGCAGAAGCGTTGCCTGCGTATCCCGAAGCAACAGCAAAACAAAAGACAGGGCCTCTGCTGTAAAGTCAGCATGGAAACAATGGGATTGAATGAAAAGTACTGAAATAAATAACGCTTTGCCTTTTAGACTGAGCGAACTGTTGGAGAAATGCTCCACTGACATGATTTCTCGCAGTGTCCTCTTACGTTTTTCTTTCATTTTTAAGTTTCCTTTCTCTGTTTCTTTTTTTTAATTGAAGAATTTGCCAGGCTTGTTTTCTTTGTATTAATCAGATTGCTTGAGAAGTCATTTTCCCGTGGCGTTAGGAATTCCCGAGGTAGGAGAAACAAGTGAAAAAAGCAAAAAACAAACCAAACATATTTCCCTCCCGAATGGTAATGTTCACAATCAAACTGCTGTCATCCAAATGAAGTTGCATCTCTAACTGTATTCTGTGACCCTGGTATTAAAAAGATGCTTGCATATCTTCTATCTGTTAAAAAGATACTCTGTAGATACTTGCATGCCTTGCACAGTGAATCATTTATCACACTTTCTATTAGGAAGTGCCGGGGAACATTTCACTTAAAATGTTCCCAACAATAAATTCCATTGTTGGCATTTTTTCTGTTGGGGCAGAACTTCAGTATTATTCCATCTTTCGGTTGCAGTGGGAATTTCAAAAGCTCTGCATTGGCCCAGTTACTCCCATTAGCTTTAAGTAAAAACAGAATGATGAGCGTGTTTCAAGATCCTATTCTAGAAGTAAACTTGACTAAAAGGGTAAATTACTGAGCCAAATTTGGAAGCTGTATCCACTTACAGTAGGAATACATCTGACATCCTGGTAACAATTAGTTCCACATTTAACAGTTTGGGATGGGTGCTGTACTGAATTTTCTTTCTGAAAATATATGGGTGGATATCACTGAGAGTATCTTGGATGCTCAGGTCTGAGAAAAAGAGCTAAAAGTGCCCCGGTCCGTCTCAGGCAGGATCAGTGCCCTGCCTGCTCTGCGTGTATTGTTACGCGTAAGTCAAGTAAAGTGCAAATCAATAGCACCATTTTACAGGCTTTAAGATGCCTGGCCTTGAACTCCATTTTTTCTTTTGCCTGGCTAAACGTGGAAACAAAAGCAAGCCTTCACAGGCAGAGGTGAAAAGAAAGCACGTCTCTCCTTTCCCCTTTCCCCTTCCGTCCCCCTCATCCTCTGAAGGAGAAAAGCCAGTATCCCACCTCTGAGGAAGCATCTAGCTCATTTCCATGCCTACCACAGCACAGCTGAGAAAAGACAGTGAGGCAGAAGCTGAGGAAAAAGCAAAAAAGAACAAGAACACATTTCATCTGAGAAGATCTCTTACCACACGGGTAACATTCAGGGGGAAAAAAAAATAATAATCTAAGCCCTTTTCAAAAGCCCAGAAGTTTAAAGGAACACAGGTCATTGTTATTAAAAGGCTGAAGTGGATTGCACACTACTTGAAAAGCTTAAGAAGTGTACTCATTTACAAGTAGGAGCTACAAATGATCACAATGCTTTATAATTTGACCCCATCTAAATAATTCAATATTCACTGTGTCTGATGTAGAGCAGTCTTCCATTGCAAATGTATTAAATCCAAATTAATTAATGCTGAAACCCATTGTCCAGTCAAATAATACAGTTGCATTTAGCATTTTCTCCCCACTGAGTATATGGTTATATTCTGGTTATAGACTGGTTACAGCCTTCCAGTGAAATCTAGACCTCTGTTACACGGTGCTGTGCCTGCAGTGTGTGCTCCTGAAACCAGAAAGCTAGCGCACGATTCAGTGTAAATGGCAGCATTTGCTCAGGACTAGTAATAACTGAGACACTTGGCTGAAGAATGAGATGCTTCTCCAAAGCTCTAAAGATTTGAAAGGAAACAATGATGTTCTTTAGAGCAAACAATGTTTTTCAGAAGCTCCTGGCTCAGAATTAAAATGTAATCCTCGTCTTGGAGTCAGACCCTGTGCTTTGTCAGATTAATTGCCGAGGGGATGTTCGAATAAGGTAGCTTCTAGACAACTCTGAGGTGTCCAGATGCTAAAGATGGGTTTTACAATTCCCATGCCTTTTTCCAAAGACATTAGGATCTAACTATTGTGTTGAAGTACTGTTCAGTCTCAGCAAAGCGAAGTTATTTCAGGTAACTAGAAGTTACTGTGGCATTACCAGTATTTGGCTTTGCTTGACCAGTGTCATTAGGAATAAAGCCATGAGGTACCCTCATCCTCCGTAATCAATTCATTTTTTTTCCAGCTTTAAAGACAAGGAACAATTAGCCATTCCTACACCCTAACTACAGACACGAACAGTGGGTTATTGCTGCCACCACCATCAGCAGTAATTATTCAACACTGCTGTTGGTAGGCTTGCACCGAAGCCAGGTCACCTGGGAACGCTTCACCCGAGGGCTCTCTTTTCAACCTACAGTAAGTCTCTTTTCAAACCCGTGCACACGTTACAGGCTGAAAGACAAAGCACTTTGGGGAATGAGACAAAGAAGTGGTGGGGATGAAGGGATCCCTGGGTTTCCCAGGAAGGAGTGAGGGCAAGGAGAGAGGCCTGGGGGAGGACCATGGTGAAAGAGAGAGAGTGAAGAGGATCTGCTGAAGAAAAGGCTGACTGTGAGATGATGGTACAGGACTCAAACGTGAACGGCAGGCAGCTGGCATGAATTGCCATTTGCATGAAAGGAGTCACGAGGCAGGGACCTAGCGAGGACAGAACGAGTAGATGCCTCAGTTTGCTGTCCTGCTTCCTCTAAAAACACACAGGACAAGCACAGGCAGCATCAGTTCTGTCTAACCTTGTGATTAAGGAGTTGTGGCAAAAACTTTCAAACTGTTCTAACTGCTTGTTACAAGAGAAACTTAAATCCTGATTGAGAATATTCTGTTGGCTGCATTTAATGGAGAGAGAGCTTGCCAGTGCTTCCATCAGCAGAGCGTTATAAAGCGTGTTCTGGGGGATTTCCAGCGGGAGTAGAAGTAGGCCAGCCAAAACGCCGTAAATAAAACATAAAGGAAGATAAAAACCCCACCACTTGAAGGACAAGATTTAAGTTGCCTCATTGCGACTGTGATACGAAGACTCCTCTAAACCAGCTTTTTTCCTTTGCTTAATTACGTGAAATAAACTGTGTTGGGTGTGGGAAGAGAGAAAATAAGGGATTCCTTGTGTTTAAATCTAGACAAAGGGAACTGAACCCACTGTTAAACAATAAGGCAGGTTTCTAAGCACAGTATTTCAGTGATAACAGTGTAAGAAAACTGCGGCAACCCATAAGGCTCCAGAAAGAGCCAAGGGACTATAAGCTAAGGGAAAATTCTTCTCTTGACTCTCCGGGACGAAGATGTATGCAAAGCTGTTGTGAAAACAGGGCAGAATTCCTCACTCTATGTTTATCAAGCAAGAAGCTTATAGCAAAGGTAGTATTTTCTCAGAAACGTACAGGTCTGGGTAAAGCACTCAGACTCCCAAATAAAGGAGTTTAAAAAATGTATTGTTTTTGCTAATAATAAATCACTCCCTTGAACATATATAGATCGTGCGCGATGTCAATGATTTTGAAAAGAAGAAATTCCTTTCACTTGAACCTCAGCTGATATTTCTTAGCTTATGAAATATTTGTGAGTGCTGCTGGTAGTGTTTTGCCACACACAGAGAGACTGGAAGCCCCTGAACTGACGAAGAGGACACTGGCTGCCTCTTTGTTGCTCCTGGAGCACAATAATTGAAGCCATAGAAAATCTGTCTCCCTACAAATTGTCTTGTCAAAGGCACAGGCTCTTTCCTTTTTCAAAAAGTATAATTCACAAAATGCTCTGAAATTGTAGCTTTTCATTTCCATTCACATTTAACTGACTCATCTGAAAGAACTGCCTTTGAATAACAATTTATTTTCTTTCACAAATATACAAAGCACTAATATTTTGGCTTGGTTTTAGTGTTCTGTTCGTCTGAAAATACAAATGGAAGGGTTAAACTGAAACAGCTACGCGTCTATAAAACCCCAGTGAAATTCATCAGGAATGCTCACGTTTATCTGTAAATAAAAAGACTCATAGACAGTAATGGCTTTTTAGATAAATCCCATCATTCAAGTATCATGCTGTTATATATTGTATCTCTCAATTAGAAAAGAAAAGTATTATTAGAGCTTACTATTTTATTTTAAAAGCAAGTAAACATTTTTTCCATAACCATAAGACTGGAAAACAAATCTTTGTACTTTACAATATAAAATTTACCTTATAAGAATTACAGAAAAAGTGAAAGAGATGCTTCTTTGTTATCTTGGGTAAATTACTATAATCGGATTGAAAATGCAATAGGTTTTTCAGTATCCATTTTATCCAGCTCCCCCAGAACATTACCTTCGTGCTAATGTGAAGTGTCATTCCCAAATCTCAATTTATTTATAAAACTAATCTCAATACCAAAAGGATATCATTTTTTGAATAGTCTTTGCAGTGTGAAAAACACAGAAAATAGGGTTAGAATACAAACAATACCCGTATCTGTAATCTTCTATTATCATGTCAATTATCAGGCATTAGCAAATGCAACTAGAATTTTATTCAGCTCATGTCTCCATCGCTCAGGGCTGTGCATCTGACATTCGTGCATTTTGTCCATTTGTCTATAAGCTATTGAAATGTTTCTTGATATAAAATGGTGGGGTTTTTTTTTCTCAGGGTGGAAAAATGGAACATAAATTATCTGATATTTTCTATAATAGCTATCAGATGTTTCGTAGTAAACAGATTACATTAAACAATCAGGGACTCTGAAAAACTCGCCATCATGTCCATGAATAAGGATGCAGCAGCAGACATGCTAAATTTAAAATATCAGAGGCACAGACACATACTCTGCCAGCTGGCCATTTCTGTCAATAGCGCATATTTGCATTGTGTCTGTCTCTCAGATGTTAAAACAGGGAACCACCCAAACCGTTCGGTCTCCTTCTTGCCGCGACGAGTCCACCCAGTCCACCCAGTCCTCACCCAGCACCTGCCCACCTGCGTCCCCCGAGGCTGTGGGATGCAGGATGAGGGGCGAAGCAAGCCACAGACAACGCTTTACGGTATCATGTAAGGGTAATGTTGTCAGTGCTTTTCAGATCTTGTGTTTTGTGGTGCATTTGGCACTGCTCAGGCCGAGTCGTGCCCGATGAATAAAAAAACCAGGAAACAACCATGTTTGCTGGTCACCTTTGCATCTGCGGGGACACCTCCCTAGTTTCACTGCACCCGGTGGCTTTGTGATTGTGACCAACAACATGTCCCAGATCTCCTCTGAAGTCCCTGGTGTTTCTAGGCATGGTCGATACATGGTCCTCCTGATCTGCCCTTGGGGTGAATCACTGCAATGGAGAAGACCATGTAGTCTAACATGCTTCAGCCTGTACCCCTCACAGGTGATGGGAAAGAAAGAGAGCAGGCTCCCTTCCCGCTTGGTTGCCGTACTCAAGTCCCCCAAGCTCCACAGAAGAGCTGCTACGTGACGACTCTTCACCCTGCACAATAGCTGGGGTGAAACTGTGGGTGACAGGCTCTGAAAGACCACACACCTGAGATATGAAGGTCTCGTTCAGCTGCTGGTCAAAGCTGGGAACAGCAGCTCACAAGCTGCAGTCTGCTTGGGCCACCTTCAAAGAACACCTGCTTACAGCTGGGAATAACAATAAAAGTCTTATAATTACTTTTCTGGAAGGCATGATCACTTTTTTTTTCCCCCTTTTTCTCCTTTTTAGTATGTTTTTCACAGTTTTCAAATTCCTTTGTCTAGATTAAGGGCAGTGTCTGTTTCTGGTAACTCAAGAGTCCCACGACTCTCTATCAAGAATTGAGATTCAATCCTCAGGCTGTTCCAGGCTCAGCACATACAGATAAATGTGTTTATGGACTTCAGTGCAAAATACTAATGCATCCAAAAGCTAAATTCCATCTCTGGTGATTTTCTGAACTGGGGTAAGACTGCTGAATTAATGTCAGAAATAAGTCTTCATCGTTTATGTTAGTAAGGGTACCCATAATGATGTAAATACATTCACAGCATTTTCCCTTTCTTTCCATTAAAACAAGCTTTGTGAGAAGTTGCTTTTAACTTTGAGATATCTCAATTGGTTTTTATTTGCTTTCTTCCTTTTAGCAAGAATAGCATATTTTACATTCCTGGTGAAATTACTAGTGGTCTCTAGCCATCTTGATACGGCATCAGATGATATTATTAATATCACTGTAGCAGTAAAATGTTTTCTTTCGGGAATATATTATCATTACCATAAGAAATAGTATTTGCAAGCAGCACTCTCAAGAAAATTTAAGTAAATGCATGTCACTTCATCCTTATTTTAAGCTTTCTTTGATTTTTTTTTCCAATTGACCACAGCTGATCTCTGAGCTAAGACATAAGAAAGCTTTTAAATTGAGAAAATAGATTACTGCTGAGCTCTATTGAGAGTATAAAGTGGGGAAAGAATTGTTGTCATCTGATCATGCTGTTCATGAGAGACATGTAAATCTTCCATATTTTACAAGGTCCAATTTAATTAAAAACATTAATAACACTTGTGAAGATCAAGATACATATCAGCATAATTCCTTTCTTTAAAGGTCCGTTTTGGTTTATTTCCTCTTCCTTTCCTTTCTTTCTCTATCACATTTGCATGAGGCTTTTCTGTAAGGGCTAGAAATATTTTTTTCTCTTATTACTTCTTCATTTGCCTCCTTATTGTCTGATACTGTGCCCTTATTAGTTGGTACGCTCTCTCTCCCACTTGTAAAGCAAAAGGAATATTAGCTAGCCTGCGTATTCCCAGTAGCTGATGCACTGGAAGCCACAATAAAGTGACTTTGTAAAGGGCAGAACTGACTTTCACAGGTACATATGGAGAGAAACGCAGAGAGAGACAGAACCACCTTGAGGTAGTAGGCTGATACTTAAAATGTTATTTCTGATGCTGAATGTGAATGGTGCGCATTAAGGCATTCTGTTCTCTGAAATATGACTAATTTTTTGGCTGTGCAGAAATACACAATCTTAATTATGCATTCTTGGGGTCTGAGAGAGAGAGAGAAATTTGAAAAACACCCTCAAAATGAGTGAGACAGAGAAGTCTTTATTAGCAATGGCTTTATTTCTCTCCCCCTCTCTCTCCCTCTCTATACAGTGTCTGGGAACTTGCTTTGCAAAAATTCAAATTAACTTACATGTGCATTTCATTGCAGGCAAAACCTGTGGAATTTTCTAGAGCAAATCTAGAACCCCACCTCATTTCTAGCAAACCTAATCAAAACCCAGTGGTATTCCACTAAAACTAAGCCAGCTCGCTTTCACTTTCAAAATCAAACTATAAGACACATAAAGCAATAGAGACGATCAAAATCAGTACTTTCCGCAAAACGTTCTTTCTCAAGACTTCCACTGTGATTGAAACAAAAGGGGTTTGATTTGCACCTCCTGGAGAAGAGCACATGAATTTAAAATCTTCCCTGCACCTGCCTGACCCACCGGAGTCACGCTCGGGTACTTTTGCACAGGCGTCCTCTGCAGCCACCAACAGACACCCCCCCCCGCCGCCGCCGCCGCCACCGCCGCGCGTAGGAGGACGCTGTCGCGCAACAGCTCTAGCTGAACCGCGGCGTGCCGAGGGCCGGCTCAGACACGTCCTCCATCTGCCGCTGCCTTTGGCACCGCTTCCCTCTCGCACAGTCCCAGCAAGGAAACTTTTTTAATCCCCAGAGCAAGCTCTGACCTCCCCGTCAATCCGAACAGAGCCACGAGACAGAGAGGCAGAGGCAGCAGGTCTCCGCCAGCGGGTGAAGCTACCGCTCCGTTTCCTTTGAGAAAGCACCGTCTGCTCTTTTAGCGAAGAAACGCTGTAGCTTATTCTGACGCCATAAACTTAATTTCACCGAACGCCTTGATATGCCGTGTAGAGCAACAGCGCATACAGGGGGTCTCACGGTGTCACCACGCTGCGCGTGATCCACTTGCAGTGAACAACCGGAGCTAGAAAGAGACCAAACTATGTAATGTCCGGGCAATTCAAGGGTAAACAACACCTCCCTGGTGTTCACGCAACACCTTTGCCAATGTTTCCTCTAATATGGAACAGAATCTAACGGGAAAATAATCATTCTTTCCTTTTCTCCTGTAATGCAGTCACCTTGATGCCCATCTCGTAAATCCCTGTGTTACCCCTGCAATACCTCTGTTTCTCCAGCGTGGCTGAGAGATTCTGGAGGTGCTTTTCATCACCACCTCCCATGACAGCATGCTGGACTAGAGGTCTAACTGCCTAACCACCGGCTTCTAGTGCCAACTTAGATGCTGTGGGGTATCTGAGAGTTCTGCATGGGGCTGAAAGACAACTTTTGGTGCAGTGCCTTAAGCGCAGGTAGGCATCCGGAGACGGCATCACGTATGTTAAAATAGCAGGCGGCCGCTGTAATATCAAGATACCTAAACTTTCTGCTAAGTAGTAAGCAGAGATGTTGTTACAACCACTACCAAAATAGGCACCCTGTGTGTGAGGTACTTCTCATAATTTTCAATATCTAACAGTAGGCAAGCTTCAGCAATGGATCACGGAGAACCACTCAAGAGGTCCTGAAAATGTTAGAGCCCTTGTACTGACAGTGAGAGCCAGTGAAAAACAGTTGTTCCCAGTAATGGTGGAAATACTTCATGCTGAAAAATGAACTTGTTATCTCACACAGAAGATGTGATAGACATCCCGTGTCTCAAAGAGCACTTTCCACACAAAATGCCCTGTCTCTCCTGCCAGAAGTCCAACCACTTGTTCCAGGACAGAAACTGGAGAGAAAGCAACTGCTGCCCTCAACTGAAATGTGGCAATATCCCAAACCTGCAGCCTAGAGATTGTCCCGATAGCACGAAAAGTTATTGTCATACCTACGTGTGGCACTATTTCCGAGTCTGGGCTGATGGATCTTTCTGCAACTTTCTGTATATTAAACCTGTTATTCCAAAAAACACAAGATGTGGCAAAGACAGATGGTGAAGCACACTGGAAGCAAAACGTTCTTTTACAAGTTCAAAACTCTAGAAATCATGGCTACTATCCAATTCATTTTCATTAGATAAGACTGTCTTCAATTTCAGTCTTCAAGAGTGGAACAACAGGAGGATCTGCAAAACAAAACATTTGGTCTTGAGGACTTGAAGCCCCACCACGTGTTCCCTGGAGGCACCGCTTCAGATTAGCTCAGGGCTGCCCCACGTACTGAACGCCCATCAGCACCTGGAGTATGGTAGGTGCAACCCTTAACCTATGCTGTTGAGAAATATCAAATCTACAGCGAGGAAAAAAAACAACAAACCCAAATCTCTGCAGGCTTTAGTGAGAACAAGTGACTTTACCTTCGCTTCTCCAAAGTCGTCGGCAGTTTTTGTTGTATTTTAAGACTTTCTCTTCAGAACGTCCAAAATAAAACTGGCACAAAAACAGACATGTGAGAAGACCCTTCTACTGCCCAGTGCCTCTGAAGGGCAGAGAGGGTTGGGAAGTTAACCACAGGCAGAGTACTGCTGACTTGCTCCCAGAAAGTCTGTCTTTTTATTGGTATTCTTGGCTGCTCCCGACTGTAGTAACTGATCAGAGAAACCGCGCAATTCTGAAAGGCAATTCATCCTGTCTGAATGGCAGGTATTCATACTGGAGAGGATCTATCTGTGCCCATTCATATCCTTATTCAAAAGCATTTCTTCATCTCTAAAAGGCATTCTTGATAAGATCATTAAAAAGCAAATAATCAATGCGTAAGACATTTACTTCAAAGCTCAATCAAAAACTACAGAAGCAGGTGAATTATTTGAGCATTTATCTCCATCTCATTTTGTTATTTGCACTTATTTCTGGCTCCACAAGCAACTTGAACCTGAGCTTTTAAGGGACACTGTCTTCTGAAAGAGACTGTGTTTCTCTTAAATTTTTGTTCAACTGCTCACTCCGAACTCAGGTTAGACCTAGCTCTTCCCTGAGGATTAAGGACACACCCTCCTGATAAAAGAAAGTACTGAGGGCAATATTCATGAGCTTCTTCAGCTCTTCAGAGCTGGGAGCAGGCCCAGAGAGTGCTCAGGATTTGATAAGAGAATGCCTTCATAGAATGCTTTACTATTTATCAACTGATTTTTACAAAGGACTTTGCAGATGAAAATCCATTTTCAAGTAATAAATGTTATTGTAAGTCACTATGAGGCAAGGAGTACTCAAATCCAGGAGCAGGGAAGAAGGCTGGACAATGCTCCGTGCAAACCCAAGCTAAGGGGCAGAAAACAACAGCTTCAGAAAAGAGGGATGGGAGGTAACTAACACAGTTTCTGTAGGAACTGCTCACAGATCTGAGTGCAAAGGAAAGCGGAGAAAGAGGGAAAAATGAAAGAAAAACTACAGTCGGTTAAGCCTTGCTGAGAGAAGATAAGGGCAGCAGAAAAGGAGAATGATTTAATGCTAGCTAAAGAGATTACAGAGAACAAAAGGGCTTTTATAAATATACTGCGGCTGTGAAGGGGAAAGAAATACCAGTGAGAAATTATGACTGCTAATAAATAAGAAGGGAAACAATACAGAAGATTGCTGTAAAGTGGCTGACCACGTGACTGCTATCTTAAAAATCCCAAGTCACTGATAGAAATATATTTTTCTAGGAGGTACAGGCAATTAGGAAATTAGTAGATTCTTGTAAACACTACTTCCAATAAATAAGAAAAAAAAGTGTATAGAAAGCATAATTTAAAAGCCTCACTTATGCCAGTGACTTAATGATAATTTCATCAAGGAACTCTTTCTGAAAGAGTGGCTTTTTTTTAGCTCCACAAAACTGGACAGCATCCATGGAATGATAACATTGGTTTTGCTTAAACCCTTTGGCATAGCATAAAACCACCAATAAAATATACATAGAAATCAAGAAAAAAAGTAGTTTGTCAATATAATCACAGAATCACAGAATCACTAAGGTTGGAAGGGACCTTTAAGATCATCAAGTCCAACCATCAACCCAACACCACCATGCCCACTAAACCATGTCCTGAAGTGCCACGTCCACACGTTTATTTGAACACTTCCAGTGATGGCGACTCCACTACCTCCCTGGGCAGCCTGTTCCAATGCTTGACCACTCTCTCCATAAAGGAATTTTTCCTACTATCCAATCTAAACCTCCCCTGGTGCAACTTGAGGCCATGTCCTCTCGTCCTATCACTAGTTACTTGGGAGAAGAGACCAACACCCACCTCACCAAAACCGCCTTTCAGGTAGTTGGAAAGAGCAAGAAGGTCTCCCCTCAGCCTCCTCTTCTCCAGACTAAAAAACCCCAGTTCCCTCAGCCGCTCCTCATAAGACTTGTGCTCCAGACCCCTCACCAGCTTCGTTGCCCTTCTCTGGACACACTCCAGCTCCTCAATGTCCTTCTTGTAGTGAGGGGCCCAAAACTGAACACAGTGTTCGAGGTGCAGCCTCACCAGTGCCGAGTCCAGGGGCACAATCACTTCCCTACTCCTGCTGGCCACACTATTGCTGATACAGGCCAGGACGCTGTTGGCCTTCTTGGCCACCTGGGCACACTGCTGGCTCATATTCAACCGGCTGTCAACAGCAGCCCCAGGTCCTTTTCCACTGGGCAGCTCTCCAGCCACTCCTCCCCAAGCCTGTAGCGTTGCATGGGGTTGTTGTGACCCAAGTGCAGGACCCAGCACTTGGCCTTATTAAACCTCATACAACTGACCTCAGCCCATCCAGCCAGCCTGTGCAGATCCCTCTGCAGAGCCCTCCTACCCTCCAGCAGATCAGCACTCCCACCTAGCTTTGTGTCATCTGCAAACTTACTGAGGGAGCACTTGATCCCCTCATCCAGATCATCAATAAAGATATTGAACAAGACCAGCCCCAGAATCGAGCCCTGGGGAACACCGCTTGTGACCGGCCGCCAGCCGGATTTAACGCCATTCACCACAACTCTCTGGGCTCGGCCATCCAGCCAGTTCCTCACCCAGCGAAGACTAAACCTGTCTGAGTCAGGAGCCACCAGTTTCTCCAGGAGAATGCTGTGGGAGATGGTGTCAAAGGCTTTACTAAAGTCCAGGTAGACAACATCCACAGCCTTTCCCTCATCCACTAGGCAGGTCACCTGGTCATAGAAGGAGATCAGGTTGGTCAAGCAGGACCTGCCTTTCATGAACCCATGCTTGCTGGGCCTGATCCCTTGGTTGTCCTCCAAGGGCTCCATAATACTGAACGTCATCTCGTCTCAGACAAACTCCATTACCACTGTAAAATGCAACCAGTTTGCAACAAGAGTCCTGTGGAACCTATCACTGAAGTCCTTTAAAAATCAGGTCTTTCAATACAGACCAAATCTAAACTAAAGGAGTACATTTGCATTTGACAAAGCATGGACATAATGTAATATTAGACATGTTAACAGTTTCGAAATGTTAACAGTTTCGAAATATTAACAGTTTCAAAGATTCAGCTACCCCACTGAACTCAGATGATGCTCTCCCCTGGACCGCAAGCATGACGCCGCATCCGAAAGCCAAGATTTGACCAGCTTCTGTGGCTGCCGCTTGGTAGCTGGACGCTACGGCAGACTAAAACATGCAGGGGGTTTCTCTGTCCCGTGGATAAGACACGCTGCCCGTGCCAGAGGTGTGCCGAGGCACCGGCACCCACTGCCCACCCTGCAGCACCTCTGCCAAGCCTCCTCCTCCCCAAGTCACACACTGCAGGGTGAGCAGGTACAAAGCAGAAAATAAAGCTCAATATATCCTTACATGACACCCCTCAGGCAGCAAAAAGATACGAGTAGTTACAGGCAAAACACTGAAATTGCAGAACACTGCTGCAGACCTTTAGTGAAGAGGAATAATAGGGAAGCTTCAGGAAAATCAGGAGCTTTCTCTCTGATTTTCACTCATTCATTCAAAAAGACTTCATATATTAAAAATTACTTGAGGGTGTTAAGACACTGAATTCTGCCCACACAGCGAAAGATAATGTGACCAAAAAGCATAATAAAACAGAAGAATATAATAGTATTAATTTATTTTAGCTCAATATAATGAACACCCGTAACTGAACTCTGATTTGTAAATGCAAATAGAACAAACTACAAAACATACAACATGATTAGCCTACTTTAAAGGGTACGGGAAGCCATTCATCACTGAAATAAAAGGCTCCAAGTCAGGAAACACCACTCAGATGTAGCAGTGGTGTCCTGGGCCAGAACTCAGCACAGGCAGCGAGGAAATCAGCTTTGTCCTAGGGACAACCAAATACTCTGAAGCCAAAATAACCCCTGACATCTGTATGCCTGAATTGCCATGATTAATTATTAAAACACCTTTCACATTGCCCGAGTGCCTCTTAGAGACCTCAAAGTGCGGGGGAAATCGCATCCCCAAAGCTCCCAGCGCACCTTGACCAGGAGGAGCTGCCAAGCAGTGGCAGATGAGCGATGGACGAGGTGACCAGGGCAGGCCTGTGAGGTGCCTCCAGTCAGGGCATGGGAGGAAACACAAGGAAAAAAAAAAAAAAAGTATTTCTTCCTTTGTGCAAAAAAGCAGCGAGGTTTCTTATGACTGGATATAATGAATGACAACAAAGTCCAGGCACTTGCAGCTGGGTGAGAAGGAGCGGCAGCAGCGTCTGAGCAGGAAGAGCCGAGAGTAGGATAAAATGAAAGGGAACCCGCTTGGCTAGGGCAAGAGTTATGGGAGGCCTGAAGACAAAAGAGCAAGAAATTTAAACTAGAGGCAGCCAAAGGTGTCAGCACAAGGATTCAGAGAAGGAGATAATAAGGTCATCACAACAGGCAAGACAGTGGATTTTGACAGCTGCCTTTCACAGGGCTTGAAGTAGGAGGTGGAGGTGTCAGCAGAGATTACAATAAGCAAAACAAGAGGAAACACATAGATCTTGTTTCTTCTGTTGCAACAGGGACAAAAGGCCAGCCAGGGTAAATGTTTTTCAGGGGTAACTCTCAGGATTTAAACAGATTCTAAATGTGCGGGCCACAGAGGTGGTGGTAATGATGCAGAGCTGCAGATCCAACACTAGCAGAGGAGAGAAAGGGAACTTCATTGTGCTTCCTGAAACTGGGTTTGGGGAGGGGTTTGTGCTTAAGAAATAGTAATAACAAAGGGAAACCCACACCAAACCTGAATAGACCTAGATACCTGGATATGATGGGCTGCCCACAAAAGTTCCCAGGGAATGCTACAAGAAGACCATTCACAAGCCTTTAACGTTCACCCATACACACGTGCTGTCTGCTGCTGTCATCTCCAGAAAGAGCATCAGCAGAAAGCGCTGGGGAACAGCAGAGAAAAGACGCTAGACGAGAAAGAAAGTTCAGGTAAGAGGAAGGATACTTGGTGAGAAAGCAAGCACGCAAGGAAATCGAGTGGAGAGGAAGCACCCTGTGCGACCAAGAGTCTGATCCCATGACCATCAAAGTGTGATGCTCACACAGAGCTGCCGGGAGGCAGGGGGATAGGTGGGCGATGGACCAAAAGACACTGCATGATGAGAACCAGCAGAAGACAAAGGTTTGGGGCAGGGGGATTAAAAAAAAAAGGCCATACTCTGAAAACACCTTTTTTTTTAAGCAAAGTCATATGATATAGTAAGTCTAAGCTGCTACAGTGAAGTAAGTGATGTAAGTATGTAAGCACTAAGTCCACAGCTTAGTTCAGGTTATTTGTCCAGATCATTAGAAACCTTGGTGAGAGAAATTCACAAAGAAGGATGCAGAAAAATGATGTATTTGGACAAAATAAGAGGGGAAAGGTGAGGCAGCCATCAGGGTATCAGAGACCAAAAGGACTTGGAAACGGGAGTACTTGCAGGGAAGGCAAGGGGTTTTTTCTGAGGACAAAAGGAAGCAGTGCCTGCTCTGCAGAAGGGCACGCAGACATATGACCCGAGCGTGCAGAAGACAAGCTGTGACAGAAGAAAGCAGAAAAAGCAAGAAAATATTTTCAGTAACGGGTCCCTGGGTGGTCCTGAGGTTTCTTCTGCAGAGGCACGTGGCTGAAATGGATGCCAGGCACGAGCCAGACCTGGATGCTTTGAATGCACAGTGCTGAGAGAGGAAAATGGTAGCCCAGGGTTAAAGACAGGCTGGGCAGAAATTAATCAAGAAGCAAATTAATGGAGCTGGGAGCAGTGAGGGGAAGGATGGGGCTGGGAGTGAGGTGTCAGGGATTTTGACGGATAGGGGGTCACAGAAAGGCCGGCTGGGACAGGCGGGTGGGAAGGGGATGAGGGGTTTCGAAAGAGAGGCAGTGGTGGTCAGAAAGAGCAAAGTGGGTTGGTGGGAGGTCGGAGAGCGACTGCCTCCCCGTCCTGGAGGGTGGAAGGGGTGGGTGTAAATGTGTCATTTGCTCGGTATTTCATGACCCTGTGTCAAAAGGGCAGGATCCTTAATAGCACAAGCATTAAAACGTATGACAGGTTGATTTTTTTTACCGCCGTCATTTTTTTCAATGATTTCATATAAAGCTGCATTTTAAAAAAACAAACCCAACATTTAACCAAGTTTACAGCTGAGAAAATAGATACAGCCTGCCTTAATAGATAAAAGTATCACAGGACTTCAAATGCCCTTATGTGTTGGTGTTAATAAGAATAACTTGATTTTCAACTATCATTATTTTCAGTGTTTATTGTTGTGCTCTTTCCGTTTTTACTACATTTCTGCTGCATTCAATAAAAAGCATATCACTTGTCCTGAAATTTACTATCCACGCACCTTGCACCCTTTTCCTACAAAGGACATGGATTGATAAAACTACCATGGTGAGATTTGGATTCTGCACACAACCTCCCAGTTACAAGTGAGTGACAGGGGTATGAGGTGGTCCTCTGGCTGAGGGTCAGCACAAGTGGGGTGCACAGCAGCACGATCAGGAGGACACCACGAAGCTCAGCTACTATGTATGAGAGATTTCAAACACCAGTAACTTGATTAAGCTACGGTTAAACTATATACAATAGAAGGAAACCTGTTAGAAGAAGCTCCGGGAAGATATGGAAAACACATTAAAATCTGCCTTTTTCTTCACACAGTTTTTGAATTTTAGTGCTGTTTTAAGGTTGAGACTTAACCTTCAAAGTCTTGTCTTTAAATACTGGCTGGTAAAAACCAAGAACTTCAGATTACAAATTCACAGCTCTTTTCTCTTCTTGTTTAGCTAAAGTTAGTTGCTTAACTGAACACTAAATTTCTCTGGCAATCCCCTCTGGCTTTTTGCTCACAGTTGCTCCATTTTTTGAGTCACATCCATCACCTTCCCCAGAACTAACATGCAGAGACTCAGTTCTGCAAATAATGACTAAGTGAAAATAAAGTAACATGTTAGCATCCTGAGCATCCCTGACCCATGTTGTTCTGGGCAAAAGGGAAGATGTTGATCAGACTTCATGGTTGTGTTTTGCCCTCTCATACATGTCCATGAGCTGGGCTCATCTTTCCTAACTTCAAGGCAATTGGCTTGCCTATACTGGAAGAACTGCCGCATCTACAGAAACCCACAACTGCAAGCACTCACCATTTCTTATCAAATCCCTACATGGGAAGAGCTGTGCCTCCTATTTGAAATCTTCATTCCCTTAGAAGTACACATCTCCCTCCCAAGATGTCACCTGCATTATTAAACCTATTTATAGATAAGTAAAACGAATAGCAGATGGCATGTACAGACTAGGGCTTTCAGGCATGCTGCAACCCATAACGTCTTGTCTTTGACTCAGCCAACGATGACCAGGAACAGCCACATGTGACCTGGAACATGCCTCTCTGAATTTTCTGCATTAGTAATTGCAGCAGTAGTGCTGGCCAAGAAATATTGATTAGAATTCTTGATGGATTATTCTGGTTTTGTTCAAGCCAGAGAGAGCCACACAGCGAGGTAGCAGCACTGCCGGGAACTGAACCAATTCTGGCAGGTTCTCTCCTCCTGTGACTCACAGACGACACTTCTCATCTTCCCAGGTGCCTGGGCAGCTCTTGCGTAGTTTTTCCTGCCACCAGAATTCCCCAGAATAGTCTGCTTATTGAATGGATAGTCTTAAACATCCTTACTAGAAGTCCACTAAAAGTAGCTCCTCGTTTTGAAGGAAAGAACCTCCTGTCTCACACAACTGAACTTTTTTTTTTTTTAAAAAAAAGCCAGGGTAAATAGTTACAATGAAGGAGAGAACAAAACCTTTTGAACAATAGTTTTCAATTTTTCAAGTAGACATTAAAATGCTAATTCAAGCACAATGTCTTTCTTTTTATTGTTACTCCACTTACACACAAACCCTCTAAATTATAACTTGTATATAGGGGAGGTATTTATAATTAACTTATTTTCCTGACAGGTTTATTCTTGTATAATATCTAAATACTCACTTAAGACTAATTTCTCTGTGCTGTATGGTATACTGAGAAATTAATACAGAAGGCTGGGAAGGGTGGGGCTTGAATGAGGCTAATAGTCACATTTTTGTTATATGGAACAGAGGGAAGAGCTGATCTGGTTTATCATTTCAGCTGGCTTTTGTATTTTATTTTTTTAGGAGAATCATAATTACCACTTAGAGGAAGAGAGCTGTATAACGGAGAACACTCATTTCACAGCCTTATTCCTTTCAGAGACACTTTCTGGCATCACAAGTCTCAGATTGCTCTAAAAAGACCCCAAGGAGTTCATTTATTTACCATCAAAACTAAAGGAAGAAAGCTAGAGAAGCAAAAGCCAGTCCACTTAAAGGGACAACACGCTGGTTCTTTAGATTTGCAAGATAGGAGCACAAAGACCCTTGTCAGACTATGCTCAACTTGGATGTGGCCTAGAAAAGAACAACTAGGGATAAAGGACTTAGGCAGGTAAGTAGCTATCTGAAAAAAAAAAAAAAAATCCTGATTAAACAGATGATCTCTTTGCATTTATTTGCAGAAAAAAATTCTCCCAACCAGTGGGCTTAAGCAACTCTCCTCCCTTCCCACCTCAAGTGTAACAGTTCATGGGATATTCCAGCCCTGGAGATATTTAATATCACCAGTATATACCAGGACGGGAGTTGATTGGAAAATCCATTTCCCCAATTCCAGACATTCTCCAGTTTCCAGAAATAAGAGTACATGTTTCCTGCTACTGTGAGACTGGTGAGGAAAGAAGGTTTCATCAAGAAAGATGACAGCAAAGAAAAACAGCAGCATTATCCATTATTTCCAGTCTTAAGCTTACAAAAGCGTTGAGGCAGGCTCTCCATATTGCAGTCAACCTAATGAAATGTTGTTTGGAGCTATGAATTAAAATTCCACACGTTTCGTTTGGGATGTCTATGTTCCCAAAGTTTCTGTTGGCCATTACTGACAGTCTTGTCTGATCACTTACTTCTAAGAGCTGAGAGTTTCAAAATCTCCTTATCACAAACCTTGTCAGCAGCGCAGAGCTATAGAATTGAGAGAAGAAGCAACCAAGCAGGGTCTAACTGAGAAGTGCCTGCG
Organism: Phaethon aethereus; assembly: GCF_964289735.1. Taxonomy (NCBI): domain Eukaryota; kingdom Metazoa; phylum Chordata; class Aves; order Phaethontiformes; family Phaethontidae; genus Phaethon; species Phaethon aethereus. The sequence continues at coordinate 69,595,370 of NC_138582.1, forward strand.
TTGTGCTTATAGCAAAGGGACTTGGTGAAGCTGTCTCTGGCTAGTTTAGTCCATGTTCATAGGGACCATATACTTCATTTTCCAGCCTTTGCTGAGGGCTGTTTTTTGGAAGTTTTGACAAGGTGGTGGTTGCTGACTAGCTAGAAACGCAAGCTTATTCAAACGTAAATGTGAAAGTTAAAATGTGAGGTCCATATAGTACCCAGATACAAAGTCTGAAGGTCATCAAGAAATTCAGATAGGTTGTTGACATTTGTTGGAAAGCAGCTGAAAACCATTTCTCACAAAGTTTAAGGGATATATTACCTTGCTGGGAGATCTATTCACTTCAGTTGCAGGGAAAGGCTGGATGGTTTTTCTGTCTCTCTCCTTACTGCCTGGGAAGGTGTTCATGCTGCACCATATTTTCTAGACATATCTGGTTAGTTAAATTACTTCATGCTGTGTTACTTCATGTCTTAATGAGTGCACTTCTTCAATGGTCTGCTATCACCCTTTTCTTCTCATTTAAATGGGTATCTGCATTGTCACTTTCCTGATCATGCTAGAGGAATTCTGCAAGAAATAATTGATTTTCATTTGCTAGAACCAACTTGATGGCAAGGCTTTGGTCCGTCCATGTCCCCCCCCCTCCCTTGAGTACTGTGCATCACGTACGAGCTCCTTCAGTAGAGACGCTGACTGGCATGTGAGCGATGCGCAAAGCTGGGCCCATTTGCTTTCCAGCCGGCTGAGCAAGTTTTGCTGTTGTTTCACAAAACCTATTATAATTCCGGGAAAATTCACAGTGGCCTCAGATCAGGTCCTCCCTTAGCATGGAGGACTGGCTCAATTTGCTGAGGCCAGGAGAGCCCTGGAGAGTAATCCTGTTTCTCTCTGGCAGGATGAAAATTAAGGACAGGACAAGCTAATCGGGAGAAACTGTGTAATAAACGCAGCTCCTTATGCAAATAATACCGCATCACACACCCCTAACAATTCAAGTTAGGCTGATGTTGATCTGGGGTAACATCACACAACAGCAGATGGGCAATGAAATGAGTATGCTGCCATCTTTGTTTCTTAATTTATTTTTATTATTGTTAATCAACAGTTTTATGACAGACAGCAAACTTGATCCTATGCCCTGGTGAGACTACTGTTTCTTTGTGAAGGGCAACTGTTGGTAAACAGACTTTTGCAAAGCACTTTATTTAGAATTACGAAAAAAAATCATACACAGATATCTGTGACACTTATTGACTTACAAATCAACAGGAATTGTAAAACAGGGATTTCTGTAAAGGCATTTTCAATGAGATGCTCAGATACCTATTCTCAGCCTGACACCTTTCAACAGTTTTATCAACGGTCTGAGAAAAAATATAGTTTTTATCCAAATAAAGTTCACATACAAGAGATGAAAGGGTGAATGGTGATGGAGACAGGCTGACCTGCAGAGTGATGTGTTTTACCTGGTAGCTTAGGCTTGCTTGAAGTCCAAAAGGGCTTTTAATACCACAATACCACGTCGTGGCAATGGCAAGAAAAAGAGGAAGAAAAAAACGTTGTTCATGTCTATAGAACAAGAAGCTTTGTCATGATAAAACTGCCTCAGAAAAGGATAGAGAGGTCACCAAAATGAGTTTGAAACCTGTAGCTAACGGGAACCGACACTCTTTCCACTTCCTCCCCAAAAGGGAAACCCTGTTAGAAGTCTACTAAGAGATCGGGGACAAGTAATAAAAGAAAATCTGCACAGTAAAAACCCCGCTTAAGTGATTACTGAGCTGTTTAGCTTACACATTGCCTCCTAGATCAAAAGGCATGAAGATCTTCTAGACAAGTGACCTGTCAGGCTGCCCTGCTGGGCAGCACTGGCCACGGCCGTGTCCCCGGCCAACCACCGCTCCAGCCAGGGCACTGCTTTGGAAAACCCTCCTGCCATGGTTTAAGAAGCATCTCCGAAGGGAGGATCCCATCCGGCACTTTTAAATACTGGTGAAACGTCCCCATTTTCACTTACTACAGATCAGCAACAGTGACTGACACAACTTCTCGGCTCTCTATCTGAAAATTATCAACAGGTACAGTTTAAAATTTTCTCCAATTACTGTCATAAGGGAAAATATGTTATTCTCCTCATTGTTTCTTGATCTACATGTATCATGTGGCTTTTTTTTTAATTCAGAAGAAAACATTTATTGAATGTTTCCCCAAGTTGAGTACTTTTCTGTACAAGTATTGGTGATTTTCTACTCTTTCCATGCAGTAATGAAAAAATAGCTTTCTTACTGATTTTTTTATCCTATCATGCCTTGAAAACATTGTGTTCTTAACTCATTGATTTATTCTCATTTGTGTGCTCTTGCGTCCCTTTTCAACACATTACTCTTCCTAACACTGAATTTGTATCAGCACCCTCATTTTTCATTTCATAACACGTGTGTATATATACACACACATATATACACATATGCGTATGCATATGCATATACATACACATACATACACGATGGGACTACGTGACCTCTGGAGGTGGCTTGTAACATAAATGTTCCATTACTCTATAATTCTACACATACACATACATATAAATAAAAAAATATAAATGGGCCTGTTATTGTGCATGTGGAAACTTTGCTCCTCTCCCCCCTGCACCAGACTGTGGATGGGTAAGTATACTCACGCATTTGGTAAACTATGCTTGGAATTTAAAACAATATGAATGCTTGATGAAAATAGTTTTTCCTCAGAGCTTAATTACTATTATCAGCTTTGTGAAACCGGCCCTTTTAAAAGCCCAAGTACACATATACATATACACTACCCTCAGACACACTTGTCTGAGGTTCACAAGTAATGTGCACAGAAAAACGATTATTTATACCTCACCAACCACTGCTTTTGAGACGAGTTCATTTTTTCTGCAAAGGGCAGCTTTCCTCCCCCATAGCCACCTGCAAGCAGGGAGGCTGCCCTTGGTCTTCAAAGAGAAGAGACATCAAAGCTGTGCTTAACAGGGACTCTTCAGCCGTGTCAATGACGTCTTCCAGGCGCGTGCACGGCTGCGCAGTTCCCCGAATCACGTGCATCCACTTTCCGTCATCATCTGGACCTGCTGGAGCGGAGGGGACCCACAGCACCCCGCTTCCAGCCCTCTCCCCGGTGCCCTGGCCGTGCCGTGGTGCCGGTTCCCCCTCCGGTAGCTCCCGCCTGGCCGCGGGCCACCGGCGCCGGCCTCGGCTCCTCAGCCAAAGCTACCGCCCACCCCAGCTCTGCTCCCCAGAAGGTGCTGCCGGGGCCCCCCCAAACCTGGGCGGAAAAGCAGGACTTGGAGGTTTGCCAAGGCTTTCCTTAGGCAGGCAATTACATGCTATCACCCCATGCCTAGGACTGGTAGCAGAGGAACTCTGCTCTCTTTCGAGGTCCTTTCCAACCTGGGCTGTTCTACGACTCCGTGTACTTCGAAATTTCAAGGACAAAGCTCCCTGATGCATTCCTTGAGCCGTGGCTGCTTGTGTCAGAACAAAGCTCCGCACATACACCGAGCATACCTAGCTGCTTCGAGAGGGTCTGCCATCACGTCCCCCAGAGCCCTGTGGTGGTCTTGTCACAGTGGGGCTTGGGACAACACCTACAGCACACCCACAGACACTGCAGACCATTTAGGTCTCGGTCGTCAGTGATTCGGGAAGAGGTGTCATAATTTCTGGCATCGAGCCCTAGCGGCCTCTCTCTCAGCTCGAAGCTCGGAAACTGAGCTGATGATGTTGTACACGAACACTCCAGCAGAACGATGGCTCCTGGCGGCACAGAGCACTTCAATTTAGGAAACAAAAGAAAAGAACAACCAGGTTTGGCTACTGGAGGCAGAATCCTGAACCAATTCAAAGCCACAATGCAGAGCAGATTTCATACTGAGGAGGACTAACCACTGTGGCAACGTACCTGGGGACCTGGCGGATGCTCTACCTCTTCAGGTCTTTAAAACATCAAGCTTGGGATGTCTTCCTAAAACCCATGTTTTACCTCAGCCAGAAATTATGGACTTTATATGAGAATTACTGAATGAACATCTAGACCACGTGCATGCAGAGGTTAGGCTATATGCTCACAGCAGTCCCTTCTGGCCTTAAAATTAAATTTCCCCTCTCATTTTACGTCTTTTGATGATTTAAAAATGTAATTTCTCTTGGCTTAAAAAAGGTAATACAGACACCCATGTGCTTTGAATGAGTTTAACTAAGGTTTATGCTTGTAAACCAGCCTCAATTCGAATTACATTATATAAAAGCTATTCAATATTCAAATATTCAAATGTTATTATTTGCAAGGGAATTTTGCAACTCTGCAATAATGCTATGTTTCCATTTCACTGCATATTTTCAGTGACAGTATTTAAAAGACTACCTGCAAAAACCCAGCTTTACAATATTATTCTTAGTGAGAGACTAAGGTGGAAGAAATACATAAAATCTTTCAAATTCCCTTCGAATGTCTTTAAAGAGATAAAATCAGAAAACAGTATTAAGCAGACTTTCAAAGACAGAAAAACACTCTTTTTCCACAAACAATTAGTTTTACAAGGTCATTTGAAAACCAACTGCCCTATAAAAATGCTTCGTATGCTTTTTGCAATACTTCCATTTTTGTAATGATACATTTTACACAACCTGCAGTATATCATTCAATGAATATCCTTCCACATATTCTGTTGACAACTAAATTAATCTAATACTTACATATCAGACACAGTGATTTATATCAACTGGAACTATATGTTAATTATCCAATAAATATAAGCTCACAGGATTGCTGTGCAATGTAGTTTCTGTAAAAATACATTTTCCCCCAAAGTACTTAGTAGACTGGCCATTTGTTACGTCATGAAATAATAACAACATTACACGGAAGAGTCAGAAAAAAAAGGGATGCTTTACTACACATATTTGTAAATTGATCTAGTAAGTATTTTGATCTAGTAAGTGTTTGTCTTTTGTTTTTTAAATTACCATTTTTTCTAAAGAAAGCATTTGCATTTCTTGCTAAGCAAACAATATTTTTTAACAAGTCCTCTGTGGATATTTGCCACAACAGAATTAAATTCACAAAACACAGTGTCTTTTTTTTTTCCCCCTCCATACTATAAAAATATGTATGAGAAAGCAAATTTAGTATTTTGTAAAAAATGTAGACAATAACATCTAAATCTCCCTTCACAAACACGAAATACTAAAGTATTGAATGTTTTTATATTAAAGTATGCTATCGTATTTTAATCCAAACCTGTCTTTGAAATCTACCCCCTCTGGTACTCCCATCACCCTGCAAAAAGGATGTTGCAAAATGGAAGATCAGTGATTTTTGTGATCTGTGGGCAGGTTGATGGTTTTGGGTAGAGTAGCAGGGTACTCAAAGCCCTTCAGGGAGTACATGTCTACCCATTTACTCCTTTGAAGACATAGAGGCACTATTCTCTGCTCTGCATTATTAAGATTTAGACCGATGCAAGGCACTGGCGGAGCGCTCAGAGTGTGGGAATAGGCGCTCCTTAGTTTTTGTTAGGAACAGTAGGAAAACCTGCCAAACTCATTGCTAAGATCTTCAGTGAAACTGGTCTTAAAATGCTAAGAAATCTGTTCTCCTACTGTTGCACCCAGATAGAGCCTGTTATTTATACTTGCAACAAACTGTGCTGAGTGGGCAGGGAACCACAACACCTCCATAATTAAGAGTCTGTGTCTCCAAGATACGGCTACTGAAACGATGGGTTCCAAAGTAGACCTAAACAGTGAGACAAATTTGTCTGGACTTCTCTGGGGTCTGGAGCAGAATGAGGGAGAGACGTAACGCTTATTTGCCCACACAGCAAACATGCTCAAGGAGGCTGGATATGGCCGTGCTGGATAAACAGCTCTGAAAACTCCCATCTGTCCAAATATCCTCCCCATACAGCCACCATCAATACATGCCGACGCTGGAAGTACCTGCACATGCTTCACGTACTTCAGAGGGGGATAAGGGGATGCCAGTAAAAATTACTCAAGCAACCTCACGCCGCAGCTTGCGCAGGAGGACTAAAAGTGGCATCCAGAACAGCTGAAGGCAACACTGGATATGAGCAATGGATCCAATCATAACTTTGCTTTTTCACTCATCCTGGGACGAGGATGCTTCTCGGACAAGGACACAATGAGTGTGTCTTCCCCTTACTATTCCTAGCACTGGGAAATAAGATCTTGCTTGAAATTCTTGTGCTCTCCTGATTGCTGGGTCACAGTTAAACGTAGAGCACAAAAAATGTTTCTGATGTAGTTCATGAACAGTAAAAGGTCTTTGTCCTGCCACAAGAAATTAAACCTCTCTGCAAGATGAGAAAAGCAAAAAAAAAAAAAAAAAAAAGGTAGAATAACAGGAATGAACATAAAGCATGGTGAGCTCTTGGAAGATGTGAGTTCTGATGAAGGAAGGCGACGGCACGCAGCCGAACACAGAGCATGCCTGAACACACAAACACTCGGAAATGCATCGCTCCTTGCATATCCAATGACGACGTTTGTGATGGTCCTTAGGCCCAGAGACGGTGTACGCCGCCGTCCCTGGGGAGAGCTCCATCTCCTGCTGAGACTCCGACAGTTTTACAATGCCTGAGAGTCCTGACAAACTGGTCCTCCAATTTTTTTCCTGCTTGCATTTTGCTACTCCTCAACTTTTGCTTCACTAATAAACTCATTAAGTATAGCAATATAATCAGCATCCAGTTTTCCCCAGGGGACGGAGAGAGAAAAGGGAAGGATCCTGCATGACAAACGCTATCGTTCTGTTTAATGCACAGTAGGCAGGTACTCGAATACCACAGATGTGGGCTTGCCACAGCAACATGCTGGCAGAACAAGATGAGGTGGAAGGGCTGCCTTTACCTCCTCTGCTCCTAAGCCTGTTACGAAATAAAGAAATATCGCAAGGCTAAGGAGGAGAAGGCTGTCTATAAGAATAATCTTGGAGAAGGAAAGGGTGGCAAAAAGCAAGACAGCCAAAAAAACCCAAAAAGAGCAAAGACCCATGAGATCAAGGAAGCGGTGGACTGCAGAGGAAGTTTCTCAACTCCGAGTTGTGCCCACTGTGAAGAGCTGGAGAAGCTGGCACGTTCCTCATGCACAGAGGATGGGGTAGCTGCTGAATCCAGCAATGAGTTGTTTCCCAAGGGCTGCAAGACCATTTCTTCACAAAGATATTGCCAGAAATAGCCTTGCTCAAGAATATATGCTGTTTCTACCGGAGTAATTCTGCTAGCATACTATTTCTGCAGGAGTAACCCTGTTAGCACTAGTACACCAGTACTACAGTGACGACCCTAGTGTATCGCTAAAGGAGCACGTTACAGGGAGAACATGCCTTTATAGGCACGAGGCCAGGTGTTTCATCCAACCCGTATAAAAATCATATACAACAGGTAACGCACATGCGCTGTGTCCAGCACTCATCTACTGCGGTATTCACCTGTCAGACAGCTCAGTCAAACACAAACACCATCCGAATGTCAGACAACTTAAATCATGTTGTCCCAGGGACAACCTTAACATAAAAATCCCTGTAAGTACAAGATAAGGCCGCCAACAGAGCACTTGCTCTGTCTTCCTCACAGTGTAGAGTGCGAATTATGGGAGCAGACTACAACCCAGGTGGCCTCGTGCTACGGAAAGAAAAGCAGACACGCGTTACAGCATCCTCTTCCTCTCTGCTTCCAGGATGGGTCAGCAAAGCTTTTCCAGAACTTCCAGCAGGTCCTTTTTCAGGCTGGCAGGTGCATTCAAGGGAGGAATATTCAGCTAGCAGAATTTCTGATGAATCAGTCACTGGCCTGTGTTGCTTCTGGGACAGCACACGCAGATGCCGTACTTCCCTTGGGGCTGAAGGAGAACCCATAACTGCACCTCCGGTATTTAATATATGTTTTGCAAATACATCTGTAAAAATTAGCTTTCACAAAAGGGTCTTGGTTCCATACAGGAACATTTATTTTCATCATTTTTCCTCCAACCAGTTTTTCCCCGAAACATGCACTCTCTTATGCCTGTACTAGGCAACAAGGTGCCTTGTTTTTATTAAGTCAAGTCACCAAATCAAGATGACAGCAACGGCATTTAATTATGAGCCCCTTACTTTAAGACCTGAACAGAAAGCAACATTAATTTTCTTAAAAATCCTGTAACACATAGAAAATTATAATTGTTTCTGAATCGTCCTATCTTTCAAAAACAACTCACATATTTAAACTTTGTATTTTAATTTTAAATATGAAAAAAACTCACCTATAGGTAAATATAATGATTTGAGAACCTAAATCGGGATATTAAACTTCATCACAGAACCTCTTGCAGTTGCCAAGATAAAAGTCAATAAAGATCAGCATGTCTACATTAAGCTCTGACAGTGTAATAACATAACATTTATGTTGGATAATAACTACATAAATGAAGAGAGGAGTAAGACTTATTTTTCTTAAGTCACAGATATAAAATTGCACCATCATTTGTGCATTTTTCCACAGAGCCTACGGGATAAAAATACAATGTTGAGTGATTCCGTATTTATAAACAATATTAATCAGAGGAAAAAAAGCAGAGTTTCTTTGTCACCAATCTAACTTTCATCATCAATAGTTTGCAACACATTAAAAAATGCAGAAATTAATTGTATTTTTTAAATAGAATGGCCTCTAAATGAGTTTATAAACTTCTGTCATATCAACCCCATTCATTTTAATATGGAACTCTAGGAATAAAATCAAAGTATGCTCAGAAAACCCCAACAGTAAAATTTAATTCTTTTTAACTAGACAGCACAACTAAATGTTCAATGAAAAAAATCTCAATTAACAATTATTAATCAAATGTTTTGAATGAATTAGGCATGAATGATAAAGACAAAAAACAGCTTGTGCATGTTCCGTATTTCTGATCCCAAACCAAAAAAATACCTAGCCAGTTTTCATTTAAAGACTTGATCCAGTCACAGCAGATTAGGTTCAGGATCATATGTGTCTTAATTTAATTTTGGATTTGAACATACATTTCTCTGAAATTAATTAGGAGAAGATTTTCAAAGGTACCAGTAAATATTAAGTAAGTAACTTCAGCTTTGCAAATCTCACGAATGATAAATATATTGCATTTACTGTTGTATAAAGATATCATAGCAACTTAAAAATTATGTGTGTCTTTCAGGGTGGGTTTTTTTATAAGTATTCTTGATCTAATATACAAATCTGTTAAGTCTGAAATGGTATTAAATCCTTTTGAAAGCATCTTTATTTTCAATATTTAAAGCAGTTGAGTGCTCCAGCTCTGATCTAACAAAACAGTTAAGAACATAAGTATGCGGCTGCAGAATTAAGCACATGCATATTTTCAGGATTAGGGGTTTAATCTGTCATTTTTCCTCATGGTCTGTTAAACAGAGAATATATATATATCCCTCTAACTGGAAACCACAATAACTGATAAAAGGATTTAGATAAAGATACACTAGCAGGGGGAAGGTTTGTTTTTCTGGGTTTTTGTTTTAAGAAAGATAGTAAAAAGAAGAAAGAAATGAGATTTTTGTTGAATTTATTTCCCCTCTCCTGCTTCCTGACGTAGGTGGATTTTTTCAGCAATCTTCAGCACGTTTCTCTTTCCTATTAATTTACTTTTCCTCTCACTTTGACAGCTCCTCAACCAGATGCAGTATCATCCCTTACTCTCTTCTCCCTCTTCCAACACCCTTTCTCCAGTTGCTTTTCCAACACCCTGGCTGCTGCTCACGACGTCTCCTGACATGCTCTCACGGCCATTCCCTCCTCCCTCCATCCTGCCTCACGGCCACCCAGAGCCTCTTCTCTCACGATGATCCAGTTTTGCTCCCCGCTGGCTAGGAAGGGTTCCTGTTCTCACCCTTTCTTCTTTTTTTGAGGCCAGCAAGATTTTTAGTCTTTCTTTCCAAGCTGATGTGCACTGGTGAGGCTGTGTTAAGTTCTGTGCCCCTCACTACAAGAAGGACGTTGAGGTGCTGGAGCGTGTCCAGAGAAGGGCAACGAAGCTGGTGAGGGGTCTGGAGAACAAGTCTTACGAGGAGCAGCTGAGGGAACTGGGGTTGTTCAGTCTGGAGGAGAGGAGGCTGAGGGGAGACCTTATCGCTCTCTACAACTACCTGAAAGGCGGTTGTGGTGAGGTGGGTGTTGGTCTCTTCTCCCAAGTAACTAGTAATAGGACGAGAGGACATGGCCTCAAGTTGCACCAGGGGAGGTTTAGATGGGATAGTAGGAAAAATTCCTTTATGGAGAGAGTGGTCAAGAATTGGAACAGGCTGCCCAGGGAGGTGGTGGAGTCGCCATCACTGGAAGTGTTCAAAAAACGTGTGGACGTGGCACTTCAGGACATGGTTTAGTGGGCATGGTGGTGTTGGGTTGATGGTTGGACTTGATGATCTTAAAGGTCTTTTCCAACCTTAACGATCCTGTGATTCTGTCTCCAAATCCCCTTTTTGCTATTCTTTCTGTCCTTATATTTGCCTCTTCCTGTTCCTTTAACTTTTACCTTGAACTCAAGCAATTTTAATCTTCACTTCTGACTGAAGATCTTTCTCTCCTCGCTTGTTTTAGCCTGTCTCAGCCACTTGAACCAGACTTAATAATGAACTCTTCCTTCTGATCTTTTAATCTTCAAATCCCTCTTCTCTGAGGGGAATAACTTTCCCCACCTGCCATCCTGCCACACCTTTCCTGACATCCAGCCAATTACGCTAACTCCCCTTATACACTAACCTTCAGCAGACTCTTCCTCCATAGACAGACACAGCTCTTCCATTCCCTCAGAAAGCTCCCTGCTTTCATTATTTTCCTGCTGCCCTGTCCACTTTTGACTCCACACAGTGAATTGTGTACAACTGTCTTGGCAGCAACACGGCTGCCATAACATGAAGTTTAGCATGAAATGAAAGATTTACCGAAAAGTAGGATGAACAGTCTGGCAATTCACTCACCTTGATCTTAGTCAACGTCCTCTTCCTGGACAAACAAGGACACCACTACCTCTCATTTTAAAGTCCTTGCCCTCATCAGCCTAAATCCATCTCCTTTAGAAAAGCCATTATATTTTTCACAAGCACACATCTATATGGCTCTGACTATTCCCTGTCTTGAGTTCACCTTTCTGGCAAAGCGCCCACTTGGCTGAGAAGTCTTAATGAACTGAAAATACAAGAAGGGAGCACACAGGTATAAATAAAAGATAGGCAAGACAGGATGAGAAAAAAAGCATTGCCTAGGCACTCTGGCACCAAAACAGGAAGGCAAAAGTCCAGTTGGAGCTAGCAAGGGACATCAAGGTTAAAAAGAAACAATTCCACCAGAATGCTATTTGCAAGAGCAAGGTCAGGAAAAATGTGAGTCTGTTGATGGATGGGGAAGAGGCAAGCAATAGGCATCAAAGAAGCAGCTGAAGCACTCAGTGTTCTTTCTTACAAGTCTTCATAGACAAAGCCTGCTCCCAAGTCCCAGCAAGTATCAACCCTGTTCAGAAAGCAGAGGGCCAGCCAACAGCAAAGTAACAATAGGTTAGAGACTATAGAGAAACCAGGTATGTTCAGATCCATCAGCCCAGATTTCACCCAAGGATCTGACAGAGCTGTGTCACTGTGAAGTGTGAAGCTGTTGTTAATCACCTGCAAAAAATCAAGGTCATAGGGAAGGTCCCTGATGACACGCAAAAGGCCAACATTATTCCCATCTTTATGGAAGGACAAGCATGGAAGGGGACCCTGGGAACAATCAGTGCGTCAGCCTCACCTCAGCCCCTAGAAAGTCCATAGAGAACATCCTCTCATTAATCCATCTCCAAACACAGACAGGAGAAGAAGACTAGCAGGAGCAGCCAGCATGGATTTTTCAAGGGCAAATCATGCTTGACTCCGCTCGCTCTCTTCCATGAAGGAAGAGTCTGAAGGGAGAGCAGTAGAGGTAAAATATTTAGACTTCTGACACTATCTCCCACAGCAGTCTCCTTTTTAAGCTAAGGAAATACAGGTGGGACTTGTCTGGACTGCCAAGCTCAAAAGGTAGTGGTGAACGGCTTGACATGCCATTGGTAGCCAGTAACAAGCCAGGGACACCAAGGACACGTACCCTGGAATATCTTCATCCATGGCCTGTGCTGAGACAGAAGACACCATGGGAAAAACACACAGGTGACACCAGGTTGCAGGGAGGGGCAGGAGTACAAGGACGGTACAGCCACCGATGGTCCAGTGCCTGGGAAGGCCGCTTCCATAAACACAAGGGGGGAAAAAAGTGTATCTTTTATGCAGTGTTTCAAATCAACTGTCTTGCTAAAGTGGAGAGGGTTCACACGGTGCTCTCGGAAACAGCCTGTTTTCCCTCAGGTTTTGCGCTCATGAGCCAAGCTGGCAGATGCAGATCTTGTAAGTTCAGGTGATGAAGCAGACCCCGAGAGACGCGAGTTTCAGCAGGTTAGAAATCATTAATGTTTCTATTACTTTTTTGATTAGGTGATTAAAATCTCCCACCAAGCATGTTTCCAGAGACGCTAACTCTAAAAAAGAGGATTCCTCTGAGATAGAAGGGTTATGTTTTGTTTTGTTTGGGGTTGGTTTGTTTTTGCCACTCAAGGTGAACTTGATTGCTCTTTTTTTTTGTTAGCTACCATGCTTTCTTAGTTTAACCCTGTGGAGTTTTTTTCCCTACAGCTGTGTCTTGTTTTCTTTTCTTGTTTTTGGTCCTCATAGAAGATACAGTAAACTTAATACCTCTGTGAGGCTTATGTATATTGTTATTGTTGTGACTGCATTATCACTAACATTTAAGGGTAATGTATTCCCAGTATTTTGTTAGCCAAACATGCAACTGCTTTTAACTTGCAATAACTGCATAAGCTCATTAAGAGCTACTTTCCATTATGCGACCATACTAATTTGCAGGTTTCAAGTTCTTTAGTGGAATAAGAAGTTTAATTGCTCCTCGATTCCGGGAAGACCGTGCTTAACATCTTGCATTAGATTCCTGCCTTGCGTTTTGTGGCTTCAGTCTCCATCTATAAAACCTTTCTTGCAGTTAAAATTCCTTTCTTGCAGATACATTCTGTCATGTGGAATGGCAGAAATAAAAGTAAATATATTTAGTGAAGTGTAACATGAAGAACAAGGCAAATCAAACTAGAAAATGAATCATATGCAGTGCTTCTATACTGCCTATGTAAGACTCTGAAAGAGTGAACATATCTAATAATATTATTCAGGTGATTTTTCTATAAGATAAATATCATAAATACTTGCTACGTTTGTATTATTTTCCTTTCCGTAACAAGAAATAGACAGGCTTACTGAGCCTGGAAGAAAAAGCTGTACACAGTTTCTGCAAGCTAAGTAAGTTGTGAGGGAATCTCAGAAACATCCCCATGAAAATGAGGGTATTTGACTTATTTGAGAAACTGAGTCTGATAGTCCAAAACGTTGGCATTTTCTAACTTCTGAACAGCTTCTCGAGCAAATGCGGAGTTCTTTGATTTCAATGCAACTGACTAACTCTGAAGTTCCAATAATACACTGGGCCAGGAACCGTATTTTTAGTTAACATTGCATAACATTTTCCATCACAAGGTCCTCTTTTAAGTTGTTTATAGCACCCAGGCTCCTCATTTTCATAGAAAATTTCCAGCTCTGTAGTTTTTAAGAATGAAGTTGAGGCACATACGGTATTTTGTCTTTTTTTTTTTCCTTAAGTAACAAAATTACAACTTGTATCATTAAGGTGTTTGAGCTTTTCCATGTTCATATGCAGGAGCTGAGATTTCCAAGCCACTGTATTCTGCCGTGTGATAATACATCCAACCCACCTGAAATTTTAAGCTGCTGAAATTTTAAGCTGCTGGAAGAGGTTTATCTGTTACACACTACCAGCAAAATTGGTCACAGGCTCCCCCTCCCATGCGCTCCTTCTTCCTGGTGTTCCAGGTGAGCTGTGGCTTCAGCACCAAAAAGTAGCTCTGGCAAACTTGTGTATTTGTCATACACATCATATTTGTATGGTCTTAGTGGTCTCCTGGCCCGAGAGCAGAAAACGTCCCGAGTACAAAGCTGAGAACGGATCACGCAGGGAAGAAAGCTGGCAGGTACGGCAGAGGTGGAACAAAGACCACGAGGAAAGCCAGAGGAGAGGGACTACAGAGTGGAAGCAGCAAGGATGGGGAAAAAACAGCCAAACATGGGATCCCAGGCCTGGACAGAGTGCCCAGGGCTGCTAGGTCTTCGCTTTCCAGTAAGCGTATAGAAAAATTCCGTCTCTGTTTTTCAGACGCTGAACAGAGGCTGACAGGGGAGAACTACTTTCAGTGGTACCCATTATGCCACTAATTCAAGTGAGAGGTCTCTGCCAGGATATAATGGTTTTAACCTTCCTCACAGCCACTTAAAAATCAGTCCATCCTATGAAATGTCTGTATTTTCCCTAGCTGTTAGCAGGGAGGGTTGTTTTTGTGGGATTTTTTTAAAGAACTTATGTTAAGCAAAGACATAATGAAAGAGCAAATCAAGTACTCAAAAACAAGAAGATTCCTGAATTAATCTTATTTGAGCAAATGTAATTTTTATGTCCTGTGCAATGCTAGACAAGTTGCTCAAATCAGATTTTCCAGACATATTCACTAATTGGGCATTTCTCATTGTCTGGATGCTTTTTTTCTCAAAGCAATTCAAGTGGGATGTGATAATTCACAGTAGTGGAAGCTGTTCATTGAATACATCAAGTTCTATTAAAAAAATCTAAGTACCTTAATCCACTACTTTCCTAACATCCAAGTTTTCACCCAAAATTAAAGTCTAATTAACACAAAAACAGTGTAAGGCAGTTTTCAGGCTAGTTTGGTCCGTGAGTAAGTTTTAGACGTCTTTGAAAAAACATTCAGAATAGCTACTGCTTACCTTCCTCAGGTTGGAAATTTCTGAACACAGAAGTTATAAGAGTAAGATTATTGTAAGAATATTTACAATAATGATTATTGTAGAATATTTACAATAATGATTATTGTAAGAATATTTACAATAATGTTCCTAATTTCTATTATCTCTATTTTTCTAATATAAGCTGCATAGTAAGCTTTTTAAACAAAATTTTAGATTCCATCGTTAAGACACAGTTAAGTAAACAGTACATAGTAGGGTGAATCAGAAGGAAATGGGCAGCTCTGAAGAGTAGACTTGAGTGCAGACATAATGACCAAGGAGGCTCGATGCCATGGGACATCTCCTCCAGCCCTGTCGATGACAGACTGTCAGTGTGACAGTCAGCATGTATGACAAGCTCTTTTATGTGAATATTACCTTTCTATAGAAAAGAAAAACCTATTTCTAAGTGAGTTACAGAACTTAACTAGATATAGAAAATGAAACATCAATTTTAAAAGGTGAGTTACCTAACAGCAAAAAAAAAAAAAAAGAAAATTAAAGACTGTTGGAGTATTTGTCTTGAAAGATTTAGTGCCAGCACTGAATACTCCAAAGCTACGGACCTTTTCAAGAAGGAAACAACAGGGATACACTTCAAAACTTAATTAGAGGGAATCATACCTCTGTGTCCCCATGGACCCTGCCAGTCTACATCAAAATGAAAAATTTATAAAAATATGTTAAGTAGTTACTGATTTCAAATTAAAAATGAAGTACTTTTTTATTTTCAGAATATTATGTAGAAGCTAATTCCAACAAGAGAGTATTGTCCATGTAAGAGATTAAAATGTAACAGTTAAATCTGCTAGTTTCCAAATACAAAAATCTCAGTGTCCTCTGGCATTTTGGTCTCATTAAAATCCGTGAACAGATCTATAAATTATTGCAGTGTATACTAACGCTACACATACCTGTGTAAAAATTGCATTAGGTTCCTATTTTGTATACAGAGAAAGGAAATAAATTAACTCCTGGGTACGATCCCTGAAACATAAGCAGTATGAATGGTGCTGGCGCATAATTAGGTTTGCATAAACTCTCTCCTCCAAACACCCATACGTTATGCTATTTAGGGCTAGTTCTGAAAACCGTAATTAAACAGAAAACCCCTGGAAAAGTAACATAATAACCAGCAACATAAAAGTCTTGGGGAGAAAACAAACAAGCAAGCCCCCAGTTGATAGTTCAGGCTACTGAATGAATTCTGGTAATTCCAGCAAGTTACAGACCAGGAGGGACTGAGCCACCAGCTCCGCTCCCTTCAAACTTTAACAACTATATTTCGCTCCTAAAAAACAAATCACGGCCGAGATGTTGCTCAGCGTACTGAAATACGTTTTCCTCCCGTACGCATTCCTATCAGCTAAACCCAGAGCTACTAATTCCCCTCTGCCTGCTCGTTTACCCTTACTGAAATACAAAGAGAAATACGATTCCCAAAGCTCCTGTTAACCCCCTTCGCCTGTCTCGGAAGGATTTTCAGGGGCCGGGAGCCGACAGCCGGGCTACGGCGTGGCGCCCGTGCCGCGAGGCGTGCTCCCCGCCTCGTCGTCTCCTGCAGCGATGGCTACCGTGGGGCTAGCGGAGCCGCCGGCTTTGCAGAGAACTGACGAACTCCACCTCTCTCGGAGCCGACGGCAGCTCTGCCGCACGCCACACCGGCAAGCGGGACAAAGCCGCTGGACCTGTGACGCCCGGCATTTCAGACTAAGAAAGAAGCCCTATTTAAAGGACAGACAGGAGGCCACCTCTCCGTCAACGTGTTCATCCGTCTCCCCCCGTTCCCGTCGTGCCACTTGTGCCATACGAGGCAGGTGGGAATTATTCACCCTTCCCTGCTGGGGATCCCCTCAGCAAACGCAAGGGCAGATTAGCCAGCTCCCGAGTTGTCCTCCCTGCTGCGGTTCCCAGGGCCGAGGAGCAACAGCTAGCGTCCGCTCTGCCAAAATACGGCCGGTGTCAGCTTACAGCTCTTGAGCGGGACTTCCTAATTGCCATAGATTAGCCGCCCTTACCTGGTTTACAGTGGAGAATCAAAGAACTTGGACGTGCCAGCTCTCGTTTTGCCCTCACCTAGACACTGCAAGGGCACCTTGGCTTTGCCAAGCATCCTCCCAACGGCTGGCCAGGCGAGCAGGGAGCGGAGCCTCGGGGGGCCGGGGCGCGGCAGGGCGCAAAGAGGGGTCACAGACGCGCCCGCACCCCCGTCCTGAGTCACTGCGCTGCTGTGGCACGGACAGGCCCCGTGCCGCCGCCCATCGGAACGCAGTCCGCGTCTTCGCGTTTGGATCCAGGGCCACGGGCACCCTCGGGGCCACAGCCTTCGTCAGCCATCTTTTAACCGTGGTGTGCGTGTCCGAGATGGATGAAAAAATGTAGCCAGCAAAAATCATCATCTAAATATAGCAGGGGAAAAAAACCCTGCACATAAGTATGCACGGGATAAATCCTGCCCTTGGTGTGAGACCACCCAAACAGCCAAAAAGAAGTAAAAGGCCAATTTCAGCCCTGAGATACACAAACACTGACTGAGGTACAGCTCCTGTTTACACCCAGGCTGGACGTGATTAGCACTGGAGCTGTGTAAGTATAATCCAGCACAGCACCAGAAACTACTCCTACACGCTCTGCATAATTTTAAGGCAAACATGTCTTTGTGGCTCAGGGAAATGTATGCAATCAAGTCCATCACTTTGATACAGGCTTGGTTGCAGCTCCTGCAAGTCTATGGAAAATCACTGTTTCTACACCCCTGATCTGTGGAGCTGTACGAGACTAATATTTGCAGCTTTTCACTGCTTACTCTGTACATAGATAAATCTGTTTTTTTCACAGGACCATGATCTAGGAGCTCTTATTGATTTTAGGCGGTTGGTTTGCGCTTCTGGAAAAACTCCTTAGGTGGTGGGTGTCACTCTGCTGTTTAGGCAGTCAGACTGTCAGTTCTTTTCCCCTGTGTTTGTTGAAATATTTCTCTAGGAATCATTTGAAAAACAAAACAAAACAAACCCAAACAAACCCCAAAACCCAAAGAGGAAATCTAAGTAAGTGAAAGCCAACTTGGGGATTACATTTGCATGACGTACAGATTGACATACAGCATGACACTGGAGATTTTTGTTGCGTCCTTCACTAGCTGTTCACCAACCTACCAGTCCTCACTCACAAGAAAAAAAACAAACCAAACAAGGAAAGGTCAAAATCGGAGGACAGCATGGTGTTAAGGTTTCCTATCTCCTCGGCTGTTTTCAGAAATAAAAGCGGTCACTCAAGGAGGACACGAAAGAGCACTATCAGGTAGCTTTCCACAGTAGAAAAGAGATATTTTCCAACCTACTTCTTTCAGCTACCTGCAGTCACAGAAGTAACTTTGATACCTCAGGCTTGAGAGGGGACCCACAGCTAGACTTTCCATCTGTGTCAAGCAGCCCCACACCAGCATGGCCAGATCCTGCTGCTGCCGTTTCTCCCTCCTTCAGCCTGTACATAGTGTCATTTCCCAAAGAGCCTAACCTGCATCTAATCGTTAGAATAATAAAAAAAAAAAAATCTAAAAAAAGTAGAAATTGAGCACAGGAGCCACCTTTTCTTAGTCTTACCTAGGTGGAGACTCAATGGGTTCCCATGAAAAATCAAGGAAAAGTCATGTAGAGCTTTTTGTGGTGAAGCTATGCTGATCTCTTGTAGCCTGAGTAACTGAAAGGGGCTAAGGACTCATTTTCAAGATTTTTATAGAATGAGACAATTACGGCATAAAGTTAGTATTGATATCTTATAATTTTTCATTAGGTACTTCTGAATGCACGCTAGTGTGACTGTAAATAGCACAGCAATATCTGTTACTATAATATAGAGTACTAATAAGTAATTCCTATGATAGAAGAGCCTATGTATTTGGGAAACAAATGTGAAAACAGTGAAAAAATTCGCTTTCCTAAATTAACTCTGATTTCTAGATTTTGACACTGAACTTTTTAATCATGACATTTGAATAATATTAGGGTTTTGGTATCTTAATACACTGGTTTAGATTAGGTTTATCGAGTGTCTAATAAAGTGGTATGTTCATCTCTTTTTGTCTTCTGGGTGAGGACTCTTTTATTACAGTGTGGTATCTTTTTGTTTTAATGCTGCTCTGCTGTGGATTGCCAGCTCATTAATTTTTCTGCTATAACACCCAAATCCCTTTGCTGATCAGTGTGCTGGATGATTGATTCCTTGCTCCCAGACTAATTTTTTACATTGGACTGCCTTTACCATCTGGTAGATAAATCACCCAAAACACTCAAATTTGGAGTCTGGTTCCAGCGATCCTCTTTGTTTGCTCAGCCAGCAGCAAGAATATCACTTGCAAGTGTGGAGGTTGTGTTCCCTCACCTGGATAACTCTTCTATGTTACAGACAGAGGTTTTAACAAAGAGCATCGAGATAATGACATACCTCTTCTCACTTTAAAAAAAAATAAAAAATTAGGCAGCTGTTCTATTTTCCAGCCAAAAATTTTGCTTCATCCTACCACAACCACTGATTTCTGACATGAAAAAAGAGTATTGCTTACAGCTCAGAACGAATTTTGCACGTTTCAAACACATTCAACTATTTTTGCAAAGACATTCTTTGTAGGTGTAAACATCTGCGCAAGCAAAGGACACCCTTTGCCGTTAACCAGAGCAGAAATACAATGAAATAAATTGCCTTCCCAAGCTTCATACAAGAAAAAATTTCTACAACCTCAACAGGAGCCTGCCTATTTTATTTTCACTTTTATAACCTTGAAATGGTACTTCCATAAAATTATGATTCCAATCAAGACAAGGAAAAGGAACTCTGCCTCGCTGAATTGTCCAGGTAAACTGCCGTGAGAGATGGAGGATGAAGGAAAAGCTGCTGGAGGGACACGCTGCTTTAGGAAAGTAACAGTTCATCTGCCCACCTCTGCACATGGCGGTATCGCTCGGCGGGGTCCCTTTCTTGTGCCTAAGGATTTTCTGCTACTCCTCTCTGCCCCAGAGAACCCATTTGGCACAACACACTGACCTCTGCCTCTCCCAGAGGGATCGGATAAAGGCAGCACGCGAACCCAGTCAATACTAATTAGCAAAATGTAAACATTTAAATTAGATCAACGCTTCCCTGAGTTTTAGAGGAACAAACTGCTATCCAGCCACTATTTTTTATCAAACTTTTTATGGAGATACCCGTTTAAAACACTGTTTGAGCCGTCTCCATCAACCAGATAAAGACCTTGTATCTTGGTCTTGTGTTTTATGGACACTCTTAAGGATTAAAACTTACATTTTCAAAAGCACTCACTCATTTTGAATGCCTAGACTATTTGGGGCATTTTCTGCATATGCACCGACACCTTTACCTAGCCCGTATCTCAAGCTTTTATGCTGCTTTTGTTAAGATTCTTGCTTTGTTTAAAATTTTAGAGGAAATTTATCAACTTCTGCACACGATGCTTATCTAATCGCTCATTCTTTGTAGTCATGTGTGAAACTGCATCTGAAACAGGCCCTGAACAGGAGAGCAAGTAAAACTCTTGTAAGACCCAACAAACTCCTCCGTATGCTTCATGTGTGTTTACAGAAGGTTTTCTATAGCCATACACAAGCAGACGTGACGGCATGATTTCGCTGGGGGCTGCGTGTTTCTTCTTCCACCATCATACGCAGTGCTCCCGTGAGCTAGCGACCGAGACCGGTTACGCGCTTCTAAAGCAGGATTTTTTGGTCAGCTGTAGGTAAACAGCGAAATGTGTCAAACCGCTGAAGCTGGGTAGAAATGTGCCAGGCTGGGAAATAAGCTGGGCTAGATCTGGAGTGAAGCCATTGGAGCTCCTAAAGCTGCGCATTTCGTGTTCATCTGGAACGCACTGCGGTGCCCAGGGGCAGAGTAACCGGAGTTTGCGGGGACCCAGCTCCCTGTCTCGCCCAGCCGCCCCGCTCACCCCATCTGCTTCCACGCTGATCCCCTGCGACTGGCGCGAGGCAGAGGGCATGCCCCAGGGCCTTTCCTCGGGGAACCCGGCTGTCGCCCGCCAGCGAGCCAGGCAGCTGGAACGAGGCTGCCTACGGAGGCTTTGCGGCCAGGCAGAGCCGGATTTCAGGAGGTTTTGGCCTCCAGACGAGACCGGAGAAGAACCATTTCATGTCCTGAACACCCTTTTGTCCATTTGTCAAGAACATCGTACCTGTCCTCTTCTTCAGCTGCACCCCACGGGATGCTCCGTGCATCTTACGGAAGCACGGAGTTTCGCACCTATTTCAGATACACAGGAGCACAGCAAGGTCTCGGCCTGGTAGAAACGGGCCAGGGAGGAGCTGGCAGCTCCTGAGAGAAGCCAGGCCCCTTCAGAAAAATTACTGACAGTTCTGTCTTGTTCCCGATTCTCTTCTCTCTCATTTTCACATGTTTTCCTGCCGGTCTTAATTAACACTATTTTTGAAGTGTGGATGAGGATCCTGCCAGTTTGAACACGGTTATATAATGTGGGTGTTTCAAGAACTGTAATTGCAACTGAATTTATTTTTATAAGACTAAGTCAAAAGAGAGGTATTACAAGGATTTAATTTTATTTTGAACCAGATCCTTTAAACACTATTGCTGTAACACATAATCTATTATCAGAAAAGTCCTGTCTTCCCAGTCCTTAGAAATTGCCTACTATAATAAGAATTTAAATTATCCTAAAATAAATCCCGATTTGCCAGTTAAAACACCGCCTCCTCACAAACCGCGCTATGATCGATGGGGCAGTTTCAGAGCAACTTTAAAAAACTGAACATTGATATCAGCATAACATTAAATTGCTCTCTTAAACAGAAAAATTCACATCAGCAATATATATGCAAATGCTTGCAAAGCCTGGTTGGTCTCCCAGCCCACACCCAGCCAGGCCTGGAGATGTAACTGGGTAGCAAGAACAGAAATCTTCTAGGTACTCTTCTAGCAAAGAGCTCCACTGGCATCTTGCTCCCCACTCCAAAGAAGACAAAGGCTCCCTGGTAAGAATCTTTAAAAGAAAAAAATGACCTGATATTTTTTCTTTTTAAAAACAAACAAAGAAAGAAATGGAAGAGCATATGACCCATAAATCCCAAATACTTAAAACAACTAATGGCACCACTAGATACCTACCTATTAGTACAAGATGAAATAATTCTGCTCTCAGATCTCCTTGAAGCCATCTGTGTACTAAATTAGAACTAAAAATACATGTAGCTGTTCATCAAGACAAAGGGACAGATTTAAGGTTCTCCAGGAAACTTCAGTTTCATCAGATCACTATTTTGATTGCCAAACTTACTCCTAGTCACATTTTGCCTGTATCTTGTTATCCTTTTCTGGAAGAAAAATATCACACAAAGAAAACACATTTTGCCAAGAAATGGTTTCATAAAATAAAATTTACTATGGGTTTAGTCAAACATGCCCTTCCCTACACACTTAGGAGCTCCACAAAATACAACTCCACTCTCTCACACTCTTTTTCTTCTTGTTTTTCTCCGTATTTCTAAATTGTATTGTATTTCTAAATTTCAAGTTGATCTAAGAATAAACTACAGCAATTAGAGAGGACTATTTAGTTTACAGCACATTATTTAATTATAATTTTCTTATTATCTAAAGCTATTCTTGGGACAGAATGATTTTTTTAAGAATGATTTATAAAGAACTTCCTTGGGCTTCAGCTGCAGTGAATATTATGGACTGCTTAGAAAAAGACAGGCTTTCACCTCAAAAATGTTAACATGTCCTCTACCTCCACTTTCGTTCCACAGCATCTGTAGGGACTGATCAAGGAGGATAAGCAGTATTCTAGAGTCAGAAAAATAGGTACTTTTTCCAATATCCCTGGTGCTCAGCATTTTTTCTTCCCCGAACGCTACAGCTACTCTTACTCTGGGAACGACTGCAGCTACCTGCTTTGTGGACAGTCGCCAAAATCTGACCACAGGCTGGAAAAGTCACAAGCACTTTCTGTTGACGGATCAATGGTGGAATGTGATAATCTGTTTCTAGGAAAAAGGTAAATCGAGCCTCCTGTCCATATCTGTGGGATTTTCTGCCTTCGTACTTCGTACTCAAAGACCTTGACCACAGCTTCTTTTTATTTCAAAGTAAGTATGAACCTTTATCCAGTCTAACGTCAGCCCTAGAAGAAAACCAGCAGGCTATAAGTACAAAATACTTATCCTTACATCAATAGCAAGAAAATATCCAGACTGCTCTTAATAAAGACACGTCTTCTTTTCCCTTTAACAGGGAATTGTCAGAGAGGTCTTGGTACAGAAAGAATGTTTTCTTGGCAGTATTTTCCACAACAAACATAGCTCCTCTTTTCCCCTTCTCAAAAATGATAAAGAGATTGGATTCAATGCAGTCCCTTCAGTCACACCTCGACTGCTCCATCACGCTACCCGTTCACACTAGTGACAATGATGGAGTGACACCTGTTACGAGATGATTTTCTGCTATTCTGACACTTTCAATTCTACTTTAATTACCTTTTGGCTCTTTAATCAGCATAAGAATCTGTACTGCAAGGACATTTCATGCCTAGGTAATTACACTAAAGGGAAACAAATATGTTCATGTTACTGTTTGAGTTTTAATTTCTCCTTTTAATCATTGTTTTTACTTTTTACTGATAGCTGATTTAGAATCATGCCTTACGATAGTTTCTCAAAGTGATATGTAACCTGACTGAGTCTAGATCATTTACCTTAGAAGTTTGATCGGCACAACCATATATCACAGTTTATTTGGCTTGACTGTTATAATTCATTTACAGGAGCATAAGTCATAGTATCTTAGATAAAATAACAAATTATTCTAGTCCCGTATACCATTTCAGATCAAGTTTGTCTACGCAAACACAAAAAAATGTGTATTTCTTAAAATAGTTAGGCTAATTTACCTGAACCTGCACGTCTCTTTCAACCCCTGCCGTTACACTCTTGCCAATGTGGCTTCATACGTTTAGCACAAATTGTTTTGGCCTCCTGTATCTTAGAATGATACACCAAGAAAACTCCTCACCCACTTAATCTTCGCAAAAAACACAAAGGGTACGTCTGCTCCAGGAGATAAGCATGGACGAAAGCCAATCTTGAGGCCACATCTGATTCTGGTTCACAGAGGCCCCACTGAGCCAAGTCAGAAACTAAGGCCGAGCTCCAGAAACTGGCAGTGCCTGAAGATTATATCCTCCCAAATCCACATTCACGTCTGCCACATGGCCTGGGCGCAGGCAGGGCCAAGGGAGCTACATGGTTGTGTTCAGCTCTTCCCCGTCACAGCGGGGACAGTCTGGACCCAAGCTTCAGACAACACAAAAGCCTGGAGTGAGAAAGAGCATACATAAAACTCATTCTGGCCAACCCACTCGTAAACTCAAGTCTTCACCTCAAGTGTAGATGTACCAGATGTGAGTACCTTTAGACCCCTTCTTATCTCAAGGAAAAAGGTGAAGTTTTCAGCTACAACAGCTCATACGTAACAGGTAACATGCCTTAAAGTAGCGACAGTTCATCCTGGTTTGAACCCTAAAGCTGCAATTTGCCAATAAATACAAAGGGCATTTTTGAAAGTTCTCCTCAGTGCTGGCATATGTTAGATGCTCCTGAGGAAGAAACTCTTGCAAAGGTGGTTGAATAATCAAGGAAAATGTTTCCTTAGGCATTTAGAGCTTGTGCCGCAAATGTTGTGTTTCTAACCCTACCATATTCTTGTTCATTTTGGTTTTTAGCGCTTTTAAAATTCTCTGTATCTCATTCTGCCACTGTCAAACACTTTTGGAAGGAAGCAGAGTTAGCGAAGGCAAGGGCAGCGTTCGAGCAGAGAGGGTTTCCTGCCAACGCAACGTATTCCAAGTACTCCCCTGCTTTGGTCTGGCCTCCATCACTGCAGGTTTTGCCATTTCCCACCATCCCCACAAGCACTGAACAAGAGTGCACCACTGGCAGCCCGCACAAAAAATGCAGCAGCTCAGTTCTTCATTTCTAGTCCTTGATCGCAGCAGGTGTACGAATATGTTACATGCACCACATCGAAGTGCTAGACAGACGAGTCTTGAGCAGGTAATTCTTTTTCTTGAAATGTGCATGCTATGTCTCCTCTGCCAGCACTGGTATCCAGCGACACTAAGCTTGGGGATCCCTGCTACAGACTCGATGACGCTTGACAAAGTAATGGCAACAAAGAGTCTCTCATCAAACAGCCTCCATTGCACATCATGGATATTAGGGAACAGTGACTTCAGCAAAAGATGCTGAGGAAAAAGACTTGCGAATTCTGAATGAGACCATGTTCATCAATGGTGGAAAGTAGACAGAAGCAAGGATGAGACAAAAAGAGGTATTATTTCTTTATGGTACCACATGCATCTCCAGTAACAGTGACAGTAGCCATACTCTAAATGCACTGCTCCCTCTTTGGGTGTGTGCAGTAATCAATAATTAATGTAATTTTCTCTTCTGTTGTTATACCACACAGACTTATGATTATGTTATGCATTAAAACTGAATCTCCTCTTGCTCTTCTCGCTCACCTTCTGTGCCCTTCCCAACTCTTCTTCCCCTGAAACTCTGTTCACACACAGGAAAAAGGCATGCTTTAGAACAAAAGCATATGATGTGGCCAGTTCTTGCCACCTTTGTCCATTCTCTGCGCGTTGCTCCCACTCTCAGCTGTGTGTCTTTTCTCATACCACTTCCTTACTCCCTTCTGCTCGTGTACCAGTCAACACCTTCCATTCCTTTTCAGGACCCACTCTTGTTGTCCAGCCTTCAGATGCTTTTGTCCCACTGATGATATCTATCCCTCCTTTCTCAACCTATCACATTTTAAAACACTAAGAGACATGAGTTTTACTTGTGCTTGTTGTACTCCTGTTGGCTTACCACGTTCTCTGCTTCACCTCTCTCTTCTTCCCACTGTTTCCACATTCTCTGTCTCATTTACTCCATGAGTTGTTTCAGGGCGGAAACCATTTCTCTAAAGCATATTGAAAGTTAAGATAATGTATATGTGGTGAAGGATGGCTCCACTATAGCTTTCTCTGTTCTGTCTAAAATTTTACAAGCTTTCTGACAGCTTGTGCTTCCATGCCCAATAAACAGCCCATTATACACTCAGCCATCACCCTATCACTGGATGGATACTTTCCTTTCTCACTCCATCCCCTTCCCTCTCCCTAATTGGTAATTTCCACCTACCTTTAGCTACAAACTATTTCAGACATGTTATGATTGTGTAAAAGAAAAGCATTCACACCCCTCAGAAGAGGAATTCTGTGAAAGAGAAGGTGTCTTTAATTTTTTTTCTGGACCTCATTCAATCCTCAATAACCTGTCTTGAAACAATTTTATCTTCATTCACCTCACTCAAAGAGAATTTAAGAAACCACGGGCAGCATATGGCCTATGAGACTCATGGGAGGTGTGTGGAATCGTCCCAAACAAGCATATTTTATCACATGAAGGAGCAGCCAGCTGAAATGCTTACCAAGAGAAACATCTCCCTGTTAATCAAAATCCCGGGTGCACATACCCAAACCAACACACTGAGCAATACCCCTTGTTAAGGCTGTGTGCCTCTCACCAAAACCCTCAGCATTTGGTCAGTTATGATCAAACTGCAACCCCTGCGGCTGCCACACGTGTGACCGGAGCATACCTCACACCAGAGATCCAATCGAACTGAAACTGAAACTGAAGATGCCCATGCACTGTCTGTCTCTCTGGAGAGTACCGGCGGATTAGGAGCTCATGAACTAACTACGTTTTGTCCTTACTTTTACACTCGGGATGCTTAGTAACCCCCCAGTAGTTCACAGCCTTTAAGGACAGGACTATCTTCTAGCCAGAGCAGAGAAGCAAGCTCCACACCACCCTACTGACAGACAGTCAACGAGTACCAGAAATGCTACAGAAGATGACCACAGGTAGCACTGGGAATAAAATAACATCTCTAAAACAGAAACCCTAGAATTTGTTAGCTCTGCTCTTTCCCAGAAAGAAACACCAACTTGTTTTTTACCCCATTTTGGCTAAAATGGGGCTATTTCAGTTCTCCTATCTTAGCGAAGCATAGATTGACAGATGAACAAACACATGCAAGTCCACATCATCAATTAACTGCAGATATGTCTTAATTCTCCGTTTCCTGCTCTAATCACTGGATTATATGTTCTTCCCTTGGCCAGTGATGATGCAATTATATCGTAATTTAACAAAAGACCGAACCACAATGCCCGTGCCGAAGGGGCAGAATCAAGGCTGGAAAAGCTATCTTAATTTTCATGTTTGCCTGTGTCTTCCACCTTGCAATGTTCTTTTGCTACAGCAAACTCTTTCTTAAGCAGAAGGAAATAAGGAGAAGAGTTCAGCATTTCCTACAGCTTTAACAAAAAATAAAGGTACCTACAAATCTTGTGATGATAAAACGTTACAAGCTCAGGAACCTTCCCCAAAAATGCAAAAAACTGTTCCAGGGCAGCAGGTCAACCTGATGCAAATATTAAAATGACAACAGGGGAAATGATAGGAGTTTTGCTTCTCTGAGTATGGAAGGTAATTTAGAGAGTCCAAATGTTAGAAGAAAAAGCAATAATAGTGTTTTTAAGTTTACCTTTCAGTATACCTAGCAACGTACATGCTAGCAGTGAACTGAGAAAGGTGCTACAGCCAGCGTCTGGCCCCACGTCTAAGTATAGGAAACTCGTCTTTTGCAGGGAGTAGCTTATCCAGTAAAATTTAATGAAGCTATGCAGAGGCAGGTGAGGGGAAAATCTGTCCGAGATATTAGGTGTTGCTATTAGTTCTTTCAAAATGAATGTTCAAACCTGAAACACTGCAGTTTTTCATTAAACAGTTAACACATAGCAGAATCTGACTATTGCATTTTTAAATGAAATTTTCCTTCCATATTTTTGTAGTTACACTAAAAATAGCACCTGCCATATGTACATATATAATGCATATATTTGTTTCTGCCTATTTTTAGTAGAACCGAATCATTCTGAATGTCTTCGATATAGCATATGGTTTTCTAATTCTAGGTTAGAAAGCCCTCTTTCCGTGATGGTTTCTAAATAATGGTATCCGTGCGTTCCACATTATCTTAGAAACTTCCTCATATATTTCATCAG
Source organism: Phaethon aethereus (assembly GCF_964289735.1). Classification (NCBI taxonomy): domain Eukaryota; kingdom Metazoa; phylum Chordata; class Aves; order Phaethontiformes; family Phaethontidae; genus Phaethon; species Phaethon aethereus. Next base: position 69,623,508 of record NC_138582.1, read on the forward strand.
CCTTCCCTATTTAATCTCACCGATTTATGCACATGCCATGGTCTAATGACCCACGTCTCCAATGGGTAAGGCGCTAACGCCAGTGACACATTAACCTATTAACCTCTCTTTAAAAATAACCATGATATTCACACAAAATAGAACGGAAAAGTCAGGCAGCAGTAAAACAGTAGCATTGTGGTATCGCACACCAGCGCCGTATATGTCTAAACTGGGCAAAATAAAGAACAAATGTGCATATCAAGAGCGAATAGCAGATTTATTATATCGCAAAATCATTTTGCCACAGTTTGCTGGTCTGCGAATTTGATAGCCTGCTTTGGCAGCATTATCCATATTATCAAATGTAATCGGGAGGAAGATGACTGTTCCATTCACTCGTTTCTTGAACGCTGTTACACAGTTTGGGGACCCTATCCTGGGAGGTACAGAGCGTTCCTTCTACAATGTGGAAATCGCCTTCCAAACCCCGATGAAGGCAATGGGAGCGGGGGGCTCCGTGCATGGGGCAAGAAACGTCCATCTCCTCGGAGAAGGCAGGCTGGGCGGCCCTCGCCACCGGCCCTTGCGGTGGAAGGAGCTCAACATTTTAAAAAGCAGTAGGAGGCACACAGGGCAATTTTTTGGAGGGGGGAGGGAGGAAACAAATTTTTTAAATTTTTTAAAATTACGTTTTCTAAATATTAGTTTTAGAAGAAAGGCAAGTCTTTCTAACAAATTGTAAACTTCATGTGTTTACTTTGTTCTACTTTAAAAACAGTGGATTCCCTCAAGATGTAAGAAAACGTGATGCTCTCACGCCGAACCAATTCGTCTACACTGAAACTGTACTACACCGGCGTGTACTTACGCAAAGGATGGGGAGGCACAATAAAAAGCCTTCTCCCGTCAGGCACCCCAAGCAGGAAAAATCCCTAGAAAAGCTTATTCTGCCTACATCACGGAGTATTTCGCCGTCTGTCTCTCATCCAGAGTGAATCCACGCGGCAGCCGGCAAGGGGGACGGGTGGGGCGAGACCGGGGAAGGCGCGGAGCGGCCCGTGTGAGCCCCCCGAGGGACTGCACTCACGGCTGACCCCGGCTCGACGGGGCCGGAGCGGTGGGGGGACGGGGCGGGCTGCGGGCAGCCCCCAGGGCGGCCGGCCCGCACCTGTCGGCACCACGGCGGGGCGAGGGAACAACAAAAGCCGAGAGACGGCGGCGAACTCCCTCCTGTCGGCGGGCAGCCCCCGGAGAGGGGGGATCTCCCCGCCGCACCGGGGGCCGAGGCGGGCGCCGGTCCTTTGTTTTCCGCCGCCCGCAGCGCCGGGCCGGGCCGGGAGGAGCGGGGGCGGAGACGGACGGGCGGACACGGGGACCGCGCTGAGTTCCCCCCCACCCCCCGTCCACGCGTGGGCTGCCCGCACGGGTGGGCGCGGGAGCCGGCGGGGCATTTTACCTGAGCAGTTGATGCCTTTCCCCTTGCCGCCGCCCTGGCACTCGGGGCTGGGCGGGGGGTGCGAGGCGCGGCCGGCGGGCAGGGCGGACAGGGCGAGCACCAGGAGGGCCGAGGTGTAGCACAGCGCCAGCGGGGGTCCCGCTCGCAGCAGCGGCCGGGCGGCGGCCGGGCTCTCTCCCAGCATGGCGAGGGGCGGCCGAGGAGCAGCGGGATGGCGGCGGCGGCAGGCCCGCAGCATCAACCGGAGCCCGCGGCGTCGCCCGGGCGGGACCGTCCGTTCTCCGCCGCGCCGCAGCACACCTTTAGCATCCCGGCCGCGGGCAGGGCTGGCCCCGGCAGTGCAGCTCGGCTTCTCCCCCGCCCCGTCCCCGCCGCAGCCCGGCGGAGCGGCCGCCGCCTCCGCGCCTGGCCGCCGGCGGGGCCGCCTCGCCCCGGCCGGGCTCCTTTGTGCGCGGCGCCCGGCAGCGCCGCCGCTCCGCCTGCAACAAAGGGCGCGGAGCCGAGGCGGCTGCTGCTGCCGCCGCCGCTGCCGCGGAGGGGGGAGAGGAGGAGGAGGAGGAGGAGGAGGAGGAGGAGGAAAGCGAGGAAGCACACGTGATGGCAGCTCCCTCCCCTCGGGACCGGAGGGGAGGCGAGTGGTTTCTGCTCGCCCGGCGGGCAGGCAGGGCCCGCGGGGAGCGGGTGGGGGGGACCCGGCGCGGCAGGGGGGTGAGGGAGGGCGGGCCGGGGGTCGGTACTCGAAAGGCGTGCGGGGGTGGCGGCGACGGGTGAATGAACGCACAGCGGGTCCCCAGGGGCGGGGGGCGCCGGCACACCGCTCGTCATCCCGCGAGCTGGTGTGTTATTCCCTCATAAGGTGGCGTGCGCGGGGATGGGGAAGAAAAGCAAAGAGCCCATCGCTGCTATCGATTAATTGGAAGAGTCGTGTTTAGTTCGTGCTGAACGGAAGCCCGGCACCGATGGCGGGAGCATGTATACCGATTCCAGTAAATAAATACGTTTTTGGTGAAGGCAGTGACTTTTGTGACACTATGCTTTTATTATCAAGGGTTTTCCCAGTCGCTTACAGGGAGACGCTTCGGAGGGTCAGAAGCGCTGCAGGGGTACAGGGTGCGGGGCACGTATCCCGAGTGCAGACCCTCAGCATCTTGCTGTGTGGCTGAAAGCTTGGTGTAAGTGGATAGCGCTTTCATAATTCTTACATAGGGAAAACACAGGACAATGCTTTACATTCAACAAGAATTTTTCCCATCTCAGTTGTCACTTATATTTTGTGCAAGTTTTTTAACCCACTGCGCAAACCATTTCTTTTTCAGGATCAATAACTGCCCATGTGCTTGCTCTCGCTGCTGCTGCGTGCCGCCGGCTTGCTCTAAGGTACAGCGCTTGCGTGAGGGGTCCTTTGAGTAGTTCTTTAACTGGAGCAGTCAAGAATAAGGCCATAAATCCAGCAGTAAGCCTTGGATAGTGGTCAGACACCTAAAGTCAGCTTGTTGTCTTTTTAAATACAGCGATGAAGAGATAAGTTCTATATTACCGAAACTGAGCGAGCAATTTCCTTTTGGCATATGGACTTCAACACTGACTGCCTCTGCCAAGTAAATGTTCTTTTGTAATGACTTGCTCCTTTTGCTAGCAGTGATGCTAGATGTCAGACCTCTGCTCCTCGGTAAGCTGAGGTACTTTAACTCACCTGGAGCCTGTTCTGCTGTAACTGGGCTGCTACAGTACATTGGCCAGGTTGTTCAAAGCTTGCTCAGACTTGTGCGTAATTACAATTTGGTCTACTAAGCAGGTAAACCTCTTGGATCTTTGGGCCATGGGACTGGCACAAATGTTGTGTTTTGAAGGTAGCACTTCTCTGTTGTAGGAGCAAACGGTCATATAACCCTTTCCATAAACACAACTAGATCCACCTTAGATTAAATATGGTATTTACCTGCACTTCTTGCTGGAAGGCTGGACCAGAACTTCCCTCATCTCTTTGTTAGAAAGCTCCTTCTAACACCAGCCTGAACACATTCAAAACCAGTTCGTACCCACTTGTCCTTGTGCTGTACAGTGTTTCAGTTAGGCGTTTCTTTTTCCCTTGCATTTAAACCTGTAATATATTTATAGACAGTAGTCATAGCCACTCTCAACTTCTCTAGCCTATCGGTAAGTTTTCTTAGTCTCCTCTTATAACACAGAGCCTCTGTAACTCAGATTTTTCTGCACTAGATACAGCTTGAATTCAGCTTTCTTCAGCATAGCTGACATGGAACGCGTAGCAGTTTTTCACAAAGTATTGCCAGTCTTTGCAATAGAGAAAGTCTCTTCTAATTTCTTCCACAATGACCTTTTCTCATACATCCAATTTGCTTTTTATATGACCAAATCTCACTTGATGGTTCGGGGTCATGCTGTGAGTGACTAATACAGGCAACTCCTTCTATTCATCTGTCATTTACAGTCCATAATAAAAATGCTTTTTATAAATGTCTAAGTGCATGACCTTATCTTTTCCATTATTGAATTTCATCTTCTTTCTGTTATGCCAGTCCTCAAGATTATGTAGTCATCTCCATAGAATATTCTGAACCTTCTTTGTGTTGACAGTCCCCTGCCCAGTTCTTTGTATCCAGAGCACTCCAACTTTCATGCTAATGAAAATATATGCACATACAGACTATTGGTCCCAGAACAAACTTTAAGAAATGGTAATACTAATGTCTCTCAGTTTAAACATTCCCCTTCCATGGCAATGTGTTGTCATCTATGGCGAGTTCCCAACCGAATCTCCAGCCTTGTTTCGGTTTCCCATCTCTTTCAGCTTAACTAGGCAATCTGTATGCGACATCGTATGAAAGCTTTTAACAAGTCTGGGTAGACTGGAAGTATATCTCATGGGGTTCGGCTTTGGGTTTTTTTTGGTTGTTGCTATTTTTTGACTCCTGAGATGGATGACATGCCATTTTTTAGCTAGAAAAGCCACTTCTAAGTTGTGCTGTCTGCCTGGATGCATCTCTAGCTAATCTTAAGTGAGTGATACAGTCATGCTTGATTGGCAAATTCACACTATGCCAGCTGGGCATTCATTCTTATTCTGTTCTCTGATACATGTATTAAAAAAAAAACCCTAAACACTTTCCTGCCAGCTAAAGCAGCAAAAAAACTCTGAAAGAATTTGAACAAGCTGCTTCTGCGGCACAAATAGTTACAGGCGGTAGGAATGCCACACCGACAAAATGACAGCTCTGGTATTTCTTTGAGATCATGCTGAACTCCGTCACATTTGGTACCTTCCATCTTTGGCAAGTAAATGTGACTTTATTGCAATTATACAATAGGTTTGCTTCTGCTCACCTCCAACTGCTCCCCTGTGAAAGTAGGAAGCTCTACATATTTTCTCTCGAAAATTGTCATTCTCGGTCAGCTCTTGAACACCAACTGCAGTTTTTCAGTCCTTTGCTGGCGTGCATACAATTTCTGCCCTCCCTTATTTTTTTCCAGTAATTGTAGGAAGGAAGATGCACAACCAAAGGGAAGCAGGGTATATGCAAGAGCAGAGACAAGCTGCCAGACCAGTGAGAGTGGTTTCATTTGCCAGAGATCTGGATGCAATACAGATACACCTAATTGTGAAAGCACTGTTTTATTTCATCTTAGAGAACAAAATGGAGAAGAGAAATCTGTAATTCAGTGAAACCATTAAACTGTTGTTTGGAGCCCCCTGCACCCCTATGCATCAGGCAGTAGAATCCTGCCTTTGCCAGGTATTTTTCCAGTGAATTGTACTTACTAACCTCAACTTTCATTCTTAATAAAAAATAAAACGTTTCCAACATTGTGAATAAGACATAAAAAGTATTAAGAGTATAAACTGGAACAGTGTTCACAGAATCAAAGAATCACAGAAAGGTTGAGGCTGGGAGGGACCTCTGGAGGTCATCTGGTCCAGGTGGCTTTTGAATATGTCCAAGGATGGAGACTCCACAACCTCCCTGGGCAACCTGTGCCAGTGCTCAATCACCCCCACATGAAAAGGTGTTTCCTTGATGTTCAGGGGGAACCTGCTGTGTTTCAGTTTGTGCCCATTGCCTCTGGTCCTGAACCAGAGACCTTGTTGTCTAACCAGATCTAGAATCACCCTCAACAAAAGCCTCAAGACACAGGAGTACTCTCATAAACTATTTCACTTTTGATTTTTTATCAAAAGCACTCTGTTTGTCCAATAGTTGAACTAATTTTTCTGTCCCTGTTTTTTTTCTACTCATCTTCTGTGCCCAGAATCTGAACTGACACCTGCCCAAATCTGTCACCTTCAGCATTTACAACTTGGATAATACAAATAAGGATCTTCAGTATACAATCCCACTGCATTCTGGTAATATAAAATGAGTGCAAAATCAAAATAGTTAAGAAAGGACCGGCTGGTACTGGCTATGTCATTTAATTTCATACGTAGTTCATTAGCTATTAAATTTCATGGCATTGGATTAAAATTATTTTTCAGCACCACAGAATTCTTTCTGTGTTATTTCTGTGTGCTTCAGCAATCAAGTGCATGGCCCAAAATTTAGACCGAGGTCACTGTGTAGGACACGAGAGCCTTTCCAACGTTTTAGGGACGTTTTCTTGCCTGGAAAACTCTTTGCTGAACAGAGAGAGCATTTAGCACAGTAGTCTCTTGCTCCTTTCAGTCCAGGACTAAACATGTGGCACCAGACTCAGATCAATACTTGCCCTCTGTTAAAGTTTCACATGTCTAACTTTTGGTCCAGAAGGTTGATCAAGCAATTCAAGTACTTAACACCTCTCCAAGCAAGGAAAAAGAAAAGACGGTTAAGGCCAAACTGAATTTGCTGGCACAGTAATGAGGACAGAGTGAGGGCAAGAGCTCAGGAAAGCCGGGCTTGACGCTGCCGCTCCAGGAGGTGGGGAGGAGAAAGCAAATGATGGCTTGTGCCCCCCGGTATAACCTGATCATGGCTCTGGGGCAAGCAACACGGGCAGTGGGGCAGTGGCCGTATTACGGACCCCCTTCCCCAGCGCGTAAAGCTGCCCCAGTGCCTCACCGGTTTTTGAGGCAGCGGTGCGTTCAGGGTGGTTGTTCTGGGGAAGCTGAAATCCCTTCCTCTTGTTTTGCTGTGGCACTCTGTCTTGCATCTTATACTTCATACCTGTTGATCTTTTCTCCATTTCCCTCTTTTTCTTTCGGTCTCTAATTTTTCAGATGTTTACCTACATTTTTTTCCTTCCCTAATTTTCTGCTTTTCACTTTTCCATTCACCATGGTGCCAGATCTGTTTCTCTTCTCGCCGTTGTTTTGCCTCTCCTTTCCCAGAATGTCTTTAGTCAGTTGAAAGACATGACCAAAAACCCATTTGGGTCAACAAGGATTTTGAAGAACTAGGCTAGAGATACATTTCTTCTCGTGTCTTCATAGCGACGTTCCTAGTTCATCTCCCCAATGTAATCATGAACTTGTCCCCACGCTAGCCCGCTGGCCCACACAACTTATCGTATTTTCTGTCACAACAATGTTCATTGTCCCCATGAATCAAGAAATATTGCTGAGCCCATTTTGCTGCTGAGAAAACCAGGGCACCGAGAGGTTTCTTTTTTTTCCAGGGACAGCCACAGGATGCAAAGGATTCCATAGCCGTCGCAAAACAAGATCCGTAGCTTTCAAAACCCAGTTTCAAACACATGCTTCTCCAGCGCATTTTGATTCCTCCCAACACTAACGCCTTCCATCGGCTTTTATTGGGAGCGGTGGCCGGAACAGTAGTGGAGGCTGCAAAACATTGTCAGGGCTGGCACAAATATGTTTGCCCATCTCGCGTTGCCATTACATACATATTCTTGGTTCTCACTCATGCATTCCAAACAATTTTTCTCCTTTCTCGGCTTATATAATAAAATACAAGCTGTCATTTAGCACCTTCACGTATTTAGGTCTTTTAATCTTTCCTCATTAATCAATTAATTCTTCAGTGCATTAATCAGTTTGTTATAATTTTCTCCGTTTCTTCGAATTTGTTGACACCTTTCTCTTACTCAACTACTGCCAGACTCCAATGACTGATCAGTAAAAGTGATTTCCACATGCTGATAAATGCTTTTGTCACTTATTGATCGGACCGTTTCATTTCTTTGTTGGCGTGGACCCCAATGAACCTATGTTTAGACTGCAGCTAATTCACAATGTAGTAACCTGTATGTGCCCAGGTGTGCCAGGAAGGTCACACCTTAGTCAGTTCTGCAGTTCTTCCACTGTATACATAAATTAATGCTGATTTTTTTCATCTTGCTTTTAGCTTTTGGCATCCTCAAAGGCAAATATATTGTCCATATCACTGAACTTCAGCTGTGTTGCCCCGGCAGCTCTCTGCATTCTGAATCAGATGGGTATTCAGTTTGCTTTAAGTGTAATCTTCACTTAATGAGTACTAGGGCCCTTGCCAATTATGCTCCTTGCTTTGAGAATACCCTTCACGTTGTTATCTGCGATTCTTAATCAAAATGTAAAAGCAGATTAAAGAATGACAGGGTTTATGCTGCATTTAATTGTCCCCAATGACTGGTTTTAGTAGTACATTATATAGTAAAATATTCTCAAACATTTTTGTCAAGGGGCTCTGTAATTTCAATTTTATTTTGTTTTAATTTTTGCTACAGAAGCACACAAGTGGATGCAGCATACAGCTTGTCAGCCCGCTAAAGACATACAGAAAGGGACTATTACTTCCCTGCGCTGTGACAGTGTGTAATTCAGAATTGCATAAGCTTTTCTTTATTGCTATATTGCATTGCATTTCCCAGTTTAATTTTCTCCAGCCTTCTGCTGTTCTCATGCTCTAGTTTTGCATAACTTTTCAAAGTTTATTAACCGTTTCCATGATGCAGTATGATGATTTCTATCATTATACGGTTAGCCTTCTCAAGCATAGCCATATGCATTGTTAACCATAGCTATATTTCTCATGCTTGTATCATTACCACTGTCCAAACTTCATTTTCTTACTTATTTTAATGATGCTTACACAAAAGAGACAGGTTACTTGTTCTTGATCCACATTATATATATATAATGCTTATAAGCACAAAAGTAATTACATTATCATTATGTTAATATGTAAATATATACTTAGAAAAAAAATGACTATTAAGAAGGAGAAGCAGAAACTGTGTATTTTTTTAACATGCACAGTGATTGTAGCATATAAAATAAGAATTAGGGAAGGTGCCAACTCTAACTTAATGCACATCCAGGTTAATGAACGACTAGGGTCTAGAATAGTGACATTCTTAAATAATAATATATTCTTATCTTGTTTCTCCACAAACATTCAGAAAGAACTTCCAAATCTCATGGAAGCCCGATGTGTGTCCATTACCATAGTAATATGCTTTTTCCAGCGGAGCACATCTCTAAGTATTTGCAAGCCATGACTTTATAAATGGGAGGTTTATTGGATTTCCAGAACCTTGTGAAATCTCCTTTGGTGGATAATAAAGCCAAATGAATAAATTTCCATAGGAACTTGTCTAATATGATTACATTTGTCCCCAGAAATATGAGACTATTAGGGATTTAGACTCCGGAGCATCAGCTATCTTGCTCCATGTGTTTCTGTCTGTCTGCTGGAAGTTTTCAAGATAAGAACAAGACTCATTGGGTGAGTTGTCACGCCATCTGACAAGTGACAGCTTCTGCACCTAAGTGAGGGTGCACCTGGAAACATGGCACTTTCAGCCAGCACTAAATAGCAGTTTTATAGTGAATTAGGATGATTTTGCAACGGCTTGCCCATTTTATTTTTTTTTCCCCAAAAAAAGCTAGCTGAGTCAAGCATTTCCCATCAATCAGTTACGCAACTGTAATAAAGGTCTGAATTCAGCTTCCATATTTCAGACAAAGTGATTTAATAAGTAGTCCCTTCATATCGGTAGTGAACTTCCTACTTGGAAAGATAAAAGATGGATATAACTTTTTGCAGGTAGCGCAGATCTCTTGACTTACTGTAATGACTCTCTTGGCTTACTGTAATGACATGGTTTGTTTGTATGCATCAGTGTCTCCTGTCCCAGCTTCCCCCCAAGAAATGTTATGCCTCTTCCCCTAGAGCTATATTTAATGTTCAGGGTTCTTTCATAGAAAATGCAGGCAGCATTAGGGTGCAGATTCAGTAGGCATTGGAGTACAGTATCAGTTACGAACAATTTTTAAATGTGGGACTTTTCTCTGTATCACAGGATTCTTCTAAGCTTGTTAGGTTCAAATAAGTCCTTCCCTCTGCCCCAGGATACGCGTTTTTGTGTCGGGAAGTAGCACTAATTGCTTGTAAGTAGGGAGCAGGCTAAATTGGCTGAAATATATCAATCAATATGAAAGCACCGGCTAAAACTATTAAGAGAGATGCACTACATCTTACACAGAGAGAAATTATATAACTACTGTGCAGACCCAAGAGATGCAGTGAAACGTTATTTATATTTGATTATTTCCTCCCTCCCCGAAAGACATGATGCTGTGGATACCGACGTGAGTCATAGTTAACTTTCAGAATATCATTAATCCCTTTGTTCTTCATCAGGTCACGCGTACTATTGATGCTTGAGATGATGAAAGGGGTTTTACTTCACAAGACCCTGGACTTGCTACACTTCTTGCTTTTACAAAGGGAGGAATGGAATTGCATCAGGGCCACAAAAACTGCAGATTGTTCTGAAAAGACATATTTTACCAAAGCACTTTCTATGCCTAGTAACATAATATGTAGTGGACTTATTGTTGACACAGCTCTGGATATTTATATTCCTTGTGGAATAGTATAACATGATTCTGAATGTCGTGTGGAGCTTGACAATAGGATTGCTACCAAAGGAAAGAAAACTGTTTCTGAACTGTGTTCTGAATTTCAATCTGCACACAATGAACTTTCACATGAAGGCTGAGGGGAAATGAGAAAAAAATTTCTTTTATTAGGGGAGTTAAATTTTATGGAGCATTTTTTTAATCTTTCATTGATTAGTGACCAGTATTGCTGAGATAACTCCTTTTTGAAAGACCGTTCAAATGAATTTGTAGTTATGATGGTACCATGTAATCCACTTTTAAGGCTCCGTTCTTGGAATAAGACATGTTTCTGTTTATTCAGCATAATGTTTTAAATTGAGCAAGAGAATACATGAGAGCTTTTTAATTCTATTTTTACCTCTGTCACTTGAGGTGTTTGAAATGTGCAACATCTATATTATTTACGTACATTACTTTGAAATACGTTTTGGTATGCAGAGAAGTACGTTTTCCTTATAGAGGTATCAGATGCATTGGTGCCAGTACCCCCAGGTACGCACCCAGCTTGCACTGCTGTGGGTACGGAAGCTATTGCTTGAAATATCTTCCCGTACGAACTGTCTTTTCACGGTATACCCGCTTTTAGCAAGAAGCTATCCCTGGGAACAAGTGGTGGAAGGGTTGCTAAAGTCTCCTTATGCCGTACAGCATCGCAGTTCCTCTGGCATAACTGCTGCTGGGGTGAGCTCCGAGCCCAACACGCTCAGCGTAACCCAGGAGAAAATTTTTAAGCTGTTCTCGCACCAAGAAACAAGGAGCTTTTAATTTGACCTCCAGAGCGCACATGCGCTATTTCATAGCCTCATCACACATGAGGCTCCCACCCCGCCAGCATGTTTTCCCCTTTTTTATCCTGGTCTCCACCTCCTCTTCCAGGACAAGACCCACATGTCGCAGCCGTGCTGCTCACTCCCTCACGGGTGTGAAGAGGACAGGCTTGCTACCAAGAGAACCAAGACGGCAAATCAACGAGCGTGTCTCGGAGGTGGGTTTGGTGTCCTCCTCCTTTCATCCTCTAGGCAGGATCAAACTCCAACTTCTATTTGCTTTCTGGGAACCTGCAGTAGCCAGAGCTGTCAAAGCCACATCCTCCGCTGCCTTTCCCAAAACCTGCTCTGCAAGGCAGATGGTGGGCCAGGAAGGAAAAAGAAACTTCATCTGCCAGGCAGGCCTTCATTTTTGGAGTCAGGAAGAGTCTGAAAGCTCCTCGACGAGTAGCTTGACAGACCTCCCCACTCGGCGGAGACGCTGGCCACGGCAAGGCTGGCGCGGCAGAGGAGTACCGCAGCTGGTGCTTACCAGAGCTGCCGGTTCTGACAAATCAGGAGAGAAATGGATTTGTCACATCCGTGATTTATTTCAGCTTATGATTGGAATGAAAGACGCTGAACTGTGAGGAACACTGTAGTCATAGTGACGATGAACAGCACAAGTGCACGTGAGCATGTATGTTATTAGGAAACTACTGCTGTAAATGTTTGTTATTTGCTGACTGACTCCTGTAGGCAAAAAAACACTCTTCTAAAATATCACGGTGTTGGTGGCAGGTTTTTTCTACATTATTTTAAGGAGAAAAAGTTTCATTTTTCAGAATCTCCCCCCAACCAGCATTTATGTGGACTTAGCTTTATGTTTTTCAAAAAGATGATACAACTACTCACTTGAAAAAACATCTCTGTTTCCCTTAAGTATTTAGATGAGTTGAAAAGCAGTTAGCAAATATTTATGATACATAACTAACAATCCCGTCTAATTTTATCATATGCAGTTGGACATCTAAGGACAAAACAATACAGATGATTTGCTCCCATTGTCCTGAAGACTATTGTGAGAGGAATAGAAAAAGTCTCCTGTTGATTTACAATATCTGGGAGGAATGATGTGCAAGATGTCTTCTCAAGAAAGGATTAGAACTGAGCTAAATTTTTAATAAACTAATTTTTATGTTTGGTTCAAAAAGTTCTTATTTTTATGGCTAGACAAATGAACATAAATTATAATGTTGAAAAGGCATTTTTCCACTAGGGGAGAGAAATAAAATAATCCAGCACTACATCAGCATGATGTTGCTATTTCAAGTGTCTTATGAGTTTGAGCAATCCGACTAATGAGATACAGCAAGACCTTTGTTAGGGAATAGATAATCTTTTTAATATTACAAAAAATGTTATTAGATGAGGAAATTTAATATGAAATTAAGAAAAATGTAATATGATGATATAAAAATAGGCACTTGTTATGTGTAGGCTCTAAGATGTATTTATGGATTTGTTGACCCAAAAGGCCAGTCTCTTCTAGAAAAAATCCTACTGCATTTGGAGAGATATGTTACTCCCACCAATGCCCTGGCTAGATCCAGATCTGGATCTACTAACTACTGTTGGTACATGCAACTACTGTATACACTGTGCGTGCTAATGCACAAACTACTTCAAAAAAGCTGATCTTAGAAGAGTAGGCACAAGGAAATTTAGGAATGACAGCTGGAAGTTTAAGTAAGTCCTCAGACTAGGATACGTTTGGCAATATTTTACTAACACTTCCGAACGCTCAGAAACCTAGAAGACCCTCATGCTCCAAAGAGCCCAGCGCCCAGCCGTTTCCAGATCTGGGCTCTCTGGAAAACCTGCCCAGCTAGTTTGACCTCTGCCGATGGCTTTCCGAACTCCTCCGAAAAATCCAGTGCTTAGAGTCCGCTTCATTCACCCATTTAAAATAAAAGCTGTGACAAAGACAGTTCTAACTGCCAGAGAAATGCAACTTCGGTTACAGGGTCTTCCCACCACATTTCAATTGCTCCTAACTTTGGTATCCTAATTTATTCTGGGTAGTAATGTTCCCATTATGCTTTCAGCACAGCAGCATTTTCTTTTGAAGTGAATCAGCCAGTTCTGTTGTATTATTTTAAACTCTGCATGGTAAGGCAAGAAATGGTGAGACCTTTATTTAAGATAATAAGCTTTTTGCCATTATAAAACATCTTGCAGCAGTATTTAAGGAACTGTGGTTTCTCCATGATTTACCGTTTGGCACCAGGGTGGGCCTTGAATCAAAAAGCCAAGATTCTGCTTGTTGGCTTTATAAAAAATGGGAAAGAGCAAGTTACCAACTTCCAGGCCCTGGCATTTTCCATGTATGATTTGTTTTGTCCAACCTGAAACACTGGCAAAACCCCTTAAAATGCCATAAAACCTACTCCTATGCTGTTCCAACATTTCAAGATAGCATTGCACATGGTAGAGGAAGAGATGCTGATCATCCAGTCATTATTGTCTCCCCTCAGATCACCAAAACGTTCCTTGGTTGATGGGAGACGTGCCTTGAGCTGACTGTGCACAACGTACCTGCTGGCTTCACACAGCACTTGGCAGTGCCCACAATTTCTCAAAGCCACATCTGTAGCTGGAGAGATGAAAATTTGGTGATGAATTGCTGAGGTCAAGGCAGGTCGCCACAAAAGCTATGTTCATGTTAGCAGGTGTCGAAGACCAGCGAGAGCAGATCTGTAAGGCAGCTGCTTCTGAGGACCTTCCATCCTTGCAGTACGCATTTGACGGTATCTTCCTTCAGCCAGGTTGGAGTCGGTCCCATGAGCTGCACACCTATTGGCACCTGGACTGCACCTTCCAGTTTAGTTTCACGCCAAAGGAACCAAGTTCACGTGTTCAGGGACCCCTCCGTAACGTGAATCAAAGCACGATGATTAAGGAGGACTGGGAAATGCACTCTGGGGCTGCACTACTGACCCAAACTCAGGTAACAAGGTAGATGCACTCAACAGTGTGTTTGCGGTGTCTGAAAGGTGTCGTTTCTCTCCAGGGAGGGTTGCTGCGTTCTGCTCCGGAGGGAGCCGTGCTTCCGGGGCGAAGATGATGAAAATCCAATGCCGGGTGAAGAGCTGTGGCTCGGGCACATTGCTGTCGTTCCCCAGCTGAACTGACGTGCCGGGGAGGTGTGGAGGAGAAGCGAAGAGAAGAGAAGGCTAGCCTGATGATGTTTACAAACAAATGTTACATCTTAAATTATATCAGTCTGGACATTTTCTCTACTTATTGAGTATTTATTAGTAACATCGTGTATGAACCCACAGAAAGAAATGGCCTAACTTCTGAGCTTTGCTCTCAGTTTCTAAGGAAATAGTAGGAAAGGGATGATGTACTGCTATATGTTTACAGAACACTATTAACTCCTATACCCTTATTGATCATCTTATAATGTAGAATTGCGTACCATAGTTGTATTGATTTATCTTTTAAAGAGTTGTTCTATTAGGTCTGATCATCATGTTTCCATTGGAACCAAAGCCCAGCTGATGGAAGTGCGAATACGTGGCAGCTGTGGCCAAATCATCCTTTGAATTTGAACTATTCCAACGCCCCTCACCCTGAGCTCTGGCCCAAAGAAGATCACACAGGCTCAGCCCTGGCAGAAATGAACGCTGTCTAGGGAGCTAGCACTTATCAGTCACCACGAAAAGTGTATCTGAAGTGGAAGTTCCCTTTCACTTGAAGGAAAAGGTTTCACAGTCCAATGCAACACCTCACTAATGGTTAATACTCTAATAATAATTAGACTCTGGCTAATATTGAGAGATGCTAATTATGAAAATGCCTACGTGAGGCCTGACAATTAGATTGCAAAAAATAAGTAGATATGTTCTCGAAAGATCTGCTCATACAGGGCCTGGATGACAGAAAAGCAGCCACAGCCCCGCTACATAAACATTTATTTTCCCCTTTGCCTGTACAGTATCATCCTGGATCACTGGTTCCTTTCTTTAACTTACCCTCTCTCTGCCCTTAAACTTTTTCTGTTCTTGGGCTCAAAACACTGAAGTCTATTTATTATTTATCTTACGGCACTTTGGCAGAGAAGCACGGCCTTCCATTTAAGAGCTTCAAAAACGGTGTGGAAACATTTCGAGCAGAAATCGATCCCCGGGTTTTACTGCTTTGGGGGTGTTTTGGCCTTTCAGGGTTTTAGCAGAGTGCTGCCTGCAACTGTCACCATAGTTTATCAACTCTCCCTTCATGATGGCAATATCATATCTGAGCCAGTTTTTCCCCTGTGCTTAATTTTTCAGGTAGTATGTTAACACACAGAAAAAAAAAAATCTGATCTCGGTTTTGGCAAAATACCTATGGGATGACAAAGTCCTGCAGATGTGCAGGACGATCCATCTTTTTCCCCACAAACTAACTTTCTTCTCAGATGTGTGCCAGGTTATGACACAAATGTAAACATTTCTCTGGTAGCAGCTTCTGCAAAAGCTTTTGGGATTTGATTTTTCTGAGCAGATCTGAACTTTACTAGGCTCTTAGATAGGAGATGTATAGGTTTTTTTAACACCTATGTAAAGCTAACTTACTTATCTTGAATTTTGCTTACCAACTTTAGGTAGTTTTAAATTTTACTTACTGATCGTGGGATACTTGGGCTATAATATCCAAGTTAAAAATACAAGACCAGAGAACTGGAAAGAAATTGAAAATGTGTACGGGGTCCAGGTGGCCTCGGTGAGGAGAAGCCAGGGCTGCCCCATACTGGGCACAGCCCAACAGACTCGCTGCAAGGACACGGCTGAGCCCCACAGCCAAGGTGGTGGCACCTTGGGGAAAGCCTGTGTAAGAAATGGCAAAACGCTGCCTGGCAGCGAGGGGTGAGGAAAAATGTGAGAGAAACAGCCCTGAGAGCCTTGAGGTGAGAGCTGAAGGAGGGGGAGGAGGTGTTCCAGGCGCCTGAGCAAAGACTCCCCTGTCTTCTGGGGAAGATATCTTTTCCACCTGGAGAAGACCACGGTGGAGCAGATATCTACCCTGCAGCCCATGGAGCTCCCCACAGCAGGTGGAGGTTTCTTGAAGGAACTGCAGCCCGTGGAGAGCCCACACCGGCGCAGGTTTATCCTGAAGGACTGTGGCCTGTGGAAAGGACCCCACGCTGGTGCAGGAGAACAGCATGAGGAGGAAGGAGCGGCAGAGAGGAGCTGTTACGGACCGACCACAGACCCCATTCCCCATCCCCCTGCACTGCTTGGGCTTGGAGGGGAGGTAGTGGAGTTGAGGAAGAAGGAGCAAAGTTGACCCTGGGAAGAAGGCATTTTAGCTTTTGTCTTTGTTTCTCACCATCAACTTCATTTTAATTGGCAATAAATTAATCTTCCCCAGGTTCAGTCTGTTTTGCTCATGACAATAACTGGTAGGTGATCTCCCTGTCCTTATCTTGACCCGTGAGCTATTTCAACCTATTTTCTCTCTCATCCTGTTGAGGAGAGGGAGCGAGAGAGTGGATGGCTGGGCATCTGGCAGCCCACCAAGGTCAACCCACCACAATCAGCAAGCATCACTGGCCGCCTAGAAGTGGGCAATCAGAAACTTTTAGGAAGCTGAGAGCTGAATCCTATCCTGTCATGAAACATGATGACTTCTGAGTTTGTGGGAGTTTGATGTTGCCTTGAGCCTATGACTGGAAATACAGGCACTCTGCATAATCCAACCTCTCCTGACTGCAGAGCACGTGACGTATTTTAAGGTGAAATAAAGAATAGTTTAAAGTTTATCAACTGAAGTTCAGGTGAAAGGTTTGGTGTTTGTTATAATAAACACTTTGACAAAAATTAGAAAACTTAGGGGAAAAAGCTTGTGGAAGCTTTTGGTGGGATCAATCAGTGGCCGGCTGAACCGAACTTTAGGTAGGCTCTTTCCATTCTTCTATGACGGTGGTCGGCGAGCTGTTTGTGGCCTTGTGAAAAATTCAGGAGCAATCCCTATGCCAGGACTGCGTGGACGTGACCGGCAGCTGGGCAGAGCCGGAGCAGAGGTTGCTTAGCAAATCCTCAGCAGTATGAGGAAGCAAGCCGGCAAGCGCCAGGCCCCGCAGGGATCCAGCTGCACACCAAGCCCACCACTGTTCCTCAGCAGATCATCTGGGAAGCCCCCGGTTGCCTTCTGTTTGTGAACGACTCCTGGAATTTCTGCATCTGACCGTCCCCGAGTGAGCGGCATCCGTCCTGGAACTGCTGCCCTTGTTCCAAAGCCTCAGAAGATTCAGACTCGGATTTTAATTACCGCACACACAAAACGCGTTTGCATTCGCTTGCTTACTTTGTACTTGATGGTGTCGCAGCTATGCTGGAAACCTAATTTTTTTATCAGCTGGATACTTCTAAACCCTCAGTGCCGAGTCGGAAAAGTGACAGTCCTTATGTGTGAGTCGTCATCAATTTTACCATTTTAGATCAAAGAAAGCAAAACCATTGGAATTTTGTGGCTTCTGTGACCTACGAAACTATAACAAATCTGAAGTCAGTTTGTGCACATACTTTAAGAAAGTTACATCGGTTTCCGAGGGTTCTAGGTCATACGAGATGCAATTTTCTTTAGCTGTTTCCATCTTCATACTTCAGAAACTGGTATTTGTGTATAATTCTACTTAGATTGGTATGCCTTTTTTCCACTTATATAGGAATGTCAACCGTCTCTGCTTTCAGTGGAGGTAAACAGTTACGAAACTTTCTGTGCACTGACACATATGACACTGTACAAAGAATCTCTCGCCTTGTCTAAAACAAGCCATTTATCCTGAAAATATAGAGATATATTTAGCGTACTTTTTGTGAACTGAGACACAACAACACAAGCGTATTCTATATTCAGAGATAATTAAGTACTCCTAGCCACATGCAAGCTGTACATATTTTGCAGCTGCTGCTTACAGACTAAGACACTATTCATCTCAACAAACGAGTATAAAAATCAAGAAAATGTATGAAAATATTATTGATAGCTGAGGTTAAATTTTGACTGTAGCCAACTGCTCCACAATAATAGCGGCCTTTTCACATACTTCCTAAATGAAATCCTGTTAAGCAGACAAGAACTAGTGAAGAAAATAAAAAAAACCTTGTATTTCTATTCTGGATCAGTATCAATAGTTGGTGCCAGAATATAATGTTAGAATGAATTGTTCTCTAATGGATTTCATCAGAAAGAGAACTTCCATTACCATTTCCCAGTTTGTGTTTTTTTCTTTCTAGTTATCATGACATTCAGACTTTAAATACACGAAATTTTATTGCATAGGTGCACAATTTGTTACTGACTGCCATTTCAGCTGCCTAAGTCAAAAATCTAGTTTCTCAGGGCTCAGTTGGTAATTAGTACCAGAATTACACTTAAGTGTACAGCTACACTGGTAATTTAGATCAATTCTGCAAACCATTTCACATGCTGTTAAGCCATTTCTTTCCTGTGCCGGTCCTTAGTCATAATTCACATCTTTCTTCTGGTTTTTGGACCAGAAAATTGTTTCCCTTTCTGTGAATTGTTCTAGTTTCTCCTTTCGACCCCATCCCTGGTAATGGGCAGAGGAGAGGAAGCAGGGTGCTAGGATCAAGCGTGGTACCTGATATGACCAGTTTACCAGTCATGTGGGGTGTGATAATTGGGCTTGACAATAAAGCAAGCTGTGTGGACACATGAAGAAAATTTCTCATGGTAACTGCCCAGGGACACGTTCCTACCCCAGAGTAAATGTGACAGGCTTTTACGAAGAGGCAAACCATCTCCTGCCTTCCGTGTGGATGTGGCACTTCAGGACATGGTTTAGGGAACATGGTGGCGCTGGATTAATGGTTGGACTTGATGATCTTGAAGGTCCTTTCCAACCTTAGTGATTCTGTGATTCTGTGATTCTGTGAAACAATGTGACCCAGAGCCACTGTCCTGGAGCAGTTGATGCACGATGATTTCTTACCTTTCAGCAAGTCATTCCCGGATCTGTAATTTCCCCTCCCAAGTACACTAGCTGCTGATTCCCGCAAATATCCACAAAACCCTGTGGAGCAAACTGGGTCCATCCTGACACCAGCACCTCTGCATGAGGCCCTGGGGCAGAAGACTTAAGAGATGAAGAAGATGGCGTTGCTGGCACAAGGGAGGAAGGCACAAAGGGTAAAGAAACCAGAGGTTTGGCAGGAGGCTGTGTAAAATGGAAGGGGAGGCTAAGAAGACAAGGGTATGCAGTAAAGAAGAATAAAGGACCCTTGGGGATTGGAAATGTTGAAGTGGTAGCATGCAGCTGGAAAACGGGGAATGGAGGTTGGACAGCAGAAGGGTAAGGACTGGTATGGCTTCTGGTAGCCAGAGAGACTGGAAAGGAATATGACAGCTTCAGAGCTGGGATCAGAGCGGATGGTGTTACAGTGGTGTGTCGTCAGACACCTGTGTGGAGGACTAAACAGCTGGACGTGAAAGTAACTCAAAATCAGTCTAGTGTTCTCCACATACATCGCTTTCAGCAAACAGATCTTATGTCTCTGGACAAAACCAGAGTAGCGCAGACCTCTCCCAGTATCTGGAACACCGCGCTGGGGACAGGGTCCTCCACAGAATCACAGAATCACAGAATCACTAGGTTGGAAAGGACCTTTAAGATCATCAAGTCCAACCATTAATCCAGAACCACCATGTCCCCTAAACCATGTCCTGAAGCGCCACATCCACACGTTTTTTGAACACTTCCAGGGATGGCGACTCCACCACCTCCCTGGGCAGCCTGTTCCAATGCCTGACCACCCTCTCAGTGAAGAAATTTTTCCTAATATCCAATCTAAACCGCCCCTGGCGCAACTTGAGGCCATTTCCTCTTGTCCTGTCACTAGTTACTTGGGAGAAGAGACCAACACCCTCGTCGCCACAACCCCCTTTCAGGTAGTTGTAGAGAGCGATAAGGTCTCCCCTCAGCCTCCTCTTCTCCAGACTAAACAACCCCAGTTCCCTCAGCTGCTCCTCATAAGACTTGTGCTCCAGACCCCTCACCAGCTTCGTTGCCCTTCTCTGGACACGCTCCAGCACCTCAACATCCTTCTTGTAGTGAGGAGCCCAAAACTGAACACAGTATTCAAGGTGCGGCCTCACCAGTGCCGAGTACAGGGCCACGATCACCTCCCTACTCCTGCTGGCCACACTATTCCTGATACAGGCCAGGACGCTGTTGGCCTTCTTGGCCACCTGGGCACACTGCCGGCTCATATTCAGCCGGCTGTCAACCAGCACCCCCAGGTCCCTTTCCGCCGGGCAGCTCTCCAGCCACTCCTCCCCAAGCCTGTAGCATTGCATGGGGTTGTTGTGGCCAAAGTGCAGGACACGGCACTTGGCCTTATTAAACCTCATACAGTTGGCCTCTGCCCATCGATCCAGCCTGTCCAGATCCCTCTGCAGAGCCCTCCTACCCTCCAGCAGATCAACACTCCCACCCAACTTGGTGTCATCTGCAAACTTACTGAGGGAGCACTCAATTCCCTCATCCAGATCATCTATAAAGATATTGAACAAGACTGGTCCCAGAACCGAGCCCTGGGGAACACCACTCGTGACCGGCCGCCAGCCGGATTTAACGCCATTCACCACAACTCTCTGGGCTCGGCCAGCCAGCCAGTTCTTTACCCAGCGAAGAGTAAACCCGTCTAAGCCACGAGCCGCCAGTTTCTCCAGGAGAATGCTGTGGGAGACGCTGTCAAAGGCTTTACTAAAGTCCAGGTAGACAACATCCACTGCCTTTCCCTCATCCACTAGGCGGGTCACCTGGTCATAGAAGGAGATCAGGTTGGTCAAGCAGGACCTGCCTTTCATGAACCCATGCTGGCTGGGCCTGATCCTTTGGCTGTTCTGCAGATGCCCTGTGAGCACTCTCAAAACCAACCGCTCCATAATCTTCCCTGGAACAGAGGTCAGGCTGACAGGCCTGTAGTTCCCAGGATCCTCCTTCCGGCCTTTCTTGTAGACGGGCGTCACATTGGCAAGCCTCCAGTCTTCTGGGACCTCCCCTGTTAACCAGGACTGCTGATAAACGATGGAGAGTGGCTTGGAAAGCTCCTCCGCCAGCTCTCTCAGTACTCTTGGGTGGATCCCACCAGGCCCCATAGACTTGTGGGTGTCCAGGTGGCTTAGCATGTCCTTGACTGCTTCCTCCTGGATTATGAGGAGTACATTGTGCTCTCCATCCCCGTCTTCCAGCTCAAGCTCTTTCAGCTACACGTGCTCTCCTGCACAGTGTAGCTGCACAACCTTGCTACAAACGGCTCTGGGATGGGACCTTTTTGCTCCCTTTTTTTCTATCTTTCTCGCTGTTTAACTTCACACAGAACAATTACGTACCTGCTGGGCCAAGGAGGACGTTTTCTTTGCGGAAAAGACGAGTTACAGGCTGTCAGCCCGAGCAGGGCACTGGACTCCGGTCTTCCGTCTCTCTTGTGCAGACTACGAAACGTGTGACGTTCCTCCAGGTTTTGCACAAAAGAGAATGCACAACACCCTCCTTTTACAGCCTTCTGAAATAAAGGGCTGTTCTACACTTTCTCGTTTGTTATAGAAAGGGCTTAGGCACTTAAGGTTAAAATGTTGCAGGTCAACGAAAGCCTAAATCCCTGCAGACCAGCATTAGGTGGCTAAATGTTAAGGATGGTGCTACTTAGGAGTCTTCTGTGTTTCCTGCGAGCTGGAAGAAGTGACTCCCACTTAGAGTGCAGGCTTCTGAGCATCCCGATCTTAGATACCCCCATCTCTTCAAGGAAACAAAAGACACTATGTGGAAGGGAGGATCTTGCACATTTTTCTAGCCAAGAATTAGGTATGTTAGTTACCTAACGAACATCAGCAAGTCATGTTCAATGGGTGGATATCCTTAAACTGTCAGCCCATGGTGACACATCGTTACGTTAGACGCCGAGTCGTCACCTCTAGCATGTCTGAGTCTTCCGGACAAGATTGCCACTTTTGCAGCCTGTGTGCCTTCCAGTCTCCATAACTGCTGTTGTATGAAAAATAGTACCGAATATTTCAGATTTATAGAGCATAATATTAGTACTTTAAGGAAGGAGAACCTTCACAATAAAAATGTCGCTATTAACATTTTAAAAGAAAAAAATGATACACTCGAGAGAAATGAGTAGCCCGTTATAATGGTGTTATTAAAACTGAACTCATAGCTTAAGAAATGAGATCGCTGCTAGTGTTTACAGACATTAGAATTTTTTTTATGAATATAAAGAATATTTTTTCTCCATACTAAATGATTAAAAAGAAAACAGGGCAGCTAGTGTAATGAAACCGCTAAAACAACTGTTAAAACATTTCAGGGGACAAATGTAGCCACTGTGTCACTGCTTCATTCTTCTAGTGATGTCAAACAGGAAATTTCCTTAAAGAAAAAGAATTTTATTTTTTTTTAACCTTAAGTTATACGCAAATCCAGAGTCTTATGTAGTGATGTAGCCTTCAGTCTGAGATCTAACACCGAATGTCTCATTTAGGACAAGACTGAATCTAATCTCTCAAAAGATGCCAGTTAAAGAGCACACAGATTTCCACATGCCTTCAAGACTCCCCTACTCACAGCTCTTTTGAAGCATCCTTTTGTCTTTAAAAGTATAGCCAGACCTCATGCATTCCTATATAAATGCTGTGTCTTGCTTTTCATTCCATATAATATGACAGTAAATGTAAGAACTTTTTCTGGACACAAGAAGAAGGTGCATGTCTGTGCGGTGGTGCGAACTTTCTGACAGCATTGCTGAGCTCTCATTTGCCACTAGTTTTACCCAGTTCTCATCTCTCTAAGCTGTATGTGCATAGCATAGCAGTAGAATAAATCTAAGGCAGGCAAGCAAGAAAGTACAATGTGTTTAACTATACTATTAATCACTGCATAGTCTCTGTTACACTGACAACTGCAGCATAAAGTTCATTTCTCAAAGAAACTCTTCGGTATACCAGGTTATATATCTTATCACCAGCTAACACATTCTTAGAGAGTTTTCTTTGATAAATCTGGTATACTTACAGGCTACATGTTTTAAAACAGGGCCAAGGACCATTCCTTGGCCGCATGAGGTCAAATGACACAGCATGCTTCGTCTCCAGTTGACTCTCTCTCCCCTCCCAAAACAAAGTTGGCTTTGCTTGCACCCCCCTTAGGAGGACTGTCCCCTTGCACTTCTATCCCTCGGTGTCCAGGCACTACCTGGTAGGGACCTGGTTGGCAGAGGCCAAAAATGTGCAAGGAACATGTAACAAACAGTACGGATCACCTCAGGCCCGTGCTCGAGCCTGTACTCCAGCGTTGTTTCAGTAACTAGTGTAGATGTGGCCGTAGTGACTGCTGGAGGGAAAGTCCTTCCGACGCTTCAGCTTGAATATTTAGCATATAATTATGCAAATGTTTTTTCCCCCTAATTTTTGAGTGAGTTTCTATTGCTGTGAAAGAACTTGGATCAGACTAGGATGAAATGGTGTATTTCCGTGTCTCTTTCGGTAGTTTAGGCATCCTAAAAGCAGGCTTGCCTGTCTAATACTGGTCTCATGATGGTGCTGCAAGGTATTGTGGGTTATATGGTGAGTAACTTGGGTTGAACACACATGTCCCACTTCATCTGCAGTTCATTTGTACTCCAAAAACGCCAGTAACAAGAAATCATGTAGGAGCATGTATCATCCTCTGCACATTGCCCAACGCTTGAGCCTGGGCCCAAGTGTATTTTCTAACAGCTGGATATTAGGCAAGTAGGGGCTCAAATGCTGGCTTCGCCTTGGGTTTATACATGTCCTTACAAAGGTATGTGAGGACACGGAAGAAGAATCCATTTGAACATGCTCAGGGTTTGTGAGAATTGGTTCACAGGTATTTCAGTAGGAGCTAAGACCTAATTGCTTTTCTACTGTCTTAGCAGTAACGCAGGATTGTGTCAGGGTCTGACTAAAACCAGACTGCTGCTTCTACAGAACGGGGCATTTTGGTTATCACTGAGCTGCTGTAACCACCTCTCACGGGTCTTTGCAACCAAGCTTTGATTAGGTAAGATATTAGAGGCAGGAGTAGCATAAGCCATTGCCGTTCCATTATTTCTGTACTAACTGATCCCAAGCACACTGAAGTCACTGAAGGTCTTTTTATTGATATTCAGTAAACTTTGGATCAGACCTTGGGTATAGCTCAGTTATGACAGACAGTAATGACATTATGCTCTTGTGATGTTGTAATATTATTATGTAATATGGTAGACATGGTGTATTAGTAATGGATACTGTTCTGCACTTTCCTTTCAACCCAAGTACATATAAAACAAACACTGCATCTGGTTTGCCCTGCTTTTTCTCAATCCTGTAATATTCCCATGGCACAACAGTAAAATCCTGTAATTCCCTTTCAAAGCCTGATGGACTTTTTGACTCCATGACATTTATTGGTAACAAAGTGTTTGTGTTGGCTGCAGTGTATCTTTTGTAAATTTTAAATATTCTGCTTTCACGTTTTGTGTTCTGCTTTGTTACTTTCTTAATGTTCATAAAGTCTGCTTACTTTACAGTATTTGATATATAAAACTTGCACAACATTCCTCTTTTAAAATTCTTATTATATACAGATTTTTCTCCTCTCCCACGTACACGCTCTTAATTTTCATTATGGCTGTCAAGCTTGTCAAGAAAAATAATCAAATCTGAACCAGGGATTCAGGCTGCAGTTAGGCCTTAGCAATATAGGAAGTCGCACTTTACATACATTTTCTTAGGTAGAGTCACGCCTAGTGTTTATCCTATAACATTAAAGGGATTTTGATCTCTTTAACCATTATGAGGCATGACAGTATGTATTGTACTGCATGGTTATGGCAGAACACTATGTGTCTGTCCTGGTTTCAGCCAGGATAGAGCTGGTTTTCTTCACAGAAGCTAGTGTGAGACTGTGTTTTGGATTTGGGATGAGGAACTGTTGATAATGTGCTGATGTTTTGGGTTGTTGCTGAGCTGTCAAGGACAGTCCAGCTTCTTGTGCTGGCCTGCCAGCGAGCAGGCTGGGGGTGCACGGGGAGCTGGGATGGGACACAGCCGGGACAGCTGACCCAGACTGGCCAAAGAGATATTCCCTACCGTCCGACGTCATGCCCAGTACATAAACTGGAGTTGGCCGGGGGGCGGAAATCGCTGCTCGGGGACGGGCTGTCGATCACGGGGTGGTGAGCAATTTCTGTATTGGGCCTCACTTGTTCTTGTACATTCCTTTGTTGGTATTATCATTGTTGTTCTCTTCTTTCTTTCTGTCCTATTAAACCGTGTTTATCTCAACCCACGAGGTTTTTCCTAATTCTCTCCCCCGTCCCGCTGTGGGAGGGAGAGTGAGCGAGCGGCTGCGTGGTGCTTAGTTGCCGGCTGGGGCTAAACCACGACAGTGTCCCTGCCATAGTAAGGTAGATTATTGTTGAAAAGTTAGGTATGCTATGTACCCTAAAACCCTCATACTTACTCAGATTGATCACCAGCCCCACTAAAGGATGTGCAGGAGATGCTTGCCTTACACCACCTCAACTGGGAAGACCTAAAATTCTCTCTTTCCTATGCTGCTGCTCTCAGCAGAAGAGAAAAAAAATAGCAGACTGCCCTTTCATGTTGCCACTACAGCTGCTTTTAGAGGGAGAAGGCTGTGCAAAGCAATGCAGGAGAAAGTGGGTAGGAAAGAAGACACAGAATGCTGTGCTGTGGAAGATGTAGGATGACTTCATCTTTGGCTTAAACCTTTAACATCATCTGTTCTTCTTCGAACACATTGCAGCTGACTCCATGGGGAGTCCACTCCCAAACTTCTCCTTCACTCTCTGCTCATCCCAGTAGTGTGTGGCATCCTTGAAGAAGAGAGGGCTGGAATGGGCAGATGTAGAAGACCATCCTTCCAGAATCTCAAATGCGTCTGTGTTCCAACTTCTGGTAAAGGAAAATATATAAGGTATCACTACCCATGCAACGCAGCCATCTCCTGTGCCTGCGAGGGTGCTAGAACCGGTGAAAATTAGGAACTGTTCTTCTTGCTCGCCGGTTAAGCAGAGCACAGGGAATGGAGCAGGCTAAGGCTAAGGTCTCCTTCAGTGAAGGCACACTTCAGGTGCTGCTCACAGGCTTCTGCTCAGTGTTCCTTGAGAATATGCGGGCACTGAGTCTGCTCCAGGTAAAGGAAATTGTATTTCTAAAAGTTACCACTGTTAATCTCTTCTTAGAAAGGTTCATTAAGACATCACCTTCATTAATCTTTTCATGAACTCTTCTGGACTTTTTCAAATAGAACACGTATCTTATCTTCTTCAGGAACTTATCTCTGACCCGGTACATGGTCAGGGTCAGTTAGTGTAATTCAGTTTTCTTTCACCCTGGAAGTGTTATGCTCTGCTTTACTTTTCTTACTGTCCTTATTCTGATACAGTCTGTTTTAATTTTTGATGTGTAGTTTTAAAGAACAGAAATAACAGCTATATAATTCAGATACTTTCAAACTACATTGGTTTATTTGTCTTTTGGGGTCCCCCTATAATTTTAGTAGGTTTGAGGGTAAAAACTATACTCCTCAAATTTCATTGTAAGTATTATATTGCAGAAAACATTAGAGAACAGTAGCCTCATATCTGTAAAATGACTTAATTCAAGTTACTGTTCAAGTTATTTTTCAGTTCACAGTGTTTCTACAGAGCTGTGTTTGCAGGGTGCAATTATATAAATACATTTCTTCTGCTGTGCTACAAA
This sequence comes from Phaethon aethereus, assembly GCF_964289735.1. NCBI lineage: Eukaryota > Metazoa > Chordata > Aves > Phaethontiformes > Phaethontidae > Phaethon > Phaethon aethereus. Next base: position 69,650,350 of record NC_138582.1, read on the forward strand.
AACTTGAGATTATTCAATTTTTGCTCAGCTGAAATGCAAAACCCTTTTGAGTGACTACTCAGGAATTAGATGGCACTTTTTTCTTACCCTGCCTGCATCTGCCATTCCTTTCTTCAGATAATTGATAGGACAGATGGGGTAAATAAGCTGTTCTTCAGCAACACTATTTTTCCTGCTTAGAAGCAGAGAATATGGATAACTTGTAACTGTTCTTATTTTTTTCTCAGTAATCATGGGGCCATGTATTTAAGCCAAACGTACACCCATTGTAACAGCAGCCCATTGGCAGATGCTAGCAGGCAGCATATTAACTTACGCAGGGATAATTATGTTTAACCAGTATTAATGAGTAAGGAATAATTAATATGAAAGTCGATATAGCAAGTGTAAGTTTTTAGTAATGCCAATTTTTAGCCTGTCAGGAAGAAACAAAAAGTAAAAAAAACTATAGTGCTGGACTGCTGCCCTGAAGAAGCCATAAAAAAATTTACTCCAGGAGGGAAAACAAGGAGACTGGGCCTTAGAAAAGCTCATGGAAAGAAATCAAAGCACTTTACCCAGAGGTGGAAACATCATACTCTGCAGTGTATTTCTTCCGTGGAGACAGAGATGATAGAGATCTGCTGCAAATGATCCCTGGTCAAGTGTCCAAGTGTGCTGGGGAAACTTTCTACTTATCCATGGCCATCAGTCAACCTGTCTTAAGCTGACAGGTTTATTAGCCTCATAACTACAGAAAATAAAAGTGCTCATGTAATGAGATAGTGAATATTTCTGCTTCAGATTTATGAGCTTTTTCATAAAAAGGAGAAAAAATATTATATTCTCATCTGAAAAGTCACTTGTCAGTTCTCAGTAGTATAATGGGCTTGTTCACTTGGATATTGTGAATTATTTAACTGCTGGTTTGTTCTACACATTTTGGGGTTTTTTATGTGTACAAATATATACGTAAATATATGTATGTGTGTTATTTATAAGGGCAGCATTCCAGGTGTGGCTAAGGATGTTTTCTACAGAGCAAATGAGGCAACAAAGACCCATTTGATATATTCTGAGACTTCTTTGAAATAAAAAAGAGAAGGAAATTCTACCACCGTGTATTGCAAACAGCCAGGTTAAAGGGCTTCTTTATGAAGCAACTTTCCAAACGTCTTATTAATGACATGTGCTAAGAGATTTTTTATTATTACTATGACCAACATTTTTCAACAGCTCCATTTTTTAACACGTACCACAAATGTGATGTGACTTACTAGTAACAACTGTTGTTATTACTGTAATATGATTGGTTTTCTAAGCAAAGTTTGTGAAGCCATGGTTGCGTTTGTGACATTGTAACTTCTAAACTTTTTGTAATATTAATTACACACATACTGTCAAACTACACTTACATACCTTAATTAAGCTTATATACTTTCAATGGATATTTATGTACTGAATGCCCAACCTTATCTTAAATCACTGGTGGTTTGGTGGATAAACATGACCAACATATTAAAGTTCTCAAACAAACTGATGCTGATTTGACTGTGATTTGTGATTTTATGCTTCAATTTATCCTTCTTGGTTCAGCAATCACTGATATAGGCCAAGGCCAAATTTAATCCTGTCCTTGCAAGAAAATTAACTTGTACTCTAGGGACATAAAGGATTATATGAAATAGAGCTTAGAAAAATAAATAGCAGATGTTAAAGAAAACCTGTGACTATTAAGCTGTACTACCACAAATGATGAAAAAGAAGTTTTAACACCAAAAATATTCAGTGGTATACTAACACAGAAAAAGAGGCAAAGAAAGAGAGTGTTTATTTAATTTAAATCAAATTTTCTTTAGATATTTACAATACCTGACCAAATGAATAGTCTAGCTAAGATGCCAGATGCTAAAAAAAAAAACCTAAACAAGGTACAAAGGAATACCCTCTGGAGAGACGATCTCTATTTTCATTTCACACCTTTCTTAGCCCAGATAAATATTCAAAGCACTCCCATCATTTTAGACTGTACCTGGACAATAACCTGAAATGTATCATTTAGTTTCTATCTCATTTGGTCACACACTTCATAAGTGAAAGAATAATCATTTTGACTGTTGCTAAACAGGAACAGTCTAATAATGCTTTGCTTCATTCCCAAGTATTTCACAAAAGGCTTTACTTTTCTTGGTGTGGAATTACAAATACTGAGTTTATGGCTGAATCCAGTCTATTTAATGAGTGTATATGACCCATTACTACTTATTCTAGTCCTGAAAAATGTAGTGTTCTAGAACAAAGTGATTCACATTGCAATGGAAAAAAATGCATACCTCAGAAATGTATTATTACGGAGCAGAATCTGCTATCAGGATGCTACAATGCATTTATAAATAATGCATGAAATTGCCTTACTGGAACTATTTCCAGACCTCTCATGGCGTCAGAGTCCAACAGTATCTCACCAAGTTCTTTTAGATAGTCCACATTAGCAGGGTTTAATGCTTTAACACCAAATTTACTTATTTGATGTATTTGGTGTCAGATGCCATTTTGATTTAGAAGTGTGAGCTAGCAATACGTTGAAATCACAACACAAGCATAATACAGCAATTGCAACACACAGCTAAACCACAAGACAAATGGCATGCCCAGTGCTGGTCCGTGTGTGCTCACCATCACGAAGCACATCTACTCCTTTGAAGTGTTCAACAGCCTTTGCCACGAGACCTCTTGACCTTTCCTTATAGGTCATGGTAGACAAGGACTCAGGAAGCTGCATATTGCTCTTGCTCTGCAGGGTTAAACTGGTACACCGAGACTTAAAAGCATGCATTTTTATTTTTCTAATTTTTCTATATTTGACTTTTCAATCCAATGGTTCTTTCACATAGTTATCTTAATACAATTTAAAATTTACGTTGCAGTAATACTCAGAAGAACAAAGTACCTTTGTAATCTCATTGTACTAGGCACTGTCTGAAAGCTTATGAATATAGATTTCAGGTCTGTAATCTTAGAAGAAGTAGTGACTAGGATATAGATTACGCATAGACCACATTATGCTAAATGTATGCCTTGGCTTCCTAGGTACTTTCTTATTTTCCCTTTTGCAGAATCTTACTCCTCAGCACAGACTTTCAATCCAGTATATTTGCAGAAGTTCCTTTTTTCTAGTTTGCTGGGCTATCAAGATATATTATTTCTGGAAAATTACCCACGCTTTTCAAAGGAAAAGTTAAAAACCAGGAGACATTTTTATTTTTTAAGGACCTAGCATTTTTAAGTAATTCATAGTGCAAACTGTATCCTTCAGAAAGATACATTCCTTAATACCCTTCTTGATCTGGGTCAATTCTCCTCATACTATAATGGCTAGTCAGGACTCTATGATTTCAAGAACGAATTCTTAGATCAAAGTTCAGTGACTCCAACCAACACTAAATCCGCTTCAACATCTCCCACCACCCAGTTAAGCCAAGTGATGCCACCACCCATGACCTCCAAGACAGCATATATTCCTCAGTCTGTGGTAGTCTCTAATCTAGATGTTCACTTAAACAGAACAGAAACTAAACCTAACAAGCAAAGGTCCTGCTGCTGCATTTGTCCAAGGGAATTGAAGCTAAATCTACGAAGTCAAGTTCCTCTGTCATCCACAGAAACACAGAATCATTAAGGTTGGAAAAGACCTTTAATATCATCAAGTCCAACCACCAACCCAACACCACCATGCCCACTAAACCATGTCCTGAAGTACCACATCTACATTTTTTTTTAACACTTCCAGTGATGGTGACTCCACTGCCTCCCCGGGCAGCATATTCCTATGTTTGATCACCTTCTCAGTAAAGAAATTTTTCCTAATATCGAGTCTAAACCTCCCCTGGTGCAACTTGAGGCCATTTCCTCTCGTCCTATCGCTAGTTACTTGGGAGAAGAGACCAACACCCACCTTGCCACAACCCCCTTTCAGGTAGAGAGTGATAAGGTCTCCCCTCAGCCTAAGCACAGTGCTCTCTAGCACACTTTCTCATTTGTGCAACTCAATGATTGTTTTCAACATCTTATTATCTTCTGGTTTGTAGTACACCGTTCTCATCCACAGGTTTCCTTTTTTGGCCCATTTCAATTACGTTCTCACAGATTTTTCTTCTCTAACAATAGTTTTGTCTTATCCCAAGTTCCACAGCTTTATCTGAAAAACTTTTAAACTCAACATGAATAAAAGCCAAACTCAGCATCTCTCCCCTAAAACTCTTCTCCCCACTTCCTACTCTCTGTATCTAATGTCAAGGTCACATTTTTCCTTTAAACACCACACTGGTGAAATTTAATCAGGGTCATAACCAGCAAATGGAGACAGTATTGAGTTGTATGGGAGTTATCAGCTCCAACTGAGACGTACTATAGAAAAATAGTAGGTATGGGTTGAGGGCAAAGATTTAGGAGTTAAACTTCTGCCCTTTTCACTGAGTCACAGAGCCCAGGGTGGGCTGAGAAGGGAGAGCTGGTAAGCTGCCCCATAACTACAGTTCTCCCGGGCTTCCTTCGAGACATAGCGGGGGGTGTGATCAGCCCTGGTTTACAAAATCCTGGCCTCTGGGAGGTGGCAAATGACCTCATGATGCCTGTCAGCCCACTTCTGGTCTGCTGGATTGCTACATTATAATAGAACAATTCACGTTGGAAGGGACCTCAGGAGGTCATCTAATCCAACCTCCTGCTACCAGCTGAGTCAACTATGAAGTATGGCTGGCGGAGATGCACTTTGCATCCCTTCCCTTTGTCCATCTGGAAGCAGCAGAGGGGGCACTCTGGTCTTTTTTCCAAGCCTCAGAAACTGCCCCTGCTCCACCAACTGCCTCCTGTTGCCCCACGACCTTGCAACAATGCTTGAGAGTGTCCCTGCAGCACTGGGGGCCAGTCCCAATAGCAGTCCTGGAGACCTCCCTGCTGTCCTGTGCACTGGTGGTATCGTCCAAGTTGCTAAAGGTGACCTGAACTCCAGCTTCTTCACTTGTGCGCATCATCACACATCATGGTAGACCAACATCCTAAGTGATCAGTCAAATCAGCTACTATGAGGTCAAACCAGGCTGCTCAGGGCTTTATCCACCTGGGTTTCTAAAGCCTCCAAGGATGAAGACTCTCACGGCAACCTGTCCCAATCCATGACTCTCTTCATGGGGAAAATGATTCTCCTTTCATGAACTCTGAACCTCCCTGGTTTCATTTTATGCCTGTTGACGCCCATTATCCTGCCATGCACCACTGAGCCCACCTGAACTCCATCTTCTTCATGACCTCCTCGTTGCTATGGGAGCAGCACCCTAAAGCCCTCTCCTCCTCAGGCAGAACAAGGCCTGTTCACCCCTTCCCCTCGCAGGGCACATCTTCCAGCTCGTGGCCAGCCTGTTAGCCCTCCACTGGACCTCCTTCAGTTTATCCATGCCTTTCTTGTATGGCTATGGCTAAAACCCAGATGCTGATCTTCACTTTCCCTTTGCTTGAATACTAGAACCCTAGGTGCATTGAAAGCTGTTCAGGTTCTGGTGTGTGCATCTTGCTGCTTGCTTTTTGTTTTTCTAAAGTTCAACTCCAACACAAACACACACACTAAACCCGTCAAAACTGAATTTTTCATGCCTTGACTGCTGCCTTTTCCTGTAGTGACCTCCCATCCTGGCAGTCCTACCTCATTCCAGATCTCTCAAAATGCGGCTGCTTTTCCTCTGGAAGTCTCTTCTTGATGTCTCTCACAGTTGGACGTGCCACCCTTTAGAGCGGTCTCACTTGACCCTATCATGTTTAAATGAGCCCTGCCTTTGCAGCTCGCCTCTGGAGCCCATGTGCCTCAAGTTCGTGCTCCTGTACTGCTCCTTATGAGCAAAATGTGTTCCTGGGCTAAAAACTCAATACAGCTTTGCCCCCTCTTGCCTCCAAACCTCTCACCACAGCTGCTCTGCTGAAACACAGTGTCTGAGCTGCAACCTCACTAGAGTCATAGAACAGTTTGGGTTGGAAGGGACCTTTAAGTATTATCTAGTCCAACCCCCCTGCAATGAACAGGGACATCTTCAATTAGATCAGGTTGCTCAGAGCCCCGTCCAACCTGACCTTCAATGTTTCCATAACCTATTGCTGTAAATGCAGCTCGGCTTTTGTTCATTGCTTCCTGATCAGATTCTAAGGCTTGCAATGTTTTCATCTTAATGTTCAATTAAATTAATGGGTCAGTCCCCAGCTCCATTACAGATGGAACTGCCGTCAGGAAACAGCTGGACTCCTATGGCACTAAGCAGGTCACAAAGCCAAGAGCAAAGTTGTATGAGATCCAGAAACAAGGCAATAGCTGTTCCATAAATCCACTGAAGACATAGCTAATACTATTGATTTTACACTGAAGATGACTTCCACACTCAGTGGAAGTACAGAACTTCAAGTGACAAAGTATCTCCTACTTCTGGCTTGTATCCTTTTAGAGACTGCTGCAGGTACTGCCAATGGGTTGGGCCTTGTAAGCATATACAGAAGAGAAAAAGGGGAGCTCCCAACAGGACCTTTTTTAGGGTCTCCTATAGGAGTTTATATGTATCTCTCAACTTCAGCCTACTTGCTTGGGGCAAGTTTCAAAGGCAGTTTGTATCCTGGCTGAATTCACAGTACAGTAGATGTGGTGCAAGCACAAAGCAGCGTGCAATACCTGCCTCAAAGAGTTTACACTCTAGCCTTCAAAAATGTAAATAACTCCCCCCAAAATTCAAAGGAAATTTGAATCAATTAGACTGTTGTGAAAATAATGTAGGACATCACTCCTTTTTAATAACAGAGACAGAAACATATATCATATTTGCCCTTAAAGTAGTCTCCATGAGTGTGACTTAGTGGTTCCTACACGGATCACAGCATGTGAAGAGGATCCTGCCTACAGCCCTCCTCTCTGACCTGGGAGAATCTTGCTTGAAATGTTCAATTAAAGGAAATTGAAGTGCAGATATTTTCTTCAAATTAATATTATTTAAAAACTAATTGGTGATGTTAGTGCTGTTTTTCCCCTCTAATTAACAATGTATAATGCAACTTTAACTACAATTTAATTACATTTTGAAGGCAGAAGGTATTTTCTGAAAGCTTTCTCTTGTTCTTAGGGAATTAATCCCATTAGTATTAATAGTTTATCATCTGCTTAAATTCCTCGTATATTATTATGAGAACTGAGCTCAAAGTTTAACTATTCTAAAAAAATGTAATGCCTGTAAATTAAACATGTTCTACTAAATCTTACAGACATTAAAATGGAAAGAGATGTATGGAATTTCAATGTGATTCTGGCTAAATGTGTTAGAGAAACTCAACTTTGATTCATCTGAAGAAATTCTGCATTAATGTAGATTATCAAATTTCTCAAATTGAAAATAGCTAGTATGCTACTCTCAAGAAAGGTTTTGACATTGACAGAGGACATCTCTTTCCTGCCCAGAAAGGAAGGTGCACAGCATTCCTACTTACACTTCTCAAGAGAACGAGCTGATTCTTCTCCCCTCAGCTGCAACGTGAAAGACTTCTCCTTAGCTTCTTGGTGTTTACGTTTAGATGGCCACATGCACAGCATTCTCTCAAAGGTGGGCATCAGAGAAGTGCTGGTAACTCCTTGATATGAATGGTTGAGTGATGCGATTCACATCTCAAAGCAGCCACTTTGGGCTATCTGTCAGTGTAGGTAGACAAAGTTATTTAGTTATACATAGGTTATGGTTCCAATTAGCTGGTGGGCTAGAGATCCACCTGTACAGCAAAAAAAGAGAAAAAAGTCCACCCTCAAAATCATGACATTCTGATGCAACTATCTAACTTTCAAAAATAGTGCAAAACATAAGAAAGAACAGATACTAGAATTCATCTTGACCTAACCTGCAGAGGAAACTCAGACATCCACAGAGGTCATAAGCAGGCCACAAGAAAATCTACTACAACCCCTCAGAGGAGAAATTTTAGAATAACCACCAGAAGCAAAGACCAGCAACACATTGATCAGAGTTGCAAACGCCATGCTTCCTTTAAATATACAATGTGCAACTGGCTGTTTCAAATGTATTTGTGCATTCTGAGTGCAAAATTCAAACACAAAGGTTGAGTTGTAGAAGCAGAGGAGTAAAGAAACAAATACTGGAAGTCTCTTGGACAAACACTGTGAAGTAAACCTACCTCAGATTCCCTCGCTGAGATCGGCTTATGTTAAGAGGAAACCGTTTGACCAGTGGAATATACTTGCTTTTGACTGCTGGAACAAGATGATCCTGATGCATTTTTTTGAGGAGACCGATGCATACGAGTGGTTCTTACCAGAGTTTCTCAAAAGCAAGTCCTACGAAAGAAGCTGGAAGAGTTCATTCTTTGTGTATGCACAGGAAAAAGTACTATTACAGAGACATTTATCCAGAAAAACGAACTTTCCCTCAATTTCTCTAGACACACTTGAAGAACAATTGCAACAAATATGAATTTGTATTTCATGGAAGAGTAGGCTCTGACAGAGGTGCAGAAATGAGGACAGGTCTTTTTTAATGCAGTCAGGATTCCCTCCCAATTTCTGATTCTACTTCTGTGATAAACAATGCTGGAAGCTGGAGCAAGAGATCTGAGTAAACTCTGATGATGCCCTACCTGCTGAGCACCTCAGTAAAACTGACTATGGATTAGGTGGGAAGTCTCCTCCACAGGAGACGGGAGAGGCCTCCAAAGAGGCATGTAGGCAGCTATGACTATGTCTTGGTGGAGTCTCAGTCTCCTTGTACGGTGGGAAGTTCTTACAAACCCCACCTGAAGTAGTGGCATCCACTTTCCCCGCATTTCTGGGTGCAGAAATCTTCTTAGTTATTTTTAAACAGAATACTTAAACCTACTGAGCCCTGGTGAATGCGTTAACTGTGACACACAGACACACTATGGTAGCAGCAGGATTTCAAGCATTGTTGGACAAACAGCTCATTCGGCGTAGTCTGCTTGGTACCTGCTTCCTGAGAGTACTTCTGAATAACACCAGCTTATGGATACCAAGGGTACACCCTCGGGAAAATTGACCTTTCTCCCTATAATTTCTTTGAGATGTCTGGGAAGACCCCAGAAGGTAATTTGCAATTTTCCTGTGCCAAGAATGGCTTTGGAAATGCTGCAGTACACATCCAGGCAGCCCTGTGGCTATAATGGTTTAGAATAACTCAAGGTTTGGTGATGCGTTTCTGTTTAAAATTTCTTAAGCCAATTCAACTTTTTCAACTTTGAATATTTCTAATTTAACACCTACATCACTATCCTATGAGTAATAAGATGAAAAATGAAACGTAGATGGAATTTATAAACTCTCAGGTAGTACAATAGTTCCGATCAATAAATGGTGGAAAAACCTTTACTGGGTCTTTTCAGAACTACGCTGAAAGAAAAAGGTTAAAGATTAAAGTGCAGACATACGGAGTTGATCTTTTCCATTTTCAATTTTTCTGTAATTTGATTGATACGTATTTCCTGGTTTTATCTTCCATATTGTACATAGTTTTTCTACACTTATAATTCTGACTGTGTCTACAGTAATCAAGGTCATAACTATCCACAAGGGGTCTCTAAATAATTAGGACAGATAGTTAAAGCTTCAGTGAATCCAATACAATTGAAACCTAGAGCAACTGATCTGCAATTTGATTGCGTTAAAAACTATACAGCATGTATACAAATGAGGTAGTTTACCAAATGAATTAACTTCTTATAAATCATGGGAGCACTAAAATAAAATCTCGACTCTGTAAGCTTAACACTGCTGATTTATATATAGATGTGATGAAAAGACAAAATAAGAAGCTAACTAAAGTATCAGCTGAGTATATTTAATACTTATGGATGACACTGCAATCATAGTAAATACACAAATATCTTATCTGGTGGTGGCAAAGTCCAGAATTAAAGAAATTCTGGAATCATAAATGTAATTTAAGATTATTTTCCTTGTTTTAAATATCACAGATATATCACCTGAGATTCAAAACATAAACCATGAAAAGCATAAGGCTTTATGATATGACATGTTTAAAAAACAAACAAAAAAAACCCTTATGACATGTTTAAAAACAAAAGCAGAAACAGCAATGAAAACAATCAAGGGGACTTTATTTTTAATTAAACACCGACAGAAGAATCAATGAAGTTTCTCTTAATTTGCGAATGGTCACATAGGTAATCTTTCTGGCTTCTATGAACAATCTTGTTAAGCAAAATTCAGCCAAAAAGTGATTAAATAAATATGTGCTTGGACAAACTGTCAGTGGCAATGCTGGATTCAAGCAAGAAATGTAGAAAGTGACTCTCATACACTACTGAGCTGCAAGAATTACTAAATTAACAGGTTGTTATGTTACTTTTCTGGATACAACTTCTTGGTACTTCTATTACAATAGCCAATTTATCACTTGCTTTTCCTGCACTGCTTAAAAACTCTTACTTCTACATTTATCTCTGTTCTCCCCAAGCCACATTCCAATTTACCTGTAAGATTATTTGGAGATACCACTTCTAGTCTTTAATCTTGGAGAAATCCCTTCATCGGATCATTGCCATTCCACAACAGGGACTCATAATCACTGTACCTTACTGAAATGAGATAAAACCAAGGCAGACGACATTGATTTTACAGATATTTGAATACAGAGAGAAGTACAGAACCAGATTCACAGAAGTACTAAGGCTTTGAATTTATATTTAGGGGCTTTATTTGCTATGAAACCAGGCAGTGGCTGGTGTTAAACTAGAGCCGGGTGTGTAAACATCCATAAGCACTGAGGACTATAAAGAATGTAGCTTATAAAATCTGGGCCACCTCCTCAGACCTTCTTCCACTTGTACCGATTTTGCCCATGTAACACTGAAATGAATTCCTTTAACTTTTGTCTTAAAATTGCTTCACGTACAATTGCTGTATGACTATGTCCTGTCTCCACTGTTGCTTTACAAAAGCCATGTGATTAAGTAATCTTTTCACCTTCACAATCCAGGTTTAATGAAAGCAACATGTTTCCAAATACTTCGCATTTTCTTACTGAAAGCACTAAAAAACTTAAACTTTGTATTGACTACAAGCAATAGTCCTATTTCAGCCCTTGTCTCCACCTCCATTTACCAGAACCTCAGACACAGGTGCACTTTCCCTTCCAATTTAACCTTTTAAGAATGTCAAAAGAGAGAATAATTTATACTACTCCTTAAGTTACATTTCAGAAACTAGCTTTTGAAAAGAGTTCACTGAAGCAACTAGTCCTCACGTTTCAGAGAGAAATAACACATCCTTTTCTGTCATTTGGGAAGTTCAGACTTCAGTGCTCTGAGGACTCCCTTGGTCTCTGGTTTTTTTGGGCCTCAGTCAAAGCTAGAGCCAGTCAACCAAATGCCTGTTTAACTCTTACAATAAAGGCAAAAATAAAAGATGAAGGGTCCTTAGTATTTCAAGCTCTGGAAGTTGAAGCAACAAAAAAACTAGGAAAAAGTCAACTGGATCTTGAATTTAGTAAATGAGATAAAGTTAACCAAATTATGATGAACACTGAATATCAAGAGACATTTCCAAATAATAAGATCTATTAACATGTGTATTATGTTATGTGTAGGAAGGAAAATTTTCACCACTGTAATTAAACCTTGACTAAAGTGGTAAGAATGATGTCTGTAGATGCAGAAAGATAATACCATTTCCTCATTTTCCTATGTAAGTCAATTTCTATATTTTAAGAATGTTTTTAAAATATCAATACATACAGCCTGCAAAACCCATAAATCAGAAAGTGTGAGGGCAAATACCGTGAACTCAATTTATATTTGTCAGTCTGTATCTCTCTTGTCAAAACTGCTACAAAGTCTGTGCTGTGACTGGTAAAGAGAAATTGATGGGTATTTAAGTGAAATTGCTAGAAAATAAACTTTATTATTGTAGTATCTTTTACAATTCTTTGAGAAGGTGAAGTGGGTGAAGGACAAGCCTCTAAAAATGACCAAGAAAATTCTGATTTTTTTCTTTAAATAGTGCTGTTAACAGCATCTATTAAGTAGTCAGAAGCAAGATCATAAAAGTTAAGCACGAACAAGAATACAACTTGCTCTTCTATGAGAAGAAGCGATTAGCACTGAGTTTCTGAAGCAGCATTATCTTGTCACAAGCTCCGTGGAGACCTACTACTATCTTCCACATAGTTATGGCAGAGAGATGTCAGTAAGCATTTCACTTAAGCACATCAATATTTTTGAAACTCTAACCCTAGAGAGGGAGAGAAGGGTATATCTGGACCTTCCAGTGCATCTCAGTGTGTTACACATGTTACTCCCATCGAAATCTATAAATTAAGTGCCCACACTGCTTGGACACTTTTGAAAAACAATTTCCAGCACTTCTCTCAAGCTCTCTGTCTAAATGTAACGGTCCGTTTGTCGCTTATCAATTCTGTAGGCCAGAAGATATGCTTCTAAATGAGAATTATAATGTTTAATTAAATAAAACTGAAAATTATTTGGTGACCTCAAATGGGACACTCCAGAGAAGAAAAGTATGTTAAATATATCAGACAATAAAGCACCAGCATAGAAGACAAGCTATATCTTTTTGGAATCCTGTGCCTCTGTAAATAACAAACTTAATTGGCTGGAGCAAGAAAGGATTTCTCAGCTGGTGAGTTTTTGGCCAAGACACAAGAATTTTTATAACAGTTAACAGCAAACTGGTTTTAGCTCATTCATACTAGCTTCTAGAAACTTGTGCAGCTTTTTTAATGCAAGTCTGCTTGAGTAAGGGTTTAGATTAGCTTAAAATTGCTTTGGTATGAAAATAGTCTGTTGATTTAGATATGAACAATGTTCTAAACATTCGATACATACCATTACTAGTATAATCGTGACAGAAGGTTTTTTATCTGCTTACATTTCACAGAACTTTTTGTGATCATTGGCTGTTCTTTAATGTACTTGCTGGGACTCAAAGTGCTGCACAAATTCATCTGACATTTTAAATTATCTTAGTAATCTTTTCAATGCTTCTATTTCCCAGAACTACATTTACGGTGTTTATTTCTATACTGTATTATTTCAGTACTACTGGACTGGTAACTAGCAGGTAGACATTTGATTGCCTTGCTATCACAGCCCAAATACTAGTACTTTCTTCTTAACTTTTCCAGAAATCACTGATTTAACAAATACACATAAAGGAAAACTGCATGCATCATGTATTGTTACTAAACAGCACAACGAATCTCTAGAGGACTCGTTAGGTACAGAAGTGTTTGCCCGAAGAGTGCTGCACCCTCCTCAAGGCAGAGCTCCCCTGCCTACTCCTTGCCAGCCAGCTTCAGCTGCTTTACAGTGATCCTATGCCTTACACACATCGCTGTGTGCCATAAGCCCCTGCTGTCACGACAGCCCTACAGTTTCTTGACGCCTTTGCAACAATTATGAAAGTGAATTCCTATCATTCAGGAAATCTACTCTGTATTCAGGTTATTGTTATTGCAATTGTATTGACCAAAATTTTGCAATGCTACCACATAGAAAGTGTTCGCCGTGAGGCATGCGCTGCCTGGCGTAGCTCAGGTTTGTCTAAATGTCAGATTGACTTAGAATAGCCTGTTATCTCTTTAATCTTTTTTTTTCTCAATTCCTTCCTATCAGCAAACTTAGCATCTTGGTATTAGAGGAATAAATATTAGTGGAATATAAACTGGGAAAACTGCAGAGGCTTCCGATGCCGTCAGTTTAAGAAGGGAGATTAAATCATTAGATATTCTGATGGAATCCTACGATTAGTTATTATATCCACAAAGAGGTTTCCAAGCCATGCCAGATTTACTTTTTCTTTCCTTACCTGGCAAGCCCTGTTTTAGTAGGCTAAACAACAAAGAATCTGTGCTTTCCTTGTGTAACTTCACAGGTAGCTCATGTGTCCATCCTAGAAGTCTTCTCACTCAAGCTTGGGCATATTCTTTGTGAAGTAAGAGACGTTAATGGGGAGAGTAAAGGGTACAGATTACAGTGAAGACAAGAAGTAAGGTACAGAATGAATTTATTCCTTGAACAGTTCCTACTCCCCAGAGTCTTTCTAAAGAGGAGATGATCAATTTTGCCCACGATCCATTCAGACTTTGAATTCTGTATGGAACGAAGATTCAGGATGTCTTCTTGATACGTATTCAGCGCTATCAGATGTCAAGGGTTTTGGCAGGAAGTGAAAAACCCCGATCTGTACAATATATGGTACATGGGAAAAAATATGATTCCTGACAGTTTATAATTCTGCCAGAGCTATAGAAATTTTTATAATGGCAATAAAAGGCACCTCTCTAACCCAAAGAATCTCTCCTGCCAAGCTTCCAAAATGAGCAGCTAATCATGATGGAATTGGAGCTGTTAAAGTTACAACCTCTTTTTTTTTTTTTTTTATTATGGAATGCACTAGACAAACTGAGTTGGAGGCTGCTATTCCTTCTATCACAATGCCTATACAGTAATGAAATAATTATGTCAGGGAATCAATTTTCAAATAAAAATATGGTTGCAGATTTTGAATCTATGTCTCTCAAAAACTATCTATATTGATATTGGAAATGCAGTGCTTACATTTAGTTTGATAAGGCACCAAAGACTTACAAGTTTCTGACTCATTTCTAGACTAAAGCAGGAATTTTTCAACTAATCATTTTTCTGAAAAAAAGGGCATCCTCTTTGTAGCGACCCATTTAATGGAATACTGTGACGAGTATTCATACTGGGAGCCCTCTCCTCTCCAGGGAGAGACTAACTCCATCAGTCTTTCCTCACAGGGCACGTTCTCCAGCCCTTTGATCATCTTTGTGGCCCTCCTTTAGACCCTCTCCTGTCAGTCCGCATCTTTCTTGAATTGTGGGGACCAGAACTGAACACAGTACTCCAGGTGCAGCCTGACAAGCACTGCATAATTGATCTTGTGAATTTTACAGTTTGGAATGATCCTTATTATTTAAGATCTTTTTTGCTGTGGCTTCTAACCCTAATTTTAATGATATCAAATTAAGGAAAATTTAAAAATTGCTCATTTACATCAGTGGATTTGAGGCTTAAGAAGACTGGATATGCTTCAAAGGAAACAGTAAACAGTGCCATGTATAAGACGCAAAAACTGCAATTTATATAAAAATATACAGAGAGAAAATGACAACAGAATTGAGAATTGCAGATTTGGATCAGCACACACTGTATGACAGCAAAACTGTCTTGGGAGCAAAAAAGGTTGAAAGGAAAAGAACACTGCTTCATCCCTTTTAGAGGATGAAGTGTTGAAACCATCACACTTTCTACATAGTGACATCACAAATTATATAGTTGTAACAGCAGCAGAGGGAATGATGTCTTTAGGAGAAAGAATTGTTAGCTATGTTTTTTTCTATGATTGTAGAGAAGAAACTTCCAGTCAAACTATTGCAAATGTGGTCAAAGACACCACAGATAAACTGCTTTTAGAAGATTTATTTGTAAGAAACAAAGAAAATGGAATTTTAGACGTTAACAATGGAGAGCTACTAAGGCTTCTGCAAGAATAGAGTATCCAAAACATTAAAGATTGGCAGCAGCTTTTTTTTCTTCTCTTTGGTAGGTCACGTGTCTTTTTTTCCCTTGTTCAGAAACATACCTTCAGGTCTGAAGAATTCATTATCTTTTTACCATTTTTAAAGCTTTCAAACCTAGCAACTTTTTAAAGTGGCTCTTCTGCTTTTGCTTGCTATTTATCTATTTTCAAGGAAGATGGCAGACTTGTTTAAAGTCTCTTGCTTGTCGGCTCCTAATTATAAGATTTTGCTCTGTTAAAATGTTTGTATACATGTTCTTATAAGCATTTACTTAATTCAAAAATTATTATTTTTTCCACAAAAAGACCCTTAATATAAAAATATTGTGTCCAGAGTCTGTAAAGTTTGAAAATAATGTTCAAAACATCTGTGGACAGACACAAGGAATATAGAGAGCTTAAAATACTGTATTCTAAAAATTAAAAGACCTTGCCAGTAATGAGTACCAACAATATACTGCATGATATGATGATTTTGCAGCTGCATTCTCAGCTGCCCATAATTAGAATGAATAGTACATATATATAGAACAATAATTATTGGGAATCTGTCCCAATATTGTGCCTTGGCTTCAGATAAACAACATCCTACGTGGACTTAGTAGTGTATGCACTCAGGCACAAAATTATCATCATAGAAAGGTGAAAATTAACATCTTCAAAGTATGAGTTACTTCACAATTAATAATGTTATTTACAGTAAAATTTGTAAAGCTAAGGTATTCCATAAATACTGCTATATTCTAAAATGCTATTTGGTTGTCGTTATTCTATTAGCAACAAGGGTTTTCTCCCTCTTCCTCTTCCAAAGTTGTATATTACTTTATTTTAGTAACTACGAGAAAGATTGATGTCCACAACCTGCTGTTATGCCTGTAGGCAACCAAAGCCCTCGGGTAACTGCGTGGCTACCATGGAGAAAAAGTTAAGAAAATGTATGCCTGTTTACAAAAGGCTTGATCAAAAGCCTGCAGCACAAAGCTGTGTAGGGCCCAGGAATACTATCAGACTTCAGTAGCCAGGTTAATCTCAGTTTATCCTCTTATTTATTTTACACTTTCTAAGTAAATGGTCTGATCCATCTCTATGGCTACTTAGCAAGCAACAAGTTTTTGACAAGTTTGGTGACATTATTACCATCATCCTTCCCTAGCCCTCAGTTTGATTCTCGACTAAGACACAAGATGAATTTCTGTTGCCAGGAAGCACAAAATCAAACACTACGGCTTCCGTTAATTTGGTGCTGGAACAAATTTCCAGTAATAATGACTCAGTGGTTAACCCCTTCTCTTGCAGCTCACGCAGCTGACAGGAAGATTTTACCTATAGTCAAGAGGATACCAACTTAACTCACACCTTTGCATCTTCAACCAAATCACCCTACACCCCCCAGCAACACGTTTTATATGTATGCATATATGTCTGCTTACTTACATACTCCACTGTTCAAACTGCTTCAGCTCGCAAACCTACCAAGCGTACTTTGTAGCGTGTGAAATGGATTGCCCATAAAGAAGAGTTTCTTTTTCAGCTTCGTATAAGCTTGTGCGCGGATGCAAGCTGGTTTTGCTGACAGATGTGTGAGTGCATCAATACGGCACCAAACCTGCACTGGTAAGTTCTTTGAGAGGACTGGAGAGACACGCTCTGTCTCAGTGACTTGCTAATGTGGTCTCCGGCTTTTGGACTGGAGCAGACTCGTGTTGTTTACTCATAACATTGAGAGGTTCTTCGTACCTGCCCTCTGTACAACGCTGTAGCTGTGCTTTACAAAGCTGCCTACTGACTAACTAAGCGTTACTAATGCAACTTCTCTTCAGTATTACATCTTATGTTGTTGGACCTCTCCTTTATCCTTCCCTTCTCTCCTTTTACAGAAAAAAAAGGCAGCTGCGTGCGCAATGGAATATTTTGATTGTTTTCAATATGTGAATTTTCATCCTTCCTTCTCTGCTCCTGAAAGGGAAAACAGCAGTTGCATGTGCAAGGAATGTTTTGTTTTCAGGTATGTCAAGCCTTGTTAAAAAAACTCAGATGAAGAAATGTCTTTATATAAGGAGCGAAAAGTAGTTAGAAAAGACCACCAGCGTATATAGATCACAAGACAAAGTGATGAGGGAAGCATTTGCAGGAAATAAAACAGCAATCATTGCTCTAAATGCAGTATTAGATCTTTCTGTATTTTGCATCTTCCTATAGCAGCCTTCTCTGGCTGATGACTGCAGCACTAGCAATTATGGAGGTTTTGTCATGAATCCAGAAAGATGTGATAAAGTGTGAAATATGGTCCAGAAATACCTGATGTTCTGCCTTTTTGATTTATTTGAAAAAGTCTGTTTTGAGCTTCTGGGCTCATGGTTACAAAAAAACCTAAAGCAGAGATTGCTGAATCTCTGACATCAGAAGGCAACTTTTAATATTATTTTAATCTTAAAAAACTAGAGACTTTAAGTCATTTGGGCTTGCTTTCAACATTTGACTCACTGTTTTTTAAAAATTATGATTAGTGGATTAGTGATCTATGGCCTTCTCTTTTCCTTGCTCACTTCTGAAATACTAAGGTGCATGTGGATCAAATTTTCATTTTTTTACCTGGAACCACAATTGCTAGAAATGTATTTTAAAGATATGAACACTGATATTCTCATCTAAAAACATGATTAAATAAGCAGTACTTTAGGGTTTTAAAATAAACATTAGAAAACAAAATTCAGTACGGTGTCACGAATTCACAACAGGTAGGTATTAAGGTAACTCTACATCACATACATCTCACGGCAATTCTTACATCTCTGCATTCCCCTCTTCATGATCCAAGCAATACCTGCTTAGGAGACAGAGCACAGAGGGTACCCGTAGGCTTTTTTGAATCCCCCAAATTTGAGTTGGGGGTATGAAACACAAGAAGATGAAAAAATACCTTTCTCCTTTTCCTACAATTACATTGCTAGTTAAAGTAGTCTCCCTGGAGGAGAGGACTTCTCTCACTTCAGGTCTCACTTTTGCTCCATCCTTTCACCAACTTGCAATAGTTAGTCAAACTTAATCCTTGGGCACTGGGTCAATGACTTCAAGTAAAGCTTTTAGGAAAGTGAAAAATCAGTGAAAAATCAGACTTACAAGAGCTGTAATTAGTACATGCTCCCACTCCATCAAGTCAGGACACCCTCCTGGGGTTGGCTGGAGCAGATGGCATAGGCAATGGTTTTCATGTATCTGTAGGTCTCTAACCCAAACCTCTGATCTATGCATTTGGTGAGTTAAGCAGACTGGAGGCACCATCCTTTCTCAGGACACCATTTATGAAGAGAGCTGCTTATTATCAGGAGGCTCAGAGACTACAACTGACTTGTGTAACCACTACATGATTTTTTTTCTTCCCTGTTAAAAACATTCTGGTGACACTTTGAAGAAAATAAACTCTCCTCAGCTCTGGAGGAGAGGGAAAAGATGTGGGCATCTGGTCAATGATTACACAACGCTAATTTTCTGGATGTTCACTTGCAACCTGATTTACAGACAGGCCAAGAACCTCTCACAGGACCATTTAACATCAGTGCAAATTTTGCTTTCTAACAAGAGGTTAATCAGAAAGAATACTCTGGGTAATAATCAAAAAAGGAAAAAAAAAATCACAAACTGGGTGCCTAGACTATTGTGCAGTAAGCATAAAAATCCCTTTTTTTCTGGTTGCTACCAGTGCAGCATCTCTGCAGGAGGTCTCAGTGTTGATGGTATTGTTGAGCAAAAACAGCAGAACAACTCAGCACAGAAAAAAATAGAAAAGGCTTGAACTGAAATTCTTACATACAGAGTAGAATTTTTTTTTGCTGTCACTCCTGCTCAATTTCCAGGGTGGTTTTTTTTTCTATATTTTACTTTTGTACAGACATCTTGAAAGCATAAATGGTAGGGGAATTAGTATTTGTTATCAGTATGTAGAGTTTTGTTATTTTTTGAATGTAAAAGCATTAACGCATTTTTAGTAGCTTTGTGCAGATTGACTCAGAACTGTGAACAGCACCTTCCAATTATACAGCAGTAACTGGATTACTTTGGAATTTTGCAAAGTAGTTTGCTCTCAAGCTGAAGAAAGGAAAACAGGCAACTGTCTTAAAAGAAGAAAATTCAAAACTGAGTAAGATGAGAAATACGAGAAAGTTAGAATCTGGAAATTCTCTGATGTCCAGAACAGAAGAAAGCATTGAACAAGTCATGGTTCACAGCAGAATAGTAAGTGAAACACTTAAGAGAATCCAAGTGACTGAACCCAGACAAACTGTAACATCTTAAGTAATCCACCAGCACTCATTTTCACCGGGTTGAAGAACCACCATTCATGGCACTGAAGGACAGGCTCCTGTTTCTTCTGGAAGGGACTATTAAGAACTAAAACTGCAAGCAACAGCTGAAAGCAAAGGAAAAGCTACAGAATTTGACAGCTATGACATTAAAAAGTACCCATGTACTTGTATGTCTGAGGCAAATAATATGCATCTTAAAAGGTTAAGTTAGGAGAGCATGTTTTAGCCATAGCTCTCAGGCCATCAGGTCACCTGAAACAAGTCAGAATGAAAAAGCGAGTGCAGCACAGCATTTAGTGTGCTGTCAGCGCCCAACAACAGACACGCTACTTACGGAGCTGTGGTTTTGTTGTCATTGTCTGGCAGCTAGATCATTTGTTTTAATGACCTTCTGCCATCATGTGAAAGCAATAGCTCTTTTGATTGGACATGTGGTAAAATTAAAGGCTAATTGGTATTCCACTGACAATATACAGTAGGTGCCTCGTGCTCCTGACAAGATCTGATGGATGCTGCTTCAAGAACATACAGGTTTAAAGGAAATTAGTTTGATAGGAAAAAAATTGCAGTGCCACATTTTCAAGTTATCTGCTAGTGTTCTATTTCACAAGAGATATTATACCATCCAAATTTAATACATACCAGGCAGAAGAAACCAGAATGATAATAATCCTAAATATTGTTGTGGTATCTGTCATATGCTATATGAGGTTATTTTTGTATCACAGTTTTGAAATAAGCACACCTGAAAACAGCAATAATTTAACAAGAGTGAAGACATTAAAGCACCCGTTTATCAAAACAGGCAAGTCTCGAGGCCAGCAACAGGTCTCCTACCTACATCTCCTTTATCCTACTAGAAATGTTAAAGGAAGACCTGAACATTAGTGCTGGGCTGCTAGACACCTAGAAAGTAGTTGCAGAGCTACAGCATATCTAGAGTGTTAGAAGTGCTATACACAGCTTTAGAGTTTATCTAGTTATGTACAATTAGTACAATGCATTTTGGAAACTATCGACTGCAGAACATAAACAAGCAGCTGTGGCATGTCCCAAGACCCACCCAACACATGCACTGCTATGGCTTTCCAGAAAGTGCCAGAGAGAAATATCGCAATAATTTTATGTATAGACTATACAGTAAACACTTGCATCTGTGATCTCGCCCTTGTGTCAGAACAAATTTGTTTCAAATATTACCTTAACTACAGACATAAAAGCTTAACTGATTAGAATTTAAGCTTACATTATTCATTAAAGACAACCTTTTAAAATGGCATGGGAACTCTAGATCCAGACTGAAGAATGCAAATAAGTGGCCTTAGATTCTGAGATGTTGAGCATCCATTACCTTCAGTGATTTCAAAGGCATTTGGTTATGAAAACTTTGATTTTATACTTGAGATTAGAAATTCCAGTTATCTTCTGTATCCAGCAGAGAGCCTAAAATGCAACAAAAACTGCTGTGCTGACATATTTTGAATCCAGCTCTTAACTCTCCTAGCTTTGCAAAGTAACATGAACACTCAAAATTTATTCCAACGGCACACGAAGAAGCTATAACTTCCATTATTACAATCCATTTTCAAAATACGCAAACTAAAGTGGCATCATTTTTCTGTTATGATGAAGCAAAGAAGGATGCAAAATAGTAGACTGGGTCAAAGATAAAAGTGGCCAGCCATAAATCAAATACTGTGTTCAGCACAAATGAAGGAGCCACAATGGAGGCCATCCTAGTGCAACACCCCTTTTACAGGACATTGCACCTAAAAATGGAGAGAATATGCTGCTACCACGAACATGGGAGGTGCTCCGCTTAACCTCCTCTTTATGAACAGAGGAGGACTGGTGGGTGATGCGGTGGTCAGAGGCCGTCTTGGGCTTAGCGACCATGAAATGATAGAATTCTCAATTCTTAGTGAAGTATGGAGGGGGGTCAGCATCTGGGATAACAGAGTTAAGAAGGCAAAAAAAAATGGCACAGCAATTGTAGCTGGAGAGAGGAGTGAGAACGTGTGGGAGCAGCAGCCCTGCAGCCCCCCCGGGCCAGGGCAGCAGGAGGGGCAAGAGGGGCTCCAGGCGCCAGAGCAGAGGTTCCCCAGCAGCTCTCACACTCCTCGCTCCGGCTGCAGTTGCTGTTGCACAGTCACTTGTCCGCTCCTTAACCCCGTCACCCCAGAGGCGCTGCCACCGTCACTGATGGGCTTGGCCTTGGCCAGCAGTGGGTCCATCTTGGAGCCGGCTGGTGTTGGCTCTATTGGACATGGGGGAAGCTTCTGGCAGCTTCTCACAGAAGCCACCTCTGCAGCCCCCCGCTACCTAAACCTTGCCACACAAACCCAATACAGTTTGTCCAATATAACTTTTCCTAATTAAGCAGAAATTTGTTAATGAAAGAATTCCTACCCCTGTGTTTTAGACACACATAAAATGTGCATGTTCTACGATGCAGAATCTCCTTGGCAACTTTTAGAAATAAATAAAAGCTCTAAGGTCCAGATGACAAGCTGAACTCGGACACTTTAAGTATTATGCTCCTATGGCACAAAGGAACAGAATCCCCACCCTGGGATACCTTGTAATTATGTTGTAGATACCCCTGAGAAGCTATGCAATAACTTAATGCTACTTAAAAGCATGCCATGCATGAATAAATGCTCTCATTCTCTTCCTTCAGCATCTTCCAGTCAATAGCATTTACAATAATGTATACAATTATTGTAAATTGTTGTATTGTGGATATTGTATATATTGTGTATATATAGCCTTGCTATATAAAAAAAAAGTCCATTGTTTTACAATTCTAAATAGGTATCTCTGGAGTGTTTATCTTTTTTTTTTTCCCCCTTTACTCATTTTCTCCATATTCTTTTCTAGTATATTTTGCTGCTGCTTATACACTTTTCCTTCCGGAAAACTCACACCTTCTGTGCCTAGACCCAATACCACCACAATACCCAAAGAACAATAATTACCAGAGGTTACCTAATCTTGTTGCCCAGCAGAGCCAGGCTGCCGCTGCTCTGGGTCCAGCCAGCAGCGAGGCTGAGCACGTCTTCTCAACAGGTGGAGATGCACAAGTGCGCACATGCACACACACGGCTGGCCACAGATACACTGACAGAAAACGCAGCCCTCGCACAATCACCAACAGCACCAGCAGCCTCATCCTGTTCCCTGGTTCGGCTGATTAAGAGGAAAGCCCGTTAGCAGGAACATGTACGTGGATACAATCCAGATCCCTCCAGCAGCTGCTCTTAGACACTCCATCTGCCCAGTAACTGGCCTTGGGATCCTCTGGTGTCTCCAGTTGCTGGCAGCTGGACATATAAGCCCCTGAGGCCCATAGCCCCATATGGGCCACTGGCACTCAGACTGCACATGCACACATCAACACACACACCACGACCCTCTCTGGTAACTGGCCTTAAGTCTATCTGGTACCTGGCCCCTGAACACCCTCCACTTCCAGTTGCCTCATGCACACAAGCACATGGAAATGGGCTCTCTCGTAGCTGGTCTCCCGATCTCATGGGTCCTTCTGGCAGGTGGACTGGACCTCCCAGTCCCTCCCACAGCCAACACTCAGGATGCTCTGGTCTCTCCAGTATGCAGCCCAAGCTTATGGCTGCTTCAGTACTTGGCTCCCAAGCCCCTTATCCTACTAGCCTGCTAGTCCAGCATAACGTTCATAGCTATTAGACACGCTGACGTACGCATCCACACAACACACATGCATTCCAGTCCCTCCAGTTGCTGCCACTCCAGACACACAGACACCTATGACACTTGACCTTCCTCCAGTTGCTGGCACTCAGACCTCCACACACTCCAGCCTTTCCAGCTGGTGTGACAGAAGCATGTGCCTCTGACACCCCCGGTCCCCTCTCCAGCTGCTGGCACTTAGATGTCCATCCACACAGAACAGACAGACCCTCTCCCAGGAAAAACAGTTAGAAATGGAGTTCAGTAACAAGACTGGACAGGCAACAGTGATTACATACAGGGCATGGCCAAAGAAACATACTGATCAGCAGCCTTGCAACTGGCTCACTTTGGCACCTCTTCCCCATCTTCTCACATTGGTTCCTCCTCAAATCACCTTGATCCTCCTTTTCCCCACCTTGGTCCTTCCCCTAAACATTTTATAAGAAGTCTTCCATAATCCCAAGAATCTGTATCCTTGCATCACATAATCATTCCAGTGTCCCTCTCAGGGTGACAGGGTGTCTGTAGTGACCCAGCGAGCCTCTTCCATTGACTCATCTGGCAAGTTTCACACTTGGACATGGGCCTTTGACAGCCCAGGTCTAGGACAGGGTGTTTCCCCCGACTAGGTCACTGGAGTTTCATTGCTTGTCACTGCTCCTCTGTGCTCATGGTGATGAGCCTCTGATCATGTCATGCACAGCTTACACTAAGATACTTTTCTGTGTTATTGTTACATTACCAAACATACCTTAACAATTTACAAATTATTTTCAATACTGATATTCTAGAATAGAAGAACAGAATAGAAGAGAGTAAGGATAGAAGAGACTAAGAATAGAATATTTCAGTTGGAAGGGACCTACAACGATCATCTAGTCCAACTGCCTCACCACTTCAGGCCTGACCAAAAGCTAAACATGTTATTAAGGGCACTGTCCAAATGCCTCTCAAACACTGACAGGCTTGGGGCATTGACCACCTCCCTGCGAAGCCTGTTCCAGTGTCTTATCACCCTCCCAGTAAAGAAATGCTTCCTAATGTCCAGTTGGAATCTCTCCTGGTGCAGCTCTGAGCCATTCCCATGTGTCCTATCACTGGATCCCAAGGAGAAGCTCTCACCACCTCCGTTTCCACTTCCCCTCCTCAGGAAGCTGTAGAGAGCAACGAGGTCACTCCTCAGCCTCTTTTCCTCCAAGCTAGACAAACCCAAAGTCCTCAGCTGCTTCTCACAGGACATTCCTTCTAGCCCTTTCACCAGCTTCATTGCCCTCCTCTGGACACATTCAAGTACTTTCACATCCATCTTAAATTGCAGGGCCCAGAACTGCACACAGCACTTGAGGTGAGGCCGCACCAGCGCCGAATACAGCAGGATAATCACCTCTTTGGACCGGCTGGTTATTCTGTGTTTGATGCACCCCAGGATGCAGGTTGCCCTCTTGGCGGCCGGGGCACACTGCTGACTCACTGAGCCTGCTGTCGACCAGCACCCCCAGATCCCTTCTGCAGGGCTGCTCTCCAGCCACTCCTTTCTCAATATATACTTAGTCTGGTGTTACTCCTCCCTAGATGCAGAATCCATCATTTGGACTCGTTAAATTTCACCCTGTTAACCACTGCCCAATGCTCCAATCTATCTATGATTCTATGATCTAGAACCCTCTGCAAGGCATCTGTAGAGTAATCGCTGAGGCGCAATTTGGAAATTTACCCTCTAAGAACAGCATTGAAACAGGGTGGAACGTAGCTAGTGTACAATGAGTCTGTACCATGGCAATTCCCTAGGCAACTCTAGATGTTGGCAACATCAGGGGAATTTAGTGTGCTGACTCTGGGAGAAATTGCATGGAGGGCGGAGCGGAGTGGAGATGTCGCAGCCACGCTCTGTGAACAAGGGAATCTAAAGGTACACAGTGTGTACATTAATAAGCTGCACCTGCGATGCCCTGGGTCAATGACCTGTCAACTTTGATGAAATGCTGTACTTGGAGTGAACTTTGCTTATTATATCATCATTATAATACTAAAACGCACACCCCTCTCAAAATTACCCACCTCCCAAGGTGCGACCACTGCTCAATGAGCTTGCGCACTGAATTTTTCCTAGTCTGTACCTTTAAACGCGAAGCGAGAGAATTTTGAACCAATCCTGATAAAGGTATGTATGACTAGAGTCACTCAAGCTCCACCTGCAAAGTAAAACACTATAAAATAGTGTGAAAAGAGCTGGATGTCAGGGAAGGCACCATCATTCCTGACTTTTAGGATCCGCCGACAGGCTGACCCTCTCTTCCCCCCTGCATTGTGATGCCTTTGGGTAAGATTCGAACACTTGGCTATCCCGAGTGGATCCCCGGGAACTTTAGGAATCTCTGTAGAGTTGTTTCATCACCCCACACATGTGTACCCTGACTGTAATTAATTGCACGTGCTTTGCAGACAGTGAATTTATCACTGGCAATTCAAAGAACTTGTGCATCTGTTGCTTCAATAAATCGCACTATTGATTGACTCAGCCGTGTTTGTGTTGTCCCTGAACACGACCGTACCTCTGAGTGCAGCCATGTGAGTTCAGGAGGTGTCTGGCTGAGCAGGTAGTGTGATGTTAGTAGTGTATCCAGACCCATGAGAGTCCAACGAAAGGTGTTGGACATGACCGGACTACTAACGCTGATTTTGGGCATCTGCCTCTTAACGCAACAGCATCTTGTCCCTCAAGAGAGTCAGCACCTCCCAGTTTGGTGTCATCAGCAAATTTTCTAATGGTGCATTCAACTCCTGCATCCAGGTCACTGAGAAATATGTTGAACAGAACTGGCCCTAGAACTGAAACCTGAGGAACACCGCTGGTGACCGGGTCGCCAGCCAGATGTACCCCAAAATATTCTAGATATATCATAAGCATCGAAGACCACAAAATACAATCAAAATTACTGAAAACAAGAACTGCAACAGACTGAAACTGTAAAGTTCTTGATTTATAAATACATGGTGACCACATGCTCAAATCACTAGGAGATTTTCCACTGACTTCAATAACTGACGGATCAGGCTAAAGGTAAAATGTTCTGTGGGAAAAAAAATGGCATAACTTTAATATTTTATTTCCATTCTTTACTTTTTTAATCATTTCAGGGCTTATTCTTTAGAAATTATTTGTAAAGAGGTCTAAACTGAAATGCTGTGACTATAGCCAAGATCTGTAAGAAAAAGATACAAGTCAAAGCCCTACCCTGGCAGTAAGCACTCCCCAGGCGTTTGTGCAGCTAAGCACAGCACAAAAGTATCTAACGCCCTTGCCGTGCACCTTCCAAATAATTGTCTCTTTTGTTAAAAACTCTCTTTTTCTGAGATGGAAAAGAATTTGTTGACATGAGAATGAGCCAGTAGAGACAGGTGCACAGAAGAAGGTCCTGACATAAGGACTTGTGTACTGCTTGCTAGCATCGCTGTTGAAGGATGTATGTTTATAAATGTTTTGTTAGTTAAGAAATGATTGCTCCGTACAGATGCTAGTAAGACAACCCCAAAAGCTCAACTTGCAGCTTGCTGAAAATCTGCAGCCATTCAGCAGACTTAACTAACAATACTGTTACTTCCAAGATAGAATCCTAAGTATTTTGAAAACCAGTATAGAACACATATTAATAAAACTAAGGACATTGATACATTAAAATACATCTTTAGGACTTAAAATATATTACCATCAAATATGCAATTGATAACTAGTTGTTCAGTATGGTGTTGGAGAAAGGAACCTATTGGAACAATAACAAAGCAGGAATTGATGCTTTCGGGATCTCTTTACAATTGTGAAATGCTGTTAATAGAACAAAAGGATTGCTGGGGACTTTAAAGAAATAATATGGGATTTTTGCATGGGGTTACACCTGTCCAGAAATTGTGTGGTAGCAGCTCTGTAGTTTAAAAAAAAATTTTTGTAACTTTCAGAGTTTTCATTTATTTTATACACCATTTAGTATTTCTAATCACACAGCTGTTCTCAATGAAAAGTTAAAAGGCAAGGGAATATAAAACTTTTCAAATTTTAAGAAACTTTCAAAAATAGAAGCTTAGAGGGACCACAGCAGAGACATTCTCAGCATCATGCTCAGGGCCACTTCCCTGCCCAATTACTCATCATCACCTCCGTTCAATGTGTAATGTTGGGCTCAGACAACGCATTTGTGATGAAGCCTTGCCATAGCTAACAATTGCAAGCAAAGAGACTAGAACTGCATGAACAGCCAGCTCCTTACTGGTCCCAAACTGCCAAGCTGTAAAGCATTTGCCCTGACACATACTCAGCAAAGCAATCAGGAAATTTTTGAGCAACACTAGTGGCAACAGTTAAGCAGGTGGTATTATTCAGTTTTAGATTTAGATTAAATATTAGGAAGAAATTCTTTATTGTGAGGGTGGTGAGACACAGGACAAGGTTGTGGAGAGAAGCTGTGAAATACCCCAACCCTGGAAGCATTCAAGGGCAGGTTGGATGGGCCTTTGAGAAACTTGACCTGGTGGAAGCTGTCCCTGTCCATGGCAAGGGGGTTGGAACTAGATGATCTTTAAGGTCCCTTGCAACCCAAACCATTCTAAGATTCTATGACTCTATTTCATAAACTTTTCCACTTCCATCATATTCTTCCTCATTCATCTCTTTTTCTCAGCTGAAAAGGCATACCTTCAACATCACCTCCTGAAAAGCCCTTCTAAATATGAACAAAAAAAAAAAAAAAAACCCAACAAGAATGATCTTTTAAATTCCCAGCATACCCTTTCTGAAATAGAGGCCTGGAGCTACACACTTGTAGTTAAGATGCAGGCCCATGATGGATTAAGACAGAAGTCAAACCACTTCCCGATTTGCTCTCTGTTGACTCTCTAAACAATGCTTCTTGTTTGTCCACAGGTTGAGAGATTATTATACATTCATTAAACCATCCACAAGGGACACCAAGACCCTTGTGTTATGTGATCACAGCTGCTCCAGAGCTCAAGGTTGGACATGTATTCAGATTGTCACTGGATAACAGAAAGAGCAAAAACAACTAAAGCACTTTAATTTTACCACAAGATAAACTTACTAAGATCAGTTCAGGTACTCTAAAACAGATCTGACCTCAAGTTTTACCACAAATAAGTTTTTTAGGTGGATTGTTTTTACCAGCATTTTTTTTGCCTAGCTGGTGTGTGTTAACTACTCAAATTAAAATTAAAAAGAAAAAAGAAGATAGCATTTTAGCACTGAAGACTTGTTCTGTGTGACCTAAGATCTGTAAATGACCTTGAGAGGAACGTGAGAGGAACTGCAGATTTGACACAATGAAACAGCCAGAGACCACGGATGCATTCATGAGGCTAGAAAAACAGGCTCCACCATTTAGCAGCTGTAATTTGAAAAGATTAAAAAAAAAAAAATCATTTACAACAATCAAATGCCTAACATTAGCATCTTAGGCATAAATGTTGTGTTACTGAAATATTACAAAGGCTTCTGGTAAACAGTATTCAGGCAAAATGAATTAGCATTAAAGAAAAAAAAACACCCACGCCTGCATTTTATAGCCTCTCTCTCTTCCTCCAGGAAAAAAAAAAAAAAGAAAAAAAGAGTACAGCTGAGGGACACAGTATTTTTTGAATACTTCAAAAGGTATTGTATAGAATAATAACCTTCTGATGTGTTGCTCTCTGTTTCTGGAGTTGTTCACAACCCATACTTCTCTTCGGTCCTCCAGTCAGCTGAATTCATGAACAAGGAGGTTTAATTCAGTCAGAAGTGTGAGGCATGAAGAAGACAGATCTGTCACCTCCTGACTGACAAGCAAGGTGGTACTGTCAAGAGCAGCAGGCAGCAGCAGGAGAAAGATGGCTGAGAATGTTTTGGAGTTAAGTTTAAGTTGTTGGCATAACATTCTGCAGCCATTGGGAAAGCCAGATCCTAGGGTATGATGAAGTATTGCCTTCACACTCCAGCAAGCTGAAAACCCTTGGCAATCGATCACACAAGAGAGGTCAAATTCCAAAGCCAGTTGGGGTGGATAAGCAGAACTGCACCCACTGTACTAGCAATATTAATCAAGTAAAACTCTGGAAGTGGTGGAGGAAGAAAGACGAAATGCAAGAGAGCCTATGCCTGGGACATACAGTGGTCACAGGTTCATGGTCAGTTAAGAAAAGTGGCACAGCAAAGCAACATTTGAAAGATACAGTATGCCTATTCAGAAGAAAGCAACACGTTTTTAGCAAGTTTCAAGTCTTTCTCCGAGGTGATCTCGGTCCTTTTTTGTTGCCTCTTTGCTCACTCGTGTATGAAGTGCAGTTTTCTTCTGCCAGACAATTAATTATAATGACAGGTTCAAGCAAACAGCACTCACAGCAATACCGTAGTGGATGTCACCAGAAAACAACACTGCTTGCCATTTACCTGCACCCCTTGTTTACAACCAGTCAGTCCGCTTCCACTCCTTGCTTGTCCACACATGTACTCTTTTCAAGACTGGCAGTCCTCCTACAAATCCCTTTCCAAGACTCCAACGGAACGCTACGACACCCAGCACGCTCACCTAAACCACAGCTGCAAATCCAGAATGACTTGTTTTCCCGGAGTATTGCACCGGCTCTTACTTCTAGTTGACTTTTAAATGTCTCGGAAGTATTTCACCCCTCTTAATGAGCCACCATCTTCTGAACGACACTAAATCCAAATTTCAGTACTTTTGGAAATAAGGACTCCCTCGGGATTCAGCCTTTCTCCCGAGCCACCTCCTCCCTACCGATGACTCTCACCCGCTTTACCCTTCCCCAGCTGTCACGGTTCCTCCTGGGTCCTCCCGAGCTCTCCGGGCTCTCCCCCCGTCGCTGGGCAGGGTTGGGCCAGGCGGCCCCTTCAGACACCCGGGGCACCCGAGCGGCACTCGAGCAGCGCCCACCGCGCCCTGCCGCAGGGCACCCGAAGGCGGGGGCAGCGGGGGGCAGCCGGGGCCTTCCCTCTCCCCCCCGCCTTCACAAGCACCGGAATCAGCTCCAGCCGGCATCGAAGCCACCCGCGCGCTACCACCACCACGCGACTGCTGTTCCCACGTGACACCCACCCCGCTTCTCTATTGGACACCTTAGAGACGCGTGACGGCCGCCGTACCCGGAAGAGGAAGGGAAGGGGGCGGGAAGCAGTTACCGCGCGCGCGGGCGGGCGGCGGCGGGAGGAGAAGTAGAAGAAGAAGAAGAAGAAGTAGAAGAAGAAGAAGAAGAAGAAGGAGGAGGAGGATCCTCATCATCATCATCCAGCGGCAGTGGCGGGGCCTGTTCTGGCGGTGGGCGAGGTAACCTTCTTCTTCTTCTTCTCCTCCTCCTCCTCCTCCTCCTCCTCCTGCGGCGGCGGGCAGGCTGCGGGGCGGGCCTGTGCCTCATGGTTGAGCTGGGGCCGGCACCCGCGAGGCGCCTGGGCCGCTGGAGCCGCCGCCTGGTGAGGCGGGGCGGGGCCGGCCCAGCTGCTGCATCGCGCCGGGGCTGCGCTCGGCCGCGCCGGGAGACAGAGAGCATACGCGGCCTGGAAAATGCGGCGGCCGCACCTCCCGCCTTGTGCTGGCTGGGTGTCGCGGGCCGGGCCCAGCCGCAGCCTCGCCGCTGCGGGGAGCGCGGGTCTCTGGGAGCATGGCCTCTCGCCGGTGGGATTTGCAACGGGGACCGCGAGCACTCGTGCTGCTGCGGGTCCCGGCGGTGGTACCAGGTTTTTAAGGCTGATTATAGTCTTACTGCAAGCCATGAGATTCTCCGCATTATGTGATGGTCTCGGTGTCTCCCTGAAAAAGGGCTGAGGCAGCCCTCTGACGTAGTCCTGCATGCAGCCTAAGTACCAGTTAACTCCTAACCTTGCTAGAGTATTTGTGGAGTAAAATACACGCTTGTCAACACTTGGCCTACAGCAGTGGTTTGCCAGCCTAATGAAAGGAGATGCACGATAACAGCGTTAAAATGCAGCTGGAACATGATGGCATGAAAAGTAATTTTTGTGGCATGTTGAAAGCTTGTCTTGCTGGCTTGCTAAGAGCTCTGGGAAATCCAGTGATGGAAAGTTGGGAGTTTTTAAGAAGGAACATATAATTTATAATGCTTCTTCCTTGTTAAGAGTGAGATTATAAGACTTTGTTTAAGCACAAGAGAAGCCTAACCTAGAATCCAGTTGTTGCACCCTTAAGGATGTTCTCATTGTTTAGCTTGTGTTAGAAAACTGACTTAGGCCAAGCTAAACAAAGGTAAGCTTACACCTGGGGAAGTGTTTACAGCCAGTGACCTCACTGTGGTATGCAGCTTCATCTCCTGTTGCCAGAGGCCACACATTTGGGAAAAATCTTGAATGTGTAAGAAACTTAAATAGCTCTTTTCTTACTGCATTGATACTTTGAGCAGGGTTTGTTTTGGTTTGTTGTGGGCTTTTTTTTTTTGTTTAAGCAAATTATGAACATCTATTATAGAGGAAAACGTGATCAGTTTTATGCAGGCTATTAAAATTTTCCTTTTTTTTTTCCCCCTATGTTTTTTCACTGCTGAAAAGAAACTGCAATGGCGAGTACAGTATGGGTCACTTTCCTTGTATTGCTTTCTATACTACTGTGTGAAAGTTACCATCATGGAGCGGATATGGCCACTGTTGTGCATACATCGGAGAGAACTTTTCCAGAAAAGGCAGCTGGCATTAATGCTGATTTGGCAGGATTAATACAGAAGTTTCACCTTCAGGAACTTTTTCATCGTTATGGAGAAAACAACTCTCTGTCGATGGAAGGATTTAGAAAACTGCTCCAGAACATAGGTATAGATAAAATGAAAAGGATTAAAATAGACCATGATCATGACCATGATCATCACCTTCATCATAATCATGTTTCGCTGAGTAAAAACTCAGAGAAGACTGTCTGTCCAAACCATGAATCTGATGCTAACAAAGATCACAGGAACAGTCACTTAAAGGAACCTCATAAAGTAGAGAATGTAGAACAACAGCAGAACTTTGTGCGCAGCAAGAACACTGTTAATGAAATAATGGCATCTATCATCACTGCTCCCACAGATGGCCACTCTGAATTACAGAATGTGCAACCTGGGGAAGTCAAGCTGGTTGCTCGTTTAGGTCTGACCAGCTCTAATGCTGTTAATGTCACAGGTGGCAGCAATGCAAGCTGGCTTGCTAACAGCAAAGCAAATGAATCTCATACTTCTTCGAAGGAATCAGAAAGAAGAAGTTACCTGTATTCTAAACTGAAAAACCAAAATACCCAAGAGGTGAGACTGACTCTCTTGTAGTCTTGGGAATCCAGATCTGCAGGGAATATTGTTATGGCTTATTTGTCAGGTGCTTATCATTTAACTGGGTACAAGCTTTGTGGTGTTACAGTGCTGATAGCAAAACACATACAAGCAGCTTTCCTTGAAACTTAACATTTTGAAGGAATGTTGTGTTTATGTTCACAAGCTCCGAGGAAAATACATATGCAATCTAGTTATTTTTAATCTTCCTAAAAAGAAATATGTGGTTATATTAACTATCAACATACACTTAATTTTAGATATTTATTTATATATTATTATAAAATACTAGTAAAAAGACTTCAAACTTAACTGTTCTGCCCTAAAGCCAGATTCTGTCTTGTTTTCTTAATAATGTGGTGAAAATTAAATCTAGATAAAGTACTGTCATTCTTAGCAAAGCTGCCTCACAAGTGTTACATAATCCTATGGCAGATAGTGTAGAACTGCAGGGAAGTAACTGGCACCTTCCTCCTCCAAGCCCAATCCCCAATCCCTCCCTTCTTTAAGACTGTATGCAGAGACCAACTGTAAAAAAATTCCTGCAAATTGTTATCTATTACTTTAAAATAGTAAACATTAGTGCTGATAAAGTCTATATTTGTTTTGTAGACAGATAGCTTAACCCATCAGATCCTTCTCCATTAAAGGCTTTAAAAAGCAAGTGTCTCTTGGGGGTCTTAATGTATGCAGCTGTGTCAGGTAATTCAGAGTGGGTGTTGTGTAGTGTGTGACTGTAGGTGCTGAATTCGCAAGCTGTTACGGTGTTCTGCACAGCCGGAGTACTACTGTTACTTAAACTCAGCGAGACTGTAGGCCATACAGTGGGAAACTTTTTACTGGAGGAAGCGTATGCAGAACGCATTCTGTACAAGGCTTTCCATAGTAATCACTTCTATAAAGAGGTCTTTAACCTTGTTACTACTTCCTTACATGTCCTCTGAAGCTGAGTGAAAAGTGTTAGGGTTTTTCTATTTGCACAGCAAAGCATCTGACCCCCTTGTGCTGAGAGTGAATGGTAATTATGCATCATCTACCAGGATTCCCAAACTAGCTTTGTGGGCCAGAAGAGGGGTGGTGGTACAGTTCTTACTAAATTGGTTTGTTACCAGTTTTTAATTGCTGTTAATGTAGGTGTCTTCATGTGGTGCCACTGCATTTCAATTAAAATGGGATAAGCAGTCCTCTTGAGATATATCATGGTATTATGGTTCTGGTTAATCTTTAACATGTGTCTTTCCACAGTGCTCCAGTGCATCAAAACTGATGCAGACCCATGGAATAGGCACGCAAGTATTGTTGACAGCCACAGAATTTAGTTACCTCTGTCCAGCTCTCATTAATCAGATCGATGGTAAATACTGCATAGTCCATGCAAGTAGTGAAAAAGCTGAAACTGCTCCAAAAGGTTACTCTCTGCAAATAGGTAGGTTGTTTTTTAACATGGAATAAAAGCTTACTGGAAACACATTTATGTTGGTTATAAATTTGAGAAATGTATCTCAAAGTTGAGAGAAGTTTGTAATTTTCTTTTGGCACTTGACCATATCTAGAGGGAAATGGTTGTGGCATACCATTTGTTAACAACTGGTTAATCGTGTGATCAGAAGTGTTTGACAGGAATGTTAAGCAGACAAAATCTCATGCAGCTGTTTGTTTTTCTTGTTACTTTTTTCTTTTTTTGAACAGCTTGGATTGGTGGCTTTATATCCATCTCTGTCATCAGTTTTCTTTCCTTATTGGGTGTTATATTGGTACCGCTGATGAATCGCGTATTTTTCAAATTTCTTCTAAGTTTTCTTGTGGCGTTGGCTGTTGGGACTTTGAGTGGAGATGCTTTCTTACATCTGCTTCCACATGTAAGTATTAATGGCTGTTTTGTTCATTATCTCAAAGCAGACAATTTGATACCTGTCTGTACCACTTGGGTATTAATTAATAGAGATTAAAATTATCAGTATTTGGTGAGTCATTTCTCGACCTTGTAAATTAGATTATTTGATGGAAAGGTTTCCCATTTAGAACTATTTGTATTATGCATTTCACAGTTCTTACACTGTAAGAACTTCACACCATTATCCCTGAATCTATTTCTTCTTCTTAGTCATATATGCTGCCAAATCACTTGTCGCTCCTTGTATGTAAGAATTTTGCATAACTGTTTTTAGTCACTTATTGCAATGCTGCCTCTTCATTTTCTTTTTCCAGTTTAATGAACTTCAGAGAGCCAAAATTGTTCACTATATACTTTAAATGTGGAATGGATAATCCACTATTTTCTGTTATTAGCCACCTGTGTTGATTGTAATTTTTTGAGAATCAAGCATTTCTGAAGTCCTGGGAAAACATTACTTGAAAGACTTTGGAGTTACATGTTGCTATTATGTAATATGGACAAGGAAATTAGAATATGATTACCAAATTTCTACCATTCTTGAAGCTCTTAGACAGTTCCCCTCTCCTGCCTCTCCCCACCCCCAAAGGTAACTTGTTCCGGCTTTCAGATAAGATGGATAAAAAGGACTGCAGATCCTGTGGTGGTTTCTGAGCCCTGCTTGTAATTCATTGGGTTCTTTTTCCTTTCAGTTAATTTTGCATTTAATATGTAAGGTTATGTAAATCTAAATATGTGTGAGAGAGATGTCCTACATATCAGTAGCCAGTGAGGAGGGGAAGAATGCCGGACTTCCCTTTAAAGAAGGAAATTACTGCCGAGTTTCTTGTAGAAAAAAGTGTTTGACATTATGAGCTGTCTTAAATGGGAAAGTAATTGGTGTGCTGGCTGTGACTACTACTTAAAATGCAGTTTCCTTGATAGTGTCAGGAGGTTTTTGTGAGGGCAATTGTACATCTTGTGTTGAGCAGTATGCATGTAGCTGCAGTGAGAGGATGAATACCAGGCCTGCTCTCAGTCCTTGTTTCTTTCTATCAACAGATTCCTTCCTAATTGAGTTTGTATCCAGAGCATTTACCCCATGAAAACTGTTAAGTCAGGACTCTAGACTTGAGGAAAAGAATGTGAAGAATACTTTCTATGTTTCTTATGTTACCAGTTCTTTTGAATATAATGACTTTCCCCATTTGGTTCTCCCCATAGTCTCATGGAAACCATCACCATCACCATGAAAAACCTGTGCTTGAACAAAACAAAGGCTCTATGTTCAAACATCTTGTTTTTCAAAGCATAGAGGAGAGTGCTTACCTGGATTCTACGTGGAAGGGACTGACAGCACTTGGAGGCTTGTATTTCATGTTTCTAGTGGAGCATTTGATCACTTTAATAAAGCAGTTTAAAGACAGGAAGAAAAAGGTAGAGAAACTATTATTTTGAAGCTATATTGTATTGCATGATCATCTCTGAATACACTTACTAAATCTTCTGAGTATCATACATATGTCTGGATTAGTGATTGACTTTGATCAGTGTTATAATTTCACTTATAGTGACACACATACTTCTTAAACTACATGATAACTTTTTGGCATGGTTCTGTTATGGAAGAGCTCGAAGCTACGTCCTTAACCAGACATACAGTACAGGCTAGAGACCACAGTGAATGGTTTAATAAGCAAACATCCAGTTGCACCCTTTGTTTTAACAGAGTGATTTAAGCACGTACTATTCCTTATTGACTTCCTTCTGACATTTCAAGGCAATTATATGACTATCTGAACTGGTTTTATTACTATTTTAATTGTTATACTGGATGAAATAAAATGGCCTCATACAATTACTGACTCTAAGGGACGTACTTGTGTAAAATGGGTAAGGGTGGCAGTAAGTGCTTACATAAATAAGCATCCACTGTAGAAAGTTACTTAATAGTGTTCCTTTTGGAAGAAGTCTGCCAAGCCCCTCTTTTCTCTCCCCCTAAAAAGAAGAGCAATACAGTTTTCAGATTACTATACTGTTTTTCATGTGGATGGTAAATAATAACTGAATTTTGGTGTGTCATAAATGTTGGTAACTTGCCAATTATTGGTAACTGAGTTCTTTAAAGACTAGTGTAGCGAGGAATAAACAATGATGCGAAAGTTGACTCAGTATAAAAGACACAGTAAAAGCTGTCGATATCTTAAGTTTTGCTTGAAGAAAGTTAGTAAACTACTTAACCCAGAAATTAGCTAGTTTTAAGCTACCACAGTGACTGATAATCTCTGTTTAGTTTCATTGTTAAATTGGTCATTAAGACCAGACCAGCATTAAGTCTCAGAGCAGATGCCACGTAACCTCTTTGACTTTGGTCATGGGAGGTTGTGTTGGTGGGGTTTATACTGAGGCTAAACTAACTGTGAGCAGCAGGATCACTTTCATTAGCTAAATTTATTTGCCAAGAGAGGACATGGAAGAGTTCAAGCAAAGCAAGTATTTTCTGTGTCCTTCTCTCAGCACTGGGAATGGATTTCTTGTTAAACTAATTGTGCCCTTCTAGATACTGAGTTGCAGATTGTAAATTGTTGTGATACAGACAGTGAGCAATGATTGGAGACTTTACTTGGTTTTCCTTCAGTACAGTAGAAAAATTATACTGACACTTCCACTAATTCTCTTCTGTTGTATAACTTTTAGTCAGTATTTGATGTTTTGCTTCTCAAATGAACCCCTCTGCTTATTCCTCGTGCAAAAATGTGGAGTATTTATGTGTGTGGGTTTCTTGGGGTTTTTTTTTTGTCTTCCCTTCTATGGAGCCTGAGGAACCTTTGTCTCATTGTACTTAGCTAAGTTTCTAATGTTTCTCTTCTGCCCTTTTTTATATGGCTTCCATGTTGTCCTCTTTCTGTGCAGGCTGCATAAATGTTGTGAATATAATGTTACTCATGTATATCCTGAAAAATAAGTAAAATATTCATAACTACAGTATTTTCTTTTGGAATAAGAAAAAAAATGAAGATGATGGAGAAAGTAAGAAGTTTTCAGCAAATGAAGAAAAGTTAGATACAGATGATCGTAAGTCTCAGTAATATTGCACAGTTCTTTTGTGGCAGCACTGTTTAAAAACCACCTGATTGATGGCAGCTTATAGATCTGCTTCTTACTGTAGGTTGGATCACTACCTAACACATTATTTTCCAAACAAAACCTGTC
Source organism: Phaethon aethereus (assembly GCF_964289735.1). Taxonomy (NCBI): domain Eukaryota; kingdom Metazoa; phylum Chordata; class Aves; order Phaethontiformes; family Phaethontidae; genus Phaethon; species Phaethon aethereus. The sequence goes on from NC_138582.1 coordinate 69,688,367, forward strand.
TGTGCATTGATACGTAGAGGACTAGTTGTATTTGCTGCTTTCCTTTAAAAAGGATCAGTAGGTTGCAAGTAGTGAATTGACAGTTTTGAAGCTTTAAGCCTTTTAGTTCTGGATTTAACAGCAGAAGGTGAAGTCATTATGTGAAGCTCTTCTGGCTATGCCTGTTGCAAGTATGGCTGTACCCTACTGGCTTCTACATTTCTCTTTAGACTGTTAGATGTTATATGCATGATCCATTATTAGATTTCTGTATATCTTAAGTCTGGATTTTTGTTAGTTTGAGTATTTATTTATTCGTAAGGTTGATAATCTAAAATCCTAGAGGTTAGTTGAAGTATTTAGACTGCAAATGATCATGTGTCCCCAAGATCATGCTGTAAGCCAAAACACATCTCAGAGATACTTGTTAGCTCTTGTAGCAAAAAGAGGCATTCAGTTTTTCAGAATGATTTTATTACTAATGGAAGAGTTGTCAGTAACGTAGAAAAAAGTGTAGTTGTTCATTTAATTGCAGGGGAAGATTTTAGCAAGTTTTAGGAGTTAGTTAAAATAATTAACCTTAGTGTGCCGCTACTATGACATTTCATGGTCTGTGGTGATGACTATTTTTGAGTGTTTATTTTTCAGGTGTTCAAACTTAAGCTCATATATTTATATGAAATCCAGGAGTTTCCAAAATTATCTATAATGTAATCTTCTGCATTCTTCTTCAGCCCTAAGATGAATAAATGGCATATGCTTTCTCAAGCAATTGAAGTAACAGCCTTCATGCTGTGAAACTGGGACACAGAGTCGTATGCTGTTGCGTTTAAATTGCACTGGGTCTTAGATAAAAAGCTTTTTTACCTTTTAGGAGGCATTTGTGGCCTTAATGTAGGGGCTTCTTCAGTAGCAGGGGACAGAAACTAAAAATTTTTCTTACTTTGATACCCCAGCTTCTTGTACCAGAAGCCTTTTATTTCCCCAAGGGTTTCCACAACTTACTCTTCTTTAATCAGATTTCTGAGATAATCACCAATAGTTCAGTCTGAACTGCTAGACTTACTGGTTTCTTCTTTACTGCATCACTTATTCAACTTTTTTGTTGATTGTCTTTTTGCTTCCAAGGTGTTTTTTAAAAAATGTATAATATTACATTCTGGGTTTTTGTAACAGGGCCTGAGGTCTATCTAGGGACAGACTCTCAAGATCCATCGCCCTTCATTTCTCAGCAGCCAACCGTACAAGAAGAAGAAGAAGTGATGATAGCTCATTCTCATCAAGAGGAGGTTGACAATGAATATCTATCTAGGGGCTGCAGAAACAAATGTCATTCTCACTTACATGATACTCTAGGACAGACAGATCATCTTAGTCATCATCACCATGACTACCATCATATTCTGCATCACCATCATCATCAAAACCATCATCCCCACAGTCACAGTCAGCGCTACTCGCGTGAAGAACTGAAGGATGCAGGGATAGCAACTCTGGCATGGATGGTGATCATGGGAGATGGACTACACAATTTTAGTGATGGCCTAGCAATTGGTAAGTGTTAGCTTGGACACTGCAGCTTTGTTATAGAAGAGGACAGTGAAGTCTTCTTGCTGTTGTCTCTTCATCTCTTATCTCACTTATGTCCTTATTAGGAATATAACTAAGTAGTGGTGGATCTTTGGAACCTAAACTTTTATCTGATAGCTGCTCTGACAAAAATCTTCAGTTTAACAACCTGGAGATCAGTGACAAATGAAACAGAATTTATGTTGTTTACAGCTATGTTTCTTTAGGAAATCTGTAGGCTTTACTTATTTTCCTACTTTTAACAAAGTTAAAGCTAGCATGTTTCAAAACTAAAGCTAGGCTTATAAAACAATATTTAGGACTGTAGAGCTGACTTTGTATTTCAATGCATGCAAATACTCAACAATTTTTAAATTTTTTTAAGATAAGCTTGTCTTCTTGGTCACACATAAAGTAACTATGTTTTTTCCATGTCAGTCAGGCCACTAGTATCATTGGCTCCTTTATTTCTTTTTCTTTTCCATCTTCACTTGCTGTGCAGCAAGGTCAGGTTCTATACTTTGCGCATCTGGCTTTGTCTACGCTGGGCCCTGGTTACACGTAATGTATTGGTTTCCCCAGAGCATTGGTGAGCAGGGAGATTGGACCCTCGTTTCAGTCTGCCTTAGCCTGATGATTACCCAAATGGATTAGGCAATACACAAATATGTGATTTTTTTTTTTTGTGTGTGTGTGCCATGGGAGGTAGGCATGCAATCATTTTTACTCTAAAATTAATTTGGTCCCCAGACATTGTGTTCTCTAACGTGCTTGTACACTTTTGCATAGCAATCCTGTCGCATCCAGATTCTCGGATCTTACCATCCACTAGAGGAGCATTGCAGTCCTTCCTAGTGCTTGTACTAACCTTCGAGAGAACGACTGTGCTGCTTTTTGTATCCTAGGAGTGTATGAGTAGGGCATTAATTAATAGGACATTAGTTAGCTATTACCTGTCAGAAATACAATTCATGGAGAAGATACAAATACAGTCACTATATGTTACCTTTATGCAAATTTTTTTATTAATAGTGTCTATATCAATTAAAGGAGTGTAGCATAAGTAGATTCTTTTAGATGCTCAGTGTGCTGTACTCCAGTCCCGAAACAGGCTCAGTCTGTCATCTTGGAAGAGTAATAAAATTTAATTCTCTTCAACACGAGTCATATTCTACTCAAAATCTTGTTCTTAAAGTTGCGTGTAGTAGTCCATTTTTGTGTCTGTCTTTTTTAAAGTTTAAACTGGTATAAGCAGTTATTTTACATGTAATCAGAACAGTTACCTTTTTGTTTTGTTTTTGTTCATGTCTGTTTTTCCCTTACGCGTTGTAGTTCAGTGTTTTTTGACAATGCTTCAGTGACCATATTTCTTTATCACAAAAATAACAGCTTGTATATTATGTTTTGGACTTCTGCCTGGGAGGTCAGGTTTGGGAACACCCTCTTTTCTAGAGAGAGAGCTAGAGGTATTTTACATTTAAAAGGTTAAAGCAAGTTATAGAAAGTGAAGTCAAATCAGTAATCCTCAGTTCTTATGCTAGTCCTTTGTAATCTTGACTTTAGTATTTAAGACTAATCTGTACAGGTATTAGATTCATTTCCAGCTTGAATAGCATACTAGGGTCAGTTCAGCAGTATCAGTCTTTCTGTAGATTTTATTGTAGAAACAAGTTCATTCTTGTTTGAGGAGAAAACCTGATAATAACTATTTTCTCACAGTAGTATTTGCAGTTGTTCAGGCTCAGTCAATTCAAAGTATAATGTGAAAAGAGACCTTCTGATTTAATCTCACTTTTGATGAAAGTTGAAGCATGGAATGCAAATTTCTGAGCAAATCAGTAGTGAAAACGTGGTAGAAGGAGAAGGATTTGCATACAAATGACATGCAGAATCAATTACCTCAGCATTAGGGAGACTTGGGAAGGAGTTATGACTTTATAGTTATGAAGGGAAAAGTATGAGGAAGGTTAATAAAGGCTTATTGAACAAGTGAGAGCAATAGCTTTTAGAAGTCCTGCTGGTAGCTTGTTCAGGCTAATGGAAACGTGGGTTTCCTTCAATTCTGGATGTGCTCAAAAGTATTATGGAGAAACACTGATTTGATGATGTGAAAATGCCAATGCTACTTGTAGTATTTTACTGGTATTTAAACGAAGATGTGAATGCTTCTGTGAAGATAGCTTTAGTGAGAGTAACCCTTCACTTCATTTCATGGAAGTTATGAATAACAAATCACATCGGTTAGTTTTTTCCTCAAATCTGTTGTGCTAATTATGTAGGAATAAGATTTATAAGTGCCTGTTCTTCTATTAAAGCATCTGACTAATTTGTACAAAATGATTTTCTGTGATTTGAACTGTTCTGTGTAGCTACAACTAAACTAAAATGCAGAACACTTTTTACACTACACTTGTGTAAATATTTTTTCTTTAACTCTTTTTGAGAGAAGTGATGTCTTTAAAAGTGTATTTTAAGATACCTGACACTATTAAATCAACTTCTTGAGGGGATAATACCAGATATATTAATGTAGCCTTCAATTTGTTAATGTGTTTTAGCCATCTTTTTAGCAGTGAAAAATAAAAATAGATATTCCTGTTACTTAAGCCTATACTTTGGCTGCTTGTGTGACTGTACAGTATACAGCCATATCAGCCACCTAGGTACTTTGCAAAAAGCAGTCAGGTTTTGTTTGGCTTGCCTTTGTGGTCCCAGAATTAGATTTATCATGTGTGATTAAGCTGGATTCTTGTATTTTTAGTTTTCCTCTAGTAAGTGGTAAGACTGGGAAAACATTTTGTAGAGATGGTAATATATAGGAACTTGTAGATTATTGAGGATGCAGGCATGGAAGAAGATAATTACCTTCTGCCTTCCTCTACTTACCTAGTTTCCTCAGAAACTGAAGCCCGATTGAATGCTGATGAATTCTCTTGTCTGAGTAGGAGATAACTGTAGCTCTCCAAATCTGACTCCAAAACCAGAAAGCAATGTTTGGAGGGCAGGAAACAGACCGATATCTAGAAAAGATTGATGGTGTTCGCTAATAACCTTTTGCTAGTCAAGCAGCAGTAACTCTGTCACTTACCTGTTAATTACTGTGTAGATTCCTATGACTGAATATTTTAGAGTGCAGTGGAAAACACTCCAGCTTGAGGGCTCAAGTCAAAATAGCTTTTGTCTTGCATGCTGTGCATCTCTGAACTGGACTTCACAACAGCCATAGGAATGGGTGACTTCTAGAGGTCATCTAGTCAAACCCTCTGCTTGAAACAGCTCTTGGGAACACTAGATTGGGTCAGTCATGCCTTTGCACAGCCAAGCCTTTAAAACCTCCACAGGTGGGAAGATTCCACCATGTCTGTGGCTCACCTTTTCTAGTGTTGCACTGTCTCTTAATAAGGAAAGTTTTATTTATGTCTAGCCCAAAGCTTCCAAGTTGTGATTTGCAGCCTGTCCCCCTGTTGTATCATCTGTCACTACTTTCAAGTTAGACTCCTTTATATTTGTGAATGCACTAAAGGTACTTACAAGATGCTGTTAGACCACCCCTTAGACTGGTGGAGTGGGAAATTAAATATACCTAGTTTCCTCAAGCTTTTAGGCCTTATGCTGTAGTCCTCTAATCATTGTCTTAGCCTCTGTTGGACAGTATTCATATCCACCTTGAACTGGGACACCCCAAAGTGGGCAGAGAATCCCAGGAACACCCTCACCAGTGCTTAGCAGAGGGGCTTAAGAACTTAGTCTGCTGGCCTTGCTTCTCCGAAGACTATGCAGTTTATGGTTCACTGTACTTGCAATGAGAGAACGCTGTTGGCTCGTATTCAACTTGTTGTCCATCATAATCATCATGTCCTTTTTGTAAGGCTGCTATTTTAGCCAGTCAGTTCCTACCTTGTACTAATGCATGAGGTTATTCTGCCCCTTGTGCAGAACTTCCCACTTTTCCTCTTTGAACTTCGTAAGACCTCTGTTGGCCTTGTCTTCAAGTTCACCATGGTTTTTGTTGTCTAAAGCTCTAGTGCTTTATGTGTCAACTCAGCCCTTACTGTCTTCCCCCTGCCCCTCAACTCAGTGTCATCTGCAAATTTGCTGATGGTGGAGTCTGTTTCATCAGAATCATAGAATTATTTAGGCTGGAAAGGACCTTTTAAGATCATTGAGTCCAACCATTAACCTAACACTGCCAAGTCCACCACTAAACCATGTCCCTCCCACATCTACACATCTTTTAAATACCTCCAGGGATGGTGACTCAACCACTTCCCTGAGCAGCCTGTTCCAATGCTTGACACCCCTTCTGGTGAAAAAATTTTTTCCTAATATCCAATCTAAACCTCCTCTGGTGCAACTTGAGGCCAGTGAAGATATTGAAGAAAATGGGTCGCAGTATTTGCCTTGGTGAACTCTACTTGTTACTAGCCAGCCATCAAGCCCTGTTAGTCCAGCCAATGCGTAGTCATCTAACTGTCAAACCCATATTTCCTCTGCTCCCAATAAGACTGCTGGCAGAGATACTGTCAGAAATCCTACTAAAGTTCAGTTAGGTCACTGCTGTTGCCATCTCTGTAGTCAGTTATTTCTTCAAGCTGGGTCAAGCATTTGGAGAGGGATTTGAAGAAGATACTCAACATTATCTTTCAAGGAACCGAGGTGAAGCTGACTGTTCCCTGAGTCCCGTTCTTTGCCGTTCTTAAAGATGGGAATAATATTATCCTTTTCCCAGAGTTCCACTGGGGCCTTCTGTAGCCATGATTTTCCATAGATCATGGACTGCAGCCTTGCAGTCACACATCAGTCAACTCTGTTAGCACCCTTGGGTGTGTCCCATGCCAAGATGCATCTGAGCGTTTCCATTTTTTCCCAAGTATCTCTGAACTGTTGCTTTTCTGCTGTTAGCTGTCCCTTTCTTCTGGAATGGTGCTGGGATCTGGCTTTCTCTATGAAGACTGAGATGAAGGTGGTGCTGGTGCTTCAGCACACTTTTATATCTGCTACTTGGTTTCCTTCCCCATCCACCAACAGACCCAAATTTTTCCTGAACCTTTTTCTCATCTAGCTTTCCTATAGAACTGCTTCTTGTTATCCTTGGTTTCTTGTTAGTCTTAGTTCCAGCTGGACTTTGGTCTTCCTCCTTTTTGTCCCACTGCTTTTATCTTCCTTGTTGCCAATCTTTGTTTCTATTTCTTGCGTGCTTCCTTTTTGAGTCTTAATTCATTAAGAGACACTCTGCCTAGCTGGGCATGTCTTCTATTGGAAGCCCTAGTGTTCCTGCAGAAACAGGGTAGTTCATTTGTGCACTCTGTTAAGCACGCTTTACAAATCAACAATCTCTTCTGGGCACTTTCCCCTTTGACAGATTCCTAGGGTATTCCACCCTGCAATTCCTTAAGTCAAAGTCTGCTTCATTAAAATCTCGAGTCCTAATTTTGTTTCTTCCTTTCCCAGCCTCCTTCTGTATCCTGAACTCAGTTACCTCATGCTCACTGGAGCTCAAGATGCCATTTTTTGCTGTATTTGCCATCAGCTCTTCCTTGTTTGTGAGCAGCGGGTCAAGTAGAACTCTAATCCTGGCTGGCTCTTCTATCATCTGTATCGGGAGACTGTTGCCAATATAGTTAAGGAAGATTCTGGATTGTGTACCCGGTCCTGTTACCTTTGCAGCTGAAAACTCCCATGTGAATGGTGATGTCTTGCGTCGTTGTTCACAGGTAGCTTTATCCACCACCTTTTCTTGGTTAGGGGGTTTGTAACCATACTCCTAGTGTTGCTCTGATCTTGACCAAGAGACTCAATAGGCACAAGGAACTGTGTATGTAGTCTTATACTGGAGCTCTGCGCAGTCAAGGAACTCCTTTATGTAGATACAAAAAAAAGTGACGTGTATTCTGTCTTTTGTAAGCAGTCTGTATCTATCCACGACAGGCCAAACGAGCTTTGGTGGTGTCTCCACAGCATCATCAAAGCAGGCTCCAGGCAGCAATGGACTTTCCCGGGCAGTAGCTCTGGTCTGCAGGTCTGCCCCTACCCTCTGTCCTGCATGGGAGGGACTCTCCTATCACTACAAATCTTTCTTTTTGTATTGCTGGTCCTGATCTGATGTGCTGAACAAATATTCTGGGCTGAGTGGAACTCATTTATCCTCTCACTGCTGGCAGAGTCATGGCGATGTTCTTCAGATTAGCAGCTGCAACTGGGGACAGAGGGTTCTCCCTGTTGCCAGGCTTCATTATTTTCAAATTTTACCTATCTGGAAGTTCACGTTTCCTGTTTCAGTGCTGCTTTGGTCCTGCCTTCCTCTTTAGTCTGAAAGGGCTTGCGCTCTTGCTTCTGTAGAACCTCTTCTGAAGACACTCTCAATCCCCTGTTCATTATCCCTCATCCAAAGATGCCTGCTCACTACTTCTTGCAGCTCCTTCACTGGGTGCTACAGCATGCACCCCAGAGGTAAGGTTGCTGTTGCTGTCACTGCAGGGAGGAGCATCAGTCATGTCTTGCAGATGAAGACCTGGATAGCAGTGCCCACCCTCAGGAGTTACATCTGAGGAGAGGCTGCTGGACTATTGGGGGTGGTGACCCCAGTGGAGAGAGGGGATTGTCTCCTGTGGTCTCATAGCCATTGTAGCTCTTCCTCTGTGAGCAGTACTCCTGGGTCCGTTGCATGCCAACTACTGCAACATGGCCTCATGCCTCTTGGCTTATTGGCAGCACCTTGTTTGCTGGCACACTCCTGGTAGTAGCTGAAGAGGAAGCTGGATGCGATTCTGCTGCACCCCTTTGCTGAGTTTCTCCATGCAACTGGGGATGTCCCATGCTGTATGTGAGCTGCGGTTCCGCTCTTCAGCCCTGCTGTGTGCTGCTTCCTCCTGAGCTGCTGTCAAAAAAGAAAAACAGCAAGCAATGGAAGGAGTGGAGAAAACAAAGATGAGGACTATTGGACTAAATTAAGGGGGTTTTGCAGGGTTTTTCCTCCACTTAAAGTATGATAATTCACTTGCGTGCAAGCTGCCTGCAACTCACAACGCTTCACTACTGATTTCACGTGTCTAGGTAGCCTCTCTCACTGTTGAATTGGCTTGCCTTTCGCCAGTGCCTGACTCTCAGAGGCAGTTGAGCTGCCTTCTTCCCTTTGCTTCTGACAGTATTTCCATTTATTGCATTTTTTTGGAGAGGGTTGTATCGTTGAAAGGTATTAGGCTTAGTTCAGAAATAAGATAGTGAAATTTGGTTTGCTTTAACTAATCAGAGAATTCTATGTTGCTTCTGATTTTGAAACTTACAAATTGTAAGCAACTGTTCAGTTAAAGTGTAAATGCTTCCACAGACATAAGAAAAAATTTGAGTGAATCTAGTATGTCCTAATCTGATACAAGCATATACAACAGTGCTTCTGCACTTCATGTCTGAATATGCAGTAATATTTTTTTTTTCCTGTCTTTTCATAGGAGCAGCCTTTACTGAAGGGTTATCTAGTGGTTTAAGCACTTCTGTGGCTGTATTTTGCCATGAATTGCCTCATGAGCTAGGTAAGACCCCAGTATTTCCATATGCTGCAGGTACAGGTACTTACAGGTGCGTGTTGGAGAACTAGAAGTGCTTTTATTATTGTGGCACAATAAAATTTGATCAGAAAACTTCATCTGTGTCAAACTGTCTACACAAGAATAGTTTTATTTAAAGACTGGTTTATTTATTAATTTAACTTTCCTTTTAAAAATTTAAGTATTTCAGCTACTTTGAAACTCAGTGTCTCTTGCAATTAATTACAACTTGTTCTGTATAGTTCAGTTGTAGTTTTTCATTCTCCTTAGCAACATAAATTGCGAATTGCAAGGGAACGCATGTCAATTTGCTTTTCTCACATCTCTTATTTTATTCTTTTGTTTGTGCTGTTAAAAGGAAGGTCACAATTAGTCGAACTCCTTTCTGCCTAACATTTGCTGCTTTTTCATTAAGTCTTGCAAAGAACTGCTGTAGCTCTAAATTAAACTTGAAACTACCTGGAAATCTTTCCTAGAAACAGTTTGATGCTCAAGTGATTTAAATTCATGACCATAATTTCTCATGGGAATGCATGTGTCTTAAAATGTAAGTTCAGTATTTGTGTCTTTTGCAGGGCAGCTCGTGAGAACAGGATGTAGCTGCTTAGTTTAACTCAGAATGAAGCTGATCTTTCCAATTGTCACATCATTTTGAATGTGCAACTGGTATTTCTTTCTTAGTTGTCAAGACCACAGTCATACCTTGTTGTATAGAATGAGGAAGGAACAGTCTGCTTGCACTTTTTTTAAGTTTTAATTCCCTAGGAAGTAGAATGTTCAATTTCATTTAATGGTGCTTGTAAATCAGTATGTGTATACATCGAACTATTTATGAAACAGCTTGATATATTTTCTGTACAATAATGTTAGGCAGAAATACATTACTCTGGAGAAAACGTACCTGGTTTTATGACATGGGAAGAACTGAGTCTTTTTCATCTTACCTTAAATTCCACTGGAATCATGGAACTTGTATTAATTACATGTACTAAATGTTGTTAATACAAACATACAAAATAAATTCATGCTATGAATCTGATAATTTTAGATTCAAATGTTCTGTTGGTTTTGGAAGCAAGAAAAAGAATTTCAAAATTTAAATCATGCTTCTTTAATCATCACAGAAAACTTGCTAGAAATACCTTCTTTAACAGAGGACATGAAGTGGCATAAGAATACTGAAACAAATAGGACTAGCTGAAGTTAGCTGGAGATAAAATGGGATCATTCTGTTGTTAATGCCAAACAGTGTTCATACCGTACCAGTTCATCTTAATTGCAGTATCTTGTGGGAAAACACAAGATGTGTTGTAACAAATTACTCAACTCAGCTTTGAAGATTGCTTTTGTTTACTTTTAACTGGAGATAACTTACATTTTTATATAGAATCCATTTTATTTCCAAATAATAAGTTTATATTTTATTCTGTTTTAGATCTAATTTACCTAAGCAAAAAAAAATATATTCTGAATGATGGAAAACCTCTTTCTGGCTGGTACTCTGTCATTCAGTCAAGTAAAAAGATGGTAAGGATCACTTACAAAAAGGAAGAAATTATTTGTAAACTTATGAAACAGCTAGACTTAGACTTAAAGTACAAAGAGCAGTTACAGGATAATAAATGGAATCATCACCATTACTTTATGCAATTCAGTGGGAATATTTTATTTTAGAAACTTCTTTAGAATACTCATGCATCTCATACTGCAGTGTTTTACAGTGTTGGTTTAAATGCAAACTACACTAAAAGCTGCTTTTTCCAAAAATCCCAAGACTTTAAGGTTATAAACTTACACTGTTTGCTGTTGTTCTTCGTGTCTGCTTTTTAGTTTTTTGTCCTCCAGTGATCTCTGATTTTATGAAGGAAAAAAAAGGCAGACAACAGCGTAAAAATAGCTTAGTAAAAAAAAATAGCTTAGTAATCTTGTCAGTAAGAGGAGAACTCATAAATACTGCAGTAGTTACCTGAGGATGAAAACTTTGTTCTGTTTTTTCCTGTTGTAGGAGACTTTGCTGTACTTCTAAAAGCCGGTATGACTGTCAAGCAAGCTGTGCTTTATAATGCTCTGTCAGCTATGCTGGCCTACCTTGGAATGGCGACCGGGATTCTCATCGGTCATTACGCAGACAATGTTTCAATGTGGATATTTGCACTTACTGCTGGCTTGTTCATGTATGTGGCTCTTGTGGATATGGTAAGTGGCTAGACCTACTTGAATTTATATAACCTAGTTTGAGAATTAATAAATTCTTCCATCTTTTCTCCCTCAATTAACTTTTTCTGTGCTTGAAGGTGCTGATGAGTACACAGTGTAAGTGCTCAGTTAAATCTTCAGGTGGAAGATTGCTTTTATTTAGATTACTGTAGGAACAGAGATTGTTCCTCTCAGTTGTTAAACAGAGGCAGTTAACAGCAGAAATAGAGTTAAAAAAAAATTTGCTTCTGATAGTGGTTAGTATAGCAGATAGCCAGTAAGACAGAGTTGCACACTATTGGCAATACTAAATGTGCTTCAGCTTCTGCATTAAATCATTACTGCTTCTTGGGATGAAGACAGAATTGTATGAAAACCTATACTGTACCTCAGAAATATGTTTGTACAGAAGTACAAAGTGTTTGGTGTATGTTCGTGAAAGCTTAACTGTCACCTCAGGAATAAAATTCTTAGTGTGGCATGATTAAATCAGTTGGTAAATAAGCCAGCCATTTACTCAGGATATGATTAAGACATCAGCATAATTATAATGAAAACAGTAATTAGAATATTACAGATTCTCTCTGTCTCTAAATATGAAAGTAGATTCTGATAATGGTGGTCATGTTGAGTGACACCTAATTTGAGGAGTAGTAGTAATGGAGTCAACAGGAAAAACTAGAGTAAGACTCTGCTACCTCATGCCTCACGGCTGAAGAACTGGGTTTGAAGTAACTGTTTATTTTTAAGGCATTTAACACTTTCTTGTTTGTTTAGGTGCCTGAAATGCTCCACAATGATGCCAGTGATCATGGATGTAGCCGCTGGGGATACTTCCTGTTACAGAATGCTGGGATCCTGTTGGGTTTTGGGATAATGCTGCTTATCTCCGTATTTGAACATAAGATTGTATTCAGCATAAACTTGTAATCCTGGTTGCCAGGAAGAGGGCTTGGTGTTAAATTATAAGTGGTAGGTTTTTTTCCATTAAATTCCCTAATGGACAGGTACATTTGATATAGACTAGATATTCTTATTGGGGTGCTTTGTGTCCCTCCTCCCCTCTCCCCTTGATAGAAGTGAACAGGTTTTTTCACTTAGGATTTAGCATTGCATATGGTACTGTGGAAAGTTGTTCTTAGTAAAACATGGTGAAAGTGCCAAATCCATTAGAGGAGTATTGTCTGTGGGGGTTAGGGTTTTTTTAGTAAATTAATTTACTGTATGTATTGTATGTAACGTGTTTACTGCAATGGTTTTGTTGGTTTAAAGAAATAAAATGACAGTGGTTTTTATTTTAGATCAAGATCTGTAGATACAAAGCACAGTGAGCAGTAAAACAAGAGACGTGTTTATATTGGTTAGAAACTCACCTCTTCTGTGTCCACCTAGTTTACACAGAGTGGCAGATGAGTCCACTCCTCCCTTGCTGTGGTGGTTCTTCTCATTAGCTTGTGGATTCTTGGTGTCTTACTCCAGTTGGTTTCTACTCCAGATGAATTCTGGTGAAATCCTGTTTTAAGTGTTTGCACCAAATGTTTTACTTGTTTCATCCCTTCTGATGTGAGCGAAAGCACTTCACTGATTTCTCAAATCAGCAACAAAAGTACAGTACAGCTATTAGATTGTAAAAGCATAGCTCTAGCTCTCATATATGTGAATTCCATCAAAGACTTTTAAGTAGTGCAATATCCAACTTATGCTGCCTGAAATGGCAAAGGTGTATTAAAGTCTGTTTGCTATCAAGGGGAGGAGTGCTACGGGCTGAGACAAACAGTTATTTGCTGCAACAGCTTTCAGTGTTGATTTACTTTGGAAACTGAGCTGAGGGGGAGAGCTGACTCCTAGTTCAGTGTGATTGCACACAATAAACCTATGCTTACAAAACAGTTGTATTCTTTGCAACAACTAAAGCTGAGAAATCCAAAAGAGCAAAATTTCTTTGACAGCATATATAGGGAAGGAACATGCTAAGGGTAACTAAGTGTGTATGTAAGTATGTAGTTTGAGCTTACACTCTTACTTTCAGGGTGATTCGAATATTAACTGAAGGAAGGAGAAGGATGAAAAACACACTAGCAAAATAAATACATTCTGCATTTGCAGGGAAGGTGAACATTAGACAACTACTATATAATAAGTAACAGAATTATGCTATCTTAACTAGCTAGCTTTAAAAAAATCCCAGAAATAAACCAATTGGAACTTATTTCTGATTTAACTTTACTACTGCTTCAAATCATCAGCTGAATAAAAAGCTTGAAGAAAGGGGAAGGGTTTAATAACATCATGTCTGACAGATTAAGAGAGTCTGGCATATGTTGGTCTGTCATAAAACAAAAGCCAAAACTACTCTATCACCTCAGAAATTAGACGTTTGGAATGAATGGAGAGGTTTGTATTTTGGTTTGGGTGGTTTTTTGACTAGTTAAGAAATGGGGATCACAGGAGTTTCAGCAGCCAGTAGAATATTAGCTTTTCTTCCTTCAGTCTTTCCTCAGGTTAACAAGATTGAGATTTGATCATCTTTCTACAGTGATGAAATCCTCTTCCTTTCCTCTTGAAATCGGGGTAGAGAAAGATGTACTGCATTAACAGAGCTGAAGGCATCCTGATGGGAGCACTAAGCTGTGGTGGCGTCTTACCCGCTCCCCCAGATCTGTGAACCTGTATCTCTGTTTGCTTGATGAGCAGTTGTTTGGAGAGAACAACAGACTTCTCTTTTTAGGAGCACTCATTTCTCACTTTTCATCACTAGAAACTACTCTGATGCTGGGCTTTCATCTCTAACAAGAACACTGAAAAAACATTGGTAGGTGTGTTCCTTTCCTTCATCAAGCACTTTATGTTTTCGATTTCTCTTACTCTATGCTGTTGTGTTTTGATGAAGCCTCTGGACTTCAGTTAGAAGCGCACCTCTGAACACGGGGCAGATGCCATCTCCCAGAGGAGTTCTTCAACTTGAGGTGCAGAAGAGTCATGCCATGCTACAATAGCCATCTGTCACACTTTCGTAGCATCTCCTTGATTGTCCGTCCTGTGCTCTTTTTTACTCTTTCTTAGGGCAGTTGTATTTTAGTGTTCCCAAGCTTCAATTGGTAGTATCTGTGAGTGTAATGAAAAATGGGTATATATCTACCATTGCTTCTGTATATTCCATGCTTTTAAACTGTTAGTTCATTTGAATGCTGAAGAGATGGTAACTTCTTTTTCAAATTATCTGAAGTCTTAGGACACTTCTGCTCTTACCTGTGCTATGACCTTTTCCTGACTTAGTTGTAGCTAAAACTATGGCTAAAACCCAGCTGCTGATCTTCATTTTCCCTTTGCTTGAATACTAGAATCCTAGGTGCATTGAAGGCTGTTCAGTTTCTGGTGTGTTCATCTTGCTGCTTTCTTTAGAAAAACAAAAAGTTCATCTCCAACACACACACACACTAAACCTGTCAAAATGTATTTTTCATGCCTTGACTGCTGCCTTTTCCTGTAGTGACCTCCCATCCTGGCAGTCCCACCTCATTCAAAATGCGGCTGCTTTTCCTCTGGAAGTCTGTTCTTGATATGTCTCACAGTTGGACATGCCACCCTTTAGAGCGGTCTCACTTGACCCTATCATGTTTAAATAAGCCCTGCCTTTGCAGCTCGCCACTGGAGCCTGTGTGCCTCAAATTTGTGCTCCTGTACTGCTCCTTACGAGCAAAATATGTTCCTGGGCTAAAAACTCAATACAGCTTTGCCCCCTCTTGCCTCCAAACCTCTCACCACAGCTGCTCTGCTGAAACACAGTGTCTGAGTTGCAACCTCACTAGAGTGGTAGAACAGTTTGGGTTGGAAGGAACCTTTAAATATTACCTAGTCCAACCCCCCTGCAATAAGCAGGGACATCTTCAGCTAGGTCAGCTTCCTCAGAGCCCTGTCCAACTTGACCCGGAATGTTTCTAGGGATGGGGCATCTGCTACCTCTCTGGGCAACCTATGCTGGTGTTTTGTAGGGCTTGGGCAGTGTTTACCAGTGGTCTGGTAAAACAGCATAAATTCAGCGGGCCTTAGCCCATGGGTCTTTCACCTTCTGTCCTGCACCCTCAGTCTTTATGGAAATTGGGCATGCTCCATCTCTTTGGTCATGAGGGGTTTCAGATTTGGATAGGTCCCAGCTCAGTTTGCTTTGAAGTTTTTTCTAATGGTTTCTGTGAGCCTATGACCTTAATAGCTGCTCATTCAGCTCGGCTTTTCTTGTCCGGGTGGTGGGTATAAAATAGGAAGCAGGCAGGATTTTTAGGATTAATGACTAAATGATGGAGATAAATCTGCACGTTTCAGTCAGGTTTTGTCTGGCTTTTGACGTAATCAACTGACGTATAAAATATCTGCATATCAAAACAAGTTGCTGATGTAACAAAGTGAAAAATAAATTGCCTTTAGAGCATGTGGGCAGAAGTGGCTTAATGAGCTAGCCATGAGCATACCCCACCTGTTCAGTGCTCTTTAACCTTTGATGGAGAGTTGTCCATGATGGGCAGCTGTCCAAACTGGTAATTGAGAAAGACTCTAGAGTGAAACCTGGCTTGTACCAGCAAGATGACAATAGTCTGGTGTTTTATGAAGTAAAATCTGCATGTTGCACTGAAAATACTCATGGTTTGGCAAACTGGTAGGGCAGAGCCTCTAAGCAGCCCTTTAGTTTATGCACGTATTTTTCTGCAGCAGTTTGTAATGTGCCTGGCTGTAGCAGCTGATAAATGGAATCGTGTCTGTTTTGTCTGTCTGTACCTTAATTGTGGTACAGCCCTTAATTTTATGTGCTGTAGTAACTGCCTTATTTAGTGCCTGTGCTAGCTGCAGGTAAACAGAATCGGCAAACGACGCTGGAGTCCAAGTTGTTTTCTTTGTAACATCTTCCAACGGTTTTGCCCCTTTTTTGTACAGAAGAGGGGTCGCGTGAAGCTACTGTGCGCAGCGAGGGTCAGAACAAGGGTGCGGAAATTCTCAGCTGCCCGGCCCGGGGGGCGCAGGTGCCGGTACGGTTTCCCCGCCCGGGGGTGGGTGCTGAGCGATGCCAAACGCGCAGGGGGAACCCCGCCGCCTTACGGTTGTTTAAAACGCAGTCGCGGCTGAAACGGAGCTCGCGGTGGCTCTCCTGCCGCCGGGGCAGAGAGACCAGCGGGAGGGAACGTTTCTGTGGGGAGTCCGGGTCGTTCTGTTCGACACAGGCAAGAAGCAAAAAGCCGCCTTCGTGCGGTGCGCGTTTAGTGACTTCAGACGCTTTTGGCGCGCGCAACGACCGCTGTAGCTGGCGCTGTGTTGCTGCGCGCCCGAGAGAGAGAATAAACCACGGGCGCAAATGCGGCGTTGTCAGCGTTTTCCTCACTGACGTAGTTTCGGCCCATTACGTCGTCCGTTCACCTTCTCGGGGGTGGGGGGAGAGGGGATATAATTACATATGCAAAATTGTATTTCCTTACGTTTAGTAAAAAACGTCTGCCTTGGACCAGCGCCCCCGCGCACGCGGGTGGGGGGTAACGGTTTTGCCGAGGAACCGCTCTCGCCACCCGGACGCCTCCTGCCCCCCGGCGGCGGCCCGGCGGGGCGGGGCGGGGGCGGGGCCCCGGCACCGCCTCTGGCCGAACCGCCGCAGGCTGCTGCGAGCCTGCCGGGCCGTCACCGCCGCGCGCCGGCGGGGCGGGGCGTGATGGCGGCGGCGCGGGGCGGCGCGGAGCGGTACTTCACGCGCTGGTACAAGCCAGGTACCGCCGGGCAGGCCGGGGCCTGGGGCGTGGGTCCGGGACCGCGGCCGGGGCGGTGACGAGTGTTTGTGCCCTGTTGCAGACGTGAAGGGGCGGCCGTGCGAGGACTTCTGCGTGCTGCAGCACTCCAACAGGCGAGTGGCGGGCGGGGGGGGGGGGCGTTGCGGCGGGCCGCCTCCGCCATCTCCCGGGACCGGGTGCCTGCGGTCAGCCCGGAGCTGCCGGGGTCTGACTCTCGGGGAGCCTCCGGCCTGCGCTAGAGAAGGAAGGGCCGCTGCTCTCCGGCGTGAGCCGGGCACGCGGCGCACCGGGGACTGAGGCGGAGCGGCCTGGCCGCGGCCCCGGCCCCGCCATTGCTGCAGCGGGCCTGGGTTGGAGTGTTACACCAGCAGGCACCTGCAGAAGCGCCTGGAGCGGGACAGGTGGAAAATACCAGGCGGACCTGGATTTTTCTGGAAGACGGGACGATGGGAGAGTGACAGAAATATTAGACTTACTCTGTTTTTAATTACTGCTACTTTAATTATTACTGCCGGAGCTTGCACTCCTTCCCCCCCAAACTGCTCAACAGACTTTTTCTTTTTCTAAAAGGGCCCTTCAGTGTCTGTAGTGCTGCCCTGGCATCCCTGCCTCCTCTCCTGCTGAAAGAGCCCCTTACATTGTCTTCTGCAGGAGGAGAGCAACATTTTGAAAGTCTTCTGTAATGATATTTAGAAGTAGTCAGATTAAGCTGGTTTCTCTGAAATTAATTGGCTCAATTTGAACAAACATTTAGCTTTTTCTATATACAACTTGATTGCTTTTAATTGTACTTTTGTGTACTACAGACAGTGAATGCAAGATGGGAAGTAAAATGTCATACATTGCTTCAACTTGAGTGTAGCTGGATATCCAGTCATTGGGAATGAATGACCCCTGTATCTGGTTTGAACTATAATGACACACCTTGCCTTCCCCAGCTGTTCCCCTGTTCTGGCTGCAGGGTGGCTTGGTGGCATTGTGGGCATTTCTGGGGTGTTCAGTGCCAGAGGGAAGAACAGAATTTAACTACTATCCGCACAGAAATCAGCACTGCCAAGTGCTCACATGCTGAGGGAAGATGAGGAGGTGTTTGTTGTTCTCAGTGGGTTGCCTTGATCCTGTTAACAGATTCAGAGTGCCCGGGAGGGCGTGCTTGGTGCAGGGCAGAGTCATTGCCTTGCTGGGGCTGTTTCATGCAGCTCACTTTCTCGTTCTCTGGAACCAGAAACAAGAGTACTTGACAATAACAGGTATGACAGTGTCGTGGTTCAACCCCAGCCGGCAACAAAGCACCACACAGCTGCTTGCTCGCTCCCACCCTGGTGGGATGGGGGAGAGAATTGGAAGGGTAAAAGGGGGAGAACTAGTGGGTTGAGATAAAGACAGTTTAATAGGGAAAGCAGAAGCTGTGCCCACAGCAAAGCAAAACAAGGAATTCATTCACCACTCCCCATGGGCAGGCAGGTGTTCAGCCATCTGCAGGAAAGCAGGGCTCCATCATGCATAACAGTTACTTGGGAGGACAGATGCCATCACTCCAAATGTGTCCCCCTCTTTCATTCTTCTTCCCCTAGCTTTCTGTGCTGAGCATGACGTCATATACTGTGGAATATCCCTTTGGCCAGTTTGGGTCAGCTGTCCCAGCTGTGTCCCCTCCCAGCTTCCCCTGTACCAGCTATCAGGAAGAGAAGTAACTCTATCCCAGCAAAAACCAGGACAGACAGTAACAGCAAGAAAGGACACCCTCACATTTGTGCGAAATACTAAATATGTAGTTACTAGTCTCGGTTGTCCAATATAAAAACTTTTGTATGGACAACAGTTTAAATCCTGTTGATATGGGGCAAAGGAAATGAAATAAAAATATAAACACTTTTTTCAAATGCCTATAAAGATTTTTTTGCTATTTTGAATTCTGAAATATCAGGGCCCTTGGCTTCTACAGCAGCTTAGCCAAATGCTCTATAAAGTATTTTACCATTATTATGTATGGAGCTGTGTCTCAGTTTGATATTTCTAAAGCTGTGTAAAATTCTCTGTTGATTTTTTGTTTTGCCAGGCCTTGGCTCTAATACGTGACAGCTCAAATAGATGATTTGTCATCTTCCCCTGAGAAGGAGGCTGAGGCCAAAGGAAGGTAGCTTTTTCTGGTCCCTTTCCTGGAGCTGCTGGAGCCTGCTGAAAGCGCTTGCCAGGATCTGGCTCCCTCTTGCGGGGAGCTGCCCGGCAAGCACTTGGGAAGAGATGCGACAGTGGAGGGAGACGGATGCAGCATCCGCAGGGAAAGCTCTGGTTCTGCGCCGTGGTTTTCCCTGCAGTTGCTGTTCTGGTAATGCCGGTCCTTGCTCTAGGTTTTAAACTCTTCCTAAACAGAAGGATAGCTTCATCTCTGTTCATTTACTAGCAAGTTCTGAGCTCTCCCATGCTTGTGTGTTAAGCATGGTTCTAACCCAGGGATGAAGGTAGGCCTAGTCTCTACAGCTGGGCTTGTCTCAAACTCTCCATATAGGAGAAATAACCCTCCTTTAGGAAAAGATAAAATGCAAGCAGCAGGTAAACTAAAGCCCAGATTACCAAAGGATTCATCTGCTGTAACTACTGATCACTAACGGCCTTTAGCTGTTGTGGAGAAACATTGCCTCATGTTGCATTTTCCTAGAAAAGCATGCTGTGCTTTACTCTATCGTTCTAAGTGAGTATCCATCTATCTACTTCAGCTATCACAAGACAGGTGAACCAAGTATGCTTGCATGGGATACAACAATAGAAGAGCTCTAGCTTATTTAAAAGCTGTGCTTCTGTTTAACTGAGAAGTGTACTGCTTCTGATGATCCAGTCTGGTATCTCAAAACGAAGCACCTTCTGTGAGGGTTGCTTTAGGTCAGAATGCAGTTTTCTTTCGGTTTGGTACAGCAGATGTCAAGCAAGATGCCCTGAAGAAAGTGAGTCCGATTTGATCCTGTATCTGACATTTTTGTAAGTGGGAAACTAAAATTTGCCTCTGATCAACAGCTAACCGTTATCCTCCATTCTTCTTCATTAGCTGAGGTAAATTGTGTTCTAGGTCATCCTACTCAACCTCCATGCTGTCTCCCAGGCCTCTCTGTCCTTGCTTCCTCCCTGGGCCTGGTGGTGCCCGTCCTGTGACTCATGCTGACCGGTCAAGCTTAACATTCCTGCTAAACTCTAGAGGGAAGAAGGCTGTGCTTACAGAATGAAAGCAAAGAACAGCTTTCACGACACTGAAGTTCTTGCTAGCATTTCAGACTAGGAGCCCAAATGAAGTTGTATCAGTTTTAAATGCTACCAGTACAGGCAGAGAAGGTTGTGGCGCTGGCTTAAGAGCATATAAGAGCATGGCTTCTCGCAACTACAGTGCAATAATTATATTTCTTGTTGCAGAATCTGTGTCATCACTTTGGCAGAAGCCCATCCTCTTCTTCAAAATGGAAGAACAATTACAAGCATTAATTACCAAATCAGTGCCAACTGTAGCAGACTCCAGAATAAGGTCTCTGGGAAGTCAAAAAGGGTATGGCTTTGTGATTTGGTTAGTTTTCATTTTCATCTCTCACAGTGCCTGAGACTTTCTGTCCTTTCTAGAATAGAAACCAAGTTAATTTTGCATTTTATTTTAAAACAGCCCCTCCACAGTTAAGGAATTTAGACTTTCCTCAAGAGGTGCCTGCCTAACTTGTCCCAGCCAGGGTCTTACAGTGCTCCTGCAGCACCGGTGGTTTCCAGTGTTGCTCAAACCAAGGCTAATGGTTGCATTTAGTAATTTTTTCATAGTATATAGAGCAACTTAAGTATGCCTTTGTAAATCAAAAATTGTTTCCATCAAAATGCCAACGATTTGGAGACTACAGTTTTTGTCAAACAGACATGGATAGCACATGGGCTAGTTCAGTGTGTTTCACGGTGGGTTTTCAAACACATCGTTTAACCTGGCTATATTAAGTCAGTCAACTGTGTTTTTCTCCGCTCTTTGCTGATTTTAATCTGAATAAACTACAAGAAACTTAATTATGAATAAATTTGTAAGCTCTCACAAGCTTCTAATCTATTTGTGCACATAACTATGTTGTTGTATTCCTGTCAGCAGGGAAGCACAGCTGTGTAGCTTGCAATGACCTGTTACTATCACACTCCTTTGCTTTGTTCTAAAGCTTACAAACTTCTTGTGTTGCTGGTGGTAATACGCTTAAAAGCCCTGTGTAATTAAAAGTGTGTATATATGTGTGTGAGTATTTTGTATTTTTTTTCTCCCCCCCCCACCATGCAGGGAGCTCAATTTTTAACAGAACTTGCCCCTCTGTGCAGGATATCTTCATCAGATGGAGAGGAATACACCATTTATAGGTAAAGTTTTTCCCTTTTTCTTCTTACTATAACATACCACGGACTTTTACTGAAACTTAACACTTTTGCAGTTGTATACGAGGGCGACTGATAGAAGTGAATGAAAACATTCTTAGCAATCCAGCTATTCTGCAAGAAAAGGTAAGAAACTTTCTTGTTTTTTATTTCCTAACTTTTATTTCACTATTAACTTCAGTCTTGCTTTTTAGCCATCAACTGAGGGATACATTGCAGTGGTTCTACCCAAATTCGAAGAAAGCAAGAGTGTAACTCAAGGACTTCTGACACAGAAAGAGTACGAGGAAGTTTTATTGAAACGTCTTAATTCTTCTTCATGAAATTAATTATACAGCTATCATCTGTATTTGATACTAAATAATGTGCTTTTATTGTACATTGTCACTTTCATGGTATTGAAAGGCCTAGCGCCTGCTTTTAAAAGTGGAACTTAAATGCTTGATTCATACAAGAATAAACCAGTTCAAATAGTTTTATATTAAAATTTCCTTTCTCTTTTCCTCTGAAGTCTAGCACTACAGGTTTTCATATAAGCACAGAATGATATGTTGGAGGGTATTTATGTTCCACAGGCAGCTTTGCTTCTGCTCAGTGCAAGCATAATCCATACAGAAAAATCATATGATTTAGCTATCACTTAATTTAACTACACTAATATGATATGGAGTTTGACAAAGGTGAATTGAAAATAAAAATGGAACAGAAGCCTATGTACAAAGAGCAGATAAACCTGAAAATAGCTGTTCCACACCAGGTTATATTTTCAAGGCATCCTGAAGTCAAAAAATGCCCTTTGTACAAAAGTTTGTCATAATCAGCATCTGTTTTCTTAAATTTTAAATGGTATACTGTAAAGTCTATATAATACTTCAGTGGTTCTACATGCAACGCAAATTCTGCTCAGTAACTTTTAATAAAAAAGGAAGCAACAACTGCCATCTACAAAATAAAGGTGGTAAAAGAAAAAGAAACTGAGTCAAGAGTATTAATCACTTGGAAATACACTTGTGGAAATATGAATCATGTCAACAAGATTAAAATTCGGTGGTGGGGTTTTTCCTAGAACTACTTCATTGCAGGTGTAACTCATATAACATTTCAGTGCTTTAGGCCACAGCCTTTCAGACTATATTCCTGATTCTGCTTTATCAAATACACAGACTGAAATATGCCAGAGGTGAGTTTACAGACTTCCAACAGTAGTGTTACATACAGCATTTGCAGCACAAGGTTCTTTTAGATAAACTGTCTATTAGCAGCATCTTTGGGTTGAAACATCCATTAAGACATTCATAGGCATTAATTACAAAACTGGTATCAACAGTGAGCATAGGAAAGGCATTCACATTATAAAAATACATAACAATTAGACTAGTTGGTGTCATAATTGCTAAGTAATGGGACATCTATTAGATGTGACAAAGATCAACAGTTTTAATTAAAATTAACCTGGTTTGACTTTCCACAAATGAAAGCAATATTGAAAATTCAGCAAGTGTTATTTTCAAATGGGAGTTGCTGCATTTCCAAGTGCTATAATTACTTGCTCTCTAAAAACGTCATGTTTGTAATATGATTTTCTAAAGACTTGATGCCAAATGTCTCAGCTCTCCTTCCTGGAGTATGTACACTTGTACCAGTTTGTATTCTGTCTTCTCTCCATGGTGGGGCAGGTTTAATACAGCCATTTCCTGCTTTATTCTGTGTATATATAAAAAAAGATTTCTTAAACAACAACAACAAAACCAAAACAAACTGACAAAAGCCC
Organism: Phaethon aethereus; assembly: GCF_964289735.1. Lineage (NCBI taxonomy): Eukaryota > Metazoa > Chordata > Aves > Phaethontiformes > Phaethontidae > Phaethon > Phaethon aethereus. The sequence goes on from NC_138582.1 coordinate 69,711,568, forward strand.
CCAAAACCCTTTAAAAAACTACAGATGAACCAAGTACTCACCTTTCTCAGTAACTTGCAGCAAAGTGGAAGAAGTTGGCGTAAGAGAGTCATCACGTTCCTTGTTTTCAGAATGCATGCATCAACCTAAGCAAGGCAGTTAGAGTAAGACCACTGATTACTTTTATTATGCAATTGTTTAATGCATGAGATGATAATCTGTTTCAAGCTTGAATAGGTAGTAGTCTTCCTTCATAAATCCCTTCTAATCAAAAGGTATTGCCTAGCTTTTTTGAATTTCTCTATATAGTACGCATAGAGCAACAGCATCCCTTCCCAAGACTTGAGCTAGGACGCAGAAAGGAATGACACACATCCCAGGAGAAGGAACTACTAATAATACAATATTAAACAGTAATGTAAGCATCTTGGAAAGGAGCTCTTACCACCCAAGTATGATGAAACACAATTCTTCGTGTTTTTCCTTTCATGTCCTGTCAGCATGATTTAGAAAGCCGTGCAGCATGTGAGCCTTACCTTGATATGAATTACACTAAAAGTTTGCTAAATCTTAAAGCATTTCCATTCATGCCCCAAGTCTGACGCTTACCACAGGTCACAAGTCTGGACCCTCAAGAAACATTAATTTGATAGCCTATTATCACTATATGTGATACATCACTCTCTAAACAGACTGGAGTTCCTATTTAGTTTAGCTAGAGAGTGTAAAACAAACCAAGCAGCAGCCCTGAGGTGCTCAGTTTGGTTTTGAGTGGCTTGGATGCTCAAGCCAGTTTCAGTCCCTGCTGTAAAATTGAAACATCTTTTTCCATAGCTCATTGGAAACAAATATCCAGGTGTGCAGAAAGTGTCTTGCTCACATCGATTGTATTGCTGCTCGGGGATACTTGGAAGTCCTTCAAAAAGCCTGACCTCCCTTCCTGGCTAAGGTTTGCAGATCTACTTAGTGTGGTAACAATGCTGAAACTTCTATGGCAGCTGTAGGTTATGTACTTCAGTAATAGAGTCTTCGGGGTTTGGAATTTGTTGTGTATATTAAGCATCAATAACAATGGATTAACAATTATGATTACAGTGGTGGAAATACAAATTAACTTCATTAATATTTTGATCCCTGAAGCCTTTCTTAGTGAGGTACACTTAATTACAGTTCATATCTCTCTCAATGAAGTTCTAGTGGATTACAGTATGATTACTGTAATCTAGTGGACTACAGCATTACTATATACAGTATTACTCCATTCTGTTTCAGTATGGTAAAATTCCAGTACCTCTCTTTATCTAGTGGGTAAGTCGAGGAAGATGTTGACAGAAATTCTTCGAAAAGTCTCAGCAGTAAAAAGCAACATAAAGCAGTGGAAGCCTATGGACACCTTTCCACCTTTTTTTTTTTTTTTTTTTTTTTTTTTTTTTAAGACCAGTACACAAACATCATTGTCTTGGGAAACATTTCTGTAAATTCTTTCACTAACACTGAAACCCAAAACCCAAAGGATAATTTCAGTATTTTTTGTAATAGGAAGGAAGAAAATCCTATTACTTATTTTACTGATTCCGAGACTCTAAAGTTGGTAAGCTAGGGGTGGGGAAACTGTTCCTTAAAAGATGAGTATCAGTGATACGCCTGTGGCTACTGGGCCAGTTATACAAAACTCTGATATCCATGCTCCCTAAAGAAAACATTAATTTAGTCTTGTAGAGTAATAACTCCCCAAGCTATCCACTGGCAGGCCTTCATGTATTCCGGTTGCCAGTGTACTACATTTCACCCTCCTATCAAACTCTCAGCATGAATGAGGCAGGGGGTCAGGTCAGGCTAAATTTCAGTGAAGCCCTTCTCTGATGGGGGGGTGGGGGGGTGGGCGGAGAAAAAGAGAAAAGGCTAGAAAACAGTAGCACCTGTGCTGAAGAAAATCCCCTCCTGAGAGAAGATAGTGCGGTCAATGGCTTAGGTTACAGTCATCAGTGGGGGATGTCCCAATAGACAAGACATTTTCGGCAAGAGGAACAGTTCTTACTGTTCTTCCTCTATACTTCGCACATCAGCATCTCAAAACATGTTAAGTGCAAAACAGTACTTCAGGTTGAAGTAAATTCCTCTTCTACATAAGGAACAGCAACGATGACATACTGCATAGCTGAAAAATGCTTGCACAACAGCATATAATTTTGTACTTATTAATTTTTATGGTCCTCTGTCAATCCAAGAAGTTCAGCTGTCAGGAAGTGTTTCATACTTTAACAGGAGCATAAATTAGGAAGTTACTGTATTTCAAAACAAGTTAGGTCTTACTTTCAGGAATATATATTATTTTTACCTTACCTTTGTAAATGTAGCACTTTTACCCTGAGCAGAAGCTTTAGCTGTTATCTGGAGCTGCTTGCACATAGAGATGAGCTTTTCAGCCTCCAACAGAATCAAAGGTTTGTCATCCTCATGTACCTGAAACGTGTTTCAGGAAGACAAAACCACTCTGTGTTAAAGACTCCAATATTAAGTTAATGACGCAAACAACACGCCCAGCTTTTAAGCAGTCATCACTTGTGTCATAAGCTGAAGGGCTGTTTCAGAGGTCATACATCACCTGATCAGAAAAGGCATGAAGAGCTGAAGCCAGCTTTGTGCCCTCCGTAGCAAAAATCTGAAATGGGGAGAAAGCATGTAACAAAATGAACCACAATGAAAGATGAGGCTCTTTTTCCTTGTTGTTTTAATAAATAGTGTGCTGTGAAGCAAAAAGGTAGCAGGAAATATTTGTGATAGTTGTATACATTTATAATTAACCAGTCAGCAGTTTGCAGTGACTTCTGAAATAACCAGCTGCACTACAAACTGGCATTCTCCCCGACAAGCAAAGTTTAAAGGTTTTCCTTTTATGTAATAAAAAATCCTGACTTCCAATTATTTTTTGCACTGTAGCAGCTCACAACAGTTTTGTGGGTAAGTGACACCTGCCACGTTTGTTCATTGTCCTGGCAGAGGTAATCAGTCTCCTGTTAAACATGGGCATGTATCTGGGAAGTATCGCACCACATTCCTTCGCTTGGCCCCTTGTCTTTTGTTTGTATCATTCGAATTTTTACATTTTCTTTCTTTGCCGTGACAATACTGCTGCTCAGAGGAGGATGGAGTATCCATTGACACTGTCAGGGACTGAGCTAAGTGACACAATGAATACTACTAATGCAGTTGAAGTCCACTGTATTTGCCATAATGCCAGCTTGCCATTCCTACTCCTAACTGGAATCTGTCCGTTTAATGAATGCTGTCTTAAGCTACTACTGTAACACTGAAGTGTTAGCTTTCAGAAAGTACGTACCAGAGTTAGGCTGCTTAAAAGCTACAGTTTGCCAGACAAATCATGGTATACTGTACTTATGTGTAAGGAATCAGAGAGTTAAGTTCCAATTTGTTCTTCACTCAGAGTTGCTAACTCCTGGTTTGTTAAAAATACGTTACCTCTGCTTGATGAAATAAATCTTGAGTAGTTTTGAGAAGTCCTTCTCCTCTGTGGGAAATAATGAAAACAGAATATATGCCATGTATAGACTACAAATTATTTTGCCTGCTACTTGCACAATTTATAGTGTATCTCACTCTCTCACCCCCACTCACACCACTGAGCTGTAAAATGTCACTCTTTTAGAAGATACTATGCACAATAACTTACTACAGGAACTGCATTTCAAAATATTTATATAAACACCTCAGTGGCTAAATCACTATTGGGAAATTAGAAATGGTTCCGCTCCCATCAACTGAACAAGGACAGAAGGCCATGTCTCTGGCATACTAAGTATTATTGGCCTACTAGGTAAGAAGAATCTCAACTCCTATTAAAAAAAAACCACAAAAAACAAAACCACAAAACAGCTAACTAAATTCTTCAAATAAGAAAGCTGACATTGCATGGGCAAGTTTCAGAAAAACACCTGTCAGTACAGCAATGATTGGCAATTCTAACCTATAGTTATATACCTGTGTTTTAATTCCCTTAATTTTGAAAGTATTTATGAAAATGCTTCTTAAAAATGTTTTCTGTACACGAGATATTTAAATAGCTGTTCTGCAACAAAACAGATGTTTAAAACTTAACCCCCCTCCGAGTTTTATTATTAAACAGCTCAGAAGTTTGTAAGAATTTATGAAGTGTAAGGATAGAAATTAAAGCTCCTTTCTCAATGTGTCCCAAACATTATACTCTGAAAATTCATTTCTTATAAAGACTGTTAATGCTCTTTTCCCCACCAAAACATGCTGCTACAGTCTAATTACCTGGTAAATAAATACATGGAGTAGGCCATACTTGACATGCCTTGTCCATGTTGCACGATCTCATTCTCTTGATCCTCCCATTTCTCTGTCTCAGAATCCACATCAGATGTGAGCAGATGTAATTCCAATCCAAGTTTTGCAATTTTTGCCTGTTCCTGTAAATGGTAACCATATTTATGGCACTTGATACATTCTTCAGACAAGAGAAAAAAAAAATATCTACTAAAATGATGACATCTTACCTCAGTATCTAGTTTGACTGGCTTTAATACTTTCAGATTTGCATTATGCTTCTGTTTCAAACAAAAAATAATATTTTTTAAATAAAAAGAATTAGCAGTAATTTTACTAACAAATCATAAGAGGTGGCTTTGCAGGAGAGTTCCAGTGGTTCAGCCAAACATTCTCAGTAGAAGCTAAGAACCTGTTCTGATCTGCCTGTCCTCCTGAAACGTCACATGCAAACAGGATCAGTGCCTACAGACACCCTCAAGTTTCCAGGAACAGACCTCTTCCACAGTTCTCAGACTCCACTTCCTCATGCAGCACCATCTCTTCCCCTTTCCCTCTAAAGCATCAGTAATACTTAGGACTAAATAAAGTCTTAGTCATGTACTACTGCACTGATTTTTCCATCAAAGATAACACTGATGTGTAAGAGGGACTTGGAGGCTGATGTAGCTAGTACCAAGCTGATCTAGGGTGCAACCCATGTAAACGCTGGTGTGATGATGTAGCCGATTACTCTGTCTCACTTTGCTGAAATAGCTGGAAACAAATACTGAGACTTTGATCTTTTTATGGGTTTCCTTCTTTTATTTAAAGTCATGGACTTACGCAAAATATCCATCTGGCTGTGAGTCAAATATTGGCTCAGATTAAACAACAGTCAGTGGTACCGATGAGTGGAATACGTGATAAAGCACGGCTTGCCAACTGCGCAACCCATAGACAGAGTAACACATGATTCGTTTCAAATCAGTTTGCATCTGGGGAGCAGCAGTTCCTGGCTTTGACTTCATGTCCTGGTGCTCTCGCTGTGCAAAGACAGCAAAAACGAACAGACGTGGGAGCCACAGCCCACATTCAGGAACTGCACGGGAGCGCAGGGGCATGGAAAGTACAAAGTTGGTGACGTAACTTGGAGAGGTGGGAGCCACTGGAGGAGGCTGGATGATAACAGTGCAGGACTGAGAACCTTGCCTGAGAATCTGAAAAGAGCTGCTATTCATTAGTGGGAGTATTTGGACAAATTAAGCTCAGTAATGCCTGCAGGGGAAAAAAAAAAGGCACTATTCATTGTGAACAGCATCAGAAATAAGCTCCAGGTGAGGTCTCCATCTCTCACTTCAAGAGTTTGAGCAAAAATCAAGTACTACTGTGAAGTCCCTACTGCAATTTGCTGCTCAGTTTAGCTTTCATGCCACTTCTCCCATCCCAAAATTTTTAAATATTCTGAATCTTATGAATGTCTGCCCAGATTAGATGCTGTAATTCTGCCTATTAGAAATGCTCATCTCAGATTGAAAGATTTAGCAAAAAGTGTAAGAACTGACACTCCTGTCATTTAAATTTGACCATATTGCATATTAGAGAAACAATTCAAGAAATACCGGTTTTAAGGCAGTCTTAAAAGAAGAAAGGAACACAAAGCCAAACTAGATTTGTGCGTAAATACAAATTTTGGGCTACAAGGTATGGCAATATTTGAGCTGCTGAGTGAAGGGTATTCAAGAAAACCAGCACGCTAGCACAGGTAAGTTTTTCTATCCACAAACAACTAAAGAAACCTCAGAATGTTTGTCAGATTTGTCGTCTTCTCCATTCTAGTGTTCACTCACGCTATTTGAATAGAAGAATTGGTAAAAATCAGATAAAGCAGTTAATCCGCTTTTAAAACATGATCTGACATCTAATACTGTAGCGAAAAATATACCTGTGCCTTAAGCACATACACGAAGCACCACTACTGCTCTGTCCTCAACTATGGCATGGCCTAGGATACCACTCATTACCAGCAAATAGCACAGTCGCAATTAAACAGATGTAACAAAAGATGTAATCTAATTAGACAGACAGGAACAGTGCGGCTTCGGGACAGCGTGGGCATTAGCCTGGCACAGCACAGCACACCTCTGTGACGGCAGTAGGGAGAGAAGAGGCAGTACCGAGAGCCACAGCACTGGGCAGAGAGGCAGTTCCAACGGTTAATGGAAAGTGTTTTTAAAAGGCACATGAATCAGTAAGTGGGAATCTGACTTCAAACATCTCCTCTTTAAATTTTGGCTGAAGTCCAGAAGCTGTTTTCCAGCCTCAATATTTAGTTCCATAACTGTGCAATTCACCCATGCTCTCCCAGCCTAACATGATCTTCCACTTAAATCTGCACATCGGATTCATAATGTACCACCTTTTCTCTTTCCCTTTTCATTAAGGGTCAGAAGTAACACATTGTGTTTGAAGTCACAGAATTGCACAACAGGAGACATGGTGTGATAATTTCACAGCCAAATTCCTCAACACTACAGGTTAAGGAAAATGAGGAGAGAAAGAAACATGCTAGAGCTTAATGTACCTTCTGAAATCATTCTTTTCCTTCTTCCTACCCATAAAAATATACAGTGCGTAGCAAGTGAATCAAATGACTGATTACATGATACTAACAGGGTTTAGTAGGTTTCCTAACACTCAGGTGCTCTCAGAAACAATGTAATATCAATTATAATCAGATAAGTATATTAATTACTTCACAACTAAACCTAGGCATTTGGTGTAGCTTTTTGCTCCGCATTAAAAACATTTAAGATCAAAGAAGGAAACAAGAAGCTATTATTTCAAGAGCCTACAATAGGCTCGAAAACACATCCATTTGTTCGAAATAGGCAACAATGTAAAAAAAAAAAAAAAATACAAATATTTATTTTCCCTGTGTTGCAATGTATTCTTACTGTTTTAATAATAACAATGCATTTTTTATTATATAGCACGACAAGTTGAGTACGTGGTAAAAAAGTGTCATATTATTGAACAGGAATTAACGTTCACGTACAATCAAAGTGATTAAAGCATATTATGTAACTAGTTACCTTCTTTTCAGTATTTTTGTTATTCATTTAATAAATTGTCACAACTTTGTATTTTACTGTCAGCCATCCAGTCAGGATGCATGTTAGCAAGATACTGCTATGCCCTTATCAAGGTGTAACATGTAAAGAGGACAATTAGTTAACAGCAGATACATAGTAAATACAACAATCCCAAAAGCAACTTACCCCTGGTCTGGGCAGTGATAGGTAGATACGCTTCTCTCCTATGAAGAACAGACACATTTACACCAAAATTTGTATGCAGATTTTAATCAATGGGATCACATGTCTTACTTCATGCTTCCTTAAGTTGCAGTACTATAAAAGCAAATTACTTACCTGCAATTCCTCCTCTTTGAACATTGCAGGGGATTGCCTCTCCATCTTGTGCTTCCAGAGCCAAGAACTCTGCACTGCTCAGACTCTACCTCTCAGCAACTGGCAGTTAAGAAAGCTCCTCTGAACAGTTTCCCTCAACAAGATTTCTAGTCCCCTGGATGCAATCCACAAGCAAGTCAAGAAGCTCTCTCCAGTCACTGAGTAGCTATCGCTACACACACTCATTTTCTTGCAAAAGGTGCAGAACATACAACGGTAGTTCCACATAAGGCTTTTCTTGGCATGGGTTGGATGGTGTAAAATTTGGAGTCACCAATGCCACTACTGAGAAATACCTAGGCAGGTTCTTCTAAGTAACGCAAATAAAACCCTCATGTTGCACTGTACTGTACATATCCCATGTGCACTGTGTTTTATAAAGAAAAAAGTTCTATAGCATTTTACACACTTACTGAATTCTTTCTTATATGGCCAAGAGCCCCAGATACTCCAAGTCTGAGCAAAACAAATGCAGGGGAAAAAAAAAAAACCTTTTAGGTGTTGCCTAGAAGTCAGTAAGAAGAGTTCATCCACAGAGGAAACAGTGCCTGGACTAACAGCCTAGGATTAGAGCTCCAGTTGCCAGAAGACTTAATTATCTATGAAGACTTACATTTATTACAATAGATTCAGAAGACCAAAGTCTGTTAAATAAAATTAAAGTAAAATAAATAAAAAAACTTAAGAACTAGTGAAAAATAGATGTTACCTGAAGAAACAATGGGCTACTCTAATGGATATCGGTACCAGGTTTGCATAGAATGATGCATCTCAACAAAGGCCAAGCAAAAAACCCCCCTACAATTGATTGCTATTTCCTCCTCTTGATCAACTCCTACAGAAATTCTCTTCTGAGTCCTCAGAAGACAGTTCTCTTGTGCATTCATGATTTTTTGAAAGTGTGCTCTCTGTCTCCTGACACCACAGAAAGATCATGAGCTCCATGTCTAGGCAACTGACTCTTAAAAAAACAATTTCAGTAAGTTGACAAGTGTCCCTCAATCCTCTTGGCAACTATGAAAAATGGAATACTTCCTTTCTAAGATCACCTCTTCCTTCCCCTACTCAGTTTTGCAAAAGATGAAATGAGCTGATAGCTCAAGGATAATCTACTTATTTTTTTCAGAATGCAGAGTTATTCAGACACTAATTGCCCAAACATGCATCCAAGCAACACTTCTTGTAATTTATACCAGTCTTTAATGAGAAGTGATTTACAACATCCTATGTATCAAAACATCAGCTAAAGGGCATGTAAGAGAGCATGTAAGACATACCAAGAACAAAAGCTAACTTGTAAGTTTAAAATGCTGTAGCATAAAAGATCTCCTTGGCGCTACATAAAATCACAGAAAGCTTTCACATAACAAATGGAATACAAATGCATACTGAGAGGACATGGTACTCACATACTACAAGGTAGGCATTCGGAATTATGGAAACCAAATGGAAAGAGGTGGTAAACAGAAATAAGAATAAAAAATAATTTGCTTTTGTTGTTCAAGCAATTCGCATTATTTGGCTTTGCAAGGTTTAGTTGCTCACCATGTTCAGAAAGAGGAAGGATCTCACTATTTATTTCTTGGAACATTAAAAAAAAAAAAAAAAACCAACAACCTCAAACCCCCCCCCCCCCCAAAAACCTCCACATCACTGGACCACAGATAACAGACCTTTCAAAAGTGCAGATCAAGTCAGGGCAGAGATAATCCTACTTCATCAGAAAATACTTAATTATACCAGTACAGTCACAGAGTTTATATCGGATGCCATTAACAGAATACTCATATACATTTTTTCAGGTATTTAACTTCATTACTTTGTAAGTTAGATCTTTTCTATAATAGCAAAAGATTTTTTGCCATATTGTGATCTTCCTTTTATTTATTCCAGTCTGCCTTTGTTTTTCCTAATGTGTTTTCTATAATGTTTTTCCCCTTTTTTTAATTTAATCTTTGTCTTCCAATTTTCCACTGTATAGTAGTTCCAGCCATGTTTTTTCCCCCAAAACATCTGTATTTCAACTTTAAATCTTGCTTTTGATCTCACTTCTCACCTAGGAGTAAGGCAGCTGCATCCCTGCTTCACACTTCTTTCTAGAACTCTAATTTCTCAATTGTGAAATTCTGATCTGTATCCTCTATTCACCTGCGGCCCTCCCAAATCCTCATGGTCATTTAACTCCTCTCAAATCAAATGGGCAAAACAAAAGAGGAGGGCAGAAAAGGAAGTTATCTTCATGAATGATTCTCTCACTTCTGACCAAGTTACAAGGGAGCAATCGGGGGTTTATTCACATTCTTCCCCAACATGCTGAAACCAAAAAGTTAGAAGGGGAAAAAACAGAGAGACTGGCTGACCCCCGACAGATTGGGTCAACGAAAGGTACTTTCATTAGGTAAGTCATCTCAAAACGCAAGAGCCTCAAAGTGAAGCATCTTAGGTAACCTAGTAATTCTCAGCGCTCGGTACAGCCCGTGGGGAGCGAGCCGATGCCTCCAGCGGGTGACCCCAATCTCCCAGCCGGCAGCAGCCACCTCTAGAAGAGGCCAGCACTCTCCTCTCCTCAGCCCAGACCAGCCACGCAAGGTTTCGAACACCAACAGCATGCAGAACAGGCAACCTCACTGTTGGATTAAAAAGTTGTTTTAGGATTAAGCAAGAGAAGTCCCACTCTACCTCACTCTGCAGTTCTGCCTAGCAGAGAGACATTTTCAAAACACACGTGAGGGTACTGGGCTGTAGTGTGTTCCCCAGCCTCCCCCACTCCATGTGTGCGTGTGCACCCTCCTCCCCAAGATGAGATCGCTTCAGTTTGGGCATGATCTGGTGTGATTACATTAAAATTGAGTAAAATATTGCTTCATTCCCAAGCTAAATCTGGCTCTCTATCCACTGAGTTTTGAACCTCAGTATGAGAAATACCTAATTTGCTGATATGAAAGAAACACTGGATAAGGAGTTATGCAATTGCTTGCAAAAATAAAAAAAAAAAGAGTATGAACAACGTGAATCTAGTGTAATCAGGAAAGTGCTTATTTTATTAGATGTGTCCAGCACATTTAGTCACCATTCAATTTTTACTTCTTAAACTGTATTCTGAACTCTCTAACAAAGCCAATCATTTAAACTGGTGGATTTGCAGTACAAAAATACAAGTTTTTAAACTGAGGAGGAAAAAAATACATACCTTCTTACTGTAATTCTATCTTTTGTTACACACAATCACAATTCTACTGGGAGTAAAGCACTTGTTACATTTTAGTCTGTAAAATAAAGACACTTTTACCAACCTCAACATTAAGACAAGTATCATGAGTTACAAGAAGAATAAAATCTTATAAAATATTGTGAAACTTCATTGTGTTTGGAGGCAAAAGTTTTGTGAATGCCACTCAATCTCTTAGCAAACAAATACTGTAGGTTTAATTTATTTATTGGGTCATAAGTCATGTTTTCTAGGAGAGAAAATGTTGAAAGTGGCAAAGTAACTTTAGGTGGGGGTGTTTGGGTGAGATTTTTTCCTTTCTTTTTTTTTTGGACAACAGTCACTCTGAAGTCCGACGAGAGAAAAAAAGCAAACAAAAAAAGATTAGCCCACAATACAGAAGAAAACTTTGTAGAAGATGGGTGGATATAGGAGACCAAATTATTTCTAAGGAGATAACTGACAGTTCATATGAAACAATCGAGATTCAGAGAGAAGTCCCTTACTAGGCTGGGCCACGAGACAAGGAAAACGGAGACATGATTTCTTAAGCATAGTTTGGCAATAGAAGACCTAATGCACCCAAGGCCATATACAGAATACAAGCTATGCTTACTGTCTTACCAATGGTGGTACCAGAACACTTTATGCTGAAGGAAAGACTGAGGAAATGAGAGACGCCGACAAGAACAGACTCACCAGGCTAGGCCAAAGAGAATCACAGAATCACTAAGGTTGGAAAGGACCTTCAAGATCATCAAGTCCAACCATTAATCCAGCGCCACCATGTTCCCTAAACCATGTCTTGAAGCGCCACATCCCCGCACCCCGGCCCACACACGCTACAGCCTCCAACATGCTCAGCAACACCCACCCATTCTCGTCTCTCTCCTTCAAGCAACGACACTGGGCTGCCTTCTGGAATGATGCTTTAAAGAAACTGCAAGTACCACTTGCGGAAAATGTCTGTTATCTGCTGTCAACCGCCACAGGAGAAGAGAAAGTTACTAACTCCAGGAGAGGCTGGGAATCTGCTGAAACACTTCAAGAACTATTTGTTTGGAGAGCCAAGTATATGCTTTGCTATGGCTGCACGATTCTCGTCGTATTATTTTTAAATACAGTAATATATATATGCATATACACACACATGCACACATATAAATATATGAAAAGGTTATCATTCAACCCTGCTAGACCATTGCATGAACATGAAAAAAATCAGATAACTGCATGATCAGCCCTGCAAATTCCAAATTTATTGTAACGTATTAACGTTAGAGTAATACCACATTTTAAGATGCATTATATAAAATTAAATGCTATGTTTAAAGAAAGTCAGTAGATCCTTGGCTCCCCAAACAAACAAAACACCCACTGAAAGTTAAAAGGCCCATAAATAGGATCTCTGATTGCTACACATCTTTATATGGCATTCCAGACCAAGGTGGAAGAACAAGTAGGATAACAATCATGTACTTCTCAAACGCCTCAAATTCCCAATAGCCTGCACTTCACACAATTATTGTAAACCCACTCAGAATTTCAATATATGTTTTTCTTTCACAAGTCTTCAGGCCCAGACACACATCTAGCAACCAGCAGCAACAATTTAAGATATGACTGCCCTGCGGTTGGTTGTTTACTGTCCTCACAAGGAAGCTGGCAGAAAACAACCGCTTACACAAAAACCTGATCAAGTACAGAAAGTTAAACTGGCAAAATAAACTCTGAAAATGAAGAAAGGTTTCACGTTAATAGCAAGATGAAGTATTGTGTCATTGATAAAGTGTCATCTAACCTGAATAAGGATTTACTTTTTCTGTATCTTAGATACAAAAAAAAACCAAAATGAAGTCCCTGTTTTTAACTAAATCTAAACTTTTAAACCTGAGTGATTTTCTTAAAAATACGAGACATTCAGTATTATTATACATTACATTCCATCAGTATGCAATTATACCTTACAGACTGAAACAAACACGTAGCCGCAAGAAGAATGACAGGCTACACTAAAGACATCATCTGAAAAAAAATTAAGTTAGATAAAAATGAAAAACAAACTGACTTCCATTTTTAAGGTAAATTGCCCTATGCTAAAAGTAAATACAGAATTTTTTTCTGAAGTTTGCCAGGTTTTCTTCTACATGTTGTACAAATACCAATAAACTTACCAACCAGAGAAAATATCCCAAGATTGTGCAGAGTCGTCAGAGATTCCATCCAGGAGAAAGGACAGCAGTTTAAAAATCAAATAACTACATTCACTACATTATCAAGTGAATACAAGACAAGCTGACAGTATAGAGTATGTATGTGTATATATATGTCTTCCAGAAATACAGGAAATTAATTAAACATGTCTCACAACTCAAGTTGTATCTTGATTGTCATGAACTGATACGTTCTAGAAAAACCAAAAGGTGGGATGAAAGCCCTACATCGCTAGTATTTGGACACCGCTGGCAAAGAGCTGTGTTGAATACTTTTGTGTCCTTTGAACAGTTCCGTTTGATTTTGCTGAAACTAATCACAGCGTAGAAAGTTAAACATACTCGATTTTACATAAATCAGGCCTTTAAAATTTTAGTTGTTTTTCTTTTTAAAAATCCAATAAGCACCCTAATTTGACATCTAAACAAAACGAATATACTTGTGTATTGCCACCTAGATTCCACATTGCTATATGGGATGTGGGACTGTTTATTCTTAAGAAAACAGTATTTCCTAAATCACACTTAAAATTCTTAGACTACATGTTTTGAAAACTACATTTTTCTATTTGTACGTAGCATTCTTACCTCTTCTTCCTTCAAACACATCATTGATTTCTCTTAACAACATAGACATGTCACTCAGTTGAGACTCCCAGGCCTCACAGAACACCTCAAGATTTTCTTTTGCAATCTTGCTTGATGGATGTAATGCCAGTGTTTCTGCAGCAGAAATTATCTGGACAGAGAACAAACTATGTTCTATTGGAAATCTTAGTAAGTAGTGTTGCACACGAATTCACAAATGCCTTCACAGAGAAAAAACACAAAATTCAATGGCTACTATTATGTCTTTGTAGTGTATTCATCTGCCATTTGCAGGCTTGATGATCTTCCTTGTGCATTGTTTAGCCACCGCCCAACATTAAAGTTTAACTTGTTCTTAGAACTGCTTTGAACAGTTTAACATTAGGCCTCCAAAAAATTTAAATTAAAATTAAAAGTAATTTTTATTTATTTATGTCCAGTAGAAGTGGCAGGATAAAAGCTATGCATACCTGTGGGCCAGTGACCTGAAAAGTATCTTCTGCGTGTATGCAAGTAATCTCAAGGGGCTCGGTTCCAGAAACATGCCTCAACAAGCGACACATCTAAATGTTTTTTATTAAAATATACTTTCATAAGTAGTGAGAAAAAAGTGCACATGCACAAACACACACAAAGTTATTGATTATGCTTTCATAAAACTTATTGGGGACCGCACAGCTGGGTGTTTCTCAGGGACCATTTACTATAAAACAGGGCTAAATCCTGACTTGGAATGTGTAGAAAATCACCAAAAGAAAGTAAAGTCTTAATAAATAAAAATAAAACAACAGCAATTTCACACATTTATGACTGAATAAACCTGAAAGTAATCAGATACCTATGAAACTTGGAAAAATTGTAGCATAAATGACTTCACCAAAACAGGCTTACTCAGCAATTAGCAACTATGTGGAAAATTTAGGCTTTCATCATCCAGGGAACTAAATTATCTTTGAGCAAAGCAGCGTCAAATTATTAGGGAAGAAATACTGTTTCCTTTCACAGTAAGCAAAAGGTAGTCTTTTTTTTTTTTTTTTTTTTTTTTTGGTAAATAAGATTAAGAGTGAACTTTGGGCTGAGGAGGAACAATGAAGTTTTCAAGTTTTCAGATCCAAAGGAGAATTTATAAGACTGAGACAGCATGTATTAAGCTAACTGCGCTATCCATCGTCAGAAATGCTATAATGCCTGAAAAAGTCAGTGTCTCACTGCAACACTGATTACTCACAGAAAAAGAGGACATTAAAGCCAAAATTAAAAATCCACAGTGTTGATCTGCCAGTCCCAGAAGTTCAAGGGTGTTGCTTCTGCATATTCATACTTCTGGGATGAATCCTCAAGCCCCATACGATACCAGATTTTTTTAGAAATTAATGAGTGTTAGATGCCATGCAAGTATAGCTTCCAGCATCACCATCTTCCAGATCAAAATGATCTCTATCTTTGTATGTCTCTTACTGGTACAGTTACTTCTGCTCCTCTCTCAGATGAGAAAGCAACAAGGTAGGTATATGTGGCAGACATCCTTTGTTGACAGACAAAAATTACACAAGGTCTTCAAAACAGTCAAGTTCAGTGGATTAAGAGACTTAACCTTACATTCCTTACGTTCTTAAAAAGTGTCTTTGGGTTGAGCTGTTGCTGGATGCCTGCTGCTTGAAAGAAAAAGGCTATCATCTCTATTTTTCAATTAATACACACAGATAATAGAGTTAAAAAATGAGTTTGAGTCTAGGTCCAGGAGAAGAACTGGGTAAGACTGCACATGCCTTCTACAACAACTGTATGCCACAGCGATACCTCTGGCTCAGACCATACTAAGAACAATACAAAATTCAACACTATACTAAGAAAATAAAATAAAATAAAAAAAAAATTATACCACCATTCCCCTTCCACCCCCCCCAAAGCCTTCCTGAAGAATAGATCAAGACAAGCTGGCCACTCATTTTCTAAGTGCCTTCCAAAATTAAAGCAGCCATGAACTCACCTCAACAAGCTGTTCTTTCTGCTCTGATAGCTTGCAAGTATATTCTGCTACAGCTTCAAGATTTCCTTCTACTCCTGTGATTTTTAATGCTTTGAGAACCATATGATCTGTATGGTATTTTAGCACATCTGCTGCCAGACATGTTGCTGCATTGTGGACCTTGAGTAGCATTAAAGGAAGGAGAGAAAAACATTAGATGGAAAAAAAAATGCACCCAGTACCATGTCAAATAAACTTAGGAGACAGATTGATTTTTCCAAGAAGCAAAAAATTTACTGCCGTGAACACTCACATACAGCCTGCATATAATCTGTGGCTTTAACTCTTCAGTTACTATTCAAGTACAAAGATATAACCCACTGCACTCCAAAAAAAACAAACCCACAATCAACAAACAAGAAAAAAACCCACAACCAAAGATGAAGAGAAACAAAAGAGCAGCTGGGTAAAATGAGGACATGAAGTTATCACACTGCTGTTTTCTGATAATGTTACAGCTGGGAAAAAAACAGGTGCATGAATTTGTGGGGCACCAAGTTTAGCATAAGCACAATGGCCACTCTACTTCTCATGAAGAAAACACATTAACATAATCAGACTGAAGCCACACAGCCTCCGAGTTTATAATAGAGTAGAAATTAAGTTCCTACGAATAAATTGTATTCTCAGTGATGCAAAGAAAAGCTTGAATATATCAGCTCGTGACACAGCCTTAGAAAATTAAAAAGCATCTTTTCTGCAAGGAGACTGAAGACAGAGGTGGATCTTGGAGAAGTCTCAACACTCTCTCTACATTCCCCACAATGGAGCAGCTTCCCCTTGAAACACATCCCTAAATCCAGACACGCTTTCAGACCCATGGATCTGCTGAAGTTGTGCTGTGAAGGACTCTGCGTGACAATAGCTGTCAGCGGCAGCTGCTGCTAGTTCTAGTGACCAGTCATAGCAGGTTTACCCACACCCTGTAACCAGCCCCATTTTAAAAACACAGGTAAAAACAAAACAGCAACCTATGTTAGAAATAGCAGAGCATTCTTATGTCTTCCTTATGCTAAGACTGTTATGAATCTCGTAATATTGCGCTCACTTTGCTGGACTGCGCTGAATGTACAACAAATTTGTCTGTTCAAGAACATTATTTTCCAACTTCTTATGAATGCAATAAGCTTGAAATTTTTACACTGGTGGGCCTTGACTCCTCAGGGAAGAGAATATTTACTAGAACTGTAAGTTGGTTTTTTTTTTTCCCCCCCCGGACTCTACCTTTTTTTCTCCCCTTCCCCTGGCAGCACTTCTTGTGCAGTCCAGAATTAAGGGTGTTTTTTTGGGGGGGAGGGTTGTTTGTTTGTTTTAATTTAATGCAAGAAACCTGAACTGTTGCCTCAAAACCTGTTGCTACTGTTTTATGACAACCTGTTATAAACGATTTATATAGTGTTGCTTGCATGCCATTAAAAATCAGCACAAACCACTAACCTCAGAAATTAAGTCAGCTCTGAGGAAAGGATATCTGCAAAGCTTGTAATGTTAGAGTAGGAACTGACAATTCTCATTTATATATAGGCTACATAGAGATTTCCTTTTCATTAGAGATTATTTTCATCACAGATTCTTTTCATCCTGATCTAAACAAGACATTTACTTCTACTTAATGCCATCTCTGATCATCAGCAAGAATGTAGTCTCAAGGAAGGAACATGCCTCTCGTTTCTTCCATAAAATGACAGAGATGGGAAACAGCTTTGTTTTTACAGCCTTGTTAGGCTGTCTTGTGTTCTCAGCCACCCAGGCTCCCAAAACCATTTTAATTAGAGTCGCAATACTTAAATTTTACCAGTAGAGAGTCTGGTTGCTGGCTGATACACCGCAGCACCAGACGTCAGAACGACAGGACAGTCCTTCTCAGCCATGTACAGAAACACGGCTACTCTGGAACCAACCAAATCACTACATGGCAAACAAGGAAAATGACATAATACTCTAAATTTGCTCTACTAAGTAGCGTTAATCCTATGCATTTTTAAAAAAATGCTCTTATGAAGCAAGCTTTAATACTCTACAGGTCAGCAAAGCAAGTCATACAGCATTTAGGATTTGTTAGTTTAGAAAGCCACACCTACTCAGTTTGCTCCACAATTTCTAGAACAGTGTGCTATGTTTTCACCTGCACTGCTTTTAATATGGAGCTACATCACAGGGCACAGGTAACCCACTATTTTGTATTTTATGCCACCTCTGTTAGCTGGTTTACAGAAGGCAATTTTCTAGCAGGCAGGACAATATGGTAAGATTTACATTTACGGAGCTGCAAGAAAATACAAGATATTAATGATTTCTGCCACATACTATATTCCAGCCACCTTTAGCTTTATGATCTATGCAATTACATAGTCACATTTTGACTGGGAACTCTTCCTCCTCATTCAGCACAAGGGAGTGACATTACTCCAAAAGGATGATCTTACAGTCAAAGCAGCTGAACATCACTCCAGAAAAGCTCTGCTACTGATTTCCTACATAATGGTGGCCAAAGAAAAAACTATTAATTAATGTGCACAAATTATGTATCCTCCATCATCTGGGAGCAGAAGATGAAAGCACTTAACTGCAACTGAAATCGATTCAAAGCACTGTCCGAATCATCAGAACAGCTGCAGGAATTATAATCCAGAAGACAAAATTTCTCATTTTGCCTCTTATTGAAAAATATGCAGCATGATTTTTTGAGCAGTCGAGGTCTTCCAGTTACAGCAGCTGAGAGCTCAGTCTAAGCAAGTGCGCTGTATTTCTCCAACATCTTTGCATTGCTCTGTAGTCTAGTATTGAAACCCTCACTGTCCTTAGTCTTCATGTCTCCATCTGTTTAAAGCAACAATAATATGAAGCAGTTGAAAACATATCTGAATGCTTTGCAAATATTTTGGAAGCTGCCAGAAACCAGTGATTTGGCTCCAATCTGTGGAACAGACAAGACACCAATGCTATCTGTCCACAGCAGAGGAAGGACCCTGATCAGAAAGTGCAGTCCATCCCACGTTCCAAATGAGACCGCAATCTCGTACGTGTATGTAAGGTGACACTCAGCACGCTTGCATTTAGGAAAAGAATGATTTGCAACAAGCACATACACAGCTGCTAACTGTCTAGAAAAATACCTGAGTATAAGGCACCGTCATAACACATTTCTGCTATCGAAATCAACAGGTTAAGTACAAACAGCAGATGTAACTTATTCATTTAAGCACACACTAACAAGAAAAACTACCTAAAACAGTGATGCATTCCTTTATATTTAAAGTAACTACTATATACACAGTACTTATTTCCAAACACTCTTCTCTTTCTATTGTTATCAGAGTCAGCAAAGAGCCTATGTATCCAAAAGATTTCTCATTAGTTATAAGGACAGACACAGAAGATGACTGCCTATTAGCTCCATGATCTATTTCTGATTTAGCTACTCTTGTCTATAAAAAGATAGTAGCCTTTTTGGGTACAGGATCCTATTTTACAACTTCACATAGAAGAAGTAAGAAATTCAAGTTCTTATTCAATTTACGCTTGCTTAAACTAGACTTACCTCTCTTTTAAGTTCATTCATGCACTGGCACGTTTTTAAAATGGCTACTTCCAAGTCTTCCAGGAGATCCTTTGTTTTCTGGTTTTGCTACAAGCCAAACAAAGCGACCAACAAAACATTACACAAAACCCCATCAAATCCCACCTTCACATCATGTGTCGTTACATCAAGTTGCTTTAGAAAATAGCTTTTCTTTCTAGATGTAATGTTTTCATTTGCACATCCTGTGTATGCTTTACTTGAAAAATTCTTTTACAGAAACATTTATCACCAAATCAAATTTAAAAATAATAGTGATGAAAGCTAATTAGCTGTTTCTCTTCAACAGGAATGATTTCTGAACCTCACTGTGCTTTTTTCAGGAAAAGGACTTCCTTAAGCTTTACAACTTCCAAAATTCTTTCTGTCTAAACATCCTAAAGTTGAGCAACAGTTTAAGGGTTTGTTTTTTTTTTTTTTAATATAGCCTTTTAAAATAAAGTGGCACCTAAAACATTATACCAAATGTTCTATATTGAATTACAAGAAGGTTACTTAAAGCATCCTTGTAAGACTTTAGGTCATTATCTAATTTAAACAAGTACAGTAGCTAATAACATTTGTTGAGGTAGCTTCAAGACAGAGCTCCCACTTCTCCAAATAGGGCCTATCTATGGAATAACCCAAATGTCAAGAGACACACACTAGGAAAAGAGCTATGTAGCAATGATTTTGCATTCTCCTCTGTAATATACTGGAAACAGTTATCCTAGGTGGGACCATTAGCATGGCCATAGCTACAAGAACATTAGCCCCTCAGAGTCTAAATTAACATAAACATGCAGACACACACACAGACACAAAAATGTGTGGAGGTATAGACACCCCCCCCCTTTTATTTAAAGGAAAAAACCCCATCCAAGACAGTATGATCATTTCCTCAGGTATTCTTACCTGCTCTAAGTCTCAAAGCTACCTGTCCCTCAAATTTAATGCATTTCTTTAAGTAATTTGTGTAAGAGTGTAACATCACAAAATCATTTTTAACACAAGGAGCATAATGTTTTACACTCACTAGAATGACCTTTTTATTTCTTTTACTTATTTAATGTACACATTTTTGCTCCTTCTATGTGTAACTTTTTTTTTTTTTAAACACAAGTGAGAAAATTTCCTCACCAAAATAAGGTTATAGGAAAACCTAAGACACCACAGTAGCTTGTGATCTTATGAGCTCGAACATACACTGGATGGATTTCAGAAACATTTAAAATTCAGTCAACAGCATTAGATTTTCTGTTGTGCTCCAGTTAGTTTTCATTAACATACAATAATACAAATAAGAGCAGATCAGTGATGTCAGTCTAATTTAGACTTGACCTAGGTTATAAAACACTTCTGTTTTAAAATACAGTCTTCAATGAAGACTCACAGTTATTATGTTTGCTAAAAGGAAGTATGGTGAGTGGCAAGGGAGATAACTGGGCACCCTAATAGCTCTACAGATCCCCTAGTTCATGTATCCTAAAGGCACGATAATTTAGTTTTTTAAAATCAGCAATCCCACTTGAATTGCATTAAGTCCCTCAGAAAATATTCACCCTTCGACAAAGCTGCTGAGCTGAAACTAAAAAGCCACCGCAGCTAGGCTGGGTTATTTATTAATGAAAATACTTAATGCAAAGGCACACGTGCACGCCCAAATATTTTCATGGATCATAGAATCATAGAATAGTTTGGGTTGGAAGGGACCTTTAAAGGTCATCTAGTCCAACCTCCTTCAACGAGCAGGGACATCTTCAACCCAATCAGATTGCTCAGAGCCCCGTCCAACCTGACCTTCAGTGTTCCCAGGGATGGGGCATCTACCACCTCTCTGGGCATATACACGCATAGTCTTGTACGAGGCTCTCATTTCTATCATTTAAAATGTGGCATGTAAATTATCTAGAGCTGACCAGTTTCCACCAGTAACAGAGCTTAGAAATACCCAAGTGTACTGGTTTTGGCTGGGATAGAATTAGTTTTCTTCACAGTAGCTAGTATGGGGCTGTGCTTTAGATTTGTGCTGAAAACAGTGTTGATAATACAGGGATATTTTAGTTACTGCTAAGCAGGGCTTACACAGAGGCAAGCCTTTTTCTGCTTCTCTCTCCATCCCACCAGTGAGTGGGCCTGAGGGTGCACAAGAAGCTGGGAGGGGACACAGCTGGTACAGTGACCCCAACTGACCAAAGGGATATTCCATACCATATGATGTCATGCTCAGTATATAAAGCCGAGGGAAGAAGCAAGAAAGGGGAGTCAATCCATCACATTTGGAGTGATGGCGTCTTTCTTCCCAAGTAACCATTACATGTGATCGAGCCCTGCTTCCCTGGAGATGGCTGAACACCTGCCTGCCCATGGGAAGTGGTGAATTAATTCCTAGTTTTGCTTTGCTTGTGCGTGCAGCTTTTTCTTTGCCTATTAAACTGTCTTTATCTCGACCCACAAAATTTCACACTTTTACCCTTCTGATTCTCTGGGTATCCCCATCCCCATTCTGGATGGGGACATCCCACTGCAGGGGAGTGAGCAGCTGTGTGGGGCTTGCCTGCCTGCCAGGGCTGACCCCCAACACCAAGCCAAACACAGTTTTAGTTTCTTATAGTTATGGTATTCTATGCAATTAATAACCTACATGTGTCATCTTTGTTGTAACAACAGTCTATGTTATCAATAAGATGTATACGCTCTGCAAGCTGCACTGCTGCATTAAGAACACCTGACTGCACCATTTGATTCAAAGAGGAGGAACAAAAATGCTTTCTCATAAGTAATACACTCAGTTAAGCAAGTGTCCGATACTAGTACTCATCTGCCGTATTTCAGAGTGTTGATAAGATTCTGTGTTATACGCTTCCCCAGAAACAAGACCAAAATCAAGACAGCATCAAAAACAGAAACAGCATTTTCCATCTCTGCTTTTCCTCTCCCTTTTGCACGTATCTACAATCACCTTCAAGGAACAAGATTACACAAATGACAGAGGGAGACTTAATCTGTTGCTTCTTTAAAAATGAAAACTATTGTCATTTAGATCTTCTAAAAAGGACAAACAACAATTCCCAGTAAGTCTTAATGTCTCTTTTCTCTCTCTCTACAAGATCAAAAAAGAGAGTTGCTTTTTTAGAATATTTCCCTTTTCAATAGCTTAAGTATTTTCAATATTGTGTTGAAAAAAAGAAACTGTGGTCACTGCCACGGGATCATCTGAAGTACCCAACCAGGAGACCTCACTTTTTAAGGCTGTGCAATGATACTTCTGTTCACCGCCTTCTTTCCACTTACGGCTTCATGAAAATTAGGCTACCAACACTAGTAGCATAATTTAGCCATCAAGAATTCACTGAAGCAATACCACCAGGGCAGGGAGAGGACAGAACGTACTGAAGCTGCAGAAGCACAGAACAAACTCTGGCTTCTTTGATCAGTTCTCGCTATGAGGAATACATGCAGTTCTTTCTTCCTAGATCTGAAGAAACACTGCATTAAAAATTTCTTTCCAAAGTAGAGGTGAAAAGATTTACTTTGCTAAAAAGCTCTTACAGCTTGCATCCACACTGAAACCAGCTGCTCTAGTTCCATTTTAGCCTGTTTAGACAGCTCCAAAATGTGTTCTCTGTGCTCATGACTGGTATAGGCAGAGTCTGTGAAGTCCTCCATATGTTCCAGGATAACTTCCAGCATTGTTGAAAGGTTCTCTTTTGAGAGAAAATAAAGATTCTCACGAAGACCCTCCACCTTATTCTGAAAAAGAAGCATGTAAGTTCCTTGAGAATGTATGTGGTTATACAGTTGTGATGCAAATGTAGATCAAAGTGACAGCCTCCAAAGAAATGAGACATGGTTGTTCATTAACTGTTCTTAACTGAGTATGAAACTTAGAAGAGCCTTTATCAGGAAAACATAGCATTACTCAGAATATAAAGATTTACCTCTACTTATTCTTTACTTTTACACCCTTTAGCACACCTTCTGATACTTGCCATCTCCTCCTGGATCAGAATGCATTCAGAGCAATAATGTTTTGTTGAGGTGATGCCTTGAACATTGAAAAAGCTTAAGTACCAGGATATTGGTCACAACTTCATTAAAATAGTTCTTGTTGAAGAATTCTTGCTTCGTAATTGGCTAGTATCTTTAAAACTGCACACCTCTTGTGTGCAGAGAATCTGACCTTTTGTCAGATTCACTAACATTTTTGGACAGTTATTTAAGTTACACTACTGAAAAGACGCAGCTCCATCATTTCGAATTTTTTTTTTTTCCAGAATTCTAGTTTTGAGGTAATATATTAGGCTGTAGAAAACAATACTATTTCTATTCTTACCTTGAATTCTTTGATGCCAGAATATATACTGATAGGGGCCATTTCATTTTCTCCGTTTGGTCTAGAATCAGTTACAATTTCTATTACCTGTTCCAAAGCTAATCTCATACGATGAAAGACTCCATCTTTGTTTATACGAGCAGATTCACAGTCTGGATGCCTCAGACAAGTCTTTTTAAAGAAAGCAAAGTAAGCATTATGAAAGAGTACACATGCAGTATAGCAAAATGAATGCTTCCTGCTAAGGCAAGTCTAAAGAATGTGTTAGAATATGATAAATTATTTGTGTTAAACTCCTATTGTGCTAAGTAGAATTCATAGTGTTACTCAGAATATAAAGATTTTTCTCTACTTATTCTTTGCTCTTACACCTTTTAGCATGAAGTTTACAGAGGGGCTGAGAAAGAAGAGTCAGCTCTCCCGCCAGATACCATACTCTCTGATTTATCCAAGTTGTGTAAGAGCACGCATACTCACTCACCTTTGAAGCAGTTAGGAGCATCATGGTGCACTTCTCAAGAACAGCCCTAGACGCTGCCATTCTAGCCTTTTTCTTCTCATCCTTCAAATCCTAAACACCAAAAGAAAAAATGACCTGAATACTACACAATATCTAAAATGTTAACTGCTTGCGAGACGGGAAAAAAAGAAACTCTCTTGCAGATGGATGGGTTGTGAGATAGCTTCTTTATGTCTGACAACTGCTATTTTCAGCATAACTCATGATCTAGAACTTGCTTTTCAGACAGATTTTAATTTATGCATTTATTCTTAGCTCTATTCAATTCAGATTTCAAAGAAGGAAGATCTCAGAGATACAGAGTGTTATGTAAACTGCCACTAATTTTGCTAACTTTATCACATAGCATTATTCATAAAACAGAAAAATGAGGGGAAAAAATACTTAACTAAAACTATTTTCTGTAATGGGGGAGGGTAAGGCAGAAACAGAGAACACCAGCTTTTCACTGTACTGCAGTGAAGAAAATATAAAATAAATCTTTTGTCTACTTGAGTGTTATATTTACTGTATATCAGTAATAAAGAAAGTCTTAGCAGGCTAAAAAAGCAATTCCTCTGTAGAAAGGAATTGAGTATATGAACTTCTCAAGAACTTTCCAGAGAGAGGGATGTACCTGCAAAACTAAACTATACCCACAGAAAAGTTCATCAAAAGGGAAGAATATTTAGAGTCCAAATTGAGATGGGAAAAGAGACGGAAGAGGGCAAGACATTAAACCCTTACCATGTAAGGGGTTTAACAAGAGGAAGAATTTACAAAACTACAACTAAGATCTTCTCAAAGCTAACAAAGATAGCTCAGTGCTACTTGAGTGTTAAACAGGCAACTTAATAGGACCAGCTGAAAAGGGAACAGTTTACAGGATGGAATTAATCCTAATTTACTCTAAATTAGCAAGCCCACCCCCCCAGCAACAACCCAGATAAATCACTGCTGCAGTCCTTTTTGAGATTTTTATAAAAATCTCATTTAGCAACTACAGAAAATCTTTAAGATCAGGATCCCCACATTTAAACCAAACCAAAAAAAAACCCACCACAGCTCTTGTCTGAAATTCTGACATTACATTCTGATAAATCTGACCATACTCAAGAGTTTCTGGCATACTTACTATAATTATACTAAGGAAAAATACCTTCACGGATGTTTCCTCCCAATACAACTAACAATGCCACATAGCAGCCTACACACTGTAAAGTGAGCATATCAAGAAAGTCCTGACACAATTTAAAAAGTACTAATGAAACACTCTTTCAAAGACTGTCAAGTAGGGGAGAGTCAAAGACCAGTTAACACTGAAAACCAAAAATAGTTGAAAAGAATATCACTTACTAGTAATGCACCTTTCTCTTTCCTAGGAACAACTGCTATGAATATTTCAGGGTAAAATAAAGAGAGTTCATTTCCAAGCATGTATTTCCTTTAATTATATGTAGCTGTCCTGGTTTCTGCTGGAATAGAGTTAATCTTCTTCCTGATTGCTGGTACAGTGCTGTGTTTTGGATTTGGGATGAAAATAACGTTGATAACGTGCTGATGTTTTTAGTTGTTGCTAAGCAGTCAAGGACTGTCTGGCTTTTCATGCTGGCCTGCCAGCAAGGAGGCTGCAGGTACACAGTAAACTGGGAGGGGACACAGACAGGACAGCTGACCCAGGCTATATTCCATACCATACGATGTTATGCTCAGTATATAAACCAGGGGAGTTGGCCAGAGAGGGTCCACAGCTTGGGAAGTAACTGGGCATTGGTCAGTGGGCGGTGAGCAACTGTGCCGTGCACCACTTGCTTTCTATATTCTTCTATCATTATTATCTTTATTACTATTCTCTTCCTTTTCTTTCCTATTAAGCTGTCTTTATCTCAACCCACAAGTTCTACCTTTTTTTTTTCTGATTCTCTCCCCCATCCCACTGGGGTGGGAGGAGTGAGCAAATGGCTGTGTGGTGGTTTCAGCTACCTGCCAGGTTAAACCACAACAGCAGCTTTTCCAGAACTGATTCTTTGATACTGAGCATGTACTTAGACTCAGAACACATCAGCAGTAAAAGGAGTGTGGCATGTGTTTTTAGCAAAGTTCTCCAATGTTTCAGCTGAAGGAGGCTGTGCACAAAAAGCTAAGTCTGTATGCATAAGGTTGGCTAATTGTTTATAAAAATTGAATTCTGAATTTTGCTGGTTATTAGGAACTGTGGCAGGTTGACCCTGGCTAGAAGCCAGGTACCCACCAAAGCGACTCCATCACTCCCCTCCTCAGCTGGGCAGGAGAGAGAGGATGTAACGAAAAGTCTTGTGGGTCAAGATAAGGACAGGGACAGATCAGTCAGCAATTACTGTCACAGGCAAAACAGACTTAATTGAAAAAACACAACAACCAGCTTTATTTATTACAAGTCAAATCCGAGTAGGATAATGAGAAATAAAAACTAAATCTTAACACACCTTCCCCCCACCCCTCCCTTCTTCCCGGGCTCAACTTCACTCCCAATTTCTCTCTCTCCTCCCCCCGAGCAGCGCAGAGGGGGAATGGGGGCTGTGGTCAGTTCATCACACGCTGTCTCTGCCGCTCCTTCCCCCTCAGGGGAGGCTCCTCACACTCTGCCCTGCTCCAGCCTGGGGTCCCTCCCACGGGAGACAGTCCTCCATGAACTGCTCCCACGTGGGTCCTTCCCACAGGCTGCAGTTCTTCACGAGCTGCCCCAGCCTGGGTCCCCCCACGGGTGCCGTCCTTCAGGAACAGGCGGCTCCACCCTGGGTCCCCCGCAGGGTCACAAGTCCTGCCCGCAACCCTGCTCCAGCCGGGGCTCCTCTCCCCACGGGTCCCCACAGGCCCTGCCAGGAGCTGGCTCCAGTGTGAGCTGCCCACGGGGTCACGGCCTCCTTCGGGCAACCCCCTGCTGCGGCGTGGGGCCCTCCCCAGGTGCAGGTGGAGATCTGCTCCCCCGTGGAGCTCCATGGCTGCAGGGGCACAGCCGGCCTCACCAGGCTCTTCCCCAGGGGCTGCCGGGGAACCTCTGCTCCGGCGCCTGGAGCCCCTCCTGCCCCTCCTGCTGCCCTGGCCGGGGGGGCTGCAGGGCTGCTGCTCCCACACCTTCTCACTCCTCTCTTCTCTGGCTGCAGTTGCACAGGTCTTTTTCTCGCCTCCTTAACCCCGTCACCCCAGAGGCGCTGCCACCGTCGCTGATGGGCTCGGCCTTGGCCAGTGGTGGGTCCATCTTGGAGCCGGCTGGCGTTGGCTCTGTCGGACATGGAGGAAGCTTCTGGCAGCTTCTCACAGAAGACACTCCTGCAGCCCAACTGCCACCAAAATCTTGCTGTGCAAACCCAATACAGAGACCCTGTGTATCTATATCAGACCCTGGTTCAATTCTGAATGGATGATTTGATTGCCAAGGGGAAGGAACTACAGCTCATAGCAGAAGTCTTAAGCCTCAGCAAACCTTTTATTTACATGGAAGTAGCAGCAAAAAGCTTCCTGCATGAATGAAAGGTTTTGAATGAGTAGCTGCATGCAAGAAGTAAAAAACCATTACCCCGACATAAGAAAGTTTTGACCTAAACCTATAAAAATATTCCAGAATAACTAAAAAACAAAAAACCAAACAAATAGTTTATCAGGATCTAAAGATTTCATGTTTGGAGTTTTCTAAAATAATTACTCTGCTTTCAAATTCCTTCGTTATGTGCAAACACCAAATGCTTTTGTCAAGTAACAACAGACAAATTCTCTACCAGAGTAATAAGCCAGAAAAGTTAGAGCCAAGAGACAGTGATTGAAGCCAAAGGACATCTCAAATAACATGCACCCAGGCTTCTGAAGATAGACAGATCAAACAATGCAGTGATATTTCTCAGGCTGAGCTTTAAAAATCAAAAGATGGCCTTTGACTGGAAGAAGGAGAAGTGGTTAGGTTTCAGAGATAGGACATCAGCAATTGTTTTGTTTTGTAAGTTAATCATCCCAGAAGAACCCAAATCTTCCAGTGAATCAGATGAATATGATAGCTTACAACATCTCTCACAGCTTTTATTAATACTTACATTTTGCCTATCTCCAGTTAAATGGGCAAACTCTACCATTTCATTTCCGAACTGGCTGAATATTTGTACAAACTCCTGGAAACTACTGACTTTTTCTAGCTGTTCCATTGTTGCAAGAACCTGCAAGAGAAGGGAAAATACTGTAGATTATCAAGATGCTAAACAAAAACATTATTACCAAACTAGGAATATTATTTGCAGACACTTCTAAATGGTGTTGTTTAAAATGTACATATTTTGTCACTATTTAAGCATTAATAACTCAAAAGCTGGAAATCAAGTCTTCATTTTGAATGAGTCATTTGTTGCCAACCCTTACAAACCATTTTCCTCACTCTTCCCAATATCTAGAGTAACAGTATTACAGGATTCAGTTTCCAGATTTAGGAAAATTATCTTTACAGTAATATTAAATTTAAAAACATAAGCACTTGAAATTAAGATACAGATTATATCCCTGTGTTGTAACTCTCATTTTCAAAGTTCAATTTCAGATGCATAATTTTCATAGTTTAAAACCACATTTGCACAGTCAGACAGGTGTTTTAATGGCAGTGTGCCTTAAAAAAAAGGCAACGGCATTCCACAAAAGAAAACAAAAAAAGTTAGAAATTAGTTAATATATAGTTTTATATTTTCTATAACAACTTACTCTAACTCTGAAGATTTTTATTAGCTCTATATAAAACAAAGAACTAAATAAGACCAAGTTGTACAAGCTCTTACTCAAGATACATAAGAGCATGCAAAAATCAGCAGTTTTTATAACATTCTGCAAAAATTATCATATACCTTATAAATTACTGAAGCTACCCTGCTGAAGTCACTACAATATGGTTTATAACAGAGATTAACATTAGGGTTTTTCAGGTTAGAGGTATAGCTGCTAAGCCCAAAGTGATCTTTCAAATCCCCTAAATTTCTTCAGAAGGGAAGACAGTCAAAGCAGTTCTTTCAGACTGGAGACGAGATACTGCATAAAAAGTCAACAAACTGTACTTGAAAGGGAGAAACTTCAACTTATTTTTCCTTTCCTATGCCAAAAGTGTCTTCCCCGCAACTAAAAAGCAGTCTACATACCTGATCACGACAACTACCCCTTCCCTGCAACCCAGGAAAATCCTCCTAGAAGCACCCGTTCTTTTGTAACAGAGCAACTGCTAAATCACACAGCGATAATCTATGTAAAGCAAATATTTCACTAAACCCTGTGAGTACTGTGGAACTAATATCATGCAATATTAGATTGCAGTATCTGCCTGAGCATCTTACGTTATGGAGCCAGCTCTACAAAGGCTGCAGAAACAGGAACTTTCATGACTCTGGTGTTGATGCATGAGCAGGGCTGGGGTATAAGGGACTTGGAAGGAAGCTGCACAAAGATGAAGGTGTGAAAACAGCAGTACAAGACTGGAAGAAGCAGAGAACCACATGACTGAGAAAGTGAGGATGTAGAAAAGTGAATGTGGACAACAGAGAAAACGTTAAGAAGTTACGGTCCAACTTCCTCTTCTAAGAAATGATAAAAAAATAATAGTAATTATGCTCAATCATTCTTGGTTTAATCAAGTATAGCACTTCATGAGTATGGTCTTGGTTGCAAGCAACTCTGTTACAGTTACCCTAGAGCAAGTGTTTCTGTCATGACAAATCTCTTGTCAAATAAAAATTTCAGTGGAAGCACACGCATTTCCATTTCAACTAACAATTCTAGACATTCCAGGCAGAGCTGACATTCCAAGAAGCTACACACAAAGAGAAACCGTACTGACAGCTCTAAATTTGTCTAAAGCTTATTCAAGAAGCTGTTAAAATGCAAAATACGTGTGAAGTCTTCATCATTTCTCATTTTGAACTTTTTTCAACATGAAACACACAGATGCATTTTTAAATTCAAGGTTAAAAATACGTATCAAAAAGGCTTTAAGTTCCTGTTTAATATCGAAATTAGAACTTAGTTATTACACAGCTACTGCTGCACTAGGAATATTGTCTTTCAGACGGCAGTCATAGGCTGACATCACTTCAGGGCACATCCATATTTTGATCCAAGCTGCATAGTGCAGCAACACCCCCGCTATCTGTCACTTCCCTATTCATTGTCCTGGCACTCCTAACCTGACTGATGACAGTAAGCGGAGCAAGACTTTAAGCTCACTGATGCAGTGACTACGCCTGGTGAACAGTGAAACAAATTCTGTAAGGTAGGAAAGACGCGGGCAGGGACTTCAGAAATGCACACAATCTAAGAACACAGAGATCGTCTATATGGTGCAGAGGATGCAGAAGCAGGAACAACATCATCAGGATCATCAGCCAGAGGTTAGGTTTTGGAGCAGATCACTGTTCCAGGAGACCTCAATCACTTCATCAGTCTATGAGATTGGACTTCCAACCACTAAGCTATTCTTCTGTCCTTTGTCCTTGGTTGACTTAACTACTCTTGATTCATATGAGGAAGACAGGAACAACAATGAAAATTAAGGCGTTCAGACAGAGGCAGCAAGCAAACTGGCACTAAAAGTTTACCACTGGGCATTCAGTCTCTAAGATGAAAATGCAGCTGAGATCTTCTGGAACAGTGACCCACTCTAAAAAGCCAGCAGCTGCTCCAGTTAGCAGTACTGATGATCCTGCTTCCTTCCTTTCCGTCCTCTACGCCGTATTATACTACACTGTCTCTGAGTATTTGTGTGCACTTCTTCAAGTCCCTGCCCACATCATCCCTCTACCACAATATTTCTTACAGGAAGAACTGCTTTGCTATCCATCATAACAGTGTCTGACACACTTTTCAGGAGCATACTCTATAAATATCTTATAAATGTCTGTATAAGACACCATCATTTGTTTAATTTGGTCCTAGAGATGTGAATTGCCCTACTGGTACCATAAACAAAAGGTGATATTCTCAAACACATGTAAGACTATGTCTAGAAAGGAGAATGCAGTAAAAGAGTGGTCAAGCATTGGAACAGGCTGCCCAGGGAGGTGATGGAGTCACCATCACTGGAAGTGTTCAAAAAACGTGTGCATGTGGCGCTTCAGGACATGGTTTAGGGGGCATGGTGGTGTTGGGTTAACGGTTGGACTTGATGATCTCGAAGGTCCTTTCCAACCTTAATGATTCTGTGATTCTGTGAAAACCCAGAAGACCACCAAGCCTAGGGTGACTATGGCAATCAGACACACTCACTCTGGAAAATGAGACTTCATTTTAAATACCTTCAAAATTAAATCCTGCATCTCTGCCTACTTTATTCATATCACTGTATATATGACAATAGTTTCACATATATTTAAGACTATCATAAACCATGTTCTGCTGCTGAAAGGATACAACCCTTCATGATACAGGTACTTACACAATTGCTCTGTAGCCTAAATATGTGTTAACACCAGCCACTTTTGGAAATGTAAATTAAATCAGATCACTGCATGGCTGCAGACGAGGGCAGAAGAAGAGTCCAGGAAAGGCAGACAAAGTCATTAAATGCACCATTCTGGTCTCCAGTGCAAGAAAAAGACCACAGCTGCAACTAACTTCAACAAATTAGTATCGATAAAACTGCTGCCACCTTCACCAACCACTGGGAGAAGAAAAGGGCACTGAGACAGCAAACCAGTGCTGCTAAGTCTAAGGCAGACTGAAGCAGGTACTACCATAGTTTTTGAATCCTAGACTTAATTAAGTGTCTTGGATCTAGAAGATGCAAAATAGAGACCAGCATGTCTGGAAAGCAAACTGGGACAAAGGAAGAGAGAGAGCACAAGGAGCCAAGAAAGGAAAGAGAGGCTCTGCTGTGGATTATGAGTTGAAAGTTAATGGAAAAACCCAGGCCCTATCAGGCTCTCATTTTTCAAACATGAGGCTTTTCTATTTTTGTTTTAGCACACTGGGGGAGAACAAAAAAGAAAGAATATCCTACAGTGAAGACAGTGCAGCACATGAAATAGATTACATTTGAGGTTAAATGGGCCTTCATACATTATTTAAATCAACGAAGTAGTTTCAAGCTAAGTTTCAAGACGTAAGTTAAACTGCACAAAAAACTTTTCATCTCTAAGCCTCACTTCACTAGCACAGACTTTTATCATCATTCCCTCCTGCTTTTTGCCTTAGACACATTCATAACGCTCTCCTTTTCTTGATCCTGGCAGTACAAACATCCTGTCCTTACCAAGTAGAAGCTTTTACTGGCCGTTTTACTGACAGACTTGCTTTCCACCT
The DNA here is from genome assembly GCF_964289735.1 of Phaethon aethereus. Taxonomy (NCBI): domain Eukaryota; kingdom Metazoa; phylum Chordata; class Aves; order Phaethontiformes; family Phaethontidae; genus Phaethon; species Phaethon aethereus. The sequence continues at coordinate 69,744,034 of NC_138582.1, forward strand.
CCCAGCAACTTAAGTTAAATAAGCAGTAACACAGCGTCTTCTCCAGCATACTAAGTCAATAGTGCAATACAGGTCACAAAATGTAGAAAGTCACTGAAAATTGTTATTTTATTCCTCCTGACGTACAGCCATCTCCTTTCAGATATCTGGCAGGTGAACATGTGTAAGATACTGCACAATGATACAATGAAAACACCACTTCATTTAGCACCACTCTTTTGCACTCACTGCAGGTATCAGTTAAACAACACAAAAAGGAAGCTACAAATACCTTGTTTCTGGAAGTTATAATTTGCTTAATAACAATTCTGTCTGCTAACACCAGCACCTTTGTGACAGAAGAAAGCAACAGCCTTGCAGCTTTTACCACACCCGTTTTGTCTGTAAAGATTGTTATGTGGCTATCAGATTCTGGATGGTCCAAGCTTGCCACATCCGTAAGCTGTGCGATTGTTTCACCTAGAGGGAAAAAAGAAATAATTAGCATTTCATACTTACAAAGATACTGGGCCAGTAAGCATTCTTAACTTTTCCTTTTGAGGGATAAAACAACAATTTCAGAGCTACCTACAACTCTTTATTTCACTTCACTTCCTTCTACTGACTGTTGGTGGCACCCTCTCCACATTTAAATTTGGACTATTATTCAGTACTGCCTCATTCTTCCACCTGCAACATTAATTTTCATTCAGTAGCCTACAGGTATTTGAGGTGGAAGGGGTGGAGCTGAGGAGCGTGGAAGGAGAATACATTCATGGGAGATATTTTTCCAATTTTAATAGCAAAAGTCAAATCAGTATTGACACTTGCAGCATCAACCCACTGAAGTAGTGGGATGTAGCAAGGAAGGAAGAGCTACAAATTCCCCTCCACTTTCCAAATTTTAGTTAGTATTCTCATAATTTATCAATTTCCTATTCCTGTAGAAGTTTTCAGGCATGAAGAATAAAGAGATTCTAAACAATAACTTTGTACCTTATAGGACTGAAGCATTATAGTGACACTACTGCACTTTATGTTCAGAGGACCACCAAACAGTATGTTGTCAGAGATGAGAGACAAAAAAAGGCAAAGTAGCACTGATTTTAATTTCATAAGCATCTTTTTATTCAACTGTCATTTATGATAATAGTTAAATAGGACTATTTGACCACTTCTATTTTTTATGCGGTTAAAAATTCTACAACTCAATGCAGCTAATGGATCTCCTTGTCTGGGAAAAATCACAGGCCCCTACCCAGTTAAATCTTCTGGAGTACTCTAGGAAATAGTACAATAGAGGAACGGCATAGAGCAGTTTCCTGTTCCACAACCGCTGAAGGACTGCTGGGAGACTGAACTCAGGCAGGCTCTGAGACATGGGTTTTGTTAGCATGCAAGACAAGACAATCAACCCACAACCAACCTGCAGATCATCCTTGAATATAAAATCCAGGACATTTGATTGAGTCCCCTATGACTCATCTTCAAAACCTCAACTAAGGTAATTCACCTAAGCAGACAAGATACCCACTTCAAAAGCCTGATAAAGCCAGAGGTCCCACATGAAGAACCTGAGGGTGCATTATTACTCTGGAAATAGCACACACAAACACTATGGAATAAGGAATGCCTGACAGTCCTTCAAACCACAGAGCTCCACGCTGCATAGTGTTCATGTATAGATACCTCCCCACTGACAATTGTAATCCCTTGAGCTCGTAAGTTGCTGGAATAGGTAATTGCACTATGGCAAGGAACTTCCAGTACTTTTGCTAGGACCAGGCCAGATCATAAAAGCCGTGCTACAAATAATCAGAGCGTCTCTCCAGCATAAGTATGCAAATATGATAAAGTACACCCTGAGATGGTGAGTTCCATAGCTGAAGGGCCTGAAACTGAATAGAAGTGAGAAGAATTATAAAAGTACGGCTATTACCCAAACAGTGAGGGCAGGCAGCTACACTAACAGTGAAGTGGTAGGACAAGTCTCCAGTCAAGCAAGGAGATCATTTAACAGTAAAACAGATTGGCCACTGCCTCCTCCACAGTCACATTCATTTCATTTCAGGCCAATCTCTAGTTGGAACTGTTCAACTTTGTCAGCAGATTAACCCCAATCTCTTCCTTTGACCGCAAAATATATGTGACAACATAAAATACTGTAAAAACACAATAGAGAACAATTAAAATAGACATAAAGTGCTTTTGATAAACACGGAAAGATGCACAACATCATTATCCTATTTCTTATGCTGTGGTATTCACCCTCTTGAAGATGAATTATCAAGTCACAGGTAAAGCATCCAGTCATACAAAAGGTAATCTGAGAACATAGAAAGAGCTGCAACATCTGCCTGCCAAAAGCTCCAGGCAACCCTAGAAACTTCAGACTTCTGACAACAGAACAAAGGCTTCCTTCTCTGTCTGCACATCTGCAACTAGAGAACAGGAATAGAACCCTAGGAGTAAGATATGAGGAGCAAGACCTGTTAAGGTAAAAAGACTGACTTACGGACTATTTAAGCCATCTGGGCATACACAAGCCCATGGGACACATCTGAGAGCGTCAAAGGAGCAGTTCAGTGTCACTATAATTCTGCTATCACATCTGAAAGATTGTGGCAACTGGGACAGATTTCCAATGACAGAAAGCCAAGTGTCACACCCATCTCCAAGAATGGTAACAAAAAAAAATTATCAGGTAATTATGGGCTAGTCTGCCTCACATCAGTCTCCAGGAATATTACTAAAATCATCGTGGAACCCATTACCACATGAAGCAGAAAAAGGCAATCGAGCCAGCACAGACCTGCAAGTGTGAATAGTCCCTTATCAACCTGAATGAATTCTATGATGAGATGACACCATATCTACAAAAAGAAATAATGGATACTCTGTATCTCAACTTTAGCAAGGCCTCTGCCATCATCTCCCATAATGTCCTTAAAACTAAATCATGAGATATGGACTGGATAAGTGAACAATAAGATGGGTAGAAAATGGACCTGACTGTTGGGCTTGGGGATGGCTTATCAGTGAGTGGTACAAAGTCCAATGAGTGGTCAATTACCACTGGTGTCGCTCAGGGACTGATACAAGGCAACAGAACTGTTCCCTGATGATGGGCCAGCATGTTCAGCAAGTGTGGGAACAATACCAAAATGGGGGAGTGTCTGATACTGGAGGATAGAGCTGCTGGACAGAGGGACAGGCTGGAAAGATGATCTGACAAGAAGTCATTGAAGTCCAACAAAGGCAGTAATACCAAGTCCTGCATCTGGGCCAGGGTAACACCACCCAACAGTACAGGCTGGGATCAGCTGTCTACAGAGAGCCTCTGTGGCAAAAGACATGGGGGTCCTAGTGGGCAAAGAGTTGAACAGCCATCAGCAATGATGGCCAGCTGCACGCTGGGTTCTTAGTAGGAGTGTAACTGGCAGGCTGTGGAAATGGTTCTTCCCTCCTGGTTGGCTCTTGTGAGACAGCATCTGGAGTACCATGTCCAGTTTGGGGCTCCTGCTCAGTACAGGGGAGAATATTGACATAGTGGAGCATGTGACATAAGAGGAGAGGCTGAAGGAAGCAGGTTTGTTCCACCTCAAGAAAAGAAGGCCAATGGCAGAGTTTACTGTGGTCCACAGCTACTCACCTAATGGTCAGGTATGGAGAAGACAGAAACAGACTGATCCCAGAGGTGCATGCTGACAGGATAAAAAGCAATGGGCAAGATGTAAGAAAACTCTTTTGCCACTGTAAAGGTGGTCAAACATTAAGAGGTGTACAAGAAGTTTCACAGTGTCCATTCTTGGAGTTCAATGTCTCTTCCAACCTCAGTTATTCTGGGATTCTATTTATCCATTTTAAATTGTTCGTTTTCAACATTCTTAATTTAGTTCTTCTCTATACTAAAAGACAAGGCAAAAATACAAGAGAGCTATTTATTGCTTCCATTTTACTCCATGTCTTCCTTTAGGGCTATGTAGTCAACTGGCAGAGAATACTGAAAATGTTATGACACTAACTCATTCTTGACATGTGTTTTCTCTTTTAAATTAACCAGTCTTTACTAGTTGGGGGGGGGGGGGGCGGGGGGCGGGGAATATCACAGATGGACATCTAAAAATGTGCTTCTTTGAGTTACAATCTGCTACTATACTGTCACTGTAAACACTGACACAGTGCAAGATTAATGTTAGGCAAAATCTGCTACATGACCCTCTGCAGTGTTTTATGATTCTATTTTGAGTCAATCAAATTACAAGGTTTATTACAAGGAAATAGTCATAACAAGTCTGAAACACTTCAGATCACTGATTATACCCTTCACAAGAGACAGATACAACATCTGTCATCCTTCAAAGCCTCTGCAGGATATGCAATTGATTTAAAGACTCCCTGCTTTTCTTAGTAACTGAGACTCTTAATGTTCTAAGTCCTTTAGTGTTGAAATCTATCTTCTATGCCTAACAAAGTGTCCCTTTATTTTTCGAGGCACCACCTAATTTATTGGCTAAAAGGAAGTATAAACAGCTCTACAATATCCTCTGTCCTGAACAGCAAGGGCTTTCTAGGCTTTCTACCACCCAAGCCATCAGAACATGGGATTCCTTTATACAAGTCAATATTCTTGGCTGTAATGGGCCAGGAGAACACCGAAGTTGTTCAAAATGGCACTTGAGTAACTGCATTCAGAGACTGAATTCAGAGGACAGTTATCCATAAGAATTTATCTGCACAAAGGACTGTCTTACCTTGTCCAACACGTAACAGTCCACAGGGATAATACTGGCACAAAAAAAACACCAAACAAAAAACCAGCAGCAAACATTTGATATACTGAATTTCCCATGTAAGTCTTTAGTTAGATCTCAAATAGATAGCTCAAAAAGAAAGTAACCGACCCATGCCAAGGTAAAAGTGAGGCTTGACAAAAAAGTAAACAGTCTGTACCTTCACTCCTTTAGACTGAGGCACATTACTGCATAACAGCAAATAAAACTTACAGTGTAAAAAAAGTATAACCATTTGGTGAGAGAAAATACTGCAGACTATTTTTAGATTCTGAGCTCCTCCTGGATACACTGATGGGGAGAAACAGCACTTGGCCACAGCATAATTGGCAAGTCAAGAAATAGATATCCAAACTGCATTGCTCTTCTAGCAGCTGAGATTATCAACATAAACTTTGGCAATTTTGGCCTGTAAGCATTTTACTTGGATCTTCAAGAGAAAACACATGCTTCACATAACAAATGGAATGTTTTCAAATTAGGATGTTTCTGTTTGCAGCCAACCTTGCTGGAGCAACCATGAATTGTCTGAAGTTTATCTAGAGTAGTTCTTCACAAAACCAATCATTCATCACTAAATTGTCTCTAGACATTGCAACTCATTGCTGAGGGATTTTCAGAGGATTTCTTACAGTCTCGTGCCCAATTCCTAAGCTTCCCCCCCAAATAGTATAAATTGCATCCCTAAAGCTTGAGGCCAGCACAGTAATTCACCAAGAAATATACTGGCTAGAAGCCAAAAGGCAAGTTTCTCAGACTTCTAAGGTTATTTAAAAGATAAAAACGAAACACTTGTCCACAAGCCCACTGCTTATCTCAACAGATCAATTTTAAGTATAGCACTCTACTCCCAAGATATGGGTTACTACTCCTTTCTGCAGTTATCAAGTCATTAGTGTTGAAGGGTCATTTATTTGCCTTCACATCTGGAAGCTCAAGATTACCTCCCTGAAGCCACAGTGAGCAGAAGTCTGTCACACCTGTAGGTACTTGCACCTGCTTAAAAAGGAAAAGCTTCAAGCAGAATTTCCCATGGTTCACATGTATTTGAAAGAAAAAACAAAACCCCACCACCACTAACAATAAAAGGAATGTTCTTCTAGATGTGATCATCTTGAAGGCTGCACTGCAGATGTAAGAATACACCTTTACTACAAGCCACTGAAATATCATGCAAGAAACAGTATTTAGTATCTAGGAAAGTAGTTTCTAGCCTGACGCTGACATTCTCTTACAGTATCAGAGAATGTAACCCACTATTTGTCCAGACAGAAGCTTCTGGGGCAAAGAGGAGCGTGACAGCACGCAACTCAACCAATTACCCATACCTCCCATTCAATCCACACACAGAGCAAGTTTGCAACAAAATTTAAATCCAGCAAAAAGGCAAGTATGATATGATTTTCATTTTACTGAGGGGAGCCATCAGATGACTGATGTGAGTCATCTTACTGAGTCCTGATGAAATATGGGTTGACAGTGTCCTTCATTCAGACATTCAGATTTAGAATGCAGTGACCTCAATAGCATAACACTCAAATTACTTTAAATACTTCACTGTTTTAGCCTGAGCGCAATAAACTCTGAAGTTGTATTCTTAACGCTCTGCTCTTTGCCTGTAGTAACATCATAAAACAGAGAGCATTCAGGTAATTACTTGTGGCAAAACAGCCTATTAAAAAAAAAAAGCAAAGCCAACACACAATTCCATTCCCTGTTCATATGATGACAGCAACTTAAGGAAATGACAAATCAGGTAACAGATCAGGCCCTGAATGAACCAGCAGAAGAGGGTTAAGCAATTAAATAACAAAGTTCTTACATTGTTCCTGACACTAAATATAGCATGCCAAAAATGGCACAAGCACAACAGGTTACAAATTTAATGAGTAACTACATACCTGCTCTCCTTGCCTCGATGCAAGCAACACTCATTTCCTCTTTCAATTCATGATTTTCGTTGGCTATAGCTTCACCTACTGTAACAAATCTTCCAACTGCCAGGTTAACTGCTTGGCCCACACGCTGAATTGCCTGCAGAGTCTTGTCTGAACGCTTTGGTTTATCCTTATGATTAATAAGAGTAGTTATCTGTGAACAAGAAGAGTTAATTATTAGAACTGTATGTGAGAAGACGTTTTAACTTTAGTATCAAAAGCAAGTTTTGAACTGAACTCAGTAATAGATTTTTAGCATTCTTCTCTAATAAAATTTAGTGTTGAGTCACGAGGTATCATTTAACTTCCCAGAGAATAAAAAAAAAATTTGGAGTATAATTAAATTTGCTCATCTGCTGTGATGTCAGCTTATCTCATGTATCAAACAAATTGAGTGAATTTTTTTTCCCCTATTTGCAGTATTAAAATAAGTTGCTGTAGGGGTCTCACGAGGATTTCACACTCCAGACACAGTAAAAGATGATGAGTCCAATAGTATTCATATCAACAACATTTTGGGTTTGCCAGCATTGGAAATCTTACAAAGTTTTTGTGCTGCCAGGTAACTAAGTACACTCATCAATTACAATTTGGGAACTTTGGCTACTTTTACTGAAATAAGCCTTTCTAAATTATGTTTTATCCAACTGATTACAGCAGGCTTTAAGAACAAGCAGTGGCACAGTCTTTATACAAAAAGAACCATTCGCCTTTTGGAAAGCATCTGAAGTACTCCAGCCCCTCTCCCATTAAAATATCCACTGTACTCATAACTTAAGCATTCTCAGTTACATGTGTTTCAAAAATTCAGAAAAAGTTTGCCATTTAGTAGAACAACTTGTGAGGACATTCTTATTCTGAACTCCACATGCTGTATCAGCTTTTCTGCCCTGTACTACATTGCGCTATACATTTCTTCTTGGATCACACCAACCACAGATCACCTTCTGATTCATACAGGCTGCAGGAGACTAGAGATTTACCCAGAATACCAAAGACGAGGAAACAAAGGGATCCCTCTCCCAGCCAAAAAGAAAGGTAATGCAGAAGTAGCTTCTTGACCAAGGCAAACAAACATGAGAACAGCATGCAATTCTGCCACTCATAATTAACTGATTACAAACTGCATTAAGAACAGTATAGGAGCTTTACATTTTTTGGTATGACAAACATTTTCTAGTGAGATGCAGGACAGAAGTCAAACACTTTAGTTTTGAATATCCTAAATCAGTATAAAAGCCATCACTGTTGCCAAAGATAGTCCTGCCCATCCCTGCCTCCCTCCCTCCTTTTTGCAATGAATTTATCTGGTGTGGCTTAAACCTGAGTTGTGGAGAAGGTGATGTTTGTTAGTTTAGTTTTCCTCATGACCAGTTGCCCAGTCCAGTTCATTGCATAGCTAATGAATACTTCTGCTGGCAAAAGGGAAAAGGTACAGACTGGAGAGAGAAGACTGGGCAGAAGTGCTGCTCTCAGCAGGAATGTGATTTAAAATGCCCACAGAACTGCATTGTAAGCTGTATCCCCAGAGGCTCAAAGATGTCTGCTGAGAGAATCTCAGAATTAGATGAATTACTTAAGTGTTTGAACACCTCAGCTGCATCAGCATAATCACAGGTGTCTCTGTCCATTCCTCAAAAAAACATAAATCACCATTCACTTATGCTTTCTCCTACCAGTCAAGCCTATGGCAGGACAAGAGCATAGAAGCTGTAAGGCTCACATCGGATCCAAGGACAGAGCAGGAAGCAGTATAGGAACTGTTCTCCCTCACAATCTGATCAATGACCAAGGCTTACCCTTCAGATACCACTAAATTGTATTTCTGGGGAAAAAAAATAGTGGTGTTTTTTAACACTTTACTGGGGCTGGGTTTGAATGCCAGGAGCTGGTTTAGTCAAGTTTGAAGTATTAAACTCTTTGCAATGGAAAATGTCAATACTTCATATAGCACTTTCCACAAAAAGAAAAAGCTAAGAGCTATCCCAATAACCAGTGCTGCCCTATTGAAGAACTGCTGTGGGAACGGAAGAATATTTTGTCCCAGTACAAAACATCACTACAGAAACGTATCATCTGCCCATTGCCTTCTTATATGCCCTACTTCTCCAACTTGTACCTACACCACAAGCTCTAGAGGAAGGCCACTTTCCACAATTCATACAGCAAAACTGTCCCTGTAAGAGTCCTCCAGTTCACCAAACTTCAACCCCAAAGCCTATGAACCCCCGATGCCCACCCACTGAAACTACCATCTCACAATGAAAACAGAGTCCTATTACAGAGTAAACTAAGCAAACATCTGAACACCTTCAGGTTCATTAAAGAGGAGGAATGACACTCCCCACAACACACAATTACCATCACTTCAGTGGAAATACAGATTAGTATGAAATGTATATTGAAAACAGATTCTCCTGAATCACAGAATCATTAAGGTTGGAAAAGACCTTTAACATCATCAAGTCCAACCATCAACCCAGCACCACCATGCCCACTAAACCATGTCCTGAAGTGCCACGTCTACATGTTTTTTGAACTCATCCAGTGATGGTGACTCCACCACCTCCCTGGCCAGCCTGTTCCAATGCTTGACCACTTGGTGAAGAAATTTTTCCTAATATCCAATCTAAACCTCCCCTGGCGCAACTTGAGGCCATTTCCTTTCGTCCTATCACAAAAGTTATAGTTATTTGGGAGAAGAGACCAACACCCTCGTCGCCACAACCCCCTTTCAGGTAGTTGTAGAGAGCGATAAGGTCTCCCCTCAGCCTCCTCTTCTCCAGGCTGAACAACCCCACTTCCCTCAGCTGCTCCTCAGAAGACTTGTGCTCCAGACCCCTCACCAGCTTCATTGCCCTTCTTTAGACATGCTCCAGCCCTCAACATCCTCCTTGTAGTGAGGGGCCCAAAACTGAACACAGTGTTCGAGCTTGCAGCCTCACCAGTGAGTACAGGGGCACAATCACTTCCCTACTCCTGCTGGCCACACCATTTCTGATACAGGCCAGGATGCTGTTGGCCTTCTTGGTCACCTGGGCACACTACAGGCTCATGTTCAGCTGGATGTCAACCAGCACCCCCAGGTCCTTTTCCGCCGGGCTGCTCTCCAGCCACTCTTCCCCAAGCCTGTGGCATTGCATGGGGTTGTTGTGACCCAAGTGCAGGACCCGGCCCTTGGCCTTATTAAACCTCATACAGTTGACCTCTGCCCATCGATCCAGCCTGTCCAGATCCCTCTGCAGAGCCCTCCTACCCTCCAGCAGATCAACACTCCCACCCAACTTGGTGTCATCTGCAAACTTACTGAGGGAGCACTCGATCCCCTCATCCAGGTCATCAATAAAGATATTAAACAAGACCGGCCCCAGAACCGAGCCCTGGGGAACACCGCTTGTGACCAGTCACCAGCTGGATTTAACTACATTTACCACGATTCTCTGAGCTTGGCCATCCAGCCAGTTCTTTACCCAGCGAAGAGTACACCTCTCTAAGCCATGAGCCGCTAGTTTCTCCAGGAGAATGCGGTGGGAGATGGTATCAAAGGCTTTACTAAAGTCCAGGTAGAAAACACCCATAGCCTTCCCCTCATCCACTAGGCAGGTCACCTGGTCATAGAAGGAGATCAGGTTGGTCAAGCAGGACCTGCCTTTCATGAGCCCATGCTGGCTGGGCCTGATCCCTTGGTTGTCCTTCACATGCCCTGTGAGCGCCCTGAACATGAACCTCTCCCTAATCTTCCCTGATACCAAGGTCTGTAGTTCCCAGGATTCTCCTTCTGGCCCTTCTCGTAGACCGGGGCCTCCGGTCATCTGGGACCTCCCCTGTTAACCAGGATTGCTGACAAATGATGGAGAGGGGCTTAGCAAGCTACTCCGCCAACTCTCTCGGTGCTCTTGGGTGGAGCCCATCAGGCCCCGTAGACTTGTGGGTGTCCAGGTGGCTTAGCAGATCCTTAACTGCTTCCTGCTGGATTATGAGGGGTTTGTTATGCTCTCCAGCCCTGTCTTCCACCTCAGGGGACTGAAAACCCTGGTCTGGCTATTATCTAAGCAGTGTTGATAATAGAGGGATGTTTTAGTTACTGCTGAGTACTGCTGAACAGAGAGAAGGCCTCTTCTGCTTCTCACACCACCCCACCAGCACAAGAAGATGGAAGGGTACACAGCTGGGACAGCTGACACCAGTTGGCCAAAGGACTATTCCATAGCATATGGCGTCACACACAGCACAAAGCTGGGGGGAAGAAGAAGAAATGGGGGGGATGGTTGGAATGATGGCGTTTGTCTTCCCAAGTAACCGTTACATGTGATGGAGCCCTGCTTTCCTGGAGAAGGCTGAACACCTGCCTGCCCATGGGGAGTGGTGAATGATTTCCTCATTTTGTTTTGCTTGCGTGCACAGCTTCTGCAACTGTCTAACTCAACCCACAAGTTTCCTAATTTTTACTCTTCCAATTCTCTCCCCCATCCCATGTTAAACCACGACAACCAGACAGAAGCTAATCTAAATCCCAGCTGGGGAATTTTTGACTAGTTAGGGACAGCAAGCCTACAGAGAGCATTAGACCAAACACTGAAGAAAACTAATTAGATGGAGAGTCACAGCTTTTTTACCTCAGCTGATTTTTAACCAAACAGCAACCTAATGCTACACGAACAAATGGCTAATATTACATCCATACAGTTACTGATTTCTCAAAAGTATATATAAAATAACACTGGCCTAAGATAAACAGAACTAGTTGGATACACATCCTGGCTGCAAGTTTACCTCCCACAGCATTTTATACCCATAGAAGTTTAAACATGTTCTGCATAACCCTGAAAAAAATGAATACGCAACTAACACTGCAGAGTGAAAGGAATCCCACTGTCTCTTACAAATCATCAAGGGCATTTTAATCCCATATGTTACTGCAGAGGTATGCAAATGCTAAAAATCATGAAGATGTCACAGTTTAAGTTGTTTTAATAAAGCCTTACAAAACGTTTACAGAAACAATTTCATTTGAGACATGGATGAAGTTTACAATTCTATCACTTCTTTAGCACTCTCCTTCAGAATGGAACATTGCTTTTACAGAAAAAGATACTCTCTATACTCACCCACATAAGGTGAAGCAAGAATCAGCAGCTGTTTTGGCAGGTCCATCACCAGTGTTATCTCAGCCTCATGAAGTTCAGGAAGGCCAAGTGTAGGGTCCTGCACCTGGGTCAGGGCAACCCCCAGTATTAATACCGACTGAGGGATGAAGGGATTGAGAGCAGCCCTGCAGAAAAGGACTTGAGGGTACCGGTGTATGAAAAGCTGGACATGAGCCAGCAATGTGCGCTCACAGCCCAGAAGGCCAACCGTATCCTGGGCTGCATCAAAAGAAGCATGGCAAGCAGGTTGAGGGAGGGGATTCTGCCCCTCTACTCTGCTCTAGTGAGACCCCACCTGCAGTCCTGTGTCCAGCTCTGGAGCCCTCAGCACAAGAAGGACATGGATCTGTTGTAGCGGGTGCAGAAGAGGGCCACAAAAATGATCTGAGGGATGGAACACATCTCCTATGAGGACAGGCTGAGAGAGCTGGGGTTGTTCAGACTGGAGAAGAGAAAGCTCTGGGGAAATGGCATTGCAGCATTTCAAGATATAAAGGGGGCTTATAAAAAAGTTGAAGGAAGACTTTTTACAAAGGCCTGTAGTGACAGTACAGAGGACAACGGTTTTAAACTAAAAGAGGGTAGATTTAGATTGGACCTAAGGAGGAAATTTTTTATAATGAGGGTGGTGAGAAACTGGAACAGGTTGCCCAGTGAAGTTGTGTATACCCCATCATTGGAAGTGTTCAAGGTCAGGTTGGACAGTGCTCTGAGCAACCTAATATAGTGAAAGATGTCCCTGCCCATGGTAGCGGGGAGTCTTTAAAGGTCCCTTCCATCCCAACCCATTCTATGGTTCTATGATCTACTCTAGACACCCACTGAACTAGCTTGTATATACAGATTAAACAGAGTTTGGAAACCTATAGTTATAAACAGCAGCTGAGGCTTTGCAAATACCTCCTGGAATAATGAACGCTTAGCTGAGTAATGTAATTTCTGCTCAGACTGGCTAACTTAGGGCAACTACAGTAAGTATCTTAACATTAGAATGGAGGGAAGTTTGTTGAGCTCCATCATTTGGTTTCCAGAGAAATCAAAAATATGTATTGCCGGTTAAAAACAAACATTGTGAAAGAACTAAAACAGAAGTTGGTCAAGAAATTTGAAACATTATCAAGACAAGCAGCTACATATAATGGGATCACCATTATGACATTAGATGTAACAAATGCAGCCTGTAGTAACAGTAAAATTTGTATAGGATATGTGTTACAAAAAAGTAAGTTACAGAGAGCCCTGAAATAGGAGTAGGTAAGTCATGATAAAAGAAAGATATAGAGGAAGATATGAAATATGTATCAGCTAAAGGAGAAAGGTCTGTCTTTGGCTCTATAAACATGAGTTAGACATATACCAAATGTAAAGCACTGAATAACGTCAAAGGAATAAGGAAAGTTCTTCAGATATGTACAGAATCGTAGAATAGTTTGGGTTGGAAGGGGCCTTTAAAGCTTATCTAGTCCAAACGCCAATGATGCAACTAGCAGGGACACCTTCAACTCAACCAGGTTGCTCAGAGCCCTGTCCAACCTGACCTGGAGTGTTTCCAGGGATGGGGCATCTACCACTTCTCTGGGCAACCTGTGCCAGTGTTTCACCACCTTCATAGTGAAGAGTTTCTTCCTTTTTATCTAGTTGAAATCTACCCTCTTTTCATTTAAAACCATTACCCCTTGTCCTATAGGTACAGGCCTCTGCTAAAAAGTCTGTCCCCATCTTTCTTAGCAGCCCCCTTTAAGTACTGGAAGGCTGCGATCAGGTCTCCCTGGAGCCTTCTCTTCTCCAGGCTGAACAACCCCAACTCTCTCAGCTTGTACTAATACCAGGGTTGCCCTGACTCAGGTGTATGGCCGTGCACCTGGCCTTCTTGAACCTCATGAGGTTCACACGGGTCCATCCCTTGAGTTTATCCAGGTCCCTCTGGATGGCATCCCATCCTTCAGGCATGTCAACCACACTACTCAGGTTGGTGTCATCTGCAAACTTTCTGAGGGTGCACTCGATCCCACTATGTCATTGATGAAAATATGAAAGAGTACTGGTCTCAGTATGGACCCCTGAGGGACACGACTCATCACCTATCTCCTTCTGACCACTACCCTCTGGGTGCGACAATCTAACCAATTCCTCATCCACTCAACAGTCCACCCATCAAATCCACATCTCTCCAGTTTAGAGAGAAGGATGTTGTGGGCGAGCATGTCAAAGGCCTTACAGAAGTCCAGACAGATGACATCGGTAGCTCTTCCCTTGTCCCGATGTGGTCACTCCACCACAGAAGGCCACTAGGTTGGTCAGGCAGGACTTGCCCTTCATGAAGCCATGCTGGCTGTCTCCATCTCCCTGTCCTCCATGTGCCTTAGCATAGCTTCTAGGGGGATCTGTTCCATGGTCTTCCCCAGCAGAGGTGAGGCTGACAGGTCAATAATTCCCAAGGTCCTCCTTGGTAACTTTTTTTAAAATCAGTGCAATGTTTCTCTTTTTCTTCAGTCTCCAGGGATTTCACCTGACTGCCGTGACTTTTCAAATATCATGGAGAATGGCTTGGCAACTACATCAGCCAATTCCCTCAGGATCCTGGGATGCATCTCATCAGGTCCCATAGACTTGTGTATGTTCAGGTTCCTCAGGTGGTCTCAAACCTAATCTTCTCTTACAGTGGAGGGACTTCGCTCCTCCAGTCCCTGTCTTGCAGCCCATCCACTCGAGAGGAGTGGGAAGAGATACTGCCAGTAAAGACTGAGGCAATGAACTCATTGAGAACCTCAGCCTTCTCCTCATCTGTTGTTACCAGTCTGCCAGTCTTGCTCATCAAGGAGGGGGGTACACTTTCTTTGACCTTCCTTTTCTGGCTCACATACCTGTAGAAGCCCTTCTTACTATTCTTTGCATCCCTTGCCAAGTTCAGCTCCACCCACATGTTGGCCATCCTGACCTCATCCCTACAGAGCTGGGCAGCATCCCTGTACTCTTCCCAGGATACCCATCCCTGCTTCCACTGCCTGTGCATTTCCTTCTTGCCCTTTAGTTTGCCTAGATCTTGACTTGGCCACGTTGGTCTCTTGCCTTCCTTTCCTGATTTCTCACACCTGGGGATTGAGAGCTCTTGTGCTCTATGGAAAGCATCCTTGAAGATCTGCCAGCTCTGTTCTGCTCCCTTGCCCCTGAAGGCAGTTTCCCAGGGGGTCCTATTGACTAACTCCTTGAGGAACTGGAAGTTTGCTTTCCTAAAATTCAGGGTCCTGACTTTACTCTTCACCTGCCCCACATCCCTCAAGACTGCAATATGGGCTCCCCATAGCCTGCTACCTGCAGAAAACATTGCTGTGCAAACAAAGAGAATGTATAAAAATGCTGAGAAATATCTTTTTCTTTCATGAAGTGTTGAGAGTGACAGGTAAATACTCAGGTATATCCTCCATTTAAAAGAAAGTTATAAAAAAGCAGAGGTAATAGCAACTGCAGTTTCAGGTTCTTTTCAAGACTTAATCAAACTTGCAATTAACAATTAGGCTTAAAAAACTAATGAAGATCTTTACTGAGCAAGGAGAGGACTTTCACTAGTATGTTAAGTGACAAACTGAAGGAAACTGTGATGCTAATAAGCAGCACAGAGGTTAACCAGTTCAGACCACAGTAAAAAAAAAAAAAAGCCATCAAAAAAACCACAACAAAAACCCCTAAGCAGTACAGTTGGAGGAGTGTTGGGGAGAGGCTTGCAATACCATTTGTTTCAGGATACAAATAAAGCAATGAGCATTAAAAGGCCAATAAGCTAGGCTTCTAAAATAAAGAATAAGCCAAGTTTTTGCTCCTGACTTTTAAACAACATTTAAAACAAAGATATAAAGTTGGACAAGTTAAACGGAAAAAAGTAAAGACCCACAAGAAACCTAACAAGGAGCTTTTTCCACAATGAACAACCACCTTCCTCCCTAAGTACCCTAAGAGCCTATAAAAAACTGAGTTAGTGAAAACTTGCAGCATTTAAGGATATTTCAGATTACAGAGAACTGCTTTTCATTTTTCCCCTGCAGCCAATCCAGTTACAACCAGACCAGAACTATTACTGTTGTGTTTCTTTCAGTTGTTTGTTTTTTTTTTTTTTTCTAAAAAGGAAACCCCTGTGACTCCAAGAACATTATCTAAGCTCTCCTTCAAGATTAACACCTCCCAAATATTTAATCTGTTGTATTCTGATCATGTATCACCCAGTCACTAACATTTGTGGGGTTTGGGCAGGAGTTAACAGCTGAAAAGATTACCTGCAAGTCTCTTTGAACAAGAGAAATACGTTACATGCTGTTTACTTAAGGATTTACTGATCAGGTCCTGGAAAGGAAACAGTCCTTTTGATGGTACTCATGCTCAGTTTAATGTGGGCTCTTACACTATTCCCATGGAATGCTTATCTGAGATTTGAGACCATCAGTTTAAGGAGTGTGCAGCCTCAAAAACTGTCAGTTACAATCTTTTGTCACTTGTTACGAGCAGCCGCAGAAAATCTGCCTTTTCCCCAAGTACTATATAGTACATATATAGTCATCATGTATCAAGACGTACTTTATATGTAAGGAAATAAGCTCAGTTGTGACAGTTTTCAAGCAGCTGTTCTCGGAGCTTTTTGAGGGACTTCAGCTACTGACATTTAAGTCATTATATGCCTCATGCACAGGAAGCATCATGACAGCATGCTTAGCTAAAAATATTCTAATGTCTATTTATTATCAGTGTAATTAAGTCTTGCATGACAGAATTAAGTGATACTTAAGAGACCAGGTTTCAGGAAGTATTTATAGACAACTATAAATAAAACCAGGGGAAACATAGCTATTTCACCACCACTGCTACACAGAGTTAAACCGAGAAGTCATATTGGAAGATACCCCCTCCCTGGGTAAGTACCCCCATTGTACCTGGGATGATTTAGACTCTCAAGAGTAGTATTTGTTACTGCCTCACACTAATCAGTTTCCCTGCTAGAAAAAAAATATTCAAGATGTTTTCTCTATGCAATAAGGATTAGCATCCCTAGAGTAACAACAACTCCTCCATTTTGTGTATTTTCTGCTTTCTACCTTCTATTCATTTCTTCATGGTAGAAAACTCCTTTCCGAAAAAAAAGTAATACCAGGAATGGAAAGTCTTTGCTAAGAAAATGCAATAGCTCTACATACTAGGGACAAAGCTACAAACCCCTACAGCAGAAGTGTGCTGTAAAGTAAATTTAGTTGCATTTGATAGGACATGTAGAAAACTTGGTCAAAAGGGCTTTTCCCACATTGCTTATACTTTTATTAGTTCATGTTGAGTTTGGGGGCAGGGAGGAATTTCTAATATTACTATTTAGGTGCTGTCTCTCATTAGGTCCTGTGTACTACTTTAAGGACAAACAGGTCTTCAGACTCATTTAGCCAGACAACAGCTCACGTTGCTCAACCGCTAAAATCTACTATAGAATACAACCACACGTGTGAGAGAGCACAGAAGGAGCAGCTGGCATTTGACATCCAGTCCATAAGGGCTACAAGCAGAACCGTCACATAGACTTCTCATCACAAAAGACAAGCCTCAGGGATCTTGAGAAGTAAACAAGGACTACCTGCTTATCTGTCCTAGAAATCAAAAGTCTGTTAAGATTAGATGCCCATCCAGGAGTCAATGAAAGTGTTACTAAGCATTTTCTACAATTTCAAGCACTAAAATATGTTTTAGAAGTCTGGCTAATGTGCAGATTTTTAAAATTGGAAAGCCTTATCTTCCTATGCAGTTTTCATTTTGTAGAAAAATCCCACAAATTAACTTTGTAGACACCCAACTTTGAAAGCTTTTGAAGGCTGGAAGAAATTAACTGAAACGAAATGCAACTGCATTAGCTACTAATGCTCTAGTTAACTGTAAGAACCCATATTCTATTTATCCTGAAAACATTATTTGAGACAACTGCCTCTGCTTTATGGACACTTGAACCAGAACAGTTTCTTGTACACATTATTATTCTAAAGGGGCAACCAGCCCCTTCTTGAAGAAGTTGCACAGACTTCAATGCATCACTCAGAACCTTGAGTTGCCAATTCTGGAGAACAAAAGAAAAAAAAAAACCCACACACAAAAAAACACAAAAAACCCACACAGCTTCTAAGAAGTGGTATGATCCTGCTACGCCGTATTTATGTATTTTCTTCATACTGCCTATGCACTGGTGTCTAGAAGGGCAGTAGAAATACGCTGCACGTCCAAGACTGCTGGCTTGTGTTACGCTTGTGGTATTGAGACTGTTGCAGTTGTATCTTTACCTGAAGGCTTTTTAAAAGCATCTTCTCATTGCTTTTGTACACATCTTTCATAAAAGCCTTCAGGGAAGCAAATGAAATAAACTACTTTAACAACCTGTAAGCTGGTTCACTTATCTGTGGGCAAATGCTAACATGCTTAGAGGAGCCTCAGGCAATCTTTCACATGTAGTGTCTAACAAGCTGATAAGCCACCTCCAAAAAGGAACAATCCAGGACCTGCAGTGACAAGTAGAAGCTGACAAGCAACACAAGAACAGCCCTACCAAATCAGATCACTGGTATAGTGATCTTATCTCCTAAAGTACCCACACATAGGTGCCTAGAAAAGAGCATAAGAATAGAACAAGTAAAGGAGACACTAGCTATATTGCTGTAACCACATTTTTGGTTAAATGCAAATCATATGTTTCATTTTAAAACACCACAACATTTAATTGTGCACTTCGCACAAGCACAATAGCTTCAACAGGTAGAAAATATTATTTGGAAGGGGTGAGAACAGTCCTCTTCACCTCCTTCAGATTTAGGCCTCAAAATCTACTTCAGACCTCTTTGCAAAGTTTACCAGGAAAGACAAGAGTACACAACTTCAAATTTGAATACACACCTCAGCTTAGTAGTACCATTGCTATGTACTTGTTACACATTCTTGGAATTGTTAAGAGATCAAAAGAAAGAGTTCAACTCACAGCAAGACTGTACTATAGCAGTGAATACTCTTTCTTTGTGCTGAACACATTCCTAGAAAACCAAGGGCCCTTGAAATTTCAAGCCCCAAACCAAACACCATCGAGAAAATGATTATCCAAAACGTGATACAGATGAACTTGTTCTACTGAGATATAGTACTTTGATGACACCGATTTATTTCCTCCAGTGTGGGTTTTTGGGGCTTGGGGATTTGTGGTGGGTTTTTTGTTTGTTTGTTTGTTTTGTTTGTTTGTTTGTTTTTCAAAGTAATGAAAAAGCTGGAAACTTCAGTAATTTTTTCAGTGGGATTAAATTATTTCCAACTTTTTTGCAAGCTGTTGTGACAAGGAACACTGGAGAAACAAAAAAAAAGGAATGAACATGTCTGAATAGTTCTTGCAACCTGTGGTCTCTTAGACATTATGTGGAGGTTTGAATTAGCTTAATAATGTTACTGAAGTAACACTAATGTAGAGGAGAAATATGCTTGCTTTTTAATGTTCACTTTTCAGAGACTTCTTAAAATCAGGAATCTCTAGTAATCTGCAGATATGAAGCAGAAAAGTACACAAAAACTGACTGCACTCCTGCCATCGTCCCTTCACTCTTCCACATGCGGAAGAGGAGGAGAAGGATCACTGGAGAATACTCAGTGAGGCTTGACCACCAGTCAAAGCTACTTTTTTTGCTCTTAGTGTTACATGCCTTCCAAGTCAGAGGAGTGCCCTACCTTCCCCCCACAAAAGGAGTCTTCAGAATTTCTAAAAGCATGAGCGACAATGATAAAGATCCTCATTTTCAGACAATTCAAGTTCCAGCTTCCTTCTGTCTTTGAAGAGATGTATGGAAGTTTATGGACTGAAATTTGCACCTTTGAGCAACTTGACACAAGTTGGCAAAAATAATTTTTCAAATTGAAAGTCCAATTTAACCTCTTCTGATTACATGATACATGCATCAACAAGTATACTGAACATCAGAAAAATATGCATTTACCTCCCATAAAATGCATCCAAAACCAAAATGGCCTTCACTTTACATTGTGAAGTGGCCCTCTAGCCCAACTGCTGTCTTAAGTTTGCTGAAATGCACAACTACCTCGCTAGAAAACCCAAGCATGAGCTAAAAGACCAAAAAATTTCTTTTAGGAGTGTACAAGCCATTACATTTTCCTCCCCTCCTGTTGCCCTTCAGTTCAGTACCTTCTTACCTAAATGGGTAGATTTCAGAAACAAAGCTACTACCCTTTTTCATTCTGCATCTAGAAATCCCGGGCATGAGCAAGCCTAAGTAAACAAAACCAACTCAGAGGGAAGCTCATTGTTTAACGTGTACTTTCAGATGTGGTCAAAACAGATGCAGACATGTCTTCAGCACCAGAGAGACACAAATTTCAGAAATAACTCAATTTACTAACATGATCAGATAATCCCAAAACCAGAGGCTGAATGGCAAATAATTATTGTGGCTTTCCTCCCTAACTTGCCTTTGCTAATGTACCTAATCTTCTACTGCTTGTGCAAACAATGCCCAAGCCAGGTCAAGGCTGCTTATGAAAAAAGCCACTGTTGTGGAACTAAAAATTCAGACATTGCAATAAAGGATGTAACAGAGACATCACACTGATACCACCTGCAATTGGGAATTCTTCCTATTCAAATCGGAACTGGCTCCTGAAGATGCAGGAAAAGTTGCTCACTAGTCCCGTTAACAGCTTTACTGGCACAAGTATCAGCCATTCAACCCATCTTGCACTGCATGTTGCAGACAGGAGGGTTCCTCCAGCCTTTTTAAGAGAAGGCTTCCTTAGCAGCTTTTTGACATACCACTTCAATTCAGAGCAACACCTGGTATTCCATCTTGAAAAGCACATACTTGCCCTAGGGATTACTAGAGAAGTACAGCGTGCTCTGGAGAAGGCTATGCAAATCCAACTACTATCCACCTAGGGGAGTGTAAAACAAAACAAAAACTTCACATAATCCAGGAATCATTATCTTACTTATGGTAAGGATCCTATATATTCTTCAGATTGCTCCCTTGAAGAGCTCAAGGGCAACAAAAACTCATGCAGTTGGAAGATTGAAGAATATTTAAATGTAACCTTGAGATACAATACAGAATCTTTGATAATTAAAAGGGAACATTCCATACATTGATCTAACTCCTACATGTGAAGCACTTGCAGCTTTGGACAATATCGCCCTTCTAAACAATTTTGACACCTGTGAATAAAAAAAAACACCATCCCAAAACCCACATTTACAGCATTATGTTACTACAGCACAATGTTACTGTATTGTTATTTGAAAATACATGATTTGTGTGGTTATAAGTGTTTATATTCATTCTGCTTAATACAAAAAGTCAATACAAAAGCGTTTCTAAGACAAAAACAACTACATAATTTTTTATTTTTCTACATGCGTCTGAAAGAACCTTAGGATTTGCTCATATGTGATTTTTGTAACTTGTGTTTAGGAGTTATCTTACCATTTAAGAATTCCTTTTATGTATAAAACCAAGAAATCATCCCATTCGGTATCTAGAGTAGATTAAGAGTTACAAGTTGGCACTAGATTCTGTATCAGTACTCATTTACCCCACTAGTTTTAAACAAGGCTATGGATGAAATGCAATATAACTTAATGAGTAAAAATTATCATTTAAGGCTCTATCTA
The DNA here is from genome assembly GCF_964289735.1 of Phaethon aethereus. Lineage (NCBI taxonomy): Eukaryota > Metazoa > Chordata > Aves > Phaethontiformes > Phaethontidae > Phaethon > Phaethon aethereus. The sequence continues at coordinate 69,765,560 of NC_138582.1, forward strand.
GCAAGGGTTATGCTTTGTCAATGAATTAATAAACATAAAATAAATCCATGCAGAAAGCCATAGGCTCATAGTACCACACAGCAGTTTTAGTAAACTACCATCAGAGTTGTTTGCAATCATTAATTCATAATTCATCCTTTAGGGGTTTCCCTACCTAATCTGCCTAAAACCATCTGCTAACAATGCTGAATAGCAAGAAAGCTGCTCTAATTCTTTTTGTGCAGGGTAACTGTGAGGCAGTTTTGATTTAATACTCATTCTGCTGGAGAACTACAAAAATTTGTTTAATCTATAGAAAAGCCATTAATCAGATCTCATAAATCTGAAAGATAAGATTCCATTGAAAAAGAGCAATTGATTTTCAGCTATGTCAGTAAGAAGCATCTTTCTTCAGCTACTTGAAATGTTAGTCTGACTCATTTATCACATCAAAGACTGAGGTACTGAACATTATAAAGCAGGAGCCAAGCTTAACTCAAAGCCAATTTCACCATCCAAGGGTTCACAGAAAAAAAACTCACCTGAAATTACAGCTGTTTCATGGTAGTGCTATTGCCCATGTGATAAAATGTTGAAGTGTAATTCTTCTTGTAAAGAATAGTATCATTAGTGATGTTAACATCATTAATTTTTAATGTAACAAAATAATTTCATTTACCTATATTCTAAGGCTCTCCTGTGCTCCCAAGCATACCTTAAAAATTACAGCTGTAAATGATAAGCTGTTTCCCTTTCACTGTTTCATAACCTAGCTTCAACGACTAAATAGCTGTCCATTAAAAACTAGCCTCATAATGGGAAACCTGCAGCCACATCAGCCCAGAGATACAACTGATGCTGTGATTGAAGTAGTCACATTATCTACAGCCAGATGACAAACTCCCAAGATTAACCTTCCTGCATAAATCAGAGAGAAAGAATCAGGCTCCCTTAGGGGCACAGAGTACCAAGTACAGGCTGACTTAACAGTTGAGCTGCTGTAAGCTTCATTTTCCAGAAAAATTATTTGTATTGAGTGGAAGATTTGTAGTACAAAACACAAGCTCACAACTTAACCCGCAATACCTATGGAACCAGAGGGAGGAGAAGAGTCAGTGTGTCAGTGACTAATTGAAACTAATGAGGTGCAACTCTACACAGGCAGCATACCATATGCTTCCAGCACCGACAGCAGCTAATGCGTAGAACTCTGCATCCAAGGCACAGTTTCTCTGCGGTATGGGATGTAAACTAGGAAGAGTTTAGCAGGAGGTTTGCTTCACTCAGTACAAGTTACAACCCAAGCCTCTACGCCATAATTCATAATTTTATTAAATAGTAGTGCCAAGTCTCAAGTATGAAGTGAGTACCAAATTAATTCGCAAAGAAAAAAATCCTGGAAAAGGGGAGAAACAGCTTCTCAAAGCTTGCAAGTTACCACAATTTTTAAAGTACTGAAGGATAAAGACTAGTACCCAAGAAGCATTTTAAAAGGGGTGCACTCAGATTTTTTTACTTTTTTTTTTTTCTCTCAGATGCACAGAAGCAAGCAATGAGTTTAAGACAAATATGGATTACTCTACTTTTTCCAAAAAGGAATTTTCCCATCCTCCAAAAAGAGCCCTAAGGGGCAAAGCGCAAGGCCTGGCACCATACTGGAGCAAGAACAGCCAACAACATAAGAACCCTTTAACACCTTAAGAGGTGGGAAAGGGAAAGACCTAGAGGTACCAAAAAAAGGCAGCCAATGGACTTGCTGGAACAAATCTCTCCGTGCATCTGCTGCATGTGAATGCAAATAAACTGAAATGGATGAGAGCTTCAATGGAATCGTGAAGTTTAGAAGGGGAACGAAAAAGTATGAGACACTTCTATTTAGCCTCTAAAAGAGAAAGAGAGAATGAATTTGATTTGCAAACAGTTCAAAAGTAGGTATGTAATGAGCCTATACAGCAATACAATACTACAACTACAGACATTCAAACATCAGCTTATATACAAGACTGACGCACAATGTGGAAGAAAAAGACATCTGGGTTCCCCCCCTGCCCCCAGTTTTTGTAGACTTCCAAGAACAAGAAGTTAGTGATAGCAAGTTAGAAGCGCTCGTAACAGAGGACTCTCTGCTTTAAAGCTGTTAGCAAGAGAGACATTAAGACAAATCCATGACTGAATAATTACCAAGAATACTCATTTTGCACCTATTAAGTTTAGAAGAAATGAACACTCATCAAAAGGTATCATTTGTATACATGTCACTTATCATATATAAGCATCTTACAAAGGTTTTGGCCAGCGTTGACACAACACATGCATACACACCCAAAAAACCAAGTCTTACGAAGCTCCTTTGCTACATCCAGAGGAAATATCCTTCAGTAAGGAGACATACTAAAGTCCACGTCTACAAGTACATTGAAGAACTGAATGCGAGTTGCTGTTCGGAGTTCTGCTGCTACTGGGTACCAGATGAGTAACCTAGTAGTTTCCAGTCACCTAAGGACTTCAAAGCCAATGAGACTGCGAAACAGCTTCCCCAAAGACACTGCTAGCCTACAGACAAAATTCAAAGACCACTGTCACAGAAAGGTAGCATACTGAACTCCATGCCTACAGTTTTACACCTCTCAAATCTCTCTCTTTAATAGAGCATGCTTGTTCAGTTCCATGGAGAACAACATCAGTTCCACTAAACATACAGTAACTTACCGGCTATTACATTCCACTTCTTCAGGAGTTATAACCGTGATATACTCAGTTACTTCTTTAACACAGCTTTGCCTCATCCTTTTGACAGAAAACAACAACTGAGCAGAGTAGCTATTCTTTATCTTTGCTCAAGTACAAAAAGAAAGAGAAGTGATCCCTACTCCAGAATGTATCTATGTGATGTACTCAGAGAATCTGTGTGGAATCAAAGCAACTGCAGGAAACCCTATGAAAATATTAGATAAAATGAACCAGAACAACTTGCCAACATCAGACGTTATTCACTAATTTTTTAATGGACTCAAAGATGCAAGGGATTGTATCAACTTACTCATGCAGTCTTCTGCTTAAAACTAAATTGACAGTTGAGGTATGGACATTGCCTGACACTTGTACATGGCAAATCAATACAAAAAATTAGGAAGAACAGAAGTAGTGGACAGCCAAATAATTATGACATACTGGCAAAGAGTCAACATGGTGTTTGTTAAAGGAATTCCTGCCTCACAAAACCACCAGATTTCTCTGTAGAGATCACCAGTTACACAGATAAGGAGGCACTGCGCTGAAAGAAAACCAGGAAACAAAGTCCATACCAAAGGTTTCAAAGGACACCAAGCAAGACTCTGGGGGGGGGAAAAAAAAAAAAAAAAACACCAAAAAAACAAAAGAAGGCCTTTTGTATGAATATTTAACTAATTAGGAGACAGAAGGATGAGAAGGAAGATTAAGGAAGACAAGTAGTAAATGATTGCTTACTTTAATAGAGTGAGATGACCAATGGAGTTTCACAGAAACTTGTGCTGGGACATGGATTATTCTACATAATAATGAAGAGGGAGGAAAGATAAGCAGGTAATAAAACAATGAAAATTTGCTAGTGATCTTAAGTTATTCAGGACAGTAAAGATAAGATCTGACTACAGAATTGCAGAAATATCTTGCAACACTGACCAGGCAACAAAGTGTCAGATGAAAAATCGCTGCAGATTAAAGTGATACAGATGGGAAAGTACCATCTGAGCATCCTGTATGAAAGCAAGATGCTAGCTGACCATTAATCCCCAGCAGCAAGATCTTTTCATTACAATACATACCTCCATGAAAAAAAAAAAAAAAGTCAGGCTTGTTTATTATGAAAGAGACTTCCAGCATTATCTATTCCAGCTCCCTGCTTAAACCAGGTCCAGGTAGAGCATGTTGCTCAGGGCCTTGTCCAATTAGTTCTGAGCATCTCCAAAATTGCAGACTCTCATCCAGTGTCTGACCATTGGAAAAGGCCTTTTCTTATATCATATCAGACTTTCTCATGTTCCAACTTCCATCCATTGCTTCTTGTCCTACCACCATACACTCCCGGGATCAGTCTGTCTGTCTTCTCCACATCTGACCATTAGGTGGGTAGCTGTAGACCGCAGTAAACTCTGCCATAGGCCAGGCAAAAAAATCACTGCAGATTAAAGGGATACAGATGGGAAAGTACCATCCTAACTTCCTATATGAAAGCTAGGTCCTAGCTGACCATTACACCTTTCTTCTTGAGGTGGAACAAACCTGCTTCCTTCAGCCTCTCCTCTTATGTCACATGCTCCACTATGTCAATATTCTCCCCTGTACTGAGCAGGAGCCCCAAACTGGACATGGTACTCCAGATGCTGTCTCACAAGAGCCAACCAGGAGGGAAGAACCATTTCCACAGCCTGCCAGTTACACTCCTACTAAGAACCCAGCGTGCAGCTGGCCATCATTGCTGATGGCTGTTCAACTCTTTGCCCACTAGGACCCCCATGTCTTTTGCCACAGAGGCTCTCTGTAGACAGCTGATCCCAGCCTGTACTGTTGGGTGGTGTTACCCTGGCCCAGATGCAGGACTTGGTATTACTGCCTTTGTTGGACTTCAATGACTTCTTGTCAGATCATCTTTCCAGCCTGTTCCTCTATTTCACAGCCCCATCTTCCACTGGATCAGACACGCTCCAACTTGCTGTAGGGAAGCTGACATGTCTGTTGAACATACTGGCCCATCACCCCAACATTCAGATCATTAATGAAGATGTTAAACAATACCGGCCCCTGTATCAGTCCCTGAGGGACGCCACTGGTAATTGACCGAAAAAAAACCCAAGAGAAAAGGTCACTGATTATATACAGACCTCTAGCTTGATCCAGTATGGCTATTCTAAAGTCACACCTTCAGTCTGAAAACTGTATCAGTGAGCTTTTCACGTAAGTGGGAAAACATCAGCCGCTGGTTCTTCTTTGGGCTCTAATACATAACTCCACAAACTTCTGGAAAAACAGAATACTGGCAGAACATTATGTAACATTATGTAACTACATAACATTTACTGAAATAGGAATTATTTTAGCTAGCTTCAGAGAAAGCAAGGAAACAATACCATAGTAAAGAATAGGGGTTTTTTTTCCACCTCAAGGCAGAAATTCAGAATCTAAGACTGACAACAATAAAATTCAGAAAGATTGGTATTGTGGGCTTTCTGTAGTTATTTAATCTTTTATTTTGACTATGTAGGCCAAGCCAACTCCAAAGCCTCTGACAGAGTATCCTGTAACAAGCAAGTTGGAAAAACATGTTCAATAACACGTGGGCACACAATCATGCTCCAAAGCACCTATGACAAAATGGGCTTTATGAAGGTTGAGCAGCGAGCTGTAATCACAAAGGTCTACACTCAGGATGCCGGAGGATAGGTCCCCTTCAACTATGAAAACCAACTTTGTTCTTTCAGGAACGTACGCAGACAGAGCTCAAAGTTCCCTCTCCGCATATTTTTCCCAAGCCTGACTGTGAAGGTTGACAAAAACTTACTCTGCAGCTTCTCAGAGTGCTTCCTTAGAACAGATCCAGACAGACAAATTCCTACAGCTGTGAAGATACCCAACTGCTGCAGTCTACTAGCAAAGTGGTACCTAACAGCAGCTGAGGAAGTCGCTGGTGGAGCCACATCCGGAAAAGTGCTTTTTCCCCATCTTTGCCTTTCCTCAACTGTTTAAATGACTTGTTATGTTATTAAATGAGTCAGCACTGACCACTTTAAACACCCTTCCTGACACATGTTGCCAAAAACTTCCCATAAAAAAATAAAAATCAACATAATTAGACTGGAAATGGGCAGCTGCAGTAAAGAAGATGTCTAGATTTTAAAGAGTGCTGTACTATTTATATGTGAAACACTGAACTAAAGACACCTATCCAGGAAAAGAGAATTCTACTTGTTCTAAAGAAAATTGTGGGGTTTGACCCCAAAAGCCGTACCTTCTGAACTGCATGCCACATGCTTTGCACAATACTGTAGAATTTTTCTCCTCGCTATACAGTATGTAGGCAGTAAGAAAGAAGTGTTAGCAAATATGCTTATGAGTGCAACTTAAGTCTGCTGTCTTTTGTCATTTGTGGCACCATTAGAAAAGGGCCATATCAGGGTCTGAACAGATCTAGAGAAAACAAAGATTTAGTTCAACTCTGTAAATAGTAAGTTTTAAAAACAAATTTATTAATAAACATATCCAGTAATGACTCTAAAGGTAATTTCTCCTGCTGGGAAAACAGGAACCTTATACTACTCCTAGGAGCAAATACACTCTATACTACATAGTCTCTAAGAAAAATCAGGCTGCAAAGTGCAATTAAAAACAAACAAACAAAAACAACCCTCATGTTTCTTAAGTAAGAGCAAGCAGTCAAGCACACATTTACAGAATTACACATCGATTAGGACGATGCACGATACAGTGCATGAATTTAAATAAGAATCAATTCAGCCTTTTTTTTTTCCTTAAAGAAAATAGATTTAGCTCCACAAGACAGATCGAAAGCGAGTTTGTCAGACAGGGCACCTTTTGTTTCCTCCTTCCTTAAAATGAGTAGTGGAAAGCAGCAATAACATTCTTTTTTTTTTTTCTTTTGCAGTACACAAGTATCACATAGCGTTTCTCAGCTTTTAACAAAAGGGTAAACTGTGAAGTTAACTTCACAGCAAGAACAAATCCCTTTGCAAGCGTACTTCATACAAGCAGAAAAACAAAATCCTCAGTATTACTGCTGATACACAGCTTATGCAGAATATAAAAACAAATTCTGAGATTAAGCACTCTATATCACCCTCTCTGCATAAATACCCAAAGCAAGCCAGCCAGTGAGACCTCTACTGAACAATCTAGATGAAACAGTACAGACAGAACTGATAAACTAGTATAGCAAGCAGGGCATTTTATCAGGCAAGTGCAGGGCTACTGCTGATACCATCAGCAACTTCAACCTGAATCCGAATGGAGCTCAGCGCTCCCGCACCAAGGGAACAAACTCGTCTGAAGCCTGGAGCACTTTACCAGGGAAAAAGCAAGCTCTGAGCGTTCACAAATGCTCAGACACTTTACACTGTACACAGGGGAAGTGAAAGATGCTTAGCACTTCTGGAAGACGCAGTCATAGGTTTTGCGGTCAGCAAATAATCATACATGACTTACTACATGTGCAACAAATCCACAGAGAAGTAAGACCACTGTTCTTAAACAGTATTCCAGAGGAATAAGAACGTGCACATCTTCAAGGAAATCTGTTACAAGTAAGAATTTAACATATGCAATTAAACTCAGCCTTTGCAGTTGGAGGGTCTTCTGTTTGCTCTTAAGCTTCCTAAAAGCAGCCTCTGTATTTTACCTCTCAATTGTTTCAAGAGTAGAAAATTCATTGAACTTTAATTTTACCTAGCCTTGGAACAAGCAGCTTAATCCCTCTGATGGGCTGCTTCGAACTGACTTCGATTTCTTCAGAGAAAGACATACCATGATAAGTACAGAAACACAATTACCCACCACAAACCCTTCCTGCAGCCCAGCTGTACACAGGCAAAGCAAGGCTCACCCCAGTTTGTCTCCAGATGGGCTAGGATGGTATAAACATAACGACCTCACCAGGACTAGTTATTTTGGTCTAGCTGTTACACACTGTTTAAAGATTTTGCACAGACAGGTTTTTTGACTTGCCAACTTTAATAATCAGTGTTCAAAGTACAAAAACGGTATAAAGCAAACACTCTGCTGTTTTCACATGTCCTTGTTCAAGAAAGAAGAATTTTATTGGGCATAGCAAACGCCAATTTTGTAACTAAAGATCTAAAAACCAAAACAAAACCACCATCGCCGAAGTGGCTGGCATCTAATGACGTAGCAGACCTCCTGAAAGCCTGTTGTGCTTTTTTTTAGAGGTCGTTTAGCACTGTGCGTGACACGTTAAGAGGTCACCAAGACACAGTCTGCGTATGACCGAACTTCTCAGGATTCGGGTGCTATCCTGGAGCGCGGCAAGAGCTCCGGCCACCGCAGCGCCCACGGCCGGACCGCGAAAACCCAGCAGCCCCCGGACGCCGGTCCCGCACCGCCGGGAGAGGAGCCCGCACCCGGCAGGCGACAGACCGGGGCCGCCGGGGGACGTCGGGCGCCGGTGCCAACCCTGGGCCGGGCGGGCGGCGAGGCCGGCGCGCGCCCCCCGCCCCCGACGGCGGCAGCCCGGGGCTCCAACCGCCGCCGGCCCCGCAGCGCCCTCCTGCCAGCGGGCGTTACGCAACGGCACCGCGACCTTGCGGGCAACTTCGGAGCGCTCCTAGGGGAGGGGCGGGCCAGCAGCATCCCCCGCCACCGCCCCCGCACCGCGCCGGCTGGCGGGACCCCGGGCCGGGAGGGGGACGCGGCTGAGAGAAGCCGCCTCCGCCCGAGCGGCGGGAGAGGGGGCGGAGGGGTTCCGGGGCGGGAGAAGCTACGGAGCGCCGCGACCCGCGCGCGCAAACTTCGGCGGCGGCCGCCGAGCTCCGTCCCGGGCGGGAAGGGGGAGGCGGGCCCCCGGGCGGGAGCCGCCGCTGCCGCTCTACCCCCGGCCCGTGCGGAGTGGCGGGGGCGCAGCCGGGCGGCGCGTGGGTGTCTCTGGGCGCGGGGGTGCGCCCCGGGCTCGCGCGGCGGTATTTCTACCTGCGACACCAACGGAACCAGCGTCTGCTCCACGGAGCGCGTGCGGATCTCCAGCCCCGCGTCCGCTCCCAGCCCCGACGAGGAGGAGGAGGAGACGCCGCTGCTGCTGCACGGGGACGTGGCCATGGCGGGGAGCCGACCGCGACCCCCGCCGCCACCGAGCGCCCTCCCGGCCGACGCCGACCCCGCTCCCGCCCCGCCGGGGCACCGCTGCCCTGTCGGGGCGCCAAGGCAATGCCGCGCGCGCGCGCGCTCAGCCCCCCTCGCGGCCCCTTCCACGCCCCTTGGGACGGGATTTAAAGGGGCAGCGCCCCTTTCCCTCCCCTCCGCCCCGCAGCCTGCCGCCCGCCGCCCTCTCCCCTTGTGCCCGCCCCCGCGCCCTCCTCCCCCTTCCCGCGCCTCGGGGGCGCGCAGAGCCTCCCCTCACCTCCCCCGGAGCTGGCGGAGGAGGAAAACCGGGAGCGGTGCCCGCCGCCACCGCTCCCACCGAGAGTTTCGCTGTCCCCCGCGGCTGGCGGGGGGTGGCCGCAGGGTCCCCGTCTGGGTGGGGAAGCCAGGCCAGGCGGTGGCTGAGGGGCTCGGGTGACCCTCGGGGAAACGGGGATCCGGGCCGGTAACCGGCCTTGGGCTTCAGCGGCTAGCGGGGAAGGGCGATGCGCAGGCAGGGGAGAGCCCCGCAAAAGTAATTGCAAAGGAATAAAAGGTGGGTTTGGGTTTGGTGGGTTTTTTTGGTTTTTTTTTTGAATGGGTTAAACTCACTTCCCCCCATTGGTTTGTAACCTGCCCTCAAGAAGTACCGGAGCGTGAATGCTCACTCGCCTGACTTGGCCGTGCGTCTTTGCGTCTTTGCTACGGCCGCTTCTCCGGCAGGCTTGTCTACGCGACGTTTTGGAAAGGGGACGGAGCTCTTCTGGCCGTGATCCAAACCACCAAGGTGCAAAGCGGCTCCAGTCCGGACGCGGGGTAACCGAGCGCGCCGCCGGCTCTGAGCCCGCCAGCCCAGCCTGGGGTCTGGGCTAGTAAAGCCCTCTCACCCGACCGCTTCGTTTGCTGGTCAGAACTGATGACTTGGGTTTGTCCGCTCAGCTCTCGGACATCGCAACTCTGTAAACGCGTCTTTGGCTTTTTTTACGTTGTTAGATCAAGGCCGTTGTATCATTTTCTGTCTTCGGAAAGCTTTCTGACCTCTTTTGCACAGAACATCTCTTGCACAATTTTGAAACCTAGACGTAAGATAAAGGACAGCATTTGTTGTGCTTTGGAGTCCTATGGAGCTATCCATATTTATTAAAAAATAAAATTACCAGACCTGCAAGTGTAACCCTAGATAACGATATGACCCTGTTCGTAGCTCTTCAGGAAATTGGTTTCCAACATGGTCTCATATTTTCTAAAATGACATCTTATATAACATCAAGTGTTACAGGAGAGAACTGAAGGATTAAATCTGCCGTGGTATAAAAACATCTAAAATGATGGTGTAGACTTGAAATAAATGCTAGTCATACTTGATCAAAGTGGTTTAGAGCACACTTGAGATTTCTTGGGGGTTTTTTTCTCCTAAAATTTTCATTTTCTTACAACACCTATCATTCTTTTTTAGGTCATTTGTTTTCCCTTTACTTCTCAATACCCAGATTCTGAGCCTTTGGAAACAATGGTTGTTTTCCTTTGCATTTTGGTAGAGTACCTAGGTCAGGCGTGGTTGCAGGCTCCCCAGGACTGTACACAGATACAGGAGACTTCTGGATCACATGAGCTGAAGCATACGCCAGACAAAGTGCCAGTAATACCAGAGAGAGAGGGGTGCATTCCTTGCCCTCTTCCTCCTGTCCCTTTATACTTAAAAGTTTCCTCCTCCAGAATTTTTCATTCCCACTCATTAACTATTTTTTGAATATCACCATAATGTAAATCATCTACATCATCGCCATCTACAGATAGGAATCTACAGTTCGCATCAGGAATGAACTAGAAGCACATGCACACTTGGATGCACACATGGCTTATAATTTGGTGTGGTCAGCCAAGTCTGCATCACTTGATTTCAAAGACAGCTGTCTGTCTTCTTCAGTGCAATAACGGATCAGACTTCCCAAGGGTGACATTTTCTGATTCAAAGCAGAGTTAATAGCAGAGGTTAATGATGAATTTTAAAGATTTTAACTTCACACTGAAAAAGAAAACAAGTTTGGTATAAAAGGTGGTAGCAAAAATAGCAGTTTAAAAATAATCTTCTACACAGATTGGACAAATGGTGGGAACTTTGCAATGCCTTTCTGCAGACAGAAGTCCTACTCCCAATCTACCACTCTTCCTGCTTTCATTTTGTTTTCACTAGACATGCAGCGTTAGTGGGTGGTGCTAGTGACAACACCGTCTAGTTCTCCCACTTCTTCTCCTCAGGTGCTTCCAGTTTAAACATGGAAACCACATGCTCTGCTTCTGGGTCCTGTGCTGGGCAAACAGAATGCGTGTTGTGATGGTTTTAATTTAACGCAATTGGAAAGCTCTAGCATGCTGCAGACTAACATCTTTGAAGACACCTTGAGGAGATCTTCAAACATGATAGCCTGGAGCTTAATTGTACTTTTTAATTATGTTAAGACATTTCGAATGAGCCAGTGTGATAGATTGCAACCACACCTTTGGCATGCCAACACATACTTCTGAGGGAGCACTCTAAATGTGCGGTGCACAGCACTAGAATATTTTGCATGCTATCATTTTCAGTCCACATGATGGATTCAGGAAAGCAATAGCCCATCACCCCAAAAACAATGTCCCTCGTGCGTGCAGGACGTGAGGGCCACTGGCCATGGCAGTCTCTAGACAGCTACTACTGTTTAGCTCTTCCTTGCATCTGAAAAGCGTTTGAAGTACAAGGATAGGATAAGAGTACTGCCTAATGGACTGTATTTCTAACTTCATAACTTTGTCAGTGGTCAAGGGGAAGGAAGTGATTCATATCCTCATAGCAGCATGAACATGTCAGTCTGTTCCTCCTCATATTGTTTCCAGACTTCACTCAAGAATGTGGCACCTTCGGTTCCTCTGTCCATGATCTCCCAGAAGCTTGGGTTCTGCCACTGGTGACAGGTTCCCACACAGAAGGTAAACCAGTTTTCTCTCACCTCTCTCTTCACCTTTGTCTTTCCTACCTTTCATAGGAGAAAGCATTACTATCCAGCGCAGTCCTGCGCCAAAATTCTCAGACTTTCCTCTAAGCCAAGGTCCTAATGTCCACACCCTGACAGTGACAATGCTCCTGAGAAGGACGGCTGGTTGCAGCCCGTTTTGCGCAGCGAGGCCTCTGACCGTGGATGCTGGCCTCTTAGCTGTGATGGGAATGATGTGGAATGTACTAATGAGTAAGCACATCTTATTCTACCTGCACCACGGCTTGTCTGAAGGGGCTGTCAGTCAGCCTCACTTTGATGGACTAGCCAGCACCTTACCTTCCAGCTTCGATCTGTGTGTTCCCTGGTCTGTTTAAACCAAAATGAGATGAGTAGCACTTAAACAGTTTAAATACTGGTTTGGCTAATCTGGTCGCTTTGACTGGCGTAAGGTCAGTGACAAGGGCAGAAGCCTTTTCCACTAGAAGAAACCTTGTGTCTAACCCTTAGGAAACAGGTTGTCATAGTTGTTGTGTTATGAGCTGTTGAGGCACATGCAGAAAAGCAGATGCCATTTAACCAGTCAAGACGGGTTCGAACTTGTGTGCGGTGAAGAGGAGCCTAACAGCTTCTGGCCACAAAGAGCAGTTGTTCTAGGAAACACAAATTGCAGGGAAAACAAGGAAATACTGGTAAAGGCCAGCTGATGGGATCAGAGGGGTTTTCAGTAAGTTTTGGTAATGAGCACTTTTCCATGCATGCTTATAATGAATCAGATGAGACATCGGAATTATCTAAACTAGTAAGACTTTGAGGACGAATTCCAAGAGGAGGTAATTGCTCTTTATCCTCCCACAGAGAGCATCCCAGACACCCAGGGCTGAGAGGAAGCGTTGCCTCCATTGCTTCCTTACCTCCCAGCTGCAGTCTGGAAAGCAGCGCTGAGTGGGCCAAGTGTCAGACTGCTCCCTTTCTCCTTCCTCCAGGTGAGAACAAAGTTAGAGCAGTGTGGGAGGGGAAAGCGCATCAATCATCTTTCCAGATACAATTTAGAAATCTGCTCTGAGATTAAACTTTTACCTTGATTACCTCCAGTTTCCTCTAAAACTCGACAAAGTCATATTTCTCTTCGTTTCAGTGGGGATGTTTTGGAGGCAACTTGTTAAATCAGTAATTTTAAAGATGACTAAAAATTTTAGGCTTTTGCGAAGTGTGAAAAGATAGGAGGCAAGCAATGCTTGAAATGTCCAATCCCGATTATTAGTGGTTACTAACTCCAAAGTACATTACACTTCTTTATGTAAATGTGGTAATACTTTTTACCAAACAATCTTTTATGCTTACTTTGTACCCCATAGTAAAATACCTCATTTGACAAATATAACATTACTTCTTTTACATAGAGAGCGTTTTGTGTCACTACAGAGTGACTATATATTTTTGTCATTTTGTGAATTACTAGTTGCAAAATGTCTTGCAACAGTTACTACAGGAACTATGAAGAAGAGGGGTATGTGAAAATAATGTATAGATGTATCCAAAGTCTATACTACAGGATTACAGCTAGTGCCTATTTTTATTCTGATTGTTTATCCAGAATGCCTGCGTGCCTATACAGCCAGAGGGTGGTTTCAAGCAGTGGCTTCCTTTGAGTTTACAAGGTGGCAACTGCCAAGATCTTCAGCAGGTAACAGCTGTTTGGCCATGCTACCAAATGTGGTGCCCCTCCAAAACACTTCTGTTCCCTATGACTGTCACAAAGAAAATGAGGAACCTTGTTTGGGTGGTCAAATATTGACAGCCTCGTTTACAGAGCACATAAGAATACAGTTACTCATGCTAGTTGTCCAAGAAGTGTAAGGGCCCACTATGCTTCATAAATCCTAGCACCAACAAGTGACTTCTGCGATGAGTAGCTTATTTTTGAGAATACATTGAGGTATAAAGCATAAATTGCTTGTGACACGCTGAACACAAAGCGCACGGAAGCTTTTAGTCAACCAATCAGAACTAAAGAAAGATCATTAAAATTAGGGTCTGAAGAACGTATCTCACCTTTTCACTGTTGTTTCCTACCCGAGCCACCTACAGTTGTAGCAGATACCTGTCGGATGTAGGGAAGAGCGAGGGAAGAGTTTTCAATCCTGTAAGATTTTACTTTTTTAGTGATAATATGAGACTTTATTGGCAAGGAAAGATCTACACCAATAGATTCTGCTAGAGTTGCCCAAGACTTTCCATTGTAAGACCCATGCTTTTGGTTGTATATGAATATGCTGAACTTCAAAACTTTGGTGTAGTTCTCCAGCAAGTGTTTGTCTGAGAATGATTAGTTCTTTTATTTTTTCAGGAGAAATGGCATAGCTTTGTCTAAAAAAAAGTGAGGTTAGAGCAAAAAAGGCATTTGTCAAAACTGGGTAATTCATTGTTTTGCTGAGAAGATGCAGGCTGGCTCACAAAGGTGAAATTTAATGACATGTATGTAAATGGAATGGACAGTCAGAGAAATGCCTTTTGTAGTCCCTGTAACAGTTTTCCTAAATTTAGCTGAGGAATAAATTTCTGGAAACTTTTTTTTATACATTTTTGAAGAATTTATTTGTAGACTGGCAAGTAAATATTCTGAAACCTCCCCATACACTGAGCGGGACTATTTTTGAAAGCCTAGTATAAGGGCCAAATATAAGGAGTAGGAATAAATGATTAAAGGGCAGAGTGAAAGAGAGCGCAGCAAGTTACGTGAGAATAAGGGCCAGGCTGCGAGGGAGATGTGTAAGAGGAAGCAAGTACGGTGCTAGTCGGAGATTTCGGTGTTCTCCAGCTGCAGAAACTACCCCCATGAGGTCTGGTCTGTGTGAAAGTCAGGGACTTGTGACTTTTACACAGGTATGAGGTACTGAGGAGAAGCTAAAGGTCTTCTGTAACCAAGCCTGCTATTTTTTCCTTGTGCTGTCCTTTAATATATATTATTGGTATATGGACATAGGCTTAGCACTTGCTGTAGTTGGTATGACAGCTTTTGGATGTGAGAAGTCTCATCAGTTTATTTTCAGCTGTGATTTTGTCCTTATTTCAAAAGGGACATCTGAAAAATATAGGCTCATCTTGAACTGTTAGTAGGAATTAACATGCAGTTTTATGAAATCATACCATAGGAATGGTAGAGTTCAGGACCCTTTTCAGACTAACACTACGTAGGTTTATCAATGCGTTAATACACTCTTCAAAACTCCCAGTGCTGCTAAATGATCAGTTCCTAGATGCTAAGCAATAATTTGGGGTTTTCTCCTTGCACTCTGTGAAGTTCTTCTTTCACGCACGTACATTTTCACAGGACTATGGCTGAGGCTTATTCGTGACACCTAGGACCCTGTTCTAAACAGGAGCCAGCACGCTCGTTTTAGAAGAAGGTATGAGCAGCTTCGCAATACGGACACACGCAATAATCATCCCTCGTGAGAGTCTTCGACGGACCCGCAGCTAAGGACTGGATTAAGCTTTGATGCCAAATGTTTTATCTCTTTCAAATCTTCTATCACTCTAGCACTGAGTGGCTCTTTTTTTTTTTTTTTTTTTAACCGTTCCTCTGGGTTATAAAATAAATATGGAGGATTAAAGGTTTGAAGAAATCTCTAGCCTGCAAAATCTTTGAGAGCATTTGCCACCTAGCAACAGCCAGGAACGTGTGTCTCCTTCGAACAATCTGCAATTGTGTGATTCAGAAGAAACCTCCACAGTGTTTATAACCACAGTTGTAACTTATGTAGGAGGGGAAAACGCAGCAAAAGGCACCAGTTATATCACTGACAAAAGGATTTCATTACCATAAGAAGTCCCCTAACAGGGTGACAAATAATCAAGATTAAAAAGAATGTGTGAGACCAGCAGAAAGGGAAACAATGACGTTCCTATTATAGCGGTAGCCTTTACAATAAATGATATGTCAGCTTTTTCATTTTGAATTGTGCTGAATAACTTGGTGATTTTAATTCCTCAGCAAATGAATACTTAGATTAGAAGCTATTTTCTTTTCAAATTTGCATTTGCTAGCTTAGTCATGCAATAAATACCACATTCCTTGAAAAGTTTGAATTATCTTTGTATTATTTTTAAATATGCCATTTATAGATGTTAATGATTTAAGAATACTCACAGATGCTCTGTTAGTTTGCACAGATACGTGAGGAAAGTATGGGAATTATATGAGGGGAAGGCTAATTGCAACATGCATGAGCTGGCTGACTATCAAAATCCCATTGGTCTGCATTTTGTGATGCTAATGAGATAGCAGGAAAAAATTACACAGATGCTAATGCACATGGGTTCTGTTTAGATTGCTCTCATGCATAGGTCTTTGCAACATTCAAGAATATCTTTCACTGGATTTCCGTCATCCCAGTTGCTCTATTTTCCTCCTTTTTTTTTCCTACCTCCTTAGAGGAAAGAAATTGGGAATATCCAACAACACTGCCTCTTTCATACCTCTCAGACCTCCGAACTGTTGACACTCGTTAGGGAGTTTTACCCATGTGACATTGTTAAATTAACCTGGATCTGTTCTAAAAAAAACGGACAGCTTCTGGACTTGTGGTCATAGCATTACTTAAAAGTCCCTATTAGTAGGGTACTAAAAAATACTTTGTTTCAATATATGTTCTTTTTAAAACATGGGTGGTAGTTTCTCAGTTAACAAGCCAACTTAAACTGGACAAAGACATTACTAACATGCATTACTAACAAAATACTTTTAATGCTAAAATATAGATGGTGTATTGCTGCTAAATTAGACTACTCTACTATTTGGAGAAATCATTCACCTAACCCCTTACAGGCAGCTGGTAGGATTCAATTCTGTTTCTGGCAGCAGGAGAGTACATGCTGGAGTGTCAGAATTGGAGCAGAAAATTGTAAGTGCAGCTGAAATGGAAAGGGAAGCAGCAAGCTATCGCCAAGGGAACACAAGGATTTTTGTAATAAGTGCATTCAGTGAGTTTATACTAAATATAAAAAGTTCCAGAAAATATAATGTAAACAACTGAAAATTTAGAAACCTCTCTTCTTAAGTCGTGTTGAAAGTACTAAAAGCATTTCTTAGAACTTGACATTTGTACTGAATTGCCAGTGCAATAGTGACCATTTTTTTGAAGTATCATAAAGTGGACAGGCCCTAGTAGGCAAAAGTTTTGAAAGCAAAATGAGGTATTAGAGTGTAAGGAGCACGTTGACAGAATTTTTTTTTTTTTTTAATGTACTTACTAACAGTAGTCCTGACTTGGCAACACTTCCACTGATGTAAATTGGTGTGGTGCCAAACAAGGACTGCATGTTTAGGTATGCTCAGGACACTGTATATGTTCCTCTAATAGGAGCAAGTTTGCAAATCACAGGTGGAAGTCACTTCAAAGTCCAAGCTTTCTTGTTTCACAGTTAGTCTCTTCCGGAAATTAATCAGAATGTGAAATCTGATTGTGTGCTTTGGATAAGGAGAAAATAATTTCTTAATCAAATGTTTCTTTAATGCTGTTTATTTAGAAAGAATGGCAAAAGTCCTGCTTCTCTGAAGACAAGAGAAACCAATCGATAGGAGACAATTTGTGTTTTCAGAGTGTTGGGCTTCTTGTCAGCTATTTTAGCCCACAAGTGGCTTCAGGTTTCTCAGGACCTCGTTTAGTGTCTATACCTATATATGTACCCATTTTGATTTCTTACAACATCATGTATCTTAACAGAGCAGCATAATTAGAAAAATATCACTCCATTTTAAAACAGTGTGGTTTTTGAATTTTAAAATATCACAGAGTAATATATATCAATGATTACATCCTGATGGAATTGCTCCTGCCTCTACCCGTCACGTCCAAATACTGGTGTGCATCAGGTAGGGAATCTCAGCCCTTTCAGCAGGACCTGTGCAAGGAGTGTATTTTATCTACTTCTCTGTCCTTCTCAAAAATTATGATCAAGATGCTGAGGGAATACAGCAAACAATAATATTCTTTTAGCTCTAGCAGAGCTTTGGCTTTGAAAGACAACTGATCAGGATTCGTACTTTTTTTTTTTTAAACTGGGCATGGCAGAGACAAGACGGAAAGTGAAAATCCACATAGATCAGTGTAGCCCAGTGTCCAGGTCACATATGTAGATTAAAATCCCTGCTCAGCCAGCTTTAGACCATAGTCTTGAAACTAGATTCCCACTTCCCATGTGCGCGTTCAGCTGTGGTGTCTTTTTTTGAAGACGTCTTAGACAGGCTTTGTCTTCATCCTGATACAAAACAGAAACTGCTGTGTTCCCCACAATCAATTCTTACCTAAATCTAGGAAAAATGAATAGATTCAATAGGAAATTCTTCATCTTAACTTTTTACTAACATAATTTACCACCCTTTTAATGTCAAAGTAGAATTGGGATTAAAAGTGTGATCTGCAGCAGCTTGTATTATGTTTAGCAATGTTCCTACAGGTTTACCTTTCATGCCAAACAAATGGTGCTAGAGTCCACATAAGGATTTAAGCATAAATGTTTCTTTCTTCACTTCTAATGTTCTTTTCAACACCTGAAGATACAAGACACTTTCCCCCAACACCTTCATAATGGAAACTGAATCATAGAATCATAGAATCTTTGGGTTGGAAGAGACCTTTAAAGGCCATCTAGCCCAACCCCCCTGCAGTGAGCAGGGACATCATCAACTAGATCAGATTGCTTAGAGCCCCGTCCAACCTGACCTTGAACGTTTCCAGGGATGGGGCATCTACCACCTCTCTGGGCAACCTGCGCCAGTGTTTCACCACCATCATTGTGAAAAATTTCTTCCTTATATCTAGTCTAAATCCACCCTCTTTTAGTTTAAAACCATTACCCTTTGTCCTATCACAATAGGCTCTGCTAAATACTTCGGACTTCTAAGTCTTGCATCATTTTGGTTCTTCCGAAGGGATAGGCGAGGAAGGAGAGGTGGTGAGGTGGCTCTGTATGTTAGGGGGTGTTTTGATTATATAGAAATCAACGATTGTGAAGACCAAGTCGAGTGCTTATGGGTAAGGATGAGGGGGAAGGCCAATGAGTCAGGTATCTTGCTGGGAGTCTGCTACAGACCACCCAGCCAGGACAAAGAGGCAGATGAGACATTCTATAAGCGACTGGCGGAGGTCTCGCATTCGCTGGCCCTTGTTCTTGTGGGGGACTTCAACCTACCGGACATCTGCTGGAAGTATAACACGGCAGAGAGGAAACAGTCTAGGAGGTTCCTGGAGTGTGTGGAGGATAACTTCCTGACACAGCTGGTGAGTGAGCCCACCAGGGGAAGTGCCTTGCCGGACCTGCTGTTTACAAACAGAGAAGGACTGGTGAGAGATGTGGTGGTCGGAGGCCATCTTGGGCTTAGCGACCATAAGACATGATAGAATTCTCAGTTGTGAGCGAAGTAAGGAGAGGGGTCAGCAAAACTGCTACCATGGACTTCCGGAGGGCAGACTTTAGCGTGTTCAGGTCAGTGGTTGAGAGAGTCCCTTGGGAGACAGTCCTGAAGGACAAAGGGGTCCAGGAAGGCTGGACAGTCTTCAAGAAGGAAATCTTAAAGGCACAGGAGCAAACGGTCCCCATGTGCCGTAAGAAGAGCTGGTGGGGAAGGCGACCGGCCTGGCTGAACAGGGAGCTTTTGCTGGGACTCAGGGAAAAGAGGAGAGTTTATCACCTCTGGAAGAAGGGGCAGGCAACTCACGAAGAGTACAAGGATCTCGTTAGGTCAAGCAGGGACAAAATTAGAAAGGCAAAAGCCCAGCTAGAGCTCAGTCTGGCCACAGTCGTAAAGGATAATAAAAAATGTTTTTACAAATATATTAACAACAAAAAGAGAGGCAAGGAGAATCTCCATCCCCTACTGGATATGGCGGGGAACATTGTCTCCAAGGATGAGGACAAGGTTGAGGCACTTAATGCCTTCTTTGCCTCAGTCTTTAATAGCCAGTCCAGGCATCCACAGGGTATTCAGCCCCCTGAGCTGGAAGATGGGTATGGAGAGCACAATAAACTCCCCATAATCCAGCAGGAAACAGTTAAGGACCTGCTAAGCTACCCAGACACCCACAAGTCTATGGGGCCTGATGGCATCCACCCAAGAGTACTGAGAGAGCTGGCAGAGGAGCTTGCCAAGCCACTCTCCATCATTTATCAGCAGTCCTGGTTAACAGGGGAGGTCCCAGAAGACTGGAGGCTTGCCAGCGTGACGCCCTCCTCTTGTCCTCTCTTGGCACTTTTGCTTCAGAAGAATTGGTCACAGATTTTCTGGGGGATTTTTTTTTAAGAGTTTTTCCTTTGATCCCCAAAATGCACTGAAAGCTGATCCAACCATAGTTAGTGTTCCCTTTCCTGGATTATTTATGTGAGGCTGCTTTTACTTTCTAGAGATCCCAATCTTGGAGAGCATCCTAGGTCAGAAGAAGTAGCAAATGGTTTTATTGTCCCACAGGACCTCATACTACTCCAAAAAAGAAAGGGTACACACGGTTTAGCTGAGTAGGTGTTTTAATGATTTCTAGTTGAGACATGTTGCTGTGTACACTTCTATCCTTTTCCAATGGATGATAGACAAAACTTTGAGACTGTTAATTAAAGGGAAACAGAAGAGTTTGTTAGGTGGGAAAGTAAAACTGTATTAAGTTTTTTTTAAGCTGTAGAAGACAATACAGGGAACTATGATCAAGGATACAAAGACTAAATTTAGACCATTCCTTTCAATTTTTTATCTGAGGTCAAGGTCTTATTGTTAATAGCTGCCTTTCTTTGTGCTAAGTCATGCAGTCTAGGTTATAAGTTTCCATATCAAAAAATACCAGTATGATCCAGCATGGATATTTAAACTCTTCATACTCTTCCAACCATGCAGCTGTTCAGCACTAACCAGTTCATTGTAACCATTCAATCTGAGAAGGCATTCTTCAGCCAACTTTAATATTATTTCATGGAAGAGCTCAGTATTTGCAAAGGCACGTTTAAAATCTAAGCCCATTGGCAAACAGAGATGGCTGAGCCTCCTCTGTTCCACGGCACTAAAGCACAGAGCACAGGCAAGGCAGGCAGACAAAGCAGGCTTAATAGTCAAAGCTTTCTTTTTATAACAACTTCTCTACATATTTTGCTAAGCTGTAAGTTGAATATACATGGAACTTGTTGCTCCAGTGTAACGCGGAGCAAAGAACCTTCAGCTATCACCATTTCTGACCTAGGACTTCAATACCTGGAGAAAGCTGTGAATCGCTAAATCTGAGACTCAAACAGGAATCTGGAATCCTACAGCAAACTAAGTTCCCAGGTACTCTATGAATATGGATCTTAATGTTCAGCAAAAATTCAACAAACATTTTAGTTCAACAAAATAAAGAGATACTGGATTAAGTTACAATATCTAGTACTACGTTACAAAGCTGGTAGTTCCTGAAAATGCCTTTGCATGCCAAAGACTCAGGAACTATGCATCAGTCATGGTAAGGAAAATCTGAACTAGCAGTTACATAAAATTGGTAGCGTCTTTGTTGCAGCAGCATCTACTCATGTACCAGTATTATGGTCCAGATGTGATGTCTTAGGGGAGGCTATAAAGAGCATTAGCGTCGTTTGCTGACAGCCTATAGTTTATAACAGCCTGATGCAGTAAATATCACTTTTTTATATATATATAAAAAAATCAATAAACATAACAATTTTTTTTCCAGTGTAGCCCTTACTGGAAAACATTAAACAAGTTTTTCTTTAATTTCTTATACTCTGCTGTTTGCTATTTGAAAGCCAAAAATGAGGCTAACAGCATTGATTATAGATTCCTTGGTAATTTCTTTTACTTGATTGAATATAGAGCTTTTATCAAATTTCCACAGTGAACATTTTCCAAAGTAAATTCAGAATTACTTTCAACAAATATTTCATAGTGAGACTGAAATTCATTTTATGCAAACATATCACAGATGGTACCATTCAAAGAATGAGCACAGAAAATAATGCATCAAATGGATGCATCAAATTAATTTAAATATTTGTGGGAAACAATGCCTTTTTCAACAGATTTTGTATCCTCTCATAAAAAAAATAACGATCCCACAGACTTTTCTGGCTAGGGATTGGAGTCATGTTGTTAAAGAAACGTGTCTTTACATCATGAAGTATAGCCCTGCAGGTCCTAAGCTTGTCTTCCCTATTAATTTCTCCTAAATATATTTTTAAAAACCTCTTAACTTATTTCCTTTCATCAAATAATGTGTCTAACCTGTATTTGTTCTCTGTAGCTATTTTCTATATTTTCTCTGTAATCATTTTCTGTGTCATTTATCTCAAGAGAATTTGAATGATAAAAACAACTAGACCCTATTTTTTCATCATTTTAATGATATTGTTTTGATAATTTCTTTATTATTTACCATAGAGCTTTATGGATACTGTCACCCAATAATGCAGTCCGCAATAACCAAAAGCCTGCTGATGAAATCTCTGCACTTAGATTAGTTCTCTGACGTTTGTCACTTTTTCCACAAAATGAAATTTACCCAGCGCAACCGAAATATCAGCCGGTGCAAAAAGACTGCAGGAGGACCTGTGCCCGCGGCGCTTCCCCCCCGCCGCTGCTGAGGTGATCAGGTGAGCAGCACATCCATCACTTCCAGCAGGTCAGCGGTGCCAACCGCCTTCTGAAGAGAGAGACCTGGGGGGACCTCGATTCCCACACGCACGCGCTTCCAGGCACAGCTTGCGGCTTCCAGCTCGTTTTTTAATAAAAACATTACTCAAGTTCCAAATACTTCTGACTGATGTTAATCCCGTTTGCCAACAGGTGTACTTTGTTCGCTTATAATTGTCACGTTACAAAGGATGCTTATTTATTCACTGTTGAGAAAATTGAGGTGGCTTTTGTAAAGTTGAAATATGTAAAACCCAGGAGTACTTGCATCCTATACTTTCCAGTTAAACTCCGCTTGATTTCGGTCTGTACACAGTTCAACTTTTCAGTTACCTTTCATGTACATTCTGCCAAAGTAATGTTTTTTTTAAAAAAAAATTCTAATGACGGAAAAACACATAGCTTTCAGTTTGAGCTACAATTGTTAACCAAAATAACACCGTCTGCCATTCCTTTCAAATTAATTTCTCAGGCTGCAGTGTGGTCTGTGCAGTTAAAAAATGTGGCAATAAAACAAATAGCCTTATAAATTCATGTACAAGATGTTCCAAGAATGCAGTCAGAAGTGAAGGAGACAAAGAGGACTGGTGAAGGATAAAACACTGTGCCGACTCATTTGCAGTTCTACAGTGAATGCCTTTATGTGGCTGTGCCTTTCCTTTCCCCTCCTTCTCAAAAGCAAGAGCCTTCCAGGAGAGACTGAACTTTAAATTTGTTTTGGCATTTCTTACAGGGAGGAATTTACTCGTAGGTATGGCAAAAAGGGCTAGTGATTTAGGACTAACTTCAACATACTTGCTTTTCCTTTAACTCCTTAAAGGCAAAACTTTTATTTTACAACATTTTACATTTTTTGTCTTTAGTTTGCAGACCGAGTTAGGGGAACACAGGGAGTTGAATTTACTTAGACGTCTGCAGCAAATGTGTAGCTAAGTCAGAAAGAGGCAGCTGGGTTCTTCTGTCCCCTGCTCTAACCATGAGAGCGTGTGTTTTTGCCAATACATACGTGATAGCTCATGGGTTTTGGAACCGATGGCACTCTGAACAGTCAGGAAGCTGCCCAAGTAGAAGCTGAGTCATTGCTGGATTATATTTTTGACTGGTGTCACCATCTTGCCATCCACTCTACCCAGCTGTAGATTTCCTTGCAGCCCATCCGTTTGCTTCTACTCCATTCCTGCCAGAGGGTTTCTAAGCCGCTCCGCAGTACACTCCGCTACTAACACAAACCTCTTAAGATATTATAATATACTGCTTAAGAGAAGCTAGCAACCTAAGAGCTACATGAGAGGCAGTTAGGCATCATTTATATCTAGAATATAATTCTGACTGTAGAGGCAAAATATGCCAAGCATTATATACGCACAAGGATAGTACATGTAGAGCTAGCAGATGGCTCCTTAATAGGCATATTTATTATAGTAAAGCCTGAGGATGTTTCAGGCTTACTTTCACACTGACTGTTATTACCATTAATGCAGTGAGAAACTGTACCAGCCAAAAAATTGGAGAAGTTCTCAGTTCCAAGACTTTTAATAGGGTTTCATAATTACAGAACAGAAGGTTCACTGCAGAGACAGATGAGGGCAAGGAAAGAAGCACAGAGGCTGAATCGAGTGGCAGGGTTTTTTAGTTGTCAAGCAAATTGGAGAGTTGACAGTTACACTTCGTTGTAACACAGTGCTAAATGGCAAAACACCCTTCAAACACCGGTATTGTTGAATCTCATGGGGAACTGCTCCAATCAGTCCTTGCGTAATACAATGAAGAAGCTTTACCACGCTAAACCAAGGGAAACCCAGAGCAGATACTTTTAACAAAAGGATTTAACTGTTTCTCTCTAAAACAATCCCCAGAACATTGGCTTTCCACCAAGAAATGCAGCCTATGTAAAGGAGAAGCATAGCTAAACCGCCCTGGGAACTCTGACTCACAGTGTCAGGCGTCCTCCTCGTTGCAGAGGGGAAACAGTTTGCACCACCCTTTTTCCTGGCACAGCCTGCTTCCTCCTCTCCCGCTCCGGGATGCAGCCTGGCCCACTGACCCACGGGGCCACGGTGCTTTACGTACTCTGCCCACCTCAGAAAGAGCATAAATCAGTCCACCAACAGCTCCTTGCCGTCTCATACAGGACGGCAGGTAGTCCTTGCTCTTCAGTGCAGGCGTTCAAAAGGGCTCACAAAAGGGCTTCAAATATTTGTGCAGATGTTGGCATTTTGGCTGATGTTTTTAACTTCATGAAATAAATCAAAATGTTACTAATTTGACTACTACTGTAGTGAATTTCCTATTACTTTTTGGCACTTTTTCAGCAACTTCAATACAGTGAGAACTTCCATTGTTCAGTTTATTTCAAATATACTCTGTTATGGGTGCCAGAAAAGGTGTGCCTATCACTTAAAGGCATCAAATATGGTTGCTGAGTCTGACTGTGTGGATAAGGTTTTATGCTAGACCTTCCAAACCTGACCTTCAGTTCTGGTTTACTGGTGTCCCCTCCAACCCGCTCACGGAACAAATTAAATTGAAGGTTACACTCTCAGTTCTGCTGTAATTAATTTTTAAGGTCAAGTAAAGCATCATGAGTTCAGCTATTGGTCTTTTGTGGCACAAGTGTCGCTGTCAGCCAGCCTTCCAAGTCACACAATCTATACCCAGGTCTGTAGCACACCTCTTCATTTGGTCTCTGGTTTTGTAAGTTCCGGGAGTTGGACTCGATGATCCTTACGGGTCCCTTCCAACTCGAGATATTCTATGATTCCAAGTTGGACCTCTACCTCTGCAAATTGCATCCCTCTTTTCCTGTTTTCCTCAAACTCGAAGCACTGGGGAAAGTGCTGCAGGTGGACCTAGATCCCGTGGTTTTCTAGAATAACACTCTTTCCAAAACTAGTTTCAAACACAACGTAACTGTCCTCCAGTTTCTTGGCCAGGAAAGAATCTACTTCTTCTGTCCTACACCTTCATGAGCCCTCACAAGTGAGTTCTAACTTTCCTCTCTCCTATTTTCTGGTTTATGCGCTGAATCAAACTGGGGACAGATCAAATGCTGATGGTGATCCCCTCCAGCAAACATTCACACATCGCCTGTGCACCTCAGAGCTCGATTACGGCAACAACCCAGTCATGACTGGGTTTCCAACCCACTGAGAGTCTGAGATCATTACAAGATGGACCGCTTCATTAAGCACAATATTTTACTGTGAGCAAGTGTACTAGTGCAACAGCTGGTTGAGGATTATGGCTTGGGGATTCAGAAGTGTTGCTTTAAACATTTAAATCTCTAGCTGGCCTACGACTTATTTTCATGAGACTGTATTTTCTC
Source organism: Phaethon aethereus (assembly GCF_964289735.1). Taxonomy (NCBI): domain Eukaryota; kingdom Metazoa; phylum Chordata; class Aves; order Phaethontiformes; family Phaethontidae; genus Phaethon; species Phaethon aethereus. The sequence goes on from NC_138582.1 coordinate 69,791,346, forward strand.
CTGCATTATGCCACCTTGCAACTGTCATGTTCAAGTTAGAGACTTTTAGCTGAAGGATCTAGTGGCAGTGCTTTTCGCACCTTTGTTTTTTGTTTGGAAGGGATTTGCAAGCATGGTGGAAACTGTCATTAGTTCCATCGTTGTATTACGGTTCCTTTTTATCTATGTCTACATACCGAAGGAGACAGCAAACAATGAGTCAATTTCTTCAGCAATATTCCATTGCTGTTATTTTTACAGAGACTTGGTATCAGTGGTAGTCTCCAAATCTCAGAATCTTGTTTCTGTTGCTTCTTGAGAAGGGGAAAATCTCCTTTAGTATTTTTAAAAATCCTTTTTCTTCCAGCTTATGCAACTTGTGGACAGATGACTAAAACATACTGTGGGTACGGCAATGACTTCACACTTACTGCTTCCCAGTTTAAATTGTAAAATTTCTGACATGTTCCATAAAAATATCTTTTAAGTTTTTCTCTTATGGTAAATTTTCATTATGAACTGCTTTATAAATTCATCATGAACATAAAGGAAAAATTCATGAAAGCTGAGCACACTATAAACTGTACTTGGCAGCTGCACAGGGTAATATACAAGACAGAAGAATGGGAACAGAAAAATTAATAGACAGTGGATGTGAATATGAACTATGTTAGAGTTCTTTTAAATCACTAATGTTTCACAAGACATTCATTCTCAAAAGATAACTTTTACATTATTGGATTTCCATCACTTTAGTATAAATTATCATTCCTTTTAATATCTTTTTGAAAAACAAAGTAGAGATTAAAGGAAAATTATCAGATTTACTTTCCAGCTAAACTCCAATAATGAAACACCTGTCTAAAGATGCATTTCTTTCTCAGTGTAGGTCAGGCTAGTTAAAAAATTTTACACGATTCCTTTTCTTAATAAAATTATCTAGGCCAAAAAAAATTATACTAATTTGATTAGGAGATTTCAGGGTTGGCTGACTCGAATGGAGACAGCTTGGTTTGAAAAGTTGTTATTTCTTAGTTCAAATTATTCTCAGTCAGGCAGCCGCCCCCAACATTCCGCTGATACGGTGCACTCTGGGGACCATGGGCGATGGCAAAGGCAATTTGTCTGGGAAGCCCAGAGCGTTCAGAATGGGAATACCAGTCACATCTGAGGTACCAAGGGAAGGCCAAGGGATAAGTTAGTTTCAAACCAAGAAAAAATTATGTGGTTTTACATTTCTCAGCTGAAATTTGCTAACTGAAATTGAATACATCAGTATTTTGGCTTTTGGTTATTCAAGATTAAATCATCCATTTTTCAACAGTGGAATTCCCAGGAACTACAAATTCTCATTTTTAATAAATACTGCTGAAAACTATAAATATGTGGTGGACCCCTTAAATACCTTTTACACGAACAGTTACCCAAGAACATCCTCTCATTTAGACTGCAGGTCACAGGGGCACAAGAGGAATAGCTTTCCAAATTACTCAATTGCTAGTGCTGTTTCAGAGGTGAAAGTTCTGGGTCCTGAGCAGCAGGGCTGTCCTGTGAGTCCCATGCCAGCGCTGCGGGCATTGGGATGGTATAAGAACTTAGGCTGAGATAAAACGGCAGGTCACTGTGTAAAGTGGTGGACTAAGATTTAGAGGATCTGGATTCCAGTTTTGTCTTCCTAGGCTTGGCTGCTTGCTGGCTTCCTAAGCCTGTATTTCATTTGTAGAAAGATAAATTTCATGGCCACGATGGCGACAGCCAGCACGCCGTGTCTGTTGGAACAAGCTAGCAGTATTCCATGCACACCAGTCCCTAGAGGGGCCCAGAGCATTTAGGATCGGTGCCTTGGCAAAGATGTGCTCTCATTCCTACAAGCAAAAGAATCCCATCAAAATAATTTTTCTGTTCAGAGTATTTTTCTTCATGATACAGCTTGCTTAATTTTCCCCCAAGGCCTTCCAATTTCTACATTTTCCTGTGCTGGTGTAGTCAAGATTTTGTGTTACTCCAGAGCATTTGCATTTCGGTGTGGGGATAGCGCATCCTTCTGTTCACACAGAACCAAAGCACAGCCTGCACTATGAAATAAGACTTAATAGATAAGATAAAATCCTATTCTGAAGAATTTTACCTCTAAGCTGTGTGGTACTTCCAAGTATTTCACTTTCTAACATGCACGGCAATACAAGCTCATGTTCATAGGCGATGCTACTAAAGACCACTCGTTGAACCCTTGCTGAACAACATTGTATTGTCCTTGTTTCCACTCAGCGTGTGTCTTTGGATTCCTCTTTTCAAACGTTATCACAGCCGCTATTAAGAATCACCACTTTCCCATTACTGTCTTTCACAGAGTCTCCACAAAGACAAACTCCTGCCTGATGCTAACCAGCATTTTTTTCTTCCAAGGCCAACATTTTCTGTTTTTGTTTAAGAGAGGATGCTAGCAAACTCTCTTTGTCTTGGACATGAGACACTGACTTCCTTTCTCTTTGGGTTATCTGTGGTTTTTGTAGGACTGAGGTAGTGAGGAGAGATTGACACTTGCCCAGGTTCCAAGGAGAGGATGGACCAGCTGAGAGGTTGGCTGGGCCAAGTCTCAGGAAGGTCTGAGGATGGATGAAATGGATGAAGAGGAGTTACAAACCGTTGGACAAGCAAATGAGAAGAAGTTTTAAAGCCTTGGAGTAGGAGGTACATATTGGCTTTGAGAACGTGAGATGCTGAGGAAGATGGAGTAAGAGAGGAGGAAAATGAAGAGTGAGGGGAAAGAAAGGGAAAGGAGAAGAAGGGGAAGAAGGGGAAGAAGAGGGGGGAAGAGGAAGAAGGGGAAGGGGGAAGGGGCAGAGAGGAGGAGAAGGAAGGGGAGGCCAGGCCATGCCATTCACTCAAAGGCTCAGGTTTTGACCTAATACCCAGCTCATGCTAAAGGCTGAGGTGTGCTTGGGAGCAGGTGAAAGTGAGAGCAGCATGTACACCGGACACCACGGACAGGAAGAGATAAGGGCTGTCCTGCAGCCATTACCACCTGCAACTGATATCTCCTACAGCCATCATCCGCATTTTTGCAACAGTCCCTGTAGGCAGCTTTTTCAGAGTCCACTGTCTTACAGAGGCAGCGTAGACCAAAATTCTAAGGTGGGAGGTATAAGTATGTCAGCTCACCCAAAAAACTTTTGGAGTGGGTACAGGAGCAGCAGGACTGCTGAGGCTCTCGTGCTCCCTGATGTGGCATCGGGGACGCCCACATCACGACAGAGGAGGAAGGATGAACGCTCTCTCCCTGGGCTGGGGACCTGTCTCGCACATCAGCACGGGAGAATGTGTGAGTCGGTAAGTTTGTGAGTTAGGGTATTTGGGGATTAATGAAGTAGTGAATTAGAAACTTAACAAGTTAGGCTAGTCTGTTAAAAGTGGATTGAGTTCCTTGTTTGATTTTCACCAAATGAGCTCATGAACTCAAGTTTGATTCACAGGGTACATTGTCCTGTAAATCTGAGAGGTCAAGATGAACCATGACATTACGACTGCCACAGTCTGTCAGGGAAAGACAAGTTGCCTTTGTTTGCATGTTTGGGGGGGTTATTGGTTGATATGTTTAATTTTACAATGACTGTTCTTGCCATTTTTCTGTTTGTTAGTGTCCAACAGCATTTTTTTCCAGGCATTTTGGACTTTGTCACTTCACTACTTGAAATTTACTGTTTTTTTATCTGATCATAATTTGCTAATGGCATATTATTATCCTGAAGCCCACAACATAAATTCCATTCACTCCCCATGCTCTCATTCCCCGTTATTCACCCCACATAGATGCTTTTGTGGATATAAACATAACTTCTTCACAACAAGGCATAACAGAGCATGGGGGGACAGCATAGGAAATAATCAGACCTTACAGCAGTCAGCCAGGCAGCCAGTTACTGTCTTAAATTATTTTCAAAAGTATTACCTGGTACTTCCTAAGATGCTGTAGCTGACACCAGATATTTCACATTTCCAGAGAATGATTACTCTAGAGTTTATATTTATTTTTGAAATTAGCTTTGGCTGATCAGAGGCCTGAGGCTCATGTAAAGGGGCCTGAGGTTTTATTTTGCTGAATGCCTACACCTGTATTCCCATTTAGATCAAAACACAAATACCTTGAACTATTTATACTCGGGAGATTAAAGACTAAATAAACTACCCAAAGATGAGATATTCAGCATTGTTATGACAGAGAGAGGACAAAAACACAGGTCTTTGGCTTCTTTGGGGATAAGGCACTAGGACACTTAGGAGGAGCACAACTATTTTTCAAGCACACACTAATTTATGCATTCAGGTAATTTTCCATAATGTGCATCTTTAGATTTTTTTGTGTGTATTTGGTCTCAAACTGCCATTTCCATGCATTCTTGTCCTCTTCTCTCATTTTTATCTGATGTACCATTTGAAAATCCTTACAGCAGAGCAGAATCATGTAAATACTATTTTTTGGTGTTTCTCTCATCAATTAAGATTTTTAAGATTAGGTCTAATGTGTTTCTATATGATTCTAACATACTTTGTCCTACAATTATTAGTTAACCATAAACCTAAATTAATGATAAGTGACAGTTTAAGTAATGATAAGCATCAATTCTTAAGGAGCATTTGCGTGTCTATTTTAACATATGATCCTTTTTAGCACTGTTCCGAAGAATCTTGTATCTTTTCCTTAAAGACCTTTCTTCTAATGTCCTTTTGTGTCATACTGTCACCATTCTCATCTTATAGAAATAAATAATCTTCCTGTAACTGGCTTCTGGTAGGACACTGACAATGTTTAAGAAGGATCTCCAAGTTGAAGCATTGCTACTGATCATTGCCCTTTCCCCTGATGGCTGGTCCTGCTGCTTAGTTAAATGGATGGCATAACTATTCAAAGCACCAAGAATAATAAGTGTGAAATCACTCATCACCCGTGAGACAAGCAGCTACTGCTCTCATCCCACAGTGATGCACCTGAGATGTGTGAAGCTGGGATCCCTACAGCAACTGCTCCGTTGAAAGGACTTCAGTCGTCCCCTCCTCTGCGTTAGTCGCTGCTGACCTGTATTCAGATTTTGCCCCCAACTTGAGTAGTTTGAAGGGCTGCCGTCCGTCAGGATATAGAAAGTGGGATGTTTATGTCACAGCTGAGCAGTTTTAGCTGCACTATGGGCTTGTGTCCTCACTGCTCCGGGTTATGTCACTGTTGCAGTTGTGCTGAACTTGAAGTTCAGCTCTCTCCACGGCAAATTCCAGGTAGTTTTTAGAAAGCCTTCTCAGGATTTAGGAGACTCTGGATTAAATCCCCCAGAAGCCGGTGTTGTTTTCTTCTGCAACTGGAAATAAGAATGAAATTACGATTTTTTTCTCATAGGGTAAAACAACTTCTGTTGAAGATTTTGGAAATCTGCCACAAGGTCTATGCAGCAGCTGTTGTGAAGTAGGGGGAAATGGTAGCAAGCTGGGAACTGAGAACAACAGCTGCAGAATTATTTTCTACAGCTGCCTCATGCTCTTTTCCTTTGATATGCATCTTTTCTTTTTGCGGTGTTTGAGTCAGCTTCTCATTACAAAACCCCACTTCTGGGTCTGGGGTGCAGAGTGAGCACCCCTGAGTGACAAGAAGGTTCCCAGCTCCGTTGTGATAAGCTGCCTGAGAGCACTTCAACTGGGTTGAGAGAAAATGACACTTTTTCTGTGGAGATGTGCAAGAAACAGTCATTGCGCTTTTGGAGACCCCCAGTAGGTGATACTACTGAGGAAGACTTCCCAATAAGAAACCAAGCGCAGCCACCCCCCTGCCCTGTGTCTGAAGATGTACGCCATTCAATGAGATACTAATGGAAAGCTACCGACTCATGAGCTGCCCTCAAGTAACACCTGATTAAGGTACCCACCATGCCATGACAGAAATATTCAGACCCCTAGGATCTCCAGATGTTGCAGGGAGGCACTGGTGGAGCCCAAATATAATTTCTGTGTGCCACCTCTAATCTCTTCCCAAAGTCCAAAGTACCAGAAACATATGATGTTTTACAGGGATGCCATAGTAACTCATTGTGGTGGGTCTCCGAGGATGTAGGCAGAATTGCCAGGCAAGATTTAAAAGTTCTGGGCTTTACAAGAGCAATTGAAACAGTGTGATCACCTTTGGATGAAAGGGAAGAGGGTAACTACACAAAAACATCAGAAAATGTTTTAAGCAGGAACTCTGGAAGCTTTAGGTGTATGTTCACAGTTCCCTCAAATACATAATTCTCTACTGAATCTCTCAACACACATTATTCTTTATACATATTCTTATAGAACAACCCAATGCCAGCATTTTATCACATTCCAGCCCTTCAATCGTACCTATGACATCTTGAAAATTGATATTTTTTCCACAGAGGGTGACTGAAAAGTTATTTACTGATAGAAAAATACAAAATCAGGTTTTGAGAGCAGAGGTACATTACTGAACTAATCCCTTCTCACACCTTGTGCATTGTTCTGATGTGATTCTTAGATAAAAGTTATGTCTATGACAAAAGAATTTGTCATCAGTTCTTTGTCATAACACACTCTGCCGAGAATGCATTATTTCGGAAACCTCAGCATATAAAATGAAACTGCTCTAAGCTCACACTGTAAAAAGACTTTTAGTAGACTGTAAAAGAAATATAAGTAGCATTCAGTTACCAAAAGTGGTTTTCCTTCATACACACCTTCATAATCTTTAACCAATTTAAAGATTGCATTTGAGAAATCCTCACCTAACACACAGAGGTGCCTTACAGAAGCTGGAAAAGCTTTTAAGTTCCTTTCAATGGCATTATACACAGACAACAATTTCTGGTGAATAAGCCTCAGAATATTTATGTATTCTGATGACAAAATGAAACATACCCTGAAGTTCGTAGACTTTTTGGCATATAAGAGCTATTAGAAAGTTTTTTTTGCGTAACTCTCAAATAAAGAATTATCAGTTATGTACGTCATTTTTTTTACACAGCGTATGATCTGAGCGCTTAGATAGAAGCAAATACTCTTGAATTTATTCAGGTAGACACTAGAATATTCCCCTTGTAATCCTATATTAACATGACTATGATAACTCTTTCGTTCCAATTATCTAAAGTAGCAGAGGTCACTGAGAAAAGTATGTCCTTTTCATCACTGTCTTTAATTATTTTCTACTTTTAAAACAGGAGTTATTATTTTTTTGAAATACATAAAGCTTTTCTTCCCTCCAAATTATAGGTGAAAGAGTCACCCACTTCAGATTAAATAATCTGTTGTCACAATCATTATTTCTTTGCTTGTCACACTTTGTATTGCTTCTGTAGCAGTCACTTCTGCCTTTTTCACTTTCATACCAACAAAGTAAATTTTTTCTTAGCAGAAATGCTGCAATTTATTTTTATGATTTTCTCTTTTACTATGCTGTCCTATGTCTGATGATCCAGCATGAAAAACTGGAAAGCATTTATCTTTTTTGATCTATGCAGAATTCTTCTACAGTGAAGGGGTATCTCTTGTTTTGCTGACGGGATGTTTTAATCATCTTTAAAGTCATGGTCATCATGTATATAGTTATATAATTAAACAAAAACAGAAATACATGAGGGAAACAGCGAGCCCTACCTTACTGTCACTTACTTGCCTCTTTAGTGCCTGTATACATGTCCATTAGATAGACAGGCATCACGTATGACTGCATATGACATTTTAAGCAGGTAGGATAGCACAATCTTTACAGAGGGTAATTTTAGCTGAAGATCTTGGAAGTAGACTAGAGCTTTTCATATAAAGTTTATGAATGAACTTATGAAATTTGGGGTTCAGGATTTAATACAATCAATCACAAGTCTCTCTAGGAGCAAGCACTCACCATACTTCTCTCAACTGTGTCTAGTCTTCAGAAAATGAGAAGAATTTCCATTTCATGTTTTTTTGGCGGGATGTGCTCCACCTCTGCTGTCTCTGGAATGCTTATGTGATCCTAAGCTCAAAGGGGTCCCAGCTTACTCTCCAGTTCCCTCAAAAGGCCATAACTCTGTGCAATGTGACAGTGTATGTGGAATAATACATCGGTGACACTGTAGAACCCTCAGTTACTGAAATTCTCCTTTATTTATAGGATGCTAAGCCTGTTATGCAACTTCCATAAAGCTCTGTCAAAGCCACTACTTAAAAAAAAATGAATTATAGAAACCAGAAGGGCTGGTTTGTTTCATGTTTCAGCCCTTCCCACAGTTACTCACTAAATACGTGCCATAAAACATATTAGACTTCAAATAACATTAAGTATTTTTGATTCATATAGCCCTACATGAAGCCTTTGAAAGGTTTCTTTTTTTAGATGACATTTCCCTAACTGGGTTACAAATGCAGAAATAAAAACATGGGGGAACATCAGTCTTCAATGGCCAACAGCTCAAATACAACTACACACCCATGACTTCATATTTCAAGTCTGTCATTCAGGATAGTCACAGAATAACAAAAATTTATATTTTTCCTAGGCTTTTTCTTTAGATTTTTTGGAAAGATTTAATTTTCTTGGGCTGAACTCCAGCCTGAAACACATTTTAATCAACAAGTAGATCTGTTGGTGTTTCCTGGAAAAACTCATGCCAGTAGCGTTTGACTGAATGGTTCCATATCCTTCTGACAAGTGAATGGAAAAAAAAGATGTCCCTTACAATTAAAGGTGGAATGTACCCATGGTGAAAAAGGTTATTCTGCCAGCAGGCAGTGCTGACAGTCATGAGGTCTCCTCAGCCTTTACGGACTCGAGTGCATCAGAAGCTGCCCATTTTCTGACATTGTCCTGGTTAGCTAAGGCCAGGCAGATGCTGTCTCACGCAGAATGTGTTGTCACTAATGATGTAGTTCAGATCAGAATTATGCTTTTGAAGTGATTCTCCTGATTGTGTCCACTTACTGTGCTTTGCTTTGCATCACAGAGAGGTCTTGGCATGTGAGGACGACGTCTTCTTAAGGTCCCTAAAACAAACTTCCTTCTGGATGATACCTATACCAAATGGTATGCTTCAGGACTGCCCAAAGTGTGCTCCAGCCACTGCTGGGCAGTCAGTCCAGGTGACCAGACAAAAGCTGAAACACATCTAATTTCAACATTGGATCGTCACCGCAACCTCAGATTGCCATCCGCACAGTTGGATTCGCTCCAACTGCATCAGACAATTTTCTGATGTAGACGTAGCCTTGGCAGGAGAGAGCTGTGGAGATGTTTGCTTTTAGAGGTCAAAGGAAAATGTCTTTTGGATGGCAGAGTCCTATGTTCAGAGTTGATGGTTGTAGTCATCATGCTTCCTGTGCTTGCGTAATAGATTTTGAAATCAAAAAGGGGGTTTGGACATAGTAAACTGGGAGGACACTCTACAGCTCTGATGTAGCCAAAAAACCCAAGCTGCTTGGTTTTATCTTTAATGAAGCTGTGTCTAAGTCACGATGTCTACAGGCGTGTCCTTTCAGACTGGATATTGGGAACTCCTGAAAGACCTGCAAATTAAAATTGGATTTTAAAAAATGGGTGAATTCATCACCTTCTGAAAAGAGAGCTGCAGCGTGTGTGCGTTGGGTCCAGCTTGAGTGAAGTGGGAAGGCACCGCTGGTTTGTGTTTGCACCTGCTCGTCTCTGCTGTGAAACGTTGTCCCTGCTTGGAAATTAAAGCATAGCTGACCTTCCAGGAAGAGCGTAACATCTGCCCTCTGGGTTGCAAGGTTACCATCATTAACAGCTTTCTGTTTACCTCCTTGGCAGAGTTTTAGTCAATAGCTGAGTTCAGTGTTGCTCTTGTGTCCTCTCCGTTTGTTTTCCCTTCTGCTGCAATTTGGTTTTGCTGCTCCACCGCCACAAGGAGCTTCAAAGCCAGTGATGGGCCCCAAGCAAATTTTATCAATGGGGAGCGAATGCGATGGGACACAGATGATTAGCAGAAATCCATGCAGCATCTTGTGCTCTCCACTGGCATTTAGGTCATCCCTGGTAAAATAAAGGGACAGCTGGATCTGTGCAGCAGCTATTTTTGGCTTCTGGAACAATCATTTTGGATTAGAAGCAGCTAGGTGCAAATTAAAGAGACCTATAGCTGTCTTAACTTTCCGAGGATTAACGAGTAGTCGGTCAGCCCTATGAAGGGTGAGCAGGCAGACGGAAAATAATCTGTTTCAGCAGAATTTCTGCGCTGCGTTGTCCCCAGCATTTGCCCAGGAGAAAGATCTGGGCACGCCACGTTTACAGCAGCTGCTCCGGCGCCTGAACGACCAAAACACGGATTTCCCCCGACGCCTTGAAGCTGCCGGAGGCCCCGCCGCAGCTCCCGTGGGCAGACGAAAACTCCCAGCGACTATTTTCTGTCTATTTACCGGGCCCGCGGAACGGGCCGTACCGCTCCGCTGGCGACTCCCACCCACCCCGCGCGGGCAGAGCACCACGGCCGCCCCGCAGCGCGGGGAGGCGGGTAGGCCGCCTGCCACGGGCAGCGCGGAGCGCGGCGCTGCCTCTCTCGCCCCGGGGTTGCCAAAGCGGTGGGGCTGCGCGGGGCGCGGTTGCCCGTGGCGACCCTTCCGCGGGGTGGGCGATAAGGAGGAGATTAAACTCACAGTGTGATCCTGCTTCTGGCTGTTGGAGGCTTTTTAAGAGACTCGGGTCATCACTTACGAGCTCGGAGATGAAACGTGGCTCCCCTCCTTGCAAAATGCGGAGCCACCACTCCGGTTACAGTGGGTGTGAGACTTGCCTGGTTGCGGCAGAAGAGCCTAAGGCCTCACGTGGACTTAATCCAGACCAGCGACAGAGAGAACTATGACAAAAATCAAGCATTTTGAAACATAATTATGCCAGAGATGGTAAACGGTGCCCAAAGGAGAAATTCTGCACCAAAATTTCAAACCCTGCCTGTTTATGGGCGTTCAGGAATAGTTTTACATCAAAGCAAATCTTTTTTTGTGTGTGTGTGATGGCTGAGTCAGAAGGCAGTGGGGTTTTCTTTGTGGAGAGCTGTACAGCTTTTTCTTCAGAGAAGCAAGGTCTTGCATGGTTGGCATCGAGTGGAAACCAGGAGAGCTGCTGGAGCAAGAGTGATAAGCAGGATTTCTTGTCCAGATGAGCTCGATTGTGTTAAAAACTACCAAGAGGCTGTAGCAGAGCAGTGGGCTAAAATCTAAATTGCCCCTTATGGCTTTTACAGGGCTACAGCAGGTAACTCCGACCCTGATAGAGGGAAATTAAAGGGCATGTTTCAGCCTTCGGGGCCATGAACACAGCTCGATGAACTGCATTTTACAAAATCTCCTCTGTTCTTTTTGGATGCATGAGTAACTAGGCTGGCACCTCCAAGCCATTGAGAGGCCAAGACTGCTCCATGAGCCATGTGTAGCATCCTTTGCCCTTCGTCTGCAGCTTCATCTCAGGTTTCCTATGACTGCAAAGACATTGCAGTTTGAGGAACCTTAATATGCTCCTTCCCTGAATAGGAATATCCACGAACCAATCTAGTTTCCTAATAACTAATGACCTTCTTATCCGGCTTACTTTCCTAAAACAAATTTTCAAACGCAAACTCGTAATTGTTTTTTCTTCTTCTATTGATTTGCTCAGCCCTGTTCACAGGCCTGCAGGGTTACAAACCCTCTCTGATCATATGCTAATGACTCATTAGTACTGACTGTCTGTTAATGTGAATAAATCACCCCTTCTTAGTCACTCTTTGTCCAAATAAAGAAGTCTATTCTGATAACAAAAATGCTACAACCAGCCAAGAATCAGCGAGATAAAATTAGAACCGCTCTTCCTCAGGGCTGCCAGGAGCAGGGCTCACACTCTGCCTCTGCCTGGCTGGTCCTCACTACCACCCCCCGCCCCCCTGCCTTGTGTTATTTGAACCTACATGTTCACTTAACCACACTTTGAGTCAAAGATTGCATAGTCGCGTTTCAGTCAGATTTTAACGTCTTTAGATGGCTAAGAACAAAAGGTCAACACTGTTACTAGCTGTGTAGCTTTACTGAAGTGTGACTTTTCACCATAAAATTGGCACAAGGTCATTTAAAGATTTTTTTCACGCTTTCGTTAGCAAAAGGGAATTACCCATTCACTTCTGGACAAGGTTAAATAGCCGACAACATCTACAGGTTAAATATTAAGCCATTGGCCCTTCATTTCAAGTAAGACATTGCAGTCGTCTTCAAAAACACTTGAAACTTCAGGCAGCATCGTGAAACTGGTGCAAGGAAAACCCAATTTTAATTAGCACAAGGAAACTGTACTAATTTTAAGCCAGACTCTACTGTCTTGCACCTTCATACAACTTTGCAAGAGTAACAAAAGCCATATATTGCTGTTTGGAAAACTCAGCATATTTTGTTCAAGAACAACCAGTGTTTGCTCGTGTTATATTCAGCAGGAATGAAGATGCAATCGGATGAGATGGCCAAGCTGACTTTTAGCTTTCTATTGCTAAAAAATAGTTATCTTTTTAATCTTTTTTTTTCCCCCTTGGGCTAATTTCTACCACTTTCATGAGCTCAGCTGCCTCCTTGAAAGGTCATATAGCACCAACTTAGCCCAGGGAAGAGCTGGGGACCGCTGGGGTTAGAGGGAGGAGAACGCTGGTGACAAAAAGGAGGAGGAAGAGCGGGAGAAGGACTGCTGCTTTTAGCAGCCCTGAGCTGCTGGATCAGTTCAGCCTGTTTGGTCTGACCGGACCCCTGGGGTCCTACAGCAGATTCGCAATAGCCCAAAGTCTCCACAGTTCAAACATTTAGACACAGATTTACTAAAATGTTTAGGCTCCTGGTATTTTGCTAGGATTGAAACTTCCTTTTTTTAACTCACTTTTTAAAGAGTTTTGTAGCAGCCAGGATCTATACCTTACTGTGTTTGGGTCTGTGGAATTCCGATTATGACGATAAGCTTGAAAAAATGAAGTCCCCCGTTTGCTCACAGCTTGCAGTAATAGCTACCATAGGGGATAAAAAGCCGCCTTCATTTCAGACAGGGACTGCGTTCTTCTAGAATGCATGAATTTGGCATTTTTCTAAAAAGTTACTGAATTTGGTATTTGTACTCTAAAATGCACCAGCTCGTTGCGTTTGACCACCACTCATTTCTCATCCCTTTTTATGGCCAGGACGTGCTTGCAGCTCAGTTTTCCTTCCTGCTTTCCTCACACGGTTTTCCAGGCTGCCTGAATTACGGCACATGATGCCTGAAGTGCTAAACCTTTACCTGAGTGAAAGCACATGCCCTCATTTACTATGCAGCCATACTACCAGCCCTGGATTATAGTGTTCTCTAGCTTAGCTCTTGAAATCTCCTTGGGGATGTGGTTCAGAGCAGAGGCAAGAGACACAGCCAGCATTTCTAAAGGTGGCTACGACCCACGCTCTGCGTGCTGTGTGGCTTGAATGAGTGAGTCAGGCAGAACCAGAGGCTAAAGCAGTCTGTAGCTGTGTAGAAATAAGAAAAATTTTTTGACTGCACTGAACACATGAAATCCCCTAATTCACAAAGGTACAAAGTCAAACACATTACCTTACTACAGCTGTGTTTAAAATTGCCTTGAGAAGGACTGGAGAAGCTTAAGTGCCCTAGGATGGCCAAGAGGCCATTTCAGAAAGCGGAATGCCGCAGCTTCATTTTTGTGGTCCCCCAAAACACACGTTGGCTGTGTGAGTCGTTCCAGCTTCCTTTGGTTCAAACTAAAAAAGCTGCTTTCCGCACACCTACTTAGACTTGCCGGAAGATGAAGAGGGCACTTCCCAGAGAGGAGATGGCTGTGTCAAGATCGCTTAAAAGCTGTTCCTCACCGCACCTCGGATGCTGGCTGCGGCTGGCTGGCTGTACGCCGGGGTGGCCAGGGCAGCGGCGGGTCGGCCACCGCACGGGGAGGGATGTCTGTGCTAAAGCTCGGGCGTAGGCACGTTTCAGCGGTGCTGCAGGCTTCGTGCAGCGGGGAACAAAACCTATAAAGTCGCTATTGCAATGTTTTATAAGCAGTATCTGCTCTTGCTTTGCTTTTGATAACAGGAATGTGGCTATTAATGTAAAATTTCCATGAGGCCTCCCTTATCTTGTATTTTATAGGTGCCAGCGCAAGTCTGATTAACTGTGACAGGTAACTGAGGATGCAGCATGATTTCCAGACGGTGAGAAGTGTCCAGTAACATTTGCCGGCCACATTTGCCTAGGTTTGGCAGTGGTGATCACAGCCATGGGACCGCTTTTTCTTAAGTAATACTCTAATTCATTTAACAATGCAAATGTGGTCCCAGCAGTGCAGCTTTACCGCATAATGACTAATCTCTGTCACAGCGGGATGCCGAGAATGAGTTTCTCTGGGAAGCTGTGGGTATGCATAATGAACAGCTATCCTTAATAAAGTCTTTTTGATTAGGAGTCATTCCCAGATCAGTTGAGTTAAATGAGCTTGCACTTTGTAAACACAAAGGTCCAAGTCTCTGACTTGGGTAAAACGCCGCATCTATGTCAGTGAACATTTAAATAAATTGATATCCTAAGAGTTAACTTTTATGCTCACATGTGTGACAGGAAAGCCCATGTAACTCTGTGCTGCCCCCAGTTAGTGTACACAGAGTATGTGATACTGCTTTTTGTCCATGTGCTTCACTTCTCCTCTAATAACCTTTGAAGACAAGTCACAGCCAAGGACTCTGTCAGGGTATTTCAACAAAATTTTGGGAAAAAGAAAGGACAGATGTTTCAAAGATGCATGTTTCCTGTACGTTTGAAGAAAGCAGGTGAGAAAGGAGAGAGATCATATGTTTGGGTAGTACTCTAGTACTTTTTTTAAGCACTAATTTTTAGAGCAAATTTCCCATTTGCCCACTCTTGCTCTGTGTAGTTTCGTGTCATGGGGTGGTCTCAGTGTGTACGAAAAGGATTCCTTTCAGATCAGACTGAACTGGGATTGTCTTTAATGTACTTCAGTCACATATGGACATATAATCCATGAAGCCAGGAAAGGTATGCTCAAAAATCCCCGAAATGTAGATAGCAGAGACCGTCATGTCCTCTTCCTCTCTACAGACCTGGTCCTATTAGTCTCCACTTGCTCACTAATATAGACACGGCCATCAGCGCCCTTGCCCAAGGCACCCCATCCTGGTTGACATCAGTCTGTCAGATGCTGTCTCAGTGCCCCAACTTCAGGAAAGCTTCATATGGAGTTCATACCTTATTAGATGCCGGGGTGACTAGTCTTCCATCTGAGTCTGTCTCTGTTGATTACACCTCAGCAGGGAGATCCCACTGAAAGCAAGCAGGCCTCCTGAGGTCTGGTGTTCACGGGACTACCTGTTTAACAGAAACAGCTCTGCTTCCAGTTTGGGATTTATACAACTATAACTGCTAGAAAAATCCGTCCCACGAGTCTGGAGCATTGCAATTTTTATTGTGCATTAAAACTCACTTCAGCAATACCTTTTGTGTTTGGGAGGCTGTATTCTTTCAAGTATTTGCAATTGAAAATGTCACAGCATTATAATTAGATATGACAATCAGTAAATGAAAATGACAAGGTTGCCTTTGATGGTCATCCTGAGTGTCAAGGCCCATAACCCTTTAAAAATATAGGTATAACACAGGTATAACAGACTAATTTTTTATTCATAGGATCACCACCACGGAAATGAATCTGTGCTTCTTAATATGACCATTGACTTGGCAAGATTTTGCAGGCTTACCCCAAATTCGGGTGCCTCTTTTCCTTATTTCTCTTTTTAACGAGAATTTAAGTCTGCCTTGTGCTCCTGTATGAATAAAAGTCTAAATTCCCAGTACAGGCAGACCCAGGAGACTAAGATACTCTTTTTCCTTGACGGTTTCTATGTTGACTGCAGAGGTCAGAGCAACCAGTCATAAAAATTCAGATGCTATTGTGGTTAAAGTCACTTTGTAAAAGAGGCTGGAAACATCTTCTTATATTTTTTACTTTTTTTTTTACTACATATTTAATGAAGTAAGAAAGGTAAGTTCTTTTCATGCCAAAGGTGCAAAGTAAATGTGCAGGATCTGTTAATAATTTTTGCCTACTTCTAACACCATTTGCAAATACTGTCCCCCTAGAATTTCACACCAAACAGGTTTTGTAAAAATCCAAGCCTCTAAATTTCATCTCTTAATTTTTTATCACACATGATGTGTCTGGCAGAGGGGAAGCCCATAGCCCACAGCCCACCCAGGAATGTCACACCGACTCTGCAGTTATACTGTATAAGCACAGCAGCTACTGCTCCCACTTTGGGGTGGAAACATTCCGGTCTTCTCACGGAAATCCAGCATAGCAAATCTATTTCTTTTGTTAAAAGCGGGGTTTCGCCTTTATTTTCTGGCTATGATAACAAAATTCGTTTTTTCTCACATACTTGTCCAGATAAAATTATAATTATTACAAAGCCATGTCTGGCTTCTCTGGCTTTAGAGTTTCTCAAAGCAGGTGACCACTAAGATAAGAAACCCAGGATGGTCTGCTGAAGAGCTGATAAAAAGATGTCTAAGTTTGGTTACACACAGAGCCATAAAAGGAAAACAAAGACAACCTCCCTGGGTTATCTTCTGGGTTCCTTCTTCCAATGCTTGATGGCAAGCACAAACCTGAGGACTGTTTCAGAAGGCCAGATCTTTTTGCCTGAAATTTTGAACAAGTCTTCTGGACTTGTAGACCTCCTTCCTGTCAAGCTACGTGAGAGTGTGTATGAGAACTATAGCGATGTGTCACCTAATATAATGTTCTGCCAGCGAGCAGCAAGGAAATCTGGGATGACTAGATAAGGCTCAGAGGAAAATTCATCATGGATTATAAGTCTGTTTTTTGGGGCTTGCTGTAAAATCAGATGTGGGATGTTCATGAGAGGGAAATTTAGCTCATGAATAGTACTTGCATTTTTTAATTTAAGTACAGCCACTATCCATTTATTTAAATGTTTAAAAAAGAGAGAGAGGAAGAGAGAGAAAGCAAAATTACTTGCAGTTCCCTCATTGAAACTTTTCTCTCAGTTGGTTTGAGAGACCTTCAAGGGAAAATGGACTTAAAACTACTCTTTTGTGAAAGTGATAATTGATAAACAAGTCTGACTTTCAAAGCCATTCTCAGGCACTATCTGAATGCTGTCTGAAAACAAAATAGATATTTGTATTTAATAGATATATCTGTTTAATAGATATTGAAGATATTTCTTACAAAGAGGTCACCTGAATTTTGTCACTGGAGTTATGTGACCTAAATTAATTTGTTTGGCAAGGTTTTAGCTAACAAGAATCATTTGTAATGTTGATATTTTTATCTTCACAAACCTACATAAACCTACGATCCATGTAGCTTAAACTGGCACTGCAGCATAAATCAAAGTCTATCCCTTCTGCAGATGGCATATATGTTAAACGTCTATACTCATACGCTAGATTACATTTCATAATTAGCAAGACACAATAAGCTTTAAAAAATATACTCTCTAAGGAGGGTGCCCAGAAGCTTTAAAGAAATCACATTCCGTATTAATATGTTTAAAGACTGTCACTATGAGCAAAAAAGCACGGATACAGAAGTTTAATGGAAATCCTGTCCCTACTCTGCCCTGCAGAGACCAGCCTGTTCACGGCACGGCCAGAACAGCCAACGCGCCTGAGGTGGCTGACGGTCAGAGGTGAGTGTCTCTGGCAGGAAACCTGCAGCTGAGGGGGCTACTTGAGCCCCAGTCTTGATGTGAGGTGAGGATCCAAGTTACGCAGAAGGACTACCAGAGAGAGAAAAAAACGGGGGAAAACAAACAGCATTTGGCTGGTCGCTGAAGGATGCTCTTTGCAAGGAGATTCTCAAGTCTCATTGATGCCTTCATAAAGCTGATGTCTTTATAATGCTTCAGGAGTCTCAGAGGTTGTTGGGGAAATTGCCTTGCTTCCACTTTCAGGAACTGGTAATGCTGTATTCCTTGGCAAACCCCCCCCCCCCCTTTTTTTTTTTTTCCCCCCTCTTAGGTGCTCAGATGCCCATTTGGGATCCCGGAGAGTCACAGCCCCTAACGTCTATCACTGCTGTAGATTGCTAACACTGCTTACCATTACAACCAGGACGGGGATTTTGGTGAGAAGGCTCAGGTGGCGCCGAACAAGAGCAATGGGAAATTCTCAAAATCTGTTCTGGCAAGCATCCCGCAAGGCACTGGAGGTTGGTGGTAGTAAGTCCCTCCCTCACTGCTGGCTGCAGGATGCCGAGCTCTGCCTCTGTGCAACCTGGCTGTTTTCCACTTAGTTGCTGGTTTTTTTTTCATTTGGGCTTTTTTATTTTCTCGGGCTGGATTCTTTTCCAGGTTCTCTAAAAGAATTTCTTTTAGCTAATCTGCTCTCTAAAATGATCTGAAACCCATTAGCCAAAGGCAGTGTAAAGAAGACAGCACAAGCACAGTAGTTCTGTGCATTGTTTAGCAAAATGAGAAGAGAGAGCTGTGTTGCTAGAGTGTTCACATTATTTGAAAAAGTGTTCTTGAAATACCTTAATCTCAAGGCGGTTCCATTTTACCCCTAGGCTAGCATGAACTAGTACCACACCTGACCCGGCTTTAGCATGGGCCTCTGTGTTACGGACGTAGGAATGTGAATATTTTAAAATTGCCACTCCTCAAAGGGAGCCTGTCCCAGCTTTTATCAGATCACAGTAATAGCATGTGTTTGCTGGATGCACTATAATCCTAGGTTTTAAATGAAGCGTATAGCCACTGTGTGAGATGACCCAAAACAACAACAGCTTTAGATGGGGAATGGTGTTTGCCTTTGAAATACTCCAGACTTTATCGAGCTTTTTCAAATTATACTGTGAAAGCAAATAAACATTCGCACTTAAAAATACCTTCACTGCTTTATTGCTGTAGATTGTTCTCACTGTACTCTTTCTTATGGGTTATGAATTGTGTATTTTATACAGAAAGCCGTGCTCTTCAGGAGAGGAAGCAATTTCCAATTACATATTCCTCATAAGAAAAATATTAAAGTGATAACAGTTCCTGTATTTAAATTGTCAATTAATTTGCATTGTGAGATTAAAAAAACGCCCACAACAATAACAAAGGCAGAACATTTCCATAGAGTCTCTCCATTAGCCTGTCTGTAAAACCGAGGGGTGCTAACACTTGACAGTTATCTCAGGCTGGGATGTAGAGAGCCTTGGTTGACAAGAAGGACTAATGACAAACCTGAACACGTGTGCTCTTACTTTCCAGTTTTCTCCGTGTTGTAGAGTGTCGAATGTCTGTAGTGGGACTCTCTCCCTTTCTTATATCGTTGTACCCAAAATACTCCAGGACACAGTCTGGAACACGTAACACTTCGGAAACCGTGTTTGCGGTGGGTGTTGCGGGCAGCGGTGGTGCCACTGGCTCAATCCCGACCACACGCCCCGCTTACTGTCTTCTGCTCCCAGAGACCTGAAGTTTTCTCCTCTGTCTCTAGAGAACTGTCTTGGCTGCTTGATTCCTCCATCAAGTGCATTGTGCTCTTTCTTACAAAGGTGCAACATCTATTTTAGATAATAGTATTAAAAATGGATAAAGACATGGCGTTTGAAGTTCTTCTGGTTTTCACGGTGTTAATAGTAGCAGATGGTGGAAATGAATTTGCTATTAATTTACTTTCATGTCAAACACTCAATATAATTAAGGAAAGTGTCATCTAAACTCTGATAGCTTACTTTCAAATTAAAATGATGTGTAAAACAGACTCCTAATTATCATGCTAATACCTGTGAAATGCTGTTCTCAGTTTCCAAGCTTCATAGGCTTTTTAGTATCAGACTTCAAAGCCTCCTGACAGGAATTATGGGTAGGAAGGTCAGGACTTAAAGCTAGATTTGTTTAATATTATCCTTCATGTGGGAGCGCTCGTTTCAGTTGTTAATTCCCTTTGCTAAATTTCACACATGCAACAGAGCATGACTATCGGTCTTATACTTGGGTACCATTTGCTCCACCTGCACACATAACCAAAAAGTGGTATCCTCCCTGATACTAATAGAAACTACCCAAGTGCATCACAGGCGTGATTTAAAACCTTAATACAGTACATATCTGTGTTTATATTCAGAAAAAAAAAATTTGTGTTAGTATTAATTACATCCAAATTAGAAGAACAGAAAAACAAATCTGACTGATTAGAAAAACCTCATGCAAATACAACATGCCTCCCGTTTGATTTGTAATTGTGCACATACTCAATTACCCTTCCATAGAGATGAAACATCAGAGAGGACTTTCAAGCCATTTTGCTTATTATCTGCTTTACTACAACATTTTTACTCTATAAAGTATCGCACCCAACCTTGTTTTAAATGTTTCAAGCTACTGACAACTTTTTTTTTTTTTCTTTTATTCCCCTGGGAAAAACTCTGTTTAATCTTTTACAGACTGACCAAGAAAATGTTTCCAGATACTTACCCAGCCTTTTTCATTCGTCTGAGTCATCCAATCCCTCCTATCTCTGTTGCTGGATTTCAAAATAGGATTATTGTATGTGGCTTAGACACTGCAAACTGGATATAGGATTAGCCATTTTAGCTTCATCCTACCTGATAAACTGTGAAATAGTAGTGGGAGAAGAAACTTTTTTCCAAGTAATCATTCTCCACATAAGTAATGCCTCTTTAGAAATATTGTTGCCTCAAATAACGGGAGAAAATCATAACCATTGTGGTGAGTGGGAGGTAGGATGATCCATGCAAAAATTCTTTTTCATTAAAATTTCTTGAAAAGGTTCGAAAATCAGCCTCAAGCTGAACAAGAAAGAAAATCGAGGAGCGGGGTGACGATCAGCAAGGCTATCATCATACTTCATTAGCAGAGGACGCTTGTGCCTTCGTAGCACAGCAAAAAGCAACCCACAGGCAGAAGCTCTTTTCAACAAGGGGAAGAAATAAGGAGATCCACTTGCCAAGTCTGAAGAAAATTACCTGTATAGGGCTTTGGCCAGCCTGCCAGCGGGAGGCCGAGGACAGCCTCTCTAGATGGTACAAAAGCAGCTCCGGGAAAAGTTTCCAGAACGCCTCACTGAGCGCTGGGTGGCTTTTATAGAGCTGACAAAACTCAGGACTGTTCTGGAATGACTCCGGTTATTCTTTTTTTATTGAAGCTTCTTCCAACGTATTGTCAAATTGCATCTCATGATCTCTTTTGAAAAAGGAACAGTTCTGGACAGATGGAAATAACAGTATGTGGAATAACAGTGTTGCAGAATATAGAAAAAAACCCCATGTATTTTACAAACATACATGAAGATGAGCTTTTTTTAATAAAATCTCTGGAAAGATTTGGATGCCATTATCTGTGGTAAAACAGGGAAGGTAGATCCTGTTTGTATGCCATAAAAGCAAAGCCAAAAAAAACGAGAAAGGAAAAATACTGTGCAAGAGGCCTTCGACCCTTTTTTCCAATTTCATGAACGTCCACCTAAAATTTATTCCATTTGTTTTTAAACTGCAGCACTGAAAAAGGAAGATCAAATTTCCAACAATCAGAAGAGGATTTTTATAATGTAATATGTAATATGACTGCAGCAAGAAAGTAAAATTGATTTATGTCATAGTTTACCAGGCATATCGAACACTTACTAAAGCAAAGAATAAAATGCCACTTTCTTTCTCACAGACTGGAGGCAAGCCCTCAGAAGATGCAAACAACCAAAGATATGCTCCAATAGAAGTATAACAATTGATATCAGCCCAGGACAACTCCTGTAATGCTTATTATGTCTAGAGAGAGACTAGATTTATTTTAGGAATTCTCTGAATTATGTATCGATTTAATAGAGGGACATTTAATTTAAGTAATTAAATTATCGATTTAATAGACATCCTGTATGTGATGGAAATAGCAAGAAGGAAAACATACTTTCTTCACAGGTCTCAGAAAAAAAAGGATCATGTTTAAAAAAAAGATCATATTTAAAACATTTTCTTAGCATTTTCTAGAACACCAATATCTTTCATACAGTCCGAGAAAATCTGTGTTTACTTCCTAACAGATGTTACATATTCGAAAGGGGATCAGAAAATATTTTTTAGATATAAATTTTGATACAGAAAGTGACAAACATGCAAGATAGAAATCATAATGACTCTTACATATCCTAAAGCTAATCACTACCTCACGCCATAATTTTTAATTCACATTGATGCCTTTTATCGAGAGAATTTGGAAAAGGTTGTGGTAACAATTCCATCGGTATACATCTGGAAAAATATATCTAAGTATGACAGAATTATTACAGATTATATAATTCACATAGGACCAGAAGCTGGCTTTACGGTTTTAGAGCGTACCTGCTAATATTTTAGTTGTTTTTGTAGTGTGTTATAAAGTGAGCATGTTGGTTTTATTATAAATAAGTTAGTCATTCCTTCTACTAAAAACTCTATGAAGATGACTGATGTTTGATGCAGTTGTATGCAGGCTGCAATAAAGTCCAAGTAAATAACACGATTTTATTTTTTTTGGCTCCAGCACGAACGCGCCAGCTTCTTTTTTCCTTTTCCTTGAGGCTAAAGGTTTATCTTTTTTTGGCTATCCTTATTGTTAAAAGGTAGAACCGTGCCGGGGGTAACACCACCCTCTATTAAGCTCACGGCTTGTGCAGATTGTTACAGACCCACCCAGGGCTTGTGCTTTTTCCCGATGCCAACCCGAGGTTGTCCTACAGCAGCGACCTGGGGTTCGCAGCAGGCTTAGGGAGCACTCTCTCGCTGGAGACCCGTGGTGGAGAAACTTCTCATTAAGAGTAAAGCTCTGCCGTCTATCACAAGCCTCATGTAAAACAGCTGAAGCAAAATGCACATCATTTTGGATCCTGAGTGCTTCCAGTACGAGTCAGGTAATGGCTAATGACGGTCACGGAAAAAAAAAAAAGTCAAAAGGCCATTGCAAACAGAATAATTTGAAGCCATTCTCAAGTGCAGAAAAGCGGGCGGGTAGAAGTCATCTCATCGGCTCCCCCTTTTCTTGCTTACTTACTGTACGCTTTTGGGTGACTTGGTAGCAGTTATCAAGCACACGTACTGTACCATGAATAGTCTGGGAATGACACACAGCTCCCCGGCTCAGTGTAGCTGCTTTCTGTATGAGGCATCCATGCGACTCTTCAGCACAGATCTGCCAACTTCTGTAGCGCTCTTTTTTTTTTTCCCCCCAATAGTATAAACGCAACTGATTGACACAATTTAGGGAACACGTTATAGTTGAAGAAATGTGAAGGCAGCGCAAACGCACTGAGGTGGGTGGCAGAGCCTTTCAGCCCCCGGCACTTGGACTCCCTGCCACCGCACTAGCAACTCAGCGTCTTTCTACGGGCTGGCTGCTGGGGCTGCGAGGTGCGGAGCGGGTAAGGGTGCGGGGGGTGGCGGGCCGAGGAGGCAGGGTTACAGCAGCTGGCACCTGGGGTGGCGAAAAGGCAGAGGAGGTTGTTCTGCACCGGGGAGGGGGTGAGGTGAGGGAGGAGAGGGACGGAGCAGGGCTCATATGGATCTCAACAAGAAAGGCCCAACAGAAAATGGCTTAATAAAATAGCAGGTTTTGTGAGATAGGATACGGAGAGGAATATAGATAGTGAGTACATAGACTCATAGAATCATTAAGGTTGGAAAGGACCTCTAAGATCATCATGTCCGACCGTCAACCCAACACCACCATGCCCACTAAACCATGTCCTGAAGTGCCACGTCTACACGTTTTTTGAACACCTCCAGTGATGGTGGAGGATGGATGACTCCACCACAGACCAACACTGCGCACAAGACAAATGACGTGACCGAGAGACATAAGCAATCTCTCTAAGAAGAATGACTCCTGGACCAGAGGTGCCATCAGATGAGAAGACCTAGAGGACTGTGAGGAAGAATCTATGGCAGCCCAAGGCAGTCGAACACTGTGGCCCGTGACAAAAATTACACCTGTAACTGAGATGAAGCATGTGCAAGAAGCCTTGTTTAAAGACCTCAGAACATAGCGATGCAGGGAAGTCCCAGAAGAAGGATCCATGAAAACAGACAGCTCAAAATCAGAGATGCTGATGCAGCACGGAATGATGCTGCAAAAGCAGACCAACCAGAAACTTCCAAGACACAAGACCAATCCATGGTTTAAGCTTGTTACGCAAGAAAGGAAGCGCCCGACTGGCACTATGCCGATGAGCACAGGCATTCGAGACCCTCGCAGTGCTGCCTGAGACACACACCGTGCTCCTTGAGCGCAAAGGGCAATGAGGACATTGCGACCCAAGGAAGGTCTAAGACGCAGCAGACAGACTACACAAGCTACGGAACACACATACAGGCTGGAACTGCCCTGCCCAACACACACAGCGTCACACTGAAGAGTAACGCACCCCCTTTGAGTGCCCGAGGGGGACTGTTCCTGCACAGCCCCCTCCCCTACACTAACTTTAAAACTCCTCCCTGCAATTCCCAACGTTATCCCCTCCTCCCAGCCCCTCCCCAGCCCTGGTCCCTCAACTTACCTTTCAGAGGACTGGGGGTCTGAATCCAACCTTGACAAAAAGAACCACATCAGCTAACTGGGATGTTCCTGCAGTCACCAGATCCCTCACTATCTGCTCAGATTCCAGTGTCAGATGATGCAGATCATCACATCTTACATCCCTCCAGATGCTGGGCACCCCGTGTTCACGCAGCATCAGATGGAGCCCAGATGGATTTTCCTAAGGGACGTTGTGCAGAGCAGATCCTGTCCATAGAAAGACACTCTCCCCCTTTTGATCACTGGAGCTACTACAGGATTTTCTCACAAGAAAACAGCTCTATTCCTAATGGATGTTCGCATGAGAACTTCTTGCTGCACGGTTAGATAAAGGCAAGGCCACGCAGGAGGCGAAATTGCCGGTATGGCGTGGGGGCTCCCCACAGGCAGCTCCGTCACCATGATATGGCTGCGGTGACCCCGTGGCCGGGGGACCCATCCAGCCTGGCGTGGCCCGAGGGCCCCGCTGGGTGAGCAGACCTGCACCCACTGCACCCGCTCGGGGTAACGGCGAGGGAGGTGGCTCGCTCCTCCACGGGCAGCCCTCTCCTGGGCAAGGAGGGCTGTACTCCACTCCTCGAGCCGCACACAATTTACCTTTCTCAAGGTACCTCCTTGAATACAATGTCCTCTGGAAGGCGCCCAGTGCAGAGGTCAGGGCAACAGGAAAGGGGATGGGAGAAAGGAAAAGGAGACAGGAAGGAAAAAAAGGTTGTAGAAGATGAAGACAGACCAGGAATGGAGCGAGATACCGGTAGGGGGAAGATGGAGTAGCAGAGCTGATCAGACTCAGCATTCCATGGCTGTAGAAAATACAATCACCTGTCAGAGCAGCTATGAGAATCATGCAATGGCTTAGGTTGGATGGGATCTTTGAAGGTTGCCTGGTCCAACTCCTGCGATCAAAAGAAGGGCTACTGAAAGGATAAATCGCACAATCAGGAAAACACTTCATAGAGGAGGTGACAGGCAGCAGACGCAGCAGTCTGTGCAGCGATTTGTGCAGAAGGGCAACTCTGCTCTGAACAGCATCCATGTCCTCAGCAGTGGTGGTGATGCACTGCAGGGCACGGTCTGCAGCAGGCACGGCAGCTTTTTCCTTTTAACAGGATCACAGCACGGCTGAGTTCAGAAGGAACCTCTGGAGGTCATGTCGGAAGGGACCTCTGGAGGTCATCTGGTCCAACCCCCCTGCTCAAGCAGGGCCAGAGACCTTGACCCAGACTGAGCTCCAGAAGGAGGATGCAGCTCTCCACGTCTTGGGCTGCAGGGCCTCTCATGGAGGCTGGGTCATCAGGAGATGGTCTTTTAAAGCCTGTAAGAGACGTGTGCTCATTCGGGATCTGTGTCACCAGGCTAAGGACCTTCATGAGGTCAGCAGATGGTGCAGCATCAGAGATGATGAGAAAGAGAGGGACTGGGTCTTCCCTGAGACCCTGCAGCTTCAAGACAGAATAGGGACTGGAATGGGGTGGGTGGATGCAGGTTTCTTCATCTGTAGAATATGGTCTGAAGTAAAAGAAAAGTATTGCTGTTGTTGGTTACATGGGGGGTGGACTTTTTTGGTGGAAGAAACGGGAGAACTAGTGAAGGAACGATGAGGAATGTCGCAATTTACCTTGCCAGTATTCCTCGGTGAAATGGCAATTTTCCATGTACTCAAAATGAGGTAAGAATTCACTCAGCCCTTGTGTAAGTTTAGTTTTGTTGACAGCTAATGCAGCATGAAAGGTAAACACCTACTCTCGGAGCATTATTACTGCTGACTGTGCAGAAGTTTGCTTCTCGTGAGTGGATTTCGGCGTGCACTGCAGGCTTTTAGGTACGTGCCCCTTCCGCTTGGTTCTTTCACGCAAAGCTGTTCGCAGAATGTCCTGCAAGACTCACTAGTGCAGAGATTGCTTTTGCCCTCAGTCTCTAGACACCTCTGCTTCGGTGCGTTACTTCTTTAAAGGGTTATATTTGTGGCTGGAAATGTAAAGAAAAATGAAACAAATGAGAAATGAAACTTGCCTCAAAAGGCATTAGCATGTCAGGGTTAAAACTGGGGTGCTTGGAAATGCCAGCTTGTGTGATGTTGTATGTGATTGTCCAAATGATTAAACCGATGCGGTTTGTGCTGGTTCTGTAAAACATTCGTGCAAATTTTTGTGAT
The DNA here is from genome assembly GCF_964289735.1 of Phaethon aethereus. Lineage (NCBI taxonomy): Eukaryota > Metazoa > Chordata > Aves > Phaethontiformes > Phaethontidae > Phaethon > Phaethon aethereus. The sequence goes on from NC_138582.1 coordinate 69,818,035, forward strand.
TTCATGGTGTTCTCCCGATGCAAATTCATTCTCATTTTTTCTGTTTCATCCAGTGAGTCAAATTAACTATGTCACTTGCAGATTAAGCTAAATGACGTAGGCATGGATCTTCGGAAGCATTTAGCCATTGACAAGAAATTGGGTTCTTAAGTCACTTCGGTGATGTGGACCTTGGTCTTAACATTTCTCTTCACCAATTACTTTGACAAACCAGCAAGGCTTCACCTCATATGGTGGCAACAGAATGAGATGCCTGATTTGTGGCATCCTCCATTTAGCAGGTAGGAAGCAAGAATGGTAAAATAATGAATTATGTATTTGTTTAATGATTATTTCCAATATTTTGGGGTCTATTGTGTGGCTGTTTGTTCTTCAGGTCTTTTGGTTGCTTTAGCTGTACATTTTCATGTGTGAAAAGTATCTGTGTCATCTTGTAAATAAAGTAATTTTGCATAATAAAAAGAATAACATAGATACAGAATTTATTGATGGATGTCTTATTATTTTAATTATCAAAATATTTACTCAATGTCCAAACAGTATGTTTTTTACAATGGATAAGAGGGACGCTGAATTCCAGTTTTAGGTGCAAAGTAGAACTCACTATAAATCTGAAGATGTATCAAAAATTCCTGTTCAATGCAGTTTCCTCTATCTGGTATATTTTATCTGATTTACCATTAGGATTTTTTTTCCTCATGTTCAGTCAATATTTTTGTTTTCTAAATGTCTTTCCCATCAACTATTATTCAGTCTGATATCACTGTAAGAAACACCTTTCTTTTTAACGACGTTTTCTACATGCTAGGGTGGTATAAAGTCTGCTTCTGAACGGCTTCTTTAAGCTGAGCGACATTAAACAGAAAGCCCTTTTTCCACTCGTCAAAATATTATTTCCCCCTCTGTTGCCCGCAGCATCTCTCCAGGCAGTGGGACGCGGGGATGCAGCCTGGACGGTCGGGGGAAATATAGGGGAAAAAGGGGAAAAGAAAGAGGGGAAAAATACTGCCAGGCACCTGCGATGCCAACTCTGACTGGAACGGCACGGGGCACTTCGTGGCCGCTGCAGCGGGGCAGGTTCAAGCCTTTCTTACACCCTCATCTATAACAGGTGGTAAAGCAGCTCATTAAATTCTCCAGATAAATTGTTGTGTGCTACAGAAACTTCATCCACCAATATATGCCTATGTTCACATGAAAAAAAAAAAGAAATTTTAAAGAGTGAACTGCATTTTGACAGAAATTACGAGTTTTTCGTTAGCTTTCCTAGGAAACAAAGTTTTACCCAACACGAGCAGGCTGCTGCTGCGTGAGCGTTGGATACCCTGTGCCATACTCCCTTTTCCCCTGCAGCTCGGAGACTTGGCAGATGTTTGTCTTTGCACAATGAGCACCAGGAATGGGGATTTTCTCATATCAACCTACCGTGCTGTTTGTATTTCCTCCTAACTGAAGCCCGTGGCAGCTCCAGACCGGCAGGCAAGGAGGTTATTACTTTTCAGACCTGTGGTCGCCAAGTTGCTGGGTGTAAGGCCGTGACAAGCAGCAGGGACGGGTGACATTACCACCCAGAAAAAAAAGGCTGCCAGCTCCTGGTGTCGGTAATGGGGCCCCTGATTCAAAGCCTCATCAAATGCCAGGAATCTCTTTGACCACGAAGGCTTTGGATCAGGCTTACCCTTCTGGAAATTACTAAATATCATATAACTCGCGCAACAACACTTCAAGATCAAACCCATTATAAATATATGTATAGTGGATGTGGTTGCATGCAAATGCACATGTGTGTGTACAGATAAAATGACCCACTGATATTAATTCAATACGTTTATTTTTAAATGACCATGAAAAGATGTGTCAGGAAAATATTACAGAATTTATTTGTTGTTTTTGTGAGATGTTCTATAGTGTGGAACAATATCCTACCCAAGTCATACAAGAGCTGCTAGAACTGCTGCTAATACAGAATTTAAGCATAAAATACGATTTTAACTATTTAAGATTACATTTCCGAGTACTCTTTTGTGTGTGTGTGTCTACACCCTCTGGAATGCATGCCAATTATCATGTCTCCTTTTAGAGCTTCTGCTTCAAAAACATAATGCATAATCAGTTCCATTATGTGACAAGCTGTTTCATCCTTTTTTTTTCCCCCCAAGCAATTTTCTACGTCATGTTTGCATTAGGTCTTCCTTTTTAAAAAGAAAAAGAAAGAAAGAAAATCTGAGAGATTTTCTGTGGAATTTCTTTCAGCCAGCAATTACAGTCATTGTTTGGAGGGCTAATTTTAATGGTATTTATAAATAATTAGTTTATTTTTTTCTTTGGAAAATCAGAAATCCATTTGGGCAATGGGAATATAAGCCATTCACAGAAAACTTAAAATACATCCTTCAAGAAAAATGAAAATAGCTATATTTATGATTTGTTCAGTTCAACTTTCTGCACCAGCATCGTTCAACTTTCAGTCTTCGGTAAGATGAATTAAAAGAGAAATTGTCTCTGAAAACTTACTCTAAATATTTTAAATTAAATCCATTCAAGTGACAATATCTGCATTTTTTATCTTTAGAAATGTACTTGAAAAGGATGCCGCAGGCTTACATTATGCTCAAGATACACTGAAAATCTTAGCTTTTATTGAACACAGGATCAACAGTTCCAGAATCAATCAGTGGCAGTTTAAAACTAGTCTGACACTGAATTTTAATGGACCCAGTCAGTAACTTTAGGAATAACACTTGTCCTTGGTCATCCCTTCTGGTAGCGTACCACTAGATGCAAGCTCAAGGGAAAGCAAGCCCAGGAAACCCCGAAGTTAGTAGTATTCCTCATGCATCGAAACACTTTCTGAAGCAGATCCCACAGCTGGCAAAAAGGGAAAGGCTGGATTTGTACTCAAGATGTTGAAGGCAATGGAGCTGTTCCTAGCTGTTGTAGAGGTATCCTCTGCAAAGCTGGCAAATTTAAACTCATCTTTACATTTTTTGGTCACTGCTGTTTATTATTTATTTTCTCAGTGCTCCAGCTCTGATCTCTCAGGTGAAACGCTGTCTCCGCAGAAGCCATCAGGAGTGTCCCCATGCTAGAATCCGACTTCCGAAAGTTTTAAACGCTGGCAGTCCCAGCTGGAGGCCATGGGTGCTGTGGGTGGTCAGCCCCTCTCCTGAACGCCGTTCTGCCTCTTCCACATTGGGCACTTCACCACTGAAGAGCTATGGTGCTTTTGTTACGAATTCTGGTCCTAGGAGGAAATTGTCACCCAGAAAATGAATATAATAATACCCCTCTGCCTAACAGTGATGTTATAAAGAAAAACATAATTTGTACATTTTTTCTGAGACATTCAGGTACTGTGACAGTAGAATTCACACAAAAAAAAAGGCTATGAGGAAAAGGATAATTCTGTGCTAATAGTGTACAGCACATTAGGCCTAGGGCCATGATATAACTAATTGAAATTGAAATACTGAATAGCTGCCTCATTCACCAGATGGTATTCATTCAGGTTGCTACTGGAGGCAAGCAACCTACAGTAAAAATAGGAGGCAGTAATCTGAGTCTGAAGTAACTTCATTAATGATTACTTCATAAGGCATGTATACAATGAAGACAAATGAAGACAGGCTAAGTTCAACAACTACAAGAACAAGGCGCCCAACCTTTGAGTACTTGGCTTTGCTATTTGAACAACTTTTAAACATTCCTCTATAAGAATTAAACTGCATATAATTAAACTTTAAACCTAACATATGATTGCTGCTTTTCATAGTATCATGCAGAATTGACCTGTGTCTACTAATACATACTTGTTTACAGCAACAAGACCCCACCCCATAAAGGAAGGCATAAAACTTGATTTAATCTATCAAAGACCAGATTCCTTCTCAACATGCATTAAATTAACAATACATGCAATATACATTCAACACTCTATTTTCCTCATAAAACTAGAAAAGAAGTTGAGGCTAAATATGCTATATAACAGGTTGGAAATGTTCTGCAGGAAGTGAAAACATATTTGCAATATTATAATATTTTCATGTCATTGTTCAGACATAATAAGATAGTTATATTAAATAGTATTTCTCATTTTTTGACTAGTGTCATGTTTTCTCAGTCTCTATCTAAAAGCTTGTAGGCATAACTGAGTTGGGTAGGGAGCACATGGAGATTGCAAAGCCACCTCTGCCTGCAAAACTTGACTTGTAGACATGAGTTTACCATCAAAATGACTATTTTGCTATTGGAATAAGAGAAATTTTTCCAGTATCTAACTGGTGAATTTATTTTAAGCTAAAGAAACCTTTTGTCATTACAAATAGTATCTCCCTTATGGGAATTTGTTGATGTAACTCCATTGGCAGAACCAAACTGGGACACGTAAAAGATGTGAACAAGGCTACAGAGTGACTTCTGAAGACTGCTTAGGCATCATCACAATCTTTTCTGATCTTCAGTGAATTGAGTTCTTCTTGTGCCCCAAAAATTACACCAAAAGAAGAAAAAAGCAGCAGATTATTTTTACATATACTTCTGAAAAGTGAAGAAGTTGTCTTCTGGGAAGATAAAGGAAAACAGCAAAGACAGATATGAATTCAGTAAAGACACTAGCCATGAATGAAGACTGGCAGTTGGTGACTAGCCCAGAGTCTGTCCTTTTCCATCCTTGGAACATCACTGATAATGCACATACTCCTAAAAGGCATATTGATTCTGTTACAGTTATCTGATATTCTAAATTTCTCATACACTATCCTCTAGATACTTCAGTTTTCAGACATAAGAGAAGATCCTCTAATGTCAAACTCACAGAAGAAAACTTGGGCTAGACCAAAGGCCCAGCATCACGTCTGAACGAGGACTTGGTCAGATGTAATACTTAGGAAAAGTAAGAAACTAGGCTCATGTAGGCTGATCTGTCCGGATGGAGCCCCAGCTTCCCGTGCTTTTTGGCCATACTGTCGTGGTGCTGTTAGACCATTCCCCCACAGCACGTTCAAGTCCATATTCCGTGTTGATTTATCCCACTTCTCTCGGTGTTGGGAGGTGTCGGGGTGGCACGGGGGGTGACAGTGACAGACCTTTGTGGCAGAAAGGAGGCAATCATTGGCAACACCGGGTGCTAGCAGCCCCCCGCAATGGTGCTCCCTCCAGTTGCCTGGGAAAGCACCTTCCCCGAGGTGGTGGCCTAAGGCTGCGAGGACCAACCCCACAAAACCCTGCAGCATGGGCCCACAGCGCCCTTGCACCCGCAGGCATGATGCGCACCTCCAAACCCCTCTGACACAAGCAGCGCCCAGGGCCCTCCTGTTTACCAGACGCAAGCAGCAGCAGGTTATCTGTCAGATGAGTAAACGTCCTGTGTCACAGAGGAATCCCCCACCCAAATCCATCTTGGAAAAGCCTTCACTTTGCCCGCAATCAGGGTCAGAGCCAGCTTTGTTCCCACAGCAACCAAGGCAACTCCTACAACATGCCCCAGCTTTTTGGCAGAGCCCGACCTCCTTCTCCCGGAGCCCCGACTCCCAGCCTGGCAGGGCACGCCGAGAAGGGGGTTGCTGCGCGACCCGACTGCTGCGCAGCCATCCTCGGCAGCTCCGGTCAGCGCTCCTCGGCTGAAGCACACTTTGACGGCTGGATCCATGCATTTTTCTGCCAGGCGTCATCTGTTCCCGTAGCAGCTAACATTTCTGGCTGTATCTTGCGTGTGATCAAGCACAGTTTGCTTCCTCTCATACCCACTGGAAAAAGCCGTGCCAAGCTGCGACGTTTTTGTGTCAGGTTCCAGCACTGCTGACAGCCAGCATTCATGAACAGGCGGGCACACGGGGAGATAAAGGCCAGGCCGGAGTGGTTTAGGGTCCAAAGCGTTCCCTGTGCTGCACAGAGAGCCTCCCCTGGATGCCTGCTCGCTTTCCGCTGCTTCTCTCCCTCAGCCCCCTTCCCCACACAGCCACGTAGAGCTGTCTTCTCTTTCCACCACAGGCATTCCAGCTTTTCAGTTCAACTTCGATTATTTCGGGATATCCCAGGTGCTATTTGGGGTCAGGAAGCACAGGACAGCTGTAGGCAGCCACATCTCCGTTTCCTCTCCCTTTCCATGCTCTCTGTGGCAGGGGAGTCCACTCACACTTCAGCCTGGCCTCTGCTCCAGGGCCTTCTGGGCGCGTGGAGTTGAGCGTTTGGAGGCAGAGTGGCTGTCTTGAAGGTCCTGCTGAGACTCCTGCGCAGCCTGGGGGGTAGCAGATAGCCTCCGTAGCCATTGGGAACTGCCAAAATTCTTGAGCCTGTGAAGCCACGTGGCTGAAACAGTTCATAGCCCATCCACATAGTGTAATGCCCTCTAATGATCCCATTTCTTTGGGCCAGTCGCCATGCAGGTAATACTGGAATGATAGTGCAGGATTTATCTTTTTTGATTTTGTTTTAATTTCTTGGGCAGGGAGGGCAATAAATATATCAGTAAGTCAAAAAATAAAAATGTAACACATGGGATTCTCTAAGCTGCTGTGATCTCATCTTTTGTCTTAAAAAAATAGAGGTGCTCAGACAAAATTCAGATCACTCCGCTGGGGCCCTGGTCATTGCTTCGCTGCAAATTCCTGTGATTTCTGTGACGGTTATTTTAGGACATCATAACACACCGTAATATTAAATACACCCTAAGCTCCGCAACTTCATTTGAGCATGATTCTTTATCAGAGAGCGGCTTTACAGGTGACGGAAACAGGTCAGAAATGGGTACTAACAACATCACCTCCAAGATGCAGTTCGGCTTTTTCCTGGCACGTGTGGAATCTCTTTCTATCCACGAAAAAACCCAAACCAAACCAAAACCAGAAAAGTTTTCAAGGTGCGATAAAGATTAAAAATCTCCCCCCTACAAAAAAACCCCAACCAAACCCACACCCAACACCACCAAAACGAATTCCCGTTTCACTTATTTCTAAGCTCCTCCGCCCGGCCCGCCCCGCGGGGCTCCCTCACACCCGACCCGCGGCTGGAAGCCCAGAGCCGGGCCCGCCCCACGGGCACCCCGGCCCACCGTGGCTCCCCCAGACGCCACGGCCACCGATCCGAGGCCGCGCCTCCCGCCTGAGGCCCCGCCCCCTCGGACGCCGCGCGGCGGGGGGAGGTCGTTGCTACGGGAGCTGCGCGAGGTCACGCACGCGGCGGTGAGGAAGATGGCGGCGCCCGTGGAAGTTTGTCATGTCGCCTGCTGCGCCAACCGGGCGGGCGGCGGTGTCGTCTCCTGGGGGCGGGGGGGACTCCTCGCCTTCGGCAGCTGCCGCGACGTCGTCCTCTACGAGCCGGCGGTGAGCTGAGGCGCTGTGGGGCGAGCCGGGGCCGGGGCCGGGGCCGGGGCCGGGGCCGGGGCCAGGGCCAGGGCCAGGGCCAGGAGCGCAGCCTCACGCTCGGTGCTTTCTTGCTCCCCCGCAGGCGAGGCGGGCGGCCGCCGCCCTCCGCGGCCACGCCGGCAGGGTGAACTGCGTGCGCTGGGTCCGCCGGCGGAACGGCGGTGAGTAGCGCGGTCTTTCCTCCCGCTTTCCTTGTTCCCTCGGCGCGGCGGGATCCACCGGGGCGGGGGCCGGGGCCGCTTCCCCCCGGGGCAGCGGGCGTTGCTGCCCTCCCCCTCGCTGAGAGGGTGAGGTGGGGGCGTCGGCAAGAGAAGGAGCTGCGGTCTAAACTATGAGGAGCTGAAAGAAGTAGGGAGCTGCAGTGCTTTCAGCGCATCTTCTTGCCTTAAGCCCAGCTTCCCGGTAGGGATTTTAGCAGGTGGCTCCGCAGGGATGTGACCCTCCTGATTCGGCTCTGGTAAGCGAGGGGATCCGGTCGAGTTGTCTTTTCCGGGCCCCGCAGCCAACGCCAGCCCGGGAGGCTGTTTTGCCTTGGGGCGGCGGTGGCTCTGACGGATGGGCGGCCGTGATGCTGCCGCTGCACTCTGTGGTAAGGGGTTGGAGTTTTGCGTTGTTTTGACTTTTTAAACCGATTTGCAGTGTTTTTTAAGAACTCTCATACTATAAAGCCATAGGTTGCATAGAGGTCATATCCATGAAAAAATAATCCTTTAAGATAAAAATGTTTGAGACCCGTATGAGGCTTTTGCTTGATAGTAATTCCAGGCTTTAAACTTAATGCGAATTTTTCAAAGGCACATGTTCTTGCCCTTGGGCATTTCTAGAAACTCGCTGACAAAGAGAAATGGGGCTGTTGATGAGATCGTTAATATAATATCATAGAATCTTTGGGTTGGAAGAGACCTGTAAAAGTCATCTAGCCCAACCCCCTGATATGGTTGCCTTTTGGGGGGGAAATTACTGAGATGAGAACATTCCTCTTTAATAGTGGAATAAACTGCCATCCTTTCAACAGGTTGCACTGAAATATTTTTTTTTTCTTAAAGCTTATTAAAATAAATTATTTTCAGGAACTTAGGAATTAAATTTTTGTGTGAAGCTTTGAATTCTGTTGTGTCAGATTTCTCTTACTGTATTTTCCTAGTCTCCAAAAAGACCAAACAAAAAAAGAAAATATTGAATTACACTACTGGATTTGAGAATCTTTTTTGAAAATAAATTCATCACATTCATACAGAACTCTAAATATTCCTGTGACTTTGTCTTAGAGAATACATTTTCTCTTAAGCTGTTTTGCACAGTGCAACTCATATTAGCCATACTTTATTTTGATAGATACTTTGCTTACAGTTGATATGTGGTATTTTGTGAATAGTTGTGTGTAATTGCTTATGTTGTGGACTGCTGTTATAAACCAAGTGCTCATGAAACTTAACAAAATGTAATTTTAGCTTCTGAAACGGAGTTAATTTCTGGTGGATCTGATAAACAACTCATTCTTTGGGAATGGAATCGAACAGGAACATGGAGTAATCAGGTAAGCAAGAATAACCTCTTTTTAAAGCTTCCTTCCCTCTCCAGTTTCTCACATACCACAAGTTATCTGTTTTGTCTGTATTTTTTTATTCATACCTCTTTGTTTTACCTTGACTATCAAACCTTGTGTGTATCTCCTTCAAATTGTTGGTATTCTGTCATGCTATGTTTTACTTAAACTACAGAAAAGAAGAAACAAAGTTTAATCTTTTTCAAATCAGCCTTCATTAAGAAATTAGCTAACCAGTCATCAGGTGGATTTGTCTAGCATGTCTGAAAGATGCTGTTTGTATGTTCTTGAGTCATCAGCTTTCTGATCTTATGCAGCACTTTTCTTTAAGCTGCCTTAATATCTTCAAACCTCATAAGGTTCATTTTTAGTTGATGTTTCCTGTACCCTTCTTCCTCATTTCTTTATAGCCATTTCTAGTGATTTCCAGTCAATCTGTGTAACAGTACAGTGTTTGTATATAGGTAGTCTTACCAGAATGATACACAAGTTAGGGTAGGTATTTAAAAAAAAAAATCTGTGCAACAATGGAGTTTTGTCAGTGAAAATGAGAAAATTGAGGAGATGTGCTAATTTATTTTTTGTACTGTAAAAATGTAAGGCAAAAGATCGAGCATAGTGTAAAAAAACCTTCAGACTGCACTGAAATTTAGATAAAAAATTAGACTATCTTCTTCATCTGACTTAAAATCTTACATATTAGGTGTTGATTTGTGACTGGCTGTGTGGGTAACCCATTTCATAGGCTGCCTCAAACTAGATTAGACTTGGCATTTTGAAGTGTATGAGAATCCATATGAGGGGGAAGTGCACCTAGGGTAGTTGTTACCATGCATGTTTGATGGGGGAATGTTCTCAAATAATTTCTCATCCTGATCTATTGTAACTGTTAACATATTTATTTAAAATACTTTACAGATTTCTTTATGAACTTCTGCTGATGAGGTGCACGGCCTTATGGCAGTCTTTGGAAAAAAAAAAATGTGGCTAAATGTGCACATTTTAATGGAAGTTTTAAACTAGTGTAAATTCTTAAAAACAGGCAGAGTTCTATATATCAGATCAATCGAAAATTATTACCGGGGCCTACCATGCCATATTTTGGAAGGAGATGTGAAAGGCGTTTATGACATTCGGATAAATGCTGGACGACTTCTGGTCACAGAATTAAAAGCTGCTCGTTTTGCTGTTTGTGTTTGTGAGGAACAGATTACAAAGTGAATCACCTGTATTCATTCATTAAGAAAGTAGGTACTTAAGTCTAAATTTACAGTTTTTGTCTTTCATGTCGGTATTTTGAAGCGGTAAAAAGCTGGTTTGATTTGCAAGAACACACTAAACATTGCTGCTAGAGCTGCTGTAGCTGCTGCTTATTCCATTGTATTCTCTGCTCTGTCTCCTTCACTAAGGTTCTCTGAACTTTTATGAGATATTCCTAAAGGTGAGGGGCAAGAGAAGGAGAAAAAGGAAGGAAAATTTCTTTTCGTAACTTCTGTACTATTTCCAGCTTTCCTTAATGAATAGTGAGGTTTGTATAGTGTACACAGGAAAATTTAATTCTGTTCAGCTTTGAAGAAAGTCTTATCAAGTTAATAGTCATTACTGCTGTATCCCTTCTCTGTGGTTTCCTGGAATATGCTATAGCTAAAGCACAGCTTGGCAGATACTCTGCCATCACAGGCGTACAATTCGTTTTTAGTATTAAATAATTGTATTCCTTAAAATGGCTTTAAAAACTCTCTCAGATAAGTTGCTGGAATTTAAAACTTTGTAAAACTTTCCAATGTCTTCAGCTTGTGAAAAGCATTCCTCTCAAAGGCCATACTGAAGCTGTTTGTGCTGTGGATGCTGCCTACCAGTCAGACGAACCTGATTTAAATCTGCTAATAGCTTCTGCAGCTTCTGACTCTACTGTGAGAATCTGGTCTCAGCATGGCTCAGAAGGTAACTTTAACATTAGGGACAACATACAGGCTTAATAAAAATGGTGAATGCTTATCCATTGAAGTACTTGGCTAAATATTAACATCTTTTAATGCAACTACATTGATTTTCTTCAAACTTTGGTACATCAAACCACTGTATTGCGCTTTGAAAGCTGAGGCTTATAGTAGTTTAACAGCTTTGGGTTGGATTTGTTCTGCAGAATGATTTATCTTTGTTTTTCATTAGTGATGTGTTGTCTGAATTTACTTGTTTCTTTTTAATATGTATTTGGAATCTGATAATCTGAACCATCATTTTGCCCTGTAATGTGGGGGCAGACTAGTTGTAGGTGTGCGTGAAGTACAATTACTTACTAAAATGATTAATGCTGGCATTAGAAGGCTGAGTTAAAACTAGTCACTTGTTCGTTACTATTGACTTGAGTCCAGTGAAGTTTGTGATAATAGGATCTTGACCTTCTGGTGAACTAGGCCCTTGCACGGACACATGGGAGAACAGCTCCTTGAAATACATAAGAAATAAATAGGATGGATAATCTAGATTTAAAGTATTGTTTCCTACTTGAGTTGTACTGACTGCATCTCTCAAGCTGCTTTCTTCCTTATGTGGTGTACTTAAGGATTTCACATTGTCCTGCCTACATGAGGGAAACAGGTGGGAGTTGCCAGTCTTCAGTCCCGTGTTCTGGAAGGCATTTCTCATGCTCCCAAAGAACACCATGAAGCCCGGTCCTTTCCTTTTTGTCTTGCTGTTGTGGATTCCAGTGATGGAAGGACCAATTCTGCTTCTGTAGAGAGGATTTCCTGCTATCCTGTTGGTAACTCTGATCTTGATGGCTTACCAGTTTAACTGCTTCTTGGATCTCAGGGGTGTTTGCAGGTTTTTGCTTCTCTCTCTCTTCTCTTGTAGCAAATGGATTCGGTTTTAGCTTCCTGTGTAGTGAATGCTGTTGCCACAGCATATAATTTGCAATATTTATCACTTCTGATGTGTTACCACAGTGAAGCTGTACAATTTTAATACTCAGTGGAGAATAGTGACTTATATTCTAACTCGGCTGACTCTGGATGAATTTCTGTGGCCCCACAGAAGATAACATTATTATTTAGGCTTCTGAAAAATGTAGAAGTTTTTCAGCTCCTTAAAATAAGATTGAATGAGAAATTTTAACTACATAATTGTCCTGGTTTTGGCTGGGGTAGAGGTAATTTTCTTCCTAATAGCTGGTACAATTCTGTGTTTTGGATTAGTATGAGAATAATGTTGACAACACACTGATGTTTTTAGTTGTTGCTAAGTAGTTGTAGTGTTTATACTCTGGCTGAGGACTTTTCAGCTTCCTATGCTCTGCCAGTGGGGAGGTGCACAAGAAGCTGGGAAGGGGGCACAGCCGGGACAGCTGACCCAGGCTGGCCAAAGGGATATTCCCTGCTGTATGACGTCATGCTCGGTATATAAACTGGCATTGGCTGGAGGGCAGGAATTGCTGCTTGGGGACAGGCTGTCAATCACCAGGTGGTGAGCAGTTGTTGTATTGTGCATCACTTGGTTTTGTCTGTTCCTTTATCAGTAATATTATTATTTCCTCTTTCTTTGCTGTCCTATTAAACTGTTTTTATCTCAACCCATGAGTTTTCTTCTGATTCCCTCCCCCATCCCACCTGGGCAGGGGGAAGCAAGCAAGCGGCTGTGTGGTGCTTAGTTGCCATGTGGGGCTAAACCATAACAGTAATGTAATGCAGGAAATGACAGTGTAACTGTAATACTTACCGTGAGTGAGATCAGCACTGTCTGTTCTTGTTTTCCAGCTAAATGCATTGAAATTCTGCAGTTTGGAAATGGGTTTGTTATGGATGTCTGCTTATCCTTCTTGCCTGGTAGCAATGGTAAGTACAGCTGCACATCTTGAATATCAATGCAGAAAATGTAAAATCTAAGAAATTCCCCAAATAGATTTTCATTTGACTGACTCCAGAACTTTGTGCCATATTTTTTGTTTCCTATGGAATCAGCCTAAGCTGCTGCTTGTATCTAAAGATTTTCACTGAACTCTTCTTGACAACGAGAAAAATACTGGCTGATTACAGTGTCTTCAAAATGATGTTCAATGGAGTTCTTTAGTTGGACGATTGAGACAGAGAGCTTAAAAAGGGGGTAACAGGGCTGTAAGTGAACAGGATAGGATGATGCTGTTAGTTTCACCCGCTCCTTGTGCTGCTGCTGCGTATGTTTGTTCTTGTTGTTTGGATTGAAGGGCAAGATCCAGAAAAAGAATCTGCAGGCCTGCATCAAAAAGTACAGATTAATGAGCAGTGTTTATCACCTGCTCAGTCTTAAATGTGAAAAAATTGAGATGCTGAACAAATTTAACCTTGACTGTTCGGTATTGTTTATATGGTTTTCTGTACACAAGCATAATACACTTACCATAAATATTCAGATTTTGTAGCCTGCCACAGATACATTCTTCTGTTGCAAATCTGTAGAAGCTTTTTTTTAAAAAAAAAAACTAAATGCATCCTCAGGCCAGATACATTTGTTGAATTAGGTTTGTGTTTAAGTATCATTAGTGCCTTTAACCTGGATGGAGGAGTGACAGGCTCCCAAGAGAAAAAGTACTAAAGTTTCTTACTGTATCTAGAGTTTTCAACTATTCGCTGAATGTCTTCCATGCTGATGTGGTATTTGATTGTATGCCTCCAGAGCAGTTATACAGAAACTTATTTTATTCTTTGGCTTGTGATAATTCTGGGAGATAACGCATCTTGATAGAGCTTTCTTATCCCATTGGGAAATACTAATGTCTGTTTCCAGAGTGTGTCTGATACCAAAAGCAGCATTTACACCACTGAAGAACTTTAAACCTCTCTCTCTATTTTTCCTGTAAATATACTAACAGGTGGTTGTTGAGATGAAGTTAAAAAGCTTGAGGGTAAATTAAAATCATTACCTCCAGTGTGTATTTTTGTTAGAAGTGAAGTGCCTGTGGTGCCAATTTAATGAGTATAAAGTTCGTATTGCAAATCAATAGATTATTTCTTCATTTATGATACTGTACAGGTAGGAAATTCTCACTGTAACACTCTAGAGTAGTGCATCTGTTTAGTGTTGAAATCATGTTGTATTTAAAAGAAATGACCATTCATTTTGGAAAACCTTAAATGAAGATTATCATATTGATTCCTAAAACTAAAAGCTTCTGAAACTACAGTTGCATGGAGTGCTTGAAACTTCTTTAAATAGTGGAATATCAAGCATTTGCTTTGCTGTCAAAATCTCCCAGAGTCCCTAAAACTCAGTGTTGCTTAAAGTTGCATTCAGAGCAGGACAATCCTTTAATATGGTCTCTTATTATCCCAATTAAAATTAGTTATCCAAAACAACACAGTGCTCATAACCTGAAATATAAATACAAAATTACTTTTTGAAAGTTGTAAACTACTCTCCTGAGCAAGGAGCATTTACAGTAACCTCTAATTTCACCAAGCAAAGAAATTTAAAGCTCGTGTTGAAAGCAGTTTCATATGTAATAGATGCTTTAACTTTCAAAAGACACTGAAGTTCATGATGCCTGGTATTTTTACTGATTGTCCTTGAAAATAAATGATTTTAAAAAAGAAGGACCATTTTTGTGAAAAGTCAAATGGGGAAAGCCAATAGACTGCTCCTAAAAACCTGAACAATCATTTGCAGCTGGAGTATAGCTTAAGCACTTTACTGGCAGCCTCTTAACTAGTTAAGGAGTTTCTTTACAGTTGTTTTTTGAGTCTTGAAGAGCTTTGTGCTGTTTTGTTTAGCTGGTTGCTTTTTGCTTCGCAGTGTCTGCAGAAACTGCTTCCGAAATGCTGGCAATAAGATTTACTATTTTACAGATCTTGATTAGCTGTTGTCATATTCTGTGATTCTTACTACCACCTGGGTAGTTGTGGTGCCATAGCTTGGCCTTTGACAAATAAGAATCATGTCCTCAGAACTGAATTGCAACAGGTGAAAAAAAGAGAGAGCAAACTTGAGAAAGCCTTGCCCATCACACTGTCCTCATTGCAATTGGACCACAGTTTCCAGCTTATCTTTTCTATTTCCTTTGCAGAACTTTGTCTCAATCAGATCCAAATTCTAGTACTCTAGAGCATTTATGTGAGAAACTATATACTAGTCTGTTTTTGCCAGTTATATATTTCTTGATGGAACTTTTTGAGTGAAAGTATTCATACTTGTCTGATACAGCAACTAGATCATAATTCACTTTTTGTTTTTACTAGTCAAACTTTTATTCCATTGAGTAAATATGCAATTACGCTAATGGCCCATAAAATCTGTTTCTCAGGAAAGAATGATACTGGCTCCAGGAACACGTGATGTACTGTATTTATGGAAGAAAGCCTCACTCTTGCCCAATTTCTGTGGGCCTGAAGACCAGGTCTTCTTTCAAAACAGCTCATTACCTGCAGTGCAGAGCAGTCTTTTTTGTCCACATGTAAAGCAAGGAGGAGATGGAGGTGAAATGTGACTTGGAGGTTGGAGAGAAGCAGCAAGTGGTGGAGATGTGAGAATGTGAAATGTGATTTTGGAAGTGCCAGAGGAACAGCAGATAACTAGGCACAGATTTGGTACAGGCAGAAAGAGGAAATTAGCATAGAGCATAAACTTATAATGAATATTCAAGTCAATTTTTGGTCTATCCATTGTAAAGATAAATTTAACTCTGTAAAGGGGTGGCATTTAGTTTTTTTTTAAAGGAAGTAGTTGACTTTAGTGAAATTTAGTGTTCTGTTTTCTATCCAGACTTGGGAAATGCTAATGTCTACCCCGGTAACTTATTTCTTCATAACTTTCTAATTAATTAATTTCCTTTTACTACTTCAGTCCCTAGCAGTACTACTTCATCCTTACGACCCAGAAAGAGTGGAGTCTTTTTCCCCACCATCTTCTGTGGGAGAGATGAACTAATACACTACCTAACTTCTCTTGTTTTCCTGTTAGACATAACTTTGTCTGGTTTGATTCCATAGACTTACGTTTTCTGCACACTTTCTAGATAGCTGGTAGAAGTAATATACTCAATACTTGAGTAGGTGTATAATAATGCTCATTGCTTTCATATCCTTGTGTACAGTGAGTGATGGTCTGTCTTCCTTTTTTGGTCTGTCTCTATTTGCTGTATGATAATTATGCTTACTCCATCTGTATACTTACTTCAGTTGATTTAGGAACTTGAACTGTATTAGTTCTGAGCCATTTTGTTTTGCTGCTTGCTCCTTTTGTATTTAGAGCAAATGCCTGTTGATATCAATAAAATAAACATAATTAAATAAAAATTTCTAATACTTGAACTTCCTACGGATATATGAGCTTGAAGGAAGCTACTCTAGCATCTTAAGTATTTCTAGATACTATTTACATGCCAAAATAACTTCTAAGTTTTGTGTTCTTGAGATACTAGTTAATTTCAAATAGCATTAGGTATCTAATTTAGAAAACACAAAAACGTGGTATTATGCTTGCCTCTGTATTAATATAAAAATCAATATAGCATCAATAAATATATTACTCATATTTTTTCATATTCTAGAATGTTAGATTTTGTGACTTGAGTAATGAAGACTTTTTTTTTTTTTTTTTTTTCAGTGCCAATACTGGCTTGTGGTGGTGATGACTGCAAAATAAGTTTGTTTATACAGCAGAACGGTCAGGTAATTACAGGTTTTGTCTCTTGCTCAGAACATTACTTGGTGGTTCTGCTTCTTTTCTTTTCATATGTGCTGCTGATTTTTTTGATGTTCTTCAATAGCTACTGTCTCTCTAGATAGCCATCACATACAACTGCCTCTGTTCAAATAGTTCATCCATTTTTTTAGGCAATGATGAAATGCACATACAGAATGTTGACATTGGATTCAGTGCATAAAAGTGTTAGTTTTTCTTTTTTTTTTCCCTTGTGTGAAGATAGCCTGTGTTTCCATTCCCACTGACTTAATATAGCTATGAGAGTCCTTCTTTATTGGGTATCCATGCATTGAACAGTTCATATGGAAATGATGTGATTTTCGGTCTATAAATTCTTGTAATGAAACTGATATGATTTCTACCTATGGAACTGTATGTTTGTTGCTAAGTATGCCCTTTGTGCTGAATGCTTGTGAATGTCGAAAGAAGTATTTGAAGGAGTATCTGATCTTCTAAAAGAACACACATTTTTCCTGTATTGTTTGGAAGCTGGAAATCTTTAGTGTTTCATACAAATAAAGGTTCCTTTCGAGCGGTAGAAAGAGATTCTGTCCTCTTGCATCTGTTCAGGAGTTTTGTTAGACTCTAAAGCATGTGTTGAATGACTGTTTTCCAAAACAGAAGTCAGTGTTACTTCTTTCTATCAGTCCCGTAAAGAAAACCCTCAAACCACAAACCTGCCCCCAATGCGCCAATGAATGTACCATTCAGAAACCCCTGCTGAAACTGATACATATATATAGGAACCACTTACTCTTCTGGATTTGTTCAGATAGAGTCTGCTTAGAGATTAAAGAATGGATACTCCTTTTTGCTTTTTGAGAGATAAAGATTTTGCTTTTTTTTGTAGATAATTTTGCCAGTTCATAGTGCTGTATACATATAAGTTTTTTGTTTTTTTTATTCGTCAGTAAAATAAATACTTCATCCTTTATCTGCTATGTTCCCTGTTTGTTTAACCGCTAAGCGGGAAAGAAGGGTTGCTTTCTTTCTTTTTTTTTCTATATAGCTCATGAGTTAAATCGGTTTAATGACATTCTCTGGGAATTGGCACTTGTGATTCTCAGTGTGCTGAAGAAAGACTTTTATCTCAGGGGCTGCGCACTTCATTTTTCTCATTCAAAATCTGGAACTTGTTTTCTTGTATGGTTTAGATTAACAAATAATATGCAGTTTGACTGCCAAAAATGTTCAGAGATACGTAACTTATTTTGCCAGTTGTTGACCAATCTTGTGAATATAAGAACATTCTCAGCCACTCTTAAATGCGGTCAATGTGTGGAGGATAAAGGAAGGTAACTGGAATAAAGAAGCTCTTATGGTCAGCCTTGTAAGCAAGTTTATGGTGCTGTCTTCTTTTGGAAGTAGGGAACTTTATTCATACAAGGGGCGAGGAACGTTCTGTTATTTAACACGGGTTATTTTTCACACCTTCAATTTTAGGATATATTTTCACCAGCTGTCCTGGCAGAGCTGGTGTTCAAAGTCTCTCTTTTTTAAATGAGGTGAGACTTCTGGTTGATGTCTGTCTTAACTTTCCACGACATCTCTTTTAACTAAGTAGACTGTACAGACCTCAGAGAGAAGGGCCCAAATTTGATTCCACGTGGAGTAAAAGTGCCTGTGTAGTGCATTACAGCTATTAACAGAATGCAAACATCCTTGTGAGCCTTCTGACATAAATTCCTTCCTAGCTGCTAAAAGGGAAGTTCTCCTCTTTAGTCAGGTTCTCTCAGATCTGCTGACACCTTTTTTTTTATGGATTATGTAGTACTTTCAAAGGCATTTGAAGGAAGTGTTACTGTCATCCTGCTGTTTTTTACTAGAACTCAGTGTAGAAGAGTGATTAAAATCTAAACTTCTGCATCATTCCCTCACTGGTTAGGGCCTATAGCTCTGTCCTATTTATTGTGACTCTTGGAAACCTCTTCTTTTAGTTAACCTTCTAAAAAAAGATTGTATGAACCCAAAGGTAGAATGTAAGTTCATAACAGGACGTTCTAATGAAACTTGGAGGCCCTGTTATACTCTGAGGGAGGATGAAGCATCTTCAGTTAGCTGATGCAGGTTGCCTTTGGTAACCTCATTAATTTTGCAGTTGAAAATATATTTATTCATAAAAACTGCTTAGTTATTGAAATTGAGTGGGCAGACTTCAAATCCTTTAGGGCTCTCTACCCATAGATCCCTTACGGTGTTAAGCAATAGAGAGAAAATGGAGTCTTTGCTTTTCTGAATTCTTGAAAGAGGGTATTGATTTATAAAAGTACCAAGGGAAAAACCTTTCAGAAACCATTATATATCTTCCTGCTTGAGATATTACAGCTTTATGGAGGGGGCGTAAGTAAACCAGAGGATCAAAATAAAGCTTTAAAATAAAACATTTCTATGTTGAGCTTGATTTCTGGGAGAAGGTTTTTGTGGTGCACGTTTGACTATGTTTCCCCCAAATAATTTGGCCGAATTGAAAAGTGGAATACGAGGTTCAAAGGCTCTTTCTAATTTGATGAGATTAACAGCTGGATAGAGGAGGGCTATCACATCTAGTGCCTGGTAGAGAAAAACTGAGAAGACTTGGACCTCTGTTGCCAAATTTGCCAAACAATACTACTGGCCTGGTCCTAAATGTCATGTACCCAAAATGTGGGCAGAGTTAGTTGTGCAGAGTGTACTAGGCATGTCCAGAGACAACCTGGCTTCACTAGTTCTGCTGCCTACAGAACAGCTTCATTCTTTACCTAAAAGAAAAGAGACCAGCTTGCTGCTATGCAAAAATCTTCAGAGATTAGTTAAGAGCCGTGGGAAAGCCTGTGAAGTATGTGACTTGGACCATGCGCCGTTGTTAGATTTAACTGTTGGTGCTGTAACTTCTTATGTATCCAGTGACGACCAAGGGAAAACTGAAATAGAGAAGAAGAAATATAAGACTATAGAAACAAAATCTGTAAAAATGAGAATGACAGAACAAAATACTTGTAAATATAACCTAGGCAATAACAAAAACTTTGACTGAATAATTTAAAAATAATGATCATGTGCATCTGCAAGAAGCTTTAAATTGATGCAGTTTTAGAACAGAATACATCTGAACAAACTGAATGTGTGATACCAAGAGGCACAGACTTCAAGGAAAATGGAAAAAACAATACAAAAAAACCCAAGCAGAAGGCAGGACAGCAACACTATTCTATGCTGAGTTTCAGTGGACAATTTGTATTCTTACAGGAAACAATGTCTTGAAAATTTTAAGTGAATGGTTGTTCTATAGCACAAAAGAACTGCATGCTTGACTTAAGCTTTCTAGGAACAACTTAGCCTTATTTGGGAAATGGCTTAGAAACCTGAGGTGGTATTAATAACCTCAAAGTAATTAGTTTTACTCTTTAAAGAGAAAACAAATGTCTGCTTTTCTTAATAGTTCTCTGATGTGACACAATGAGGGTAATTTAAAAAAACAACACCTTGAAATTAAAAATAGGAAAATGATTAGATGTATGTTTAAATTAATATCAAACTCAAGTTTCAGGTGATATGCACACTGTTTAACATAAAAGGAACCGTAAAAGACAAGAATGGTAGCAACAGTTCAGCCTGAACCAATCTTTCAGTTGACAATAAATTTACGAACTAACCTTGGTGAATGTAAAATACAGAGCGTTATGTCAAAGATCATATAAATAAATGAATAAATAGGTGTTTTATTTATTATCAGAAATACGAATTGCTGAAAAGATTTTTTTCATGTATTGCCAGAAACATGTAGTCTTCAGAAAAAAACTTTAGGTCGCTGTTTGATCTTGTTTCCTGGGCTGTTCTTGCCTTTATTTATGCATAACCGTTTGGGTGTTTAACATAAACTTCTATCTGGAATGCCACATCCAGAAGTGTCAGTGAGTGCAGAAATGACTAGCCAAATGAGGCTTAGGTAGCTGTGAGAACACATTTTTAAGACCAAAGCTTTCTGATTTGAAAGTTTCTGTTAAGCTATTATAGTCATGTATGTCATCTACAGATCATTCTGTAACAACTGTAAAACAAGGAGAAGCTGAGCAATGTTGTTTGATGGGAAGGTGATTTTGGAGAATATCAGGAATGTCGGACCAAAGGGAGAGGCACTGATTTCTGAATATGTTTTTTTCACACTTGTTTTTCATACTTATACAAATTTTCTCTCTGTGTGAGTTACTGTTGCTTACCATCTCCTCTGAAGCCGAAGACCAGAGATTTTGAGAAAGAACAGCAACACAATGAGAAAGGTGTGGGTTTTGTGTTTTGTTGGTTTGGTTTTTTTGGTGTTTTTTTTTTTTTCAGACTGGGAAAGAGAGCTCAGTTGCAAACTTGTATTGATAGCAGAGTCTATAATTTAATCTGAACTCTTAGTAGGCCTAGGTAAGTGATTTAGTAGAATATAATGCCAGAAATAACATGATAGTTACTCATACTAAACTATATTAACTTTTTAACTGTAGTGGTTATTTAAGACATTTAAAGTCAACTTGGGATCAAAAAATTCCATGGAAGTAGGGCTTTTTCTGGACAAAGAAAAATAGAAATGGTTTAAATGCTATTTAAACATTTAAACACTTGTGCCTTAATTGAATCAAAATAAAATGGTAATACTATATATGTTATGAATTAAAATATGCTACTAATGTAAGCTCTTAAAAGTTTGCATTCCTGTGTTCTTGAGCCTGCGTTCATGCAGAGTTTTCCATCAGCAGATACAGTTCTTGATGTATAGCTTCCTTAGAAACTTAGGCAATAAACTTAAGAAACAAGGAGTATTTCTAGCGACATAAGTAATTCTTATTAATAGTATTATTTTACAAATTAATTATTGAAATAATTTCTAAACATCTACTCCTCTTTTTACACTTGACTTTACCTGTATTCATTTTCCACTTCATCTGCAGTTGCATCCACTTCACACATGTAATGGAAATTATTTACCATGTCATACCTGCATTGTGTTATTCATTGTGTACCACCACAAGCCTGATAAACAAATTTTTGTCTGTATCATAGACTGTAGCCTCTCGAAGGTGAGCACCTTAAATTCTCATTCTTTCCTGCTTATACACGTGAAGTGCCATAATGTGACACGTTTACCCAACAGTGGTAAAGCCAAAAAGGCCTGCTTAGAATCTATCAGGAAATTACAACCCTTAGTAGCAGCTTATTTTTCCAGTTTCAAATTATAGAAGCTGTAAATATAAAAAACTTGAAAATCCAAAGCTAATTGCTAATATGTGCATGGTAATTAAGTGCATTTCTATGATGTAACGGGAATTTTTATTCAGTTTCAGAAAACGTTAATACTCTCTGGCCATGAAGATTGGATAAGAGGCATTGAATGGGCAGTCTGTGGTCAGTATGAAAGACAAATAAAGTGGAATACCTGACTGATACCTAAATGCAGACAAATAGGAGTTTTAGCAATTTGTCCTTCTCAATGTGCAAATGTTTGTATCTGCATGAGGAAGAGTTGGCTGCTTTTTCTAAAGGAGGAAAGTAGGGAGAAATAATACCTCCCCCCCCTTTTTTTTTTAATTTAAGAATAGGAGATTAATAGGAGAACCTACTCAGAAGTTAACTGATCAAATAGTCCTTGCAATGGCAAAAATAAAATAGAAGGAATTAGAGGATGCTACAATCCTGAAGAAAAAAAAGGAGGAAAGGAGTTCTTGAAGAGTATTGAGGCTGTCAGAACTTTGAGAGCGAAGGCCATAAGTAGTAGGAAAGTATAGGTACAGTATTTACCATGTCTTCCATGTCTTATAAGCAGGGAAATATCCATAGTGTGCTATAAACTAGTAGAGACTTTGAGATGGGAGAGTGAGTTAATGTTGAAATAAAACAGTAGTTTATGATACTGTGTACAACAGGCAAAATTAGGATAATGCTGTAGTGCATGTTTGGAAGGATGGTAGGTTGGTCATGGCAGTGGTTGCAATGAAAAAGCAATGAAAACATGGCTCTAATTAGTTTTATTTTTATTTTAAACCAAATAGGTGAAGACCTTTTCTTAGCAAGCTGTGCTCAGGATTGTTTGATAAGAATTTGGAAAGTGTGTGCAAAATCAAAGGAAATTCCAGAAACTGAAGATGATTCCATAAGACTGAAAGAGAATGTTTTTACTGTCAAAGGTAGGTAGCAGCTGTAAAATTCTCTTGTGCAACTTTTTACCTGTGTATCTGTTTGTGGTTTCAGGAGACTTAACAAGGTGGTTACCATCTAATTTGGTTTGTTTCTTGTATTAAGAGAATCTGAGACCAATTTGACTATATTGTTTTTATTCAGCTGTTAGAAAAAGTGGAGTTACTGTTTTAAAGCCATGACTGTGTAAAGTTAATGATGTGTTACAAAAGCTGGTAAAGCAGTGCGAGTGCTAAATATCAGTGTGCATTGTTACATGTATTCCAGATGCAGTTATGTAGGAGATATATTTGTCTGTGGGAGGTAAGCTGTTGTGCAGTTCTCCTTCAGTTTAATAGCCTACCTTTAATTTTTCTTTCAAATTCAATGCATTTAAGAGATGCTGCTATTACTTAAACCTTAGAAAAGTACTAGAGAGAACAGGTATGTGCAGGCTACTTTATGGTTATTTAACATAGTCTTTGAGCACTGTAACATCAGAGGCCTCCAATGCTGACTTTGTGGGATAAATTATTAGGCAA
Organism: Phaethon aethereus; assembly: GCF_964289735.1. Classification (NCBI taxonomy): domain Eukaryota; kingdom Metazoa; phylum Chordata; class Aves; order Phaethontiformes; family Phaethontidae; genus Phaethon; species Phaethon aethereus. Next base: position 69,841,293 of record NC_138582.1, read on the forward strand.
CTTGGATAACACAATGAAGTTTGTATGATGTTATGTGTAAAAAGTGCTCATGCTACTTGCTGCAAATCCTGATTCATTGTTTGAAGTATCTTAAGGCTTGTATTTGCAGTCATTTGGAGATGCAAATATGCTTAAGAGTATGGGTAGAGCCAATGTCAGAGCATTTATTTAAAAATTGCTTGAGAGTTCTCCAGGAATTCTGTGATACCACTCTGAGGCAATAGGCCGACCTCTTAGTGTCAATCTGGTAGTCGGGACTTGTGGCAAAGTAAGTTTTCAAGGACCTGTTCAGTGTCAATGAGCTATTGAGATATTGGTAGATGATGAAAGCAGTTGATTTTTTTCACTGAACATATCAAAAATGACTTGGTCTTTCTTGGCTTTTAGACAGAAATGTGATTTTTCTCTGATTTGTGGTAGATACTGATACAACATACGCAATTACTTTGGAGTCGGTGTTGGCTGGTCATGAAAACTGGGTATATGCAGTTCACTGGCAACCTTCAATTTCCAAAGGTAAAAAGATGCCAAACACTTAGCAGTTATGTTAAGTGTTGTATATGTGTATTTGTATTGTGTTTGCATGTTCACTTGTCACTGTGGACTATGCAAATATTTACTTACACTATTTGCAGAATTTAAATGGATCTTGCCTTTTATTCATGTTTTCTTTAATGAATGAAATAAAATAGCTGTACTAGCTTTATTGTAATTTATTTATTGTCTATGGAGTATGAATTAGTTTAATCAGTATGAATTAATAGGTCTAATAGTTTATCTTGATACATATATTTGAAATGTCTGTTCTTTGGAAGGTAAGCATTAACTCAAGAGCACTCCTTTTTCTTGGAGTAGAAAGGAACAAATAGCAACATTCAGAAGATTAATCTTCAGTTTTCTGTGCATGAATATAGCATGCCAGGGATTCCTTGAGTATGTTTTCTGTAGCATGTAGCTTTAAGGCATTAATGCAGACTCTTATTGAAAAAAATGTTATTTACTGTTTAATTCTGCATTTTGCCCTAGTCTTTATCTTTCTTTTTAAATCCTTTAAATTCTGACAGCATTGTTTTCAGTACTGATTTGCTGGTGTGTGTCTGCCTGGCATATAAGGGAAGATGATTCTTGATTTGACATACTTGCACAATCAGAATGCCGCTGTGTATTTGTATTTGCAAAGGTGCCTTTTTCTGAGATGTTTTGGAGTTACTGATGGCAGGCAGCTTCACCAGTACAAAGCACAACTTTGCCAGTGTATATACAACACTTGAACAGTAGAGTGCAATTGGAGTGTCAAAATACCTGTAGTGAAAGACACAGGACTTGCTTTAGAAATACTTAGTTACCAGTTCTTTTAACTTTTTTTTTTTGTAGGCACCAATAAAAGATTTTTCCTGTTAAAGCAAGGTTTAGGCACAATATAGGCATGTAAGTCTTGCACTGCAACCTGAAAAACTGTCCTGTAAGACTGTGACGTTTTCCAGGTGTCTTACGTCATGCTTCTGCATATGTGCAGCTGCTTGCATTCTGTGCGCTGCCCAATCCTGGGTTCCCCAAAATAGATTTTCTTCTTCAGTAGAGGCAGACTGATCTGAGACACATATTCTCAGTGCAGAAGGTAGGAGGTCTGGTGCTGACATAAGATACCACCTTGTGATATGTCCACCAATTTCTGTTATTCTCAAGAAAGTTTCTTCAGTGGTTTGCCTATGGGTTTTGCACCTGGATGATGAACCAGTTCCCTTTTCCCCATTCTGTCTGTGTTGGGCAATTTGGAGTGTTTCACTGCATTTTTGGTGAGCAGTCCTTACTACTGTATGTATTACAAGGTGCTAGAGTCTATTGAAGTCTGTAGTGAATCCAGCCCTTAATTTGGAAAAAAAACCCAACAGTGAGTACTGGCATAGAGATTATTTTGTTTTATACTGTAAATCTTTTGGTAAAAACTTATTTGAAGAATAGAACTGAGAACTGCTATGCAGTCTCTCTGTGAAACGCTGGCTTTTCCTCCAAATTACATTTGTTTCAATGTTAATTTGGAGTGAATAAACAGCAGAATATGGTTGTTCTCATGCATGTGTTTTACATTTCCTTTGGGAGATTATGGCTGAAAAATACAATGCCTCCTAATGAACACCTGAAAAGAACGTAAAGCCTGTTAAGTGGCATTTAAGTACTGCATTACACGTCTCTGATGCTGACCATTTTTGTTAGTGTGTTTGGATTTCAATATCACCAAATTCTTGTAGAAAGTGTTCTCACAGGTTGTAGGGTAATAGTTTTCTTTGTACTGTAGACGGCAGCATGCAACAACCAATGAGGATATTGTCTGCATCAATGGACAAAACTGTGATCATCTGGGAACCTGATAAGGAATCTGGAGTCTGGCTGGAACAGGCAAGTGGCAGTCTTCCTCAGACTTGCGTATTCAACTTGCGTTTCCAGCATTGTGTGTGTACTGCAGGGAACAAAAAACTCTGTGAAATGCTGCGAAAAGCAAAAGCATTTTCTTACAAAAATACTCATGCTGTGTTGTAAGTAAAATTATATTTTTCAAAAAGTATGTGATGCAATATGATTTTTATTGTTTGCTTGCTTGCTTCTTTATTACAATTTTGGGGAGTTTCTGAGGGGAGTTTGTGCTCAACTGTCATTCCTAGTATAACAAGCCATGTGCTCCATAGTAACACACGCTGTGTACTTCTGGTAAGAAGAGGAAGAAACCCTCCTAAATGATTTGTAGTTAATCCTCATGGGAATGTGCACCCAAGCAGTTATACAGAGCAGCTGACATGCAATTCACAAGCCTTGTTTTACTCACACTAACTTGTTCATGGGCTGTGTCATTAGGTTTTTCTTCCATTTGAGCTGGATACTCATGTGTCACTATAGTATTTTGAACACTGTTCTAATGTCAATACTAAATAAACAAGTAGTACAATCAGATTTATCTAGTGCTTTGGTAGATGTCTTCGTTTTCAGTTGACCTGCTTTTCCAAATTGCAGTAGTTTGGCTGAAATTGTGTTGGGTTATGCCAACCGTTGTTTATGATCTTTCCTGTCAACAAGAAAGTTCTAATCCTCTCTTGGGTGGAAAAAAGAACTGAACTAGTGTATTTATTTTTTCCCCTGTTCCATTGAAAATTTCCTGTGCCCCTCTACTTGATGTAGAAATTCATTCATAATAGAGTGATCACATAGAGATGCCATTTGTTGTCCCTAGTTGTAACACTTAGTTGTGGCTAAATTTGCAAGATTCTAAAAATGGCTTGTGCAGTAAAGCTTGTTGCAAGTTATGCTTTACATTTGTTTGCATTGGTTAGACCTCAGATGTGCAGCTTGCAGTTCAGATCAGACATTTTAACTGCAACAATCCTTTTTGCAGTGAGGGAGGGAAACTTGAGCTGGAAGCCTGCAGGGAGGAAGGGCAAAAGGGGAACATCCCATTTTCTCTCTTTCATTTTGAAATGAACGAGATGAACAAGAAGTCTTCACAAAATCATTTCCCTGCCTAGAGGTGAGACTAGAATTCTGCCTCTAGCATGGCGTATCAAAGTCACTTCCATATGAGCGGTAGTTTTTTGAGTAAGTGTTAATAAAATGGACATACTAGTCCATGCAGCCATTTAGAATGAAGTATAAATTAATTTAATTGTGATCTTAAAAGCAGATCTATAATAATGAGGGAACTGTTAAGAGTTCAATTTGAAAGGAATTGTGGTCTCATCTCTTGGATAAAACTTGAAAATATAACTTTAATAATCTTTTAATGTAATTAAAAATTTGGAAGAGTACTAGAGCAACTATAAGGCGTGTGTGTATGCATGCACACATACATGCAAAGACACAAAGGAAGCACAAAACGGAGGCCAAAGTATGCCACAGAAGGAATATGGAGCAAATTGCAGGGATTCTTGGAGAAACAGAGGAGCAGAAATATAGTAGTGAATCTTGGAAATTAAGGGGAGGGAAACGTAATTGGGAACCGCAGTTCCTTTGGACCATTTTTCCATTTTGTGCAATAGAGCAATGCAAGGCAACAGATGACAAGAAACTGTTGCGTCCAACAGACTGGACTGAAATACAGAATGATTGGTTTCTTGTCTCATCTAGCGTAGTGTTTTCCTTCCCCTGAGGGGGAAAGAAATCATTGAGCAAGATGCTATCATGAGATGTTTATGAAGGGAGGCTCCATTAAAGTGGCATGCGTGCAGCTTTAATTCCCATGATATTTTAGTGCTTAATTTTACAATTAAAATATTCTTTAAATGGATTTTTGTGTGTAATGTGAACTCTTGCCTATAGATACATTTTCATCTCGTGAGATTAGGATGAATTTATGTGAATGGAAGGCCATTTTCACAGATATTTCACTTCTGACCATTAATTCAGGTGCGAGTCGGTGAAGTGGGTGGCAATACCCTTGGATTTTTTGACTGTCAGTTTAGTCCAGATGGTTCAATGATTGTTGCTCATGCTTTTCATGGTGCACTACACCTTTGGAAACAGGCTACAGTTAATAAGGTATGTTGTTTGTTTTTTATTAGTAGTACTTAAGATAACTACACTTGTATGTCACTTGAGGTGAGTTCTGTTATTAATAGAAAAGTGTAAGAGTACAATTTGAAATTAATGAAGTAGTCTTTCTCTGAATATAATATTCTGTAGGAGTCTCGCTCCTGCACAGAAGGGAGCTTGCAATCTCCCAGGCTCTAAAACCTGTTGCTTTCCTGTGGGACCCATAAAGTCAGTGGAATAGACTGAACTCTTTTGTGGTTGTGCTTTGTTCAGAAGTAGCAGCTGAACCAATAATATAAGTTTCTTTTAGATTGGAGCAATAAATCAGTATTTGTGTCTCTTTAGCTGCTCTGAGTTCTAATAATTTGCTGTTTTCAAATGTCTTTTTTTTTTTGCTTTCTTAATAAGGACGTTGATACTTTTATTTTGGTTACAATATGCCAATCAGTCAATTGAAAACTCCTTGCTTCTTTGGTAACTTTTTTTAATAGAAAGAATGGACTCCAGAAGTTGTGATTTCAGGACATTTTAACAGTGTAGAGGATGTAAAGTGGGATCCAGAAGGAGAGTTTATCATCAGTGTTGGTTCTGATCAAACTACTAGACTCTTTGCTCCATGGAAAAGAAAACAAGAGGCAGAGGTACGATCTTGAAAAATTTTGTTGGCTTGGTAAAGAGGGCTTGTCTGTTCTGAATTTGGAACAAGTCACCTGAATATAACTGAAACAAATTTCCTCAGGCCATGGTCTGTTCAAAACTGCTTGTGTAAATGCTTGGTTTGGTCATTCAGTATGTGCTGTTTTCACTTTAAAAACACTAGTGACAGTTTTAGCAATCACATAGCATGACTGCTGTTTAATCCTGAGTTCACCTCTGGTTTACCTTCAGTTAGTGTTCCCCCAGGGTCTTAAAAACCAGGCTCTGCAGTAATTCAGGAGGAATACATGGCTGATTCTAATAACTATATATTGCCCTTGTTTGACACTTGGCTAAGCACTGCTGTAGGTAATCATAAAGTAACTCAACTTTGGTTGTGTTTTTTTTAATGCAATCTTAATCTAAGCAAAGTTCTCACTGTATTTTTTACACTATTTTGTTTATGACTCTGTATTACCGGAGACACTGTGTTACCGGAATGATGATCTGAATTGCATGATTGCAATTGATACCTGTGCAAACAACTTTTTAGGAAGAATTATTCCTGAAAAACTTTGCGTGTTCCAAAATAAGTCTAAATTTTGGTGTGAAAAACTCTGTCTAGGAATGCAAAAGTTCCTGTTTCTAGTTGCTTATGCATTATCCTCATCTACAAATGCAGCTTTTTCTGGCAGAACAGTATTAATGTTCCACTCAGGACACTGGCAGAAACTAGACTGAAGTCATGTAAGGCCCTGTGCAAGCTGTGCTGTTAGTTGGGGGAGGCAAAGGGTGACTATTACAACTCTCATCAAAGCTTCTGTAGTGTAGACCAGCACAGGATGTCTGATGTTTTGGGGAGAGTAAATTTGGCATAGATTCCTTGATTTCCTTCTTCCATGCAGAAGTGGTGTCAATCCCAGCTCAAGTGCTAAGCTTTGCCTGGTGTTGTAGAAAGGCCATACCCAGTTTCCTTCCCTGCCTTTTCTCCTAACCTCCAGTCTGGAGGGTACAACAGCTCTGTCGAAAAGATGGTATGTTGGATTTGACATATGGAAGGAAAGTCCAGGACTAGCCCATGATGTAAATTGGCAGCATTCAAAAGAGTTGTCACTACCACGTTCTCAGCAACCTGCCAAAATACCACTCTTTATTTATGCTGCTTGCTAAATTTTAATCCTATTTACTGAAAGAGCTGAGCTTTGTATGATTTACTTGTATAGCTGTTCCTGCTGTCTCTGAAACTTTTGAATTAATTGATTTAGCAGAGTGATTGTAGTCTTCATATCTAAGTTTGGTGCGAACTGAGTTATTGTCCTTCCCCTTCCTGACACAGAGCAGCCACCTGGCTAGTTTGACCAGGTGTAAATCCAAATAGCGTCAACACTTGCTGCTGCATGGGATGTGGGAGAAAGCTACAGTATCCTGTCGGTGGGGTGAGGTGGAGGGCTGAGATAGAAATGTGTCATTTGAAGGCATCTGTTCAGGACTTCTGAACCCTGAAAACCAGGTGTTTAGTTCGACTGCTCATCAACTTAGATAACATTGGCTTTTAAAATGCCTTACTTTCTTTACCACACTGAGTTTAGCATCTGAAAAATTACAACAGATGATGCCTGGTGTTTGTCTTAATAAGACACAATGGATAGTTTGGATATCTGAAAAGTTAATACTGGAGCTCAATATTCATGTTTTTCTTTATAAAAAGAGAACTAAGTGTTAAATGCAAATAATTATCCTTTCTTAAAATCTCAATTCTGATATTGTACTGGGCTCAAATATCAGAAATGAGGGATAACAGTCAGCTTCAATTTGTTATGCAAACTTGCACCCTGATTTTTCTGGAAGAAGCTTATTGCCTGACCTATTGCATGACTTATGACTCTTGTTGTCCGTTTTGTGGTTTGTGGTTTTTGTTTTCATTCCTGTTGTGTGCTGTGTTCTAAAGTCTGCAATGATGCACCTAGTAAAGGGTAGGAAGGGTTTATTGCAATGTTCGCTTGTTTGTTTTTAAAGAATTAATGCTCTTTTCTCATTGGAAAATGATCAAGCTCTTGTGAAAACATGGGATTTTGTAGGATCTCTCAAATACCCCATTCAGGTTCTGTTGAAAGCTTAGACATTCAAAACTCAATTGAATTTTTAGTGTGCTATGTGCAGTTCACAGTCAGCTTAATGCCTTTCCTTGCAGTTTGTATGATATCTAGTACAATGTAAATTCTGTCTTGGCTGCAATTTTTCAGGCATTGTAATACTGAAGTAGTATAATTAATTCTAATTGATTAAATTAATTCTAATTCTGCTAGCTGTTAACTCAGAAGTGCACACTGTATTTTTCCAACTGAAGTATCATGTAGGAGTAGTAGCAAATGGCAGTTATTAAAGATCTTTTCATGAAAGTGTGTTTGCTAGAAAACAAAGTGGGTTTTTTTGAGAGTCAATTTTTTCATGTATAGAATAAATTAGAATTTTAGAAAAGGAATTTAAATAATTTTTTTTGCTAGTATTCTTTGCTTAGCATGACTATAAAACTAACTTGTCTACCTTATTTCTGGTCAGCTGTTAATTATGGTTTTCTTGGATTAATACTTGAAGCGTCGTTATGAATATTTCAGGAAACTAGAAAAAAAATACTTCAAATGAAAACACTTCTAAAATCATCAAACATTTTCCATATGTTTTTCCTATAGGAAGCTATTTCTGTTTCATCAGTTTTTTGCAAAGCTTCTATTAAATGGTCTCACTAAAATCAAGTATTTAAAGAAAGGGGGGGAAGTAGGAACCTGTAGCCTGCTGACAGCAGTGCTGCTGTGCTTTGTGAAAGACAGATGAAGGAAGCAAGGTAACTATCACTACCTTTCTTAGGTCTTCCAGAGATACTGTTTTGAAAGTAGTTAAGTAGCATACAGTCTTCCTTTTGCTTAAGTAAATTATGTCCTGTTCCTGGCTGTCTAGTGTAAAGAAGTCACAGGAAGTGTGGTGTGCCGTTAGTAACAAAGGTAAACAAATGCCTTAAACATATCTGTGCAGGGACACAGTTTACTAATTACAGGAATTGTTTGGTGGAAAAATAGGATTTAACTGATGTATGTGAGCATACATCAGCTTTATGAATGTCAGTAGAAGGTTGCTATTAAATATCCTTTATGTTAAAAAAGTCAACAAGTAAAGTATTATTTTTTTGAACTGGAAATGTTGCTGCTTCTCTGGTTAAGAATTGTGTTTTAACTGCATGTCTGTTTGTTTAGGTAACCTGGCATGAAATTGCAAGGCCTCAAGTACATGGATATGACATGCGTTGTCTGGCAATGATCGGCCGGTTTCAGTTTGTGTCGGGAGCAGATGAAAAAGTGCTTCGAGTTTTTTGTGCTCCCAAGAATTTTATAGAAAATTTCAGTAACATCACTGGTATTCCAGTGGAGAAGCTGTGCTCCCACGTAAGTATGCTAAAGCAATGCTAAATGAAGACAGCCTGCTTTCACGTAAATAAAATTTATGCTTTAGAAAACGTCAAATTGCACTAAACTCTGTAAAAATTGTTTTAATAGTTCTGAAACCTTAACCTTCTTTTTCCTTTCCCTCTGTTTTCTTCCATGTGTGTTGTTTCATATGTATTGTCACGGTGTTGTCTTATAAAACAGGTTGTATTTGAAACTAAACAAGACCTGGTGTCTGAAGGTTGCAGAGAGCATGGGTAAATTGTAAATAAGTCAGACTAAGACTACTGTACATACTTGGTGATTTGAAAGCAAACAATAAAGCCTGGGAATGTGCTTCTCCTTAATTTAAGACTGAGTAGTCTTGTCTAGATGTAATTATTGTTGTGTGGTTATGTGTTGTTGGTTTTTGTTTTAATTGTACGCTTGAAAATAGTGTAAAGATTTCAGCATTGTTGTTAGTTACATATCAATATTTATAAATATGTACTTGCTCATGCTTTATTTCCTCTTGGCATTGGAAATTTTCTTGAGGCCTTTATGTTCTAGTTCGTAGTTTTCGGTAAATATATTTTCCTACTCAGTGGAAAGGTAAGACTGCAGAGTTGCTGTCCTTTGTTTGCTCCCCATTGGCTTTAAGATCTAATTCTGGTTTTCTCTGCATTTCTTGAGAGCAGACGTCATTCAGGATAGTTGCCTCTGTACAGTGCCTTGCCAGCCCTTTGCATTTCTGGCTCAAAAGCAGTGTTTTCTGTGCAGCTCCTCAGCGATGATTAGCCGCTCCATTTCACTTAACAGTTGAAACATTTGGGAAAGAAATCTATTTATTTTTGATAGCAAGATGTTACATAAGTAGCTGTTTAGCACTTTAATTCTGTTAGACTTTGTAAGCATTTGCATTAATGACATTGTACAAATAACATTGTGCTTTTATAATGCTGGCAGACGTCATTATTTTACTTTTATATAGACTTTCCTTATCAGCTGTTCCTCCTAAATACTATTTTTTGATTCATGATATGACAAAGTGTTTCACGTGGGCTTTGTTTAAAGAGGAAGGCTTTATGAGCTCTAATGATACAGCTACTCTTAAATAGCTTTATCGAAATTGTTTTCTGTGAATGCTTTTTTTCATTACAGTGGGTAAGCTTTTTCTTAATTTAGCTCAAACGCTTTCTCCAAAAAAGTACTTAAAACCAAAAAAGCCAGATTTATATTTGTAAAGGAGTTGAATGGGATTATATTCAGTTTAAATCCATGGAGTCGTATTATAATTTGGGTTGTAATGAAAAAACATTTTTGTTCCAGAGACCTTAGACTGATGTGTGTGTCATACATTTTCTCATCAATTTATGAACATCTAAATAAATAACATAGTATTTTAAGCTGTCACCTAATTATTAATCAAATTCTGTAAAACAGTCTTTCTTTGAGGTGTTCAGTTACTGTAGGGAAGGGATTTTACAGCTATTAAATCTAATCTTTTTCCATCTCTGCACAAAGGACTCCAATTTCACTTACCCTTTCCAAATTTTGGCTTTTTCCCTCATACCTTTATGGAAGTGTTTTTTGTCTGATGATTGGTCTTTCCTCTGTGCTGCTCTGAACAGCCACATACTCCAGCCACATCTGTGTTATGTCCTGACCTGTGTTTGAAGTTGTGGGCACAGGCAGTCACGCTCTGTCCCCTTTTCCAAAACGCTGCTTTATTATTTCACCTCAGAACAGGCTATTTCTCAGTCCTATTGTGTTAAAAACTGCTCTCAGTTGATTAATTATCATGTATATCCTAGAATAAATAAGATTGTGGAAGAAAACCTGAAATTAGGGATGAAGATGCATGCTTTACAGCAAAACCCTAGAGCTGAGGCCTTAGAAAAGCTTTCTTTTTTGGCAGAGTACTGGACTTCATTTTGTTCAGGGTATATTCTGGATGAGTTGGGAGTTTTTCAAAGTACTCCGCTTCTTCAGAAGAGTCTCTTTATCACAGGGATTTCTTAAACTGTGGTCTTTGAAATCTGAACCTACATGAAAATGTGTGTAACCTTTCTTTGTTTAGTTTGGGTTTGTTTTTTTTTTTTTTTATTCAGCAATCATCTGATCTTCCAGAAGGTGCAACTGTGCCAGCTTTGGGATTATCCAATAAAGCCATTTTTGAAGGTATGGCTAATAAGAAATAATGGTGATGGTGCTTCATGTGGAAACTTTTTTTTAATTTTAAATTATTGTTTTAGCGTATGTCTTTTTGTTAAGGCTGTGATTGTAAGCTTGACTGCACATTTAGAATCTAGAACTAAAATTATACAAAGTGTTTACTTCTCTGGCAGCACCTAAATATGGTGCTTAAAAATAATAACAAAAAAAGCACTAGTGACAATCTTTCTTCCCTTCCTCTGCCTTGGTTTTCTCCCCTACACATCCCCTGATGTCTTGTGCATACCCAGAATCCTTTTTCCCTGCCTCCTATACTGTGTCCCACACCCCTGTAGGAAGTAACCCCACTCAGTCTGCGCAGTGTTCCCAAGAGCCTCTCCTGTTGGCTGATCTTGATGAGTTTCACACAGGCACTGGGGCTCATTGCTCTCCTGTGATCAGTTTGGGAATTGCCAGGGCAGGATATTATTTGAATTCCCTGACCTGCCATTGTTCCTCCGATTTCTCCGTGCTCACTACCTGAGAAAACTGATGACTTTTAGCCAAAAAAATTAGTATTGAATAGCGTGCTGTGAAAACTAGGTTCAGAGTTGTTAAAGCAGAACTACCTGTTGCTACTTGTGGTTTCTCTGTAAAATATCTTGACCTCTGAAGCTATATTCTGGAATCCTTTTCACAATCTCCTCAAATGTTAGCATTCTTGTGGAGGCTTACAGAAGTAACGATGTTTTGAGAGGGATCAGTCACATTTTCTGTTTCAGTGAAAATAGCCATAAACCTTCTCCAGGTAAATGATGCTTTGTGAAGTATTTGGGAAGGAAGAATTAGTTAGCCAACAGTAACCAGTGTTGTGTTGGTAAAGGCTGGTGAGGCACTGGATGAATTTTCTTGGAAGAGTGGTGGGGACTGCATTGTGGGGGGAACAAGGAAGGAGGGACAAACATCTATCTAGAATCATAAAAATAGCTGAGTAGTGTCTTGAGACTGGAGATGGGACTGGTAGTCTGGTGTTTAATAAACTCTCTGGTAAAAATGCGCTTGCACTGTAATCTACAAATTAGGTCAGACCGGTTTTTTCTTTGCTTAAACCTTTATCAGAAGGTGTGAATTAAAAAAGGAAGCCTTTTAATAAGCTTTGTCTCCAGGGTCTTCAGTGGCGATACAGCTGAATTTTCCTAAATCTTCTATGAAAGAAAAGTAGCTTTGTTGAAGTAACTCATAAAATACATTTTGGCAAAAACTCCTTTTTTTTTTTGCCATCTCATGGGTCCTTCTGCTGAGAGAGGGAACAAAACTTCCTTCTCTAGAGTATCGTCACACATAGCATAACTAATTTCCATTGGTGTCATGTGGCATACCCAGAAGCAGCAGTATGAGTAGAAAAGCTGTCAAATTTTCCTGCGTTGTCCACCATTGCCCACCCAATGTTGTCAGCACTGATGGCTTAGGATAAAGCCCTACAGACCTCTCTTCTTGCTTATTCTGCAGAGGAATCTTCATGGTGAGCGATGATCAGATAACGATCTTGAATTAGATAAATGCGGCTAATTTAATTTTCAAGGGGAGAGAAGACAGGGTGAATGAGAAGATGGTCTTTCTGTTCTGCTTTTTCTGTACCTGCTTTTTTAAACTGCTGTATTTTAAATGTACATTTGGCAAAAAGATAGATTCTGTCTGAGAGCAGCTGTTTCCCAACTCTGTACCTTTTTCTTAAATAATACGTTCAAAGTGAAAGACAGAGTTCAATTTTAACTTAGAATTAACTGAGTAATTTCAGTTACTTCTGATAATTTTGCCTAAAGCTAAGGACTGAGTGAGCCCTTGGCAGTTTTGCTGAAGTTTGAAAATTGTAGATGCCCTTCTGCAAGTATGGCTTTTCAATTATGGGGCTACCTTAAATTTAGGAATTCATCACTGGTATCTGAGATTTTTGCCTTAAGCATTTTCAAATACAGAAGGAAAGGTTTAATGTTGGTGAAGCACAGGTTCAACTCCTGGTGACTGCTTCTTTCAGGTAAATCAAAGTCTCTTTAAGAATCTCTAAAAGAGACTGTGCTGATGGAGAGGGGTCAGTCTCAGAATGAAATTAGTCCAAAGATTAAATTATTTTTTTATCTTCTCCTCCTCATTCTCATGAGCATTAGAATAACTAGATTCTAATATTCATATTCCTGTAATTCAGAGAAACCTAATTTCAATTACTTATGTTGTAAAAAAAAAAAAAAAAAATTTTTTTTTACTTGTATAATAAGTGCTCATATTTCCCCTCCTGTAAAGTATGTTTGCTGTAGCTAATGAAGTCCTTACTTTGAACAGGAGATATGTCTGTTCAACCAGCTGAGGATGAAGAAACATTTAATACCATTTCAAATCAGTATCCTGAGATTTATTTTCAACCCTTGATCCTTACAGGTATGAGATTCATTTTTCTGTTGTAGGAAATAGAGTTTCATTGGATCCATTCATCCAATGAGGTTCATTGGATATAAACTTGAAGCATTATTTAGCTGATTTTTAGACTATTTTGCATCAAATTTGATTATGTTGTACAAATGTCTTTTAGAACCTCCTCCAGAGGATCACTTGCTGCAGAATACCTTGTGGCCTGAAATTCAGAAGTTGTAAGTTTTATTTTTCTTCTTTATTTAATTTACAAAATTTCCAGAAAGCTATTGCAACATATTAATGTAGTCTAGTCTTGTAATTCTTCCTATTTTACTACCTGATTTGACTTTGTGTGCAGTGTATTGTTTGTAAAATAAATAAATATATCTATAAAAATTAGGAACCTGTGGAAAATGGAAGTTAGAACTGATGTTTCACAAAATATTATTTCACTAGTTGTTTCTGTAGCAGTGAAATATGTATGGTTTTTAGCACAAAGCTATTCTTTTGAATTTGTAATGATCAGACTTTCATTGTCCCTTTGGATGTTTTGTCTTTTGAAGGTCTGTTTAGGGCACTGATCCCTGGGGGTTTTTTTTTTGTTGTTTTTTTCTTTCCTCTTTGTGCCAAGAGAATAGTAGGGTTTCTGTTTGCTGTAAGAACCTGCAGCATGTTTTCATGGTCTTACCTGTGCTCTGGAATATGATGGGCCTCTCTCTCCATGCTGCAGCCTTTGTTTATGTCTGCTCAGCACATCTGCTTAAAATCTTGCCCATACTAAAGGTCTCTCTGCATAAGGAGTCTTCTGCTTCTTTCCACTCCCTGGCACAGACTTGCAAGTTTGTCTTTCTGGTATGGAAGTAAAGGCTGAGGCATCAAAGGAGGAGCTTCCCCCTAAAGTCTAGAAGAGTTGTAAGGTGCAATAGATGGAAGCAGCAGCCAAAATAGGATGTGTCTAGTGGTAGAGCAAAGTGATGGATGTTGAGTAAGATGGTTACAAAACCAGTTTAGGTATTGAATGCTGCCAGAGTGGGAAGGCGAAACCGGAGTAATGATGAGTCCCAATGTGGGTATGGTCATTCTCGTTTATTATAGCAAAATGCACAGCTTTTATAGGTTAACACACTGTCCACGTGCTGGACATTGTTCCCCATTTGCCACAAGCAGCTGATCACGCGCTTAACTCTAATTGTTGATTGGTAACTGTCATTTTACATGTTGTCCCATAGACCACCCATTCCCAGATCTTGCAGTTTCTAGTTTCTTCTAAGTTGTTTATCACAGTATGAAGCTCCTTATTGTTCATGTATCAAAGACAGTTCACTTGCTCAAGGTTCTTGCTCAGTCATCGGTTTCAGTAACAAAGCCAGGGTTGTTCAAGTCGATATAATCATGTCCTTGTTCTGACAGCCAGGCTTCCACAATTGAATGGTGACAGAGTTGGTTGTGGATTGCAAAAAGTTACGTGGTCATGACAATAATTGTTTTGAGATTGCAGGGTTTTAGAATTCTTCAGTTGTATTTTCCAAGAAAATACATCTTTTCCAAGATTCACAACAATTTGCAAATGAAAGTTATCACCTCGTTTGTTCCCTAACGATCCCGATAACATTAGGCTGCACTTTCACATCTTCAAAGTTTTACTATCAATCTTCAAAGTATAGCACGAAGAAATGAATCATCTCAAGCTCTTACGGGTTTACTTATCTGAGTCGCCTGAAAGAGTGGTCTCGGCCAGGAACAAGAAGAATGTTGAGCCTTTGCTGATGATTACAGCTACCTTTATACATTACCAGTTTTGTGACTTCAGTTGGGGGGTAGGAAATAAAAAGCTTTGGGAAAACAGTTTGCAGGTTGTTTTTATTTGACCAAGTGGGAGATTCTGTGGGAGCTCATCTTTACCTTCAACCGGGCAGTTAATCTTCTTTGAGTGCTTTGAAGCTCTTTTACTGTGTTTGTACTCAAAAGTGCTTCTGAGAGGGAAGCTGGTGGATATTAGACTATATCTGCACATTTTGTAATTTCTAACTGTTGCGTTAACCGCGTCTCCTGTGCGTGCTATGGCTGCTAATGCACCCACTCGCATAAGGAGGTTGATGAGGGATCTGTAAGTAGTGAAAAGGAGCCAAGGCCAAAATTTTTCTTCATTTGCTTTTGACATTTCTCAAAGTCTAGTGAGACATTAATCTTTGATATTCTGCTACAGGAATACTGCCTACCTGTTTTTTATATCCTGCATTCATTAAAATAACTCCATTTTATGATGGTCTTCAGGTGACTTACCTGAGCAATTTTTTTTGTTTTTTAGAGACACTGCTGATGATAGGGATTCTTTTATACAAGGGCAATGAGATGTAAAACATTCATAGACTTTCAGGTTTTTTGCTCAGGATAATCTTGAAAGTAAAACGAAATCTCATAATGTAGATTTCAAGTTGCCATAGCAGCAGAAAAACAGTATGAGGAACTGACTTGCTAAATATAGCTTGTTTGTTATTGATGTTTGTGTATTTCCAGCTCTAACTTGACACCAAGTTTTGAAGGATTGGAGTTGGGTTTTGAAAACTGCTTGCTTGGGTAGGTTTTAGTAAGAAGAACTTGCTGAATTTTATACATAATCTAATAACTTTAAAATAAAAATATGATAAATCCTGTGAGAGGATGCTAATCTTTATCCTCTTGGAAAATGACTATAGAGAGTTTATATGCAGCAGGCTGAGATTAAAACCTGAGTGTTGAGGTAAATATATATGTTTATATGTTATGTACATTTCATGTAGTACATTTGGAAGTCTTGAGAGATCCTTTTTGACACTAGAAAATTACTGTAATTACTTCTCTGGGTACTTTGAGAGTCCAGTGAGTTTATCTGTGCAGAAGAATATGCTATACAAATTCCACGTTGCTAAGGCAAAATCGCTTGTGGTTGAAATATCATTTCATTATTCATTCATGCTTCTCTCCATTGTGAACCTGTTTTTCATGTTGTACTACATAATGAAGGGATCAGATTGTGTGTATGGGGGCAGGGGAAGGGGTTGTACTGGAGCTTCTGTACTTCCAAGGCACATGCAACTCTTGTGGCCAGCATCTCCTATTGCCACTAACTTTATTCTCTTTACTGAGACAGCACTGGGCTATATAGGCTGTCGGTCTGACCTATGATAGTCCTGCTCATGTGACTTTGCAAAAGATAGTATTTAGGGTTTAATTTAAAGAGAAAGATTACTTTATAATGCTTCTATTTAGCAAGAACAAAGTTGCTTGCAGAAGCTCGAAATTTTTCTGTCAAGTGCTCTTCAATACTACATTTAGGAGATAAAACCAAAGTAACTGAGGACTTTTTTCCCAAGTTGTTCCACAAGTTTTTTCCTTCATTGAATTTCAGGAAATCTATACTTTTAATGGAATAAATACTTTTCAGATTTTAAGTCTTGACTTTCAATGGTTTTTGCTACAAAATAGTCTTTAAGAACGTGCTTTAAAAGTGAGCATTGTGATAAAACTCCTGCTGGTGACAGAGTGAGGGGAAGACACGCAGTAGTACCCTCATCATTATAAGATACAATCATATTTGCAAATTAACATTCCAGTTAAGCGCATCTACCAGTATCTCTCCCCACTGAAGGTGCAGGCACAGTTACTCTTCACGAAAAGGCAATGCATCCCCAACCTTCAGAGGTGAGTGTGGGAGTCTGTCTATGAGATATGCCTGGCAGTGACTCTTTCAACAGATACATTCAGTAATTTGTCATTTAAACAGATGGCTGTTTTGGCTGCAAGTGGAATCCCATGAACATCAATCCCGTATAAGAACTTCTTTGCAACACTGCTGACCAAAGGAGTTTATTAGGAGAACTGCCCATCTCTTCAGAGCTAGGAATCAAAGCACCGCCCCTTCCTGGTCCTGCAACTGATATTTAGCTGGAATTTGTCCACTGTTTATAGACTGCATCTCCAATTTTACTCTACTTCCAGTCTGTTTTGTGACTGATTTTAATTTGTGTTAGTCTGTGTGGCATTTCTGCTTATTAGTTAAATCCCCGTCCAGACTTGTGAGCTTGAATTCCAGGAGAACTTGTGCAAAGACTAATTAAAAATGCATTTCTGGAGGAAGCTAGAAGTTTTGGGTTTTTTTACAGTGTTGTTTTCCTTTTCTGACATGATTCTTGTTCTCTAGTTCAGAAATTCTTTTAGTGTTTCACAGAATGGGCATCCTTTGGCTGGGCGTTTGTGGTGTATTTCATTGGTGATCTTCAAATATGTGGCTTCTGATTTTTCTTGGTAGTGTTAAAATTGCTTTTAAAATAAGAATAAGGAAAATAATAATATGTGAAAAGCTGCTTTAGTCTGCTTATTAATCATTAGTGTAGCTTCTGCAGTGCTGTCGCTTTAGGACTATGGAATGAGCTAGAGAGATTGTTCTGTAGTCAGTTCCTAAACGTGAAAGAATTTATGCAGATGTTGTTTCAGTTGAATGCTGAACATTATTAGGAGGTATTTGGGACGTAATACTGAAACAGTGGTAAGAAGTTCCTGGCATGTGCCTTTCATATTTGCAAAGGGATTTAAATTAACATAAGAACCTTGATACCTACTGCAAAAATGACTGTCGTGTGTTAAATATCTTTTCACATTTATTTCAGATATGGACATGGATATGAAATTTTTTGTGTTGCTTGCAATAATGCAAACAGTGTAATTGCCTCAGCATGTAAGGTAAGAAAAGATTCTAGCACCATCTAGTGAAAAGTGCCAGCAGATTTCTAGGACTGACAGAGGAGGAGTCAGAATCTGGTTTGGGCTGATTTCTGTTCTTTCACTTACATGAGAAGGATTTTGTATCGATGACAGTTGACTTGCAAAGGTGAGAGTGAATGCAGAGAAGCTATTCTTCATAAATTATGTATGATTCATTTGAAGATAGTAGTAAGATAAATTCTAACAAATACAGGTATAAAACATTTTCTTACTGGTATATTGTCAGCGTTAGTAGAGGGTAGTGAAACAATCTTGAAACTTCCCAGAGGAAAGCTATTCTAACTTGATTGCAAGCCTTAAAACAAGTCCCCTAACATCTTAGGATCTTGAAACATGTGACTTTTATATTTGCTTTCATAATTCTCACTGATATTTTTTCCATCAATACAGGCTTCCAAAAAAGAACATGCAGCAATCATTTTGTGGAGCACTACTTCTTGGAAGAAACTGCAGAGTTTGTCATTTCACAATCTGACTGTTACTCAGCTGGCATTTTCTCCTAATGACAAATTCTTATTAGCGGTTTCTAGAGACAGGAATTGGTCACTGTGGAGGAAACAAGACTCATCAGAGTCAGGTAAAATATGTAAAGTGGATATACACATTTGACGACTTTGTGGTTTGTTCAGTGTTTCTGGCTTTAAAAATCTTTGAAAGAGAATTGGTAAAATATTTTAATGGCTATTTTCCTTACAACATTTAAGAATTAATAGTGTTGTAAGCTCCTGTGACTTTAAGAAGTGCAATTAATGGTCTATAGGAAAGCTAAAAAAGGAATTAAAATGTGTAGAAGAATATAATCAGGCTTTAAATGCTGTTTGATTGATGGATGTAATGAAGTTTGCTGTTTGTCCTCTTGCCTTCTACTTGTGATTGTGTGTTTCGGATTTACTGAAATCAAGTATACGTGATGGAGTGTAATGCCTGAACATCAAACTGGTGTTCTATCCAAGATGATCCACATCTCAGTGATCTGTGCAGGATAGGCTGTGAAGCTCATTGCTACGTGTGTGTCCTTCATAGAACTGCCTTGTCCCTGTTTGCAGGGCATGACACTTTGAGACTCTTGATAGGATTAATCTCTGTCTTTGGTATGGCTTTCTGATAATCCCACACAATTGATTAATTTGACTAGGACTGTCTCTGTCTGGGAAAAGAGCTGATAGAAAAGATTCAGTTGACTTTCTCATTAAGACTCTGAGCCTTGTAGAATCATGAGGAGACTGCTATTGAACATTTTAATGGTTTCCTAGAACAGATGCTTGTGCTGAAAACGTTTATCATTGCACTGTTGGCTTAATAGCACATAAACACTACTGGCCTCTGTACAGTTTTCCTAGAGACTTGGCAGTGAGTTTTGGCCCTTTCAGACAGTGTCCGGTTGTATCCTGGCTTGAGATTTCTGTTCTATTCAGACTTCTATTCTAAAGCTTGGCATATTGTCCACAGTAGTTACACAATGTTTCAGGATAAGGAGTATGAATTCTCATAGGAAGTAGAGGAAATCTTCTTTTCATCTGTTCATCAATAACTTCTCTGTCTACAGAGAAGATCGTTTTCAGTGTAAAGCAAAACTACTGGTATTGGCATCCTAAGAGGTGTTTGTTCAGAGTCTGGGCTCCAAAATGACAGCCTTTTCTACTTCAAAAAGTCATTCCCATTTACTGATCTGCTGATCAAATTTATTACCTGATTGTATGCATATTGAAATGACAGCCTGACTTTTTGGGAACAGATTAATCATTATGATTTGAGCTCTTGGGGCTTTACTGGTAAATAGGAACTGTAGTGAAATTATTGGGGATAAGTGTACACATGGTAAACGTTTCACTATACTAAAACTTTTGAAGTCAGTGTTCTTATGAAAAAACTTGTATAGAAAGAACCTGAAGGTCTTATACTTCAACTTAAATTCTTCTGAAACAGATATGTGTGTAGAAGATCAAACTGTACTACTGTTTTAGTGCTATAAGGGCTGACTGATACAGTCTTGAACAGGTGCTAGTTATCATTGTGGTAAGTGTTGGAAGAAAAATATTTATGTGGTGCTAAGTATTCCCAGTTGCTTTAAAGATGAGTGGAATAATGTCTGAGTATTCCTGCAGTTCCTACATAGAGTAAGTAAGGGTAACAATTACTTTTAATATGTAGAGTAGTTGAAGCAAGCGTTTTCCTCTATATGTTTTATTCCAGGACCAGTTTTCAGTTGCTGTGCATACACAGACAAAAATACAGCTGTTCACAGTCGAATAATTTGGTCTTGTGATTGGACACCAGATAGCAAGTATTTTATTACTGGCAGTCGGGACAAAAAGGTAATTAATATAAAAGGATTTTTAAAAGCCCAGAATTATTTTAAATGTATTTTAGATTAGCAAATGCTGTGTTCTAATGAGCCTGTATTCTATAGATACACAAAAAGCTTACTGTGTGTATTAACCACAGAAATCAGTGAGACTTTCATACCCTAAATAAAGTGCTTGAATATGTATGTACGAGACTGTGGTCTGCCAGTTGGACTTTCTTCCTTTGTTTTTTCATACAGTAAGACAAGCATATGTCACATAACTCTTAGGAGTCTCTTAAGTTTTTCTTTAACTTTCATAACAGAACCTGTTTTTATTGTCACTATCTTTAATGAAATCAGACAGACTGTCTAAAAAGTTGAATCTTTGTAGATAGACCGTTTTTACTATTTTAGGGGTCATCTACTTTGTTCTGTGGCCTGGGAGTATTTTAGTGTCAGTTATTCCTTATGTTTTTGTAAATGCATTTACAAAAAGATTAAAGTGAACATTCCTGCATGATTGTCTTTCTTACAGGTCATTATCTGGGGCCAGTGTGAGTTATCTGAGACTACTGAAAGAAATATGTTGGATTCAGTCAAGCCTTGTTCAACAGTACTGGATGCTGGGGATTCCGTTACTGCTGTTAGTATAAGCCATGTGCTCACTCCTGATGGAAGGTATTGTTGTTTTTCTATAATGCCATTTTGTGTTTAATTTGAAATCGGTTGTTTTTTTTTTTTTTCACTTTAGTCAGTTTCCTGTGGCTAAGCAGCTCCTAAAATCTACTTGTCAAATAGTTTGACTATTCTTTGAACTGAATTAACTCTCCTTTTTTATTTCCTAGCCTTCTTTTCAGGTGTGTGGTGACTTCTCCAAACAGTGTAACAAGAAAAAAAAGAGGAGGGGAGGGGGCATTAATGCACCTGAAACACATTCATTGTTCCAACAATACTGACTGGTTGATGCTGTAATAAGCTCCTTACTCATTTCCTAACCAAATACATTTTGCAGGTTTCTGCTTTGCTCATTTTTAATGAAGAATCTTTGAATTAAATTCTAGTATTTTTTCATTAAAAAGTAAATATTGACTCAAAGGGCGAGATGCAACACTGTGTTTGCAAGTTCTTTCTAGCTTGTGTTAGAGCTGACTTCACTGAGCTGCTTCGTGTAATCTCTTTCAGAACTAATGCAGTTGTTCTCTTGATAGGTATATTGTTGCCGTAGGCTTAGAGAATGGGAAGATTATCTTGTTCACATGGAAGCAGAGTGGGCAAGAACCAGCACTAGCTGATTGGACCATGTGTGTTGAGATGGATAACAGGTATGTCTTTTGAAGTGAGGAACAAGGAAATGTTATTCTTGAGGCTAATAGTGCTGGCGTTCTGTTCTGATAGTATAAAATGATATGAAACTGTTTTATTTGGGCATAAAAAGTTACCATCCTTTTAGGAGAAGGATGATCCCTGAAAGTCTAGAGATGCCTTTAAGCAAAACCTGGAAATAAAAATACTGGTTATTTAGATTTATTAAAAAAACCCCAACAAAACCCAATGAAAACCAAGGGGGGGGTTTAAACCCCAAAATACTTCATGCTATGCAAATGCTTTGAGAAATATTACTCTTTGGCCTCACTTAAAACTGTTTTTTATGGCTAAAGGTCTTTAAAAAATAGATGACAGAAAACACGGGGCGGGGGATAGGGGGAGGAATCACTGTCTATGTACATCAGCCAAAACATTTTGGAGTGGATGACAGCAAGTTTTCAAGAGCAGCTTCTAGCAGAAACCAAAGAAATGACAAGCTATATGTGATGGTGTGGTGACAGCTAGAGAAACTCTCTGTAGAGGGACTTTGAATGTTTCACTTGGAGCACTCTCCTAGATCCTTCCTTCACATACAGGCATTGGTAGTACCAGAAATGAAAGTTGGTGGTGACTTTGGCCTGCGTGTGCTTGAAGTGAATTGGAAAGAGACATCAGATAACAGGAAATGGCAGGTTAAAAGCCAGAAATCTGTCATATCTCAGTAATTGAGATGCTAGACCTACAGCTTAATGTGGCAAGACTTTAAATCAATAGCTGTTTAAATTATTGATGAGTGAAAGGATAAAATGTCATTACTGTTAATGGCCCTACTTATTTTAAGAACTTAATACCTGCTGGTTGTCACAAGTCAGTTTTTCTTCAGTTGGTAGTGTTAAAAAAGAGAGTACTAATTATATAAATGTTGATGTTTACACTCACATGCCCAACTGTGTTTGACATTTTGCAGTTATGTATGGATTTCTTTTTGTTGCAGCCAAAGTCATGCTCTTGCTGTGAAACGTTTATGTTGGAGACATCATGCAGGCAGAGCTGGACATAATGATCAGAACAGCAGCGAGTGGTTGCAGCTTGCAAGTTGTGGAGCTGATCACTGTGTTAAGATATTCAATGTCAACAGATTTGCTCTTTAGCAAAGACAGCAGGCCCGTCCGTGCCAAACAGATTCAGAACATTTTATTTCAGCTTTAACCGTTTTGATTGTTGAATTTTCTGTTTTCTGCTGTGGAAAGTGAAACATCTGACATGTAACTTATTAAAGCAACTTTTGTTTGAAATGGCAAATATTTTTCTAATTCTACAGTTCCAGGAATATGAAGTATTTTATATGTTCTGGTTGAATATCCTGGAACTGAGGAAGGGTAATGAAACAGGATTGTTCACTGTGACTCCGGGGGTAGGTAGGAAGCTTCCAGTACTTCGGTTCTTTTGTGCTTGGGATTGCAAATGGAGTACTGAGTTGTTTTGAACTCCTTATTCTTACTAAACTCAACTCTCAGTTGACCTGCCAGTGCTGACACCGTGTGTTTAAGTGTGTGCAGTTAACCAGAGGCCAGAGTTAAATATACCGCTTTTTCTAATTGCCTTCTGAACATATATTATGGCCCTGGTCCAAGTCTTAGACTGCCTTACTTTAGCGGGAGTAGTTTGTGTCTGCATGCTTGGACTGGCCTGCTTGTTTGTTTCTCCTGTCTATATTCCTCTTTCTTCTGCTATGCGGAGTGCTGGGCTCATGCTTCTTGGTCATGTGGGGCTTAGGTGGTCTCTGAGTTAGGCTTTAAGTCTTCTGGTGTCTCCCCTGTGTACTTGTGAGCCCTTTCTGAGGAGAGTGCTATAGAATAGCCACCTCTTAATCTGCTTGAGGGCTGTCCTCTACAGTTTGGTCTCGAAAAGCTTACAAATACCAGTAGGTAGGAGCTGAAAGGTGGCAGTCGTTCTTTATACTGCCTTTGGACTCTTCCTGAATTTTGAGTGCTCCTTGTCTATTCTGGTGAGAAGTGGAACCAGTTAACTTATTTCTCTGATTGTCTTGTAATTTATATAGAATGATAATAGACCTCAGCAGGTCTGTCTCCAATTCCAAAGTCAAATTAGCAGTCAGTTAAACTTTGGGAGTGAAATTATTTTTGTTCCAGAACCACTGACTACCCAAACTGGTAGCGCAGAAATACTTGTAATTGTGCGTAACTTTTTACTGTATTGCATCTTTAGGTAAGGAACAGTTCTTTCAGAGGGGGCCAAACTCTCTTCAGAATAATTATATTTTATGTTTTAAAGGTTTTTCTATTTTAGCTTTTTATTTTCAATTCTGTTTTTCAGCATTAAAAAAATCATTCTGTAAAACAACTTAGAGGAATAAAACCTGACTTCTTAATAAAGATGCTGTGCTATGTTTTACTTGTAGTACCCCATGCTTTCCTTGCATGTGTGCTTTAAGCATTTGAGTAGTGTATTTTACTTGTCTGGAAATCTTTAAACAACCGTAGACTGTATCCTGGCAAAAGAAAGACATAACTTCTCATTCATGAGGCTTCAAAAAGTTACCACAGGTGGAAATTTATTCTGTCACAACTGTAATTTGGTGTCTTACCTGCAATTTGATGATTATACTGGATAATACTTTCCAATACTAGTATGTCTTGCTATGCAGCCCCTCTTGCCTATAGGCAAAAGTGAAAAGACCTGTTGTCCCTTTCTTTTATTTTGTGAAATGCTGTCATTAAACAAACATCAGCTATTACATGATTTAGTAATCCATTCCATTACCCCTGGGAGTTTTTGACTCAGTAGCATTGAAGAATATACCTCATTGTTCCAACTTTAAATACATAGATTAGTCTGTTCATCTCCCAAGTCTAGATATTTGCAATAGACACTTTATTTGCAATTAAGTCAGAGGTTGTCAAGAGACACCTTGACGCATGATTAATATTTTTTTATGTATGGTGTTATCTTTGTCACATATCATCTTACTATGTATTTAGTGGCCATGACTTTTACATATGCCTTTATTTTCTTGGTAAATACACTGAAGTCTTTTCAAACCAGCCCATAAATTAGTATCAGGGTAACAAGTCAGATACTGGTTTCATTATCTCAACTAATATCAGAAAATTATTTATATCAATGTAAGTGTGATACCAAGGAAAAATCAGTGTAATTATAGCAATCATTTTGGGGGTAGCATCGGCTGCCTAATGAAGAAAAGAGATCTTTAAACAGCGAAACACTACCCCGTAGGATTTATAAGAGTCCCTAGAAAATTTGTTTTCTCTTTTGTTTGGTTTCTTTGTTATAAAAAGTGGAAGAAAAGCAAGGATTTGCCAGACACTTACTATATTCTACTTTATTATCCTTGCTTTATTGGTTTCATTAAAATACCGCTGGAATCCCAAAACCTGTCTAATGAGGTTTTTATTTGAAAGAATCTACTGGGGTTTTTTGTCCACTGAATGGCTATTGCTTTTATTTTCTTCCATGTGCTTTTCTTCTGTATATACTTACTCAGAGAGACTATTAAAAATAGTGCATACATTCATGTACTCTTTCATACATTGAAAAAAATAGTATTATGGTTTCAATCATATTTACCTGACTAACCTGTCCGCAGTCCCATTTACCTACCAAGATACCTAACTGCTATTTATATCTATTTTTATTTCTACATTTTCTTCTATGCTTTGCTGGTGCTCTGTCATTGCTGTTCTCTTGTGAAGTGCCATACCTCTTTCCATTCCTACCCTTTTTTTTTTTTTTCTCTAAAAATGTGGTTATTTTCCATGGCCTGCCTTAAATGAAAACTCTAATTGCACTCAGGTGTATTTTCAAAGATGGAGTTAACCTCTATACTTTGCAAGGTGCTTCTTTATAGCGATGTTTTCATTGTATGACATTGCACTTACCTCAGCTTTAGTTCAATCTCCTTTATTTTTCCTCATTTATCTTCCAGACTTTCAGGGTAAGCCCTGCCAACTCCAATCTCAGGAAGCTCCAACTTTTCACAACACAGATCGTAGAATCATAGAGTAGTTTGTGCTGGAAGGGACCTTAAAGGGTCATCTAAGTCCAACCCCCCTGCAAGGAGCAGGGACATCTTCAACTAGAGCAGGTTGCTCAGAGCCCAGTCCAACCTGACCCTGAATGTTTCCAGGGATGGGGCATCCACCACCTCTCTGGGCAACCTGGGCCAGTGTTTCACCACCCTCCTTGTGAAAAACTCTCTCTGATATTGCGTTTCCCATAACATTGTGATGCAAGACGATGTCCAACGGTCAGAGGTAAGAACTGACTGTCTGGAATCATGATGGTCCCAGCTTTGCTCTTTCTCACCAGTCCGAGGGTAAGGCATAAGGACGCTCTTCCAGTGTTGACAGCCCGGAGGCAAATGGTACAGATCAAAATGCACCTGCCTACAGCAGCCTAATCTTCCGTGTGAATTTCAGACTCCAGTGGTATTACATATTTCTGAGTTTCTGTCTTCATTTCTGTTGCCACTTTGGACAAGAGCAGTGTATTTTAAACCTCTCTGCTCTAGCAGGACGCCAAACTGATGCAGCATCCCCTCTAAACTGAGGCTCTCCATAGTGCTATTTACACTTTACTGTCCAGGGTTTTTAACCAACCTTTGCATCCAAAACGTGCAGAACTGGGTCTGTGCAGGTTTTGACAGCTGAGCTGCTTGGTACCTCTGCAGCCCTCAGGTGCTACTTTCTTGAAGTACCATGGGCTGATTGACACATGCGCTCATGTACCTTACTACTAAATAATAGCGTACGCTTAATTAAATGTTGCTGTAACCACCAATGCAGATGAGGCCTTGTTTCCCACAGGTTTGGACTCTTTCCAGATTGTGAGTTTTTGCTAGTTTTCCTGTGAACAGTTGCTTTTTACAGCTGTTACGTGTCGATTTTCATTTCCAGTGTGTGAGCTCAAGGTGCAGCTTCTTGTCTAGGCACTGATGGAATTTTTTTCTTCCATCTCAATCTTATAAAATCTGTGGGTTTTTACCTTTCAGACAGACCTGGGTTGAAATGATCATAGAATCATAGAATCTTGGGGTTGGAAAGGACCTTTTAAGGTCATCTAGTCCAAATGAGGATGGATTTGGACTAGATGCAATGAGCAGGGTCATCTTCAACTAGATCATCCAGTTGATTAAAATAAGGCATAAGGATGTGGGTCCACGTGCATAAACTGAGAAACAAGATTGGTGTACTCCTAAGAGACTGGGGTAAAAACTTAAAACCAACTTACAAATATGCAACTAAAGCTCTGACAAAATGCCAACACTCACCTCATATTTTTCCCTTATGTGAAAAATCAATGCTTTAATTGTCTCTCTTTCTGATGGTCTTTACGAATAGATGTAAAACTTGCATGGTACCAAGAGGAAAAACAACACAGAACATCTATTTCTAAAACCAGTTTATTGTGTTGTCCATATGGTTGCTATTGGAAAATATCACAATAGCTGTATCAGCTTTCATCCTAAAATCTCAATTCCAGGAAGCAAATTGCTTCCTACACTGCAGTTGGTGAGTAAGTTTCTAATTTTTTTTTTTCATTTTAAAATACAAGCTGTTGCATCTTTCTGCATCAACTATAGCCATAAATATATTTCAAAAGCCTGTAATCATCCCAGTCTCAATCTCAGTGGCATTTGCTTTCAAATACTACGCACCATAGTGTTTATCATTGTAAATTAAACTGCTGCTTTATCTCCCCATACCCGAGTCAAAAGCTGGTGGCATTAGCCTCTCCAAGGTGTCCCGTTAACGACCCCCTGGAAAGCGCACCGCTAGAAAGGATAGTTGTCGTCTTCTGCAGGGGGAAATCTTAATTCTGGCATCTTTACGTAGACAAAAAACCCCCCTTTTATCGCAGAGCAAAGATGTTTAAAGACTTCTTTAAACTTAAAAATTAAAAAGTTGCAGGAAAGACACAGAGAACACAGTTTGTAGTTTCTCTGAGGCTTTTTCCTTTGTTTTAGTGAACCTGTAAGAGCCCTTATGCATCTTCTGCTTCTGAAAGTGAAGCTCTAGAGTTATTTAAAGATCAAAACTTGAAAGACTTGAGACTAGTCAAGTAAATAATTGAAAATGAATAATATTTTTACTGATTATAACCATTATGCAGTAGGAGACAGTGTGGTAAACTGTCGTCTGAAATAACACTGTAAGAAATGAGTTGTTGGCAAGGGACACAGTGCTCTGAAATTCCCTACACATGGTACAGTGCCATTGAGAATGGGGATGAAAACATTGATGGGCTAAAGTAAGGTTTTGCAAAGAATATTCTAATACCTTGTGATATATTTGAGGTAAAGCCATCCCATCAATATTTTGGATGGACACTATCAAAAGTATTTTACTGGCTCTATGCTGTTTTGAGGAGATCTCATGGCTGAGGACATGAACAAACTGTTTTACATAGTCAGACCTAAAGGAGTAGGATTGTGTTGTCCTACGTTAGAGGCATCTCTGAAAAAGCAAGCAAGAAACGGCCTAGGTCTCATTGCTTATAATCACAGATCCATAACCAAAATCAAATGTTTATTTTTAAGATACCTTTGGATAATCTCAATAAATGTAGGCATCCTCAAGTCTGTGTTGGACCAAAAAGGAAGGCTAACACTGACTTTAGTAGCGAGGGTGCTGTGGAGTGCACTGGGACCTGGAGGACAAAATGAGCTTCCTGTGTACACTGGGAAGCGGAGAGATGCTGACATTCAGCCCTAGGAACACCTGCCTGGGCTCCACGTGGCAGGCTCTCTAAACACTGCTGCCAGCGGCAGAGCTATCGATTGTGCCCCTTTTTCAGTTACAAAATGGGAAAGAAGGAACAGGTTCCACACTATGCTAAGCCTTTAAAAAAAAAGAAGAAAAAAAGGTATTCTTCTGCCGTTGTCTGTCTTGTGGGCTGGGACCTAGAAGTAACTAGAAGCTGATGAAAATTTCAAGGAAGTCAATTATTGAGCGTTCAGCTATTGAAAATATCACTTTGGCAACTCTGAGTAATCTCTGTTTTCCCAAATATTTAACGGGAAGAGATGAGAATGCTCTGAGGCTCACTGCCGATTGCAGCTATTGCAGAGATGAGGGAAGAGGAGGAAACAGCTGTGTCCTCATTTAGACATGAATCTCACTTTAAAGAAGAAGTGGCTGTTGCAAATAAAACTTTAAAATAACTGAAATGGGCAGCAAAAATATTGCTTACTCTGTTTTAAGGAGCATCTGGAGCTGTACGAAGGATGAGGCAAAATCTCTGACAGTACAAAAATCAGAATTTTTCTTCAGTCCATTAGGAAGCTGTTGGAGGTGGGAGTTGTTGAGCACAGTTTAGCAAATGCTCTACTACTGCTATTCTACCAGCAGTACTTTATTGGGGTCTACAGCTGTAATTTTGAGGTGGCAGGGCAGCGTGTCTACCCCATGACTTTCCCAGCCCTTGGCGCGCCAGCCCTGCATAGCGGCACATCCTCGTGGAGTGGAGTTGTGGGACCTTCCTTCAGACACTCCCCTTCCCCGACCAGGGGCTGCCTTTGTGCCCGTGTGAACCACCAGATTCCCCTTGTCCTGTTTCTGCCTTTTCTGGCAGAAAGGCTGGAGGACTACGGATGGGCTCCCGTTGCCAGTCCCTGATACTCACATTCAAGCACAGCTCCTGCTCTTACCTTGTGTGACCGGCTCTGGTGGCTGTATTCGAATAGTTTGTGTTCAGCGGCATTTCCAAACTTTGCTAGCATCATCGTTTAATTTTCCGCGGTAACCCATCTATGCTGTAATGCAGTAATAAAACTAAAAACGATCTCCTGATCTTTCTGGAAGGAATTTGGGATAGATCACATGACAAAGCCTGGTGCCGTACCATGATAACGGGGCTAGCTCCAGTACCCCGGGATAGCTGTAACAGCCAGGCATGCCCTGGACTTGAAGTCCTCTGAGAGAGCTGCTCCATGTAACTGGTATTTGCGTGATTCAGCCGACATTACTGCTGTACAGACGGAGGAGAGGAGGTGTTATGCCTGAGGTAATTGCCATGTTACGGTACTGTCACCCTTATATAGACTCCAGCTGATCCCAACTGAAATAACAAGGCATGAAGCAACCAGAATTTTTACTGCAGAAGAACTATTTCCCCTTGAATCAAGAGCTTGTGCAAACAGGGATGCCTGATCTTGTAGGTTTTTTTCTAAGCCTTTTCACTCTTTACTCACCCACTCTTCTTCTAAGAAGGCATTTTGCCGCCTTAGTCCCTTCTCCATTCTTGCAAGCCTCTAAATCTTCCTACTATCAATCCTTATTTTCTCAACATCCTCTTCTCTTTCCCTATTGCTCTTGTAAGATAATCCTATGCTTTTTAATACATGATCCTAAGAAAGTTTATACATACCAAGTATAACATCCTCTTGGTATTTTCTGCCTTCTATGTCTTTCTGTCTGATTCTTCCTTTGCTGGGTTTTGGGCTTTTGGTATTTACACAGGCTGTCCAGTCTCATTACCTCCTTTTTCCTTGACAGCAAATTACTGGCATATGTGTGAGCAGCACATTCTCCCTCCCTTGCTAAAGCATAAGTAGTCTACCTGCCACTGGGGGGGGAATTTTCTCCTCTACAAAAATGAATTGACTGCAGTCTCCCCAAGGGAAGCTCTCCCAGTGCTTCCTAGCGAGAAAGCTATCGTTACGTTTGCATTTCCATTTCATAATCTTGGAGAGTCTCTGTCCTAGGAGTTTTCATGTAAAGTTGTACCTCTCAGAGACAATAGCTGTACTCCACAGACACTCTTTTTAGAGCATAAGAGCTTTCTGCTGTTTAAGCTCTTTGCTTTGACATGGCAAGCAGTCCTATACGGGGCAGTCGCCTATTGATTCTCTGGATGCTACAAGTCTTCACCACTGTCTGCAGAGAGCACCAAGCTGCACCACACATTTCTCTTTCTCTGCAGAAGTTCAGTCAGGGAGGTTGAAAAAGCTGCAGTGCAGGGAAGCACCTGAGATGCCCCTAGATTGGTCAGCGTGGGTCTGTCTGACCTACACAAGCACTAAGATGCGACGTAGGAACCTACCACGGGTGCTGTGGTCAAAGTTCTGCTTATTTGGTGTGTGTATACAGACTCTCTATATCACAAATGTTGCTGTGCCTTTGGTTCCAGTTCACTAAGAGCATTGGGATTAGTTGAGGTGGGAGCCCCTCTACAGCTGGTGAGCATTGATTCAGGCTGGTAGACTGCCCCTATAGCTACACAAAAGGTAGTCTGGTAAAGCCAATAAAACAGTGCAGATGCTAGTTTTGGTTAGCTACTACTAGGCAAAGGACAGCTTCAAGTTCTTCTACCCATCAAAAGAATTTGTGAATGTTTTATCATGCAAAAAGTATTATATCTCAAATCAGGAGTTATGTCTGGGATATGAAATTCTGCAATTCCCATTAATTGCTCAAGAGTGTACTTCTGTAGGTTAGTAATACTGAAAATTGTTAGCTCAGAGCTTTTGTTAACTGAAATAAAACCAGATTGTGGTTCACAGAGCAATAGGAACATGGGATTATTAAAATTGGAAGGGAGCTCAGGAAGTATCTAGTCCAAACTTCTGCTCCAGGCAGGGTCAGCTATGAGATCAGACCAGGCTGCTTCATCCAGTCTGGTCTTGAAAATCTGGAAGGATGGAGACTGTGCAGCCTCTCTGAATAACCTGTTTCACTGCTGACTGTCTTCATGGTGAAAACGTTTCTTACATCAGCTCTGAACCTCTCTTGTTTCAGCTTATGCCATCTCTCTCATCTTCCTGCAACTCACCTCTGTGAAGAGCTGGGCTCCATCTTCTTCACGGCCTCCTCCTACGTATCAGAAGGCTGCTACTGGGTGCCCCCAGAGCCCTCTCTTCCCCCAGCTCTGTTCCTCTGCCTTCCCTCACAGGGCAACCTCTCCGGCTCCCTCACCACCTTGGTGGCCCTCTGCTGCACTTGCTCTACTTTAACAACATCTTTTCTGTCTTGGGGGACCCAAAACTGGACCAGTACACATGGTCTCATTACAATAGACCAGTCTAAATTCTATTGTACAGTTTCTCCCCCTATGAAGTCCAAGTCTGTAATGATTTCATCTTTAAACTAGCCTTATAATGTCCCTTCCTACAATATTCTTTTGTTTGCATTTGACTGTGTGTGGTGGCAATGCAAGCCTGAGACTGAGGGCTGCAGATTTTAACACCTTCCCTGTATCCACTGTGCAATGTACTCCGACATCTCTGTGAGATGTGAACTTGGGCATCACTCCAACCACGTGGCTATGCTGCTTCTGGGAACCAAAGAGCCCCTTTCATACTAGTTAAATATCCTTGCACTGTGTTTCCACCACTGGTGAGGTAGAAAGGGCAGGAGAAAGAGATGATGGTTTGGCTCAGGCTGGAAGCTCTGCTCTCTGGCTGAGTGTGAGGAGCGTGGCACCCAGCCCAAGTGGGCGTCCAGAGCCCACAGCAGAGCTGCAGTCCACATTAGCCATTTCCCTGTGGCCAGTGCAGCCATTTATTTAGATACTCGAGAGCTGAGACACTACATACAGGAACTATCTTATTGGTGGTAAAACCAAACATCTCTTACCCCTACATGTTCTGTGTTAAAAAAGTACTTGTCTTCTATCTCAGATGAAAAGAAATGTTGTTTAAAATGCTTAAACTGTGCTCATTTTACTGAAAAATCAGAGTTTATAATTTCCATATGCCTAGGACCACCAGGTGGCAATATAAGAAAAAGGATAAGTGCATGTCTCCAGCACCTGCTGTGTATACCTGAAAATTCAAAATAAATTACAAATATATAAAAAGGCAGGTATTTGGACTCCTCTGAGTTATTTAAATGCAGTATTTCAGTGATAAGCATCTCTCGTCATGAAATGCTGATTTTGAAAGCATTCTTTTTTCTATTTTGGTCCTGCAGTTGGGAAACTCTCTGTACAACTTCAGGAAATCGTATAATCATAGAATACTTTGGCTTGGAAGGGACCTTTAAAGGTGATCTAGTCCAACCCCCCTGCCATGAGCAGGGACATCTTCAACTAGACCAGGTTGCTCAGAGCCCCGTCCAACCTGACCTTTAAGGTTTCCAGGGATGGGGCATCTCCCACCTCTCTGGGCAATCTGGGCCAGGGTTTCACCACCTTCATTGTTAAAAATTTCTTCTTTATATCTAGGCTAAATCTGCTCTCTTTTAGATTAAAACCTTTACCCCTTGTCCTATTGCTACAGGCCCTGCTAAAAGGTCTGTCCCCATCTTTCTCAGAAGTGCCCTTTAAGCACTGAAAGGCTGCAGTCTGGTCTCCCCAGAGCCTTCTCCTCTCCAGGCTGAACAACCCCACCTCTCTCAGCCTGCCCGCAGAGGAGAGGTGTTCCATCCCTCAGATCATTTTGATGATCCTCCTCTGGACCCTCTCCAACAAGTCCATGTTGTTCATGTGCTGAGGGCTCCAGAGCTGGATGCAGGACTCCGGGTTGGGTCTCACCAGAGTGGAATAGAGGAGTAGAATCCCCTCCCTCGACCTGCTGGCCATGCTTCTTTGGGTGCAGCCCAGGATACAGTTGTCCTTCTGGACTGCGAGTGCACGTTGCCTCCTCATGTCCAGCTTTTCATCCACCAGCACCCCCAAGTCCTTTTCCGCAGAGCTGCTCTCAATCCCTTCATCCCCCAGCTTGTACCGATACCAGGGGTTGCCCTGACCCAGGTGCAGGACCCTGCACTTGGCCTTGTTGAACCTCATGAGGTCCATGAAGTTGAACTTGTTGAGGTCCCCTCAACACAGGCCCATTCCTTGAGCTTGTCCAGGTCCCTCTGGATGACATCCCATCCCTCAGGCATGTCAACCACACTACTCAGGTTGGTGTCATCTGCAAACTTGCTGAGGGTGCACACAGTCCTACTATCTCATTGATGAAGATATTAAAGAGTACTGGTCCCAATACAGACCCCTGAGGGACACTGCTCATCACCAGTCTCCATCTGGACATTGAGCCGTTGACCACTACCCTCTGGATACAACCATATAACCAATTCCTCATCCACCAAACAGTCCACTCATCAAATCCATATCTCTCCAATTTAGAGAGAAGGATGTTGTGGGGGAGCACGTCAAAGGCCTTACAGAAGTCCAGACAGACGATATCGGTAGCTCTTCCCTTGTCCCCTGATGTGGTCACTCCATCATAGAAGGCCACTAGGTTGGTCAGGCAGGACTTGCCCTTCATGAAGCCGTGCTGGCTGTTTCAAATCACCTCCCTGTCCTCCATGTGCCTTAGTATAGCTTCTAGGAGAATCTGTTCTATGATCTTCCCAGGCACAGAGGTGCAGCTGATGGGTCAGTAGTTCCCAGGGTCCTCCTTGCTACCTTTTTTACAAATGGGTGCAATGTTTCCCTCAGGACTCTGGGATGAGCATCAAAATGATGAGCACTTCCTAATTACACAGAATCTTAGTGTCTGTTATATACATTCTTTTTCACCCCAACATCTTTTTCTGAATAAGATATAAAATATTGTAATTTTCTTGCTTTAATTTGTTGAAGTTGTCATATTGTTGTCATGTTGTCATATTTTCATATGGTGAAACTCTCCCAAACTCCAGTGACTTAAATTTCAGGAACATCTTAAACCAGAGGAAGCATCCTTGTGCCTATTAGCTATTAATTAATTTCTTTTTCCTTCCATGGGTTTGTCCAATTCCTTTTTGAATCCATGCAAACCCATAATTCCCCCAGTGACTAGTGGGAAAGAATTCTCCAGGTTAACCCTGTGCCAATAAGAAACATCATCTCTTGTTTGTTTGGAACATTTAACGCCTGCTTGTTATTGTACTAGAAAAGAAAAGGATTAGTTGTTTTTCTCTGTCTCCATGTCATTCCTGATTTTATAGACCTTTAGCATGTTCCCCACCCATGGATTTTTTTTCCAGTCTGAAGAGTCCTACTGTAGTTAAGTGTCTCTTTCATGGCAGCTGTACCTTTCCTTTCATCAAACTTATTGCCTGTTCCCCAGCTCTACAATATTTCTGCCAATAAAGAAGCATTTATTACTCTTTTTGCACCTTTTCATATATTAATATTTGTCTGGGAGTGCCTAGTAAACCAAACTGCTTATTTAAAGTTCTGGCAATTTTTTTTGTTTTGTTTTGAAACAAGTCAAAATTTTCTTCTTTGAAGCATTTAAGGCACACCATGTGACTTTAATGCTGTTTTCTGGATATTTGTGGCAGAGTGCAGCTTCTTGCCTTTGGACTGTTTTACCCGTTCCTCATTTAAGTCATAAATTGATTTTTCTAACATCATTTTGGTCTGCAGTGACAAGTGTCAGGGGCCTCAGAATCGCTGCGTGGTGTGGAACGATTAGCACTTGCTGTTAAAGGATAAACCTAATACTAAAATAACAGGGTAGCTGCAACCCGAGACCGAAGGTACTGGCAGCATATGTTTGGGAAGTCTCCGCAGCAGCTGATATTATACCTCCTGTGTCTTTGCAGGTCTGTCAAAGAATCAGTCAGTCACAGTGGTGAGAATTTCCTTTATTGACTCAGTAAAAATAGAGGAGGTTAGGGATTGACTTCTGTGGTTCAGTGAGAGCCTTTCCAGCCACGTTAGCAGAGGGGTGTTCACACTGTGTGGAAGGCCTCCCAACAGAGGTGACAGATGCCGGAAACCTTTTCCAGTTGACCTTGCCAACAAAATTAGCGGAGAGGAAAAGGTCTCCATAGGATTTTACAGATTTAAAAGAAAACAAATCATTGATTTTTTAAGTCCTGAAGAAAGTGCTGTCTGTTCAGCTTGTCCTTTTGGCATAACATAGGAGGGAATTATTGTATCCTGCTGAGTTACTGAGCAGTGCAGTGACTTGTGGGTTTTTTTCTGTGGCAGCACTCTTAGCCAGGAAGACCTTTTAAAAAGCAAATGAAGTTGGAAACATCTCCTTGGTCCTCCACAGCTCACTCACTATAAAGTGGCTAAAAGATGTTCTCCAAAAGCAAGGAAGGTCTTGCAAGATTGTGCTGTGGTCTTAGAGACTTGTTCTGTTATGGTGGTGTTAGGGTTGGCTGGTCATCATGTGTAAGACACAAAAATGTGGTCTACTAACTGTTAAGAGAAGTGACATAAAAAGGCAGTACCCACTTGTCTCCACATGTCTCAAGGAAGCAAATGCAAGTTTGGTTTTGATTTGACTCTAAAAGGAAATAAATGGCAGAAAACCGTTGCCCGCAGTTGTCCCTATCCCTCCTCCCTGCTTGTTGTTTGACTGAGGGTGAGAACTGGTATCCCAGACACATGCAAAGAGCCAGCCCAAAGCAGGCAAAAACGCCTGATTTCAGCCCAAGCACAGCTTCAGTGTGGCAGAACCACAACAAAGGAAGACATTACAGAGTTCTGAGATTTGCCTAAGAGCTCAGTGGTTGCAAACCCCCTCCCCGCCTTGGAGCAGACCGTATCCTGCTGTGGCAATGACGATGATGTGTGTGTGTAGCTTGTTCTGCACCTTGTGCTTCTGCGTAGGTGTGGGAGAAAGGTGAACATATGCTTTTGGAGAAGCTCTTGTATCCCTCTTTTCTTCTAAAGGTGCTATATGCGCTTTCTGAGTCACTGGGATGTAGGTTGCCCTGTGACAGGAGTAGCTCTTGACAGTGCTGCTGGTGCAGCACGCTCAGAGGTTAATATGGAGGTTGATGTGCTTTTGGATCTGAGAGTCATATACTACACCATCCCCTCAGCTAGTGGTGGTGACAAGCCTAGTCTTCCTACAGGTGGGCTGCAGGGGCTTGGGGTTGTTCTTCTTTGGGGTCTTTTTCTTACAGACCTCTTCCCACCTTGCACTGCAGCTGCTCATCACTCACCATTCTGAGGGATGGAAACCCTTTTTTAGGCATGTACAATATTTTGTCAAGAGGATGGCATCTGAAAGTGGCCAGAATTATGACTTTGACTGTGATGCCGATCCCATGTTCTAATCTCAAAGCATTTTGACATGTCTCATGGCAGTGCGTCTGCAGACGACCAACTCACCTTGGCTCCGGAAAGCACATCATGTCCCAGGCAAACATTCTCTTTTATGTCATCAGCTGTTGGCTAATATAAACAATATTCACTTCCCAAGTGGCACAGATATGCAAATGAACCTTTCATAGGATAATGGCCATGTGGAGCTTTGCTAGCAGGCATTCACGACATGCGGAGGCTTGTTGGTGCCAGATGCTTGCAGGGTTTTGGCTGTGCTATTCTCTTTTCCAGTAGGATAGTCAATACCAGGCTATTTTGGGAGATCCACTGCACTCCCAGATCAATGATTGGTGCTTCTTTAAAAGCATCAGGCAACAGTGCTCTCCAGGTTGCCACAGGATTAGCTGGCTCCTACACAGTGTCATTCTCTTTCCTAAATCCCTTGGCTTGTCTAGATGCTATGGAATCTTTTACAAGCAGCGAACCAACGTCATGTTGCAACATCCCTGAGATATGATAGTCTTTCACGACACAAACAGAATAATGCATCGTTCTCAGCGAAACCTTCTGGGGGATCATGTTAGGATGGGATGAGCAAAGCTGTAACAAAATCATCAAATTCTTTTGTCTTTTCAAACTAGGGCAAAAACTTGTAACGCTGTATATAGTCTTTTATAATGAGGTAGAACCTAGTCATACCAGTACTCATGGAACTGCACAATTTTTGTTTCTTTATTTGTCAGGCTAAAAGACTGCCTGATGTATTGAGGTGTCTTTGTCAGATATAGGAAAACATCAATATTGTGTATTGGGAGGTGGAAAGCAGTAGCAATTGCAAGGCAGTGTGATCCATACGGACTGCCTTGGAGGGGGGATGCCTCCCAAGGCATCTCTGACTTTCAGCAAGTTTGTCGTCAGGAGGACAGGTACAGCCCTTCTCATCAACTGCCTTACTATTTGAGTGGCCACAAATGACTTGTCCTGGGTTTCACCTTGGCATTTTGCTCTGAGCAAAATGGAATTAAAAGAGGCAGCGGGGACATCAGGGGAGCCAAAATGTGTTGTGGATGGCACAGTTGTTTTCAGCGTGCAAAGCTATCTGGAGCTTTGGGCTCTTCTTTATTCTGCTCACCGCAGAGCTAAGGCTTGCAGGCTAAGGCTGACCATTTTTTTTTGTGCACAGGGAAGAGATCGGTGCTACATCACCGTCTCACTGGAAAGATTGCTGTCCTAACACCTCTGCCCATGAAGCTGGAGGACCAGTGTTTTGCCTTTTTTTATGTAGGGTTGTTAGGGGGAAAGGAGAGCCCTGAGTGGTCTCTCCCCTCCCCAATCCACCTGCGTGTCCGGCTGTTGGACAGCCAGCCTGCTACTGCTGTCCAACGGTCAAGTCCTTCACAAGTGCATTGCTAATACCAGCTTTGTTGTGATCAGTTACCTGTTCACGCCTCCCAGTGCTGCTTTTCACCAGACTGTGGTTGTTCCATAGACATCTATTTTAAATAGACCAGAGTTGACTTTAAGGAGACTGAATGCTTGAAGGGCTTTTTCTTGCATTTCTAACAATGCATGCAATTATTGTAGCACCAGCCTGACTGTTCTGTTTGCCAAATGCTAATGTGATTTATCTCTACATTAGCCTGAAGAGTGGTATAGCTAATGGCAGTCAGCTCCAACATCTTTTCCTGATTGCCTATTATTGTCCTGAACCAGATTAATTTCCTATTTTCTTTGTTAAAAATGTAGAAGGGGAACAAGAGGTTGTTCTACTGATCAATATTGGACTATTGAGAATGGCCAGAATTCAATCTGCCATCAGGAAGGCAGAACTGCAGCCTTGGTTTTTGGTAGTGACTCACTACATAAATTAAGCAAGACGGTCCCCAAGGCTTAGACTTTTCATGCACTCTGCATCATGTTAGAGACATTAAAATATTAACAAACTTTGATCCCAGTGCAGCTGGATGCTCGCTCAGCTCTGTTTTCAAGCTAGAATGCACTCCGTCTTTGGAGTCCGTAGTAAACTTCAGAAAACAGCCTGAAAGCCAAGGCATCACCATTCAGCAGCATCTAAACTCCCTCTTCAATTATTTAAAAGCCACTCTGAGAGCCTCTTTGGAGTCGTGTTACAGATATTTGTTTGTATTACATTTTTTCATCAAAAGACATCTCTCTGGCCATCACCAGTTCTTGTGAATGAGATCGTTACTGTTTCTATGCAGCAAACCCACCACCTCCTTCTCCTTAATACCTTGAAACTACCGGTGTCCTTCTTGAGTTTATGTCACGAGGATGAGACCTTAAATATCTTAAAGGCATTACTAGGTAGCTAGAGGTTCTCACACATGAAAACCATTGAGATCAAGTTTCAGGAAATGAAAAAGAAGAGGTGGTTGAAGGAATATACCTTTTTGTCTCCCTGAATATTTCAGCAGGAGCATTAGGTACTGGCCAGCTAGTAAAACCTTCCTCTTTCTCCCACGCACGTCTCCCTCACAGCCCTGCTTCCAGAGACCTCGGTGGTGGCTGCAGCGAGGAAGCACCTCTGCGAGGAAGACAAATGAAATCACTGCCGGCTCTGCCTCCTGCGCTGAGCTGCCAATTCAGCACCGACCGAGTTTTCTTCACAGGCTCCTGCAGCTGCGTTGTGTAAGGCTGTCATCCCAGCCAGATCGGGAGGGCCCAGGGAAAACTGGCTGCTTGCAATAGCAGCAGTCTTAGCATCGCTGTGACCTGACAAGTGGGTAGTGAAAAGCTGGAAAGCAAAGGGAGGGGTATTGGCCTGTGTTCCACTGTTTTTTTAATCTTTCCCTTCTCATCTCCCCACTCAAGGCTGATTGAGCTGTGCCCAAGGAAGTCTGGAATATTTTGGAAACTTACTTTGTTTTGAAAAGGTCTTCTGAAAATTTTCCGCCAGTTACGGCTGTGTGAAATCACACATCAGAAAGAGCTTCGATGTTGCAAAATGACATGCCCGTCATCTCTACATTTCTCTCTCGGAATGTCTTCCAGCATTTCTCCTTTAAACTTCAGCAGCGCCCTTGCCCAGTTTTAATTGTTGCTTCCCTTTGATCTTTGCACAGCAAATATTTTTCAGACAGCTTCACCAGAGGAAGCTGAAGTATCACCTAAGGGTGATGGAGAAGGGGCTGAGGAATAAGAGCACATATGGGACAGGCACTTAGGAGGAAATATCTCACGCTGGCATTTGGGCGTCCTCAAGTGACCAGTAGCTCTGGACTTGTACTTCCTTCTGAGGGGCAGCTATTTTCACTCACCGGTGTGAATTTCCAGATCATCAGGCAGATATTAAGAAGCCCTTCTCACTATGGACTGGCTGTGAATTGAATGAAAATGAAACAATAATCAGAATAGACAATTCTGAGTCCTTTGTCAGCATTGGCAATCAAGTTACTAGCAAGTGGCTTTGGTGACCCGGAGATTGAGAGCTACTAAAGCTGGTGAGATAATTAAGGAGGGAAGGAGATGTAGAGGGTAACACATGCAGACCTTCGTTAGTCTGAATTGAATACAGATCACAACTTTGCTTTATTTGTCTTCTTTTCCATCAGAAATTTTCAGCGTGTCACTAAACCTCTGTTCCTCAGCTTCCTTCAGACAATGTCCCCGTTCCTCCATCAAAATTCTGCTTCAGTAGAGGGACTAGCTGATTGCAATTTCAAATCACTTTATATATTTATTTTCTAAGTGATTACAAGATGCTTCATATAAAAATTATGACTTCTTTACAGTTGGTCTTCCAAACAGACTTGATTGATTGTATTCACAAAGGACACCTCCTACCTGCAGAGGAACGAACCAGCAAGTTAAAACTGCCTGAATAAACCAAAAGACATTAACTAAAATATAAAACAGACCTTAGCAATTAGGCTAAGAAAAAAGCACCTGAAAGAATAAAATCGCATTCTTGCTGGTTAAGCAGCTAGTCTCCATTCAATTCCCAGCCACGTGAAAAAGTGTATTTTCCAGCCTGGCTTGGTTTTGTTAGTAGCTAAAATCTACGACTGATCACAAAAACATAGATGACAATATCCCGTCCCTGTCACGGGCAGAACAATGCTAATGGAAGCAGATGAATAAAACCTAAGGGCCCGCAGTTCACCCGGCCCAGGCTGGCAGCACAGCTTGCTACGTACACACCCGAATTTGTTGACAAACGTCCTTGCCGTGTGGGATAACTCCAGAAAGGGCCAGGCGTACGTGCCCAAAGGACGGGCGCTACGTGGAGCGTGTCAGACACTTAAACGCAGCGGGATGCAGATTGGGAAAGGGCTAAAGCTGCAGCGCGGACCCTGCGCAGGGGAAGCTGCGGCTCAGGCGCCCGGCAGTCTGGCTGCGAGGATGCCGGCCCCGGCTTGTCCGCGTTTGGCCAGCAATATACCCGCCTGTCCGCCACCCTCCGGGGTGAAGGGAACCTGAGGGCGATTCGGGCACCAAGCTGAAAGCAGGAGGTCCAGGGATCCCTGGCTGCGGGGAGGGACAGAGCAGAGCAAAGAGAACGGATGGAGCTGCAAGAAAACCTAACGCGTGGCTCGAATGTCTTCCCCAGGCTCAGCTTTGCACAGTGCTTTCCCCACAGGGTCTCTCTCGCCGGCAAAGTCGTGTTGCCTCTGCTCCCCGGGAGACGGCAAGCGGCTGGGGGTTAATGAGCTGCACCTGCTGCTGCAATTAAACCCTAATTATCCGGCATTTTCCAGGCAGAGTTAGGCTACCTGGCTGCAGGGTGGCTGTGGAGGTGTTGTTTTCCTGGTGAGGCTCTGGAGGCTGCTGAGGGCTTTGGAAGAGGAAAAATCTTGTTTATCTGCTGGGTAAAGCTACCAGAGGGCAGGTGAAAACCCAAGTGTTTATTAGGAGTACAGAGCATGGGTAGGGTGTTCTTGCTAAATGGTTTTCTGGGCCTAAACATCAACTGGGAAGTCACTCATGCATCTAAGAAACACAATGGAAACTGTGAAATGGGATTTTGAAAAGAATTGAATTTGGAAGATGATGAATTTGGACAATTCAGTGATTTGGGGAATGATGGGAGTGGACAGAAGGAATACATCTTGGCACTATCTTATTTGTTCTGGAATTAGGGTAGTCATTTAAAGTCACTTTCTAATATAGGGGACAGACAGCAAAGACAACAGACATTGGTATGGGACGGCATTAGCAAATAATGTGAAAGCCAATATGGTGTACCTTTCTAAAACACCTTTTATGCAAACAGTGGCCCAAACTATTTAAAAAAAAAAATCAATATAACTGCAAAATTAAGTGACAAGGAAAGTTTACTGCTAGGAGAGTATCCTATTTTTAGGTTAAACCATGACACCTTCAAAACCAGCAGATGAATGAGTGTTCCTGGAAACACTGTTAACTAACTATTTCATAACCTCAATATTCAGCTTCTTGTAGGAAAATACAAAAATATTTCCATTCGGAGGAAGAAACAAGTATGTGGATTTTATTTGGCTTAAACAGACGGATTGGGTGTGTGCTCGCAAGTTCCTAGTAGCCAATGTTAGACGTGAAGCTGAAGTCACGGGTGTGCAGGGTGAAAAGCATCAGCTGCGCTTCCACTCCGCTCAGGAGAGGTCACCTTTGCTTCTTGCCTTGTGTTCAGAGAAAGGAGAATCTGTTCCAGGTGGGGAAAGAAACCTGCCTCTTGCAGGGACAGCTGGTGACGGGAGAGAGGAGTCACGGGAGCAGCTCGGCACCGGGCACTTCTGAGCAAGGGGGACGGCGTGGTGGGAACAGAGGCTAATGGCTGGTGGGGAACTGGCTGCGATCGTCTCTAAAATCCTCCACTCGTGGGGGGACTGGAGGTGATAGAAATGAGCTCAAGGTGAGGCTTTGAAACACCTGAATCCGACTGGAGCAGGTTGGCAGGAAGCTGAGCACAGGGTCCCCATCCAGGTGGGGAGGGCAGCAGCAGTGTGGGGAGGGATCGGGTGGGCACTGGTGGCTGTTCTGCATGTACTGAGTTTAACCATCAGCTGATCTTGGGGACACCGTCAGTATCTCTATGCTTCACTGCCCATACTCTTGCCCAAGCACAGGGTTAAGCACAAGTGTGGATGCTATGTGGAGCTGCTCTGCCATTAGCAATTCCCCCCTCCTCAGCAGAGCTTAGCAATGAAATTGTCTTGCTCTCTAACAACAAAATCAATCAGTGGGCTCCTCTGGGGTCTCATCACCACCTTGCTGCTTACACTGCATAAACCAATTTTTTAGTATTCTTACTTCTTTAACCTGTTTTGCTGCATTATATGTAACAAGTCTGGTTACTACTAAAAATGAAGAAGTAAGAAAGTAAAATGCTTTTACAGACCACCTAGACAGCTACAGAATCACCTGTGAGCCCACTTCTGCGATGAGCAATGCTACAGTCCAAGACCTTGATAATCTGTGCGAAATCGCATCAGGATTATCATCCAGACAGCAAATCTATGTCCATTTAGGCTGAAAGAAGTGTTTTCCTGAAAGATTGTACACATGCAGATTAGAATCATATATCTCAATTGCTCTACACCAAATTAATTGCTTTATTTTTCTCTAAAAATATATAAACAGCTGAAGTACACCAGGAATCTTGCTTCCATCAACTGTAGTCAGGGATCAGATGGGGCAATGGCTGTACCTTTGCTACAAGTGAATGAGAAACATAGCGGTTAAATTTTATTTGGGTCACTTATAACATTTCATTTTCACAGCCAGTTTGGTTGGCAGAATATTTGATTATATATTTTTTTGCATAATGAAGCAATGAAATCCACAGCAGTCCTCCTCGATAAAAGGCAGTGGGATGATACATATTTAAAAAGTCTGCATGGGTTTTCCTGTAAGCGAGCGGCTCGGGAAGGGAGGCTTTTTCTCCTGTCAAAGCCAACAGAGGGGAGCTCGGCCTTTTAAAATCTGTAACAGCCCTCTGAGGAAGGAGAGAGATGTAAGCTACAATGACGTGAGGGAGGCAGGGAAAAAAAAACACCCCAGCATCCTAAAAGGCAAGTGTGTAAAGGCATGTGAGAGCAGGTCCTCTGAAACAGAGACCAGGCAGGATCCACCCTCCTTTGCTGATGGAATAAGAACGGATTTACATCTCATTTGTGCGATCCTCCGGGGCAGGAGTCAGAGCTAAACAAAGGCATCTTCTGCTCTACCGACGAAATCACAAGTATTTTACGTAACAGCCAAGTTTTATTCTTTGGTACTTGACTGCACTGTAGCACCAGCACACGGGCCGGTCAGTCCGGGCTGCACGGCACCGGGGAATCGCAGCACCCGACGCTGGCGTGCCTCAGCAGTTGGGTCAGCTGCCAGCGGCGGCTGGAAGCATCTCACTTGGCTCTTCGGGTCTTCAGGATGGGGGAAGCAGAAAGCAAGCAGGTTGCATAAATTCGTAACAAAATGCGTATACTGAAATTGCAGTGCTTCTATTTTTTCCTTCTGAGCATGGGCATGAAAAAATACATTTTCAGTAGGCAGGGAGTAGGTGTGTGAGAGAGCAGAGTGTTTGCTCCCCGTTCTCACCATCTGGAAAAGGGTGGACGTTTCAGGGGAAAGGATCCTGACAGCAGAGTTCATCTTTGATTAGCACGTCACAGAGAAGTCACAACTTGAGTTGCCCAGTCTTAAGTGACTGCAGAAGAGATTATGGAAGGAACAGCCAAAATGAGTATTACCAGCTCACCAGGATTGGAAGATACTCACTCGACTCTTCT
This sequence comes from Phaethon aethereus, assembly GCF_964289735.1. Taxonomy (NCBI): domain Eukaryota; kingdom Metazoa; phylum Chordata; class Aves; order Phaethontiformes; family Phaethontidae; genus Phaethon; species Phaethon aethereus. The sequence continues at coordinate 69,885,485 of NC_138582.1, forward strand.
AAATGAACGTAAGGATGCAAGAGCTGATCTGCATGCAGCAGTGTGCAGCCTCTTGTTTAAAAACAGTTTGCTGTTATAAGGCTTGTTGGAGGTTATAAGCACGATGCCAATTTTTAAGAGGTTTCCAGGGGAAAGAGGAGAAACTGTAGGCTGGTAAAGCCGACACCTGTGCTGGGAGTACTAATAGGAACTATAAAAGTAAGATAATTAGCGGACAGGCAGTAAAAAATGACAATGTTGATGTGACTTTTTGCTGAAGTCCTGTCTCTCAAATGTATTGGATTTCCCTGAAAGGGTCCAAAAAAGGTGGGTAAGGATGGGCTGATCAGTATAATCCTCTTGGATTTCCTAAAGACTTGTAAGGAAACTAGGTTGCCTGGGAATAAAAGTAGGTTCACCTCTGATTGCCCTGAACGGTTGATAAGAGATGGTGGGGCTGATGTGAGGGTGCAGCTAGTTAAGGAAAAAGAGACTGCAAGGGAGGGGCAAGTGGTAGGGTGCGGGGAGGAAGGCGTAGCAGAGCAGGAACAGGCACCAAGCGGGAATAATCCAGGCAAAAAGACAAGGAAGGAAACTGGGGAAGGGAAAAACGGATGTGGGGATGCAGCTGTGTACTGTGGTTTTTTTTCTTCTAATTAAAAGGAGCTGAAAATGCAGGGGAGCAGTAGGAGCGGCGCTGGCAGAGACAGCCAGCAGAGTCTGCTGGGGGCCATGTGCAGTTGTCACTCTGCAGGACACGGTCCCCTGCAGTGATTCAAGCAAGTACCCTTGGCACAGCAAAGGCCTTGACTCAACGTGATCTCCAGAGGGAGGATGCTGGTTCACGGTGGAATGATGAGAGGCAATGGGCACAAACTGAAATATGGGAAATTCTGTTTATACATCAGAAAAATCTTCTTTATGGTGAGGGTGGTCGAGCACAGACAGAGGAGGACCAAGGGAGGTTTTGGAGTCTCCCTCCTTGAAGATATTCAAAAGCCTTTTGGACATGGACGTAGGCAACTGGCTCTAGGTGGCCCTGCTTGAGCAGGGGAGTTGGACTAGGTGACCTCCAGAAGTCCCTTCCCACCTCAGCTGTTGTGTGAAGAGGAGGATGGGGCTACTGTCTGCTTGTGGGGGAGCAATGGGAAGAGGATAGCAATGGCGAGGGTAGGAGCCTGCTTTTTCTCCATCTAAGTCCTTTTTTTATGGGACAGGACAGAGAAACCAGGGACAGCAAGTCCACTCCCTGCCAGCATGAGCAAGTTTCGCTGTAGTAAGGCCCATGCAGTCCTTTGCTTTACCATGTCTGTGGTTTAATGACAGGTGAAGGAAGGGACAGGTGGTGGCAATGACCGTGATGGTGACAATGAAGGACAACAGCAAGTCGGTGGTGGCTGCAATGGAGATGAGGTTACCTCCCTCCCAGTGCTGAGGGGACTGCTGGGGAAGGAGGTGCAGAAGCTTTTCTGCTGCAACAGCAGCTCACACCCACAGAAACAGAGTGGGATGCTGGCTCTGCCCCACTGAGACACCAGGTCCTGGGGGAGGCAGGTGGCAGGCTGGCACCCTGAGGCCATTCATAAGTTGTTATTTGTGAGACAGAGATCTCAAAATCCTGATGTTCTTGTGAGCATTTTTATTTATTCAGATACCCCGTAGGCATCTGTCCCGTTCCAGTTTGGACTTGGATTGGGAACTGGTGTCTAATACAACAATCAGTCAAAGGGGTAATGGAAGACCTAAAAAGAAATCCTTCTCTTAGGCAGAGATGAGGGAAGGGATGGAGAGGGACTGCAGAGGTCCTGGGTGGGGAAGATGGAAATCATGCCTGGCTAGTCTGTACAGCTTCACCAGGTGTCAGCAGGGGCAGGATGTGTGTCAGAAACTTGATAGAGCTGACTTTAGCAGTTTTTCTTTATACATGGGTAGAAGAATGTACCTGTGTTATTAAGCAGTAAGTGGCCTCCTGTTTCCATGTGTGCAGCACTCATGAAGGAAGCCACTTTGGTGGGGCCTCTTTTTGGGGAGGAAGGGAAACTGAACCTGGGTAGGTTGTGCTTCTGTCGTGGTTTAGCCCCAGCTGGCAACTAAGCACCACGCAGCCACTCACTCACTCCCCCTCCCTCACTGGGACGGGGGAGAGAACCAGGAAAAAACTCGTTAGTTGAGATAAAAACAGTTTAATAGGACAGCAGGAGAGAAGGAAACAACAATGATAACAACAACAATAATACTGGCAAAGGAATGTACAAGAAGAAGTGAGGCCCAATGCAGCAGTTGCTCACCACCCGGCAATCGACAGCCTGTCCCCGAGCAGTGATTTCCGCCCCCCGGCCAACTCCAGTTTACATACTGGGCATGACGTCGTATGGTAGGGAATGTCTCTTTGGGCAGCCTGGGTCAGCTGTCCCGGCTGTGTCCCCTCCCAGCTCCCTGTGCACCCCCAGCCTTCTTGCTGGCAGGCCAGCACGAGAAGCTGGACTGTCCTTGACTGCTTAGCGACAGCTCAAAACATCAGCACGTTATCAGCATTTTCTCATCCCAAATCCAAACCACAGCCTCACGCCAGCTTCTGTGAAGAAAACCAACTCTATCCTGGCTGAAACCAGGACAGCTCCCGCAGCTGGGAGGGCTGCATGGGCATGGAGGGAAAGGTAAACACGTGAGCAGCGATCCGATGCTTTTCACAGCTTGCAGAGTCCAAACCCCTTCTGGATATCACCTCTCCCCCCTGTCCTGGGGTCTTTGCCTAGGAGGCTTGGGGCTGTTTGGGCCAGAGACTGCAGAGGTCTGTGTTCCCTGTTCAAGTCACTTCTTAGGCTAGGTTGCACCCAGTGTGCCTGGAGGTGGGCTAAGGTCCAGTGCTGTTTTCATCAGTGAGAGCAACCTGTTTGCCTGGGAGAAGCAGGAAAAGAAGTCTCTAAGATGGATCTTTTCTTTTTTAAAAGGAAGAGAGTTTGCACTCAGAGTCTTTGTGGCTTTCACAAGGAGCATGGTACAACCCATCTAAGGAACCATCTGGGACTGCTGTCAGTGGTGGCCCAGCAAGAGAGAGCGGCAGACGTTACTGGAGTGCGATTTAATAGCAGCAGGTGTGGCCAAAGTAAGCCTAACTAGCGATGGACAGATGAGTCAGATCATCCAGATTACAGCCTGGAGCACCAACCCTGATAAAGGTTCCTTACCCAGCTGGGAAAAGCATATTTCCTTTGGGAAACAGGCTCATTTGTCCCTTACATGGATTTCTTTATACTCGGGCATTAAAGTGAGAGTGTGATACAGCCAGGAGCAGGGCTGAAAGAGGACATGGTCAAGGCTCCTACTGCTGTCCTCTGAGATGCAAATGCTCTGGCTTTTAGGATTGAATCAGGTTTTCCATACTGACCTGTGTCCCCTGTTCTCCCTTTCTGATTGTTTAAAGCACATTTATATAACTCCACTTGTGCATTCAGCTTGTTCTTGATTCCCCAGAAAGTACAATTTAACTTCCAGATTTCTAGGTGGAAGCTTTTAGTGAAGACGTCTCAGAATTGAACCAGCCCTATTTCTGCCAATCAGTACCCAATACAAGAGTTCAGTCTTTCTAAAAGTCATTAGTTACCTTGTTTTTCCAAATGTGTTGTTTTTGCTTGTGTGGATGAGCCCATTTGTTAGGTTGTGATTAATCCCATGTTCTGCATTACATATTGACCTTGAGTTAATTTCTTGTTGTTGCAAACTGAAGTACTCCAGAAAGTGGTTAAAGTTCTCAAATATCTTAAAGGTCAACTTTCTTTCGAGTCATTTGGTGACAACTGCAATTACCTGAAGCATTAAAGCTGACATCTCACAGCTTAGCTGGAGGAAGCTGAGACACACAGTATTTTCAACAGAAGAGACCTTGACCTTGGAAATAGCATTTATGCTCATCCTCCAAGGACTGTACTTGTGCATCTGAAGGTTTTGCTGCAAAATTTCCTGGATGAGAAAAGTGGGATAGATCAGGAGAGGATGGTGGGTGAGACTTAATGGGATTCATGAACGGTTGATGATGGTTGACATTAGCATATGTGTGGTTATTTTCTCCTTTTGATATATTTTACCTTTGAGCCCAGAGGTTTGAATGACTTTTTAAATACCTATTTTATGTGTAGTTTAAAAGCAGACAACTTTGTCAGTAAGCCATTTAGCTAGAAACTTTCTTTAACTCCCTAGTTAAAGACACCATGTGGTGTCTCATTAGAAAGCCTACACAGAGATGATAAGAGCTAGGTAGGACTGCCAACATCTTTATATAAAGAGAATTTATTTTCCTAAACTAGAAAGATATCTAGAGACAGTACATCCGCTCTTTCCTGAGAGGGAAACCTCCTGCCTTAAGTTTTCAGAAATGATTGGTGATTTTTAGATACCTCTGTTTTGAATGTCTGAATACAGACTACTCCAGGGATCAAGTGGTTTTGAAAACTGAAATCCCTTAAATATGTTTTGGGTGGTCAGCCCCTTCAGCTGGTTTTCTCATAGCTGTTAGCTTTTGTCTTGTACTGAGTAAGTTACTTTCTCTAGGTATGAGCTCTGTTCTTTGTTGCTAATTCTGTCTATGGTTTTACTGGGGAATAGTCCACTTCTTACCACAGGTTTCAAAAGTATGTAAAATAAAGAAGACCTCTGAAAATTTGCAAAAGCTAGCCTGCTGCCTCCAGAAAGCTACCTTTCTAAAGGCTCAAGCAATCTGTTACACAGTCACTGGTGAAATAACAGTGCAGACAAAACCAAATAAAACAGCGTTTGTAACTCTGAGGCCTAATTGCCCGCCCTGCTGACGCAGCCTCATGCATGTAAGCTCCAGCAACGTTGCAATTATGTGGAGAAAGTGTTGGTGGTGAAGACATCATCTGAGCATCTCCTGCTAGCTAACACTTCTTGATTTGAAGGTGGGTGAGTTGGTGGGGGGGAAATGTTTTGGAAAACAAAGGGTATGAGGCACTAATTGACCTCTAAGTCCCTCTCCCGCTTGGTGTTTCTTTTTCCTTAGGTTGTCTGGCTGTTCCTCATCATCCCCAACAAGCTAGCTGAAACCATTGCGCTCTTCACCATCAGCTGTTGAAGGAGTTAAACGTATATGCTGTTACATCCATTGCAGTAAGAGTTCTTTTAAAATACAGCAGGAGAAGACATCTGGGCTCACATATACCACAGTAAACATGAATGGATGTCTACTACTTCAGTAATTCATTCAGCTTTCACTGTGCAGCCAGCCTGCTTGGTGGGGTCTGCCATCATGTAGAGCCCTCCCATCTGGCTCGTCCTTTTGGTATAGGCTTCTGCTCTGTTCTCTGGATTTGGCCGCTCTAAGTATCGGTAGTGACAGAACCTAAAACTGGTATTTTCATGTAATTTAGAAACCTTCCAGCTGTCTGACAGACTGTTGCAGAGGTGAAGATATATTACAGACCTATAAATATATAGTACTCTTGTAATAACAACAGAAAACCTATGTCAATTTTCTTCTCTCATTTGGCAAGACTCCAAGCACCTGCTGTCTAAGAATACTAACTTTTTTGTAGCAAGTTGGTATACTGAAGCAGAATAGGTACAATTTTCTCATTCCCTTAGTGACTGGAAAAAAACCAGAAAAATTGCTACCAGACAACAGAAGATAATGAGAAATATGGTGTCTAATTTATGTTCCTTATAACATGCCGCTGGTAATAATACAGACATCACATTAGATTTTATTAAAAAAAAAAAAAAAATCCCTATTCGTTTTTTCCTCCTTGAAAGTAAGTGAAAATTGGGACAGGCAGGGAACAGACCATCCATCTTGCATTTTGGGACATGTTTATTGCCGAGTTATCCACACTTACTAAAGAAACTTCTTGTACCAGGTGCTGGGGCTGGAAAGGTTTGAGCTTCAAGCAAGGACAGGCTTAATATTCTTTGGGCAGATCAAGCCATAGTCATCATCTGATCACCTGATCTCTGATCCTGAGGAAAGTTACCTCTGCTTAGTGCCGTCTCCCCAGATTTTCCTGATGCTGGGAAGCAAGAAGGGATCCATGTCTCACAACTGAGCTAGGAGGTCTGCTCTCCACCATCAGCATGGCAGGCAGAGGCAGCAAAGCGGCGAGCAGCTCCTGGTGGCACATTACTCTCCAGGTGTTACAGCAATCTCTTGAGTTCATTGAAGTGATTTGCCAGAAGGCTTCAGCAGCAGAGGGGAAACAAATCAGGCTGGAAGCCGGTTAGTGGGGCAGAGGAGGAAAAGGGGCAGAAGAACGTAAATTATGTGAATTCTCCATATGGCAGCAGCTAAGTGGTTAAGGACGAAGAGTACCGAACCATGGCTGATTGCTTAAGTCGTGCCTTTTGGGGACTGCAGCTGAGGCCAGCATTCTAGGTGAACACCAGGCTCCAGAAAGCAGGTAGTAACAACAGGGAGAAATCTCACTGCTTCGGCCAGGGCAGGCAAGCGGCCGGGCGACCTACCTGCCAGTCGCTGCTGCCTGGGCACTCCGACCCTGCGGTAGCAGCAGGATGTCCGGTTAAAGCCCTCCTTGAGGAAATGGTGTGGGAGGTTGATTATGCCCTCCAGCTCCGAGCAGGGGAGGAACCATTAGGAGCTGCCAAATCTGGCCCTTGGATCCTCTGGTGTCCAGCTGCCTCAGGCACAGACACACACACACACAAAGGGACTCCTGGGTCAGTCCCCAGGCCCCACGGCCTCTTCTGCAGCTGGTTTTGGCTTCCTGGTCCCGCCAGCAGCCAGCTCTCGGACCCTCTGGTCGTTCCGCTGCCCGGCCCAGACTCGCTGCTGCTGCAATACCCGGCTCCCAGGACTCTTACCCTGCTCAACAGCTAGCCTGGCTCCGTGTTAGCTGGTGGTCACCGGCAATACGCACACCCACGCCTGCGTGCAAGCGTGCCGGCTCCTCCAGTTGCCGGCATCACAGATGCAGGGGTTCTGTGACTCGTGGTCCCCGCTGCCTGCTGCTGGCACTTGGACCTCCACACACTCAGAGCCCCTCACCCAGGAAAATAGTTAGAAATGGAGTTTAACGAGCAGACAGGGCAGGCTGCAGCGATCATGGCCAGAGAAGAGTACTGACCAATATCCGGTTCACACACAATCAGTCGCTTTTATCCCCTTTCCTGTCGTCTTTTCCATGCTTATTCCTCCCAAACCACCTTGATCCCTCGCTGTCCCTGCATCTGGTCCGTCCTCTCTTGTAGCAAGTCTTGCACAATCCCCAAATGCTCTTCCTTTGCATGCCACAAGGAATCCCACACACCTTAAGGCAGTAACCCCCCTCCGTTTGTAAGGTGATCCAGAGAGCCTCTCCCACCAAAACTCAGTGGGTTTCCTGCCAGGATGGCAGGCTGAGCATCTTCCTGTGATGGACCTGGGAGCAGCCAGGTGAAGGTGCTTCTCTCTGTCTGATTAGGCCTTTGGGTCTTGGGTGCCTGTCATCACTCCTCTGTGTTCCTTCGTGTTGGTGGAGATGGACCTTTGCTGATCTGACGGGTCTCCTGTGATGCCTGGGCTGTAGCCATGTCAGGGTGCTCTGCTTCCCTTACTGGGTTTTTGGGGTTTCTCTGCCTGTCACTGTGGGTATGACTCTTTAATTGCATAATCTAACAGAAATGACACAAATCCAGGCTCACTTCTGGTAAATTGGTTGCAAAGTTGAGTTTTGGTAGCAAAAAAATTTAGATCTAGATAAGAGAACTTGCAGAACATCCACAGCTGTCCTTGCAGTTAAGGGGAGGTGAAGCTAATTGGGGTTATTGCCGGCAAAATTACACAGAAGCACTGTATTCATTATTTAGTAAGCTTTGTACTCTAAACTTTACCACATAACCTCACCGTTATAAATCGTAGTACATTCAGAGAACAGCTAAAAGGGCTTGGGTTTTGCCATATGTTCATTTCTCATTTGTTTAATTCTTGACTCATGAAGCTATTTTTGTTTCACACTCCTAAATTAAAAATGAATTGGCCCAAGGATGTCAATTTGAAGTTAATGATTAAAAAAACAAGCAACAGAGTAAGAAAAATGTATAAAGGCAGGACAATGAAAGCTATTGATGAAGTTAGCTATAAATCTTGGCATGCTGTGTAGTAACAATACAGGAAATCATAACTACTTGCTGGCGTTGTTCACCCCACATTTCTGCTTTACCAAAATAGCAACAATTTATAAAAAATGTATGAGCCCAGAACATCCTGTCAAAAATTTCTTACATGATAAATCAAAATAATATTTATGTAACATTTCTTACCAGCTCATGAATATGGGTTATATTAGCTCTGCACATAGGACCTCAATGTGCTGAATTTGTCAGCAGGGATGTTTGATTCTGCGGTATAAAATCAATGTGCTTGTACATACGCAAATTGTCAATATGTCCAGACAACAGTTTCTGATGCAAAGCTTTGTTTGGAAAAAATGTGGAAACTTATTCTATATTTCCTTATCATTTTCTTGAAGACTAACTGATTTTCTAAAACTGCTTTTAATATATGCATCTGTGCATATGTTTTCCCTCTTCTCCAGACTTTGTTTTGTTTTGCAGTAAACCCTCGCCCTGCTTTATGGTTTTCCATCTGGGAAACCATATGAAATAACCATGGTTCAATATTGAATCTTCTTCTCCCTCTGCAAATAATGTTTTCTGCCTGGTGACTGGTTTGACCAGCCTGACAACTGGGGGAGAAGGGGTAAGCAACTGGTGGAAAATTCACTGTTGCCTTCTTTTTTTGTAGTTTTGTTTTTACTGTTTTTGAGATGCTGTTCAGGTAGATCTAAAAATCAAGTGTAAAAATTTTTTTCTTCCAGGGGGAAAAAAGGAGGAAAGCATTCTTCTTCCTTCATGTGTTCCCTAGATCTCTTTTTTTTTCCTCTTTGGTTTCCAAATACTTGCCCATGTTTAGAGTGTTGACTAAAAAATGATCATAATAAGGCAACAGTCTTCTCTCCCTTATAGACAAGAGTCTACTTCAGTAGAGTAAACCTAAGATCAATGTACGGTAGCATAAATATTAGAAATAATGATGAGTGCTGAGGCAGAGGCAGGAAAGTACTTCTCATCGTTGTCAGCCTTTTTTATGACAATTTTGGGAAGCATTGAATCATTCAGTTTATGTAACTGAGGATATAGACTTGTTTGTACGGAAAATACCTTGCATCTCACATGAGCTGGTGAAGTCCATGCTCTCTCACTCTCTGGTGCTAATGCTGGGGGATGAGAGAAGACCAACAGACACATGTTTTTTCAGGCAATTGAATAACTTGAGATAAAAGAAATTTCACTTTTTCTGTGTTGCATTAGACCCCATGACATTTCTGTGGGCTTTTGTTCTCGTCTTTCCTGTGCCCTTCTGGGCCCTAATGTCAACAGCGCCAGATTTCCTTCAGAAGAAACTGTACGTGGTGAGCTGTTGGTGACCCAAATTCTTCACCAGGAGGAGTTCAGTGGTGGGAGTGGGCTCCCTTCCTCCAGTCCTGGCTTGGCTTAGAGGTGTTATCTCTGTATCTTCCTAAACAGTCTGTTTGGCCGCTTTGTTGTTGGCAAGCTAGCTATGTACACAACAAATACTATGTTTTCTTAGACCTCTACTGTACACTATTAAACCTTACCACTGCGGAGTCAGCCTTACCACTGGCAGAGTCAGCTTTAAGCTAAAGAAAAAAACAGGTTAAGCAGCTGTTCCCAACCCTTTAGAGATTCTGCAGTCATAGCCGAACCAAGCGCAGAGCTGCCCAAAACACAACCCAGTAAGTCCCGATAGCAGAGTCATCAGTCAGTAAATGCAGATAACATAGCCCCCCACTAGCAATAGCAACACTGATCTACTGGTTTATAACTTTGACAGAGGTTTTGTTCTTGGGATTCATGCCATGTCATCTGCAAAAGAAGGGCTCAGTCAGTACTCTAGCAAACTATTAGGTGGCCAGATGCACTTGGTAGTTGTGAGAAGCAGTTTGGGCCACCAAAGAAACCCAAAGAGATGAATAGTCATAGAAATAGAGAGGTGACATCTTAGAGTTTGAAGCCAGAAACACTCACACACAGGACTGAAGAAAAAAGAGGAGGATGCTAGGTAGGGCAAGAAGGAATAATATGTAATGTATTGGTAGCCAAATGACTGCCTGACAGGTGCAAAAGCAAGTTAGCAGATTGTGAGATGTTTTTATGCAGAAAGGTCTGTCTTCGGGCAAGTACAGCTCTGCCCACAGCGATTGCATTGGGAACAGTGCCAGAATGAAGGTATCCATGACAGAGGACTGTCATCAGCAAAGAGGCATCAATCGTGCGCTAAGCCAGTGATCTGTGTATTAAATATAAACTACAGCACAGAAAGCAGTGTGCTGCTTGATGTACCACAAACATCCAAATACAACTTTGCCAATTAGGTAAATATGCCCCTGAAAAGCATCTACCCTTCTCGTGGGATAATGCACTGAGACATGCAAGCTACCTGTAGGAAATTTCTCCGTCACATGCAGGAACAGACACCTATCTTAGACTACCACAGTTTACATGGTGCAGCTTACAACATTGCATGTAAGTGGAGAAATACGCAGATGCATGCCAAAGAGTGAGGGAAGTTCCATAATGAATAAAATCCGCCCCTGGCCAAAGGTGTCTGTCTATTCAGCGTGGGGAGCCTGCGGGTAAAACCAACTTCAGCATCTCACCATGCCAGCTATGTCAAGAAAGAAGAGATCAGTCTCATGGTGTAGCAGAGGAGTCTCATAAAGGGAGGCAAGTGAGGCGGTAAAGTCTGAGGAAAGTACTTTCTAAATAATAAGATGGTTATTTTGATTAACAAAGCTAAAATATGGCATAAAGCTTTGGGATGAGGGTCGCTGATGACCTCTTCATGTAGTGAACTTCCTACCCCAGGGAGCGAGTGATGCTTTCCAAATGGTCAGTTCAAGACAGGAATGGACTTTTGGAGGAACTAATGGTCTCCAAAAATCTCTTTCCCTTTGTTGTGGTGTTAAACACATTTTTTGAATTTCCATGATAAACATGAAGTTTGTAGTGTAAGTAAAAAAAACCCAGCTCCTTTCTTTGCCTTATTTTTTCTACATGAGTACAAACGTTATACTGTAAACACTGTTCCCCCGTAGGAATAGAAAAGGAGAAAAATATGTTGAGGAGTCCTTATTTGCATCACTAGTGTAGTGCCAGTAATGTAATCATAATGAAGGGAATAGAACATCTATTTAGAACGGAGTAAAAGAACTGAATATCAGTAAAAGGAAAGCATTATTCTGAAAGAGAGAGAAATTAATGAGAAACATCTTTTCATCATTTTAAATATACCCCATTAAATTAATTCAAGCAAGGTTGTCTAAATTCTGGTATGTTCATAAATGTTTTTACACATACCAAGCTGAACTAGGTCCTGAAAGAAAGGAAAGTGCCTTCCTAGACTCTTTTTGTAGATGCAGCCAGAGCAGCAGGGTATTCATCAAAGCCATAAGCAAAGTGCATAACCAGAGATTTAATTCTTGAAATTGCATTTGGCTGCAAAACTTTCAAAACCATGTGGAGAAGACCTTTATGTAGAATGTCTTACTGTAGCTTTAGAGTACGATGAACTAAATTAATTCAAGGAATTTATTATTGCTTGCAGTTTTCCTGTGACGAGGGCTGAGACTGTTTTCTTTTTGGAGCTTGGATTTTAATCTATGTTAATATTCACATCAACAGGAAAAGTTAATGAGGCCCAAGCTCATTTTATTATCTTTTATCTGACTGAAGCTCTAAGCTTCTACCCGTACAGCCTGGGATACGCACTCTGCATGCTAGATGAGGAGAACCAGTTTATACACGAGCATTTGTACTGCACAGACGTGAGCGCTCTGTGGTTGGTGTTCTCCATATGGGAAAGTTCATTTTGTTTCTGTCTTGCTTGAAAACAAACAAACAATAAATCAACAACATGACCATAAAAAAAAAAAGGCACAAAATAAGGGGTATGAAAAAAATAATGCAAGCATGCCTGCGAGGTCTGAAACAGGGCTGGGTGCGTACTTTTTCTTCGTAGAAGGCAGTGAGTGCTTGCTGACATGATTGCTGACATACACTGGGAAAAAATAGAGAGCTTATCTGAAAGCAGGCTGTATTAAAACAGGCACTTTTTAATTCTTGAAACTGTTTTTTGTCACATTTGGGACTCCTGAAGTGAGTGTTTGCTCCTGATGATTTCTCAAGTAAGGACTGACAGCCTTTTCAGAAGGACTTGAACATATCAGATGTTCCAGCATCAGTAACAACTACACAAAGAGCAACAGAGGTGGCTTGTGGAGTAAAACAGGAGGATGAAGGAGAGGTTTCACCTTCTTGGTATATTTAAAAAGACTCAGCCAAAAGAGTTTGTTAAGGTCTGGAAGCAGAGAGGAGTAGTGAGTCTCGCTGCCCTGGGATCAGGTTAGAATAAAACGCAGAGCAAACTTCTGCTGAGAGGAACTGATGGACATCTGATATGACTGCTCCCATCCCGCGACAAAACAAATAACCTAATTTTCAATGGGGGAGATGCCTTTGGATTCATCAGGTCGCCATTCCTGATACTGAGATGCTGTGCCACAGGCAATTAAATGAATGCTTTTAATATGTCTTTCCATCCTCATTACAGTTCTGCTTGTCCCTAATAGGAGTAGTTTTATATCAAATGGCAGTATCATAAAGAGCATAATGGGATGGGAGGAGTGGCAGGCTAACACGAAGCAAGAAAAGGTCTGTGGAGAATTCCCATGTGCTAGTCTGAACTTCAAAGTTAATGCATTCACCTTCGAAAACTTCCAAGCCAGTTTTTTGCGGCGATGAGGAGCTTTAATAAGCAGTGAGCAAACAGGCCCCAGTGCGTGGAGCAGCCAGGTTTGACCCCAGGTTGTGGCAACCTGAATGAGCCGCTCAAGCATAACTGAGAGCTGACTTTTGTCCTCTAACTCAATGGCCAATTAAACCTGGGATACATTTACTTGATTTCATTTTGAAACTATTTTCATTTGCCCCTGTGATATAACTCTGAAAATTTTAAACTGTAGCAAGTACTGTTCTTATTTATTTATATGGATTATGCTGGAACAACTCACACATTTTTTCCACTTGCTGAGCTTCACTCTCATCATAAATTGCTTATTTAAGTTCAAATGTCAGTTAATTCTTAGGTAAATAAATTCTTGGGTTTTAAAACTAAAACAAAGCAGTAAATACAGAATATTAGCTGTGGGGGGGAGGGCAAGGGGAAAGACGGAAAGGTCCTCAAGGAATGGAGGCATTTATTAGAGAAATATTCCTTATTACAACAGCAGTATGATGGATTTTCAGCTGTACTTTCAGCTTGAAGTTGGAGAGTCTATAATATCAAAGGGAAATTCTGTGGAGGCCTCTAAAACAGTAAAAGGTGTATACATAGGCAGAATAGTGAAATTTGCCCTCTCCCCACACCCTGACTAAAGCAGTCCGGTTAAAAAAGATGTTTCTGTGTGTCTGTGAAAGCAAGTTTCTGTAAAATTTTCATAAGGATTAATTTGCAAACTTCACGCTCCTGCAGCCCTTCCAGTAATAACGAAAGCCTAGAAACAGCCTAGGCTATTGAAGTATTGAATTAAATTTCAAACTTTAAGCCTACTGGAAACTGAGGTCAAAATTTGGAGAAAAGTTGCTCCCATTTTAGTTTCTAGCAACACCATGGCAGTTAGTGATGATGTTGGCTTTGGTTCTGACAATTTTAACAGCTTCATTTGTACAGCTAGCTTTGTGGGATGACAGTGACTATCTTTTGCTAGGGGTGCTGGTATCTGATGCTGACATTGATGTGTCTTTCTTGGAAGTGATTGCAGCTGAGTCCCTTGTTCATTTGCATCTTTATGACTCTCAAGGCATCTTCTTGTATGTGTATGTTGGTTGTTTTGATATTTTTTCCCCTTTTCTCCCATTAGATCTGTTACTTTGCTCAAATAGTGTCTTCCAGTGACATAAGTATAAGCCAAGACAAACTGAAGAGGGTTTCTTTCCAGTGTTGAGAGCTGGGATGAGTTGTGGGGCTTATGGAATTGTTAACTTAAAGCCTTTAACCTTTACCTCACCACCCTTCCTCCTCAGCCCTAGTGTGAAGCTACTGTCCTTGCCCCACCTCGTTATTGTTAGTGTCCCTCCACTCACCATGCATCATGGTGAAATGTCTTTGGAAGTGTGACTGCCGTTAAGATGAGCAACTAGGACTTTGCTTCCTTTTACCTTTCTTGAGGAGAAGCTGATCTATGCTCAGCAATTTGCTTTTCTCAGCAGGTCTTTTAGTGGCATCTACCTCTGCAGGTGCCCCTCAGAGCACCTTTGGGCAGGTGGTCCTAGCACTGCTTCCTCCTTTGGCTTTATCTCCTGAACTGTTCAAGAGAGTTGACTTTTATCTCTGCCATTTTGTCTGTGGCTTTCTTCTTCAGCCATAGATCTAGTAGGGGATAAAGTGAAGGGTTTCTCAGGTTGGAGGAACAGTTTTGTTCTCTGGGGTAGCAAGAGCTGTGCCGGTGCTGTGTTGTACAGATGTGTCCAAAGTAACAGGAACAAAAGATTTCCTGAAGAGAGATGTTCATATACTGGAGAGGAACGCTTTCTTCTTATGAGGCTTGTGCTGGTTTTTATCACCAGTTGATAGCCTACTTAATAATGTGGACTAATTATTATGTCAGCTAGCTTATTTGGTGAGGATGTGAGGTTTCTCTCTCCTGTAGAACAGATGTCTCCATCCCTCTGTCTGCTGGCAGGCGTCCCTTGTGTTTGGAAATACTGGGGTATCCTTAGACAGGGCAGAGTAGGAGCCACTTGGGTAACAGTGCAGCAGAGCACTTAACGTTATGAGTACAAAGTCATGCAAGTATTTCCTGCCCGCTCTTTTCCAGTTTTTCATTTCTGCTTCATGCTCCTTTTAACTTAGGCCTGGACAATCAGGGGACGTTCAGCTGCGCAGGCTCAGGGTTATGCACTGCGTGGCAGAGCGGGCCAGGGCCAAGGAGAATTAATTCAGGGCTGGGGGTGGCTTGTGTGCATACGTCCTTAGAAGGGGCTTTGCTTTTAGATGATTGACAATTTCCCAAAGCAGGAGGTAGCATGGGTGTCTCTGCCTTGGCCCATAAGGTGTTTTCCAGGCCATTAATGCTGGGCTGCTTGCACTTGCTCAGTGTCCCTCAGTCAAACTGACTTGCCAGAATGGGCTACCTCACGTCCGTGGGGCGGTTTGCCACCAGTGGCAGCTCTCCTGACTGCAGTAGTAGGTTGGTAGGTGATATGGTACCTGAAGCCGTTACAGTTGTAGGTTGTAAATGTAAAATGTAAACTTTTCTCGGCTTAAGTTGCACCCAGTGCATGTGGGTACAGGGCTCCTGCTGCATAACCTCTTGTCAGGAGATAAAAATCCTCAGGTCTAGTCAAAGCCTGTGCTTGCTGACTCATGAAGGTGTCTGTCCTTTCTCCTGAAGCTCAATGTCATCTGAGCTCCTTTCTGGTATGCTTCTGCTAGTGAGCCAGCCCAGAGGCTGCTTGCTGCTGGTACCTACAGCTGGAACCACCTCCTGCTCCCGTCCTCAAATCTATTCGACCTCCATTGAATTTAGCCTCTGAAGGTCAGTAATTTCTTTAAACGCTTGTGCAATGCTTGGCTCTGACGGCATCAGTAGCAGCCACTTTCTTGGGGGTGGTGAAGGACATGCTCAGTGACTGGAAATGCTTCTCCCCTCTTTCTCCTCCTGCCTGCCCTTCACTCTTTCCCTTCATTTAGCCCACTTCAGCACCTCATCGCCAGGGAAGGGGATTTAAACCAGTTGCAGTTTGCAAAGCTGGGGGGTCAAAATGTCTGCAGGTAAGAGAGGTCTGTGGCAACACTGATGCAGTAGTAGTGCCACCCAGGGCTGTCCTTGCCAGCAGCCCAACATGGGCTCCTGACATCTCCTCCCCACCTCTTCTGGTGCAGCCCTAGACCCATTAATGCTCCTCTGCGATGCTGTTTAGTGAGGAGCGATAAGTGCAATAGTGCACTGGCAGAATCCTGAGCGGCTCAAGAGGCAGAGCGCTTTTGAAAGTGCCCTCGTGAATAATATTCATGCATATTAAAGCAATGGCCATAAGTACTATGCATCATCTCAAGAGATGGAAAAGGCAGTCGCTAAATACGAGAACCGAACTCAGATAAAAATCATGATGTTTAAGCCACTGTAATAAACCTGTCAATCTTTTCAGGCAGTGAGAAGAAAATCCCTATTAAACAAGCCAGTGACAGGGACAGTCGGTTTGCTGAACAGGCAGACTGGCCCATCCTTTGGGCTGTGGTGTGAGAGTACAGTAAAGCCCTGCCGATATCCATAGGGTGCTGTGGAAGTGCTGGGACAGGTCTTCCTGGGCTGGCTTCCAGCAGCTAAGCAAACCTGAGCAGCAAGGGGCGGAAACACTAATCCAGTCTTGGGGAGAACAGGCACACTGTACCGGGATTTGTAATGAATGAACAGGTTCTGAAAAGACCAGAAAAGTTTTGACTATAAACCTTTAAAAAAAGGTGTTATAACATTTAAAAGAAAGACAAAACTGAAAAAGTGTCTCTCTTGCTCTTCCCTTACCATCCTCGATTTTATTAATTATTTGAAAGAAGTGCTGCAACATTAGTAATCTTCCATGAATTCAATAGCAATTTTATGATTTTATAGGAAGCATAGTTGCTGTGACTGTGGAAATTCAACAGTTTGAGTAAACTTGCTCCACTGACATCTCCCTCTTATTTTTTTCTTGACCTCTTTTGATCAACAAAACAACGTTTTGCTTTGTTCTGTTTTCCTCTTATTCTTGAGCAACTCTAAGTTGTTCACATCTTCCCAAAATTTCTGGTTGAATATAGGTTTCACAATAGACTTTTTTCTTTCTTCCTTGAAAGAACTTTAATGTATCTGTTTGAGTTTCTCCTGCCATCTGGTATTCTGCATTGAGATCCATGCTGTTCACTCCTCACTGGTATTTTCTTTTTTGCATGTATTCAGTAAGACTCCTAAGCTGTGTCAGAAATCTACAGAAAACACATTTGTGGTGGCTCTGAATTCCTTCATCTTGGGCTTTCTGTGATTTTGTGCTGGCTGGAAGACGCTTCTGTTGAAGAGCAAACAACTGAAAATGCACTTTCCCCTAGCTGGCTCATGGCACTACATTCCCACTCTCCTCCTTTTCTGCCACGCAGAACAACCTGGTTTAGGACACAAAACCCACCACATGAGTAAAATTGGATGGAGAGGTTTAGTGTTTGTCTTCATGAAACAGTCAGTGATTATTCTCAGAAACTTCACATTTGCTGAAGCAGAGTTTGTACTACAGAACTAGAATATCGCCTCAACTTCAATAATTTATGTGAAATAATAGTAAAATCTTTCTTTTTCTCCTGAATTCATGCTCACAGTGGTGCAAGAGAGAAGAGAGCATGTATTAAATGTGGTTTGAATGTAAATATTGAGCATATGTTTGATTATTTTTCCATTTGAAAAAGGGCTTAGACTTCACTCAGGAGTACTGCAGTAATTGTATTTCAGGGCAGAAGTTTGTCTGTTTTCTCTAGACGTGAACCCTTCGACTAGCAGGATGTGTATTTTGACGTTTTGTTGCAATGTGGTGTTGTAATAGGATTCCTCCTTCTCCAGGGAGGCTTTTATATATATGTATGTTTGTATATGTATACACACACATTAAAAATGGGTTTGCTGTGGGGGAATTGGGCACTGAGTCAAAAAAGCTAGGTTTTATATATTTTATTCATAAAAACAGATTTGCAACAATTTATTAAAAATTGATGTCATGCAGTATAAGGTTATACAAGAAATTCTTCATTTACATTTTATTCTGGCAGTTCCAGTCTAGTTTAAAGCATTTGTGCACTAACGTCATTGGAAAATGCCATTGGGGCACAGCCTCTTCATAAATTTACAGTACATTTTTGCTGCAGTATAAAAGAACAGAAACATTAAATAGCTATATTCACTCGGTTGGTCTTGTTATCTGCAGTAAAGTAAAAAAAAAATGTTATGGGGGAAACTACAGTATCATTGAGACAAAGAATGTACTGCATGGTTTAAACCTAATAAACATCGCACAGTCAGTATTCACGAAGTTACAGACACACACACACTCACCTCCAATGGTCCGATACTTCTGAATTTTTTTTTTCCTGCTAAGTTGGAATAATATTTCTACAGAGATCTTTGTGTATACATTATATACAATATTGTAATTTCCTCTTTTTAAAAATTAACATTCCTTTTAAAATAAACCAGGCCCTGATGATATTAATAAAGCAAGAGAATACTGTCAACACACATTGAGTGACAACGTCAGTGTTTAGTGCTTAAACAGAGTAATGAGTTCTATTTTATCTGTGTTTATACTTACATGTTTTTGTTCTAAAAGCTACAGATATTTCCATAACCTCTCTTACTGTATGTGCCAAGTGAAATATTTTGTGATGCTCCTGATTCTAAGATTCAGATACATACT
Organism: Phaethon aethereus; assembly: GCF_964289735.1. Taxonomy (NCBI): domain Eukaryota; kingdom Metazoa; phylum Chordata; class Aves; order Phaethontiformes; family Phaethontidae; genus Phaethon; species Phaethon aethereus. Next base: position 69,903,986 of record NC_138582.1, read on the forward strand.
CATGTTGATTTTGGCCACTATGAGGTGTGTTTTATTTTTAATGGAGATTTATGCTAGCTTGTCAAAGCTGCGGTTAAGTCCCTCAGCTAACGAACCTCTTCAGCGGTGCTTCAGTCATTGCTGATGTATAAACCTTTGTAGAAACGTCATTCCAAAGGTTTGGTTTGAGGTGCACAGGCGTTGGTCAAAGAAAACTGAGAGCCCAGTGGGTGCTTCGTGTATATTTTTTGCCCTACTCTTAGCAAACGTCCCTGGCAGTGAGATGCCACATTTCCAGTCCCTTGGAAAAAGAAGCTGCCTGTGTATCTCACCTGTGCCTGAGGGTTTGGCTCCAGAGCTGGTCCAGACGGTGTGCCACTATCGTCCCTCCTAATTGCTTCGGTTCAGGGGATGGAGCTAAAGTATAAAAAACGTCCTTTTTTCACAGTCCTTTTAGGATTCAGGTAAAGTATTCTATTGGTAAATTTGATTTATCCTCTCTATTATCCGCTACAACTGTCACACACGCAGGTACAAAGCAAACCTAGTGCATATTCACATCTATGCGCTCTGCAGGCTTCACCTGCAGCAGCAAAGTGCTGTGCCCTAATCTCCCCCTCCCCCCGTCCACTAAATTAATTTTATTGTAATTATGTGTGACACAGTTCAAATAAACTATGAAAAACAATCCGTCCTGTGACATTAAGACTTTACTACCCATCTGTCCTCAGCTCCTTGAGTTATTTGCCCTCGGACTTTTCCAGACAGTTTTAGTACATTACTGTTGGTGGTGTTTATTCTGAAATAAGTGCAGAAACTTTGCTAAAATGAAGCTGCAGATGGTCAGCAGTCGCTACCCTCATCCCTGGAGAAGGGTGAAGTGCTCTGCTTCCAACCAGCAGCTCTCCAGCTGGTGACAACTCGGAGCTGGAGCTTCAGCCTCTGCTTAGGTTTCACATACAGCTGCAAGTTGGAGGTGACCCTGCTCACAGCACTGCAGAGTCTCAATGGCACCTGAGGAATCATTTCTCACAACTCTCCTTTCCTGTTGAACCATCGCTCCTGGAATGAAAACAAGCAAGACTAACCAGTGCAGAATGTTTCTAGCAATTTAACACAACTCTTGCAAAAATGAGTGTATCTATTTCAATAAATACGGTATAGCTCAACCGTTGTGTTTTCCTTACATGGATACAGTGTGGAATTGCATGTTCTCAGCAGCCACATAAAGCTCGGTGACATTTGAGTGTTGCTTTTTTTTTTATCCCTAGTGTCTTTTTTGCAAGATCCATATTTCCCAGCCTCCTTGCTGTGAGTAGAAATTTGGGAAGAAACGTTTTTCAGTGACTTCTACGTGAAGAAATAAAAACTCCATGAATAAGGCTACAGATCAAACTCCTTGTGTCCTTCTCCTTTGCCTTCCCACACGAGTTCCACGGGCACTCCTGTGATGACGGCCTCAGCGGTAGCTCCTCTGCGGTAAGAGCCAATGTTATATGTTTGTAGCAGAGTTCTAGGTCAGATGTTTAGTCCAGTCATCGAGTACTTAAAAGCAGTTCAGGAAGCACTGATCTCCCTTTCCTACAGCCCCGAAACCATTACTCGGAAGGAGGGTGGCACGTGTCTGTGCCGAGGGCTGGCGCTGGGGCTTACGCAGGGACTGGCACAGCTAGCATCAACTCCTCCTATGGATGGCAAGTAGGCGTGATGGAGAATGGGCAGCTGCAAAGACAGCCGGCGCTGTATGCTGCGAGAGAGACAGAGAGAGAGGAGCGTTAGCCAAGAGGAAAATGTAATATATTACGTGCTTGATATGTTTTGCAGGTTGCTGCAAGGATATTTTCTGCGCCTGCTGCCGTGGTAAGAGAGGGTTAATGCCAAGAGCATTACACTCACTGCTGTTGAGCTCTGCCACCGCAGTGTTATTTCCCCTTGGAGAATTCTTCTGACAGGCTAGACATGATGAGAGGATCTAAGGGTGCGTTATAAGCATCCCAAAACCTTCTGAAATTCCCAGGCACTTTCAGAGTAACTGTTAGACTGCTGACATAGAAAAAAGTTGTGTGCAATGAGAGCATCCGGCTTAGCAACCCCTCGCCCCTTGCCAAGTGATCTTTTGCATGCAGAGCCCCGGCTAACTGCGTAGACATACACGAGTTTTAAGCCATGCACCACTTAGCACAAGGGTGTTAGAATTAAGGGTGGCATTTGTGCAGCTCCAGCTAAGGCAAACACAGGGGCACGGAGGGAGGCAATTTGGATTGACGGCTTTTTCCAAGTAGTTCCTCTTTGCAGTTTAGGTCTGTGCTTTTGAGGTGGTGGATGCTCTCAAGTTCTTGCAGTCAGTGCTGTGGGACTGAAGAGTTGGCACTCTGAAAGCAGCCTAACCTACCACCCACCAAAATTCAGTATTTAGGAACCCAATATTCTGTATCCAACTTTCCAAGCAGATTGACACAGTAGGGTTTTGTTTTTGTTTTGTTTGTTTGTTTTGTTTTTTGTTTTTTGTTTTTTTTAAAGGGATACTAAATCGTGCTCACAGATAGCCTGACTAAGCCCTCTCTGTGGAGAGGCCAGTGCCATGAGACAAGGGCTCTTCTACCCCCATGCTGTGGATATACTGGCGCCTTTCATAAAATCAAAATCCAGTTGAGGTTCGTTAGTGCAAGAGATGTTTTCAGTGATTAAGATGTTATTATACCAGGATTGCGTCTGCGTTTGGAGACTTTCACTCTTGAAATACGGAGGGACTTTTTAAAGAAAAGACAGATGTCTAAAGTGACAGAGCTGAGCTGAAGACAGGCTTTGAGATTCCAAAAGAAAAATGTCCATGCAAAGCATTGTATCAGTACAATGGAGTTTAAAATTTATATTTCCCTGTTACCTGATATAATGACTCTGTATAGACGGGCCCTTATACGAAGTGTATGTTTGAAAGCTTGCCTTTGGACAGCCTTTCTGATTCAAATGACATTTCATTTCTTTTCACTTTGTGTTAGGAAGTGGAGACAGCTACCAAGGCATCCAGTTCACTGCTCAGGGACCAAGCAGTATAGCTTTCAAATTCAGACAGAAAGAAATGTGATGCTGCTTCTCTTTAGTTTCTTCCCTACAAACTAAGGCTTGTTTATACAGAGATGTGGTGAAAATAGCTGTAGTCTGCCTAGCTGGGAGATATTTCTCTTCCCCCCCCCCCCCCCAACCTCCCTTTAAAAGTTTGATGCAACATTAATCCACAGTGTTGATCATTTTAGTGCTGGCAGTGCATCCCTGGGATTTAACAAAATCCATTCATTGTTATTTTGCTGCTGTGCCCAACTCTTTCTGGTGGTATCAATGAAGCCATGCCTTGTTCCCAAGGAGTGCAGAGGTGGCATGGCTCGCTGCTTCCATGTGCTGAATCCTTATGAGCCTGACACTGCGGATTGTCATTCTGCCTCTCGTTGCAGGGTCAAATGCAGAATCGCCCGCGCTTATTTTCCCACCAGTGGAAATGCTTACTTTGTTCAACTGTTACAGACTTCTCATTAAAGAGCTTTTTGAAGCTGTTCCAAGGGAATCCAGTTGCATAATCAAGTGAATGGGATTTTTTTTCACCCATTAAAGTGTTAGCCATACCATGGACAAAGCATGTTTATTTGGCTATGCCAATGGTGGCTGCAGTGGGTGGCAAATTTTGTTTTAACTGCGCTTAAAGTTTACTTTCACTTGAACACTTGCTTCCTGGAATTGGGGTGGAGGACTGTAGCCTGGAGACTTGCACACAGTTAAGAGTTTAGGCAAAACTCTTGGGGGAGAAACAAAACAAAACGAGTAACAAAATCCAAACAAAACTGCTATTTTCTCCTTAGGTGAAAGTAAATCTTGCACTTTGCCTCACTGTGTGGTTTTTTTCCTCCTCCCATATCACTGCTTTTCCCACTCCTCCTCTGCTGCATTTTGTCAATGCTTTTCAGGACGATGGCATACAGTTGGTTTCGAGTTGTCCATACAATATAGATATGGCAAAGCATATGGTCAAGTATGTTGGGGAGGGAATGGTTAGTATTAGTGGTTTTCTACAGCTGCTGAAGGAGATGGGAACGAAAGGTGTTGCCACACACAGAGCAGTCAGTTCTCAGGGTACTGGGTTAGAATAGGGCATGTACCCTCAGCTGTGTACAGAAAAGCCATTTATTAGGGATAAATAAAATCAAGTAAAAGCTTGCCTTCCAGTGTCAACGCACACAGGAAGATAATGCGATGCACATGGGAATGCACAATGCTACAAAGGGGGCAGAGGCATCTGAAAAATAATTTGGTTCTGCTCTACAAAACCACTGATGAGATCCACTGGTAAGTGGAGGGTCTGGAACAACTGCTGCTACAGTTAAACATCTGAAGATATGCAGGACCATGTAAACTGTGTCTAAGCATTCAGAGATCATTTCAATTGAACCTTCAGCTCATAAATGTTGATTTTTAACAACTGGGCAGCTGGAGAAGTTCTAAAAGACTGTAATAAAGCAAGATGTACTAGCAAGTAAACTAACTTCTAAATCCACCTTTTTTTAACAACAGATTTAAGTAGGATCATAGATAGACTAATATGAACCACTGTCAGTGAAGAAACTGAATAAAGGAGGCTTGTTCATGCCAAGGCATATGGCTGTAATGCAATAATCCAGTCATAACCAACTTTTTTGATGAGTATTTTGGTTACTAAAATTGACATCACTGGCTCTGGCAGGGTATTCGACTGTCTTTTAAGTGCTGCTGAAAGCAGTGTTCTAGCTCAAAAGATATCAAGTTAGTTTCTATTATAAAGGTTACACAGTGATTAGCTGCTTTGAAGGTTACAAAAACAAGCACATATAGGAAGTAGTGTATCAAAATGGCAGGTTTTGGTGGGGTCCTGCAGAAATCTATCATCACCTTTACTCAGAGATCTGGAAGACTGCTACGTATTGTTGCTGTTAAAATGAGAACAGTATAAATTTTAGTGGTGTCAAAAACTAATTCACCAAATGTAGGTCACCGATGAGATGAGACAACATGCAGGAATGAAGCTGCGTAGAAGAATGTCTTTAAGGGTCACGGCAGATTACCCCTTTGAATGTGTTAGTGTGGCTGTCATGCAGATAAGCTGACTGGTGCGATCTTTAGATAAATAAGCAGGTAACTATCAGGCTGGAATACAAATAGCATCCTGATTAATATCTCTGCACACTGCACTGATGAAAGTGATACGGAAGTAGCGCGTCCAGAAAAGCTACACCAATCTTCCCCAGCAGGTCACACACCCAAGGATGAGGAAGGAGTTGCCTTTGCATGAGAGACACTCCAGCCTACTGGGAAACCAACTGTTATATCCATTATAAACTAGTTCAGGCTGCTCTCTGGGCCTGAGATGAACTGGCATGGTGCAGCTTCCACCCATGCCGCCAACCTCCCCCCAAACAGGGCTTCTGCATACCAGACCGTGCCTGAGCATTACCTGGGGAAGCACAAGTTGATGCAGCTGTGCAAGGGCATATGCTAATAAACACCCTGGAAAATCATAGCGCCGGGCTTGAGCCTGTGCACCAGCACTGCTTTGTCTACAATTGGAAGTGTTAATTTACACGGTGCGTGTACCCAGTGTGAACAGGAGAGAAAGCAGCCAGCTTTCTCTCTGACACTATGAATAACCTACCAGGTCCTACCCATCAGGAAAGGGAGTAAGAGGCAAAGGGAACTTTAAATCATCTACACTCACGCTTTAAGGCTGCTCTGCAGTCCTACAGACTGCATTTTCTTTAGGTGCAGGGTTTTAAATCTGAGCCAAGCACTGAACAAATGTTTTTCACATTCTGATTGAGATGCCATAAACAACACCCCAGAGACAAATGTGAAACAACTTTCCTGATGGGTAGGACCTTGTAGGTTATTCATAGTGTCACATAAAATTTGCCATGCCCAGTCAGACCATCAGACATGAGGAGCAAAAAGTGGGTGACAGCTGCCTACAGTGCAAGCGTACTGCTGTGCCTTCACTCGGGACACAGCTGAAGGATGGGGGATCACACTTGCAGTTAGTAAATGTAGCACCAGTGTAAGAAAGAATGAAAAAATCCCAAATCAAACTCTTTTCTGCTCTCCACAAGAACTTTTGTGCTGGAAGATGTCAGCTCTCTGGAGTGCTGTCAATAACAGGAAGCTGAGGTGCTTCTTTTTGCCATACCTAATGAACAGTTAATATTTCTGCAGGCAAATTATTATCTTAATGTCCTCCTTTCATAGGTTTGTGGCAAAGAGGAAATATTTTTCAGAGTAATGTCCTTGAGATTTCTGTTCTTGAATAAGGAATAGCTTCAGCAGACTATGTGACTACCTCTCTATCAGATGCCCTATGTATGCAACAAAATGAGAAAGAGAAGGCACAAACTACAGCTTGTCTTTAATGTGGTGGTTTTTTGTTTGGTTTTTTTTTTGACAAAAATGATACATTTACTAACCATGGAAGGCCAGAAGTGCTACCAGACAAGCTGAAAAAAAGCACATGCATGAGGAAGGATATTCTTAAAGGGCACAAAGTTTAGAAAGAGGCAATCTCTTGAGGGAATCACAAAACCCTAGTCCTGAAGACTGCTACGTTGCTACTCTGTGGCAGGTCCACTGTGCCTGGGCGGTGTGGCTCTGGTACCCAAACTGTCAACGCATCCTCAGGGAAGACATTGACCCTTGGACCTGGCACAGTCGCAGCTGTGCAAGTGCTGAATAATGCTGTTTTGATTTAATAGAGCTTTATTAATTGCTTTCCATAAATGTCAGTGACTGTTCAGATTTGTAGTGACCCGCAGGAAATCTTAGTCTTCTCATCAGTTACCGCTAGCCTAGGGGGGTTCTCTCATCACCAAATGTTTTTTTTTTTTTTTTCCTGTATTAAATCTGTATTGGAAGAACTGGCTTATCTCAGTGTCTATGTTTTTCTTAGCATCTCTCTTGATGTAAGAGGGCCACGTGCAGATGGGACTGCATTCACACTACATTATTTCTGACAAATGGTGCTGGAAAAAGACAGGCCTCTAATAGCTATGCATTAAAGCACTCTGCTGACCCCATAAAGTCATGAGAGCTTTCTCAGCAAGAGCCCTGCTTTTGTGAAATAACCAGATATTTCAGGTACTGGGAGCTTTTTTTGGTGCATATGTGTGCGTGGATTAACCCCTGTGCAGGTTTGGGTTGGGGTTCTTTTTGAGTGCAAGGGCAGACTTAGAAATCCACGTGTTTTCCTGCACCAGGTAGTACAAGGCAGTAACTGCTATCTGAAATCAGGTTTGCTGTCACTGATGAAACATCTGACTCAGTCTAGTAGTTTGTTTAATTTATTCTGTTTTTAAATAAGCTTTTAAGCTGCCTGTGTACAAAGCAGGAGGCTGACAGCTCTTAGCTCAGATCCTGATGAAGTGGTGCCTGTGTAACTACACTGCCGTGGGGAAACGACAAGCAAGCATGGCACTTCCCTGAGCTCTGCCCCACAGCAGGCCCTGCTGAGCTGGTAGAGGGTACTACCTGAGTTTATTGTATAGGTTCCTAGGGAGAAAAGCTGATACCATAAGACTCTTTCCCCTCCATGAATCTCACAAGTGCTTTGTGCTATCCTCTCCCTGTAGCCGCAGCATTGTTTCTAAGGGAAACTACTTGGTGCAGGCTTTCCTATGCCAAAACTTGGGTCCAGCTGCTATGGTAACGTTGAAAAGCCCTAAGACTTTTTATTTCTCATCTAGCTTAAGGACTGAAAGAGAACAAAATGGCTGTGTACACCATGAACCCCTCTGGCCATTGTGTGGAAGGACTTGGACTGTTGACAACAGTCATAACATGAGGGTGCACATGTGTACATCCTCTTCTCTCCTTAATGTACATTGGTGGTTGGGCACAGCTTGTCCTGTAACTCTCCACAGAAACTTGAAACATCATGTTATGGATGTTTCTGACAAGACAAAAGAAGCATGTTAATTTGTCTTTGGGGCACCTTAGAACCTAGTGCCCCTGATATACTCTAAATCTGGTGGGGATGATGAGCTGGTGGGAGAGAGGCATCACAGTACAACGTTGTTGCCCACTTCTGCTTCAGGAGGTGCCATTCACATCTTCTGTCACTGATGGTCCAGGCTCTCTCTGTGGCTGGGGCTGGCTGAAAGGGTTTACAGTGAAGGTCTTCCCATAAAAATGCATGAAAGAGAAATATAGGTTTTTGTGAAATGTAATCATGTAAATTAATGTTTGATCAGCAAGGCAGTTGGTGTCTAGTATGGAATTTATAGCTAAAACAGTAGAAAGAGTGTGTGCACAAGCCCATGCATACCTGAGAGAGCAGGAGTGCCTCCTCCTCTGCCAGTATGTAATGGTGTATACTTACTGTTCTGGAGAGTTGATGTCTTCTATAGGATCTTTGCTTGTCCTGGAAGGGTCTGATGAGCCCCACTGTGCTGGTGGATTTTGATCAAGATGATTTTTCAAAATGGCTTTCTCACCATCTGGGTGGACAACACATTCAATTTTACTTTACTGTCACTAAGTGACCATTTTAAAATTGTTTAATTTAAAATTTCCCTGATGTTCTTAAAGCCACAAAGTCAAGTCTTCCTGCCTATATTCCAATACACTCTCAGGCTTCTCTGTGAGTCTTTGGTACTCTTATGTTTTTGGTGTCATCCTCCTTCACAGGAACTACCATGAAGAAACAGAAGAGGGACAAAACCTCTTTTAACCTTCTTTTGTTTTCCCTCATACCTTTAAAGAAAAACGCAAACTTTGTTTTGAACCTTGTTGCCGACCTCTGTGTAGCCCTATCATGCTCTCTCATCTAGTCTTAGGCTGTGTAAAAGGTTAATGTAACCACACCATCATATTATCTTGCACTCAAAAACTGTTACCTTTTCTTAAGAAAAAAACCCTCTTATTTAAGTCTATTCCTAGGAAAACTATAATCTCATTGATGTATAAAACCTTGGTACTCTTGCAATCACACAAGCAATTAAGTGCCGTCATTTAACTATCTATCTGCTATCATTTAGCACGGAAATATGATTCATATCAGTTGCTCTGGTCCATAGGCTGTCTGCAGGAAGGACAGCTAATGATCTCATTCTTCCTGCCGTTCTCTTCTCTGCATAGTGATAGTGCAGAAGATCATAATTTTCTCTGTAGGTAGCTTCGCTTGATTCCCCCGGGAGCCCTGGGAGTCCCTGGCTAGCCAAGCTGAAGCCTGTGGCATCCGTCCCCCTGAGAAACGTGGACGAACGCAGCCATTTTAAGGTGGCTGCCTTTGCCAGGGATCCTTTCTGTTCCTGCCTGCTTCTCCAAAGTCTCCTGCTGTGTTAAGCCAAATAAAGTCACATGGAAAACATCTGAGTAATGAGGACAGCGCACAGTTTTCATAAATAATTACAGAGCAGCTTCAAATTCATCACCAGCAGTTGTTTGCCACGCACACAGAGAAGCAAGGATTGCTGCAGGCATTAAGGCAGCATGGAAGAGGACTCGACAGTAAAAATTAGAAAAGGACACTGGAGGATTTGAATGCAAAAATGGGTATGAGGGGAAAAAGCAGGAAAATATTGAAGAGAAAATGAAAATAGCATGGAAAAACCCAGTGTGTATTGAAGGCTTAAGCTGCTTTTCTGTTCTACGAACGCTCAGAAGCCCCAGCTAATGCTCAGGTCCCAGCAAGCTAGAAGTATCTACCTTCTCAACGAGCACTGGTGGGACAAAACAAGCAGCAGAAACAAAGACTGAGGAAAGAAGCTGGAAGCAGAGACAGGAGTGTTTTGAGGGCAAACTCCAACATGTATAACTGCCCTCCCAGCGCGGTCAGCACTGGCATTATTTTGTGGCATTCACTTTCTGCTATGAAAAATCTAACAGGCAACTTGGAAAGAAATGAATAGGTCAGGATGCAAAAATGTGCAGACACGGGGATTGCTACAGCTCAGGAGAGCAGGAGAGATTTTTCACTTATGTTGCATGGAAGAGAAGGGTCTGGGTGAAAAAGGAGGTGACCAGAACACATGAAGCTGCTTCTTTCGATGCAAGAAAATGTCAGTTAAAAAAAAAAAAGGAGAGCTAAGGAATTAAATTGTAGCAAGAAGGGTGCTTAAAAAAAGAGATATGGCAGGATTCAGTGATGGTTTAGATGTGAAGCGAGGACAGCAAAGAGTCAAATCTGACAATGGCTGAGATAATCTCAAGTTTGACCTGAAGTTTGCTGGTGTGGCATTTGCTGTCACAAGAGTTCAGTTTTTATTTTCCTTACATTGCATTTCTATGTATATTGAGCTTGAAATCTGCATAAAAGCCTTGTGATTTCTATGACAGACATGTAGGAAAGAACACTTTTTACTTCCATGATTAAAACCAACGTTCAATCCTGAGCTGATCTAAGCTGGCAATGAAAACTGCTGACTTTATGATACAGACCAAAGTTAAAATTTGAGTAACCGTTGTAATTAAGGTTGGGAAAGGTCTATTATTTAACTATTTTAGGGTCCCAACTCCTTTGGCCAAGATAAGCAATTAACTTTTACAAAGCCACTGAAGATACAATTCTTCATCAAATGACTGGAATATGCAGCTGTCAGGCTTTGGGAGTATGTGATTTCGTGTATTAATCTGCACTGTACGCCCCTAAAGGGGCTTCTGGTGCTTTCAGTTGTGCTGTGAGAGGGGGGGGGAGAGAGAGAGAGAAGGAGGTGGTCCCTGTCAAAAAGGTGGAGGATTTAGTTTAAAGTAGAGCAAAGTCTCATATTTTCTGCCTACTCACCCTTCAACACCAACTGCCCATATATCACTGTGTTATTCTTAATAGACCCTTTTCTATCACTCTTGTAGACGACTCTCCCTTAATACACTGCATGAATTTCTGTATACAAGGTTACCACATGCAAGTTTTAATGTATCTGTATAAAATACAGACAAAATCCACATAAAGGTACCACGATGTTGAGATTCTTTTTCTTCTTCCTTTGCTTCTTTCAAAATACACAAAAGTTGGGTAATTCTTATTTGTTAAGCTTTTTGGGAGAGGATTTGTTAGAGTTTTATTCTGCAGCTATGGAAACTAGAATATCTTGCTTTTATCTTCCCCCCCCCCTTTACCTTTCATTTAAATAATGAAGAGCAAGATTCTCAGTTAGTCACAGGCTTCCTGGAGCTGGAGCTTAAAGAAAAATCACTCACACCATATGCACTTAAAAAAATTTAAGGATGGAGGAAATGGATTTTATATATGTCAACAACTGAAAGAAAATAAATTAAGGGTAACGGTAAACATCTGAGTTCCAGGTTTCCCCTGGAAATTGTAGCACTGCTTTTAGTACTTCCTCATCTTTCCTTCCTCTGTCCATTAAGTATGCCACTTGAAAAATGACCTTCATTCTCAGCGTACTGTCTATCACTGAAGATGCTACTGAGTAAGTTGCACTGGGATGGTCTAACTACCTTCAAAATGGAATTTACATTGGCCAGAAGCACTTTCTAAGTAATTTTCACCTTCACAGACCTCAAACCGGAACTCAGAAGTCTGGATAAGTGATGCCTGAGCACTTTCCATTCATAAAACTGTTGGGAAAAAAGTCAAACAGATCTCAAGAGCCTCACACGGCACTCCCTGATGCCTTCATTAGAAGACCAAACCTGCTGCCTGGTCGTCAGGGAGAGCCAGAAGGCTCTAGCTCAGGACATTTGCCTACCTGTGGCAGAGAAACGACTTCCATTGACAAGGCTCTGAGCTGCCGGAGCACACCCGACGCCGGCTGCGGAGAGGCTCAGCGAGGCGGTCACCGCTCCCAGCCCCTCGCCTCTCCCGCTGCCAGGGCTGACGCGCGCTTCCGACCTGCCGTACCTATAATCGCTGCGCGAGCTGGTGCTGTCAAAGTTACCTGGGCTGGCTCAACCGCGCCGAGGTTTCTAACGACTGCTGCTCAGCTGCAGGCAAGAAAACACCAGGCGCCTGCCGCTGCTGGAGTTCCTTCCGAGATTTTAGAAACCGTATTTCTCTGGCTAGGAGGTTGCTTTGTTGACGTTCGTACGCTGCAGCTTTATCGAACGTCTTCATCGTTACGCTTTAGTGTTGTTATTCGACCAATGGCTTACAACTAGATGGCAGAACCGCTGTTCACCCCACATCTTTCAATTCCACTGCTGTTTTCTCTTTGCTAGAAAGCATATTTTACGCTTCACAAAGAAGTAAGTGTGGTTTAATAATGACTTATAAAAGCTGGCAGAGATAACCTTGCTGATTTACTACAGAACCTTGCGTACTTTAACGCTAAAGGTAGATTTTTAAAATCTACTGTAATTTTTCACACTTATGTGGGTTGGACTGTGAAACAAGACTAGCCAGTTTCTGATTTTTATGTGAACAGGATGAAGAGAAAGTAAAACAAAAGGAAAAATTAAAATGATCACATAATCTGCTGGGTAGATCAGAAAAAGTTCTCCTGAACTTAGCTCACAGCACCAGGCGGTCTAAAACATGACTGATGTTATATTTTGAAAAGAAGATTACTTTTTTTAACAGAAAAGCCTTGATTCTTCTCTGATTTATACTACTTTAAATCAGAAGAAACTCCCTTTACTAGAGATTTACTTCTGTGCAAGGAAGGGCAGGCACTGAACCTCTGATAGTTTGGTCTCCCTGTTGAAATAGAAACAAGCTCCAATTTCAGGATTGGAATCCATTTGCTGGGCTTCCTAGAACCTAGTATATATATCTCTGTATATCTCTCTAGACAAAGGATTTAATGAACTATATCCTTTCTTTAAAAGAACATTCCTTTAAAGTCTTGTACACCTACTTCTGGAAGCCTTTCTTTTGGATCTGTGGTTCCAATCTCAAGCTTAATGCTTAAATCACACTAACTTCACCAAAGCAGTGTTTCCCCCCCTCTATAACAGATCAACTCTGTTTTGCTTCATATTTGTGAGCAACATGACTTTGAAACCTGTTTTCTTTGAGCTGCTTTTGCATGGGGAAAAACCAACACTGGGAAACCTTGGAGTGGGGTGACAACTGACAGGATGTAGGCATAGCTGACATGCAAATTAGTGCTCCCAGTCCATTTACAGCAATGAGTAAAGACTATTTTTTGGCTCAAAACAGAAAAGGCTTTCTGAGCAAGCAAGGGTGCTTGCAGAGAGAGAACTTGCAAAAAGGGGTTTGTTAATAAGTGGGGGCTATTGTAAGGCTGTCTCTTGCTTCTTATGTGGTTTCCGTAGTATGGCTGTCATTCATTAATTTCCCTAACACGCCACTCTGAAGTGTACTGGCAAAGGTAGAAATAAATGGAGATTCTTGCAATCTATGAATCATTCATGTAGAAATAATTTCATGTAATAAAATGTCAAATAGAAGTCAAATAGAGTAAGATAGTAAGATTCCAAGCATAGCAAAATTATCCAGCCCTCCAAATCACTATCTTCCCTCTGTATTTTTCTCCTCAGTAACTTTTATCTCTGCAGGAACTTGCACAGTAGAAATAAGCTATACCTTCACGAAGTCTCTCCTGTTTCTGGCACACCGACCACATGAGTGCAGGGAGCCCTTTTGGGAAGTTCTGGTTTGTGCCTGTGCCAGGGTGTTACTTCCCTGGAGCTGTGCGGCACAGCCTGCCTCTTTGCACAACATCACAGTTACAGGCACTTTTCCTCCTTTTTCCAAATGTCAGCTTGGAAAACTCAGCCGTGTCTCCAAGCTTGGCTCTCTTTGCAGAACGGCACTGCCAGTTGCAGGAACTGCCCGAGCCAAGTGTGGGTCTCACCCACAGCCCATCCCTGCCTCAAAGGTGGCACTTTGGGACATGGTTTAGGGGGCATGGTGGTGTTGGTATGATGGTTGGACTTGATGATCTTAAAGGTCTTTTCCAACCTTAATGATTCTGTGATTCTGTGATTCTATAAACCCGGGCTGCAATGCAGCTCTACTTCTCCAGCAAGGTGACCAGATCCTGCAAACAGCAAGCTGGGGGAGAAGCTAACATTGCACAGTGCGCAGAGCCGAGGTTGCTAGCAGACACAGTGACTCAAAATCATCTGAGGAATGTCTCAAATGAAGTTAAGGGGATGCCCTTTTAAATTCAACTGGAGAAGCCATTTGAGGTTCCAGAGCTGGGGTCCGTCGGGCGTGTTGAGGACTGCTTGACCACCCAAAGCGATCTAGCAGTGCGGACAAAAGCCTGCATCAAAAAAAAGCAATCAAACCATAAGCTACAAACCACATTTCCTAATTGCTTGTCTTACATAACCCATTGCGGTAGATGTCTCAGGGACATTAAACATTTGTGAACAGGAGATGAATGTCTCGGATAATATCTCTTTCAGTGAGATGTACTGAACTGAAATGTGCTGTAAGGGAGTCCCTGTGCCAGCAAAGGGCTCCTGGGCTACACCAGGACCTGTTGCTGTTAATAACTAACCAGGAACTCCAAAGTTATGAAGCTTTGCCTGAGGTCAGGCAGTTATGGGAGTGCAGAGCTGTGTCTCTCTATTTTGACTAAAGTAATTTAACTTTTGTATCCTAAATCCATATTTGACGTAAATGGGGGTGGCGGGGAAGGAAGAGAAGAATTAAATAACCTCCTTTGGCACTTGGATATAGGAGTTAGGAATTTTAACTCTGGACAATCTTTACAGATCCAGAACCTACTGATGTGTACCATGACATTAAAGTTTGATTAGGACTTGTTCAAGAGGCAGTGTGTAAGTCCTGTGTTACTATCTGTTCTCTGAAGTGCAGTGCCCTGAATTTGTGTAAGCAATAGCAGTGGGGACACACTACATTGCATTCTTTATGTAAACTCCTTCAGAACAGCAAGGTATTTGAGAAAGAAGATTGACATAGGATTCAGCCATGTCCACAATGCAAATGTGGCAAATGATCTGCTATAATTTTTAGCTCCAAGTTAGCTGCTATTTTTAGCATCTTTCTTCACTGTCCTACTCCCTCTCTCTCAGCTCACATTTTTTACAAGGTCCAAGGTAGGCACAAACCTTGTCATCACCTTAAAAACAACATCAGACTGGCTTCTCCAGTTGCATGGTAGAGGTGAGAGACATGGTCACTTCTCGGTCATGCTATTAAATTATTTACAATTCCAAAGCTTTGCTCAAGTACCATCAGAGATGCATAATTTCAAGGTTCTGCACTTTCATTTACAGAGAGTTA
The DNA here is from genome assembly GCF_964289735.1 of Phaethon aethereus. Taxonomy (NCBI): domain Eukaryota; kingdom Metazoa; phylum Chordata; class Aves; order Phaethontiformes; family Phaethontidae; genus Phaethon; species Phaethon aethereus. The sequence goes on from NC_138582.1 coordinate 69,919,152, forward strand.
CATGAAAAACACAGCTATAGAAAGCATAGTCATGTCACTCAGAGTTAGCTTTCCTGTAGCCGTAAGGGCCAGAATTTTTTAAAGTACATTTAAGTGATGTCTCTTTGCATCTGCACAGAAGCAGCAGTGACTCGGCAACACAAATTCTCCAAAGCCTTGTTACTTTGATTGGAATGGCAAATTTATATTAAGAACATATGTTGACTATTGGGAATGAATGCAGTGAGAGAAATACAGAGGAGATTCAGACATGTAGCTAAGGAAGAAGGAAACTGGGAAAGAGAGCAAACGAGGCAGAAGAAATGGAAATGGAGGGACTGAAAAAGGCTAGCAAGGGTTGTTGAACATGGTGTCTTAGAGCCTGGAAGTATGAATATGTGGTGTCACTTGGGTAGGGATCAGGATACTCCATAATACTCATGCATTCACCACCAGGGGTGGGATCAAGCTTCAAACACCTACTGCAAATTGGGATCCAGGTCTTCCTCATTCCCAGGTGAAAGGATGCTCTAACCTATTCAATATAAAGATGGCCAAGGGAAAATATCCTTTTCCTTCCTCCATCTTTTGTGTGGAGCTTTATGTGGTAGGTCTGTTCAGAAAACTGTGTCTTGCAACTTCAGTACGCAGGAGAATATCTACCCTGTAAACCCCAATAGTATATAGTTCCAACCCACTCAGTATATTAAGGCTCAGTACGTTCAGGTGATTTTAATATGTACCCCACAGCAGAAATGTAGAAGTTAGGGAACTGTACTGGGGGAAACTTAGGAACACAGGCAATCTTGGATGCTGGTACGTAAAGCAGCAGTTAGGCATCGATATCTTTTGTAGACATAGCCACAAGTAAGTGCAGAAAGGTTATATTTTCCCCTTGATTTCTGCGCCAGCATCCTGCTGCTAATGGAGTGCAACCTGCTGTGGGAAGCATCCCTTCCTAAATTTATACCCAGTGTTTCTCTTGAGGATCATTTTTATTTTTCATACCAAACTCAGATGGGTATTTGGCACAATGTAATGTATCTTTTCTGCTTGAAATATTATTCATGATTTATCATTTTCCTGCAGCATCTGACATGAGTGGAACATTCTATATGTTCCTTTCAAACACTTGGTAAAACTGCATCATCCCACTCACTGATGTTAGCTCTTGCTGCTGATCTCAGCCCAATAATCACACGCCTCCAGCAGCTATTTACATTTTCCTTTTCCTCCTTTCCCCCCTCCTGTTTTTTAATTTTAAAAAGGACACTGGGAACTCTATGGAGCTCTTCCTTTTCTTTTTTGCCACAAGTTACACAACAGAGCGCATACCCAGGGTGAAACAAAAGACACGTGAAAAAGTAAGCTTATCCAATCAAAATTCAATACACTTCAAAGGCCTATGTAAACGGTTGCTCTTCTAAAATTATTTTTCAACAACCATATTTACAAGAGTAGCTTCTGTTCCACTTAACCAAGCTTGTGCTGCCACATCAATAGGAAGCGTGAGCCTAGCATTGCAACAGATGTGCAAATCTACGACTTCCCAACACAGGGCAACTAGTTTTTCACATACTGTAGTAATATTCAGCTGCATAAAGTCATTTGCAAAAAGTCACAAAGTACATCCATTCTAGAGTCAGAAATGGAAGCTGGGTGCCCTGGCTTCTACTTTATTGCACTATGCACCAGATCTTATTGCTTCCCCAAAGTGAAATAGCTTTAATGGAGGCAATTCTTTCGCATATATTTCTTCAGGGAGCGATGCAAGAGACACAGTAGAAACAACTTAGGAATACTACAGTCATCATGAAATCCTTTTTTATCAGTTCCTAGGGAAAAATTTTCATACACAAGTGCCTTCAATTCTACATTTAGAGTCCAAATCAGCACTGAAATATTTACATGCTTCTCTTCTATGTGCTTGATAGCAGTGTCCAAAAGCAGGATTTGAACAACCTGCTTAGACGAGCACATATAAAACTGGGCTTCCTGCTGCTGAAGGCTGGTGCAATTAACTCTCGCAAGATCTGAAACACACTGTGACTTTCCTCCCTCCATGCGGCACAGAAAACTTGACTTCTGAACCCAAGTATGCTTTTAAAAGTCTCCCACTTTACCATGTGTGTTATACACATAGGACGTAGAATAGAAGACATACGTATAGAGGAAAAACTACTCAGTGGGTACCATATAGCTTATGTGAATCTGCATGCTTTCTGTAATGCAACCAAAATATTTAAAGTTCTGTTTTACCAAGGTCCGAGCGCTCTGGAACCAATCCAATGAGATTGCTATTCAAAATCTTGGTGGGTTAAGCTACTAATGGATTTTACTAACTCTCACCTTTGCTGTCTGTAAAGTTCCGTATACTAAGAATGTCATTAAGATCCTGATAGTGGTTCTGCTTAATGTATGTTGTTTTCTCAGGAGTGTCCTGAAGCTGCATTGTGACCTCTTCCAAGTCTTTGTCCAGCTGCAAAACAGGAAGAGTATGAATCCCTAAAAGTTCAAGAGTCATTGCTTCGGGTATCGGCAGTAACCGCGTAGCTTTCTGTGAGCAGACTAGGAGGCAGGCGGTAATGCCCTTGCCACGCTGTGCCAAAAGCAGTTTTCTTATAGCACCGCAGCACTACCTCTAGAAATCACGCTACAAGCAACAAACCGCTTTCAGCTGTGGTATTGCACACAGGGCGTACGAGAAGAATAAAGCTTTAGTAGTTGACAGTTAAGCAATGCTGATGTACCTCTGAATGAGAAAGGAAGGGGCATTAGAAAGCCCAGTCTGAAAACCTCTCAACTGTTTATTATTTATGTGTATAAACGTGGCATACATAGCCATAACCACTTTGTTGTGTCAATCAAATTATCGAACGTGCAAGAAAATAGAAGTGAACTATGGCATTGGGGGCATGTCCAGCCATGTGAGTGACTGCAGTCAACTGTACTGGGAATGTTTTGTTTTCCTAAAGAATATTTTTACTCCTTTTACCTTTCTTCGAGAGACAGACTCCTGTTAGACTTTTTGTTTGTGTCTGTGTGTCGTGAAATTTCAAAGAAAATCCTACTCACAGGTTTTAGTTTTGGGGCTGAGAACACTCTGTGTTTTTGTGATTTGAAAATTACCCCCATGTTTTATATCTTTTCTGTCTTAAACTGTGTAATCTCGCAGCTAGCACTAAATTGCCATTCCAAGAGGGAAAAAATGGAAACAAGAGGAGGGGGAAGAAACAAAAATCGCAGTCTTCTCTCTGCCCCAAAAGCATTCTTTAAGACTAGAGGGAGAGAAGCACAGATGTTTTCTGACTGGAAGAGCCACAGCACAAATGCCGGGCTGGTACAGCCCCAGCTTTTAGCCCCAAGTTGAACACAGGGTGCTCTCCCCAGTGGCTAACTTGTATTCAGTTGGCTACAGCCCCAGCAGAAAACGACCAGATACAAGTGTCTTAATGATGATCTGGCATGCTCTCTGTGAACAATTGTCCAGGATGTGGTGTCCAGAGTATGTCCTACTCACTACTGGCTTAACTGAATTTTAAGTGTGCTGAATTTAGATTTAGTTTTCCGAAAGAACCGGGACATAGCAACTCAAGGTAGATAACAGAGATGTAGCTGCTAGCTAAGGTAGGGCATGCTCCAAATCCCCTTGACAACAAAACTCTTATTTGGACCTACTGGTTCTGAGTATTTAATTTAACATATTTAAGCCAAGTCTAAAAAGATCAGCAGGGCCCTGCGTGCACTAATATGGCTCAGTTGCCCTGACCAGCCTCACCTGTGATCTCCGTCATGAGCCTTGCAAGGCACAGGCTGAGATCTTATGAGTTAGGAGGCTTAGTAGAAAAAACTACAGTAGGATGAAGAAACTGGAATAGCCAGTAGCCAGCTGAGCCTTCATCAAAAATTGCAAGACTCTCACATGAAAAAGACCTGGCAAAGCTGAACTAAATTTCTTTAACAAGGCAGAGATAACTTTTGCTTTTGGAGTCCTTAGTAGTCTGAATTGTCATTAGTTAAGATCTGGATGAAGATATTTCTAATTTCTCCTATGAAACATACCACTTTTTGGCAATCATTATAATCTGTGCAGTATGCAGAGTATGTATAATAGCCTGAATTGTGCTGTATAACCTACATCAGTACTGTGTTCGTTTATCCCCAAAGGTCCCTGAGAATGTATTGGTTTCCTATAGTGTTTTCCATTCTGCTTGGGAGATCTTTTATTTTTAAAAAATCATTTTTTAACTTATTGTAAATCTTTCAAAATAAGTCACAAGAAAATGGCTCCCAGAAAGACAATGCATCCCCAAGTAACTAGCAATAGGATAAGAGGAAATGACCTCATATTGTGCCATGGGAGGTTTAGATTAGATATTAGGAAAAATTTCTTTACTGAAAGAGTGGTCAAGCATTGGAACAGGCTGCCCAGGGAGGTGGTGGAGTCAGCATCACTGGAGGTGATTCTAAGATGTAATGTTTGCAATAAAATACTTTTTCTTCAAGGTATAAGAATACTTCACAGACTAGGCAAGAGCAGGTTAATTTTTTTGTAAGATATGGATCAGTTATGGTTATCTTGTCTTACAAAACGGACAGTCTTCAAGGCTGATTTTTCATCATTTGAGGTCTCCTGAGCAAGGATGGACATAATTAAAAATATACATGTTATAGCTCTAATGGAATTCATGCACTCCACGTACTTAGCCTTTCTCTTAGTAGAGGCTGAAGAAAATTCACAGGCTTTGTGCCGAAAGGGTCCGCTGATGTGATTGTAAAGGTCTTTTCTACCTTTAAGAAATTCTGTTTCATGGCAGATGTAAAAATATGTCTAGCAAGTTTTTGAGTGAACTCTCAGAGAGGTTGAGAAATAACAGCAACAGCAGTCTCTGAACTCAGCTGTAAATAGGAACAAAGATAGCTCTTAAGTGCCCCGGGGCTGTGGGTCTCTGCTATGCTTGCATGTAAAGCTTGCGCTTCTAGAGCTGTTGCTCTGTGGTGCTCAGCACATCCACGTGAAGCAGCGGGGTAATTTGCCTGTTACAAATGAATAGGGGAAGTTGCATTTTAATTTGCTAGGGTACATTTTCCTTTTATCACACCTGCTAAGTATTTGCTGTATTAATTAGCTATTCATATAAATCATCTGCTTCCTATTATTTCAAAATTTTTCTATGGGGAAAGCTAATTTTTTTCGTCTAAAAAGTAGTCAACATTTAAGCAAGTCACAGAATTGCAACAACAAGAACAAAATTGCCTAGGCAGTGTATACAATAAACAATACCTCTGTAATTTTCATTCTCAAGCGGTGGTTTTCTGACTGCAATCCTTCTAGTCGAGATGTGCTGGCCTGATTGACGCTGGTGACTGATGTTGATGTCTTTGAATCTTCTTTCTTTTGATTTTGAGTGAACTGAAATCGTCTGTTCTGTGTGGCTGCATCTGGATTTGTCCTCAGTGTGATGAGCTGAAAGGTTCAAAAGCCTTTTTGAAATCCTGTGCGTGGTTTTATTTTTGCAGCTTTTTCTTTTGTATCTCAAAATATTGAAAGGCAAACCAAGAGTTCCTTTCTGACTTTCAAGTACAAAATTCTGGAAAGTGAGCCCTGCTTGCCATGTGCAATACTTGAGAGGATTTCTGAATAACTTTACAGAATCAGTTGAACAAGAATGATTTTGCAAAGGGAAGTGTTCAAAAAAATTAGGAAAAACTTAACTGGTTTTTAATTACGTTAAAATGTACTTCAATATTTAATCAAACCTATTGTTCTCCTTCATTAATATCTTCATACTTTCAAAGTATATATTCCTTCTTTAAGAAAAAAACAACCCACCAAGCCCTTCTCTTCCCAAGCACAGTTTCATCTGAAATTTCTCCTTTCCTACTGTTACAGGTAACACTCAAGCAGAGAGAGGCATGAAGCGGGAGTATTAACAGAAAGAACTCAGGGGATATTGCACTCTGGAGATAACAGAAACTTAATTATATTTTAGTGACCCAAAATAAACCAAATCTGTTCAAATAAATTAAATAAGCCACTTATTTAAAAAAAGGTTAACCTTAAACACATTTAATTTAAGCAAATCTAAGTAAGATTTAACACTCGGTGACAACATGAAAATATCACCTCGACATGAGGAGAGAAAGCTAGCTGTTTGGCAAGGGGGAGAGAGCTTCTCAGATTACTCTAGAGAATACAGAATTTATGATTACTTGCCAAGCAGCATACATATATATTTGTATACAGACAAAGCTGAAGAAGCTGCCTGCCCTGAGACCATAGGCATGACATCATAAACCCAAAGGTGCTGAGTTGTCTGAAAAGAGCGAAGTGGCAATAATCTTGTAAGCACAGCACAGACAGATCTTGTGGTATAGCCCCATTTTGGAATGGGTTCCTCTTGTTCTTCAGAGCGTGAAAGTGTTCCGCAGCTGTGGTGGCATGAAAGAGGAATGTAACTTCTGAGAGAGAGAGTTCTGACTGATCAGGCAATGAATCACTTGGTCCTTGGCATGTATTTGCATGTCTACAGATCGGGATGATGCTTGAAGACAATGGATTTCCTTTTTCTGGTGATAAAGGAGATGGAGAAGGCTCAGGTACTCAATGCCTTCTTCACCTTAGCCTTTACCGGTAAAATTTGCCTTCAGAAATTCCAGACCCCTAAGACCCCTAAAGCAATTGGACACAAGTTCATGCAACCGGAGGAGGTGCATCCCTGATCCCTGTCCAGGGAGCTGGACAATGTCATTGTGAGGCCACTCTCAATTACCTTTGGAGGGTGATGTTGACTGGGAAACGTTCCTAAGGACTGTGAGAAAAGGAAACGTCACAGCTGTGTTCAAGAGAAGGAGAAGGAGGATCTGGGGAAATACTGCCTGGTCACCTTCACCTCAGTCCACGGAAGACTGCAGTAAGTCCTCCTGGGAACCATTTCCAAATGTATTAAGAGCAAGAAGGTGATTAGAAACAGTCATCACCTATTTATGAAGGGAAAATCCTGCCTGACCAACCTGATAGCTTTCTTCAGTGAGATGTCTGGGCTGGTAGATGAGGGAAAAGAGTTATTTTTCTTGACTGAAGCAAAGATTTCAACACTTTCTCCCATAAAGTCCTCACAGTCAAACTGATGAAGTATTGACTAGGTAAGTGGCCAGTGAGGTGGATTGAAAACTCGCTGAACTTCCAGGCTCAAATGACAGTGGAAGCCAGTCCCTAGTGCAGTACCTCAGGGGTTTCGGCTAGGGCCAATACTGCTTAACAATCTTTATTAGTGACCTGGATGGTGCAACAGAGCACACCCTCAGCGAGTTTGCAGATGATGCTCAAAGAGGAGGAGGGGTTGATACACCGGATGATTGTGCTGCTGTTCAGTAGGATGTGAAGAGACTGGAGATCTGGGCCGACAGGTACCTCCTGAATCTGAGCAAAGGGAAATACCAAGTCCTGCCTTTGGGGAGAAAGCAAGCCCACGCACCCACCCAAACAGGCTGAGGCGTGTTTGGCTGGAAAGCAGCTTTTCAGTAAAGGCGTTGGGGATTGTGGTGGACAGCAAATGGAACATGAGCCAGCAGTACTCTGGGGCATTGGAGGTGGTTCCTTTCTACTCAGCCCCGGTAAGAGCACACCTGGAACGTTGTGCCCATCTTTGGTCTCCCCAGTACAACACAGTACTGAAGAAAGCCCAGTGAAGGACCACAAAGGTGTTGAAAAGGATTGAAGCCTTTATGATACAAGCAGAGACTGATGATTGTTTAGCCTTGAGATGGAAGAGATCGGGGGGAATATTATTCATGTGTATAAATATGTGATGGTAGAGAGTAAAGAGGGATGGAGCCAGACTCCTCAGTGGTGCCCAATGAAAGGAGGGGAGGCACAAACTGAAAAACAAGAAATTTAATTTAAACATCAGAAAAAAATCTTTTTCTACTGTGAGCGTGGTCAAATGCTGGTATAGATGCTCAGAGAGGTTGGGGAGTATTCATCCCTGGAGATAATCAAGACCCAACTGCTCAAGACCCTGAGTAACCTGCTGTAGCTGAGTCTTCCTAGAGCCCCCTGCCTCTCCTCTCCCCCGTTTCTTTGATTCTAATTAGGCTGGTTGTAATGACTGCTGTGTCTAGCTCCCAGACCAAAAACATCATTAAAATGAAGTTAAAGGTGAAGAATGGTAATTACAAGGCTTCTTAAATTAGCAGGCAGAAGTGTTAGAAGATAAAAGCTTTGCAATTTGATGTGGTCCAAGTTTAAACTGTATATAAGATAGAAGTATAGCCATCCATCAATTGACTCATTTTCATCTGGGAGTTTATAGTTAAAGACTGGATGTTTTACCATAAGGACATATGTCCTAATGAATTTAATCACATGGTGTGAATTAGATGGAAAAGTCCATGGGCAATGTCGTTGGCTCACACGGTACATGGGAGGAGGTTAAATGAGGTTTTTCTTTTTTTCTGGCTATAAAGTCAGTGGAACTTGTGTCTTGCTGCCTCACAACTGTGCAGTTTCTATTTCGACAAAGAGTCAACACTGAATATCTACAAAGAGTCAATGCCAAATAGACAAAAAATGCCACCAACACAGAAAATTGGTGTTTTAGTCCTGCCCCCCTACAACTGATTTTTGCCTTGCTGCTCTACAGGAAACTGGATCAGAATTAATGTGTTAATGCCATTGCAGCCAATGATGGTATGCACTTGGTGGGTGTCTAGAAGTGAGCACAGTGTTCTGTCTCAAAAGGGATGGAGCAGAAAAAATGGAAGAACGTGGAAGTTTAATAAACATGGATAAACATGGGAAAATTACTTCACAAAGAGAGAATACATATTAGGATTTCTTCTTTTAAAGAAGCGATGAGTATGCTGAAAAATACTATAGACTCCTTGGCCCTTAAAAAGATAATGAGACATAGCAGTTAACTTCTAACAGGAAAAATAAACATAATGTATGTTGGAATTCTGCAGATCACTTCTACAAGATATCCTTGAACCCAGAAATCTATAATAGTTTTTAAAATGTTTGGACCTTTTTTGATCGGATAACAAGAATGTCTACAGTTTATGTAAGTAGGATGCAGTATAATGGATATCAATATTGGTATTTGAGAACACCTTTAAATGGAGAGAGCAATGAGCATTTTTTCCCTGATCTATCTTACTGTACTATGGGATTTTCGTCATGTTTTTCTGAGGAACTTGGTGCTGAGCAAAATGGCAGTGCATTTTTATTTTCTCCATTTACCTGGAGAAGTAATTGCCATGTTATAAGTAAATAAGATTGGTACAGATGACAAGAAGTAAGGGAAAAACATCACATTCCTTTCCCTAGTTTGCCTACGTCATTCATGGTCTGCCTAGTCAGATTCATAAAAGCACTGTGGGGCAAAACTGAATTCCAGCATTGTTGGCCCAAGAGACTCCTGAAGATTAGTTAGAAGGAATGTGTTTTCCTCTGTATAGCAGAGAAGTCAAAGTATTCACCTGGCCCAAAACCATGTTACTGCTTGCATCTGTCTGGCCACAGTTTAATAAATGAAAAAGTGTAATCTTCCAAGTCTTCAGTATCAACTTCTGTGCTTGAAAAGCCACAGGCTTCAGCATCTCCGAATCAATCTTCCCGTGTCACCAAGATTGTACTAGTTGACCACATACTTGTTGAGGGGAGAGGTCTGTGCCTGTCTCACACTGAGGGCTTACCCAGAGGTACCAGCTGGGTGGTGTCAGATCTAACCTTTTGCGGGGTCCAGACAAGCCATTGTGCAACCTGTTCTGGAGCAGGTTGCAGGAGAGAGCCCTTGCCAGCCGTCCTGCCATAACTGTGGCACAACGCGGCGAGAAAATCATGTGGGGAAAAATATACGAGTGCAAGAAGAACTCTCCAGCTGTGAAAGCACTCACATGGGCATAGGAAGTGCTGCATTCCAGCTCCTGCTTCAACCTCTTTTTTTGTACTTTATCCAATCATCGTTTTTAATGCAAAATAGCTAAGCATTTGGAAACCTGGCAATACATGGAATGAGATGAAGTATTTCCCTCTAGAAGGCTACGGTTCATGTTTGTGTTTTGAGTAGAAAGAACTGAGAGGAAAAATGAGGGCAGGGTAATTGGGGTTTAAAAGAAGAGCAGGTGAAAGGGTTAAAAAAGGAAACAAAAGTCATTTCAGAGCCTGTGGCAGAAGAAAAGAAGAATGGGCAAAGGAGCATGAAAGCAAAGGGGCAGGAGAACATGTCACAGCATTAATAATAATTTCTCTTTGAAGAGAGTTCTGACATCCTGTGGAGGTATTTTTGGCATCCGAGTTTTAACAGCTTCCACACTTAAATCTTGCAGTATTTTGAAGTACTCTCCCTTGCTGTATTTTTGAATGTTTGCTTAATTTAGAATGAAGTTGTGATTCTTCCCTAAGATCCAGAATAAAAATATGACTATATATGTCTGTACAGCTTTTTAATATTTGAGAAGTGAATTGCAGAACTTGTAAAAACATCCTGGTTAGTCGGTCTTGGAGAATGAATTACTTTGCTTTTTTGCAGTTCAAGGAAAGTCAGCTTCTATTGCTAGTCTGTGCCTCTAATTTCTTTCACAGGGAACACTTTGAGATAGATAAATTTATTAACTTGTTTCTTTTACACATACAGTTCTTGGTCCCCCTGTCAAAACCATCACCAGGGATGCCACTGAGCACCAGAACCTATTCACTATAATTTGCTCAATACATTAATTGAACATGGACCAGTAAAGAGTCACAAACTTTTTCACTATTCATTATTTCACTAATCATTTGAAAAATGTAAAAACAGATTCCAGAGGTGAAAGGACCTGCATCTTGGTTCTTGCCTTGCAAATATTTCAGATACCCAACTGCATATGCACCTCATTTGCAATGATAAGCTAGGTTTATGCAAGTCACTTAAAATGAATACAATTATACATTTTACTTCAAAATATCAAATACATTGTCCAGAACTTGAGGCTTTGCTAAATAAGCTTACGTAGAAACCAGTTTTCCCTTCATTCAAGATCTGTCATACTCCTGTCTAAAGCTTAACCCTGCAAGTGAAATGATCAAGTTCCAGCCCTCTATGGGTAAGTGTCTTCTCAGTTCTTCCAACAATGCACAACAAACACATCCTCAGATCCCAAAAGAGCAAAAAGAAATGAAAGCATATGCCTCCCGCTCTGTGCCTCGCTTAGTCCATTACTATACCTGTTAATAAATATATCTGCAGTGTCAGTGTTTGCAGTGTACACACAACGTTGCTCTGAAGTACTGATAAAGCCTGTTGTACCACCATACCTGAATACCTTAGAGGTTTCAACATAGTTGACCTTACAGCATGCCAGTGAACTTGAAAGGCCTTCCTGTTTTGAAGGTATAGAAGTAGACGGCCTGATTACCTTGACTAAGGTACGTAAGAAATGTAGCAGAGAGTCAACTGGACCTGTCCCTCCTGAATCCCCACATATCAGCCTTTCCAAAAAGTTCCTAAAAGTTGAAAATGGAGACTAGTCCATTGAAATTACAGAAGAAAACCTTTCTTTCCCCAGTCACAGATTCAGTAAAGATATAGGCATTAGAAATGCATGTATTCACACTCCTTTAACTTTGCATATTCCACTCTCTCCAAAATCTCATGGAGCTTTGTTTTTGCTCTCAGGATCCAGACACAAGACATTATAGATGAGCTTGGTTTAGAATTCATACCCATCCCCTGTGCTTGAAAAGGCAATGGCTTTTTACATCATAAATCACAATTATAAAACAACAGGAAAAAAATCCAGACCCATGCTAAACAAATTCACCTACCTTAGGTACAAACACAAGACAGAGAGTAATGGTGCTGCAGAATATTATGACTAAAGCAACGATGCAGAACTGCACATTGGGTTGGTCCCGAGTGAGGAATGAAACAGCAGCACCAATAATGCACATTATCCCCACGTTGTATACACTCATTCCGATGTACTTGCTATCATTCAAAGCAGGAATGCTGACATTTCGTGTCTCCCAGGCTAGGAAACACCCAAATAACTGAAATGATAAAAGAAGGGAAAAAAATATCATAATTATAAGAGGAATTGGTTGACGTTCAGAAAAGCATTGGTTCAAAACTGGTATGTTTTCTAACTTGACAAATATAGGTGATATTACAACACAGAGATATACACCTACCTTTTACCCAATATCTAATTACCTATGCGTTTTGTTTTGCTCATTAGGACAGATTTCTGCTCTCATAAGAGAAATGTGAAACTTGGAATTAGTCGTGATGGGAACAGATTTCTCGAAATGTTATGGCTATCTTTATTTAAGATTTTTTGCGATTTTTAAAGACAGTCCTTCCTGTTTGTTTTCAAGGATTCCAGGAAAGATACAATGTATGTTGTTTTTTAGCTATTTTTTAGCAACTCTTCTCAATATATTCTTATCAATCCAGTCATTCATTATATGATTATCACCTACATTAATAAACAGCAGTGCCAAGATGTGTCCCATGGGAGACAACTATACAATATAGAAAGTGTCAACCTAGCTGTTCAGACTGCAATTATAAAGTCTTTTATTATAGTGGGAGTTGGTAATGGCCTTTCAATTGCAGTTGTCTAATTATTTCTGGCATAAAACATTCTTGTGGCAATTTTTTGTTTGCTATTTTATTTGATGTATTTTTAAGTTTTAGCCCCTTTTTGATATTTGCAATATGCTTTTGCAATTCAGCAGGGGAAAGTCTTCAGTGTAAGGAAGCCATCTTCATCCCTTGAAATTTAATTAGATTTTTCTACAACATGAACTGCTGCAAAGGATTATTTTCTTTCTTTTGCATTCCTCAGAGAAATTCTGGCAATGCAGTAAAACCATAAATGAATGCAAGATGCTGTAAATAGGTAACCCAGTTTACAGCCTAGGCAAAGCCTGGTAAGAGTGTATGGTGCCCTGGGGAGAATGGCAGACAGCAGATGGTGTTGGAGGGAAAGGGAGGGCAGAGACAGAAACCATCACTGACCCAAGACATGTGTTGTGTATTTTCCAGCTTTTTCTGATCACACTGCAGGGACAGACAAGAAGGAGAAAAAAAAAAAGGTGCACTCCCATTGACCTTGGTACCGTTCCTCCCAGACCACCACATTTGTCCACTGCCATGTCATAGAGATAATCTTCTCTTTGAAACGGCTGCAACCCATGTGGTGATCCAGGAAATTAGAGAGGTCTATGATGATGCTATTTGGGGATTAATTGCTGTTGCCTAATAAAAATTTAACTTCTGTTTTTTTCCTGTGGGAAAAAACATTAAAAATGTCAAAGGCAAATAACCTGGATAGAAGAACACTTTGGTTGCCAGTCAAGCAAAAAAGAGTTGGGAACTGACAGATTTATGTTTGCTGTACAAACTCAGTTTTGCCCTTACATGCTTTCAACTGTAGTAACAATTGGACATGAGTAATTGCAAATTTCCTTGATTATTTGCTTAGTTTTCACCTCAACTAACAATGGCAACAAACACAACCACTTGTGACCCAGCTGCTTTGCATTCCCCCAGCAGCAAGCAGGCTGCAGCCACCTCCCTACTCCCCCAGGTGTTTCAATCCAGGATTTACTTGCCGACCTGCCAGCCCTGCCCTCCCGTTGCTGAGCTTGTCTGCCAGCTTATGGCATTCTCTTGCCTACAGGACATATGTTACCCTGCCACACGTTCATGAGCAGACCCGGCTGCAAGGTTTTGGCGGATTAGGCATCTACGTTCAGCCCATGGAGTGTGGCTGGACGGAAGTGCTGCCTAGTCCAGGCAAGACTCTTGCTCACCCACTTTTCAATTCTGCCGTTCCTGCCGCAATGCAAGCCAAGAGGTGTAGGCAGGCTGGCCCTTCCCAGCAACAGCAGCAGCAGTTGCCTTTGCAATCCTTACCAACGTCTTCCCTGGCATCATTCCCAAGCTGCCCGCTCCACACGGTCCTTCAGGACGTGGTCCTTTCCAGGGCACTCCCTTGCCTCTTTGTCACAGGCCTATCTCTTCTGCTTTACCCATCTCCTCTTGTAGGGTTAGAGCCCACACCTCATCCCGGTCCCTCTGCCCTTCCCAGCAGCCTAAGAAGGGCGGGAAGAAAAGTTGTGGCTGCTGAAGGAGGAGCATGCGAGGGGGCTGCTCTTGAGGGGTCAAAGTAAATGTAGACAGCTACCTGGAGGAGAGAGGGGTCTCAGCCATTCAGGCGGGGCAGCTGAGGTGCGTAAGCCATTTATCGAGCTGGGTTGCTTTGTGCCATAGAAGCAGCTCATCGCCTAATACATTTTCTAGAGCCCCCCGGGTAACCAGGATGACGCTTCCAATAAAGAAGGATGCAGGCAGCACTCCTCTGCTGTTGGCTCTGGCACTGTGCACAGATGGAGCAGGGAACGTACAGACTCCTTTACAAGCTCTGCAGAAGCAATTCTTCCACTGTATTGACTTGGCTGTGCCGGGGACATACAGCAGTGATACCTCTATTCAGGATACAGACATATTCCTCCCAGACACTCCACCATCTCAGCGTTGCCTGTTCTGCATTCCCTGCACTCGTGCTGCTGTGCAGCTCAGCTGTGCTGCAAATTTGCCAGCCCCTGAACTGACAAACAGGCTGGTCTGGGCTGAGCTGTTTTGAAGGGTAGAAGGAATCATTGTGTGTGTGTGACTATATCATGTTTTTAAAAGGATGAGACCCCGCTTAACTATGGAGAAGATTTCTATCGTCTTCTTCTACACTTAAATATTAATGAGATTTTTAGGGTTGTAGGTCATCCCTCACTCTTCCCAAGTTCTCCCAGTATGAACAGATTCCCTTCCAAAAGCATTATTCTGGGAATATGGCCAACATAGTTAAATGAGGCTAGCACTTATTACAAATAATGGGCATGAATTTATAGCTGAGGCAGTTATAAAGTGAACTAAAATATCAATTATAATGGAAAAAGATAATTTGAAGAGTGTTGTGGGGGTTATGGTTTGGCCCATCTCATTTATAATTGAGAACAGGATGGAAAACGGTTAAGTATCTTCCAGATGAAAGGAAGATATTTACTTATGTAATAACTAAAGAAAGGGAGAGGCTCTTGCAGCAAGTGGGTTTCCTCAGAATGATGCACTGTACATTTGAGAGCATTGTTGCTAACTTTTATTGGAATTTTGGGTAAAAATCTTGTCTCAGGAAAAGATCTCTCCTTTCCTAAAAATCACAGCTCATCTCTGAGGCTCAAACATGGGTAAAAGCTGAGAGTTTTCCACAGCCTGGTGCCAGGACAGTGGTGATCACAGAGGCGCTCCTTGTTTGCCTGTTACAGGGCTCCATGGGGTTGATAAGATTTCTCCTCTGAGATAGAGCCTTCCTGAGGGGACATCACACTTTGCTTTCCCTTCATCTGCCTTTCTCATGTTCCCCCTTCCTGAGGCTCAGCCGATCTGCACAAATGAAAGGTTCACTTTTATGACTGCAAAAATCCTGGAAATTCCTATCATGGCTTGGTTGAAGAATGGGATGCAGACGCTGCTAGTGAAAGGTCCAGATTTCCATGGTTCCTTGACAAGTTTTGAATATGAAACATGTGAGCTCCAGTTAAAAATACAGACTCAGGTCAGCTGCTCTCTACTCCTGGTACCTAAACTTTAAACATTAATCTTCCCCAGCTATATAAATCACGCTTCTCATTATGCACGCTTGAGACTGCTGTGCAATTTAAGGACTATTTGATATTTAAGGCCTGCTGGGATTTGCAATACAGCTATCTCTCCTGCTATTGCTCCTGGAGGGCTCAAGCTGGTAGAGGCTTCTCAGAGCATGTCTACTGGCTTGGGCCCCACACAAAATACAGTGTCAGCCATCTTCGTTCAAGACAATGATGCTGGTGATGACTATTGCATAGCTTCAAGTTTGGACAACATGGTACAATTCCAAATTCTGCCTGAGGTGTGCTCCCTAGGCCCAGACTAGAGGCTGTCTTCAGGAGGAGCTCTCAACCTTCTCGCAGAGCTGTCAGATTGTATGTAATGAGAGCCCGACTGTCATAATTACTCGGGCACTTGCGTGGGATGTTAGTTCTGATGTCTGCTGAGAATTCTGATTAAGCAGTCTTCAGAGAAGGCGTGCATGGACACATTAGGATGTGCATGGGCACAGTGCTGGTGTGCTAGATTCGGAAAGGGGTAGGACACATCTGTCCCCACTGTTTTATACCAGCTCGCTTAGGCAGCTCCTTGCTGGCAGTTACAATTCCCATCTTGAGGCTCCTGAAGGATCCTGTGCATCACAGAAGGAGTTTGAATAACTCAGGGCTATGCATTCTCCTATAGAAAGCGGTTATCTAAAAGTTAAGGAGCACAATAGTCTGCTGTCAAGTCTAATGGTCTAATTTAAGTCCCTTTGGGGATCTCAACCAAAGACACATTGAGAATGCAACTAGGAAGGCTTCCTACATTGTTAGTCATTAACTTAAAGCTTTTTCCCATTTTGGTCTACTAAATACACATCTTATTGATGTAGAAAGTGTCATAAAGTGTTGTTCTGGGTTTTCTCTGAAGGGATGGGCTGTACAGGCAAGACTGGTTTGTTTCTTCTTTTGCTTGAGGGTAGGCAGCTTCCATTTGACACTACACTGATTTACGGTATCACCTTTTTAGCAGGTATGGTGGGTTAAGGCTGTGTTGTCAGTGCACCTAAAAAGGCTGTGAGACAACCATTGTCTAAATTTGGGGAAAATAGTATCTGAAAACAATAGGATTATACCACTGTGACTAAAAATAGAATTCTGGTCACTAAGAGAAATCTGTACTAAAGTCTTAGAGGGACAACAGGGCTATGAAGAATACAATAGTTGTGTTTACAGAGTTTAACAACCAAACTTCAATTTTTAAAAATCTTGTACTGACTAAATTGTGATAACTGGGAAGATAAAAAAAGTGTTTGTAGCTAAATTACCGGAAAACATCTAACACTTTTTGAAAACTCTACTAGTTAGGTCATTTTAAATCTTGTTCACCAGAATTACTGCTAAACACAGTAACAATTGCTTACTGATCCACAACATATATTAATACAATCAAGTGTCTAATTTTCTATTGGACTGCATAGACTGGCAGATGACAGGCAGGAAATTATTTATCCTCCTATATTCCCTCTTGCCCTGTACTGCCCTTAAACCATTTTGTCTATATGTTTCATTTCAAAGCCATGCCTGCTTACACTTTGAATATGGGTTACGAGAAGTATTAGGAAAGAAAGATAAAGGAGAGAATTATACTGAGGATATCAGACAAGGGCAGAGAAATATCCAAGGAAAAGTCTCCAATCTTGTCAGAAGTCATGCTTGCCAATAACTAGAAGGTATGGTTTTGGAAAGATTATTTACTGGACCAGGCTGCAGCTTTACAGCTAATTATCATACTGTACTTACTGAGCTCACTTGTGGATCACAGCCCTGCTATGCTGCATGAGAGAACAAAAGCAAAACTTCACTTTAAAGATCTTACATCTGGGGACTTTTTGTTTTGTGTTTGTTTTTCTTTTTTTTCCCCCCCAGCTATATTACTGAGAGATTTCCTTTCCTGCCACCCCTTAAAACAAAGGCAGTTCCAGACTCTGTCGTGCAAACATCTCTCAGTCTGAAGTAACTGTGAAACTAAAGCTGTGGGTTTCCCTACTCATGTTCATTCATTAAATCCAGATCATGACAGACATAGGCACATTTTTATTTCAGTGAAATGACTGCAGATTTTTTTCAATGAGAATTTTCAAAACTAAAAAAAACCCAAACCACTTTGCTTTTCAGGTTTTCACTGGAGAATTGGGCAGTAAAACATACTGAGCAATTTTCAGGAAGTTGTATAGAAAAGTGATTTTTTTTAATCACCAGCACACCAAGGTTAGCAAACTGAAAGACAAAATACACCTTGTAGGTCTCCTACCTTCACAGTCAGTACAATCTGATGTTAAACCATCACTCAGTGCCCTGATCAGGTATGAGCCAGCTGTGTACTTAGTTCATTTTCGCACAGCTGCTCTGGATAGACAGGTCTAAAGGGAAGCTTGGTATTTCTATTGAGCATTAGGATAATAGCTAAATTTTTTTTTAATTGGAAAATATGATATTCAGCTATTCAGCAGAAGGGATTTCTTCATAAAGGTCTTGACAAAGTCCTTTATGCTGCGGGGAACTTAGTATGGTCTTGCCCAGAGCAAG
This sequence comes from Phaethon aethereus, assembly GCF_964289735.1. NCBI lineage: Eukaryota > Metazoa > Chordata > Aves > Phaethontiformes > Phaethontidae > Phaethon > Phaethon aethereus. Next base: position 69,937,336 of record NC_138582.1, read on the forward strand.
ACAGAAAAGCAGCTGCACAAAGCTACGAACAGTAATATGCATCCAGATAAAATTTTCCACTTTATACTCCAGCCTCCCAAATCAACAGGCTAATAAAGTCTTTTCCTTTCTTTGTGTTCAGACTGTATTTGACTTTCTTCCATGTAATTTCTACTTAGTCATGAAAACCATTATAGTACCTAAGTTGAAACAAATACGCAATTGGTTATTACCGAGTATCCATTTGGAATAGCTTTATATTGTCGCTGGCATAAGATTATCATGGACAATCACAGCACTGTAAAATGATAAAACATCTCTGACAAAAACAAGTGTGAGCTACAACTGAAATCTCTTTCTGCTATGTAAAAAGCATAGTCAAGAGACATGTAAGGGAATACTACAATATCTGCAATATTTCAAGAATAGATTAGAAGTTTCCTTATGGTCATAGTAGGGAAAAATTTGTCCTACAAAACCATATGGTAACTTCTGTTTTGGATGCTGAAACACTGTCAATGTTTTATTAAAGAGATAACAAATATCTGGTACCACTATAAACTACCTTCCCCCACCACAAAGCTTAACTATCTTCCTCTCGAATGATTGTAAGATGGGACAGATGGGCTGGTGATAAACCCACCATAAATATCAGTTGTAATCATGCACGGTAATTGAGAAGGCAGCATTCCCTTCTTCTGAGTACTCTTTTTGATCATGAAAGGAATTAGGAAAGAATGTAAGTAAATGTATTAAAAATCAAAAGTACTTTCAGAAAATAATCAGGAATTTTAATATAACCTGGAGACTATTCAATTTTTCTACACAGAAAATTTATTAATTTGATAAAGAAATTAATTAAGAATAATCAAATATTTTATGTAGTATCATAAGATAGTTGGGAGGGACTTGAAGAAATCATCTAGTGCAACCTCCTGCTCAAAAAGCAGGCTCAGCTGCAGGGTCAGACCAGGCTGCTCACAGCTTTGTCCTTGAAAACTTCCAAGGTATGAAGTCTGAGCAGCCTCTCTGGGCAACCTGCTCCACTGCTTCACTTTCCACAGAGAAAAAGAAAAAAAAAAAAAAGTTCTATATATCTAGTCTCTGTTGAGTAAACATAGTAAAATGGTAAAAAATGAGGAGCGCGGGTTACACACCACAGCTGTACTGTTCATAAGCAGCTCTTGGACTAAAGGTACAGAGAGGGCTCAAGCACCTGAAATGGTAACGAGAAGCTACACCCAGCACCCAGCAAGGGTGGTCAGGCTGTCCCTCAGTATCATCTGTAGGTGCCTGAACACTGTTAGTACCCAAGTTTCTGCTTCTGTGCACGCAAACAGCTGCCTGGACTCTGGCTGCGTATTTGCTTACTGGTGCCTGTCACACAACCAACCTCTGCTGGAATCACAGAATCATTAAGGTTGGAAAAGAAAGACCTTTAAGATCAAGTCCAACCATCAACCCAACACCGCCTATGCCCACTAGACCATGTCCCAAAGTGCTATGTCCACATGTTTTTTGAACACTTCCAGTGATGGTGACTCCACCACCGCCCTGGGCAGCCTGTTTCAATGCTTGACCACTCTCTCTGTAAAGGAATTTTTCGTGAGGCATTTCAGGCCAGTGAGGTCCATGTACCCTGGCCAAGCCGCTCTCCGCACCTGCCCACCGAGGCAAGAGCACCAAGTGCTGACTGAAGGCTGTGCTGCTGGGCACTGACTGCAGCCCAAACTCTAAACCATGGTAGTTAACTCCTCTTTGCAAATCTACTTCCAAGTGCATGAAAACATTGGAAAAGTAATGTTTATGGATTAGCCACCAAAGCAAAGGAAGCTACTGGATTGTAAGAATCTTTACGGATTCTCCCTACTGGAGAAAGCAGCAGGGGAAGAAGCAGGAATATTTACAAGCAGCAACTGAAAGATGTTTGGGTATGTGCTGGAAACGATCTGCCCTAAACTTCATAAATGTAAAGACTTCCTTACCTTAAAAATTGTTTTGGTTGTTGTGGAACTTAAAACAAACAACCAATAAAATTGGACAAAGATGAGACAGAATATAAAAAAGGTTAAAAAGAGGAAACTCATAATACTGATTACAAATTGAAGTTCTAAAATACAGGTAGTGGAAAGGGAAGTTAAGTTAAATATATAGTAGAAAATGAATGGCTAGCAGCATTAACAGAATTCATAAGGATTTCTAAAAATGTATGTGGAGAAAAAGGAATCCTAATAATGATTCATTCCTTGGAAGATGACAAATTCAATAGTAATGATGCATGATAAGATATGCTTAATGAATATTTTTCTCTTATATTTATATAGAGATGGAACAATGCATTCACATCTTGCCAAAACAGTGAAATGCACCTTACTGCAGCAATAAGAGAGCTCTTGAAAACCCTGTCAAGACAAGCTGTTGTAATCAGAGAGATCTGGTAACTCGCATGCAGAAGATTTAGGAATTGGGCTGCTGGATTTAATTGTTGATATTTATTGGAATTCTGGCAATACTCCACTTAAGATATAAAGAGGCCATATAGGAAAAGAGAAAGTGGAAAATCTTCAGTGATTACAGAACTGTAACGGTAACTTCTATCCTAAACGAATTAATGAAATGGTTAATACATGAACTCATGTAACAAAAGTGAAAAAAAAAGGTGGAAATAAAAGTGACAAAAAAAAGAGATACTGATTTAATTCAACATGCTATTATTTCTTTCAATGAGATCGCAAGAGTGAATAATCACGTTTATGCAGCTTACTTGGATTTCTCAGTAGTGTTTGTCTTAATACTGCACAGTATTGTTATTTAAAAATAGTATGTTACAAAACCAATAAAATTATTTTAAACTGACTGAAATCTAGGTGATATTTCTCAACGTGTAACTATTAATGAGAAGCTACTGAGAAAAAAGATAGATTTCCAAAAATTCCTAACCTAATGCTGTCCCATATTTGTACATTGACTTGAAGGAGGCCATAGCACCACGACCGAAAATGATGCAGAAGAAGCAAAGGTGGAGAATGGTAAACAATAGTAAATGCCATTTTCATAAAGCACTAGGATTTTTAGGAAAGTCACAGAAATTTGGCCAAACTTGGGGTAGTTTGCCTAGAAATAAAGGTGTCAGGTTATTTTAGAGAAAGAGGGATAATATATATGCAAGACCCACCGAGGTTCAAGGTTTGGAAGTCAGAGCTAGACAAATCCAACTTCATGATTAGAGAGCCTCAGGATGCAGAGGGATTCTTTCAGACTTGAAATTAAGATTGAACATTGCCCCAAAGATACAGTGTAGTTGAATTAATACTTCATTTGACTTCATAAATCAATTATAGAGTTGTGTTGTGCAGCCTGTCAACTGTAGTGACCAAAACAGAATGCTGGAATATGATTCATCAGAAGGAATTAAATTTCTTATTCTTAGAGACCTTTACCAAGTCTTGTGATGTATATGCGTCAGTTACCATGAAATACCGCTGTTTGCATCTTTAGCAAGGTTATCTAAGGACCATATATTAAAAACTGTATATCAGAAGTGGTCAGTAATATTAGTAATAGCTTAAACTTCCTTCCATCAACACTTACAGGCTAAAAGTAGTATTTGGTACGCAGAGCAAGAGCCAAACTGAAAATATACCTTGGCCTCAAAAGCCTGTTTCTCAGTAGCTGAGTAATACGTAACTGTAATAAGACATCAGCAACACAATGAAACTTCCAACATATGTACACCCTGATTCTAATGTTAATTAAACACATTATCAGGAAGAGGGGAATCAAACTGTAGACAAGTCTAGTGTGTGTAGATAATAAAAAAAGCGCCCTAGAGGAGTCCAATCCATCCTTAATCTCGTATTGTTCTGTCTGAGATCAGAAAAAAAATCCATACCCCTCAGAAAGATATTAGTGCAGTCACTAATAATGCACCACTGGCAGGTTTAAGGTGGTGTGATTTCTATCATCCTTTGGAATATATGAAATAAAGGTACTTTTCAACAATGTCTACATCATCAGGAATCAAAAGCTAGACGTACTGCAGCTGATGGTCACCGTGTACACACACACAGACCTCGAACTTGTATGTAGCCTTTTAGGAGCTGAACCTGAGATGGGAAAAAAACCTGAGTCCCATATGTGCGGTGGGACTTGGCTGGGGTCACTAAGAAGATTAATACAATGACAAAGGCAGGATTTAGGATGGCCATCTTCCTATTATTCTCTGGTTACCTGAGAAATCTGAATCCAGTAACTGAGAAGCCTTTGTGCAGCTGGTAAGCATTTCCTCACATCCCTTCCAAGGCAACTGAAGAACTGTGAATATGATTTTTAATGTTTGCTTGCTTTGGTATGGAAGGAACCTGTGCATCCTGGCAAGTAATGCCTTCCTTTATTTTGCCTTGCCTTGCCTTCCCTGCCCTTTCCTGCCCTTCTGTGGTCTGCCCTACCCTGAGTAATTTATTCACTGCATCAGTGCATTTAAGTCATCAGAATGGACAATATTGCTTTATATCTTCAAGCCAAAAAAGAAAGTACTTTTTTAGGTCAACCCAACTTTCTGTATTCTCATTTTGAGACAACAAGAGGTCACCGTAAATAATTTTGGCCTGAGTAAATCGTTAAGCCATTTCACCTTAAATATTGCATTGTACTGTAATTAGCAATACAAGCTATTTAGTATAAAGTATGTTAAATTAGAGGTAAGGGTTTTTTTATTACAAATTGCAGAATTTCCTATTAGATAAAATGATAAAGTAAAATGATACAGTAACATGAGAGGTTCCGGTGTTTGTTCTGAAGGCAAAGTATGTGTGGCGTACAGAAACATCTCTGGTGATGAGATAACATGCATCAATCCTGTTGTCCTCATATAACTCCACACAGCAATTATTTAAGTGATTCAGAAGAGTATCTTCCTTTTTCATATGCAGCAATTTGTGTGATAAAAGGGCACTGGAGTAAAAAAAAGCGTATATTTCACTGGTGGTTATGAAACACTGCGTGCCTGAAATAAGTACAGTGAGTAATGCCAAATGGCATTTGCAAACTTAAACAGTCACATATCTTGTAGAAAACAGTCCAACATACATGCCAACAAACCAGTCTGGGGCAAAGGACTAGTGAGAACCCATGCAGTTTGATTACTGTCCAGAACGACTCAAACTTAAAAGAAATGTAAAAGAAAATTACCTGAGAATGTATTTTTAAAATATATAATGTTATTTTCCCTCTTTAATAACAAATGACAGATTTTCAATTGAAAACATTATTGAAGTTATTTAAAAAAAAACAACAAAAACCCCCATCATTTGTTCGACTCCTTTAGTATTTTTAAAGGAATTTTAATTTGATTTGTTCGTTTACACCACTTTAAGTGAAGCAAACATATTTACTTGTTTACTTTTCAAACAGAACCACAGAGAAGGATGTATTAAGCACTTGTTTAAGGAACACTGGCAAATTCTACCTGGGAGAAAACAAAGCTAACTGTTCAAAATTTCTATATAAGGATATTGGAAAACAACAAAAGTATGGAAAACGTTGTTCCGTTTAACAAATTATCGAAGAAAAATCTTGTAAAATTAAATATGCAAAGTGAAGAATACTCTCCCAAGTGAAGAGCAGGAATTTATTGATAGATGTGTCAAAGTAGTAATAAAGTAATACACTAGAAAAAGGACAAAAAGTTAAGAACTTCATCCCTGAAGGCAAAAAAATGACCTAATGGGTACAAACCATGACCACATAGAATGTAAATATTACAATAAAGTTAAATACCTTGTCAGCAATTTGGTACTAAAGTTATGCTTTCCAGTTTAGCTGTGTCTCTTTGGAAGATTTGGCTTAAAAAAGAGACAAAATCAAAAGCTGGCAGTATGCAGATTAGGAAGAATCAAACAAAGAAATGTAAGTGGGAATTTGAGAAGCTCCCAGCTCCCCACGGGGACTTGCAGATGGGCCCGGCTCAGTACAGGGGCTTCGACAGCCTGAAGGATCCCTTGCTCCCTTTCATTTGCAACGAGCTGTTCTGAGCTGGACTAGCTCATCGATGTGCAAAGAAGCTGCAGATACGATGTACTGGTACACTTCGGGCGTATGTGCTGTGTTTTTGCATAAAGCATGACGTTTTGTGCCCGTGGACAGTTCTGTCTTACTGCGGCCCCAGTGCTGGTCAGTGGTACGGCTCTAACTTCTGGTGTCCTTGCCTTCAAAACAAAAACACCTCGATGCTGTGCTACACGCTGAGCTTACTGTGAATCCAGAGCCGCTCACCGCTGCCCAGTGAGAAATGCTGACATGTGGAATCTCTCCTAATTCCCGATCCTTTTGGGGCTATGAAGTATGTCCTAGCTCTTAGTTTCACAGCCTGCTTGGACATTTCCATAAAAGTAGATGTCTATACCTGAAGCTGCTTTTTTTTTTTTTTCCTTTTTTAAATGGGAAGCTGGGAAGGGTTCCTTTTGGCTGGTAGCTCCAGGACCAGAGCTCTCACCTGGGAACTGGAGAGACGTGGTGGTACTGCCTTCTCTGGCTGAAGGTACTCCCCGGCAGACCAGTTTGACCACAAAGCTACTGGCTGTTTAGAATTTAAAAAGAAAGCTCTCATCCCTTCCCGTTGAACTCCGTATTGCATATTTAAAGATCTTTCAGCCTGAAAAAAGCAGCATGAAAAGCAGCAGGACTCCGCAGCCCAGCAGAGCAGTCATGGGCTGTGGAGAGGGAAGACGAGCGCTCCAGGCACCAGCAGGTCCCTCTCCTGGCTTCCCCCAGGGCAGCAGCACCAACCAGGCTGAGTGGAAGCAGCTGGCCCCATCCTTCGCGGGTGCCCTGACCAACAGACGTGCTACAAATGTAGAGAACAGATTGAACCCTTCGGGCAGCGTAAACTAATGTTTATCTAGGTTTAGAATCCAGATGGGGCTCGGTTCAAGATAGGTGTTCAGCTGGTCAGTGCTGTCAAAATCAGATTTTTTTAAAACCTTGAGGCTTAGGAGCTTTTAATCACTAATAGTCAACTTTATTTATTTAAACTATCAAGGTTCAGTTTTCCTGGTTCCTGAGGTCCATTTTAGTAACTAATTCTTTTTTTGTGGAGATGGGCCTCAGTGACAATAAGCATTATTTTTATTCAGGTTCCAAATTCAACTTGTTTCTCCTGAGACTGTTCCTGAAGGGCATTTGGAACTCAGAGGCAAAGAATAAGAATAACCTAGTCTCACCTAGTCTCACCTTTTTGGAGAACCTAAAGGAATTCAGATGATCTGGCTTCTTTATTTACAAAGTAGACCCATCTTTTCACTATTGAATTTCTTGGTTTGTGGTATTTCTATAGTATTCAGCTTAAGTGCTATTAGTGTCTTGTTTATTTTATGTATTCATATATCCACATATTACCACCTAATGAACTTCAGAACAGGCCCAATTCTAAAAGATGTATTCAAGGAAGTTTTAACTCACTTCCAGCCATCAGGAAAGCAAATATAATTCAGTTCATGCCTATCAGTAAATAGCAGCTTGAAGTCAGTGTTGTGCAGAACATGCTATGCTTACCATCAGCAGCCCTTTATAAGCATAGACAATCCCAAGCCAAATTGTCATATGAGTGTTTTCACAGTGCTCCAAGATTGGTCGGATGGAGATATCTCTGCCCGCAGGGTCCGGCTGCAAAAATAAAAGGTGAAATATTTGGATTCAGATTTCATTTGTATGCACACCTCAGAGGTACATAAATCTATTCTCAGTAGATTGAGAATGTGTAGAATACAGAGCGGACAACTTTAAAGGAACTTGTGATGACTGCAGAGCCATGAACCTGCAAAGGAATACAGTGAAAAGCAAAGATCTGAGGAAACAACTACATGACAGCTACCAGCAGGGGAGGTCACCTCTACCGCAAACCAGAAAGAAAACGTCTGAAGTCACTCTGGCTTTAACAGTGTCAGTCACATTTATCAGCTTCAGGACATCTAATTTTTCTATAAGACAAACAGCTTGAATGCACAGGCATGAAAATAAACATGCTTAAAGTCATCCCTCCTTTCACCTGCAGTTCTTGTGTCACTGGCAAATGGCTGATAAGCCACGCATCAAACACTGCTGTGTTTCAGGTGTTTTTTGCAGTGATAACCGTGAGCTAAATCAAAGACCATTTACTATGGAAGCTACATCAGTAGCTTAGAAGAGAGTAGAAATCATCAAAAATCTGGAAAAAAGGTCTTTTAGAGCATAGTGAACATCTATGTAAAATTTAATACTGCTGGAAGCTTTGTAGCTTTCCATTTATTTTGAAAAGGAAATCATATAAAAGTGCAGAATCAAGAGGGCTTGCAGACTACCAGAACTGTTTGTATGAGGGAAAAGTTATAATTAAGAGTCATAGAAACCTGCAAGAACAACCCCCAATCTCCCTTGCCTTTTTTTTAGCTATTATGCTGGTATGAATTTTGCTATGGATTTCAGTGGTCTCACAACATTAATCCACAGCTCAGTTTCGTCCATTTTTCTTTTTGTATTGCCCTGACCTCATACACTGTAAAAAGATAATGTAACAAATAAGGAGGTAGACATGGGGGAATGAAAAACCCCAAACAACCTTGTGCTATGCACTGCACAGGCAAAGAATCTGCAACTTTCTTTGCGAATCCTGCAGTAGGCAAGACATTAACATTTAAAACCTTTTCTTATCCTGGACTTCTACAGAAACTCTGAACAGAAGAATAAAGATCTTTGAAAAAAGGTGTCCTAAAATAAAATAAGATAAAAACCAACAAGGCAATATTAACTCTCCCAGAGAGCTTATGACTCTGCCCTAAGCATTGCGGACGCCAAGCTGACAACCACGAGCTGAAGAGTTGAAATGACTGCAAACATTAGGTGGCATCACAACATTTAAAATGCTACAGATGTTTATCTGGGGATCAGTTAAACTACCTCATTCTCCCTCATCAATGCCAAAAGCCCAACACTAAAATTTAGGTGCACTGAAGGGAAAGTACCCTTTCATGTCAAAGTTACAACTTGCTATGTTCAGCATCATTTTTGACTAGTGTGAAGTAAAGTTCACATGACAAATCATTCAAATGTAGCTCTAGATGTGTATCTGATGTATGAACAGGACAGTACTACAGAGATAGTTTGCTGAAATTCTGAACTACACCTGAGCCCGCTATAAGGATTTTTTTTTCCATCTTTGAGTTACAGTACGCCAATAGTTGCATCCCCCATGGTCTGGAGTTATGGAAATGACATAAAATTTAAGCTTGTGGTCATCAGAATGTCTTGTCTTTTTTTTTCCCTCCCCACACTGGGGAATGAGCACAGGACTGTCTCTTTGTTTCCCCAGCTCTATGTCCTTTCTGCCGTGTATTCCCTCTATTCCACTTTTGTACTTCTGCGAAACAAGACAGTTTGTAAATAATGCAGACTTCCACTTGGTGCAATGAATGATGTCATGTGGTTTGTATCCCTGGACTGAAATCCCCACTTGCACTTAAACCGAAGCATTCCACCACTTTTAACCAACTGTGAGCAATTGGAATTCTTCCTTATTTTGAAGAATATTCCTGAAATGCAAACTCCTATTTGGTCAGTGGCAGATTATCTTTTTATTTTCACTATGTTGTTATTCTCCAATGCAAATTTCCTTCAAAATTGGAAAGCATATGTCCATTCTTTACTCAAAACTGAGAGACCCAAGCAGAAAAATGACAAAATGGAAAAAATAACTTGTTTTCAAATCCTCCTAGAGAGAAAGAAGTCGCACAGCTTCCTTAGTAGGACGATAGCCACATTTTATAAGGCAGTGATAGTTTAAAAAATACGTTAATTAAATAAAGCAGTGTATTCAGATTTTCTATGTGAAATAAGAAGTTCTTGTGAAGTGCTCTAGGGGGAGCAGGAAAAGAGAGAATAGTGATAGCAACACCAGCAAAAGTGTACATGGGGCAGCACTTCTTTCAAAGCACTTTCCAGATCTGCAAGGTTGTAGTATTTTCAACAAAATTTTGCTGAACACTTGTGCATGTGGAGTTAAGCATTGGCAGGTAGCAGTAATTTTACAGTGAACTGATTTTGCTGATTACTTATTGCTCCTGCAAAATGACATTCCTGTTTTACTGCTTTTAATTTGCCATTCTGTTTCTTCACTGATTTTGCATGAATTAACTAATCATAGCAAAAAGCTGGGTTAAAAAAACATATGATATTTTCTGATGTCAAAAGAATTTTTAAAAACTCTACAATTACAGCTGAATGGAGCACTTCACTGACCTCTCTAATCATGCACCATTTGTGCACTTTGTTACTGCTTTAGAGAGGATGACAACATAAATGCTACCAGTGATTATATACGTACTGGAAATTTGCCCTTTCCGTTTATAGAAAACAATCTAAATGCCCTTCAGATGTCATTCTCAAAAGCCTGAAGACCTCCTATCTTGTGATTAGGATGAAGCTTTCCTACTTCTTCTGAAACCTAATAAGGTTTCTGACACTGACATCAATTTCTGGAGTGTTTTCAGCAGTTGAACAGAAACAGTTTAATCTGTTTGCTTCATACAAGAGTTGTGTATCATCACCAGTAAAATGACTGTTTCACGTGAGATCTGCTAGGTCTAGAAAGCAACCCATATCCATAAACCTACGGAACGTTTACATCCCCTCTCTGTGCATGTTCAAATTATTATTAGTCACTTCCGTAGCTTTGTTGTCTTTCCATTTTCTTTGCTCTTTAGTCTGCTGGTGGGCTGGCAGATCCTCATCATAACAGGTGAGCAATGGCTTAGGTGGGTACTGTTGGAGGGAGGGGTGAAGCTTAAAACCACCCAGAACCAGCAGGGAAATTTGCAGGAGAGACCAGGGCAGGAGCAATGGCAGGGACCGCTGAGTGTCTCCTGCCTTCCCCCCCTCCTCGAGATAACCAAGCAGCTATGAGACTCTTGTTATCTTGACTTATTTTGTGTCTTTATTGCCATTCTTTTTCTATAGCTCCACATAGCTCTTAAAAGGAGGAAGGGTCTATATTCCACAAGGAATTTCATACAGCAAGTGTCTCTGAAGAGCAGACTGGGCCACCACACAGTATCCAAAAGTCCTTGACTTTCCTACGGTACTTCTTCAATGTGGTCACCTCTTCAGGTCCCACTGCCGGTACAGCAGATGACCCTTATTTACAGAGTTATGGTGCTGCCGTGTAACACAGCTCACGGGTGGACAATCTCAGCGAGCTTTCAAAGAAACTCCGTGGCAGATTTCCAGTGCGACGTTTTGCCATTTCTGCAGCTGCAGTTTCATCCGTGAGGAAATCAGAACATTAGGCCTCAGGCTTTTCCAAAGATCGATATGAAACATAAGGTAAATGGTTGCAGCTTCTGTTTACTAGGTTTAAAATAAACCGTGCCGGAGAAATACAGGATCATACTCTTCTGTCACACTGTTAAAATGGTCTTCATAGACCATCGCACTCTCTGTTTTATCTTCCCTTTAAATGGCTTCCATCTAACTGGCATAAGGACTGTATGCTATCACTTGTCTCCAGCATGAATTAGACATTTCTGGCATTTTTAATTTGGCACATTTAACAGTCATATGGAGCCCAAAGGTGATTCCTTATCTGAAAATCAGACTTAAATCAGCTAAATTAGATTATCCTCACTTCTTTTTAAATTCACTTCCCCCCCCCCCCCAATAATTATAGTTAGTTTATACTATAAATTCTGTAAGAAATTAGGTTTAGTTGCATGTTGGAACAGGCCCTCCTCTGTTCTAAACTGCATATCTGTATGGAAAGGTGTTCCACAAAACTATTTAAACAGTTTTTGCATGCGGTGTATTTTAGCCAGGGTCCCAGTTACTGATGAAAAGAGAAAGATCAGAGGCTGTCTTCTTTTCACTTATTTAATAATTTGAGGGTATTTTTAGCGAAAAACAACTGTGATATGAAAAAGAGATTTGCCAGGAAATGGACGCCTTTTTTTTCATATATTTTCTACTTTGTGTAGAAAATATATCATATCTTCGACAAATGAAAAGTAGCAAATGCCATACTAAGCTGGGGTAGCTCACTTGGAATGTCTTCCAATTAAAAATTTGGTAAGCAACCTAGAATAAAAGCTTCTTTGTGCATATCTGAGCTTGGGTTCAGCTACATTACAAATCACATCACTGTATGTTGCATTGTAGCTCAGCCAAGTACAAAACTGTTACTGGATTTTTGAAACAGTGACCAGTTTCATCTGTCTTCAAGATTAATTGAGAAGTTTGCTCGTTTCTGTAATAGTCTAATGATCCAGGACAGTGATTGATTTAAAGACTTTTTCTTCATGTATTTTTCTTTGATTCAGAGTCATGGGACAATTGGATCATGGAACAGAAAATCCGCTTTTAATAGCTCACGCACAATCCTATTTCATGGAGTAAGGAATGCTTTCCAGTATAGGAATGTAGGACTTTGTTAATAAAAGTAGGCTTTCAACTAAATATCTATCCTTACATCTGGCCACTCCATGACTCCTTCAAGAGAAATGAGAAACATAAATCTTCTGACCTCCAGAGAAGGTAAGGCTTTCTGAGCAGCCGCAACATCCATTGCATCCAGTGTGCATATTTGATGCCCTCTCATGCAGGCCCCAAGGAGAAAATTATTTTAGACTTGAATTTAGATATGTTTTTTTCAAATTGTTTAAATAATGTTATTTATATTTGTAAAAACATTTACATTTGATGAGTATGAAGACACAACTGTAGCAAGACAGCATGCTATATCAGTTCCCATCTGAATAGAAAAACTTCTCATAAGGATCAAAAATTTAGGAATGTTTCTTTTTTTGATTTTTTTCCCATAATGTGAGGTGGAAAGCAAAATTTTATTTCATGAAATAGTTACAGCTGCTTCAGCCCCTAATCTGTGGATTTACTTATTTTGTACCGGAACAATGGATTAATGCTCATGGAACTATCAGAAAGGGAGCTGTTGCCTCATTTCTGTAGATGAGGAGGAGGAGTCATAGGAGGAAAATAGGAAATAAATAGGAAATCTGAGAGGAATTCAGTCTATTATGCTTTATTCCTTTAAGTTAGAAAAAGCATCTTTGTTTCTAATAACTATGATCAACATAAAAATTCTCACTCCAGTTTTATTGCTCCAGAGATAGAAGTAGTTTTGTATGGTAAATTTATAATTAGAAATTAGAATTAGGAATTTCTAAAATTCTAATTCTAATTATAAATGTTAATTAAAATTTACTGCAAAAATGTTGACAAAAACTTTCACTATTTGAATTTTTTTTTAAATTATCAATTTCAATAAATTTAATTACTTGAGATTACATTTAAAATCAGTTTTGCAATTCTTGACAATGTCCCCCTGAAAAGTTATTTAAATTAAAACATGTGATATTTAGATTGTGACTAACTTCTAAAACAGCATTTGTTTATATTAATTATACCAATTAAAAATAAATTACTGGCATTTCAAATTGATGCAAAACAAACAAAAAAATTGGCTCTGTGTTTTGTGAACATTTTAGAAACCTTAAGTTTATCTTAGTTTGTAACAGAGAAGATTCCAGCCGCTTCAAATGCGTTAATGAATGTGGCTGGGGACTGTTCTTGCAGTTTCCAGTGCTTTCACAGTGGTGATGAGTACTGCGGTAATGCAGTATAGCAGTATCATGTTAAACTATAATCCCACTGCTTAGGCTCAGGTGGGAACGGTGTGGGACAGAAGTCAGCCTTGGGCCCAGTGTGCCCCTTCTTCCCAAACCCACAGCAGGAGTGGCTTGGTGGAGTCCTCCAGAGGAGGACTTGCTCGGAGCTGTGGCATGAAGTGTTTCAGGATGCAAGGTTTCTCACGTAGAGCTGAATGCACACCCTCTGCCCCGGTGATGGGAAGTAAAGGATATCTTCAGGTTATCCAGGGTGATTACAGGGTATTTTCTGCTTCATTCATTTTCTTGTTATACTGAAATTCAGGTCCCCACCACAGTCAATGGATGGGACTTAAGCATTATAAGGCTTCACAGAAACTTCAAAAATTAAACTCTTCCAACAGCACAGAAGAAATGCTGTTTACATTGTAACTCCTAAAAAATCTGCATTCCAAGTGGTATTTTAGCATAGCATGGAACAGTAATTCTGTAATGGTTGGCTAGCTGGAAACCATCACACCATGAAATGACATTTGCTGGAATACCAACATGTATATCCCTATTTTTTATCTGGTCACTTTTTTCCAATTTGGTTTTCTAAAACATAAAAAAGATGTACCATATAAGCCAAGGGAAAAAGTACTAACACATTTTGGGGCTTCAAGGATATTAATGTAGTTATTTTACATCACTCAACTTGTTACAAATACAGAATACAGGTCTAAATTTACAAGTGGATGAGGTCGAAGACAGACAGATAGGAAAAAAGAAAACACTTTAGAGAGAACCACTGTAATTCCTCCTACCCCCCCAAAAATAAGGTCTGGTAATACAGTCATAGTGACAGTCACAGTGACAGTCACACTGTAATATCCTTAAAACAAACCTACTTTCTAGCTCCCCGTCTGTCTCTTGTACAAATAATTCCATAAAGCAGTAAGCATACATGCTCTAAGTTAGTGTAATTGAAAGATGATAAAATGCTAGAAGAGCTATTTATAAGCTCTTGTATTGTGAATGTGTCCATACATTTACTTGTAAAGAAAATCTCTCAACAGCATTATTTATAACATCACTTTACCTAATGATTTTTATTTTGCTGTTGTGGTGCTTCATTTTTATTTAAATGAAACTGTTTTTTGAGAGCCAAAAGGTTCCCAGAGATTTCCTGGTATTTTTATTACTATCCCTAATCCAAGCAGTTTCACTTATTTGAATTACTGTAAAATACAAAATAATAGATTAGACAGCGTAGAGAAACCTCTGTGATCCCTGCAAACAAATGCAGACTAGCCATGAAAAGAAAAAGGCAAAATTCTCTTGTATCATGGAGCGTTTCAAACAACTGTGACTAAGTCTTCCCACTCTGTATTCAGGCGATTTCTTCAGTAGAAATTTTACATCTTCTTATTTCCTCAGAGAATGTTGCCCCAGTTACATATCCAGGGACTGGATAATGAAACATTTCTGCGTATGTGCATGGAGGCAGCGGCACAAGTGTTACAAAGACTTAAAAAACCATTCTTGGCAGTAGAACATGTGTTTTTCTTTGAAAGGAGGGCAAAAAGCCAAGGTACATAAGAAAAGCAGGTTAGAGGAATGAAGAACTTTGTTACTACCCAGACCCTCCAGATTCTTCCAGAAACGGGCACTTCTTGGTATCAGCTTCACAAACTGAGGAAGAATATTTTCCCTTCCCTTCCCATGAAGCTGCCCAGAATTGTGGCTGACAACCTGGACTTGTGGTTTCTTCTAGATTTTTTTTCCTTTCCTAACTAGATGTCCTGCTGCGCTGGAGGCCACGCCAACCACTCTTCTTGGTGGCTGGAGCAATTCAATCCCTCTTTGCTTACGGTAACGGAAACAGACGGCATTGATGTGGAAGTACGGCAAATGCATAAAGGAGAATAGCAGAGCAAAAACGCAGAGGACAGCCGTAGACAAACTGTTATGGTTGGCCCCAGCAGAAACCAAGGTAGAGGCCCTTTTTGCAGATAATTTTCTAGTGGGTAGGCTTTGAGTTGTAAGCAAGGGTATGACTTACCGTTCTTTCTGTGGTACCTGAAGAAATGGGATTTAGCACTTTTCCTGTAAACAAGCCAGATTTGCACCCAACAACTACCAGAATCTATCATCGGGTGCTCCTCCCAACAAGAAAAACTCTCAGGTTCTCAGTTGTACCCAGGTATTTGGGCCAAAGAGGGCAACAATCTCACCTCTATAATTCTCTTATATTTCCTGTTTAGTGCTATAATTCCTTTGATTTATGGATTCTGACAATATTTATTACTATGCCTATTTGCATTTGCATTGCAGTGACAACAACAACAAATGGACACTGTCTTCATGCAGAAAGTGAAAGATCCATTCCCTACGAGGATTTGAAAACATATGAGGTGTGGGAGAAGCATAAAGTAGTTTCAGAGGCAAATATCAGTGGAGACCACTGTACCCCTATGCAGGCACTGACAAATGGGGGGCTGTGGCAAATAAAAAGGATTATTTCTCAACATGAAAGACATTTTAATTTCCTCCCTTTTTATTTTATACTCTCCAAAATGGCTACATGATGGTCCATCAACCTACTGGAGGATTTTGTTGCTATTTTTATCACTGCACTAAGACATAATTCAGAAATTGTTGTATTAAGTGGAGGTCTTTGTTTTAAAAAATTTCGAGCAAATCTTTAATTCGTAAATGCTAAGACTAGCTTAATAAGCATATTCTCATAATTGCAGCACAAGAGTTGAAGCAGAAGCACCTACACCTCCTTGAAAGTCTTTCTAGAACTAGGTTATTCAACTTCCAGATCACAGAAGTTGCTCTGTCTAAAATCAACTCCTAACTTCTTGTTGAAGATGTAAGATGCATCTTAATGCAATGCATGTAGGATGCATAGTGTAATGTAATGTGTGTAAGATGCATCTTAATATATGGAAGTACATGAAAACACTTGAATTTTGAAGATTTCAATTTTTTTCTCCCACCTTGCAACACTAGTATTGTCTCAGATATACTTTTTTTTACATACCATCATACAAAAACTGAATGGATGTATAAATGAATAAAGGTCAGGTGGACAGAAATATTTTTATTACTTCAAAGGATTTAATTTGTTTTTGGTCTTTTAAAACTGCTAACCTTATTTGATATAATCTAACTCTATTTTTAAAAGAAAGGTCATTTTGAATTAAAAAGAGATATTCTTTAGTTAACAAAGGTCAACAAGAACATTTTAGCACTTTTCTACCAAAATAATTCTGCATGGGGAAACTCACAGAGATTGCCTTTTTCTTATAATATAAATCTTATGACTACTCAAAGTTTTCTGAGAACAATATCTCAATACCTAAATTAAGGAATATGATCAGCAATAAGATTGTAAATCCATGGTCTGGACAGATTACTTCTGAAGATTCACATCTGATAGTATAACTGATCCTGTATTAGAGCAGAATGACACCAATGAATGAACCACACATCCTTACAACTTTAGTGGCATAATTATACCTACAGACAGGAGGTGAGTACAGGTGACTAAAGGTACACAAAGTATGCCTTCATCTTTGGTGGAGTCCTTCCTCAAGCTCTGAAAGATGTAGCTCTCAGCAAACAAAAATTACTCTTGGAATCTTAAATTGACACCTTTCCTGACTTAAAGAAGGAATCTGAAATGGGGCTTAGGATTCCATAATTATATTTGCATTACAGTTAAATGAGACTGCTTTGATAATTGTCTCATCTTCAGCAACATACAGGATGTAGATTTCCCTTGCATTATATCTAGTTTGAAATAAACCACCTCTTTTAGAAAAAACATTCAGTAATGATGAATCTATATAACTCTTGTTGAGATAATTTGGTTGACTGCAAAAAAAGGCCCTCATTTTGATCCCCATTTCTAAAATGAATTTAGTGTCAGGTTCCCTTAGTTCTTACTATGTTTGCCTAATGAATTGAAAGGCTATGTAACAAAATCTTGTTCCTACGTTGGTGTTTACAGATTCAAGTCTTATTGCTCTTCATTGGACCAGCATGTTTCCTGAATTCTGAAAAGTGGAACAGAGCACACTATGCTGGTCATGGTTGCCTTACAGCCATATCCAGGACTAATACCACCATAACACCCAAGTCAAGTTAGATGAAAGTGCATATATGAAACCACAAATGCCATAAAATCCCTCAATTTCCCTTTTCTCTATTCTAAATGAATAGAGAGGCGTCAAGATAGTTAAATGCTATAGAAAAGAAAACAGATAATCTTGACATCTTATTCACCAAGTATTTCTCCTGATTTCATAGAAATAGTTAACATGAGTAAGAAAAAATAATAGTTACACTAAGCTACCTTGAAAGTTACATGCCCCTAAAACACAAAAAGAATAGCAGTTACAGAGATTTTTGATTTTTCCATTACGTCTTTCTTCTACAAATACCCATTTCAGTGTTGCGACTTCTATTGACATTATTCAGAGCAAAGCAGGTAGTCATGGGAATTTTTTCTTTCTCTCAGTTCAGTAAAACTTTTATGCACCATTTTTCTTAAATAATTTATCTTCTTTCAGCATCTGTCAGGCCAGATTTCATTTAACACAAGTCTACCACACACTTCAAATGTTGCAGGTCCTTTGCTCTGGTATACAACAAAAGAATTTTCAATCGATAAGAAAACAAGCCAACGTGAAACAAAACCTAGCAACTGTAAAATCCATTTTATATTTCCATAGAATTGTATTTTACATTGTTAAGCTCCATATCACACAGTTAATTTTTTTGTTTTTTGAAGCGTATGTTTGATATATAGGAAGTACAAGCAGATAACTCTAAAATTACTCTACCTTGCAATTCCTATATCTTCTTGAGAAAAATAGTACATTTTCTTATTTATAAGACTATGTTTCATTGAATTCTTATATTAAAAGATTTGGACGAGGCAAAATGTTTATTTTCAACCTAAAGAATTATAGGAAACATTGATCAGTAACCATTCTGTGATGTTTCTTCATATTTTACCATAACTAAATATACAGTGTACAAAAAATTTGGACTGCAAGACAGGGACTGGAGAAGCAAAGTCCCTCCCACCATAAGATAAAATCAAGTTCAAGACCACCTGAGGAACCTGAACATACACAAGTCCATGGGACCTGATGAGGTGCATCCCAGACTTCTGAGGGAATTGGCTGATGTAGTTGCCAAGACACTCTCCATGATATTTGAAAACTCATGGCAGTCAGGTGAAATCCCTGGAGACTGGAAAAAGGGAAACATTGCACTCATTTTTAAAAAGGGTAGCAAGGAGGACCCCGGGAACTACCGACCTGTCAGCCTCACATCTGTGCCGGGGAAGATCATGGAACAGATCTTCCTAGAAGCTATGCTAAGGCACATGGAGGACAGGGAGGTGATTTGAAACAGCCAGCATGGCTTCATGAAGGGCAAGTCCTTCCTGACCAACCTAGCGGCCTTCTGTGATGGAGTGACCACATCAGGGGACAAGGGAAGAGCTACTGATATCATCTGTCTGGACTTCTTTAAACCTTTGACACGGTCCCCCCCCAAATCCTTCTCTCTAAATTGGAGAGATATGGATTTGATGGGTGGACTGTTTGGTGGATGGTCACATCCAGAGGGTAGTGGTCAATGGCTCAATGTCCAGGTGGAGATTGGTGACAAGTGGTGTCCCTCAGGGGTCCGTATTGGGACTGGTACTCTTTAATATCTTCATCAGTGACACAGACAATGGGATTGAGTGCACCCTCAGCAAGTTTGCAGGCCACACCATGCCAAGTTGTGGGGTTGACACACCTGAGGGACAGGATGTCATTCAGAGGGACCTGGACAAGTTTGAGAAGTGGGCCCATGTGAACCTCATGAGGTTCAACAAGGCCAAGTGCAGGGTCCTGCACCTGGGTCAGGGCAACCCCTGCTATCAGTACAGACTGGGGGATGAAGGGATTGAGAGGAGCCCTGCCGAGAAGGATTTGGGGGTACTGGTTGATGAGAAACTCAACATGAGCTGGCAATGTGTGCTCGCAGCCCATAAGGCCAACCGTATCCTGGGCTGCATCCAAAGAAGCGTGGCCAGCAGGTCAAGGGAGGTTATGCTGCTCCTCTACTCCACTCTGGTGAGACCCCAGCTGGAGTCCTGCATCCAGCTCCGGAGCCCTCAGCACAGGAAAGACATGGACCTGTTGGCCAGGGTCCAGAGGAGGCCACAAAAATGATCAGAGGGATGGAACACATCTCCTCTGAGGACAGGCTGAGAGAGGTGGGGTTGTTCAGCCTGGAGAAGAAGATGCTCCAGGGAGACCTTATTACAGCCTTCCAGTACTTAAAGGAGGCTTCTAAGAAAGATGGGGACAGACTTTTTAGCAGGGCCTGTTACAACAGGACAAAGGGCAATGGTTTTAAACTAAAAGAGGGCAGATTTAGACTAGCTATACGGAAAACATTTCTCACAATGAGGGTGGTAAAACATGGGAACAGGTGGTAGACACCCCATCCCTGGAAACCTTCAAGGTCAGGTTGGACGGGGCTCTGAACAACCTGATCTAGTTGAAGATGTCCCTGCTCATTGCAGAAGGGTTGGACTAGGTGACCTTTCAAGGTCTCTTCCAATCCAAACTATTCTGATTCTGTGATTCTATCTATAGCTGTACATTTTTTCTCCTGTCATGTGAACTTTAAGTTGTCTTTGTAGATATAGATGATCTTACCTACAAGTATCTTCCCAGTACAGATGTGTCAGGTGCCAGTATAATAGGATTGTTTCAGGATCCAGTATTGGCAGCAGAGCTTGTAATCTGCACTGGCTTTGAAGAATTCATTGCGGTGGTTATTTCTGAGGTCATGTGATTCCACCATTCTCTGAATCCAGCCATCCTTTTTTTAAATATGGTGTACTGAGGGATTTTATTATTCCTCCCATTATTTTTTAGGAATGCCTATTACATAATTTTATTTTAGCAGGTGTACTGGGTTTGCCTGGCAAGGTTTTGGCAGCGGGGGGGCTGCAGGGGTGGTTTCTGTGAGAAGCTGCCAGAAGCTTCCCCTGTGCCTGACAGAGCCAACGCCAGCCGGCTCCAAGATGGACCCACCGCTGGCCAAGGCCGAGCCCATCAGCGATGGTGGCAGCGCCTCTGGGGTGACGGGGTTAAGGAGGGGAACACCTGGCAACAGCAACTGCAGCTGGAGAGAGGAGTGAGAACGTGTGGGAGCGGCAGCCCTGCAGCCCCCCCGGCCAGGGCAGCAGGAGGGGCAGGAGGGGCTCCAGGCGCCGGAGCAGAGGCTCCCCGGCAGCCCCTGGGGAAGAGCCTGGTGAGGCCGGCTGTGCCCCGGCAGCCATGGAGCTCCACGGGGGAGCAGATCTCCACCCGCACCCGGGGAGGGCCCCACGCCGCAGCAGGGGGATGCCCGAAGGAGGCCGTGACCCCGTGGGCAGCCCGCGCTGGAGCCGGCTCCTGGCAGGGCCTGTGGGGACCCGTGGGGAGAGGAGCCCAGGCTGGAGCAGGGTTGCAGGCAGGACTTGTGACCCCGTGGGGGACCCAGGCTGGAGCTGTCTGTTCCTGAAGAACGGCACCCATGGGGGGACCCAGGCTGGAGCAGCTCGTGAAGAACTGCAGCCCGTGGGAAGGACCCACGTTGGAGCAGTTCATGGAGGACTGTCTCCCGTGGGAGGGACCCCAGGCTGGCGCAGGGGCAGAGTGTGAGGAGTCCTCTCCTGAGGGGGAAGGAGCATCAGGGACAGCGTGTGATGAACTGACCACAGCCCCCATTCCCCGTCCCCCTGCGCAGCTTTGGAGGAGGAGGGAGAGAAATGGGGATTGAAGTAGAGCCTGGGAAGAAGTGAGGTGTGGGGGGAGGTGTTTTAAGATTTGGTTTTAGTTCTCATTATCCTACTCTGATTTTGATTAGCAATAAATTAAATTAATTTCACAGAATCACAGAATCACAAATTAATTTCCCCAAGTTGAGTCTGTTTTGCCCATGACGGTAATTGCTGAGTGATCTCTCCCTGTCCTTATTTTGACCCACGAGCCTTTTATTATATTTTTTCTCCCCTGTCCAGCTGAGAAGGGGAGTGATAAAGCAGCTTTGGTGGGCACCTGAGCATGTGTAATTCTTCTAAAGCACCTCTAGAGCTGACATGAAAGCCATCAAAGACTGTATCTCAGCCCAGCCCCCAACAGCTTACATTTACAGCCAAGTTTTCATATTTGAGATCAAGGCATTGAAAAGAAACAGTAAGTGGATTGGTGCCTTTGTTCTTCCATACCATTTTTTACTCCTGCTTGAAAGACAGGCAGAGGACGAGATAAGCACAGGCAGACAGGCAATATCAGCATGAGGGCATGAAAAGCAGCATATTTCTGAACGGTGATGGCTGGTGTCAGCTAGGTTTGTCTGACTTGACATTTACCTCCTTTGCAGCATCCAGCTACAGCCACCAGCCAGTCACACATTTCACGACAAACCTCTTCTGTTTGAGCTACCTGAGCAATTATTATACTGTCATCATATTCCCTTTAAGGTAGCAGCATGACAAGACTTCAGGAGAAGTAGGAGTTGTGACCTACTGGCACTTTGCACTGGACTGTGTGCTGCAGTGCTAGAGGACTTCCTTGCAGCAGGACCAGCCCAAATAGCTGGATAAGACTAAAGCATCAGTGGTATGGCCCCAGGAAATCTCAATTTTGCTGACGTGCTTTGAGAAGGTAAGGAAAATAAAGAGTGTTCTGCCACAGAGCTCTTAGTTGATCTTCCCCAAAGTCCACCTACACTGAGGATCTCTGGAGCAGCTATGGCAAAAGCCAAATGATCCAACTTGTCAAGGTTAGACATCTTAGCTCCTCTCCTGGATGAAGCTTTCCTTACCAATGTGAAACTGAAGCTGGAACTTGTGTTCACAACTCATCTGAGGCTTGAAAAAGTGTCAGTGGTGACAACTCTTCATCACTTGATTCTCTATCCAGAAGAGCAGCCATTTGGTAAACTGATCAGGAGATGAAATAAGAGCCTCACAAATACATCAAGAATAGAAATAAACCTTGGGAGAAATGATGAAATCTGCTGGAACAAGGGAAATATTTAAACCTTAAGAAGACTGAAAACATCAGACCATTTTAGTTCAAGAAGGCTGTGGAGTAGATGTGAAATGCTGGTGAAAATATTCCATTTTGGCTGCCAAATTAAGCAGAAATGGAGGAGGGGGCTAAAGCAAAAAGTGGCCAGGTTCACATGTTCCCCCTAAATAGCATCTCCTTCTGCCACTGTGTGCGACAGCTAGTGGGGTATGAACTGACTCAGCATCAGGCCCATACACAGTCCCCCAGTTAATATATATAAACAAAAAATAGAAAACAGTTCTTTCTGTAACCTGATCAATATTTTTCTGTCTAAAAAGCAGGATTTTACGCTACCTTTATTAACAAATTGATTTTATCTTTTGATGAACCTTTATAAAAGTGATTTTTCTTTTTGAAATGCGTTTGTGTAAGTAAATGTGTATTTCCAAGGCAACAAGGCAAGATGTTCCCACAATCACCTTGACATGGTTTTATGAATACATCAGGAATTGAATACAACATATTAAACAATAGTAATTATTTGTTAGAAATGCAAAACCCACTTTCTTAGAAGATGGTTGAAGGCTATAAAATTCACCTCTATAGGAATCAGAAATTATACTATTATTTTAGAAACAAGAACTCCTATCCAGGCAAGATAGAATTGCATTGTTTTGATCTTGACTTAATAACAAGAGTGTGTATCAGCTTGAAAAAATATCCATCCAATGTTCCCATCCAGGGAAGAATGGACGTGAAAACACATATGACAGTTATTCACACACTTGTTTATCTTCCACTGAGCAATGCTTAAGATATCAATGGGATGGACAAATGTAAAAATTTGAGTAGACCATGATTTAGCTAACTTGTTAGAACTCCAAGAATTTCATGTTATGTAGACTGAATAAGTGGCATGGTTTATTTGCATACAATTTAAATTTTAAAACTACCACCAAAGTCAAGTTGTTTCAAAGTACTTGTACTGTTATTTACAGGAAAAAAATCCCAAATTCTTACCTTAAATTTCAGAATATTCAGAGTTTTAATCTTTTTACCTGGACTTATACCAGGTAAACTTTATAAGGTAAACCTGGACTTTAACCTTTAACTTTAACCAGAGTTAAAAGTTACATGAATCCATTCCTTACAGATAGTTTGTGATAGTCTTCTTCAATTAAATAGTACTGTATTCCACAAATAATTCTCGCTGTAGTAATTAGGGCAACATGTGGAATTCAGTATAACCAAAAATTAATAAAGATATCTGAATCTAACACTTCAAAGGCAGATAGTCCACATTACCTAATTTGCATATTAAATGGTACCTTAGTGCTGTATGAGCAAACTGTCACAATCTGGCCCTATGCATTTACATTATTATGGGAGGCATATTAACTTCTTATTGTTCTTAAACTATTTTTTTCCCCAAAGAAATAAAGTCTGTGGCATCTCAATTACTATATCTGCTAATTATGACTAAATAAAAGGTTTTAATTTACAATGTAGTATATTTAAACACACAGTTTTCAAGTACTATACCAAATAAAATAGTCACAATATACAATTTGGACCATGAATCTAAACATTGAGATATGCATTGTTCACATGTGAATCAAATCAAACCTGAGGACGAGTGTCTCTTGTGACAAGCAATAACAGCTTCATCCAATACTTTCTGTTCTATATTAGCCGTGTAAATATGTTCTTTTTAATTAAAAAGTATATTCTCATAATGCACTTTATAGTTTAATTTCTATTCCCAACATACTTTCACAAATATGACTACTGATGCTCTCTTTTAATAGGCTTTATGTTTGCCAAAATAGTCTCAAAAGAATCCAGTAACATTTAACTCTATGGTTAAAATTATTTACCTATGCTACAGGTTACAAAGACACAGCAGATGATAGCTTACAGATTGAAATCAAATCCACCAGGTACCATTTGTTGCTTCTGGATTTTTTTGCCAGAATATTTTACTTGGTGGAGAATTAATATAAAAAGTTACCCGAAGTTCCCTGATGAAACACCTGCCTATGTGGACATAACAGTATCTTTACTGGCATCTCCCGGAACAGGATGTGGGGTTATTTGCATGTGCGAATGGCTATCTATCTTCAACCCTTAGCATTCCAGCATGATCTAAATGAAACAATAAAAACAGAAGTGATAAACACACAGATGAAGGACATGACTGAATATACTTTTTTCCCCATCATCATGCCATATTCACAAGTGATGAACACTCACATCTGTACAAAACAGTGTTTAAAATGGCTGTAAAAGACAGGCAGGTGCAGGCTGTGTTAGCAGAGGAATTTATTTTGTGCATATGGACAGTGGCAAACAAACAAGCTATGACATTATTAAAGCTATCCATTAATGTGACTGTCCAGCAGGGTTAATGTGTCTTTACTAAAGGCTGCAAAGGGGTGTATTTTTCTAGCTCTGCAGATAAGTGCAATTCAGAGTATATCATGACTTCGGAGCGAGTAGCCGTACCTAAAAATCGATTGCTGTAATTGTTCATTCTTGTCACCCAGCTACCAAGGCGGGGAGGGTGCCTACACTAGGTATAATATGGCTTCCCCAAAGTGAATGGGATTCTTATTTTTCACTTTAGTGGAGTCAGGATTACACCTGTGATATTTTGCATTTTTCATGCTTGACAGGGTTCCTACAACTGCAGCTACTTTGAATCAGCATCCGTATCACGTCCTGGGCTAGACATAGCTATTCAAACAAAGACCACAAGTCCTGTGGTCTGAATACCCATCAGTGGATGGAGCGCATTAAGCAGACTTTTGGAGCAAACCTTCTGATTTAGTTTCACTGAAAAGGACACCAGTTCTGGTCTTCAACTCTGAGAACCATTCCAGAAGTGCATTCCCAAATTAAAACCCTGATGCAGACAGACACAAAGTTCCTTGGGGAGGAAAGCCACTTCATATCATAAGTCAAGACTTAGATTAAACTGAATAACTTGCATTATCAAATGTACATGTGTGTATGCGTGTCTATAGTTTCATATGACATTTCTCCGATACGAATTTTTTTTAAGAGGAAATTAACATTTAAGAAGCTGCAAGTTGAAGATTCAGTTTCTCTTTTAATTTGCATTAGAGTGATGAACTATAATTTAACAAGAAGATCAAAACAGAAAACCAAACCACCTTACAAAAGCTGTCTTTCAAGCATGTAGAGATTCAGAATGTTTCTGTAAATTGCAGTCTTCAGGCTAATTAGACATTCTCCACGACAGCATCACCACAGACAGAAACCTGGAGGGTTTTTTTTAGCTATACCCTCACTCTAGATTCCTGGTTTTAAACTTATGTCAAATAATGATAGCACAGTATCTTGTATGGTAAGCCTCATTTGTGAAGGTAGCTCCTGTGTACCGTCATATAAAATGCCAGTTGTTCTTGGTAGTTCCTTAGAGGTGTTGCATCCAGCCAGTCACCTGTGATACTGCAGCATGTACAGGTATGCCTGTGCACGTGCAACATGTCCAGGACTTACTGCAGATGATCAGGAGAGAAGCCACGGTGTGCTATCTTCTCCTTAGTGCATAGAGCTTACACAGCCAACAGTTTGAACACCTAGTAAAAAGCACAGCCCCCAAGGTTCCCTTCTTAGAGCCAAAAGAGTATCTTGTGAGGGAACTGGCAATTTTTGGAGTATCACGCAAACTGCATACTTTCAAATCCTCGGTCTATGTTAAATCCACAGTGCAGGGAGAATGGGGATAAGGGAGTGGAATTTAGCATAGTGTGCTTTCCTGTCTTTTTCACTTTATATCTACATCTTCTGAAGAACTTCTGTAGCTCACTGGACAGACTGTTGGAAGGGCAATATGTGAATAGCCCTTCATATATTCCAACTTCAGGGAACCATGGAATAGCTGAGGTCAGAAGGCACCTCTGGAAGTCATCTTGTCCCCTCTGCACCACAAAGGGTCAGCTAGGGTCAACCACATACCATGACCTTCTGTGGTGGTATGCAGGGCCTTTCTAGAGTGACTCCATATTCAGCTTATTTGCCCAAAGGTGGCCAAGCTGTAGTGCTGCAAGCAAAGATAGGATAGTTGGTGGCACAACTAGCTCAGGCCCAAGTTTCTGGCTTGTTCTGAAGTTTACATAGAAATACTTTGGTCTTCAAGGGTGGGCTTTGGTCTGCACTCAAAATGAAGTATAGATATGCCAGTGGAATATTCCATATACAGATCTGCAGCAAAAAATCCCATGTCTTATCTTATGCTTAGTGTTCATGTATATGGCTTTTCCCCTAACATATGTCCCCAGTTCCCAAAGTGCTGGGTATATATTGAAAATTCATGCATGCTTTACATTTAATTTAAGCATTTCCATAGCAACTGCTAAATTTTAGGATGTTTTACTTTCCTACCAAGATACAGAATATATTCTTCTCAGAACAATTTCCCAGGTTGTGTTTAGCCACATTCATACAACTTTCCACAATTCAATTTTCAATGAAAATTACCGTATCATCTACCAGAAGCAAGAGTTTTAAGAAACAGGTTGACTTTTATGACGTCTTCCATCTCACTCTGTGTTTAAGCAAGTAGCTCTGCATGAAATGGAGCTAATGAAGTCCGATTGCTCAAAATCAGTGTTTTTGACTGATAGATGCAGAGGTTTAATAAGGTCCAAGTCCCAACCGATGTGTTCTTCACTCTTGGAATAGATAAAAGATGTGTCTCCTCCTCTTTTTCTCTCTCTTTCCCTCTCCCTCTGTGTCTTTCACACAGATGTTCTACTGTCAGGAGAGTCTAAAGGATGAACATGGTTATCAGAAGCCTGATATTCAACCAGTGTTCATAACAACATGAACATAGGTAAAACAAACATACGACTGCCTGTATGATGAAGTCTGGAACAAAATTAAAGGGGCTTGAGGTGAGGTATGGTGCAACTAGCAGTAATGAATTGATGACTCATACTTCTGTATGGGTGACCTTGACCCACTTTTAAAAACATCAGAGATTCAAGTTGGAATAAAAAACACAATACAGGTAAAAGAGGAAACACATATACAAAAAAAGGAAAACAGGGAAGGTATGGGAAAGAAGATCTTCCTTGCAAATTTTCACATCTTTCTGATCTGCATTTTGCCTTTCTAAATGTCACTTCTGAAAAGGATTCCACAATTACAAGCTATTCTTCCTGCCCCTTTGCTGTCACAATAGCAAACGTTCATCATGTCTGATTCCTGTTCCAGGAGCACAGCTGGTACAGCATGCATCTTTTATACTGGCATACCTCCATGAACGGTCAGCATAAAGCACCAATCTAATGGAGACTAGGCTAATGAAGAATTTAAATTTGCCATCAGGTTACGCACACGTTACCTCGTTTTGTGCAAGCAGTAATGCCTAAGCCAGGTGGTGAACAATCAGGCTTCCTATCCTGTCAGGCAGCAACCTGACGCTTTACTTGCCTGATATGTGACACAAACCTGAGCTGCTATGTAAACAGCAATAAATAACAGAGAAGTGGGTGGTGGCACATTTGCATTTGCAACTTGTACATTTCTTTCGGTCCCATCACTTTCATCCTAGGAAGCAGGCAAGGCAGTAGAGAGAGAGGTACTCTCAGGGTCCTGGCAGGCTCCAGGATATAATCATCAAGTAAATCAATTAATTTAATCCTAATGTAATTATCTGCTTTAGATGAAGGGTGATTTTAGCTTGCTGAATTCACTTATAAGATCAAACACTTTTCCTAATAAGTTTATACTCTTCTAAAGACGATGGTATTCTCAGCGGTCCTGGTACAACTGCAGTGGCTTGCGTGGAGCTGCTATACACTTACATAAATGAGAGCAGCTTTCAGCCAGGCAGCAAGGATTTGATTTCCAATTACAAAATAAGTCTTCAAAAATAAAGCCTACCATTAAAATTACATTTAAACTGTTGTGGGACCTACAGGGAGAGTGTTTCTGTAGCATTGAAATTATGGTCAATTTATGGATAGATATTTCAACAACAGATTTAAAATCAGAGCCATTTCCTCAGGTTTCCATGCCCAATTTGTGTAAATTGCAATGTCCTTGGGAGGACGGACCATGGGTGAGGTTCAGAGCAAGGACCTAGGATATTAAACAGTACAACCTAAAGATCTGCTGCTGTTGGGGTTTTTTTTGTAAAAATGAGGAGGAATGATGTCAGACAGGGATTCATAAAAACTGAGTACTTGGTTTAAAGGGATGTTATATTGTCCTGGTTTCAGCTGTGGTAGAGTTAATTTTCTTTCTTTAATTTGCTTCCCTGGAGATGGCTGAACCCCTGTCTGCCCATGGGGAGTGCTGAATGAATTCCTTGTTTTGCTTTGCTTGAGTGTGCGGCTTTTGCTTTCCCTGTTAAACTGTCTTTATCTCAACCCACAAGTTTTCTCCCTTTTACCTTTCTGATTCTCTCACCCATCCCACCGGGAGGAAGTGAGCAAGTGGCTGTGTGGGGCTTAGTTGCTGGCTGGGGTTAAACCACAACAGTCTTTTTTGGTGCCCTGATCATGCAAACAGAAAGGCCAAGGTAGTTTTCTAAGAAATGTAATAAAAACCAGGAAAAAAAATTATAAATGTGCATCCTATATTCCCACAGATTATTAGAGAGACTAGCACTGCTGTCATCTCTGTTTTGAGTCCACTAATGCAGACAATGTGCTCCAAGAGTGCTCCAAGAGTGCAAAGATCAGATGGAGAGGCGCTCAGTCCATGAACCCTGGTAGAGGTGGAGGAGGCCAAGCTGCTCAACAGCAAACAAGGCTTAGGCAGTTCTCCCCTAGAAATGGCACTTGGGCATCTGAGAAGTGCAAAAGCTAGGATTTTAGGAGTCTGCAAGGACAAGTGGCAACTATACTGAGATTGTGAAAAGGTTGATTTGGACTTAGGTGCCTATGAGGCATCTAGGCAATTAAGAATTCAGATTAATTTGGGGTCCTGGCTTTGTATTCCCACATACCTTTATCACTTAATCATTATTAACATAGTATCTTTATCAATGATCTGGACAAGGGGATTGAGTGCTCCCTCAGTAAGTTTGCAGATAACAACAAGCTGGGTGAGAGTGTTGATCTGCTGGAGGGCAGGAGGGCTCTGCAGAGGGATCTGGACAGGCTGGATCAATGGGCAGAGGTCAGCTCTCTGAGGTTTAACAAGACCAAGTGCCAGGTCCTGCACTTGGGTCACAACAACCCCATGCAACGCTACAGGCTTGGGGAGGAGTGGCTGGAGAGCTGCCCGGTGGAAAGGGACCTGGGGATGCTGGTTGACAGCCAGCTGAACATGAGCCAGCAGTGTGCCCAGGTGGCCAACATGGCCAAGGGCATCCTGGCCTGTATCAGAAATAGTGTGGCCAGCAGGAGTAGGGAAGTGATTGTGCCCCTGCAGTTGGCATTGGTGAGGCTGCACCTCAAATACTGTGTTCAGTTTTGGGCCCCTCACTACAAGAAGTTGAGTTTCTGGAGCACATCCAGAGGAGAGCAATGAAGCTGGTGAGAGGTCTAGAGCACAAGTCTTATGAGGGAACTGGAGCTGTTTAGCCTGGAGAAGAGGAGGCTGAGGGGAGACCTTATCACAATTATCTGAAAGGAGGTTGTAGCAGGCGGGTGTTGATCTCTTCTCCCAAGTAACAAGTGACAGGACGAGAGGAAACGGCTTCTGGTTGCACCAGGGGAGGCTTAGATTGGATATTAGGGAAAATTTATTCACCAAGAGGGTTGTCAAGCATTGGAAAGGCTGCCCAGGGAGGTGGTTGAGTCACATCCCTGGACGTATTTAAAAGATGTGTACTTGTGGCGCTTAGGGACATGGTTTAGTGATGGGTTTGGCAGTACTAGGTTAATGGTTGGACTTGATGATCTTAAAGGTCTTTTCCAACCTAAATGATTCTATGATTCTATACCTCCTGCTGCGCTTTGGCTATTGCTGGCCTTCAATGAACAATGCACCACCATGCAACAAATACTACTGACAAGTCACAGCCAATGTCTGCCGTCATCAGCTCCTTTTCTTCTGCTTCTCTTGCCACTGTCCATCTTCTCCTGTCCAAAAGAGATCCCCTCCTTAGCTCTGAGCATTTTCCAGGTAGCTAATTAATTTATTTCCTTGCATCCCTGGCGCTTGTGGGCACATTCTGTGGTTATTGATTTCCTTCCTTTCTAGTGGCAGAGGTGAGAACGCAACAGCCAGGTTGCTGCAAGGCTGAGAACACTTGGGAAGCACTAGAGAGGCAGCCACATCACCTGTATGTCTGGGACGGCTCTGCCCATGGGAGGCTGAGTGACAGGCAGTCCTTTACTTGTGGCGTGCGGGAAAGGGATATAAGTGTCTGAGAGAAGGTTGTAAAAGTAAGACTACAGAAACCTGGTAATAATAGCCCACTGCATCCAGAGCTCCACAAGCCAAACAGAAACTATTATGTTTAACTTAAAAACTACATGTGTATTCAGCCCATCTGAAACACAAAGTTGGCAGGTTATAATGATGACCTCCAACCAGAAAAAGTCTATAAAATGTATAATACCAAAGGAGATAAATGGCGACTGAAGCTAATAAACTATTAATAATGTATTATTTCAGCTATCCACACATAAACTGGTCAAAAGTCACATTGGGACAAAGTTTAAAGAAGAAATTTCTTTGCAAATTAAATGACTGCCTCAAGCAAGACCTGGTTCTGAGTACTGAGAAGAAGGCATGAATCTCAACTAAAAAAAATTATTTCAGCTGAAATGAATTTGGACATTATTATTCTGAATCTATAAAGGCTACGCAGATCAACAGTAAAATAACCAAAGGTAGTAATTGATTTAATTATTTCAGTTCATGTTTATTTTCAGCTCAGTTCTCAGTCCTAAAGCTAGAAGCAGAAGTTCATTTTAGCTGTAACTAGAGTTGAACCTTAAATAATAATTAGAAGCAATTTCCTTGGAGGAGAACAGATAAGGATACAATGCAAATCCTATTTATATCTATCATGAAAATTCAGCTCCATCTCAAACACAGCCATTAGAACATGAAGACCAAATGAGTATATAGACACAGGAATAAATAGCAGGCAGTTCCTTTAGATGGAGGACATTTTATGAGACTATTTTCACCAGGACCAAAGACAACAAATCAGAAGAATTAAGGCAGAAAGAACTGTCACAAAGACGCTCAAGGCTGTATTTACAAAGAAGACAGGAGTGCTAGGTTTCAAGGATGCATGCCCATCATTATGATATCACTAGTACCTGTGGGGCAGGCCATCTCTGTAGGCACCTGATCCCTGTGACATCTCAGATTCCTCTGTAAACATTTCTAGTAGGCATCTCTGTTTCTGCAGCTAGGTGCATGCATGGCGCCTCAGGACATGTGTTTACCTGTAGCCTGTCTTATGATCAGCCTTACCACAAGATGTTTCCCAAGTGGCTGACTTGTGGGACTTGATTTGATAAAGCTGCTTAGGCAGTACCTATCCCTGTGTAAAGTACAGCTTTTGGGAAGGAAGGGGAGGGGTCCTTTCCCTCTTCCCTCCCCCCATCCTAACTCTTGTTTATCAGGGTGGAGGAGAGATGGGCTCCAAACTCTCTTCCACCTCATCAAACTTGAACCAGCATCTTCCACTTGAGTACTCTAACCTGCTGGAGCACAGTAGTGTTTAAAACTTCGTGCCCAAAGTGGGAAGAGAGAGCATGTGAGAAAGAGGCACCTCCTTGTGTACCCTACACCTTGATGTATAGCTGTCAGCTGGAGGATAGGAGATGTAGAAATAAGGCACTTCAAAACCTAATTTGGCATCAGGAATTCTATTAGCTGGTTCAAGTACTTGAAAATGAACCCAGTTCTCCATGTGGCTGAACAGCAGTAAAGGAAATGGGAGGAAGGAAGGTGGCTAGCCAAGAGCAGGGTATGCAATTAGGAAGGACGTTGAGATATTTTGAAATGGTGTACTGGAATATGGAAATCACTGGCCATTGAGTGTCTCTAATCCTCTTCTATTTTTGGTCTAACATTTCATTACATACGGCACAGAAATCGATCATGCCAGCTGTTTTGCTGGCTTTAAGAAGGAGAAAAAAAGTTCAGAATGTGGTAGAAGTCAAGGTAAATTAAACATTTCTTGGTAAATCACTGTATGACTCAAATAACCAAGAAGGTAATAAAGAGGCAGCATGGTTATCAACACTCTGAACCTCCATCAACAGATCTCTTCATATTTTTTAAATAAAACTGTTTCCAGTGTCTGCTTGTGCACAGTAACCAAATAATTTCTTCTAAGTGGGAGTAATGCTATCATACATTCATATACTAGTGACTTTTTAAAAAGATGGTGACAGGAAGATGCATATGTATTATCTACATTGACTTTTTGAAATAATTTGTTCAATCAACAGCCAATGCTTTAATTTGTTTCCTGACGATGAAGACAGCTTCTACAGCTAATCCTGACTTTAAGTCCTTACTATTCTAATCCTCCTCATACATGGACAACACTTGATTAGAGGTAAACTGCATTTGGTAGAATATGAAACTGCTTAATTATCTGTATCATCATTCAGTTGGCTGGCAAAAAAAGAAGAGGAAACCTATGTATTTTTCATAGGAATTTTGTAAGAATGTCAAGAATTATCACAAAGATACTTTACCATTCATCTTATTATAAAGTAATAAAAAATTATACCTTTTACCCTGCCATAGAGTGAAGAAATGGTACCATAAAATAGATGTTTTTTAAAAATAAATGTATCTTGTACTGAGATTTTCCCACTCCCAATCCCAACACCAAGAGTTCCTCCAATATACCTCGAAGAAAATAATGATTGTCCCATTTCAGTGGTGGGGAACTGTGAAAGTGAAGAGTTAAATGTATTATCCAAAGTCACAGAGATGGTAACTACACTCCAGTAGACCTAACTAACTGGAATCCTGTTAGTTATCAGAACATTATGGCAATCTACTACCCTGGTTATCAATAGCTTTGCTTGTATTTTGTACTGAGCATCACAAGATCCCACTTGTACCTTGCTGCAAAACAGTTTTCATGGCATAAATGACAATTACTGAATTAATATCAAGGACAAACCTGGTAGGAAATGAAGCTTCAACCTTACACTTTGATATCTAAAGTGCTTCTAAGAACTGGGGTGGGTGGAAGGAATGATCTAGCCAGAAGCGTCATGAGAGGGGTCAGCAAAACTGCTATCATGGACTTCTGGAGGGCAGACTTTGGCGGGTTCAGGTCACTGGTTGAGAGAGTCCCTTGGGAGACAGTCCGGAAGGACAAAGGGGTCCAGGAAGGCTGGACAGTCTTCAAGAAGGAAATCTTAAAGGCACAGGAGCAGGCGGTCCCCATGTGCCGTAAGAAGAGCTGGCGGGGAAGGTGACCGGCCTGGCTGAACAGGGAGCTTTTGCTGGGACTCAGGGAAAAGAGGAGAGTTTATCACCTCTGGAAGAAGGAGCAGGCAACTCACAAAGAGTACAAGGATCTCGTTAAGTCAAGCAGGGACAAAATTAGAAAGGCAAAAGCCCAGCTAGAGCTCAGTCTGGCCACAGTCGTAAAGGGTAGTAAATATGTTTTTACAAATATATTAACAACAAGAAGAGAGGCAAGGAGAATCTCCATCCCCTACTGGATATGGCGGGGAACATTGTCTCCAAGGACGAGGACAAGGCTGAGGTACTTAATGCCTTCTTTGCCTCAGTCTTTAATGGCCAGTCCATGTATCCACAGGGTATTCAGCCCCCTGAGCTGGAAGATGGGGATGGAGAGCAAAATATACTCCACATAATCCAGGAGGAAGCAGTCAAGGACATGTTAAACCACCTGGACACCCACAAGTCTATGGGGCCTGATGGGATCCACCCGAGAGTACTGAGAGAGCTGGTGAAGGAGCTTGCCAAGCCACTCTCCATCATTTATCAGCAGTCATGGTTAACAGGGGAGGTCCAAGAAGACTGAAGGCTTGCCAATGTGACGCCCATCTACAAGAAAGGCCAGAAGGAGGATCCTGGGAACTACAGGCCTGTCAGCCTGACCTCTGTACCGGGTAAGATTATGGAGCGGTTGGTCTTGAGAGTGCTCACAGGGCATGTGCAGGACAACCAAGGGATCAGGCCCAGCCAGCATGGGTTCATGAAAGGCAGGTCCTGCTTGACCAACCTGATCTCCTTCTATGACCAGGTGACCCACCTAGTGGATGAGGGAAAGGCTGTGGATGTTGTCTACCTGAAATTTAGTAAAGCATTTGACAGCATCTCCCACAGCATTCTCCTGGAGAAACTGGCGGCTCGTGGCTTAGACAGGTTTACTCTTCACTGAGTGAGGAACTGGCTGGATGGCCAAGCCCAGAGAGTTGTGGTGAATGGTGTTAAATCCGGCTGGCAGCCAGTCACAAGCGGTGTTCCCCAGGGCTCGATTCTGGGGCCGGTCTTGTTCAGTATCTTTATAGATGATCTGGATGAGGGGATCGAGTGCTCCCTCAGTAAGTTTGCAGATGACACCAAGTTGGGTGGGAGTGTTGATGTGCTGGAGGGTAGGAGGGCTCTGCAGAGGGATCTGGACAGGCTGGATCGATGGGCAGAGGCCAACTGTATGAGGTTTAATAAGGCCAAGTGCAGGGTCCTGCACTTCGGCCACAACAACCCCATGCAACGCTACAGGCTTGGGGAGGAGTGGCTGGAGAGCTGCCCGGCGGAAAGGGACCTGGGGATGCTGGTTGACAGCCGGCTGAATATGAGCCAGCAGTGTGCCCAGGTGGTCAAGAAGGCCAACAGCGTCCTGGCCTGTATCAGAAACAGTGTGGCCAGCAGGAGTAGGGAAGTGATTGTGCCCCTGTACTGGGCACTGGTGAGGCCGCACCTTGAATACTGTGTTCAGTTTTGGGCCCCTCACTACAAGAAGGACGTTGAGGTGCTGGAGCGTGTCCAGAGAAGGGCAACGAAGCTGGTGAGGGGTCTGGAGCACAAGTCTTCTGAGGAGCGGCTGAGGGAACTGGGGTTGTTTAGTCTGGAGAAGAGGAGGCTGAGGGGAGACCTTATCGTTCTCTACAACTACCTGAAAGGGGGTTGTGGCTACGAGGGTGTTGGTCTCTTCTCTCAAGTAACCAGCGATAGGATGAGAGGAAATGGCCTCAAGTTGCGCCAGGGTAGGTTTAGATTGGATATTAGGAAAAATTTCTTCACTGAGAGGGTGGTCAGGCATTGGCACTGGCTGCCCAGGGAGGTGGTGGAGTCACCGTCTCTGGAAGCGTTCAAAAAACTTGTGGATGTGGCACTTCAGGACATGGTTTAGGGAACATGGTGGCACTGGATTAATGGTTGGCCTTGATGATCTTGAAGGTCCTTTCGAACTTTAGTGATTCTGTGATTCTGTGATTCTGTGACAACATATAAACAGCATAAACTTTTGCAGTAGTACTAGAGTTGTTTAATTTACATAAAGAATTTATTTACTGCTGCTAGTAAAGAGCATTTCATTTAATTTAAATGGACTTTAAATAGAACGTTACAGATATGTAATGTAATTACAGAAAAAGTCAGGTCATCTTTCTCACTGTTGCTATTTTGAAGTAGTGCTCATCTTTCAGAAAGACAGGTGAAGACATTATTTCTCTCGATGTTTTTGCATTTTTTTTAGGATAATTAAATTATCTAATTATCTATATTAATTTATCTGCACTGCCCCACAGCAAAGACAAAGGAATTGTCACTGTAGATAAGACCAATAGACCAGTTAGCTGCTTCCAGAGGTGCTTTGCAAAGTGTATAAAACTTGCTAGCTAACCATATTTCCAGGAAAAAAATACCCTTCACTCAAGCTGCTGGAATTTTGTTTTTCTCCAAAAAGGAGAAAGGTAAATCACCAAAGGAGTGGTCAAATCTTTATTACTTGCGTAAAGGTTTTTTTCTACTGCAACTTTTTGTTCTGTATTTCTAACACAAGTGAGTTCAACAGGTTAATTATGCATAGTCTGCAAAGTACATCCTTTTATAGTTTAAAAACATGTTGATAAAATCAGGGCTTCTGCTGTCAGTTTGCTTATGTCCCATTAGAAAGAGTAAATAGTCACACTGTTTGGCCTTTCTCACTGTTATTTTGCATACTGCTGTCAGATTAGCCCCTATGCCTTTTATGAGTTTTAGAAAGCATCTGAAGTCTTCTATGATTTTTGTTGTCCTCCTGTTATTTGAACTCTCTTTCATCTTTCTGTTCTTGGCTTCTTTTATTTTCCACTTTCATCACTGTGTGCCACAGATATCTACCATTGCTACCAGATACAAAATTGTTCTTCAAAATGGAAACTCTTACATTATGATTCTCTTTGCTGCCCTTTCCTCGGTCCTTTTAAATTGTCTCACAACTCTCCTAAATTTAACTGAACTGATTAACTCAACATCAGCTACCTAAATATTCATGACAACTTTTATATAAACTTGTTAAGTAACTATGATCTTCACTGATTTTGAAGCATTTCACTGTTAGATCAAATCTATGTATTTTTCTGTTTATTTCTAACCAACAGATGTATGAGGCCAGCCTTTTCTGAACTGTTAGCTGCTTTTTCAACTAAAGTAGCGGAACAAAAGCACCATCCTCTGACTTTCACTGTTAAAATATAAAGTAATAATACCACAATGCATTTTTGGTAACAGACTAATGATTGCCTGGATCATCAGTTTATATAATTCATATAAGTTTCTTTCTTGTGATATACTTACCACTTAGTGTCTTGCAGTAAGAGAGACAGAGATTGTAATAAAACCGTTTGAAAATGTATGCAATTGCTCAAGTCTGTATACATTCAAATTTTGCTGCTTCTTCATACTTTTTCTCAGGTATTCTTGAGATGAGAATATTTTGGTATAATATATGTATGCACAAAGTGCTTTAAAGAAAATATAAAGGACAGGAACACTTTGCTGGTTTTGTGATGTCTGAAAGGAATGGTAATCTTGTATTCTTTCAAGACACCTAAAAGGTCTTTGAAAGCCGGCCATTTCACTTTCTGCTGTACTTGAAAAGTGGAACTCCAAAGGCATCCTCATTGACTACCACACATTTCATTAGTTAGAATTACATTTCTCTCTAGGCTTTATACTTGAAAGCGGGAGGTTTTTCCTATGGAAGTGTTGGAAAGTTCTTCATATATGACTATTAGAGCATGTAGGATATATTTCGTTTCTGTTTTTCACAACTGGATGTTGTGACTCACACTTTGTGGCTGTTCTCTTCATTTTCAAAGCAATTATTCCTGAAAAGGCTTATACACCGAGGCTGTCAGCTAAATATTTCTTATATGTCTGAAAAGAACAGACATCTTTGCAGAAACCCATCATTTGACAATGTGCTGGAGTCTATATTTCATTGAATATTTCAATTTGGATTTTTGTAATTTTTGTTCATAGGTGCTAACTTAATGACATGATAAATCCAGGACCAGATTAATACCTGACAGAAGCACAGATGTACTACCTTCAAGCAAGTCTCTGTTTATTCACAAAAACAACATCAAGAACTAGAAGAAACCCTTAAGGACTACTTTATTGAAATGAACTTCCTGATACTGAGTAGTTAAAGTATACAGAAAAGAGAAGTTACATTTAGAGCTTGTTCTGCAGTCGCCACAAATAACCTGTGTTTTAAATATGTAACTTAACAGTACATGAAATCTGTAAGCACATCTCATGTAGGATTTTACCCTGCTGTCTGGGGAAGAAGAGAAAACTATGACAGCCACAGCAAATTGTCTTGAAGAGTCCTTTCAGACTGAGCAGAAAAAATTTCACTTAACATGTCTTACATTTAAATAAAATTACTCCATTAAAAATATCCAGAAATCTTACCAAAATATAATATGAGCCTTAAAAATATTTAGCTTCTTTATGTTAATTTAAAAAAAAAGAATGGTAGAAGCAGAAGCAACCCATTCTAGTGCACAGCCAGCGTTACAAGAGGATGAGACACTTCATGAGTTCCTCTTGTCAGAACTTCCTATGACTGTAATTACTCTTTCCCAATATCAATGTTTCTGTAGACATTTCCATGCCTGTGACAACGACAGGAAACTATATTCTCCTGCAGTTTTAGGGATCATTAGGTATAATCATAGCAAAGTTCCTTTATCAGAACAAACCCAGTTTAGCATGACATTGTTGGAGGTCTCTTGAGATGGCTAAACCTGAGAGGTTTTACTGTGTCAATATCGCCTTTAAGTATGTTTCTGACATACTGCTAGACAGTTTTCCTTTAAAACAATGTATCATAGCTTCATGGGAAAATTCTAGTTGCAAGGGTCCCCAGGGATCTGTCTCTAGTTTAACCCACTGCTCAAAGCAGGGTCAGCTATGAAATCGGACCCAGTTACTTATCCAGTCTGATCTTAAAACAGACAGAGACTGTACAACGTCTCGGGGCAACCTGTTTTAATACTGTTCTCACCATGAAAAAGATTCTCTTTGTATCTAGTCCGAGCCTCTCGTTTCAATTTGTGCCCATTGTTTCTCATCCTCCCACTACACACTTCCTAGAAGAAGCTCACCCCATCTTCTCAATAATGTCCTTGTAGGTATTGGAAGGCTGATGTTAAGTCACCCTGAAGCTTCCTCTTCTCAAGGCTGAACAAGACCCATGTCAAGGGCTCCAGCAACTGCTGTGTTGGTGGCCCTCTGCTGAGGTTGCTTTGGTAACAAGCTTATGGATGTTTAGGATGTGGTAGCACTTTGCTTCAACTCCTGTAATAGTACAGTTATCTACAACTCAAGGAAATTGCATCCCAAATAAAACTGCAATTTTTTGAATCACCAGTGATATAGGAGGCATGCCAACTGAAATTGTAACACATGCATTTTAGACATTAACAGCAGGAATTTTAGGACCACAAACTAGCTCTGTTTTAGTTTCTTGCTTCATCAGACTTAAGATCACATGTGACCTAGCTCATAAAAAAATTTTACAAAGTCCATTTAATGTGAATTATGGCTTTGAGAGGTGGAGGTACATGTTTGTAAAATCAGCAACTCAAATGTTCACAGTGAGTAGCTGATTCTGTAAGACAGAACTGCAATAAAAGGCTTCTGCACGCAACAAACCAGGTGAAAAGTACGAAGCAGTTAAGGTTTATTCTGAAGCATCTGCCATGGTTTAGATAAAGATTTTAAAAGTTGATGACCAACATAAGAAATTACCTATTGGATGCCAGCAAGCACTTTTTTGTTTGTTTGTTTCATGGTGTTGACAGTGAAAGCAGTTAGCAACAAGGTGATATAATAATTTGAAACATGATGAAAGGGCATGGTGAATTCTCTATCAATTTTTTTTCCTGAGGTGATGAAATGTCTTATTGAAAGATCTTCTAGACAAAACAGAAGCACATGCGCCAAGTAGAGGAATTATAGTCAGTGTTACTCTGACATTAAGATTAGAAATGCCTCTGACACAAAGTATATTAATCTGAAAATGCACTTTTGAAAATTAAGTAAGAAAAATGACACCAAAAATAGGAAAGAATTCTGTTGAAGGATAGATATTTTTAAAAACGGAGAAATTTGAAGAGGCTGGATGTTAACTCTGGACTGACTTTTGCTCTACAAGTGCTTAGCTTGCGCTTCCGAGGCTATGCGCACCTTGCCAAGACGCTCATTCAGCCTGCAGCTTCCCCCATGCGCTCCTGAGGCCAATGGAGAAACGGATTGCAGGCAGAAAACGCACATTCGACCTTTCTGGTGAATGCGCGGCATGGTCAGAGCAGCCAGAGATGTGCAATGTGATTATCTGAGGATATGGAGTCCACCTGACGCTTCAGGAAAGCGGGGGGCACGTTATGCAGGCCCAGGCAAATGCAATTGTGCTGTAAAGAAGGGGATGGGGTAAGGTGGGGAGAAGGTGTGGTAAATACCTCTCCCTGACACTGCAAGAAAGGTGGATTGCCCTGCAGAAGGACATAACTAAGTGGTTTTCCAGCCTCTCTTCCAAGAAAAGAGCTACACTATCTGGCCTCTAGTCAGCCCTCTCAGAACAGTTCTGCATTGCTTATTTAATTAATTACATAGATGTGATAATTTAAAACAATAGAAAACAGAATAACTACACTTGCCTTTGTTTCCTGCAACGAGGTAAAACTTCCCAGATATTTCTCAGGCTACATGATGCTCAAAATTCTGAAAGAACCTTCTGTTTGCCTTTAAGACTTGGAAATCGGAAAATTCACTGCCTGAATATCCAACACTCTCTTTAAAATCTGATGCAAAATATAGGTGGAGCACTTTCTGAATGCTCTTTTTGAAATGTCAGTAGGAATATGAGTACTTAATAAACTACATCTCATTTGGAATTAAGGCTGTGAGATTTTTTAAACTTAGCTGAATCAAACAAGATTTGAATCAAACATCCACATTTGATGTGGATCATATAGATTTTTCCCACTTTTTCTCCTACTGTGCCTAAAAAAAGTAATTTTCTGTAAAAAACCAATAAAATTCCTTTGCCTTAGAGAAAATCCTGTTTCAGAAACTTGTTAAAAGAACAATGCTAAAGAAAGCCTGGACTCACCAAACCAAGAAGAAAGGATGGGTTCATTCAACCATTCAGGGGTTTACAGCTCAGGAGTTCCAAGCTCATATGTCTTCTTTTCTTGAGGGGATCTGAATACCCAATTCCTACCTCCCCCGAAAGTGCCTTACCCTGCTGCTATAATGGGCGGTGTGCTTTACATTTACAGTTGCTGTTCCTTCATCATCATGAATAGATACTAAGTGTATTAATAGATAGTAACTCATAGGAACACTGATGCATATACCACCTAAACAGCAAACATCCCAGCCACATGGCTCAGGCCGCTCTTAATTTTTTTTGTGTAAGTATGTCAGTATTCAATAAATAATGAAACAACCTCCATGGGGAAGAGTGAGGAAGCCCTTGTTTAGAATGTCATATAATCTGGTTATCAGTACCTCCTCCTCAGCCTACACCCAGCCTTCAGTCTTGCAGAGGGTGGATTTTAACAGAACTGAATCAAGTGCCTTCCAGTCTGCCGCAGTCCTCGAACCCCTGCACCGGCAGAGCGGGAGAGACTAATTCCCCTTCTCTAGCTAAAGCATGCATCTGGCTGAAGAGGTTTATTTTTCACACAAAACTCTTTGGTGAACTGTAAGATATTTCACAGCAACTTCGAAGTGGTTTCCTTTTTTTGCTGCAACAGTTTGTCCAGCTCTGTCATAACAATAAACCTGTTTGGCAAAGAATAACTACAGTTGCACGCCTAGAAAACGAAACACAAAAACACAACGAAGCAAAAAACAGCATAAAAAATTAGGAGACCATAAAGATTTTTCAAACAGAATCCTAAGAATAATAACCAAAGGAACACTGCAGGTAGAGTATTTTGGAGTATTTTAGAGTATTCTGTGCATGAACGCAGCAAAGCTCTGCTGCTAATCCCCACCAGGTGGCTCTCCACGCTGGAGCACAGCCGACTGCAACAACCCCTTTTCGTAAGGGCAAGGGGCTTGTGCGTACCCAAACTTACTAAGATTTGCTTTTGAATCTAAATATCCACCTCGGCTGCTGAACAGATGCTCAGCCTAGGAGACGGTGCGAAAGCTTCACACTCAATTCTTCTGTTTATTTTAAGGCTGTTATTTTTGAATTATTGTTCTGGATCTGGAAGGTTTGTCACCCCCTGCTTACTCAACTCCATATCCCGCTGTTTATGCAAATGGGATGTATGTGAGTTTGCTGGATGCCTGCCTACTGTAAAAATAATACAGCTAAAGTCTTGTGCACCACTAATATCCCAATTAAAGGATCATAAAATCTGACCTTTAAATTTTAATTGTTTTTGCTTGCTGGCTGAAACTTGTATCTCTCTTGAAATCTTTTCTATCTGTACCCATGACTGCTTAAAGTGTTTTCCATGATTTCTCTGAAATAAAGCTCCCATTCCTTAATCATGGAATATATTGTCACTTTATTGTCAGAGGGCTGGAGCACCTCTCCTATGAAGACATGCTGAGAGAGTTGGGGTTGTTCAGCCTGGAGTGGAGAAGGCTCCGGGAAGACCTGATTGCAGCCTTCCAGTACCTGAAGGGACCCTACAAGAAAGATGGAGAGGGACTTTTTACAGGGTCGTGTAGTGATAGGACAAGGGGTCATGGCTTTAAGCTGAAAGAGGGTAGATTTAGATTAGATAGAAGGAAGAAATTCTTCGCTATGAGGGTGGTGAGGCACTGAAACAGGTTGCCCAGAGAGGTGGTAGATGCCCTATCCCTGGAAACGTTAAAGGTCAGGTTGGATGGGGCTCTGAGCAACCTGGTCTAGTGGAAGGTGTCCCTGCCCATGGCAGGGGGTGTGGAACTAGGTGGTCTTTAAGCTCCTTTCCAACCCAAACCATTATATGATTCTATGATTCTATGACACTGTTATGGTGATGGGCATTTATAAGATGTTTTCTTCCCCACCCATGCATATCTGAGATAACAAAGATTACCAAAGTCATCAGGCTAAACTGAGATGTCATTACTGGGTTAGAGCCTGAAAAGAATGCAGCAGAGAAAATCATCTGTATGTGGGCCCAAATCCTGCTTTAATTCAAGGGCACCACAGAATGGCCCTTCTTTCACTAATTTTAAATGACATTGGTTATCTTTGCCATTTTAGAGGAAGACACAGTCCTGAACTCCGAGCACTTCTTTTTCTCATACCTCAGGTCATTACATCATCTTTTCCTCTCTGTCTGTTTAACAACAAAGTTTTAACATTCAGAAAC
This sequence comes from Phaethon aethereus, assembly GCF_964289735.1. NCBI lineage: Eukaryota > Metazoa > Chordata > Aves > Phaethontiformes > Phaethontidae > Phaethon > Phaethon aethereus. The sequence continues at coordinate 69,980,800 of NC_138582.1, forward strand.
AAACTTTTTCTGAAAGCAACTGCAGTGAAGACACAGTTATGTTTGTTTTCTTTCTCATCCTAATTTTTCTTTTTGCATTGATTCTTCATAATGCTGGCACCCAGACAAAGGAAGAGCACTTCGCAGCCTGGCATTGCTTCTTTGTGGGGTTATCTCATAGTCCTCATTTCAATCTGTACAGAGCAGCTGCTTGTAATGTAAAATGTTATCACCAAAGCAAGCTAACAAAAAGAGATTAATTTGCTGAGAAACCAAACCTATTCTTACAAAAATAGGAATATTTGCTGATATTATGGGATTGCTGTGAAATAAACTAAAGTGGTGGGTACGTGAGGAGATAATCCCTGAATCAGCTTTCAGGTGCTGCTCTTTTTTTTCTCAAAATTCGCAGGCAAATTTCATCATCCAGGGAAACCTGAATCTATTCTCTAGGTTAAATGTGTTATATAATAACTAAGTATTTAGAGAAAATATCTATTTATATATACGACTTTGTATTATTTTTTTTCACAGAATCACAGAATCACTAAGGTTGGAAAGGACCTTCAAGATCATCAAGGCCAACCATTAATCCAGCGCCACCATGTTGCCTAAAACATCTCTTGAAGTGCCACATCCACACGTTTTTTGAACGCTTCCAGAGATGGCGACTCCACCACCTCCCTGGGCAGCCTGTTCCAATGCCTGACCACCCTCTCAGTGAAGAAATATTTCCTAATATCCAATCTAAAGCTCCCCTGGCACAACTTGAAGCCATTTCCTCTCACCCTATAGCTGGTTACTTGAGAGAAGAGACCAACACCCTCGTCGCCACAACCCCCTTTCAAGTAGTTGTAGAGAACGATAAGGTCTCCCCTCAGCCTCCTCTTCTCCAGACTAAACAACCCCAGTTCCCTCAGCCGCTCCTCAGAAGACTTGTGCTCCAGACCCCTCACCAGCTTCATTGCCCTTCTCTGGACACGCTCCAGCACCTCAACATCCTTCTTTTAGTGAGGGGCCCAAAACTGAACACAGGATTCGAGGTGCGGCCTCACCAGCGCCAAGTACAGGGGCACAATCACTTCCCTACTCCTGCTGGCCACACTGTTTCTGATACAGACCAGGACCCTGTTGGCCTTCTTGACCACCTGGGCACACTGCTGGCTCATATTCAGCCGGCTGTCAACCAGCACCCCCAGGTCCCTTTTTGCCGGGCAGCTCTCCAGCCACTCCTCCCCAAGCCTGTAGCGTTGCATGGGGTGGTTGTGGCCGAAGTGCAGGACCCGGCACTTGGCCTTATTAAACCTCATACAGTTGACCTCTGCCCATCGATCCAGCCTGTCCAGATCCCTCTGCAGAGCCCTCCTACCCTCCAGCACATCAACACTCCCACCCAACTTGGTGTCATCTGCAAACTTACTGAGGGAGCACTCGATCCCCTCATCCAGATCATCTATAAAGATACTGAACAAAACCAGTCCCAGAACTGAGCCCTGGGGAACACCGCTTGTGACCGGCAGCCAGCCGGATTTAACACCATTCACCACAACTCTCTGGGCTCGGCCATCCAGATAGTTCCTCACCCAGCGAAGAGTAAACACATCCAAGCCACGAGCCGCCAGTTTCTCCAGGAGAATGCTGTGGGAGACACTGTCAAAGGTTTTACTAAAGTCCAGGTAGACAACGTCCACAGCCTTTCCCTCATCCACTAGGTGGGTCACCTGGTCATGGAAGGAGATCAGGTTGGTCAAGTAGGACCTGCCTTTCATGAACCCATGCTGGCTGGGCCTGATCCCTTGGTTGTCCTGCACATGCCTTGTGAGCATTCTCAAGACGAACCGCTCCATGATCTTGCCCAGTACAGAGGTCAGGCTGACAGGCCTGTAGTTCCCAGGATCCTCCTTCTGGCCTTTCTTGTAGACGGGCGTCACATTGGCAAGCCTCCAGTCTTCTGGGACCTCCCCTGTTAACCAGGACTGCTGATAAATGATGGAGAGTGGCTTGGCAAGCTCCTCCGCCAGCTCTCTCAGTACTCTGGGGTGGATCCCATCAGGCCCCATAGACTTGTGGGTGTCCAGGTGGTTTAACATGTCCTTAACTGCTTCGTCCTTACTATGGGTGGGTTATTGTGCTCTCCAGCCCCATCTTCCAGCTCAGGGGGCTGAATACCGTGCGGATACCTGGACTGGCTATTAAAGACTGAGGCAAAGAAGGCATTAAGTACCTCAGCCTTGTCCTCGTCCTTGGAGACAATGTTCCCCGCCATATCCAGTAGGGGATGGAGATTCTCCTTGCCTCTCTTCTTGTTGTTAATATATTTGTAAAAACATATTTACTACCCTTTACGACTGTGGCCAGACTGAGCTCTAGCTGGGCTTTTGCCTTTCTAATTTTGTCCCTGCTTGACCTAACGAGATCCTTGCACTTTTTGTGAGTTGCCTGCCCCTTCTTCCGAGATGATAAACTCTCCTCTTTTCCCCGAGTCCCAGCAAAATCTCCCTGTTCGGCCAGGCCGGTCGCTTTCCCCGCCAGCTCTTCTTGCAGCACATGGGGGACCGCCAGCTCCTGCGCCTTTAAGATTTCCTTCTTGAAGACTGTCCAGCCTTCCTGGACCCCTTTGTCCTTCAGGACTGTCTCCCAAGGGACTCTCTCAACCAGTGACCTGAACACACCAAAGTCTGCCCTCCAGAAGTCCATGGTAGCAGTTTTGCTGACCCCTCTCCTTACTTCGCTTGCAACTGAGAATTCTATCATGTCGTGGTCGCTAAGTGCAAGACGGCCTCCCACCACCACATCTCTCACCAGCAGGTCCAGCAAGGCACCTCCCCTGGTGGGCTCACTCACCAGCTGTGTCAGGAAGTTATCTTCCACACACTCCAGGAACCTCCTAGACTGTTTCCTCTATGCTGTGTTACAGTCCCAGCAGATGTCCAGTGGATTGAAGTCCCCCCCAAGAACAAGGGCCAGTGAATGCGAGACTTCCGCCAGTTGCTTATAGAATGTCTCATCTGTCTCTTCATCCTGGTTGGGTGGTCTGTAACAGACTCCCAGCAAGATATCTGTCTCATTGGCCTCATCCTTATCCATAAGCACTCGACTTGGTCTTCACAATCATTGATTTCTATGCAATCAAAACACCCCCTAACATAACATACAGAGCCACCCCACAGCCTCTCCTTCCCTGCCTGTCCCTTCGGAAGAGCTTATAGCCATCCATTGCAGCACTCCAGTCATGAGAAGCATCCCACCATGTTTCTGTGATGGCAACTACATCACAGCTGTCCCGCTGCACAATGGCTTCCAGCTCCTCCTGTTTGGTGCCCATGCTGCGTGCATTGGTGTAGATGCACCTGAGCTGGGCTATCGATTTCAACTCTGGCACGCCACACCTAGGCTCAACTCTAGTGAGCCTGGTTTTATCCCCTCCCCCCTTCAAATCTAGTTTTAAAAGCAAGAAGACTTCTTAATTCAATGTTAAACTGAGGACCACAAACTGCCTGCAGCTGAAAACCAGGTTCTGGTTTGCCAACTTCTGTGGTTAAAGTCTCATTAACTTCCTATCACCAAGAACCATCATTCTGGCAGGCTGATGTTGCATACAGGGAAATGGAAAGTACATAGGCAATCTCCTGGGGAAGCAACATGATCGCACTCTTCTCCGCTCAAGGATGCTAAGAGAGAGAATGTGGCCATGGCAACAGCAAAGGGATGGTTGGGGCCTGCCTCCTAGGAAATGTAGAGAAATCCCTCTGCCAAAGAGTGCATATGTCCCAGATGGTGGTAGCATGGGTGACCCAGGGATGCTTTCGGCCAGTAGCAAGTGTGTTTCCACACATACACGCGAGCCCACTCTATGAAATTACAGTTGACAGGATTTTAAAGAAATACAAGAATTCTCTCCCAATACTCTGTTCTACTTTAAGGTGCAAGGGCCAAAGCAAAAGGTAGTACTTCCTTACATTTTTTTTTTATGTCCCTAGTTTATCCCTACTTTAATCTTAGTTTATGTATTTGTAACATATATATGGTGCTGACTTCACAGGCATGAAAACAATTTTTTTTTTTTTTTATGAGAAGGCTACATATGTCCTAAGGATAATTAAGGGGACAATGAACAAAGTAACAGTCCCACATTTTTTAAAATACACAATGAAGAGCAGACTGTGTAATGTCAGCAATGAGTTCACTTCTAATTTCAAAGAAGTATGACCATGACAGATACATTAATCATGAGAAGTATCCTGTTGAAATTAATAGGACAAAGAAACCATTCTGAATAAAGGCAAAATTTTTCAGGAGAGGAGATAAGAAAGCCAAGAAAACCCTCAAAAGCATGAAGCTCATTGATAACATCATGAAAACTGCAAGGCAGTAGTCTGATTTTTCCTATTTTCTATGGCTAAAATCCAGCTGGACTTATAGATACATACCTAACCATCTTTAATATCACCTGGTATTATTTCTGAAGCCAGAATATTATTTCTTCTCTTTTTGCTTTTTTAGGGCTTTTAAGTTTGTGATATGGATGTACTAACATAGTTTTTGCATTCATTCTTCTTGTTGCTTTGCATTGCCATGAGGAAAACCAGACTAAGAAGAAACTTTCTGCAATTCTAATCATTACCAACTCAACAGCCCATGGGGTTTGTGTTCACAAAAAACTCTGGATGTGGGTCAAGTTCAGCCTTGCCTCTTTTTGCCTTGAGGCATTTTTCTGCAAGGCTAATGCTATAGGGCAGAAGTGCATAACATTGTACTTCACAGACAGTTATTTTTAATGGTCAAAGACTTTTTTTTTAACAATGACAGCATTACAATTTGCAGAATAATTGTGCTATGCAGCCAAGATTACAGGGATACCCCAAATGTGCAGAAATGGCATCTTTTTCATGATTGCACTTCTGTCCTTGATAGTGACAGCATTTTTTTTTTGTTTGCTTGTTTGTTTTCTTTTGTTGAGACTCTGGAGTGCCTGAAACACAGTTCCAATGTTTTTCATGTAAAAACGATTCCAGCAGCAGCCTGGTGTGGAAGTTCTTCTTACAATCAGGTCAAACATAAAGAATGCAATATTTTAATAATGGGAAGGGCTAATTATGTAGGAAGCACTCTTTTGTAGCGTAAGCACTATTAGGCAGCAAACGTTAGAGCAAATTACCACAAAGAATGAACAAAACTGGGTTTTAAGCACTTACCAAGTGCTTTTTCCAATCCCTACTGCCATTCATTACATCTCTGGGAGATGCTCTTATGAAAAATGGAGCTGGGGAATTTCACATCTCCAGCCAGCAGAGGAGTATCAGAGGCTGATATCTGTCAATAAAACTGATATTTACAGCAGAACAAATCATGATGAGAACCAAGATACAGATGCATGTGAATTACCCTTGGTATCCCAAACAAGGAGATAGAGTGGAGCTCTCCTAACAGACCAGACTTGTGTGCTGATCCAGGAGGATAAGCATTTGAAAAGAGGTTATCAAAAGCCACTCATGAGCAGTCTTTTCTTCCAAAGCAATTTTCCTTGAGGATACAGGAAATCTAGTGTTCATTGATAATGTTTACTTTGTAAAGGAGTCATGTGGGCCAGATTATCAGATCCGCATCACTCACTTTTCACAATTCAAGCAGTAGTGAGGATATAAAAAGGAGAAACGTTGTGCCAGCTAGGGATTCTTTTGGTACAAGACAGTTCATTATCATCACAAATACAGTAGTATCCCACCATTCCTAGCAAAGGAAACGTGTTGGAAAGGGCTGTAGCTTTCTTGCACTCTGCTTCTAAGTTTGGCAAACAACTCGTACAGGCCAGTTGCTAATTAGCAGTCTTTAGAACAGCACTAAATTCTGCAAATGCCATAACCCATGCAGAACCATGCGCAGAATCAGGAACCAGGCAGTCTGAGCCATGATCATCATGCATGTGAAAACAAGCTCATTACAAAAAGTTGTTTTGTTCTATGAAAAAAATAGGTATTTTAATTTTATGCTAATTCAGAACAAATGCAAATGTTAAAATATCTTCATTTTTTCAACACAGTTTTTCCCCCGCAGCCTCAATAGAGATCCACAGCAGTCTTGCTTAATTGAGCTGTATAATTCTTCCCCATGAATTACAAAGGTGATTTTTTTTGTTTTGCATCAAGAGTGTAACATACAGGTTATGCATAGACACAGAATTTGTCTGTGTGTGTGTCTCATCTACATCTTAACTATTGATTTTTAAAATAATTTAAATTTGGGAATATGGATTTGTCCCCTCCAAGTGTCTGACTTATTGTGTAACTGTTTTGGTTATAATAAATAATTGACTGGATATCATTCACATTTTCAGTGCTATTGAAAGTAATTTTCAGACACCTCTGATCACATTCTTGAAAAAATTATGCTGTCACCAAGACCAACTGTTCTGTTGTTCTTGGTGACCGAAAGAAGATTGTTTCTTTTTCCTGTCATTCCGATTATATTCACTGTTTCCCTTTAGTTTTCTCTCCTTTTTGGATGGAAAGATGAAAATTACCGATGCTCTCAATTAATTTTCTCACTTTCCAAATTAAACTTCCTGAAAATTGTTCCCTTAAAAACGAATTTATTACTTCTGCAACTGCAGTCAATCTGCACCCAGATAATCTCATCTTCACTCTTTCTCATAGATATCTACTTGACCTGGATGGTTCCACTTGATTTTGCCCAGCTATGGCCTTAGGATGGTCATGCAGAAATGGGTGAGTTCAGAACAAGCAGAAACCTGACCCCTACTGCAAAGTAGGAGTGTACTGTTTGGAAGATCCTGTCTGACTATGTGGAGCTTCACCAGCATTTGTGAGATGCTAGAAGTTATAGTTTGCTTGCTGTTGAGAAAGAAAAGGGTAAGTGACATTTGAGTAGCAAGATCACTGAACTGAACAGAGCCTCAACGTTGTGGTCATGTAACCTCCATGTATTATACTAAAAATAAAAAAATGTTTTGCATTTTTCTGCAAAGGATTAGAAAATACCTAAAACACAATAATGTGTTTGGAAATGGTTCCCAGGGGAATGTGCTCCATTACCTCCACAGGGACTAAGGTGAGGTTGACTGGCCTGTAGTTCCCTGGATCCTTCTGCTTGCCCTTATTGAAGGTAGAGGTGACCTTTAGTTTTCCAGTCCTCTGGGACCTCCCCCAGTCACCATGATCTTCCAAAGATAATCAAGAGTGGTCTTACAATGACGTCAGCCAGCTTCCTTAGTCCTCATGGGTGCATTCAGTCAGGTCCCACAGATTTATGTGTGTCCACTTGGTTTAATGTTCTCTAACATGATCCTCCTAACTGAGGGTAAAACTTCATTGCTCCAGACTTTCCCACTGTTCTCAAGGGTGTGCAATTCCTCAAGGCGAATTTTATCAGTAAACACTGAGGTGAAGGCAGCATTGGATACCTCATCCTCTTCCATGTCCTTTGTCACCAAGTCTGCTGCCCCAGTGTCAGGCCCTCATTTTCCCTAATCTCCCTTTTGCTGTTGATGGACCTGTTGAAAGTCCTTCATGTAGCCTTTTCTGTCTTTCCCAAGATTCAACTGCAGGTGGGCCTTAGCCTTCCTAACACCATTCCTGCACACTCAGAGAATGTCTATATTCCTCTGGTTTCATCTGTCCCAGCTTTCACCTCTTGTATGATTCCTTTTTAGGTCTGCGTTGAGTCAGGAGCTCCTCCTTATTCATTAAGGCAGGCCTCCTGCTGCTTTGGCTGGATTTTTTCCACATTGGCATGGGTTGCTGTTACACTTGGAGGAAGTGATCCCTGAAAATCAGCCAGCTGTCCTGGTCTGCTCTTCTCTCCAATCTCCTGTGGGATCCTTCCAAGTATATCCTTCAACAGGCCAAAGTCTGCTATCCTGTAATCCAGTGTTGTGCTCCTCCTATTTGATGCCTTTTTTTCTCTCAGGATTGGGACCTCCACCACCTCATGGTCACTGCAGCCAAGATTGCCCCCAACTTTCATATCCCCAACCCTTCCTTGTTTACAGGAATCCAGTCCAATGGAGCATCGTCCATTGTTGGATCACTGGTCACCACTGCTAGGAAGATCTCATCAATGCATTCCATGTATCCCCAGGATTGCTTGTTTAATGCTGTGTTCCCATGCAGCATATATTAGGTCCCCCATGAGAACCAGGGCTTTTGAACGTGAAGCTTCTTCCCCAGGTCTGAAGACAGCCACATCTTCTTCCTGATCAGGCAGGCTGTAGCAGACATCTGCCACAACATAGTCTGCCCTCTAATCCTAACCCATAAACTATTGACTGGCTCATTGTCTGTCTCAGGGCAAGGCTCCATGAATACCTGCTAGTCTCTCACAAAAAGCTGAATGCCCCCACAACCTTCCTCACCTGTCCTTGCTAAAGAGCATGTGTCCATGCATTGCAGCATGCTGAAAGCAGGAGCCTTCCCACCACGTCTGTACAAGGTCGTAGTCCTGCAACTGCACACATGCTGTTGATTCCTCCTGATTTTGTCCCATGCTACACACATGCATTAGTGTAAAGACATTTCAAGAGGTGCTCCAGCCTGCTGATTTCTCAGAAAGTATAAGAGCTCTCCTTATGATGCTGTCCTCTTGGCAATTCCCTGTTTGTGTGCATGTGCTTGAAGTGGGCCTCCTTCACCCTGCTTTATCGTTCTTAAGCTGTCTTGTCTACCATACCCTTCGTATTTTATTGCCAATGCAGCCCACCACTTCCTCAATGGACTGTGGGTCATCATCCCTTCACCCCTTCATTCCTAGCTTCAAGGTCTCCTCAGCAGGCTTTGCTGCCAGTCTGTTTGCAGAGATGCTTTTGCCTGAATCCACCTAAGAGCTATTTTCCACAATCCACCTAACTACTAATTTCAGACATTTGAATTACTAAGTAGAATCACACAAAGCTAGGCTGAAAGAAACCTCTGAGACAGGATGAAGTATATCCAGCTCACTCTTGATTACACATTCATCTAACGTGTCCTCAGAAATCTCCAGTGAAGGAGACTGCACAGTTAGCATGTTCCAGCACAATCTGTCCCTACACTTTTTCTTAGCATCTAACTTAACTCTCTCTTGGGTAAATTCAGCTAACTACCTTTGTCCTATCCTCAGTAGATAGGAGGAAATCCTGATTTCTCTTCACAATAATAATATTTCACTGTTCTTTTTATGACAAGCTTTCTCATATTTGTTCAGTTTAGAACAAAGAAGACACAACAAATCAGCAAATTCTCAAACGTCGCTCATAAGCCATTTTCTAAACCTCTCATACCTCTTCCAACTTTTCTCTGGACTCTTAGCAATTTGTTTACCTCTTCCTGAAAACCGAGCATCTGACATAATGCTCTAGTTAAAATGTCATGTGTAAAATACCTCCTATCTCCCATGCTTTACATACAAACACTGCAATTTATCTGCTCCTTTTTTTTTCCAGCAGTATTGCATTGTAGTTTCATATTTAGATTGTGATCCACCTCTGCCCTTTTGTATGGTATTATCACACGCATTACAAATTTTCTGTTTGGGCATTTTATTTTTCCTTAGTAACTGTAGCCCTTCTTTCATGTTTACTGAATGTAATTTTATTGATTTCATACCACTTTTTCCAACTATCATGACTTCTGAATTTTAATCCTGTCTCCAAAATATTCCCTTCTTATCAGTGGAAAAAAATCACAACTTTTTGATGAGCGTTTTCTGCTCATTAATGAAACTGGAAGAAAACACAGGAAAAGTCTGTAAAGCACATTATAGAAAACATCTTCCCAATTTGATGGTGAGCTGTCATAACTATCTTTTAGAGCATTTCTGCAACAAGTGGGTGCACCCACCAGATGGCAATTTCATCCAGAACATTTCCCTAAGCTGCTTATGAGAATGTAGCTAGTAGTGTGTCAAAAGCCTTATTAAAGTTCAAATATATCACATCCACTGCTTCCTTTGTATCCACTAGGCCAGTCATACTGTCAAAAAGGAAACCAGACTGATTCGACTTGATTTGTTCTTGGTGTTGGCTGTTTCATATCACCTTGTTATTTTATTATCTATGTGCTTATAAACTGATTATCTAACAATTTGTTTCAGTAACTTTTTGGCTATTGAAGGCAGGGTGATTGTTCAACAATTTATATTTTGTCATAGGCAATATTTTACAAAATGATGATGATTTCTACTGTAGTCAAAGCATTCTTGAATGTCCAAGTTCAAAGTCAACAATTTATAATGTAATTGTAAATATTACACATTGTTTTAACTAAATGACAAATTCTAACAAGAACTTGTGTATGTCTGTCCCTGCTTTTGTATTCGGGTTTTGCCTTTTGTTTCTCCTACTATTGCAATTGTGTCTGCTCCAAGCCTGTTTCTTTACTCCATAAGAAAAAGTAATGAGGACTCTACAGAGACAGAGACATTTCTGAATTCCTTCTCTGAATTAAGCCACAAGTCTCTTTCTTTTCTTAACCTCCTTCAAAGTCCTCCTCAGGAAGTTCTTCCTTCATGATCCTTATGCAGAGTTAGCAAAACAAAAATAGTTTGCTATGGGCTTGTCTGCAAACTCCTAACGACGACTAGCAAAATCCTAAACTAGTTTACCCTTCCTTTGCCAATTGTCTTTGCACATCACAAGTGTTCAGGAATTCAAATCGTCTCACTGTTTGGATAGGGCAGCCTGACAGGAATAAACAAGAAATCCAGTGGATCTATCTACAGCAATCTCAATTATAGATCTGCTTTCACCGCCAAAGTTTTTCTTCATGTTCAGCCTGACTAAATAAACACAGAGCGAAGGATGTGTAACTTCTGAGGGACAACAGTTTTAATGAGCACAGTGCAGTGCAGCAAAAAATTGTGAGAAATAATAAACTAGAAGGCGTTTCAGCCTTGAGACAATATTTCTTACAAGAGCTCTTCTTACAAAAAACTTCAGTAACAAGTCTTTAAGGTTGCTGTAAAAAATCTAGATGCTTTGAGTGACAGGTTACACAAGTATGTTGTGAACTGTCTTAACCATTATTCAGAACGCTGTCCCCTTCTTGTCTTACTGTGTGACTCCCAGGGCTGTCCTGAGTGGAGTAAGGAAGGCAAAGAGTTGGCTCTGGTACACAGTCCTACAGCTTCGTATTGACTGAAACTGCTGGGCTAGTGGAACTGGGCTAGTATTCATCCAATACTTGGATGAACTTAGCACTCAGGTTCTACACGGTTAACCAAGTCAGAGATAACATTGTCCCAATTTATATCGGCTACTTATTTTAAACAGGAGAAACTCCTTTTTGTAATATAGGGCCTTATTTTCATCGGCCAGGCTGCTCCTGCACTCTAATGCAGAGACCAGTCCACTTCCCCACGCTGCTCGCTCTCCACCACAGGGTTCATTGAAATAAGGTCACTGTAATACACTTTTCAGAAGGAGCTTGCCTATGATGCCTGAGGTGTTGGAACCTGGTTACTTGGAAGGATAAGTAGGAGTTAAGCCCTTTACACCACTACCCTCAGCACCACTGCACTGGCCTCCAGTGAGCTCCTGGGTGGAAGTGAAAGGACAATTTAAGCCTATAAAGCCCTAAATAATCTGACAAGGATCTAAATAATAACGGCAAAATCCACCACTGAAATCGTTATACTGCAGCCTCTGCAGCTACCAGAGAAGCGGAGTCTCTGTAGAAGACGTGACAGGCAGCTAGCGTTTTGCCCTAAGAGATCTTTGGTTTTACTCTCCTCACCCATGCCATTTGTTAGTTTCTAGCATGCTGTAACAACCAATATCCTTATTCTTGTATTTCAGAGCAAAAGGCAAGATCAAAGTTAGAGAAGGTGGGAACTAACTGATGTAAGTATACAACAGAGCACAGAATTATGTATTACAACTTACACAGAGCACAGATGTACGTGGGCACCTGTAACTTGCAGTGAATCCATGTGTTCATGCTTTCCCATCCCAACATCTATGAAAACTATCTATCCAAACTTACAGATAAAAAAGTGCCAAATTTAATCCCAAACTTATTCAAACGAGTTAAATCACATTAATGCCAGTTCGCAAGCATTTCGTCAGTCATGTTTCTCTCTCTTCAGATCTCAGACAAGTGATATAAAGACAAGACAGTTGATCAAAGTAAAATTTAACCGCCTGTGGCTGAGATTAGGGAAAAAAGTAATAATTGCTAAATGAGAGAAGGCATTTCCCTGTTAAGAGATGCACAAAAACCTCAGGTCTGTATTTGAAAATCTGTGGACTTCACAAGTTGGGAGAAGGCTCACATGACGTTAATTGTGTGCTGATTGGCACTCAAGGGGATCAAAAAGCGGCAACAATTAAGTATTCAAATGGCTTTTTTGGTAACTTGAATTTAAAGTTTTAATTGCTGTTTTAATCATTGTTGTGAGCAGATAGGAACTCCTATGAAACAGGCTTGTTTTCAACACCCTTCACGTTGCTGTCAAATTTGAAGTGGGATAACTCCATTTGTCAGTCACTTTGCATTTTCTCAGCCCTTTTCTTTTGCTTTCTGCTTCTGCTATTTACAAAAGAAAATAAAAAGAGCACAAAGAAAATATTTTTTTTCTCCTTCCCACCAAAATCTACAATTTTGAAAATCATGCAATTTCCACAGGGGACGATATAATCTAGTAATTCCTCTAATGTACTTCAAAACGTGTTTACCATGTGCTGATGCTATCACTTGTCGATCCACAGGGAATTGCAGGAATTCCAAGAAGGAGCACTCATGAAGTTGTTTTTGCATGAAAAAGTAGCATGAGCTGTTTCTGATCTCTCAGAGCTGTTTAGCACTGACCTCCATTCTCAAAAGAAGAAATAAGTCCCAATACCTCCTTCAATCCCCTAAATAAACTGTTATATCATATAAACATAAGTAGAAGACACATAGTTTCTTCATGCTTATTTTAAGGCAAGTGCCTGCAAAAATTGAGTCAGGTTTCCTGAATTCATATTTCTTTGCGTACCATGTAATCCAGAAGAACTATACTGTGTTTTGCAGACTGTATTAACATGAATGGATCCATGGATCCAAATACATCTTGGAAAAATACACATTAAATCAGTGTCAGAGAGCATCAGAAGGAATGTTCTCTTGTCCTCCAGCTCACCATTTTCCTGTCTCTAAGTTGCCAAGGAGAGGAAATCAATAATACACACAGTTGGAACTAGAGAACTTTGAAAGGAACATGTTGCCTTTTGAGATAACTAGTACTGATACTTCTTTCTGACTTTACACTATACTTCTGGTTACTGATTTTCCTTTTGAATGTTTCCACCTGATACGCTAATTTTGACAGCAACAAGGGTCCTGTTCTGCTTGGAATACAGTCCCCTGCAGCGCTGTTGGATTCTACACACCTTTGCTACTTCTCTCCATGCTTTAAGAAGACACTGCTGTGTGCTCTTTTAGGAAGGAAGACACTCTGAATGTCCCATGGCAAGGAGGAAGATGGTGGCTGGAGGGAGTGGAAGAAGAGTGGGAGGCCTGGGCAGTGAAATTGGTGAAAGAGAGCGCCGAAAATTACTCTTTGAATGTTTGCTGAATGTTCCCAGGATTATGGTGCTGCTCTTCAGACTGCACCCTGGTTATGAAGAATTTCCACTTAATTAAGGCAGCTGAGATGGCTGAATTAGGGGCAGAGGGTTCAGTTACGGTCAATGGAGGCTTTACAAAGTAACTGAGATAGCACAAATGCTCCTGCCTCATAAGAACTCTTTAAATACGGAAGTTCAGATGATGGCTTGTTTCTTCTTTCACACTTGCTTGCAATTATAAGGTTCATTGTGAATCCACACATAATCCAGTCTTCTGACTTTGACATAAATACCTCGCTATTTGTACCATGGTTCTTTACTCATCTGATGATTAACAATGGATTTTCATGCAACCAGTACTTTTCTTGAGGAGTATTTTGTTATAATGATGACTGTATTCCTTTTTAAACAAACAATCCTGTTAGCAAGAAACTGAAGAACTCAAGTTGTTAGAAGAGAATAATATTTTGGAGGATGAATATGAACATTGTACATAATGAAAAATAGCAAGCAGATTTCTTGCCAGAGCTTGAATTAATTTTTTTAAATTTTGCACTGATTTGCTAATTTGAAACTAATCAGAATATCAGTTCTGCTTACTGAACACTATACAATTAACATCTACAGGCAATTTTTCTGCAGCTTGGCAATGCAATGCATCAATCTGAAACTCATGTTACCCTAAGTCCTTTGGTATTTCCTTATTTTCTAACTAGAGGCCACATAAATAAATTGCAATATTGGTTATGATGGTGTAGGTAGGTTGCTTTTAACAGCATTCAGAATTGCATGCAGCTAATTTAGTATGTCTCCCCTTTATAGCCACCTGATAAGATAGAAAGTTTATTGTGTAGAGCTCTGAAATAAAACAATTGCTCCATTTCTGCAGCACACATTTTTAACCTGATTTACCTCAGCAAAAATTAGCTGCTTTTCCTTTTAATAACTGTGCTCTTCTGAGGGGTTCCCTTTCATGTGGAAACTGTACTACATAGCATTATTATTGTCTGCACGTGCACACAGACACACAACACATGCAAGACAATAGATGCCTGTGTATATGTAGATAGGCCAAAGCACATATGAAGAGTATTACATAACTGTAGGTTAGAACATAAGTAAACTGATAATCACTGAACACAATCAAGTTCAATTAGAATGATAATATCAAACAGGATCAATTCTGTAGCCTGATCTGTAAATGGTATCTTGTACCAGATAGATACTACTCAAAACCTGTCCCTTAGTGCTCTACTGAACCACTGGATGGCATCAACCTGTAACATAATCAGTTGCTGCCGCTTTTATCTTTGTATAATTCTACTGATTATTCTACCATTTGCAACTGCTTTATACAATCTGTGCACTCTTCATCTAAAACGCCCCTCCTGTGAGTCGATCCCTTTGGGAAAAAAAGTTAACACAGTTTATTATCCTAACAGAGATACTAACTGTGACCTTATCAGCATTTCAGTTACTGAGTAACTGGTTTTAATTATACTACAGTATACGCCACCAGATGCACAATACTGTGATAGAAATCTTCTGTTCTCATTTATACAGTTCATAGAACCTAATACACTCTTTAAGGTCTCATGATCCTTTTAAGCTGAAGAGACTTCTAAATAAAAATATAATTTTAGAGCATGAAAGCACGTACTGTCAAAGAAATTTCTTGTTTTATATCTGGCAATATCTACTGGTAAACCAGGAGAACTATATATCTAGTCATATTCTACAAAGAAGAAATACTGCTTTTTTTAAACGTTGGAAATTCAAATATGAGAACTTTTACTAAACACTCATTTCTAATGGCTGTGAAAATCCATGTGTCTCCTGTTCAAAAAACTTCCCTCTTGTCAAAGATATTGGTTTCACAAAACATCTGGCCATAAAGTTAATGCTGTCAATGGGAATATTTGTAGGCTGAGTTATTTGCATGCACATCACACTTTGCAGGAATGGGGCCTTTATGGACTCAATTCTGCCTTCAAGTATATTTGAACAACTCCATTCCAAGCCAATGCAAATTAGAAAGAAGAACTGAGTGCTGTTTGTATAGTTTGGTGTCACTGATAGTCTTTTTCTAAGGAGAGGAAAAGTGCTTGACTGGGATGGCCAGATTGTTATAGATAAATGCTGAAATTCACTGGCTCATCTGTAATGCAATACTGTCAAATCTGTACATGAACTTGTACATACTATTCCAGCTGTGCTATGTACATCTGGCATGTGGTACTTGCATGGATGGCCATTGCAAAAAAACCTCTTAGGACTGACAGCATGTCTTATGTACTCCCTATAGAAATTACAAATTTTTTCACTGCCTGTACAGGGTCTACTAGTCAAGATCTACTGGTAGGACCCCCATAGTTCTAGTTCATGTTACAATTTGCAGTCTCATGCCCATCAGTATTTATGCCCTCATGCTGTTTCTTCTTCACTTGAGGGCAGGAGTCAGCTTCGTTTATCTCTGAAATATTCAACAATGAGAATCCAGTAGCAGTCCCTATAATTCATTTTGGGCTGTCTTAATTAAAATGAGATTTATTAGAGAGAAAGAATCAAATTAAACTTTAAGCAGAGTAAAAACATAGTCAGATTAATGTTGTGATAAATTTAACTCTCTAGGCTAGACTCTTTCTCTTTTTTAAGGTTGCAATTTAGTAGATAGATAAGGAATTTAAAAACCTGCATTTCATAAGCTGATTTGCTGCTGCCCAACAGCAATGTGCTCTCAAGACTGGATCCAATAAATTACGATCCCAAAAGTAAGGACAGGGATGGCTATCTTTCAGGCATCTGCCCTCACAGGTTTGGTGGCTAGATATGTGGATGTAGATAGATATCCTCAAATGGGAACCAGAACAATTAGTATCTTGAGCGGAAAGCTGCCTAGAGTTAGGCACCAGGATCATTAAATCTTGCCTCTTAGGCACATCATCCAGATTCTTCTTTTTTTCTCCAGCAAAATATCCACTCATCAAACTTACCTCTGAGCTTTTAGGTAAAAACAAAGCTAATGAAAGAAGTGGTCTTCCATTTCCACATAAAAATTGGTATCTTAGAACACTGATCAGGGAAAGGGGAACTGTTTTCTGGTTCATTGAATAAAATGCAAAAATAGTAACCTTGGGATTAGGGATCAATCATCTACAAAGACAGTTTGTGTCGTCAAAATCAAATAACGCAAAGTCACATAATTTTCCAGGAGACAGACAAATGTTCCTGCAAAGAAGGTTCAATGCCCTCAATCAATGAGTGCATTGATCAATGAACTGGGAGCTTTAAGGCTGAAGAGGGAATTGAAACTGGTGTCACAGTTCTTGGGCAAACAAGCTCACCATCATCTTGTGCTATATAAAAGGTTATGTTTTACAAGAAAGGGGAAACTGTCACTGAGGTGGGTTTTTTTGAAGTCTGTCAGAGTGAGTTAAGCCTAATGATATCTGGATTAAGCTGCTCAAGATTAAATACAGGAAAGATGCTTCCCTTCGAAGTACTGGGGTAAAAAAGGTAAGAGTTTGCTCCATTCTGCCAAGACTGAGGCAACTCATTGTGTGTGTTACCGTTCTGGAGGATCTTAAAGCAACAAAAGGAGTGTTACTGGTTTAGGTGACAGCTGCACAGTAGTCTTCACCAGTTTTGGATTTAATTACATAATTCTGCTCAAGTCCCAGTTAAGGTGATAGGATTTTTTCTCTTTAATTTTAGTTTTTAACTTGTCTGTTGACATTTTAGCTTTTTTTCTTCGTATTGCATATTGGCTCAGCATTGCAAAACTAAGAACAAAAGAAGGCCATCAGTAATATTATTATATAGGCCCAAACTTCTCTTCCCAGAGCCTCAAGTCTCAAACCCAAATTTACTCAACCGAAATATAACAGTCTGTGAATTTGGTTGGGCTGATGTTTATGCACCAGAATCCAAGATATTTGGACTCAGAAAGCATCAAGCAGAGCAGCTTTAGCACTGACTGATGCAGATTTCAGAAAAAGAGAGAAACTGGTCTTTCTGGCCCCAGAGATTGCTGGTGTGGAGGGATGGAGTCCCACTTTCAGTTTCCTGCTACTTTATTGCATCACAGCATGGAAAGGCTGTTGCCACTGCTTGCACCTATTCAAATAAGACTAAGTAATGCCTGGAAGGATCTCTGGATACGTCTACACCAATAAACAACTGCACATAAGTATTGCTGGAGCAGTGGTACCCGTTTTGGGTTGAAAAGGAGATATCAGAAAAAAACCAACTTTTTAGTCTGGTTTGCTGTGATAACTGACTTCAGGTGATGCAGAAGAGGCCAATACTGCTAGTGTGCAACAAGATACCATCATGTCAGCTGGTAATGCGCGTCTCAGTCCAGAATCTCCACTGTGTTCACTTCTCCAGAGCTGCTTTGGCTAATTGACTGTATATCATGGTCCATATTGTTCTTTTTAATAACAGTGTGGTTAAATCCCTGTCTCTAGCTGTATGATGAGAGTATCAGAACATATCATTGTGAGGTTTCTGGGAAAATCTCTTTTTGCCTCAAAAGTCCGGAAAATGCTTTTCTTTACACAGTAAGGGACGCCTCCCCCACAGGAGGTATCAGTAGGATTCAGGACATGCAACAGTTTTAGAAAGTGGCCTCAGAATTCAGGCATTCAATTTTTAGGCTGGATTTGAGACCATTAAGGAATTATGGCCTTGTATTTTAATCTCAGCTATACAATCTTACTCCTATATTATTTATATTGGGTAAGGGAACAGATTAGAAACAAATTTATACAGAATAGACAGAGACCAGATTAAAATAGCCTGTCTGAATATTTTATCTAGCCTGACTCTCTGGAAGGCTCATCTAGATTAGTTTAGTTATATTGAATAAAAAATTGCTTTTCTAAGAAAGCACTTTCTGCTTTCCCCCCTTTGACCCTTTCAATCTCTTGTGCTGTCAGTTACTTCTGGACTAAATACACTTTCCTCCTCAAATCCCAGTCCAGTGAGTCCATGTCATTTGCTTGTAAAAATCTGTCAGAATTCATCATCCTATCAGAGAAACTGATTGTTACCCTATCACCATTCCAGTGATAGTGTCTGATCGGGTGCTCTCTCTGAAGTGGGTAGAATAGTTTTTTGTTCCTGGTGGATTAGCCATGTCTCTCATTTCTGCTGACATACACATCTAGGTCTATCTGTACTTCCCAGTTCCACCAAAATTTAATATTTCAAATGCGCCTGCCACACAACTGATATGCTACTCAGTGAAAAGAGGTCAAGGAGCATGGATCTTGGATGATCTTTCAAGAATTCTTGCCTGAAGTACAAATCATGTGTTTTGTCTCTGTATCTTAAAAGAAAGGGTCCATAACACTTAGATTCTGCCAGCATGTATTCTTCTCCTTATAAAATATGAATTATTTATAAATTTCATAGGTTTTAATCTGTCACAGTGTTGAGCATTTTGATGCAAAAAGTTCCATACCAACATTTTCTGAACAAATCCATATGAATACTAGCGCCTTCCCTCACACCAAAAATAACCTGAAAACAAACAGCCAGCTAGCCAGTTATTAAAACAAGAAAGAAACTGTGTTTTCTTATTTATCACCTATCACATGAGTACTGTCTGAATTTTCTGCATGGATGATTAATACTTTACAAAAAGGAGAATAAATAGTGGACAAATATTGTGTTTGAAAAAGAAATTTGCTCTATTAATATGTATTAATTTGCCATAAAGTTCACAATGCTTTTAGATTTGAGAATAATTTTGCTAAGTATTTTAAACCTAAATCCATAATAAATAATGGCCTCAGAAATCACAGAAATATATTAATCTAGTTAGGAAAGGATTTTCTAACTAATACAATAGCCAACCTATTATACTAATTATAATAAAGTCGACAGTATAAATGTCTTTATAGCATGGTATAGCTTAACAGGAGCAACACCAGTGCAAAGATAACATTCAGACTTGCACACACATAGACTCCAGAAGAGGGAGAGGACTTCAAAAAGAAATTAAATAATGCAGGTTATTTCTACATAACCCCTCCTCCCACCAACCAAAGCAGCTGACATATCCATATGTTCACTGAATTTACTATAACCAGAGTTTTCTGAAATATTTGTCTCTATGTATCCCCCATACATAGGGATATTCTCATATCTCTTATATTATTTGGCTGGTGCATACATCTAAGCACTTCAGATGTCTCATCTCAGAGATATTAGAAACTTGAATTCCATCTACTGCTTTCAAGTCACCCTAGAAACACAGTGAGGTGATGGTGTAGAGAGAAAGAAAAATAGATAATAAGTTCCAGTTAGACAAAACATTTTGAATTACTGTCATTTCTTAACAGCAGATAGGTTTGGATTCTAGCAATAAACATTTTTTTATAAGGATGCCAAAGGGCATCTCAGAGAAGGCCTGTAGTGTGGCCTCTTGTGGCATAAAATGGTGTATTTTCAACTCATTACTCATTCACCTGCTTGTACTGGTTGGATTAGCCTTTCACAGTACCTGGCAGCCTGGGGATTGTTGACTGTTTAAAATCACCTGGTGGTGGTTGTTTACGCCTAGTAACCGCTGTGTTGGGAAAGCTATTTCATGCTGAATGTATAAGGTTGAAAATTGCTCCCTTACACAGTGAATACGGCCAATGTAACAAGGGTAGTGCAGCGTCAGGATGTGACTTCTTTTTTAGGACAACAAAATTGCTGCAGACAAAGTGGATTGTCTGAGTGTCCATACATTTTCAGGAAGAGTGGACGACCGTCCTTTCTGTTTGCATGTGTTGAGGCATCTGTTAAGAACATACATTTGAAGGGAGAGAAATAAGACACTGAGGCTGTGTATGTTCTCCACCCCTGTGTGAAGGCAGCGCTAAAGAAGTGATACTAGAAATGCCCATATGATGCTTTGGACTGGCAGCCAGCTCTGAAGCAGCCTCAGGTGGAATCTTGCAAGTGAAGCCATGTGGGATAATGTTTACAGTCACATTGTGATGCAAGGATTTATGGTGACCATGTTGATGATATTGACCTGCAATCTTGCTGAAACTACTCAGGATCTCAGGGCTGCTCCTATGGAACCAAGAACGGAGCTGAACTCAAGAGTTGCAAAAGAATCCTGAGACCCTAATGAGCATGAGCAAGGCCAATGTGACCATCCTGAGCTGAAGGGAATATATAGGGAAACTGATTGAGCTGTATTGGTTATAGACCCCCATCTTCACTTGGATGTGCTGTAGAGAGCAATACAGCTAGCAAGGGAAAGTTCTTCTGAAGCTCTGAGATGGAAGTAAGATATGTCATTTATTCAAGAGGCAATGGTTTATAAAACCTATTTGCAAATGATTTCAGGTGTTGGAGAAGAAGAAATGGCAACTGCAAAATGTGGGAAGCAAGAGGTAGGGCTTTTATTAACTTGGCTAAACATGTGCCTTTTTCTTAGGAGGAGGTGAGAAGATGTCTTGTGTCTTTCCCTGTTTGCAGGATGCTCTTGTGTTAGGAACTCCATTACTGGTTCATGTATCAAAACCAGGTTTTTTTATCTGTTCCATTAATTGAAGTGTGGGTTTGAAGTCTATCAAAGAATAGATGTTTAGTTGTCAGAAAGAACTTTCAACCTTTCAGTGACATCTGTCATTAACTGGAATGCTTCAACGACTTGTATCTATGAGCCATGATGCATTACACCATAACTACAGGTCCAGAAAGATGCATGCAAATAGATGGAAAAATGCATGTACAACTTTTTTCATTATTTTCAGTACTTAAAAAAAATTTCTTAAAAATGCAGGGAAAGTAAGTGTGACTTTGAACATTAGAATAAAGCATTCAGGAACGGGGACAGAGACATTAAATGCAGGAAAACATTCCATAGTAAAGGTATAATGTCAATGTGATTGACAATGATAATGTCAGTCCTGGGTCCAGAGTAATCTAAGCAACAGAACTGATAATAAGTATCATATTTTTCAATGTTAAGGAATCCCCAATCTATCATCTCCTTTCTTTAGTTGTCTGATCTGTAACATATTTTCCAAGAAAAACATCTCTATTTAACCAAAGCAGGATTCCTGTAGGCCAGAAAAATCCTACCTTACGGTAGCCATTATCCTCCTACCCCATCTAGATACAGCGAGATGTAGAAAGAGGAGAGTCCTCATAACTGAATTGCTATACTGAAGGCAATTTTAATGGTAAATCAGAATATGTCTTTCACAGAGATTGAACTCTCTAAGGAGGAAGTTACAGAGCAATTAGAGATGCAATTACAGTAAGTCATCAGGACCAGATGGTATTTCATTCAAGGACTGAAAGGAATAATGTGAAAGAATGTACTGAAAAAGGATATTTATTCTGCAGCTTCCAAAGAGGAAGGCTTCACTCTCTCAGCAGAATGAACAGCATACTGAATAGTCACTAACAGTTGCCCACCGAGTCTCTGGTGACACAAGAGTGAGCTCTCGTCTCTAGGTTCTTGCTGCTCCCTAAGTAAAGGAATAAGTCTTACATTGTAACTCTGAAGGTCAACACATCTGGATTCTGAAGAAAATCTGAGAGTGATGTCTACTGAGAAAACAGGTTTCAAGACATGAAGATGAAACTCACCAATTTTAGCACAATTACAGAGAGCACAATTAGTAGAAATGCAGAAGGTATTGTATTTGTTCCTTGCTGAAATAGGTGAGCCACATGGTTCAAGCTAGATTGGCTGTATACATGAAGTAAATACAAAAACTCTAGCTGGTAAGAAATGTGCCAGTGCAAACTGTGGCTGATGTGTAATGTGCAAACAGAAGCAACACATCTCTCATAGCAAGGGCATGGTACAGGGTTACAAGATTACCCAAAGGAATATTGCCCCATCCCAGAGTAAGCCATACGATTTTCCTGAGCTAAAACCACTTCTTCCCATGAGTTGTCCCTGAAACTCCCCTTGATTCTGTTAAGTGTTACATGGTTTGTGGCTGTTGACCATAAAGAATTTTGTCTCATATGATCTAGAAGTTTTGGCTGGTTTTTGTGCATTTGCTTTTTTGGCCACCCAAAGTTTAGCACAAGCCTCTTGTCTGCAATGGTGGAGAAGAAAACTTCAGCTGAAGGGAAAGGAAATAAAAATAAACACATAAATGAATAAAGACATTTATAAATCTTTTAATTTATAGCAGTATCAGAATATTTCATGTGTCATACCTTATCTGTCACAAACATCCAAGACAGGGACATTGAGGGGATGATATTTTAATTGCCATTGTACTAATGATTAAGAACTAAGCAGCCTTGGGCTTATGATGGCAATAATGAAAGGGACCCAAGTCTGTACAGACAGCTACATATGACACAATATTTTCGTATTTAATACCAAAGACTTAAAAGGTTTATTGGGTAAAAGGTAGAACAGATGAAACTGATGTCAATGTCTGGCATTCAGACCTGCAAGACCGGTAGCAACTATTTCAGGAGGTAGAATATATAGGATTTTACACTGAATGTGCATATATTTCAACCATGTTATGCTGGCCAATAAGAACTGATTAAATATTTAAGATGAAATCAATCCCTAACACTTAACAACTAGAAAACATGTTTTCTTTCTTTTTCTGGGCACTTCTGCATATTGAGCTAGCTCTACCATATATCCAGCAAACACTGTGCATAATCCAGTGCAATTAAACCTACTGTTTATGCAAGTTATTCCTAAAAACAGCAACTGTTTCTAAAGATAGCAAAGCTGCTCCTAAAAAGACAATCTTGGAAACTGTAGACAGAAGCAACTTAAATCAGAACCAGGGAAGCTGTCTGCGAATCTAGTTGATAACTTAGTAAAACACTGATAGATACAATTTGAGGTGATTAAATTTAACATCTGGTCTATCAGGTAAAACAAAAAAAAAGCATAAACTTTGGCACATTTTATCCTCCCTGAAGTGTGCCAGTACCTAAAGGTACTTTTCTTGTCTGAAATGTTTCTGCAGCAACCCCCAGTAGGCTCTACCCAAAAAGCCAGTCCCATTCCTGGGTGTCCAAAGCATAGCTGATAAATCAATAAAGTGACAATGAATGTAGCATATACTGGGTTAGAGCACACAATAGCAGAAAACTGCCATTTTCACACTATTCATCGGGGTGAATGGTCAAAAGGTTAAAAGGTTATATCTTTCAAAGCTAATATAAGCAATGCTTGTTTTACATATTTACATAAAGAGAGAACTGGACTGTGCATGACTAAAGTTTGCTGATTGTATGAAACGGTTTCAGGCATTAAGATACTACAGAGGACTTACTTTACAGAAGGATTTGCATAATTTGGGGGAATTGGACAATCTTACACCAGATGTTACAGAAATGAGCTCTCTGCCTTCTGAAAGCACTATGCCAACATTCACTAAATACCTGGAAAAACTTGCTTTGGTTTGGTCTGTGCAGGAGTATGAATAAATAATTTTTATGACACAGGTGGGAAAACTGAGACAAAAGCTTATGCTGGCTAATACTATGCCAGATTTTTGATTCCAGCAGTTCCTGGGCACCTATACATATTCATCAAGAGCACTATATATATAAATATATTTATAATTTTGAATGCATAGATGAAACTATGAGATGGAGCTGTAAGGTGCACATAAAGAAGTCTGCATTTCTAAATTTATTAACAAGATTTGGAATCTGTGGCCTTGCTGGAAGGGAAATAAAACTTTGGAGTGTTGTGGGCAATACATAGTTCACCAGCGATTTAAACTCTCAAGTCAAACTGAAAACTGTGTACTCTTTATATTCTATTAAAATTCTTCCCATGCCCTCAGAAAAAATTGCTGAATGTAACGGGACCATTTTCAGAACATCTGGGATGGAAAACACATTAGAAAATAAGTATATGTAACCTGTTTCATTTAACAATTTACAGATGTTTACTTACAGGATGTGTGAGGGCTGCAGAGGCGAGCAGCTGGGATGCTTCTGTGCTTTGGTGGTGAACTGGGACGAACCATTTCCTTCCCGCACTATGCGGAAAGGCAGAGACTGGCGCTGCCATGCTTTTTCTGGGACTGGGACAGACAGTTTCAAATCCCATCTGAAGGAGCCTGAGCATGGATTAGGACGTCTGCTCCCTGGCTTAGTCCTTCCCTATCTTTGAGCAGCTCTTTCAGGGTTTTTTTGGCTGGTAGGATGGCCTCCAGCTCTCCAGGGGAGCTGGCTTATGGACAGTTTGTTATGCCGTCGCCCTATTTCAGGTGAGATGGCTGCCACTCCCGGCCTGAAAGCGTGCTTCCTCAGTTACCACCCACACAGCACGTTCGGCTCACTTGCTAGACAGGTGGAATGTCACCCATATTGATGTAATGAATACCACCTCCACTCCTCCCACCAGAGGAGACAGAGGTATTTGAAAGGCTTGTTCCTGAGACAAGAGACTTTTCCACAGAAAGTACTTCAGGGAAAAGGCCATGAAATGACCACCCCAGGAAATGTGTTCTGCAACATTAGCAGCTCTAAAGGAAAGACTGTAATCCCGATATTGTTGACTCACAGCAAGAACTGCAGTAGGATGCCCGAAGCTGTTGCATACCCATGCCAAAGGATGGTCGAACCACACCCGAAGCAGTCCCTAGACTGGTGCAGAAAATAGCCTGACAGAGGCTATGATTCCTTCCGTCTTCCGAGTTGCAAACTTCACGTGTGGTTCAGCCACACCTGCTTTGGAAGGGGCAACACCCGGGGCTAGGGCTGGGAAAACCGGTAAAGGCAACATGCACTTCTGCTGTATCTGTTAATTCGCCCTGTGTCACCTCAGCTGGATTAAAACAGCAGGGAAGAAGTAATGAGTGCACCAACCTGGATGAGTACCTACACATGGTTTCTCTATAGCGTGAACTTGAATGCTTCAGGCTAGTTCATCAGGCTGTGAATGGGTATAGGCAAAGCATGTCAATAGATGTTTTGCCAGCTCTCTGCTCTTCCACACAACAGAACATAGCTTGTGGTCTTCTAGTATGACCAGCACTGTAGCAGGTCTGCAAAGTGTTTTTAACTGAAAACCAACAACATGTAAGGATGGTCAGCAGCATCTTCTTTTAACATTGATTGTAATGTAAAACTTCTGTTTGTAAATTACAAATGAAAATGATAATGTCTTTCTCTCCTACCCCAAAACACATAAACCATTGCAAATCTCTGAACGGTTTTGCAAATCTTGCTTCTAGGTGCGCTGTGGTTTGGCAGAAGAGGATGTCAGTCTGTATCAAACTACTTAATCCAGTCTTCATATTAAGTTTCAGGGCCACACTCAACCCAGATGCAGAAATACAGCTCACTGTAGCAGTCTTCGTAGTAATGAGAGTAAAATTTTAGCTACCATAAGATTAAAATGGCTACTGTAAAGGAAGCTGTGAGTAACTTCCAGATTTTGGATGTTCGCATGTGCCCCTGGCTTAAATAGGAACAATATTACTGCTTATCTTTCAGGGGTACTGGGAAATAATTGTAATTCTTCTTGATTTTTTTTCCATGAGTCAAAAGTTAATTACTTCACAGATGGCAGAACGGCGAGTGGAATGAATGCAGTCAGCTTGCCTAGAAAACTGGATTCCAGAAGACGTGCAGTGAAATGAGACAGAAAAAAAGGGCTGGCAAATAATAAATATCTATTTCCTTTTTGCTTTAAATAGACTATGAAGTCAAGAGAAATATATGACTGATATTTATCCAAATAAATAGAAATTACATTACTAGGTATATTGGTCCACAATCTCAGAAAGAGGGATGAGCATTAAATTGGCTAGTAAAAGATATCCCTCCATAATAATTTATTATTTTCATCTTCTTTAATCAGAATAGATTGAGATAAATAGCCCTAAGGTTCACTGATATTCTGAATTATTGCTAACAGAGATCAAGTTTTTATTACACATTTAAGGGATATAAAGAAAGTGTATTACAAGTAGGTTTTTAAGTGTATTACAAGTAGGAACACTATAGACAGTAATTTGCAGTGTTCATGGTCTGCACACACGAAAGATTTAGTACCCGTACCAAAAGATTCCCTTTTATTCTTTTGTGCCAAAAAGTTGTTTGCCTACCTCAATGAATAACAATTTAACACTGACACCCTGTTAGTAAACTATACTATTAATGAAAATGGCTAAGGCATCCCAGAATGAGCTAAGCTAAAATATTAGGGAGCTTACATTAGAGACAAGACTCTAAAGCTACAAAGGTAATGTATGAGTTTTGCCTAAATTCATCAGGCATGTCTACACAACTGCACTGGAAACAATGGATGCAATTGAGTGCTGGATTCTCCTTAGACCTTAACTTAATCTGCTAGTTTTAATTAATTCAAATATTGTACTGTATGAGTTTATGCCATGGCCATAAGAGCCTTCCCACAGAAGCCTACCACCTCCCTCATGCATCACCTGAGGTTAGGGAGAGGGTGTGTTTAAAATCAGCTATGTTTGAAAAGCTGTACACAAGTGATGTGAAAGATGAATGAAACAACATCTACTGTCTGAATTACAACACTTCATCATTAATTTGTTTTAAATTTGTCCATTACCATGGCAAGAGTTCTTTAATTACGACCCATAAGGACCCTCAGCTCTGAACTGCTGTTGTATGAACTTGGGTAGACTGAGTCTTGCAGTAAAAGCTTTGCAATCAGATTTTGTCAGCCAATGTGCATGAAATATTTTCCACATCCACTTTACAACAGTGACAGCATTTACATAGACATCCATGGATCTCTTATGGTACTAACAGAATGGTATGATCTGTCATGAAGGATTTCTATTTTGATGTGATACTTTGGCACCTGAAATGATGTGATTTACACTGATTTCTAGCAGTAAGTTTTTCGTATGTGATAAAACATCCATTGTACTTTGAAGTATAGGTACTGATTCTTCTGCGTTCAGCAGAGTATCAGAATGAAGTAGACTGTTGATGCAATAACCAAGACCTGCACACAAGTCAACGAGAGTGACACATCTCTGCTTAGATTTACTCACAGGTACGGCAGCACTTTCAACACCCATGAAAACCTAATGGCAGGACATGGCATGTTGAACAGTACAGAGATGAAATGGGCACATTCCTGCAGGGACCCTGGGTGCTGGGCTCAGGATTCATCCTCTACAATCAATCATTCTTCAGCTCACACCTCTTAAAAAGGCAGACCACAGTTTTCATTTATGTAATAGTCACCCTCAGTAAAACAATTTGTAGCCTATTATGAAGTCTTCTGGAATTTCACTGCATAGGTAAGACTGCAAATGAATCTGAGAGATTTAAGCACCTGATTCCCACAGCTACCAGTTGGGACTTCAGTGCCTATTTCCTCCACATCCCTTAAATATTGTAGTCTGGGGAGAAAGAAGTCTGTTTTGGAAACAGACATACTTAAAAAGTAGTTACAAAAATGAGGTCCTATTTAAGCACAACCACGGTTATGCCTGTATTTTTAAAAACTCCAGGGCTTGATCTTGGCAATTCTAGGCCAATAAACCTTACACCTAAACCTGGCAAATGGGTTGAAATGATAAATTAAGCAGAATGAAAAGAGACCTGAGAGACCAGGCTTGCTGGCATGATCTAATTGGCATGGATTCTGCAAAGAAATTACCTCTTACTGTTCTTTGACTGTAAATAAAATAGTGGCTATGGGAGAAAAAGTTAATATATTTCATTTAAAAATTCAAGATTCTACAAAAGAGGTTTTGCTCTCTGCAAAGCCCTGAGGTGATGGGTAAAATACATGCAAAATCAATGAACTGCAAAAAGATAATACCCATATGCACACCACGCAAGGGGCTGATTCCAAACATCTGCTTTAAAAACCCAGTATAGGTGGGTCTTTTTTGTTGAGGTTTTTTGTTCTTCTTGTTATTTCAAAGAGAGAATGATCCAAAGCACCTAAGTATCAAAGTAGCCAAGTTAGACATTTAAATTCCCAGTGCTGTCAATGACAGATTTACAGCCTCTCTGTGGTCTCTGGGAATTCATGAAGATTCAAGAGGTCACTAATCTGAGCTGTTTACCTCTGGCACAGGTTATTGCTGCTGTTAACAGATGTGGCAGAATGGATGATATACTTGCTGCAATTCAGTGCTCACATATTAATATAAAATCACTTCTGACTTTCTTTTAGGTTAATAACCTAGGTGGCACACTGTGGCAACCAAAATGTCGTTCTGTTGCTTCTGTTAACAGTCTGGAAAGCCCTGGTAGGTATCAGGTTTGGATGTTTGGTGGCAGTAAATTGCTCAGAGACGGTCTCCTAGAGCACAGCTGATGGCAACTGAGGTTATTCTAAAAGGCATTTCAATGCTCTTCCAAAGTAGAAGCTATCCTAGAAGGAGTGCTAAACTGTCCTGACCACTGAGGCCTCTGAGGTGTTTCAGCTGGTTAGTGAAGGTTGCATGGTAGGCACTTTGGTCTGCTCAGATCCAGAACTGAGAATCCTCTTCTGCAGCTACCTGCCTCTCCTACAGGAGAAAGATTGCATATACAGTAGGCAACAGCGCTGAGTAACAGCAAACTCACCAAAAAAGAGGAATTCCTAGTATTCTTCTTGTTGACATGGACGTGTCTCCACATAAATGCCAAAGAAAGTGAAAAACCACTCGTTAGCTAAAACCCAAGATGGAGAGAGCACAACTGGATTTTGACCCTTCTCCCAGAAGTCTCTCTGCTTTCCATCACACAAATGGGCAATAAAAAATACAAAAAAATACGATTTCATGAGTGGATTATGCTAATAATCCATGAGTAGTTATAATCCATAATAATTCATGAGTAGATTACCATAACACAATCTCATTCATTTGCTACAATTACATATAAAGAATGTATATGAATGAGAAGCAGCAAACAATGGTACATCCAAATCTAGCCCCTTCAAAGTTAATGAGTGAAATAAACACTGAAAACCTAGCACTGTTTTGTGACCTGAGTAAAAAACTCTTTGCAGAGCTGTACAAAGAAATAAACTGGGAATACAGGGTAGGACACAATCTTGTTTAGTATCTATGCAACAAAATCTTGGTTACTGTACCAAAACCTGATATTACTCTGTCAGTCTTCATAGAACTCAAATAGATTATCTGTGCAAAGCATTAGTGGAACTGTTCATCCAGCCTTCCAGTTACACAGTGAAAACTACATAATTTGCTTGTGGTTGTATAGGATCACACTACAGATTTTCCTTTAATCTCAAATATATAAAAAGAAATCCCACAAAATATAGTTTTATGGCACACAGACAGAAAATGTGGAAATGAAATGTGTCAGTTGTCCTGCTCTTCCACACAGTGGAATAACAGCAGGGTTTTTATATTCAAGATTTCCCAGCATGATTTTAGATCCAAATGTGGAAAAAAACCCCAGCACTTAACCATATGCTTCTCTTTAAATATGTGTCACCTGTTGACTTCAGTGTGACTACCCATATGCTGAAGGTGTACAACATATTGAAATACTTTCTTGGTTTGGAACCGGAGTTAGAAACAAGATATATCCTTCTTCTAGAGATCTGAAATGTTGTGAAGTTCCCAATGTGAAAGATTTACAGATGGTATCAGGATAATGAAAAATAGGAAACAATTATCAACGTAATTAGGAAGATGAAAAAGAAAGGGACTACAAAATGGCAATGTCTATATTCTGGGATGACTAGAAGGGGATTAATTCATGGTAATACAAAATTGGATCACTATGTCTTTTGCAGTTTGAATGCTACAGAGCACTCTAATTTCAAGTTCCTTACCTTCTGCCCATAGTCAGTAAATAATCCTCTGAGATTGAAGACTCAATACAGTGAATGTATTTGGCAGATAAACATGGAAATGCAAGGTTATAATGGTATCCTCAAGGTTAATCTCTAATAAATACCAAAACTCCCCAATTCCAAGGCCAATCTCTTCAGCTACATTAATACCAGGAAGTTTGAGAAGCGAACAAGCAAAAGTTAAGACATGTCAGATAATATTTGGAGTACAACTTCAATTCTTTCACACTGGTCATTTGGGATAAAGTCCTTTAGGGAAGATATAACTGAATCACAGTACAAGCTCATAGCAATAATGAATCACACTTGCAAGGGTGTAAAGTAGAAGGGTTCCTTCCCAATTTATTCTAAGATCAAGGTGACATATTGAAATGAATTCACTACTGTGAACTCTTATTAGCAATGAAATAGTGTGCAAAATCAATAAATATGAAAAATACTATACATAAGACATTATAAAGTTCAAAATTATTCTATTAGCAGGCAATATAGTTTTAGGTTAATTATGGAAATATTAGTTATGTTTGTTCTATGAGGAAAACCAGAGTAAAACACTTAGACTTGCTTGGGTAACCTAAGTATCTTACATTCAGTCTAACAAAGGAAACTATCAGATTCCTGTTTTTCTATAAATCACACCAATGTGGGCACTCATCTTCGACATTAGTTACATAAGCTCTTGAATGTCTCATCGAAATAATGAACTTAACAGGCAAATTCTTTGTAATAATCAGTATCTCCCATATATGTAAGCTCTGTCACTGCGTTGATGAATACTATATTGATACTCAAAGCACAAAAGACATATATTTTCAGGCCAAACGAGACTGATAGAGTTAAATACTCTGCCTTGTTGCATCAATGAGACGGCATCTTTTATCCAGTGATACTTTCACAGAAAGAACTTCCTCTTTTATTAAGCAAATTAAAATGGTCTGCCCTAGAGTACACTTTGGAGAAAGCTATCTAGTTTTGAATTGAGGATTGCAAAGAGAGAGGAATTTACTACATGATCAGGATGGCCTAATGGCTAATTACCGGTGTATTTAAAATGTTCTGTCTTGCTTCTTGATGCAGGCATAATTTTGATTGTCACTCAGTAAATCATGCCCTTTTTGTTTGCCAGATCAAAAGGCTAGCTAGCTTGTATCCTTTCTCTCTGTACAGGCATCTTAGAATTTGCCTTAATATTGTATTTGAAAATAAGCAACCCAGCTTGCAGTAACTGGCACAAAAGTTAGATCAGGCTCTAAAAAGCTCAAAAATACTCGGTAATGCAAGACAGCGGGGTTATGAATTTTGTGCATTTGGGCATTTTAAAACTGCATTTGATATCTTTTCCAAGAGCTATTTTTAGCTCGGAGGAATATTCACTGAGCTGTGCAGTCCCAATTCTCCCACTTACATATGGTAATATTTCTGAACATTGAAACTCCTCAGTATCAGTCAAGGCCTCTTAATGCTATTGTTCAGGAGTAAGTACATATCATGCATTTTACTCGTAAGGTTACATAAGGTTATTTTAGGGAGAGCTGAGCATAAACCCCAGGTTTTTAATGAAACAGCTACAAACATTTTCCCTTGCTAAACTGCACCATGGAACAAATTTCCTAAAAGGTATGCAATATTAGTGCTGTTCCAGCTCTAGTGTTTTAATGACATAAGAAAAGCAGGTTTTATAGGACGAGGTGATATATTTTGTTAGATTGAGTGTAAAAAAGCAAATAAATCTATGCATTTATGAGCTCATCATCAAGTCTGAAAAGGAAGCAAAAATTTCAAGCTAAGGGAGGAAGAGAAAAAAATTAGTTCTGAGTCAAACTTAATTTTGTTACGTACTTAAGACAACTTGACACAAATGGATAGTTAGCACTAATGGCTAAAACAGATATTTTTATCACTTGCTTGTTCCTGGAGTGAGGGAGACATGTCAGGCATCAGACATCTAATTTACAGTCTCAGCATCGTTTATGACTGTACTTCTTACTAGGCGCTGTGCTATGGTTCTTCTTATAGCACTAGAGGAAAACATTTGTTCTGAGTATCAGAGAGATCCAAAAGTAGAAAAACTGTTTATGGACCAGGATATTAGACACATAAATGCAAGATTTACCTAAGGAGTATCTTAGGTCAAGCACTGCTGGATTTTGATTACCTGGTAATACTTGTTGCAGTCTTTTAAAATTTATTTTAGTTGTAAGTAACATTAAACTAGTATTTTCTCTTTTGGCCTCACTGGCAACAGAACATTTCGTCTGTGTATCTACCGTGCTGCAGCCCAGTTCAGTAGGATGCTAGAGCTGTTCTTCCTTAAAAGACTCAGGAGGTGATCTTGTTGGCTGTCAGACTCAGCTTCTCTATCCAGCATGGTCTGCACACTTATTGGAAAGCCAGAGCTGCACAAATCATTGTGCTTGAAATGCCTGTTACCTACAGCAGAACTTCCTTCTCCCTCCTGGTTTTAGCTCGCTTGCAGACCACTGTAGGAGAAAAATTTGCCTAAATCCCAATCTGTAAACAATAAAGCTTCATTCATCAAAACTATCAACTGGCACTTTTTCATCAGTACTAAGTCTATATGAAAGAAGTTAATCTTCAGAGTAATCTGCAAATTAAAAAAAAAAAAATCTGTAAAAGAACTAATGGTTAATGCATAATGGAGGTCACAGCTGTAGGTAACAGGGAGAGCGGCTCTCATTGCCTTGGGATTCTGCAAAGGTCATCATACCACCCCGCTTTCAGAGCACCACTAAAAAAAGATCAAATTTTCACTAGAGCAACTCTATCCTGTCACGTATCTGGAAAATATCCAGATCTCTGAAAGACTCAAAGTCTGTTTCCAGCCTTCATCTCTGGTCTCCCCACTAAACTGGATTATTCAGGATGGTTATACTGGCAGTATACACTCGACTGCCCTTCTCTCCTCAGTGCAGTAAGCAACCACAATGAATGCTGAAAATCAGCCTGTTATGAAACTCCTTTCCTTTCTAAGGTTCTTTCTTAATTCCCAATGACAACCTGTTCAGTCTCAGGAAGGGTGAATTTATACATCCAGACTTCCTCAGAAACTGCCAGAAGTATGTGTGGGGAAGTAAACTTTCTCCTTTCCTAGAAAAAGTCCAGATGATTTCTTTACATCCATATTACACTAACAGACAGATTTTAATCTTGTGAAAGCAACAGACCTCATAAAAGCAGCTTTGAGAAGACTAATTAACTAGTTCTATGAGATGAAGTTTGTGTTTTCTTACTATATAATCTATTTTAATTAACCATGAAGTGGAATGTTAAATACTGTTGTCATTTCATTTTAGACAGTCACCATCAGTTTCAGAATGGACTTCAGTGGACGTTACTGAAAACGCATTTCAAAATCAAACATGTGACAAATTAAAGTGTTTTAAATAAGAACCATTCAAATTCTATTCTGCAAGTAGGTGGGAAAATAATTTTGGTCTGCAGCCTAGATCATCCTGGATGTCATGTCACTGTAAGGAAAAGCCTCTGTGGCAAGGAGATTAGCATACGCTGTGCTTTACTCTTCCACTTAACCAGAATTTTTGCAGTAGACACAGGCTGCAGAGACATAGACTGGAAGCGAAAAAAGAAGAGGGGCATTTCTAGACAGAAAGCTTCCCCAAGAATTTTGGAATATTTTCTTGTACTAGCACAGGCATTTTCTTATCTGCACTTTGCAGCTGTCTAGCAGACACTAATGAGAGATTTCATGTTCATACCAATTACTTGAAATATTAAATGTCCTTCTTAAGGTGCATTTACACATCAAAGAAATTACTCAGTCCAAGCATCCCACGATGCTGAAGAGGGAAAAAAAAATGTCCCCACCTTGTTCTATAATAGAAATGACTTTGAGTTCTCCTATAGCTAAGGCAACATAATCAGTTTTATTTCAGACCTTCATTTGCAGAGGCAGATAACCCCAGGCAAAATCGCTGTATCCATACAATTCCGGGTAGATAGTATATCAGGTAAACACCAAAGCCATACCCTCCTTAGCCAGTTCGTGACATTTTTAGGTGGGCAGCAGTCAGGAACCCAGAAACGACTTGGACAATAGCAGAAGACATAGTGTGTAACTAATAGGTAGCTGGACTCTGAAGCAGAATAACCCATCCTATGCTATGCAACTGGAGTGTTAAAGAACAATTTTTAAGGTTTGAAACAAATCACTAAACTTCTCTGTCTGTAAATATACCCTTCTGGAAGTAATAAATTATCTCCTTTTATTGGTTTTGTCAGAAGCTACTTGATAACATTCATGAAAAGCTTCTTGAAGAACACTGGGTGTTAATTAACCTTTTATTATTTAAAAAAAGAGATCCCGAAACAATAGGTTTCAACTGGTGAGAAAATTATAAAACAAGTAGTGTTGCATTGCAGTGATGGTGGCCGGTAACTTTGGTAGGGAGTCTCAAATGTATGAGATTTTTTACTGGTTTGAGTTTTTTTAAAACTGCTAGAAAATATATTCAGCCATCTCTACCATAGTCTACATGAAGCCAAAGAAAGTTGGGTTTGTTGAGTGGAAGGATCCAGTTAATTGCATAGCAATCTCATTTCGTGTACCACCATCTGACTAAAAAGTTCTGATCACGCAGCTCAGGGTGGCTGGTTACAGGTCACTGGTACCTACATGTGTATTAACCTGCCCCTGCCTAAGCTTGTCTACAACCACAGCATTCCTAGTTGGTGAGAAGGGATGTGACCCATACAGAAGGCAACAGATCAGCTGGGTGGTAAGTGGTGAGCCCAGCAGTGTCTGCATGAAACACCAGGCACTGAAGCACTCTCTCTTCATAGCACCATGCGGCTACTTCCATCCTGCCATGTTCCATCCAAAGAGATTTTTGTTACTGCCACAGATTGTTGCTCACAAAGACATCTTACCCTCAGTACATAAACATTATCTGAATTTAGCCTCACATCCTTTAAGGTCTTATTAGATTTGTCTCTGGTAAGGAAACATCTTTAGCTGTTAAATCGAATAACATTTTCCTAGCACACGTATTGCAATGGCTGACGTGGGTTCACAGTCTACTGCTTCACTCTATATATTTCAGACTTTTGAAGACATACAAGTCAGCCTTGGGTTCAGCCTTAAAATAGCTGGAGTCATAATCGTAACTATTTTTTGTTTAGAATACTACAACAAATAAATACATTCTCAGATATGAAGTGTACTTCCCATAGGAAGAGAATGTTTATAAATAATCTCAAGATTTAAAAATCTGTCATTTTCTCCCATTTTTCACCATATCGAAGAGAATTTAAAAATCTTAAACTTATGGAAATTAAAAATGAAATTGTTAGCCTTTGAAAAACAATATAGTTCAAAGTATAAAAACTCCTGCATTTTATTTTGATCAGAAAGAGTTAATATTCAAAATACCCTAAGTTCATCTTCTCTGTACTAAAAGTGACAGTTCTTTTTTTAGTAAAATACATACTTGACACTCCATTAAAAAAATGTAGCTGCTGAATTTGGAAGAGTAAATTTGTTATTATTAGTGCAGGCAAACTGTGTCTGATTTGCAGGTCAGATTAAAAAAATGGTCCCTTTGACACTGTTAGCAAAAATTAGTTTCATGTTTAAGCCTTTTCTTCAGTTAGTGCTCTCTTAGACGAGTAACTATTAATCTTTGTGGCTTTTCATTCCTAGGAAAAATTAGCTGTTTGTACTTAACCTCTTTTTAAATAAAGTTTATTTACTTTTTTGGGGTGAAATAATACAGATGAAATGATTCAGAGGTACCCTTTAACTTCTGTTACTGTGTGGTCAGTATGGCTCCAGGCAGAGAATAGAGAACTTCAGTAAGTTTCCCAGAAAATGTTTGTATTCTCATTCAGAACCCAGATAGTACACTGTCAGAATGATGTTAAATTCTCTGCTGGAATCTGCAGCTACAGATGGAACAATTTCACAAACAGGTGTGTGGGGTAGGTAGGAAGAAAAATCTACCAAAAGAGGTTACTGAAATGATGAAATACTGGGACTTCAAAGGAACTGGGAACACAACCATCACTGGTCTTCCATAAGACCTGTGAACCAAACACTTTCAGTTATCCCTTTTGCAAGTTAAGCTGGAATGGACACAGGACCTGTGATGGGACATGACGCAGCCATAAGTCAACCACAGACTGCTGTGGCAAAGAGAGAAACTTTCTGTATGGGTACGTAACAGCACGATTTGTGTGTGTGTGAAGATTTCACACCATCTTCTGAAGCATGTGGGGTTGCCCGTCACAGGAAATTAAAATGGATCATATTACTAATGTACTTCTTAATGGTATTATAGGAAAATTTGTACGTACACCAAATCTGGAGGTTATATTACGAAGTGTTTCTATACTTACAAGAGGAAAGGGGGAGCAGACTTAAGGTACTTGCAGAGGATGATTAGGGCCATGAAATACAAGGGGATAAAAAGGTAAAACTATCCTCAGGATACCTGCAATACCAATGACAACAAAAATTCTGCAGGTCAGAAACCCGTAATATTAAAAGAGGAATTGTGGAGAGAGTGAACCAAGTGGATAAAAGTTATTAGTGAAATATTAGCAAAATCTTCATCCCTCTGTTTGGTTGCAATGGGGACAACACACTTTCTGAAGAGCCATGATGGGATCATCAGCATGTGGCTCTCCCTGTTCAGAGCCAGAACAGTTGATGAAATAGGAGCAGTGTAACAAGAGAAGAAATGATCATAAGATGGATAGGACTTCAGTATTGAATTTAGAAATAAATATACAGTTATATGAAGTATTAAGTCTGTCCTGGATACTCACCTGCAAGAATTTAAAAGCGATAAACTCCAAGAAAGTATTTCTTTATATTTATTTTAATAGTATATCTAAAAATTTTTTTACAAGTAAACTAAACAAGGGAAGACTCAGATTGCTAAAAGTAGACACTTTATGAAAAGTGAGGTGTCTCCAGCTGTGGAATGGTCTTGGAAGTATGATGACTTTGGAAGATATTTTACACTGTATGGGGCTAGCATTGCCATATTCGATATTTCTGAGCACCAGCATGCAAAGGAAAGACCTGGCACAGAGTGGGATCAGAGGTGGGAAGTGACGATTGACAAGTGCAGGTAGCAACCTCGTGACTCAATAAGAAAAGAGGACAATCTGGTCAGGGAATTTGGCATGCCAGGAGCCCTTCAAGTCACTCATCCACAGAATCATAGAATAGTTTGGGTTGGAAAGGACCTTTAAAGGTCATCTAGTCCAACACCCCTGCAGTGGACAGGGACACCTTCAACTAGACCAGGTTGGTCAGAGCCCCGTCCAGCCAGACTGGAATGTTTCCAGGGATGGGGCATCTACCACCTCTCTGGGCAACCTGTGCCAGTGTTTCACCACCGTCATCGTGAAAAATTTCTTCCTGCCAGCCTGCCTGATAACCGAACCCATGACTGGACGGGGCTGCCTCAACCTACCACGCGCAGCAATGGACAGAGCTAAGGCACTTACTGTGAAGTGCATTCCTGCAACGCACAATAGATGAAAGAGATGACTCAAGTGTTGTCTTTCAGCATTTAGTTTCTGTGTGTCTCAGATTAAAAATGTAAAGGTGTGTTGTGCAAAAGGACACAGGCACAGTGTGAGACCTGGCGTTGCGGTGCCTGACTTTGAAGTGGTTGGCATCTGCTTCTGAAGTGCAATCCACAGCCCCACGTTAGCTGCCTGTACTCTCTACGGCGCTCTTCCTAATAAGATTCAAAGCAGCAGCACACTGAGCCACAAACACTGCTCCAAGAAAAAAGCTGATGAAAGAGGTGTGTCTGAAATCCCACCCTCCTTCAGCTTTGGACTCCCAGAAGAAGATTAGCTGTGCTAGGGAGTCACACGTTGGAGCCTCTCCGTTACAGTAAACCATCTTCCGAGTTTCAGATAAAATTTGTGGAGAGTCTACTCCAAAGCTTTTGGACTGGGACACCCAGACAGTGTAGTTGTAGTAATCCTCAGTTGTATAATACATGTCTTACTGAGGACACAGGGAACTGTAGATGTTGAGAAGCTGAACCGCCACCACACTTGCAGTCCCACCTGCAGAATCTGCTGTTGGTCCTAACAGAAACCATCCTGGATATGCTGGGCTACAAAAAGAATGAAAAAGACAGCACAGCACAAAAGGTAGGCTGATGGGAAACATCCCAGTAAGGGTGGCTGAATCAAGAATAGTTTCTCTACTGTTTTAACAAAAGCATCTGACAGTGCTGTGTTTTCAGTGGACCTTATTCTACTTGTATGTATTAGACCTGCTCTGATGACATACGCTAGACTGAATGCCTAAAACGGTATATGTAGAGAAAGGCCTGAGGTACAACATGGGTGGTGAACCTCCACTTACATGGGGTACGTGCAGATGCGGAATTTTAGGTGTGACGGAACTAACTGGTGAAACTGAAGTGTCTGCAGACCAAGGGACAGAGATTTCTAAGAGAACTACAAATTACTGTTAAAGGTCCCCAGAAAGAGTCCAAGTCCTTTTGTCATCTCAGAAGATGAAATTCAGAAACAGGAAAGGACAGAACTGAAGGAAATACCAAAAAATTGTGAAAGGTAGTTTTGTGTTTTTGTAAATAGCAGGTGTGTAACTTACATGTTAAGTGTGGATTAGGCAAATATGACAGCTGCACTGAGTCCATAAAGGCCACCAGAGCCTGCCCTCAAAGGCTGCAATAAACAGAGTAAGACATGACAGAAAAAAGTGAATGCAAACCCATAAAATAAAGTAATGGCAAAAAATCACCACTATTTTGGTTATGAGAGCACTTCTGAAACTGATGTAGGATTGCATACTACTGCAAAGGGTGCTGCACACACGGGCAGAATATTGTTCTTGCTTTCTAAGAGTTAAGCCTATCAAAAAACATAAATCATATGCTAATACATATGTATTTTACTAAATGTAAGAATTTGAGAATTGTAGATCTCATTAATTCACGCTTGCCAGTTACCATAACCAACCAGCACTATTGCTGCTCTTCTTTGTCTATATTCTCACTTGCGTGCTCCTGACTGCTTTTCTCCTCATGCAAGGGGGCATATAGATGTGCACCGACAACTGGGAAGACACTGTCCTTCACATAACATTCCAGCATTTTAACAGTAAAATAGAAATAAAAAGTTAAGGAAAGGCATTAATCTTAATGGCAGAACGACAAAGGTGATGTTTGGCAGATTCTATTTTAATGCATGTACACAATGCTACTTATGTACAAAAACTCCCTGCATTACAACAGATGAATAAAGTTGCAAAGTAGTATTTAAAGGACAGGACTTTTATCTCTGTGAAAGTTTATGGGTGTAATTTGGATTCCTACAATAGCTTGAATATTGTAGCAAACTTTCCTGTGACTGGTACAGCTTGTTCTGAGTTGAAAAGTCGTGGCTTAAAACCTAAATCCAAGTACTGCTCAAAACCCCACTGCTGAGATCAGGTGAATGCTTGATGATTAATCAGTTCATGCAACAATGACGTGAAGGCAGAAGACACAAAACGAATACCCCAGAAGAATAAAGGAGAGCACTATTAACGAATCCAATTACATTTGCAACAGTAGGTGCCAGGTCTTTTCCCCAGCAGGTTAGACTCCTAGGTCAGCAGCTGTTACTGTCTTTGGTGAGAGGCTTTTCATTTCGGGCTACTGAACAGTGCTGACAAACGTTGACTTTGCTCGACCATGGTCATTAACTATGTTCACCACCATGAATTTAACAGCACCTTCTGTTTTACGCTACTTTCTCTGACCCATTTCTTCCTGGCTTCTCACTCAGACCTGGCTCAGGATTCCTCTTTGCCAGGATGAAGCCTCAGTGTCAAGTTTTCCCAAATGCTGGTTTGTTTTTTTTCAATCTATGACCTGTCCTGGATGGCTAAAGGGAGGAGGCTCTGCAGTCTGTCAGGTCTGACAGTTCCCCCAGGCTAGAGAAGCAGACATGGCTCTTTCAGAAGGTATTAGACTGCCAAGGGGACTATTAGGAACAGAAAAGGAAGGCAAAACAGTCCACTGGGTCCCACTTTCTGAGCATGCAGTGTGGGATGAAACAATTTGTGTCCTGCGTTTGGGAGACCAAACAGAGAAGTAAGCTCTCTATGGGAAAATAAAAACGAAGGTTTTCTTGCACTCATAATTACAGAGCACAGTCATCCAGGTAGTTCAGCATTTCACAATATACATATTATTCAGGCAAATTTTCTATGTGTTGCAACTCAGCTATTGAATTATTAGATGCAGTTGTTCAAAATTTCACACTAGAGAGAGAGTGTGTGTGCAAATTTGATACTGCCAGCGGTTGTTTGGTGGATAGAAATTATGCAGCAGTGAGAGAGGACACTTGAGTAAAGGGGAAAAGACAAGCACCATAAAATATCATACCTTAAAATATCATTGGTTGAGAAATCCCATTATTGTTGGGATGAGCTGATAACAGTGAGCACCAGAAATTCCCTATTTCAGGAAAGGATAAATAGGCTTTTCCTTAAGTGTCAGCTTAATAATAATAAGCATGTATCTATTAATGGAAAGAATGCAGCTAAAACCGTCAAAAGTGGTTGGCTCTACAATTTGTAATCTGGGTGGCACCTCCAAAACTAGGATATTTCTTGGAGCACAAAACATTCTTCCCTGCCACTCAGGAGAACCTTGCCAGTGAAGAGTCTCAAGTGAATTATGATGTTCTCCCATTCAGTGGTGAGGATGAAATCGATAGCCCATTGCTCAATGTTAATAATAATCTTTATATAACAGAATTAAAAAAAATACAAGAATATTTATGAAAAAAATCTGATTTATCACACATTGAGAATATGCTTTGCCTGCAGCAGCCATCTGTCTATGCAGTTCACAGCTCTGTTTTCTGTAGGAGACAGGCTGTCATCTGAAACGTTTCTTTTTGCTGTTTATTTCGAGGTTCTCAGTTTGAAGGAGATCAAGTATTTTGTATATTTTTTTAAGCACAAGAACACATATTTGAAGGCTGACACATGAATCAAAGGCCCAGGGAAGGTGTTAAGCTTGTATATAAGTTTAAGTGGAAGTGAAGATTGGGTCAGATGACTGTCAATGGCTGGAAAAGCTTTCAAGCAAAGTGCCTCAGAGAAGGGTAATACTAGTTTTCCAATCCGAATGAG
Source organism: Phaethon aethereus (assembly GCF_964289735.1). Classification (NCBI taxonomy): domain Eukaryota; kingdom Metazoa; phylum Chordata; class Aves; order Phaethontiformes; family Phaethontidae; genus Phaethon; species Phaethon aethereus. The sequence continues at coordinate 70,022,266 of NC_138582.1, forward strand.
TGTGTACTGAGCAGTTTGGAAAAACAAGTATGTTGTCTTCTCCAACACCATTATGACCTTTTAACTTTTGACAGTGCAACTATGGCAAGAGTGCCCGCTTGTAATTCTCTCCAAACAAGCATTTTTTGCATGTATGACCCTTTATGATGGAGTTAAGAATGTGTATTGTTAACTATCAAAAGATTAATTCCTTTTCTTAGCTTTTTCTTTCTATTTTGTTGTTAAGATTCTGTAATTCTGTGAGAAGGACAGCGTCTTCCCAGTTGTAGGTGCACATGCATATGCCTCATTGTTAACTATATCTACATTGACATGAAAGGCAGGCTCCTGGGGGGAAACAACAAGGGAAAAAAATGATAGTTTCAGAGGTTGATAAAGATCTGATCTGTATTGGATTTAGATGTTTCAGGGAGAAAATAGGGGGTATGCTTTCCATCTTGTTTTGCAGCAATATGGTCATCTTCAAAACTGCATCAATGAAAGAAACCAGTAGCAGTGACTCTAATGTTTTTGCTCTAGAACCACATTATGGAACACTCAGCTGGGCAAAATCAGTGCATGCCTTGCTAGATACAGAGGTCAGGTAGCAGAAAAGGAAGTACTCTAGTTAACCAAACACAGTTATGTCCTCAGCAGAGGAGAGAAAGACAAACATTTTTCCTTGAAAGAGGAGCAAATGCAAGCTTTCAATAGCGAAAGCTGAGATGAGACATGCAGTATGAAAGTGAATGAGTAAAGAGGAAGGCAATAATCTGGAAATGAGGCAGCTGAGAGAATGAAAAGAGAAAATGCAAAATATGCAGAGAGAGAGAGAGAGAGTAGAGGAAACCCAGGAATGAGGGGGAGGGAAGAACATTTCAATACTTATCTGGATCCATCCAAAGCCACTAATTTCTGTAATACTTTTTCATCAGTTTCAACAGGAATTGACTCAGAGTTTAACATGAGTTTATATTCCTATTAGCCATGCGACTGTGTGCAGCAAAAGGAAGAGAATTTGCAGGATCTGGTTGTTTCAAGATAAACAGGAATGCTGGGCTGACAAGTCTGGAGAAAAATAATCCTGCTCAACTAAACAATAAAATGGCTTAAAGCATATTCTAGGTTTATGTTTGGTTCACGTGGGTTCAGTTGGAAAGACTGTGTAAATGTGGTGAATACACACCTTACTACTGCTCTGGTGATTGTGTTGTTTTGCAATAGAAGTCCATTTAGGACAAGTTGTATCTAGGAGGGAAGCAAGAAACAGAAGAAATTTCTGGTACAATTTTGTCAGCTATTTGCAACTTAAAAGGAGCACCTGTATGTTGAGATGGAAATGCATGCTTTAAGTGTTATGAAGTGAAGAAGGGCTTGGACAGTAACTCCTCCTCAGGGTTTAGTTATACAAAATCCCTAGTTTGTTCAGTTTTAAAACATGTTTGGTTTTTTTCTCCACTGAAAGAAGCAAACAAAATCTAAGACCCCTGATCTCAGGCAAGAAAGTATCAGATTCCACCTTCCTTCAAGGTCAAAGAAAATAATCAACTAAAAGGGCAAAATCCCTGTTTCTGAGGAGTTTAAAAGAGAGTCATTACATTGTCTCATCAAACTCCACAACTGCAGAGAACCTAACTCAGGAGCAGATGCAGTTTATACCAACAATGATGGAGTCAAACCGGCCACAGGGCTGCTTCTCGCCACGTTCCCCTATCTGAAAAATGGATTCCTCTCTGCTCCTTCCTCCTGTCCTCTTTCTATCTGTGCAACAAGCCTGGGGAGAAGGTGTGTAGGAGGAAAACAGGGGAAAGAGGGAGAAAGCAGACTTCATAGGAGACATCTGATCTGGAAGTTGCCAGGGTGCATAATTAATTGCTGAACTGGTGAATCAAAAAAGAATGTGGGAAGAACACAAGCAGGCTAGACTTCTTATAACAAAAACACGCAGCAGAAAATGAAAATCTGTAGTATATTAATAAGATGTGTAAGAAGATAAAAGTTTCCTACAAGTCCCTTCAAAACACTTTTTTTCAGGACAGCAATCCATTTTGGCTTCGGAAGAGCTACGGTGCACAGCCAGGGACTGCTGGAAAGAGCACTGACCAGGCTGATCTCCTGCACTGAGTGCCGTTGTACTTGCTCTACGTTACAGGAAGCAGTTCAACAGATACATCTGCAATCGGATTAATTTTGAAGTAGAAGTCATGCCCTCCAAAAACCCAGTATATTTTATGGCTAGGTAATATATGATAACCACTATAAGTTAGAAAAAGTTTATGTGTCAATCACCTTAGTGCCCTAGCCAGGAGAGCCATAGGTATTGCCATAATGCTAAATGAAAAGGAAAAAAAAAATTTGTTTCTTGCCAAAACATGAATATGTGCCAAATGCTTTTCAAAATTTTAAAAAGTCAAAATACACAGAAGTGTATTTTTGTGTTTCAAATATTGCTGGATATTGTGAAGAAGTCCTGATAACGACATCTGTTACATTAAAATGACAAGCAAGAAAAGAAAAAGATGGATTTGTAGTTTGCCTAAACGAAACTCTCTGATCATTTCTATTACAGCTCGTTCTTTCAGCCTGTGATATCACTTACTTCTATAGCCCTTATTCCATCACAATAACCCCTGGGGCAAATACTGCAGTCTAGGGATAGCCTGATAAATGGTGATCCCTACACACCAAACAGCTTTACTCTGCAAGACTAACAGCGAAGGAGATCAGTCAGAGCTGTTCAGCTGTACCAGCCAAAACACAGAAAACAGGTCACATAAGGGGCTACAGCTATTCTGAATCTGAAGACCTTGGAGGCATTCTCTTGGGATAATCCACTCTTTCTAGTGTTACAGAGTGAATTATTTTCACCCAAACTTCATGTAGGTCCATAACAAATCAGCAGAAGACTGGTTTTCACAGAGTCTATAATCTGTATTTGGTGATCCATACAATTTCCAGTTAGTGGTTTCTGAGTTCTTGAGATTTTCTACTTATTAGAAATTAGTCAGGAAAAAATAATAATACAAAACACTTCAGACTTCTTGCCAGTTCCCTAATGCTTTTCCTTATAACACACTACAATTTTTGATAAACAGCCTCTCATTGGAGTTTTCCCAGTAGTTACTGACTTCACAACATGCCCCCTTTGTGGTTTTGCCCTCTGTAACTATATTTCACCCTCAGAGCCCTAAAGCAGTACTCTTTCACCTGGAGTGTCTCAAGTGAATATTTATTTTCTTTGAAGAGAAGCGATACAAATAAATGACAAAAGGAAAAGGAAAAGGAAAAGGAAAAGGAAAAGGAAAAAAGGAAAAGGATAAAAAGAAAGGGAAAAGGAAAAGGACACAGTCAATAAAATACCATCCTGTACTCTGGGTGTTAAGGGAAGGAATTTCTACCAGTAGTTTTACCCTACTCTCTTCTTTTTCAAATACTAAACATAAGGTACAATACACTTCACAGTTTGCGCTGGTCATGTTAATGATGTACTTCGTTTCACAACAGTCTTTTACCCAGTCTCCAGGAAAAATAACTGAACAGTGAATACTTCCTTTTTAAAATATAAGCAAAAAATTACAGCAAAATTCACCTACGTGTAGGAAAGCCATCTAAGCCTCAATTTGCTCTTAAAACAAGACCTAAATGGTGGATAGTTTCACTGGTCTTATTAATATCCTCTGTGCACACAACAGATTTCAGAAAACATTAAACTGTGTTATTGTGTAAAGATGATATCAGTAATAAATCTAAGATAATAGGGAGAAATCATAGATATTACAAAAAGATGTAAAATATGAACCCAGACAGTTTTGCATTCAAAGACACACTTCTGTTATTTTCTCAAGCATTCAATGAAGTAAGCAATAGTTTTTGGTTTATTTATTATCAATTTACCTTATTCAGTTCCTTGTTCCCTTGAGAAACTACTTGTAGGCTTCATTACTTGATTTCTTCTGCTTCTCTGCCTTTGGTTCCATGGCAACCAAGGTAAAATTAGTAGCAGAGAGGAAATCCCAAGCAGCCCTGAGCTAGAATCTTAGGAAATTCACCTTTTTATTTCATAGAATCAAAGAATCACAGAATGGTTGAGATAAAAGGGATCTCCAGAGGTCATCTGGTCCAACTCTCCTGCTCAAGCATGGCCATGTAGAACATGCTTCCCAGGACCGTGTCCAGGTGGCTTTTGAATCTCTCCGAGGATGGAGACTCCTCCACCTCCCTGGGCAACCTGTGCCAGTGCTCAGTCACCCCCACAGTGAAAAAGTGTTTCCTTGATATTCAGGGGGAACCTGCTGTGTTTCAGTTTGTGCCCATTGCCTCTGGTCCTGTCCCTGGGTGCTACTGAAAAGTGCCTGGCTCCATCCTCTTTACCTCTGTTCATGTCTCTCTTGTACTGGGGAGTCCAGAACTGGACACAGCACTCCAGGTGTGGCCTCACAAGTGCTGAGTAGAGGGGAAGGATCACCTCCCTTGACCTGCTGGAAATGCTTTGCCTAATGCAGCCCAGGATACCATTAGCCACCTTTGCCACTTGTGGCTAATGTTCAGCTTGGTGTCCACCAGGATCCCCAGGTCCTTTCCTGTCAATCTGCTTTCCAGCTGGTCGGTCCCCAGCTGGTACAGTTGCATGGGGTTCTTCCTCCCCAGCTGCAGGACTTTGCACTTCCTCTGTTGATCTGCATGAGGTTACTCTGTCAGCCCATTTCTTCAGCTTGTCAGGGTCCCTCTGGATGGCAGCACGATGCTCTGGTACATCAGCCACTCCTACCAGTTCCTGTCATCAGCAGCCTTGCTAAGGGTATACTGTCCCACCATCCAGATCATGAATGAAAATGATGAACAGGACTGGACCCTGTATTGACTCCTGGGATACACTACTAGCTACTGGCCTCCAGCGGGACTTTGTGCCACTGATCACCACCCTCTGGGCCCAGCCATTCAGCCAGTTTTCAGTTCACCTTATGGTCTGCTCATCCAGCCCCTACATCAACAGCTTCTCTATGAGGATCTTACAGGAGGTAGTGTCAAAAACTTTGCTAAAGTCAAGACAATATCTACTGCTTTTCCCTCATTTACCAGGCTAGTCATTTCATCACAGAAGTTTATCCTCCTTATTTAAAAAGGAGGATGTTAAACTGAATGTGTGGTTTGATGAGATGACTAGTTCTATATCAGGATTTATGTGGAGTTAAAATTGCTAACATACCTGCAGGTAACAGCCAGTCCTTAAAACACCACAATGCTTGGAGAGCCACCAAAACTAGCTGAGTATCAGGAGTTACATTGTTGAAAGCACTTTGCCAGCAATTATTTAAAAAAAAAAAAACAAAAACCTAAAGAAGCAAAGCTTCTTTTTCTTTTGGAGGGTAGGAGGGCTCTGCAGAGGGATCTGGACAGGCTGGATCGATGGGAAGAGGTCAGCTGTATGAGGTTTAATAAGGCCAAGTGCCAGGTCCTGCACTTGGGTCACAACAACCCCATGCAACGCTACAGGCTTGGGGAGGAGTGGCTGGAGAGCTGCCTGAAGGAAAAGGACCTGGGGGTGCTGGTTGACAGCCGGCTGAACATGAGCCAGCAGTGTGCCCAGGTGGTCAAGAAGGCCAACAGCGTCCTGGCCTGTATCAGAAATAGTGTGGCCAGCAGGAGTAGGGAAGTGATTGTGCCCCTGTACTTGGCACTGGTGAGGCCGCACCTTGAATCCTGTGTTCAGTTTTGGGCCCCTCACTACAAGAAGGATGTTGAGGTGCTGGAGTGTGTCCAGAGAAGGGCAATGAAGCTGGTGAGGGGTCTGGAGCACAAGTCTTCTGAGGAGCGGCTGAGGGAACTGGGGTTGTTTAGTCTGGAGAAGAGGAGGCTGAGGGGAGACCTTATCACTCTCTACAACTACCTGAAAGGGGGTTGTGGCGACGAGGGTGTTGGTCTCTTCTCTCAAGTAACTAGTGATAGAGTGAGAGAAAATGGCTTCAAGTTGTGCCAGGGGAGCTTTAGATTGGATATTAGGAAAAATTTCTTTACTGAGAGGGTGGTCAAGCATTGGAACAGGCTGCCCAGGGAGGTGGTGGAGTCGCCATCTCTGGAAGTGTTCAAAAAACCTGTGGATGTGGTGCTTCAGGACATGGATTAGGTGACATAGTGGTGCTGGATTAATGGTTGGACTTGATGATCTTGAAGGTCCTTTTCAACCTTAGTGATTCTGTGATTCTGTGATTCTGTGAAAGCTGGAAGAAATAGAATTGTCACCATTTAAATAGGTTAGGATGGAAAATACCATCTAATCAAAAAATATCTGTAAGTAGTTTTGTTTGAACTTCTCTCTGGCATATGAAGCCACTGTGAAAAGCTTTGCTGTTGCCATGACTGTCACTGCCATATGACAAGAAAAGATGAAAACTTTTAAGCATGCAGTTGCAGGGAACAGTTTGAAATTTCTGTCCTTTTCATTTATCAGGCCATGATCTAATTAGTTGGAATAAGTAAGAAAACTTCCCTCATGGCATATTAATTCACAATGCATATTCATGGGGGTTCCTACTCATCCTCTCAAGCATCCTGGACTGCCTACTGAGAGGCAGCATGGTTTGCCCTCCAGTACTGCCCTGCAGAAAAGTGGATATAACACCACTTACTGTGTTTTGAAGTCTAATTAGCTGTTTGCAAAAAGTATTGAGGTTGGCAGATGAAAAGTGCTTCAGAAATGCAAAATATTATTATTATTATTAATAATGGTAATAAAGAACATCCACCAAATAATTATCAGAGCAAAACAACACTGATAACTTTATAAGGTTCCCAAACTGTATGAAACAAATGTTAAAGGGAAGTTAGGAAAATACCTTCTTTTCCTTCAGCAAAAACCACTTAAATATCATTGCTCTTGGTTTTTAATAGATTTTGTTAATAATACAAGTGGCATTAAATGTTATCCATAAGCTAGGTGAATTTTCTAACTAGAGAAAATAATATGGCTAATGTTTTAAAAACAAGTCCATATTAGGTTAAGAAATACTGAATGTTAATCAGGAGATTTTCCAGATTTTCAAGCATGGAATTGGCTGGTCTCTTGAAAAACATGACCTATTTTTAAACACTGATCTTCAAAATGCTCTACTTACAGTCTTATGTTCAAAGTATTAGGCTGCAAGGTTTGGAACAATCTAAATAATTGATGAACTCCTAATCAAAAGGGACATACATCAAAGAGAAAAAGCTGCAGTTCTGTTCATTGAAAGACTTAGGCAAACATCGAAAAAAGAAAAAGGAGGGTAGTGACTGAAAATCTGGTCAAAAAAAGAATTAAATCACTACTGAACTTTTTTTTACAGACCACTCCTATCATAAATTGCACAAATTGTTTTTGATGAATAATTCAGTTGACAATATCAAGAAAAAACAGAATCCCAAAGCAAACTAAATTTTCATTTGATTTCCGTAAGTCATACTTTTTATCCCTTTGTACCCAAACCAGTAATAGACCCTAATTCAAGTATTCAAACGTCTAATAGACAAGATTCCAATCCTTCAATTTATTCCACCTAGACTGAGTATGTCTTTGTGACTGGTAACTTGCTAGCTTGGAAATTTATGGCTTCCCTACATGATAAATATCACTGGCTTAATTTAAATAACTTAAATATATTTTGGTTAAACTGGTGAAAAAAATTGCAGAATTACAAAAAAGGTTTTACATTAGTAACTGTGCACCGGCACGAGTTGTGATGTGAATTAAATGGTTATAAGCCCAGTCAAAATCCATTTAGAGATGTCACAAAATATGGCCACTTTAGAATACACCTTTACTTAAACCCTCTCAACTTCATATGTAAATGACATCTAGGGATACAGAGACATCTTAAATCTTTCAGTATGAATGGAAGTAAATTTCCATGGATTCTAATTTTATACAAAAAGAAAATAGTATCCATTTCACATATGTGCAGGGTATTTCTAACACAGAAGAATAATATTGACATAATTTCAGCACGCAATTTTCTGAATGGATCTTTTAAGGCAAGAGTCTTCTTTTTAATTAATGTTTACCAACTACATTAAAATAGTCTTAGCTTCCAAAACCTGCAATTTTAATGGCTAGACTTCAGTAACCTTTTAAAAAAATCAAACTTTTAATAATCAAATAATCATTCATTATATGAATGAATCAAATAATTAAAAATTCAGTTACTACTTTGCAGTCTGTGTCTAAGACAATAAAAGAATTATCTCTGTATTTTCTTTATAGCTGTGTCTTAAGTATGTGTAGGCACAGTCATTTTCACTGGTAGCCTCATATTTTTGCCTTGTTTTCTTTGCTGGCTTCTGGGACTCTGATCCAAAAGAAGAGTAGTCTGCTCCTCTTATCTTTTTTTCCTTAGGTCACCCTTACCTTCACTCCTGTCTCTCATGTTTATGGTCAAGTAAGATCAATAGATAAGGGCTTCTCGTTTTTCCGTATCACTAGCGTATATAGGCAACCTTATAACTGATAAAAGTTTAAAAGATTCTGAATCATCCTAACATTAAATTATTTTTAAAACATTAATATGTAGTTTTTAATCTGTTTTATGGGTTAACTCTACCATTATAAAAGTAACTAATTTTTCTGTCATTTCTAGAGCTTCTGTGCAGAGGTTCAATACAGCTGTATTCTCAGTGAGCTGAATATGGAGATTCTGTGACACGGGATGTAGGACTGCAACAAACGAGTTTGCTTTGTATGAATAGCAGACACCTTGTAAGGTACATCATAACCAGAGAAAAGGAAGTCTTGATAGCACAATTCCTACACCCTAAGGCAACCACACCCATAATTATTAATACAACAACTTGTAAAACAAACTTCTTTTGAGGAAAAAAAAGATGAAATTAAATTTTGTCCTTTACAGGATACACATACATAACGCCTTCTACTATTTGGATACAAAGGCAAAATTTCCTGCAACTCTCCCGCAATCAACATAAATATAAAACACAAATGTAAATTTTCTCCTAACTAGAATGTTTTACAGGGTGGAAAAAAAATTTTCATCTCCTACACTTGGCACTTCCCCTGATACACAGATACATGTTTTTCCCTTTTACCCCTCTAAATCACTGTCAGGCTTTGAATAACACCAAAATAAGTGGCCACTTCCTCTAGCTGTATCCCATTTCAAAATTGGAAAATAAAGGAAGATAGTACAAAAATGACTAATGAGTTACTAAGCTGTTTTAGAATATGGGCTGAATGTCAGATGCTAAAATCAGATTTTCTTCCCAGACTTAAAAAAGGAAAGGTCTTGGGAATAGTTACAGACTGGATAGCCTAATAGCTTGGTATCTCCCATGTCTGTATTGCACCCAAAGACTAAACTAAAAGGTCTCCATGTAAAAGAACAAGAGTCTAAAGATCTACCAAGTTGCCTTTTATCACGTTCTTGAACCTTTATAATAACTTACTGAAGGGAAAGTCAGAGCCAGACTTGATTTAAAAATGGCAGACACCTCTGACTCTTCTCCAAATGAATGAGAATTGGATGTCTTAAATGACATACCAGTGTCCTGTTGCCATCTGAAGCTGCATACAGAGGGATCTACTTGCATTGTAAAATTTGCTTTCACTTCAGGATGCCAGCATGACACTCTAGTTAATAATGGGTTGTTGGAAGTGCGGAAATGCAAGATGTAAGGGGAGGATGTTCACTTACAACTCAGTCTCTTGGCTTGCAGCTCAGTCCATTTCCCATTAGACCTCAAGGTAGGTAATGTTTCCTTTCTTCTCTACCTGCTCCAAAACATGGAAGATAATTGCTTTGTAATGAAAGCAATTAGCTTAAAAATTATGTCATTTTCTATAATCTTGACAGTTGTGAGAAGTCACAGCCATACTTGGTAGTCAACATTAGGCTCAATGGCCAATGTACTTACTATTTTGCTTCAAACACAAGACTGCTAACAAGAAACTGAAAATGTTTTCCTTTAGCCCCATCTCATGATTCACGGATGAAGTTGCTGACACGAATTAAAGCACACTGCTCCTAGTCAAAAGGTGGCACCTCTTTGCGGAAGGACTGGTTGTCACCGTTAAACACTTCTGTCACACAGTTGGAAGTGCCTTAATTCTGAATTTAGATGAACATGCCTCACTTTCACCAAAGGTTAAAGAAAACTTGGGGAACAGTTTGTTGCAAGCATTGACAGAAGTCTGTCACATTTTAAGCTGTATATTTTTTGTAATTTGCCTTATCTAGCTTCTCCTATTAGTTTCTACAATACGTTGTGACAGTTTGATAGATTCAAAGCCCTAACAGTAACGCTTGGAGCCTTCTTACATAAAATGAAAATAACTATTTCAAAAAGGTTAAATATATTTACACACACACGCGTATATAAAAGAGGTTTTGAAGTTTCCAGATGTGTATTATTCCATGTTGGGCTACTGAAAAGCAGCTGTGATCTAAAAGAGACTTTATTCAGCCATGCTTTTATTTCTCTGCATTTAGTAGAGCCTTTTACTTTCCTAGTCAGCAGCATGCCACCTGCTCTTTCATTTCTTCAAAGTAGGTCAGCAGTCAGCCATCAATCTTTCATCTTCATTACAGCTAAATCCTAAAGCCTGAGGCAAATGAACCATTTTAAAGGAGATGCAGTGATAGCTATGGTATTTTCTCTCTTGTGTTAGCCATTTGTGGCTGAAAAAATATCACAAAATCCAGATGAAGCTAGCCAGCCTTTAACTGGAAAATAACAGGAATGCAAGGAGTTTTCACAAGGTTTTTGTAAAAACCTGGGGCCCAGTTCACAAACACAGAAACATGGGTCCAGTTTCCACATCATATAATCGCCTTCATACTTATTAAACTCTAAATTTCAAATGTTAAATCATTATCCCCCTAGAAGAAGGTAATTCTAGGTCTTCAACTAATCTGGTGTCTTAGAAACATTTTCTCACTTCCAGCTCCTGTTTACTCATGATCAATTTTTAACTGTTTTTCTCATGTCATCACTGACATACAGTTTGAACAGTTCATCTCCCCTCCTGGTCTTTAATATTCCATGAAATTTAGAGATAGTAATCATATATCCTCCTGGCATCAGTTCTGCAAAATTAAGCGAGCTGTACTTTCTTTAGACTTCTTTAATAACAGAGGTTTTCCAGTTTTTTGATTAACCCAAAATTTCTTGCTTGTACCTGTTCCTTTCTGAGTTCATTTTTTGATCAGAGGTGACCAGATTTAAACAAAATACCATTATTCAGAATTTATTAACAAAGTTTGGGGAAATCAGATTTTCTGTCTAATAATTGTACATATTTGTACTGAACCTTGAAAGCATTTTGCTTTCACACGGCTCTTGTGTTCCTGTAAGTCAATGAAGCACAGTGAAGTTCAGTGAAGCACTGAACAGTTTTCAGAAATACAGGTATCTGACAATTTCACCAGATTCAGGCAATAGCTCACTGATTTTTTCTTGGACAGCGAAAGACTGGGAAGGGTGAGGTAGACCAGAAGGAGCTTTAAAACAACAAAACAGGGTAGAAGGAACCCCACATGAAGTGAATGCATGCAAAAGCCAGGAGGACAAGGGTGAAGGGAGCAGTGCGGGAAAAGCTCATACTTTTTCTGGGAAATCAGCATGATGGAGCATCTCTTCAAAGTGCCTGTACACCAATGCATGCATGCAGCATGGAGAGCAAACAGGTGGAATTACAGGTATGTGCGCAGTTTGCAGGGCTGCATCCTCACTGGGGTCACAGAGATGTGATGGGAAGATTCCCGTAACAGGAGTGCTGCAAGATAAATAGGAAGGAACAGACTGGGAAGGGAAAACGGAAAATTTTCCCGTTACATGAGATAGCAGCGGGAATACATTGGGGTCTGCCTTGGGATGGACGATGAGCCAGTCCAGAGCTTATGGGTTAAGATTAGGGGGCAGAACAAAGTGGTGTATGTAATGGTCTGTATTTACTACTGACCACCTGATCAGGAAAAGGTTGATGAGGCCATATTCAGACAATGGGAAAAAGCTTCATGTTTACAGATCCTGGTTCTCATGGGGGACTTAACCACCCTGATATATGCTCAAAAGACAACACAGGAAACCACAGATCCTGGGGGTCTGTGGATTACATTAACAAGAACTTCCTGACACAGGTGATGGATGATCTAATGAGAGAAGACACTCTTCTGGACAGGTTACCTAGAAAAAAGGCAAAAGTGGTGAAGGAGAAGGTTGGTGGCAACATTGGCTGTTGTGACCGTGAGATGGAGTTTGTGATCCTGAAAGGAGGAAACAAGGCAAACAGCATGATAACAACCCTAGATTACAGGACAGCAGACTTTGGCCTGTTGAAGGATTTTCTTGGAAGGATTCCACAGGAAATGGTAATGAAGAAAAGAGCAGACCAGGACAGATGGTTCATTTTCAAGGATCACCTCCTCCAAGCATAAGAATGGACCGTCACTACATGGAGGAAATCAAGTAACAGCAACAAGAGGCCTGCATGGATGAACAAGGAACCCTTGATTCAACTCAGACCTAAAAAGGAATTGTGCAAGAGATGAAAGCCGGAACAGGTAAAACCAGAAGAATATAGAAACACTGAATTTCAAGGAATGGGATTAGGGAAGCCAAAGCCCATCTGAGGTTAAATCTTAGGAGAGACAGAAAGGGCAACATGAAAGACTTTTACAGGTCTTTCCACAGCAAAAGCAAATGGAAATGTGATTCTTCTCTACTCAGCCCTGGTGAGATCATATTTGGAGCACTGTGTCCAAGCCTGGGATGTCTAGTGCAAGACTGACATGGACATACTGGATTGAGTCCAGGAAGGGACTACTATAATGTTGAAGGTATTGCAGCATCTGACATGAAGAGAGGCTGAGAGCTGGGGTTTTGCCTTAAGACAAGAATTCTCGGAGAATCTTATCCATGGGCATAAAAACAGAATAGGAGGGACTAAAGAAGATGAAACCAGACTTTTGTCAGGGGTATCCAATGACACAACAAAAGGCACAAATTGAAATGCAGGAAATGCCATTTAAACATCAGCAAAGAGCTTTTTTTTTTAATTATGAAGGTTGTTGAACACTGGAACACATTGACCAGAGAGGTCATAGAGAGTCCATCTTTGCAAATACATAAAACATGACTGGACATGGTCTTGAACAACCTACTCTACGTGACGCTGCTTTGAGCAGGGGCGTTGGACTAGAAAATATCCAGCGGTCCCTCCAGTCTCAACGATTCTATAATTCTATATTTCAGTTCTTAACTTCAGTTTCCTTATCAGGAGTCACAGTTTTGTATGAATGAAATAAAAATGGGTAAACACTGGAGACCACATCCTCTTTATGACATATTAGATAAATATGTTTTCCCATTGTAGCGCAACTATCAAGTGCTATAGAAATATAATACTGTGATATACTTGGAAAAGAATGCAGGACATCTGGTGTTGAGAATTACTTTCTAAACATTCTTCCATCAGTGTTCAAAAGTGCTATCTGCAGTTTGTCAGAACACCTCTCTTTATTCTATGAAAACATTATAAAGAATAGAAATAAAAACAAATGCAAAGAGAATTAAAAAATTACAGGGGTATTCCCTCTCTGCATAGCTGATGCATATAACAACAGGTGTATTTGCTCACAAAGATCTGTCTAGCTCAATACATGTCTCAAGTCCTACCATACTATCCCTTTCCTAGGGAAGAATCTGAAAAAGGCCAAGCATATAGAAACAACTCTCTAGAATATTCTACCTGCCACTCAAAGATTCCTTGCAAGCGAGGTCATGTCTTCATATTTAATATCTCTTGATAGATTCTTTTGCCATGAGTATGCCCAGTTGCTATGTTAACCCCATATAAGCTTTTAGGATGGACAACACTCTGCAGAAAAGTTCTCCCAACTGCACTATGTGTTCTATGTTTTCTGAACCTGCCAGTTCCACTTCATGGTCCTTAGCTTTTGTATTGGAACTGGTTTGCCTTTTGACTCCTACTGAGCATCAAGACAACATTTTCTTATACCTATGTACTATTGTACCAAGATCTCACCATCACCTAGCATTTATTTACATTCAGTTCCACCTATAATTTAATCTTCAATGAAAACAGAAGTCTTGCTTGGGATTTCAATTTATGAAATCAGTGTCATAGTGACTTGTGAAAATGACTCATCAAAGTTCATAATTTTAACAGCTTAAATAATTATTTTGATAATTTCTGACATGACTCTCATTTCAGATTAATTAAGATTTTATGATTTTATTAAAAAAAAACAAACACTGGCAAAATAGGAAATACCCAAGTTATCACAGTCCTGCCCCTGCACTGATCTTTTTCATCTTGCTCCAGCTTAATTCCTTTGTAATGCCATTTCTTATAATATTTGATGATCTGCCATCACACTTACATTTCCATCCTGAATGTGTCTCCACAGTACTTTAACCAGCTGTTCTTTCTTCTACATTAGTATATCCAATTGAAGCATATGAAAAAAACCCTTGCTTTAAAACCATGCTCACAGCATTATTGTAAGATTAGACTCCAATGAAAACATTAAAGATATGTGCCTTCAACCTACATAACAAAACTGAAGAACACCTCCACGTCAGCAGCAAGAAATTTTCATTTTGCTTTCACCTGCTGCACAAAGTTATGTGCTAGCTTAACTGTATTATTGCAAATAGAATATCCCATAGTAAATTACTTTCTATCACTAGCTCTATAAATTTATGATGTAGGTGTTCTGTTTCACTTTTATTTGCAACAGTCCCAGAAAATGAGAGGGGACTAATCAAAGCTTTTAGACCAAAATTCTTTTTCTTCTGAAAAACAACCAGCACACAGAAGTATATAACAGGGGCGATATCCAGCTTTTTTGCCTACCATGATCAGAACCACAAGTTGTTTCAATTATGTTTGGGTCCTATACCATTACATAAGAGAGTCTTGAAATTCATGGGAGCTAGGAGCTCACATATTAAAAACTGACAGAAAGCAAGAGAGATTCCTTGCTCTGTGCCTCTTGGAAAAATACATGTACATCAAGTTTTAGAAAAAGTAAAAAGGAAAAGAAAAAGACTTCTTTAATTAAACATGTGGCCCATGACCAGATAACAGAAATGAAACAACAGTTAAGGCATTAAATATATGTATATATGTACATATTAACATGCACTCATTCATACACATATGTATGTACATATATGTACATCACAGAATCACAGCATCACTAAGGTTGGAAAGGACCTTCAAGATCATCAAGTCCAACTGTTAACCCAGCACCACCATGTCCCCTAAACCATGTCACCAAGCGCCACATCCACACGTTTTTTGAACACTTCCAGTGATGGTGACTCCACCACCTCCCTGGGCAGCCTCTTCCAATGCTGGACCACTCTCTCGGTGAAGAAATTTTTCCTAATATCCAATCTAAACCTCCCCTGGTGCAGCTTGAGGCCATTTCCTCTCATCCTATATGCACCATACTGAAATTAAGTATTTAGAGAAGTATTTTTTCACAAATATGTGCCTTTTGGAGTATCTAATTCTGTATCACACATCAGAAGAGATTCTTCTACACTGCTAAGAATTATGTAATATTTTTGTGTAATTTAATTTGTTAATGAAAAAAACTGGCATAATGATTTTAACGTGTAAGCAGAGTGTTTCCATAAAATGAGGATTCTAGCCTCCTAAATCCTAACCTGATATAGTAATAGTAATAGTAATAGTAATAGTAATAGTAATAGTAATAGTAATAGTAATAAAGGAACTATCAACCGCTTAGAAAGATTCTCTGATCTTAAAATTCTTACTTGGGTCACAGATGCTGCATCAGAAAGCAATAAAAAATATCCCAGAATGAATGGAAACTGTTGAATAAAATGGCAATACTGAAGAAATCAGTACACCAAGGCACTTAAGCCCAAAATGTTATTTGAGAAAACCAGGAGCCCCTTATAATATAATCATAATAAGGAAGTTGATTCAAAAAAGATATATATTAGAGAAGAAATTATATGAGAAAAATTAGGATGGCTAATACAGGTTTTCAAAAGCAAGTAGCTAAAAGACAACACTGAGTTTCTTCAAGTGTACCTGAAAATCCCAAAATTGGATCCATGACATTGCTGGAGTTGAGGCAAGGAGTAAAGATGACAAAAGAAGAGAAGTCTCAGCATTATCTGTTGAAGAGACTGTTGATGAAGTTTTTACACAGATCTTTCTTTTCAGGTAAGAGAAATTAATTACTCCACCAAGATTCAGAAGATTTTAAATAAAATGATACATTAAGTATTCATTATATAATGAATGCCCAGAGAGAATACTGCTGTTTAATTGTCTAAAATAAGCTAACAAAAAATGTAGTTTCACAAAAACTGACAAAAATGTATAGTCTTTTCATGCAAATTGGCTTAAGCTAGAAGGCTAACAGGCAGAAAATGTTGCTGCTACATTTTAAAGGCTGTAGGGGACATGGTATGAGAATGATGTCTAGGGATACATAGAAGCACTTATGCAAACTGTGAGATGACTGCCCTCACACAGGGATGGACTTAGACATGGATTTCATAAGCAGTGGTGTAGGAGAGGTAAGCAGCTGCTACAGGTCACAGGATAACTCCTGTGAGGTGTAGTACTCCTGCTGCCTACTTAGCCTATACAAAGAGGAGACTATGTGTGCCGCATAGGCTACCACAAAAAAAAAAGGACAAGGAGGATTGCCAGGCAGTACAGGTGTGGGGAGTGTGTCTTTCTCTTTATGAGGCACTGTTTCCACACCTCTCTGGCACTCAACCAGAGTGACAGCACCAAGCCAAGCTCTCCCCTGTCCCCTCCAAATCTCTGACTCCTCTTAGTTACCTTTAGCCACTATCACCTTCCCAAATTCCGCAAGAACTTAATCTTAGGCCCCATCCCACCCTCATCCACTAGGAACTTGCTCCATCACCTCCACATAATTAAGTTAGCAAACATTTCTATTCGATTCTTACCACAAACCATTAAATCATGTCCTACTGGAAGCCTTGAGTTGACTGTCCACAAGCATGTCAACACCAGCCTGGTAGTACCTAAACCATGGCCACCTACACTAGTCTTTGCTAGTCTTTAACAGCTGCTCGCATGTAGGTACTGATCTACAACTGTGCCGACCTAAGCCACAAGTTTTCTGTCCTTTCACACAGAGAGTTTTGTCAATGACCTGCAGATTATGGTAGTGAAAGTGAGCATGAGGTAAGATTTGGTAAGCATGAGAGTTGACGGACATGGGCAGGAGCAAGCATTACAGGAGGGTGGAGAAGCATGGAAGGCAGGCATGTACTTCCCAGAGTACTGATGCAGCTGCTGGAGGTATAAGAACAGAGATGGTTTGGGAAGTAGACCTTAGGGTGATTCAGGCCATTATAAAGCAAAGCGCCCCACGTTTAACAGCTTTTAAGAATATATATGTCTCTGAAGCACTGCTAATGCATATTGGCCCCATTAACAATGTGGTTAACAGCTATTATGTGTTTCTCCTCTTTTCTCCAGGGAGAGAAGAATATACAGCAGGATGTTTTAAAATAAAAATTCATATGCATAAACACATTCTGCTGGATATTGATGCTGGAAACAGCTAATTCAGAAACAATTCTTGCTTTTGTAGGAGTAAGGAGATTTGTGATAATCTGCAATTTTTGTAGAAAAGTTCATTCTAATGTTTGGCAGATACAAAAAAAGCTTTTTCTCACTTACATATGAAAAATACATTTGAATTTTTAGAGTATGCTTATCAGAGAAGAAACAACTTTACCCTCTAAAGTGAAGCAATATTTACATACATAAAATATAGGCATCCAAAGGTTGCTACTGTATTGGAAACCCAAGCAGAGAATGACCTAAAGCACTTGCAGTAAATATCCTGTGCTGGTACCGGCAGGTTTTTTTAATAGTTTTAAAAATATCTGTGTTTTCATGTCCAAGTATATTATATTGGTGTTTTGCAGATGATAAGGTATAAACAATTAAGACTGCATTGCTTTGCCAGGGAGGGACAGAGCCTTCAAGGTTTAGGTACAAATATGGTATAGTATTACTTATGGAAGTTGCTCTGTAAGAGAGCTTAGCAACAGTGAGGGATCCAGGAGCACAAAATACGGAAGTGAAACGACCTGTAGTGCACAGACATAAAGAGGACGTCTTTGTGCATGGAAGTTCTTCTTCAGGCCCCCTCCCCACCAGCATAAAACATTACTTATAAGCTGAGGCTTGCCTGCTCCGTAAGATTGCTCATGATTAAACATACTGTTTTAAAGGACTACCAGGATACCCAGGGTGTGTCTTTTCAGTTCAGCCTTTGAAGGAACAAGGGAAAATTCTTCCCCCAAAGAAGTATTAATTACGTTAGACAATTCGTTATCCTAAATAGCTATTTTAATGCAGAATTCACTATCTTCAGAGAAGTCTGGTAGAAGGATTTTATTGGTCTCTATTGCAGCCTCAGCATATTCTTGGAGTAATCCATTATGCTTCATTTCATTTGCATCAGCATCTGTTTCCTGACATTAAGTATTAAAGTCTGTCTTTCTCTATAGAGAAGTGGTGTTTGCTTCCAGAAAATTACAGAGAGATGTTACAGGGCTAGAAAGGGCTGAACATTGAATACTGAGGATAGAATGCAATGAGGAAGATTAATCAGTTCCTGGAGTCTGTTTTCTCAAAGGTTTTCTTAATCATGCTTTGGCATTGGATAGAGGGAGAGTTTTCCTGTCTTTCTTGCTTCTGATATTAAGAACAACTCAAATCACTGACAAAAGAGTAAAAAAATGTTCCTGTTTGGATTATAATGCCTCTAAATGTTGACACTTGATATGCAGTTTAAGTAAAAATGTGTCCAGAGATATCTCAGAGACTTATCTCTGAAAGAACAAGGAAAGCATGTGAGGACATGAGCTTCAAAGTCCTCGCAAGTGTGGCACTGCTGAACGAATGCTGAAATGTCCTAAAGCCAAGTATATTGCAATTTGGTAGTCAGTTCCTGACTGCCAAAAAGCATCAGTGTTGCCCTATACCAGCTCTGTAGCTATTTGCAACCTTAATAAGGGAGCATAAAATCAATGTTAACTTTGGCTCTGACTTCAGCTCTCACAGGAATAAATCTGAATGAATGTACCCTATTTATTTGAAGTTTAAAGTAAAGAAGTGTCACTGGGTATATCATATACTGAGCCTCCTCAGTGAATGAACAAAACTATCACAGTGCTTTCTGTGTGAACCAGCCAGGTATCACTGATAAATGATATGTCTGTTGCTTTTAATGATTGTGCATCATTTACTGGTAGCCTTACACTACACCAGCAATCTCAGTAGTGTTGTTACGAAAAGCGGTAAATGGCTGCTTTTAATCCATGTGTATGTAGTGACTTTACTGGTGTCAGATATCTGCCATCTGATTTCCTTTCCTCCAATAGTTTATTTCTCTTAGGACTGGGGATTATAACTTGAAATCCCAAAGGGAGAACAGTAGTCTGGAATGCCAAATGCAGTGGAGTGGAAAGGATGGGTTGTGTTGGGTACCTCTGGTAGCTGAGTCCTCAGAACTGGAGGAGCTACAGCAAAGTGTTCGCAAAGCAGCAGCGACATGCCAGAAGTGTAAATACATAACAACAGCACAAGTAACAATAATTATAGATTAAAAAAAAAAAAAAAGCCAGTATCATGCTTCCATATTCCAGAATAATACTTCCACTCTAAGAACCGTAATTCCATACTAAAATCAGTGTTGCTCAACAGTACAAGCAGGAAAATATGCAGACAAAAATGTTGAGGTTAATTGAGTCTTAAGATTTGTGAGGAGAGTAACTAAGACGAGTGGGCCATACAATGACAAATGGTATTCGATTTCAGTAACTGTAAAGCCATTTTCACCTAAAAACAGTGGAACTACCTATACATTTTCTTGGGGCCTTAATCAGTGCATGGAAGTGATCTGGGAATCACTTTGACAGTAAGTGATTTTGTTTAATGGTGTACAACAGTGAAAAAGAATACACTAAACATAAGGAACAGGATGAATAATAGATAAAGCCATTACACAGATCTTCTAAAATATGCAGTATTAGTCACCCTAACTAAAAAGGTTGCTTTAGAATTTCTATGTCATAGGAAAAAGAGTTTAATAAGACCAGGACTGTCTACCAAAGAGAGAAGAGGAAAATAAGGTTGTATAGTAAATACACAGATGTAGTAGTACATGGTACTGCAAAAGTAGCTGTGGAAGATTAAATTTTTTTTTTACCTAAAAGAAAAATAACTTCTGTTCAAAGGGCTGAAATGCAACATCTCCAAAACTGAAAAAGGAAGTTCTTCACACACTGTCTAATTAGCAATTACACTGAACTGCGAAAAGTTAGCAAGAGTCAAAAACAACTGACATTTTATGGGAATAACAAAAGTATTCAAATAGCGAGCGTATATGAGATATACACAACCGTACATTTGAAGTCGCTACTTATTGTGAACCATGGCTGAAAATGGAAGCGTGACAGATGAACCCTCAGATGTGCATTACACGTTTCTAGCACCCACCTCTGAAAGCATTTGTGCCAGTCATTGTTGCAAACAAGCCGCTGAACAAGACGAACTACAAGTCTTGTTGACGATAGTGGTTCCTATGCTCCTGAGGTTTGGAAGTAGCATTTATTGGGAAGTGAATAATGGAGCCGGAACTAAAATTGGAATTGCTAACTGAAGAGGAATAAATACCAGCAAGCCTCATCTTATTAAGTAGCTGAAGCAGCAGCCATTCAAGCTGCCATTTTGGAACCGACCCTGCCCTATTTCTTTATTTTTGCCAATTTGATACATGTTTCCATGGGAACAGAAGCAGGACTAGCCACCAGCTGAGTCAATCTCAGCTGCTGGCTCCCAGTTCTCACGTTTTGTTCCGTTTCCTTGGCAACTGATGTCAAACGAGAAAGAGAAGTAAACCAGCTTTTGCTCTTTAATATTTACTTTTTCTCTGGACCTGCTCTAGATCCTCTGGGCCGGCGGAAGGTTTACGGCTGACTCTAATGGCCATTCATTTTTGTCCTCTCTGGAACGGCTGCCAGGCGCCGGTGGGCCCCAGCAGACGCAAGTAAGAGTTCTCAGTTTCAGCTCCCGCTGGCGGGACGCCTGCTGTGCGCTGCAATGGCGGGGTGTGAAAGCAGGCTGCAGATTTCAGGAGACATTTGGGTCCCGCCGTCTGTAATATTTCAAATTGGAAGGAAAGAAATTAAATTTATTTAAGAAATAGTAGGGGAAACAGATGGGCATAATGATATTTAGAGAACAAATTGACTAACAAGCTCTGACCTGAATTAGGTTGAACACCCCCAGAAACTACTTCAGCCAATTATATTCTTCATTTCATAATGTATGTTTGACAAAGTTCTCTCTAATCCAGCTGTTAGCTGACTGAATAGCCCAACAGCACAATGTAAGCAACACCCCCTAAACACATCTGTTTATGCACATATACATACGCAAAAAGAGAAAAAGAAAGAGAAAAGAACATGGCCTGATTGTTTCAAAACGGTGAAGAATCTGCACAAATCTACTTCAGCACGTGAATTTCAACCAGACATCTTTACCAGACCTATGTTACTCCCACATTTGTATCATGTGCATACAAACACCCTCCCTGTCCTCTCTATATAATTTTGGCCAGAGTATTTTCCAGTTCTTACAGCAGTAGCATCATGACTGAAGACGAATATTAAAGAAAAAAAAATGCTAAAACATGTTTTACGACAATGTTAAAGAATATGAAAGAACCCTAGAAAAGCATGCAGGCAACTAATCTAGGGCTTAAGGAAAATTTTCTATGAAAATGATACTCAACCTATATCTGTGCAGTTGAATCCTAATTTTCACATATTTTTTGTTTAAAAACGTGGAGACCAATCAATTTCACAAGACAAAAGATTAAAGAACAGTTTTATATTTGGTGGTCTCTGCTCTTAGTTAACTAGTCTAACTATTAGGGTACAGCACCATACTCACCTTGGACATGCTTCTTCCCTTCCTTTTGTTTCACACCTAATATACGGACTCCTTTGTTTACATCACATCTCAGTTATGTTCACAGAACTTTTACTGATCAGTGGCCTGGCATTACTACCATGAGTAACTTCTAGATTGACATATTTAATTGAATCCACATACAGTCCAAATAATATCTCTATAATATTCATTTCTTCAGGTAGTACACTAGAAGCAGTCTCACAGAAAAGACAGTCAGATACCGAGGGACAACATTTATTCCTCCAGTCTTGTTGCATTTGCATCCACCTACCAAGAATATACTCAACATCTCTGGGTGCTCAGAGAGTTCTGACAAACTAGCTAACATTGATTTTGTTCAGATCTCGTTATTTGAATGAAAAACTGAGGCAGTTGTAATTGTTTTAAATCAGGCTTATTCTGTCTTATTCAAAGAGATATAACATGTACCAAATTTACCCAGTGTATTCATGGGTTTCCTCCAGCTGAACTTCAAAAATCTAAAATCTGAAATCAAAATCTAAAATCCCATCTTCATCTATATCAGTAAGGCTTTGCATAGCAAACAAGAAATAATCTTTCACTTTATGTTGAGCTTTGCAATGTCCCTCCAGAATTCTTCACAATCAGCCCTCATTTTTATTTTTTGGAGTAACTTACTATAACCACTAAAATTTTGTCATCTCATCATTCACTTCCTCTTCCACTGAACAACACAAGTCCCAGCACAGAGACTGGGACTTGTCCTGAAGGACTACAAGCTACATCCTTTCTTCCTGGAAAATGAACTTTTATTTATTGCTTAATTCTGTTTCCTTGTTCTAAAGGATTTTAAATCCATTTGAAGGCTTCTCTCTTATTCCATGGCTATTTAATTTCCATGACCGCCTTTGATGAAAGAAATAGCTGAGTCCTTTCTGGAGACCTAGAGGGCTGTATCAGCTTCTGTTCACATGCCTACTGGCTTCTTCAAAGGACTTTACTGAGTTTTTGAATGATTTCTTCCTTCACAAGTGCCATGCTAACTTTTCCTCAGTGTAACATATTTATTTCTAATTACACTCCTGATTATAATTGTTATAAGTTGGACTGCTACAGACATTAACTTATAAGTTTGAGGTTTCCACTCTGTCTTGAAAACATGGGCAAGACATTTGCAACGTTTCGCTCAGATATCAAAGCCGCTCTGAGCTCATGATTACATACTACCGTCAGTAGTTGGACTATTACTCCTTTGAAATTGCTTTAGAAAGCCTGGGAGAATATAATCTGTTTCCAGTGATTTATTTCTGATCAGTTTCTCTATTCCTACCAGCAACTCCAGTCACTCCTCAATGAGTTCATCAGAAGGATTCTAGCATAGCAATCTCCACAAGCTCTTCCACAAAGAATTTTGCTGAACAAAGCAGCAAAGCAATCATTTAATCATTCTGCATGGCCTTGTTTTCTGCAAGTAATGCTCTTATATTCTGACCAAATATTGTCCCTAATATGATTCCTTGGCAAACTTCCTGCTACCAATATTTAGAGAAAGATTTATTATCCTTTTTTTTTTTTTTTTGGCCTTTTTTTAGACTATTTTATTGTGTTCTACATTTAACTTCCCAGACTATGATCCTTCTGTTTTCCTCATTTGAATACAGCTTTGGTTTTTTGAAGGATGTCTTCCTGCTATTTCATCATGCTGAGTCTCTTCTTTTCCAACTCTTGATGTGTGGCATTAATTTACTCCATGTCTCAAATATGATATTCTTAATACTCGCTAGACCACCTGCAAAGATTTAACTCTCTACAATGTCCTCTTCAGCGGCTCTTTAAGAGGCTTCCTGTGTTTTACCTTGTTCCCCTTTCTGAAGTTGAGCACCACTCAACTTTTTGTTGCTGCTTCTTCAAAGCTATCAAAGCTAAGAACGATGTATTTGCAGCTACAGAAAAGTCCTTCAGATATCAACACTTTGGAACAGATTCTGGATGCTATTCAGAATGAAATCAAGGGTTAATTCTCTCTTTGTGGGTTCTCTAACCTGTTGAATGACAAAGCAGTCACAGCTCCTAAATGAGTTAGTCTGAGCAACACATCTGTCCAGTTTACATAGGCATTTTTTTCTCTTGCAATATTTATGACTTCCTCAACATATCAGTCAAAGCTGACCTTCTGGCTTGGTTAGTAATATGTGTCTGATAGCATACTTATGTGCTTGGAACATATAGGAATTCTGCCTTACTCACTGAAATGATTAATTTGTTAGTCTGCTTTTACTCCAAGTTTTTTTTAACAGACTGCACTACTGGGCCACTGACATGGCCTACTCAATCTTTCCTGTATATTGATATTCTTATTATAGCAATGACCTCATATATAAAGATGGGCATTCTTAGTTTCCACATTTTATTTCTATATCAGTACTAGACACCCAAATACGATGTTGTCTCACTGGTCTGCTCTTCTCTTCTGTATCTTCTAAAATGGCACTTTGTTCTGTTGGTTTTGTTTGGGTTTTTTTTTTTCCATTTCATGTTTACTACCATCCCAGGACATTTCAGTGTGAAACCTTAAATACTGGTATTCCAGAATTGAGAATGAAGTCTATTTTTAAACATTGATAATGTTATGATATGGTTGCATAAGAGGAAACATCACTGAGATAACTGCGTAACTGGTACTAGGACATCAATTAATGCAAAGATGGCTGCCCTGCATAAACAGGTTTTAAAATTCTATAAGAAATATTGTCAGCCAGTATGCAAAGGATTACTTTTCTTTAGTCTGATACACCTTGGGAACTATAAAATCTAGACTATTTCCCCCCAAGTTCTTATTTATTAAGCATTATTATTGGTTACCTTCCAAGGCCACAGTGATTCAGTCTGTGTCACAGATATTTGTGTTGGGAGAAGACAAGCCAGTCAGAGGATTTCAAGCTAAAAGAATTGTTCCACCGTTGTATTACGAGGGAGAGGCGAGTCTGAAAGCATGTCTACGCACAGACTTACTGAACTGTAGTAGGTTTGTAATTGAATTATGATACAGCTATTGCACATGGAGAACAGATTCCCCTTTGTAAAGGATTTTGCAATTTCAGACTGGTTTCATTACAACACAGGTGTATCGGCGAGCAACTGAAATTAGAGCAAGCTGGTTTCCTATGTATTTTTGTCTTGTGGCTGGATTCTTTGTGTCTAATTAAACGTGAAGCTTCCTTGTAGCAGGTCATTTAAAATGTTTGTCTTTAGATAGAGGGGCAAACTCACTCTACAACCCTTTTCTTAGGGAGAGGGGAACTATGAGAACCTCTCCTCCACACAGCCGGCTCTTTCGATCAGATCCATGGCAGTGCTATGTCCTTAAGAGCGGTATCTGCTCTGTCAGGTTTGACTGAAACTGGCAAACAAAGTTTGTTAGGCAATAGGGCACCCTTGCACATAAATATTGCCTTCTTAAGAAACCAGGACAAATTCAGGCAGTTGGAAAACGGTGGTAGAGCCTTGCAACCGGCGCAAAGCTCTTCCACAGCTGCATACACAGAAGCACTGTAATTCCTCGTGGCCTGTCGAGCCCAAGAACCTAGCTGGCAGGACGGCGAAGGAGGATGCACTCCAGTTCACATGACCAGGAGAAACTCAGTCTGGCAGGAACCTAGCTGAGATCATATCATACCCACACAGCATTTTGATTGTGACAAAAAAGGTGAATTACTATGAAAAAAGCAAAACACGAGTTCAGTCTAAGAAGAAGCTAGTGAGAAAAAACGTGATTGGTCTCTTCACTGGTCTGAAATATTGCCAAAATGAGAAATACTACAGCCGATGCAATAAGCAAAACAGACTAATGGAGATAATGTTATGGATTAGTTCCCATTTTTTACACCGCTGCTTGGAGTTGAGAAGCATTGTGTGTCAGAAAACACTTTTGCATTATGTGAGAATCAAGCCTACAGTACACTGTATGAAGTGTACGTAGGAGGAACCTTACAGTTCTTCTGTCAGAGATCAGCATACAGCTACGGAAATTTTAAAGTGGTCCTTGCCTTTATCTGTAATCTATTTGCTTTTAGCCAACAAATAAATCTATATATCATATACCAAGCAACTGCCCTACTGAGGGTTGAAGGATATAGCTGTCTTAAGGCTCAGTCATTAAAACTTTTACCATGATCTCTAATGGCAGCCATAAATGTGCTTTTCACAAGGAAACCTGATGTCTAGGGTCAAGATGACAGAGACCAGTCTGAAAATTGACAAACCCAACATCCTATCCAATTTCTTCTTTCTGTCAGGGGCAGAGAGTCACCGCAAATGCCTTCATTTCCTTTTGTATTTTTAGTTGTAGACCGCCCATCCTCAGCTTTTAAGGCATGGATAGCTTGACTTTACATAAAACTCCAGAAAAGTGCTTGCTAATTTGCTGGTGTCGGTATTCAAATGGACTATTTGTGAATAATGCCAAACAGCAAAGGACACTGTCAGTTTTTAGGCTCCTCATCTTGGTTAGTTTGATTGATGTGTTTATGAAGACATAGTTAACAAAGGACCACCCAACAGTGGCCAAATGCAGAACTTTCACACAGGAGGCCAGTGAATATTCATAGTTAAAACCGCACTCAAACAGTTCATTAGCTAGAATGACTGATTGCGTTCGTAACTTTGGAGCCTACATTTAGTGTCTATCACTTGGATCAACTTTAATTCAGACAAAACACCCCTTTAAAATTATTTCACAGAGGAATTGGGACAAGGAATATATGTGACACAATATTCCTGAAATAAAACAGAAACTTGCCTCCAATAGTGCCTACTATGTGATAAGTACTTTTCAAACACACAAAAGATAATACCTGTTCAGGCAAGATCATATGAAGAGTTCACCTTTGCAGAATGCATTTAAAAAATCTAAAATTAAAAAAAGCAAACTAAAATAATAATAATAATAAAAAAATACAATTGTCATTTGCTTTTACAAAGGAGTTTCTGAGACCTGAAGAGTTCTGTTTCAGGAAAGCAAATTGCAGTTCACCTCATTGCTTGTATAAGATGAAAACATATGTACAGTATTTTAATGACCAAATTTGCTTTCATTTCTTTCCCTTCCCAAATCCATTAGCTTAAAAAAACATTCTACACAGCTTAGAGTAATAGCAAAGAGCTCTAAGAGCAAGTTTAACTCAATTCTATGCTGTGTATTCAACATATTAACACATTCTCATGTGTGCATTCAGTGAATACGAGTTTGCATGGGCTTACATAGTTCCCAGAGAATTCCAGTTCTGATACAAAGTTCAGGCAATTGTGTGCAGCCCTGTGGTCTAGACAGCACCAAACATGGAACACGGACACTAAGTTTTTAGTGGTATACATTGATCAACCAAAGAATATACACTGATAAGTTCAGATGGAAACTGTAACCATTTAAAATGGCAATAAACATTATTTTTCAAATATCTGGTATTTATGGTTTGATAACTTCACAGTTACTGCTGCTGTCTACAGAAATTTCAGTTGAGTGATTCTGCTAAGACCAGATATCAGGATTTTTATTTATGGTTTCCCTCTGATCAAGGAAAAAAAGAAAAGTCCTTCTAACTCATTCACCCACAGCACAGAAATGAGAATTATTTAAATTGGATTTTGTGACTACTCAACTTATTATGTTTGGTTTTATATGAGCAGTGAAACAGTTAACAACATTGATAATCGAAATATCAGTTGCAATGCAGTTGGAATGAAATGAAGTAAACAAGGCTATCGACAAGCTGCTATTGTTTCAAGCTCTACAAACAGAGTGGAAGTGCCTCCACAAGACAAATTTCAGTTACATTTTCCATTTTTTACTGACAATCATAATAACTGGGGAGTCTCTTCAAAAAAAAGTTCAAAGTCTAGGGAACAACTGAGAGATACCTTTTCAAGACTCTAAAATGATGTCTTGAAAAGCACCCCTTGCAGTTTTAGAGGCATCATTCTAAGATACCTTCTACAAATTATATTCAAACAAACAGTAAAATCTTCTCCTAATAAAATTCCAGAGCTACACTGCAAAGTAACAACAAAGTAAAACCAATGGAATAAAATATCATATCTTTTCTTGCAAATGTTAACATCAGAAAATTGACATTCTTTTTCTTAGTGATTGACAACAACTGGAGAATAGTATAACACTTCTAGATTGTCCTCATATAATCTAGCTTTCAGATATCACCAGTTTCCATGTTGGAGGTAATAAATGCTCAAACACTGCTAATCTGCATACAGGTAGAATTTTTTTTTTGTAGTTCTGCATTGTTGTTGCCATTGTTTCTTGCTGCCAGTTTGTCCAGAAAGCTCTACTTCTAGAAACCTACCAGAATGCTGGAAAATTTGTACAAGCGGGATTAAGCTATTACCTTCTCCCTATGAAAATCTCTAGCATGACCTTTCTGGGAATAACATTAAAATAGGAACAATCAGTATGTGTGTATGCACACACTCTTACTAAAAATAAATATAGCAGTAGGTAACATAATTCCTGAACATCTCGACAAAGAATGCAGTCTAAGCAGTGATCTCTCCTGCACTTATCTTAAATAAGGTCTTACTGAAATCTGCTCATGGGTTCTGATAATCTATTATTTATTGCAACAGACTCTGACAGAGAGTCTTAGCAGAGGACTCTCCTGTGTTTCATCTAAAATCTCTCACAAGTGGCAGAAATGTAGCACTTTCAGTTACAGATATATTTCTTTTGTTTGCAGTTATTTCATTTCTATTTGCTTCTTACCCCCAAATACACAGTTTGACCTGATTTCATATAACCTAGTACATCTTAGCTTGGTCTTACAGAAAGCTGTAGATGCTGGCATGCAACCATGAGTATTACTTGGGCTTGAGGACATACCTCCATGTTATACTTTTCCACTGTCCTTCTCAAAGGATCCACAACCTGCCAGCAAATCAAGATGCAAAGATCAATCAGTAGCATCCCTCCAACTATCACCAGTAGCTTCTGGTCCTTAATGATCTGGAGAGACAAAAAAAAAAGAAAAAAAAGGGAGGAGATTCCCATGAACCATAGATAGATCCCTGTACAGCTTTATTCCTATATAGGGAGAAAAACACCGATTGCTAATAAAAAGGTTTTTTAACAATGAATGAAGAAAAGTTTCAGAAATATCCAAAGATGAGAGCAAGAAGACACAAAATTATATTAGGTTGTTTCATGCACGTCAGAAGTATCTAAAGTGTATTCTGACTTCTAAAAAGAGACTGGGAGGACTCTTAAATATTAGTACTGAAGTCCAGGTTTAAAGTTAACTCCTGGAAAATTAAAAAAATACATTCTAGAAAGCTGCTATTGTGGAAGTATATGTGGAAAAACATTCATTACATCTTGCAGAGCAACAGGAGTGAAGAATTTAGTTTTCACTGCGATTTACCATGTTCACTTTTTCATAACCTTCTTGGATGTGGAAAACACACTTGCAAAGTATTAAAAGATAAGTTCATTCTGGACAGTTTTTGTATGTTTGTATTTAACATTTGCCTCTGTTACCTAGGGAGCAGAAAGGGATGGTGTATCTTCTCTATATGAGAAAAGTCAGAGGCTTTTATGCACATGCAACTTAAAACATGTTTTAAATTTTATGAGAATTTTAGGTTGGAAAAAGAACACTAGATTTGCTAGTAAAAAGAACAATCCAAACCATATATTACAGTCTTGTATGGCTGCATGCAATTCCTATATTATTTCTACTGCTATACAAATAGCAACATAGAAAAAACACACTGCAAGTACAGTATTTCAGTTGCAAAGTTGTAAACATGTTCAAATATCAGGCTTACTAACTTACATAACTAACTTTATGTTAGTCCTCCTGTGCCCATGTTCATATTTTTTAAATTAATATGTATTTCTATTACTAATGAACACTATTCCAATATTCAAAAGATATTACCAAATTGTTTTAACATGGCGAAAACCACTTATTTTTCCATAGTTTTGGTTCTCAGAAACAGATGGTTTAATCCAAATGAAATATTAAAAATTATTAAGCCTAAACAGCTTAATAAAGTTGTGATTATTTCAGTTCAATTTCATAAACTTGTTAGGATTTTGAAAACACATTACGAAGCCAGAAGTGTCAGCTAATCTTAATACAGGTAAGGTTGGTATTCCTGCCTAGAATAAATTGTATTTGCATTGAATTCCTGTCAAGCTTAAGGAAATGATAAAAATGAATACAATTTGAATTAATGTAAGAGGAACTTTAGAAAGTTTGTCTTTCATATTATTTAGTGAGACACATTCTTTATTTTGAAAGATGTTTCTGCAATATTGTGCACCGCTCTTTGTTAATCTGCTAGTTTATTTTATAAATATTTGGAGTAAACTAAGTGTAGAACCAAGGCTAGCAATCAGAATGACTTAAAGGACTTGATGAATTATTCTCAATTCCTGAGACAAGTTATTTAAATCCATGTAGCTCCCATCATCGTAAAGGCCCAGAAAATGATGCTTTCCCCATGTTTGCAGCAGTAATAAAGCAGTACGTCCACCTCATCAGAGATAGCAGAGGCATGCCAGGAGAGGGAGGGTGAAGGAGAAAGGTGCAGCTTTCATGGTGGTATGTCTCACTGATGGCTGGTTTGGCAAGGAGAACTTCACAAGAAGAAGGTGTCTCGGTAGGAGGTGCAGGGGGAGGAAGACTGTTGCAATGTGTTTCCTCATTAAGTTAAAAGGAAAACAGATATTAAGCAAAGGTTCTCAGGCTTGGTCCCTTGTCTTCTTTGGGAAAACATAACCATGCCTAACCTTTTTGTCATTTACCAAGTTACAGTCAAAGGTGAAAAAGGACTGTTAATCACTGAGGTTACCCTCTGTAGAAAAAGCCCATGCATTTTTTATCTCTTTTCAAATGCCTCTAAAGAGGACTTCGGTGAAACATACCTAGTGCTGCTCCGAGTAGGAGTGGAGACATAGAAGAGAAAACCATGGGGAATCAAGTCCAAAGAGAATTTGGATTTGGATGAAATTTAGGCACCTCAAGCCAAATTTATTTTTCTCCCTCTTAGGTAGCTAGGTAATTTGTTTTATTGGCATGTTTTGGTTGGTCTTTCTTTTTAATTGATGAGGTTTATTTTACAGAAGCTGGCTGTTTAACCATTACGTGTCTAGCCTCTCTCAGTAGTCAGTGGGCAGAGACAGAAACCTTCAAAGGACAATTCATCCCACCTATCTTGGGTACAATTTAGGATCAGAGAAGGTAGTGTTCTGAAATGTGTCCTTCCCTTCCCTCCCTCCCCATGAGGGTGTGAGGACAATTAACTTCAGCTAAAAATATGCATTTGAGAAACTTAAAGCTATGTGAAAAGAGTCTGGCAGGAATGTTTCCCTCTGCTCTACTGAACCAGAAAAGTTCCTTGTAAAAAATACCCAAAATATCAATAATGATGCCCAACCTTTCTAATGAAAATAGTGAACATTTTGCCTAGGACAGGCAAAATATGAGACAACTAGCTCAATGTATTCTAAATTTATACAGACTATATTGATATTGAAAGTAGGGTTGCATTAGATGCAGATTTACCAATACCTGGCAATATTAATCAAACTGGTACAGCAATGCTAGAAGCAAAAGAGTGAAAAGATACTATTAAAAGCAGTAATACTGATAACCCACTCACAAACAGGGTCAAAAGAAATCTCTTATTAACATTTCCTATTCAGGATCACATTGTTAACTGCCCTTAGTTGGTCTTGTGCATCTTTTATGTGTACCTGACCTTGCACTACTGTAGGTCAATATTCATATTTTAGTTCACATGTAAGTTTGGTTACCTTTTTTTGGGGGCAGTTATCAGAACAAGTAAAAGCAGAAGCAAACAGTGGAGCTCTTCCTTGGATACCTCTTGGAGCATTTTCTCCTGCGTTACGTCGTGAATGGCCCTATTCTGGGCAGAACGGGAGAGGTGCACACCAGCAGCTGTCACTGGCAGCAGGTATTATTCATCCCTTACTTCTGCCAGACAGCCAGGAGGAAGGCAAGTGAAACAAAGCCCATAAGACAACCCGAGGAAGCAGTCTGTGCCACTGTCACGAGCTCTGTAAAGCACAGCGCTGCCCATGCCGCACGCAGAGCCAGTGGGCTGAAGGCTGGGCTCCTGACGCTGCCTCACGCAGCCGTCCCAACCCAACTCTCTCCTTGGCAAAACCGTTGCAGACATGAAGCTCTGAAGCAGAACGCTTCATCAAAACAGTAGCTTTTCAGAATGAGAGGTTGAGATTCAATTGTTTTTTTTACTTCTGCCAGTGACTAGCAGTTTGTCCTAACATAATTTTACTCTGAGAAATGCTGTTGGTATATCACTAGCAGCAATTCCGAAAGGCTTGCTGATCTTCCCCCCTCCACACTCAGGCAACCCAGCTTTTCCCTCTCCCCAGCCATCACTCCCACCCACCAGCACTCTTTAAGTCCAGTACATTCACTCCTTGGGAAACACCAGATGCACTGAAGGAGTCTTGACTCAGATACTGTGAATCCAACAATTTCTCTGTCTGACAAAAGGAAGTCATGAGCAACTGAGGCTCCTTACAATCAAATATATCATTCTTATTTTTCCCTTTTTCATCCTCCTTTTAGCATATGGTAAGTCAGTCTTGGGAGAAATGCACAGTAGCTAATAAAATCCATTTTTGTGAGTGCTCCTGACTCCTTGCTGAAGCCAAGCTCTCATACAGCAGCATCTGTGAGTAATTTCTACCATCTGTGATTGGATAGGTGAATCTGTCTCATCCTGGCAGATCTGCCCACTGTTATAAATGCCACTGCTACCAGTCTGGACTGTATATCTGGATATGAAGCTATCTGTCCTCAAAACAAATTCACTCAGAACAGAAGCTGGTAGGCCATTTGCTCCTCAGCAACATCGCTGTATGAGCAAATCACAATTTTTCTGAAAACTTGTGACTATTAAGACAAGCTCAAGATCAAAGTCCTTACCTTCCATGGACCTTGTGGTCTCATCACAGGAGATACAAAGTCTGTCTAAAGCTCTGGGATGAAGTTTCAGCTCATGAAACTCTTGGGGATTTTCTAGAACTATCACAGGCCATACTATCTGCCACAGCAACTTCAACTGTCCATTTGGTTATTATTTCACGGACCTCTTGTGGGGCTTTTTTTCATTTGCTTTCTAAAGCACATCCATCCTGCCCTGCCCTGCCCTGCAGGACCTTATCCTCAACAGGTTTATGGGATCACGTAGCAATCTGGCAAACAGCAGCAGTTAAACATTAGGCTTGCTTTTTGTAGTTAAGGCTAAGGTAAACTTTTTGTTATTTATTAACTTATTAGAAACCGACTCTGCAAATGTATATGATATGGACCTTAAAGCTGAACTCTGTTCTTAGCCAAGAACAAGGAGTCTTTTATATGAAGATTTACCCTCTTCTCCAGGATGCAACATTAGCTTAGTACTCTCTGAGTTCCACAAATAGCTTTCCAGTTTGGATTGAATAGTTCATTTCCTCCTGTCTTTTTTTCAGAGTTACTTTCTTTGTTACCAGGAACTTCACCTCCCTTTGTTAGAATAAAATATCATTAAATTTAAAGGAAGATCTATTAGCAAAAACTTGGTGTTCTTTTTTTATTTATTTTTATTAATTGAATTCACAGAAGCATAGTAAAGCTGGGAGAATATGTCTATTTATAGGTTTTGAGATAAATATATATTTCCTTTTTCACTGAAAATTTAGATTTTTTTCTGTTTAAGAAGGCAATTCTGGTTTCTCTTACATAGATCAGTAACTCAGTAACTTTTTTTGTTGTTGTTGTTGTTGTTGTCCCTTCCCCAGACTCCTGGGGTGGCATCTGTAGAGAGAAACCCTCTTTAAAGGATCCCTCTGTGAAAATTCCTAGACCTTATTCCATTAAATGAATAGCACTGACAGCAATTATTGAAGCCCTCAGAAATCTGAA
Organism: Phaethon aethereus; assembly: GCF_964289735.1. Taxonomy (NCBI): domain Eukaryota; kingdom Metazoa; phylum Chordata; class Aves; order Phaethontiformes; family Phaethontidae; genus Phaethon; species Phaethon aethereus. Next base: position 70,056,205 of record NC_138582.1, read on the forward strand.
ACCCAGTGTTCCTCTCCCTGGTATGTACAGAAGTCATGCTGATAAGAGTCTTCCCTCTGAACTGGAGGGGAAAGAGAAAAAATAACAGAGTTTATGGGAAAAAAATTATAAAGTCTGCAAGGCTGGAAAAAGGAACCATATAAATACTCCTAAACTTGCCTTCAGTATATTCTCTTCATTGCATAAACTACCTTTTCATTTCTCCCAGTATGATTAACTGGGAGAAACCTTAGGGTTGCTCCCCTACATTTAGTGGGTCATCACAGGTGGGATGGTGCCATGAGGTTGGTGATGCAGAGTCAGTAGTAGATAGGAGAACTTTGCCATATGTGGGCCAAGAGAGACATCTATCTTTGAGCTGTTAAAGCCATTAATATTTTTGAGGACTATTCTGTAATACATTCTTAACTTCTGTTGTGTAATGCAATGAGAAAAAAGGACTATTGAAAACACATTACGCACTTGTTCCCAATAACTCCACAATGTTTTTTCAACAGCTATTATGAATATTTCCTATAATAGGTTCTATGATTAGTATTGGGAACACTTTTCACACTGCAATTACATTGGTTTTAACGAGTGAATGCTAACATTTTAAAACGCACATTTTGTAGTAGCAAGTTTTTTGAGCAGTAAGTCACTCACAGTAAAAAATTAAGCTTAAGACCTTTTACTCTCTTGGAGGTACTTTGATTAATTTGATGAAAGATTTGTATTTCTACTTACAAATTAAAAAAAAAATGTTTTCTGTGAGGATCTACTGTAATCCCTGCAGTCTGAGAACTTGATTTTTGCTGCTTTCCAGGATAATGGAGTGCTACTGATAATAATGGACAATTAGATATGACCAAATAGTTTGGGCTTGAGAATTAAATAGCTACAGTCACTAGTCTGCTAAGGCACACATTTCTAGAACGTGTCATCTTTGCTGACTCATGCTCAGACTAATTGTAGAGCATCTTTGGGCAGACTCACACTCTCAGTAACAGCATTACAAATGTGGATGTGTTGACTCTACGCCTTGCTACCAGGAGAAGCTATCTGTTTAGAAAACACCTTTCCCTTTTTCCAACTTATATAAAACACAGGTGGAACATCCTGGGGGGATGCTCCCTAGGGGCAGCAGAAGATAGAAATTTTACAGAGGTTAGAGAAGGGAAGAGATTCAATGACAGCTTAAAGAAATTATAAAAGTCTTCATCTTTGAAAGCTTGAGCCTCAATCATGGTTATAATGCATTGGAGAATTGGAGAGATGATTGTTTTACTAACATTGCTAACTCAGCCTTAGGGAGCACACAGAGCGATGTATCATGGCTAGTTTCACAAAACTTTCTTGAAAGGACAAAAATTAAAAACACTGTAGTCTTAAAAACCAAAATGGCACTAAAGAAATCAGACTTGACAGCATTAGAACCAACCATTCTTGCTATACAATGTTTTGGAGAATGGCCTTAGAAATGGGCCTCAGCATCATGTTAACTTCTGCACGCTAGGTATGCTGCCTAAAGCTGCATATCCCACCAACAGAGCAAGTCAAATTCACCTTTGAGAGAAATGCATCTGCTGACCCAAGATTGCATGGCCATATGTGTGGAGGAATTTCTATCAGGGATGTGAATTTTCATCTCTTGTGCTATAAGGGATCCCAACCTTCAGGAAAAAAGTACACAAAGGATTTGAATGGTCTGGAAGAAATGTTCTGACTTTGTCTGAGATAACATTAAAATATCTAGACTTTAATATTTTCTTTAACGAACAATTCTGTGGGGAAGTATACTACATCGTTACCAAATAGCTGGGGACATCAATGCACTTGATTACATTTACAATCCAATTTCAAGCTATTCAGGAATAAATTGCCTCATACTGTATAGTGACATGTTCTTTATTTCTTTGCCATCCATTAGTCTCATAATACATAGAAATTATGGTTGTAGCACTGTTTATGAGCAGTTACATTTCACACAGTTTTTTCATTGTTTTGGTTGCTACAGAGGTTTTAGGCTTATCAAATTGTAGCATGCAGAAATTTACATATATACATGACTTCAAAAGCAGATTTTTCTCCTAGATGTACAGTTCATTAGCTCAACTTATTTCTGTGACAGGAGCTTGAGATTTAGTGCCCCAATCTATATTTATATAAATGTAAATTTTAGAAATGTGATTCCTATTGTTCCCTGGCTGGCATTTTGGCTGATCAGCTCTTATGAAAAACAGGATGCTTGTTTTACATCTAAATATGGATTTTAGGATTACACTGACTATTTTCAAAGCTTTGGACTTAAAATTTATAGTTACAGCTATTTGGGGAAAAAAGTAATAAAATAATTTGGTTTCCACTTATAGCTCTTTAAGAAGTATTAGATCTATCTGTATATTGATAACCAACGAAGCTACACCTGAATAATTTACACTGCACTGTAAGTATCATGGATTACTTTGTCCAGTGGTAAATACTCATAGTGAAAAAGAAATAAATCCCAAACACAGGCAAATTTCAAACTACTGCCTTCTTTCTTACTCTCAAAGGCTGAAGAATAATGCTGAACATTTCTTTAGGTATCCATATGCTGGTTCATTTTTAGCAGATGGCCTCTAATAGATTGTTGTACTGTTGGTATGGTTACCCAAAGTGAATTTTTGGATCCTGACACGTCTCCTTCTCAGACTTATGATCTCTCATATATACTTAGTGAAATACATGTGTATCCTAGGGGAAATACAGCATATAGCTTTTTTTTATACACATAAAACCTCTAGCTAGATTGAAAAAGATGTCTTGGAAAAGTATAAATATTTACAGTCTAAAAACTGATCTGGAAAAATATTTTATAGCAGCAGTTACAGAAAGAAATTATTAGGGAATACGATCTAGATTTATGCTAATACAGAAAGAACTATATCTACAAAGCCATTTAAGTGAGTAAATAAGATGTGGCCTGTGAGGTTCTGACCTAAACCCTCTGCCAATATAATCTGGAAAACTTTGCTTCATCTATTTTTAAATGATTAAGCCATTGAGTATATTTTTTAAAATCTCTTTACAGCTTTTGTGAGAAAGATTATAGATTGTAATAAATTCTAAATTCCATAGGTGACTTGAAAAACCTATAGCAAAGTTTATAACTAGAGATTACATTCATCCTGTAAACTTTCTCGCAGAGGGTTTCAAATGAGGGGTGGGGATAGCAGAAAACAGAGCCAAGTTGTGGGGAGAAGGCAGCAGCACATAAGCTCGTAAGCGTGTGGCCTCCAGCCGCCGCCTTCTCTCTGTGTTTTTCCCCAGGGGTGCTCGTGCGATTGCAGGTACTGACACCTTCCCTGCCGCTGGCACCGCGGGGCGAGAGCACACAGCGAGCCGCTGCCCACCCCGACTGGAGGGGTCAGGCCTGGGGGCTGCTCAGTGCAAACCACGTGCCCTGCTCCCCAAAAAGAGCACGGATGGTCTCTTACCCTTTCCACTCTTCCAAGAGCCTCAGTTTATGGACCATTAAGCATACGAATTAGAGAGGTAGGGTGGCCACATTTGTGTTAAAAAATGGAGTGGGAAGGCAATGAGCTAAAAAGTTTGAGAATTCTTGCTCTGCTTCATTTAGATAATAAATTTGCTTCTCAAAAACAAGTGCTAACCTTTTCTGAAAACTGTGCTCAGAGAGATTTCTAAAGCATAACAAATAATTCTGGAAATTAATTATTCTTCTTCGTGTTGGCACTTAACTGTCTTACATACGAGACCACCTTTCTCAAAACTCCTGCTGCCTTTTTCATGATGTATTTTTTTCTGGTTTAAGTGAAAAAGACTGCAACAGAAAACTGCCTCTTTTATTATGCAGTGTGATGCACGCCCAGAGCAGACTCACTGTCTCGCTGCCGTGACACTGGCATCCTGTAGAAAACCAAGGCTGCACTGGTGCCCTGATAAAGCACATGGGGGAACAAACGTACATTGTAAAGATCCTAGCAAGCTGCAGGTTTTCAAGCATTGACTTTTTAGCCACAACATAAGCCTTTTAAGGTTTCCATGAGCCCATTCTTTTTACAGAAATGAAAAGAAAGAGCATTCAATTATAGAGCGAGCTGCACACATCAGCAAAACGATCCTTTAGATCTTTCCATACCTCATCAGCTTGAGGTAAAAGAGTAACTAGTAGTTATCGCGAGCCGTACAACAGCATAATAGGAAGACAAGGTACCTATTTTGCCTGTAGGTTTTACAGATACATAGTATAGAAAAAAAGAACAGTGAAATCCTAAACTCCAGTTTTTATGCTCTTGTCCACACTTCCATGCAACCATTCCAGCCAGTCCTAATTTCAACTTTTTCTTGCCTCTTATTCCTTTTCCACTCCTATGTTCCTTTCCCAGTCTATGTCCCTACTTTTCAGGCCTGCCATCCTGCCTCTAAAATTCAATCTTAATCTAATTTTAAACAAGACCTAGCCCCTCAATTGGAGTTTGCCACTTGAATCTCAAACTTGAGCTCTATATTGCAACATACTCAGCTTTCTTGACCCCTTCCTACAGCTCTCCCTGCCCCATTCAACTTGTTGACTCTCAATCTTATTTTAACTCTTCAGGAATTCTTATGCAAATTCAGTCTCCCTCCACAACTCCTTCTCCCAGCCTATAATCCCAAGCTTTTCCCTATTACTTTTGTCTGGAGAAGCTCCCGTTCCCTCCAAAGCCCTTAGCAGCTAACCCAATTTCTCATTCTCAGCCTCCTTCCTGCTTCCTACCTCTTGGTCCCGTGGTTATCTCGCAATGCCAGCCTCCCTTCCCCATGCTAGTGTCAACAAAATAGGCTGTACAATCTCCTATCCATCTTTGCAATGAATGAAGACCACAGCTCTCTTCAGAAGTCTTGTAAGGACTTGGTAGGGTGAATGTAAGAAAATAAGTTTGCCAGACTGCAGCCTGACAGGCATAGCTAAGTCAAGTTGAACTGGTAAGTAATTTTTCTCTGTTGTGGTTGGTTGTAGCTTTCTAACCCTGGGTTAGTACCGGTATCTTTTCTCAATACTTGTTAAGCTCTTTAACCCTTTCTCATCTGTGAGAACTCTGCAGTCACATAGTAAATTTAAGAACAGAGAAAAGCTTATGAAATATCATCAATGAGTAGAATAACGTTGGCAAAACTATAGCAGAAGTCTTAAGAAAAGATGCTGTTATACATCTCATTGTGCAATTATATTCTGTATTCACCTTGTAACAACATTGTCAACATACAGACATATGCCACCAGAAGTGGTAGTAATAATAGAGTACATTGACAATATTTTCAGTGAAAATTAAACATAAAACATCCCTCCCCTGATGTCACAGTTAAAGGATTAAGTATGAATAGACAGAGCTAGAAGGTACTATGATACAGGTAAGACAAGCCTATTATAGTAACATCAACTAAGAAGTATTGTACTTTCAAATACAAACTTCAACAAGCAACATTGTGGTCCAGATCATCATGCTTTATTGTATTCACCTACAAATGGTCAAATACTTGGTCTTGGTAAGAGCAGAATATATAAAGCTTATGGAGGCTTACCACTGCTTTGAATTTGTTACTATTCTGGTATTCCTCAAAAGTGATTGGCCTTTTTTTGACATACTGGAGTCATGCAGGAGCAGTCACTATGCAGGACTGCTTTAATGCCCCTGAAAACCTAAGACAATGCAGTTCCCCTTAAAAAAGACAGCTTCACAACCTTCTAAATTTTACCAGAAGAGCTGGCTTCTTCAAACGGTTCAGCTAGTTAAAGCTTCCCCAGGACACCCCATGGTCTCCTGCCTGTTATATTCTCTTCTCTCTCCTCTTACCCACTGCCAGTCCTCCTCTGCTGGTGAGGGAAACATAAAAGCAGTCCCCATCTCTCACTGAGCAGAAGATATTCTGCTGCCCAAACCAACATAATGGAGATGTATCAAAACCAGAATTGCACCTCAGTTACAAGCATTACAGTTATTTTTAATACTAATTCTATTCTACTTTCCATTATCTCTACTAGCTTCTTTAAAAATAAAAAATAATTTATTTCCCCCAACTGATTTTGTAATTTCCATTTGACAAAAATTGATTCCCTTGTACCCCTCTCTTTCAGTTCCAGCTAAAATTAATACATTTTTAACTTGTTTCCCTTGCCCTAGAAAGATCAAAGATGGCAACAGAGCTCTGGGAATCTTGTAAAATTAGCAGTCTGATAGCAGGAGGAGTATATTAGGAATTTTATTGTTTGTCTTTTTTCCAATAACAAAGGACGAGATCTGTATATGGGTGAAAATAAGAGAACTGTGGCAGCTACATAAACAAACATCAACAAAAATTTTCACCTATTCCAAGACAACCTACATAGTTTAGTTCCACTCTCCACTGCGCTAAAGTGGAGCTATAGTGTACTATTTAAAATTCTATACATTTTCGCACAAAGAGAGAGAAATCCACTCATCCCTTCACAAAGCCATATTGTACAATTAAGATAGGGGTCTAATAAAAGTTTGGAAGCAAGCTTGCCCTATCTGATGAAAATAAAGAGATTCACTCATTATATTCTTCTCTCCCTTGCTTAATACCCATTTCCATGAAATGACTAAACTATTATTTTTCACTGTTTGGAAAATTTTCCTGATGAAAACATCCAGGATGACAGGCAAAAGTGGTATACCTAAATGTCATATTTTACTGCCATATGCAGGTGGAAGCTGAAGTGACCACAGAAGAACAGAATCCACAGTACTTAAATAATTTTGGAACTTTGTACTCCATGTATTGACATGCCAGTCTGCTCTGTCATGGCACAGCTGATTCAAAAAACATTAATGTGCTTTTTCATGCACCACTACCTTTGTTTATTGTCAGGTTAGATATAATTTGTGAAAATTTCTATTGTCTATGCTTCCATAGATCAAAATGCTTTATCTGCAAACTACATCTACTGAAAATGGAAATGTCCTTCCTGTAAGACATAAGTAAATATTGCCATGTCTGTCAATCAACTCTTAAAAACAGTTTTATCTATCCTGGCAAATTAAGGACAGAAAATGTATGACTAGTAAACATTCATCATGGATAGCTAATTCATTTTGCATTAAGAAAACTTGTCTTTTATGATTCATGCTTGTGTTCTGGAATGGGATATCCAAATAAAGCAAACCAAGATAATTCTGTGGAATGGCAATTCTTTAAAGTTTACAGAACAAAATGCATTATTTCCTTCATTCCAGAATATTGAATAAGGTGCCCTAATAGTCTTGCTGTTTCCAGTATCACTCAGAGCATTAACAAACAACGGAATTTAATATTGAGTAGCAACTTGAAGCTCTAAAATGAAATGTTTTCTAAAAAACAATAAAGGAAATACTTAGTAATAAACCATTGAAGTACCTGTTCATTCCTATTTGGGATAGTATGCATTAGAAATTATAAAATTCTCAGGATAATAAAGTTTATTAAGTAAATGTGTTACCGTGGCATTATCTTGCATTAACTTCACTAATCTACAAAGATTTGTACTGATGTAACTGAAAACATCTTTGCAATATAAAATTTCATTTTTCAAGAAGGTAAAATCGTGGTTCACCTTTGAGTGAAAAGTCTTTAATACAGGAAGTCTAGGATCCTTAAAAATATATATATACTGGACTCTGGTAGCATAAACTGATATATTATAGTGGGCTTTTTGCACTTCCCTCCATCCAGAGTACCCCATATGGGGTACAGAAATTTCTTATTATTATACTTGATTTTAAGATATTTGTCATTTAGTCTTCATTATTTTTTACATTGGATGATATTTGAAATTTAATTAATGAATATTTAAGCAAACCTGACATGACCAAATACTAGAGGGAAGGACTAGGTGGTTCTGTTGTTAAGGTGCCAGAGCGCTAGGTCCAGTTTCAGCCATGGCATGTACTTCCTTAATAACCTAAGACATAAATACTCTCAGAAACTGAGTTAACCCTTTCTCTGTCTATCTAAAGCCCAAATCGTTTTAGGGATAGGTGTATCTTGCGATGACAGCAACTCCTTACATGTTGCAACTGTAGGAACAATAACACAGCTCTAACAAAAAAAAAACCCCAAAAAACTGCTCTTCCATGAGCACACACAGAGGGATCGAACAAACAAACAGAGGAATCTGACGAGGTTTTGGAATATTGTTCTACATATTTTGGGTGTAAATGACTCTTTACCACTTATTTAGAATAAATCTTTTCAGCTGCATATAGGAACTGCATTTGGCACTACTTTTCACTCTATAATAATATTAATTTTTTTCTCTGTTTCATGAACATTTCTCTTAATGTTTTTTCCATTAAGATTATTTCTATTCACCAGTTTTCCCATTTTTAAATAAAACCATCTGATTAAAAGTACTTCATGTGTGAAAAGAAGCTCCATGGGAAAAATATCAAACAAACAATACAAACATGAAGTGTTGTACTACTCCTAAGATGAGCCTAATTGTTTACAGAAAATGTACCAAAAATGCCGGAGACAACTACTGTGGTTCAATTCCAACCAGTCTAGGGGTAAGCTTATGCAATTTCAATCAAAATTAGAAATTAGAAAACTGTATAAGCAGCACTATCTCTTGCCTCCTCCTACCAACCCATCAGAAACTTGTATGTAATGCCTGTATCCCAAACAGACATATACAGAAAACATTTCATAACAACTGTCAATCTACCAGGAGGAGATCTATGGATGCTGAAACAAGATACTAAACAAAAGTGAGGATCTGAATTCACTTCAAAAGTTTGCAGCCACCTCCACTGTCCATTAAAAAGATTGAAGGGCTGCTGCTCAACTCCAGCTCTCAGAGACTAAAAATGAGACCAAGAAAGCCCCAATATCAAACCATTCAGGACCTTTGAACACAGGAACAGTCAGCTCAAGTATGGGAAAAGAGAAAAAAGAGAAAAAGAGTTTACTTCCCCTTACCTTTTTCTTCATTTTTACATTTTTGAAAATTGCATGAACTCTCCATGTTTTTGCAAACATTGCTCCAAATGCAGTTGTGTATCCCACTGTAAGAATCCATGTTCGGACCTAAAAATATATACATATATATAAAAAAAAAGACAAAGCCATTTAATTTTCAGTAGACAGTATGGTTATCATAATTTCAGCCAATTTTTTTCTCAAGAACTTGAGAAAACATATTCAAAGAACTTCACAAAAAAGTTGACATTTCAGAATTGTCTCATTCATTACTTCCTTGCTTTTTTTCTCCTCCCTCTATCCCTTCTCCAAGTATGACAAATCTGGATGCTGAATTAACAATATATATAAAACACATATAAAAACACAACATAGTTACAACATTGTGCATTTTTATCAAACTTATTGTGTTCTTTCCAGGCAGAGGAAGGAACTAGAGGATGAAAACAAGAGACTGAGACTATAAAAACTACCCAAGGAACTACTATTAACAGCAACATTTTGAACAGAAATTAACAGAGGAGTAGAGATGCTATTCAGGCAATTAAGAGGAAATCGTGCTATGTGAGGTATTCATCACTTAATGCAGACCCTGAGCATTCTGGAAAGATAAGAAAAACTGACCTTAAAATTATCATATAGGGAAGAATGTCAAGACAGGAACATAGCCTTGCTGGGCAGGCCTCGGGGACAAGACCTGAATCAAAGATAGTACCTGCAAACATGGGTCTAAGTAAGAGGAGATGGTGAGCTTACGCAGAAGAATGGAGTAACGGGACCCTGAGCTGGCCACAGCTTTGACATAGACCTATCTAGATATTTCCTTATAGTGAGATTCCCAGAGAAAACCAAAAGTTTTTTAAAGTAAAAAAGACATGATGTGTTTAGAGTAAAAACCAGAATGACTACTTTTTTAATAGAAAAAACCTCACATTGACCAGGAAGGACAGAATACAAGTTACAAAAGCTTCTTGTGCAGTTCCCGACCTGCCCATAGCATCCTCGTAGGCAGGTCTTTACTTTCAGACTCGGTTTCGGCTAAGACCATGACTTTCAGAGTTGTAACAAGCTCTGCACAGCCCACTCTAATTCTGTGGAAGTTTCTCCTTTCGTTACCCTGGAGGTCTGGCTCTTTGAATGCTTGTCTGCCCTGAACAGGCTATTTTCTTCCTCAAAGAGGGACCGGAGCCTACAGAGCATAGCAAGTGGAAGACCATGTGAGAGGCACAGCAGGGAGCAGGAAGCCTACAGTTGAATCTGAGAGCCTGAGAAATCACAAGGAGGAGGAAACAATCTCCTTCTCCCTCTAGAAACTCCACCTGGGCCAGCTGTCAAAAAGGGAGACTGCACAAAAGCAAGCAAAGAAGTAAAAATAAAATGAGCTGTACATTGCAGATGGAAAACTGGGGAAGAGACAATGGCTAAAGACAGGGCAGGCAAAGCTAGGAAAGGGGAAAACAAGCCTTCTTTTGGCCTTGTGGACCAGGCATCCTTGGCCTGTAGAACTGTTTTCTGATATTAAAAAAAAAAAATCTGATTTGTGGAAACCAGGACATTCTGAGAAAGGATTTTGAAAAAAATCTTTAAATGACCTAAAGGCTTTTTTTTTCATTGGAAACCATCCTGGTTTCACATCTGACTTCTGGGGAGTTTGGGATTTTTATTTTGTCATTTTAGGACGTGCATATTGATGAGAAACTAGGTGGTGTAGTAAGATGCAAAATTTGGGATCTAAGATCAGTGTTAGGAATAATCTAAATGTTTCACTTCTAAATACATGTTATCTAGTTTTTGCCTTTCCAAACATCTTCATAATTTCCATATCTGTATTCAAAATGTATTTTTTTCCCCCAGATTTTCTGTAGAATAGAAATTCTGGCTTTTAGTAAGAATTAGTGACTGGGTATCATGCCAGGGGGGAAAAAAAAAAAAGATATGGCTCACTCAAGAAGTATTGATAAAGCAATGACAGACATAAAATACTACTGTTTCTTAAAATTAACAAATAAATAAATAAGATACGTATGGTCATTAATGGTGAATTAGTGAGAGAAAAGTACACACAGAACCGGCACCTTGGGTCTTGGCAAAGAGGAGTATGCAAATGGACACCCAAAACACGTCTGAGAGGGCGTATGCCCGAAACCTGGTAGCACTGCCCCATGCAGGGACGCACACCTCGAGTGTGCGTGTGAGAACTGGAAGGGTGCTGTCTCACTGGCACGGGCATTACCGGGTTGCAGAGATATGCACAGAGGTAGGGAGCCTACGTCTCCTACAGGATGGGTGTTTAGGGGAACCTGCGCCCACCGGAGAAAGGGTGTGCCAGTGACCCTCATGTCCTGTCAGAAGGAGGTGTCTGCATGTAACTCGATATGTGCGTTTATTAGAAAATGTTGAGGTTATGTAGAGAAGACCGTTTAGGTGTTTGCATGCATATATGAACATTTTATTAGCGTCTAATGCAGTTTATCTGTTGCATTGCTGATATTGACCCACATTGCTGATATTGACCCATAGTTCACTGATTGCTGATTAATCTTGTTATTAAGAAAACCAGTAAACCAACTGAGATTACATTCAAACCACATGAGTTTTGACCCTTGGTGACATTCTTGAATGCTGTACTGAAAATGAAACCTATAACCAAAAAAGAAATAAAAAGGGATAGATATTTAGGTCAGCAAAGTATTATTTTTAACTTAAATATTTTTTCAAGTCTTTGCTCTTTATCCATTATGCTAATAACTTCAGTAAAACCACAGCTAGATCAACTCAGTGATTTAAAAAATACGTTTCATATCAACATGTTCAATTAGCCAGTTACATCTTTTTTTGATTTCACATCCATCGAGCTGTGGTAACGATACTTAGCATTCAATCTTTTTGCTGCTATTAATAAGTATTCAGCTCTTTTGTGTACAGTTTAGTGATATATTTGGCAAACAGATACATGGTATTTTCATGCCTCTAATAAGACTCTGTTTTGTTCTCACTGAAACAGTAATTGCCTCTTGGGAATAGTAATAAATTCAATTATGCTCATAATATGTTTCTAACCCGATATTCAGAAAAATGTTATTTCTAGCATTTTTGGTGCAAAAAACTTTATGTATTCCTGATCTGGATTGTGCAAATTAGAATAAAATAACTATTGGCTATACGGAAAACATTCTAGCTTAAACATGCCAGGAAACTTCATCAAAATGAGATCGCTATTGCTAAGAAGGAGTTCGTAAGCTTCAGATGAAAATAAATTTTTAATTTTGAAGAAAATGACCTCGAATTTGTCTGCTATATTTCATTAATGCAGCCAGCAAAATGAAAAATTTAGAAAACAGCAAAAGCCTCGGAAATTCATATATCTGCCCATTTATATTCTTAAATGTATTATACCTCCAAATCCCACTCATTTGAAAGAACGTGATAAAAATAACACCAATAATTGGAGAGCATGACCATGATGTTATACAATCGATCACTAATTCTCTCATGTTGGAAGTTTCTAACGATGCGTTTTGACAGAAGCAGCTGAGGAAGATCACCCTCGCCCCAGCATCCACCAAACGAGCAGGGAAGGCACCTCCTCAGAAGGCGGCAGACTTGCATTCAAATCCCTACTCCAGCCTAGACACAAAACCTGAAAACATTCCTATGCTCCTGTAGAAGGATAATTTGTAAGAATAGCTACTGTTTATCTTCTTCTTAAAAGGTTAGGTCATTACAAAACTCCTCATGCCTTCAATGAATTTATTCAATTATCTGCTTATATTTCTTGGTTACTTCTTCTTTTGAGTAAGATGTTCTGATTAATTGGATATCTCCTGCAGATTTTTTGTTTTCTACCATTGAAAGACAACTCTCAAATGTCAAAGGAGATAATATTGTTTGTAATACAACAATCAAGTATATCTGTGCAGATGCCAAAATGTAGTTTCCTAGTTCCCTTTTCTTTATACTTCCTACACTATTTTGGTTTAGGAAAAATATTTTGGAAAATACTATGTATGCATCTGTGATTCGATTCTGTGATTTTTATAAGTTACTTGATAGAGCTCATAGAGGTGCATTACTTGTGATAACTGAAAAAACTGCAAATCATTTATTTAGTGGACAACACAGTTGACAACAACCAAACACTGAAAGTGTCTCCACAAAGAAACAGACCATTCCGGGTCATTTTCCAGACTTGGAATAGATATTATGTTTGTTTAAAAGAAATAAAAAATCCACTTTTGTCAAATATTAATGTTTAAACAAATGTTGTAAGGTTCAGCTAAAGAGTCACTGCATTTATGAACAAGATGCCCCTTATATCTTGTGGAGCATTTCTTTTTAACTTCCCTTTGCAACGAAAAGCCTCTGTTTTAAACCTATCCATAAGGTACTGTCGTGGTTTAGCCCCAGCCAGCAACTACGCACCACGCAGCCGCTCGCTCACTCCCCCACGGTGGCACGGGGGAGAGAATTGGAAGAGTAAAAGTGAGGAAACTCATGGTTTGAGATAAAGACAGTTTAATAAGTAAAGCAAAAGCCGCGCATGCAAGCAAAGCAAAGCAAGGAATTTGTTCACCACTCCCCATGGGCAGGCAGGTGTTCAGCCATCTCCAGGGAAGCAGGGCTCCGTCACGCGTAATGGTTTCTTGGGAAGACAGACGCCATAACTCCGAACGTCCCTCCACCCCTTCCTTCTTCTTTGTCCCAGCTTTATATACTGAGCATGACGTTATATGGTATGGAGTATCTCTTTGGCCAGCCTGGGTCAGCTGTCCCAGCTGTGTCCCCTCCCAACTTCCCGTGCACCCCCAGCCTGCTCGCTGCAGGCCAGCATGAGAAGCTGGACTGTCCTTGAGTACTTAGCAACAACTCAAAACATCAGCACCTTATCAACATTTTCTCATCCCAAATCCAAAACATAGCCTCACGCTAGCTTCTGTGAAGAAAATTAACTCTACCCTGGCTGAAACCAGGACATTATCCACCCCTTATTCCATACCATTTACGTTATGCTCAGGTACCACACTATCCAATATAACCTCATCAACCACCACCCATTGCTCTCAGTGTAGTCTTTAACAGTCCGTTGTATCGTTCAATTTTTCCGGAAGCTGGTGCATGATAGGGGATGTGATACACCCACTCAATGCCGTGCTCTTTGGCCCAGGTGTCTATGAGGTTGTTTCGGAAATGAGTCCCATTGTCTGACTCAATTCTTTCGGGGGTGCCATGTCGCCATAAGACTTGCTTTTCAAGGCCCAGGATAGTGTTCCGGGCGGTGGCATGGGGCACAGGGTATGTTTCCAGCCATCCGGTGGTTGCTTCCACCATGGTAAGCACATAGCGCTTGCCTTGGCGAGTTTGTGGAAGTGTGATATAGTCAATCTGCCAGGCCTCCCCATATTTATATTTCAACCATCGTCCTTCATACCAGAGGGGCTTTAACCGCTTGGCTTGTTTGATCGCAGCACACGTTTCACATTCATGGATAACCTGTGCAATAGCGTCCATGGTCAGGTCCACCCCTCGATCCCGAGCCCATCTATATGTTGCATCTCTTCCCTGATGGCCTGAGGTGTCATGGGCCCACCGAGCTATAAATAATTCACCCTTATGTTGCCAGTCCAGATCCACCTGAGCCACTTCAATCTTAGCAGCCTGATCCACCTGATGGTTGTTTTGATGTTCTTCGGTGGCCCGACTCTTGGGTACGTGAGCATCTACATGGCGTACTTTTATGACCAGATTCTCTAGTCGGGCAGCAATATCTTGCCACAATTCAGCAGCCCAGATGGGCTTGCCTCTGCGTTGCCAGTTGCTCTGCTTCCATTGCTGTAGCCACCCCCATAGAGCGTTTGCCACCATCCATGAGTCAGTATAAAGATAGAGTACTGGCCATTTTTCTCGTTCAGCAATATCTAAAGCCAGCTGGATGGCTTTCACCTCTGCAAACTGACTTGATTCACCTTGTCCTTCAGCGGCTTCTGCGACTCGTCGTATAGGGCTCCATACAGCAGCTTTCCACCTTCGATGTTTGCCTACAATACGACAGGACCCATCAGTAAATAGGGCATATTGCCTTTCATTCTCTGGCAGTTCATTATATGGTGGAGCCTCTTCAGCACGCGCCACCTCCTCTTCTGGTGATATTCCAAAATCTTTGCCTTCTGGCCAGTCCATGATCACTTCCAAGATTCCCGGGCGATTAAGGTTTCCTATTCGAGCCCGCTGTGTAATAAGCGCGACCCACTTACTCCACGTAGCATCAGTCGCATGATGTGTAGAGGGGACCCTCCCTTTGAACATCCAGCCCAGCACTGGCAGTCGGGGTGCCAGGAGGAGCTGTGCTTCAGTACCAACCACTTCTGAGGCAGCTCGAACTCCTTCATATGCTGCCAGTATCTCCTTTTCAGTTGGAGTATAGCGGGACTCAGATCCCCTATATCCTCGACTCCAAAACCCTAGAGGTCGACCTCGAGTCTCTCCTGGTGCCTTCTGCCAGAGACTCCAGGTAGGGCCATTCTCCCCGGCTGCCGTGTAGAGCACATTTTTAACATCTTGTCCTGCCCGGACTGGCCCGAGGGCTACAGCATGAACTATCTCCTGCTTAATTTGCTCGAAGGCTTGTCGTTGCTCAGGGCCCCATTTAAAATAGTTCTTCTTCCGGGTCACTTGATAAAGAGGGCTTACAATCAGACTGTAATTTGGAATATGCATTCTCCAGAAACCCACAACGCCCAGAAATGCTTGTGTTTCTTTTTTGCTAGTTGGTGGAGACATAGCTGTTATTTTGTTGATCACATCTGTTGGGATCTGTCGACGTCCATCTTGCCATTTTATTCCTAAAAACTGGATCTCTTGTGCAGGTCCTTTGACCTTACTTTGTTTT
This sequence comes from Phaethon aethereus, assembly GCF_964289735.1. NCBI lineage: Eukaryota > Metazoa > Chordata > Aves > Phaethontiformes > Phaethontidae > Phaethon > Phaethon aethereus. Next base: position 70,072,034 of record NC_138582.1, read on the forward strand.
ATAGCAAAACCAGCTTTCAGAAGGATTTGAATTATTTTCTTCCCTTTCTCAAAAACTTCTTCTGCTGTGTTGCCCCATACGATGATGTCATCAATGTATTGCAGATGCTCTGGAGCTTCACCCTGTTCCAGTGCAGTTTGTATCAGCCCATGGCAAATGGTAGGGCTGTGTTTCCACCCCTGGGGAAGTCGATTCCAGGTGTATTGGGCACCCCTCCAGGTGAAAGCAAACTGTGGCCTGCACTCTGCTGCCAAAGAGATCGAGAAAAACGCATTAGCAATATCAATGGTGGCGTACCACTTGGCTGCCTTTGACTCCAGTTCATATTGAAGTTCTAGCATGTCTGGCACGGCAGCGCTCAGTGGTGGCGTGACTTCATTCAGGCCACGATAGTCTACTGTCAGTCTCCACTCTCCATTAGACTTTCGCACTGGCCATATGGGGCTGTTAAAGGGTGAGCGAGTCTTGCTGATCACTCCTTGGCTCTCCAGCGACGAATCAGCTCATGGATGGGGATCAGGGAGTCTCTGTTGGTGCGATATTGCCGCCAGTGCACTGTTGTGGTAGCGATCGGCACCTGTTGTTCTTTGACCCTGAGCAACCCCACCACAGAAGGGTCCTCTGAGAGACCAGGCAAGGTGGACAGCTGTTTAATTTCTTCCGTCTCCAAGGCACCTATACCAAAAGCCCACCGGTACCCTTTTGGGTCCTTGAAATACCCTCTCCTGAGATAGTCTATGCCCAGGATGCACGGAGCCTCTGGGCCAGTCACAATGGGGTGCTTCTGCCACTCACTCCCAGTTAGGCTCACTTCGGCCTCCAGCACAGTCAGCTGTTGGGATCCCCCTGTCACTCCGGAAATACAGATGGGTTCTGCCCCTATATGGCTTGATGGCATTAAGGTACATTGTGCACCGGTGTCCACTAAAGCCTTATATTCCTGTGGGTCTGATGTGCCAGGCCATCTAATCCACACAGTCCAATAAACTCGGTTATCCCTCTCCTCCGCCTGGCTGGAGGCAGGGCCCCTCTAATCCTGCTCATAGTACTCGTTACCCACTTCTTGTAAATAGGAATCAGAAGTCCATTCAAGAGGATCAGAGGTGAGATCAGCTCTTCTATTCTTTCTGGGGAACTGCCCACTGGAAAGTGGAGCAACGATTTTTCTGGAGGAACATGAACGCCCTTTTGTAATTGTTTTCCCTTGCAGCTCGCGTACTCGTGCCTCTAGGGTCGAGGTAGGTTTTCCATCCCACCTCCTCATGTCCTCTCCGTAGTCACGCAATTGAAACCACAGGGTGGCTTGCGGTGTGTATCCTCTATATCCTCTCTCTTGAACAGAAGAGCGCTTACTCCTAATGGCTGAGACACTGGTCTGTACGGGTGGAGGGTAGGGCATATCCTCTTTGAATTGCCGGAACTCCTGGGACAGTTTCTCTACAGCAGAGATGCAGGCCCGTAGGGAGGAAGAGAGACTTTCTTCATATTGCCGGAGTTGGCCAGCCAATTCATCCACCGTTGGTCTCTCTCCGTCTTTCCAGGCCATTACTGCTAATGAGTTGGCATATGATGATGGTGCACTCCGTACAAACTTCCGCCACATAGGTTGCGTGCAATTGACTTCATCTGGATCTTTGGATGATTGTCCATTGTCCAAGTCACCATAAATCACTTCCAGCACCGCTAGCTCCCTCAGGTACTGGATACCTTTCTCCATGGTGGTCCACTTGCCTGGGTGACATAGAACATCTTCCTTGAAGGGGTACCTTTCCTTCACACCCGACAGGAGTCGTCTCCAGAGGCTGAGAACTCGTGCACCTTTTCCAATTGCTTTGTCAATGCCCCCTTCCATAGAAAGGGATCCCAGCTGCTTGGCTTCCCTACCCTCTAATTCCAGGCTACTGGCCCCGTTATCCCAGCATCGGAGCAGCCAGGTGACAATGTGCTCACCTGGACGACGGCTGAAATCCTTTCGCATATCTCGCAGTTCACTCAGTGATAGAGATCGGGTAGTTACCGTCTCTTTTATGAGTTCTTCCTCTTCCTCCTCTTCAAGCGATGACCTGCTCTCTTCCCTCTTCAGTCCTTGTGATGGCCCTGCTTCAGAGCACTCTGCCTCCTCACTCGCTTCCTCTGCCTCCGTCTAGGCAGAATCTTCCTCCTCCCTTACTAAACGAGCTGACTTCCGCTTCCAAGATTTCTTCTTTTGTACAGGGGCAACTGATACTGGGATGGGCAGGTTCTCTGGTTCAGCTGCAACAGTCTGAGTAGCTACCGTGCCTGTTGCAGGGGTTGGAGTAGTCACAGTGCCTGCCACACAGACCCAGAGAGCCTCTCTCCCCTTTGCACAGTGTTAAATAGGGCTCGGTAGGCATGGGCCAGGCCCCAGCACATTGCAATGATTTGTGTCTCCTTGGAGCTGCCAGGCCGACAGCATACTGCTTCCAAATATTCTGCTAGTTTATCAGGATTCTGCACTTGTTCGGGAGAGAAGTTCCAAAACACCGGAGGTGCCCACCGCCCCAGGCATTTGCCCATGCTGTTCCACACGCCCTGCCATTCATAACTATCCAGCCTTGGGGCAGATCTCCGGGTGATATTCTTAAATCGCTTGCCAACCTTAGTCAAAACCGAAACAATGTTCCCCAGAAGTAGCACTAGAGGTATTTTAACTACCCAAGGGTGTTCAAAATACGGAAAAATTACTGTGATGAAGGAGGAAACGTTATGATAGAGGGTAGCAAAGGTACCACTCTGCATTTCCTCCATAGAAAGCCTTTCAGAGGCAGAAGTATAATTGCTAATCGTCTCCACAAGACTGTAGCCAAAATACAGTAACGGCTTTAGTACAGAGCTCAGATGATACCACATTAAGCTCAAGGTCAGTGCTCTAAAAACAAAACTCGCAGGCGAGTACAGCAGCCTGCAGAGACCAACACCGATCCTTAACATGTACAACAAAGACAAGAGCATCATGCAAATCAAATAAACTGATATTGTGACCTGCAACTGTTATTATCTCAAGCCTCGTGCCCCACGTTGGGTGCCAAAAAGGACTGTCGTGGTTTAGCCCCAGCCAGCAACTACGCACCACGCAGTCGCTCGCTCACTCCCCCACGGTGGCACGGGGGAGAGAATTGGAAGAGTAAAAGTGAGGAAACTCATGGTTTGAGATAAAGACAGTTTAATAAGTAAAGCAAAAGCCGCGCACGCAAGCAAAGCAAAGCAAGGAATTTGTTCACCACTCCCCATGGGCAGGCAGGTGTTCAGCCATCTCCAGGGAAGCAGGGCTCCGTCACGCGTAATGGTTTCTTGGGAAGACAGACGCCATAACTCCGAACGTCCCTCCACCCCTTCCTTCTTCTTTGTCCCAGCTTTATATACTGAGCATGACGTTATATGGTATGGAGTATCTCTTTGGCCAGCCTGGGTCAGCTGTCCCAGCTGTGTCCCCTCCCAGCTTCCCGTGCACCCCCAGCCTGCTCGCTGCAGGCCAGCATGAGAAGCTGGACTGTCCTTGAGTACTTAGCAACAACTCAAAACATCAGCACCTTATCAACATTTTCTCATCCCAAATCCAAAACATAGCCTCACGCTAGCTTCTGTGAAGAAAATTAACTCTACCCTGGCTGAAACCAGGACAGGTACCAAAATTCTTTTTTTTTTTTTTTTTTAAGACTTTTCTTCCAGCATATAATAAGCACTGATAGCTTAGCAGCCTTATATAAAGTTACTTCCATTTGAATCATATTTCCTTTCAACCTTGAGCTTTAGCTGGCGAGCCTATGTTTTGAATGCTGCTATTTGATACCTTCACACAAATCTATCTGCACCTCTCCCATCAACTTCTTCTGTGAATGGTGAAATGGTTACTATTTATATATCTGTGTAACAGACCTACAAAGTTATTTGATATTACAGCTCATTATTAATAAAAGAAGCCATCTCATTGTGAACAATGAGTTAGTAAGGGGAAATCAGTAAGTGGTGAAAGCATCAGAAACATCTTGAACAAAGAAGTAAAAGTCTCTCCTTGTTTATATGCTCTAAGAATGAAGCTTACAAATAAAAAACCTATTTTAGGTACTGCTAACTTTCACGTAACGAACAATATTATTTGAATTTATTTTAAATAATTTATTCTAATACAATTACAATTTCATAGAAAATTACAAAATAAGGTTATCTGAGAAAATGGACTGAATTGATGAAAGGTAAAAAGTTTCACTTTTAAAGAAGTTCCATTATTTTTCCATATTTGAGCACCACTGCATATTCATTCAGAAGAACACACAGTCATGAACTGACAAGGAAAGCCTAGGAACGTATTGAGATCATGAAAGCAATAACAAAAATTTCAAATGCAGCTAGTCAAGAAAATGATGTATTTTAGTCCTCTGTGAAGCTGAAAGAAAAAAAAAAACACCTTCTGAACTGAATATACTACACATTCTCTGTTATTGTGTTGCAGCTTTAAATTTGCTATATTAATCCAGTTTGCCAATATCAAGCAAACAATAAGAAGACTGGAATAAAGAATAAAGAAAACCAAATATCAACACAAAGAACTTCCTTGTGTTGCATAAAAAGCTACAAATTTCTTATCACCTCTCCAGGTGATGACTTTTTTTTTTTTTAACAGTTACTTGAATGGGATAGTGAAACAGCTTGGTTCTTCAACAATTTCGTCTTCAGTTAGCAAAACATTTAGATTATATTCCTATAGATGGAATCATTCAGATTTACGATTCTTGAAAACATCATCTTTGCCATCTCAAGACCTTAATTTTAATGGTTTCTCTTAAATAAAAACTTTCAAATCTTTCTTTCATAGGACTTGACACTCCAGACATTCTCCAGCTTGGTTTATGAGACTCAGACTGATTCGTTTTGGGAATATCAATAATTAGCCAGTTTTGCACGTGTACCGGCTTCGAAGCTGCAGTACTCACAGGGTTAGGCTGCAGCTGAACATCAGTGCTGAGTAGCTTCGTGGCATCTTAGTATTAGACTTAGGCACTTTAAAGTGACAAACGCAAGAATAAACCATGCTGTGGGTCTAGTCCTGGAGAGCACAATTATCTTTAAGCAGACAATTCTGTTGATTTCTGTGGACTACTCATGAGTTGAAAATTAAGTGCCTTCTATTTTTCATGGCAAACTGGGCACATAAAGGTTAATTATGATGAACAAAAGTGTGTCATCTCAACAAGTTTGCACTGGGGTTTGATCCTGCTTCTATTAACCATGGCAAAATCCCAAGTGTGAGCACAGGCAGGCCCCAAAGAATGAGTTTATCCATTTGAATTATACTTTTCTCTTTTACATTAAACATTTTTTGACACGTGTTTATGACTTTTAACTCATTCTTTAGAATGTGTGTGGCACTGGCATGGTTCTTGCAAAACCTAAGTGGCAATAACATTTCTGCTGTTTTCACATAAATTAAGTACAGTGGTTCTTCACATGCTGTGAGATCTCCTGTAGTGATTTTGTAATATATTTCAGACCATTTTTCAGAATTAATCCATGGGTAGTGTAAAAGATAATACAATTGCTCCTGATTCTACAAGGGGGCTTTAAAAGCTGGCTGTTCTTCTCCTGAAGGAAAGGCAACATGTTCTAAAAATATTACCTTACTAGATCTCTGGCAAGGTTGTGGTGTATTTGTCTCAGCATATGAAATAATTTTGTTTCAAGGATCTATTCAGCCTTGTAACTTTTGTCTCTGCTTTTTTTTTTCCCCCAAGAAAATGTCATTTACTAAAATAGAAGCTGATCAGGCTCATGTTAAACTCAGTAACAGAATTGCCTTTGAATTAAATAGGAGTGAGATCAGTCTCAGACTGAACGACAGTGAGGACAATTATGGAACTGATTATACAGAAAAGGGAGATTAAAATTAACAGCTAAACAATTAAGTAGGAAATAAACTAAAGAATACATGCAAAATTAAAAAGGCCAGACTAAAAATACAAACAAAGGCTATGGTTTCCAGAGACAAAGAAGTGGATTAGAGGTCCAAATCCTTTTGCAGTTCAGTAGGAGCTGAATGTCTATCTGTTGCTTTTCTAATTCCTGGCCAAAATTAAACAATTTGAGGAAAAGAATTAGGCAAATACAAAGTCCAAAGGGAGGAAAAAAAACCCTAAACCTATGGCAATGCCTGAAGAACATAGAGGGTATGAGTAAGGAACACATAATCAACTACTAACCAAATACCAAGGCTAGATGCCATTTGGTAGCACAGGGTCTAGTCCAAGTGGCCCTTGCTCATAGTACACTAAGACAGCAGGTGCACTGCCCAGATGTTTTCCTTTTAGTCAGTTCCCCCAAAAATGGTTAAACAGAGAAAACTCGAAGCAACAAGGGAAGACAAAGCAGAAATAAAAAAAACAGACAGAAGGTTCATACATCTTTTCCCTCTCCCTGCTTTACCATTAAAGGCAAGTCCCTGCTTCCAGAGCTGCTCTTAGCCAGCTCCACAACTTTCAGAGCTTTAGCAAACTGCCCAGCATCCCCCTCACCCTGCAGCCTGCCCCCCATCTCTAGGAACCTGTTCCATAACCTCGCACACTTGGCTTTTCCTCCCTGCTCCTCATTGCAGCCTCCCAGCCTCTGTGTGATGTGGTTTTCAGGACTTCTCTCCACTCTTATACCACCCTGCAATCCTCACCTTGCACAGGTTCAAGGTTTCCCAAGAAAAGCTGCAATGTGGACCATGGAGTTCCATTGCATAGCAGTTCTCTCAGTGGGGCAGATATAAGACTATGAAAAATTAGTAAAAAAAGAACAAAACCTGCCTTTCACATTGCTACAAGACACAGTCAGAAGTGTTCATAATCTGTAATTAATAATAGTAGCTGAAAAACCTTAACTGCTTCTGAAGATCTGGATACATTTAAAGGTCACGTTTTAAAGTACACCTTTGAGAAGATAAGGTCTATAGCATCTACTGTTGCCATGAATGTACATGTTCTCAGGATGTCTGATTGAGAAAAACACAAAGCCCAGATAGTCATACACATTGTAGCAGGTAGCTGGAATTTATCAGTGGTATCCCTACTCTTTCCTTCTTTCTGTCTCTCCACCCCACTGTTTTGTTTCTTCTTTCTGTACAAAGTCTGTTTCCAAATGCCTGCATCATGGCTGAGGTCAAACGACTGAAATCTGAAAGCCTGAGAACAGCTTGGGGTGATGAGGGGACCTTTGAACACCACAGGTATGCAAAAACCTGTTTACTTTATCCAAGGGAAAACACTGAACTGGGCACAGTGAGATCACCAGGAATCACAGAATTGATGCCCAGCGTTGGTAATTCATATAAATTATGCTAATTAATGAGATAAACAAGATAAAGCATGCTTAATTTTAGTGACTGTGTAAATCGCAAGACTTGGATCCTCTTATCTTCGATGTAACACCTTTGCAGAACTCTGGAGTGTGAAGGAGATGGGAAGACAATTGCTATCTCCAGAACAGATGTCTCCCAGAACAGCGTGAATCCTATATTGAACTATTCCAAACAGATCATTTGCCCCTTCCCTACCACTCCAATCACCCAGTGCAGCACACTCTACGAGAAAGTGAGGCTACACATCAGGTCTACCAAGACTGAGGAGAAGCAGATCCGTTCAGTCTACTACCACCTAATACACCAGACCTTCCTGGGTGGAGACTATGGGCATTTTACTGCAACCTGGAGTACTTAAAACAATCTTCTTTTCAGCCCCAACCTATTCAGCTATATCCAGAGACTATGAACATCACTTTATTTACCTACTTGAGGGAGATGCATAACAGAGACTATGCTCCTCCTTAGGGCCATAGTAGCCTTTCATCCCATAGCAGTTCCAACTTGCAAAGACATTACTTGTCTTAAATGTAAAGCATGAAATTCTCAGTAGAACGTATCACAGAAGTCTAAACGTTATGATCGTATCTAATATTCACTCTATTTTAAGCATCTCTATTTAGTATGTCAGCTTAAACTCTATTCATAGGATATGTCACTGGCATTGCTAATTTCAAGTCTCTCTCTTCCATATAATGAATGCTTTCAATTATTTTTCCACTTGCTTGCATTTTTCCAGTTGGCATCACATCTCGTTTCACACCCTTACTTCTAACTTCTTTTTTGCTATGATACCATGGTAATTCTGAGATTAAAAACAAAGATAGATCATTCTCATTCTCTCTCTCTCCCTCATACCTGAAGAACTTTCTACTTTGGCATACATATGCATTTAATGAAATATTGTATTGCTTTTCCTATTTCTGTACAACCAATAAAGTTGCTATTAAGTCAGACATGATCTAACGGTTCTATAACACACCGACCACTGTCTCAGAACTCACTGCTTTGGATAGTTTTACTTCCATGTAATTGAAGTTTTACAGTATGAAACCTAATCTCTAGTTCTGACATGGAACTAAATAATGCTACATTTGATATTACAAATTCTTACCACAAGAATTATTAAAAGAAATTATTATGTATTTAAATATACTTGATTACTTTTCCATAGAAAATGGACATACCAAGGTAAAAAGGAGTTAGTTTGGGAACCAATTACCCACTCTAGCACAGAGTCAACACTATATAATTTCAAAGACTTATATAATACCCCTATTCAGCAAATTATTTGACTACGTGTTTAAAGTGCTTTGCTGACTCTCAGATACATTTAACACCTGGATTTCTGTTTCAGCGTATTGACTTCCATACTACATCCTACATCCAGTGCCTTACAGAGCGGAAAATGATGGTACAACCTATCAAAGAACTCCTTTGAAATTTTCAGGTGTTACTGGTATATTTTTGGGTCATGTTTCGGTGTCCTTGGAATATTACAGGGTAAAACATATGCCATATGTAGATGTAGGTTGTAGAAAAACAAAGACGACCAGAGATTGCAAAGCACTTCACCCTTCAAACAATGCTACAAACACTGTGCTATAGAAGCAGCACACACAGATTTGGAAAGTAATACCTACAATTTGGATATCTTTTTTCCTGAATTTTGTGGGTAGAACCTCCTATAAATGTCAAAAAATTATCAGAAAATTAAACAGAGACCATCTGTAACATATCTAATTAAATAAACTTGCTATTGTGTATATACTACTACTCTGGTGAGATCTAATCGCTTTTGAACTATAGAAGACAAAGAGGGTGATTACTTGGCTTAGAGAGTGGATAACACTAATGACAGCTTTTTAGTTTTGTATGTGCTTGTAAAAGCTGAATCAAAATTTTTACTTCCCTACAAAAAAAATATCTCCCTTCATTGACATGGCTCTTCTCTGTGCCTGAGATATAGTTCTTATACCCACATGTTTTTGGCTCAATGGCTTTTTATGATCAATCTCCATTGTAGCTGGTTATTTTAAAGACTAAGCCAGTCTTGCATAAAATGGGAATTTTAAACTAATCTCTAATATGGCTAGAATGGGTAATCAAAATCAAGCATTTCCAGGGAAATGGATGATCGAGAGAGAGTTGTACTGGCCTGATCCTATAAGAACCAGTATCCGTAAGTAGTCCTTATGAAACCACTAAACATGCTGCCCATGTGGAAATATGGATGCTCATGACATGGAGCCAAATGTATATGCTGTACCCAGCACTTAGTGGATGTTTTGGCGAGAAAGGAGGAGAGACAGAAGAATTACTGAACAGAAAAGGGGGTTTGTCTCCCATATTTATGAATTCCTCAGCACTAATTCAGAGTTTTCTAGATGTAAGTCAGTGGTGGCCATGTAAAGATGATTTCCAAGAGAAGCATAAGCTGCTTTTTTTTTTTTAAAAAAAAAAAAAAAAAAGGATGAGAAAGTTTTATAATAATTGCTTTCAGGAACAGGAGATTAGAAAAATATTTCCTGATAGGTTGCTTCTGAAGGGTTTCTTGCATCTATGAGTGTAGTACTAATTGCTGACAGAGCTGGGATTCATAAGATAAATCAGTAGCCATGCACAAGAAAGCATGATCAGAAATGCTTCTGTACTGGACTGAAAACCTGGAAAGCCAAGACTGGGGAGAAACATAACATTTAACCATGTTAAAAAAAAAAAAAAATCTCTGTTTAAGGCATGTGGTGATACTTAATCAAAGTTTGGCTTTAAGAACACAGTATTTCCTCCCACCCCTTTCTTCTACTGCTCAGTTAGGTAAAATAGTTGTCTTACTCAAGTGTCTTTCCATATCTTTCCCTCTATGGCAGACAGAGAAACAAACTTAACATAATGTGACAAATACAAATTGAAAAAAAAAGAAGAGGCATGTAAGATAAGACAGAACAAAGCAGCCCTCACTTAAATTTTGTTGCATTTAGAATATGAATGTAGTGGTTACATTTTCAGGAGCAAATTTGGGAAAAATCATATAGCAGAAATGTTCTAGCTCAGAGGCACAGGATTTTGGATGTTGGTTCGTTTTTCAGAGTTGAAACTGAGCTGTTTCACATTTAAAGGAGGACTTAAATTAGTTTTATATAGCTAAATCTGGATGGAAACCTGTTCGCTAAACCAGCTCCATGCTTATAAGTACCTCTGGTTCCCACTTTCTTTCCTTCTGTTCAGCAGTGCTTGGCTGCTTCAAGAAGAGGGTTGTAGCCTAGTCATACAATGGCCTACAGCCTGGGAGCAAAGTCAGGAGCTCTGAATACAAGCCCCTCAAGGCTTCCTATTGGCCCCTACGTATTCAGAGGGTTATACACTACTCTGGGAGAGGTGAACAGGATTGTCCTTTTGAAGTCTTTGAGGTAGCTCTTTCTACTAGCTGTATAAAGAATTTGCACTCTAGCTGTAGGAAGACTGGATATTCTCTCCTCCTTTCTTTTGTTGGTAACATTTAGGTGTCTAAAATACAGCTGTGTCCAGGCCCAGCTAAGGAAGTTAAGACTTTGCACAGAAAATCCTATATGTTCACCTATACTATATCTTCTAGTGCACCTTGGCATGTACTAAAGAGGTCTCCAGTGTTTTGAAATGGTACAACTGAACAAGTCACGTGATATTTCACTTCTGCAATGGCTCTAGTCAGTACAGAGGGTTTAAGTTGAAATATTGAGATGTATCTGCAGCAACTAACTTTACGCATCCAACTTTCATGCTTTGAATTACTCCCTGGAAGTAAGGTTTCTTTCTCTCCAATGATGACATCAGAAATTCAAACTCCTAAAAAAAGGTGCTGTGAACAGCATCTTTCTAGAGACCTGAAGAAGGATCAAAAACATAGTGAGGATAACTCCTCAGTAAGTCTGATATTCTTAGGCAATGGGCCAAGCATAGTCTTAGGATTTTTTGAGGAGAACATGTTTGATAAATTTAAATGCTGTTTGTATTGGTTTTGGAAGGAATATCCTTGCAGTGAAGTTCTTTCACTTTCTTCGAAATGGCCTCTGTAAGTCAGGCTGCATATTACAGTGAGCAACTAAGACATTACAAGTTTCTAGGTGGAGATGTTTAATTTGGTTTCAGAGTTTATTGTTTTGATTTAACAAGAATATATCCTACATGGATCTAGGCTTGTGTGAATTTATATTGTAGCCTGGAAATAGTAGTAGAAGTCTCTGGAGATTCAGCCAAGAAGACTGAGTAAATAGACCTCATCAAAGAGCAGTCATGAAGTCTAAAATAATATGGAATCTATAAAGAAAACATAGTAGCTTCACAGATATTACTAGTTGTCATGCTAGAAACACAACCTTTAATAAATCATCTTCATATATATCATTTCAAAACAAGAAAGTACATCTACTCTTTTAGTCTGAGGCCAAATCCCAATGCACCTGAAGCTTTCACTAATAATAACAACACAGCTTTGTGCAAGTTTCAGAATCTGGTCCCAGAAAATATCCCAGGAAAAAAACTAAGAGAATCAGTGATGAAATGGAAGGAGACATCCAACTACTGAACTTTTCTGTTTGCATTTCTCCCAGAGCTTCCTGCAAGACTATCTTAAACTAGAATATATAGAATTACTTACTGTGCAAAGTGTCTCAAATGTCTTTTCGGAGACAAAGGATCCATCAAGACCAAAAAGAAAAATAGATGCATAAGAAAGCATCCCTCCAAGGATAATAAGGTTGTTCATGTAGGGACTGGACATCTTTATTAGTCTATGAACAAAAGGAGATAGTGCATTAAAGAAGAAAAGATTACTGCTAGGCTATTAGAGCAATAAAGGAGAGCTTTTTGTAACCAGGCAAACAGATAACCCTTCTTGTAGAACTCCATGAAATCTATAGGCATGCACACTATTTGCTGTTTTATAAAGTCTAGCATTGTTTCAGGTTTTTGTATGTTTAGTAAAAAGACCTCATATTTTACTGATGGATTAATTAGCTAGGGTTAATTTTAATAGCATGCAGTCAAAGATAAATTTAAAAATTATACTTTCCAGACAGTATAAAAGAACTTGTCTTAACAGATAGACAATCTGTTTCAGTATGAATATATTACACACTGATTTCAATTAAATAGTTCTAAATTACCATCTTTCCAGAGTTTTAACATTTTCCTTGTATATACATATATATATACACACACACATATATGACAGACTCTACAAACATGGCATTTAAATATGAAAGAAGTAGTGATAGAGGTAACATGAGTGTCTCACTTCTGATTTCTGTTTTTGATATTAAAGAACAAGAAAGCACTGGCCATTATCATTCCTAGGATGGTGAGGGCAGAGAGGATGCTGTAGAGAGGCAGGGAGATCTTGCGTAGCTCCTCCTGTATAATTGTTTTGTCCTTTGGAGGCTCAAGTCCTAGAGTTACAAGAAGAAAAAATATGCTAAAGCTCAGCCATATGCAGAATTTCTGTGAGAAAATTTGCCTCTCCTAAGTACTATACCTCGATTTAGCAACCGTGAACCACACCAGTAGCTCATGAAATCATTGACTTTGACAGACATATGTTAGTCATATTGATTGACAATAAGGTTTGTATTTCTGGACCAGGAAGAAAAAACACAACAAAACCCTACGGCAGAACCCCATAAAATATATGCTAACTATCCTCATTTTAAAGTCTAAATAAACACTAAAATGAGTACTATGACGGTAAATTTTACCAGAGGGTTATGCTTTCCTGAAACAAGTGACAGAGCAATGAGTAGAGAACAGAGAGTATTGTTTCTCTGCATACTGTCATTCTTATTAGGGCAAATTCAAATGACCTGTCTAGATGCCTACCACATCTGGAGACCAGCCTTGGTGTGGCATCATTGAGGTAGGGACTGACAGCCCTGGGGGGCTGAAACAGGGTCCTGAGTGGGGGAAGACCTGGTGGGGGGGAGGCAGGGCTGTTGGTGGCCTCAGGACTCCACAGAATGGAACAGTTTGGAAAAATGGATAGCAAAGGTTTTCCAGGGACAGACCCACTTTGCAAATCCCTGCAGATGTGGACTTGAATGTCTGAACTTAAACACTGTGTTTAAAGCCATGTGCCTGATCGACAGTCAGCTCCCACTAATGAAAGGCTTCTTGGTGTAATGAGAAGAATTACTTTCCGACAACTCCAATAAAGCTCTGCATCCCCTACTTTCCACATTCCATTTTACCTGCTTACTAAATTTTACCTTGGTGCAGGGGATTGGCAAAAGGCCTTTTGCATCACTCTCTTCCTTCAGAAAGGGATTTGTGTGCCCTAGAGTGCCTGAGCCTGTCCTTTCACATCAGCTCTCCGTGGGGCTGCGAGAGCGACTACACGGGGCCAGGAAGTTTCGTTTCACAAAATGGCTGCACAGGCAGCCCTGTGGGCCCGGGATCCCAGAGCTGTAAGTAACTGACCAGCAGCTGCCACACCTAAATTTCACGTCCACTCTTCTGCTCTTGCACCTAGAAGAATATTCAAGGATTTATACAATAAAATGGCTTCATCCATATCAGCTAAGCTGAAACAATTCAGACAATGGAAACTTGCTATCCTTTGGTCTTTATGCTCAACATTTCTGCAAAAAAAAAATCTAGTTTCAGGTGATCGCAATGAAGTGTCAGTCAAGACATTTGCTGATTTGATATTGGAGAAAAGTACCTGAGATTTTCCCTTTCCCATCTCAGAGCACGAATTTACAGTGCATGACACTTCGCAAAATCAGGCAACAAGTAACCAGCCAAAAATACAATAAAGCACATGCCTGAATTAAAAGATCTAATATTAAAGAAAACAAAAACCACCCTGCTGTATCTAAAATATACTGAGTATATTGATGATTTGTATTTATTAAATATAAAGAACCAGTGATTTTATAAAACATATTTTCTTATTTGTGCAGTGGCCATTCAATTCTATTGCTTCTAAAATCATGAAGTATTGTTCTCTCGTGTGCAATTTTATGCAATGGTTTAAACAGGAATATATTTACTACTCTTCATTTCAAACACTTAAAGTTACTAATTTTTTTATACTGCCTGGAAGACGAAACAACAGTGTCCTCCACATCGAATAGATGACTGCCTCAATGAAAAGTTAAGGTGGGTAACTGGAGAAGGTTCACTGTGAGTCACATAACGCATCTTAAAACAAATGTAAGACAGGCTATGGGTGGAAGGAGCACCAGATCTGGTCAGAACAAGAACTAGGAGTCTGATCCTGAAAAAAGCCTGAACAGAGAACTTTTCCCATCATCTACTGTCCATAAAGGCATGGCGTTATGAACAAAACCTATCTCCTGTTACTTGGTTCATCCCACATATATTTCTCTGGAATTTAATGGTATTGAATCAGTATTCAACTACGTCATCAGTTCCTCCTTGCAGCAGAAATAATCTGCTGGGTCCCAGACTTTGGAAACTGGGACAGATTCTGCACTCTTCATTTCCAAAGCCTCATTCTCCAGACAGGTGTGAGAAGAGCATGTAGCTGTGGTCTTTTAAGTCCAGCAAAGGATGCCAAACAAAAAGGTGGAAAGCTCCAACACAGGGACAAGCAGTCATGGATTAGATCACTGCTGTGAAACTTCAGTCATGCTCATGCAAACCTTGGGTGTTGGGACACTGGAGGTAATTGTACTAAAGCACAGAATATAGCAGCCTGATGATCATCCACCACTCCCAGGGGAAACCATACAGATCTCATGAAGCCGACTTTACTTTCGGTTACTGAACTGCATCATAGCAGAGCTTAAGACTAAATCTTATTTACTAGCTTTAAAAATTCTGCGTATGCTTCTATTCAACAGGAGAGAGCCTTAAAACTCATTTCAGCTGACATCTGGCTGCCATGATCATACGCTCAGAAAGCTGTGCATATGCCTGCAGTCCAACTGCTGTGAGGGCAGGGGAAGTCCCCATGTTAACTTTGGATAAAAAACGGCAAGAAGATACAGCAACACCGGCTATATGCCTGCTGTGAACCTTGGCAGTGCTGCTGGGCTGAACACCCTCTCTGGCCCTCTTTCACATGGGTCATCTTAAAGTTAGCCTTGGTATTTTGAAATGCTATTTCCTAATTGCCTAACAGACACATCCCAAAGAAAAACAACTACTTCCTCCTGTGTGTGCAAACACAGCACATGAGAGCATCCCTGAGGTGAGATGAACAGGGGAGTGGGAAATGAGGATGAAATTAGAATATTCTTGATCAGTGCAGATTAAATAGAAGACTTATCTGCAGCTTGTTGACATATCAAAGAACACTTGTGTACACATATAAATTGGAATATGTTCTGTCATTGGAATGAAAAACAAGTATGCAATATCAAAATATTGTAATTTTCTGTTCAGAATTCTCCTTTTTTTAAGAACAGCTCAGTTCCCTTTCTCTTTATACAGTGTCATAGATTTTTGATATTAAAAATCCTAAAACAGTTGTGTAACATCATGTAGGCTTACAAACTACATAAGAGCTATCCATGTCATTCCTGTACCTCTTTCCAGTTTTCTCTCCTACCTTGGAACCTGATGCTGTTGTTGATTATTTCCAGTGTGTCAGCCACAGCATTGTACTCTCCCACCTTCACTTCCTTCCTTTCTGCAGAGAAACACACAAGAGTGATTGTTTATGGCAGTTCACATGTTCTCAATTATTTAAGTGATTTTGCCTTCTTTTTTGAAAGTATGTCAAAAGGAAAAGAAATATGCCTGAAGTGCATGAATTATTAAAGCAGAATGCCAGACAGCTAACATCATTAAAAGAAATATTTCTGATTCTTTAAAGAAACACTAAGTATTTTTAAGAACTCATTTACATAACCAGGGAATTGTTGTTGTTGGGCACAGACATCTCCAGCTTAAAGACCACATGCTTACTGGCTCACACCATGCAGGACATTTTGCTGGGAGAATAGACATGGCTAAATCACACGTTCCACTCCCATTTAAACATCTAGGACATCTTGTTTAGTGAAGTATTTCCCAGGGGAGTCATAGTGGCAGGCTCCAGCCAGTACTGAGTAGGCTGACTAGTTAATAGATAGGCTGGGAATCTGATCTCTTATTCTGACTGGGAATTAGCAACTCATTAGTACTCTGACTGCAAAACATACTATGTTATATAATTAAAGTCAATGTGCACTTGAGCTAAAATGTTACCGTTACTCTCATCTGTTATTTTCGGACTATCATCATATATATGGTCTTCTTGTTCCTAATGCAGTAGAGTAACGCAGATATAGGAACTTAAATTGTTTGTCTGCTACCCTGGCCAGTGCAGCTACAACTTCGTCACACAGTTGTCTCACCCTTCTGATAACATCTGGCATCAATTAATTTCTGCTATTTCCTTTAGATTTTTGGTATGGGTCAGAAGTGCAGGAACTTACTGAATTATCACTTTTACACTAAAACTTTTACATTTTGATCAGAGACTTACAAACCACAAGCACATTGGCTAAAGTTTTCTTTGATGAGCTGGCTCAGCAGAACCCAAAATTTCCTTTCAGGCCTCTATGTCTGGGCATGCACAACCCAATTTACATTTAAATTCTGAGCTCATGACCCTATTTGTGACACTGATTTTGGGAGCTGATGATCTTGAACTAGATGGCAAATTCGAAAAGACTGTATTTCACCCAACAGCTCCACATTAACCTTTTCTCCTTTCTCATTCAAAGTGATTGTGTCTGTTCAGCTCTGCTGAATGGAGCAGCTAGCTCCATTTTAGCAAAGCCTACAGGCTGATTAATACTAATCTGAGAGCTCACAGGAGGCAAAAGTTTTCCTTACATAAACCACACTTCTTATTGTTAAAATTGTTTATGCGGAATTGTAGACTGGGCTGCAAATCTGGCAGAGATACGTAGGCCTTTGCTCTACCCCCATCAAAAGTTGGAGTTTGCAGTTCTAAAAACTGGTTTGCCTTTCACATGAGCATGATCCACTTCTGGGGCCCTCAGACTAGTTTGGAATAAAAGCGCAATCCCCTGGTCTCCAGCAGCAGTTTCACAAAGCCCATCTACTCAGCATTACATACTGTTAGGAGTAAATATAAGTTTATGCTTTCTGCCACCAGCTAAAAATTCTCTGTGAAACAGATATATGCATAAATCCTTGACAGTCTTAAACAATAAAATCTTCCCAGTAGTCATCTAAAAGCTAAAATGGTTACTGCTAAAAACTGAACCAATTCACTTCCATCTGTGTTTGTATCATGGCAGCTATTACATATAGACCTAAAACATCAAAACACAACCTAGAGAGAAGAGAGACAACCACCAGAATGCATATAGACATACAATTTGCACATTAGATGCCAGATAGTCCACAGTTATCTACTTATACCAAATGGGGAGAACATGCACCTTGGTGTTGGTCTAGCCACAACTTTACAGCAACAGGCTAAAACATGAATGCTCTGATGAACAACGAGGAGAAAAGAGTAATTGCTCCACAAACAGTTCTGTATGGAATGCTTACTGGGACTTGATTAGATGTTGTAGCTAGGCTGCAACTAGCTAGCCTGGGTACCAGGAGCTAGCCCTTCATTCCTAAATGAAGCTCAGTAGAGCTATTTGGAGAAACAAACTTCCATGGCAGACTGAGCTGAAAGGCAAGAATTTTTTGGACTTAGTAACCCAGGAGTGTGGGGAAAAAAAACATTTAGTACCTAGGAACCGCATTAACAATGCCTTCTCCCTTACTAATAGGAAAGGACAGTTCATAGAGCACATGCCAAGTTTTATTGAAGTCTACAAAAGTCATAAAGATATTTGATATCTTAAAGTAGCTACAGTTGTGGAAAGTAGTCTGTGAGGGAAATAAACCATATTTTTATTGAGAAGGATATACTATCCATTTCATAGTATGATTACAGGGGTGCTGAGGGGAAGACACAAATTGTCCATGTGCTCTCTTGTACTCCCAGAAAGGAATACACCTACAGCTGTTGGGTTTTCAGTTTCCCAGGCACAAGCGCTGATCAGTGACAAAGTCACCTCCAGGTATTAATTAAAGGAAGCAAGGAGGCAGCACTATGGCTCTCTGCTCTCTTGCATAGGCCAACATAGCTAAGAATGGGACTGCAGGCTCTACTTTCCCATATGCCATTCCCTCAAATTCCCTTTGGAAATTCTGAATTATTCAAGTCAGTATACTGTTTGTATAATGTAGCTCATGTCTGTCAAAATCTCTGTGTGTTTAACAGGAAAAGGACAGGAGGAAGTGGAACTCCTTCAAAGAAACACACCAACAAAGTGCTTTGCACAATATTCAGAATACATTGGCTTCTTTCTGGAGTGCTTTCATTATTTTAAATTGATCTTTTCATATTCATGATAGGGAGGTTGTACTGACACCCTCCCCTGCTCAAGTTAAAACGTGGAAGAAAAATATTAGGGAAAATATACTTGTTTTGTGAGACAATGTTTATCCATACGAGCAGTGTGACAGAAGCAGTGTAGTTTTAGAACTTGAATCTGCAGCTGTTCTTTCACACAGGAACAGAAAAGTATGAAAACTAACCAACCCAAAGGAAAATGGCCCAGAAATATGTCACTGATAATTATGCCTATCCAACAGAATTATAAACAACTAATCCTTGTCATTAATAAAATGAATAGAATGTCACAGAATAGGTTACTGATCTGGCCAAGATGAAAGCCTTCTGTCAACAAAGACCTAAACTACTCTTAAAAGTGAATTAAAGTATTTTCTTCTACATGTTTTATTACAGAATTTTATAGACCACTTTAAGCAACTCCAGACAAATTGACACACTACCATTTAATTAATTGGGCCATATTTCACGAAGTTAATACAACAGGTTTTTAATTGCATATCAGGTAGTTACGTGTTCCTGATGAATAAAAGCAAAAACAATCCTGCAATTGACATCAACTGAGTAACACAAACTTACCAAAATGCACAAGTGTTGTGATTACCAGTATGACTGATAACCACGTACAGTGAGAATTTTCAGATGAGACTATTCTTAGTTTCAGTTCCTTTCACTATATGTCATAATTTCCACTTCCACTACATTACTATAAGTGTACTTATTTACACTTCATGAAGATAGTTTCTACTGAGAGATGTTTAAGGATGAGAGAAAGCACTTGCAATGCATAAGAGATGGGACAGGGATTTCCTTGTTTTCCTCTGTGTAGACAATGCTGGCTAGCTTCTAATGACATTACGATGTCCAGTATGTCAGTCTGACTGAAATGGTACAAATAACACTAGTGGTGACACAGTTAAGCCAATATAAACATGTTTACATCAGTATAATCACCAATGCAATTTACGCCTATAATAGTAAGTGCACTCTGAAATAATACAGTATCCTACAAAGTTATAACAATATGTATATTGATATGTGAATGCATTTGTGTACTCCTACGTATCTAGTTGATTATACCAATGTAAAAAACGATGTCTAGCCCACCAGAACAAAGACAAATTAACAGGTCTGCCCCAACATTACTGTGGTGCCCAAACTGCGTGGTTGTAAAGGAAAATTAAGGACCTCAGAGCTCTGAACAGCTTACCATAGCTTGACACTACTAATACGTTGTTATGTCTGCAGCTCTTTATAAAGTTAAAATTCCATGCAAACTACAAAGGCAAACAAGTGCAAGTGATGAGTGTTCACTTTCCAACAAATATAAAGTAAATTTTAAAGTAAATTTAATGAATTTAGTATGGAGTGTTCTCCAGATGAGCTATGCATTACTGAGATTTCTCATCTAAAGGACACTTGGGTTATTGTCAACTGAGAAGTAGCAGAAAAAAGACATAACCTATAGCTGAAATCATATGCAATATCTAGGTCTTAGTTTGTCCTGAAAAAACATCCCTGCATAAGGTGCCACCTCCATGTCTCCTCCTCCTTGAAAAGTTTTTCAAAACTTTTTTATATAGCTCCTCCTGCTTCTCCACTCAGGAAATTATCACTGTACTCCCTGAAAACCTTCCTCTGACATCAGTCCCTTTTCCCACTCTTTGTCAGCTGCCCAGCTTGCTTAACCATCGTAATTTAGTGGGAGTGATTAGATGCTTAGTACATTAGAAAATCTTGCTGCATATTCAGCACGTAGCAGCCTATCTCAGGTTCGGATATTCTTAAATCTTGTCCTACAACAGAAACATTTGGCTCTTACACACTGTTCCTCATCCATGCATCACAGCCCAACAGGACTGCTGGCAGCTATGGGAAATATTTGCTCATCAGATCTCAGAAGAATTTTGGAAAATGCCCAAGTGGCTGCCAACAGGTGAAACTGCACATGGACCATACACACCTGAAATGCTTAAAGATGCACAAGTACTCACACTTTCAAAGACACATCTAACCAGTCTGAAAGTTCACCATTCATAAGCTATTGGCAGCTCATTGACAGGTTCAGACCAGAGACAGGGCAAAGGGTGCATTACATAAGTCCTGAGGCTTGCCTTTCTCTAATTTGGCTTCTGGTCACATTCCCTTTTAAAGAGTAAATTTTTTTCTTTAGCACTTTAAACTGTCAGTCACGTAGCAATCATTTGTCACTGGCAGGTCTTAGCTCTTCTTTCTCATTCCCTCTATTGCCTACTGTGAAGGCTCCTGAAGAGCTAATGTGCCACACTGAGTGACAGCAGTCCTGCAACCAAGGGTAGGCAGAGAACAAGTCCCATGAAAGAAGACGGGCTGAACACAAGTGGTGAAAAACCTAAGCTGGAGAGTTCAAACTGATGGCAAGTCTGAGAACATTTATCATATTTCAGTAAGTCCTATGCAAATTGCCTGCAAAGTCTCTTCTAACCTGTCTTACCTTTGTTTCACTCATTTTGAAAGCTGTTTCACAAAATAATGACCTACCATGAAAGCCGGAAATGCTGTTTTAAAAGCCTTTCCATTACTGAAATAAACAAAGCGTCATGAAAGCTATTTTCCTTCAGAAGAAATACAGAAACATTTCATGTTGTGGACCCTGTAGAAACTCTTAGCAAATTAATGTAATCTTAACTTTCATAATATATCATTGTCAAAAAAGGACCGGGAAGCTTTTCAGCTATTTTTATCACATATCAGCAATAACCAATACATGTTGAAAGATTCCAATTAAAAAAAAAAATTCACCAGAGTAGCTTATAAATAATGAATGAGCGAAACCTTTTTCATGAATTTCTATCCACTTGTAGACAACCATTTCTTTGTTTAAAGACAGCAATGTTGAGATTAAGAATTGCAGTTCAAATAAGGAAGCAAATGTCAGGTCAGATAGAATATTATTCTTCAGCAGAAGCTGCCAGAAAAGAAAGAATCAAGGTAGAAAAATACGCTACCTTTGCAAGGATTTGAATTACCACAATTTTTACCCTTGTAATTAGAGATAAAAATCTCTTTTGCCCAAAGAAATATTACCTTCATCTTTAACTCCTGTATAACTATTTCTTTCATTGGAAATTCTTCTCTAGT
The DNA here is from genome assembly GCF_964289735.1 of Phaethon aethereus. NCBI lineage: Eukaryota > Metazoa > Chordata > Aves > Phaethontiformes > Phaethontidae > Phaethon > Phaethon aethereus. Next base: position 70,093,882 of record NC_138582.1, read on the forward strand.
GTTTTATTTCTGAAATCCTGGGTTCCAGTGCTCAAAACATACAGGAAATCCTGAGTTATAAAAGCAGTATATATAGCAAGTTGATAATTACTCTTCATAGCCAGTTCTCAAGTCCTATCTTTCATTCGTCCATAAAGAAAACAGACAGAAAGGTTAAACTAGCCAAAGGCCAAACAGTGTATGTCAGCCTTAGAGTCAGGATAAAAGCTAAGAAGTCTTAACCCTGGGCTAATTTCACTATGTTAGTAATGGTATTTAGTCAACAAGGCATACCAAGCAAGTAAGCAAGTAGCACATAAAATGTCATTAAGTATTCTGAACTCATAAAAAATCTAGTCATTTTATAGGCCAAGCTTATAAAAAATAATTTTACTGATTATTTTTAACCTCTGTTTTTTACCTTCCTGATTTTACATGTCTTCTATTTTGCTTGTTAGACTGACTTCTAGCTCTGCATAGAAACTTAGTAATATAGTTCATGTGGATTTAATGCCTAAATATCTTAAGTATTTATACATTAGGTATCAAACAGCTAAACAATGAAATAAAAAATAATGACTTTCAGTTTAAAACAATTACTTCTTAAAATCCGGATTGTTAACACCATCGTTATACCTTTCATTCAGGAAACTGCGAAAGGTATAAACAAATAAACAATAACAAAGGCAGATTATCCATGAAGTGTAATGATTAGTGTAATAATGATGAAGCAAGTGTACAGAGCTTACATTAATTCTTCTAAAAAAAAGTTCCCATTTCTTAGGATACTTAATAAATTCCTTGATAGTTTGAAATGAGGTTGTACATGAGATCACACTTTTTTTTGTTTTAATACTTCTAGCATAAAATCTTAACTGAGAATCATAATCAAACTGTATAACTACTGAAACATATGTCAGTAATTGGAATTACCTTTAACTCCATTAAGGAAGTTAACAGATACAAACAAATATTCAAATAGGCACAGTATGATTATATTTTAGGATACACACATGTGCAATAACTGCAACATCGCAATCCAGCTAAGGATTTTCCTATTCTGTTGTTCATGCTCCTTTATGATTTGATTAACTTTTCAGAGAATGAAAATCTTCACCAATCTGAGAGTATATTTGTCAAAGTAAAGTAAATTATTGTTTGAAGTAATACAGTACCTCAGAATGTAAGTATATATGTGGTTTTTAATTAATATTTATTAATATTTATAGAAATGTAAAATGGTCTACAAACAAAAATTGATATTTATTTCACTTATCACTTGGAATCACCTCTCCCTAAGAGAGTCCAAAACCAGTGTGCTTCTCTTGACTCAGAATTTACAGTAGGAAATAGCCTTGCATGTGTAAAACTACAGGCAGCCACCATGAGAAGGAGTTTTCTCAATTATTAAATAATAACACAACTTTCTAATTGTTGTGTGCCTTTAAGTACCTTTCCTCTCATACACTAGTCCATCTTCTACAGTGGGTGTGCTAGGAAGACAACCTGGGCAGATACACAGGCTTGGGCTGTCTTCCCGGGAGACCTCCCAGGAGCTTCCCGGGTTTGAAGGGCCATCCAGGCAGGGACAGGTTTGGACGCGGCTGCCGCTGATCTGCCAAGAAGTCCCCCCTGGCAGCAGCCCAGGGCCCAGCAGCAGCTCCATCTGGCAGAGTCTCTTGCGGGAGAGGGAAAACTGAAGCCAAGACTGCACAGGAGGTGGAGGTGCCAGTGACAGAGGCTGTGGCCATGTTGTGTTGCCTCTGGAGCTTGATTACAGAGTGCTGAAATGTCAGAGACCGTGAGGCACAGTTCGAGATATACCATGATACTGCACTAATTCAAAGATAAGGGACAGCAAACCATAGTATGGCAACGTATCCATTTTGACATTCTCTGAGGCTTCCAAAGAAACCCAAAATAACAGAGCAGTAGTTTTTCTACATTTCTTATCCAAGAGGGATAGATGCAATTATTACCTCTCAGGTTCCCTGGAAACTGAGTCTGGGTAGGCACACTGTGCACTACCAGGACAGTCTGGCAAAAGAAAGATTTGAATCATTACCAAATTACCAGAGAATTTTTTTTCAGTTAACCCAAAAGTTACTCATGAACTTAAGTCAAATTCACCAAGCAGTGTCATTTAGGGAAGAAACGACTGGAAATAGCACTGCTGTCAGTCTTTTCTGATTCACAAGGTTTAAGTTCATCTGTAGCAAAAAAATGTAAGACACCCAAGACAGTAGCCTAATCCTGGCTTCCATCTGCTGGCTCAGCATTTAAGCTTTCCGTACAAACCGCACAGAAGATGTGACTGGCCACTGCCAGGGGATGTCCTGACAGGAAAGACAGCCCTGAGGACCTCGATGACCCTGACTCCAGCTCAGCTGCACACTCAGGTTGAGTCAGACAGATCAGGGTGACCTTTTCCTCCTCTGGTATGTTTAATATTCTAGCATTTAATCTGGTTTTCTCGTGGATGCCCAAAAGAAGTTTCACTACACTTACTTAAACACATAGCTTATCTAACTGAAACTTTAAATTCAATTCAATATGGAGCATTGCTTATTTTTGGCAGTTGAGAAGACAAACAAAAAACCCCCAAATCACTTACTTTGAAAACCTTAGATGGTTACCTCTTTCCCCAGAGAGGTTTTTCTTGTCACTGCAGCACAGCACAACCACTAACAGCAGCCCCAGTCTGTGGACAGCTTCAGCTGACCTGAACTGTGCCACCAAGCCTCTGTCATTGTGTTTTCGGGGGCTGCTCAGACATACAGAACAAGCTGCGTGGTGCAGTCCTCTTTTCGAGGGCTGGGTGGCCCTTCCTTATTTATATGATAACCAAACTTAAATGTATAACGTGACAGAAATAAAAATGTCCCCCACCACAGAAGACGTGTGGTTGGCCAGAGGACAGGAGCAGAGGAGCATGCCAGCTATTGCATAGACGTGACAAGTGGCTGCATGCCTCACAACGAGGTTGTTTTCCTTCCACTTAGCGAGGCGTGCCTGCTTTCCGGTAATCTCACACAACACAGGGACAAAACAAAGGCTCCGTTATCGCACATTTGGATGCATACCTAGGATTATACGATTAGGGCCTTCCCTCACCATCTGTCAGGGTTGTGCTTCCCCTCCTCTGGGAAGGGGGGGCTGAGCACATGCTGAGCAGCCTCGCAGGAGGCTGTGCCTGGTCTGCTCCAGCTGAGAGGTCAGAAAATGAGATGCTCTGGCTTCTTCCTTGTGCACTGCATCCTTAAACTTTTTCAGAGTTAAGAGTGCATTATTTAGAGGTTGGAGTTTCGCAATTACCATGCCTGAGATGGCAGGAGTGCAGCAGCTGTTGTGTGTATTATGAGTGTTGGATCTGAACTACTCACTGTGTCCTTGAATATCCATTCTTGCTATTACACCAGGTGGCCTGTGAAAACACTGTAGCACATAAAGAGCTTTGAATATCTTCTTCATGATTCAGGGTCAAACTTAAAGGCAGAATTCCCACTGCCCTCGTCCTAAGATACAAAACAAGGTAGCTGAGGCAGCAGTGAACACATTTACACAAAGCTGTAAACTCTGCTCTTTTCTGTCTTGTAATTTGTACAGTAACTGCCAGGAATTTTTCCTGTACAAAAAAAGGCATTTTTGACTCACCCCGGCTGATTTTTTCCAGCTACTTTATTGAGGAAGAGTAAGGGAAACATTCCAGAAAAAAATTTAGAGCAAGAAAGAGCCCACTTCTGTAATAACCTGCATCTGCATGTAACCCCTCACCAAGATACAGGGGAAACTATAAAGGCAACCAAGTAGTGATACTCCCCTAGGTCCCTCTTCCAGCTTCCACTGCTGAGATGAACAAGAGAGCTGCCACTCAAAGAGCCATGGAAAGCCACAGACACCGAGCCTTGCAAGTTCTAGCCCACCCCTGACAATCAGCTCCCCACGCAGAAGCCTGGCTCAGGGCTTAGAGCCAAATGGGATCTCAGATTGTATTTCCCTGTCCTGAGGGACGTGCGCTCCCCATCAGGGACAGGCTTGTAACTGCTACATTTAGGGATGGCACACCAGGGAGTGAGAAAACAAGAAATGTTACACAACCCCAGGATGCCCATCTAATCCAAGAACTGCATGATTCATAGGGTGAGAAAAGTGCGTTCAGGGGTGTTATTTGGAGTGTTTTTACAAGCAGAAGTGGCTGCTGGGAAATTCCTCTTTGAAGCCTGTGTTTCTTGCCTGTCTTTTTGACCTCCAAGAGGCTACATGAGAAGTTTGGAAAGTTTGGGGTTCCCACCAGGAGGAGGGGTGCTGTGAGACTGTGTAAGTACACATGTGAGGAACCTAAAGCCTGGGGCACTGGCTGAAGGGTGCAGGTGGTGAGGCTGTGCAGCCCCATGTCCTAAGTCACTGGAAGACATGAAATCTCTCTGTGAATTATTGGCAGCTAGAAAAAATGACCGTGCCCTACTCTGTTCTCGTAGGCTTTAAGAGACAGATCCAGGAGATGGATCCACTCATGGGAGACTGCTGATCTACAAAAGAAGTAGTGGGTTTTCAAAAACCAGCGTTTGAAATGTTCTGTGTACTAGCCCAGCCCAACAGGCCCCTACAATGATATTTCTCACTTTATGAATTTCTATTTCAGAATCACAGAATCGTTAAGTCGGAAAAGACCTCTAAGATTATCAAGTCCAACCATCAAACCAGCACCACCATGCCCACTAAACCATGTCCTGAAGTGCCATGTGTACACATTTTTTGAACACTTCCAGTGATGGTGACTCCACCACCTCCCTGGGCAGCCTGTTCCAATGCTTGACCACTTTGTCTCTAAAGAAATTTTTCCTAATAACTAATCTAAATTTGACACCCTTTTTTTTGGATGTAAGTACATGTGAAGTGTATCTCAGGATGAGATCAAAACAGTTTTGAAACATACAATAATAGCAACAGTCAAATCAGAATTTAAGTCACCCTGATAAACATTTTTCATGTTGGTAGATCTGTTTGGCTTGCTTCAGTAACTACCAATACATTTTAGTAGGATGCATTCTAGTCTTGAACTTCAACATTTATCACCACTACTGTTTCTTTATGTTTCCATTTAAATTCTAATGGTGTTAAAACCTACAGGAGAAAAAACAATATTTGCAAAAGAAAGCTCATTAAGGAAACTATTGCTTTGGTTAGACTTTTTTTTTTAACCTGTAAGCTGATCTTGTATTCAAGAGGAAAGAAAGACACTCCAAGTGGAACTTGTTAAAAGTCAAAGTTCCAGAGAAATAACTCCATTTTCCTGCTACTTCAGTGAGCCTGCACTTGCTTTAACCTGTTCTGAGTAATCTCTTTGTACTACTAATCCACTGGAAAAAACAGAAAGGAGGAAAAAGAGCCAACAGTAATCGCCTCTTAGTACTAATTAGGAACAACATGTGTTTTTCTAAGAACAAAGAAAGTGCTGTAGAAGACTGATTAAGATACAAAGAAGAGTTTTGAAGTCATAGTCCCTGATTTTATCTTTAATAACTGCTTCAAAAATTTCCTAAAATATGGTATACTTCATTGTTGTGCTGGTTAATTTTACATTCTGATTTATTTTTCTTTTATTTCTTCATCTTGAATTTGAATAGCTACAGAAAACATGCTTGCATTAAGAGAAAAAAACCTCCCATGGAAAGCTAGAGCCATTAAATTATAATTACTCTAAATAATAAATGGCTTAATAATTAATATAGAACAGTTATACAATACACCTGACAGGCAGCTACAGAATAAAGTTGCCTGGCAAAGCTCAGCCAGAGCACACAAGCATTTATACATCAGCATAGCTTTGGTTTTGTGCATAATATTAAATATACCCATGCAAGAGTTTCCAGAATCAAACCTGATATTTTAGGAACTGAGAGAAAACAGTTTAACAAAACACTCATAGTTTAAAAGAATCTATTCTGCCCAGAAAATTGATAGCATAACAGCAATGATGATTTTAGTTTGAACATTAACTTGTTACAAGAGGACAGGATTTATGCCTGTAGGAATGAAATATAATATAAGGCAAAAATCCTTGAAAAGCTGATTAAAACTAGAAATGCAGAAGTATGCATTTTTTCTCGTGTATCACCATATTGCAGTATGACAGTGAAGAACAACAGAGACTTTACAATTGGCTGGGCATAAAAGACTAGATTAAATAACCTCTGCAGATGCACAAAACTCTGGAAAACTTAATGTCATGAGGTTTTTATTACAAGTGGAATCAAAACTTGAACAATTCTAGTGTTTCAAATGTGAGGGATATTTGTCTCCACATTCAAGCATTATGTTTTGCCTGAGATAATGCTGAACCTGTAGATGCATGATGAGTAAAGCAAGCTGAGCTTTGTTTGGAGTATAAGAGCAAGAGGAATTCTGGAAGCAGGAAATGCCAAAAACAGTTTCAAGAAAAAAATATTTCAAAAAGCTTTCTCCCTGAAACTGTTAGCAAAGTATTATTATAAACTACCTACAAAAGTCAATTGTCCCATGAACTTTAACTGTGACAAGTTTGAAAGTCAAAACCACAGTGATTAAACTGTGAGAAGGGGATTTAAATCTTACTTGAAGTAAGTGCATCTTGGTGCATATGTATCTAAGCAATTGTTACCAATCCCTTGCTAGTTAGAGCATTCAATGGAAACTTAAATTAGAGAATATTTCAGGAACTAAAAAAAGATTGAATGGAGCAGAATCACAATCTACGTCACGTGTTTTATATAGTTAGCAGATTTATGAAAAGCAAGTACTTTACTTATAAAGGTAGGTACTTTTTAATAAATCTTTAATCCCCCAAATTATAAGAACCTCAGTAGAAAACTATATTAAAAAAGACTATTTCTTAAATTTAGGTACAGTTTTTGTCTCTTTGCCTTCTTGGACACAATTGCTTCTTCTGCAATAGCCTGTACAGATTACGGGGAGATGCAAGTCAAACACTCTTCCTAACTGCTTTTCAATATAAGACGTAAAAATGTTGTCTCACTTTCTTGTGTTTTGTGTAGGTACAGAAAAATCTAGTACAAATCTCTTGTTTCTAGATTTAAGTAACTGATTCAAGCAAGAACAATGGGATGTAAGACCATAAAGGTCAAAACACATGAGCACGCAGCAGCCAGTAACATATGAAACATAACCTAGAGAAGCAGTCGCACTTCTTGTGCGAGACCAGTGCCTGGATCCGCGTTTGCATATTTGGAAGCCTGGGGCCCTCAAATTCCAGCGGCAGTCCTTTCCTGATGCCCTCCTCACCTCAACAGTGTTACTGCCTCAGCACCTAACACCTCCTGACTGTCTCAGAGGAACAGAGATGTCATGGTCTTGCTCCTGGTAGGACCAGAATTAGGAAAGAGAAGGGACAACAAAGGGCCCAGGATTTCTGGCACATGTTGCACACCACAACATGTGCTAAGACAGCGTTTGCCTGTGCCAAAAAGCCCACTCGGCTTAGATCACTGCTTCACTCAACTAGACTATGTTACTCCTCATTGTGTAAACATGGGGGAAAACACAGCTGCTGAACACAACAGTGCTCGTGTGGCACCCTCCTCTGCTCTGGCCTTGCTGCAAAAGGAGGCACTGGCTCCTTTTCAATCACGCCCTTCACCGGAGAGCGCTGCTGTTTGGCAGTGCCCCTGTTTCCCATGTCCAGCACCAACACTGAACTGTAGCTTGCTTTGCCTCTGCTGAATGGTTTCTGGCATGCAGCAGTGGATATATTCCTAGAAATGGAAGTTTCTTACTAAATGGTGTATTAGGTTTGCATGGCAAGGTTTTGGTAGTGCGGGGCTACATAGGTGGCTTCTGTAAGAACCTGCTATGCCAGAAGCTTCCGCTGTGTCCAACAGAGCCAACACCAGCCGGCTCCAAGGCAGACCCACCGCTGGCCAAGGCCGAGCCCATCAGTGATGGTGGCAGCACCTCTGGGGTGACGGCGTTAAGGAGGGGGAAAAAACCTGTGCAGCAGCAGTCAGAGGGGAGGATTGGGAATGTGTGGGAGCAGCGGCCCTGCAGCCCCCCCGGCCAGGGCAGCAGGAGGGGCAGGAGGGGCTCCAGGCACCGGAGCAGAGGTTCCCCGGCAGCCCCTGGGGAAGAGCCTGGTGAGGCCGGCTGTGCCCCGGCAGCCATGGAGCTCCACGGGGGAGCAGATCTCCACCTGCACCCGGGGAGGGCCCCACGCCGCAGCAGGGGGATGCCCGAAGGAGGCCGTGACCCCGTGGGCAGCCCGCGCTGGAGCCGGCTCCTGGCACGGCCTGTGGGGACCCGTGGGGAGAGGAGCCCAGGCTGGAGCAGGGTTGCGGGCAGGACTTGTGACCCCGTGGAGGACCCAGGCTGGAGCCGTCTGTTCCTGAAGGATGCACCCCATGGAGGCACCCAGGCTGGAGCAGTCTGTTCCCGAAGGACAGCACCCTGTGGAAGGGACCCAGGCTGGAGCAGTTTGTGAAGGAAGGGAAGGACTCACATTGCATAAGTTTGCGAAGGACTGTCTCCCATGGGAGAGACCCCACACTCCTGTGTGAGGAGTCCTGCCCCATACACCAGACGTATGATGAATTGACCACAACCCACATCCCCCATCCTCCTGTGCCACTCAGGGGAAGGAGGTAGGGAAAATTGGGAGTAAAGTTGACCATAGGAAGAAGGGGGGGGGGGGGGGAAAGGTTTTATTTCTCACTACCCTACTCTGATTTGATTGGTAACATAGTAAACTAATTTCTCCAAGCTGAGTCGGTTTTGCCCATGACGGTAATTGCTGAGTGATCTCTCACCGTCCTTATCTCGACCCACGAGACTTTTTGTTATATTTTGTCTCCCCTGCCCAGCTGAGGAGGGGAGTGATGGAGCAGCTTTGGTGGACACCTAGTGTCCAGAGTCAACCCACCACATAATATTCTATAACATCCATAGCTTGTTCTAGGAGATGGTCTGTTTCTGCAGATGCTGTTGGTACCTGAGCTGTAGAGGGTAAGTGTTGCAATTAATGCAACAAAGGTGAAAGCGATTCTCACCTCTGCAACTGGTATTGAGAATTTGTCAACCTGCTGCATCACTTGGGTTATTTCTTGCCTGTGTAGAGTGAGCCAGTCATTCCGGCAGATTCTGAAGCTGCTGTTTTATTCAAAGATAGCACATATGGATTTTTTGGTATTTTTTGATGCATGTATGTGGGAGGAACGATGGAACTACCATGAAAATTTTATCGACTCTTCTGGACTAGCCTTTAACAACACAGTCCTTTCCAGTTCTTGTTCCTACCCTCAAAATAATGAATCCCTTCACAGTTTTGACAGTTCTCCGCCCCCCATACACCAAAAATATCATGTTTATATGGCAATATAACTCAACTATCCCAAATAAAGCCAAAAAAAATTTAACCTGTGCCAAAATGTCATCATTTTTCATGGTTTGTTTTTAAATTTCAGCAGGGCTATAGAGCTGAAGAATATTTTTCAGGACCAGGAGGACTGCCAGAGAGACTAGGGAGCAGGCTAGCACATGTACAGCTGCAGGACACACACAGCTCCGTGGTCAGGTAGGGCAACGGTGCTGAGCCCAGTGACCAGAAGGCACAAGTGGTGGGAGGTGCAGAGAGATGGTGTGAGGACAAGGACACCACCTCACTATGCTTCATTACCAAAAGTTATAGCAGCTAATGTTGGAGAGACCAGAGCCCTGAGAAACAGCCATGTAGATCCATAATGCTCATATAACCCCAAAAGAAATATTATTTACAGGTCTTTTTACTTATCATTAAGTCCTTAATCTTCTCGTATCTGGAGAGTCTAAGTTCCTCAAAACTAATCAGCTGGTTTGGGCATATCACTACCATTTTGAAGTTTTCCAGAAAAGGTCCAAAGAGTTACAGGTCTCATTCAGCCAAGTCCAGTTCAAAAGCAGCAATTCACCAACCAGAACAGTGTACCTACTCAGTTTGTGATTTTTGTTTATAAATCTGTCCTATTGAATTTCCTGATTTTGCCTATAAAAATGAAGTAATGAACAAACAGACTGAAAATAAACTGATACTGCATTTTTATAATGTGTAAATTCATTATGATTTTTTCAATTTGGGGCATGATGTTCTCAGATGTTTTATTTCTATTTCCTTCAGTGGGGCTTTCCGTATCTTAGAAGGTTTTTACAGGAAATGCTGTAAAAACTATACTGCTGAAAGATAATTGCATTCAACTGAAAGCAAAAACTAGATCCGTCTTATGATCTAGCTTGTACGTTGTCTGTTACCTTCAGTAGTTAATACTGTTTTTGTGAAAACCTGTCCACTGATTTTAGGAAGAGCAATTGAGTAAGTCTCTTTTGAAGTGGTCCAATTTCTTCCTCCCGTTTTCTTCATAAAAGCCTCCTTCTTTACACCCCATCCCAACCTTTCCATGAGCTTAAACACAAAATTACTTGCTATCTGAAACCCAGTAATATGCTTCTTAATTATCTAATTCCCATTCACTTAAAGCAAATGATAACCATTGATTCTATACCTTGACCTAGCACAGAGTGTAATTTAATAAGCAAGAGAGCACTATACACATAATTAGGTAAAAAATCCATTTGAAGAATCTTAAATTTCTCTGCTTCTTGCATGAGATATTTTCTTAGAGGAATCTGTGTATGACTAATTTAGTTCTATATAGGAAAGAAAACAAGCCTCTTGAAGATCAACTTGTAGAGAATTATCACAACTAATTTTTGCTAAGAGCACGCCAGTTCATATGATATTTTTAAAAATTGTATTACTATAGATTTTATAGCAATCACAATTAAAGAGTTTTGAAACCAATTTTAAAAGGACTGTCTTCAAATTAAGCTAAAATTTTTCTCAGTATTTCATTTTTAGTAGAAATAAACCATGAATTAATGAAATCAACTTATAGTTCTCATTACTGTATAAATGATTTTTTTTCTTTTCTTACAGAAAATAAACTAATCTTGCAATTTTATTTGATTGCCAAGCAAAACCAAAAAGAGCAAAACATAACTTTTAAAATATTTAGATCTCTTTCCCAGGTATTAAACAGGATTACTACATTTAACAAAATCCAGTAAATTTTAACAAATGTTTTTAAAAATAAAAATAATATTGCAGAAAAGAGAGATTTAAAATTGTATATTTAAAGTCAAACAGCATATTTTTTTTTTTTCTGTAGAGCTGTGATCACCAAAATATTCTGTGTTGATGACAAATTTGGTAAGAGAGAGACACAGGAGTTAGCTCCATCTGTACTCAGGCCACTAGATACCAAACAGCTTACTGCACCGAACAGCAGGCACCACAGGTGACAAAGTCAGCCACAGCTGTCCACCAAGTCTAAGACAACAAGCAGAGAGGTGCTTCAGGGAGCCCACAAAGTCTCTAAAACCCAGGTATGACACTAATGATTTCTCTGCTTTTAAAGTTCATTCCGGCACTGAACTCATCAGTCTGAGATGATATATCCTACAAAAACGCTCAGACAAGAGAGCCTTCTGCTGAAGACACATAAGCTACCACACACAAGAAAGTCTTGATTTCACAGGCTGTCGAGTCCCTACCCCAACTACACTGTTCAAGTACAACTGAGATTTGGCATCATAAATAGACATTTAAAATAATTTCTGACAGCATTATCTATTACAAAACTAATTTGGTCAATTTTTCAAAATAAATTCTTACTCCCAACCACCTTTAAAATCAGTCTCAAGGCTGAAGCCTGAACTTAACAAAAGATCTTTTCACCTGTGGATGGATCTTCCCATGCAGAGTTCACCATGGAGAGAGTAAGAAGTGCAACAGAGCCTGGCATTAACAATCTTGCTGAAAGCTTCCTGGTTTATGGATGGTGTAACTGTTTGGAGTTTACCATGATTTGCATGTACAAGAAAACTTTATGCACCTAAGCAGTATAAGTTAGGGTGTTAAAGTCTCCTTTTTTTCCCTTGTCCTGCTAGAATAAGTCATTCAGGATGATATTCCTACCAGTCCTGCTCTGAGGAACTAGTCTTCAGATTTGCTTTGTTCTCCAATATTGTGCTGTGGGGAAATCTAAAATTAATTTAATCTTAATTGGCATTAGTAAAAAATACAGTTTGGGCTTTCTCAACCAGGATGCTGAGTTCTCAAATTTACAGATATAATTTGTTTCATTTACTCTTCAGCAGCACCGAAGGGTTTTTGTGAGATCTAAAGCCAGTAAATAAGAAGTGTCTAAACAGGGTTATTTAAACTTTAATGTAGGAGAAATGACTGCAGATTTCAAACCTAAAGAACAAGCAACTGAACAGTGCTTGATTTAGATCATTATTATTACTGTAGTTAATTCCTCCCTTTCATAGCCGCTACACTGTTTATTAGTTAAAAGATTTGGTGGGATTCATCTGTCCAAATGTCGATGAGTATGGTGTAGACTCCTATATCTCGACTGCCTTGTCCAGGATCCCTGTCAAGAAGTTAAGGAAAACAGTAATTTCTTATAGAGCATGATTTGCTTGGTCTACTGTAGACACATACCTAAGGATAAAAAAACAAAACACAAAAAGGAAGCCTACAGAGAGTGGAAGCAAGGACAGGTAGCCTGGGAGGAATACAGAGAAATTGTCTGAGCAGCCAGGGATCGTGTTAGGAAAGCAAAAGCCCTGAGAGAATTAAATCTGGCCAGGGATGTCAAGGTCAACAAGAAAAGCTTCTATAGGTATGTTGGTGGTAAAAGGAATACTAGGGAAAATGTGGACCCTCTCCGGGAGGAAATGGGAGACGCGGTTACCCAGGATATGGAGAAGCCTGAGGTACTCAACAACTTTTTTGCCTCAGTCTTCACTGGCAAGTGCGCCAGCCATACCACCCAAGCCACAGAAGGCAAAGGCAGGGACTGGGAGAATGAAGAACCACTCACTGTAGAAGATGACGTTCAAGACCATCTAAGGAACCTGAAGGTGCACAAGGCCATGGGACCTGATGACATGCATCTGCAGGTCCTTGAGGGAACTAGGAGATGAAGTTGCTAAGCCACTATCCATCACATTTCAGAAGTCGTGTCAGTCCCACTGACTGGAAAAGGGGAAACATAGCCCCCATTTTTAAAAAGGGAAAAAGGAAGACCCAGGGAACTACAGGCCAGTAAGCCTCACCTCTGTGCCCAGAAAGATCATGGGGCAGATCCTTCTGGAAAATATGCTAAGGTATGTGGCAAATAAGGAGGTGACTGGTGACAGCCAATATGGCTTCACCACAGCAAATAGTGCCTGAAAAATTTGGCTTAGTTACAGCATTGGTGGATAAGGGAAGAGCAACTGACGCCATCTACCTGGACTTGTGCAAAGCATTTGACGCTGTCCCACATGACATCCTTGTCTCTAAATTGGAGAGATATGGATTTGACAGATGGACCTTGCTGAGAAGGACTTGGGGGTATTGGTTGATGAGAAACTCAACATGACCCAGCAATGTGCGCTTGCAGCCCAGTAAGCCAACCATACTCTGCGCTGCATCAAAAGAAGCGTGACCAGCAGGTCAGTAGTAGAGGTGATTCTCCCCCTCTACTCTGCTCTGGTGATACCCCACCTGGAGTACTGCATTCAGCTTTGGGGCCCCCAACATAAGGGGGGCATGGACCTGTTGGAGCGGTTCAATGATCAGCAGGATGGAACATCTGTCCTATGAAGAAAGGCTGTGAGAGTTGGGGTTGTTCAGCCTGGAGAAGAGAAGGCTCCAGGCAGACCTTATAGCAGCCTTACAGTACCTGAAGGGGGCCTAAAAGAAAGCTGGAGAGGGACTTTTTACAAGGACCTGTAGTGATAGGACAAGGGCTAATGGCTTTAAACTGAAAGAGGGTAGATTTGATTATATATAAGGAAGAAATTCTTCGCTATGAGGGTGGTGCGGCACTGGAACATGTCGCCCAGTGAAGTTGTGAATGCCCCATCCTTGGAAGTGTTCCAGGCCAGGTTAGATGGGGCTAACCTGGCAACCTAGTCCAGTGGAATATGTCCCTGCCCATGGCAGGGGGTGTGGAACTAGATGATTTTTAAGGTCCCTTCCAACCTAAACCATTCTATGATTCTGTGATTCTATGATAAGATTGAGTTTCATTCTGGAATTGTCTGTATCCTTCTGTAAGTTGGACCAAGACAACTTGCCCAGGCGCAAATATCTGGGTAAGTGATTTGACTTTTCATGGATATCAGAGGTGAGACAGATTTCATCTTCTGAGTTGACCATCTTACAAGAGAAAGATGAATGAAAACAAACATAGATCTAATAAATTATTCCCTTCTTACACACAGATTTATCATGTGTAGTAGCATAGCTTTGAAAAGAGTTAAAGAACAAACTTTTGGAAGAAATGTTTGTAAAAATGCCACTAAAGAAAACAACACTGGCTCACAAAAAGAAATCCTGCTGTCAGGTAAACCTGTACAAATCAGAGCACACAAAACCCAGAAACTTAGTTCAGCCAAAGATGACTGCTGTTGCACTGATATGTTTGGGCTTAGGCTGTTTCTTGACATTTCCTACCATTTTAACTAGTTTAAGCTAATTGTTTAGATTTTCCTGGTAATGAAGCACTTCAAAGGTCTATGACTTGTATTTCAAGTTAAGGAATTTACACTTCTGTTTCCAGTTATGCTGGCCAGGAGATTCAATGATGGGGCTTATCAAAAACCTAGGCACCGAGGTCAAACACAAATATGGACATAATTAGCAGTGCAAATTTATCCGAGAACTGACCCAATACTTTTTTGTGACAAGAGAGAGGAATTCCTGTTAACATCACTTAGCTCCCTAGGTCAGTCACAGGAGCACTCCTCTGAGATACAGTACATAAGAGTTTAAGTTCCTTCTCTGAACAAGCTGGGTGAGAGATCTAAACTAAGCTCTCCTCCACTGTAGATGAATGTCCCAGCTCCTGGACTGTCACTCTGAACTTTCTTTGTGGTAAATTAACATTTAGTTATTTATACATAGGAAAAAAGATCCATCATGAAAGACCTAAAGATTCACACCACATATATTGCAGGAGCAGTTCAGGAACTTCAGAATAAAGAGAGGTTTTGATGCAAATCCCTGCTCCATGTCAGGCAGAGGATGGAACCAAATCTGAATTATGTACCTTTCACATGGGTGCTCTGCCTGCTAGGCTTGGGGACGTCTTTCTTGCACAAAGCTGCACCCAGCTGGGTGCTCTTTTGGAACTGCAAACCACACAGGAATGTAAGGAAACATCTAACGTGTTCTGAGATACTAGGGCTTAGATGTGCCATATTTGAGTGTGAGTCAGGAGCAGACAAATGCTAGTGTAAATATGGGCATGCAGGGAGTTTAAGATCAGGCAAATGTCTGAGGAATGGCTCCTATATAGCAGGGCAAAACAATTAATAGAACAAATAAAATAATAAAACAAATTTATCATCCAAACTTAGAAGATCATTTTCACCTGGCAAACACAGTCAGTTTGTGCATTTATCAAAGCCGAAACAAAACCAAAACAACATTTAAAATGACATGTGATTAACCATACAGGCACTTTTACAAACACTAAATTCTATGCACACCTTTTGTATTTATACTCCTGTGAGAAGTCATTGCAGCAGACTTTCACATGCCTGGTATATCCACATTTCTTCAAGGAAATAAGGATTTGTACATCATATGACTCAAGAACATATTTTCTATAATTGGGTAATTATTATTAATATTGGTTCAGGTTTTTGATTATATACAATGAGATCAAAGTAGGCCATGGAATAAAACCTTAGAAATTAAAACCACCTATAGCCCCAGATGAGTATTTAAGCCATGTGTAAAACAAAGTCTTTTGCATTGTCTGTCCAATTATGGGTTTGATTCTGCGAGATGCTGGAAGACATGAATACTTAATCAATTTAACAGTTCAAGATCTAATCAGAACTCTGTTGAATCAGGCTCAGACTTTACAACGGTACAACTATACTGTCTTCATAAAGCACTGCTTAATTAAAATATTTATATACACAGCAGTAATTCATCATACTATAAGCTATTGCTGATTAAAACCAGTAAGCTGGTTTTAAAACCTTGTGGACTCATTATAATCAACAGTAGGGAAAAATTCCTAAAGGCTTGACCGACTTCCAAGGCAATTTGACCCAATTCAGAGTAGTGCAGCTCCATTTATATTTTATCTGTTGATTGGGATTTATCCATCTAACAGATCAGCTATTGATTTCTACAGAACAGCAAAGTTTATAGAATCATTCAAGATGAAAAGGAGAAACATCTATTGTTCAGCTTTCTTTGTCCTTGGCCACCCCAACAGGATTAATTAACATAATTTTTAGTAGAAAAAAAGGCTAGCTTGTTCTGAAAAATGAAATGTGGATGGCATAACCTTCCTGGCAGTTTGTTCTACTGCCTGAACTGTTATGTAGATTTACACAATGGTTCTTCTGATATTTAATCTAAATATTCCCTTACATTTCTATCTAGCCTCATACTTATGGACCCGAGGCGAAAATCACATCCTTGAGAATGGCAGCTATATTGTAGTACAGGAAGGGAAATCCACCACGTGTACAAGCCAGGAAGCTTTCCTCCTGTTTTAGACCTTTATGAGGCACCCACATCTTTTTGTTTAGGTAATCAGTGGCAATTTCTTGAACAGCAATTCACAAATCTCACATGAGGACAATTCCTAGCAAACTCATATCATCTGGGAAAAGGGAGTACACAGGAGAATATTCTAGTCAAAGCACAAAGGAGTTTACCAATATTTCAGGGACTGATTGCTGCTGGTCTTCTACAAGGACTGGAAAATACATACACAGAGAGGGCATACTGTATGTTGTTTATGCTGGGTCTGAGATAACAGTATATGTACAACACTGTTTTTTATACAAAATTTAACCAATTGTAAAGTGCCTAGCATTTTTACCAAAGGAAGAATTGAACCTAGTTTTCAAGGACTAGTTTTCTAGCAGTCCTCTGCTCTGGAAAGTTACCAACAAAGATGAATACAAAAGGATTGACAGAGGGGAAATTCAGAGAACCCTGTAGTTTGTATTTCCTTTCTGCTAATCTTGTACAGCCTTCTTGTTTCTATATTAGTCAAGAAACTATTTGTAAATGCTAAGTGGCAAACCATTTGAATGAATTAATGTAACATTATGAAACATTAATACTCTGTGTTTTAATCTCCATCCTGAGCAATCTAAAACAGGGACAGAATTTCACTTTCTTAATGCAAAGTGACTAAAAGACACTCTGGGACCTAATGTTTCACCTAGTTAAAATTGGGTCTGTCAGCATAGAGTATTCCAGTTTCTTTATCGGGACTTTGAATGAACTTACCTCAGCTGCTTGTAACTTTTAAATTGCTAGAGATTTTCAGCATTAGTCATTTTATACTTAAGAATAGAAGGATAAAAATATTTGTGAGCTTTTATCTTTGATCCTGTAAGTCCTGACTTTGGAGTGCTTGATTTATGGCATGCAAATGTCACATTTCACTCCCTTGCTCCTGTCTCCCCATTTTTGCTTGTTTTTAATAATAGTTGCAAAGCCAAGAAGATGAAAGGAAAGCAAGCAAATGGAATATAACTAGTCTTAAATAAAGCATTTAATAATATTTCATATAATTGTAGCATCATAGAGTAGTTTGGGTTGGAAGGGACCTTTAAAGGTCATCTAGTCCAACCCCTCTGCAGTGGACAGGGACACCTTCAACTAGACCAGGTTGCTCAGAGCCCAGTCTGACCTGACCTGGAATGTTTCCAGGGATGGGGCATCTACCATCTCTCAGGGCAACCTGTGCCAGTGTTTCACCACCCTCAATTTATCCAAAACAATGAGAATATAAATGCCATCTGGAATGAACATTGCTTGAATGAGGGTAAATTACAGACAGTCATGAAATCAATTATACTGTAATGAAGGATACTGTCGAGCCACTTTTACACCACTTCTTTTAGTCTATATATTAGAGAGCTGCTGAAAATGCAAAGCAACGGATACAGCTAGGGCCTAGAAATCATCTCTTCTCTCACCATCCTTTGCATCTGCAGCTTGTAGTTATCTGGAGTTCAGGAAAAGCACTGCAAAATCTGGGGTTCAAACAAGTAAAATTTTAGTGCATGCCAAGAGTCCATAGTTGACAGCAGCCCCTAGGATGGGTGCACCTTCCCCCCGGTGCCCATGCCTGGCCATGGCAGAGCTGTTTGAGGGAAGTATGTTGCCTGTAATTCCTCAAATCTGTCACGGAAGGGGCAGCATGCATTTCTGCTAGTATCTGCTGCCCAGCACAAGGAGGTACGCATGCAGATTGTGAAGGCTCAAGTTATTCTTCCAGTACATCTGCCTCTGGCCCTATGGGATACGAAGTCCTGCCAGGGATGCTAGCTGAATTGTTTTGTATGGGTGCATCTGCAGGCAGAAAAAAAGTGTTTTCTTCCAACTTCTCTGCCTATGCAAGAGCAGCCAAGGTTTTGCTAAATGGGAGAGCCCCAGGCCAATTACCACAAATAAACTGAACCTGACAGATCATTTAAGATAAACTTTTATTCCTTTTAGGAATCTCATGCTTAGAAAGTCTCAACACAAAATTCCACAAGGCAGAGCTGAGGAACTTTGCAATGCTTCTACCTAGACCGTTTTTTTTTAATGCAGTAAAAGAGCAAGAAAACATTACCATTATTCTGGCAAGGTCTCCTTTTTCAATCACAACAAATGTCTAAGGGGAGAAAGGCTTGGAAAACTCAGATGCTCAAGTCTTCATTTACAAAGCCGAGGGAGTTGCATTTCTCCGACTACTTCATCTTACAAAATAGTTAGGTTTCAGATTTTCCCCATTTGGGAAGAATCCATTTTGGGTACCATTTTCAAAATGCCTGATTTAGAATACAAGTCTTATGACTCAATTCTCTTTCCCCCTAACATTTTATCTTTTATATTTCTTACAGTTGGTCACCCTTTTTCATACATGTGAAAATAAAAAAATTGAACCTTGGTTAAAAAAATATGGAAATATCAATCAATAAGGGAAATAGAAGCATAAGTCCAATTCAAGCCCAGAGGAGGGATGGAATATTCTACTTGCCTGCTGGTCCAGTGCCCAGTAGGGCACTCTATATCCTTAGGGCCCATGTATATGTATTTATGACTTGCGGGCCCAGAGTCCTTCACAGAACTCACGCTGCCATAAACCCCACTGATCCCAGAGCCAGCCCACAGTGTGAGTTATGCGCACCAGTGATTTTAGCCACCACGGTACATCATCAACTGGTCTAAAACTGCCTGAGTCTTAGAGGACTTTCAGTGATTAAAATAGGCCTACAGTGCTGAAAAATGAACCTGTAACACACAGGCAATAATCTAGCATTTGGCTGCAGGTTATCCCTTACATTGTCAGCTGAATTTATCAAACCTGGAAATGAGCAATTAAAAAGCTTTTGATGATCTATAGCTTCCATATACAACTGCAAACTTAAATCCAACTTAACATTTTCTGGGTGTGAAAATTCATGAATGTTTTTTCAAAAATTTTGCTTTCTTCTCTGAATTCAACAAGCCCTTCAGGTATTTACTGACCTTTGAGATTCACACTTCAGGGGCTTTTCATAGTCTTTCCCTTTTGAGGGGGGAAGCACAGACTAAATATGTGAACACCTTCCTCCTTTTTATCAGGCCCTCTACCATTTACTAACACAACACAACGTTCGCCTGCTGTCACATCACACTGCCACAACCATACTCCAAATGTCACATTAGCAAAGTCAGGTTAAAATCACTTTCTGTTATAACACTTTCTGCACTGACCCTTTGAAGGCCTAGAATGAGAGGAAGGCTTTGTTCCCCTTGCTCTGTGCAGGGAGCTTCTCCTTATTTTCTCTTCTAAATGCAAGAAGCACATGCTTCATGTTCAAGAGTCTGTTCGAGTTGACAGCTTTTATGAATGTACAACATCCCTGCAATCCACCGAACCCTCTGTGGCTTCATCCTATAACCTATATGATACAAGCAGTCTTGTAAAAGATAAAATTGATTGCTCATGCATTTGGGTCTCTCTCTCTATGAAAGACACCTTGTTCTTTTCAATATGCAGGTTGAGGAGCACAGCAATCTGCTTCCCCTGGTGTACTCCAGCTTTCCATTTTAAAGGTGTTTAGGGCAGAACGTGGAGCTATTTGCTTCACCAGGCTTATAAATAACCTGGCCTCTTAAAATGGCCAGAACAGGGAATCTGAATTACTAATTTGGGACAGATAGCATACTTTTAATCAAAACAAGGATCTACCATGGCTTTATGGTAGATGGGAATATATGTTTCTCGGATACAAGCTATCCAGCCTGCTTAGTGCAAAAGCAGGTGTGCAGCTATGCAGGAGGAGCCTTTCAGTGAGGTATTGTGCTTTTCCTTCTCCATCAAACTAGCCCTTATTAGTAGCCCCAGGGTGATTTGCAGTGGTCCAGCAAGGAGCAGGGAGGCTGTGCCAGTGCTTCCCATGTCAAGTGGGGCTTCTGAGCCCACCTAGTGAGACCAGGCAAGTCCCAAATCTCATAAAATAAAAGGAAATAATGGGCCCCTCACTACAAGAAGAACATTGAGGTTCTCCAGCATGTCCAGAGAAGCTGGTGAGGGGTCTGGAGCACAAGTCTTACGAGGAGCGGCTGAGAGAACTGGGGTTGCTTAGTCTGGAGAAGAGAAGGCTGAGGGGAGACCTTATTGTTCTCTACAACCACCTGAAAGGGGGTTGTGGTGAGGTGGGTGTTGGTCTCTTCTCCCAAGTAACTAGCGAGAGAAAGAGAGGAAACGGCCTCAAGTTGCACCAGAGGAGGTTTAGGTTAGATATTAGGAAAAATTTCTTTACTGAGAGAGTGGTCAAGCATTGGAACAGGCTGCCCAGGGAGGTGGTGGAGTCACCATCACTGGAAGTGTTCAAAAAAATGTCTGGACATGGAACTTCGGGACATGGTTTAGTGGGCATGGTGGTGTTGGGTTGATGGTTGGACTTGATGATCTTAAAGGTCTTTTCCAACCTTAATGATTCTGTGATTTTGTGATTGAAATTGATTATCATGCATATATGCTCCTACACAAGGGATTAACCAGCAAAGACAGTACACAGTCTGTCAAGGTCAAGCATGGCCTGGATAGCTCTGAATTGGGTATGCAGAAAGTAGCTCAAGGAGGAAAAATGTGTCCATGGCATAGAGGTTAAAAAAAAGGGGTAGGATTATAGTGAGGACACAGTGAGGTATCAAACAGCTTTGTGGCAGTAGTTAGGGATCATATAAATAGCACTTAGTTTTATGTGCAAATGACAGTTCCCTGTTCCTCTGCCTGACCTTGTTTCTTACACATACAGTATTAATTCAATGCATTTTTCATTCTGGCAGTAGTTTGAACCAAATCACTGTTAAATCATCTGTGGTGAAATCACTTCTTTACAGGTACATGTACTAGATCTATCTAATGAAATAATTTACTTAAGAAGAATCCATACCTTGTCCTCCATAATCATTTAAGGAAAAAAATTATATATGCACTCCAGTTGAAGATAACAAATACCAAGATGGATGGAATTGTAAGCAGACATTTTTCTCAACAGTCCACACTCCTGTTTCTCCCTTTGCTTTCAATTTTTTAACCAATGACTTAAGAGTAAGAGAAGTATGACTCAGTCCTTTTGTTCCAGGGGCAGGGGACCATTAGCTCTAGAGCCCTCAGCAGAGGAAAGACATGGACCTGTTGGAGCAGGTCTAGAGGAGGGCTACAAAAATGATCAGAAGGATGGAACAACTCTCCTATGAGGACAGGCTGAGAGGTTTGTTCATCCTGGAGAAGAGAAGGCTCTGAGGAGACCTTATTGCAGCCTTCCAGTACTTAAAGGGGGCTTATAAGAAAGATGGGGACAGACTTTTTAGCAGAGGCCTGTACCTATAGGACAAGGGGTAATGGTTTTAAATGAAAAGAGGGTAGATTTAGACTAGATAAAAGGGAGAAATTCTTCACCATGAGAGTGGTGAAACATTGGCACAGGTTGCCCAGAGAAGTGATAAATGCCCCATCCCTGGAAACATTCAAGGTCAGGTTGGACAGGGCTCTGAGCAACCTGATTTAGTTGAAGATGTCCCTGCTGACTGAATAGGGGTTGGAGTATATGGCCTTAAAACAGCTCTTCCAACCCAAAGATTCTATGATTATATGATTAGAATCTGTAATAAGCTTTTTAAAGATGTTTTGACTAAGTCCTAAATATCTGGGGGTTTTTGACTCCCAGAGTCTGCAAGAGGGAACTCTATGATTAGGATGCAAAAAGAGGGACTAGTAAATTTGAAAAGCAATTTAGTCTTTTTGTGCCCTTAATAAGGAGCTAATATCTGCATTAATACTGTTCATGTGTTCTCAAAGGTTTAATACCAAGACCTGTATTCTGCAGCACAGGATTCACAACTGCCTTTGATCACTCACACAGTGAACGAACGCATCTTCACTATTGTTTAAAAAGCATTCCTTGTTCATCTCCCTTATCTATGATAGGTCTGCCTGCCATCTTTGTTTTCTCATTACACTGTCATAATATTGCCTACCATCCCAGAAGGAGCTGTCTAAAGGAAACTTTTGTCAAATATTCTTTGTTATAAAACTCCATTGACTTAGAGATCTGTCAGGCATTATAACTGTATCTTGGTATCTCTAGCCTCCAACTACAGAAACATTTACATGCTGGCACAGTGTACTACTAAACAATACTCTGTTTTTGTCTGTTCAAATGCTGTAATGTCACGTAAGAAATCTCTGTACTTTTAGTGACCTGGATAAACTTCATTTTCTTCTCTTCCATTCATTAAGAATTAAAGTTGTCCTATTTCATGGGTTTGTATCTCTTGGAGAAATATTTGAACTACAGGTTAGGGATGATGCCACTCTAACAGACTGTATTCTCTAATAAAATATTTTCCCATAATATATACCAGAATCTGATGGATTTCTTGCAAGTTTTCTGGCTCATTATCCCCCTGTAGAAACTGCATTAATACTCCTTCCAGAAAAAAAGCATCTCTCCAAGATGCCGAGGGGAGGGACTTGCCAACACACAGCTCTGCAGAGAGCAGCAGACTGGGGCAGCTCCACAGCCCTCTAGAGACACTGCCTCTCTTCAAAAGGTGAGGAGGAATGGGTGGTGAAAAGGTGGACACCCGAAATGAAACATCTCAATGAGTTAACTCTTGTAGAGCTAGGATTCTAATCCTGATTGCAAAAAATATGTATTTTTTAAGTTACAGTAAAATTAGGAGAGCTCTGAATGAGACAGCTGACAATTTCTTCAGGTCCTTCCCACACACCATTTCTTTAGGGGTGCTAATTTTTGTTAACTTTCAGGAGCTCGACACTTCAAACTTTTGCAGAGATTAATTATTGCAAAATTATTTTTTGTTGCTTTCTAACTTTTTTCTTTGCTGTTACTTTTGAAACTTATTGCTTTTCCTTGGTATTTAAGACAGCCCCTAAAACATTTTTGCACAAAATAATGACAGAGACTTATCACTTCCTATGAAACACTTTGTGCCTCAGGGTATGCGGGATGAACTGAAGTGGAATCCTACAAAAAGTACAGCTATTTCTATAACACGTGTGCTTGTCCCAGTAATAATTATTTGCACAGTCCAAATCAACTCTCAAAGGATGAACTGCTCTACAGAATGCAGGCACACACAGCACGATAAATAGGTTTCCCCTGCTCCTCACACATGCCTGCCTCATGCCTGGGGGAAAATCACAGAATCAGTTAAGGTTGGAAAAGACCTTTAAGATCATCAAGTCCAACCATTAACCCAACACCACCATGCCCACTAAACCATGTCCCAAAGTGCCACGTCCACACATTTTTCGAATACTTCCAGTGATAGTGACTCCACCACCTCCCTGGGCAGCCTGTTCCAATGCTTGACCACTCTCTCAGTAAAGAAATTTTTCCTAATATCCAATCTAAAGCTCCCCTGGCACAACTTGAGGCCATTTCCTCTCGTCCTATCACTAGTTACTTGGGAGAAGAGACCAACACCCACCTCACCACAACCCCCTTTCAGGTAGTTGTAGAGAGTGATAAGGTCTCAGCCTCCTCTTCTCCAGACTAAACAACCCCAGTTCCCTCAGCCGCTCCTCAGAAGACTTGTGCTCCAAACCCCTCACCAGCTTCGTTGCCTTTCTCTGGACACACTCCAGCACCTCAGCATCCTTCTTGTAGTGAGGGGCCCAAAACTGAACACAGGATTCAAGGTGCGGCCTCACCAGTGCCCAGTACAGGGGCACGATCACTTCCCTACTCCTGCTGGCCACACTATTTCTGATACAGGCCAGGACACTGTTGGCCTTCTTGGCCATCTGGGCAAACTGCCGGCTCATGTTCAGCCGGCTGTCAACCAGCACCCCCAGGTCCCTTTCCACCGGGCAGCTCTCCAGCCACTCCTCCCCAAGCCTGTAGCGTTGCATGGGGTTGTTGTGACCCAAGGGCAGGACCCGACACTTGCCCTTGTTAAACCTCATACAGTTGAAATAATGTATCCAATTTTTCCCAACGATTCTCTCTTACTTACTGCAACTTTGGGTGGGACAGAAGTACCCAGCTAGTCTTAAACCAGCCAGCTTGAGTGCTAATAGCTGCACAGCTGTGGTCTCCTATAGCTGTGTTCCCCAAGAAAAGGTTACCTACCAAAACACTTGTTATGCTCCTTGGCATATTTCCAGTTTACAGTCTGTTCCATTTTACTGTTCCTACACTGCTAGCAGCACCCCAGTTGGCTGGTTTAAAGCTAGCTCAGGTAAAACAAAATAAACTGCCGTGACAATCAGCAGCTGCAGAATCAGCATACCCTTTCACTGCTTCCTCCCTGGCCTTGCAATTTATATCTGGCACAAAATGGCTCGTTCCAAATGAGGCAACTTTAGCAACTCCACACACTTAATCCCGTTAATCTTTCTTTACAAGTAATGCCCTAAGACCCCAAACAATTTCTGTAGCTCTTATCTGTCCTTTCTCCAGTTTGATAGTACATGTGCAAAACATGCACCTGAATTTTAACACAATATTCTATGTTTATTTATAAAAACTAAACAAACAAACAAAAAACCCCAACTACTAGTAAAGAATACCAATAGAATAGTACAAGAGGAATAACTGGCTCAGGGGAAAACACTGCTGCTAGTAGGTATGGAACAAAAAGGGAAATTGATCAGGAAATGTGTTCAAAATAATCTAAGAATAAAAGGGGAAAACAGCTATAAACATACGTAGAAGTATAATCACCTTTACGTTTTCATCTGATAGAAGATTGTTATAAAGCTGCCTGAGATATTGATGCAATGACAAGGTGACTTTCAGTGCTAACAAGGTACAGAGTAACATAGAAGGTAAAAATAATAGCAAGCATACATACATAGTGGTTGGTACTAATTAATTAATAACATCCAGGATGTTGGATTGGATGTGATTGGATTGGATACATCCATTGGACGTACTGTGGGTGGTTCTTTGAAAACATCAGTGCTGTGCTCACTGGTGGCCAAAGACGCAAAGAGACGATGAATGTGGCAGAACAGAATATTGAGAAAGCAGTTAAAATAACATCGAAAGGTCATTCAGCAGTGTGAGGTATGGAGGTGGATGTTTCAATGCTACATGTGGCTCATTAAGCTGTTGCAAAAAAGGAATATGAATATCAGAAGAGGTAGGGGATTATTAGAATTATAGAGCAGCTTTTACATGATGAAAAAACTAAATGGATGACAAGGACTCGCATTTCTAAAAGACAGTCATTGATAAGAGAGATCTGTAAAACAGGAATGATATAAAGAAAGTGAATAAGACACAATTATTCATTGCTTCTCACATTAAAAGAGCAGGGTATACCCAATGAAACTGTGAGATAGCTGATTTAAAACAAACAAACAAACAGATGGAAGGGCTCCAATTGTTACATGCATAATAATTTTGTGAAGCTCATTGTCACTGGATGTGTTGAAGGCCAAATGTATAAATGGATTCATAAAAGATATGACAAATTGATAGAGGATAAATCCAAATGCAACTATTAAACTTGATGGTCCAAAGACACCCTCCAGCTCAAAAAGTCATGAAAACACTTGCTTTTGGGAGCTCAGAGTGTAAAATGGAGAAAAAACAGTTCTATATAGGCCTGGTCTGATACAGAAACCCATAACTGGCATATGCCATATCCTTCCCTCAGTATCTACTACCAAGCAGATACCGAACTGAACAGAGCTCATTACCTGACCCAATAATGCATTTTCATGCACTAGACATACAAATAATTATGATCAAATCCAAACAGTTTATCAGGTGTTACATCATTAGGCACCGAAATACCAAAATCTCTGCACTCCAAATCCCACCACTTGGTATACAGACAAGGGATAAGTTTCACTTTTCTATTTGGGGGTTGTCAGGAGATAAATCGTATCTCTTGATAGACTTCTTAATTACCAGTGCTTTTTTCTAAGGTGCATGTGTATGTGTGTGTGTTGGAGGGGAGGAATCACCTCTTTCTGTCAAGAACTGATTGGGTGTCCCCTCTTTAAAACGCATCATCAGAAAGGGAGGTGCAGCACTTCCCTTTCATATAGTACATATTTAAATATAAATGGTTACAAGAGTCATCATATATTTGGGAAATCCCAGATTTAATTCACTTTCTGCCTGAGGAGAACTGTAATTTTGACCTCTGTTTATTTACGACCAGGCTATACATATGTTTGGATAATGACTTTCACTATTTGCCCTGCTAAAAATCTTGTATAAAGAAAAAATAAAGACTGATAGACCAGAAGACAAAGAGGGCCTGACACTACAACCTATTAGTAGTTATGATCATCACTTGGATGAAGAATCTAAGCCCCAAAGATTACTTAAGTATTTTACATTCAAATAATGCATTGTATGTAAAGGAAAAAACCAAAACATAGAATCGATGTTGGAAGAGCAACTGAATCTATGTTTCCCCCTTACAAATAACCTAACCATCAGCCTAGGGTTTCATGCTTATCCTGTGTCTCTTACTAGAAACAATTCAAAGAAACACAACAAATGGTATTAGTAGCATACAATGGATGAGTACTTGTAAATAGTGTCAGAATTGAGTAACAGACACTGCAGAAGAGCAATAGCTCAAGATTAAATGCACCTGGCCTAACAGAGACCTCAAGATGCAATAAGAGTCATCTGTTTGTCTTAAGGCACAATGAATACATCTATACTACTTCAGAGGTCTGTTTAACTTGTTCTTCAAAACTTCCAGAGGCTGCAATTTTATGTACCTTCCACATTTTAAATCTCCTTTTCACTAGAAAGTTTTTCCTAATATTTGTCTCAAATTTCCACTGCTACTATTTAAATCCCTTTCTTCTCAACCAGCCAATGAGGGCAGGTCAAGCAAACATTTTAGCATCATTGTCATGTATTTCAACCATCTTTTCTCTAACCAGCCTAGATCTTTTTCTTTTCATATCTCATATAATGAGATATGTTTTTAATCGTCTGTCATCTTTACATATTTTCCTTAAATCAGCACCAGACACAGTAGTTAGCTGTAGCCTTTTGGCACTGGATAGATTAAAAAGATACTATTATTTATACATACTAGTACAGAATTTTTCTTTTTTTACCTCTTCATGTTTTTGCTTATTCATGTTTGGCCTGCGACACACGGTAACCCCTAGTTCCTTTTATGTATAACTATGAACTGGTGAATTGTTCCCCGTTTTGTATTTGTATAGCAATTTATTACCCATGTAGCACCAGGCATTTGACCTAAATAAACTGCATTCTGTTTTTTCCTGATTATTTCTTTAATTTGTCAATATCTTCTTGAATCCTTCTCTAGTCCCCCTTGTGCTTGCTGGCTCCCTGAGAGACCATTGTACGTTTGATAATTACACATTCTTGTTCATCTTCTTAACCAGTAACGACAATATCCAGGGACTCCAGATTTAAGGCACACCCTTTCAGACCTCTGCTTGGTATATCTCTCCTTATTAGGAGGCTATTCTTTTCATTGAAATGGGACTCTAAATCAGTTTTGTGGACACCTTGTAGTTTCATATGGATTATACTATCCCAAATTGCTTAAGAAAATGTCATTGCAAGCAAGAGAGGCAAGTGGTACTCCACAGAGATAATGTGACTGAAAAGCAATGCCTGAACTATTAGTTGAATCAGCGTTCTAAATTATAATCTGTAAGACAAGATAGCACCAGTGGGGCTTTGTATACCACAGTTCAGCCTATCGGGCTGAAATGGCATTGAAACATCTGATAGCATGTAAAACACTATTATTTAGGGGTATTTCAATTGGGAGGGACCTATTAAAGGTTCCATGTAGTCACCACTAACTGTCCAGGAGCTGAAAAAGCAGGTTCAGGCTGGGGTGTGGGAGGGGTGTGTGTGGTGTGCTGGAAAATTGCTACAAACCACCACGGGTACTGTTTAACAGACTTCATTTGACAGGACGAATAGATCACTAAGCCAAAAAACACAGTGGTCATGAAGATATGAATGTCTACGATCTAACTATACTATTCATATGCAGATAAAATGGAGTGGACATGGTACACCAAGAAGCCTACCAAACACATTTTTGTGATCGCAGTCAAACACTCCAGTTCGGATGTGTCAGAAGTAAGCTTTCCTGACTCCTTAAATAATTACCTTTTTTGCATGCAGAATGATAGTCTTTAATGACAAAGTGATCTTCTGCAGAAGAATCCAGCTGCCCAGGATAAACTGCATGCAGTTTGTTTTACATCTTTCTCGTTCCTTACATGACACCAGTGATTGTTTACTGTTCAATATTCAACTTCTGCCCAGCCAACAGAATTCCATCATACTTCTTTATTTACTTTTCCCTTAAATTCAGATCCAACTATTCAAAGGTACTCCTTAATCTCTGAAAATATTTATAAAGAGATTTTATTCTTACTTTGTAAATATGTTGCAGAAGCAGAGAAATCTGAATCCACTGATTTTGGATATTTGACACCACAGGTTCCAGATATATGACAGGAGATGTTTCAAATTTGAGTTTACAGAGTTGTTGCTAAATATTTTCTGCTTATTGGATTATATTCCTTCAACATTATCCACAGAAAGAAAATCCACAAACTGGTTCTGTGGGGTGTATGCTGGACAGATGTGAAATATATAAAAAAAAAATTCAAAGGCAATTAGTTTCATTATTTACATGAATTCTTATGAAAGCAAGAACCAAAAGTAGTTAAGAGTCTGCTGGATTATATTTAGAATAACAGAAGGAAACTTTTCCAGGGTTGGATTGATGCCCCTGGAGAATAAACTATTGTATCCGTAGGTGATTCTGGATGTCATCTTTCCTGAAGCAGTTGTACACAGCAAACAGGTCAGAACTAAGCAGATGAACTGAGGCCCCAGGAAAGCAATCCTGGATTCCTGTGTACCTTACTCTTGACTGTAGAGTAGACATCTGTTTGTCTGTTTCTGTCGATTAAACTCAGAGAAGAATATCTGGAGCTTTTACTGCCTAAATTCAGTAAGGCCTTTTCTAAGAAGACCAATGATGCTACACCTGACAAGACACGTTCTCGCTCTCCCAGATCAGCCTTCAACACTGACAAATGTCATATCAGATTAGATGGCTATATGAGTTGAAACTCTGAAATTCTTCCCAAAAAGACACAGCAGATAACCACCCGCTTTCTTCCAGTTTTTCGATATGCAGTACCACAGACTTTTGCTCCTATCTACCAGAAGCATGATTTATGCACATTTCAATTGTATTTGTTTACAATTTAGCTTTAATTTTCCTTATTAACCTATTCCAGCAGAGAAGTCTCTTAGGTTTTCTCTAATGCCTGACAGAAATAGGAATATGAGTGAAAGCAAGGTGCCTTTTAGAAACGATCTGCCAAAGTGAAACACTTTGAAGGACAGCCATGTATCTGTTCTTGCAGCCTCCTGTATCACAGCAATCTACAATCTCAGTTTGTTGCTGCCCTCCCTGCTACTTGATACACACACAAGTTGCCAGGACCCTCTTTCAGCTCTCACTAGCCAAAAGATTTTGGCCATCTACTTCAACTACATGTTTGACAATGAGAATAGTTCTTTAATTGCACCCGTGGAAAAAATGCTTCATTCGGAAAGATGCCAGCTTCAAATATCACTTGGATATTTGAGCTAGACAGACTGCTCTTTATTTGCCAGTAAGGTAGGGGAACAAAATGCTGTTTCATGTGCTTTGTACCCTCTGCTGCGTGCTAAAGAATGCCAGGGTGGTATTCATGATCTATAAAGCAGTAAGTAGTTGGGCCACAGCTCTCTCTGGCACCATCTGTTTGACCACTTGCAAAACTAACAGGCTGCACAGAAGCGGTAAAAAAAGAGACATGACTAGCGTGAGTTTGGGAAAAACTATATCTAGATTCAGAATTAAACCAGCTATTCAAAATTTCATCACAGCCTGTCAGGCATACTGCAGTTACCCTCTGAACCCTCACAGGTTGGTTTTCCCTTGCCTCTGGCAGACATGACTCTCTACTTTTTCCACAGCCAAAATGTTTGCAGATAGTCTCATTAACCCAAAGGTTTCCAGCAAAGAACAGAAAATGAAGCTCCTGAGACTTTGCTGCTGATTTTCTACCCTGGCAAATGAAGAACAGCATTTTTGCCAAGGAATCCTACTTCTGATATATGATTACCTATTTACCTATTTTATTCTTCATCATCGAATCATGTGATAACTGTGCATTTTCATATAAATTGTTAATAAAACTATAAACCAGTGTAGATGAATGTAGAACTACCTACTCTTGAGGTATAGAACACTAAAACCAATGTTTCCCAATTATTGTGTTTGGATAATAAGCTACTAATACATTTAATATGCTATACTCATAATTACAATTAACCTCGTAAAAGCATTTACAAGACATCTTTGATGTGGTCTTTTTTTTCCTAGGAAACATGATGATTTGTATTATATTCTAAAAAAAAAAAAAAAGTTTAATGAATGAGTTGTATATCTGCCTCAAGCTTGATAGCACCTAACAGCTATAACTACAAAGGAAAAGCCCATTTACCATTTTAAGCACTGGACTTAACTTCTTTCCATTACTAGGTACTTCATCTATAGTCTAAGATTTATTAAAGTTAATGTCAATGTTGCAGAAAGCTTCCTAACCAGCAAAGAATATTTTTGAACAAATTAATAATTTCTACAATTATGTCAGTGTGGAGTAATCGCTGAGGGGCAATTTACCCTCTAAGAACAGCATTGAAACAGGGTGGAACGTAGCTAGTGTACAATGAGTCTGTACCATGGCAATTCCCTAGGCAACCCTAGATGTTGGCAACATCAGGGGAACTTGGTGTGCTGACTCTGGGAGAAATTGCATGGAGGGCGGAGCGGAGTGGAGATGTCACGGCCACTCTCTGTGAACAAGAGAATCTAAAGGTACACAGTGTGTACATTAATAAGCTGCACATGCGATGCCCTGGGTCAGTGACCTGTCAACTTTGATGAAATGCTGTACTTGGAGTGAACTTTGCTTATTATATCATCATTATAATACTAAAACGCACACGCCTCTCAAAAGTTACCCACCTCCCAAGGTGCGACCACCCCTCGATGAGCTTGCGCACTGAATTTTTCCTAGTCTGTACCTTTAAACGCGAAGCGAGAGAATTTTGAACCAATCCTGATAAAGGTATGTATGACTAGAGTCGCTCAAGCTCCACCTGCAAAGTAAACCACTATAAAATAGTGTGAAAAGAGCTGGATGTCAGGGAAGACACCATCACTCCTGACTTTTAGGATCCGACGATGGGCTGACCCTCTCTTCCCCCCCATTGGGACACCTTTGGGTAAGATTCGAACACTCAGCTATCCCGAGTGGATCCACAGGAATTTTAGGAATCTCTAGAGTTGTTTCATCACCCCACACGTGTGTAACCTGACTGTAATCAATTTAGTGCACTTGCTTGCAGCCAGTGAATTTATCACCGGCAATCCAAAGAACTTGTGCATCTGTTGCTTCAATAAATCGCACTATTGATTGACTCAGCTGTGTGTGTGTTGTCCCTGAACACGACCGTACCTCTGAGTGCAGCCATGTGAGTTCAGGAGGTGTCCGGCTGAGCAGGTAGTGTGATGTTAGTAGTGCATCTGGACCCGTGAGAGTCCAACGAAAGGTGTTGGACATGACCGGACTACTAACGCTGACTTTGGGCATCTGCCTCTTAACGCAACAGTCAGAAATATTGAATATAAAAACATTGTATAAAAACAATACCAATGAAAGAACAGAAAAAAATTGTTAATACTTAGAATATCATTTGCAGTTAAAAAAAGATAGATTACTTTCAACTATATTGTTATACCATTCCTTATTTTAATTTCTCACACATTTTTGTACATTCTTTTCATTTCCAAAACTTAATGACAAAACTTAAGAGCAGGCTTCAGATGTGTTGACAGATTGTTGCTTGTATGAGAGAGAATCCAGCCCTTCTCCTGCATTTCTTCATAGGATTTCTTGGTTATTTTTTCCCATAGATTAATTGGAGATGTTTGATTGCTGATCAAAATCCTGGGTATGAGCCTGAATCAGTTCTGAGAGAGTAATTTTGGAATTGCAAGGAATCGGAATGGGTGGCTGTCTCCTATATTCTTATTGACCAACAGTACTTCAACTGATGGTAAAACCATTGGTGTTAAATAGCATCTGTGGTGAAACTGAAAATATTATAAACTCACTCAAATTTCCATTGGTTGGAAATTAAAATATTTATAAAATTAGCTATCCTGGACTTCTATTGCTCCTCCAGTTAGTTCAGAAGACGCACGTTGCACTTCCCTGCGATCCCAAATCACATCCTTAATGTGCAGCGGGAAAGTGCAAGGTACATACAGCTGCCTTAAGCATAATGCATAAGGGCTCCTTCAGAGTTCTGAGGAACAAACACCCCTTGTAAAATCCCCTTACAATATTTTCTCATGACTCTTTCATGCGGCTGTAAACACTGCTATTATGAAAAAAAAAAGGGGGGAGAGGAAGCAATCAATATTTATTGTTAGTGTTAAGCAAGAATTTCTAAATTATATTGTCATGAGATGACGTCTGCAAAGTTTTAGTGGATGGAAATGCTTCAGGGAACATGAGTTAATAGCATCAGTTATAGTTGTGAAGGCAAGAGCAATCCTGAAGATTGCTTCAGTAAATTAGAATGAGTAACAGATCCCCTCAAGTACATTGCTGTTCATTAATAATAATGCCCATGCAGCAGACAATTTCTGTTTAAAGAATGAGCCTTTGTAACTTGGTCAGCAGGATTATGTTTAAAGTGATCTCCTGAAGACAAAGGGAGTGCAAGTTTCTTTCCCATGCATTGTCTGAAAGGGGTTTGCCAGCTTTCTCCCTGCTACTCTCACAAGACCAACCAGATGCAATCGTCTCCGGTTTTATCTCAGCCTGGGAAGAAAAACATGAATTGCATTCTATAAACTGTAGAAACAATCAGAACATATCTTCTATGAATCACCATTTCTGCAGAAAACTCTCCGAGCAAGCGCCCCATCCTGGCTGCAAATGACCCTCAGCAAACCCCCGTGGCTGCATTTGTGGTCTCTGCTGCTGAGACCATTCCCTGCAGGAGCAGCTCAGGCTGAGGGGATGCAACAGGCTTGGAGAGTCGCACTGTGGAGTGTCTTGCCTCCAAGGGATGGGGTCAGCAGTTTGTGTCCTCTGCACACTGAGGGACTGACTCTTGAAGCAACTTTAGCAAGCAGTTGAAGAATGTCAAAAGTGAGTCTTCAGAGAGCGCAAATACTAATTTGAAAGAGCTTAACAGCAAAAGCCCTCCCTAAGTTCCTCTTCAGATTCAGTTTTTAGAAACAACTGTGTTAAGAAATGGATGCTTAGCTGACCAGTACAGTTCTTCCAACAGCTGTTGGCTCTTACAGATCAGTAGTAGTTTCTACAAGTATGTGAATTTTCTCCTAGAAAATTTCTTGGAAATAACTGGGAATATCTCAGAGCCCTCAGCGTTCAAACCACACTATTTTAAAACGGTAACAAAACTTTCTAAGTACCTTTCTGCATCTTCCAAGCAGTTTATTTTCAAGATAATTGTACATATTTAAAACATCCTGAAACAAATGAAACTGATACACAAGTTTGAAACTACATATGTACTTATAATGAAAATTAAATTGTTTGCAGCCTACCTTGGAATTGCGTAAATTTGATGGTTCCCATCCTCTCTCCATTTCTGAAAACAACTTGACCCTAAATAAAATAAATAGATACCTTAAAAGTTTTATAAACCTCTCATAAAATAGTTTCATTAGCACTGCAATTATTTTCCATTCACTATTAAAATTACCCAAGCAATGTTTAAATTGAAGATAGCAGATTCAATCAAGATAAAAATAACCCAGTAACACCCCTTAAAGCTTTCTTCCACAGATTTGAAATGGCCTTAGAAAGTTGACCAGTGTTATCACTGACTTTTCATGGATGGAAATAGAGGTACAATAAAGCCAGTAACTTACTGAATCGCAGATGATGCCAGGTGTGCAAATAACCAATTTTCACTATGTGACTCTCTTTATCAAGTATATGTAAGAACTATCAAAGACCACACAAAACAATAGTTCTCCATCTCATTCATCATTTATTTCTCCAAGTGGTTCTATTATCTACTTATAGATATCTACTTATCTACTGATTATGGATATATGTAGCTTTTGTGGCTTGGTTTTGTATTACATCAACATGCATGTCCTAGTATTCTTTTTAAATGTGATGCCTTTAAGTCAGTACTATCCTTTGTTGTGCTACATGTTGGTAATTTTCAAAATAATGGCCACATAATACTGAAACCTCCTCACATATCCCTAGCAAATTACTCCCATGTTTCATCCCATTTTTTTGACTTAAATTAAGAAAAGTTCATGTTAAATTTCTTCCTTACTTCAGCTATTTCATGATTGAGTGTGAAAGAAGAGGTTTTCATTCACTTATGCTAAAAAGTATTTTTAATATCTTGAACCTGCAGTGGAGTGCTGAGTGCTGTCAATATAGATTGCTGGTTTACTGCATCCCCAGTTTGGTTTATCATCATCATCATTAATCTTCATTTTCGCAGACATCAGGATAAGAGAAACCAAACGATAAACATGTAAGGCTGCAATACATTTTTCTGTGCAAGCCAGCCCCTTTTTGGATAACGCCTTCTGGCCACTAAGGGATTGCACTGAAGGTAACCACCTGAATCAGCTCCCTGCAAGGAACCGTACAATGGATGTGTAGTACAGCACACTCATGCCACAGTTCCTGTAAGCCACAAGACACCACTTCTCTTTGATAAATAGAAGACGACACCCTTCAACAAGTGCAAGCTACTATCTGCTAAGCCTTAAAAGCCAAAAGCCCCAATCTGCAACAAAAAGAGTGCAAGAGAAATGAACATTGGTAATGGGAGAGATTCCAGCAACAGCTGCAGAAGGGCACAGGAACTGCTCCTACCGAAATCCAGCTGAGCTGAGTCTCATCCAGTGGCTGCTAACACAACTCCAGGAGAGAACATAAAACATTAGCAGGCAGATTTATGTGTGCATCTTGGCAGCCTTCATCCACATATCCTTTAGTTTGGAGAAGTGGTATTTAATATCCCTTCACTTGAAGATAATCATAACGCACTTGGCTCCTTGGTTTAGGTAAAAAATAATAGAAAATATTAGAGAGCTGGAAAGATGCTATGTAACTATCACTTGGTGCACATTTATATCTATGGTCAAACCAGAGATCTTTAACTTGCCAAATTCTTGGGTTTGTAGCCTCTGTCAGAGATTTCTATAGTTAAATTTTTAACTGTGTGGAAAAATTAGTTTTTCATTTGGCTTTAAATTTACTGCTTTTTACTTTAACTGTCTCCTCTCACTCTTTTATTAGAAGATAATAGGACTGTAAGTTGTAGTCTACTAGAGTGCTATTTATAGATAAACATACAGCAAGAATAACTGCTATCATCTATGATGACAGTCATCTACGATTGTCATCTATTATTGATAGTATAATATACCAGCTCATGAAATTCTCTAGATTCCAAGTGCAACTGGTTTGCAACATTATCGTTGCTTCTTTTAAAATCACCTACATTTTTATCATTCAGTAGGACAGACATATATCATACTCATCTGCTGACTAGAGATAAATACATACATCCTCATTGACGTGTTCTGAAACTGTCAACAAAACATAAATCAGGTCTGAATGTTCTGAATAAATGTAAAAAAATGGATAAAAACATAAACAGAGTTACAGATTTAGAAGTATTTGTTTTTGACAACTTCCCTTTGTTAAGATTTGTGGCTTATACTAATCTAAGTAGTAGATAAAGGTAGATATGGATGATGGTGTTGAAAGTTACGGAACAACTCATGTGAAAATGTCCTTGTTCTCTGCAAAATTATTCAGTCACAGTATTTTACTTTCAGAAAAGCTTACTGGAAAATGCTAAAAAGTCCAATAGGTTATTAAAAGGAATAAAAATTTCTAAATACTATTTTATGAGTTCTGACATTGTCCTGGGTATTGTTCACAAATTACAGAGTCTGTATGTTACTCATACAGATACTAACAAGAAAAAAGAAAAACAATTTTGAGAAACTGAAATTGGCTTTTTATTCCACATATAATCCAATGAATTGTTTCAAAGGTAAAATCAACAAAAAAACCCATATCAGTAAGAAGCCCCAAAGCAGAAATCTCTGGTGAAATCCATGACGATGACAGCACATATTTGTTACCCAGGTATCAAAACTGCAACTGCATCTGCAGTTACCCCTTGCTTCTTCGCTCCTTGGGAACATGCTGCTTCATAATAACATGTGACAAGTAGCTACAGCATCTCAAGTACCTTAAACCCCTCAAGACTCTAAAATTCCTGTGTGCTGGGTGAGGAAACACTCCTAGATTTTTGCTGGGGCTTTAGCTAGCCCCAGCATACATGGAGATAGCATTCCTGCTGCGGTATTTGGTTCTGCCAACGTGGCAGAAAGGAGGGCTCATCACAAACATAAGAAATTGTATAAATAGTGATACCTTCACTTCACTTTTACAAATATTAGCTTAAAACAGGAATAGGAAGGAGACTCATGAAAGTCATTGATTACTCTATGCTTTCACCACCACATATTATATGAAAACTAAGAAAATTACATTTGGGGTAAAAAAGTGATATAAATATATAATAAAATGTTGTAGTATTTAATTTTATAAACTTACAGCAATGCTGTAAAGAGTAAGAAATAAGCCAAGCAGTGTTTCAGAAACCCATTTTGTCGAAATGATGTGCTGATTTATGGCATGAGGTGCGAGTTATAATCTGATGATGTTCTATGGCTCACATCAAGTCATTTCTTTGCCACCAAGGTAATCTACCATAAGATTTAGCTAGAGAGTTATCTTCTTTAGACTTGAGATTCATAAGTTACTAATATTTTTTTCTTTATTTAAAGTAGCAGATGCTCAAATAATAGATATTCCTAATATACACATTACAGAATCACAGAATCACTAAGGTTGGAAAGGACGTTCAAGATCAAGTCCAACCATCAATCCAGCGCCACCATGTCCCCTAAACCATGTCCTGAAGCGCCACATCCACACGTTTTTTGAACACTACCAGTGATGACGACTCCACCACCTCCCTGGGCAGCCTGTTCCAATGCCTGACCACCCCCTCAGTGAAGAAATTTTTCCTAATATCCAATCTAAACCTCCCCTGGCGCAACTTGAGGCTATTTCCTCTTGTCCTATCACTTGTTACTTGGGAGAAGAGACCAACACCCACCTCACCACAACCTCCTTTCAGGTAGTTGTAGAGAGCGATAAGGTCTCCTCTCAGCCTCCTCTTCTCCAGACTAAAAAACCCCAGTTCCCTCAGCCGCTCCTCAGAAGACTTGTGCTCCAGACTCCTCACCAGCTTCGTTGCCCTTCTCTGGACACGCTCCAGCACCTCAGCATCCTTCTTGTAGTGAGGGGCCCAAAACTGAACACAGGATTCAAGGTGCGGCCTCACCAGTGCCGAGTACAGGGGCACAATCACTTCCCTACTCCTGCTGGCCACACTATTCCTCATACAGGCCAGGACGCTGTTGGCCTTCTTGGCCACCTGGGCACACTGCCGGCTCATGTTCAGCCGGCTGTCAACCAGCACCCCCAGGTCCCTTTCCGCCGGGCAGCTCTCTAGCCACTCCTCCCCAAGCCTGTAGCGTTGCATGGGGTTGTTGTGGCCAAAGTGCAGGACCCTGCACTTGGCCTTATATAAACCTCATACAGTTGGCCTCTGCCCATCGATCCAGCCTGTGCAGATCCCTCTGCAGAGCCCTCCTACCCTCCAGCAGATCAACACTCCCACCCAACTTGGTGTCACTTGCAAACTTACTGAGGGAGCACTCAATCCCCTCATCCAGATCATCAATAAAGATATTGAACAAGACCAGCCCCAGAACCGAGCCCTGGGGAACACCGCTTGTGACCGGCCGCCAGCCAGATTTAACGCCGTTCACCACAACTCTCTGGGCTCGGCCATCCAGCCAGTTCCTCACCCAGCGAAGAGTAAACCTGTCTAAGCCACGAGCCGCCAGTTTCTCCAGGAGAATGCTGTGGGAGACGCTGTCAAAGGCTTTACTAAAGTCCAGGTAGACAACATCCACAGTCTTTCCTTCATCCACTAGGCGGATCACCAGGTCAGGACCTGCCTTTCATGAACCCATGCTGACTGGGCCTGATCGCTTGGTTGTCCTGCAGATGCCCTGTGAGCACTCTCAAGACCACCCGCTCCATAATCTTCCCTGGTACAGAGGTCAGGCTGACAGGCCTGTAGTTCCCAGGATCCTCCTTCCGGCCTTTCTTGTAAATGGGCATCACATTGGCAAGCCTCCAGTCTTCTGGGACCTCCCCTGTTAACCAGGACTGCTGATAAATGATGGAGAGTGGCTTGGCAAGCTCCTCTGACAGCTCTCTCAGTACTCTGGGGTGGATCCCATCAGGCCCCATAGACTTGTGGGTATCCAGGTGGTTTAGCATGTCCTTGACTGCTTCCTCCTGGATTATGAGGAGTACATTGTGCTCTCCATCCCCATCTTCCAGCTCAGGGGGCTGAATATCCTGCGGATAGCCACCTCAGCCTTGTCCTCGTCCTTGGAGACAATGTTCCCTGCCATATCCAGTAGGGGATGGAGATTCTCCTTGCCTCTCTTTTTGTTGTTAATAGATTTGTAAAAACATTTTTTATTATCCTTTACGACTGTGGCCAGACTGAGCTCTAGCTGGGCTTTTGCCTTTCTAATTTTGTCCCTGCTTGACCTAACGAGATCCTTGTACTTTTTGTGAGTTGCCTGCCCCTTCTTCCAGAGGTGATAAACTCTCCTCTTTTCCCTGAGTCCCAGGAAAAGCTCCCTGTTCAGCCAGGCCGGTCGCCTTCCCGGTCAGCTCTTCTTACAGCACATGGGGACCGCCTGCTCCTGTGCCTTTAAGATTTCCTTCTTGAAGACTGTCCAGCCTTCCTGGACCCCTTTGTCCTTCAGGACTGTCTCCCAAGGGACTCTCTCAACCAGTGACCTGAACAGGCCAAAGTCTGCCCTCTGGAAGTCCACGGTAGCAGTTTTGCTGACCCCTCTCCTTACTTCACTCACAACTGAGAATTCTATCATGTCGTGGTCGCTAAGCGCAAGACGGCCTCCCACCACCACATCTCTCACCAGTCCTTCCCTGTTTGTAAACAGCAGGTCCAGTAAGGCACCTCCCCTGGTGGGCTCACTCACCAGCTGTGTCAGGAAGTTATCTTCCACACACTCCAGGTACCTCCCAGATTGTTTCCTCTCTGCCATGTTATACTTCCAGCAGATGTCCGGTAGGTTGAAGTCCCCCACAAGGACAAGGGCCAGCGAATGCGAGACCTCCGCCACTCGCTTATAGAACGTCTCATCTGCCTCTTCGCCCTGGTTGGGTGGTCTGTAACAGACTCCCAGCAGGATATCTGCCTCATTGGCCTTCCCCCCATCCTTACCCATAAGCACTCGACTTGGT
The DNA here is from genome assembly GCF_964289735.1 of Phaethon aethereus. Taxonomy (NCBI): domain Eukaryota; kingdom Metazoa; phylum Chordata; class Aves; order Phaethontiformes; family Phaethontidae; genus Phaethon; species Phaethon aethereus. The sequence continues at coordinate 70,134,000 of NC_138582.1, forward strand.
CTTCACAATCATTGATTTCTATACAATCAAAACACTCTCTAACATACAGAGCCACCCCACCGCCTCTCCTTCCCTGCCTATCCCTTCGGAAGAGCTTATAGCCATCCATTGCAGCACTCCGGTCATGAGAAGCATCCCACCATGTTTCTGTGATGGCAACTACATCATAGCTGTCGCGCTGCACAATGGCTTCCAGCTCCTCCTGTTCGGTGCCCATGCTGCGTGCATTGGTGTAGATGCACCTGAGCTGGGCTATCGATTTCAAGTCTGGCACGTTGAACGTACCTCTAGGTTCAACTCTAGTGAGGCCGGTTTTATCCCCTCCCCCCTCCAAATCTCATTTAAAGCCCTCTCGATGAGACCTGCCAGCTCATGAGCAAGAATCCTTTTGCCCCTTGGCGTCAGTTGCACTCCATCAGCTGCGAGCAGGTCCGGTGCCGTGTAAACCGCCCCGTGGTCAAAAAACCCAAAATTCTGACGACAGCACCAGCCCCTAAGCCATGTGTTGATCAGGTGTGCAAAGCTCTGACATTACAAAAGCAAATCTTAGTACTACTTTCTCCTTTATTTCTACCTCACCACATACTCCAGCACATGTGCAAGTACGGACTGCAGCTTATGGTGTGATCTACCATAAAATCTAGATCTTATTAAATCCATGTGAATATAACAGACAATTCTTCTTTTACTTTCCACTGTGTTTTGGTAAGGTTGCATAGGCATATTTAAATACTTATTAGCAAAAGGATCACTGAATGTACAGATGAGAAGTTTTAAAGAACAATAATAGAAGTAATGCCAATACTGTCAATACTTCAGAACATGATTCTCAGATTTAAACAATATTTCCTAGTTAAATAATTATTTCACTTTGACAGATGCAAAATATGATGTCTCCTTCAAATCGACCACAAAAATTAATTACTTAGATCAAACCATGTATTTTACTATACATCAAAATAGTTAATCAGCAAAGCTTTCCTCTTCATTACACAAATGTCATCCCAACAGAGACCAATAGAAGCCACACTGGTATCTTATCTACCATGTACAGATTTTTTTTCTTCTTTCTTTTAATTTTCTTCATCGTTGCAAAAGTGATGCTAGAGTAAAGACCAATTCTGTAAGTGATAAGACCAAGTCTATAAGCCCAACTTTAAGCTGTGAACAGGCACCTTCACAACAGTTATTATCCTTGTAAAGTCAATGGGAAGGAAACAGAAAGTATGTGGCTTGGAGTCCAATAGACAGTGATGTGAACAGAGGGTGGAAGAGAAGCTGAATGAGCTCAGTCTGGTGCTGCATGGTACCCCCCGATGTTGCTGCTGGTATGTACAGCCACCCCTGCCCACAACATCCCAATAACCTACATTTGGGATCCATCGCAGCTGCATAACTCATAATGCAGCCTTAGAAGTGTACTTTGCTCAGTTTTCCTAAATGTACAACCACCTCATAAGGAAAAACAATATTAGCTGCACAAATTAGGTGGCTTGGATAACAGAATTACGGAAGCTTGTGTTGTGGGGTTTTTAGTTTTTTATCTGGGTTTGGTTTTTTTTTTTAGATACAGAGAATCATAAAATCATAGAATCTTTGAGTCCAGCTGATTTTCCTGTGATTGTTCATCTTTGTTTTTTTCAAAAAGCTACAGAACTGGACCAAACAATTTAATAGTGTCGGTCTCACAATTGCCACATACAAGGATGTCATTTCCCTGTTTCTTCTGCATATCGTCGTCTTCTACGTGCTCTGTTTTACAAGCCTAACATTAATTCTTGTCTTACTCATGTGTACTTTACTATTACAGCATAAATGTGTTTCATCTCATAACTAACAAGACAGTATCCACCCGCCCTGGATGTACAGTCTTCACCTGTTCTCTTGAACTGATGTTCCTTACGTCATCAATCCTTTATTTGTGGTGAGAGTAAGTCCACAACAGTCATCCATTCGCACTCACAAAACAGTAGCCAATATTAGCTTTTTTTTTAGACAAATGGGACTTTCCCTGTCTTTATAGCAGTTAGTTAGTCATTTGTCTACACTTGGAAACAGCTATTTAATATACTATTTTTTCCTGATGGATAAAAAGTAGTTATCTTTGCTATATTATGAACATGTCATTAAGCTCTTTTCGAGCTGTGAAGCAGTAGTATTTAATAGAAGTTTCTTTGCATTATCACTGACAGCATTATTATTTAGCTCTGGACACAGGCCCATGCCAAAGTTAGAATTCTTTCATTCCTCATACACTGAAATCCACAGCCAACACATTTTTTCATTCATGTCTTTAGCTTTCTTCATCAGTCAGTAAAACCAGAGTTCAGAAGATTCTTAACTGCTCTCTCAGTCAGGGCCAGGTCTGCACTTTGACCATCTTTTCATTTACTGTATATTTTCTTCTGGCTCAAATACAGTAAACAGAGAAGTAAATAAATAGCATTTACTTCAGTGATTTTCAGTACTATACCTAAAAAAAGGTCTGCTTTAGACCATGCTTGCTTCCTTCTCCAACAGTCTTCCCCTACATGGCACCGAACAATTTTTATTTATTCAGGTTTGTATTATATACTCAGCTTATCCTTTCTACCTGATTGTTGATTTAAAATGTCATAGTTATATATTCAAGCTAAATTAATAACACAAATACCTCTTTCTCAGAGGAGCGATCACGAGTACGTTGACACACACATCACAGGTGGATGCAAGACAGTTAAATGCCACAGGGCTCATGTCCCCTGAGCATTTTCCATTGGGCCAATACATTTCTGGGCTCTGTCTCAGTTCCATTTCACTGTGCAGGAATCTGGGCTACTCTGCCCTGTAAGTCAGTCGTCTCCACATATAACAGTGTTTATCCCCAGTGGATTTCCCTGAACAGCCTACACAGTCGAAACAGTTCCAAAAGTAACTGTCAGTTATTTTTTTCAAATTTTTTTTCTTCCAAAAATAAACTCGGTCACTTTTGGGGTTCTCGAGTTAGGTATTTAATATAAAGTAAACCATAAATGTAAGCAGAAATATCTGAAAAGCAGTGGGATAACTAAGGCAATTGAAATTATATTTTTCATTTAAAACACAGTGCATTATTGTCAAAGAATAATGAGTATACAATTAAAACTGTCCCTTTAAGTTCTGTGACATCTGCTGAAATCAAGGTGTACCTGTGATCCTGCAGTGTCCTTATTGGACTACATCCAATACAAGTAGGAGCCAAGGAGGGCGAAGCTTCACAGGACAGCAAGCCTAAGAGCTTTCTAACACCCAAAGGGCAGGCGTTGCCCTCCCACGTTGCTCCTAGCTGCACAGTCCTACGCTTACCCGGTGGCAGTTCAGCATTCATCAGGCCCTTATGTGAGCTGTAGTGGCCTATTAAACCAGCAGAATGTGTTCAGTGACTTTTTTTTTTTTTAAACTTTGTATTGTTTTGGCAAGTTGGGGAGATGCTGTTTCTGAATTGTTTTCCAGTGCCAGAAGCAGAGCCAGCACAAAGGAGCTCTGGAGGGATGCAGGTGCCAGCAGAAAGAGCTGGGAGGGAAGGAGCGAGATGCCCTCTGTTAGTCCCAGCTCCCTTCAGAAACTTTTCTGTGTTACCATGCAATCCCCATAGCCTGCTAGTCACATGTTACACACACTTGATCTACGCATACAGGACTCCCTAGCTACAGATATGCCTTCTCCGACACACGCAAAACAGCAAGCTGGAATTCTGTGGGTCTCAGCTTTGCACCTTCTAGGTGGTGAAGAGCTACACGCTGCAACTCATAACCTCTTCCACCCTCCAAACATCACGTCTAAGACAGCAGTGTTTATAGGAAAAGGGAATATCATTTAGTCTATCTAATTATACAGCTGAGAGTAACCCAACAAGCTTCTAGTTCTGCAAGTCTAACCTTGTGTCTGAAACAAAACAGCAAACTTCCAGCGGAAGGCAGCTTGTGCACAACTCTTCTGGTTTCAACCTAGTTACATCACTCAATTAGCCAGAGACAAAGAGCTAAGCACAGGAGACGCAAGCACATTGCAAGAGAGGATTCTAGGGAGAGAGCAATAAAGTTGTCATCCCCTGTGGGATAAAGAGGTAATTGTCACCTTTGGAACAGTGAGAGGAGAGCAGAAGGCAGAGGGTGACGAAAATTAAAATGCTCCATAAAATCAACAATGCTCCTGAATCCATGATTTTATATCCTTAGACTGCTGCGGATAGAATGTTTCTAGAACATTTGATCAAAGCAGACACAGTGACTGCTGCTTTTCAAGCCTTGAGACTATTTTCAGAAAAGTTGTTTCTGTCAAATTTTCAAGATTGAAGGTTTAAATTTGAAATATTTTATGATCCAAAGGGATTTCTTTTCCCTGCCTGTTTTTTCTCTTATGACATTTTCTTAAAGATTTGGGTAACTGAACACTGGTGTCTTGAGAGCAGCAGCAGCAGAACAGCTCAAAGAGCAGGTGTGAAGTACAGCTAAAAACCTGGGCTTGGCTAACATTTTCTAAATGAAGCAATACCACCATTCTCACACATACTTGTGTTCTAGCTATGACAGAGCAGGCATAAAACAGCAGGAAAAAATGAACATGCTTACTTCTAAGTATTAAATATCTGTCTGCACCACAGGAATAATGCTTGAAAAATATACTCGCAAACAAGTAAGTTTCCCAAACATGAAAAGATGTGTTTTGGAGAAAGAAAGCGGGGAAGAAGGAAGATAAATTGATGGAACAGAATTGCCCAGAAAATTTTTTTCTGGTAATCATGACAGCAATGGAGAAGAAGAATGAAGAACTGGCATTCATTGAATCCCATAATATTGGAACTAGGAGGCACTCATCAAAACTATTAGGACATTGGTCTAAACCAGCAAAATCAGTGGTTGTTTTTTCATGTTGGTACTTGGCACAGCAGGTAGTTAACTTCTCAAATTTGCATTTACTGGGGATTGCTTTTTTATTTGTTTTGCTTAGAAACAGAAGACTGGAAGGTGAACCAGCCTACTGACCTCACGGGACACTTCATATATTTTTATGTAGCTTCTTCTGTGAACTCCTGGTAGACAGAAATGTAAATGGAAAACCAGCTTTATCTCAGAGTTCAGGAAACATTCATGATTTTTTAAATAGGCTACAGAAACTGCTTCAACATGAGCAAAGTACAGGATAAACAGATGTACAGGTTCACATCAAAGCCCATTGGGAAATAAAGAACACAGAGAGATATAAAAAAGTAACTTCCCCCCTCCCCCAGGGCAAAAACCGTTCTGGGCAAAATCATACAGCAATTTTAATATTACAAGCATTTCCCAAAACTAAGTTTCCTCAAAAAATGGCTGCACTATGCATCACCTAATATCATGATAGGATAACAGAGTTGCATTCCACAGCTGAGGTGGAAGAAATAGCAAGTGAAGACCAGCATCTTAAGTTTCAAATTTTGGGAAAAGGTGATCAAGTATAACAACATCTTTATGTGGCTGTCATTCACATACATCCTGAATCTAGGATTATGTGAAAACACAAAGTACTGTAAGCCTTACCACCATGATTTCATCATGCTGCCACCTAACTCCCTTCTAAATAAAGAGACCCAGTCGATTCGGTCTCTTCCTCATAGAAGAGGGGAATTTTTTTTTTTTTGCCCATCTCCACTCTCTAAGCTCCTTTTTTTTCAGTTTTTTTATTTATTTCCTGAGGAAGGCTATTCGTAATAGATGCTCTTGCTGTGTAGAAGGGTGCCTTTATTTCTAACTAATATTTTGCTATCTGAACTTTACTGTATTTTGGGCAGAACTTCACCTCTTTTTTCAGGGAAGTGCAGGAATCAGATGGGAAATGGTCATAATTTCTATGGATGAAATTTCTTCCCTCCATCTCAGCAGTGTCCTCTGTCATCTGTTGTCTTTGCACAAAAGCATGCTGTTGCCAACACAGTGACATGAGATAAGCCCAGACTAGGCTGTTCCATTAGATTAACATTTAGACGCATATACACAATTTTACACAGCTGTGCTGAAATGAGACAGCACAATCATAGCATTTTCTTCCACAGCAAGCAAAAGTATGATTTGTGAACATACGAGCACTCTGTTTTACGCACAGAAGCAAGTCTAAGGGAATAATATTCCTGACAAGGTACCAGCAGGTGAAGGTGGAGGAAAAAGGATACTAGCCAGGAAATCACGCATCAAACAGCATTGTACTTGCTGGGCATTGCAGGTAAAGAAAGAAAAAACCTTAATGCTTTGTCACTCATTAATGTGCTAGCCTTATGGTTAGCACAAGGCAAAGCAGTTAGATGCTCTTTTTTACCATTCCTTCTTGCTATATCACTTTTAGCCCGTGATAGAGATTTTCTACTATGTGCGCCATCTCTTCCAGTGCCCATGAAGGCTCTTTGTTGGCTGCCTAAAATATGGTTATCATTAGTGGACTTAGGTTTAAAAGCATGACAGAAAAGTAACTAAAATGAAACATACATACTTGACAAACTTTTTTGCAAGTTTTTCTGAATACTTTGGAAACAAAATGACAGGCACTGGAATTGTTTCCAACAAATGCTTTCAGCTCTGGTGATATATGTATCTGAGTGCTGACTACTAATATTTAGCCAGTTTCCTGATCTATGGTTGGCCTCTGAAGCACGAGCGAAATAATGCCTTTACTCTTGACTCAATCTCTTTCAGATGTGTGTAAAAACATTGATGTAAACAACCTATCTTCCAGGGTGGCAAGAGAAGAGGAAACAGTCTGAAGCACTGGGACTAGGAACTCAAGCCGTTTTCGATGTGTTTTAAAAAGTAAATATGAACTGCTGAGGTGATGTTCAGAATTGTTCTTCTGAGGTTGAATCCCTGATGATTTCAGTTTTCTAGCTCTGTGTGTCTGTAGAAACAACCTAACAGCACATTATATTCCACCACCATGGGGTTTTTTTCACTGCTTTTGTAAGACTGAATCAGAAGAGATGGCATAAAGCCTTTTAAGGACACCACATTACGCAGCAGTGCTATCTCTTCAACAATGCAATTTCAGATGATGTTCTGAAGTAATTTCTTCCATTTTCTTTAAACTACATTAATCCCAGCAGAGAGCACAACCACACAGGCTGTATTTCAGTTGTTCTGATGATGACCCAAAAGACTGCAAGAACCACTACCTCCTCTCCATGCACTTCTTCCTGCCCAGGCTCTGGCACATTGGCTGGATGCAGGAAATTAGTTTCTTTACTGTATTCCTTCTAATGAGCAAGCAGCCTATGTTATTAGCAAGGTCTTTGCATCCAAAGTAAAGTACACTGGCATTAGTCACGTGCAAGTGCTGAGCACAGTATCTTCAGACTATTATCTTTCTAAGTGAGCAACTTCAATTCAAAGCTGCCTTAATGAGAAAGAAAAATTTTAAAAAGGCACAGAGACCCGACAGCTTTACAAACATCTTTTTAAGTATAAATACCTGTCAGTCTTGGATGATTCTTGCTAGTGGCTAGAGAAAAGGCTCATTCCCAAGTGTTATATGGCTACTCTACATCTGAAAATTCCCCTGCAGGCAGAAGCGTGAGCTGATGACGATCAGGGAAGAGCATTTGGAATCAGCTAAAAGGTTGGGTTTTTTTAGAGAACAGCCATCCACGCCTAGAACACAAATACTGATTTTCCCTCTTTACCCAGTACAAGCTCTTACACAGGAACTCAAACTCTTTTATTCAATATTCATGAAATGTTACTAGTAACTAGAGGATTTTAAACCTTTCTATGGCAAATCAATTAAGGCAGCTCAAGGAACACAGGAACTGTCCAGGACATTAACTTTCTAATACATATTTCCTAGCAACAGTCACTGAAATGGGCCGGTTTTCCATTTCAAAACGGAACAACAATCATCTTCATTCGTCTAAATTTACAGCAAGCTTCTAACAGCCTTTTATTTTTGCCCAGTTGTAGTTTTGGCTTTATTTGACAACTGTCAGAATTACTATGGTATTTTAAGGCAGCTATTTCTGTAAAGCTAAAAAGCCGAGGCTAAACTATTTCTAATCCTAGGACTCTCAGAATTACTTTTCTTTAAAATTTCAGATTTTGTCTGTATTGCTTTCCATACCAGAAAACACTCTTGAAGACAGCTATGTTTGATGATAATGAAGTAGATGTTTCATCCTCTTCCACTTCTTTACCGCTGCATCCCTCCAGGTGATGCTTTCATCAGTATCAAATTCTGACCAAAAGCTTCAGGGAAGAACGTTAGTGTTGCTGGGCACAGATATTTGCACAGGCTTGGCAGAGGCAAGAAGGAGGTCTAACCAACATATTCTTCATAAAATCAAATGCAGCCATTTTTCTTGTCCATTTTAATCCTTCAGGATGTTCCAACCTGTGCCAGCAGCCTGCAGAGAATCAGTGAGATATAACTGGCATAGTTTTGAAACTTTAAAGATTCTCTGTATCCTTGTAGCAGTTTTACTGAGGAAAGACAGTAGTCTCCATGTTCTTCAGAAACAGTCAGATCCAAAAACGTTAGAAGAGGCTCAGTTCAGTTCCTGAGTTGTTAGTGATCAGCATCATATACCATTAGATCCCACACAGTATAACAGCTTTCCAGCTGGCATATATCAGCTCAAAAGTGTATCTCTCTTCAGACTCCATAAAGCATTGCTTAGAGTAATGGTGTTACTTTGGGATCGCTTTTCCTACATTTTCAGAACACTAAAGTTAAGGCTTACTGATATTTAACCATCTTCACACTGTGATGGATGCTTCTAAAAACATTTGTGAAATACTTTGTTGTTTCAAACACATTCTCTGCCTAAAATTAATTTAAAATCAATGTCATACTAAAAATTTGAGATATATCTAGAATGCACACTCACTTAACAGAGAAACTATTTTTTAAAGAAAGATATTATTTGTAAACTCTTCAAGATTCCCTATGGACATGATGATGGAGATGAAATCAAGGCAACAGATAACATTTCATTGTCACCCCTTAAGTCACACCAGCTAATTTCCAGAAATGAGAAAAAATGCAAGTTATTAGTAAAATGAGTCCTCTTTTGGCTTTTCTTCTAACTCAAGGCAGTGTGCCAAGTCCAATTAATGACATGAAATAGCTAAGGGCTAGACATGCCTCTCTTTTTTCCTCCCTGAACATTCTCATACCCAACATGGTATCTCCACATGTTGTGCAGACTAATTCAGATACACGCTGACAAGTGAACTGGTAAATCTACATAGGAAAACACGGTCAGTTTAAGTCTTCAAGTACACTCAGATGCCCAGGCTACCAAGCCTGGTCTAGTGACCCACCCTTTCTCAGCTCAGACCCAATTAAACTGCTTCTGGACAGAAAAATAATGATTTGCATGTATCTACTGCTCTCAGTTCTAGCTTCATAAGGAGCACAGGCAGAATCAGAGTCAGCAAATTTGGAACAGGAAGGGAATTACTACCCATTAATGAATACGGCCACTTGCAAGTGCATATCTAAGCCCTTTTGTGGAGTTCTAAAACTCAGCATGGGGAGTTTTTCACTTCCAACACTCCCATCAGAAGACTGTTTCTGAACCTGAATCTTCTGGTCATTTTAAGTTTTCCTCTAGCTTTCAGGTTCCTCTTATTTTTGGCCATATACTTACTTTTAGGCTCACAGTATGATTTGGACTAAACAGCTTTTCCCCCTATGTTTTTTGGCTGATATTTATGCAGAGAACAAGTAGTTCTCCTCTCAGTGTACTAGGTATTCTCTGAGCCATCAGAGGGAGAGGAAAAAACCAAACAGTTGAGTTATCTTTCCACCACAAAAATTGGTATTATATAGGAGGCAGGCTTTTACCTGCCCAGTCTGAAATGCCTCTCTCATGCACAAAGTGTATAGAGAACTTCGTGTTCCAGAATGGAGGCAGGGATTGAATTTCAGCATCCTGAAAGTGAGACTGGGAAGGAGCCATTCTGGGCTGCTGTGGTCTGAACCTTGGACACCTACATTCTCTTTGAATGCCCTTGGTATTTCTAAAGCAGACAGTTATCGCAGTGCATACCCTTGCATTTTTTCACTTTTATTTCCTCCAGTGTCCCTTACTGGAACACTCAAGATCCTTTAGCTCTTCCTACATGATATTTTGATTGTCCTTTATCTTAAGAGTGACTTTCAAATCCATGTTATCAACAAGTTGCATGAATAACTCTCCTACTTTTAGCCTGAGGCATAAATGAACATATTCAATAACGTAAGTTCTTCATGGTGTCTTGGAGAAATTCTGCTAGAAAAGTCCCTTCTCCTAGCCCTTTCAGTCCAGCCTAGGGTCACCTCTCCTACAGTTATATTCTAGCTGCTTTTTTTACTCATTTTTCTTGTGACCCTGCATCAAATGACTACGTGAAACCCAGACAGTTATACTCTGCTAAATTTCCCATGCACTCAGAGAGGCTTGCCATGATGTAGAGCTGACTATGTGCCGGGCATAGTCCAAAGAACAGACATCCTGAACTTCTAGACTTGGGTTTGATTTAGTATGTTTTACTAACATGTAGTTTAAATGTCTACACATAGGCATTACTAATTAAGTTCTCTAGTGAAAGGTTGTATCTTGTCACTTGCTCATTGAGTGACTAAGGATGTCCACTGATAATCTGGCAGAATAACACAATTCAGGTATTTAATACTTAAGAGACTTTGAAATCAGTATATTCCTTATTTTTACTCAGTTGCAAAAAAAAAAAAAAAGGAAAAGAATAAATTTTAAAAGAAGTACAGAAAATACTGGGAAAAAAAAAGGAAAAAAACCTACAGAATTTTCTCACATGGAAAAAGGACTTAAAATTGATTTTCAGATTTTCCAGCCAAAACCAGGACAAAAGGAAACTGTTAGATGTTTCCTTTTGAAAATTTAAAAACAATTTTCTAAATTTTTTTAAATATTGAAAATATTCAGATATTTAAATTTCAGAAAAAAAAGTGTGTATCAGAAGGCTCATGGTGGCAGAATATCACTCAAAAGAACAGATAATCTTAAATTTACTCATAACTGCACTCTTTACAGAATAATATACACAAATGTACACTAAATTCCCCAACTTCAATTCAGAAAGGGCTGCACTTATTTAAATATAAGGCGAGATTTCATTTCCCCCAAATTAATGTTTCAACAGCAGTATCCCAGCCCCACACCCCTGAATCATGCTGAGCTGGGCTAAATTGCTGTTAGACCCCCAGCAGTGTGCTCTGGCAACCGAGCAAGTCAATGCCAGTGCAAATCCAGTGGGACCACTGCTGGCGGCACTTCAGCTTGTGCTGAATGAAGTCCTGAAACTCTCTTCTGTGGACGATGCTGAACTGATTTTAAGGTAAGATCTTGGAAGGCAACTCCGGTGGCCCAGCCCTTGCTTTGCCCGTTTTTCTGTTATGGGGGAAAGAGAAGGTTGCCTCGTACTCAAAAGCCTGCTGGGTCAATGTCGGTGTAGAAACTGTTACTAGTTTGGCTTCTTTCTTCATCCCTGTTTGAGTGACCAGACCTTCAAGGTCTAGGAATACCTGGAAGAGACCTCATTGGAAAATAAAGAATTCATTTAAAGATGCAGTATTCTTCATTTTCCTACAAAAGATCCAACATTACACATTCTAAATAAGTGCAATGAGTTGAAGTTCATGCTGACAACTCTGTAATTAAAGCATTCCAGCATCAGACGCTTGGCTTCTTTGAGAGGAGTACATGAAGAAAGACAGCAATAATATCTAAACAGCCTGAAGTAAGACAAATGACAGATTCCATTATTTTCTCTAGCTATCTCCAGTATCGTAACCTTTTCCTTATCTCGGTCAACACACACTGAATTGAATGGGACTTAATTTCTTTTTAATACTTTGACAAACTGCACTGCTCTATACCATAGCAGCAAACCTTGTATTCACAGCTGCCCCTAAAAATCAGTTACTTCTATCTTTTTAATACTTGCAATCAATCATCTATGCTAATTGGCCAAGTGTATGGCATTCCTATAGTGTATTAAATGTCCCAAAATAACTAATGAGAAGCCTTTTATTTCATCTGTCTCAAATGAAAGTGGTATTAGAATAAGAAAGTATTTCCTTCTCTGCCACTGGCATTCAATGAATATTTATGATGTTTTTCACTATATTGCAGTGATATGACAATGTTAAATTCCAGCTAGAATGAGGAGATAGCACTTAAAAGGAGATTCTACTCTCTTTCTATCGCTCATAAAAGGAATTAATAATTGCAAAACATCTAACACTAACAATTGCTTCTCAAATTAGATCATATTTTATCTTCATATTCTAAGCTGGAAAAGAAATCTCTTAATTTGTAGCAATAACTATCCTTAAAAACACTAATAACATGAACCCATTTATTAAATATTTGTAAAGCTATTTAATGTACAGTACTAATGCTGACTGATCGAAGTATATATAATTAATGGACAAGAAAGCAATCATTGCAATAATGGAAATCTTATTAGCATATAAATTATCTTGTTTTCCAAAGCGTAGAATACCCATAAAAGGAAGACACTGCTTATAGCAGACTGTTTTTCTGAAGTCGTTAAACCAAGTCAGCTTCTCTGGAAGGGCCATATTGCTGTGTCTTGTGGTAACAGAACAAACTTTGTTCCCTGGACAGGAACTCATAGGAAATGATTAGGAAGGTTCAATGCAGATATGGGTACTAGGTGGTACTGTTGGGTTGTGTTGCCATCCAAGTTAGATAAAGGAATTTATGCAGCACTGTTTTTTCAATCCTATTTCTCTCTCTTCTATTACTAGCCATCAGACAACGTGCGCCGGTAACCCCTGGAGACAGAGAGGGCTTTATGTATCAGGCCTTCCCTTTTTCTCATCAGAAATCTTCCCTGTGCAGTGTGGCAGGGGGACTACACAGGGATAGAAGAGGTGACATTTGCTGATGAGGATGTGACTTTTTTGACTCAATGTATTCAGGAGAAAGAATTTTACTTCCTGAACCCTGACAATAATTTCTGTGGCTTGAAGCCAGGAACAATTTCTAGTGCTTGCTGATTTATCTCCCAGGGTGGACACAGTCTGTCCTACAGACAAAGACACAATGTTCACCCCTTGCCAGGGTACGTTCGTACTCTTGAAGAGAGACACAATGTTCATTTTGAAGACTGAACTTCATTTTGCTTCCTATACAGTGGTGTGCACATTGGGAGTAGTGGATCCAGTGATAAAGTTGCTCCTAGTTGCAAAACTTTTTATGTCTAACCCCCAACAAACTATCAATATCCTATTTAAAGGTGATGTCTGAGGAGAAAATTCACATCTCCAGTTATTCTAATCCATATTTGATCAACATTATCATAGAAAATAGCTGAAGTCTTCTACTGACATCAGTGAAACCTAATTAATACACATTTCTCTCTCAAGACAGCATTCATCTTTTCGTTTTTGTCAAAATGTATCCAAATGATGACTATTTTTCCCCAGAACGTGCACTATTTATTAGTAAGACTATAATTCGGAGGGTTTTTGAGTCTTTAAACCTCTTTAAGAATTATTCCTAGAAGTCAAGCCACTACTCACTCCACTGAGATTTTATTCATGGAAGTATTGCCATAACAAATAATGAAATAAATATTCTAGATCATATCTAAGCAAGAGAAATGTTATTATTAACTGCTCCCAGTGAGAAGGATAAGACTTTTTATTTTGTATGTGGACTACCATAGGCCACTGTAATATTTTTGTCCAAACAAAGTGCATTTTATGTGGGGTCACATATTCCCACTGAAGTTAAAGCAGAAGCCAGCTGCTCTCTTTATTCAACAGTGCTTAATTTATACAATTTACACATGCAGTAGAGCACTATGATAATTCTTTATTTCCTCTTGAATGAAAATGATGGTCAGGTGCATATAAAAATATTCCTACTTTTAAAATGTCTAAGATAAATTGTATATAAAAATCAGTACGTTACGCATCACAAGTATACTGAATATTACTTACAGGTGAGGAATAGGGAAATGGCAGACAAAATATTCTCCATTTTGATTGTTTATATTTAATGAAATAATTGTAAAATCCATGTTATGATAGTCTAGTAGTCCAGTATATAAAAAAAAATGATCTAGCAACTATTATGCTATTTTATATTACAGAGTTTTCCTCTAAAATTTTCTTTTTATCAGAAACAGTTTCCTGAAAGAATAGGTCCAGTTATAGCTTGAGATGAACCATCTTTAGTTCCAAATTTATCTAAGAAATCCATGGTAGGAAAAGCAAGCACACTTCAAATGCACAACCTCCTCTTGGAGTTTTGTGGAGTATTAAGGCACGGACTCTGGCGGGGATTCAAGCCAAAGACCTTTATTGCTACAGGCACTTGCTTTTTATGCAGTTACAGCTCTTCACGAGCCACAAAATGCATCTTGATTGGTTACCACACACAGTCCATGCGCTTCTCACACAGTCAGGACTGGTTGCCTCCAAGTGTCCACGGGCTCCTCTACTTCCTCTTAGTTGTTTACCATCTTCTCAATGCCACAGCTCCTTCTTCTCAAGGTCGAGCCCTTGCAGGGTGATCCCAACAGAGTTTTATTTTTAACTTTTCTGTACATCAAATGCAAGAAATGTCTTGCTCCTGATTCTCTTCTTCCCAATAGATATTAGTTATAATAAAATTGTACTTTTTGTTTCTATGTGTATTAACTCAAAGCAAGATTGTTTGGTCACAGTATGCAGTCAATCAAATTTGGTGTAGCCCAGAATGGTGCTAAATTGGGGAGACATCTTACCATTCCACAACTTTAGCCCACCCTGCAATGAACTAAGGGTGCTGTCGTAGTAAGCCCTTCACGACTACGTAGGTGTTTTGATTCTTTCCTATTATTTATCTCTTTTACCTGATGATGTAAATAGAAAAATCAACTGAACAAAAATACTGTAGCACAACATTTGAAATAAACAGCAGATTTCCTGAAGACAAGGTACGTTCAACAGAGATACAGCCTTGGGCTAGTTCTCCTTTTCCTCTTTTTCCCATTTCACCTACAACCACTGCAGAACTTCAACAAGCATCAGATCCAGCAAAAACTTCCAAGTTTTGTCAAATCTGGCTGTTCATTTCAATATGCAACAAATGCAAGAAAAGATTTTCATGCAGATACACTGCATGAAACATCATTCATTAAAAAGGAAGATCATGCAGTTAGTTGTTATAAAAATATGGTTCAAATTGGCTGCTGGCTACACTTCTAACACACTCCACAACACTTAATGCTGATTCTTGTGTCTGACCTTCAAAACCAAGCCATCTCACTATGCAAGAAGTAGATTGTCAGAGCCTATCACAGAATATCTCTTCAGGCAGAGTTAGAAATGGTGCCTAATCCACAGCAGGCTTGACTGGAGTGCTGCCTCTGCAGGGTGCAGTATCACGATTCACACATGCCAGCCCAAGACTACTGCTGCTGCTGCGGTACTCTGCTCCTACACTGAGAAACAACCTTGTGAGTGGCAAGGGAGCAGTTATTTCCAGGCTCCCAGTTCCCATCAGTGCTCAGTTTACTGTCCAGCATAGTGGGTTTGCTGATAGCACAAAAGTGAAAAGGAAACAGTACGACAAAATGGGGGGGAGAGCTGAAGAGCAGGTCTGAAACATGAACACGAGACACTGTTTTTTTAAGACGAACCATCTTTCCTTCTGTTGTATCCTGGATGGCTAATCTGAAGAGAATTATGACCCCTTCTGCTGAAGCAAACAGTACCAACTGATTTCTAACCAGGTTTTATTTTTTCTTATTTTCACCTTTTTGAGCAGTATGGGGACATCTCGCCTTTGAAAAACTGATGCTTTGCAAGTTACATCATCTTTAAAATTATACTTAACCTTTGCTCTACAGTGAGGTCAGGTCAGGTTTTGTTTTTCAAATGGATTGTAAAAACAGTATTTGTCAACAACTTCCATGAAGCAGCATTCAATATATAGCTTTCCTACATAACTAGTAGGAACAAGCTTCCATATTTCTCCCGTTACTTTATGATAACTCTTGATAACCTATTTTTGGGTTTGGAGGGTTTTTAAAAGTGGTTTCCATTTCACCCAGACTTCAAACAAAAATACCTTACAATTTCTCTTCCTGACAGAAAAATTTCATTGTCAGTAGTTTCGGGGAGAATTTTGACACATCCACATTTTGAAGAAATATTTAGTATTTTTAATGTTAAATGTCTGCAATCAGTGAGTACAGATGCATGCTAATTACTGCGTATTTTAGAAGTACTACATAGCAAATACCAGAATTACTCAAAGGCCTTGCCTTGCTTTTATTAGCATTAGAGAGAGACAAACTGGACATACTCTGTCAGAAAATACATCCTTATTACCCTGTCTGCTAAGAGACTGCACAGAGGAAGGCCGGGGAGGACACCAGCTGTTCCCACCTACACCAGGACTACCCTCCTGCAAGTAATTACAAAATTAAGCTAACAAAACATGAAGGTTTCAGGAATCTGGACAGCAAAATAGTCACTGTTTACAATAAAATAAGGCAGATCTAAACAAACTAATGTGCAAACTAGAGGCAACAAGCTAAAATGGGGAGGAGGAAAAGCAAAAGTGCCTGTGTCTGTCTGGAGTAAGCTTTGGAATAACTTGTATCGAGAAAACTCCTATCACTTACAAACACTGCCACTGCAGAAAGATGTGAATTAATGAAGGGAAATTCAGAAAGCCACAACACATAAGCAGCTTTTGCCAACATCATGCATGTCAAATACTATTTCCCCTCTATGATCACAGCATTTAAATCAATAGCCTGCTCACTGCCACATTTCTTAACATATGCATTGCTGGAGGAATTTAAATCAAATTAAGTACATAGGGATTAATTTCCTAGGGAGGATTAAGATCTTTCCATCTACACAAAATGGTTGAATAACAACTGAAAAGACATATTGCCACAAATACTTGAAAGAGGCAATCAGCAAAGAAAAAAGCTTTTTCATTTAGGTACTTCAAAGGCAATTAAAGAAGAACTATAGCAGGAGAAGAAGATTAGATCTACAGCACAAAGAAGTCTAGGAGAGAGAAATATGTCTTTAATAAAGACTTCAAGCTTTGGTCATGACCAGCAGGATTCTGTTGCAAGTATAGAAATAGGAGCAAAAGATAGTGCCATCTTGGAGTGGAAGAGACACGGTGGAAAAGAGTAAATCAGGCGCGCAGGGCTGCGAAGCTGTGCACCACAGCATCTGCATTGTCGCTCTGCAACGCGAACCGTGCGCATTTGATTAGTTACGATCAGTGTTTAAGTCAAACAGGTATTGTGGTCTGAATTATGAATGTAAACTGTGCCTTATTTTGGCTGCCAATTAACAAAGGTTAAAGGGACATACATGTAAAGTTGCATTTACCTAAGAGGCTGTCATTATCACAAGTAATTTTTCTCATTGTTATAACTGAAAGACAATTGGAACAAAAATAAGAGAATCTTGCAAATGTAACAGAGCTTAAATATTTTACCACGATGATTTCATTCTTTTTACAAAAATGGAGAAAATAATTTTAATTTGTCAGAGAAAGATAGCCATCCCTCTCTTTCCTTCCTAGAAGTCTTATTAAAACATGAGGGAATTGCTGTGTTTCAGAATTTTTCAGTTGTTCCCCTTCTTGTATGGGATCCACTGCCGAATGAGATTATAGTAGTGACTCAAGGGGTGTTTAGGGAAGGTTCTTTCCTGGCTACTCTCTCCTATGTACTGCCAGGCATAACTGAGTGTTGTGGAAAGCAGTCTGAGATGTAGTTGGTATGAAAGACACAAGAGAAAATAAGGTCGCTGTGTTGTACTGGGATTGCATCGCATACAGCTGCATTTTGTTACTAACAGAGTCATCCATGGTATATGTATTTTAAAAAGCATTTGCAGACCTCAAAGAATAAAGCCAATCTAACACTGAAGTTGTTGTGATTTTATTATCTACATTTGATACTTCTATTCATAACTTAAGATCATAAAATACATGCAGTCTGCAATGCCCAACACATTACATCTCTGCTCACATTGTAGTCTGTGTTGTAGCACTGTCTCACTGTCGCTCAGAAAAGTGAAAAGCATGTCACAAACTAGATTTTCAGCCATGACAAGCCCCTGGGCTGTGGCATGCCTTTATTGAAAAACCTAAGTCTGACATGCCTTTAATTTCACTGAGATACACTTTTTAATGTGCATAATACTCACACTTCGTATAATGTTTATTCTTTTTTACTGCTAGCATTTGGGATATTGTAAAACAGTTCCACAAAGAGAGGTTACTAAGCATTAACTCTATATTGCAAATGTTTCTTTTACTCAGATACAACCTATCTTGCAAAACAAGGAACCTACTCTTTTAAGACTTGTTTCGATATAGCCCTTCACCAGTCCATTTGGAATACACATGCTCAGTATTAAGTGAAGTGCTTAAGAGCACACTTAATCAGAGCCTAAGAGAAGGACCAGCATAAACAGTTTGAAAACCTCAGGGAAAATATTTTTCAGAAAGAAAATATGAGATTTAGCTATTCTACCCCCAATATTTTTAAGTATCTGTATTAAGAAAGAATATTCCACATTTTTTAAACATTTAGTTGCACATCACGTGTTCCCTTGATTTACAGTGGAGAAATATGCAGTTTGACATTTGTAAATGGGCAATAGTTAGGATCTTCCATGTTTACTTTATAATTTTTATGGAGTTTTTTCTAATAACGCTCTTTTTTAGTACTCATAATTGGGTGAGCCTTTGACCATTTTATCAAAATGCCTATCCAAAATACCCTGAATACGTAAGACAGATAATATCACTACCAGGATATACATAAAGTGCGTTATCCACTTCCCTGTGGAAATGCTCTATAGCTTTATTTCACTCAGAAATACTATACAGTATGCTTATGTTTAAATATATACTAAATAATCAGTTGCACAAGAAAACCAATATTCTAGGTGCTTAGCTGCATCTTTACTTGCCCAGACATTTTTAACAGCTGACATTTACTCACTGATGCACCACACAAATATAGAAACCTGAAGTGCCCAGATCTTAAAAACCCCAAATGCCCAAATATAAGAACCAGATGTGAAAAGAAATAATTGCCAAGGTAGTCACAACATTTTCCTTCCTTTCTTTCTTCCTTCCTTCCTTCCATGCATATGGTATTTGCAGTAACAGCTACAGAAATTTATGAGGCCAGTGACTCAGATGTCACTACTCAGGTTTTGAAGGAAAGTATGCTTAATATTCATGATCCATAACACACACTTACCCAAATGTTTTCTGAACCACATCTACTGGGATTTCTGCTCCCTCTGCCACAGCTTTTCATGTATCCCAGGAGCAGCTGGGACACACATTAGAAGTTCTCAGAACCCACTCTCCTCCCCTCCCTCCCAAGGTTACGGGTTGCCTCAAATTGGGGAAATGGCCCCTGCTGTGTCCCTTGGGACTTAACAGCTGTGTTATAGAAAATAGACCTAAAGCACAGCAAAAGCTTAATTTGCTCTACTGCACTGTTAGGAAATACCCACTAAAGGATCTCTTTCTTCCCATGAACTTTCACCTTACTTTCTGCAGGAGGGAAAATTTGATGCTCACACGTACAGGTCTGAATCATTAGGCTAAAAACAGAGCACTGAAACTTTTCTAGAATATTAATTGTGGTCCTTTGACCTTTATAAAACAACCTGCATCTTCAACATGGAAACTAACAGAAAACATCACTTAGATACAAAGAGATCCAAATTTCTGCAGTGCCACAGTCCTTGCAGTCAAAGAATAGTCTATAGGATAAATCCTATTAAAATGAGTAGCTGTAAAATCACACAAATCAATAAACAACTTCAGAGTTTACAATGTAAATGTCTTACAATGGCTTTGTGAGGCTGCTGAGTTCTACACACAACTCACAACGATCAGTATGTTACCCAGTATTTAATGACATGTTGGTTTGGTTTGCACTCATCCAAAGGGACCAGCAAACAATTATTCCTCAGCTGTACGCATAGCTTGACTGCTTTATTTCTAGATGCAGTTTCACTGATCTATGTGTTCTTACTTGAGGCAATTTATATTTTTAATCCCCTATCAAATTTTGTGGTGTCATAATTGCTTTTTTTAAACTTTTGTCTTGCTACTATATCAATGAAACTGTCTCAGTGGAAAGGAAATTGTGTAGCCAGACACCAGGAAAAGGTTTTCATTTAAAGAAAATAAAAGGCCATTAACTGACAAGATAGATATTTTGGGTCTCAAATGACAAGCTTCAGGGTCATTCCTAACAAAAGCACCAATAACAAAATTTCTGAGATGTGACTGTGATCTTAGAAAACTCAATGTTAAGAAGGTCTAACACTTCCAATTAGAAAATATCATTGCAGCCTCTTTTGGAGATGCTCACATGCTTCTCTGGTATGCAGCAAACATCTGAGTTCAGCAGAACAAGAGCCTAAGGGCTACAGAAGTTTACCTCTGTCTCATAGAATTAATATCCAGCTGAGACATGCACTTCTGATCACTGTAACTTCTTCTCCCCTTTGTAACTCCTGAAGAACATTTTAACTGAAGTAGTTCAACACGAACATGCCGAGGCTGTAGCCCCACAGTCACCAGGCAGGTGCAGCACCACCACCACAGTGCATCAGAAAGCAAGTCAAGAAGTGGCACACAGGATGAGAAAGCCAGGTGAGACAAGACCTTCAGTTCCTGAGACTCCACAAATGATTCAAGAAACTACTTCCTCCACTGCGTGGAGCAGGACCCTGTCCTTCACCAAGGGTGGCTGAGGGAGGGAGGGAAAATTGCCAGGCTCTGTTGCTGTCTCTCACTGCTGGGACAATATTCTTTGCATTCTCCAGCTGTGTTTTTTAGCTCTGTGTATTTTGCAGCACTCATAATGGCAACTGCTTATTCACAACATCATTCTAATTACATTATCAAACACAACTGAACCATTGTCTAATTCAGCAGCTAAAATGAGGGAGAATTGAAATTGCACAGGCAGAAGAACTTCACCAAAATTTTTTGGGGCACAATTTACAAGGTAGAAAAGGTGTAGCATTTACAAGGTATAAAATAACACATAACTGTATTTTTCAAAGCTTTCCAATTAAAGAGTTGGCTCCTATAAAGGCAATTTACACCTACCGATAATAGATTTGACAAAAAAACATAAGTCAATCCATCACAGATGGAAAACCAGTGTAGTTTGTGCTGATTTTGAAATACAATATACGGACAACTCTTCCCTCCAATCATTCTCTATAATCTCTTCATTTGTGCTGATTTACTCTGGAAAATTCTTCAGTTTGTCAGTATTAGGGTCACACTCAGAATTTTACATGTCACCATGCAGCATGTAGAGATTCCTCTGTAGTGATGAGGAAACATCAGCCCTGGACAGCTTTATTTACATGATCTATAATAGTGTTTAACTGTAAGTTCACCCTTTGGATTTAAGTTATGTTGTTTTGGCTAGAGCTGGTTTGTTTTCATCTGAATTACCTGTTATTACACCTTCTGATACTACATGAGTGGCGTGACACAGAAACTGTGCAGGTTATGCTCAAGGTGAAGGGTCACTCACATATAAGCAAGAGAGCTGGGTACAGCTTTGTTTATCTTAGTCACATACAAAAGATTTAACATTGTCAAAGCAGTCCAACAAGTTCTTGGATGAGTGGCAGAAAGACTTGTTAGGAGAGACAATAAGTTTTCATTAAGCTTTGTCGAGTTGTTGGAAGTTGGACATATAGAAATATAAACAATTTTAAAAGTATCAACAACACAGAGTTGTGTGAACTTTTTTTTTTAGACTACTGACAATAGTAGGCATAGTTATAATTTTGGTGCATTTGAGGTCATTACAAATCACAAAACTGGGCAAAATATTGTAATACAGAAAGATTCAACAAGTTAAACATGATGCATCCTATATCTGATTTAAACTGTTTATAACAAAATGAGAGAACAGCCTGCTTCCTGCCCAGTGCTTTGGGTTCATATGCTGACAATCTCAGCTGACATTACAGACCGGATATAAAGTGGGTGACAATACAGAAGGCAGAATCCTGGGATTATTTTTCTAAAATGTATAGAAGAGAAATACTCACAAACTGTTCAAATGAGGTGGTTGAGGTAAAAAAAAAAAAAAAAAGGGCAAAAAAAAAAAGCAGCCTACTTTAGTTTGCAAAGTGCTGCCTTTGGTCGCTGCCTGTTTTGCCACAGCAGTTCTGCAGCTGGGACTCAGCACAATGTAAAGCATGGTGTCCTAGACTGAAGGGGCCCTTGCTGCACTTTCTGCCTCCTTACTTTCCATGAGTTTCTTCATGTGAAGAGCTCCAAGCGGGAAATCCTACCATACCATATACTCTACTGAAGTGCAAGATCTTTGTTGTGTTATGAAATCTTAAAAAAGAACACTATCTTAACATTGCTCTAGCAGAGGCTAGATAATTGAAAAACCATCCTCATCACCAGCAACAGCTGAGGCAACACCCTGCTATGAGAAGATGGTGGGGAGAAGAGCAGAAGGTAACAAACACAGAAGTCCTAAAAGCTGATTCCAAAAATACTAGAGAACTATTTGAAAATGTACTGTGCATTTGTCTACAATAAATGCTGTTATCATACTTTAATTTTCCTGTGTTTCACTAAAATGCTTGCAGGCTCCAAGAATCCTA
Source organism: Phaethon aethereus (assembly GCF_964289735.1). Lineage (NCBI taxonomy): Eukaryota > Metazoa > Chordata > Aves > Phaethontiformes > Phaethontidae > Phaethon > Phaethon aethereus. Next base: position 70,156,686 of record NC_138582.1, read on the forward strand.
TTTGCAACTGGAGCACCTCTCCAAGGAAGAAAACTAGTTCATCACAGAAATCATGACTGCCAGAAAAGAGGAGCAGTGATGTATGAAAATATAATCCATTGAACATCAGATCTGACAACCTCAGAGCATTTCTAGGCTAAGTCAGCTAATAACACCATTTTTAACATTACAGGTGGATTCACACTCAGCGAAATGCTGTATTCAAGTTGAGGAATATTTTTGCCTTGAGCTGTCATAAAGATTAGCAACAGCTGAGAGTATGTTAATTGGTGAAGCCGAAATCTCAGAAGTACTGCAGTGTGTACAGAGAATTAAAATACATTTTTTTAAAGTTTAATTTTTTTTGCTAGCCCGAAAGTAAAACTGTCACATCGCAAAATATTCCCCAAGGGAAAACTTTGCTCTTAGGTGAACACAAAAATTCCCCATCAGGCTAAATTCTAATTCTTGTAAGATCAATATGGGTCACTTTCACTGAACACAAAAAAGACTCCTTTTAAAAGCTTTTTAAAATTGTCCACTGATGGGGTAACCTAGATGAAAACAGAACATAAATTAAAGTTTATGCCATTAAAGTTGCCATGCAACTATTCGGCAGTGAAGTAGAACAATTAACCCAAATCAACAAATCTTTGTAAATGTGGTACAAAAATTATGATAAAAATGCATTTTTTTTATTTCTTGTCTTAAGAGTATCCAAATCAGTGATGTAAAGGACAAAAATAAGCAGGTTAGAACTAATTTTATGCTTCGTAATTTATTTCCTAAATGAACCTGCCTTAAGATTTTGGCATATTTGGAAATATATTTATAATTTATGTGCTTTAATAATTCTCTAAACTCTCTATACTTAATATGAAGCAAAACAGATGTTGAGAGGACTTTAGAGTAGTATGATAACAGCTCTTCAAAGAACAGTAGAAAATATATTCTTAAGATTTTCACAAACTGATTTATGAATAGTCTTCCTATTGCTTCAACCTTCATAATACATAATATTATCTGTATGCTCTCTGAGATTTCTCCTTTATCTTATTTCCATATTTCATATTCCCAAATATCTGATACCTAGTTAAGAATTGCACTGTTGTGCCAAAAGAATATGTATAATGAGCACAACCGATCACTAAAATATTCAGGGTTTCTTTGATTTACATGATCTGTATTAGAAATTGCAGCCTTTTCTAGGTATCACTAGATGTTACTTTTTAAATTGCTATACTCAACCACATTAGTTTAATCACTCACAGTTATTTGACATCCGAGTAATGTAATTCCACATAGTACACTATCTAGAGGCATTCTCCAAATGTGCTTGAACAAGCTCTTGTGTCTAATCACTCATTACTAACTTACAGCACTACAACTGATCAGCACTCTTAAAGTATATTCATTAATCCTAGAAAGCATTTCAGAAGAAGTTTCTTCTAAATTTTCTTTGAGCAAAAAGGATTTTAGGATAATGTTTTGAGTTATATCCACAAATTTTTTGTTAAAGTACTTTGCTAGGTAAGGACCTCCTCCAGCTCGTGATGAAGTTAAAAGAGATTTGCCACTGATTGAAACAGGAACAGGATCAAACCAGTAAAATCTTACTATACTTTGCCTATACAGTAAAATAATAATAAAATGCAATGTCTAAAAAAAGAGGTGAGAACAATAATTCTAAAATTTTGCATCTTTGTGGCATTTATTGTCCCAAAAGAGTCTCAGTGTAAAGTTAGTAAATAATAACTTTCTTATCCATCTGAAATCTCAGTGAGAGTTTTAGGTACACAGAACAGAATTTCCAGAGCTGGAATGATCCCAAAGCAGCAGGGCTAACATCTGTTCCCGTGGAAAATAAAACAAGAACTGTAATACCCTCAAGCACTCAGGAATTCAGTTTTATACCATTTCTAAAATATGTTATCTCTAAAATCATAGTGGTTTTTAACTCAAGAGTCATGACTGAAAGGCATTCACAGCTCAAACTTTAAGCTAACCCAGGTACTTCCGCAATGCTCTCTTCTAGGAGGGAAGGGAGGTAAATCAGAGGTAGGTCTGAGGAAAGAGTTTGCAGACTGAGGCTGATGCAGGATAACTGATCTTGCTGCTCTGATCACTGTGTATACTAAAGAACATGCTGCAGCTGAACACTGTACTATGTTTGGCGAATTTCATCCCCAAGCAGTGGAGGGCTTGGAAGTATCCATGGAAAATGTCTTTGCTTGTCATTTCAAATGGAGGTGTAGCAGATAGAAGCAGTAGCATCCCTAAATTTGCCAAACATCTTTTCTTCTTCTCTTAGCAACACCAAATGCAGGAATAACTATACCACTGAAAAACACTGTTACACTGGAATGTCTGTATTTCGTAGATTTTTGCCTATACATCATTGCATCATCTGCAAAAACTCACCTGGAAGCACGGTTCAGCTGTGCCTGTACTGGCCTGTACTTGACTCACACACCAGCTGCCAGGTAACCATAAAAGAGCCTAGCTGGCTCTTCAGGACCATCATGCTCCGTCTAGTAAACGTTTACATGGCCCATCTAGTAAACACATGGCGCATGTATATATGTCTATATCTGGACATATTTCTATGGAATTAATATAATCTATTAGTGATCTGCTCTTCAACAAGGACAGTAAAATGAATTTCAAGGAAAGCACAGCCAGGTGAGAAGGTGTTCATTAAACTCCATGCACTATCAAACAGATCGAACGAGAACAAGAGGCACTGGAGGCTGGAAACTCAGAACTGCTCAGTGAAGCAGATTATATGAAAGCCTTCCAGGAAATCTTTTCCTTTACCATTATATTCTCCTAAATACGCTTTTTCCTGCAGTCTTCCTTTCCAGAGCCATTGTTCTTAAAAAAAAAAAAAGGGGGGGGGGAGGAAAGGGGACACACACATAGCTATGGATTTAATTCTCTCCCAGGGTCTCCCCATGCAGACCCAGACCCTGCTGACTCTTCATCTGTTCCCTCTGCACTCAAGACATTTCTCTCTTGGGGAAGGAGCAATCTTCCTTTACAGGCAACGATACTTGAAAGGGGCTTGAAATAATTTTAACCCATGCTATGTAATCATAGCATTCAAGACAGTTGCTTGCTAGGCTACTGTATGAATTGGCAGATTATGTGCTATCACATCTACCAAGAACTGCATCAGGTCCTAGGGCAATTAGAGCACCTGCGACTTTCCCTTCTCCACCGTGCTTCACTTTCCTTCTATACCTCCCCTAACAGCAATGTTCTAGTCCTTCCTTGCAAAGTTACAGATGCAGTTTCAGCAACAGAAATGGCTAAATTTCTCAAACGGAAAATGAGACATTTGCAACATTCTCAGCACCAGACACCTTGCACCATATTTTCCGTTTTGGATTATAATTGCAGGAGAGACTCTATCAAAAGAGTTCTTACAGCATAAACTGCAAATCCTTAACTCTTTTCCACAGGTTTGTGTATGGAGAAGAGACATGTTGCGCATATTCTCTTGCTGATAAGGGATCATTACCAGAGATCCACACTAATGTGTCAACTGCCTTTGATCATAAGATACTGACATGGTTTCAAGCCATGGTTTAGGCATATGGAGCTACTCCATGTTTTCTACTGTTTCACAAAGATGATATTTCATTGGTACACTTACTGCAAGAGGGTGACTTCTCCGTAAGTGTCTCTAAGATTTTATCCTATCACCCTTTATCAATAGGCACATGAACAACATTTCCTATCTCTTGTCAAAAAGAACTCGGTGAAGCGAGGCAGAGGGCTTTACTGCAATGAAAGAAGGTACATAACATTTCTCTTTCTTTTTCTACTACCTGCTGGAGGAGTGGCAAGGGAACACCTTACCTACCCTAGTACTTCTCTCTAAATAGAACACAAAACTCCGTCTAACCATCAGCAAAAACAATCTCCTATTTATGCAAGAGATACCAGAACCATAGTTCCTATGCTGCTTGTCCAGCACGTATAGGCTGTCCCCTCTTTCAGTATCTTTTTTTTGCCAAATGGCTCTCTATACCAATCTCAGATAAAACCAACTGGCAGAGGAAGAAACTGTCTTGAAAACTCTCTTTAAAACCACTGATACCCTCTCCCAGCTTAAGTGCTTATCTGGAGCAGGACAGAGCTTCCAAATTTCATAGATTTTATTTTTGCTTTAGTCTTTCATCACTCAAATTCAAAGAATACAGAAAAGAAAAACACAACAAGAGAAAAAAAAACCAAAAAAGGTAAAACAAAGGTGGATTGGAAGCAGGCAGCTACAAATGAAATCACACTTCAGAAAAAACAGGGTGGTGCAACTATTGAAACGTGCTTTGTTTCTTCAGAAACTTGAAGGAGAACTACCCTGTGAAGCACAAACCTGCACCACCACTTAGACAATGCAATCATCTTCACTGGATCTTTGGTTCCTTATTGTTTGTAAGGACTTCCACTCTTTGTACCCAAAGTAGCAGCAAAGCAGCTTCTAGGGCATTTTATGAATTATCTTAAACACTGTCTAGATACAGACAAAATTAAATATAGAGCAGAGTAAGCTAAGAGATCTTAGCCAGATCTTAGAAAATGTTTCACTAGCTTTTCTGTAAATGTATGTTGTTCATTTATTTTCATCAAATATCCACCTATTAAAATGACAGATGCAGTAATAAGTGTTCTACAACTTCAGACTAAAGCCTTTTTTATTTGCCACCTACTATATCTATTAAATTGTCATTAGCTTGAGGGCTAAACTTGAAATGTCACAGTTAATCTCAGTTCTCACTTTAAAAAGTTAGGATTTCCTTCTGTGTGCAGTTTTACATTGTTGCCAGATGAAAACATTTGCACTGAATTTTCCTAATGAGCAAGCATTGTTTATGACCCTATGCAAACTTGCTGATGGCTTATTTTAGCAGCTATTTTGAAGAGTCTTCTAAATGAACTGGCCATATAGAGAGCAAATTATTTCACCAACCCACTGTACTGCTCTCAGGTGCTTATCTGAGTCGGATCAGTCAGGAGGAAGTAAGGAAGTAAGAGATTCACCACGTTTATCTCCACTGGGGAAAGCTCAAATTCAAGGTTCAGGAAAACCAAAAGGACATGTAGGAGAACTTGCATGCAGCCAGACCTCAAGTATTTTTCTTTCTTGTGGTACACAAGAAACCCTGTAACAGGAAGCAAGTTTGGAAAAAATCGAAAGGAAACACCAGGCATTAAGTTCAGAGTAGTTCAACATTTATAACCCATGGGATCAGGTGTGGAAAAAACTGAGATCTGCCAAGAGTCAGTTGGGGTTGTGAACACGTGCATGTGCACGTGTGTGTATATATATATATATATGCATACATATATAAATATATATAGTTTCCTGACTATGCATTTTGCTAGCTTATTGAACTCCCTCAAATCACCCAAATATGGATAATGGCCAAATGAAAATTTTCAAACACTCAAAATTAAGTCCAAGTCAAATTCGATGGAACATTCAAAAGCATTTCTCAGGAACAGATATCTTTATAGTGTTAAGTATTCCACTACACACTAAACCTCCACACACACACCCTCTTTTATAAAATTAAGTGTACTTATAAAGCACTATTCTAGATTACAAGAAGTTACTTGATTGAAATTTCTGCCCTCCCCCCAATACTTTTACTATCTGCCCTATCTCAGCCAGGCCAACAAAGAAAATTTGACTCCAGGTATAAATAGCTCTTGAAGCTTAATTCAGAACTGTTCATGCAAAATAACTGCAGTGATCAACGCCACTACAGAAATGTTTGTTAGACTCCCATATTAAGTTCATTCTGCTGAAGTCCATGCTAATTCCATCTGATTCTCTGCCAAAGACTGATGTATTCCTCAATTTAACAGTTTTAGGGTATGTTATTTTTCCAGGATGACAGGAAATAAATACTTTCTCCCTGTTCCTATTCTGATGCTAGCACCTCCTGTATTTCTGAGATTCCTGTACAGCACAGTGGCTAACTGACACCTGGAAAGTGGAGGCAAGCTGCTAAAATCAATCTTCAGAAATAATCAGCATCAAAATACAAAATGAACTTCATAACAATAGGCATTTTTCCAGTTACGAAACATGACTGGATCCATTCAAATGCAGGATGCCAGGGCCAGACTTGAAAGCTATTTCATGGCTGTGGTTTCAATTGTGCAGCAGCTACTGTGATGGAATTTTATCCTACTGTGCTAGAGACTCTGGTTGACATAAAAGGAAAGACAACACTGTATTTAATTTTCTCTCTCCTCCACTGTAATTCTTTTTCCATTATGCATAAACAATAGAAGGCCATAAGGATGAGAAATAAATTAATCATTCTAAAGCTTAGTTTATAATAACAGATAGTACCAATAAACTCAGGCAGCAGAATTCCCTATTCCAACAGTTACAGGACTTCAGGCATAAACCAGAGAGAATGGTAACATTCATGACATTACATCAGTGACAAAGGTGAAGTGATTGGAAAATTAGAGGAAAGTATTTTTAAAAATATTGGCATGTTTTGCATAAAAAATAAATTAAAAATTATCTCCAACATGCATTGTATTTTTCCCATCACCTGGCTACCCCATGGAACCAGTGCTAACTTCTACAATACTGAGAACAAATTTGGTATTTAATATCCTTCCAAGTATAACCGACATTTTTTGCTGACAAATATAAACATTGCTGTAGATGTAAGGTACTATGTAACCATCCATAGTCTTTACAAAGAGGAAAAAAAAAGGAAAAACATTACTAAACCAAAATCCTTCTATTCTCTAGATGGATTTTGATGCAGTATGCACTAAATATGACACAGTATCCTGAGAAGAAAGCACTAATTCTTTACTAATTATCAAGCCTACAAGCTATACTATGGTAGTATTGCGTGAAATAAAGCTAGACTTTTCTTCTTCTTTTTTATACTTCAGGCGAACAATCTTGCTTTAGGAGAATTATTCTAGCTCTGTGGAATATTCTCTTCGGCTTTCACACCTACATGATGGGCATGTTATAGATAGTATGCTATAAACTCCTGTACAATTGAAATGCAGATATATGGATACCCCAGATACATATTTTGTTCCCCATCACTTTATCACTCTGTACTGATTCAAAGTAGTAACACTTCAATGGAGACCTCAGTAGATTCTCCAACTCTAAATTACCTCCGGTGGCTCTACCAGCTACATAAGGGGACTCCTTAGACATCTAAACTGTGTCAAAACAAATTGTGTGAGTACTTATTTTCTTATCTTTCATTTTCTTACACTTAGGTTATCAGAAAGAATGTGTACTATATGAGAAAAGGGATATATTGAGCAAGGAAACAGGCATCTGGCAGTTTATAAAACATTAGGGTGGGAGGGTTGCATTCAGTTTACAAAACTGGCTTTATCTGGATTAAGAAAAAATGGAAAAAACTGTCCAAAATCCTTTAAGAGATTCTTTGTTTCAATAACTTTCCCATTAAAAAGTAAGTGCTCCAATAAGCAAGGAATTAGAAAAATGTAAACCATGAAAGCCAAGCTATTCCCAAATCAAAAAGACTCCTGTGCTGAAAACTGGTCATTGCAGATGGACCATTCTAACGCCACAATGCCTTACTCAATCTCAAAACAGCCAACACCAGGGGATCTGGCTGCAGAATTAGGATATTCAGATTAACCAAACTGTAGGAACATCCCTGTAGGCCTTTTGTTTGTTCATATTGCATTTCTCATCACAAAGTCCTTTTGTACCTGTAAAACAGTATCCATTTTACCTTTGAAAAAGTGTAGCAGACAACTATATTACTGTTTTCTGATAAAAACCAAATATACGATGCCTTGCTCTATATTCAAAGTACACAAAAAAAGTATATGGTAGTCAACATGACTATAAGTCAAATAAGCATGAAGGTAAAACAACAGAAGGAACCACTTTACTAAGAGAAAAAAAAAATCCAGAAAAAGATCAGAACCTTCAGGAATGTTTAAGGAATAGCTATAATTTTCTTTCTTTAGATTTCTGGCAGTAGAACTAGAATAAATAACATAAATGTACTGAGTTTCTGATGTACAAAAAAGAGGATCAGTCCTGTCAAGTCTTTGGACGTAGCCTAAACTGTTTTCTAAATGTTGTCTCCTAGAAAAAAAAAAAAAAAGACCAGAAAAAAGAACAGAAAACTGAAAGAATGACATTCTGTGCAATCAAGTACTAGCAGACTTCACTCCCAGTAAGTCTTTTCAAAATTGTTTTAAAAAATTCCACAAAAACCTCTGCTCAACAGTGATTATATTTTTTGTGGTTTACTATAAATAATTTCAAAGAAAATTAAAATTGGGTAAAGGGATTTATTATTTATGACAGACTGTTTCTGGTATCATATGCACAGAAAGCGTGAAGAAAGGTGCCTATTCTTAATAGATTTTATATTTTTAGATTCTTGACTACAGCTTCTTGTCTACCTTCTCCTCTTACCTAATAATTAACAACAGATTTTACTATATCATCGGATGAGTTTTTGAATATTTACAAGATTTAGTCCTTCCTTTTATTCCTTCTTTCTTCAGAAACTCATTTTATATTTAGCATAGATACTGTAGAATAAATGAATATTCTTTTCTTGTTTAGAATAAGTTTTTAAAAATAAATTGTAAAAATTTTATACTAAAATACTTTTTCTGCGAAAAAATATTAAAATGAGATTTGGCACTCCAAGACCTAAAACTTATGTTCCAGTGAAAGTTTAAAATTAGGTCACAAATGACAGCAATTTATTAGACTGAAGACTAAAAAGTTTAAAAATATTTCTGGTAAGAATCAATCAGTTCCTTCAACTTTCTGAACATTTCAAGGCAAAACTTTTAATATCTGCTATAAAACTCTTCTTCTTCACACTGTCTGGGAGGCTTGAGTATTGTTTTTTCTAATTATATCCTAAGAAAGTGTAGCCGCTATAGATCTTCTTCTCTCCATATCTTCTGATTAAAATGTTTTTGTGAATGTATTATAGGAACAAGAAGCATGATCCTTGCAAATACCAGATTTGGGCTGTGCATTGTCACAGTGACTTGGTAGACCAATCTTAAAGGGCAACATTTTACAAGGCACCTCAGACAAGCACTAAATGCACTGAATAATCATGCAGCAATTTCTTTAAAAAACACTATACCTGAGGGAATAAAGTAAGTAAATACGGCTGAATACGGTTGGTGAAACTTCGATTCATTCCCTCCCTAAATGGATGCAGGTCATATGTGATGTTTTTCTAGTGCTTCTGAAACTAATAAAAGAGAGCTTTCTTCATCTTAGAGGTTTTGGGGTGGTTTTTTTTTTGGGAGGGGAGCTATGAAGGGCAATTGAGCAGTGCTAATGAAATCTATCAATTTTACCATAATCAGTTGTCAAGACTAAACAGCAGGCAAAAAGGCTAAGGCAGGGAAAGAAGAAGAAAGGAACTACATAGCAATATGCAATTTCAACCCCATTGAGAGATACCATACGTGGAACAACTCAGGACAGAGATGTCTGAGTCCCTGCAGAGTCTGGTTCATAGCTGCTACTGACCGAAAGTTTTATCAAAGATCCAGTCCTGCTGTGGATGCAATGGGATACCCAATTCTTTTACTGAAACCTTCAGTCAAATTCAGTGTAAAAAGAAAGCAAAATTCATATTGTACAGGCAAATAGATTCTAGTATTGTCTTGCCATATGATTGTTTTTACTTACAAAATAATTCAGCAATTAACTAGGACACCAAAAAGTTGAGCCTGCACTCGTTGGTATCTATACATAGGCATTTCCTCCTTGAACAAATCTGTGACATGTATGACAGCCTTAGTTCTGCTACTTCAACATGTTTTGAGATTAACTGATAGCCAAGACAGTTTAAATTAACACTGGGACAGAATCTGACAAGCCACTGCACAGTGGCAGAAATGATGCCCATACTTCTGCACACTCTCGCTGCAATGAGGTGCCTAAAAGCACTCCCTCCGTGCACTGCTGAAATACACATTTCTTCAAAACTCTGATTTCCTTATCTAGCCATGTTGCAGCCCAAGTACACTGCTTAACGAAGTGTGTTCCAGTACATTCCTTGTTTGCCGCTATTGGAAACTGTGAAGACCATTCTCCCTGAAATGGAGTCTGCTCATCTCTCTTGGTGAAGGAGTATGGCTCTGCAGATTCCTGAACACGTGCACTATTAATTTCTGACTGATGCTGCCACAAATACAATTAAATAATTAAGAAGTTTCAGGGTCACATTCTTACTGCTCATTGTACTCTGCTAAAACTAGATGTCAAAGTCAATTAAAAAAAAAAAACAACCTACTATGAATTTGCAATGGTGCAATTGAAAATACAATGAGGTTATTACTATATGTGACCAGCTCTTCTTAAGTCATAGACAACGTGCTTTGTACTTGACTGTGAAAAAATTCAAATTATAAATAAACTTAATCGTTATAAGAATATCTAGGATGTACAGCACTGGAGTTGGAGACATTAGTGTACTATAACCTAGTACCAAAAAGAAATGATGGAGGAAAATAGGAGGTATTTTCAGATCACATTCCAGCTAATCCTCAACTGCTAAAACAGTCACTATAAAGGCCACCACAGCTTGCAACACTTGTGGTTCCCTTGAGACTACTCTGAGCTGTTAATTCAGATGACATCCATACTTAAAAATCTGGTCACTGAGTAACTATACAGTGTCGTCACTTGGCATCAGAAGATAGGTAATGAGCAAGAGTCTCAAGGCAACAACATTAATTTTTAAGATAAGGTAGAACTGTGGAAGCTCTGAAGATATAAGAAATACACAAATGTGATTCTCTTTCAGGACTATTTAAAATTTAATGCTTGCTTCAGCTACTGACATAAAATCACAAGCCTCCTCCACCCCACAAGTATCTGTTTAGGACTTACCGTTACTCCAAAGAAGTTGGTTTCATTCATAGCATCCAGAAAAATTTTGCCAAGTTTGTGATTTGTGTAGTTAAAATCTTCAATTTTTTGGTGCTTGTTGGTGGCATTCAGATACTTCATTGCCCGCTGCAGGGTCTTGGCAATCACCCATATTCCATCATAGGCATAACCATGAAATTTGCTGGATTGTCCATCACCGCGCTTAGCATTGTATTCCTTTTCATATTGCTGTGGAGTCTGCAAAGGAGAAAAACTTCAGTTTTACTCAATACTTAACATTTCACAAAGTTGTGTCCAAACCTACACCTCGAGCTGCACCCTCCAATTTAGACACATGCATGACTAATACAGAAAAGGCCACCAAAACAAAAATAAAGAGAGAAACTAAAATTCCGAAAACATGTGCTGCCTGACTCACAAGACTGATGGTGAGACTGTGAGGGAGACCGAGGAGACAGAGAGACTGAAAAGCAGTTGTTCTGCTTCTCTGTATGAAGGACAACTTGCTTTATTTTGCTTTTGTACAAAAGGCTTCAGCTCAACCAAAGCTGCCAGCATACTGGTGAGCCATAATACTAGAAGAGAGAGTAAGCCTGTATCCCTGCAAATTAGTGGTCTGATTACACTTTGTAGGATAATGCAAATCAAATAACCTTCACTTGAGCAACTATTTGCTTAATATGAAATTATGCGAGTGGCAATTTGTCTATGTTTTACAAGTTTACTACGCTCTTTATGGTGTGCTGTCTTATTATGAGTTGCCTTTTTGTAAAGTTGTCTTTTGTGCTCACTCAGCAAGGCATGAAAGACAGATAAAAAAAGATGAAAAGCGGCAAAATCAGGCATGATTATTCATTGGCCAGAGTTCGCATGAATTTGTTCTGTGATAAATGCTATGTACTTCATGTAAATACCACATATTTACATTTTTAAAACAAGCCCCCCACCCAGTTCTAAGAGGCACAAATTACCAATTAAATTAGCCTTTTGCAGGATTAGGTTTAAACATAAAAGTTTTCTATTTCTGTGCTCAACTATTTGAGGACAGATTTGAGGCAAGGGACTTTACTGCTTCCTTACCATGTAGAGAATTGGAATTGATTTCTAAATATTTAAAAATTGCAAACCAGTGGGAAGGTGAGATTAACCATGATGACTGCCAGCTCTCTTTGTAGAAGAACCCTTTAGCTTCACCTCCCTTCTCCGGTACTTTGCTGTGTCAAGATACTGATGAGACAACTGATGGTATAGTAAAAGAGTTGAAGGAAAAATACTAACCCTTCCTGATATGGTCTTTTTCATTTTTGAGCTGAGAGGCTCAAAATCCACTCCAATATAACCTTCCATGGCTGCAAGAAGATTTTTGCTGAGACATTGTGAGGAATTGATCCATGATTCCCACCAAAGGTTTTCATACCACCCTGGAATAATCCACTGATATTTGCTACCATACATTTCTTCATCATAAGCCTACAAAGAAAGAAAAACAGAAAAGCTAATAGACATTGTAATAGACATAATGAACATAAAAATAATTATTTTCTGTTCATGGTTTTTTCCGTTATTAATGAAATTATAGCATAACTGAAGGATATACAAGTATTTTGAACAGTGTAGAATAATTACTTGCTAATAATGAAGACTCTTGAAGATTCTTGTCTTTAAAATTCAGGTCACAAGAATATCATTTACTAAAACCTATTTTGCTTTCAATAGACCATTTATTCAAAAACAGAAAAAATACAACACTGGATTCTAAAACCAAGGGAGGTAAAGAGGAACACTGGCAGAAGGCACATCATTTACATAGAACATTCTCCATAACTCAACTGTTATATGAGTGGTAGGACCACCATGCTACAACATTTAAACTAAGTTATTATCATCCTAATATCATCCTAAAGACCACATAAAACAGGATAAGTTTAAACAAGAAAACTTGGATCCTAAGCAACATCAAATCACAATGTTGCAAATATGAATTACGTGACTGTGCTAAAATGGAGACCACAGTGACATTAAGTAAGCAGTTTCTTCTGAGGACCATGAATCAATAGTAAATTGATAAAGCAAGCAAATCTCAGTTATTTCTTTTTTTTTACTGAATACAGCCCACTGTACTCCAAGATACTGAGATGACGGTTACCTAATTTCAATATATAGCAGAGAGATATAACAGGAAACAGAAATACTTTTTAGTCAGGCACATATGCTGTTGTGCCTAAAAGCTGGTCTATTCACAATAGATAATATATTTCATTATGAAGAGTGTTCTAGGATAAAATTAGCAAATTTTATCTCAGATGTTTCTCTCACTGTCCTGTAATTAGATATTTTTCTTTTGACATTTCAGTCAGACTCCATTTCATAACAGCATGTTTCATGCTTCTTTGGCTCCTAGTATAAGCAATACTAGAGATACAAGACATACGTATAAGGTAAAAATTCCAATTTTTAGACATAGACAGTGCAACCTTAGAGCTCAATTGGAAAACTGCTACATCTTCACAGAATATGTTACAGAAAGAGGAAATTATGAGAATGCAAACAGGACATATTAGTCATTCAGAACATAACCGTTTTGAAAAGCATCCCAAGGATCATACCAAAAGCCTATCAGATAAATAAAGATAAATAGCAAAAAATATGAAATAGGACAGCCTCCTAAGTACATTAATACCCAAATTAAAATTGGGCTTTAAATCTGTGAAGGCTGTTATAATAGTGCCAACTCAGTTCATAAATGTATTGTGCACAAAGCAGATTTGTTTGTCCCTTGGTTGCAGGAGCTTTTGTTCAGACAAAATCAAATTTCATGAATTTGTACACAATGTTGCTCGAAAGTACGCCTGTCTGAAACCCAGTGTCTTACATCTCATATCTTACTTATTCCACAATCCTCATAAATGTTTGTTTTTCTCTTTAATTATACCCGTCCAGAAACGCATCTGCTTTTGCCCTCCTGCCCATCTCCACTTCTGCTACAGCGATGGTGACACTGCACCCCAGGCCCACCTGTGAGGAAAACGGCAATCCCATCCTGCAATACTTCCTGATGTCTAAAAGAGTTTCCATTACACAATCAGGTCATTCAAGACCTTTCAGTGATATAGCGTCTTTTATTTGACAGCTTTCAAATCATGGAGGACACAAACTGATGCAGGATAGTGCTCTTAGAGAAGGATTATCTTCTGTAGCTTCCTCTGCTCTATACAGATTAAATTATCAAATTGTCTGTTGCAAGAAAGTGTTGGCTGTGAACTATTCTGAAATTGCAGCTGTTGGAAATTTTCTGTTTGCATAAGCACTTGAGCCTGTTTCCTGCATAGTCTGTAAATGTCTTGGGATATGGACTGAAAACTGAAAGTTTCAAAATAACCGGAAGATCAACCAGAACAGCCTGAAAACAAGGGATCATTCCAAAAAAGGTTGCACTGAAACTTTTACATTCCTGCAAGAATTTGGGTTTAAAAAAGCCCAACAAACACTTTAAGAGCTGGCAGCTCTTTATTTGAGGTCTGGTGGAATGATAGGGCTTGAAGGGTAGTCTGGCAAAGGCAAAAGGAGGAATAAAATCAGCTCCTCCAAAGATGAACACCATGACCATAAAGTCATTTTTCTAGTGACAGCACAGTTGTTGGTGTTCAGGCATTTCAGTGTTTGGGTTCCAGAAGACTTATTTCAAAATAACCCTTTTTGATGCTTAAAAGATACATTTCCTTGAAATATGTGGATCTTTCTTGAACTGTTTGAATGCACACAGACCCCTTCTTACAGGTTTTAGTTTCTAATGGGAAGATTTGTTGGCACACAAGAGCAAGGCAAAAAGGTTTACAAGTGCTTTGTACCATCAGAACAGCATAAAGTAGTCATATGTCTTCCCTAATCTTTCCCGCATGCCCTCTCTAGGCTGCGAAGCCCTGAGTTGCTGACAAGCAGCCAGGAAACTGTCCTGGGCATTTTTTGCCCTTGTGAGACTGAATTTATTTTTTTGTTTTAAACTTTTCATTCTTCTTTGAATCCATAAAGAGATGCTTATTTACAACACAGAAATTTCTGTAAGAGATCTTTCTATGTGTAGTAAATAATTACTGGCAGTCTTACCCCATTGAATTTCTATCATGTTTCCATCATGTCAGCATGGACACATCCTATATCCCACCCTACAAGAATGCCTGTAGACTTCTGACTTGCAAAGAATCTCCATCTGTTTCTCATTAAAAATCAACAGTGCCTTTAATTCCAAAATGGAGACTTAGCAGTAAAACTCAAGGAGAACAGAGTCCAGTCCTTTTGTATCAACCATGCTGATTAAGCCTGGTTTTAATTATTATCAAATGTTTACTAAAAGAGACACCTAAAGCTCACGCAGCAACAGTCATCTTCTTTAACTGTCTTCAGACAGATAATTGTATCAGCTAGGCATCAGTCTTCATGTGTGGATGGCTATACTGCATTATCTCTATGGCTTAAAGATAACCTGTTGGAAAAATTCCCAATAACAATTTTTTAAAAATAAGATTTTCTGCAGAACTTATGTTTTTGTTGGGAAGATGCAATTTCCTGTTAATCCAATTTCAAATCAAAAAAAAGATGATGTCTATCCAACACAGTTGACCATTTTGATTGTTGAAGTGTTATGTTTTGAGCAAAATAACCTAATTTCTATTCCATGAAAAATATCACATTCATCCCACTGTGGTGAAAACAACATTAGAAAGGTAAGATTTCCCATAGAACTAAAATTGCTAACTTTTTTTGACACTAGTGTTAAATGAATAGCTAAGTAAGCCTATTTAAATCATTGTAGGAAACAACCACTAACATTCACTTTGGCTTGAATTAGTCCTGTCAGGTTCTTAAAGTTTGCCACTGAATTAGACTACCTTTTAGTCCATTTATCTTTAAGTACTCTCCATTTTTGTGTGTGTGTGTGTGTTCAGGGGGGAGGGGGAGGAAATAGCCAGGCAACATGAATATTAGCATATTGTGTCCAAAGAAGAGCAACGAAGCTGGTGAAAGGTCTGGAGCACAAGTCTTATGAGGAGCAGCTGAGGGAACTGGGGTTGTTCAATCCAGAGGAAAGGAGGCTGAGGGGAGACCTTATTGCTCTCTACAACTACCTGAAAAGGGGGTTGTAGTGAGGTGGGTGTTGGTCTCTTCTCCCAAGTAACCAGCAATAGGATGAGAGGAAACGGCCTCAAGTTGCACCAGGGGATATTTAGATTGGATATTAGGAAAAATTTCTTCATCGAGAGGGTGGTCAAGCATTGGAACGGGCTGCCCAGGGAAGTGGTTGAGTCACCATCACTGGAGGTATTTAAAAGACCTGTAGATGTGGTGTTTAGGGCCATGGTTTAGTGGTGGACCTGGCAGTGTTAGGTTTATGGTTGGACTTGATAATCTTAAAGGTCTTTTCCGACCTAAATGATTCTATGATTCTATATGGTCCTGGTTTCAGCTGAGATAGAGTTAATTTTCTTCATAGAAGCTAGTAAGAGGCTGTGTTTTGGATTTGGGATGAAAATAATGTTGATAACGTACTTGATGTTTTCAGTTGTTGCTAAGCAATCAAGGACTGTTCAGCTTCTCGTGCTGGCCTGCCAGCAAGAAGGCTGGGAGTGCACGGGAAGCTGGGAGGGGACACAGCGGGGACAGCTGACCAGGCTGGCCAAAGGGGTATTCCGTATGATACGATGTCATGCTCAGTATATAAAGCTGGGGGAAGAAGAAGGAGGTAGGGGGGACGTTTGAAGTTACAGGTTTTCATCTTCCCAAGTAACCGTTATGTGTGATGCAGCCCTGCTTCCCTGGAGATGGCTGAACACCTGCCTGCCCATGGGGAGTGGTGAATGAATTCCTTGTTTTGCTTTGCTTGTGTGTGTGGCTTTCACTTTCCCTGTTAAACTGTCTCTATCTCAACCCATGAGTTTTCTCCCTTTTACCCTTCCGATTCTCTTTCCCATCCCACCGGAGGGGAGTGAGCAAGCGGCTGCGTGGGGCTTAGTTGCTGGCTGGGGTTAAACCATGACATATATAAACTCCAGTGGATGTCCTGAGGAAACCTCACAGCATATGACTGTTGAATTGAGAAGAAAACTGAGGCAGACTTAAATAATTTTCCCTCTACATAAATCATTAGCAAATAATATTCCGGTTATAACCACAATCAGGAAAAAAAAAAGATCTTGGACTAGTACAACAGCACCTGTCTTTAACAAACTGAAAGCCTTTCTCTGGCTGACATCAGCCACCTGCAAAATGTAACACGGAATCACAAGTGAATCCTGTCTGAAGACACACCTGGGGAAGGGGATTAAAAAACTTCACGTATCAAAATTATTGTATTCTTAGACACATAGCTGTAGGAGTGCATGAGTCAACAATACATTTTATGACTAATAACAAGTTTACTGATATATTGTAGTGCATTAATATATAAATGACCTACTTTGCCCTCTCCTGCATTCAATCTCCTGCTGAAACTCTCATATAAATACATTTATACAAGATTAAATACATGATCTCTCAGATTTCTCCAGGCTCCAGAAAAATCCACCTTATTATTTTTGACAGTAATGTACTTTAGAAGTAGCCATCACTCTTTAAACTACTCTGAGTTACACACACTGCCCACATTAGTACCAAACCGTTGCCTCAGAAAGCTGCAGCAGGCGTTGATGTAAAAGAGACATCCTCCACCTGAAATCCTTCAGACTAGAGCAGTGCAGACAAGAGGACACTCTGCCCCTCTGAGGACTTCTAGGATTTCTTTGGTGGCCTCACATGCACATGGACTTGGAAAAGAATTGTACAGGAAGGCAACTAAGGGCAGTGGCATAAGTGAGGCCAATCTCTTGTCTAATGTTGGGTTGGAAGACAACTCTGACAGGGACCCCTCAGCTGGGGAAATGCAGCCCAATAAGAGATCTGAGGAGCAGCTGGACTATGGAAGGACCATTCTTTCTTCCAGGAATGGAAAAATGGAAGATTATGTCTGTCAATCCACCTTAACTGCTGGAACAAAAAGATCTATATACAAAGACCTCTCAGAGGTGAGAAGAACGAAAAAGAAAATAATACTTTCCATTTCCTATTGGATGCAGATTTTGTCCTTCCAAATATATTCTCCAATCTCCTTTCCAAATTTTGTCAGCAACAGGGACAGCTGCTGAGTATGAGCCAAGATGTGTCAGAGGCACATGTAGCATTCAGATTTTGAACTTTGGCCTTTCCTTTCTTTGCTTGGATAGGTAACTGTCTCTTTAAGTGAACACTAAAACACACCCTCTGAAATTTAGATGCCATCATTACTGTTTATTGTGTTCTTGCCTCATAGAGGATTAATATGGTTATTTAGACTAAGGATTCAATACCAATACAAAATTTAGGCTAATAAAATCTGCCTGTTTGGGATTTTTTTTTAGCAGGTACAAATAAAGATCCACATTTTAATCCTGCTACTTTCAATGGCAATCACACTGTGCATGTTTGCAGCACATTCACACACACAAACAAATGGTGAGGATAGGGAATTTTATGTATACTGGTATTACTATATACCTTTTGATTAAAAAAACTTAATTTTTTACAAACTAATACTTGCTTTCATGTAAAACGTAAAATGTACAGCAGTCAGAATTGAATGACTTATGTACAATTAGCAACATTTTGAGTAGCAGAAATTATTAGGCTTGCTTAGTTAGCATGTATAGGAAATGCTTGAATTTCTTATTCTTTCAAAGCAAAACATGCAAAACCACACACATGCAGACCACCAGAGCACAACTCTTGGACAAGATTCAAATCTTGCAGTTCTCTCTATCTGCTGCTACATATACAAGTGTTTCCCTGGGTCTGACATGAAGAGAAATGCTCAAGCTGGATTTGGCATTTAATTCCACTAAAGGAAAACAATAATAAGAACGTAACCATGCAGTCCATGCCTAAATTCCGCTGAAGTCAAGTACAATGTATTTTATTGAAAAACAAATGGAGCATGTGTAACCTCTCATCAGGATATAAACCTTGAGAGAGCTGAACCCCATGAAGAAATGTTTGTGCTCAAATTATTTTTTATTCAAATGTAATGCATTCTTTATTGTGATATGCAATTAAATATATTTACTTACACAGCAGAAAACTTTCACAGCCATTTCCTCATCAAACTGGCCAAGGATTATCCGAACATCATTACCCTGCAGATTGAATAAGATATGTGGCAGTTAAATACAGTCACAGCCTTTCCAGAAACCACTTCAGCTGGCCACTCAAATGTAGAGAGTTAGCACAAATTACAGCTGCAGACAGCAAAATTAATTCAGAACTATTCCATTTTCTGTAAGTTCAAGAACTTCAAATACTGCAAGAGACAGCAGCTGAGGTGTTTGAAGAAAATGATTAAGCAATAGCACTAATGAGAATAAAACTATAATGTTTATCTTGTCAAATGTTATTATTCAATAACACTAAAATATCAAATATTCTTTTGATCCCTTGCAAGATTTCTTTTAAAATTTTGCATATTAAATCCAGATGAAAATATATGCTTTTCACTGCTGACATGAGCTAATGCTGTCAAGTTGAGAGACTGAAGATTTGTGAGATAAAATGCCTTGATATTATGCCCATTTTAGTAATTTCCAAAGATTTTACTCATGCAACATCTTCTCCATAGTCACTACAACACATTGTCAATCCCTCCTCTCCTCCTCACTCCCACCTCCACACATTAAAAAAAATCATCACACCTTAAGAATCTATGACTGAAGTCAAAAGAGATCATTTACTTTCACACTTAGAAACATATTAAGAAAATATTCCTAAATTCAGGAGCATATGCAGGAAAATATTTCTTCAGCAACAGGGCTAGCTTTTTTCTTATGTGAAAAATTGCTGTTAACATCTATAAAACACAGAACATATAGCTTTTATGACTTAATATTACCTTCTATTTCACACAAAAGTTGAGATCTCAGCAAAAGCTTGAGTAAATCTAATTTTTCATTTCTTTTATAAAACACTTGGTTAGAATTACTAATAGCTCTTTCCCTCTCCAAGGAAAAAGAAACAGATGATTCAGTGTGAATTTCAGTGGTAAAAAGCATTTCAACTTTAATTAAATCAATTTATCAAAGATTTTCAGTTTAGATAATTTCAATGTTTATTTCCTGTTGAGCAGAAAATATTATGATGGACAGTGCTAAAAGATACTAGAATGCTTCTGCAATTAAATGCATGAAATTAGTATCACTCAGCATGGTTAAAGTTGGAAAGAATGTAATACGTGTTGCTCATTCTGAACCTGTGCACTTTCAGTAAGCCTGCTTCTCTTTATTTTTATATTTAGCCACAGATTGATAAAGTAATGTAAATCTTATTGAAGTGGAATAGGTTCTTTTTAAACAAATCTAACAAGGTCACATGAAACTAAGCAAACAAATTACACAAATTACAGAAACAGTATTACAGTTTTTGTAAGGACAATACATGGATTTAGGAGTTATGCAGCAAAAAACCATCTCATCCATTATTTCTATTTTTCACATTTTAAAAGTAATTTTTGTCACTCTTGGAACTCTTGACTCTGAATCACTTGACCTCTCTGAACAAAATGCAGATTTAATAGTTGAAAAATAAGTAGCAAAATTTGGTTAAAAAATAAATTACAGAGCCCCTAATTATTAAATTGAATAAATTCCTTTTAATTTTATAGCATGATAAGAACCAATTTAAAAAAAACAACGACGAAGTAGTGCAACTTCATAGCTTATGAGTGCCAGAGACTGTAAGCAAGATATAGAGAATAACCCTGTAGCGCATATGCAGCAATGCTGCTCGCTGGCTGTGCAACAACCTTCAGACTGGAGTCATAGTGTCCATGCCATGTGGTTTCGTGCCATAAGACATTGCTTCCACCTGATTATCACGCAAACCAGAGTACGTTTCCCACAGTGACTCTTTTACTGTAAAGCACTACAAGAACTGTATAGTCCATCCTATTTTTTTTCTCAGAAATATCCTATTCCATTTCAATAACCTTACTGTCTGCAAGGATTTTCTTACATAATTGTGCTATTAGTTTAGCAATAGCACTCAGAGGCAAACCTTGCACATTCAGTCACATGAGTTTGTGGCTCTACAATTCCGTTAGGCTATAGGCATACAAATAAACAGGCACACAATAAACTCATGAAAATGTTTTTCGCGTAAGGCATAGCAGAGCCCATTCTAATACCGGCAGTCAATCCTATTTTCAAACATGCTCTGTTTTTTTTCAGGCACCCAAGCAAATGGGTATATTTGTTGATTTGTCCAGCTGTCAGCAGATCCCAGTTCTGAATATCTGACCATCTCACTATCTGACCAACGATTTCAGGGAAGCTGGATTTTCTGTCAGGCAGGAATCTCCACTTCCAGCATGGGCTGAGCTTCCAATGCCAGATCAGGAAATCTGCAAAGTGTGAGAAGCACATCCAAACTAAGTTCTTGAGGATCCCTGATGCTCAACTAGAAAGCTTCATGACCCAATATCAAAGATCAGCTATGGCCCTGGAACTTACGATCCCGGATGTTCTGTCGTCATTGGGATGTATGATTGAGCCAAGATGCAATACCCAAATGTTCTTTTGCCTAAATCAATGAGTTTCCATGTTAACACATAAATTACTGGTTTTGAAGCACTCAAGTAAGGAGGACATTAAGATGTCTATGTTCCCTAAAAGATTTGGATGGTATCCAACCACAAACTGACTGAAGAAGATCAAAAGGAATGCTCTATTACCACCTATTAAAGAATAAGTCATGGGTCCTGCATTTTAAGTATTATGCCATTGAAGACTACAGCAAAAGAAAGTTGAATTCTGATTTTTTTCCAAAGACTTAAGAGTTATAACCTTAATAATGTTCTTTTCCACATCTTTTTATGTGCAATTTGCAAAAAAAAAAAGAAGGTTTCTTCGACAGAAATATGAATCCCCAGTTCTCCCCCACATTTGCCCAGGTACTAAGACTTTGAGGGTTGGGGAAAATCACAATCTACATGTGCTCAGTACTGGCCAGAAACGGATCCAAGAAGATAATGGTGAGAGTCAGTAAATAAAGTGACTGGAGGTAGGATCCAGTGAGAGATAAAAGGGCACATGGGCAGGAGAGACAGGCCCAATAAGGGATTTGGGTAATCAGTACATACACTTTATGCAAAGATGGAGCAAACAGCTGGGGAGATAGCAGTGGGCTTGAGACCATTATTGAATAAGGAGCTTGTGAGGGAGAATTAGGACTTTTCAAGAGTATCGCAAACAGGAAGCTTGACAAATAATTACTGTTAGGACAAATGCAATTTCAGAAAGTAAACCCAGAAGAAAATGGAACAACAATTTAGACAAAGGTACTCAGAGTGAGATGAGAAATCAGCAAAGCGGAACATAGCATTGTGTAAGCAAGGATCTTAAGACTGGGGTGAAGATCCAGAATGATACAGGGATGTTGCTGTATTAAGTGGAGAGTATGGGATCACAGGGTCAAGCTGACAGTGGATGTTTGGCTGAATATCTTTTTCTTTGTCCAGCTTCATAAAGTTGCATCATGAAGAACATAATATATAGTTCTAGTCAGTTAGTCATGTATGGGAAATCATAAAAAATTCCTCCTGTTTATAACCACACAGATATCAATACAACGGTGTGAGACACAGTGCCTAGGGTTTTATGGCTTGCAGTTTAAAAGAGTGGAAAATTTAGTACTCAATGATGTAGCCAAAGAACTGTACGTTAGAACACATGTAGAAGGAACTAATTTAGGAAAGTCTATACAATAGCTTTTCCTCTTCCACGTACTACATTTTTCTTCTGTGCAGTGACGCACTCCTCAGTAAGCTGCTTTCTCTCCAACTCTGCTTTTTGTGTCCCCTTCCACATTTTTCCCAAATTTGTTCCTGAAGAACTGCATTCAAGATGGTACATAAGCCTAGATCCATTTGATGCCAGGCTTGTGTCTGCTGGCTCTGTCCTGCATAAGAGACACTGAAGCTTCAAATTCATGCAATGGGATATAGCTCAAATCCCTTGCAGAGATTTTATATGGATGGATAATTAAGACCTCACTGAAGTTAATCAAAGCTGGCTTCATGTCAGCACTCACGTGGCAGGGCGTATGTCCACATCATGCAAAGAGATTCATCAGACACTTACTGGGGCATATTTTTTTCCCCCTTCAGTCACATTGTTATCTGACCATCAACCAGTATGATTTCCTGCCAAGGATATACTATTCCATTATGTCAACCCTCACGGGACTGATGCAAGTTAATACAGTGTAACTCTCTTGTAGGAATCAAAGTCACTCACTGGATCCCATCAAGTGTCAAGTACTCCTTCTTTCTCACAGAGTTGTAAATTGCTTGCATGGAGCTAAAGTGTATTTGACAGAAGAGATTTTAATTCATGGAACTAGGCAGGTGATCTATGAGATGATTAAAAACATCCCGGGGAAGGCAACTCCTAAAACTGCACTTACATAAAAAGACCAATGTTTAGACCATTTGCCAGATGGTGAGCTGTCATATTTACTCTTCTCAGAGATTAGAGTAGCAATATCAGCATTTAAGCTTTGCCCCTCAGTAAGCAATACATATGTTCCCATATGGACTAAAGTTCAAACAAGAAAATGAAGAACAGTTACATTTCATTTACCCACAGTTGTGGTGGACTGTCCATAAAACCATGTTTTATAAATGAAGACAATAGCACAGCCTCAAAAATTAATGCCTCTCTTGATCCCTTCTTTCTTTCATATAAGTGAGGATATTATTCATCCACTAAATATAAAATGCCTTTGTACTACGGGCAGATGAGTAGTGTAAACCGTGAAGACAGTGAAGACATCTAAGATGCTCCACTGAGGGATGAAGAACAACTTGTCTCTTCTACTGCCATTTCCAACAGCCTCAGATATAAGCACACTTTAGCCTTTTCAGAGTTTTTGAGTGATGCACATTATGCTGGAATAGGCAGCTCAGCTCTTTTTTTTTTTTTTTTCCCGCCTGCAGATCTTCCTTTCTGCGATAGGATTTTAATCTGTCTCATTTCTAATGAATAACACCACAATGTTGTATTACACAGCTTTCCAGAGAAGGATTGCTACAATATCTCATCTGCCAGGAAAAGTCAATGTCTTGGCAGGCTCTTTATGAAATATCTAAATTGAACAGCTCAGATACTCTGTCTTATTCTCTACCATGTATCCGACAGTCAAGACGTTATCAATAAATCTACTCAAAGCTGGGTAACTCTGTCAACAGAGGTATCCACATGTTCTGCCTTCTAAATGCCTGGATGTCCACTTGAAGAACTTGAGCCTCTGACCTCAGCTATGGAAGCACTGATGGTGAAGGTGAACTAGAGAATTGCAGCTCCCACCATCATAACATGCTGGCAAAACTTCCTGATGTCTGTGTTTATGTGTGTGTCACTCACTTAGACTGAAGCTGCATCCAAACCTGTTCATGGCCCAAAACGTTAAAATTTAATTGACTTGACTGTTATAAAGAGAGATTGTGTTCAGTCAGTATCCAAAACACCTGTTTTATTTGGAAAATCAGATGGAAATTGTATCATTGAGTTGGAATTCATATATTGCAATTTTTTCTCCTATGTGCAAGATACAAGACAGTTGGGAAGAAGTGTTATCACTCATACAATTTGCCTGTCCATGCTTAGAATTTTTAAACATTTAATTTGAGGTACAAATACATATCCTCCAACATTCCTTTCTCTGAACACAAACATCAGTTTTAAATATATCCTCAAGCTTAAATTCACTTTTAGGTTTACATCTTGAAGAAAGGAATTAACTTTTTTAGAACTGGATAGCTAAGTTGTGCCTGATGTATGTACCTAAGGACAAGTAACCTTATATTCCTGTCAAGAATAAGCGATCATCTAGATAATTGATTATTTATTGCTGTAGTAATTTGTTTTGAAGAAGAAACCAAGAGATAACTTTAATATATTGTTTGTTAGAGTCTTCTGGTCTTCCCTATAAAACAAATAGCGTCTTGCTGATGTACAAGAAGGCTAAAATCTCATTGTTGCTTCTAATCTTCAGCCTAAGTATACATTTATACGCATTTTTTCTTGTTATTACATCTTCCATTGCTTTAAATAGCTCTGCCTTCAGAATTGTTAGTTTTCTGATGCCAGTGGTTAAAGACCTTGCCAAAAATGCAGGCTTTACTGATAACACATACTGGAGTCTTTTCAACCCCAGACAGGAAATGCAAACTGGCTTAGATTGAACAGACACAAATGGCTTCTTATAAACATAATCTTTACCTATTTATACTTTAAACATTCAGGCTTGCAACTCTAGACTGTGGGAAAAATAAAGCACACTTAATTTACCATGCTTCAGAACTTTTCCAGTTAGCTTCAGTAGCGGTTTAGTCTTATACAGGTCAATAACCTTGCTTTAATTTTAGCTTTTTAATACCATTTAGTTTATTAGGGGTTTTTTAACCTGTTTTACACACATTTAAGTATTTGCAGGATGCCGGCTCTGATTGTGTGTCATACATATTTGATGCCAGCAATGATTTGATCTTCACCATTTAAAAGTGCTTTCTCTTGCTATTCAATCATTTTTTCATGTTCATATGAAGTTCAAGATTCATGTCTCCGATGTCTAGTTTATTGCTTGTTGCACTGCATGGTAATGCTAAAGTAGTTTTAATTTTATGATATGCCAGGAATCTAATAAATCATTATAATAAGAGAAGGATGGTAAATCATTATCAAATTTATTTTTCCTTTTTTTTCCCTATGATTCATATAAAAAATGGAGATGATATAAGCAAATAATTAAATCTAAAATGTTTAATGAAGCTAATGGAAAGATGCTCAATGCTTTTGCTACATGATAACTTACCTTAAAAGGATTCTGGTTCCAAACCTCAAGAGCTTTCACATGTATTATCACTAAGACTGGTGCTTGAGGTACAAACATTAAGCCAGCAATAACTTGCTTTTCTCAGTGTTCCTATCAGGAACTATTAAAATATTTACTATATGTATAGATATTCATTGACTTAAGCAGGAGTAGGCCCTCAAAATGCCATTGTTGACCTTATTATGCAACGGAATGTAGTAGCAAATAATTCTTATGCAAATTTTGGTTTATTAGCCTTCTTCATAGAAAAAAAAAATCAAATGCCATGACATAAGCACCGCTTTCTCTTTATTACTCACACATACCTTAAGCTTCTTTACACTTGTGCAAGGATCATTGGAGAAACTCTCAGTATCTGAAATCTCGATGTCTTCACCATACAGAACGCCAGTCAGATCATTCCTCACCTGTCAGAAGTTGAGAAAAAGGCAAACTAGTGAACTGAGATTCAGTGAGGAGGAAGCAGATAGACTATATTTAACACTGTAATGACAAGCAATGATCTCGACAATGATGTGTGCACCCACATTTTTTTCCATTTTGCCTAAAATCTGATCAAGACACTATTCTTTTACAACCATAATCTACTGTCAATGTGCGTACTACATAAAGAGCTTTACTATGTGTGACAAAAAGTTCACAGTGGGGTCCCACTTTGCATCATGTGGATGGATAATTCTTCTGTATTTCCAGCGTTGTTAAGACTGAAAGCTTTCTTGTAGCCAAAGTGATGTTTGAGACTGTATAAAGGGAAAAGACTGATCAAGGAAACACATATTCTCAGTGCTGAGTACTGATTTTAAACCACTGTCAGCTGGTCCTTACATGAATCAGCAGAGCTTAGCTTACATCAGTCAGGGGTTGGCAAAGCTTAATGTACTCCTCCATGCCCTTCCCCTTTCTCAGAGGATGCATTTTATCACAGGGCAGCGAGTGGTATGGTTTGTTAGAGGTGACACATGAAACTCTGTACCAACAAATTTTCCCATTTGTTTAGCTATTTTATTTATTTATTTAGCTATTGCTAGATTTCCCCTGCTGAAAGTCTATCACACTCATGCCTAAGCATAGAGTAAAAGCAAGGGGATGCAATGAGATATGAAAGATCACAGGTGAGACTTCTGCGTTCTGCTGGCAGCTTTACCTTCAAGACAAACTCATGTCTTCAGTAATCCTTCAGCCTTTCTTTAATATATGTTTGTAAGCATCCTGTGTATTTAATGCTTTTATATTTACCATATAACTAATACATTCTTTTGGCATGCTGCTTAACTGCTTTAGTTAGCAACAAAGTTTTTGGTAAAAAAAGAGGAACTTTAAAACTATTTTTGTACTTTTGCAAATTTTGCCAAGACAAAAAAGCATAATCTGTTCTCTGCAATGTAGTAACTGCATTAATTGTCCTCAAACAACATTCCACCTTTTTGCTGTTCCCTTTAAGTTGGTTTTGCCAAATTTCTTGGTTGACCAGTGAAATATTTCCTGAAGATCGCTACTACACTGGCTGCCTTAATTACTTCTTTCATGGCCTCTGCTTCATCTTACCCCTTTTAGCCATGCTTTAAAATTACTAAGACAGATTTTTACATCATAGCCTTTTACAATGATTAAAACAAGTGGACATATAGGTAATATTTTTATTAAAAAATATTTTATTTTACAGAAGCAAAAGTCAGAATGGCCAGTCCACCAAGATTTGAGTTATACCCTTCATCCTTTTGTGATGTTATAATCAGTTTTTAAGTGCAGTCTGGGAAAATGTATTCACTGACAAAAAATGTTCAGTAGTGACTCTGATCTGCTTTTTTTCTAGTATACTAGTAAAATGAATTATTGATATTTTAGCTCCAGCAATGCCATTAACTGCTCCTTATGATACAGATCTTTTTCGATACAAAGAAAAATTGCTTTTCTGAAACAAACCATCAGTGACAAATTACACCATTATTAACATGAGAAAAATGATTAAAAATACACATTAAATATTATTAAAATAGACTAACACATAGATAGGTTTCAGTGGAGGGCACAAGGCTGACACTTGACTATAAAAATTATGCTTCAGACTGTCTACTGACTTGTTGCGACACCTGCCTTTCAGAACTTGTTCATGAACTCTGCAATTCAGGTATTCAACTGCATATGAATTTTTTTTCCAATCAACAAAATTAATTTTTTTTTCCAAGGAACACTTATTTAAAATAAACCACTGAGAAATTTCTTTGACACACCCTGCCCCATCTGCCAGAAGCCCAATACTCTGTAGCTTTCAGAGCTCTTAGACTTTTCATTGAACTACCCATTAGCCTCCCAAAAGACACATCTTATTAGATTTGGTGCCAGAGAAGATGGAAGCCTTTTCCCTTCACTGCCACAATCAGATATTGGATGCTTTTCAGATGCATCTGTTGTGGAGATTTTGCCAAAAGAAAGGTGTTTCTTTCGCATTATCATGAAGCTTTATAAGGATTTAAAAAGTTTACATTGTTTTTCCAGAATACAGTGGGGTTTTTTCCCCTTTCAATGCTATGACCACTAGTCTGACACATCTCATCTTGTGTCTGCTCTGGGGGTATTTTCACTACGTTTTCCAATCTTTGTTTCCTATTTCCATATTTTTTTTTCCATCATCCTCAGCTTCTTTTCTTTCTTTCTAAGTATTCTAAATATCTCTCAGAATTGAAACTTGTAATTTTCTTCCTAGAGAAGTCCTTCACTTCTTTCAAATAAATTTAACTACAGAAGCTTCTGGTTTGGATTTGGGTCCAAAATCAGAATTTGAAAAGCCTCACCTCCAGTTCTAGAGCTGCCAATTCCTGTAGCAAGTATTGCTATTTTGGATTAAATTTGTGAAACTCAGAATACAAAATACTTCATGTTTTGTTTTAGCAGATGCTTGCAGTCCTGGAAATTGTATCACCAGCAGTACAAGCAGTTTTAGAGCTCAGCAGTAACCATTTCATTCCACGAACTCTGAGTTAAGAAAATTGTAAATTACTATTCTTCTACTTCTTTATTGTGTAGAATAGGATAATTTCCACTGGAGGAAACTGCTGTAGAAAGTTGTAAAAAAACTGCATTAAGCTCTGGTGAGGATCTGCAGTTCCCAAGTAAATCTTGCACTGATTTATAATACAGAAGTAGTATAATTCCATGTGGTCTCAGTCCCTTGTTAACAATTTAATGAAGGTTGTAGTTCTATGCCTGTTTATATAAATTTCACAAACTTTAAAGGCACCAACATTTCATTTTCGCAAAACACGAAATACCAGACCTGTTCATCAACAGACCTGGAAGGTTTCACAAACCACTGCTTAGAGACCCTAGTCCTTCACTCATAGCAAAAAAAGAGCACTTTTACAGTGCTCTACATACAAAGCTAGATGAAATCAGTATTTCACCACACTACATATTTAATGGATCTAAGTGTGGTCAACTTCAAAAATTACTGGGGTGCAAATATATTTACCCAGGAGCAAGTTCCAAATAATGAAAGGTTTGTATCATGTGTAAGGGACACAGTTGCAGGAAGAAAAGGATGGCTCTTGTGCTTGAGAACTAAGAGAAGATGGGATGCAAGAGAACTGGCTTTTACCCCTCATTTTGCCAAAGCTGCTCTGTGATGCAGCTCATATGACTGAAATAAAATTTTAAAGTTTTCTACCATGTCTGGCTGTATCTTTTTTTCTGCGAAGTGAATGGCAGCAATATTTGCCTACCTCATAGCTGTTGTATCAAATTCAGTGAGGTTTGAGAGGCAAACAACAAAGTCCCTGACCCTGCACCTGTGAAGGAAGAAATACAGGGGTTTTGAGGAGCCAAGAACTTGCATTGCCATAGAAGAATTTAATTTCTTTAATCTCTAGAAATTGAGAGAGTAAATAGAATGACTAAATGGGTTGTAAAAAAATACATGAGTCTAGACAAGACCAAATCGCAACACTCTTGGGGTCTGTATCAGGAAGGATGGGTGTAGGTTTAAGGAAAGGAAGTGGCTGTTGGGGAGCAGCAGGGGGTGGCTGCTCCCTAAGGAAGAGGGATGCGAGTGCAGTAACACAGCCCCCAGACCAGGGACCTCACCAGCCAGCACTCCAGCGAGAGGAGTAGGACATGCTTGGAGAAAACAGCCAGTTTCAGGCATGAGGCTACACCTCCAGGCAAGTTCAGAATGATAAAGCACATCCAGGGTAAAGCTGGGAAGTCCACCCATGAGAGCAGGGACAGGTCCTGGAACAGGATCTGGTCCGGTGAGAATAACGAGGGTCAAACACAGTCCCGTGATTGCTGGGCAGGTCTGTACCGGCAAGACAGGTCTGAGGACAAGACAGGAAATGGGTCCAAACCAACAGGGTCTGTGCCAGGCATGGCTATGATGGAGAGAGAGACCAGCACTCACACAGCATCACTGGGGCATGGACTGAGCTGAAATGGGGTCCTGGGTCATGGGTGTGTGGGGCAGCCTCAGGGGCCAGTCAGGGACAGAAAGGGCTTTTGGTGCTCTCAGAGCCTTGACACTAAATTTTGGTTGTTGGCATGTTTTTTACTTCCTATATGATCTCTGTAGAATGATTCTTGGCATACAATACATAAATGATCCCCTATCTCATAAGGATACAAAGGTTGCAGACATATTGACTTTATTTTAGGTGAACAGATATTGTGCACTTCAGTGGTACTATTACTGCAAGCTCCTGATCATCAGTGGTAAATAGTTAGCATCCATTTGACCACAGTATTTCATTTTTATCAAGCCAATTTTATCTGTTTTTCCTAGGAAAATAGTATAGAAAGGTGATATTCCTGATGAATTGTCAATCTAATGATGATAGTTTGGATTCACTCCAGTGATCCAGTGATCAATCACTCCAGTGATTGACGGTTCAGATTAGGTTTCAGGTCATACGTTTAAAGGCACAGTTTGCTCATTTAATCCTAACTCTGCCAGTTACAAAATAAATTTAATAATTTTTAGATTAATCATACTACTTTGCTTTTAACAGATATTTCCAATGACCTTTCGGTTCGCTAAAGCTGCATGTAAGTACTGCAAGCTAAATCCTTGTTGTTCAGGGCAGTCTAATCCTACCAGATGTTGATCACAAGAGACTCCTAATGAATGA
Organism: Phaethon aethereus; assembly: GCF_964289735.1. Lineage (NCBI taxonomy): Eukaryota > Metazoa > Chordata > Aves > Phaethontiformes > Phaethontidae > Phaethon > Phaethon aethereus. The sequence continues at coordinate 70,187,655 of NC_138582.1, forward strand.
GAACTGGTCAGACAAGATAGATTATACAGTCAGATATTTTGCTAAGATTTTCTGCTGCCAAGATTTATACTGTGTACTTTAAAATGCTGTACTGTAGCAGTTTCAGTACAGAGATATAACTATATGTGTACAAAATAAATGCATGAATTATAAGGAAAAATACTCCTTCATTACATGGACAAAAGGTTAATTGTGAGTAATTGCAAAAAACAGATTACAATTTCTGGGATTAGTAAAGATAGAGAGATCTCACTATATACGATGCATTACAAGCAAACATAATTATCCCTATTTTCATTCCAATGAAGCAAGCACGTTACTCACATTTAGAGGCTTAGAAGCACTGAGTGAAACTTACTTTCAAGAAATACTGTGTATGGAGACGAGAAATTGTGTAATACTAAATACTGATACTTGTCATTGCCCTTAGATATAGCAGAAATTTATTGATATACACATCATTGGGGATTACAAAAATGAAAGAGGAAATAGAACCTTATTTTGAACAGAGAGACAACACAAAACAAAAGATAAAGCACAGATAAACCAAAAGGAAACAGTAAAATATTATTTTAGGTATTAGTAAAGAGTCCCATTTACAGGAAAATTAAAAAATTAAATATATATTATTGTTCAAAGGAGAAATAAAATAAAAGATGCATTGGATTTCCTTTTTTGTTCAAAAGAAATTAGATTTTTTTAAAAATCACAAATCGTGTATGGTTTTCAGGGTCAGAGGAAGGGATGAAGGAACCCTGGGATACTGGGTTTTTACTTGGGAAAACTGTCAGTATGGGCTTTCAAGAAAAATATTACTTTTTTCATGGAAGTAGGACTCTAGCACATGGATCTAATGAGGAAAAAAAATGCAGTCAATATAACTCTTGCCTGCACGAAGTGCCTGAGTGTTTCAGACTGAGTGTTTTGGACTAAAGTAATAATATTAATAATACTAAATATAAAAGAACAAAATAGGATATTGTATTGCTTTATTTTTTATATATATAACTACATCTTCCAGTTAAAAAACGCTAATTTTCCCTCTTTCTGCCTGGAATGTCAACATGGTAAACATGATTTCACATAAAATCTATATACACAAGACTACCACACAGATCATACCTAATTAAACATACACCTTTATAAAGTCACATATAAAACACTCTAATTTCCCCCAAAAATCTCTAAAGTAGAAAAAGTTCCTTCTCATGGTTTTTTTTTTCACAGAAGCTAAATGCAATCACAAGCTCTGATGTTAAACCTAACAGTTGCAGGTAAAAAGAATGAATAGGAAATCAGGGTTCTTGTGGTAGGAGAGATGTTTATGAGGAGTTTTTAAGGTGAGTTACAAGCAGTTTGAGTTAGAAGGTGATTTCTTACAACAAAAAGAAAAAATCAATCTATCTTATCAAGAGGTGGATCACTTGCTATCAGGTATCGAAGATGCCAGCATATTACAGTGAAATAAAAATTTAGCTAGGAAAAAGAAACAGGGATCTGCGCTATGACAAAGTATGAACAGATTAAGTTCTACTTCATCTACAAGCGTGTTAAGGACCTACACAATAGGTTCAGCAGGACTTTGAGCAGTCTGAAGAAATAAACTCTCTTCAATAAGACTGGATGCTAAGACAAGTAAATGCACAACTCAGTAGTACAGCAGGGAGAGAAAAGGCATGGTTATGTTCGTTATAGGAAAAAATGCATAATGCATTGCAAAGCCGGAAAGGATCCCAAAGATAATAGGCAAGGATTGAAAGTTAATGATATATGCTATAAGAAATAATAGCAGTTCACAAGAATATTTCAGGGGCACTGATGAACAAAACTGAAGAAGAAAATACGCACAAAATATACTTCTGGTTCCTTGAGTGTGAGATGCCATCTACAAAACTGAAGGCAATGCAGTTCTGATGGCTTCCAGATAAATACGACTTTACAAACTCTCCTACAAGTTTATCAGACTTGACTTTTAGAGATAGCAGAACAAAAGCAAAGGGTCTAGAGGCTGTAATATTATACAACAGTACTTTTCATGCTAGGTATTATGGAAGTAAATAGGGCCCATAATGAGAATAGATTATTTAATAATTTGTAAACCAATGCCAGAAGCATACGTAATCAAGCAATAATTTAGAAATGCTTGTTTATTAAAGCAAGTGAATGTAATAGGACTACTGAAAGTTGGTGCAAGCAGTCAAGTAACTAGGAGTGCTGAAATACTGAACACTTTATCTTGGAGGGAAGGTAGAGGCAAACAAGCAAAGGCGCTCTATTATTATGTGTGGAGTGCAACTAGAACATTGAATGCAAAACAGAATATATCTGGATCTTCTGACAAGTAAAATTTCACAAGGTTTAGAGTATGTGTTTAGGCAAAAAATATATAGAGAAGTAACAAATCTTTTAAAAGCGACTTAGAATACACAGTAAATCTGCTTTTCATTGGTTAATTTGGTCTAGACTAGGAAATAAGAACAGAACAAGATGGAAAGTCATGCTATCATGGAAAAAAAGAAGAAAACACAGCTTAGAAAACTATAAGGACTTTCTTTTGAAGGACACACTATTATACCACCCTCAGAAAGACTTTTGTAGTAGTTTTCATGTAGCAAGTAGACTGTTTGATTACTGAAGCAAAAATTAGGGACTCAACATCTGATTACATTATTACAGGTGGACAACGTATAGTACTTATTAGTAATTCTTACATACACACACATTTCAAACACATTTATTACTCTGAACAGAATTCAAGAGGGATAATTCAAACAAATCAAAAAGAACAATAATTAATTATTGTTTAAGAAAATGTTATCTGTGCCAAAAGAGTTACAATTTATAATTACAAAAGGAAGCATCTTTATGTAAAATCCTCCTTGATTAAGCAGAATGAAAGCAACAGTAACATTTATACATTCACAGTCTCTCCATCCATGATGGATGAAATGTTTTTTATTCCAGCACTAACTAGGAAAGGTGTTACACAGATATTGCCAAAGTTAAGATAAATGGGCATTTCTAAGGAATAAGTCATCTCATCCATAAATAGATGTCTGAAACAGGTGAGATGAATTGCACCCTGGAAGTGCCTCTCTCTTTTTTCCATTAACTATAAATGGAGCTTAGATGACTCTCAGATACAGACAGTTACAGACAGATGAACTGTAGCTGAATCCCAGGTCTCAAAATCTAACCCTCTCTCAAACTGTTCCAGTACTAGCAGCATCCACTGAAACTTAGAAACCCCAAAGATCCCTTACCTTCATAAAATGTTCTCAGGACAAAGTCAGAGGTGTGGGCTACTTCCCTGCATCCTTTCTCAACCTGCCCACTCAACCACCGAGGGAGAACACACAGGTTCTTCTAGTTCTTGGCTAGTGGAGGAGGTTTGTACAAACCAGGGGTTTTGTGACAAGCTTGGAAGTCTTTATGTATCTGGGATCTTTTTCTTTCAGAAAATCTGTGCCAAGTGCAAATTTTTACTGTGCACTCAGTTGCTGTTCAGAAACTATAGTTATTTACTAATGGTTTAATTGCACCAGACTCAGGGGACTATGTCAATATTCATGAAAACCTCTATATCCAGGAGGAAGTGTTATTATCAACTGAAAACTATGAATGCAAGCCTCAGTGGGAAACTAAAATGAAGGAAACATTTACCTAATATAGAAATTGGATGACATTTTGATGAAGGGGAGATTATAGAAAACATACCTGTGAGAATACAGATGATATGACATTATTACTATTTCAATAATCCTCCAAAATAGTAATCCACATTCCTCAGACTTCCTAAATACAGAAAGGTCAGCAATATCAAGCTAAGACTTAATTCTGTTCTATGCCCAAACTATGGAAATAGTTGTCCTCATTGCAATACTCTGGGGTATTTGAGCTTTTTAGGAATGGAGGGACAGGTTTGCTTAAAATTTAAGAACGGAAAGTCTTTCGTTTTCTTACTTTCCACTTGGCAATGTGCTGTTCCAAACAGTTGTGTTTAGATCAACTTTATTAAAAAACCCCTGTTGTTTAAGCTTCATAAGTCTACTTTTTTTTCCAGGTGAAAAGGGGAAAACAGCCACAACTTCAGGAATATAAGATAATCACATGATAATGCTGCACTAAATGATAATGCTAATATAAATAGACCTGAGAATTTTACCATATGAACCATGCTTCAGTCCCATGTTCCTTCCTTCTGGAAAAATACAGAAGTTACCTTCTATTTCTTCTGACCCAAATAGGTTCTGCTATGTTAGAGAACTAAATTAGATGCTAACTGGAGTGGTGTTACAGAGCAGAGACAAGTAATCAGGAGACTGGGAAAAAAAAAAAATTCCCTCTTTTTCTTCACTCTGTATCATTTACATTCAAAGAACTTTTTTCACCTGCACTTGACTATTAAATTGTGCCATCTTTTTTTGTTTTCTTAAGACTGGAATTTTGTAGCACATTGTACTGAGGACTGTAACTCTAATCCATTTGAAAACTAAATTTAGAAGAAACTAAACTGAAGATACATGACACTAAAGTAGTGATGCATTTCTCACACTGTTATATATTGAAATTGAATACTAATGTTTAACTTTCAAAAATAATTGAAAAACCTTTTGGAGTCTTTAAAATAAGAAGCATAACACACTTATTAACTTTATTCTGTCTTATATACTCATTATATATACTTCATATATACTTCACTCATATATACTTATATACTCATAATATGATTCCTGTGATCACTGCTATTATTGTCTGAGGAAACTCATTTACAAACCCAAATGCTCACCTTCTGCATATGCAAGCACTGGTGATCTGATCATTCTGTCAAAATGGTTCAGCATCAGCTCTCTGTCACAGACACGATCTTTGTTTTATTCATTTTTATAATGCAGAAAACCAAAATAATTTCACAAATATTTCTGAAACACAATTTTCTTTCACATCCTCTCTGTTTGTGGGACCTGTCAAAGCAGCAGCACCTCAGACCTTCCAAAGCAGGATTGTGAATCTGGCTATAATTGTTGGCATCAAGAGTTTGCACTCATTCATCTATACCGGAGGAACTGAAGAGTTATGAAAACATGAAGAACTGAGATACTGTCAGTGTTACAGGAAAATATCTTTCCTTCTCACTTTCAAGACTACAATCCAAAAGAAGGTTGAAATCCACAGTTTTAGTAGTGGCAATCTTCACAATGGGAACGGCATCCTTCCCTTTGGATCTCCTCACACTACTTCATATTTCAAATAATACACATACTATCTTATAGGCTAGCTGAAAGGCTACATAACCTAGGATATGTGGGGAAAAAGATCTTCCCCAGATACTCAACCATGGTTTCATCTACAGAAAGGACTTCCATAAATTCCATCTGTAAATCCCAACTGGTGCCCAAGTCTGTTAACCTAGCTGTTACTACATTCTGATCTATGTGTTTTACATTACTTCGTACAAAGAGCTATAAAATTTCTGATAAGAATTCTTGATAAGTTCAATTTTATTGTCATTCAATGTTGCAAGAAGGTTGAAATGGCCAAACACAACTAATATTTTTTCTGTTTGGGAAATTCATTATTCACTGCAGTAACCTCTGAAAAAGAGTCACTTTAGTGTAGAGTGTCGTGAATGTTCAGAGAGAGCATCCTATGGTATTCATTCAAGTAAATGTTACATATGTCTTTCGAAGACATCCTGTAATGAGAACTTAATGGTACAATTAAAACTTTTGTGGGATGCAGGTGGTCAAGCCTTTAACTGTAGGAAAAATAAATCCCCTAAAAAGTATTTTCACCAGTTGCAGAACAGACAATTTTGAGGCAAAGCACTGCTTTAAGAATGAGTCCTTGATGACTTGACTCTGCCAAACAAGCATACACATGACAGAGTATGTTGTCCCACTTGAAACTACTATACTTCCTTGAAGATGGGTCTTAGTTAAAAAAATGGACTTGTTAAGAAGTTGGAGCTGCTTACCAGGTCACCCTTACCATTCTGATAGTTACCAAACAGATTCTACTGGCTAAAGATGAAGCTCCTGTTCAGGACAGCACAAGAATACGCAGGAAAATAATACACAACCAACAATTATTTTTAATAAAGAAACAGAATAGGACAACAGATGTTAAACCACTTTAAACAGCTCCAAACTCTTCTGTTTCTTAAAGCAGTATATTAATATGTAAGATTTTCTATACCAGAGCAAGGAGGCCAGGGAAAAAAAAAGTAGAGAAAACAGAAGTATTAGGGTTTATGCCCTTCATCTAGTCTTAAACCATACTGCAACAGAAAATTTGCCCTAAGCAAGAGCTGAAGATCCAGATACCATGATGATCTGGCTAAAGACAAAGTAACCAGTACGATCCATGTCCTTCTTTTTTATTTTTTGGGCCATCAGTACCAACAATACCAGTTAAGGTTTTAAATAAATTATGGGTGTACCTTCAAGATAATTTTTCCTCCTTCTCACCTGCAAATTAAAATCAGGAGTTTGTTGACTTGTCAATAAAGAGTTGTTAATCACCTCTTTAAGGAAGAGTCATTAACCTTCAGAACACTGAAGCACTGACTTCTATGGAAGCTATCCAGATAGAAGGAAGCAGTAGCCATGTTGGAGCTAGATGGTGGCTATGCACCCACCTTTGACTATTGCTGCTACCAGATACAGACAGCAGTGACCAAATTCTGCCATACTGTTAATCCACCAACTACTAATCATTGTAGGAAACCTCACTTGAGTCTACCTATCAGTGAATGCTTCCTGAAGAAATGTCTTCATTTTACTGTTCTGTTTCCAAACCAAAAAGAGGAGAGGCGATCCTAGAAAATGTCAGAAAGGCACATGAAGTGGAAGAAGATCATGTGCTAAATTAATGGTATCTAGCATTTAATTAGCATGATAATGCCACCCATTGCCTCAGGAAAAAGGATAAAATGAAACATAAAGCTGATAAGCTCAAGACTAATAACAGACAGCCAGGCATATGATTTCAACTACTTAAATGTATTTTGAAAAGGTTCCATGTACTTGATACAAAATCAAATTGTGCTTTTCTGGGAAGTCCATGAAGTTATCCCCCTGTCCCTTATATGTAATGGCAAGTTGAAGTTCAAGGCTGCTTAAAGGAGTGAGAAAGTTGCTAAAAGTCTGCAACAGAAAAAGTAGTTGATGTTTAAATGGTGCTCTCTGGCATAAGGTGAGCTACAGTGGTTGCTATCACCTATGGAGAAGCAAGTTACAGGCTAAACTATTATTTTTCCTTCTAATCTCTCTTTCTCTCTCCTGCTAGGAACTGATAATGGCACTATCATCTCTTACATTGCTGATTCTCCCAAATCATGAGAGACATGACTGTCCTCTGCTGAAGGCTTTGGAGAGTAACCACTTCTGTGAAAAAAACCCAAACAACTTAAAAATGTGTAGAAGCCATAATCACATTCTTTTCAGAAAGAGGAATTTAGAAAAGCAAACTAGTTAATAGCTCAGTTAACCCATGCTAGTTAAATTAGTCCACTTAATATATGCTATGTTAACTTTAAATTGCATTCACTTTTTAATCTAAGTTAAAGTAAGGTAAAGCAAGATATAGTAGTGGCTCTATTAATGTTACTATTTTTTGGAATACTGAAGAAAAGCTTGCAGCAACATTTCCCGCAATGGCATATGACTGTTATTTCACACTTTATTTACTTCAGAATCCTCAGAAGGATGCCATATGGTGGTGATAATTTACTGTACTTGAGCATCTCTGATTCACATACTTCCTCCACTGAGATTTCAATTGTCAGCTGAAACTGTACTCCAGTTACCTGCGAAAAGTCCTTCTAGAAAAGACATTTCCCCTGGCTCTTGTACATATCTTCTTGAACCCTTTAATGCCTTCGCTAATTGCTCTTGCTCTTTCTCTTCTCCTTTGGCAGACTTTTGTGTTCTGAAATTTCTTTCTTCTAATATCTTTTCCTGAAGTTTCTTAAATCACAATAATTCTTGGTATATCTTATATCAAGTCCTTTATAAATAAACTCTGCACATTATTTTATGTTACTTACTCTGAATGGGATTCTGAATAGGCATTATGCTTCATCTTAGCATATTCTCTTAAGTACAACCTTATTGTGGTTGTACTCGTTCTTACAGCAACGTAGTTAAAAATACCATGGTGGCACCTTTTCATTTCATTGGCTTCACATTCTCTTTTCCTGCAGAAGAATCCTCCAGGGTCACATTAATACAAGCTATTTGGTTTAAGAAAGTAAAGCCAACATTATCCATGACTGGAAAATCATACAAAAATATAAGCAGTTTATCAGTACTGACTGAGATGAAGTCCCTAAGTCAGTATGGAAACCAGAAGACAAAATCTTCAAGGTTACCTGAGAATTATTTGAAGTGTTTTATGCCACAAATAAAGCAAGCAGTTTCATTCTGTGTCTTTGGGCAACTTGTTGGCAACTTCAGATGGTGAAAATTATGTCTCTTTGTTATGGACTGGTGATCATCTCCTTGACCGCGTGTGCTAATACTTTTTACTGTTGCTGCCTTTTTCATTTTAACATTATGGATTGTGCCTGGAATTCACAGGACACCTGGAATCAGACTTTACCCTTCTGTATTCCCACAAGAGTTAACAACAATCTGGCATGAAAAAATGTTCTGCACCTTCATAAACATATATAATGCTTTATTTTAGCTCTCTTAGGGAGGAGAGAATACACGGAGCACCATTAAGGTTTATGAATTTTACTTCACTGGAATTGAACAATCTCCTTAAAAATAACTTCTATCTATTTCTGGGTTTTAAATAAATTCCATGTCATTTGTTACATGTTTTTAATTGGTCTGAACGATAATACCCATGTACCTTTTTTTTAAAAAAACAAACAAACTTTAACCTTAATGTCCTGTAACATTAATCTCCCTCCTTTAAACAAGAAAGAAACCTAGAAGCACAGGGAATAATTCCAGTAGCCCGTACAAGAAAACTCTGTTCTGGCAAGAAGAAGTTGTACTGGACTGGGAGTCAGGAGAAAGGCATTAGATGATGTTCTTTTTTTTACAGAACAATTCTGTTAAAGCTCTGCAGGCATATTTCAATTGAGAGTTGTTGATTCTGCAATCTGAATAATTCTTTAAAGTTTCATCTATTTTAGTGCTCAGGGACTTTAGTGGATAACATCTGGATAAGTTTGTTTCTGTAAAACTCCAAAATGCCAGAAGTGTAGGTGGTATGAGAGCTTTTAAAAAAACACCATGATATCTCTACAGGAGACATTTCACCATTTCTACTGACCATTCATCACTAATTTGTGTGAATAAAAGTTTTAAATATCAATCCATGGACGTGGAACCAGATTCTCCTCCATGTTTTATGAGCACATCAAATTAAAGAGATCACAAAAGTTACTACTGACATTTGGGTCTAAAAACCTATAGTAGTGTGGTAGGTTGACCCCAGCAGGACACCAGGTGCCCACCAAAGCCACTCATCACTTCCCTTCCTCAGCTGGACAGGGGAGAGAAAATATAATGAAAGGCTCGTGGGTTGACAGGGAGATCACTCAACAATTACTGTCAAGGGTAAAACAGACTCAATTTGGGGAAATTAATTTAATTTATTACTAATCAAATCAGAGAAGAAAAATGAGAAAATAAACACTAAATCTTAAAACACCTTCCCCCCACCACTCCCTTCTTCCCAGGGTCAACATTACTCATGAGTTCTCTACCTCTTTGCCTCCAGCAGCGCAGGGGGACGGGGAATGGGGGCTGTGGTCAGTTCATCACACGCTGTCTCTGCCGCTCCTTCCCCCTCAGGGGAGGGTCCTCACACTCTGCCCCTGCTCCAGCCTGGGGTCCCTCCCAACAGGAGACAGTCCTCCATGAACTTCTCCAACTCCTCCTTCCCACGGGCTGCAGTTCTTCATGAGCTGCTCCAGCCTGGGTCCCCCCACGGGTGCCGTCCTTCAGGAACAGACAGCTCCAGCCTGGGTCCCCCGCGGGCTCACAAGTCCTGCCCGCAACCCTGCTCCAGCCGGGGCTCCTCTCCCCACAGGTCCCCACAGGCCCTGCCAGGAGCCCACTCCAGCGCAGGCCTCCCACAGGGTCACAGCCTCCTTCGGGCATCCCCCTGCTGCGGCGTGGGGCCCTCCCCGGGTGCGGGTGCAGATCTGCTCCCCCGTGGAGCTCCATGGCTGCAGGGGCACAGCCGGCCTCACCAGGCTCTTCCCCAGGGGCTGCCGGGGAACCTCTGCTCCGGCACCTGGAGCCCCTCCTGCCCCTCCTGCTGCCCTGGCTGTGGGGGCTGCAGGGCTGCTGCTCCCACACGTTCTCACTCCTCGCTTTGGCTGCAAATGCACAGGATTTTTTTCCTCCTTCTTGTATCTGCTATCCTAGAGGCCCTGCCACTTCACTGATGGGCTCGGCCTTGGCCAGCAACAGGTCTGACTTGGAGCTGGCTGGCATGGGATCTATTGGACATATGGGAAGTTTCTAGCAGCTTCTCATAGAAGCCATCCCTGTAGGTTGCTGTCAAAACCTTGCCATGCAAATCAAACACAAATAGAGAAAGTAGTAGGGGAATCCTCCCTCTTCCCCTCCGCCCTGTCCCTGCCATGATTCCCTAGGTCACCAGATGATGTGATACTCCTAGGCATGGTCCTAAAGGAGAAGAGAAATGAAGAAAGTAAGGATATCTTATAATGCATTGAGTCTCTTTGTTTCCCTTCATTTCTCCAAACTGCTACGTAATAGAGTTTAACAGATGAATTTTCAGCTTTACAAGGTGAAGTGACATGCAAGTGTCTTCAGACAGTGTCATGGTGCGAAAAGAACCTACAGGAATTGAATGGGGCTTTTTACTAAGGCTATTTATCCTAGTGAAAACAATGATATCCAGAAGCAGAGCAACTTCTTCCAAAGAAGCTCTGCTGGATTCAGGGGTTACTTGGATCATGTAAAGGGTGGAGCCTTTACTGTGAACCTCTGTAAGATTCATGATGTATAATCATAGTTTCTCATGTTAGGCCTCTGACAAAAAGGGTTAATGGATGTTCTTGGATTTGTTAATAGTGTAAAGAGGTGGCAATAACCTCATTATATAAGATGGACGAAAAGTAGTGTGCTGGAGTTTCTGGTCTACTGTGGGCATTTGCAAGGTATTTTTCATACAGGTATGAACATGCTCTGCCCATTCTTTTAGGCAACCAGCAGGAACTTCAACCTATGTAACCAGAATGAGATGCAGCAGGGAACTAAGCTAACACACTCTGGCTCTACGGCAGCAGTCTCCAAACTTTTTTGACCATGCACCCCTATCAGTAAAAATACATTGGGCTTGCATTCCCAGTACATGTATATTTGTTTATTTATAAATTATATACATGTTCTTGCTACTCTACTAATATATTATCCTTATTATAAAACATAAACAAAAACAGAAATAAAAAAGGATGATATAAAGATGAAATAATATTTTTTAAATTATTTTGAGTTGTAAAAAATCCCTTCTTGCTCTCACCAAAGCAATGTGATTGAATATTCTTCACTATTTTTTAAACTTTTGGTTTAACACTTAGTGATACAGTAATTTGAAGGTCTGGTTCTAAGTCCAGTTTATTTCAACACTTTGTTTTAACGGCTGCTAGCTGAAAATGGTGCTTCACAAAGAAATGTAGATCCAAATGGAGGACATACATCACTGGCTACACTTACTAAACCATGACATTAATTTTTAAGTTCCATCCACCAAATATGCAAAGGTTTTTGTTGAATATTGGCTAGTAAATTTCCATCTTCCCTAATGGCAATCAGTTGTTCTCGCAAACTAATCAGAAGATGTTGCACTTTTATATATTTAACAACCGGGTTCAAAACCACTGAAATTCTTGTTGGGAAGATTTTTAGACAGGCTAAGAATATTCAGTTTCCATGGTTTTTAAGTATACAGATATGAGAGTTTTTCAGTGACTAGCCTGCACCATTTTTGGCAACAAAATCATGTAGCGATTGAAATGTTTCCAAACATCTGTTTCCAAAATGCTCTCTCCCTAGCACAAGTTTCCCCTGAAAAGCAGTGACTTTCTCACTCATTGTTAAAGCATCACCTTCGCATTGAAGAAACACATCAAGTGTGTTTATTTTTTTGAAAGTATCTGCTATGGACAGCTTCTTGTCACAGAAAAGGTCAGCAAGTTTGGAATGCTTGTCATTTTGTAAAAGAAAAATGGGCCATGTTCAAGTTCGACAACTTTTTTAAGCACTTCAACCGTAAGAAAACAATGAATCTCAGTGGGCTACAAAAGATTTTTGTGGTCACTCCCCATCTCATTACAGAGTATTGTAAAAATTCTACTATTTAAGGGTCTTTTTTAAAATTAATTTACCCACCTCAGTAGCACTGTGCAACAAAAATTCATGCACTTTTATTTCCAGCTGCTTTGCTGCAAGAGCTTGCCTATGACTGACACAGTGAAGGAATTTCATGTGTGATGCTAGCTCTGTAACCTTACCCTGGAATACATTTTTTATTCCAGCTGCTCCATTAGTGGTTATACTTACACAGTTTTTCCATAAAACATTACTCTTATTAAAGAAGTCATTTACTGTCAAGAATGTATCTTCTGCAGTATATTTTTCCTTTAGGGGCTCACAAAAAGGTACTTCTTTATCTGTTTGATTAGTGAAGCAGAATGTGGTAAATACCATAAGCTAAGACATGTTAGAAACATCTGTACTTTCACCCAACTGCATCAAAACTCCTACACCGCATGATTTCTTCTAGTATCTGTTTCTTCAACTCTTCAGCAACTCTTCAATGCTTCTGTGCATCTTCCAACAGTATCTGCTGACAAATGAATGGACTTCAGTTTGTCACCGTATTGTTTTCCATGCGCTATTTCAGCCATTTTTACCACAGCAGGAAGAACAGGTTTTGCCCCAATAGTATGGGTTTTTTGTCTTTCGCTGTCAAGTAAGAAACCTCAGAATTTGCATTTAAACATTTATCATTGTGTTTAGTTAGGTAAAGTACTGGACTGAGTATCACATGACTTTAAACATCATTGAAAATATTGTAGAGGTTTGTCCACATGTTACGGATGCTTAAATGTCTTTCTAATCATAATGGCTTCATATACTATCAATAGATAATGTCTCAAGGCACAATATACGCTTAGGGCAAGGTTCATCATTAGCAATAGTAGCTATAAATCTGTATTTGAAGTAGTCGTCTTGATAATTTGTCGCTTTTTTTGGCCAACTTCTTGTCAGATCTGGTTAGCTCATCATTATTGTTATCCATAATGTGGCTGATGAAGAGTGTGTACTAGTAGTGAAAGTGTCAGCTCTGCCATTCTCTTCTTGTTCACCTGTACTGGCATTATCAGTATTATCTTCAATCTGCAGTTTCTTTGTGGGAATCTTTTTAAGCCACTTGTCCATTTTGTAGTTTAGAAAAAACTAGATAATATAATCCACAAATCCACATGCAAACTGTAATACATCGCAATACACTGAAAGTGAATGAATGAGTGAGGATGCCATTGTTAACCCCTCTACGTTGCAAAGTACCTCATGAACCCTACATGACCATCTGACATATGGACAGACTAAGTGCACCAGTGTCAATCTGTATATTAAATATTAGTAAAGCTTAATTTCTTACTTATTTTTTTAGACAAAAATAAATATAAATGGAAGTTCAACTATTTTCTTCCTGCACCCCAGCAGATCGTCTTGCACACTCCCTGGGTTGCACACACTCCTGTTTGGAGAGCACTGCTATATGGGATCCTTAGCCCTATTCACTCTTTAGCTGAGCACAGTTTTAGTTTGCCACATTGCCACATTTGCCACACTCTGAACACAGTTCAGGGTTTGCCAGCATCTATCTGGATTGCAGCATGGATTGAAGGCAATCTGTGCCCACCTGCAAAAAGACATACACTTCAAGACATATGCCTATAAAAAGACATATGCTTAAAGTACCTAAAGTCCCTATACATTCCTCTCCCAAGACTGAAGATAGCCAGTTCCGTCCAATATTTCACTAAAAGCAATGCCAAGAAAAAACTCAAAATTTAGAGGAAAACCGTAAGATTGATTTGCAATTTGGAAATAGACCATAGAGTAAGAGACTAAATGAGCTCTAAGATGGATTAAACCAGAACTGAATCAAGATGATACAGTCTGTACATGATAAATTACCTACTTAAGGAGATTTTCTAACTCCAACCTCTTTAATCTAGCAGGCAGAAATCATAAAATATATTGACTAGAATTTAAAGATTAAATAAGCCACATTTTTTAATGTGTATTGCTAGCCATTAGGACAGTGACAAAGGATATAGTAAAAATCCCAGCCTTCTGGTGTTCTTGAGCATGAATACATAGGAAACAACAGGATTATATATATGAATTAGATTCTGTAGCATTTTTCTTTAGCACACCAAGAAAATACCTGGGTTTTGACTACGAAACAATGATTTCATGATAAAGATATAACCAAGATTTCATATTTTGAACTTCCTACTACCATCCACTCTAACACCCACTCCAAAAAGACACCCTTCCATTTTTTTGCACCTTGTTGTCTACATTGATAAAATGGTAATAAATACCTGTAGATAATAAAAATATCAAGTTCTTTTTAACTATTTAAGATCTACTGATGAAAAACACTGATGACCTCCATTTCACTGGCGGTAACCTGAAGCAGTAGTGTGATGTATTAGGTCTGGCTGGAAAGAAGTTATGGAGTCAACTTTCTTCACAGCAGCCTGTGTGGTGCTGTGCTTTGCATTTGTGGCTAAAACAGTAATGATAACCCCCCAATGTTTTGGTTATTGCTAAGTCGTGCTCGTACAGTGTCAAGGCTTTCTCTTGTCCCCTGCCTCCAAAAGTCAGTAAACTGGGAATAGGTAAGATGTTGGGAGGAGACACAGCTAGGGCAGCTGACCCAAACTGACGGAAGGGATATTCCCTACCATATGATATCATGGTCAGCAATAAAAACTCAGGGAAGGATTTTTACATTATACTACACATCCCTGTATTAAGATTTACTGGTATGTAACAGGCCTTTTAAAGAAAAATATGAAGATTTTAATGCCAGAAATAAATGTACCAATCATTCATTCTCAACTCCCACAAAATAGGAGGCATAATGCTTTAGTCAGAAGGTACTGCATCAAAACCATGTAACAGAAGTTGACAGAATCTCTGCCTTAATAAACAATCTTCTTTTTGAAAGTCCTTTCTGTCTTGGAGACAGGTGAGAACTTTTACTTTTTACTGCAGACATATTCTTAGGATCACACTCGCAAGCTCAGGTCCCATAGAACTTAGCATCTGCTTATCAAGTAATTGCATTTAGCTTTCTTTTTTCACAGATAAAATTTTGCAGATAGGCCTAACTACAGCTGAGAATGTTTTCCTTCTTTGCATTGCTGACTGAAATGCAAACATTCATACTGTGTACATCTGAAAATACTTGCAATATTTTTTCTTGCCTGTCTTTCATTCTTATATTAAATTTTACAGGAAAGAGATCTTCCATGTTGATAATTGAAAACGAATGTGCATTCAGTACTAGCCTACAGTTTTATTTCAAATTTCTACCACAGTATCAAAGGATCTGGGAGACTTGTTTAAGGTTACTTGGATTTCTAGTAAATGTAAATCACTTCATTATGAATTACCATAAACTGCTAAACTCTCATTCAGCAGAAGTGATATTTCCACAAGAGAAATAAAAATTAATCCATTTATTTGCATTTAACCATTTTCTTCTTAAGCAAAGATGTTAAACCGGTATTCAAATACCAGTATGCTCCATATTTCAGTCAGAACAGCCTGATTTGTTGCCTTTGATTACTGTCACTAAACTCTGATCTATGAGAATTGCTGTCACAACATAGCAACACTGCTGTATTTTTCAGGAAGGGACTGTAGAAAAGGGAGGTTAGAGGAGGTGCTAAGAGGCTAGCATCTGGAAAAGACAGATTAAGTGTTGACACTTGTGCTCAGAAGTTATGAAATTGATGATCTGCTCATTCCTAAAGAAGAATGGGGTGTTCATCTTTTCCCCTTACTCCTAAGCATGTTATAGCATGGATCCTACACGTTATGAGTGCTTGGAGCCAGAATGCTTCATTGTCAACTTTATGGTGGTTTCTCCCTGCACTCCTTAGCACTTAGTTGGAATGAAATCAGAAGAATTAAATATTGCTCTTCCTGGAAGGAATAACAAATAACATTTGTGGAAAATATTTACCTCAAGTTTCTTAAGAGTTGGATTTGTCCACTTCCTTAACCTGACTGGGTGGTAACAAACTTGCACCACAGTGTCATCCTTACTGGCCTCTCCTCTTATTCTGCCAAACTCAGACAGATTGTCATCCCTCCCATAGAGGAAATCTATGTGTCCAAATGCTCCTTCACAATAGAGGGCAGCCCAATCCTCCTCATTTTTTGCCTGTGTTTCCTGCTGAGCTTGCATCCATCCACCACAGCAGACCAGCCATGTAAATTCTCCCACCGTCTCTCTGTTATTCCATTGGTGGAGTTTGGTGGCAGCTCAAGTTCCCCCTGCTTGTTTCCCAGGTTGTATGCATTTGTGTCCCTTTGAGGCAGGTGTCCCTTCACCCTGCTTTATTGTTC
The DNA here is from genome assembly GCF_964289735.1 of Phaethon aethereus. Classification (NCBI taxonomy): domain Eukaryota; kingdom Metazoa; phylum Chordata; class Aves; order Phaethontiformes; family Phaethontidae; genus Phaethon; species Phaethon aethereus. The sequence continues at coordinate 70,204,313 of NC_138582.1, forward strand.
CTGAAGTCTCTCTTGTTCCCATCACCCTGCACCCTGTGTTTTTGACCCCTGCCTACCATTACCTCACCCAACTGTGTGTCATAATCTCCCTCCCCTGTGGTTCCTAATTTAAGTTAGACAATGGAAAGCAGTAGGAATCTGGGCAGTATCATTGATTTATGAGGAGTGGCTGAGGGAACTGGGGTTGTTTAGTTAGGAGAAGAGGAGGCTGAGGGGAGACCTTATCGCTCTCTCCAGCTACCTGAAAGGGGGCTGTAGTGAGGTGGGTGTTTGGTCTCTTCTCCCAAGTAACTAGTGATAGGACGAGAGGAAATGGCCTCAAGTTGCACCAAGGGAGGTTTAGACTAGATATTAGGAAAAATTTCTTTATGGAAAGAGCAGTCAAGCATTGGAACAGGCTGCCCAGGGAGGTGGTGGAGTCACCATCACTGCAGGTGTTCAAAAAATGTGTAGATGTGGCACTTCAGGACATGGTTTAGCGGGCATGGTGGTGTTGGCTTGATGGTTGGACTTGATCTTAAAGGTCTTTTCCAATCTTAATGATTCTGTGATTCTATGATATTTTTCTATTGAGACACCTCAACTTGGGGCAAGAGGTGCCCACAGGCTATAAAGGTAACTTAAATGATTAGCTTAGGCTAGGCACCACCATTTAGGTGGCTAACATTACACAAAATGAACCCCAAACACAGAGCAATTCCTGTGAGCAAAGGGTGCATTCTGGCCTTGAGTCAGTTATACTGGCATGTTCTCAGCTCATCATTAAAGCTGAAGCTTTATATGGGTCACACACCTTTAGTACACTGAACATTTAAGAGGACCAAATCTGAATCCAGTCTTCTTTATAAGAAAAAAGTCTGTTTTACCAAGCCTATTCAGAATCAATCTTTACCTAGTTTTGTAGTTAAAAAATTGCCTAAGGATATTGGTAAACAACATACAGGAATCCTGCCTAAGAAAGAAAGGCTCGATCAGAGGTTAATTTAAGAAACTGATGGAAAATATTTTATATGGAAAAACTAAACAAACAAGTTATTCAAAGCATTATAAGGACACAAAGTTTAATCTAAACAAAGCAGTCAAGGTGGGTTTTTTTATTTGTAGGACTGCACAAAGAAAAAGTGATTCCAAGAGAAGAGAAAAGCTAAAAACAACTAGTTTCCAAATTAAAGGGTTTTGACAAGTTATTGCTTTTTGCCTTTGACAAGCATTTGTCCTAAAGTGTCTAATATTCATATAAACAAAAGCATCCATGAAACCATGGGTGATGGAATCCGTCACAGAAACCTTCATAGCAAATACCATGGTTTTTCATTTCAGGAAGCTGGACAAGTGAAGCAATGCTCATCTGAGGGCAGACCTCAAGACCGATTGCAGAAGCTGACAAGGGTAACACAGAGCACTTGTCTGTTCCACCAGTGCAAGAGCAAACACTTCTGCAATCATTAGACCTGACAGAGGCAAAAAATGAGATTTTTACTAGGCTGTAGGCAAATTAGTTTGCCAGTACATCAGAACATCATATAGGCTGAAATTAAACAAATAGAGCTAAAGTGAGGAAAACGACTGGCAAGCAAAATAAGAGCTGAAGGCTACACTGCAATGTATCATAATCAAAAGATAATTCATATATTTCCCTCCTCTTCTTCTCCAGGGCATACCATTTCAATGTGATGCAGACAGCCCTGCAATCGCTGGTACTGTGAGGAATATAATTTTTCAGCATAGCCAAAGAAATATATCAGAGCTGGGAACTTCACAAGCAACACATTGCATGAGCATGATAATTTGGATGAGTGCTAGCCTAGGAGTTTCTGAACTCTTATAAATTCTTACTGCGATTGTCAGGACTGGATACAAAACCCTATAGGAAAAATACAGATTTATATAATTTGTTCTAAGCATTTTGAAACAGATTTTCCTCCCTTATACCTTCCAACTATTTTAATAGTGATTTTAATGGTGATATAAATTGCTGTTTTACAGCCTTAGAGAGAGAAGGCGTCTTGAAAAGACATGTGGACATCTTCATCATGCGTAATGATGAAAATTACTTGGAGGAAATGAAAGGCTACGCTTTTCATTGATAAAGTTGCTACAGCTGGATTCTGCAATCCCATTCTGTTTAAAATTAGTATCTCATATACAGAATCAGTTTAGATGAAGGATACAGTAGACCATACCTCTGCCACATGCAACCTCAACAGGCAGAAGGGTCACAGAAGGGAAGTTTTCAAGCTGGAGGCATGACAAGATTCAGAGCTCAGCACAAAGCAGGGGCAGAAAGTGGGCCAGGTAAGGTCTGGGGAAAACATTCCTGCTTCCTTCTTAGTGACTGCAAACAAGCAGTTTGTTGCGTCCTGTGCTTAAAGACAAGAGGAACTGTGGGGGAATATATTGAATAGAAGGTTTGTTTTATGGGTGGATACTTGCTTCTGCAGGAAGCCATGGTTTCAGCAATCACCATGCAAAGCACCACTCCAGATGATAACTACAAATCCATAGCCTCCCGTTTCCCACGCATTCACTTGGAGTAATGCATTTTTCTAAATACTCTTGTTTACTTATTCGGAAAGGAAACTGCATCCTAGGGTATGCAAATGAGATGGCTTAACAGCTTCCCCCAGTCCTTGATACCTGTTTGCTCTGTTTGGCAAGTTGCACTTGATCACAGAGTATTATTAAGGAAGCTTTAACCTGCCCATTAGGACCTGCTAATGTCATACATTGTCTTGTCTCTCATGGTGCAGTTTTAGTTTTTCTTAGCAACCCCTATTTAGATTGGGGATGCAAAACATGTCAGAACAAATCTCCACTATGTCTCTATGCCACAAACAAAGGCACAGTAAAGACACTCCCGCTCGTGCCATATTACTAACTGCGTGTATCTAAGGAATGACTAGAACAGTCTCTGCAGAAGAAAGACCAACATCTGCTCATTTCTCTGTTCTCAAACAAATGCCAGCTCAGTGTCCATATACAGGCTGAACCTTAAAACAAGTTTTGTAAGTAAAATGTTCTCTACAACACAATCTAATTCTGTTCTGCAATCCTCCTCCCTTTAGTATATGTGTAATTTGCAGAATGAAGTACAGGAATTCACCACTCACCTTCCTCCTTCAGACCAGTGCAAATATAAGTGTTTTTTGGTATGCATCTGTTTAAGAGTATCTGGACACATTCTTTGTTTTCCACCTACACCGTACCCTTCTAGAATGGGCTGCACTCCCACTTATTACAGTAGCAAAAATACTTGGAGCTACTACCAGAAAAGGATGCAGATGTCTGCCACTCTGATGATTAGGGCTCTGTCCTCTCGGGGCTGATGTGAGTTTGAATTCCTCTCAGAGTATTCAAAGAGAACGGAACAGAAAAGGGAATTTCCACTTCCTTGGTGTGTTCTTGAAAGAGAAGCTAAGGCAAAAATACCATCATCTACAGAATTAGCTTTCTAAGAGAAAGGATTGACCTCCATTCAGCCTTTGAAGTACAGGTGGTAGCTCTCTGGGGTCCAGAAAATGATTCAGAGATGTGAATCTTGCACGTAGAGAAGCACATCTCTATAGCCTCACAGGAAGGCTTTAACTCCCTGGAAAGCGGCAGAATTTATAACAGAAGAAATCTTAGTGCTGACTCTTGGCTACCTTTACTAGTTCCTTGGTCTGTGTACTGTCATCTCTGACTCTGATTTTGGGAATGCATCCAAAAAAACTATTTATTCACTACTCCATCAGTTGTGAAAGAAGGAAGAACAACTAAACTTCACAGGTCTTGGAGCTAGGGACAAGGAGCCTAAACACTTTTACAGATCTACCTTTATGAGGGTCTTCAAAGCTTCCTCTAGTGTCAAAGCAACTGCAGAGAGCTCTGGAAACGAAGCCAAGACAGCCACTACAATAACATTTTTAGTGAATTTAACTGCTATTTAACATGTATGCAATTTAGCTTTTGACATTTACAGAAAGGGTTGTCTCAAGTTCTCTTTAACCGTATTGACTGCAGTCAAAGTTTAGTAATGTATGTGCTGGAAGCACTCATGCATTCATTCAGCCAGGGAATACTAATACAATATCCAAGTAGCTTGTCTGATCTGGACTGAAAAATAGGCATTTGGCAAAAATTGTTCATAATGAACTTGTAGCATCTTCAAGCGTATCTTCAATATCATAACAGTATGATTATTATCATAATATTTTCAATATCCACCAGAGTTTGATTAATTCTGTATTTTCTAACAAAAAAAAATACTTTTATTTAATAAGTTCTCCAAAAGTGATGGAACACTGATTAAACAAATTGAAAATCTTCACTTGCAGAAGGAGCTCATGGTTACAATTCTGCTTGATTAGACCTAAGAAAGAACAGGGAAAGGAGATTCTTGTTAAAAATGGAGTGTGTCTAAAATCCACAAGAACCTAACACTGAAAGGGACTGCCTGGGACAACCAAACAGTTGATACATAGATTAAAAAAATCCACACATGGGAAGTCTCTTCATATGCTGTAGGCTGTAAAAACACTTTCCAGAACCAAAACTGAAGTCTGTAATAAAATATTAAAGGCTACAGCTGTAATGTTCCAAAGGAAGAGAGTTTAAAGGGGAGAGAATTTGCAAGCATCACAAATGTCTTAAAATCCTCTCCAGTAGTTCTAAGGCATCAATTTTCTTACCATCTCTGACATAATCTTCCTCCGATAAAATTATGCTGTGATTTATCTTTCCTGCCCTCTGCCTCCCTGTTTATTTTTCCCTTCAAGACTTTGCTATTCCTGCATTCCATGCAGACACAGCAGTCTGTGCAACAGTCTCCGGGCTTTGCTTTTGGGATCCTCTGGGGACAAGGTCCGGGATCATCAGGGAACTCCTGGGAACCCTCTGAGAAGCTTGAGGGTGCCTGCTGCTGTCAGGCAAGGATGAGATAAGGTGAGCCACAAGGGTGCAGGCCTGAGGAAGCTCTAACGAGGAAGCTCTTCTAATGAGCATGATCCAATGCCCTTGACCCAACATGCCTGGAGCCTTTGTGGCAGCTGCCTTCTAATTACAGAGAGTCAAGAACCCTTTCAGCTGGTGTTCAGGAGAGGCCTATATAAGAGCCAGGCACAGAGCACAGGTCCCAGAGGCAGCCAACAGCACAGCAGCTTGTGCAGAAGGCTGCAAAGAAGGTGGGAAAGAAAGGGAAGGTGGAAGAGAGAGACATGCACACACAACTGAGTTCAAATCAGCATAAGCAGTCTCAGGTATGGTAGTGAAACACCACAGAGTAGTTTCCCAGCAGGTTTTGGAGCAGCTGAACCTGCAAGGGTAGAGGTTTCAACACACATGGTTGGTTGGATGGTGGATGCAGCCTCCCAAAGTTCCAGCCTGCAGAGTGCCTGGAGCCTCTCTCTGATGCCAGGAGAGACAGACCTTTGTCCTGCAGGAATTCTGCTGTCTTTGAAGGGCTGTGTCACCAGGTAGAAGAGTTACAGCAGAAAACCATCAGGCTGCATAAGATCAGAGAAGATGAAAGACAGAGAGACAGGGTCTTCTTGGAGACACTACAGTTTGAATAGCCCTGGACCCTGCAGAGGAGATGCAGGCAGTATCCAGCCCAAGTTGGTGACTTCTGGCACCAAAAGTAAGGCTCCTGCTCCACCTAAAGGTTTACAACTATGAAAGAGATTCACCACCCTCAAAGTTGAAGAGGAGCCAGATGTGCTCTCAAGCAAAGTATCTGGGTCAACTGACCCTAAACCATGCAAGACCACCAGAAAGAGGTGGCAAGAAATAGCAATGAGTGGCTTCTTGCTGTGGAGAACAGAGGGATCCATCTGTGGACCTGATCTACCATCTAGAGAGGTTTGCGGCTTGCTGGGGACCTAGATCCAGGATGTTACAGGGAGACTGCCAAAGCTTGTCTGACTCTATTATGCCCTGCTGTTCTTCCATGTGGGCACTAATGATGCTGCCTGGACAGTATCAAAAGTGACTTCAGAGCTCTGGGAGCAATAGTCAAGGGCATGGGGGCTCAGGTGGTGGTCTCCTTCCTCCTGCTAGTGAGGGGAAAGGCTGTGAGAAGGAGACTGATAATACGTGTCCACAACTGATTGTGGAGCTGGTCTTGGCAGCAGGGTTTTGGTTTCTACAAATATGGGACCCTGTCTGCAAATTAATGTTTGTTTGGGAGAGATGGGATCCTTCTCACTAGGTGGCGCAAAGGTGTATTTGCCCGTAGAATGGCAGACCTGGTAAAGACACACTTTTAAACTAGGAATGACAGGGGAGAGAGTTACCAATGGCCCTGTGAGGGAGTGATGGACAGGGAGGGTTGATGAGCAAAGAGCGTGGAGTGATGTGAACAAAAGGGATCATAAAATCAACAAAGCAAGGCTGAAGCAAGCTCACTCCCAGCATCTGCATATAAACAAGGATGTGGCTATGAGGCACCATTACAGACAAATCTCCCAAATACTTTGTGGGAAATCAGCATGCTGATAGTGTGATAGTGATAAAGGCATGCAGCATGGGGAGTAAACATGGTGACTTAGCCCTGCAACTGCACACAGATATCTGTGATTTTGTTGAGCTCACAGATGAGATAGGATGGGTCATGTAACTGCAGTGCTGCAATGGAGGGATACAGGCTCTTTAGGAAGGAGACTGGGAAGATGAGGAGGTGGAGTTGCCCTTTATGACGGAGAAGCGTCTGAAGACTGGAGGAAAGGAAACGTCAGGGAACTGCATGCCAGTCAGCCTCACATCAACCTGGGAAGGTGATCGAGCATATTGTCTACCTAGACTTCAGCAAGGCTTTTGACATTGTCCCATAAGATTCTAATAAAGTATGGGCTGGACAAGTGGACAGTGAGGTGGATTGAAAACTGGCTGAATGGCTGGGCCCAGAGGGTGGTGATCAGTGGCATGAAGTCTAGCTGGACGCCAGTAGCTAGTGGTGTACCCCAGGGTTCAATACTGGGTCCAGTTCTGTTCAACATCTTCATTACTGATCTGGAAGATAGGGCAGAGTGTACCCTCAGCAAGTTTGCTGGGGTCACAAAACTGGGAGGAGCAGCTGATACACCAGAGGGTTGTGCTGTCATCCAAAGGGACCTTGACAGGCTGGCGAAATGGGCTGACAAGAACCTCATGCAGTGCTGCAAGGGGAAGTGCAAAGTCCTCAGCTTGGGAGGAACACCATGCACCAATCTATGCTGGGGCTGACCAGCTAGAAAGAAGTTTGGCTGAAAAGGACCTGGCAGACACCAAGTTGAACATGAGCCAGCAATGTGCCCTTGTGGCAAAGGCAGCTAACGGTATCTGGGCTGCATGAGGAGGAGTGTTGCCACAGCAGGTTGAGAGAGGTGATCCTTCCTCTCTACTCAGCACTGGTGAGCCCATACATGGAGTGCCAGGTCCAGTTCTGTGCTCCTCAATACAAGAGACATGGATACACTTAAGAGAGTCCAGTGAAGGGCCATGGAGGTGATTAAGGCATGGAGTATCTTTCCTATGAGGACAGGCTGAGATTTGAGACTCTTCAACCTGGAGAAGAGAAGGCTCAGAGGGAATCTCATCAATGTATGTAAATACATGAAAGGAGGATGAAAAGAGGATGGAGCCACCCCACTCCCTCTTGGACGTGAACAAACTTGTCAAAAAAAAAAAAAAAGTTTTCGCACTGGCTTTTACATTCCCACCATACAAAATTGTCACTCTGCACTTTGAGTGATGTCCAGTAAGTCTCCATGAAAGTCAAGTCCCCACTTTTCCAATGGACATGAGAACTGCAGGGAAACTTATAAGCACAGAGCCCAAGTCACATCCTTCCATTCCTGCAAATGGAAGATTAGCTTTGGACAGACGAGCCGATTCATGACACAGTGGAATGACTGCTGAGATCAGGTGCAACAGAGAAAGCAGAAACTTATTGGGAGGGCAAGGGGAGCAGGGCGGGGAGAGGACTGCCCCTTTCATCATCAGCCTGCAGTTAAAAGGGAGTAAATACAACATGAAACTGCACTGGAAGCCAAACTATATGCAGATCAATCTGCCTTCTCCAGACAAATAAACAAAGACTGGCCAGATGTTAACAGCTTACGTTCTTACTTCTCTGGGAGACTGCCTGCCTGAGCCATATGCTACAGCGGTCCACATCACCGGTTCACTCAAGATCCCCAGTGCAGAGGATAAATGGCATTGTACTGACGACAGGGCAGATACACATTTAGGGGATGACTGAGAATATGTGAAAAAAATCTTAGAAGAGTAGTGTTAATCCTCATCTTGGACCCTTTCTTCATTTTCTATAGAGTAAATTCATAACAGGGAAAGAAGGCAGAATTGTGACTGTGTGACACAACATATGTTCTCCTGTTTCTAGATTTGAAGTCCAAGAGGGATGACTGTGATGACTTTTCTTAGGGAAAAGGTATCTCTGGCCCTGCAAGGGTTGCACTCTCCTCACAGGGCAGAAGAGGTTCTGCAATCTGCTGAAACTCAATTCTGAATCATCACAAAACCATGTAAAAGCAAGAATGAAGACAGAAAAAAGATGGTAAAAATTTGGGTTGTACACAACCAGAATAATACAGAAATAATCACAGTTCTTAGGAAAAGATTAGTTTAAAAAAAAAAAAAATCCCTGTAAATAAATGTATCCATGAACACAAAATAGCACCGAACAAAACACACAAGAACACTTAAAAATTACTCTCATATTCTGAACTAATTCTAGCTTCAATCATTCATAATGAAACTGGTAGGAGAGGGACACATTTTTGCAGTTGAACTTAAGTAATGGCCCCAGTCCTGCACATGCTGACTTCATGCAGTTTAACAGCTGCTTTATCTTCTTGATTCCAGTGCTTGCAGATTACCTTTCATGGGAAATGGATTATGTTAAATTGTGTACTCTTCTGGGCAGGTTCATCACTCCAAAATACATTACATGACTTTTCCAGGATTTTATTTTAACCTCTTAGCAATCAAGACCCTGAATTTTGATAAATTGTTTCACAGTTATTTCAGTGATGTGAGCTTATTCTCTTTTGGTTTGGACAATATCACATTTTCCTACATCTACATCATGTGCACAACTGTGTCCACTTTTAAATTTTATCACTGCACCATCTATTTTAATTTGAAAATATCCTGCAATTGTCTGATGAATGGAAGATAATTAGATACGCAATCAAAACTATTGTGTGAGGGGAATGCTTGCAAGTTAAATCACTGTTTAGAATCATATTTCATCCTTGCATTATCATTTTCTAAAAAGCAAGCACCAAAGCATAGCAAAACCCAAAACAGAACTAGGACAATGCTGTGGTATAAGCAATAAAATTTCAATGTGCAATGCTAACATCTGTTACAACAAACATTGTCTTGGAATATTTTTTCAATATAATTTAAATGGGAATTTCTTTCTTTCAGTCTTAACTATATGGAGTTTCTCAGCCACAAAGTATTAGCGGTATAGAAGGTACGGATCATTCCATTCCTTTATCTTGTGTTGCAAATACCAAGCTATCATACATGCACAAGGTAAGTTTTAAACATGAAGGAATGGTGACCAGTTCTCTAAAAAATTCTTGTTTAACTTGGTTTTGTTCAAGACACCTGACGCTTGACAAGGACTTAGTCAGTTTATGGGAATCCTGGGGCCTCTTAGGGTAGCAGTGGAGTGTGAATCTTCAGTGCAAGATGCCACTGCATAGCTCTAATTCTCTGCCAGGTGATGTTCTAACCTCCTTGGGTTTTTTGTTTGTTTGTTTTTAGAAACTAAAAAAATTTAAGAAATGTATTAGGAAACAGAAGAAAAGGTGAAAAATATTGGATAAAATATTACTGCCATAAGAAGTAATATTCCTAGCATGGATGATGTTTGCACAATGGGCCAAAAAGACACTTATGCATGACCTCCAGAAAATTCCAGCAGGTGACCACCTATATCTTATATGCCTAATTATCTTCCTTTCAGATTCTGAAACTTCTTACTGAAAGAAATGTTTCGGTCTCTTCCATTATAAATTACTGCAGTGATTCTTCCCCCTTAAACCACTTATAGTGGTTTAGATAGTTTTCCATTTACATGACAAGCATCCTGTGATATTAGTAGAAATCACTTTCAGAGACTACCTTTCTGTGAAGACCTTAATGTATCAACTTGAACTATAGGAAAGCATAATTATAAGACAGAACAGGGGAATTCATTCTTCTTTGCAAGCCCAAGAGAATGGGAAGTCAGTTGTTCCTCAGATTTTGCTGTAGAAATCAGGCAAGAACCAGGAACAGGGAAATATGAAGGAAGATCTCCGGCACATCTACTTCTGCTTTGTTGGACAACTTACAAACCACAAGGACAGAATCTCCATATTTCTGTTTATCGAAATCACTGGAACTATCTCTGGTACAAGAAGACTGGGGCTTCTTGAGATCAGGAAAAAAACAAGCAAACAAACAAAACCTCATTTCTTCATAATGTATGAAGTTGGATTAAATACAGATCTTGTTTTGCTAGCATTTTTACATCAGTAGTTCACAGCTTTCAAGGTATACATCCAAGCTCGGTGAAAATTTTCTTTAGTTTTTCTTTCAAATCAGTAGAAGAAAAATAAAAAACTCTCTTTGTTTGATACAGTACATATTCAACAAATGCTTACAGAATATTTAAGGCCATATCAAGGCATCTCAAGCATCCTTGGAAGAATAGACTATGTCAATAACCATCTAGTAAAAAAAATGACATTTGCATCAAAAACTTCATATTAGCATTTCGACAAAGGTATAACATCTTATTTCCAGTTGACTTTATACAAATTACTGAATACTGGGCAGAAGTTACCTGTTTATTTTGTCCTGACTATAACAACCTATGTTAGGAGAAGATTGCTCCTTCACCAAAAGCAGCTGAGCACATGGAGATGGGCAAAATTCCTGGGTGGAACCAGGAAAGGAGAGACAAGGACATGCAGAGATCTTTTAATTACCTTTAGAGACAAAAATATTAACCACTAAGAGGAATCTGAAAGGCTTTGTGGAAAGAATGAAATGACACAGAAGACAAACAAAAAGTTGGATAGAGTACAAGGGGAAGACACAGCACCTTGAAAAAATAATAAACATTAGGAAGAGATAGTTTGAAAAAGATCTACAGTTAAACAATGACATTTATAATGTCTCAGGTTTCCTGCTTTCATTCCCTCTCTCCATGCTTTTTCCCATATTTTTCTTCTACTGCCTTCTGTGTGCCACATCTCTTATCTTCTGCCTCTCTTTTCTACTTTTCTGCTCTCAAAGTTGAAGGTACAGGGCTCCTTCGAGGATGAAATCACTGGTTAATATTCAGAGCTTCCAGCTTAAACATTGCTGTTATCTGCTAAATTTGATGCTTCTAAGCTCATTCTTGGAGAAAAAGTAATATGTTTCTTGCTGCCCTAAAACCTCTTGACAACTGCGATGGAGAGTAGAATTCTCTGCTCCTCTGTCTTTCCTCAGAAGCCAAGCCTGAGAAGTCAAAGAGTGTAATCACACCTTGAAGTCTGCATAATGTATACCTACAGCCATTAAAAACTGTTGTCTCAAGCTTGTTTTCTGCCTGAAATTTGAAAGGTCACCAGATATCTTATTTCTTTACCCTGCCTAATCCCTCTCAGCCCCTCAGTAACTCGCTCATTGCATCTGTTTATCCAGTGAATCCTTATCAGAACTGACCACTAACTCAGCTCCTAGTTTGCAGACTCCACAGTGACAGAGTAAGGCTACAATAAATAAAATTCTAGATTAATAAGACTTCTACCCTGTTTTCTCTACAAGAATAGACATATACTATGTTGAGAAGGTTTGTTTACTAGTTGCTTTTCTTCAGAACAATTTTCTTTTTTCCAGTATTACATTTTCTGGCATGAGAATTGGAATTTCTAGATGTTAAATGCTTTCAACACAGGTAAAATGGACCCTGATGACCTGCTGATTTTTGAAGTAGAAGTCAGTGTACAAAATGCAGCACAACCTTAAGAAATCCTAAGAGTGCTAATCATGTCAGCCAGGAAAAGTGCTATTTTGTCCACTTACAAGGGTTGTTTCCCTTTAGTTTTTGTCACCAAGGTATTTTTAGGTTATTAAACTCAATGAAGATTGTGACAGTCACAAGAGAGAATATTTTATCTTTTATTTTTCATATTGTTAATCTATTTTATTAGCTTACTGCACACTTCTCATTTCTTCTGTCTTTTCGAAATGCCACCTACACTGATAAAATTACATTAGGCGTTCTCAATATTTCGACAAAAAAGCAGAGAAATCACATAAAGAGATGACTATTAAGAAGTAGAGAAAAACAGAGTCACTTGAGACTATCAGAATTTAACTTGTTTTAAAAACAATCCCAGACAAGATACTCAGTGGGAGGAAAATATGTATTTTCAAAAATCTAGAAATATCATGAATATGCCACCAAATGTGAAGTTAAAATGCAGGGAGTAAAAAGAAACAACTGAAACCAGTCTAGAGGAAATGTCCTATCACAAAACAAGGAAGCCAGAATCCCTTTTAGTGTACCAGTGCAATCAAGTGCCAACTTCCAGTTTGAAACATACTATGAACCAAAAAATGTGTATAAATAAAATGAGCAATATGCAGGAAAGAACAGTAAAATATTGAAGTAAGAAAAACTAGAATTACTGATTAGCAAATGCAGCGTTATCTGAAAACCGTACATGATTACACATTTTTCTGCTTCACAGTCATATTCTGAAGCCTTTACAACTTCTGCAATACTGGGGATTCCCAACAGTTTTGAGTTATTGATAGCTAACTATGACTTCTTTCTCATGACTCTTCCCACCGAAACATGAAACACAGCAAACACAGACCATAGGAATATTGCTTTGTTTGCCTAATTCAAAATACAATCTCAAACAATCCTAGACAGCAGCAAAATTGCAGGCACCAATTGCTGCATAACCTTCAATCAGCTGAAAGCTCACCTGGGTATTGGAAACAGGACATGGTCAGGACTTTTCTGAGAACTGTGTGTGCAACAGCTATAATTCTTCAGGGATGATAAACATTAAAGCTAGCATTGCTTTAAGCAGCAGGTTGGACCACACAACCTCCTGAAGTCTCTTCCACTCTACATTATCCTATGATTATACACCAGAGCAAACACTGCAAACTGAAAATCTTGAAATATTTTGTAACCTCATTTATAAACCTTTGCCACAGAATTATTATCTTTTGAAACAGAATCTTCCCCAGAGGACGAGAACAGGGCAGCAATCCACAAAATCTAGGACACAGAAGCACAATAGGTATGAACTTGTCCTAGTTAAATAACAGAACTGATGAAGCTTGTATATTATGAAGATGACTTACACAACTTAAACATTAATCCAATGGAATTGTCTACAAACAGACCTGAATAACTCACATAGGATGCTAACAGTGAGCTATGATATTTGCAACCGTAGAATGCAGGTCACTTGAAAAGTCATAATCCTTGGGATCCAAGCAATGCCAAGAAAGGGAGCCTCAAGCCATGTGAGCAGTATCAGATATATAGATTTTGCCCATGTGCTTTAAGAACTGAAAGCATACTGGCATAAACTTCTCTATTCTCTCTACCTACCTTTTGTCTCTCTATGGGACCTGGAGAATAAGGAAGATGTAACATTTGTTTATAAAAAAGAGAAGTTTTTCCACTAAATAAAAGGAAATGGGTGATAACGCAAAGTCTCTGCAGGAAGGGTTCCCAAGGGAAATGGCTGAAATAGAAGCAAGAGATCCTCTGTAATATTGGCCTCAGAGATAAATTAGAGTAAGACTGATAATGTAAGCAATTGAGATAAATGTTTCATTACAAGGCAAGTTAAATGAAAGAAACAGCTTTATGACTTTCAGATGCAATTAGAGTTCCTGTTGACTAAACTATATGGGTATAAAGTCTTCCTTATACAACATGAACCAGAAGGCAATATCTATCCCCACATGTGTTTAGGTGGAAGGACAACTGAAGGAAAATAAGATAGATATGCAAGTTGTTCTAGATTAAAAAAAAAAAAAAAAAAAAAAAAAGAGAGAGAGATGTGTCAAACTGATACAGTCTTTCCAGGACATGGAAAAATGAGAGAGAGAATTGCTCTGTCTTGCTGCTAAGAGTAAAACCACCTGAGTTACTACAGAGGCTTCTCTAAAGACCCCATTAATTTATTTCTGCATGTTTTATTTTATATGAGTGTAAACAGAGATGACATTCAGTTATTTCTGGTCTAGTGGCTTGTAATGCATTTTCAGAATCACATCCTAAATTCAGTGGCATTTTACAACAGATATGTTTTAGATGCTATTCAACAATTTTGTCGCTTTCAAAAAATGTTAGATGTATAGTTTTGCCTGATGTTCCTTTAGAGTGAAAATGATGGTTTCAGTGGACGTATATACTTATACCAGCATCTGGAGGTCACTAACAGGCCTTAATGGTCCTTCCTTTGGGACGTCCACACACACCTTTAGTCCTGTGTCTTCAGTTTCTGCCATGGACCAGCCCAGCAATCACTACACCTGACCCTGACCCCGACCCTGACCCTAACCTGTGGATTGATTTCCCAGCTTGGACTTACTTGCCTGATGGTCTGCACCCTTGGCTGAGCCTGGCCTCAACCTCTGGGCCTGTCCTCCTTCCTTGCAGTGGGGCTGGGCTCTGCCCAGCCATTGCATGTTCTCCCCCATCTGCTGCTGGTGGCTCCCAACCTTCACTGTTCCCAGACAGCCAATTAATTATTTCCTCCAGTTTTTCCTGTGCTTTTACTGTCTGTACAGGGAAGGGAGAAACTCTGTATGGAACTGAAAAAGGAAGGATGGAGCTCTAATAATTTCAAAGGACTCAGCATGCTTTATAAAAATCAGCTGAATTCAAGGATTTTTTAACTTGGATCTTGCATTACCTGAAGACTTTAATGAATTACACTAAATTGAGTTTGCAGTCTGACACAGAAGGTTGTCGCTTACCTTTCAAGAGGAATGGAAGGACTTTGTACTCAAGTGCAGCACTCTAGCAAACCCTTGAAAGCTGCAGTTTTAACATTTCTCAGGTGACCCTGATAGACATGAAGTCCATCCCTCTGTTCCAAAGGAAGACCAAGAATCCCTTGTGTTTGTTTAGTCTTATCTTAATAAACCTTACATGATGAAGGTTCAACAACATACCCAGTCTGTTCCACTGTTTTCCACTTTTAATCTTTCTCATAAAACATGTTTCTAGATTACTGAACTTTTTGATAGACATCTCTGATCTACTTCCTTCTTGAAGACGATACTAGACCTGACATTCCAACTTAAATCTAATGAACAGTAAGTAGTGTTGAAGTTTACTCTGTGTGTCTTAAATGTAATATTGTATTACATCAGAAGTGGTGAAATGAGAGCTGTTTGCTTCCTTTCTATGTTTTTACAGTAGGTCAAGCAGTTTGACCTTCTTGACCCTTGCCCAGTTTATGGTTCATCGTAGTGCTTCCCTTATCTTTCTCTGGAGATCTGCTGCCTAGATAGCCATTTTGCACTTTTTCACTTACATATTATTTATATTAAAACCTTTGTCTACTCATCAAGATCATTCTGCAACCTAATCATGTCCTCTGTAAAGTGCTTGCAGTTTTTCCCAAGGAGGTATCAACTGCAGATTTAATAAATATTTTTTCTGTCCCACAATCTAGGGAAAACCTTATCTCTTTCCAGAGAAAAACACGTGACAAAATCTCATCCTTCTTGTTTGATAGTGAACCACTGATAACTACTCTTTGGAATTATAATTCCAATCCAGAGAAGGATAATGGATTTTTGGTGACGTTTTGCTTCAGCGTTTCTTTTAAAAACAAATATTCAACTGATCTAATAATTAACCTTCATGGCAGGAATATTGGTCAGTGACTGCTCTTACAGTATCTTCCTCAAGATCAAGTTTCCCTACTTTTTTTTAGGAACACCTTTAACTTTTTTGTAAGTCATAAAACATCACACTTATCACCTACCCCATCTCCTCAACCTGTTACCTTATTATAGAGGGAAATTATATTGCTTTACATGATTTATTCTTGACAAATCCATTTTGGCCATTGTTTAGTATCTTTTTATCTTCTGTGTGATTCCAAACAGATTATCTGCTCAAGTGTTTTTCCAGGAATTAAATTGAGCCTGGCTGGTCTATAATTCCCTGGGCCTTTATGTGTTTTTTGGAAAGATGGGCACAAAGGTTTCTTCCCTCCCCCTACAATTTACTTTTATCCTTTAATTCTCAAAGCTCATAAGGGAAGACTCTAAGATTTCTTAAGTACTCCACAGTGAATTAATTGTGCCAGACAATTGGAAAATATCTCACTCATCTAAGCCGTCTCTAACCTGTTCTTACTCTTCTACACTAGTTTTAATTATGCCAGTCTTCAGAACACAATCAGCCTTTTTTAAATGAATGCTGAGGACGGGAAAAAAAAACAACCATGAAACTGGCATGCTTCTATTAGTTTTGTCCCTCCATCAGTATGGGCACTTGGTCCATAGTTTATTGCAATTTCTATGACCAAAATGTTGCTCAGGGTGAAACTGAGAAGATTTGGAGGGTGCATAGTATGTGATCTTATAAGTTCTAGGGGCTTCAGTCATTTCTTTCTCCAATATTTTCAGCCATAGACTTACCAGATTTTGTCCCTCAATGTTCAGAATGTTCAGACTGTTCAGACTGATGCTTATAAGAAATTAGAGCACAAAAGGAATACGATGAAATTAGATTTATTCTCTCTTTTAAGTGAACCAATGTCAGGATACAAGCCTCCTTCAAAATCATACACTTTGACAAGTCAAAGAGTATGAAGGAACCTTTGCTACAAAAAAAAAATAGTGATCTTTTGCACTTGGGTGCAACAATCTCGGGTGTAAAAAACAGACAAGGGAAAGCATAGGTAGTTTTTACCACAGTCTAATAAACCCCAAAAGGGAATTAAGTTTATTCAGTACAGCAAAAGTGACCTAGTAAGACAAAGCCAAACAAGACTGAAACAGTGGGTCCGTTTCTTTTTACTTAATTGCTATTAATGGAGGAACTAGCTCCTTGGAAGACTGATGTTAGTACCTCTCTTGGTGTATTGGAAATTATGCAAATCTTACCTCAGAGAACCTTTGTACATCCTGGGTTAAAGTTCCTACTCTCTTCCACTGATAATATTTGAGTAACTTCAAAATTGCTGGATTCACTGCATTATCAGATGGCACTGTCCGGAAGAAATAAGGATATTTTTTCTTATCAGCCAACTCTGGGGTTGTTGCTGCAAATGAAAGCTGAAAAAAATCAAACAACAAAAAAATGAAAGTCACCATAAGTCATCTAGAAGCCAGGAGAAAAACTTTGCTCTTGTCAGTGCAACAAAACACAATCCATGCATTGAGGTCATGTAGAGAATTTTCATCGTCATACAGCTTGGAAGTCCTATCAGCACCAGTTACTCATTTACTTTTAATGGATTTTTGAAATACCTTTGCTCTATAAACCACCTGCTAGAAAATTAAAATAGGGTATCTTCAAAGTCAATCCTGTAAAATCCTCTATTTGAGATCATGCATCTTACACATTGCGCAAAGCAAGAAGCTCTAAGGGAGTAAATCTCTGTGATGATTCTCCATCAACTTCTTTCTACATTCTCTTCATAAAAGTTGAGAATAGCTCCAAGGGGGTATTCTCAAACTCTTACATATCTTTAAATTAGAGGATGAACCTCTAGTAGCACTTCTTCCTATCTGCAGGTAACAAAACAGCTCTAGGTTAGCAGCAAAAGAAAAAATAATTATGGCAGCCAAGGCTGCAGCTCAGAAGTTTACCTGGCTTCTAGTTTCCTCCACTGAAGCAGCCCCCTGTGATCTGTGTTATCAAAGGGGACTCAGTGGCTAATTCTACACATCTGAAAATGCCAGAATTTGTACATGGTTTGAGAATGCTTATAATGAAAGAGGAAACCTGTAAACACCCCCACCCCCCCCCCAAAAAAAACCAAGGCAAACCACACACACACAAAAAAAACAACCCACAAACAAAACAAACCAGAAAACTTCCCTGAATTCTTCTGCCCCAGTTAAAGGCAACATATTTTTGTGAATTATTTTCAGTAAGTGTTACAAAGGGAATGCCCGCGTATTCATTTCTTGAAAATGCTCCTATTCCAAAGATACTTGTGGTCACTACCTCCAGTATTTTTTAAGTTTCTAGGAATGTGTTCTCAAGCTTTTTTTTTTCAGCCATGCATAGCAGTTGAGGGTTTCTTTAAAGTACTGATTTAATGCAAAATGGCTTGACTGTTGAAAAATAAGCTCCCTAATATGGTTAAGTCTTTTAAACTCAACACAAAGTCAGAAAATGTGGGTAAATTCAAGCCTATATAAGTATATCCAACCACAGTATTAAGTTTAAACTTTCTTCAATCAAGCATTCAGTATATTTGGCTAGATAACCTTTTTTGAAATTCAGAATAGACGAGTTTAATCTGAAATAACAGTGCTAACCTTTTCTTCATGTTTATAAAATCTATATTTAACCTGGCAGAGACAGGACTCATTCTCTGTCTGTTTTTAGACTCACAAAGGACATATTACACTGGTATAACCGCCTGAATATAGTTTGTTGTCCTAACTAAATGCCCTGAAATCCAAACAACTTAAAGTGTGCATAACTGGACAGTTTACACTATACCATTCAAAAAGATATATCTTTCTCTTCAACAGTCAGCAGCTAAATATTTTTAAGACCTTCTACTACCATGTAATTCTAAGGTAAAACATTTTTAATATAGCAACTTCTCTTTTATTAGTTTTTATGAAAAAAAGCACACTCTGAGGTACTGTGATACTGTTGTCTTGATTTTCCAAAATTGTATTGGCTGGTTCACCTAGAACTTCATAACATTTAGTAATCATCAATGAGTTTGCGAAGAGCTGATTTCAAGGGAAAAAGAATAAAGGCCTGCCAGGTAGACCTAGCCAGCTTTTCTGTCTAGCCTTGTAACGCTGAACATCATGCATCCACTGCACAATGAAAGTGGAAATAAGGACCCGTATCTTTGACTAAAAAGAGAGAAGATTTGCCTTTAGAAATCCAGCATGAAGAGGAATACCTCTCAAGCAGCCTGGCTGCTTGCAGCTCAGTGACTGCAAAGGACTTGCTTTTCAAGTTATTATGGTTTTTGGATCGAAGGTAATTTGATTGATACCTAAGGAAAAGAAGTAGAGAGCAACACTGAAGTAACAGTAGTGACAAGCAACATCAGCAAATTTCACCTAACTCCAGTTCACAGACTGAATGGTAAATTTTTCTGAAGCAGAAGTACATAAAACCTTAGTAATTAGGAGCATCTCTATAGTTGTGAGCTGGCTTTAGGGCGAAGATCTGTGATATAAGCAAGGCAATTCAGATCCATCCTTTGACATTTTAGTGACTTAAAAGTGCCTAAATTAGTATCTTAATTACCCAAATTTCCTTGGGAAACAATGAAGCAAAACCTTACCTCTTTTTATCGATTAAAGAAAGATGAAGATGACTCATAATTTAGATTTCTCAACTATATAAAGTGAGATGAGATGAATCCAGGTTTTTGTGTAATACTAACAACACTTGAATTACAGAAGAACATTCCTCTTAATTTCCTTTTTGAAGAAAGATTTTATTAAAATACAAAAAGGGAAAATTTCATGCTCAAACAATTCTTGGAATGTAGGATATGTTCAGAGGCCTTTCTTTCAAGCATCACATATACCATGGTTGGTCTCATTCTGCATCACTTTGCCATTTTAATAAGACACTCATGGGAGATGGATGAATAACCTGAAACAGTTATGTCCTTCTTTTTTTTTTTTTCTCACAAAAGTTAGGTAATTGAAAATATTTAACTTTTCACAAAATTGTCCCTATGAGAGTTTGTGGACATGCATTGAATTTAACCCAACAATCACCAGCACTCTGTATTCTGCTTTGAGAGGGATGAGGAGGGAAAAGGAAAAAGAAAAAACTCATCATGTTTTAAAAAGTGTCAATGAAAATATCATGTTAATAAATAAATTGACACAATGTAAGCTTACTGGAAAAGTATGTGATATAGCATGCCTATATAGAAATATCAATAAAATATTCATAACATAAACTTTATGTGATAAAACAAATAAGATCACAACACAGTCCACTTACATATGCATTGAGATGGTACAGCCCTTGTTAACTGAACATAAATCCTCTGTATTTTAGGTCTAAAGTAGTTTATTCATGTCTGATTTGAAACTTGAACCTACTGAAAGGCAAACTTTTCATAGTTTCTTCACTACATTCTACAGGACTGAAAGCCATAGAGATCTGATTCTGCTTTTTGTTACAGGAATTTCTTTTCTAACTTTTAGTTTAGCCAAAAATCTGCATGAATGGCAATCCTATTGCTCATATAACTCTTTGCAAACCACAAAAGTACTATTTTTCACATCACTCTATTTTCAGAGCATACATATTCATGCATTGCTAAAAAAAATCTGTTACAGGTGTTACATAGCTGCCTCTCTGCGCACAGGAAGAGAGAGAAAAAAGTTATAAGTGGGATTATAACTCAGCAATAAATGCCTGTGGGGTGTATGATGTCACAGAATCACAGAATCATTAAGGTTGAAAAAGACCTTTAAGATTATCAAGTCATTCTTTCAGAGGAAAATTTTACATAGCTGCTAGAGGTGATGGCCAAAAGCCAAACTTCAAGAAGGGGTGAAAGACAGAAAAAAAATTTTTTTCAAATTGCTTTAAAATGGAGGACACAGTGGACATATACCAGGGGATATATCATAATTGTGTGTGTGGTGTTTGTGTGTGTGCATATGCAAATATGCTCTGGGCATATGTGTATGTAGATCTAGAGAAAACAGTTATTCATATACATATTATAGATATATCAGTTTGAATACTGTCAGAAAAACTGAAGCTACTTCTCAGGTTACCCCCGAGCAACCTTTTTTTAGAGTATCTGCTTAAAATTTGATACAATTTGTGAGCAACTGCTTCTGGACTTAAAATGAGTATATGTAGGGAAACATATATAAACTATGACTCAGATGGAGATTTCAGACATGAAAGAGTTTAAAACTTTTAAATGGAAAATAAGATAACGTTTACCGTTCAAGTAGGAATATTAACTATAGTACAAAATGAGAACCAAGTAGATCAAGGTATTGAAAACAAATGTTTATTTCTTCACAAAAAACATAATTTAGTAAAAGTTCTGCTGCCTTAATATTACAACTAAGTCTGCTCAAATTCTAAAATGAAAGACCTTAACAGCTAAAACACACTGTTTCTGACTTTTTAAATTATTCCTACTGCTTGTGTGATCACTATATAAATGGATTATAGTTAGCAGAGTTTCATCAGAATGCATTTTAATATATACAGTCAGTATGAAAGGAATCAGGGCAAAGAGACTGTCCAGTGTGTCACCTGAACTTTGTTTCTTATGCAATGTTTAGCTTACTGTGGTCTTCTCCTTGTAATATACCACACAGACCACGTGGAAGCAAAAGCACCACTAACTAAACAGGTCCATATAGGGTGGCTGCAAGCCAGTATTTCGGATGAAGTCCCAACCCCACTGAAGTCAGTGACAAAACTTCCAGCAACTTCCTTCAAGCCCAGATTTTAAGCCTGTTAACTGAGTACCTGGAAATCAGATCTAGTTAGATTTAACTTCAGGGGTATAATTGTTACTCTGTAGGTCATCCTGACATTTTGCAGTATGCCTAGACTCAAGTCTGTAGCAGTGCAGATTCTTCTGTTTGAAAGATAAATGCAGGGCTGGATCAAGAGTGAGCTGAGCAGTTCTGTTTCGTTGCTAGCGATGGAGAAGCAGAGCAGAAACACAACTAATGGCTTTATCTTACCCTGTGAATAGAACGGAAGCAACGAATAACAGCTCTGGAATGGGTCCAAAGCAAAATAATTCAGGAAACAGTGCAAAATAGAAAAACAACAACACATTTAAAGATTGTGCAGAAAGGACCCGATAGCACTAATTTTCTCCAGAAAGTTGATACTTTTTTAAACAGGAAAACATTAATTTTGTTGAAAATCCATAGTTTCATGGAAGGGTTGTGATTAACATTAGATAGAGTGAGATTAAAAAAAAAAAAGTTACAATAAAGTGTAGAAAGGAACAATTCTGCAGAAGGAAGTAAAAGCTAGCTCTACAACCCTATATTAAGCTGAAATGAGGTGTGGTAGATTAAACCGAGAACATCAATCTAAAGTGCTTTCAAGTTAAATCAAGCTTGCTCCTGTTTAAGGAAGTAACAGTGCATTCCCTTAAAGAAAGTCAGTACAGAAGTGGGAATGGTAAGATGGTAAGTTCTAGCATTTGTTTAAGAAAATGGGATGCAACACTAATGAAATCAATGGGAAATACTAGGAGTTCTGTAAGAGAGGATGGAAAGCTGAAACAAAATTAGAAAAGGAAACAACACTATATACAGAGAGTATATATTCAATATAGAAGTCCAGAGGTTGGAAGCTGGAAGGCTGAAGCCACTCTGCTGTCCCAAGAACCACAGAGGGAAGGGAAGCCACCAGAAATGCCCTTCTGGTGTTCAGTTGTTTTATTATCTCTAGGAAGCATTTATGTTTGAATTTTACCACTGTAATAATGTACAGAAGTCTAGCAAAAATAAAAAAGCAGGACTTTCCCTGGGGTAAAGAGTCACCCTCATCTAAGGCAACAGGTCTGTTTAGGAGTCACATTTATTTAAGAGGACTGTATTAGCTGAAGTAAATCAATAACAGAAACCCTTAGAAAAGTTATTGTAGGTCCATAAAACCACCAGGAAACCACATTCCCCTCATAAAGCCAAGAGTGGCCTCTGGAACAGAGTGGCTAGAGGATCAGAAGCATCTCCCACCACAAACTCCCCAGCAGCTCAAAGGAGGCCCCTGAAATCTGGCTGGAGGTGCCAGAGCATCCAGATTTGTCAATCCCGAATCGAGAATGAGGTAGCACTCTCACCCCTTGCCTCTTCAAAGGAGAAGGCTGTGAAACAAAGCTACATGCTGCTTGCATGGAGTATTATACATTGGAGGGGAAAAACTAAAGACAAAAAGCACCTTAGGTAACAGGGTAATCTCCCTTTAATAAAATGTCATCTGCTAAGACAACTGATTCATGTTTGCAGATGAGGAATATTAGCTTGTTGAGCACCAGAGAGATTAGCTTAATTTTCCTAGGCTTTGGCACTGTGGTTTGTACAATTATTTTATTAACGAGCCCTAGAAATTTAAATCTGCCCATTTGCTGCAGAACTACTCTTGACAGAGAGTTTTTTGTATATGGCAGATATCACCTGTATTTCCTGTACCTTTCCTAGAAAGCTTGATTATGAGGATAAATCAGCATAGCTAAACAGCATATAAACTGATGATTCAATTGATTGGTGATATCATTTATTATCATCATAACTAAAGACTGCATGTCATGTATGCTTAGATAGGAAACAATATTTTTTGCAAAAAAAGGAAAATGCAAATAATTATTTCCAAAAAGAAGGCAGAATGACAGAAAGCTCCATAGAAAATACTCTTAGAGTGGTACAGGATTGTACATATAAAATCTTGTCGTAGGAAAATAACAAGGATGAAACTCAGGAAGATGATAATTTGCAGCAATGTATACTTGTGACTCCATACACCATCCCTTTGTGTGCCTTGCCAGGAGCTCTAATGCTTTGACAAGCCTGTGCCAACAATAATAATACTCGAGTGTGGGCATGTGATGACTTAATGTTCCCAGGAGCTAGAAGGACCAGAATGGAAACTAATGAATAATGAAGAGTTAAAAGATTTGCCTGCCGCAACTCTGGAGACAGCATTAGGTGATGTCACAAGTGAAACAATATACTCTTAACCCAGAAACAGAGATTAGATTGAAGCATAACAATTAAATTGCATTTTTAATTGAATGGCAATTGATGTTTTGTAATAAATATTAAAAGACACAGAATATAAAGATTTAGGTTAAATGTTAATTCACTATTTAAAGATTAACAGTAAACTACTTCTACAAACCACCTTGCCCAGGTGTGCAGTCAAACTACCACTGAACTTGATCTTACCACTAGTCAAGTTATGAATAAATTTGTATATAATAACAATACTTGGAATAAGGAAATAGGGATATGTAATCAAGAAGAAAATTAAAGAGAACCTTAAGAAATACACAATCGCACGTAAAGTAAAAAAAGTGATATATTAGGCTGCTCCTTCCCATCCCAATGCATAAAATGTATCATCAAATCAATGTTGATGGGTGATTTAGCAAACAGGTATGTGGAAATAACATTGCAAAGATGGTTGCAAACACCACACATTTGGAAAATATTCCAACATAAGAAGCTAAATGCAGCAATTTCATTGACAGAGGCATTGCATAGATCTTCAAACCAGGTGAAAGCGACACACAATAATAAAGATCAAGAAACAAAGACAATATTTTTTGACAATTTGCCTGCACAGCTGCTGGTGACAGGAGTGTCTATATACAGACAGTAAAGGAGCTGGTTCTGAACCAGCCCTAGGAATCAAAGAGGCAATCTTCCCTACTGGCTAAACTCTAATCCTAATCCCCAAATAGCACAGGTGACGCACTAACATAAATTGAAAGAAGAAACAAGAAATTATGCTTTTCTGACAGTGGTAAATCTATGTTTTTACCTGTCATAAACACTCTTAAATAATTATTTGAATCAAAGCTCTGGAGACTCCATTATACTTACATTCAGAAGATTTTATGGGATTGGACAAACTTCAGTGCTATAACAAATACAACTAACAATCATTAAAAACTGTTCTGTTAACTCTGTATGGGTTTTCATTATGACAGTTGCAAGAGCGAAACAGAAGTCTGGAAGAATATCTATGATGGCTCACTAGCTGGTAAATGGGCAGGATGCCTCATCCAAATGGGAACATAAAAATACACATTGTATTAAACACACTGGACAAGAATGGATCTCATGGACGAACATCCCTTTCATCATCCATAACACATTACCCATCTGATTAGAGCTACTGTTCCTTTTAAAATCAGATGTTTTGCCAAATATTCCTGCCCAATATAATTTGCTGCTACCTTCATTAATTCTGTGTCTGAAATTGCTTCCACTGACTGCCTTTTGGCACCTGGGAGTTTCCAGAAAAAGCACTTCCAGCTGGTCTCAAGGTTGGAAGGCACCCGCCTCCATGCTGATGGCATTCCAGTGAATTAATCCAGTCACAGTAAAATTGATATTCAGCTGCGTGCTGCTCTGGAGGCATTTCAGGAAGCAATTCTAGCTACTGAATGAATCAATATTTTTGAGGATAGAAACTGGTTTAGATAGAATAAAACCCATATGAGAAGTACTTCAGCTGAAAGATGTGTGCCTATAGGCTAATGGGAAAGAAGCATTCTGTCCTGTTTGCTTCCCGCTTGGGTAGCCTGACCTACTCCCAGCATGACTTGGTAGGAGCTGCAGGTGTCTGAATGCAAAAAGTCAGATCAGATGACAAAGTTCGGTCTTTTGGTGTTAAAACTTGCTACTCTCATAAAGTCTGTGGCATATATTGAAGAATAGGGATTGAACTGATGCTCAGCTGAGGGGTTTTTTTGGTGTTCAAGTAATGGAGAGGATAAACATTAGCTGAAAATTGTAGCAGATCTGCTGAAAAAAAACCGAAGTTGTCTAGAGATTAGCATTACTGTTTCACCTGTCTCTCAGGCTGGAAGATTAAAAATTCCACCCACCTGTTCACACCAGCCAGAGTCGACATTTAAGAACTTTGTAGAAAAAAATAAATTAAAGGAATTCCTAGAACAACGTTTCACAGAAAACAGAAGTTATTAGCATTCAGTGCAGAATGAAGTTACAGATCAAATCCAAGTCCAAGTAACGGGATCCATTGTAAATTCTAATATATACTGACTAACGAACCTAAACATTCACCTTATTTCTGAGACGGGCCAAGGAAGTATATCATGGAGTTATGAAGAGTGTCCTTCAATTCAATGGTTAACAGTGCAACCACTCAAGTTGATAGAGGCTTTGTGATTTATATAGTGTTTCAGTAGGTAGCCAGCTGAACATGGGGCAGAATCATCTCAAACAGATTTCCATCCAAAAGTCAAAATTCAGCATTAGGCTTAACTTGATTCTTTCACTGTTAACAGAAAATAAACAACTGATGTCCCCTTTTCATTCCATATTTCTTCTGACCATTCTTTTGAAAAGGTCTATCACAGTTTGAAGCAAATCCCCAAAAGAAAAAAAAAGTTACTAGGAATAAACATAGCAAGCATGAATTTTTTTTTCAACTCTCTAGAAAATATTTTCAGATCTATATTAGGCACAAATGATTTATACCGAACACAGGTGTTTTGCTTACAGCTAGGGGTTAACTAGAGCATTGAAATTAAATGGCAGATCTATAGAAGTTGCGGCAAAATTTGTTTTCATTTCCAAACAGAATAAAAGACTAAATCTTTTAAGCATTTTCATAAATGGAACCGCATTGTGAGAAGGGGTTGTATATCTTTGTCTGTCACACTCAGTGCTTAGCATTTGGCTAGTGGCCTGGATTATACCAGAATTCAGCTTCAAATCCCTGCTCTGCTTCAGTCACAGAGTTATTTATCCCAAATCAAGCAGTCTCCTACACTCGTACTCTCACTACCTAGCTTGCTTGTCTCTTGTCTATAACAGAATATCCTCAAAATTTAGTGAAAACCAACAACTTTGTAAAATATTTCACCTTTGATAAAATGGGCTATATTGCCATAATCCATTAGAAAAAATGAAAAATATTCTTTCCAGACCTATTCACAACAGCATGTTCCTGGCTGGCTGCCCAAAACTATTATCATTCTATTAGTATTTATTTGTCAGACTTCATCCAGCTAACACATGTTAAAACTACAGCTGTTTTGTCTACATTTGGATTTTAAATAAGTTATCTGTTTTACTATTTTTCCCTCTCTGAATAATGTAAAGGAGGGAAAAACTTCTCCAATACAAAGATACCTTAATTGTGCAATCTGGACTCTCTTGTTCTTGTCAGCAGATCCACCCTGCACTCTGTCAGAAACAGGGAGAAGGACTATTGGTGAGATTTAAGATGAGAATTCCCCAGTTCTTTTGTGGACACCATAATACAGTCCCAATTATGTCTCTTCTGGTTTTTATTTCTTTTGCTGCAAATATGTCATCTGAAGAAATAAAGCACACTGTGTTAACTCTTGATTTATTTAAATCCTTACAAAAATACTTTTTGCACAGCCCTAAGTTGTGAATTAGTGGTTTGTTTATTTCTTCATTCTCTGGTCTCAAACCTGAACAAGAAATCACAGATTTTTGAAGCCAAAACAGATTACATCCTCACTACACAATGTAGTGATACATAAAGAAGCTGATTACTCTATATGGAGAAGAACAGCTCAGAGGTGACTTGCCAGGTCCTAGGACTGATACCCTGGCACTAATTCTGCACTCTGCCTGGGCTAATTTGCCTTTTCTTTCAGCTCTGTAACTTTTCTGATATCTCAGCACTGCATGCTGCAGTCACACCCCACCAGAAGTGTTTAGAGAGTAGTCCGACATCATTTGCTTGGAACTGCACCTTCTCTAATAATGGATAAAGAGGGGTTATGCTACAGAAATCAAGGGATTGCTGGAGGGGAGATGGTGAAACAAAAACTGATAAAAAAAATCAGGGAACGTCCTTTGCTAACAGATATTGCCAGCAAAATAAGTACTTCTTGCCCAGCAGCAAGGGCAACTTGGGTTACATTGCCACTAAAAACCTTCAGCAGAAATGCCAATCACAATTATGACTATATTTCGCATTGAAATGTCAAATGTGTCGTTGATCCTCCTCTAAGAAATAACCAAGATCACACATGCTTTATGGTTTTCTTTACCTGCAGTCTATACAGAATTTAAGAAGATGCTCTAGATAGAAAGCTACACGTATAAAACCTTTTAGTAACGTTTGCAACTAGGAAATGTTCATGCAGATATATTCAGACAACGAAAATCACAAAACTATTTGTCAGTTTAAAGCTGTATTCTGTGGTTTCTAGTCTATGAGTGGCTGGGAGAAAAATCTTAGGAGGCATTATAATCTATTTTTATGAAATAAAAAATGACAAACAGTCTTGGTCTGAGTACAGTTACAAAACAAAAATTCCATCTTGAGTGTCACTGAGGAAGTGGACGAGAGCAAGAGTGTTTTCTCTCAGTGCCAGTGCCTCCAGGACATCAGTTAATTGTTGCCTGAGTAACCCTCAGTGTGTTTTTCTCAATACCTATGCCTTGCAGATCACTTCAGCACTTACTATTAATTTAATAAATGTTTCTGTATGTCTGCATTTGATTTGAAGTACAGTATTTGCCGCTGGTCTTAGAATGCATGCTGGGTAGAAGTACTAACATTATCTACACCATTTAAGATTACACACACTTCAATTAGATCTCTCAACCATTTCTCCTTAGTTTCTGCCATCATCCTAGTTCCTGCAGGCTGAAAGCTGAATGTTTTCTCTAGACCTTGTTATCTTTTTTGTCACTTACTCCATAAAACTGTTCACCACAATCCTATTTCTGAAAATAGTCCTTATCAATGTGCTCTTTTAACAAAATTTTTGGTAACTTACTCTATCGAGGTGAGATAAAAACTGAAATAATCACTCTACATTCTTATGTAGCAGTAAAGCCAATGTAGCCTTAATTTTTCACATGCAAGGAATATCTTTGTGCTTGATCTTTGTCACAGAGCCAGGAAAGTGCTTAAGAATATAGTTTAATTTTAAATATTTCAAGAGTTATATTGATTTGAGAGAAGGAACTCGTATGTGAAAACTCAGTACATGCATTAGAGTTTGGTAGTGCTTATTAGTTTTGGAAGGTTGGTTTAAACATCATTTTTCTTACTTCAATCTCATGTAATTCATTATTTATTACTCACTTCTCATGTGCAGTGATTAAGTTGCGATTTTTGAAGTCACTTGCCTCTTCTCAACCCTCTCATTTGTGATCCGATGTTTTCTGAATTGCCATTTATTTTTATACAACATTTCTGACCAAACTGTTGTCGCATTTCTGCTCTTTTTTTGGCTCTTACTTTTAACTACATATCTTACGGCTTTGTCTACTTGGTCTTAACAGTTTACTGAATTTGGCTTCTGTTATTTTGGGTACTGTTGAGTTCTTGTCTTTTCCAAACACTGCTCTTGGACACATTCCTGCCAAGTGTGAACACATCTACTATTTCTACTGCCTCTACATGGGACAAACTCATGATGGGACAAACACCTGATGTCACAAACAGCAGGGCAAATGGAAAGTATCTTTGACAAAGGTGACCAGTGCGGTTCCAGATCAGAAAATATAAGCCATCAATATTCAGCCAAAGATTTCAGAAATAAAATTGGTGATCTGGATGGCTTTTCCTGAGGAATTATATACTTTACCGCATGTTAACATAAATTCAGTATGAATTTTGAAGTGCCTCCAACAGTTAAAATAATGTCAGTTTTATCAAGAATACATATCAAGAGATAAACTAACAACCTATATTAATGTACTGTTCATCTGGGTGAAAAACAAAAGATTAACTATATTCACTGTCTTTTTTACAAGTAGGTTATTCAGAAATTCTCTCAAGTTAAATAGCTAAGTTCATTAAATGAACAGCAAATGAGTTTGGGTTTTGGTTTGTTGAGGGTTTTTTACCTTTACACTTACCTACTAAAGAGTACTACATCTTTAAGATTTGAGACTCCTGGTATATTTGATCACTTATCCAGTAACAAAAGAGAAGGTAAACTGCAAGTGATTCTGAGCAGTAGTAAAAATGAAGGTACTTTTCCTGATGTGCGTATGGTGTCTTTGCAGCAAGTTCACAGAAGGTCCTAGAAATTAATATGGCATTCTTTTCTTTTTTCTTTTTTTTTTAACTTAATTTGATTATCAGATTCATTCAGCTTACTATCTCTAAGTTACTGGAATTGCCAGCTTTCATTTCTACAGTAATAGTTTATTTACTCTCCAGATTCCTGGACTCCTGATTTTCCCCTTTTAGTGAGATTCAGATTACTCTCAGCAGAAAAGCACCTCCCAGAGTACAGATAAGGAGTGATCAGAAGACCAACTTGAATACAACCTCTTGACCTATTCAAAACAAGGCTCTGAAGATAAAAAGCAGGGAGGAAACCCTGGCAGGAAATATGCAACAGTGCAAGAAGTGGATAAGGGACCATGAGATAGATGGACAAACAACAAGAGAGAACAGAAGAGGTGCTGTTCAGAGCACAGAAAAAGAAAGAAAAAAGAGATGAACAGAACAAAACAAAACATGGACAGACACAGTGGACAGATGCAGTGAACAGGAGGAATTTGGCTTTATTTATAATCTGCTGAAAGCCTGGCTTTGTGAGTACTTGGGCTGATATATGCAAACACAAGCATCTAACTGGCTGCACGATTACATGTCCACATGTTCAACTAAGGAACTTCCACGGTCTACAGCCACTGAAAAACTTGGGCCACTTGGACCTCAAAGAAGAGTAAGTAGAGGATAGCATATGCTTTCTAAGGCTTTCCTTAAGTCTACATGAGGAATTTTACCTCCCAGTATATTTACAACAGTGTAAAGCTTCAAGTTTGATGTGATTTATCACAACTTGTATTGACTTGCCTGGGATAAATCTTAAGGTGAGATGAATCATTCCCTAGAAGCATCTGCTTCTCACTACTGTAGGCACTAATGGGAGACTACAGTAACCATATCAGATGCAGCCACCTACACTGCACTTAGTAGAATAAATCCCATACAAATTTTCTATTCTATATAGATATTTAAGCATGTGAAGAAGTAGTGAAGCACACAGAAGACACTTCGGTCTCTTAACCCCTGAGCACATTTAGGTATTTGATCTCTTTAAAATTTTAAACTAAACGGTTAGTAAGACTGATGGTGCTCTAAATCTTCAAAAATCACATTAAAAGATAAATACAGATATCACAAAATGTTCAAGTGGATTTATATCTTCACTGTCTGGAAAAATTCTTACCATGGTGCCAAAGTTTAAGGTAACTGAATTTTCACTGTAATTTCTCTCAATCTCAAAAATACTTGAAGATTTGGTCAGGTGTCTCAAATCAGTGTTAAGCCTGTTCTTACCACATCGTTCATCATAGCGTAACATATCCACTTCTACATAAACAGCCCAAAGCAACTTATGAGGCAATTGTTTACTTTGTTGAATAAGACATGCCATTTGATCCAGTGACTTTTTGTAGTGTCATTAAACAAGTTATAGGTCATGCCCATGTAACATTCCTCTATGACCAGCAAGCTCATTTACCTTAAACCTCAAGCAATAACCAAACAAAACAATGCCCATGTACTTGCATCTGCTCCTTTTACGCTTTGTACGTTCACTCACACGGCTAAGGTTGCAGGCAGACCTGCCATGCATACAAGGCCAAGCGAAGTTCTGCTACTGAACTTGGGTTGACATCACTGTTGTCGGATTAGGCCATTGCTACATGCCCCTGCTCTATCCCAACTGCTGCGTGACACGTGAGCTCTCACAAACAGCATGGGGCTAAGCACTCACTCTTTGTTGTCAGTTTTCTGCATGTTCCGCTTTACCAAAAGACAAGCACAACACAGCTGAAATATAACAAGAAATGTACTTTACATGACTAAATCAAAGACAAACCCACCCCTTTCTACACTAAACTGCATGGCTTTACAGAAGCAGTGTGGCAAAACTGAGGGAAAAAGGATACTGGACAGATACTGCAGCCAAACCCAAACCATTTTTGATTTGGAGAGTCAGGCACAATTATGCCCCCATGACAGCCAGCTAAAGATGGAAGAGAGGCAGATGGGTAGAAGGCTTTCTCACTCTTCTCTGCACAAAATGATGCACCATAGATATGAAGTTTCCCTGGAGACAGTAGGAGCCACAACCAAAAAAGCAAAACAGAGTAAAGCCTAAAAAACATATGGTCTGGAAATGGTTTGAAATAGTGGAACCAGAAAAAAAAATATATGGAAGTATTATACTTTCCTTCCCTATATTGGCTATAAAGAAGTATTATACTCTCCTTCCCTACGTTGGTTATAAAATATGTTGATAGTGTCAGGATGTCGTTCAAATCACAGCTGTTTCAAGTCCTTTTGTGTTAAAGTGATCTCTATTTTCAAGTTATTGATCAAATGAAAATGGTATGGCCCCATTTCTGAGGGAAAGGATTTGTTCTGTATTCACATAGGGTACGTAATCATACAGAAATTATGAGGCTGTTACTTATCGACGTTATTGAGAACTCATAAGATCCATATAAAGATCAATATACATAATTTTCCTATGTTGACACCCTCTATCTCTCACTGCCAGTAAAACCATGCATTTATTCAAGTTCTGAGCCTGCAGGACTCAATTCAGTGCGCCGGCTGGAAGGGAGCTGATCAGGGGGCAGCAGGGGAGGGCAACGACTCCAAAAGGAACATTACAGCTTCCAGGTATTTCTGGGTGCTTGTTTTGGGAAGGTACAGCACTGTTTCACAACAGCTTTCAAAGACTGAGAGGTCACTGCAATTTGCAGGGGGATGAGGTTGGGAATAGGCATGCACCCCCATATGTCTTCCTACCTTTCCCCCTATCACGCAGTTCATGGCATTTGCCTCTTTCTTGAGACCTGCAATACAAGGGCACAAAACAACCATCTTTCTCTCCCTGACATAGCCTCAGCTTGCCTCCTCTTGAGCTCCTCTGAAGAGGCAAAAATTGGGTGCTGTTCCCAGAGGAGGTGGGGTAGAAAAGGTGAGGTTAGAACAAGCATCCCAACAACTCAAAGGGCTGGAGAAAGTGGTGCCTGCCCCAGCTGATCTGCCCCTCAATTCCCTCCCACAGTGATCCCTCTCCCTAGCCCATGCCCTACAGCTGCCAAAGGCCACCAATCAGGGAAGGAGCAGATACCAGAGGGCAGCCTGTTCCCGTGTCCGGCACTGAGACAGTCCCCACAGCACCTCTGCCCCTCACAGCTTCCATCCATGCCTAGTGCTAGGGGCATGCACAAGCTGCCACTGTTGAGCACAACTGGGATTCATAACTACAGCCTGTTGCGAGTGTGCAAGCTATGCCTATTTTTGATTCATGGAAATGAAGTTGTTCATCACACCAGACATTGTCTTCGTTCTTATAAAATGGAAGTACTAAAGAAAAAATCCTAAGTATTTTATACAATATAAGATATATACACATATTTATGCACATATAAGATCTCCCCTGACCCTTCTCTTCTCCAGGCTAAATGATCCTAACTCTTTCAGGCTCTCCTCATGTGATAGATACCCAAATCCTTTCAGCATTATAGTGGCCCTTTGCCAGACTTGCTCCAGTACATCCATGTCTCTTGTTCTGGGGAGCCCAGACCTGGACACACCACTGCAGATGTGCTCTAGTCAAGGCTGAGCAGAGGAGAAGACTCATCCACCCCCCTTGACCTAGTGGCAATGCTCTCCTTAGTGCAACCCATGAGCTGCTGGCCGCCTGTGCCGCAAGGGCACATGGCTGGCTCATGTTCTACCTGGTGTCCACCAGGAGCCCCAGGGCTGCCAAACAGCCCCCCAGCCTATAAGGGTGGGTGCCTGGGGTTTCTTCCTCCCTAAGGGCAGGACTTGGCATTTCCCTTTGCTCTGCTTCAGGATATTCCTGTTGGCCAAGACCCACAGCCTCTCGACATGCCACTGAGTGGCAGCACAACCATTTGGTGTATTAATCAATCCTCCTATTTTTGTTACATCCGCAAATCTGCTGAGGGTATGCCCTGCCCCATCATCCAAGTCATTAATGAAGATGTTAAGCAGTATTGGTCCCAGTATCAACCCCTGTAGTCTAAATACTAAGTAATATATTTTTAAATGCCTACATGCGTACTTGAATGCTATGCTTGTCATCTTCTTAAAATATTTTTGATAAAAATAAATTAAAATAGAAAAATAAAACCAGTGAAATAAAACAGTCATAAAGATGACTCTTAAAAAACACTAAGGTGCAGTTGTGAGTTAAAGCTCTAAATCAGAGTAATATGTATGGTATATTCCTCTATTTTCCTCTTTGCCAACAAATTGATAGTAGAGCAAATACATTATTCCATACGAATGATGCCCCCTAGCCCTATTATTCATACAGATGTACAGAAAATATTTTCACTAAATCTGAACTAACAGTGTTCAACCTCAATCCATCGTATTCTTTCTGTATATGCAGCTACTGTGCAGTATTTCAAGCTCAGGTAGCCAGCTTACTGTCTCATTATTTAGATAGCTGTCATTGAAAAAACAGTGTTTTTTGAGTCACATAGTTACAATACATGATTGCACAAATGTAAATTCACAAATCCCACAAATGCAGTTATCTCATTGTATCTACACTCAGAAACTGCCATCCATCCAAGAACTACAGATAAAAGAGTAGCTTTAGATTTCACCTAAGATAATCATCCATAAATTTGTTATCACTTCACTCCTCTTCATGAAGCTTGAGAGCTAACAGTCTGAGGAGATGAATAGGAAAAACATTCACACAACGTTCCAATTTATTAATTCAAATATATTCAATGAAGTTGTTCACAAAGGAAGGCAAACACCTATGCTGTGGTCCACTGTGTCCCACAGTCTCAAAAAAGCTTAAGAACATATCAGGGGAATGGCCACACCAGGTCAAAGCAGAGATATACACTGCTCTTCATCTCTGAGCCTGCTCTTTTCTAGACATCTGCTCTCAACCACTGTTAGAAACATTCCCAATGGAAACTCCCAACCTCCAGAAATTTGTGGCTCACAGATTACTTTGTGCCTTTCTGATGTCTTTGAATTTAATACTGCTCATGTGGTTTTTTTCTTCCATGACTTTATCTAGTTCAGATATTTTCTGAAGTTGTAATTTTTGGCCTACATGATAATCCACAGCAAAGAGATCCACAGCATAATCATATTTTACTTGAAGAACCATCTTTTCTACTTTGTTCTGAACCTGTTTCTTTCACATTTCATGTTATGCTGCATAGTTTCTTGCTTAGAAAAGAGAGTGAATAAACTACTGGCTTGATAAAAGTTCATAAGAACTCATGACCAGTTTTCTCATGAAGAATTCCAATTTAATTACCTCAGCAATACATTGTGCTCATTATCATACTAAACAATATCTACATTTAATGAGAAAGTAAGAATTTCATAGAATCATACAATAGTTTGAGTTGGAAGGGACCTTGAAAGGTCATCCAGTCCAACCCCCCTGCAGTGAGCACTAGATCAGGTTGCCCAGAGCCCCAGTCAACCTGACCTTGAATGTTTCCAGAGATGGGGCATCTACCACCTCTCTGGGCAACCTGTGCCAGTGTTCACCACCCTCATTGTTAAAAATTTCTTCCTTGTATCTAGTCTAAATCTGCTCTCTTTTAGTTTAAAACCATTACCCATTGTCCTGTTGCAGCAGGTCCTGCTAAAAAAGTCTGTCTCCATCTTTCTTACAAGTCCCCTTTAAGTACTGGAAGGCTTGAAATAAGGTCTCTGAGTTCTCGGAGGTTCCTGGAGTATGTGGAAGATAACTTCCTGACACAGCTGGTAAGTGAGCCTACCAGGTGAAGTGCCTTGCTTGGCCTGCTCTGTACAAACAGAGGACTGGTGGGAGATGTGATGGTCAGAGGCCATCTTGGGCTTAGTGACCATGACATGATAGAATTCTCAATTCTGAGTGAAGCAAGGAGGGGGATCAGCAAAACCACTACCATGGACTTCCAGAGGGTAGACTTCGGCCTGCTCAGGTCACTGGTTGAGAGGGTCCCTTGGGAGACAGTCCTGAAGGGCAAAAGGGTCCAGGAAGGCTGGACGGTCTTCAAGAAGGAAATCTTAAAGGCACAGGAGCTGGCGGTCCCCTTGTGCCTCAAGATGAAGACAACTGGCCTGGCCGAACAGGGAGCTTTTGCTGGGACTGGGGAAAAGAAGAGAGTTTATCACCTCTGGAAGAAGGGGCAGGCAACTCAAGAAGAGTGCAAGGATCTCGTTAGGTCAAGCAGGGACAAAATTAGAAAGGCAAAAGTCCAGCTAGAACTCAATCTGGCCATGGTCGTAAAGAATAGCAAAAAATGTTTTTACAAATATATTAACAACAAAAAGAGAGGCAAGGAGAATCTCCATCCCTTTTTGGATGTATGTGGGAACATTGTCTCCAAGGCTGAGGACAAGGTTGAGGTACTTAACACTCTCTTTGCCTCAATCTTTAATAGCCAGTCCAGGTATCCACAGGGTATTCAGCCCCCTGAGCTGGAAGATGGGGATGGAGAGCACAATAAACTCCCCGTAATCCAGGAGGAAGCAGTTAAGGACCTGCTAAGCCACCTGGATACCCACAAGTCTATGGGGCCTGATGGGATCCACCCAAGAGCACTGAGGGAGCTGGCGGAGGAGCTTGCCAAGCCACTCTCCATCATTTATCAGCAGTCCTGGTTAACAGGGGAGGTCCCAGATGACCGGAGGCTTGTCAATGTGACACCCATCTACAAGAAAGGCCGGAAGGAGGATCCTGGGAACTACAGGCCTATCAGTATTTGTCAGAAATACAGACCTCAGTATCAGGGAAGATTATGGAGAAGTTCATCTTGAGGGTATTCACAGGGCATGTGCAGGACAAGCAGGGGTCAGGCCCAGCCAGCATGGGTTCATGAAAGGCAGGTCCTACTTGACCAACCTGATCTCCTTCCATGACCAGGTGACCCGCCTAGTGGATGAGGGAAAGGCAGTGGATGTTGTCTACCTGGAATTTAGTAAAGCCTTTGACAGCATCTCCCACAGCATTCTCCTGGAGAAACTGGCGGCTCGTGGCTCAGACAGGTTTACTCTTCACTGGGTAAAGAACTGGCTGGATGGACAAGCCCAGAGAGTTGTGGTGAACAGAGTTAAACCTGGCTGGCAGCTGGTCACAACCGGTGTTCCCCAGGGCTCGGTTCTGGGGCTGGTCTTGTTCAATATCTTTATTGATGATCTGGGTGAGGGGATCGAGTGCTTCCTCAGTAAGTTTGCAGATGACACCAAGTTGGGTGGGAGTGTTGATCTGCTGGAGGGCAGGAGGGCTCTGCAGAGGGATCTGGACAGGCTGGATCAATGGGCAGAGGTCAGCTGTATGAGGTTTAATAAGGCCAAGTGCCAGGTCCTGCACTTGCGTCACAACAACCCCATGCAACGCTACAGGCTTGGGGAGGAGTGGCTGGAGAGCTGCCCGGTGGAAAAGGACCTGAGGGTGCTGGTTGACAGCCAGCTGAACATGAGCCAGCAGTGTGCCCAAGTGGCCAAGACAGCCAACAGCATCCTGGCCTGTATCAGAAACAGTGTGGCCAGCAGGAGTAGGGAAGTGATTGTGCCCCTGCACTCGGCACTGGTGAGGCCGCACCCCGAATCCTGTGTTCTTTTTTGGGCTCCTCACTACAAGAAGGATGCTGAGGTGTTGGAGTGTGTCCAGAGAAGGGTGAAGAAGCTGGTGAGGGGTCTGGAGAACAAGTCTTACGAGGAGTGGATGAGGGAACTGGGGTTGTTTAGTCTGGAGAAGAGGAGGCTGAGGGCAGACATTAGCACTCTCTAAAACTACCTGAAAGGGGGTTGTGGTGAGGTGGGTGTTGGTCTCTTCTCCCGAGTAATTAGTGACAGGACGACAGGAAAAGGCCTCAAGTTGCGCCAGGGGAGGTTTACACTGGATATTAGGAAAACTTTCTTCACTGAGAGAGTGGTCAAGCATTGGAACAGGCTGCCCAGGGAGGTGGTGGAGTCACCATCACTGGCAGCGTTCAAAAAATGTGTAGACGTGGCACTTCAGGACATGGTTTAGTGGGCATGGTGGTGTTGGGTTGATGGTTGGACTTGATGATCTTAAAGGTCTTTTCCAATCTTAATGATTCTGTGATTCTCCTTGGAGCCTTCTCTTCTCCAGGATGAACAACCCCAACTCTCTCAGCCTGTCCTCACAGGACAGGTGTTCCATCCCTCAGATCATTTTGGTGGTTCTCCTCTGGACCCTCTCCAACAGGCCCATATCTTTCCTGTGCTGAGGGCTCCAGAGCTGGATGCAGGACTCCAGGTGGGGTCTCACCAGAGTGGAGTAGAGGGGCAGAATCCCCTCCCTTGACCTGCTGGCCACACTGCTTTGGATGCAGCCCAGGATATGTTTGGCCTTCTGGGCTACAAGCGCACATTTCCAGTTCATGTCCAGCTTTTCATCCACCAGTACGCCCCCAAGTCCTTCTCAGCAGGGCTGCTCTCGATCCCTTCATCCTCCAGCCTGGACTGATACCAGGGGTGCCTTGACCCAGGTTTCAAGATCTGAGTACAGTTGCTTAGCAGTCCAAAGACTAATAAACAATATTTGGCAGAGACAGTGGAAAAATTTCTTCTACTAACAAAAAAGTACATGTTCATGGGTAGATACTGTTTTTTGGCCTGTTACAATCATAGATTAAGCAGTAATTTTGTGTATGCCATTGGTAGTGTCAAAGATGTTAATGTTATTTGCATTATTGGCATGCCATAGAACTCTTATATAGCAAATGACATACGAAGTACTGTAGAACAACTGGCCTATGCACTGAGCTTTTATTATGCATACAGATTGACATCTTTAAAGGTTTATGTTTTATTACTGTCTTCCTATACTCACTGCAGCTCCCCACACAGACACCAAGCAGAGGGTGGAAGCTGCTGGCACAATGCTGCAACTCTGGCAATTCTTAGCTGGAAGCTAAATCTCTAATCCTCAGGCTGCTTTCAATTATATCGAGATAGGAAATGGCATGGAACTGCTCCCAGGATAAGAATTTTATAAGTGGTTCCATAAAAGCCCGTCCCCACCTCCTGGCAATAAATAGAGGGTATGGCCACGCTGAGAATCCAGACCCCTTCTTTCTTGAAAATGCAAGAACAGTGTAAATTACGAAAAACAGATTTAATATTTTCATGTAAAGGAGCTTATCAGATGATTTACCAGCAAAAATTACTACATGGACATTCTGAAATTCCTCAGGTTTTATCTTGGTAATTAGATTTCGCCAGAGCCAAGCAAAGATGGACAAAAAAGAAGATGCTGTGAATCCTGTGTTTCAGGGTTTGCAGCTCTTACATACACTGCTAGGAAATCAGCAACTCTTGCAGCCGCCAGGAGCCCTGCGGTTCAGAGTTCCTGGGTGTTACAAGCTCCATCAAGCAGCCGGCAATACTTCGAGCTGACATTAATCACCTACTTTGGGGTTCACAGCTGTTACAAGCAGTTCCAGCAACTTGGCGGTGCTAGTAACAATTTATTTCACTTAGCAACAAATGCTGGCATATGGGTGGTGCTCATAATTTCTAAGGAGCTTTTTGGCAGTACTGTTAGCTTCCACAGTCAGCTGGGGCTACAGTAATGGGAGATTTAAGACATTTTAAGAATATTTCTAACAGTGGTGCCAAACAACAAAGAGTACCTCTGGCTATAGTAACTGCGCATACAAATATTGCTCGTATATTGGCTACCTTCTTAATAATAACCAAGTGCCTGATACTACCTACAGCTGGGGAAGCATTAGTCAGTGCTTCAAAACACTGCTGCTATGTCAACATGTATAGAGTTTAACAAGTAATTCTTACAATATCAGGAGATATTCTGCCAGAGCTCCGTGCCACAGCTAAGTCCCTCAGCAGGGTACGTTAGCTCAGGCTCAGCACTATGCTAATAAAGTCACACAGATTTTGAGCAACATGAAAATACTGAAAGCTACACCACCGAGAACACAGGACACCGAGAGCACAGAAAGAGGCTCTGCTTCTGAATGCTGAATAAAGTGTTTAACGCAGACAAGAGTCTGAGTAGAAAAAATTAATTCAGACGTCACTGTCATTATTCATGAAGACGTCTGTAGGTATTTTTTTTTTACATCTGAATTAAAAGTAAAAAGGAAAATACTCAATGCCTTATAAACAAGTAGTGGATTTGCTCCATCATGTCTTAATAAAGAGATGTTCAAGGAAATACTAGAGTGAAATAATTCACAAAATCAACATAATATGAAAGCTATATTGTAATTCAATGCCTGAATCATGTAATATAAAAGTGTACTTTAACATCATTCTAACTACAGAGCAGGAGAAAACCTGCCAAATCCTTCATTAACTTCAAGTTTCAGCATATCTGCAAATCCACAGAAGAGTTTTTGAAAATTTTTCATGTTTTTATTAGAAGAATACAAACTGCTTTCAAAATTAAAGAATACCTGTGAAATTATTAATTCCAACTCTTCTTAATAGAAAAAGTGTATTATCTTTAATTTCCTCATTCATTTTGAAAAAATGTAAATATTTTCTTCTACAATACTTTGGTTCAGCTTGGTTTGCATTTTTATATATAATAATTAATATAATATAATGTAATATATAATTAATATAATACAAAAGGTAATTTTGATTTTTTTTATTTTCAACAGATGTTGAAGTACACAATTTTACTGCATAACTGACTACATTTTCAAGTTTCTTTCTTTTTTATTTCTTATGACTCCTTCATAAACATAAAGGGCAAATCATGTTAAACCAGTTAGATCAGCTTTTTTGATAGAGAATTAACTTTGTACCTGAAGGAGAAATGAGGGAAACCACATATCTTGTTTTTAACAAGGCTTTTGACACTATCACATGATATTTTCTGAGCAGACTAACAACTATCCTAAGCAGGCTGAACTACTATTCATTTTGTATATCACTAGCTAGAAAACTACAAAAGAAAATTAGTTACAAAAATTTCATAGGATGTCATATGGCCTATTACAGTTTCATACAGTCTGTTCCAGTTCTGCTATGTTAAGGGACCGAATGATGAAATAACATGGAAACTATTACACTTGCAGATAACAGTTCTGAGAGGATCCAAGATACAGAAATGTCTTTGTAGAATGAAGAACAATGGTAAATGAGAGAAACACTCTGGAAAAAATAGGATTAAATTCAGTAGGAAGAAATGAAAAAACCTTTACACATTTAGGAACAATGAAACCCACCAAATTAAAAAAGGCTAAAACCCAAATTCTCAGTCTTTCATGGGGAAAAAAGATCTAAGCATATAATAACTCACAAGGTTGAATGTGAATTGACAATGGCATTCTGCAGGAAGAAGGGCATGCTGTTGTGTATGAACAGGAGTGTCATCTGTACTCCAGTGGGAATGGTGTTTGTCATCTACTGCTGATATATGTCAATACAGCAGCTGAGTCTAAGAACATATTGTTGTTATGAGTACCAAAAGGAGGAGAGGTCAACCATTTCTTTTATGCTGCTTTCCAGAGCTTATGCACAAGATTAAACCAGAAGCTCTAAGAGATACTACGACTACTGACTTAAAAAGCAACCATTTTCAGTTGGTGGCATATAGTCAGTATAATCTGCCTACTGCAATATGAAACTAGACCTTGATCATTAAATCCCATTTCAGCAACTGCAGGATACCATTTAGTAAGAAGAATCTAGAGAACATGTGCTCCAGTAACCCAAACCCAGAAAATATTCCCTACACACTTTATTAAACTGAAAACTTGTAGTAAAGCCCCTATTGAGACAGCAACGATGTGTCACAAAACAAGAGCATAGAAAGATGAGAAACACTGCCAACGTCCTTGACCTCCATAGAAACAGGGAATTTATTCTGTGAAACTCCTAACAACCTTTCTTAGAGTTGCTGAATCCAGTAGCGTGACAGAGGTGAGGCTCTCCCAGCTCTAGCCAGTAGTGAGGCTGAGCAGGTATTCCCTATACAGGGAAAACACATGTCCGTATACACATGCACACATGCACATAAACACATGGTCAGCCGCACCGATGAACACGGATAGAAAACACAGCGCTCGCTAAAACACAGACAGCACCAGTGGCCTCATCCTGTTTCCCTTTCTGGCTGATCAGGATGAAGAATTTACTGGAAAATATATATCTCTCTCTCTCTCCACACACACACCATCGACCCCTCCAGCAGCTAAGCTTAGACTCTCAGTCTGTCCAGCAGCTGTCCCTGGACACCCAGGTCTCCCCAGCTGCTGGCACCTGGACATATACCTGGAGACATATACCCCTGAGACCCAGAGGCCCACTCCAGTTGCTGGTGCTCAGGCACACAGATGCACACTACACGTCTGTCAGGTCACTGGCCTTAGACCCTCAGCCTACTCAGTAGCTTTTCCTTGGATACTCTGGTCTCCCGCTGCCTCAGGCATCACAAATGCAAAGGAGTCTCTCAGCTGACCTCCAGGCCCCATTGTCTCTTCTGCAACTGGTTTTGGCTTCCTGGTCCTTCCAGCAGTCAGCTCTCAGACCCTCTGGTCTCTCTGTTATCTGCCCCAGACTTCTGGCTGCTGCAATGCCATGCTCCCAGGACTCTTACTATGCTTTCTGGGTAGTCCAGCTTGATGTTTGCTAGTGATCACACACTATCTACATACCCACAGTTGCTCCAGTTTCTGGCACTGCAGACACATGGGCCCTGTGACTCACGGTCCCCACTCCAGTTCCTGGCACTTAGACCTCCTTATGCACACATATGCACAGAACAGAGATCCCTCAGCCAGAAAAATAGTTAGAAATGGAGTTTAATGAGAAGACAAGACAAATGGTGCTGGTCAGGCATAGAGCATGGCCAGACAAGTGTACTGACCAGCAACCTAATTTACACACAACTGGCCCCTTTTAACCCCTTTCCTATCTATTTTTCCATACTTGTTCCTCCCCAGTTCACCTTGATCCCTCTCTCTTTTTCCCTGCTTGTGATTTGTTCCCTAAATATCCCATAATAAGTCTTGCACAATCCCAAGACACTCTTCTCCTGCATCCCATAACAATTCCCACACTCTATAGGCAGTAACCTCCCTCTTTTCAAAGGTGGTCCCAAGACCCTCTCACGTTGACTGATCTTGATGGGTCTCATACCTGGACAACAGGCCCATCACCCTCCTGTGGTAGACCTGTTGAGCAGCTGGGTCAGGGCACTCTGTTTGTCTGGTAAGCTTCTGGGGTTCCTCCACCTGCCATTGTCCCTCTGCTCCTTTTTGTTCGTGGAGAGGAGCCTTTTGTCTCATACCATAACAACCTGAAGAAGTGGACTATGTTTTGCATGGCAGAGGGGGAGAGGAAGGGGAGGGACCCACTGGTTGTCTGAGGTGGCAGACGTGATCCTGATCCCAACCAAGGCAGCCACCTACACTCATGAGCAAGACACACCAATATGCCTACTAATAGCAATACCAGCATGCCTTGCCCTAGCCTGTACCTCTTTCTGTAAACAGTTTGCTTAAAAGTAAGGTGATAAATAATTTAACAAGAAGAAAAAAAACAATTTATTATCTTAGAGGTTGAAATCCTTCTTGGTCCTTGAAGGTACCTAGAAGAAAATCTTAAGTAATATGATTATATTCATATGCTAACTGCCCAAATCACCACAATCAGCAGAGCTCAACACCTCTTTTAACCCCTCCTGGGTTTACCAACCAGTCAGACATTCAATGACTCATCCTAAGCCTAACTTTCACCACAACCTCTCTACAGTTTCTTACACTTTCCCTACAAAAACACAGT
This sequence comes from Phaethon aethereus, assembly GCF_964289735.1. Lineage (NCBI taxonomy): Eukaryota > Metazoa > Chordata > Aves > Phaethontiformes > Phaethontidae > Phaethon > Phaethon aethereus. Next base: position 70,248,015 of record NC_138582.1, read on the forward strand.
CTACATGCAGCCATTAAACATTCCCTATCTCTCTGCCCCCATCAGTCCATTTGATGTAGGCTGTCCCAGAGCTTCACTCTTTGGATGTTTAAAAACTTTTAAAAAACCTTGTCATCTAAATACTTTATGACCACTGTACATGCATTTACTCTTGATAACTAGCCTCAAAGCTAGTTGGAAAATTTTCATGTACTCTCTCATCATCATTCCATGTCATCATCATCATGACATTTTTAATCTCTTCCCCCAAGATACAGCTTTCATTATCTTATTCACCTATTTTGGGCTGTTCCAGTTTCAATTCTGTGAACAATTTGGCCAAATTTTTGAGGAACATTCTAATGATTTAATGAGGTATTACCAATGTCTTCTACTATGGTACTAATTGTTCCCTGTTCCTATCAAGAACACCTTGCCATAACAAACCTGAATTACCTCTTGCATACACATCACATTGGTGGTCTACAGTCATAGGTGGCTCAAGCCCCAAGACTGCAGCAGAAATTTTAGTTTCAAAATGCATTTACTTTGCACACTAAATCCTTCCTTATAATTCCTATTGCTCCTTTCAAAGGTGCGTGTCTTCCCTCTGGACTTCAGCAAGTTCTCTTCAGTAACAGAAAATGTGACAGCTTTGACAAGTGGATATGTAACTTCCCCCAAACTGTTGTGCAGCCAGCACACTGGTGGTTTAGGACATCTGTGAGAAGGTGATAGATACGGGTTTGAAATTCTTCAGAAGAAGGAGGACAGTAAATCTGCATATAACATGCTTATGATTCCCAACAGTTTTAAAGGAGATGTGTGTCTGTGCATGAGCAGAGGGGAGGAGGAATAACAGGAAATATTGAGGTGTGTTGGACAAACTTATTGATATGCGTTGCTATAGTGGAGGAAGTGTAATTTATTGGGATGGTCTAAGTAATGTTCTGTTTTGGGGGACATTCTGATTGATCTGGTTTTGTTATTTAATACAGGGCATAAATACAGTAATGGATTGATGTGACTGGTATGCCCTTTTCTCTTATATTTTGTAAGGACATTTACAGAATAGTTAGTTTTGTTAATATGCACTTAACCATGGTGCTAGGTAAGATTTGTTGATTTTACCTGATTAAAAAAATAGTTTTCTCCTTTAATTTAGTTGAAACAGTGAGATTTTACAGAAATACTGAAATTTTTTACTGTCAGAGTATTTTGGGTTTTTTAAAAATCTTTTATTTTCCTTTTTATAAGTCTTTCTAACTAATAATTTCCTTCAGCATATAATCATGAGCAGTAGTCACTGACAACAACAGAAGGTACAACAGGGACAAAGATGAATAATTTTTTATACTAATTAATTACAAATGACTGAGTAGAGGATGCATTAATTTCATTTTGTGGCACCAAATCAAATGCACCATTTGTAAAATGGGAAGAGTGCTTCTTGGAGGGGCAGGAAAAGAACCAGGCCACTAGGTTATAATCATTTAGCTTTCACACGCACAAGTCCTAGCGAGGATAAAGAGAAATCTGTCTAGCATTCAGTGGCAAGATTTGTCCCAAATTTGCCTAATTGCGTCATAAGTGCTGTTGAGACAGGAACTGTAGCTGCTACTGCTGTTGTAAAATGAAAGGCAGAGAAGGAAGATGATTATTGAGTCTATTTTTAAGTATGAAAAATGCACTTGCGTGGTACAATGATGCAGACATTCAGACATACCAGAATGGAAATACGAATAGCACAGTGAAAGAACTGGCATGTGTTACCTTTCAAGATAATGACAACCACCCTAGACCTACACATTATAAAAATACAATGCATGAATAGCTTATGAGGTTTAAAGGTTAGTAGAAGCATCCCGCAGATAATATTCCATGTGTAAAATATGCTTTTGAGCATTTTATATCACATTACAGTTTAAGAACCAGATGCCTACTATCCTGTGAGTTCACATAATTTGAAGGCTGTCAATACTTTCCTGAGGTCCCTTTAGTTGGAGAAACAACTGACCCTACTGATAGTGTCCTTTCTAAACAAAAAGCGTGCATTGTGACTTTTATTTTAGGTCCTATTATAGTGACATAAATTTTAAAAAAGTACTCCTTCAAGAGCCAGGTAGGCTCAAAAGAGACATGTATCTTTCTGCATTACAACAGAAGAAAAATCACTGTAAGGTACACCAGGGCCCGGTATACCAGTTGTATATGGGTAGTCCTGAAATGCCAAGCTATGAGGACAGCGATGAACTTTATCACAGAGCTAATCCCTCCCCCTGAATGGATGGATGGGACATGGCACTGATGCAGCATAATGCCACTGAAGGGTTTCCAACTACAATTCAGAGGAGCTTTTAAAGAAAGAGAAACTGTCTACTGAAGACAGATTATAATCTCCCCCCCGGCTATAGCAAATGTGTCTTCCAAGTGGTTTACCTGGGACAAATCTTGACTAGCGTTGAAAAAACGGGTATTTTTTTGTTAACAGAAGTGTTATCTAAAATAAGCTATTTTAGCAGTTAGCCTATTACAATTTGTCTACCACTGCTGATGGAAGTAAGCAGATCAAGAAAACAAACTCTCAGTAATTTTTACAGTACTATCAACATCAAGCATTTAAAAACCTACTTGTTCTCTTCCTCAATTAAAATAAGATTAAAAAGAAATCACAGTGGCATTATCTTTTTTCCCCCTTCTGTTCTGTAAGGTTCATAGTTCAAGCTTGACCTATTCATTTAGGGGGAAAAAAAGAAAAATATTATTTATTTTTGTAGGGAGTATGGAGATCCTTGCATAACAACAACAATGCAGGAACTGAGGCGTTAAGTAAAACACCAAATATCACAAGTGTTGCAATTGAATCTTGAGGGCTGACAGCTCTGTTCAGTCCATGCCTCCAGGGCCAGTGGCAGCTGACAAGCTGCAGCTGAAAATGAGGGAGTTTGTGTACGAATGAGGATCTGATGATATGTACCCGCTGACTAGCTTGTGGGTGATGACTCAACTAAGTTTGTTGATCACTTAGTAAGAATAAGGCCCTAACAAATTAGTGTGAATGTGGATTTATGGCTTTCCAGTAGTCATCAAATTACAAACCTAAAGTCTATGTTTGAATAAAAACCCCCAATCTTTAAAAAAGCATGGGGTTTTTTTCCCTATTGTCTAAATAATGAAATTCCATTGCAAGTTAACCGTTATCTTCCTAAATCACTTCCCTGTATTTCAGAGAAGTATCTTAAAACTAGAACACCTCCCTCCATGGATGGTTATCCTATCTCTGAGTTCAGGGAGCCAGCAGGTTGAATCCTGCAGGGTTGGCAGATAAAAGCCTGCTTTCTTCACACCTCCCCCAAATCCTGGATCTGTCAGTGGTTCCTTCAGATTCAGTCACAAATTATTGTTATTTCAAAGTAATTCTAACAGTCCACAAGACTCTGCTGGGGTAGCTGGAAATCACGGTGAAGTGGAAGACCCTCAGTCAGGAATCGTTCACTGCTTCTCCTCGTTTGCAGTGTCCTTAGAAGTGTTACCATGACTTGGGAGACTCAGGAATAACAGACACAGATGCCTTCAGATTAGCAGTTCCTAAACCTGTTGTGCAGCTATATGGCCCAGAACACGTATAAGGCCTTTGGCTTTCAGGAGGCAGCACATGAGAAGAGTCGGGTACCTCAAAGCGTTCATTCATGTAACTGTCAGTAGCCAGGGGAGAACAGCAAGCAGGAAAGCAGGTATGAAATTCTGTCCTTCTGCCAAGATTACGTTTATTCTCTGTGGAAAAGCCTAGTGGACAGGATTTCCAGGATGTATGCCCCTCTTTAATTCCAGGTGTTCACATCTTCTTCTCCCACCATCCAGGATATCACCGTACTTATAAGACCACAGCTACACCAAAGAAGGGCACGCTACTTGCACCACACAGCAAAAGGCCATCACAAGCCATGCAAGGCATTCACACCTCCCTTTCTTGTCCCGATCTCCTCAATACATCTTGGAAGAAACTGTGGAAGTCACAGCATTTCATAATAGGCCTGACTACACTGATGTGGCACAGACACTTTCACAGCATGACTTCTGGTCACTGCTGTTAGGAGATTTATGCAAAAACTCAGGTTCAAGCAGGAGCCAGGTGTGACACCACTCAGATTACAGCAGTTCAGGCACATGTACAAGCAGAAGTGTCAGTGCTGGCAGAACTTTAAGCCAAGTAGGGACGTGCCAACTAACCATAGGCAGAGACCCCATGAAAATTCAGTTTCTACAGCTTTTGTTTTAGGTGCCTTCCTACATTCAACATTAACTGCACACACTACCCCATATTCGAATTATCCCATGAAATTGTCGTAACAACTTTCATGTCATAAGTGTTTCTGTTCCCATGGGAGACTTTATTGGTTAACTAGTTATGCTGAGGGCAGAGAGAGAGGTTTGGACACTAACTGTCCATTTGATTTGTGACAGGCATTGCCTCAGCACCTGGTTGTGATCTTACAACTAGAACCATGAATTCATGGGGTGATTAAGCAGATTGAGGAACACCGTAGCTTTATAAATGCTCAGCAGAATGTACTAATACATTTTCCACTAGAGGATTTCAGTCTTTGCCATTGCAATGCTCTTTTGTGCCTACGAGAAATTTGGGAGGAACACACAATATAGCACTTGCTTGAAAAAACAGCTGACATTTCTAATATCATTAAATGAAGTTTAACCCTATTTTTGTCCATTTTAATGACTCAGGTACTACTGGAAAGACCCATAGAGATTCTGACTTTAAATAGACTTAAAACAGATCCATATAGAGATGCTTGTGTGCTGACCATCAGTATAAAAGCTTCAGATAACATCACCTGAAAAATATGTCTAGGAGGAAGCAGATGATTTCTATTTCTATATTTCTATACCTATTAAAATGAGACACAGGAGGAAGAAATGAAATTATAACACAAGAACCAGGATAGTATAAGGAGAATACTAGTTGTTTTTACAAATGCTATAAAAGGGTAAAGATGGGGTAAAGAACCTGTTGTTTTGCTAAGAAGGATTTGTTTGTATTTTCTTACTGTGAATGGAACTTGGTACAGCACACAAAGCGGAAGTTGCTTGGGAGATAATCAGAAAAACTAATTCCTGAAGAGCACTAGTCAGTGATTGCAGACTTCCTGTTAAATGAGACTACAGGTTTAAAAAGTATTTTTCCATGATGGAAAGAAAAATAATCATTATGCATATCCATCTACATAAGAAAAAGAAGCTGAGAAAGAGCCTTTAAACATGCAACAGCAGGAACAACATGGGGAATGAAGTCAGGTACGGGAGGATGGTCTAACAGAAGCCAAGTCAAAGAATCCTACAGCGGGCTGGCAGGGATCTAAGCTTTTTTGACAGACTGCTCCATTTCCTTAGCTAACCCGACAAAATAAAGTTGCAGAGATGTTCCTGAAGTCTGAGCTGAACATTTTGCCTGCAGTGGAGGAAAGACCTTGTCTCTGCTTTCCTCCTCCTGGCGGTCACCTCCTTCATGCTTGAATCTTGGCTCCATTCATCCTTTCCCACCCCTCCTTGAGTAACCTCAGTTCTTCTGGCCTTTCTTTGCAGGCCAAGTTTTCTGCACTAATAATCATTCTCATTGCTCACCTCTGAGTGTGTAACCTTCAAGTGTCATGCTCAGATATGGACACAGGCTTTACCGGGGTTTGAGGGCCTATCCCATCATCACATTTCCCTTGCATATCTCCTGTTGGTCAGAGAGCTGACCTAATTCTTGGGACTTTATTATGTTGTTTCCTTTAGGAAGGCAATGACAGGGTCAAAATTCAGACAGCCCTTGGTGGATTAAGGTGTACTAACTAGCTGAACACAGAACAACAGATTGAAAAAGCTCATGAACTTGACAGTTTCTGGACCCCTCAAGGACATTCTTCCATGTTTCTTCAAAATCCAGTGTGTTCTGTGCTGTTTGTTAGCAATTTTGTTCCCATCTTTAAATGCTTCAAATTCCAGAACTGCCCTTCCTGTCAGAGAAATTGGCAAACCAGAGAGAACTTCCCAGTGGCCACTCATCAGTAAGCAAAGCTAACTCAGAGGGATGGAGGGGCTACACTGTATTTCTGAGCACAGCCATAAGATATCAGAAGATGGAGATTCTGCTGGAGATTTCTAGTTCTTTTTATGCCACTGCTACTCCACTGCCATGTCTGTCTGAATATGGGATTATTGCTTTACCTATTCAATAGCCTTTGAACACAGAGCATACTTATTAAATCACCAGATAAGACCAGGTAAAGGTGGGCTGTGAGCAAATTAATGGTCAAAATTAGAATAAACAAAATCTTGACAATTTGAAGAAATAGCTTGAAAATAAATCAGGAATTCAAGAGAAATATAGGGAAAACATCACATCTGCAGGCAGAAATAATCAGCTGCACGAACATAAAATGAGAAACGAGCATTTTTTTCAGAAAAGAATATTTGTCCAGTTTAGGGAATCTTTGCTTCAAGTAGGCTGAGGACCAAAGAGAGGGTGCCCAGAGGTGAGCATAAGGAATGAAAAGAGGTCCAGAAAGCAACACCTTTTGGGACAAATTGGGGTTTAACCTTGCTGGAAAGAGACAGTGGATCTGATAGGAGTGTTTAAGAATATAAAAGTCTTCTTTCATAAAGGTAGTGAGAATAATCTTTACCCTTTTTCAAAAAGAAATTATGAGTGTGGATTGCAGCAAGAAAGATTCTGGTTAGATCTGATAAAAACAATCTTCTAGCCAAGTGCTGGAGAAGGCAGGTTGCACAATCACCATTTTGAAAAACTTTGAAAACAGATTAGTAAAAGAACTTTGCCAGTAATGATACAGATATCATTTCTGTAATTCAAAGTTTTCAAATTGAAATTTACAGCATGGATTGCCATAGTGACAAGATAATGATCTCTGATTTTTTTCTCTATTGTGATTATTAATTTAAATATAGAAATAAAATTAAGTTTTATTAAGGATCAAATATTCCACTATATATTTAGTCCCACTGGCTTGCAAAATGAATCAGAAACTGAAGTACCCAAACACCAGGAAAACCTTGGGTTTCTGCAACCAAGTGAATCCTGTGACCAGCTCTCTCTATGTCTGTAAGTTGAGGATGATCAGTAACCCAGTCTGAAACCTCTGTTGTGTCCCTATACCCTAATTAATGCCCCATACAGACTCCCATAAGCACATTCTTTGACCTGGGAAGCAAACTTTGTGCTATCTTTAGAAATTAAAAAAAATAAAATGAGAAACTGTTAAATGAATAGGAACAAACTTACTAAATATCAATAGAAAGTTGAATAAGAAATAATTTCAACTGATTCTGCTCTATACCTGATGTAAAGTAGAAAGAGTACCACCCCCCTTCAGTCTCCTGCTTTTACATTTTCATGTATTGTTTAACCTACATTTTTGCAATTTTTCTTGTTATATAAATTGTATGCAGAGTGCCAGTCAAATTTTATATCTTAAAATTTAAATGACAGATGTATGAAGACTTATATTTTTATCACACTATTTCTAAACATAATCAATGTGACAGTATATGAAGCAAGATTTATGAATTTAGTTAGTAAATTATATTGTTTTCCCCACCAGTGGAAGCCCACACTGAATACACAGTTTACAATATTTGGACAGCGTTTTTAATTGTCTACACCTTTCTTCACCAACTTCTGGCAGCATTCAACAAATTTTCTATTATCTATGTTTTCTTACTGTATCATTGGGTAAGACAAACTATTTCTAAAAGAACTGAGTGTTTACTAATATTAGAAAAATATACCAAGGAAGCAAGTTCATCATGAATAACAACACAAAAATCTAAAAAATTGCTTTTCATGTACAAGCCCCAAAACGATGGGAATGGCAGACTACTTTTACCTGATCATATAGAAAGCACTTCTGCATCTCAGCAAAGCAAAGACACATTGCCCATGGCCAGAAGGAGAACAGCAGGTTTGGGGGTTTTTTCACTTGTTTTTTTTGTTTTCAAGATATTGAAAAAGTCAGTCTATCACAACTGGAACATGATGCGGGACAATACTAAGAGCAGGTGCTAACTGCCATCAGTTTTAAAGTATCTAGTGAGCAATAACTGGTTACTCTTTAACTGAATATATGTAATAGGTTAAAAAAATTAAGGTTATGTCAAGTATTTCCTTCAGTTTCCAGTTTTGCACATCTCCATTTCTTCTTAAGCAAGAAAAAGTATAAAGAAGATTGCCACCAACATAGTTTTAATATGATTAGTAGTCACAGCAGATACACTCAACAAAATGTCCTAATTGCTGCATATTTGTTCAAATACATTACTCAATGTAATTGGTCGTACAGAATGTATTTAACTAAAAGTATAAAAAGACAGATTTTCTTTAATATGTTTTTATCTGATGGTGTAAGAGAAGTTATTTTTTTTAAGTGGTTTGGAATTAACATGCATGTTTTACTTTCCCATCTGCCTGCAGGCGTGAGTTGGCATTTGCTCTACCGCAGTGTCTATGGTAGCCTACTGAGTTGCCATCAGGACTGCATAGGATGTTATGTCACGTCAGGCCAATAGTAAATGCAACCAGATTTTTAATTAAAAATAGCAAACCCAAGATGATACTTGTATAAATGTATATATAAAATTAATAAACACATATGCAAAGGAACAATCCATTGAAATACAGTAAGGACTTTGGTGTTTCTGTGGCAGGCAGAATAGGTCTTTTTATTTTCCCTATCCACCTTTTTGTTGTTCTTTGCTTTTTAAATAAATTCTCACTAAAACCAGTGGACAAAAGTAATGCTGTCTGTCAATTAAGGCTGAGGAAGAACACTGTCCATAAACCCCGAGCTCCATTTTTCATAGGTGGAAGCCTTTTATGACTCTATTTCCTTAATGCCTACAATGTACTTGATATTTTCAACAAGTATCAGCAAAATATATGTTACTTCACAACATGCCACATTTCCCATGACCTCATATTCTTTGGCATAAAACCCTCTAACAGGATTAGTACATTTAACTTCAGGCATTCTCATGATTTGGGAAATTTTTCTGCCAAAAATGACTGCCAAAGTCATGCTAAAGGCTTTGCTTTAGCCTGCAAGTTTGATGCATATGGGGCACATATTGCTTTTGATATTTGTCGAAGACAAATCCTTCTGTGTGTTGTCATTAGTAACTGGTGAAGCAAAATAAATGTCTGCAGAAATTATATACAGATATATACACATAGCACACACAGAGAGTCCAACACTGCAAACACTAAGCGCTGAAGGTCACCATATGCCTGCACTTTGTGCTACACCATGACTAAATACTCGGTGCATTGGTGAAATCTATCCTGCCTGTGACATTTATCTCTGAAAAAACTGCAGAAAAAATGAGTGTGTACTTGTTTTCCTGTAAATCTCTAGTCATAGTATGCATCCTTCATGACGTAAGCAAGAGCATTACTGGTGACTTAGAGACCAAAGTGGACAAAATGTGGCCTTGTAAAGTTGATTTCATAGTAAAATAATTAAATATTCACTTAAGTCTACAGGATTAAAGTTCTAATGGATTTCTACTGAAATTACATTTACAAACAATCAATCATGGCAGACAAAAAATTTCACACAAGGCTGCCAAATTTAAATATGTAACGTATGGACTTAGGTAGAGTATATGCCTTCAGGAGTCTTGCCTTTTCGCTGCAATGGATTTCAAGACAATTTCAGAAAGACCGAGAGACCTTGACTGAAGATTAATGATAAGTTGCAACTAACAGAGCAGCTTCTGCTGCTGCCTTCTGCTTCTATGGTGAGAACAAAACAGATTAGAAAACCATTAAGACGTGATTTCCCTGAGCAATGAACCCCATACCTGTATACACTGCCACCTTTGATAAAGAAGAAACAATTAATTTATCAGAGCCAGCCAGAACCCTCCTCCTCCTTCCCAGCCAAGCAGAGTTGCTGGATGTGGTATCTGGAGAACAGCTCTTCCTCAGGTAGCACAAGTAGCAGTTAGACCTTCAAAATACAATTATTTTATCTATACTTTAATATTCAAACCATTTTTTAGTGTTTAATAGAAGTACTACATTGAAAGGGTTCTTTTGTTGGTTTGTGGGGTTTTTTTAAATCCTTCTTGCATCATATACCTTTAATGTAGGATTTATACATCCCTGAAAAGGTTAATGCACAGGGCTGCAATGTGTTTTATTAACATACTGAATCGGCCACATTACAGTCACTTCCACCTGTGAAATGACGTTCTAGTGTGGATGCCTTCTGTACTTTTAATGCCTGATAAGGGGAAAACTATGGACCAACTCTTTTCTTTTTATGCAGAAGAGAGGAACAGACATGCTAAGCAGTTTTGGATGCCCAGGCTACAGGGAAGTTAAGGATCTGTATCAGTAAGTAACGAACAATTACATCAGGCAGGCTGCTGGTGTACACCTCATCCCTCTTAATGATCACTATGGCACAGCCAGTTGATAGTCAGCTCTGGTGTAGTAAATTCAAACTATATTTTAAAATGTCATCAGGAGTTCTGAAATTTAGACTCGTTGAAACAAAACAAAAAAAAGCCTCCAAAAAAACCCTGTAAACAGCTTTTGGGGATTTATGTATTCCTTTTCTGAATAATTTTTCCCCCAAGATTATCCTACCTCACTATGTACATTTTCATCTTTCCTAGAAGACTTTTGAATACTGGTTAATTATGCAACAATGATTTTTAACTCCTTTTTAATCATCTTTCATTTTTATAGTATAACTTTAACTCTGAGCTCACTTTTGCAATTTGCATCACAGGAACGGCGTTTTATACCCACAAAAAAAAAATTCTTGAAATCTCTTTTCTGGGCACAAGGTTTTAACTGAGCAGTAGAATTAATTATGCTTTTAATTTATAACAGTAGCTGATAGGTTGAAAAATATCTGGAAGCTAATAAATAGAAGTTGAAAGAGGTCCTTATGCTTGTCATTTAATGACAACCTGTTTGTCACTTGTGGTAAAGAGCTGGTTTGAAAGAGTGTATTTTCCCTTTTTCCTTCCCCCACCCAAGCTGTTTCTTTACAATAACCCCTCCCTGTTTTCGAAGGCCATACATGATCAGGTTTTGCTCACTGAAACAGGTTTTGATACGTCAACAGAAAAATGATGAGGCTGTCACTGTACGCTGTTGTTATACACTTGTAAGTGTTATTTTTTAAATGCCCAAACTTATTTATCATGCTAAGGACTTCAAAAATCACTATTCCTAAGCAGATCTTACTGCTTAATTCAGAACCTTTATTTTGAATGCATTCATGACTGTATACCTAGAAAACAAAATAAAGATTAAACATATTCACTTACCTGAATTTCCTTCTGTGCGGATACTATATTTCAGAAGACGCTGTCAAATGGCTACATGCTCAAACAATATTTTACTATTACATCATCGGAAATATTTCCTACAAACTTAACTACTCATGGTGCAACTTGCAGCCTTTCTATCTTGGTGGCAATATAGTTCAGTCTCAGCAGAATATATCTAGATTTTTAGGAATAAATAACTAAAGATTTCAAACCAGTGAAGCAGTAGTTCCGTGCTTATTAACGACAAACATAACATGAGCCAGCAATGTGCCCTTGTGGCAAAGAAGTCTGATGGGCTGCATGAGGAGTGTTGTCAGCAGGTCAAGGCAGGTGACCTTTCCCTTCTACTCAGCAGTGGTGAGGCCACAGCTGGAGTGCTGGCTCCAGTTCTGGGCTCCCCAGTACAAGAGAGGCATGGAAGTACTGGAGAGAGTTGAACAAGTTGAACAGTTGACCATGAAGATGATTAGGTGACTGGAACATCTCACGTGTGAGGAAACGCTGAGAGCGCTGTTCAGCCTGGAGAAGAGAAGGCTTGGGGGGAATCTCACTGCAATATAAAAATACCTGAAGGGATAGGGCAAAGAGGACAGAGCCAGGCTCTTTTCAGTGATGCCCAGAGGCATCAGAGGTGATGGGCACAAATTGAAACAAGGGAGCTTCTGTCTGAACGTCAGGAAATACTTTCTACTTTGAGGGTGACTGAGCACTGGCATGGACTGACCAGGGAGGTTTTCTATCAGTTATGTATTTTAATAATGTTGAAGTATATAACATTATGAGATCTAGTGTAAAAAATATTGGACTCCCTTTTCATGTAACTTTCATTTAGGACTCATACACTTTCAAGAAGAAACATATTTTTATTAATTATCTCAAACTGTGTGTTTACTTTGTTCTCTGTTGTATCAAAAAGAAGCACTGTTAATTCATATTAGCATTTGAACAGTCTGTTACAAATTTACTGAATTGTATCTTGTTTACTTTCAGATTTTTCAACAACATTCTTCTACCTTCTACCTGTATTTATCAACTTTTCACTGTTACCAAGCTTTCCAAGGAAAATAAGAGCTGAGACCAAAAGAGGACCATGCGGAAGACTGTCTTCAATTTCTGCCTTTGATTTCTGCATAATTGCGTGACTACACTTTTTTGGTAACATACAACAACGTGCATCACATTTTAAACTGGCTGATGGACTACTGTAATATTAAAGAGAATAACATTAGTTTCTTGGAGCATCTGTATAACATCCAACTTCACCCAATTTCTAGTGGAGCTGGAGAAGTCTTGATTAAATAGTCCAAGTGATGCTGAGACTAAAGCACTACTCTGCTCCAGTGCCTAATTATGGTTTCTGCTCAGCATTTGTATCTAATTCTTAATTTGCTAATTTTACTTTCTAGATACTGACTACTTATATTTTCCATTATAGTTTAAAGGGCCTTACTTAACATCTTTCTTTGTATGCACCTATAACCCATAGATGAATCATCTCTTCACAGGCATATTGATTAAGCAAATATTATATTATACTTTACACTACTGTACTCATACCTAAGATCACAGGAAAGATGCAGAGGATTTTTAAACTGACTTAGAGAAGACAAGACATTCTTGGTCATAATGACACTGAGTAGATAACCAGGCTAACCTTCCAGCTTCAGAAATCAAATAATTTTCAGTCTCAGCTGAATTGTTTTCTGAACCAGCTTAAAGAATTGCAATTCCTAAAAACACTTTGTGCAGCATGAAAGGCAATTTCTTATTTCACGTTCTCTTTTTCTGAAGAATTGCACATCATTATAAAGTGTGTACTCTCAAGAATAAAAGTAAGTAGTAAGTTTAGAAAATAATACTACTAATAGACACTTAAACAAATATCTGCCATCCTGATTCTGAGTTTGTTATTTTAATTTGGGGGGGGGAGAATACTGTACATGTGCTGTAAAAAGAACAGTTGTGGTGAACTCTGGAGATTCTCTAGGTTGTAACAAAACTCAGTGGTTTTGAATCACAAGGACTCAGAAATAGCTGGTTACTACTGGGTGCAATGACAAGAGCTTTCTAAAAACCACTCAGGAAATTTTCTGAAAATCACCTCATAAAATTGTGAACTTTGAAGAACATCTTTTCCCTAAAGCATACCTTGTACTTTCTTCAAATCAAATGGCATGTGATAAAGACAGAATCTCTGAGTTTCAAGGCAAAACTAGTGAAGACAAAACTGCTGCTTGCTTTTCCTTCACTGCTATGAAAATGTTGTAAGAAGCAACTACTCTGAGAAGCTAGACAGCTTCATCATTGGAAGATTCTGGGAGATGAGGTGAGGGACGGCAACAATTATATTTTCTTCTGGCCCATGTAGAGATACTTTCTACCAAAAAGAAAGATAAAAGGCAAACTTTGCATTAGCTACTTTTATGCAACTGAAAGAACTCATCTTTGCCCAGCATTTGTTTTGCAGTTTTATTTTTATATATATATATATATGAAAAACACTGGAAAACAAATGGTACATATATATATACACACCATTGTATATACCATGGTGTGTGTGGGAGGTATATTTCATTTTTTTATCTATGTATCTATACCTATATCTCATCGGGTCAGTAAAACTGCTACCATGGATTCTGAAGGGCAGACATCAGCCTGTTCAGGTCACTGGTTGAGAGAGTCCCTTGGGAGACAGTCCTGAAGGGTAAAAGGGTCCAGGAAGACTGGACAGTCTTCAGAAAGGAAAAAGGAAATCTTAAAGGCGCAGGAGCTGGTGGTCCCCTTGTGCTGTAAGAAGAGCTGGCGGGGAAGACGACCAGCCTGGCTGAACAGGGAGCTTTTGCTGGGACTCAGGGAAAAGAGGAGAGTTTATCACCTCTGGAAGAAGGGGCAGGCAACTCAAGAAGAGTGCAAGGATCTTGTTAGGTCAAGCAGAGACAAAATTAGAAAGGCAAAAGCCCAGCTAGAACTCAATCTGGCCACAGTCGTAAAGGACAACAAAAAAATATTTTTACAAATATATTAACAACAAAAAGGGAGGCAGGGAGAATCTCCATCCCTTATTGGATGTGTGTGGGAACATTGTCACCAAGGCTGAGGATAAAGCTGAGGTACTTAATGCCTTCTTTGCCTCAGTCTCTAATAGCCAGTCCAGGTATCCAGCCCCCTGAGCTGGAAGACAGGGACGGAGAGCACAATAAACTCCCCATAACCCAGGAGGAAGCAGTTAAGGATCTGCTAAGCCACCTGGATACCCACAAGTCTATGGGGCCTGATGGGATCCACCCAAGAGCACTGAGGGAGCTGGCGGAGGAGCTTGCCAAGCCACTCTCCATCATTTATCAGCAGTCCTGGTTAACAGGGGAGGTCCATCTACAAGAAAGGCCGGAAGGAGGATCCGGGAAACTGCAGGCCTGTCAGTATTTGTCAGAAATACAGACCTCAGTATCAGGGAAGATTATGGAGAAGTTCATCTTCAAGGCGCTCACAGGGCATGTGCAGGACAAGCAGGGGTCAGGCCCAGCCAGCATGGGTTCATGAAAGGCAGGTCCTGCTTGACCAACCTGATCTCCTTCTATGACCAGGTGACCTGCCTAGTGGATGAGGGAAAGGCTGTGGATGTTGTCTACCTGGACTTTACTAAAGCCTTTGACAGCGTCTCCCACAGCATTCTCCTGGAGAAACTGGTGGCTCGTGGCTTAGACTTTGAAACACATGTATATTTCAGTTTTAAGGAAAACACCAATATGGAATTGCTGTGATGTTAGAAGAAACATTAACTGTGGAAAATGATAGTGGAAAATAACATGACTGGATTAAAAGAAAAAAAAAAATAGACCAGAGCAAGGACTTAGATTTATACTGCACGCCACAAAAATATTGCTAACACAGATTTAAGTTTGCTTCATGTGCGTGTTTGTGAGAAAAATAGCCACTCTCGGATGCACAAAACAAGGATGTATAACCTAACTGATACACCTCATTACCCTAAGTGTGGTTAACACACCCAAGAGCAGAGAACTAATAACTGTGAACTCATTTTGAACAGGCAAAGTGCAGTGCCAGGCAGCAATTCTAGCTCAGATCCCCAGCATACTGAAACCACCCCAGTCTGACACTGAGCTCATTTAGCCTGCCTCTTAGTAGGACATAATTTGTGGGGAAAGCTGCATGCTGACACTCAAGTAGCTCTGCCATTCCCTGCTCCAGAATTAGCTTAGATACAGTATCCGTAGGACTTTTGGACCTCCGAGACGGTGAGTTCAGAGAGTATCTTTTAAAAAAAGATGAAGGAATTAAGAAAGATGCAGAGGGAAGTCATTAAGTTTTGTACCCTCTCTTTGTCCTGCACCAAGGAGGAACAGAAGGACAGTCAAGCTTACAAGACAAAAAACCCAGAAAGGGAGCAGAGACTGTGGCTCATTGGAATCCATGATTGGGGAAATCTGGTTGACCAGAATGATGAGCTCCCAGGACACAGCTGGTGTGGAGAGTGGATAGTGTTGGAAGAAAAAGTTGCAGGCAGGTCTCCAGGGGAATGTCTGCAGGGAACTTTATGCAACATGGTGTTACAGTCTTTTAGATGGATTTTCTCTCACATCTCAGAGGACAAAAACAGCGGTCATAAAATATTCAACTCCACTGGTGAATTTATTATTATGCCATTTTTTATTGATTGATTTTACTTCTGTCTTTAATACTTCATTTAGGTAAATCCAGACTATTTTTTTTCTTTAGCTATCTCTGCTTAAGGGTAGCTGATGGTGAAAGCACTACTCTGAGCTCTCCCTGTGGTTTCAGTCATGCTGCAATTACCTATGCCTGCCTTTCCCTGAGCTAATATGTTTTTGTAAAATACAAGGTCATCAAAACTGGGTAAGATGTAGAATGAAGTTGCTTAGTTATTAAATAGACTTTTAAACAATTCAGCACCTATTATCACTATTACAACATTTAATGAGTAACAGATCCATAGAGGTCTCAGATAGAAAAACTCACATAGTTTAAGACCTTTCCACCTGACACCTATTCCAGCCATATCATATATGTTTCAGGGACACTCAGAAAAGTTATGGCATTTTCTGAGAAGATAATTTTGTTGCAGATTCACTTTCTGCTGAGGTAGATTTCTGAGCCCAAGCCCTCTGAGTGGTTTCCAGTCTTCTGGAAGGAGAAGTCTGAAGAGGTTGGGTTGGATGACTGTAAAATCTGCAGCAGTTACAGGACTAGTCACTACTTTATAGAAACAGAAGAGATTACTGTGCAACTATTTCCTGAGCGTCTGAAACCTGTTTCTATTTTATTTTACATCACTGTTTACAGTATCATCCTGTTGACAGCTGATCAGAATAAATCACTCTCTGGGACACTGTCATCAAGGTTGTAAATAAAAAGCAAATACTAGACATAATAAAGTGACAGCCTAACTCATTAACTGAAAGGAGGACGTTTCAGAAAGTCACAATAACAAACTAGGGTTTAAAGAAAGCATCTTTCAAATTTTTCTGCACTGATAAGAGGAATTTCACTGTGAATTGAACTTCAAATTTCCATCTGCTACACCTGGAGTATTTCTGTCCTGAAGGTCAAAATTAAGATTTAATTTCTAAAGTGAGGATATAGCATGAGATATATATTGATGTATTTTAAGTCTCTATGACTACTCTGTGTTTAAAAACTACCCTGCATTTAATAACATTTCTATATTCAATGTGTTAGATTTTATTCAATAATCCACATGAGAACAAGACATAAATTTCCTAAATACAATTCTCCTTTCATCATTCACTTTATGTTCATCAACTAGAACAGTATGTAAGACAAGTAAATTAAAAAATGCAAAATAAAATTTTTTTTAAAAATCCAAGAAATTACATCTAGTCTGCTGCCTGAAAAAGGACACTGTTGGAACATCAGAAGATGATGGAAGAAACTAAAAACCAGGCTATACATTAAACTTTTTAAAGATTTATTTATTCATCTCAGCTAGCAACATATTATGGCCTGAAATTTAGGGGGTTGCATCACTTACATTTAGGGTTTACCTTTGTTCTTCTCTGAAGCATGTAAAATTGTACTCATGCTTCAAACAAATAATATTTTTTAAAACATAAAATTACATTCAGTGATTGCTTTTAATAATATCTTGAATCACTAAGTGCTAAACACAAAAGAAAATTTTAGATCTGAAAGATGGTGCCTTGGACCCAGGCAGCAATACCCAGCCATCTAATATAAATAAGCACTAACAGTGGGATTCAGAAGCAGGGGGGATCGTTGGTGCTGTTGGTGGGGTGTATGGGTGCTGTTTTCCAGGTCACAATTTAAAGAGTGGGAGGGACTCAGAAAAGAATTCTTTAGGTAAAGGAAGCTGGTATTCTCTGACAAAATAAAGCACTACTGCCTAGTCTTATATAGGACAGTGTTAGGTTTTTTTCAGTTTACTTTAATTGGGTGGAGTTGTCCAATTCCTTTGTTTACAACAAATAAAAGACACTTTAAGTTTCAAATCTGGATTGCTGTGGCTTGATTGACATGAAGTCATGTCAATTTTAAGACCAGGACTTTTCCATTTTACTTGATGTGCATTTGCAGAATCGTAGAAAGGAGACTCCAACGTTATGCATCAGTCAGTATCAGAGTAAAACTAGTACAGATTCTATAATTGTTTGCAATAAGGAAATTGCAATGTGAAAGAGGACTCATTAGAATACACCACTTAAATGACAAATAAGAGATTGAAAATAAATGTAAGTTTTCTGAAGAAACTGGGCTGCAAGGAAGATATGGACTTTGTAGAATGAGTCCAACAAAGGGCAATAAAGACACTTAGGGGACTGGAGCACGTCTACTATGAGAAAGGCTGAGAGAGGCTGCCCAGCCTGGAGAAGAGCAGGCTCAGGGGGGAACCTACCAATGTGTAGAAATACCTGATGGAAAGGAACAAAGAAGAGGGAGCCAGACTATTCTCAGTGATGCCCAGTGACAGGACAAGGGGCAACCTGCACAGATGGAAACACATGAGATTGCATCTGAACATCAGGAAAAACTTTTTTTACTATGAGGGTGGCACTGGCACAGGCTACTCGGAGAGGTTGCAGAGTCTCCATCCTTGGAGATACTCAAAAGCTGTCTGGACATGGTCCTAGGAACTGATTCTAGGTGCCCCTGCTTGAGCAGACGGGTTGGACTAGAAAACCTACAGAGGTGCCTTCCAGCCTCAACTAATCTGTGGCTCCCACAAAAGTGAGTGGAGTTGTTAGATGCTAACCCTACAGCAACCCGTCAGAAACTTACCGGCTCATACTGCAGAGAAGGCTAATGGGTTAATTGGTCTCAGCTTATAAATCAGTAGGTGGGAAGTACGTACATTCTTTAATCAAAAGCTTTCTAGATGTGTTATGAGGATTACTGGATTAAACAGCTTGTGTTACACAGGAGGCAAATCTAAAAGATGATAATAGAAATGCCTAGATTTCTTTACTCATAAAGACCTTCTAGGCAGTGTTTTAAGTTAATTCACTCCAACTGAACCTTTATTTTATCAGAAATCAGCTTAGTCAAACATAAGTAACACAGAAAATGTCACCTGACATGTGGCTAAAATTTTGGAGTTCTAAGCAACTTTTAAATTCTCACTTTTGAGCTTTTAAACCTCATAATCCCCTGTGACTTCAGTCATTGCTTGATCACAGAAAAAACAATCACAGGACTAGTGGGTACCTTTAAACAGTAAAGGTAAAAGTCTTCACATTGGTATAAAATAAATTCTTACTATAAAAGGGTGGATCAGTCATCACTGTAACTAATTTATTTTCGAGAACAGAAGCCAGTTGATCATGTCACCGCTCTATGGCTTATATTTAAAAACAGAAAGTGCTGCAGCCACGCAAGAACCATTTGCAATGAAAAATGTATCAAATTGAGAAGGTAGATGCACTTTTCCATGCTGGTTTGGAGTGCTGGTTAAAGACTGGATAAGAGAATGAACAGTACAACTAGCACCAAGACGAATGCAAAGGCACAGTGTTGGTAACATGGTGGGAAGACAGTTTTTTTTCTGCTCCATTTGCCAAGACAATACATTTGCTGTGACTACCACTTCTAAAGGAGCATTAAGGAATCATACACATGCCTGACAGGCCAAGCGCTCTCTTGAGATATCATCCAAACTGCCAGCTTTGGTGACCCAAGTCCAGAAAAATCACACTTTGCTAGTCTTGAAATATGTCTTGTTGGCTAGGATGTGGGATGACTTTACAATTGCTACTTCAGTTGCAGCGATTTAAATTCTCATTTAACTGACTTGGTTTTGCAGTGTTACTTTTATTTTCCTCTAATTGAACGTGGCAAAATATTCAGTGTATGCCTCACAGCTGCACAGGTGATAGTATAATAACATGCAATAATTACATTTTACTGTCTCGGTTGTTATTAACACTTGTATTCAAAGTTACACATAGTTTTCAGCTGTCACCTTCAGCATTAAGACTGCAACAGGTGAGAACATCTGCGCTAGTAACTGCCTTTTAGCGGCAGAGATCTTCTGTATCAGATTTGGGGGTTTTCCTACCTTATTTGCTAACAAATTAAAAATGCAGCATTTCATATAACATCATAAACTCCTTTGAAAATGCTTTTATGTCAGTGTTTTCAGGTCTCAAGAATTTGTGAAAATGATAAATAATCCCTGCAGATTTCTCTGTCCAGATAAGACATCAAACTGTGCCACAAATATTTTTATGTTCTACAGGTAGATGAGCAAGCTTAAGGTGGACACATTAAGTACAGTATATCTGTACATCAACAGTATCTGTGCATGGGAAGCCATATCCGCGTAGTAAAACCAGACAAAACCTGCAGCTCTAATTAGGTGTATACAAAGGTACACTCAAACATCATGTGGTTATGACAGGTAAGGCCAATGCAGACATCACTTTAACGTTCAATGGTAGCCAAACCTTTCAACAGAGTATTAAGAATTTCTAGAAAAAGACCATAACACAAAACAGAGGACATCCTTATGACAGTGTCCTTATTTATATCCATGATGTCACCTTGCCTATAACACTGACTGTTTCCAGTTCTCTTTTGTATATTCCAGAAATGAGAAACAAAGTAGGTACAGCGAAAGGGTGCCAAAAATAATCAAAATCATGGAATGATTCCCGACATTAAAGAAACCAGTGAGAGATGCAAATAAGTTTTCAAAAGAGTTATGAAAACATAAATGATAGTGGAGAAGATGGTAAAGAAAGTGAGGAAAACAACAGGTAAAGTGAGAAAAGGACAATAGTTCCCTAGATTCTCCAGATGAACACTTCCAATGTCTATTCAGGGATCTGAACTTTCAGTGTGCAAGTTAAAATAAAAAAAATAAAAAGCCAAACAAAAAAGACGAGTACTTATACGTCCCTTCTCCAGTGCTTTTACACTTCCACAGGAGAAAAAAAAAAAGATAAATCATACAGTCCAGCATCAAACACTTGAAGTAAACTCTTGGCAGATGTTGTGGCATTCCACTGCACTTTGTTGTTGTTTTTTCCAGTACATCATCTCACACCATGAGATATCATTATAGCTGTGAGATACAGGCCTTCAACATAGAGCAAAGAAAACCGGAGAGAGAGAAGTTTCCAGAAGACAACAGCGCTCTTATCTTTCAGCCACATCCCTGTGGTTATCTAAGTGCATTCCAGAAGCACTCTACAGCATGGGCTTCCCACTACCAGTCCATTACCAGTTCTTGTGGAAAGGCATAATCCAAAGTCAGGCAGAGCCTTTCCATTGTCCTAAGTAGATCAGATCCTTTGAACCCATAAATAAGTGGCTACTATCACTTATTACAGCCTTTTCTATAGGAGATAAGTTGTTGCTTTAATGTTTTACAGAATTTTGAAGTGAAGGGCAAGTTCTCATCAAACAAATGTGAGGAAAATAAACACAGTTCACATAATAATTTGCTTCCTCTGCTGTGAAAGACACTCTCATACCATTCAAATTAAGGTTTTTCCACTGGAGTTTGCTCATCTCTTCCCTTTCAATTCTATAAAAAGAAAAATCACTGAGTAGCAGCTGCCTGTTCTTCAAGAGCAAAAACCTGCAAACTAATCTAAATTCTTTTTTTCTTACTATGGAAGCATTTTCATTTCTTCACTTGCATTTTAAACTCATTTAGCACTAAACATAGATTTAACACCAAACACGTTAAAATTTCCACACAAACAATCATGGTAAGTGGTTTAACAATGGAAAAAGACAAACCACATTTGATATCTAAAAGCTAATTAACTTCAAATTAAACATTACATATTGTCACACTCTGAAGCTATTTGGTAGATACCTATCAATTGCTGTCTCTATCTACTTATTTTTATCAAGTAACTTTAAGGCAATCCCTGCTAAAACATCCTAAAGCAAATTTTTAAGACTGGTGCAATTCTTGCACGGATTCAATATGAAGCCACAGTAGTGCAGCAAACCTCTCTCAAAAAAAAAAAATCAAGGCACAAGATGTGTCATATTTGTCATGGAGCTTTTCATGGCTCAAAAGGCTTTCTTAAATGTCAGAAATGTTTGATATAAATGAGGTCTTTTTTTCTTTGGCTGCACAGTCTGACTCAAGTTAGGAAAGATCACATTCTTTCTAATACAAACTTTTTTCTTTTTAGCCACCTTTTGTTTTTGTTTTGTTTTACATAAAGATGCATGTTCTACCATATTCCCTGTGTATTTCTGCCTTCACTAGTTCTGCAAAAAACAGTTGTGCACCATTAACAGGCTTACTTTCTGCAACGCATTTTCTTCTGGTTGACATTTTTCCCAACTTTTACCTCAGTAGCTCTTACACAGCACACATATTGAAGCATTAAGGTCTTATTGCTAGTTATAAACAGAAATTATTTTTCGCTTAACTGAAGGTCACTTGAGGAGTTGGAGACAGTTCTTGTATTCCTTAGTTCCCTATAGTGTTTAACATTATCATATATTATCTTTTTTTTTTTTCCTCTAAGTTGAACAATACTAGTTCTTTTAATTGCCAGTCACACTTCTTTTTTCTTGGAGACACTCTTCAGTTTAACTACTCCGGTTTTATATGTATGTATCTACTACCGCAGAAATATTTATTCCATTCAGTACAAAAAATAATTATAAAGTTATTCCTTTAAAATAAGAGAGCAAAAACTACCAAAAGATTAAAAGCCTGAAGACTGTAAAATCAGTTTATGCATTTAAAAAAACTAATGATCTGCATCAACTACAAATGCATCAAATAACAGAAATCAAAAAGCTCTATTTCTATTGCTACCACAAAGTCATTGAAAAAGTAGTGCAACATTCATGAATGATTTAGTAAGAGGAGAAGATGCCGATTGCATCAAGATTCAGACATCAGTATTTGTCAGCCAAATGGGACAGAAAGCTCCTTATAAATGAACCCTTAAAAACAGCTGAAATAGAAAATGGAAGTGCTGTCAACAGTTTTTATTCATTATCTATAGATAACGCAAATGTCTCATGTGTTGTTCTTGTATCTTAAAATATATTTTCTTCTATTTGCTGTATCTTATCATGTGAGACATAAAAGGATATCACTAACACAAAAGCAATAATCTGCATCTGACCAAATGTATAGTCTAAACACCCTGCACCTCCCCATCCCTATTCACTATAAAACTAAATTAATGAAAAAATAAGCAAAACAAACATATTAGACTCCTCTGCTGTGTAAGTCTGACCATGTCTCCCCACCATGTACTTCAGTAGAAGTGCCTGGACCACACAGGCAATTTAGTACAATTTAGTAGCACCTTTTCTAACTTCATAATTTTAATGATGAATTTCTAAGATCTGGTACCCTAACATAGCCCAGGTAGCCTGAAATAGTTCTCTTAGGGGGTTTTGGTGAATTTTTGTTCTGTTTGCATTTCATTCAAAAATGGAAATTAGAACTACATACTATAGTCTAAGAGACATTGTAAAATTAATTACTCAGCAGCTATAAAATATCAAAATTAAACTGCTGACACAAATAGTATGTATGACACAGTATGTACTTAATGAAATTATTCTTATCACATGGGGCTTAACTATGTTCCACTGAGGTGCACTCTCAAAAAAATTTGAATTGATCTAGATGTAGCAAACTATCTTGGAACTAAAAATACGCAAAAACCCAAGAAAATCTGCTGTAGAAATATTTGTGAATGGAAAAAGGTCAGCACAGCCATCCAAGCAAAAGCAGGTCAAAGTGTAGTATCAATGATACTATGATAAAGTAACTTCCGTGCTCAGAAAAGGGGAAAGACAGATGTCTGAAAACTATTAAGGGAGCAAAGGGAATTTCAACAAATTCCTAAGAAAATAAAGTGGCATAGGTTATGTATGATGGTTAACTTCAGGAACTGGAACCATTAATTCATAAGAAAATCGATCCTAAATATGGATAATAAAAAAGCTAAAGCACGTCTCCATTTTCTTTAGGGCAATCTAAAAGCAGAGAAAAGGATTCTATTACACCAACACTATGAAACTCAGGAATTAAAGTAGATTTTCCTAATACTGTGATCCACATGAAGACTTTAGAGATTAAAATGTAAAGACTGTAAGAGAGTTTGTAAGGAAACACACACAAGTAGCTGAAAACAGCTGAAAACCTGCAGCACCGCATTCTGTAGATACCCTAGTAAAGTAACAGTAAACTGGAGAAACATACAACCACTTTTGGATATAGCTAAACGAAATCTTGTCTCAGCTCCTGCATTACAACACTGGGCAACAATCTTCAAATTCAGTGAGTTTTATGAATTACTTGAATCTAACAAGACCCTTCTCTAGATTCATAAATTACATCAGGTGACTAACAGTTCCATCTAACCATAAGAGTTCCCAATTCGGAGTAATCTCCTAAAATGAAAGAAACTCCCAAAGAGAATACCTATAACTCAATATGCTTTATTGAACCAACAGTTTGAAAATAAAATTATTTCACTTTCATAAGCTACACTCTAGGTTTTAAATTAGAACCCATTTTGCTCACTGCAGTCATTAAGGTCAGCAGGTGACCAAAGTGATGTTACTTGTCAGTCTGATTGCACTGTGATTAGCACCAAGACATAGAGTCCATTCTTTAACCATATTCATTTGTGCTGCATGCTAATTACATGGTGACAGAAATAGAGCACTTCAAAATAGAATACTTCCATTTGCATCTTTCAACCCAAAAGGCACTATTTTCCTACCTTCCATTCCTCTTCCAGGATAGCTGAGGTGACATCATCTTACCCCCTTCCAAGAAGCACAACAGGGCTCCATTTAATACCAGTGGGAACAGTAAACTGACAGAAAACAACTATATGGAGCGACAGAATTTGGAGGATGAATTATAAAAGATGACCTTATTCTGGATAACTGCAAAGTAAAAAAAATTGTAATTCTGTAAAAGATCTTATTTTGGTCTTGCTGAAAAGTCTTATTTTAATTTCCACTTTTTATATTCCATTGCTGTACAATAAAAGAATGAAAACAAAAGTAGTTTCAAAATGACAGTGAACTTTCTTAGTTATAAAACATTTAAATCACTAATTTTTGTCTATCCATTCTGATCTCCCTGAAATTATATTGCCAGTTTTTCTAAAAAAAAAATTAAAAATAACCCATATCAGAAAAACCTTACACAAAAACTGTAATGTACCTCCAGTTTCATAAATCATTTAATTTCAGCACAACCGCTTGCTCCAACAATACAAGTTTTTCTGGTCTGCTTACCAAAAACTGATGGCGTGTTTGAAATTTCTGACTCACTCAATATTTGGAAATTCATAGTCAGGAAACAACCCACTTTTATGCACCATAGGGTCCCTGAGTTATAGTAAGCAACTAAGTAATACAGCTAAATCACATCAATGTGGATTAACTGGAAATGAAATTTATTTATGACAAAATTGAATCTGAATATAGCAAGGTTACTTTCAGAAATAAACTTGACTTGGCAGGAAAAGCATGGGTTTAAAAGGTACATGAAAATAAAACCGTTAAATACAGGCGAAGATTGGAAACACCCATAGGTAAAAGTGCAGCATGCCAAAGAATAAAAACACAGTACAATCATAAGTAAACAAAAACTACTAATTGCAGATAAACAAAAGAAGTGGCAGTTCTGCAAAATCACACAAACTAGAAACTAATATTAAAGATTCAGCACACAGGTGACAAAAAAGACTCTTACATTGAAAGTACAGAGACATATTTCCTTGGGTTCTTCAACAACAACAACAAATTAATACATTTTTAAAGAGTAGGTTCTGATATGGGAAATCAACAGAGCAGCAATTCAAAATATGTATTGTAGCACACTCATTTCAGTAAGGGAAAACTTTTAACACAACTTCGTGGTACAGAGAATAAAACTCTGTGGCTTGTATTTAAAAGACATATCATTTTAAATTAATCAGGAGAACAAAAAATTCCATGATCAAAAGCTAAAACTTGTAATGTAAACAACTACACAGATACATATTTCTACAGAACAAGTGAAAGCAAGTATGTGAAATCTAGTTAGTTGTATTAAGACGACATCATACCTAGCTTATTGTAGAAAATTGAGGTTTTATGTGCAAGATAATGAGATGGCTGATCTTTATCAAATAACACTGAGCATGGGTCTACAAGCAGGTGTTCTGCATGTGTATAGAACATCTTGCATTTTAAGTGGTACTTTCAAGGGCTGTTTTAAACTAAATACTATCAACTGGGCGCAAGCTAGAAAGAGCACTAAGCTCCTTGCAAATTACTTTTAAAACAAACAACATATAGTAAGAGGCTATATAGTGGTTTACCACCTCCCATGCAAATGATCTCTACATTTTTCTCAAAAATAAATTCAAAAACAGTTTTCAGTGACATTCCTAAATTAATTTGGACACTCATGAAGAAGGTATTTTGACTAGAAGCTAAAAAGCTAAAAAATAAGGATAAAAAGGTTGTGCAGATGGAAGGTGAATTTATATCACAGAAGAATTTCCAACATGTTGATATAATTAAGCCTTCCTAATGAGTTAGATATCCAGGCTAGTCACACAAGCTATTTTAGTCTCTCTAGCTGCCTTCTGTAGTCGATGGAGAAAGACTCTTCTTGAAGGCAGTGCCTAACTCAAGAGCTGATCTTGTTCTCTAGAGGGCAGTCTCGTGCTCTCTCTTTCTGCACTGACTACAGAAAAAAATGAGAAGGATTAGAAATTAGCAGCATCCCTTTGTTAATAACCTCATTCCACGCTAAACTGGTGCGTGGAAAGATTGGCAAGAGCAATTACTTTGAGGCATTAAATATTGTCCCAGGTATAAAGCTCTATGGAAATGTTTTGAGTTTAACAAAGAACTGTTAATGCCACATCAGCAGTAGATTGGAAGGCTTCTTTCACAATGATTAACCAGTGACATATTTTGTTAAACAGCAAATAAAGCAAAGTGAAACTATTTTCTTATTGAGAAACTACTACTAGAAATTTGTCTTTATGTTTCACAAATATTTATCATTTGGAATTTATTGAAGGCAAAACAAACTAACCGTTAGAAATCTTTTTATAAGAATTCTAGTGCAAAGGTCTTTTAAGGTCTGTTTAGGCTTTATAACGTGATGCAAGCTCACAGAAGCACTCCTAAGAATTAAATACTATGCCAGTAAGAAATCATTATTGCAGACAAATTTCAATGGCACCTTCCAAAAATAAAATTAGGAAGGTGTAAGAAGGGAAATTTTAAATGACTCGCATACCATCCTGTCTTCTAAAAAAAATAAAATGTTTTTATATATATATTCTGAAAAATTCAGGGGAAACACTTTTTTAGGACCACTGATTCTGAAATTTATGCAATTAAAGTGAGAGAGAATACATTTAAGTCAAAATCTAACCTCTTGACTCAAAACCAGAGTTAGGCCTAGGGAGACTACTTACAAATTGGTCTAGGCAAATGAGAGACAATGTTAGATATCAAATAGTGTTTGGTAAACTGCTGAAATAGCAGCATGCGCTAAGGTTGTATATCCTCACTATCTCTGAACTTCTACCTTGCTGCACGGATAAAGAATGTCTAAATAAAAACTAAACAACAAACTGACATTGCATTTTTGGGGGACTGCTGTAGGCAGAAATAACTTGTGCCATCTCCTTCACTGAGGGAGGAGCTAAAGGAAGGTCACAAAAGGCAAGAATAAGATAAGGAGAACAGTAAACCATCAAATGTAAGTATTCATCTTCCATAAGTTCAACAGGACAATTTATCTCTATTGTGCCAGTGAGAAGCAATGTGAAACCTCTGGAAGAGTAGTCTATGCCCATGTGCTGGTTAGCACTGAAAATTATCATCACTTGGCAGAAGAAGGAGGGGAACTGAAACCAAGTTATCAACATGCCAGCTGGTAAAGGTAATGGTGTTGACCTCTGTTCTATGGCAGTGGGACTTATCTGTGAAACACACACTTTTTAAATCCTAGTCCTGGCAGCATTTTTTCTGAGGAGGCGAGGTATGTCCATCTGTGCATAGATACACACAGATTTTATTTATTTTTTTTAATATAAATATATACGTATATATATGTATTTCACCAACACTTCAACACCACCTTTGTCCTAGAGCTTTAAAAAAAACCAACTTTAAGCATAAGCAGCACAGCTACAAAACCCTTCAGAAATATAGGAAGCTTGATCAGGGAGGCTAGGAAAAAAAACAAAACCCACAGTTCTTGGCTTGAAGAGTCACCTTCCTTCTGCATCAACCACATTGGCTAAATAATAGAAAAGTCATTTTAGTGATATTTTGTTATCTTTTGAGATCAAGCACCATGACTCTGCTCTCTCTCCAACGCCCTGTGTTACTCAGGAGCAAAAATGCAAATTCTTGATCCATAGGAAGCTAGCCATAGGTATGCATACATTAGTGAACATCCACAAAGCAGATCAGAAGGGCTGGTTACTATCTTTTACTCCCAGGAAGGCATAAATAGTTACTTTTATTTGTTCATAGCCAAAATCTGAAAGGTCGAACCTGTGAAATTCTCTCATTTCTTCTATTTAATTCTACCCCAGCAAATAGCAAATGTTCTTATCCTCTAAAGGCAGAAAACAGCAACATCATCACCAGCATGGACATTATGGTCCCAATTATACGTTGCACTGCTATGCCTGGCAGAACTTGGGAGCTGTTTGATGTTCTTTTGTCTTCCTGAGTTGGCAGAGAATAAAAGTCTGAGATGTGAATTTCCCCACCCTCGGTTAATCTAATTGGGTTGTTCACTTATTTAAGTGCCAGCATTAACTGTTCAATGATCCTGTTTTGGAAGGCAGTTGTGAGAGGAAGTGGAACTGAAGCACAGGAGGATCAGCTGGGAGTTCTCAAAAGCAATAAAACACAGAAGGAAAAAGTAAATGAGAAACAGAGGATGAACTGGAAAGAAAATGCTAAGAATGCCAGGAAAGAAAGAGAAAGACAATAAACAGCAGCTCTAAAATTGGCTTTCCAGCTCTTTGTGACATTCAGTCTCACCGAGACATTTACTCTGTGTACCAGCAGTACAGTTAGATGTTATTATTTATTTCATCTTCTTAAAAACTCTACTCACTTTACTAGGAAATCTGTTGTGGGTAAGGGGAGGTGGACAGTCCACAGGCTGTGTACAAACATAGAAGGTGGCCTTCTCATGAGGTTCATGTTCTCATGTGTTCAGTCCCAATTTTGAATGCAGAAGGCCATTTTAATTTTTGTTAAGTCAGAACAAATTAAAAATATTTACAGTGCTCTGGGCATCAAGTCAAGCAATATGTACTTTTCTGAACAAAAATACCTTCCTGTCTGGAACCTGCAAAGGGCAGAGAAGGCATAATAAGCTCTTGGCTTTTAAGGGCAAGTTAAGATAACTGTGTAATAAAGAATAATCAGTTATCTGTGATGAGATGACATCCAGAAGAAAGTAGAGAACTTTATTACTTACAATGAAAAATAGAAAAAGGGAGGTGTGAGTTTGCAGCATCTGTTGCAAAATCCTGCACACTGGGCCATCTTATTGGTGCAACAATAAGAGGATTTCATAGTATTTGCTAGCAAAGTTATTTTTGACACTGCTGACAGCACCAGTCAGTGAATAATCAACACTGCCTAATAACACAGACAACTGTTCATTAAGCAATAAGAAGACACTGAGCTAAGTATGTTAACATAATTGAGTAGCAGTCATCTTTCAGATCTATTATGTTACCATGAGGAAAGCTGTGGGGTTACAGGATGTTTTGGTTCTAACATACTGAGGTACTGAATGATAGACACATATGAAGACATTTTTATATAACCATGAAATTAAAGGTATTCCAGCAAGCAAACCCTGACCGAGTATTGCAGAGAAACAAGGATAAATGAAACATTCCTCACTTGACATTCAGTTAAAAATATTCTTGACTTTAAAGTTTTGCTGATTATTAAAGTGAATGACAGCAAAACCAGGGCTCATCTTGTTTGTAAAGAAAGTGTTGATTGTCAAGGGGCTATCTTTTGATACCTTTGATACCAGAAATGGAAAACTTCCACCACAAATATTAAGCTATGGCACTGAAAACCAATAAGGTATTTGAATTAGAGTGATATAACCTACCACTTGAAAATACGGCCGAGTAAAAAAGCCATGTACATTATCATGGTAAAAATTGGATTACCGTTAGAAAAATAAAAGTGGAAAAATCGTGATCAATATTAACATTTTCATACATGGAAAATGTATAAATGTATAAGCTTCTCAGTCTATAGACTTTGTTTACATAAATTTAGTATTTACACAGTACTTTCTAGGAAACAGATGTAATTAAAATCTTTCTAAATTCTTTGGGTGAGACAAAGGCCATCAGAATTAGCTGATTATAAAACATCATGTTATTATTTGCACTGATTCATGTCTAATCATGTAAATCCAAATAATTTCAATAACATTTTTTTAAAAAGCAAATGTACATTAAACTTTGTGGGTGTACAGAGAGATCTAATTTTTCTGACAACTTTTTAAATAGCTTTCTTGAACCAGAAGAATGGAAACTAAATACTCAAAAACAAACATACACAACAATAAAGGTTTCCTTCTTTACTAGGAACTTACCACAGCTTGGCCCTTTAATTTCAAGAGTCACCCCAGCTAAATCCCTAGTTACAAACAGTGAGAATATTTCTGGTAAAATAACTGAAACTAAATTAGATTCCCTTAAACTAATACTGAAAGCAGGCAGGGGAAAAAAAATCATATGCAGTCTTTTCAGTCACTTTCTCAGGGGAGATTCAAATGTCACAACAGGCAAAGTATTTCTCTGGTCAGAACAACAGACACTTATTAATAACCCACATGCATTCTCTAGCCTGCTCTGCAAAAAAATCAACAAAGCAAAAAATGAAAATACCTTATTTACACACATGTTGCCTTGTTCTCAAGAAAAATTAAAAAATCTAAGCAATCAAAACTAACATCAGAAAGAGAAACCAATGCAAAAAGGATAATGTCACCTGCTCTAAATAAGAAATATATCAGAAATTCATTCTATAAAATAGATTTAGTCTACACTGCCAAAACAAATTTGTAAGAAATTTGTTTGTGTTTTTAAGCATGTATTTATTATTTACAAGGGCAGTTGATTTTCTACTAGGGAAAACATGTCTTCTAACTTCATCTAATTAAGTAAAAATTAGTTAGAAACTTAGTGGAAAGAAACTATATCACTTTCAGTAGATTTTCTGTCAGCCTTAAAATTATTGTTCTGGTTATTCTAAATATACTAACATTAAAGCAAATAAAAGGTAAAAATGATCAATTTCTAGAAAACAGCTTTTCCTTTTTTAGTCTTTTTGCTTGTTAACAAAGCCCTTTTTGCACTCTGTTTTCACTGCGAGAAGGGCAGCAATACCTGCCTAACTCTCCTGCCATAGCTACCACATGGTTGTTTTAATGGCAGATACTGAAAACTGACAGAGGAAATGTTACACTTTTAAATCTTCACGTTTGTGAAGTCCTTGTCTATAAGACAAGCAACAGTCTAGACAGTTTTCTTCTTCATATGTAACCATTAGAAAGTAATACAGAGAATAACCGCTGTAATTTGGATTTAAAAAGGCCCTAACACTGTCAACAGGGAGCACAAGGAGCAATGCACCTTCTCTGCTGTCATAACAGTTGTGAAAGAAGGGCATCAGGAACAGACAAGCAAGCAGAAACATCCCTTTCTAATTTCAAACTTTCATCTCTATCCACCAGTAGCATGGTAGCAACAGTCCCTACAGGGTTAAAAAGGAGGACACGTAGGGTGTGAGGCCCAGAGGAGCACCTAGGGTCTGCATACCAGTCTCCTCATGTAAGGCAGGCGTTCAACACTTCCCACATCAACCTCCAACCACCTGTTCTTCACCTGGAATATACCGTTCAGAAGACTTCAGTAACAGCAAAGCTCCCACAACTCTTAAGAAACTGCAGCTGGCCCTCACAGAGAAAGAAGATGTCTCCCCATACAGACATTTGAATATTTGTAGCT
The DNA here is from genome assembly GCF_964289735.1 of Phaethon aethereus. Taxonomy (NCBI): domain Eukaryota; kingdom Metazoa; phylum Chordata; class Aves; order Phaethontiformes; family Phaethontidae; genus Phaethon; species Phaethon aethereus. The sequence goes on from NC_138582.1 coordinate 70,279,913, forward strand.
GAGCAAGGGATCACATTATGTTTTGTCTGCTAAGTCAGAGAAGGTCAGTAACATTATATATCAACTCTCTGCATACAAATCAAGTTCTCTAAATCTTTATTCGACCTCAGAGAAACTAGACTGAAGAAAGAACATGAAAAAAAAAATTGTCAAAACGTTCCCAGTTACAGCACCATTTTCATAAATAGAAATTTTAAGGTCTTCCAATACATGTAATATTTGAGTCCTCAAACTATTCTTCCTACTGTTTCTGTAACACAGGTACAACAAATAATCCAGTAGTTCCACTTGTGCCAGAGTTACAAGTAAACTCGTTTTCTTTCTTCTGTATTTTCTTGCATTTGCTTTATTAAAACCATGGAACCATGTGTTCAGTTCATCTACCAGGACTACTCAAATGACTTCAAATGATTTTGAGTCTTTACAAGTCTTTACACTTGATATGCAAAATGTATATAAAGTTAGGATCTATTTTATCACATTTATTCCAAAGAAGTAAGCTTTCATACATATCAGTAAAACTCCCTATCTTTTATGTTAAAGAAGAAATTCTAGACCCCATAGATGTGTGTGAAGTTCAAGGGAAATCAGACTTGAAAAACCTGCCATCATCCAGAATTGAAAAGGCAGTGACATTAAGAGCTATAGAAAGGCTTGAAAAGATTTAAAAAGACAAAACTGAACATTATGAAAAAGACCAAAAGCATAAAATGCTCAAGAATGTGCTTTTAGCATGGGCTTCAGTATGAAAAAGGGGTATTGTTTTAAAGATCACAAGTATTTCCTCTTACAGTTCATCTTCTGTCACAAAACAATACACCAGAATTTCTTCTTTCATCGAAAATTAAGTCCCATAATGTTGGACTATAGCTCAGCAGGTATTTAATTCCTCTCCTTCTTGTAATCACACACTAAAATCAACAGGCAACAAGGAAGCTAAATAGCAGTGAAGAGACTAAATTTGTAGCATGAATTTGATATGTGTGCTCTGCACATATTTGCCAGAATGACAGCTCTGAATAGTGTCTTTTCTCTTCCTGCCTCTTTCCATTTTTATTATTGGTAATTTCTGATTTCATTATTTGGCTGGAACAGAGACTGGACACGACCTCTCAAGTCTGAATTGCTATTACAGGTTTGACTGCTCTTATTAAGAGATTGATTGTCATCAGCAGAGTAGTGATGCTCTGGACCATTCTCATTTTCAACATAAATATACCAAAAAGTTGCATAAACTAAAAGAGAATGTTTTATCTTCCCAGTTCACGTAGAGAAAGCAATCACCCATTCCTGCTTGCAGCTGACTCTTGACGATTTGCCCATTGAGCATTTCTAACTAGGTGACAATGAATAGTTCAAAAAGATGGGAAGTAAACACTAGTGTTGGGTTTGCAGAGGGAACAGGAACAGCTGGAAAAAGTTTTTTGGCCAAAACCCCCTGCCACACAACTTAAGCTTTCTCTTCCACAGAGATTCTTACACTGCACTTTGCATCACAGACTCAAAACAACCTAATGAACAGAGTAGTAGTACAGACCTGTGGAAATTATGAAGAAAAGCTGTTCTAACTGGCTTCAAGCTTAGTCTCTTCTCTAGCACATGGGAAGAAGCAAGCTGAGACAGGGACTGTGTGCGATCTCAGTGATCAAAGCCTAAAATATGTGGCCATACTGCTAGGACAGCGCATAAAAGTAATTGTTGAAAATACTAATCCAACATAAAATTTGTTGATTATTTTCAGCTATGAGTCATAGTTTATGTCTTTGCAAGGGGCAGGAAGTGAGGAAAAAGAAGTGTATTACTTAGCAATAAAATAAATTGATATTGTCATGGAATTTAATGGCTGCTACTGCAAAATACAGAAGTAGCTATAAGAGAATTTGATGCCATTGTGCAGCAGAATACAAATGACTTCAGCTATGTTTCAAACTATTTGTACGAAAAACTCCAATTCATAATTCACTTGCAAGACCTTCAAACCACATATGTGCATTACCATAGTCTGACTGGTTTATTTATGAAAAGACATCATCATTCAAATCAAAATATTTTCTAGTCAAAGAGCTGGAAGATCACTGCATAAAAGCAAAACAAAAAGCACTACCACCACCACCACACACACACTTGTGTATAACCAGCATACAAACAGACTTCAGCTTCTCTTTTTATGTTGCTCCAAGCAGGCTCATACAAAATCAAACCACTAAAATAGAAAAGGTAACTGCACCCCCCATCATATAGAAAACACATTAGAAATTGATAGGCATTTTGACTTTTTGAAATCTTTTGCAATTGGGACTACTATGAAGAAAACAGAAACATCTCTTTCAGAAAAAATCACCACTACTTTGTTCCTATGTACAAATAAGCAAATACTGTGTACAAGAAAGTTGTTAATGATGGTAATAACGTAAAAAGGGACAAAGATGAGAATTTAGATGAAAAAATACTGGCTTATCTTTAGTCACAGTAATTCTGAGAAGATTGTGGGGAAAACCAGAGAAAAAGAGGAGTTCAGCAATAATTAACTGAAACAAAAGAAAGAGGTCATGGAATTAAAACAGTTGAACTGTGTTGGGTTTTTAATAACCATATTTGACCTTGATTATCTAACCACTGCTGTTACCTGAGTAGTTGAAAATTTTGTTGAAAATAAGTTTACCATAGGTACATAACAACTAAGATATTTGACCTTGCTAAAACAATCAAACCAACCAACCAACCCACCCACCAAACATATTGTTAATGATCAGTAGAGCTGAAATGCAGTTATGTTCCTATCACTGACAATGACTCTTGACATTCAATAATTTTTAATTAAGACACATGTGTACTTGCTGAATACTATAGGGTTCACTTATATGCCTAAAAGTTAATTTCTTTGCTGAATCAGGACCTTACATAACTAGTTTATTTTTATCAGATGCATATCAAAGAGCATAATATTAGAGACATTTTTGAATTTCAATGTTGACAGTTTGGCTTCCCTGATTTAAAAATTTCCAGACTGCATGGTTTATTTATAGAAAAATTGCAAAGATAGGCATATCCTTTGTTTGATTAAAAGGAAGGAATTAGGTAATAGAATAAAACTTGTTTAAATTTTCTGACACAATACACTGTGCTAGAATGAGAGATTCATTTTTCTTTTAGCTATTAATTTGCATTGCTTGTACATCAGCTTGTCTGATAGAGGCAATATTTTGTAACTGCTAGAGAACTGGGAAACAAACTGAAAGTGAATAAAAATGAGTTCTGTTTCCTGATTGTTAGTGTCTTTCTGCGTAATTTTCGATAAATGTGAATGCCATGCCTCAACTTCCTCATTACAAAAAAACCCAGTGGAATTAATTTTAGACGTCACCATCTACCCAAATGTGACTGTCCGTCAAAAGATCAAGTTGTGAAATTGAGCTTTAGTAACCACCAATACAGAACGTGGGTAGCTCATATCTTGGACCTAATTATAATACTTCTTTTGTTTCATGTCAGCAAAGCTGTCAGCTTAGACTACCAGTTCAATAACACAGTTTCACATGCTGCATGTGCCTAGGCAAATACAATGAAACGGGGACCTGCTGTCTGTTTTGGGCCTACTCGTCTAAGGAAATGGATCTTCACTGATCCAGTCACTTTTTTCTGGGGTTGTTCTCCAAACCTCAAAGACAGCAGTTTTCAACAAGCTTCACACACATCCTCAACGGGGTGGAGGAGGGAGCCCTTGTCGGGTTCCCTCAATGACAGAAAGGCTGAAACAGTTGTGTAACCACACTTGCGGTTTTACTTCACCCAATCAAAGAAGAATTCAGGATGGAAGGGACACCTGCAGATCATCCAGGGTCAACTCCCCGCTCTAAGTAGGACCTTCTAGATAAGGTAGCTCAGGTCCGTGTACAGTCAATTTTGAGCATTGCCATGGACAAAGATTCAAAAATTTCTCTGGGAACCTGTTCCAGTCTCTGATCATTCTCATTGTAAAAAATAAATTTCTTTATATCTAACCATGTTGTGACTTACGTCCATCGCCTGTTGTCCTACCATTGTACACCTCAGGCTGGAGAGCCTGGCTTTACCTTCTCTACACTTCCTGTTAAGTTTTTCCAATTTTATAATTCCAGAAAACAAGAGTTTTAGTTAGTAGCAGCTGCAATAGGAATGACTTCCTGATTTAAAAAAATTAAAAATGGCTGTGTTATACTTCTCTAAAAATGATGACAACTGTGAGGTAACAAAAAGGAATGCTATTCCAGGCTTTCTTCATTTCAATTCATGGCCATGGTTTGGTAAAAAAGCTCTCTCTATCTCTTGCAAGCTCAGTATAACTATATTATATAGAAAGAACAAAAAAGGTACCTCTCCTTTCCCTGTTATTCCCCTATAATTGGAAAGAACGGAAAACAAAGTGATGTTTTAAATTCTGGTTTATTTTCTTTTAAATGATTTTGAAAATGTGTGTCACTTTTACTGAACTATTTTCCCAAGGGCAGCAAAGTCTCAGTTTGTAAGTACCTAGGTATTAAAAGATTTTTCAGTGGCAAGCAGCTCCTTGACAGACAAAGGCACAAAGATGAATGACTGGAAACTGAACCTAAGCAAAGTCTGAGTGGAAATATTTTCAGAGTGAGTGCAATTAATCAATGGAACACCTCACTTAAGGGTATGCTGGATTCTCTGTAGAACATTTTAAATCAAAAATGGATGTCTTTTACAAAGATATGGTCTAGCTTAGCCATAAATTACTAGGCTCTACAATGATGTACACTAGATGAAAAATTTTGGCTTGAGTTTTAATTGGATGTCAAACTAAATGTCGTAGTTGCTTCTTCTGACCTGAAGATTTTGGACTGTGCAAATAAATTATTTTCAACATCTACAGAACAGTAGTTTCAACAAAAATTTGTAAGGCCCAGAGTAAGACTGTGGAAGGCCTCACATAAGCTCCGCGTAATAACTGCACCCATATGGTCTTATGTCCCAGCCCTGTGGACATTCGGGGTTCTGGTTGCAAGATGACTCTTCAGGCTTCTAAAGATGCAGGAGCAAAAAAGAAAGAAGTGAAATAGCTCTTCAGGACCAATATTTACCAGGCACAAATAATAGCAGAAGGCATTATGCTTTCCTCCTCAGTACTTTCTGCTGCTCCTGCCACAGAAAGGGGACAAGGATCTGCTGCATGCTTGCAGTTCTGTCAGGCTGTGTGAACATCAGTCAGCAACGCAAAGAGCGAGCTGATCTGCCTAGCACAACAGTTGGTGCTGAGGACCCAGTGTCCACCACATCATACAGACTAGCTTTAAACTGGTCCTGTGGTGAGCACCAATTTATTGAGGAAGAAGAGTTAGTTGTGTTCCTGAAGCACACGTGGCTCTTGGTTCTTCTGTGTGGAAGCTAGGTCATGCACTCGAACACCACCCCTTGGTGAGAACGAAAGCATGGTAAAGTGGGGGCAATAGTGGGTTTTGTTTCCAAACCACACTCCAGATCTGAACTAAAATGCTAATGTATGTATTGCCTTAGGGTCCAAGCCAACTGGGCCCACAAACAGTTGAAAAGCAGAAGGACAATTTTCTTGAGAGGGTACTTCCATGTCTTCATAGCTGCAAAAGAATGTTACATCTCTGATATCTTGGAGCGCAGTGACAAACTTTTCTTCACAGTACAAGAGCTAAAAAATTACTAATAATAAAACTGGAGTCTATCTTTTTAATGTGATTTAAGGAACTGATGTTGAAACATTTAATAATATTGTTTCTGTTTTAATTTAAGAGCAAAGTAAAATCCAGATTTATATAATTCCTTCCTCTCCCTGCAAACAAATGTGATTTGGAACACTATTTCCTTCCTATCTTCCCCCAGAAAACAGATTCACATGAACATGTTTTCCAGTTGAAAATGAAAAATACTCTGTTTCCTGAAAAGGCCAAATATTGTCTCTTTACTGAGAGACAGTATTTGCGGGCCTCTAGAATGTCCTCAAAAATCACAGAATCACAGAATCACTAGGTTGGAAAGGACCTTCAAGATCATCAAGTCCAACCATTAATCCAGTGCCACCATGTCCCCTAAACCATGTCCTGAAGCACCACATCCACACGTTTTTTGAACACTTCCAGAGATGGCGACTCCACCACCTCCCTGGGCAGCCTGTTCCAATGCCTGACCACTCTCTCAGTGAAGAAATTTTTCCTAATATCCAATCTAAACCTCCCCATTATGGATATCTGACCAAAAAAATTCTACCAAATTATTAAAAGATCTGAGCAAAGAACTTAGTCATGGTTTTTTGGTGGGGTTTTTTTTGCAATTACTTTATCTTGTGTACAATGAACTGTTAATGTCCACTACACTACAATTTCACTTCATGCAATTTCCAGATTAACAATTTCCTTCCAATACTTTTTGCTCAGTTTAAGACAGTAAGTAACTTTCTTTGTAATCTAAGGAAGGCTTTCTGTTTATTTTCTTTTAAAGGCTATGGTCCATGCTTTCATAATATAAATTATAACCATTCAATTTTCCTGTAAAGACATCTGTGTTCAGCTGACTTGTAGATAAGGCTGGACCGAATAATTTTGAGGATCTAGGATGACCTCATATGCATGACATGCTAAAGGACTGCCCTGAATTGCATTTTTTTTAACCTACAGCATAGCTTTAGAAAAATATTTGCTCTTGACTTTCTAGTAAGGCAGAATTGAATGAAAGCTTCATTAAATTGTTCTATTAAATATCTCTGCTGTTAAAAATGTTTACCTTTTTTCTACCCTGATTTTGTCTAGTTTCCACTTTGAATATTCTTGATATTTTTCTTTGTAGTCTGAAGTGGTTATCAAAAGTTTTTATGTAGTCCAGGTAACAAAATTTCACCATCAGCTGTCTGGGGGTCTGAACAGAATTATGGAACCTCTCCTTATAAGGAGATCTTTTTACTGCATTTTAGCTATTTGCATAGCTGTTCTCTGAAAACTTTGTAATTTATTGATATCTTCTGATATGGGCACCAGAACTGGACACAAAATTTCTTTTAAAAATTACCCTATTTATCTACCTATCCAACCAAGAATCCTGTTTTGTTGAGTGCAGCACCACACTGTGATGACAGGATAATTGTCTACCAAGATTATAGTTCTTTTCAGGATCACTGCTTTCCAGAACAGATGAGTATGATCCAGAAGAGAGGAGCATGAAATGTATTAAGATATGCTGTTCCCTCACTAAGCAGGATCACTCTGTCCTAGTGACTTGTTTTCATTACTTACAATTCCCTAACCTTTGCAAGGCAAATACCTTATTACTTAGAAACTAACTCACTCAAGTAATAAAAATCTATTATTTTTTTTCTCAACAGAAATAATAGTTTCATCAAAGCAAGACAAGTTTCATGGGAAGTATTTTTTTATAAATCCATATGGGTCATTTTTCTCTTCCCTCTGCTCATTTTTAGCCAAATTAGTTCCATTTTGTAGGACTCGCTTCAGCCTACATCAACTCAAACTCTCCTTTACAGTCTTTTAACTTACTGGTGCAGTGTTAGCTTCCTTCCAGTTCCTTTGAAGTTCTTCAATGGTCCAAGACATTAAAATTCATTACAAACAGTAACAAGGTTCTTTGACCAATTTGTCAGAAGATTGAAAACAAAATTATTGAGAACAACTAGTTTTAAAATACCTAACCATCATCCTCACAGGTTACTGTGGAAAAGCTTACAGCATTTGCTTTGTCATCTGTTCCCCCAAAACAGACACAGAAAGTACAAGAATATTAAATCAACACTTCTACCATTTATACATTGTTACTGACAATATTATTTCTTCCTAACAATGAACTAGTATCATTATTAAATTTCCTTTGGGTCCAAATATACTTAAACATGTCTTATTGCTATTCTCCTTTTTACCATCCTGGAATCACAGAATAATTTAAGTGGGGAGGGACCTCCAGAGGTTGCCTAGAAGAAATCTCTGCCCAGAGCAGCGCTAATCACATGAGATTGCTCAGGACCTTGTTACTTTCCAAATGTTTCTACCTTCTGATTTCCATCAGTTGTTATCACTTTCTCCTTTTTTAAATTTTGTTTTCATTAAATGCCAGACAGTAAGCCAACTAGTTTTTATTTTATTTTCTTTTTTTTTAACTAAAAAAAAAAAATCTACATCTACACCTACAGGGCAGTCTGTAGATGTCTGTATATGGAGTAATATTATTAAACAATTCACAATTATAAACTGTGTTAATTTAAACATAAACCTCTATATTCAGTAGTCCTTTTTTGTTGTTGTTCCGGAAGGTGATGTTTCTAAAATATTTCATCCAGACTGTAGCTTCTATCATACATCTTCATTTTTCCCTTTATATGCCATAAACATCCTGAGTTCATCATCTTGTTTTCTAGTGTGATCTGAAGGTCCTCTACAAACATGAGGAAATAACTTTATACTGATTACTTGCTTCATATTTCTCTAATCTGACAGCAATCCCTTAAATATTCCTTTTCTTTCAAGAGGTCACTAACACAGCAACAAGAAATGATATTTTTGAGTGCTCTCTCTTGACTTTTGCCCACTTGATCTTTCTTAAAGAGGCAGTGACTGTTGAATTTAACACTCCAATCATGTCAATCTTTCCAGCAGGATTCAGTAATACCTAAGGTTGAATTTATGTTTATAGATGAGCAATTATAGATCTTCTCATTTGAAACTCAAGTACATGAAGAATGTCTTGACCATTGATATTTTGACCAACACTGCAAAATATCATCATTTTGCATTAAATAGGTTCACTTTCTCATTTCCCTGTATTCTTTTTTACTTTCAGTGCAGTGATCTTCTGACCATCTTAGTCAACCTATCTCCCCCAGAGTTTCCATCCTTGTTTTAGAGAAGAGGAAGCCATACAATTTATTCAGTCTCTATTCAGGATAGAAGGCTGACACTGTTTCATTACACTATTTCTATACATTTCTGCCTGATCTATTCTTTGGCTTTTGGGCTTGACAAGACTTTTTGAAACATCTTTTAACTGTTACTGCCTGTCATATTTTTTGATTGTTAGGGTTGTTTCGTAACTAACAGAGAGGGCCAAGAATTTTGCTTCGAGAGCAATAGCTTTAACAGTTTAGTAACCACCAAATGTCATTATGGTAAGTGATGTTGTAAGTTCTGTTTATCTGAACATAAACACTATTATTGCAGGTTTTGCAAAAGTGCTTATTATCAGCTGGGAAGCAGTGTGTTTTCAGTACTGTGCACAGGTTCTGGAAAGCAATTTTTCCTTATTTGAGAATAATTTTAAGGCTACATAAGCCCACATCACACACCTTTTAATATTAATGTCTACCTGCCACAGGGAGTTTTCTGAAATCCATTTACTTTGACAACTTTTCTGTCCTCTTGTCAGTATACTCAGCAAGAAGTTATACCCTCCACATCCAGCCACAGAAGGCCACATTTGTATCCAGAAATGATCATACGCAACTGACACTTTCCATATGTCCCAAAAGCAGATAGTAAAATAAGCAATGCTAAATGTCTGTTTTAATTTCACACTCCTTTGTAGTGTAAATCACTAGTTCGAATACTTGATAGGAGTTGTATTTAACTGCTGGTAAAGCACTCTCATTTCCACAGTTCCAGAAAAGTATTAAAAGTGACTTCAAAACAGATACTTTGCTTTCTTGAAAGCCATTGCTGTTGCAGGAGTTCTCTGCTGGAACTACTTCAGGAGTTATCTAGAAAATGGCACCAGATTAAAGGTTTCATGGATTTGGTGGCAGGACAAAGAAAAAGTAATGCATGATTTATTACAGAAAATAAAATTCATTACTGCAGAAAAGCTCTGTATAAAGACTGACGTTATCCCTAGTTTAGATATTATTCACCTCTCCCCAAAACAATCACTACAAAAATCATTACCTGCTCTACAGAAAAAAAAAAAATATATCTAAATTGTAGCACTATGATAAAATAATTCAGTTGTTTGTGTGTGAAAAACAAGGAAACAGATCACCTTGCAAAGATTCTGCTATCGTCTAAAAATACGTGAACCCAGAACTAAAAGTGTTGATGCTCTGGAAATTGCTAATAATGCCAACATCTTCAGAATTATAATGTGTGAAAGATAAACCATCTTTAGTGTTCTAAACGTAACAGGAACCGCCATGGCTCAGCAATTTCAGAATCACAGGATCACAGAAGAGCAGTGAGCTCTCGGGATCGAATAGTCTGACCTCCTGTTCAAAGGAGGGTCAAACCAATGTTATTTGTGTTATTAAGATCTTTGTTTTTCAGAAATACTTATTTGTGCATGGAGTCATATTCAATTCAACTCAGAGGTTATAGCTCTCCATTTCACTGCTATTGCTTTTAAGGCCTGAAGGAGGATTTGGAAAAAAACAGTAACAATAAATGCATATTGAATTAAACTAGATTAAAATAAAATCTGCTCATAATTTTTAGTTGATAAGGTAATGTGTAGTGATTTCAGCCTATCAGTGTAATTTCACTGCTATTACTTCAATTGTTTTAGTCTACAGTAGAAAAATCAAAATGAAATCTGGGGACTGCATCCACAGAATCACAGAACAGCTGAGGTAGGAAGGCACCTCAGCACATTGTCTAATCCAACATCCCTGCTCAAAGCAAGGTCTACTTGAGCAGGTTGCTCAAGGCCCTGTCCAGTCATGTTCGTGAATATCTCCAGGAATGGACTTTCAACAATTTCTCTAGGTTTGGTCACCCCTACAATGACATGGAATTTCATGCATTTCAATTTGTGCCCATTTCCTCCTGTCATTTCACTGAGCACCACTGAGAAGAGTCCAACTCTGCCTTCTTCATTCACCCCCATCAGGTATTTATACACATTGACATGATCCCCCCAAGCCTTCTCTTCTCTGGGCTAAACAGTCACAGCTCTCTCAGCCTCTCTTCGTATGGCAGACACCTCAATCCATTCATCATCTTTATGAGGCCACCATTGGACTCATACCAACATGCCCATGTCTCTGTTGTACCAGGGAGCCTGGATCTGGACACACCAACACACTACTCCAGATGTGCTGTCACCAGGGCTGAGAAGAGGGAAAGGACCACCTCCCTCAACCTGCTGGTTACAGTCTGCCCAGTGTGGTCAGGCCCAGAGTACCAAATATCTCCAAGGATGGAGACTCCATACCACGCCTGGAAAACCTGTTCCAGTGTTTGACCGCTCCCATGTTAAAGAAAATTTTCTTGCCTATCTAGTCCGAAGTTCCTTTGTTCCAACATTGAAGTACCCAGAGTAGGAAACAAATTTATGCTAAAACCAGAAAATATGTTTAGAACGGGAACCCATTTGTGCACTACAAATATAGTTCCCATTTTTATGGCTCCATATATTTCAAGTATATTTCTTAAGAAAAACTAAACTTAGGGTCAAATAGACATAAGGCAACCACTGCATAATGTTTGTAACCTCCAACCACAATACTAAGGTATTTCTCTGTGAAGGAAGAACATTTTCAAAACTGTTTTATGCAGAAAATTATTAAGAACTTACACTTTCATCCAAGAGAAAGCTATATAGACTAATAAAAACACAGAATTAGAAACACTGCCAGATACTAGTATTTAATTTTGCTCAATTTCATCAAATTATACCTATTTGAATAAAAACTTCAATATTTTTAGCTCTGATCTGCATGTTCTATCATACTTCTACAATGCAGAATTTTATACTTTTTATCATCAAAGAAAACATAGAGATACTGCCATGGAAATAATTCTGGAGGTTCATAAATATTTATTTTATACATAATTAAAGTAATGCATAGGATCTAGGTATCAGCACACAAAGATAACTATCTTCAAAATATGGAGATACTTATTCTCTGAATTTGCTTGAAGAAAGCTTAGAGAACATTAAAATTAAATTCATTTTTTTAATGTCTAGGTTTTTAAATATTAAAGCTTGTATTTCTAGATTGTGTACAGAACAAAAAGAGCTAGAAGATTACAGGCTTTTGTACATGTAGAGTACTTTCATATATGATGTCATGACTCCCTTAGCCACAATTTTTACTAAGATGAGGAATGTTGTGATCTATGTGTTAAGGTGGTGAAGAATCATTATAGTGATTGTGTAAATTCCAAAGAATGAGTGTAATCAATACCCAAATTATATATTCTTTCCCTTTGAGTACTTTTTTAAAGTTATCTACTAGTTTATAGATAAACTGAAGGTTTCCCTTACTTCATAAAAAAAATTTTCAGTGACTTGTTCCTGTAAGACAGATAATTTGAGTGCCCTATCTTGAAATGACTCCAAAGAATTGACAATATTCTACATGAACATAGGTTCAGACATACCAAATGTCATATTCTACCTTTAATAAAAATTAAAGCTGACAAGATCAGTCATACACTCTTTAAATTATATCTTCAGGAGAACAAGAGATTAATTGTTCCTCTATACATACCTAAAATCTTTTAAAATGAGCCCTAAGCTATAATCAATAAACGAACTATTTTCTGGTTCTATCCTTACCATGTGTTTATATTGTACAAGGTAACTTCAGCTAGCATAGCAAATACAAACTCAGTTATAAATTAAATTAAGTATCCCAGTACCCACAAGTTAAATACTGCAGAACACAACTTGTGGGAGCTGGATCCCAGAAGAGGACCCTGGACTCTGTGCACATTCAGCTTCCTTATAACATGAACTGGAAATGATGGTGGTGCAAAAGCACAGCCGAAAACAAGCCATATACTAAACAGGGCATGATGGGAATGCCGAGGGTAATGGTGAGTGCCAAATCCCTCTCTCTGCAAAGACCAGGCACATCAGTCAAGGTAGCAGATCTCTACACCCATCCACGCATCAAAACCTGTTCTGCCAAAGCAGCTGGCTACAGGTCATTATTTGTAGCTGCCAGAGCGTAGGAGCACTCCTAATTTAGAGACAGTACAACAGTGTAAGTCTTGTCCGGGAGAAAGGAAGTATAGATGGGGTGCCACCCTCAGCTTGAGGCAGTGGAGCTGTCTTTACCATCATCCTAAGCTCAGGGTGCCAACTACCCTGTGCAGTCTTCTCTTACCTTGTGTCAGTGGTGTCCCACTGCACAGCAAAGTACTTCAAAGGTTCGTGTGACCAGAAAAACAGAGCATGTGTGGGACCATGACTCTGTAACCTCCAGGTTATGGCACTCAGATGTGATTGTGACTGTCTTAGGGGAGAACTGTAAACCTTCAAATTTCTGAGTGCATGTTCTGACTGTATTACTTTAACAGTCATAAGCAACAACATCTCCTTTACTATCTTATACACTGGAAACATCTTAAAGAAAAACACTATATTTTGTTAAGGCCTATTTCTGCTGCTAAGTGACAGCAACCTGCATTGACTAAAAGCAGGTCTAGGTACAATGCACAAAAGCAAATTCATACATATCCAACACCTGGAGCCATCTGAGACAAAAAGGGAGCTGCCTTGTACATTTAGGCATTCCTAAAATCAGGCAGAATCTCCATGAAGGGGGATTTTTTTTTCAATTAGTGTGTTGGTCTTCAATGTATCATACTGGTTTAAAACCTCAGCAGAGGCATACAACTTTCTCTGTACTAAGCCCATAAAGTTGTTACAATAACTTTGAAGAGATTTCTCCAGATGACTATTAGACTGCAGAGCAGGAAAAAGGATTTAGCTAATAACTTTTCATTTTGTTCATTACAGCCACTTCCACAGCAGCCAATTGTGATGTTAAAATTAGAACTGCAATTTCATATATGGTGATTAAACATAGCAATCAGTTGCAGCATGATGACAGACATGGTTTCAGAAATACCTGGCAAACACACATACTCTTGAGAGCATCAATGCGTTTTCAGAGTAATGGAATACAAAGTTAGGCTCTTAAGCTCACTGTACAGCACACAGGGAGAGTTAAGCGCCTCAGGATGGGACTCAAACACATCAGGCATGCTAGGCATGGAGGTGGCTAGAGCTAGAGCAATGAGCCATTCCAAGCAGAGGAGTGCATCTGAAATCCCACCCTCCGCAAGGCTTAGGCAGCAGATTTTGTAACTCCATGCTCTTGGGGACCAAAGCATGCTCTGAAAATGTGCACACTTCATTCTTTTTCACTCAGGTAAACGTGAAAGGTGGGCGTGCTTATTATCCCATACAAATATTGGGCAGAGCACCCAAAGAGCAGTGGGAACCCACCCCTTCTCTCCAGTGACATAGGCACTCACACAGAGCTTAGTTGTGTCAGTAATCACCAGACAAGAAGCTGAGACAGTACCACTTCCAATCCCTAAACACTAATTTCACTAGGGTAAGCACGGAGCTAGGACCACCTGAGAGGACAGTCATCTTATCTAGGGAGATGAAGCAATAATGTTATACTTGAGGGTGAGGTTTGCTTTCTGGCACCACACATCTTACAAATTCATCTTTTGGGGAACATGTTCAGGAAGGATTTATATAGTCTCTGGACAAGCAGCTAAGAATTCCAAAGTAGCACTCTCAATCCACATATTCTCAGTGAATCATTGGATTCACTGCACAGTGCCCTCTCCCCTTTGCAACTATGCCAAGAATGTCATATTCTGTGTGAATTCATTTGTGACTGGAGACACAAGCTGTCTTTGCAAGGCGATTATAATACTATAATAATCTGTCTGTAAAACAGTGGAATATTGGGCACCAACATTTAAAGTTTCATTTTCCTGGTTCACATAACCAGTTAGACCATTGAACTAACTATGAAATTATACCCTGTTGGTTCATCTGCAGTAATAAATGTGAACTTCTGGACATAAAAATAAATGCCTAATGTTCAAATGAGCAGTCTGCAAGCCATGACTAACTGGCAATGTGTTGCCTTTAAGTCCTCCTAGCACTGCTTGTGGCAATGGAAAATTGAAAAGTTAAGAATGAAGTCAGCAGAAAGAGCAAACCACAGAATTATTTGTATAAAGATTATTACTCAGTTTTGTTGTCTTCTATTTTAATGATTTAAATTTAAAAAAGAAAAAAAAAATTAAAAAAACCCACAACACCCAAACCCCTTCTTTTAAAGCAATGTAAATAGTGGAATCATAAATTTCTTATTGTGGTCTAGCCATTAGGCAGTGAATAGGAGAAAAGTCAAGCCAGCACAAGCACATTTGTTATGAGGGAAGATCTGTGTTATCACTGAAGCTATGCCTCATGCAACCTTGTGTACAGTCTATACATAAGGTGACTCTATGATAATTGTAGTTGCAAAAACAGTCTTGATCAATAAAGGTGGATGTGTCAGGCAGTGAAACTCAGGGCCCCGTAGTTGCACCTTTCTGCCCTTTGCTCTAAAAAAGGAAAAAGAGAAGAAACAATTTTCTGCATTTTCTTTCTTCTTCCCAAGCCAAAACCAGCATAAAACAGTTTTTCACATTGTCAGAAAAAAAACAGACAAAATCACATTGGTCACAAGAGTCTTCACACTGACTACTCAAAGAACTCATTATCAACATTAATGTTAACATCATTAAGTGATATCAGATTTGGGAACCGTAACATTACTGAATTTTAATATCCAAGACACAAGGATTTGAAAAGGTTGCATGAAATATGCTAGGTAAAAATTGATTCTTAAACTTCTGTCTCTATAGCCAAATTTCTTCCAGACTGGTCTGATTACAGTTTGTAATCTGTAATTCTGACTTCCTGTATCAATATCCACAGATAACATACAGGATCTTTATATAACAGTAAGCTGTTGGTTCTGATCTTTTCTTCTCTTTCAGATTTGCAAATCAGAATTTTTTTTTTAACTTCTCATAAGCAAGCAGAATAATGCCAAACAGGTGAAGGGCGAAAACAACTGGAGAGCAAAAAGTCACAGGAAAAAAAATTCAAGCAGGCTGCTTATGTAGCACCCACCTACGCATGTCAGCCACATTTCTGAATGAGAATTAATCCTGATGCAATGTAAGAGAATGCAGCTACATTTATCTGAAACATAACAGTGCCCCATCAGTGACAGACTGAGCCATAAGAAGGACTAAAGACAGTTTTAGATAATTCTAAATATATGTGTGTGTATATATGTATCTGTAGGTACACACCTGAGACAATCAGCACCTCAGTCTTCATACCTTTATTATTTGATTTTCCTTTTGTTAATAAGAGCTAAATATATACAGATCTTCCTATTGTTTGCTCAGTCACTCTGTTTTTCTCAGCAGCATTCAGAGCCTTCAAAGGACAATCAATAAAAATCTGCTTACCTAAACAAATCTTTGGATTGATTGTTTAAATTAGAGACATTAGGAAAATAATGTCTTTGATATGAGTATGTCTTTATAGCAAAAAAATCCCACTATTATCAGTGCTGCAAGTCTATCCCACCTCTCCAGAATTG
This sequence comes from Phaethon aethereus, assembly GCF_964289735.1. Classification (NCBI taxonomy): domain Eukaryota; kingdom Metazoa; phylum Chordata; class Aves; order Phaethontiformes; family Phaethontidae; genus Phaethon; species Phaethon aethereus. The sequence continues at coordinate 70,296,297 of NC_138582.1, forward strand.
ATCTTTTCCTTGCAAGTACAGATATTCTTAAACAGAATAGTGGATCCAGTTTGGGAGTTTGTTTACAAATGCAAAACCCAGCATACAGCTTTTGATTTGTAATTGTAGACTATTTCAAATTGAGACTTGTCATCACTCTTATTTTCAAAAGGGTTATGACAAAGAACTTTCTTGCTCTGTTTTAAAGAACAAATTAAATCTTTCTTTATGTCAGCATGGAAACATTTAATAATGAATACAGTTATGGCTCCCAAGCACTTCATGTGATACTTCAGACTGCTGAACTGCAGATCTTTCACTCCCCAGTCACATACATTCCTGTTCCCTCATCTGAATATTGAAGGATTTTAACAAACCTTGCAGAAGCTGTGCCACTAATCCTTTTACTTTCAGGAAGCAGACAGACATAATGAATCCACATCCTTCTACATATTGTGCCCTCACTTCAGCTTAATTATAAATAGTCATAGAAGTTTCATAGCTTAGTGTTGTAGCATAATACAAACAAAGCTCATAGTGGTTATACTGCCAATCCTGGTATAGCTTATTAATCAGCTTGTGATAGGCTGTCTATCGGATAACATGAAGTCTAATGGACTTCTGCAAAATAAGGGAAGATGAGGGCTACACTGGGGAAATGCTTTCCTTTAACTCTGAGAATTAGGAGCAGAATGTGTCATAGTTTAACACACAGTTCAGAAATTCCAAGCTACTCATCTCATAAAAATGCATGAAACCAAGGCAAGACAAGAAATCAAAGTAAATTTGGATTTGTAAGTACAGCTAGGAATTACAACACAGACAGCCAAAAAGAGATTCTGAGAGACTGGAAAGGTGCAACTCTGGAACTATTTTTCTATAAAAAAACTAAGTTTACACTCAGTTACTTAAGCTTTCTATAGCTATGAGTCTTGAATGAGATGAGAAGGTAAAGAAAACACCTCATAACAAGTATATGCTTAAGAGGTGTGTTATATGTTCCTACTCCCAGTGTAATCCTAGGGCAAACCTTCTTACTCCAACTTGTGGATTGTTTCAGCAGCAATTTTGTATGCATTTGTTAGTGCTTTTCCAACAGAGCCTGGAAGCTCTTCAGCTACAGTGATCATATCTATTTTCCTTGACACCAAGATTCTGTTTTCACTATCTGTGATAACTAAGGCTAAAGGAAATAAACGCGTTTTCAAATCACTTTAAGTTCAATTAAAACATAACTATCTCTAGTTTTATAGGTTGTATTTTTCTCCAGTTGGGTTAAAACTTAACTGATGCCAGGAGAAACCATGCACCGAGATCTGCAAGTCCCCAAGAACTGCTCTAGAGGTATAAAGTACTGAGAATACCAAGAATTAAGATGGATGCCAGACTGCTTGCAATACTAGATGAATCATATACCAAGAACACTACAGCACACTTGAGAATCAGCCCTTAGAGCAGCTTCTATTATATGAGGATTTGTACTTCAGCACTCACTTTTCTATGAACATATCAGCAATGTGTTACTTCTTCAATGAAGCATAATTAAGCCTTTTCTGCTTTTAAAGGCCAAAAAATATTTCATTTCAATTTCAAGATTATGTAAAGGTGTTTTCTTTTTTCAACTGCTTGATTTATGAGTTTGTTCTTCAATCTCTGCCTAGGAGCTGCTGTTGCTGAATTTCTATGAATTACGCTATCCCTCAAAATAAGTAATTAAGTAACTGCTGCCACAGCAGCATTCAGGGGAAAACAGGTTAATTTACCACATTAGACAGCTTTCCTTGTCCTATAACAGGACAGTAACATGAAGAAAAAAAATTAAAGTAAGAGAGAATGAAATGAAGAAGTGGATTTAAGACTGTGGGAGTATGAAGCAACAAATTTTATGATACCAATTTCGCCTTGACTTAGTTGTATTTACCTTTTTACTGTGGCCAGGTTTGTATGTTCCAAGGACAGCAACAGCTATGGCATAGGGTGCTACTTCCTATAGGGCCACTCAAGCCAGGGTAGTCAGAGGGATTGGACAGAAAGCAATCCCAGGGCTTTCCAAGATGGCTGTTGAGAAACAGGTCAGCACACTGTCTTGCGGAACAAACTGAACTCTTCCTTTCAGGAACAAAATAAAGCAGTCTCTCTGGCAAACAGCATAATAACCTAAAATAACTACCTCCAGAAATTATAGTTATGGTGAGAATAATCACAAGGACCGTACTTGGGGAATCAGTAGTAAAAGAAGCTTGAAACCAACTTTCTAGAATATATGAAATGTTGCAATAGTCACAGAAACACAATACTATGATATCAACATTTTGGATTAAATTAATAATGATTGCCAAGAACCAACCAAAAAGTGACATAGCTATCATATTTTCAGTGAAATAAGATAGTTTTCAATCAATTTAACCTTTAAAGCAGAAAAAACAATTAACATCTGGTTTTCCTGAGCTAGCTTTCAAATAAGAAACATAAAAACAAGATTTGTGTCAAGTCAGGCACAAGGAAAAATGCAAAGAGGAGCTCAAAATTCAGTGCTGTAATTGCTATGAAACTACAGTAATGCTCCCTCTTAACAATGGGAGACTTAAAGCCAGTTTTGTGGGTCACAGAGTAATGAAAGAAATGGGATTAAAGAATCAAAGGTGATTCTTTGGGCTGGCAGAAATGTGAATGGAATCAAATACTATCATTAATGGGTGTTTGTATCACACAGGTATATCCCCATAAACTGTATGACATTTCCCAGCGGAAGTCAAGAGGAGACATACTGACCAGCTATGGGCTAGAAGGAAATTTAGCAGCACTACTGTCCAGTGTGTTGGACCATACAGAAAACAGACATCAGACAAGGTACCAGAAAATGTGCCATGAAAAAAAAGTCTCAAATCTGAAAAAAATCAGTGTATATCACAGTCCTCCTCATCCAGCTTAGTGAAGATGTCAAACCATAAATGATTTCCCAAAGAAGCAAATCTTAAGTCTGTCTATCATATTGGGATAGTGAGGAGGAGAAAAGCAAGAGATGGCAACCAAACCTACACATTACTTCTCAAAACCACCTCCAGAAAAAGAAGCATCAAACAGTAATAAACCAGCCTGAGGGGACACGAATACCTTTTGTAGTAGTGAAGGAAGCTGTAGCAATAGCTGTAAGGGGCAATACGGAAACATTCTGGTAACTGAGCAACACTCTACCCAGCAGGCCTATACTAGCTGTGGGGCTGCAAAAGCCACACAAGAAAAGACTTCAATCGTCTTTTACAGAAACTACCAAAAAGGGAAAAAAAACCCACAAAAAACCAAAACCAAACAAGCAATGAGACAGAATACTTTGATAAGAATTACACAGGCAAAAAACCCAAAACCAAACACACAGCCATTATTTATTCTGATAATATGTTAAGCTGGATATTGTAAACACCTTACCTCACCAATACATTGAGCTAGCCTTAAAACACAGGACTTTGTGTTTGGAACAACATCAATGTTTGCATGTTATGTGATGGGATTGGGGGTTTTTATTTATTTTATCTTTCTTCAAGAGAACATGCAGACCCAAGGAAGGAGTATATGCAGGAGAGGGAGTACCTGATGTGGTCAGAATTAAACATGTTTTCCCAAACCCAAAGGACACTGCATGACAAAGTGACACCCTTGCCTTTCCAGTCTGGGTCTGTTCCCTTGACCATCGCTCATTCATTCCACATTATTGATCCAACACTAAAGAGAAGTGAATGAATGATTATGGAAAATCAGCTAAGAACAAAAATAATAAAAAGGTTGTTTTTTTATGTCAGAACATGCAGATCATAATAAATATAAATAAATGGAATAAATATACAGGTTCAGTCTTTGACAGCTTTGGCCCAACTCCATAGCCATATTAAAATACCGTTATTCACACTTTACATAATGAACTGAACTTGCTGAAGTTAGATCAAAGGCAAAAACTAGAGTGTACGCTGTAGTTTCCTGTTTTCTCCAACAGTAGAAATAGAAGACAAACGAGATGAAAATGAACAGCTATTCATATTTAAATAAAGTAAATACTGGATAGAAGCCAATTTCAAAATAATAGAAAGCTAGGTTAAGCCAACTCATCTCACCTCACTATAAATCAGTCTCATACATTTAAGCAGAAAAGAGAAAGAAGGGAAAAGAAGGTCCTACTAAATCTTGCAGAGCATTTCTTACCATACTTTAGCCTAGAAATTTTCTGACATTTTCAATTTAAACTTTGTGGACCAAATTTCTGCTATTAACATCAGTGTAATGCAAATGTCTCCCCTGGGGTAGAACTGAAATAATGCACTGGGAATCAGAGTCAGTTTTTTTATCACCGTGAAAGAACTTTGGCCACTAAATTAATTCTTCTGCCCTAGACTAGTCTCCCCTGGTGCACCACAACATTCATTTCTCTAAGTTTAAGGGGGAACATACAACTAACTTTCCAAGTCTAAGTCTGCTCTACATCGTGCATGTATGCATCCGTCCACACACAGAGAGACACGGTCTAATTAGGAAGTATGGTACTGCTGATCTGCTTCAACTCCCCATGCATTTTCTTCCCCAGCAGCAACCACAGAGCTTCAGGAGGGCCACATCAATAACAGCAGAGCTCCTGCTGGCAGGTTATATCAAGGGGAGGATCTGCAGAACTAAAAGGTCTGTCTCCCTCCAAATTCACCAGAGCTTCTCTCAAATGAGGAGAAACTTCACATGAAATTCTGCCTGAAGGTCAGTCCTGCTGTGTTTTCTTCCTGTTCAGGAGCTCCTAGGCATTCCTACGGTGAAGTGAGCAAAGCTTCCTTATGTGCTCAGCTAACTCCCAAAAGGAAGACCAGAATGTCATCAGGTTTACACCTTATATAAAAAGACCTCAGGAGGTGTTTCCCCTCACACACCTTGCCTGTTAAAAGTACAACACAAGTACAGAAAGTCTACAAAATTCCTCCAATCCCAGGAGATAAAATAGGAAAGCAAAGAAAAAAAATGATTAAAAAAAAAACAAGATGATGATGGTGAATTGTGGGCCAAGAAGCTGAAGACTCTCGTTTTGTGGTGCATTGGGTCATATTCCAATGGGAAAAAGACCTGTTCAAGTGGGACCGCCTGCATCTCATAGATAGAGGTAGCTAATCTTCTTAGCCAAAGACTAGTTTAAATGCTCTTTTCATTGCTCAAACTAATAATATATGGAAATTGTGCAGTGAAGGCAAAAGTAGCACAAACTCACTGTGCTGGAACAAATGTGACCAGGAATGTAAAGAAAAAAAAAAAAGGCATTTTTTTCACATGTTTATGTGCCCGTGCCAGAGCTCCAGGTAACAAGCATGATGATTTAGAAAATTCAGATATTAACAAGAAGAAATTTGACTCAGTGGCCAGTATAGAAACCTCTGTGATGACTTGCATTACCTTAATTGTTAAAAAGCACCAGTTATAATCTGCATATAGTTGTGAAGTTCTGTACTAACAAGTATTTTGATGAATAACAGAGCCAGCTAATAAAGCCTGATTTCCTATAGATACATTTGGCCTAACCTTCTACACACACAAAAGCACCCCCCAGGTCCTATTTCATATCCTTCTGGGTCTCACCCCTCCTCTGCATTTTCTCAACTTTCTTTCTGCTTTTTTAGCTCTCTTCTCAATGCAGTCAGTCTCCTCCCCATAAACAGCAGCTGGATAAGGAGCAGCACATCTCATGGTTTGCTCCAAGTTATCTCTGTGCTCACGCCACAGCCTCTCCTTTGTTCATGTGGATCCCTCTCCTCAGCAGCTCATTTTCACAGAAATCTATAGAAGCTAATAATCTTTGGGGAATCCTTTGGTAAAGTTTGGTTGCAATTGGCCAGTGGTCAGAAATTGTTAGTAAGAACTGACAATGCAATCACATCAGCCTTGTTTCACAAAGAAACTAAGGACTAGAAGCATCATTGATTTTCATCAGTCTTTCTGGTAATTCAGAAATGGGATCTTGAATGCCTATGGATCTCTGGGATAATAAAACAAATCTCAGGGTAAGCTCTTTAATACTCAACTACATTGAGCTAGAGAACTAAAGGAGTTTTCCCTTTCTAACGTGAATTTGCCCTATATTAACATGGGAGACTTATATTTGCTGGAAATCCAGCCCACAAAACAAGTAATACATCATGATTAGAGTAAATACAATTTTCTTAGAAAACTTTCCAACATGAGATACTGAATCCAAGACAAGGTTTCTTTGTTTTGAATGTTGTTATGATCTAATCACTGGATCACTTATATCAGTTGCCTGCCTAGAAGCCAGCAGTTAAGACCAGATTACATTAAATATGTAGAAATAGAAGCTATTCCAAGGAAGCAGTAACATTTATACTTTGTTTCTGGCAGAGGTTTATTTCCAGAGTTAAAGGAAATTGTAAATGAAGCAGGCTGTAAGAGAATGAAAATGGCACAATGAAAGAAAAAGACAAATCTCCAAAATGGAGAAAGAGTTTCCCAAATTAAGAGAGATGACCAGTTTGGTCAACATCCTCATCCTGGTTAAATGTTTATGTCATTATGGCAATGAGGAAAAGTGAGAGATGACAATGGAAAATGGGAGAAACGGCAAGCTATACAAGTTAGACACCTTTGTCACTGTAAGAAATTCGCATGGAGAGGTGAACAGCTGATGAATATCCTGAAATAGAAGAGAAAGATTGAATTGCAGATGATCTCCTCTGTTTTGCATTACCTGGATACTAGCAGGTATATAGTATATAAAGCAGGTATATAAACATACTAGAAATGCTTAAGTGTACTAAATAAAAATATGTAACTGGCCTTTTACAGTATATTGTAAGATACTGTTAATGATTCTTCTTCACTCTGTTTAATGGCCTTAAATACACGTGGAAAGGGAATGGCAATCAGATGAATCCAGAAGAATTTGACATTGAAATATTCCCCCTATAGCAAAGCAACTGCCTAATATTACACCTCCATGCCTTTACGACCCACTGTCAGATGCATAGAATATTTTTGGCATTTTGTAACCCAAATACCAAAGGTTCAAATAGATTCCACACAACAGACTGGACATCAAAGCTGCATGTGCAGCCTCCAGCCCATGCTCAGACCGTCACTCAACAAAGTAAGGATACTGGCACACACAGATTACTCACAGGGAAGCTTTTCATTTGAGGAACTAAGGAATGGGTGTCTCCATCTGTCCTAATAAGAATGTGTGTTCAAGAAAACTGTTTGCAGGTTGCATCACACAGAGTACCTCAGTGAAAGTCCTTAAGGATGACATAAGTGTTTGCAGACTAAAACAACTTGCTCCTTCCACAGATACAAAATGCTCCATTAAAAAATCATTAATTTTGTTACAGTAAGAGATCAGGAGTTGAAGGCAGACAGTTGAGAACAGAATCTCCCATTCTGTAGCTGATCTTAAGTGAAACAAAATTTGTCAAGATGGGGGAGGAAAGGTACCTTCTGCTTAGATATGGCAAAGAAATAAGGCAAGTCACCTTCAGACTGAGACTCTTCTCAAGCTCTGATAATCTTCCCTATTAACCAGTGAAGTAGAAGTCAAAAATACAGTGTCATTATCAACAGCATACAAGTAAGGAGAGCAGAGACTGAAGCTGTCTTGCAAAAAATTTATTTCCTTTTTTTTTTCCCCTCTCATCACTACTATAACATTGTCTGAGTAGCAAATGCAACATCATAATTTCCAGCACATTTGTACTTTTGGCCTTATACTTTGTTACATGTTTTTGGAGAGTTTTTACTGGAGACAATCAAGAAGAAGCAGAAAAGAAAAATTCCCCTGAACAGAGGAAAAGCAGTCACACAGAAACTTGAAATTCAGTGCTAAAAGGCTTTCAAGAAAAGTTTTGCAGGCAGTCAACCTCACACCATTTTTGCTAAGGAAAGTAACTTTTCAGTTGTTATATTCTGTTAATCTTGCTTTTCTTCCCTATTCTTCCCAGAACTGTATCATCCTGCATTTCTCATGCATGGAAACAGTAATTACTTTGCTCAGTCACATGACACCTGTGTAAATCAAATCAAATATTCCTGATAGGGTTAAGAGCTCTGTTTTCATGACTGCCTGCACAGGAAAAAAATTATGAAGTCAGACATCCAAATGCATACCCTCTATTCAATAATACAATGTCAGGTTAGTTTTTGTCTATATGCTCTTTTCCCTCTTCTCAGCTGCAACATGAAATGACTTCATCGTGATCACAATTCATGTAACTATTTATGTGAGTTTGCTGTGATTCCCTGAGGTGAAATATCAAGTTTTGAGAGAGGACAGTCTTGTATTTTATCAGGCTAAATATTATTGCTCCACTTCCGAGAACTACAGATTTCTATCTATTCCTTCTATTCAAGATACGCTTTTAACCAAAGATGTTTATGCCAGTGGATCCAGAGGAATGGAAGGATTCGTACTCTGTTTCCCCACTATCTTGTACATGCTGTCTACGATTTGCAGATACACGTATTGCTGTCACCGTATGACATAACACTTTCACAAACTGTATTTAGACTGTTTCTGTTCCTCCTATACCATCTCCTAATCCTCGCCACACTTCCCAGATATGCTGTCATGTGTTCTTTCATCACCCAGTCAATCAATATATAAAAACCCTGACACGAAGTAGAGTTATGCTACATGAAGATTTGTCTAGTGCCTGCAGGATACTAAGCCCAACCAGCAGAGAATCCCTTGATGTACTGATATCATTAATAATGTTTAAGACATGGTCTTAACTACAGCTGTAGTAGTTAAATACAAAGAAATAAATGCTGTCTGGTAGCAATGCTTCATATCATTATATAACTTAACACATATATTGACAAATTCAAGCATTTAAAAGCAAATAGAAGCTTTCTAATTGCCCTTCCTTATTGACCGAGCAACTGCATTAACAAATTGATTTTCAGACCTTAGCAGGCAGAACTTGACTGCAAATGAAAAGGATTTAGCACAATGAAATCCAACTCCTTAAAACATCCTACATCATCTGGAAGTTCCATGTGACAAATTCCAAAAAAACAGGGCTCTAGTCACATAATTCATTGTAGGCCACGGACTAGGACATTTTTAAGAGAGAGTGTTAAACAATAGTTTCAAGCTTTCTGTTGCTTTCTCCATTCTCCCCAGAGATACACTATTATTTTGTTTCCATAGTAGAACTGATGTTTTCCACATCAGAAGAAATACTGAAGTATAAGAAGAAAAGATCTGATATGACAAGCATTGCAAACACAGTTAACAAGCTACTTTAATTATCCTCCTAAGATTTTCCCATTTGTACTCTGATCATCATCTTCTTCACAAACTTAATTATGCCTCATTTGTTCATTCTGCACTAATCTCAGTGAGTATTCCAGGTGGAAAAGAGGAGCCTGATTGTAAATGAAACCTCAGATAATTGTTATATATTATTACTTTATCATTTTGCTATAGAATGTTTTGTTTATTTTGATGAAAATTATACAAACTTATCTTTGGGCAATATGAATATTGAATAGGAAGCCAGAGCATTTCCACATCTGAAAAGCAAAACCGGATGGCTACCTTTCACGAGCAGCCATCATACCAAAGATCATCACTGGACAGATGACTGAAGAAATTAAGAAAATAATGTTGTTATCATGTGCATTTTAAAGATTAGTATTAATAAATTCTGATTCCTCAGCAGAGGGAACCTTTCCACAAACTTGACCTTTGAGAAAGTCAGAAAGAAGAACAGCTGGGAATAAATGTGCTTTGTCAGTCGAATACTGAGACACGTATGCAGTTACTACTTAAAATTTATGCACTTCCAACACTTTCAAAGTCAATAGGAATTATTGCATTATGACTGAGTAAAGACCCCAGTGTACCATAATTTAAGTACTGATGAGTTGTTTTCTCTAACTTTGGATTAGTCGTAGATTTGCTCAACTGCCATGACTGAACTTCATTTTATTTAGGTCACTTTTTCAGATACATAAATTAATTTTATTTAATTAATCTACTGAGACACACAACTGCTGCCCCATACTCACAAGCATTTTGAGCGCAATGCCAAGCCTTAAAATCTAGTACTATATAGAAGTAGCTGTACACATAACTTCACTGGCCTTCAAAACTGGGATATACTAACTACACAAAATGTTAAGCTTGAAAAGCATCAAATATTACGTTTCTAAAAAGACAGAGATACAAAATAGTCAGCATGTGAATATATTCCATTCCATGCCTTACCTGAACCAAATTCCACCCCTTCAGAGATTCAGCAATGATAGAAGTAACTGTTGCACATACGCCACCAAAAACCATCAGATGATTAGGTCCATATTTTATTGCATCATAGAAGGCTTTGAGTCCTTTTGCATTGTCACACTGGAAAAACAAAAAGAGGCAATATTCAACATCACAAATAACATAATTAACTAAGAAATAAGCTACTGGACAGGAAAAAATTCAGGGGTTACACTGATGTAAAAATAGTACAAATATAACATCTTAAGATCCAAACATGAAAATTGGAGCACTCTGTTCTGGACTCCTAACGTGTTGTAGGAAAAGAACAGGAAACCCCTCCTTACATCGTTCAAAACCCCTTATGTCTTCCTTCCAAGCCAAAGCTGTAACACCTGAATTTTGATACCACCATTTGTCCAAGAATAAATAAATAAATAAATGAATAAATAAATGAATAAATAAATAAATAAATAAAAGGTTGCCTTCTACATTCAGAGCTAGCATTTTTGAAAGCAAAATTTAGAATTTAACAACAGATGTCAGCACGACTGCCATAGCTGGAGGAAAGTTTGACGCTATTTGTGGTCTCTGTAAAGAAAGTTCTTTCTCTAATGAAGACTCCTAAGCAACCTCTCCTTAAGGTCCAACCTCAGAATTCTGCGCAGAAACATACAGTAGAGAGCCTGTTATTTAGAAGGACAACACAAAGTCTTCAAAAATTTCAAAAGAGTATTCTTTTAAAGCGCTAAAAATCAACTGATCTGCTCTCATAGCTCACCCTGCTTTTAGCAGAAGACAGGACTAAATGACCTTCTGAGGTCCCTTCCAACCTGACTTATTCTGGGCTTCTCTGATAATTAGTTTGATCGTTCTTTCAGGTGTAAACAATTTTACCATAAACTGAGACCAGGACTGAAAACTAAGAAACAAAGGGTGATGCTAGTCAGCATTGCAATATCAATCCTTGAATCGAGTAGTATCAATCACTCATAATAACTTATGTAGTCATGTCTTAATTCCTGATCTTGCAGCAGAGTATTAATAAAACATATACCTGAAGTTAAGAATTTGATTCCAAACTGTACTGGAAGTCAGGAGTGCCAGCAGGCTATAATGGTAGCTGAAACTGCTCCAGTAGGAGCCACTTCTTTATCTCTCTTTTTGAAACAAAATTTTCTGCCCTCTTTTGCCTCCTCTACAAAGTCTTCCTCAAATATAGTCTTTATAAGAACTGTCATACACCAGCCTCCAATATTTCAATATGACAATTCAATAAAACAGTTCATTTACTATCGGCGTCCAAGTAGTAATTGTATTGCACTGTTGAGACAATAAAGATTTTGACTAAGAAGTTTGCAAGCTTATATCAATTTTCTTACTGAATTAATATGCTAAAAGAAAACTTATTCTATTTACATTCTTTCTGCAAGAATAGAATTACGGCTCTCAATTATTCAAATGGATACAGAATTTTACTGCATAGACTTTTTTTAAATTGCATAATACAGCACAACATTTTCCTTCTCATTACAAAACAAAAAACAGTATGGTAGAGGCTTCCTTGTCAGTTTGATGGACTAGCAGCAACTTCACATTGTGGAAGAATTAAGATTGTGATTACTGGAACAAGCAGAGTCCTCCAGTCTTACTCCTCCACCCCCTAGTTAAATATCAGTTTATTCCAATCACAGCTAGAAGGCTCAGCTATTTCTTTACTTTTATAAAGAGCCAGGAACACTAGAGCTTTCAGTATCTGAACTTAACTGACATTTAGCCAAGCCTTTGCCCTTATCCACTTCACCATTTCAAGCTGCAGCAACAGACACTGTTGAATTGTTTTTCATACCAACTTAAAACCAGATAATCTAATTTTTTTTTTTTGCATTACCTCACATGTTTTCAAGGTATCACTGAATAAGAGTTTAAGAAGAATACAAGTCATATATGAAATAAGGAGGATATCAATAGTAAAATAATACTCAGAAACTGTAGCCCATGAAGTGCTACATACATAAAAAGGTATGGAGAAATAAAATTCTCTATTCTAAACAATGAAGACCTACAGTCTGTTATCTGAAGTGAAATTCATACTAAAATTCACTCTTACATCAAAAAACATTGATGCATCTTTTAAGTATTATTTGCCTACAAATTGTTTCTCACTGCAGTGAAGTAACATTATGCAGTTAAGGATCCCAGTAGGTTAATTTGCTGCGAGGTCCAGAATTGCTATTATGATAAGGCTTTTTCTTTCTTATTTATTTGACCTTTTCATGTGTATAAAGATAATTGCATGAAAAGAACACTTTTTCAATCACACAGCAAACTCTTGGGAAGGTATGCTGAAAACTTTGTCTCTCCCAAAATGAAAGGATCACACTCCCGAGGCGTATTACTGATCAATGCAAAGTACATATAATAACTTGTGGGCTTCTCTTCAATGTGATTCAATTAAAAGCCTACCATGTTTCCACCTTCATACTTTCTTCCTGACTAGTCTCAGCTCACTCTCTTAGGCCACCACAAATAGTTACAGGACTCAAGTCTGCTCCTTGAGCAGAACTGCCAAAATAGTCCAAAGTATGTCTCAGAGAGAAATAGAAAGAACGTAATACTGTGGCTCGCCGTGACTGGACAGAAACGGAAGGAAAAATGAGAAAGATGGGAGAAAGCAGACTTTCACATTTGTTTAACATCACATTTCACAACATACACTCTGTATAATATTCGTCCCTGTAAGCAACAGAACAGTCTGTCACAAGCATTAAATAATAAACATTCAGATAAAAATAATAGCCCTACCAAGCTCGACAGACAAACAGTAGAAAAGGTTTCGTCCTGCCTCTAGTCTGAGGAACGCATGCTTAGCAAGTTCCCAAAGCTATGACTTTTTCAAAGATCCCAGAAGGCCATCATTGCTGCTCATGATCTTCTATTGGCAAACCCTACCTAGATAACCCGAAAAGCGGGCACCTTTTTTTTAGTGTTTTTCAACTTTGTTAAAAGACAACAAGCACAGACACCACTGAAATTCCCATCATATAATAACCAAATGAGTTCTTGAATTGCTGTCACCATATAACTACAGCTCGGTCCAGGAGCAATGCTATGCGGCAATCTAATTACAGTACAACGAAAGACTGCATAAAAACCAAAATCCACATTAAAAAGTAAAGGCTAGAAAGTCCTGGCCACATATGGATGACAATAAGCTGACTGGCTTATTAAATGGAGCATGACTAACAGCAATGAAGGGGAAAGAATCCTTCATAAAAAGTCACAAACTTAAATGATTAAAATTATCACCCCAAGGACCCCACGCTGCTTTTGCTAGATAGTTTTGCTCTTTAACCTAAATTGTCATTAGCATTTCTATTTTGTTGAGCTGAACTGAAGCCAGCTCACTTTCAACTCACATATGAAAACAGACAGCCATGCTGTACCGCTGATCTTGACTGCACACTGAAACACTGAGGATGGCTGCAATACCTTTCTTTGGAGAAATGCAGTTTTATCATAACTGTAATTTCAAATACATGTTATTTGTTATGTGTTACAGCTTTCTTCAGGGGAAGAGGCTAAGAACTACTCACCATAAACACATTATTGCTGTGCTTAGTCTCAGCCAAAGGCCAGTAATAAGCCACATATAAATAGTAGACATACATATTAAATAAATAATTAACACACAGACTTGATACAGATTATATGGACAACTCATAAGAAGAAATACCAGCAAATCGCTAAGCAAAGGTCTGTGAAGGGTCCTACCTCTCACTGCAACAAAGACTGATTAATATCACAGGTGGCACTTGACAAAAGTATAGTTCCCATTTCCAAGGAAAAAGTACCACTTATTTCAGTGAAGAAAAATAGCCAGAAGAACTGCTGCATAGGAGAGGAGTTGAATGAGTTTGGAGATTGAAGTGTTAACCCTCCTGAACCCTCTTCAAAGGAGAGGCTGGCAAATAAAAACTATTGTCCTCCACCGAGAAAGGAACCTGAATGAAGAGGGAAAAAGTACTGCCTGAAGCATAAGGGGTGCACAAGGACAAGAAACCTTTCTGGAGAGAACAGTGCAGTAGCCAAACACAGGTGTGAGACCTTCTCCAAAGGCTCTCTGCAGCTGAGAGAAAGAATGTTCCATGTGAAGGACACACATCACTGAAGTCAGGAGAAGTGGCAGAACTGACTCATGAGGGTTGCTGGCTGCCAGGAAGGCTGTCTGGCAGGCAGTAAGAGAGATATCAGGGTGTGATATCAAACCCTCAGGGCCATAAGCATGACACAGTGCAAAACCTTAATACAGAGAACAGAAATTCATATGGGTCTAATACATAAAGCTTTGCTGACTCCTGTAACATTGACAGGTTTGAGTAATTACAGGACTAGCAGAAGAGCAGATACTTATAATTTAACTGATCTCATTAGATTTACATAGCAATGAGAACCGTTGTGAACTGATGCACTTGTCAGACACATGATTTAGATTTCTAGCTGCTGGACAGCTATGCCCAGCTGTTTCTTTGTTAGCTATATTCTGGCACAACTCTACTTGACTGAGTAAAAGTAAACCTGAGGAACAATTTTGACATCCATTGAGCTACTGTCTTCTGAGGTTAGAGAACCTTTATGACAAGAGGGAATAATCAACAGCTGTCATCTGCATAATGAAATATCAAACTTTATCAAGTTATATGTGAGCTTTCAGCATCACCCTGCACTCAGTATCATAGAAAAAAAAAGAAAGTGATCATAACTATCTGATGAGACTTCCCTGAAGAGAGCGAACAGAGGTACAAAGTCTTATTCCTTATCCTCTGCAAAATCTTGTTCAGGATTAGTCTAACTCCACATTAGACTATCAGCATGAAAGGAGCTAAGACATGAGGAACACAAAAAATTATTTTTGTTTGATTTTCATTCACTTTTTAAAGTCATCAAGCAATACACACACAATTCAGTGAAGAATATATGGACAACTGCTCTGAGCTACAACAAAGGTCAATCAGGTTAACATCCTGTGCCTGATTTTATGGGCAGGGCATGATTCTCCTGAGGTATCCTCTTTGTTTTCAGGTATCTGCAACTTAGGTACTTTCAGAGCCAGAAATTTTATTCTTGCATTTAATTGCTGTAGCTGGATTTTTCCTTTTGTGAGTTTGCGCAGCTGCTCTTGGAACCACCACTTGGACAACCACAATATCCGGTGACAATGTTAGCACTTCCTTTCATTTGTTCTAAACTTATTCACACTGTGCAGAGTAGGTGTAAAACGTCTTGCCAGGAGATGTTATAAATGTCAACATTTCACAAATATGTGAAAAGAAATTGGACTAGTTCATAGATCAAAAAACAATCCCAAACTTCTTAATAGAGAGACAGTGATTTTCTCAAGAACCTCCTCAATCAGTGGTTTAGACAGATCATCGGTGGCTAGGACAGTGTTGTGGGGAAGCAGGTTTAAATGCTTACCCTGTCCTGCCCTGTCCACAGATCATCTGTAGGGACAATGCTGAGTACTTGCACCAAGTCGTGGTGTGAACCACTATAGCCATTCCTGTGCTCTGTATTTGAAAAACAAAAACAATCCCCTCCAACAACTACACCAAACTTATGCATCTTAAAATAGAAATTAATTTGTCCCAAACTGTGGGCTCTTCTGTATATGATTTCTCTATCATCTTTTAATTTTAACTACTAGAAATCAGATTTCATTTTAGTTTAGAAGGAGTAAACAGAGCAGAAGAGGACTTAATCTATTCAGTGAAATATTTCCCAGTAAATTAACCCTCTCACCTTGACACCTCTTGACACACTTGGAGACTTTACATAGCAATTTCTTTATCTGATCCTGCCTGCTGCAGGGAATAGTTCGCAGAGGGCTACCACTAAGGTACTGGTGCTTAGCATCCTATACAACGACTTATATTTTACCTCAGGTGCCACCTGCCTCTTAAGTCACTGACTCCAGAGCAAGGGTGACTACTCACTCTTCTGTCACCTCATTTCCTAAGAGGCTGTCTAAACACCTTGTGAAGGCTCAGCTTCTTGCTCAACATAATTTTCATTTTCTTCATTCACTATTTGGGAATTGAGTCCATCCAGCAAGATAAACAAAAATCTCCTGTCTCTCCTTATAAGAAAAGTACATATATTTTCTCCATTTTTTTCTTTCATTTATACGACTTATATTCTTTGTCTTGTTACTATGTCTTTGAGTATATAACATTTACACTGGATGATTCCAATTTAAGAACTCCAATATGAAATGGAGTTGGAGTGTAGCAAATAGATAAATCATGTGTAATCAAACCTGGCTCTACCTGAGTTTTGACCACGATTAAACATACAGTAATAGCGGAGATCAAATTGACTTCCTTTTTTCACAGTAAATTTGCATTCAGCTTGGACATTAAAGCCGTTCCTCAAAGCAAGTTGAAGCCTTTCCTTGATCTGTAACAGTTACACAAAGAGAAGTTCAGAAGATCATCAAGAAACGTTTTGCACATTTGCAATATGAAGATCACTCCCTTTCACAATTCTGTAGTGGGTTTCTGTGGCAAGGTTTTGGGAGCAGGAGGGCTGCAGGGGTGGCTTCTGTGAGAAGACATCAGGAGCTGCCTCCATGTCAAACAGAGCCAGTTCCAGCCATCTCCACAAATGGACCAAAGCTGAGCCCATCAGCGATGCTGGTTGCACCTCTGTGATAACGTATTCAAGAAAGGGTAAAAAACACTGCACAGCAGCTGTGAAAGAGGAATGAGAAAAACGTGAGAGAAACAGCCTTGCCGACACCGAGGTCAGTGAAGAAGGAGGGGGAGGAGGTGCTCCAAGGGCCAGAGCAGAGATTCCCCGGCAGCTCATAATGAAGACCATGGTGATGCACGTTGTTCCCCTGCAGTTCATGGAGGACCGCGTTGGGGCTGATATCCACCCCGTAGTAGCCCATAGAAGACCCCACGTCTGCATAATTTTTAGTTAGGGTCCACTGTATCTTTTTTTCTGTACCACTGATCAAATGCAGAAGTTTTTCTAGGTCTGCACAGCAATGAAATTCATAATTCAGATAACAAACTGGCCAGGACTTCCGTAAGCTGGTGAACATGAATTCAAAACATTAAGATCTCATTCTGAATCGCTAATGGAAAGCTAACACTTGGGCCTTAGAGTGTTTCTATTGTGCAATATGAGCAATAACTCAGATCCCACAGCATAAGTTATTGAGTTTTCCCAGATTATTCTGCAGCTGAACCCATCATCTAACCAGAATCAAATTGGTGTTGATTCAGATATTCTTGGGCCAGAAGGGACTTTATAACATCCACACTGTATTTGCTCACTCACAACAAACAGTCAATTTTATTTAACTCATTCACTTCTGCATCAACCCAATAATACTACACAAGGCAGTTTTACAGATGTTTTCCTTAAAGCTGCATGTGAACATTCACATTCACAGTTTTATAGCATAAATGTGTAAAAAACCAAACCCAAGTCTTAGTACCAAATTGTTCTCTCTGACATCGCAGTGCTCAAACATGTATCAGATATTTTGGTACATTCAGTATTCAGGGAGACCAGTGCCTTGCCCACTTCTGCTTCTTCCTTCCTACATAATCTATACTGCTTCATTGCTATTATGTTTTGTGGAAGTAAGTGGAATTATGGAAAAGCATAAAAGTTCAGAGGAATGGTGTAGGAAAAATATAATATAATCAAAGATATTTAGAAAATAAATAACATGTCCTGTTCTTGAGAATAAACTAGCTTAGTTTTCTCCATTTTTTCCAATTTTTAACAGTTAAATATTACAATGATTTCTAACAAAACAAATAATTAATTTTAATTATTCAACAAATAAGGAAAATATCTGTTATTTATTTGCATCAAAAGGCTTTTTAAAATTCCCCTAGGAAATCAGTTGTGTTTTTTGCATTTAAGTAACCACAAAAGGTGTTAATCGTTTCAGTCCCAAGATGATTATCACTTAAATTTATTGATGCAAACTACTTACTATTTTGTTGCTTCTCATTTTGAGCGAAAGTCATGTGCTGTAGTAGATTTACAAGGCATTTGCCAGTTGCAGCTCACGTACAAAATGAAGAGCTAAGGGAGATAATTTTGTCAGGCTCAACACAGAGTCACTAACGTCAATTGTTCAATTTTGTACTTGTGTCGTCTTTCTCCCCTTCATTGATTACTGTTTATTATTACGCTACCATGAATAGCCTATGTTTCCGTAGATCATACCAGATCTAGTCACACTCTGTTGGAGTATTTCGGTTAGATTTCCTTTCGTTCCAGTCCCTGTGCTTTTTAGAATATAGGGAAGAAGTCACAAAAGTGAAAAGATGTGTGTAATCACATTTAAATATATTTGGTTTTCTTTTCCAGATACAGAGTATGAGCACTGCAAAGATATGACTTTCAGCATG
Organism: Phaethon aethereus; assembly: GCF_964289735.1. NCBI lineage: Eukaryota > Metazoa > Chordata > Aves > Phaethontiformes > Phaethontidae > Phaethon > Phaethon aethereus. The sequence goes on from NC_138582.1 coordinate 70,314,957, forward strand.
ATCAAAAATAATAAATCAAAGTAATACAGAAGTACTCTACGTTTAGTAAAATTAATTTTCTGAAACTGCCTTTAAAAAGTTGAGTTTTACTGTTGTTCTACTTTTCTTATGTCGATGATTGACTACATACTTGGTTTTAATATGTGGATTGTTTTTTCCCAGGTCATTTTGGGAGAAGGAAAAAAACACCTAATGCAGGGAAGGGTCACCATCTCTGAACTGTTGACTTGCTTCTTTCCAGTACACTGAAAATTGTTGTGTACTGAAAATGGTGAAACTCCTTTTAATTCCAGTTGTGCTCTTCGCAGCAAATAAAAGGAGGAACTGAAATGAGAGAATATGGAAGGAGAAAATCCAAATTCATAAATACCAATCAGGAAGCTCTTGTAGATAGAATAAAATGGAAGTGTAGTAGCACAAAACATTTGAAGTAACAGCAATATGCCAGCACCCCACTCTTGAGTAATAATCTGCAATTGAAACTGAAATAGGAGTGCAATGATATTTTGAAAAATCACTTGGTGCTCAGCAATCAGCAAGAATCAGTTGTGGGGGAAGTCTGCTATATGAATTCTTTCTTTCCCATGACCTACTCAGTCATGAAAAAGACTCTGGTTTTATAAGGGTAAAAACAAATCAAAGAAATCTTTCTTGATACTTTTCTGACATTAAATTAAAATAAGACATTATTCTGAGTGTGAGAAAATATGGAAAAAGCTCTGCAGTAGCTTTCTGGTGAACAGTGTCATGTGGAAATAAAGTCTCCCATATGTACAGCAACAGAGCCTGCCTCTCGGTGCACACAACCACAGAAGTTTCTAAATAAACATCCACTGGGGATGACGAGGCACAGATGACTGAGGCCCTTCAGAATTGTTCTTATAGCTTCTGAAAGTCGCTTACCTGGAAAAAGTGAGAAGATCTCTTAAGCTATCACAAGGATGTTTGTGGCATTCTTAAGAATATATTTAAATTCTAATAAAAGGTCAGAAAGCATGTGGTATTTTTGGAAAATAAGATTAAAATCTTTTCTTTTAGAGGATGATGTTCTTTATGAAGAGTGCTAAGTGGTACAAGTAGCTCTCAGCATGGCTTATTCTAAAGCAATATTGTTTGAGATTTTTTTTATTTTATTTTTTATTTTAATTCCCCAACAATTGTGAAATGTGGAAACACAGACACAGGTCAGAAGAATGATAAAACTGACAAAGTTAAGAGTTTAAAAAGGGATTAATGAATTAAAAAATAGCAAAAATGTATTTCTTGACCCAAAGGTCAAGAAAATCTGGTGTAAGTCTTCATCACACATCTATGATTTTTAATTCTTTCTGTTGTTGAGCTTTGTCTATAGTGAGTAAAACTCTGCCAAGCTAATTTATTTAAGGAGGAATAGTGTGTGATCATTTGGATAAGCTATCACGTATGTTAGCCCATAAAAGCCAAATAAAATTCATGGTATGTTTTATTTTGGCATAAATTAACATAGCACCAGACTACAACAATTCACCACTTTATAGAATTCTCAGGCTGGAAATGGATAGAATGCATATCAGCACAGGTAAAGATCATACATTTTTTCTCTTAATACCTGGTGAAAGAGGCAGTATGGAAAGAATACAATTTTATTTTAACCGCTACCCATATGGCTTGACATTCAGTGTGTGAGTAGGCACAGTGCTTCACAATTGGCAGATACCAGATACCATTGCCTGCAATGGCTACAGCTCTCTCAAACTTTTTCCTGACCCCATGGGACACCATACTCCATGCAGTGTAAATTGTCACAATAAACTCTGTTATTTACAGGAGAACTACACAGTCCAAACAACTTACTATTTCTGGGAACATTTTGAGAGAGGGACTTTTTAAATTAAAAATAAAAATGCAGCAAATTGATCTGCAGCACCTGAGAGACGAAATGTGCTCCTTGTTCAAACCCATTGTGACAAATGGTGTCACCGTGGGTGACATCATTGTGCCACAGCAGTGCACTATCCATTTCACACACACACAAGCACTTCCCGAGTGCAGAACAGGGCAGGAAGGCAGACAGCAGCAGAGGGACTCCAAAAGGGAACTAGCAGACTAAGACAAACCTGAGGTGTCACAGGCTTAACTGCAACAAGGAGCAGACTCAAAAGTTGAGCCTCAGAGGCAAAGGAAAGAAAAGGAGCAGCCCTAGAAGTACAGGGAGATATTGGAATGGAAATATGTGTAAAAAGGATTCAAGCTTCATGAACTTTATGGGCAGAGTTTTTGCAGGTATTTCTTCAAGACTTTTATTTAATAACTTGCCCAAATTTGAGTTTTCCCTACTTAAAGGCTCACCTTGGTCTACTGGGGTTTTATATTACAGGAAATTAATTAGTATAGATTAGGAACCACTTCAAAAACATAGAATGGTGGGGGATCTGTCAGACTTGTGGTCTTGTCACATTCACACACAGACACTAAATTTCTCTGGCTTTAAAGTTATGCAAGCAAGATATTGCCTCTATGCTGCAAATTGCAACCTGGTTAACAAAGAGCTATTCCTTTGCAAGATCAAGGCAGGCTAACTGGCTGCCAAATAAATCATCAACACTCACATTCAACAGCATAGTATGGGATTTCTGCAAGCAGAATGACCAATACTCTTCCCCCTTGGAGCACCTACAGAGAATCTTAATTAAACTTGCCAAGAGCAGGGCATTACTCACCTTGATATATCAACCCTTGGGGGTTCCCTCATGCTCCAGAAAAAATAGGACACATGGAACAAAAGTGAAATAGAGCTGGGCTGTATGCAGGTGAAATGCCCACAGATTACACAGATGAAACCTGCAGTCAGCCCCAGAACAACCTCCCAGATGCAAATACATTCAGTGCAAGTTTGAAAATGGCAACCAATACGTACTAGAAGCTAAGACCTGCTAGCTTGTCCAGCTCAGTCTAACTAGGTCACCCTAATTCTCTTCCTTAGTTACCTAATTTAGTTTATTAAACGTGGTATATGCTTTTGACACACTTTCAACAAACTCATTTGCTCTTTAGCTCCTTGCCTGCTTGCCATCCAAGGTGAACTATAAGAGCTGTAACTCCAAAAGAGACTGCTTTTCTTTATACATGATATTCTCCTTCATAATAAAATCCCAACATGAACTTCCTCAGACATGTCTCACTGCACGAGTAATTCCTCTAACCAAACTCTACAGAAATCTCATTGACAAGCACCATAAAGAAGTTCCAAACCACCAAATCCTATGTAATTTGTCCAATTACCTTCACACTGTGGTTGTATTTGGCACCTCACTGATTGCTGCTATTAGTTTGGCACATAAAGCTCTACTGGTTTTGCTGTAGGCAAAACTCATATGCATGAGTAGAATTCATGGCTGTGTAAACTGACTTTTTTGATGTGTCTAAACTCTACTTAATCATTATAGTGCATGCTGATTTTGGCTGTGATAGAGTTAATTTCCTCCATAGTATCTAGTAAGGGGCCATGTTTTGGATTTGTGCTGTAAACAGGGTAGATAACACAGGGATGTTTTCGCTATTGCTGAGCGGTGCTTACACAGAGTCAAGGCCTTTTCTGCCTCTCACACTGCCCCCCCAGTGAGTAGGCTGGGGGTGCACAAGAAGTTGGGAGGAGACACAGCTGGGACAGCTGACCCCAACTGATGAAGGGGATATTCCATACCACATGACATCATGCTTAGCATATAAAGCTGGGGGAAGAAGGGGACAGGAAGAACATTCAGAATGATGGTGTCTCTCTTCCCCCAAGTAACCGTTACATGTGATGGAGCCCTGCTTCCCTGGAGATGGCTGAACACCTGCCTGCCCATGGGAAGTAGTGAATGAATTCCTTGCTTTGCTTGTGTGTGTGCCTTCTGCTTTACCTATTAAACTGCTTTTATCTCAACCCAGCAGGTTTCTCACTTTTACTCTTCTGATTCTCTCCCCCATCTCACCTGTGGGGGGAGTGAGTGGCTGTGTGGGGCTTAGTTGCTGGCTGGGGTTAAACCACAACTAGTCCTTTTTAGCACCCAAAGCGGGGCTCGAAGGGTTCGAGGTAACAACAGGTTTGATTGGAATGTGCTAGCTCAAATTTATAGCTGTTATTGCTGTTTAACTATGAATTGGCAGGCTCCTGTGCTTGCCATGGGGCTTGCTTGCCTTACTGTATATTACAGTCTTGTGCTCATTAGTGGCTGCTTTTTGCTTTCGCTACTTGCTGTACTGCTGATCGTCTTACTCTGCTGTGCCTGGGAACATTTTGATAAGAGCAATGGCGATGCGCCTGGGCTGGCAGATGGGCTGACAGAGCCCAGGGCATCACTGCTGTTTCTGTGCTGCTGTACTGGACATGCTGGAACTCCAGTGTGAGCTCATGTTGCAGGGACTGTGACCTGTGCATGAGTCCACGTGGGAGCAGGACACCCCAAAGCATCTGTGGACATAGATATGTCCATGCCAGAGCAAGGACATCTCAAAGTGTCTGGGGCCATGGTTGTGTCTGTGCAGGTATACCTCTGAAGGGATTGTGGCCCAAGGATAAGTCCACACTGCAGAAGGTACACCTCAAAGCATCTGCGGCTATGGATAAGTCCATGCTGCAGGAGGTACATCTTGAAGCATCAGTCGCCGTGCATGAGGTCATGGTGGAGCACCTCAAAGCCCATGGCTGAGCAGGTACACCCCTGGAAGGACTGCATCCATGGGTGAGGCCATGTGGAAGCAGCTTTACTTCTGAAGGGACTGTGACTGTGGGTAAGGCCACGCTGCAGCAGGTGCACCTCAAAGAGACTGTGGTTGTGCATAAGTCCATCCCACAGCATTCCCATGAAGAGGCTGTGGCTCATACATAATGCTCCACTTGGAGCACATACACCCCTAAGGGACTGCAATCTGTGGATACATCCAAGCCAGAGGAAAGGTAAGGGGAACAGTTCATTGGAAATACCTTTAAATTGTTGTAACCCATTATTTGAGTCGCATGTTACAGGAATTACTATAGTAGTAGCCATCTGAACCAACACAGCACAAGCCTTACAAGTAGTGGTGCAAGTGCATCAGTGACCTCACCTGAAGGGGCTTTGGTGCCTAGCAACTCCACACAACACGTTACCTTCTCCTGTCCTGAGTGACCACCATAACAGATGGAGACCAAAGCCAAGGACTAAATGAACGCAATGGACATTTTACAGGCATCTCACAGGGGCGGTCCATAGACTAAGGGAATGACAGCTGCGTGTTCTATCAAACTCAGACCAATTTAGTACCTGGATAGATAAACAGATCATCTTTTTCCATCTGTATACAAGATGACCCTGCCTTAAAAACCTCCCTGATTTTGCCAGACTCGCTCTGTCTTAACTTGCCTAGAAATCAGAAGAGAAAAAAAAAAAATCACGCAAATCTCAAGCTCCTTGAATCAGCCTGCTTTCTGTTACACTGTGTACTCCAACAGAGCTAAATTGCTTTAAGATTGCATGTGGAACTGAGCAGATTCTTGACATCCCTCTGCCAAATTAGTACTGACTGTCATCTAGAATCCTAAACGGTCGAAATGGTATGAAGTGCTAATAAGATGATTTTAATCATTTTGTCAAGTGTGGCTGAAACTACATTGTCAAGTGAAAAAAACGTAGTTTTTACAGTTCTGGATCAATTTTATTTCTTACTATGGTATCATAAAGGTAAAAGAAAAGGTGTGAATGAGTTAAAATTTTCTCAGTGTTTTTTTAGGCAACAAACTGAAGGAAAATGTGCAAGTCTTGACCAGATGAAATATTAAATTGACAATGACACTGCTTGGGGAAACTTTTCTTTAAATGAACCAATGCTCTGAATACCTTAACAGATTTCAAATGTCTTAATTACAACACTCAGAGTGCTTCAAGGGGAGGAAAGATCTTACTGTGATTAAGTCTTTTACTGCACCACTATTTTGTACCAGAAGAAACCTAAATAGGTTTTCCGTTGGTTACCTGAAATTGCACAAAAAATGACAGCTGTGGAAAGAGTTGGTGCATTAGGGAAGCACAACATCTATTTAAAAACCAGCAGCAAGAATGCATACAAGCTTGATTGATTACAGTTTCTATTGATAGTTCACAGAATCACAGAATCGTTAGGGTTGGAAAACACCTCTAAGCTCATCAACTCCAATCATCAACCCAACACCACCATGCACACTAAACCATGTCCTGAAGTGCCAGGTCCACATGTTTTTTGAATACTTCCAGTGATGGTGACTCCACCACCTCCCTGGGCAGCCTGTTCCAACGTTTGATCACTCCCTCAGTAAAGGAAGTTTTCCTAATATCTAAACTAAACCTCCCCTGGCGCAACTTGAGGCCATTTCCTCTCGTTCTATCACTAGTTACTTGGGAGAAGAGACCAACACCCAACTCTCCACAACCTCCTTTCAGGTAGTTGTAGAGAGCGATGAGGCCTCCCCTCAGCCTCCTCTTCTCCAGGCTAAACAACCCCAGTTCCCTCAGCCGCTCCTCAGAAGACTTGTGCTCCAGACCCCTCACCAGCTTCGTTGCCCTTCTCTGGACACGTTCCAGCACCTCAACAGCCTTCTTGTAGTGAGGGGCCCAAAACCCAACACAGCATTCGAGGTACAGCCTCACCAGTGCTGAGTCCAGGGGCACGATAACTTCCCTACTTCTGCTGGCCACACTGTTTCTGATACAGGCCAGGATGCTGTTGGCCTTCTTGGCCACCTGGGCACACTGCTAGCTCATGTTCAGCCAGCTGTCAACTAGCACCCCCAGATCCTTTTCCCCTGGGCAGCTCTCCAGCCACTCCTCCCCAAGCCTGTAGCATTGCATGGGGTTGTGATCCAAGTGCAGGACCTCACACTTGGCCTTGTTAAACTTCATACAGTTGACCTCAGCCCATCGATCGAGCCTGTGCAGATCCCTCTGCAGAGCCTTCCTACCCTCATTGATCCAGCAGATCAACACTCCCACCCAACTTGGTGTCATCTGCAAACTTACTGAGGGAGCACTCGATCCCCTCATCCAGATCATCGATAAAGATATTGAACAAGACCGGCCCCAGAACTGAGCCCTGGGGAACGCTGCTTGTGACCAGCCACCAACTGAATTTAACTCCATTCATCATGACTCTCTCAGCTTGGCCATCCAGCCAGTTCTTTATCCAGCAAAGAATGGATCCGTCTAAGCCACAAGCAGCCAGTTTCTCCAGGAGAATGCTGTGGGAGACGCTGTCAAAGGCTTTAGTAAAGTCCAGGGAGACAACATCCACAGCCTTTCCCTCATCCACTAGGCACGTCACATGGTCATAGAAGGAGATCAGGTTGGTCAAGCAGGACCTGCCTTTCATGAACCCATGCTGGTTGGGCCTGATCCCTTGGTTGTCCTGCACGTGCCCTGTGAGCACTCTCAAGATGAACCGCTCCATGATCTTCCCCGGTACAGAGGTCAGGCTGACAGGCCTGTAGTTTCCCGGATCCTCCTTCTGGCCTTTCTTGTAGATGGGTGTCACATTGGCAAGCCTCCAGTCTTCTGGGACATCCTCTGTGAACCAGGACTGCTGATAAATGATGGAGAGTGGCTTGGCAAGCTCCTCTGCCAGTTCTCTCAGTACTCTGGGGTGGATCCCATCAGGCCCCATAGACTTGTGGGTATCCAGGTGGCTTAGCAGGTCCTTAACTGTTTCCTGCTGGATTATGGGCAGGTTATTGTGCTCTTCATCCCTGTCTTCCAGCTCAGGGGGCTGAACACCCTGCGGATACCTGGACTGGCTATTAAAGACTGAGGCAAAGAAGGCATTAAGTACCTCAGCCTTATCCTCATCCTTGGTGACAATGTTCCCCGCCATATCCAGTAAGGGAGGGAGATTCTCCTTGCCTCTCTTTTTGTTGTTAATATATTTGTAAAAGCATTTTTTGCTGTCCTTTATGACCCTGGCCAGATTGAGCTCTAGCTGGGCTTTTGCCTTTCTAATTTTCTCTCTGCTTGACCTAACAAGATCTTTGCACTCTTCGTAAGTTGCCTGCCCCTTCTTCCAAAGGTGATAAACTCTCCTCTTTTCCCTGAGTCCCAGCAAAACCTCCCTGTTCAGCCAGGCCGGTTGTCTTCATCTTGAGGTACATGGGGACCACCAGCTCCTGCGCCTTTAAGATTTCCTTCTTGAAGACTGTCCAGCCTTCCTGGACCCTTTTGCCCTTCAGGACTATCGCCCAAGGGACTCTCTCAACCAGCGACCTAAGCAGGCCAAAGTCTGCCCTCTGGAAGTCTATAGTGGTGGTTTTGCTGACACCCCTCCTTGCTTCACTCAGAATTGAGAATTCTATCATTTCATAGTCGCTAAGCCCAAGACGGGCTCCAACTATCACATCTCCCACCGGTCTTGCTCTGTTCATAAACAGCAGGTCAAGTGGGACACCTCCCCTGGTAGGCTCACTTACCAGCTGTGTCAGGAAGTTATCCTCCACACACTCCAGGAACCTCCTAGACTGTTTCCTCTCTGCTGTGTTACACTTCCAGCAGATGTCCAGTAGATTGAAGTCCCCTACAAGAACAAGGGCTAGCAAATGCGAGACCTCTGCCAGTCGCTTACAGAATGTCTCATCTACCTCTTCGTCCTGGTTGGGTGGTCTATAACAGACTCCCAGCAGGATATCTGCTTTGTTTGCCTTCCCCCTCATCCTTACCCATAAGCACTCGACTTGGTCATCACAATCGTTGATTTCTATGCAATCAAAACACTCCCTAACATACAGAGCCACCCCACCACCTCTCCTTCCTTGCCTATCCCTTCGGAAGAGCTTATAGCCATCCATTGCAGCACTCCAGTCATGTGAGTCATCCCACCAGAGCCACCCCACCACCTCTCCTTCCTTGCCTATCCCTTCGGAAGAGCTTATAGCCATCCATTGCAGCACTCCAGTCATGTGAGTCATCCCACCATGTTTCTGTGATGGCGACTAAGTCATAGCTGTCCCGCTGCACAACGGCTTCCAGCTCCTCCTGTTTGGAGGCATTTGCCCATGCCCCATGCATTGGTGTAGATGCACTTGAGCTGGGCTACTGATTTCACCCCAAACATCGGCATGCCACCCCTAGGCTCATCTCTAGTGAGCCTGGTTTTATCCTCTTCCCTCTTCGAATCTAATTTAAAGCCCTGTTGATGAGGCCTGCCAGCTTGTAAGCAAGAATCCTTTTGCCCCTTGGAGCCAGTTGCCTCCATCTGCTGCCAGCAGGCCCAGTGCCGTGTAAACCACCCCATGGTCAAAAAAACCCAAAATTCCACCAACGCCACCAGCCCCTGAACCACGTGTTAACCAGGTGTGCTTTCCTGTTCCTGGCAGCGTTACTCCCTGCCACTGAAGGGATTGAGGAAAACGATGAGTGCTCCTGCTCCATCAACCAGTTGCCCCAGTGCTCTGAAGTCCTTTTTAATCACTTTTAGACTTCTTAGTGCAACCTTGTTGTTGCCAACCTGTAGGACCAACAGCGGGTAGTAATCAGTGGGCCGAACCAGACCAGGGAGTTTCCTGGTGACATCTCTCACCGGGCCCCAGGGAGGCAGCAGACTTCCCTATGGGTTGGGTCTGGTCAGCATATTGGGCCCTCTGTACCCCTCAGAAGGGAGTGACCTACGACAATTACCCTCCTTCTCTCCTAACAAAGGAAGTTTTGATGCGTGGGGCTGGCTGACTCACCCTGGGCAACCCCCTGGATGGACTTTTCATCCAGGTCCTCATGTTCCTGGCCCTTGAGTTCCAGAGCCCCATACCTGTTGTGTCAGGGCAGCTGGGACGGTGAGGGAAGCCGCGATGGGATTCACCTGCCACCCTGAGCAGGGACCTGTTTCCATTCCCCCTCGTCTTTTAAGTCCTCTCCTTCTGCCTGGCAGCAGGAGGGCAGGGGATCCCCTGCTGCTTGTGGAGCCTCCACCAGCTGCCTCTGCCTCACAGACAGACGGGTGTGCCTCCACTGATCCATCTCCCTCTCACATCCCCTGATGCTCCTCAGCCTCTCCACTGCCTCTGCCAGCCCTGCCCCAGGCTGAGCAGTCGCTTACCTGGTCGCACCGCATGCAGGTGTTGTCTCCGCTGGCCTCCAGCACCGGTGACAGGCTCAGGCCCTGCCTGCAGCCGGACACCTGGACAGCCGCGTGCTCGAGCGGGAGCTCTGTCTGGGTCACCACATTCCTTCTGGCTACAGTTTTCAGCCAAGTGGAGACCACAGCTGGGCCTCTTCTAGGAGGCCGATGGCCACCTGTCAAGAGCCTCTAATGCCGGGGGGGGCGGACACACGACACGCTCCTCCTGCACATCTTCCCTGCACGCCCTGCCTGCGCCAACTGCCGCACCTTGTCCTGTTTGCCTGCCCTGGCACGTGGGGGCCTTCGGCTGCCGCCGCTCTAGGCCCTGCCCGCGCTGGGCCAGAGCTGCCACTCGCCAGGAGCAGCTCTGCTGGCCCGGGGCGGGCTGGGGCCCCCCCTCTCTCTCCCTGCGCTGCCGCCTTCACGGTTTTGCCACGAAGCAAAAAAAGTTACGAGCAACTTCATACTAGTCACCTTCATATTCCTCACCTTCTAATGCAATTCTTGGTTTATCACCGTCAGTGAATTTCCACACACACCTTGAAATGTCATTTAACAGTCTAGTTTGCCCTTTTCAAAAAACAGTTTAGCAGCATTAGTTCCTGTGCTTTCTCATCTTCAGTAAATACTGGGTAAGTTCTTAATTACAAATTCTTAGGGTTCAGCAAATAGGATGCTATGATTCTAAAGGCCATTTAACCAAAAGCATGTAAAGTAATATGAGTATCTTATCAAAGATGTATGTAAATTGATATGAAGTATTAGTTCAGCATAGAGACAATCTGGTTTTTTACTAAGAAATTGCCTTTTCATAAGAAATCTGAAAATAAGCCCCATTTTAAAACCTCACAGAGTTTCTGTGAGAAATCCTATTAACTCACTCACTCTGGGACTTCAAACTTTAAGAAAAATATTTATGACTGAATGATGTCTTCAAAAAGATATTTCTTCTGCTTGGTGAAAAATGTTTATGTGAGACGATTTTGTTTCCTTTTAATATAAACCACAAAAACAGGCATCAAGGACCTGAGTAGAAGATACCATTTTTTTCCATCTGAACATCTAGACACAGTAATGCTTCTAATTTAACTCAATTTCAGGACACCTTTAGCAGAAAAGCAGAAGCGTACCTTATCCAGACCATCTTGGGCCTGGAAGTTAAAAAACTCTTCTGAGTGGCAGGACTGAACTACCTCAAGCTGAGAAGAGACACGAACATGAGGCTCTAAATATCAGCTAATGCTCTAAACACAAAGGTCAAAGTCAGCTAACCCTCCTTTTATGCTGAGTCCAACCCCTGCCAGCAAGTGCTTATCATACTAAACCCTTTTTAGACTCGAATCTAAAGGCAGTAACTCCTTGATGCCATTGATCACTGACAAAAAGAGCTTGGTGATGTACAAACATAAAACCCTCTTTTGATGTCATTGATTAATTCTATAAGAAGCTAGCAAAGCAGAGAATATTAGCCTGGAATTCAGTAAGTTACCGTAATGATTCAGGAACTCCTCAGAAAGTACAAAAAGGCAAAATCTGAATGAGCTAAAGGGAACATCAAGGCAACCCCGCAAACTGTGGAGCCATGTGGAAAAGGACAGAGGCCAAGACTTCACATTGCCAAATCTCTGAAAGACGCAGCTTTCTTCTTCAGGGAAGCTGCTGGAACAGCAAACCAAAGTGTTTGGTCATAACTCATTTACCTAAGCTCAGTGAAGTCAAATTGTTATGTCTGGACACTGAAGTGCTGGGCTGCCCTTCAGCGGGGCCTTGACAAGCCAAAGGTGTGGGTTGACAGCACTCTCATGAATTTCATCAAGGCAAATCCAGTCTGCATTTTCTCCTACCTGCATGCAGGAGAAAACAGCCCTGTGCTCATTTTTGAGCCTTCAGATACAAAAGAAATACTGATAAACAGGAGAGAATCCAAGGAGAGCCACTGAAATGATGATGGAGCACATGATGCATAAGAAACAGCTGAGGTAGCTGGACTTCTTCAGCTTTAGGAAGAGATGGCTACCAGGGTCTTCTAATCCCTAACTGGGGGAATACAGATGGAGCCTGACTCTTCTCATAGATGCCCCATGAAAGAAGAGGTCACAGTCTCAATTTGCAGCAAGACAAATTCTGATTAGATTTAAGAGGGAAAAGGGCAAACTGAGTGATCAAGCACTGGAACAGGTTAACTAGAGAGCCTCGAAAATCACCATCCTCGGGAATTTTCAACACTGAACAGGACAAGGTCTTGAGCAACCTGATATATCTTCAAGATAAGCCACACTTTGACCAGGCTGTTGGACCTGGAGGTCTTTTTCAATCAATTAATCTGTGATATTTCAATGGCAAGTAGCCACAAGAGCTGAAGTAAAGCAAGAAAGGCAAAAATCAGCCTCACAACACCATGTCCAGTCACAGCAGCCTCCAATGCAGCACTAATTCTAGCTAACCCAGCATTAACTCCAGCATTGATGCAACAAGGTCTACAAAATTTTGAGCAGCACCCATGAGCTCTGAATAGGGTCTTCAGCCAATTTTTGGGATGAAGTTGTGCCACTAAAGACTACAAGGTTTCTAGGCTAAGGCTTGTATCACACCTTTCCACCACCACTAAGAATCACTTTGCACTGGGAAAGCTGATGATGACTTTGGGTAGCATTTACTTGAGACAGCAATAAGAACATATATCAAATGCTTGAGAAAGAATGGCATTGTTAATTTTCACAAAACAGCAGCATGACCTCTGGCTCTTGCAAGATTTTATATGAAATCTTGTTTTTTGTTTTGCTTTTTAAAATTACATTTCCATCATAATTCATTCCCTGCTAGCATGAAGAGCATTATTTACAAATTTCTATGAATAGTTGGACAATTGGTATCATCTGCTGTTTTTTTGGTACTAACATCAGACTGTTTTGCTGCAATTTTTCTAACTAGATGAATTTCAATTTGTCTAGTTAAAAACTTTTTCTTTTCTTTTTAAACATCATTTAGTCAAGCAAGTGATATTCATTTTTTACGCACTTACCTCATGTTCACACAGCAACTTCAAACAGGTGAGAAAAAATACAGTATGACAATACTTAGCCCACAAACACGGCATATGTCACCTTTTGCTGAGGTCCCAGAATAATTCCTTGCAAGCCAGGGTTTGCAAAAGCTCAGTGATAGTAACTTTCCTTGCAATCATTTAACTGACGTATTGAAATACTATAATTGTTTAAGGTATTTATAAATTAATGTAATTACAACTTCCCATAGAAAACACCAGATTGTCTAGGCTATATTCCTGGAAAGAAGGCATCTGCTAATCTTGGTAAACAGAGCAGAAAAGTGGGATCTGATTTAGATTAAACATTCTTAATATCCATTCATTGCTTTTCTCAGGACTATTGCTTGAACTGGGACCAGGCCCAGAAGATACCAACATATGATACACCCTGTGTAACCAAACCCTTTCTCCCCACCACGTCACCTTCCAGCTGCACGGTGCATGGCGTTTCACACTGGAGTTACTACTGGTCAGGAGACATACAGAAGCCTGCAGCTACAAGAGAACAACTTAAACGTAATTCATGTGTTTCAGCACCAGGATCTTGTCTTTCAGGGAAGTACTGTACTCTATAGAGCTAGGAGGTAGAAAAATAGGATTGGGAAGATTTAGTTTGAGGTAGAAAAATGGGTGGAAACAGACAGATGATGTAGTTAGGAAAGGTAAGGAGACCTGAAACAGTCCTGGCAGACAAGAATGGCACCGAGTGAATCTGTACTAAAATATCCATCATCTCAATTGTCATTGTAAGCCCTTGTCCTTTAAGGACAGCTCTCATTTGAATGACTTCCTTTAGATAATTAAATAAAAAATTCTTTTGATTTCCTACTATCTGATTAAGATAGGCAGGGAAATAGCAGTGCGTGCAAGAACGTACTGTCAGGGAAGAGATGGGAACTCTACGTGAAGTATTCCACAGCCCTAGCACCACTTCTGCCCTGAGATGTTCCAATTATTTTCACTCCAATCGTTCTCTTTCACACTGTTGAAAATCTTTCCCATTCATGCCTTCCGCATTCTCTTAACCTAGGGCTAGGCTTACTTACAGAGCCCAATTAAAGATAAGCGTGATGAACCCTTCTGCTAAAGAGTGACAGAGGTAAGTGTCTGCCTATACAGCTTCTATATGCTTCCCTGTGTATCCTACAGTCTGTCTTAGCCATATCCCCCAGCTTCACTAATACATGACCCCAAGCTCAGAGCTGTGTCTAAACCAACACTCCAGGTACCTTATCAATACTTCTGCATTCCCACTGACTACCAGCATCCCTCTTCAAAGGGTCCGACCTGACATGTCAAAATAATAAGGAGCTAGGTGATGGATGGTTAAAGAACATGTAGAAGCGAAAAAAAAAAGAAAGGGAGGGGTGGACAAAGAAAAGGGGGGGAAGATATATGACAAGTTTATTTTAATTACAAGGAATGCACTTGGTCCAAATGAGAACCTTAAATTACATGAGGCTGGACGTGTTGCTGCAGCAGATGTACATACAGCAAATATCCTCTGTAAAGCCATTTCTGTGATGGACTTTTGAGAACTGATGAAATAAGTTTATAAGATAGCCTTGCTACCCTGCTAATTTGTATTTCTAACAGACATCCAAAGCTTTTTTACTGAGCGTTCAGTACCATTTTCTCTTGGGAGAACATCATGTATGTTACCTCATTATTGTATGCTCTGCTATTCAGTGTTACAAGGCTTTTTCAGATCTAGGATTCTCAAATGTTGGCATTCAAATAGAAAAGAAATGGTCCAACACATTGCAGTGTCAGTATGGAAAATGTATTTTTAAGGAAATTTGCATTTGAATTTTTTTTTAGTGTAAGGAGATGAAAAACAGGACATGCTATCCCTATGCTTTATATAGTACTATCAACATGATCTTTTCCTTTCTTTTTCCCCCCCCCCAATAAACATGAAATGCCAGTACTAACTATTCAAGACATTATCATCAACATACTCTCTTGAGTATAACATACTTGTATTGATTTGACTGATATCTATGTAAGATAATTCAGACATTTCAAGAGAAGTATCTCACACAAGATGCCTCCCCTCACTTCTTCCTCATCTTTGTGCTAGCCCACTGACCATGAAGAGAGGGGGATACAAGCCCTTGCATCAGCAGACTAGTACCAAGCCACTGTAATACAAGGACCTTCAGGACTGTCACCAGACAATTATCTCAGTGGAGAAGAGCAGCACACAGCAGCTTCTGTACAATTCTTCCCCATCCCCCATAGTGTTCAGCAAACACAGTAAGACCAGAGAGAGAATAACTGGCACTTTCTTGTACGTCAGGAATAAGCAGCTTCCTATCACCCACCTCATGCAGGTAGTACAAGTTGAAAACTTAAGTCCTTTAAAAATTTTAATGAAAGCACAAGTAAGGAGTAGAGCCAGTCAGCAGACAGGCAGCCGAAGAGTGTGGTAAGCCCAGCATTAAAATTCAACCTGAAAAATTGCAGTGTATGAATTCCTTTGCCTGACTTACTCTCTGCAAGAGAGGAGGGGATATTGTTGCGTTCCTGATTCTCATATTGACCTGTAGTTTGCCATTAGACCATGCATTTTATTTCTATATAGATGCTGAACTGGCTAAAATCCAGCCCTTGGTTGCTAATACAGTGGATTCAAGTCCCACGAAGTTATGTATAGGATCCTAATTCATTGCTAGACCCGAGGCTGTCATCAGCAAACACTAGAACAAACATTCTTCTGGGCTCAAAGTAGAAGATTATTTTCTACAATCCCTAACATTTTTAGTTTAAGGGTAGTGATTAATCACTGGCAAAGTTAATCCCTGCTCACACACACAAGGATATAGGTTACTTCTGCTACCAGTTATTCCTTAGTTCAGGAGGTAAGTATTTGTAATGTGCATTTTAACTTTCTTTTTTCTAAACATGATGTTGTCTCTTGTCAGGAGCCTGCACTCGGAATTTTTCAAGGTAATAAAAAATCCATTTCAGCCTATTGCACAACATTGTTTATGAACTGTCAACAAACACTGGGAAGATTAGACACATCCAAACCAATAAATCTACCTCTACTATACAAAGCCTCTGCTAAAATCGTTTCTGGTAAAACAAGAGGGGGAATGCAGGCGAAATTCCACAAAAACTGATGCCTCAAGTCTAATTGATGAACAGAGAATGAGAAGAGTGAACTACTGTTACTCATCACTCCATTTAGCCGTCTTTAAGATGCTGTGAGGACAGATTGAGCAGCCTAAGGAACCTGATAACTCAAAAGACTGTGTTGGAGCTCCCACTCTGCCACCTCTGTACACACTGGAGGTGCACAAGGAGTGAGCACCACGGGAAACACACAATACTTCAACCTTCTCTGCCTTTGGTTATATCATGAACACCTGGGAAGTGGCATCTATGCTCCTGCTCTCCAGGTCTGTTACCTTCTGCCACTTCAGTATCTCGTGTCCATCAATATTCTCCTCACAAGCACAAGACTTAATAAAACCACCGTGAGCCTCTCCTCAAAAGGGCAAACTAGAAGCAGTTTGTCAGGTCACTGAGATCTCCTCTGAGGACAATCTAAATGCCCATACTCATCCGTGGGGAGAAATAGGCTTTTTTTTAGGGTGAGATTCATCTCACATAAAGGTAGTTCCTTTGCTGCTTTTTTGAGCGCTTATTTAGAAGTCTTGGCACTTATTGAGAAATATGAAGTTACGGCGAGCAGAAAAAGCCTAAAAGCTAAGTTGTTACAACAATCTATGTGTGCTTTCTCCACCCACACCCTTAACACAGCTGAGGGTACAGCTTATCCCAATGGTTGAAGCTGAACTAACATCTTGCTGCTGACAAGAGCAAGGGGCCCTGACCTTATGCTCCTGTCACCCTCTCAGTAAATCTGGCTTTGACAGTCATCCGATCCCACGGTGAATAGACTGAAACTATAAAAGAGCAGAAAAGTACTTGGGTGATTTTTTTCCTCCTCCTGATCAGTGGGTTCAATCAGCTTTCCCTGAAATCTGGGGCAAGCAGGCAGGGGGGTGGTTCATGCAGGGAAGGCACAAGAAGTCTCACCTTCTGCAGCACCAAGCCTATAGCTGTGCTGGCCGCACTGCCAGCGTGCCCTTGACAATAATTACGAAGCTGCCTCCCCAGTGTGTTTTATAACAAAGGGCATATCTTCGCATCTACTAAGACCATACTTACACCTATTCTCTTGTTCACTTGCTGATTTTCTACTCTTTCTAGAGTTTTTTGTTTGAGTGCTCACACACACACATAGCCTTTCAACACACGCCTTCAGCTTACAATTGTAATAAAAAATAAAAATTCCTTTTCAAAGCACAATGATCTGGCTTTACTAGGCATCCAACTAAGTTCCTACCATGTCTAGGTATCACTGTGAAGAAAGGCATTTAATTCCACTTACATGTTTAATCATCTTCTAGTCAAGCTAAATGTAACTTTAACCAGACCCATGACTGTATGAACATCAAATGGGCAGTGTGTGGTAGTCATTGACACTACCAACAGTAACAGGAATTTCTTTTCCTGGCAGCATCTGTAAGTCTTGTCTTGTGGCCTAATATTTAAGTTAAGATTTTCAATAGTTCCTTGTAAAAGCAGTTTCATGAAGAATTATTTTGATATTACACATACAAGCCTGATCCTCCTCTTCCTTTCAGCAGTTAGTTGCTACAGTAATTTCCCTATATTCAGAGGACTTGGTTCTTACTAGATTAATTTAAGTAAGTTCAAAAGTAGTCCATGGAAACAAAATGAAGTATAGGCAAAGTGCAAAAAACTATTCGATAGTCTCATTTAATTTGACATATAAAATAAATATGGATTTTATGCAGGGGTGTATTGTCATCTTTAAAAGATCGCTAATCCTAGAAGTCATTTTATTGAGTCTTTGGTTGGTGATTTTTAAGCAATAATTTATTTCAATTAAATGACAGCATCTTTTAATCTCAAGGAAGTGACTTGGCAGACAAGCAATTCTGCCTTTCATACATTTATTCATCTGCCTACGTTTCCTAAGACTTTGGAGTTCAGTTGAAGTTTCATCCTGAATTAATGATTTAGCAAAAGCAATCTGTTTTGTTACAACACACAAGCAATGAAATAAGTTTAATGTTAGGAGGAGCAAGGGTAATGTGGTAACTTCAGACCCGAAAAAAGCAGATGCAAACCCACCATAATCGTTGGCCAGCGTACCTCCATATGCCAGAGTTAAAATTAGCCCACAATGGCTATGATTTTTATGCCAATAAAACCATAGCTTTCCCTGAAAACAATACATATATTATACATAGTCTTTCAAGCAAGCAAAGGCGTTAAACATGGCTGATACAGTTAAGAAGTATCTCTGTGCCTGAGAGATAATGTTTAGTCGTAAAATCAGGCAAAATACCCAGTAGTAGGCACCAAAGCTTGGCACCCTCAGCCATCTGACCATTCCTAACAGGGCTTGAGAACACGCAAAGCTCCATTCACTCACACCAGGCTGCCGTGAATGACTGTGCCCTGCTATAATGCTCCATTTTTGAAATCTTTTTGCCTGCATATCACTGGAAAAACAACAACGCCTGAAGCTTTCTGATAATACATTTTTTTCCCTGTTGTATTTTTCAATTTGGAAAGAGCCCTAATAGCGCCGTTTTCTATAAATGGATGTTTTCATTTGGCAGAGGAGCAGCCCTTAGACACCAGGGCACCCTTTCCCCCCCCCCCCCACCCCGTTCTGATGAAAATTGTTCCGCTGGAGTGCATCAGGAACCATTGAAATCTCCTTGCAGAGTTTATCACATTTGCTTTCTTCAGCTAGCAATGAAAATAAGTTATAAGTTAAAAAGACTAAGCCATCCACTTAGAAAGGAGTTTCACATTATTAGGCCACATTACTGTAATTATAAAAATTCCACGCAAAAAACAAATTCCTGGCCTTATTAAAATACTTTTTGTATGTTATACCTACAGATAATTGATCCTAACTAAGTATTGCTGTGTTACCTTGCCATCTTCCAAGAACATAGTTAGGAAATACAAATAAATGGATTTCAAAACATGCAACAGTAATATCCATGAAACTGTTCAGTGTACCATAGTAAAAAAGCATTTAACAAGGCTCTCTGACCACATTTCTTGTGCTTGATCCACAAATACACCTCCATACTACTTAGCCTAACAGTCCAGTTTCCATTCTGATCCACACATCTGTCACAAAAAAGGGAATTAAGCCAATCTGCCATGAATTCTTCTCCTCATTGAACATAGGTGTGTGCAAAGCTGAGCACTGTATCACACTGGAATCCTGAAAAGCATCAGGTTTATTACATAAAAAAAAAATTAAAGGAGCAAGAAATAGGTGCTTAAATTGCTTGATACCTTGATACTATGATTTACAGATGAGCTATTTTAATCATTAAAAGAACCTGCTACCATATCATTAGGATCCCTTGCTACACCTAAATAAGTTGTGGGAAATGATATAGGGGAAAGGTCTGTATTTTTAAACTCAAGGTCCAGCCAGTAGACAGTCCTATGAAATTTTGCCTTGAAAGAGAGGTCATGGTGGTGTGACACAAAGAGAAGGAAAAAAAGTCATCATCTTGAGAAACTCCTATGAGTCTGAAACCCAGACAGATCTACAGCTTTGTGCTAGCAGCAGGAAGCTGTACTAAAAAGAGGTGCAAGACATCCAGCAAGCAGGACAAAACAGAGTCAGAACAGCCATTGGGATTCTCACTTTGGTGCACATGTATCAAGCTGAATTAGAAACTGGAGTGCTGAATAATGAAAATAAACTTTCTTACGGCTTTAACAATCTTACTAAAATAACTAATTATTTAGACTGTGTCTTTGTAAAACCAAAGAGCTTAAACTCTAGTGTAATAGACCTTTCCAGGTCTACAGTTGGTTTACATTTTAAAGGCCAACTTACTTGAAAGAGGGAAAAGACAACAGGTGATAGAGGCTGCGTGGATATTTTTTCCTCTAAGTGTTTCTATTGCCTGTGGACATGCTTTATTTGGGGTGTAAGAGGATACTTCTAAATTGTACAGTAAAACATTTATAATAGAATGTATATAATATCGCATGCACTTGAGCTACATCTTTCTGTGTATTCTAACATTCCATCATAAGAATATTAATATTTGGTAATAGGTAGATCTCTTCCACTTTACAGTGTAAAATTGATCATATTTCAACTTGTTTGATTTCCTAGCAGTTACATAGTTTCAATGGTTATCACATACAATATTTTCTGAATATGTAAATACACATAAATAATGGCAAACTCTACAAAGGATGAGGTTACATTTACTCATGTATCTTGACATTTAGAAATTCTTATGCATTTTAATTACTTTTTCCTCTGTACAACATTTAAACATCTCCAGAGAGTTCACTATGATGAGTTTCATGTATATCAGATCACATTTAACAAATCTCAGTAACACAAAAATATCACCATCTTTGTGAGTAGCTCCAGATTCACAACTTCAAACTTACTCAAACTGTAGCAAAAACATGTCTCCCGATTCTTTCCCAACAACAAATTGCATGCGTTTTTACACCCCTCTAGCCTGATACTAAACCCGGATGACATCTTAATGAATAATGTCTTCAAGAGCACTCTGTCTGTCACTTCTGTCACCATGTAAGTCAATTTTACTCCCATAGAGAATCAAGCAATCACTTGGTTTCTCATCTGCTGTTGTATAGCACCCATGGGGCAATCACGGAAAAGGCTTATTTGTTCATTAGCTGAATATTAGATTATTTAATCTGTGCTTCAGCTCAGACATTTCAATTGGGGCATTCTTTTTGTTTTTTGTACATCTTTCCTTGCTCCTTAGTTTCCTTCAGCTGGAGAAAAGCTGCAAATCAAAACCACTGCACTGTTCCATACAAAACCCATGGGTGGCATACATTCCAAAACACAGGTGCTGCTGCTTTACACAAAACACACGAGCAAAGTATCAGCACAAAAGGAATTCACCAGAATAAGGCCTGTAGGGACAGATCTTCAACCACTATCAATTCTTACATCCCAGCAAGGTAAGCTTACACCAATAGTTTGGTCTACCCTCTAGCCATCCTAAACACCTTTAATTATTAAGTGAAAGGTCATGCTTCATAAATGGCACTAATATCGTGCTCTCGCCGTCTTCCTTGAAGTCAATATTCCTCAGCCTACTTTGCAGTTAGATCACAACTGCTTCTTAAATATATATTTATATCTAAATATTGTAGCCTGGTATTAAAAAAACCCCAATCATTTACTTCTCTTGATCTAGTTAGAAAAAATCTCTACTTCTTAAGTAGCTCAGGAGACAATTTTTTTTCCTTGACCATTAACTTATCTTTAGAATATAAGCTTTAAACCTCCCCCCCTCCCCAATTACATTTATAACTTCAGGTTAAAATAATAAGACTATGTGATATTTTGCATTAAAACTGCAGTATATAGGATAGAATGGTACCCATTAAAAAGTGTTTCAAAAAAGCAACAGACTGCTTCCATGGCAGTGTTGTACACACATTGCTACAGCAGTAGATTGAGACTGTCTCTCCAGAAGGCAAGAGAACTGTGCAATAGCAGAAATATAACTCAGAAATATAACTGTGCCTCATGGCACAGGACTGCACACCACACTGGCTGTTGCAAAGAACTGTCCCTCCCAAAGTTTCCACAGTAAATCTGTGCCTTTTTAGCCATATTTATGAGGCAAGTTTTACAAGCATGGCTATTCACACTCCACTCTACCTGTGCCAGAAATTTCTTCAGAGAAAATTTGTTCCTTTCCTGCCATCAAAAAAGTCTATCTAGAAAAATCACACTCTTTGTCATTTAATTCTATAAATGCAATGCATTATGTCAGTTATCTTATCGTGGCTGCTGTACAAAATGAGGATGCAGTATTACAACATGCTGAAGTTGATGGTCAGTATTTTACGAAACCAAACCTAAAGTTGTACTGATTAATATGTCATACACATGTCATATATTAATTCTACTTTAATCTTTTGAGCAGGCCTAGACATCTATCCCTTAATCCTTAAAATTAAGGACAGAAACAATGCAGTGTTTAAGACTGTGCATGCCTTACTGCCAACAGCAGACTCCTTCCCAGAGCAGTTCTCCAAGTTGTGTTGAGAAATACAGCACATGCTCACTGGAAAACTCCCAGGCTTAGCCCCAGAATTACCTTGATAAGGGCTGTCTCAAACACATTTGTCACAGTTGTATTTTGGATCTACTAAGTAAAACAGAGGGTAAGATAATGTTTCCATTCTCCCAAATGCCTCCTCACCCCTTTCCCTAAGGCTACGTTGGCCTCCCAACCCAACCACTCCCTCTCCCACCCGGGTGATGCCTCAGCTTTGCCACATGGCCCTTGAACATATGGTTCAGGCGCTTGGCTCTTGAGCTGCCAGGCACACGCAATGAAGCTGAAGTAGGTTAATGCTAGGAGCCTGCTGAAGTCAAACTATAATCTCATACAGATTTAAGCAAGCAGAAGTCATGATCTCTACTGTTTCTCTTAACAGCATTGCTCTGATCTTGGTTAAGCACTGAGAAAACGCATTGACCTCCATGTGCTTGTCCAGCTGACCTGAAGGCAGCCACATGAATACATCCCCGAATGAAAGCTCTGGTCTCTTTGCACGCAAGTGATAAGCCTGTCTCCAATAAAAGGAAAAGATACTTTGTTGCTGAAATTGATGTATTTATAAGAATCTTAACTACATTGCCATTATCTACATTTCTTAGTACAAGTTATTTCTATTTATGAATTGCAATGTGAAACTCAGTTCCTCAGAGACAAAGGTTAGGAAAATGGGCAAGGAAACCAGCAACAAATCTCTTTTGTTTGCCATGCTCTGTTTAAAAGGTTGTTGTAATCACGTCTCAGCTCCTTAAGTTTGTAGCGATGCTTAGATCCATCCTCACCCCAGTGCAGGACAGTAACCAAAGAACAGAAGGTAAGCAAGTTTTGACTTGCTTCAGCTTTCAAAGCTCTCACAAGACTGTATTAAAACAGGAACCATTTTTCACTGCTACAGCTTATTTGCTCAAGTCCAAGTTATATTATGATTTCTAAGTTCATAGTAAGTACTTTACATAACACTAAACTAGAAGTTGGAAGCTGGCATAGATCTAGTACTACCAGTGAGAGGTCAGACAGAGAACCCAGGTGGCAAGGAAACTGAATGTCAAACATGCATCAAATGGAACAAAAACACTACTTGTATCCTTGATCTACAGTTAAACACAGCACCATTTAGCTGGAAAACATGTTCAAGTCATGTCTGCTGCTTCTGACTTGTGTTTACTGCCCCACAGCAGTCCCCAGTTCCCACTTCTCCACTACTGTACACTCATCCCTGTTCTCATTTCCCCAACGGAAGTGATCATGAGCTCATTAGTAATGCATTCCAACAGTTGTTATTTCACTTAAAAGTGCTCAAAACTTCTCTCCACTCTCCTAACAAGAGTATCAGTTTTCTTTCATGTATGGACTAAAGGACATTTCAAGTTTGTTTTGAAAGTGCTGGGGTAGAAGCTTACTTTTGATTTTAACGAGGAGTTTACACTGTAAAAAATTTGAGCATACACTTGTGATGCTAGTCACCTAACAGCATAAATCTGTTCCATCATGCTAGGTTAACATTCCTACCATAAAAAACAAGAATACCAGAGAATCTAGGTACCAAAACAAAAGATTAAGGGTTATATCTAGCTGAAAGAAATAAATTTATTGAAGCTGAATCACACAGAATTGCTTCAGAAAGAGAGGGGCAAAGAAGTTGTCTCCCATTATTGTCACTTGTCACAAAAGGAATACTTTTCACTTGAACTTTTTCTCTAAAAAAATTCTAATAATTCCTATTTTATTTGATTAATTTTCACCTTGTATTTTCACCTTGTACTGTGTTATTATACAAGATAACACAATTAAACAGCTTTATTATAAATGAGGATGTAATTTATTTATTTTTTTACATGCCTTCACAATAAGATTAAGATCATCTCATTACTCATTTGGATTAAAACATCTTGATTTACAAAACTGAAAAAATGGTCTTCAGTTTGCTCACAGAAAACAGTTCAGGGGTTACACTATGACAAAAGATCACAGCCACACCAATGAATTGGCTTTAAGTAACAAAATGGAAAAGCGATAGAGCTCTTTTGTACATTAAAACTATAGTGGCCGGTTAAAAACTGACAAATGTACAAAGGGATGAGATAATTAACACCTCTTAGTTCTCTTTTTGGTCTCTAAATTACAACCTTCTTCCTCACGCTGGCACAATATTACAAGTCATTTTGTTCCTGCAGCACATTAGACATCTGATGCAGCATTCCCAACTAGTGTCATTTATAACAACTGGAAACAATATCGATGTAAAAAAGACCCAGGTCATTCACTGTCAGTTAATGTGAGACTACACACTTGTAACACAGAAAAAGTTGTTGCAATCTTAAAAATAACTGAAATGAGGAATAAACCTAAGGGCTTTCACATAGTGGAAATGAGGAATTTGCAGCTTGGCAATGTTAAAGTCTTAAATCCAAATTTTCAGAAGTATTAGTGAACTTTGTTAGCTCTGCATCTCCAAGTTAACATATATGAGGGCTCTTATGTTATGAAAAAAAAATGCTCCACAATTCCTGAAAATTTCAAAAACATTGGAAACCAAAACAAATTATAATTTTTAGAAATGTAAGGTTTGCATTTCTAAGTCACACTCCTTTCCCAGTTCCTACGCTCAGCATTTGAAATCAGCATCTCTGTTTCCACACATAACACACCCAATATTGCTCTTTCCTTCTGTCTCCATCTGCTGCCTCTTCTAGTTTTCTTATTCCTCTATCACATTTCTGTTCTAAATAATGGGAATTCTAGTTTCTTGAAGACATGTTAGCATGGGCAAATATCCTTAGAGCAGAGGTACTGTTTGAGTTAGACACTGAGAGCATTAAACATATATCAGAAATTGAACACATATAAATATTAAGAGTTAGGACTAGACAGTCTACTGGTTATACCTGCACTGGCAGATGTGAATTTATCCCTGTTAGTACATTAAGTTATGCTGCAGATTTAAATCTAACCTTATGATTTTGACTCTTGCAACTAATTCTTCTTATTGGTGGATCAAAATTAAGCAGAGGACTTCTTGTACAACTATAAAAATGCTGATAGTTTCTTCTCCTCCTCCCCTTCAGCTCCTAAATGAATGCAAGAAGGCTAACGTTGCATAAGAAAGATCCTGAGAGCAATTTGATTCTCCCATTGCTCTGAAGGAGGAAATGGGCCATGGGGGGCAGACCACCCACACAAGCAACTCCTGTGGGATTGATGGTCAGGATTCCCCTGCTTTGAAGGCAAACGCATGCCCTGAAGCAAAGGGTTGCACTACACACAGGCTACCTTTTACCAATTTAGCTTGCATAACAACAGTCCGCCTTGTGCAGTCTTGCCTTGGTGCTGGGACTATGCATACTAGCTTAGTAGCCCAGGCTTTTGCCCCAGAGCATCACTGTGTTGCACACAGACTAACTATATAAACCTGCTCAGGATGCAAACACACTTCTGACTACAACAGGCACCATAACTACATTGTTCTAGCCCAGAGCTAACAACTGGACTGTATAAAATACCTGTACACATTGCACAGGTAGGTGAAGAGTAATTTAATTAGTCTTCAGAATCTACAGAGAAACCCAACAGCACAGGCATGGGATACTCTCTGCATTTAGGCACACCAAAAAAAACAAACACAAACTTTTTTCTAGGTGACTTCAGGGATTCCCCTTCTGCTTTGAGGTTTAGGACTACCCAGGGAGCTCTGTCTCATGCATAGAGAGGTGGGCATTACTTTCTTAACTTAAAAGTGGTTTCTAAAGGTGGGATAGCAGTTTTATATATCAGTTATGCTTTCTTCCTTGAATAACAATATTGGTAACAGGTCCACTTTGCAGAAGGATATACTAGGTTCTTTCAGTAATCGCAATAATTTTTTGCCTTCATCAGCACATATTCAGCCACATTCCTCCAGCTTAGGGTTTCCCTAAGCATGAAGGAGCATAATGACAGAGGGTGAAGTTGGGCTGGAGTTTTGTTGGTTTTGATTTTTACTCTTAATCTTTCAGCTGACATTGGTGAGGTTCCTGCCTGGGCTTCACCACACAGACCAGCAGCAGCCCCGAGACAGGCAAAACAGAGAAGCAGCAGCTCTTACTGATTTTCCACAACATCATGTAATATAAAGTATGCATTAAGTTTCCTTAACACATTGAACTGCCTTATTTCAGCTATTTCAATAGTCTAAACATCCTGTAAAATATTACAACTTCAATGGATAACATAATGAAACACTAAAATTTAATAGAGCTTGGACATACACTTATAAATGGGTAAAACAGAATTACACGCTTTAAGTTTGGAGCTCATTGGTTAGAAACAGAGGGAAAAATATTTGAATTTAATAACTGATCACACTGAGGTGTGAAAACATCAAATGTAATTTTAAAAATTACCTACAAAAATGTTTCCAGACATAGATGATAACCCAAGAAGGACTGCCATGTGCATCTCAAATCACAACATTCAAGAATGATTAATTTATAGTGCAACAGATGCAGAGAAAGGCTTCTAAAATAATAATGGGACTAGAAAGCCTATCTCAGTGGAAGACAAAGAGAGCTTGAGTTATTTATCCCACAAAATAAAAGGTGCAGAGAGTAGTCCTATTTCTTTGCCAATTACATAAAGATGAAATTTAATGAGATTAGGAACTAAACTCCTGATAATTTTTCTTTCCACATTCTGTTTTGAGCATCTTCAATAGCACTTATCAGCAGTCCTGCTTAACAGAGGAGGTCCCAGACAACTGGAGGCTTGCCAATGTGACGCCCATCTACAAGAAGGGACGGAATGATCCTGGGAACTACAGGCCTGTCAGCCTGACCTCCGTACCAGGAAAGATCATGGAGCGGTTCGTCTTGAGAGCGCTCACAGGCATGTGCAGGACAACCAAGGGATCAGGCCCAGCCAGCATGGGTTCGTGAAAGGCAGGTCCTGCGTGAGCAACCTGATCTCCTTCTATGACCAGGTGACCTGCCTAGTGAATGAGGGAAAGGCTGTGGATGTTGTCTCCCTGGACTTTAGTAAAGCCTTTGACAGCATCTCCCACAGCATTCTCCTGGAGAAACTGGTGGCTCGTGGCTTGGACAGGTTTACTCTTCTTTGGGTAAAGAACTTGGATGGCCAAGCTGAGAGAGTCATGATGAATGGAGTTAAATTCAGTTAGTGGCTGGTCACAAGCGGTGTTCCCCAGGGCTCGGTTCTGGGGCCAGTCTTGTTCAATATCTTTATTGATGACCTGGATGAGGGGATTGAGTGCTCCCTCAGTAAGTTTGCAGATGACACCAAGTTGAGTGGGAGTGTTGATCTGCTGGAGGGTAGGAGGGCTCTGCAGAGGGATCTGCACAGGCTGGATCAATGGGCTGAGGTCAACTGTATGAGGTTTAACAAGGCCAAGTGCAGGGTCCCGCACTTGGGTCACAACAACCCCACGCAACGCTACAGGCTTGGGGAGGAGTGGCTGGAGAGCTGCCTGGGGGAAAAGGACCTGGGGGTGCTGGTTGACAGCCAGCTGAATATGAGCCGGCAGTGTGCCCAGGTGGCCAAGGCGGCCAACAGCGTCCTCGCCTGTATCAGAAACAGTGTGGCCAGCAGGAGTAGGGAAGTGATTGTGCCCCTGTACTCGGCACTGGTGAGGCCGCACCTTGAATACTGTGTTCAGTTTTGGGCCCCTCACTACAAGAAGGATGTTGAGGTGCTGGAGCGTGTCCAGAGGAGAGCAATGAAGCTGGTGAAAGGTCTGGAGAACAAGTCTTATGAGGAGCGGCTGAGGGAACCAGGGTTGTTCAGTCTGGAGAAAAGGAGGCTGAGGGGAGATGTTAGCACTCTCTACAACTACCTGAAAGGGGGTTGTGGTGATGTGGCTGTTGGTCTCTTCTCCCAAGTAACTAGTGATAGAATGAGAGGAAATGGCCTCAAGTTGTGCCAGGGGAGGTTTAGGTTGGATATTAGGAAAAATTTCTTCACCGAGAGAGTGGTCAAGCATTGGAACAGGCTGCCCAGGGAGGTGGTGGAGTCACCATCACTGGAAGTGTTCAAAAAATGTGTGGATGTGGCACTTCAGGACATGGTTTAGGGGACATGGTGGTGCTGGATTAATGGTTGGACTTGATGATCTTGAAGGTCCTTTCCAACCTTAGTGATTTTGTGATTCTGTGAAAACCGGCAAGGTCTGAATCCTGCCCTGAGGATCAATCCGTCAATTCCTAACAGGCGTTAGTACAGATTCTCCCCTGGACTGAATGAATTACCCTGAATGGGGGGTTTGTCTTACCCTCAGCCAACAAGCACAATGAGGAAAAGCTTCTTTTTAATTCTAAATCTGCAAGAAACATCACGTCTTACTCTTTGCTTTTTCACTCCTTGATTGACTTCCTAAATGCACCAGTTGTTTTCAACCTGGTTTTAGCCCTCACCTCCAGGAATTCATCCTCTCCTATCCGTCATTCTCCTTTCATAACCCTTCACCTTACTGAAATCCTGAAGGATTATTTTTAAGTTGGATGAAAACTAATGACCAAATAACAGGAAGATGCAAATTAGAGCTATCTCTTACATGGTGAGACAGCACCATGAGCTCAGTCATCTACCAAGCAGTCAGCACATGGGTGCTGTAGCTCCATATCAGCCACAACTGCCTTTTCCCAAGGCATTAGGGAACATGAGGTAGCTGGCAGTGTTGTAATAGCTGAACAGGGACAAAAATCACACTGGACACAACGAAAGCTTGAAATTATATTTATCACAGTGCACACAGAGATCAAGCAGAGGGACAGAGGATCCAAATCTCCAGGACACCAGGCTGTATGAAATATTTTCTTTCACACAACAACTCATTTATAATTGGGTTCTACACATTTAATGAAAAGTACACTGTGGCTACTCCTTTTCTCCACAATTATGTTATTAATTACTGAATACCAGGCGTGTTTTTTTTTTTTTTTTTTCGGGGGGGGCAGGGAATACAGTGAAATTTAAGATATCTTTGAGTACTTGCTGAGCTTTTCCCATTATATGCACTACAACAAGCTCACTAACGTCAAAATTCTGGACCGTACTATCTGGCTTTATAAAATGATAAAATAGTAAAATCACAGCTTTGCACTTCTGAGCAGACACACCTGCCAGTGTGGAAGGTGAAATCAACTTCCCTCTTAACTGATTCTGTGGAACCTCTTAAAAGAGAAAATTAGAGAGGAAAATAATCATGGTGAGAGGCTGAGAAGTTTCCATAAAAGTTTCCAAGAAGTTTCCTTGCTGTGAATCAGCACAAGGTAAGAATCTACAAAGCAATCGTCCCATCTAAACAAAATGGTGATCATTATGACCCAGTGTGAAGTTCCTCCCCACTGCATTACTAGCCCTTCGTCATAACTTTACACACCATAAACAAACAACTCCTTACACTATCCCCAAAGTAGCCTGGCCATTCTGCACCCGTTAAACCACATCACCAAGGGAACTCAGAGATTGTCACCACATCTTAACACTCAATTCATGATTTTCTGGAAAATAAAATTGAAAGGCAGCAGTTTTTTAGCTTAGCTCTATTTTCAAAGCCTACTTAAAGCAAGCGAAGTTTAAGGGTGATGAAAACTTCATCTTAAATGGTCCCATACCCTGAGATAATAACAGTTATTTAGAAGTGGCATGCCAATTTAATATTTTTGTAAAGACTGTTGGACAGGAGGTCACAAAGTATTTCCTCCCCTTCTTTCTCTTACACTTACAGTTTTAAATCCCAAAATTCTCCAAAGTCCTCCAAAATCCAGATATCCTTGAAAACATGCATATCAACTGAGACTGAACAAGGAATCAGGACCATTCAGTGACAGATTATCAAACTGCTGAACATCGCAAGAAAAGTACGCAAGATAAACACAGACTGAACTCTGCCTGAGATTTACTGATTGCAGATAACAGGCAGTATATTTACTCCAGAGCATAACATCTATGTTCTTTTCTCATAAACTCTGTAGTGGTGACCATACAAAGACTGTAAGTGGCACCCTTGATATGCCCCAATTATTCTTTCTCATGCAGACATGAATCATGTGGAGTGTTTGATGACTTAAAGTAAGGAAGAGAAGACCAGAAGGAGTGATAGTAGCAGGACCTGCACCAAGAAAGATCAAAAACAAGCTAGAGACAATCATCACAACTGCAAGGCTTTCATCATTAAGACACTCACCTGCTGTGGACTCACAGTAAGGAGCTTTTCTCCTTTCCATATTCTCTAACACAGAACAGGTAATAATTTAAGCGCCACAAAAGAATACCTGCAGACCAACCAACCATCTATCCTTCCTTTCTACCTATGAAAATTATTCTCAACTCCTCTGCTATCCCCACTTTTGCCCCAAGTCCTTAGGTACGTCACAGTCTATGTTGCTTTCTGCATTGATGACTTGATATTGAATGGTATCTTAATTATGCATTTTCCGATCTTCTGGTGGTTGGGCTAGAGGTTGTATATATGCAAACATCTTCTTGGAAACTCCCAGCTACAACTTCTGTGCTCAGAAAGTACCTGGGACACAGACAAGCAGATCCAACCCTCCAACAGAACAGTTTTGAGTAATGAGCATGCCTTGGCTACACCATCAATCAAGTCATGCTTTGACACAAACAGTCTGCCAAATCTCAAACCTCTCTACTTTGATTAAGGTCATCAAGAAGGCAGATCCATTCCGGAAAGCAAATACAAAAATCTCTGTTGATAAAATTTGCAGCTGACAGGAAAGAAAGATTAAAAAGCAGGTGAAGTGTTAATGATAACAGCTCTACACAGCTTTCTGGGGTGTAGAGATGGGCTGAAAAACATGAGTTTCTGTAGTGCTAGAGCAGCTTATTTGCCACACAGCCAGGAACATACCCCACACTCAAAGGGAAGGATTGCACTTGCAAGGTGCTAAGGCAGGATCAGGCCTTGGGACTGCAGGGAGTATCTGGATGAGTGGGACCATTTGCTGCAGAAGACAGGACCTGCTGGGGGAAGCTTCACCACACAGCAGACAATACCTCACTGCTATTTCCCGCAAAGGCAGTGCAGAAGTTCCTCACAAGCAAAATGAGCAGCAGGCAGGAGCACCCAGTCTCATGAGAAGCCTGCCCTGGAGTGCAGAGCAGGAAGCCCCATCCTGAAGCGTGCTACCAGAAGAAGGGTGTGTAGAGACCCTGGGATGCCACTCAAGCATCCAGATGCTGTGGGTGTTTGCAGTTTACCAGCTATATGTAATCGCATCACGATCAAAGTGAGGAAGTTGATGAAGCCATCTTTAAACAACTTGAGGCAGCCTTTCAATCAGATTCTCATAATATAACTGCCCTGACATCTGCTGGAACTGCAACATGGCAGGACACAAATAGCTGAGAAGATTTTTGAAGGGCGTCAGAGAGAACCTGTTGATATAAGTACAGGATGGGCCAAACAGACATGATGCACAGCTGGATCTGCTGTTCACCAGCAAGGGAAGAACTGGGTGGGCATGTGATAATCAGTGGTAGCATTGGCTGTCGTGACCCTGAAACAGTGTTCAAGATCCTTAAGGGAATGAAAAAGCAAAGTACAGGACCCTACAGCTGGGAAAATAATGGAGTGAGTCCTCTTGAAACATGTTTCTGGGCAAATGAAGGAGCAGGTAATTGGTGACAGTCAGCATGGGTTTACCAAGAGTAAATCCTGCTGGACCAACCTGACTGGCCAATCTCAAGACCCAGAGGAGCAGTGGATGGGCAAGCATAACACCAGGAATGGGGCAGAAACCAAGAGGTTCATGTGTAACAATTTTAACAGCATTATTAGTCTTGCTTTTTCTACCACTAAAAATAACGAGACTGTTAATATTTCAATTACATTAAGAATAAATGCTTGGCTTTACCTATATAATGTATATGCTTATTTGCTTATTTAGATGCATCCTCTTTGCCCATAAACATGATTTTAGGAATAACATATGGTCAAACCATTTCGGCCCCAGTCAACAGCGGCCACTGGGTACTCTTGTTTCAGTTGCTGCAGCTGTGGACTCCCATGTTTGCTTTTGTGTTGCCTTGGCTTTGTAGCCCAGGTGGAGCGTTTTCTGGGAGTTTGCCTTTTGAAGGTAAAAATTTACCAGTTCTGTACAGGTTCTATTAGATACAGTACACATGTCTTGCAGATGCAGATGATATATATGCACTGCATATTTATGTATGTATAATATAATTTCATGTAAGTAAAAGCCAGCCTTTCACATATTCATGCAGCATCCTTCTGGGCTCCCAGCCGAACAGGAACGCCTTGTGCCCAGGAACTGGGCCACCTGAACTGCCACTTGCAAGGGCAAGCCACGGCAGAGGGGGAACCAAAGTCAAAAGAGGAAGAACAAATTGAAAATCTGATGGAATAAGGTTTGGTCATACCCCCCACCCCTCCCACATCTAACTGCAAGAAGAAAGGGACAAAGAGATAGGACTGACAAGGAACTGAGGCAACAGGGGCACACGGTGATACGACTGAAGCCAATTTGGGGTCCCAAGGTGGAAACCCTTGAGGTCCAACCTGTGCTGGTCTGCTCCTGTGGGCAAACCTCCCTGCTCACCATGCGTGACTGCTCCTCCGTGGCCCCCTCCCAGGCACCCCCAGAGCTTCCCCAGCTGCACCCTTGCTCCGAGAGCAGTGCAGGGTGCAGCCTGCTCTTCCAGCAGAAGGTTCTTCTCCCCGGCTCAGAGAGCAGCAGCCGGCGCCCAGCCCACAAGCAGCTCTCCCCTGCCACCCACGTCCAGTCCTGCCAGTAGAAGATACACTACAATTTTTTTTTTTCCTCACCGTTTAGAACACAAAAATTAAACCAACATTATTACAGCATAATTTATCAGCATGCTAAAAGGGTGGGTATCTTTTGAGTATACGTTGACAAAAAAACACAGCGAAGCCTCCAGCGCAGGTGGTTCACAGTCACTCAGTTTCAGAATATGCATGGACTACACCCAAAACCAGAGAGGATGTGATGTGCAGATTATCCTTTTATCCAGGTGTCACAAGCCTCTAAATAATTCCACCTGCTGCAATAGGGGCTTACTGCTCCTACACGTTTTCTGAATAGCTGACGGTCCCATCGACAGAGCCACTGTCATGGTGAGGTTGTACGAGCGCAAGCACAGATGTGGTCCTCCACAACACCCTTATCTACTTGCTTTCCGAGCAGAACAATTTCTTAAAAGAATATGCCAGTTTATATATTTGAAGACTCTGATCATTCTCCTCCTCCTGCCTGTTACCCAGGGAGACTATATGATGGCATGGTCACCATGGAAACCGTGGACAAACTTAAGATGTTTTCATTGCTGTAGATAAAAGCCATCTGCATTATTTTTTCATTTCTGTTTCTTGCACCACCAGCGCAGACTCCCAAGCCAAAATGTAGCAGCTGTGGTGCTGCGTAGCAGCCAGGAAGCATGTACCGCTCCCAAACCACCACCCGCACCGCGTCCCCGCGCCTGCTGGCGGGGAACAGGGCAAACCACCTACCGGCAATAACAAGATGTGATTGCAGCAGCCTGCCCTTCTTCCTCCCCCACCCTCATATCCCCCTCAAAAAAGTCGGCTTGGAAGACATTTTTCTGAAATTTTTCTGACCTCATTCTAATTGGGGAAAAAGTACCTAGTTCGCCTAAACACACAAAAAAAGGTTCAAGAGCACTTGTGAAGAACATATTCACAGAATATATTCCAACTCAGATTTTAATCCTTTAACTATAGTTCTGGGTTACTTAAAAAGATCTTCCCCCCCCCCCCCCCAATTTCATTCATTTCCATTCCCACACATTCATTCAAAATGTAGCCCCTTACTATCTTCACAAGCTTCTACACTTTACTTCTGAGATCTCCCATCACAAACCGGCTTTACTATCCCAAAGATACCACCTTCTGCATATCGGGTACAGATCTTCGTCAAACACACCCTTTCTTCAACCAACTAATTTTAATAATAGGTATTACAAAGAAAATATTTGCCCACATAAACAGGGAACTCCAGATCCCCACCCTGGTATAATTTGGGCTACAACGTATCTGTTCAGTTTTCACTGATACGGCATTTCAACGCTGGGACCCAGCCTTGAAAATTCAGAGGGGTATAATAAATTCAATTCCATTTTTTTCTGATTTAGGAATCAGCAATCACCCACGAAAGGTCTTGTCCATGGGTATTTGGCATTATTGATGCCTCCTCTGTGTTTATTCAGATATAGTTGATCAGATATTTATAAATAATTCTTTTCACAATACATGAGGTAGAAATTCAGTGACCACTCTTGAAGCTGTGCTATTTCACTGTGGCTAACAAATAAAAACATTTTTTTTCTCTGCAGTAGGCTGAGATGACTGAATACAACCAGAAAAATCTATTAATTAAGCATCAAATTAAGTTTCTGCAGTGTTTTCCAAACAACAACAACTGGATGTTCTGTTATGCATAACTTATTTGCTAGAGGTTGAGTTTTGGGTTGCTGTTACTGCAGGGTTTTTGGTTTTTTGCTCCTTATCTATACCAGAACTTTAAGAAGTTTCTGTTTTCCTAATCATTAAGCTGAATTTGTGACATTGTTACATGAACATACCCTTTCTATGCATTAAAGAATTACATTATTGTAAAAAAACCATTTTCTTCAAAACAGCACACCTCGAGGGTGCTTCTTAATTTCAGCAATCACTTGTAATTCTGTTTTTATCTTTCAGTGGGTGGAAACGTACTGTTTAATGTTACATGCCTGTTACCAGCTTATGCTGTCTGTAGCCTATAAATCTTCTTGACTCCTATCGAAACAACAGTATGAAATAATTTTCTTGTTGGATTTTGTTAAAGTTAGGAGTTTCCTACCAAATCAAGACCTGCTTGTAAGTTAAAGACAGTCGGGGGCAGCTGGGGTTCGGACAGCAGGAGTTTCTTACCTGCTTGTTCACAGCCAATTCTACCCTGCACAACAGTCTCCAACACAATTCTGCCCCAGGCTGTGATCAGGTCACTTCTTAAGCAACTCTTTAATAAAATAAGTAGACTTCCTTTTTCTCTCATGTTAAGGTTATTTTTTTTCCAAATGCCACATTATTCTTATTGATTTTTTTTTTTTCTCTGAATCCTTCTCAGTTTCTTTGCTGAACGGGTAAACTGAGTATACTCTTGGAGTAAAGATCTCACTGTGCAGTTAGGAATAGCTATAAAATGTTCCCACTACCACTTGGTATTCTCGTATGCTCAAGAATCACAGATGTTTGTTCAGCCATCAAGCGATTCCCAAATCCTTCTTCAAGTTGCTACATCCATCATCATTATACCCAATATCCCACTGATATTGTACACAAAGCATGAATACAATTAGCTGTGGTAGCTCAACACTCTGAACTAAGATCATAAATAAATTTCTGTTCGTTGATTTCATATCACAACTTCAAAACATAACCAATCTTTCTTAAGTTTAAAATTTATTAGACTTTCAAATCATTGAGCCTGAATTATCTAGCTTCAAGGAAAGTCAATACAAGCTATAGAGAAAAGATAACTGATATTGAAAAAAAATAATAGTATTAAAATATATGGTTTGCAACCTGCCTGCCAAGTTCCATATCCTTGCTAGTTCCATATCCTTTTGTTTAAATAAATGGAGGCAAACAAAGGAAAAATTAAAGCTTTGGTATGATGGAGTGGCATTTCCTTTCTGATAAAGAATCCACCAGTGGCAGACGCAGGACACTGTATGCTTTGTGTTTCCTTACCAGTCTCATAAGAATGCAGCATTCAGAAAAAGACGGTAGCAGAAAAACAGCTACAAGACATTAGCAGGTTTTGGTCAGCATGAGATTTTAGTTTCTGTAGGGTCCCGAAAGAGTGTCTGTCTTAAGCAGGCAGAGATCAGAAAGAAGAAAATGAGAGGCTCCATAAGAAGTTATAGTCTTTCTTCCAAAGACACTTCTAAAACAAAAAACTGTCCTTAACAAGATCAGCCCTCCTGCAATGTTATCTATCCCACTTTTTTTATTGTTTGGTTTGTTTTTTTTCCCAGGATACCCCATAGTAGCTGGAAGCAGGAACATTTATCATCCTTTTTGTGGATAGGATACTATAAATACGACCATCCTCACTAATGCAACCTATAAACTTATTAAGTGAATGTAGCCTATACAGGCCACAGCAGGTGGTTATGCCTAATAACTTTAAAGATCTTCTTCCATTTACCTTATCCAAGGTGAAATCAAGAGGCATTTTGTCACAATTTGTAAGTGTCCATAGGTTAGAAAATATTTCTTTTTAGAGACCAATCTACCAGCCAGAGTTTAATGAATTCTAATGGCTGCATGCTGTACACAGAAGTAAAACAGGAAAAAAAAAAAACCAAAACCAAACAAACTTAAAGCAAAATTAATAAGTACCTATTCAAATAATTTAGGGATACGACGGATTCTCTAGCATTATCAGTAGTTGATTTCATAAGAAATACAATCTAGTTCAACCAGAAATTTATGGGCATGGATAAATGATCACTGGGTGAGGTTCCAGGCTTGAATTGCACGTTCTTTTCCGTCTAACAGCTTCCCACTTGGGTCTGCACCAAAACACCACAACCCTACATACAATCCCTGAAGCATCCCTCAGGCTATATAGGTTCTGGGGAAATCCCTGGCTGCTTTCTTAATTCTGCTATCAAATCTACACAATCAGGCATCATATCGCCTGATAAATCATACGATTTATTTCAGTCCTTGGAGTTGCTTACAAGGGAGTAGAAATGCACATACAAACATACTTGCTCTGCTGCCCAACATCTCTGTGTCCAAAGCTGTCCATTATTTCACACTATGCTGAGCTATATTCAATTCCTCCTAATCTGTTTGTTTGGCTCACTCCTCTGCGTGGGTCGGAAATAATGCTGAGCTTTTCTGGGTTCCCTTATGTACTGTATGGAACTGTAGCAGCCAACACACAAGCTTACGACTCCCTCAGCGCAGCAGAAGCGACATGAAGATTTGAAATTGAAGCGTTCGTGATGGAATTTAGTTTGTGATTGGAAATTCTACCTATCATTTGAAATATAAAAATTTCTCACTCTTCAATAAAACTTCTCTACCGCTGTAGAGAGCGGGAATGATTTGTTTCACAAAAATCTCTTGTGATACGGCCTAAATCAAGGCAGCTAAATTCTTTCTCTCCAAATTCGTCTCACTAAGTCAAAGCTACATCCGGAGGGCCGGCAGTGGAGAAGCGGTGTATGGGGGGACTGATGCTACATTTTGAAAGCCTGGTGAGGTGCAGAGCAACAGCAAGTGGAGCAGGATGGGATGAGCCTCACCACAGAGGTGAGGAAAAGGAGGCGAGAACAGATGTTTAGGAGTAAGAAATATCTGAGGGGTATAATAAGAAAAGAGGGGTAAACCAGGCAACGGTCAAGGACACTGTGAGCAAGTCCAGGTCAGACGACGTTTATGGTAAGTGAGATACGCCGCACTGCTGAAGGCCTTGCGGCAGGCTGCTATGAAATGGTTGGATGAATACTTTTATTTAGCAGACCTCTGCCTCATTTTGCAACGAAAGATGTTTTTGGATACAAAGGACATCCAGCCACACCACAACTAATTCTGGGAAAGCAAAGGGCAAGGATGAGAAAGAATGTCTCTAATATCACATACCTCATTAAGAACTAGTGAGAGATACGCAAATATTAATATTGCTTTGGCACTTAAGTACATACACTAAACAGCTCAGGGCAGAGGGTGGAAAAAATAATAGTAATTAAAAAATCAAGTTATATTTGAGTGCTCTTTTTCACCCGAGATATACCTATGTTTGTTGTCACCTTATTCTGATAGTAAACATGAGTGGTTTTAGCCAACCAGCAGGTATTTCTGTTATCTTTTATCACAGTATATTTATTAGCAAGCACCAAACCTATCTCCTCCCTTCCATTCTTCCCAAAGCATTCCAGTTTCTCTGTTTTATCTGCTACCACACTCAAGAGCAGGATCTGCTGAAACAGTTGCAACAGTCAGTTGAAAGAAAAAAAAGAATAAATAAAAATGGCTTTTTAGTTACAGTGTAGATACCTAAACCAACACTCCTGGAGCTGCCCAGGATGTGGGCATCATCTCAGGATGATCTTTACATCTGCGTAGTTTACAAGCATGCTTTCAGAAGTCTCCTAAGGATAGATAGCTCTATGCATCCTGAAATACAGTGCCATTACTTCCAGTGATAATGCAGGATTCTGACTTAAAAGTAGAGTCAAGCCTTTAATCCTTTAAAGTTACAAGATGAAAGAGAGGATTGAAGCAATATTTTCAAAAATGTCAAAGTGATTCACATGTCTAGTTCTGTCCTGAAATTTTGAGAGTGTAGGCTTTAAAGTTGTTTAATAGCTTATTCTAAAGGGCCCAAATCTCTAAATAACGGTAAGTATGCTCCAATTATGTAAAAATGAAGTAAGAGAGCATGCTCAGCACTGATTCTTCAAAACATTTAGATTAAAGAAATCAGAAGAAAGAGGAACAAAAGTGGTCAGATTTTCCAAAAATCTCAGTATAGAGCGCATGTGTATGTTGCTACACTTGGATCTCTCACATCTGATAGAAATTTAAATTGTTTAAAAGGTTTTGCTTTTTATATTTGGAAAATATATGTATATATATTATATTTGGAAAAATTATAAAGCTACACTTAAATCCAAGTCAGGCATTGCTGCAAATGAAGCAATAAGGGAGATGGGGAAAGAGATGTGCAGGTCTGAGTCTCTCAATCTCCCAGTTGAGTTACACGAGTCTCAGCTAAGATTATAAGCACCATGAGCTTGGTTTACACAGCCCTCATCTTTCTCACCGACTCCCTGACAGATGAGACGACCTCTGTAACGCCGTGCTGACGCGGGGGTCCAGGCACGCTACCGAACAGCGGAGAGCCTTTACTGTCACCTGCGGCCACCAGCGGGCAGCTCTGCCCCCTCCCATCCTTGCGCTCCACCTCCCCACACAACCCATGCAACTCGGGTAGGAACTTGAGTTTTCCTGCCTTCAGGCACAGCAAGGATGTGGCCTTCCTTTTAACAGCCGTCTGAAATCAAACTGAACTTAAGCCAAGGCTACAATGCAAACATTTCTTCATGGCTTTCAACAGGGATGGCCAAGTCTGAAGGAAAACCCTTTTTCCAGGATTCTTTCATATTCTTCTGTAAGACTTCTTTCTGCTGACTTACTTGTCCCTCCTAAGGGAGCAGTAGTCAGAATTTCAGAGCTCAGGGCATATAGCCCTCCCTTATGCCATCTGCAAGCTCCCATGGCCTTATATAGGGGTTTTATCCTTTACCTCAACACTCCTATTCCTGCCCGATGTGGGAGAGAGTCTGGCCAGCCTCTTACAGATTTTCCCTTCCAACAGATATGCAAGTATTTCTTTATTGCACTAAACGTTATCCCCTGCGCTGGACCAGTTACTAAGCAACTCCTCGCTGCAATGAAGGTCTAAATTCTTGCCTTCCCTTCTGGAGGCTCTTTGGCTTTATGCAAGCAGCAAGAATCACATCTTTCACCAAGTTTTACATTTTATATCACTGTAAGTAAAAACAATGCAATACAAATAATTTAGCGGACTAAATATATGTAGTTTATCACTGGCTCTTGACTGAGACCAGATATGATGATAATCAGCCGCTTTGGGGTGCCAGGAGCACTGAGGCAATTGCAGACCTTCTACAGAGGATAGGAACTACCTAAGTCTTACTACTTGACTACAACCCACAGAAAAACAAGGCTGAGAAGAAAGTTGTTAGTTACCAGCCACTCTACATATTGCGTTTCTTCCTGCTATGTCTCAAGGGAAAGCTGTTCTTTCATAAACAAGAGTAAAAAGAAAAAGTGTATATACGGGTCTTTTCTCCCACACATTTCTAAGAATCTGGATAGCTCTTATCAGGTTGGCATCCAGGCTACATCTCTATATGCCATAAAGCTTATGCCTATTTGCTTTTGCAACTTACTTTCTTTTGATCAAACAAAAATTTAGTACGTCTACAGGCCAGCTACTAGAAGGAGCTCTTAAATTCTAGTTGATGACAGAATACTGGACTTTAATAAATTTTATATTCAGTTGATTTTATAACCAAAAGAAATGTTTAAATAGCTAAATTTAAAACTCTAATAGCGAAATAATACTCTAGAACATAACTAACCTAGTTTAGAATTGCAGGACTAAAGGATCTCATGAGATATCTATTTAATTCCCAGTCAGTGTATATTCTCAGCTCGATATATATTCTTGCACAAATACAGAGATCTTACAGAGGAATAAAAGGAGCCCTCTTTCATATATACATGAACAAGCACGAGACAAACCTATGTTAGTTTTGTCTTTTTTCCACTATTCTCCACAGTGTAATTTAAAGCTTTTCATCTGAGCTATTTTTAAATGTTTCACTTCATTGCTTCCACTTATTTCCATAGAGCAAAAATTTTCTTTACTCTTTAATCCAATTATTAAACAAATGCTAAATTAAAAGGTTAGTCAGGGGATTAGGATAGCAGAAAAAAAAAACACTGTTCAGCAATTTTTGTTTCCTATCTAAATTTCCACTTATGCCACATTTCTATCTATCTATATCACTGATTGTACATGTCATGTGAGGTCTAACCAAGGCAAGATTCCTGCTTTTTAGAACAAACAGGTATCCATTATTCCTGACTTTCATCATATTTCATTCCAAAAGCTACTCCACTTTCTCAGGAGGAAGAAGGGTCTCCCATGTCCATAGGGTACCAAGTCACCTGCTAGACTTCATAGAGTGGCACCAGCCTCTTTTGCCTGGACTGTATAGACTGGATCACACCTGTCCCGAACACGTGCAACCAAGGAGCAAGATTTCACCCACACCCTGGACCTCAGCTTGTGCAAAGGAGCAGAGCGAGAGACCAGCGTGGCTACACGCTGCTACGGCGGGGAGACAGCACAGGTTCTGCTGGCTAGCCCGTCGGGCAGCAATTTATGCCAAGACTACAGGACTGGGAGGGCAGTAACTTGTCCCGGAAACAAGGGCATTAGAAACTGGGAAGTCACCACTGGAAGTGAGAGTAAATCATGTATTCTTATGCATCTTTTGGAGAAGTACACAGCTCCGCTCTACTCACAGTTTATTGCACAGGCTTAATTTAACCTTACATAAATTACTATCTGCAAGATGCCCTTAAACATTTGTTTTTGCCTTTGCAGCTTTCCACTTGTAGTTCATTCTGGGCAATACACTGATGAGCTATGCAAACATTTTTCCATTGTATTTATTAGCTGGTATTGTTTCAGAATCAGTGCTAGTTTGTTCTCCCAGTACATCATTGCACCACAGCATGATTTAAGAGCTAAATTGTCATACTTGAGACCGAGATTTTAAATCCTAGCTGTAGTCCTGAGTTACTGGATTATTTTACACAAGTTGCTCAATAACCAGTGCTTCTACTTCCCCACCTTAAATCCTGTTATCAGCAAGGCTGGACTCTCTCCTTAAGGCTATGAGATCCATAGCCAATTACTATGAGTCTTTCTAAAACCTTTGCAGATTTGTATGTATTTTTCTACCTGAAATTTGAATGTAGAGTTTACTAAAGCAGATTAGGTGAGGAGAACTCGGAGCCATTGCCAGGCTCGCCCCATTCCTAGCTAAGTGCTTTGCATATTTTGTTTTAGGCTCCTCTGCCCTTGCCGAGGGGTTCAGATACCCTCTTACGTGCTAGGTAAGTCAAGGACCCAGATAAGTAAAAATCTGTTTCACTGTTTCCATACGATCAGTTAAATGCAGGAGTTATTTTCTAGAGGGTGTGGCAATCTGGAAGGAAGAAGATATTGCACGGAAATCTCTAATAAATTGCTTTATGAAAAATTGTTAGTGCAGCAAAAATAAACACAAATGTAGAGAAATGTCTGGATAAGTAGTAATGAGTTTACTGGGAATACCAGGGGTTTTCACATGTTCACTGCGAGCAATTTAAGAACCTCACTTCGCACATCAGAATCATCACGAGTAAAATCGCTAAAGAAAGTCATAGACACAAAAAACTTCAAAGTCTTTTAGATTAAAGATGTCACTCAGTAAATGGCAGTTAATAGCTGATCTTAGTCCATCTTCTAGGCAAAAACAATCCTAAATTGGATTGGTGGACAACACCACTCTGCATATATGGGCACACACTCTATAAAATAAAAAGATCTATTAAAAAATGAAGATACATTATTTTGAAAGACAGGCTATCAAACTGTCTTCTGAAGTATTCAATACATTGCTAGTCTGAACTAAAGATACTTGTTGCCAAGATCCCAGTGCTGACAGCCTGAAGTCAAAATTTGCAGATTACTTTTCTTGAGTACCATATCCCAAATGTCACTCAGCTGGGAAACTGTACGCACGGACTCAGAGGCAGGACTTTGTTAGCAAGTTTCAAAATTAAATAAAGCCACAGAAGATTTAATCTGCAAGAGTATAACAGAGATAATTTCTGGTCTGAAGTAATATAGCCAACATACATGCACTGTTTTCAATAGCAGATGAACAGATGTGTCTTCTCACTACGAAGGACATGACTGTTTCAGGAAGAACCAAGCAGTCTATTCCCTGCCTTGTTACCACAAATACATCAAAAATCCACATGCACTTGTGCAGATATGCAGCTATGAATGCCTTTTGTTTCACTGTGAAACCATCTGACAGCAGAGACTTCCTAAATCCACACTTGAATTATAGATTCCAGTCAAATATATTTTGAGTTGACCTTCTGACACTTCATCTTCAATAGGTCAGAAGTAAGATACAAGCCTAACACAACCAGCATCCAACTGATTGAAAGGTAGCACTTTTTATTTGTTTATGTAGGGTCAAAAACAAAAAAACCAAACCAAACAAACAACCACCACCAAAACAGTACTCATCCTCGCTGAATAGCTATTTTGGTTAACCTTCTAGGGGCTCCCTTTATAATCATGGGCCTCTATTTTAGTTCCGTAAGAACAAATGCAAATTTTACGTTTTCAGATGTAGGATAAATTGCTACACCAGGGGAAAAAAAGGGGCAGGTGCTGATCTCTTTTTAGCTGATGATGTATTGTATACTTAACAAAAAAAGCAAGCACCATACCATAATATACGATGAAAAGTA
The DNA here is from genome assembly GCF_964289735.1 of Phaethon aethereus. NCBI lineage: Eukaryota > Metazoa > Chordata > Aves > Phaethontiformes > Phaethontidae > Phaethon > Phaethon aethereus. The sequence goes on from NC_138582.1 coordinate 70,358,377, forward strand.
CTGTCCATTAGACAACTGGAGCATTCCTTTTGCTCTGTGTGGCACTAGCAAGGTCTTCATTAGCATGTCCAGTTGTTGCTGCTAAAACTAAAGAAATACCCAGACTCTCCACAGCTGGCTGCCGGGCGAGCAATAGGACCAAGCAGAAGACTAAAAAGCACAGCTTGTAAGGAAAGGTTAAAGGAGTTGTGACAGTTTGACCTGGAAAGTGAAAATTTGTAATCATTCATCAGAGTCTTCAAGTACATAAGTGATAAATTAAAGGGGTGTGGGTATCATTTTCTCCTCCATGTCTGCTGGCAGTGAAGTATGGGCTTACATCTAAGATTTAAGATAGAAGTTTCCTGTGCCCAACACTGAAAGCTAGAATGTATGACTAGAAGAGGATTTGAACCTCCATCATAGCAGATTTTTAAGAATAGGTTAGAAAAACACTTCTAAGAAGTGAGAGCAATCGATCCAGTTATATTTGGACAGGTATATGGAAAACAGCCTCTCAAAGCCCCTTCCAGCCCTCAGCTCTCCAATTTGCCTGTCAAGGATTTGCAGAGTTTACATCACCAGCATAACTTGAACACCTCACATTTTTCCCACGCCACAGCCAGTTTAATGGCAAAGCATACGCAGCTTTCAAGAAATTATTACCCAGGCAAACTGGGATAAGAGACAAGGAATAGCAGAACTACGATTCACCAGCCAAAGGAGTAGGCAGCAGTACTGTACCTCACCTTGTTTCACCATCCACAGTTTATAGCCCACAGCAAATTAGCTTCTGAACCTAACAGTAACAAAAAGGTGAAAGAAAACATTTAAGATCTGCAAAGATGCGACAGGGTATTAAAAAGCTTCCTTCTTCACCGAATCCCAGCTGCCTGCCGACAGCACTACAGGCAGCTGTCGAGGAACACTGACGCAATGCTGCAGGACCCCGGTAAGTGCTTTCGGCACAGGCCAGGACTGGAAACCAGTGAGAACCATGAGGCTCCGTTTACCAGCGACTGATCTTCAAACCTCCGCAGATTTGGCCAGGGTGAGTGTCTCTTGGGGACAAACATCAACAAAAAGCAGAAACAACAGGAATGAGAGCAGCCAGGGTTTGAAGACATTTTACCGGGATGGGTGCAACAAGGATCCTTTATATTAAAAAAGCCAGCATGTAAAAAAAATCATGTGCTGATGTAACATTATACACCTTTCTGAGCAAGACAGTAGGTGTAACACAATGTTTTTATTAATCACTGTAAGTAGTTTCCTTTCCACCACCATTATAGCTGCCAGAGACCTGCATAGCTTCTGATCAGATCAGGGTAGATGAACCTCTACTTTAATTTGAATTGGGTCAAACCAGATGAATTGATGGTGACTCATTTCAGAGAATATAGCCTGGCAAAGTAATAAAAAAAGCTGGCAGAATTTATTCTCCCATCTAAGGTAGTATTCTTACTAGGAGTTAGAAAGTCTCCTTCACTTGCACTTTACTGAAAGCATGCAATCTTTCTTGTGACTGTGCTGTCCCAGTTTTCAGGTATTGTCATCCTGCTGCATGGGGTGACACTTGGAATTGTTTCAAAGCTGAAATCCAGTGAAACAAAATCCTGTTTTTGAAACACTGAGTGGTAGGAGGACTCAGAATGGTTATCCAGGGTTTACGGTGGCCTCTGCAGAAAACTAAAGTATACTCCGTTTGCTGCCAATTAAAAAAGCTGATTATCTTTTCAGGGACATACTGCCAATGTCAGAAATAATTTTCTTCACTGGTTTAAAGGTATCTATGCATGCTTTCATACTTTTTTTTATTTTATCTGTTATGTACCAGATAACATTGAGTTTGACTTCTTGGATTGCAAAATTCTGCTGACATTCAGTATTTGAATTGTTTAGTCAGTAGCATGAAAAATTGTTCAGCTTTAGAAAGCATTCTCTAGCCATCATATTTTATCAGGCATCAGGTCCAGTAGGAGCACTAAACAGACAATGACTTTTGTACTGATGACGTGTGGAGATAAAGCCACTACATCAACCTGCAGGCAGGTATCACAGCAGTAATAAAACTTGAGAAGAAGGGAAGGGAGAGTGGGCAAGAGCTTCAGAGGTGAGCATTGGAGTCTGACACTTGGGTACTAGTATGAGCCCCAAACACGGCTGCTCTGCCGCGAGCTGGCCCTTAGCAAAGGGGTGAGAGAGCAAGACGTGAACTTTCACTTCAGCTCTTCCTGTCTGTGGTGGGTTGACCCTGGCTGGACACCAGGTGCCCACCAAAGCCGCTCTGTCACTGCCCTCCTCAGCTGGGCGGGGGAGAGAGAACGAAACGAAAGGCTCGTGGGTCGGGATAAGGGTGGTGAGAGATCACTTAGCAATTACTGTGGCGGGCAAAACAGAGTCAACTTGGGGAAATTAATTTTTTTTTACCAATCAAATCCGAGTAGGATAATGAGAAATAAAAACAAATCTTAAAACACCTTCCCCTCACCCCTCCCTTCTTCTGGGGCTCAAGTTTGTTCCTGATTTCTCTCCCTCCTCCTCCCGAGCAGCGCAGAGGGGAAATGGGGGCTGTGGTCAGTTCATCACACGCTGTCTCTGCCGCTCCTTCCCCCTCAGGGGAGGCTTCTCACACTCTGCCCTGCTCCAGCCTGGGGTCCCTCCCACGGGAGACAGTCCTCCATGAACTGCTCCAGCGTGGGTCCTTCTCACGGGCTGCAGTTCTTCACGAGCTGCTCCAGCCTGGGTCTCTCACAGGTTCACAGGCCCTGCCAGGAGCCGGCTCCAGCGCGGGCTGCCCACGGGGTCATGGCCTCCTTCGGGCATCCCCCTGCTGCGGCGTGGGGCCCTCCCCGGGTGCGGGTGGAGATCTGCTCCCCCGTGGAGCTCCATGGCTGCAGGGGCACAGCCGGCCTCACCAGGCTCTTCCCCAGGGGCTGCCGGGGAACCTCTGCTCCGGCGCCTGGAGCCCCTCCTGCCCCTCCTGCTGCCCTGGCCAGGGGGGCTGCAGGGCTGCTGCTCCCACACATTCTCACTCCTCTCTCCGGCTGCAGTTGCACAGATCTTTTTCTCGCCTCCTTAACCCCGTCACCCCAGAGGCGCTGCCACCGTCGCTGATGGGCTCAGCCTTGGCCAGCGGTGGGTCCATCTTGGAACTGGCTGGGGTTGGCTCTGTCGGACACGGGGGAAGCTTCTGGCAGCTTCTCACAGAAGCCACCCCTGCAGCCCCCCCGCTGCCAAAACCTTGCCAGGCAAACCCAACACACGGTTGGCAGCCTAGCTTCCTACCAGAAACCCACCCTCATCAGCACTTCAGTCTTCCGTGGGTTAAGAAATGGAGGGGCTGAACCACAGACTCTTGCCTCTGTAACACAGACAGTGATTTTCAACAGCCAGGGGAAATTTTAAAATCAGTAGAAGTGCAAATTCATCAAAACTCACCTTCCAACTTCTAAACTAATTGCAATGCAAAACTGCCATAAAATCCTAAGCACAAACAATTACAAACAGGCTGGCCACAATTAGATACGTGGATACTAATCCGAATCAGCTACAGCATTTCCTACATCAGCCACGGCTATGCAGAAGAAAGAAAGTGAATTTCTAAAGTTAAGGCTTCGACTACGATGCTCACTTGGCACTACTGCAGGCCCCTTGCATGAGAACTAATTGCTTATAATACTCTGTGTGCAACGACAGACCACATTATGGCCCATCTTTGCACTCAGGTGAAGGACTTCATTCCTTCAAGATCTTTTCTTCTCATTTACATCATGATAAGGCAGTAGTAGTTTAAATGAAGTGAGTTACATGACACGGAGAGACCGCACCTGACCTTACAGCTTCCAGTATGTATTTAAACCGTTTCATGTCATTCTGAGAACAAGACAGAGGGAAGAGGAAAAGATACCTACTCTTTGTCCTGTCCTACTTAATTCAGCATACAGCTCTCCTTTATTCTATTTCCATGAATTCTATTTCTGTGAGCTCAACGTGTTCATACTGAAAACAATTAATTTCTTCGGTGATTCCTCTATAAGTTCATTACTACAACATCCACATGCCTTATATACTTACATATATAGTATATAAAGCTTATATACTTATATAGAAATTTGTTTTCACAACGTATCTACAGCAAGAACAAATTATATCATCTTTAACATTAAAACAAGGCCCAGAGAGAAAGGATAAAAAAAACCCAAACACACACTTACTACTGATTTTAGGTGCTCACTCTGCAAGTGCTGAAAACTGCTTTTTCAGAAGCCTTGTTTCGTGGTACTCTTCCATGTTCAAAGCCCACCTATTATTAACTTCAGCTGCAAGTACTCAGAGCTTCTGCAAATCAAACACTGAGGTCTGAAGTCAGCAACCCAGAAAATGAGAGCCACCTGTGACAAGCTGTGGCTCGCCGCCGTCAGTAGCACTGCGTTAGCCGAAATGCTTCTTCCCAGCTGTTCAGCTGTGACTAAGGCTAGGCAAGATAGCTGTTCGTTTTGTGGAGGGGTTGTTGGGTTTTCTTTTAATTTTAAAGAAAATAGTAAACTATTTACAAACTCAGGTTGAAATCAGTTAATACAGAGCTTGACAAGTGGGAAAGCTCTACAGATGTCTTCCCTCGGAAGCAGCCCTGGCTGAGGGGTGCAGAAGTACCTGGGGCAGCCAGCCCTGCTGCTGCGTGGGCACCAGCATTGCAGAGACTTTTTGGCTGGCTCTCCTTCTGTGAGGAGCGATCATCTGCCCTTCCTTTCAATGAGGAAGCAAGTTGTGAACAGGTAATTCAAGCTCGTGGAAGTAATTCATATTTCCTGCCTGTGAACAACTTCCCAGTTTCACTGCGAAGTAGCAGTGGTCTGGTGTGAGCTATGGAGCAGGGGCTTGGATAGACCTGTTGGCCACTTGCCTGCAGCATCTAGGATCCACTGTATCCAGCAGGATCTGCACCAGCTTGCATGTGCGTGGCTTTGTTTCAACACAAAGATTGCACTTGGGCTGTCTGAAAGTTGTGAGAGTCAAGAATTCAAGAGCCACAAGAGCTTGTGATCAAGATACAGCAGTTACAAGCTAGTCTTTCCCAGTTAGCTGTTCACTGGGGGAGCTCCTGTGCTGATTCTCTCCCTACAAGGATTGAAAAAAACCAAAACAAAGTGATATGAGTTGGGTGTAAAGACTGTAGAGGTTTTTAGACCACTTTAAAATTCACCCATTATTTTATTCCAGGTGCTGTTCTTCATTTCATGATTGCCTTCAAGATGCTTCCATGCTTTGATTTTTATTTTTCTTGCATTATTTTTGCTAATGCTCAAGTCTTTTTAGTAAGTAAACAATCCTCATAACCAGGCCATAGGAACAATCCAAATCACTCCTTAAGGACAACAGTTTTAGTGTTTATTCTTTCAGAATTGTGGTCGTAGAGGTAGATGACTTGCACTTCCATTATATATAACCTTGCTGCTACTCACTGTATTTATGCCTCAGCTATAAATCTCTTGTCTCTGTCATTAAGTGCTGGCCAGTGCCTCTGGCCACACAGAATAAGGAATTACAGTAGTAAAATTTGGCTTACTTATGGCAACATACTGAAAGGAAAATTTTCAGAGGGATTCTTTTTGGTTCAAGTAGCTATTTGAAGCTTATAAAACTACATGATGTTGTGTTATCTTTGCCCTTTCTATTTCCAATCTCTTTATTAATTCCCTTTTTATTCATAGTTAGATAAAACACATTTTTTTAAATACCAGTTGCATAAAACATTCAGACTAATGAACAGCAAAGCATTATTTTATGCTAGTAGGCTTCTGTCCTTTACATTAATCACTTTCATAAAGGACATATTTATTTTACTGGAATACAATGAAATTTTTTCCACTGATAAATAAAAAGTTTATAGTTTGCTTTATTCAGCTCTTTATAGGATTTTGTCACTTTTTAAATAGTTTCCAGGCTGCAACTCCCTCGGTAAGTTGTCTGGAATGATTTTTATTTCCTTATCTTGGTCACCTTGTATCAACCCACAATGCTAGGTAGCTGCTGAACCAGTCACCTGTACATTTGAATCTGCCACCTGTTGCTAGAAACCAGTCTTGCATGTGTGTCTTCTCGTGCCCTTCATGCCTTACCTCTGTTTTTAGATGCCAGGTGCATTCTTGGTTAGCAAAAATATTGGAAACCCCAGGAATATGGCCATCTCTGCACAGAAATATTCGATTTGCTACCACTGGCTTGATGCTTGCAATCACATTTTCAGCTGTTGCTGGCTTCAAAGCTTATAAACAAGATAGTCCATATACGGTGTAACATGAGCTGTACTGGAAGGTTGCCCTTGCCTTCTGCTGGTGTTTTTGTCTAGTCTACTATTCTTTCTGCAGGCTTTGTTATTCTGATATGCTCCCACTTACCTATCCCTCTCCATCTCAGGGGGGAACGACACACCAAAAAAACAAAACCAAGTAACAAAAAAACAAACAAACCCAAGGCCCAGGTTTTTGGCCATCCTGACAATTTTTCCTGCCTTGTCATGGTGGAAACTGTGCTGCAAAGAGGATTAGATGCATTCAAGCTTGTGACAAGAAAACTGAGGCCCATCAACTGTAATAACACTTGACACCTTCTGTTGTTCATTACGCTATCAGATGACAATCAAGAATTTCCTCAGCCAAACCTTATAGTGTCATCTGTGTTTCCATCTAACCCCCCTGAGGCCTCATACAACTAATGTCACTGGCACCACTATAGCACTAGGAAAAAAGCAAAATGTCCTTCAAAGCTAGGTCTATCAGACAAAAGGCATCTAGAAGGTCAAAAAATAATTGGGTTTTTTTGTAAACTATTGCTTGAAAGCATTCTAAGGGGAAGCACTTAACACTGAGTCTCTTGCCTGTGTGACTGAGAGCTTTTTAACAATTTTCAGTTAGAAATAATTTAACATGAAGTGAAAAATCCGCGAGTCGGTAGCAAGGAATTTACCTGTGTTTCTGTGAAAGTTGTTACACTGTTGATTCCATCTGAAGATCATATGATCTCATTTTAAAGATTCTGCTTCCCCCAGCCTATCAATTTGGTTTGATTTCTTCTTCCAAAGACACTGCTGTTGTAGTATTTCTGCAGAGTTGATCTCCAAATGATATTTTCCAGCTTTTGCCTAATGTATCCAGGTTTTTTATAAAGGACAACCTACATTGTAGCATGAGGTCATAAATGTTACTATATGCAGCAGACATACATCATTATTAAAGTCGTAGGCCTGGATATGCCTCTAGTACTGATATCAGCCTATTACTTCACTCATTCTCCTTCCGCACATTCTGGCAGATTTTAATTTCTTAACTCTGAAATGAATGTCCAGATCTTTATTTGTACAATTACTCCTTGTTCTCCTTTGTTTCACAGCTCCACCCCAAGGAGCAAGAAGCTTGTGCGAGTTGAATTAATTTCCCATGTAACATAGACTTCATGTTTGCTTCTGCTTGTAAGGGAATCGCTGTTGTCCTGGTTTCAGCCAGGATAGAGCTGGTTTTCCTCACAGAAGCTAGTGTGAGACTGTGTTTTGGATTTGGGATGAGGAACTGTTGATAATGTGCTGATGTTTTGGGTTGTTGCTGAGCCGTCAAGGACAGTCCAGCTTCTTGTGCTGGCCTGCCAGCGAGCAGGCTGGGGATGCACGGGGAGCTGGGAGGGGACACAGCCGGGACAGCTGACCCAGGCTGGCCAAAGAGATATTCCCTACCGTCCGACGTCATGCCCAGTACATAAACTGGAGTTGGCCGGGGGGCGGAAATCGCTGCTCGGGGACGGGCTGTCGATCACGGGGTGGTGAGCAATTTCTGTATTGGGCATCACTTGTTCTTATACATTCCTTTGTTGGTATTATCATTATTGTTCCCTTCTTTCTTTCTGTCCTATTAAACCGTGTTTATCTCAACCCACGAGGTTTTTCCTAATTCTCTCCCCCGTCCCGCTGTGGGAGGGAGAGTGAGCGAGCGGCTGCGTGGTGCTTAGTTGCCGGCTGGGGCTAAACCACGACAGTCCTTTTTGGCGCCCAACGTGGGGCCCGAGGCTTGAGATAATAACGGTTGCAGGTCACAATATCAGTTTGATTTGCATCATGCTCTCGTCTTTGCTGTACATGTTAAGGATCGGTGTTGGTTTCTGCGGGCTGCTGTACTCTGCAATGATTAGTAATGTCTCGCCTGTGAATTTTGTTTTTAGAGCACTGACCTTGAGCTTAATGTGGTATCATCTGAGCTCTGTACTAAAGCCGTTACTGTATTTTGGCTACAGTCTTGTGGAGACGATTAGCAATTATACTTCTGCCTCTGAAAGGTTTTTTATGGAGGAAATGCAGAATGATACCTTTGCTACCCTCTATCATAACATTTCCTCCTTCATCACAATAATTTTTCAGTATTTTGAACACCCTTGGCTGGTTAAAATACCTCTATTGCTACTTCTGGGGAACATGGTTTCAGTTTTGTCTAAGGTTGGCAAGCAATTTAAGAATATCACCTGGAGATCTGCCCCAAGGCTGGATAGTTATGAATGGCAGGGTGTGTGGAACAGCATGGGCAAATGCCTGGGGCGGTGGGCACCTCCGGTGTTTTGGAGCTTCACTCCCGAACAAGTGCAGAATCCTGATAAACTAGCAGAATATCTGGAAGAAGTATGCTGTCAGCCTGGCAGCTCCAAGGAGACACAAATCATTGCCATGTGCTGGGGCCTGGCCCATGCCTACCGAACCCTATTTAACACTGTGCAAAGGGGAGAGGGGCTCTCTGGGTCTGATGGCAATGTGGCAGGCACTGTGACTACTCCAACGTCTGTAGCAGGCACTGTCACTACTCCAACCCCCACGGCGGGCACTGCCACTACTCCAACCCCCACGGCGGGCACTGTAGCTACTCAGACTGTTGCAGCTGAACCAGAGGACCAGCCCATCCCGGTATCAGTTGCCCCTGTACAAAAGAAGAAATCTTGGAAGCGGAAGTCAGCTCGTTTAGTAAGGGAGGAGGAAGATCCTGCTAAGAAGGAGCCAGAGGAAGAGAGTGAGGAGGCAGAGTGCTCTGAAGCAGGGCCATCACAAGCACGGAAGAGGGAAGAGAGCGAGTCATCGCTTGAAGAGGAGGAAGAGGAAGAACTTATAAAAGAGACGGTAACTACCCGATCTCTATCCCTGAGTGAATTGCGAGATATGCGAAAGGATTTCAGCCGTCGTCCAGGTGAGCACATTGTCACCTGGCTGCTCCGATGCTGGGATAATGGGGCCAGTAGCCTGGAATTAGAGGGTAGGGAAGCCAAGCAGCTGGGATCCCTTTCTAGGGAAGGGGGCATTGACAAAGCAATTGGAAAAGGTGCACGAGTTCTCAGCCTCTGGAGACGACTCCTATCGGGTGTGAAGGAAAGGTATCCCTTCAAGGAAGATGTTCTATGTCACCCAGGCAAGTGGACCACCATGGAGAAAGGTATCCAGTACCTGAGGGAGCTAGCGGTGCTGGAAGTGATTTATGGTGACTTGGACAATGGACAATCATCCAAAGATCCAGATGAAGTCAATTGCACGCAACCTATGTGGCGGAAGTTTGTACGGAGTGCACCATCATCATATGCCAACTCATTAGCAGTAATGGCCTGGAAGGACGGAGAGAGACCAACGGTGGATGAATTGGCTGGCCAACTCCGGCAATACGAAGAAAGTCTCTCTTCCTCCCTACGGGCCTGCGTCTCTGCTATAGAGAAACTGTCCCGAGAGTTCCGGCAATTCAAAGAGGATATGCCCTACCCTCCACCCATACGGACCAGTGTCTCAGCCATTAGGAGTAAGCGCTCTTCTGTTCAAGAGAGAAGATATAGAGGATACACACCACGAGCCACCCTGTGGTTTCAATTGCGTGACTACGGAGAGGACATGAGGAGGTGGGATGGAAAACCTACCTCGACCCTAGAGGCACGAGTACGCGAGCTGCAAGGAAAAACAATTACAAAAGGGGGTTCAGGTTCCTCGAGGAAAATCGTCGCTCCACTTTCCAGTGGGCAGCTTCCCAGAAAGAATAGAAGAGCTGATCTCACCTCTGATCCTCTTGAAGGGACTTCTGATTCCTATTTACAAGAAGTGGGTAACGAGTACTATGAGCAGGATTAGAGGGGCCCTGCCTCCAGCCAGGCGGAGGAGAGGGACAACCGAGTTTATTGGACTGTGTGGATTAGATGGCCTGGCACGTCAGACCCACAGGAATATAAGGCTTTAGTGGACACCGGTGCACAATGTACCCTGATGCCATCAAGCCATAGAGGGGCAGAACCCATCTGTATTTCCGGAGTGACAGGGGGATCCCAACAGCTGACTGTGCTGGAGGCCGAAGTGAGCCTAACTGGGAATGAGTGGCAGAAGCACCCCATTGTGACTGGCCCGGAGGCTCCGTGCATCCTGGGCATAGACTACCTCAGCAGAGGGTATTTCAAGGACCCAAAAGGGTACCGGTGGGCTTTTGGTATAGCTGCCTTGGAGACGGAAGAAATTAAACAGCTGTCCACCTTGCCTGGTCTCTCAGAGGACCCTTCTGTGGTGGGGTTGCTCAGGGTCAAAGAACAACAGGTGCCGATCGCTACCACAACAGTGCACCGGCGGCAATATCGCACCAACAGAGACTCCCTGATCCCCATCCATGAGCTGATTCGTCGGCTGGAGAGCCAAGGAGTGATCAGCAAGACTCACTCACCCTTCAACAGCCCCATATGGCCAGTGCGAAAGTCTAATGGAGAGTGGAGACTGACAGTAGACTATCGTGGCCTGAATGAAGTCACGCCGCCACTGAGCGCTGCCGTGCCGGACATGCTAGAACTTCAATATGAACTGGAGTCAAAGGCAGCCAAGTGGTACGCCACCATTGATATTGCTAACGCGTTTTTCTCGATCCCTTTGGCAGCAGAGTGCAGGCCACAGTTTGCTTTCACTTGGAGAGGTGTCCAATACACCTGGAATCGACTTCCCCAGGGGTGGAAACACAGCCCTACCATTTGCCATGGGCTGATACAAACTGCACTGGAACAGGGTGAAGCTCCAGAGCATCTGCAATACATTGATGACATCATCGTATGGGGCAACACAGCAGAAGAAGTTTTCGAGAAAGGGAAGAAAATAATTCAAGTCCTTCTGAAAGCTGGTTTTGCTATAAAGCAAAGTAAAGTCAAGGGACCTGCACAAGAGATCCAGTTTTTAGGAATAAAATGGCAAGATGGACGTCGACAGATCCCAACGGATGTGGTCAACAAAATAACAGCTATGTCTCCACCAACTAGCAAAAAAGAAACACAAGCATTTCTGGGTGTTGTGGGTTTCTGGAGAATGCATATTCCAAATTACAGTCTGATTGTAAGCCCTCTTTATCAAGTGACCCGGAAGAAGAACGATTTTAAATGGGGCCCTGAGCAACGACAAGCCTTCGAACAAATCAAACAGGAGATAGTTCATGCCGTAGCCCTCGGGCCAGTACGGGCAGGACAAGATGTTAAAAATGTGCTCTACACGGCAGCCGGGGAGAATGGCCCTACCTGGAGTCTCTGGCAGAAGGCACCAGGAGAGACTCGAGGTCGACCTCTAGGGTTTTGGAGTCGAGGATATAGGGGATCTGAGTCCCGCTATACTCCAACTGAAAAGGAGATATTGGCGGCATATGAAGGAGTTCGAGCTGCCTCAGAAGTGGTTGGTACTGAAGCACAGCTCCTCCTGGCACCCCGACTGCCGGTGCTGGGCTGGATGTTCAAAGGGAGGGTCCCCTCTACGCATCATGCGACTGATGCTACGTGGAGTAAGTGGGTCGCGCTTATTACACAGCGGGCTCGAATAGGAAATCTTAATCGCCCGGGAATCTTGGAAGTGATCATGGACTGGCCAGAAGGCAAAGATTTTGGAATATCACCGGAAGAGGAGGTGGCGCGTGCTGAAGAGGCTCCACCATATAATGAACTGCCAGAGAACGAAAGGCAATATGCCCTGTTTACTGATGGGTCCTGTCGTATTGTAGGCAAACATCGAAGATGGAAAGCTGCTGTATGGAGCCCTATACGACGAGTTGCAGAAGTGGCTGAAGGACAAGGTGAATCAAGTCAGTTTGCGGAGTGAAAGCCATCCAGCTGGCTTTAGATATTGCTGAACGAGAAAAATGGCCAGTACTCTATCTTTATACTGACTCATGGATGGTAGCAAATGCTCTATGGGGGTGGCTGCAGCAATGGAAGCAGAGCAACTGGCAACGCAGAGGCAAGCCCATCTGGGCTGCTGAATTGTGGCAAGATATTGCTGCCCGACTAGAGAATCTCGTCATAAAAGTACGTCACGTAGATGCTCACGTACCCAAGAGTCGGGCCACCGAAGAACATCAAAACAACCATCAGGTGGATCAGGCTGCTAAGATTGAAGTGGCTCAGGTGGATCTGGACTGGCAACATAAGGGTGAATTATTTATAGCTCGGTGGGCCCATGACACCTCAGGCCATCAGGGAAGAGATGCAACATATAGATGGGCTCGGGATCGAGGGGTGGACCTGACCATGGATGCTATTGCACAGATTATCCATGAATGTGAAACGTGTGCTGCGATCAAACAAGCCAAGCGGTTAAAGCCCCTCTGGTATGAAGGACGATGGTTGAAATATAAATATGGCGAGGCCTGGCAGATTGACTATATCACACTTCCACAAACTCGCCAAGGCAAGCGCTATGTGCTTACCATGGTGGAAGCAACCACCGGATGGCTGGAAACATACCCTGTGCCCCATGCCACCGCCCGGAACACTATCCTGGGCCTTGAAAAGCAAGTCTTATGGCGACATGGCACCCCCGAAAGAATTGAGTCAGACGATGGGACTCATTTCCGAAACAACCTCATAGACACCTGGGCCAAAGAGCACGGCATTGAGTGGGTGTATCATATCCCCTATCATGCACCAGCTTCCGGAAAAATTGAACGATACAACGGACTGTTAAAGACTACACTGAGAGCAATGGGTGACGGGACATTCAAACATTGGGATAAACATTTAGCCAAAGCCACCTGGTTAGTCAACACTAGGGGATCTACTAATAGAGCCGGCCCTGCCCAATCAAAACTTCTACGTACTGTAGAAGGGGATAAAGTCCCTGTGGTGCATGTGAGAAACATGCTGGGGAAGACAGTCTGGGTTACTCCTGCATTAGGAAAAGGCAAACCCGTTCGTGGGATTGCCTTTGCCCAGGGACCTGAGTGCACTTGGTGGGTAATGCGGAAGGATGGGGAAGTCCGATGTGTACCTCAAGGAGACTTGATTTTGGGTGAAAACAGTCAATGATTTGAATTGTATTATGTTAATTGTTCAGAATGACATTACTACTATGGCTGCTATCTACCATATCAATGGTATTATAGTAAGAATCACCCAGACTGATGAAGAATGAGCTTCACTGAAACCAAGCAACGTGCAGCAGTGATGAAACCAGAACTGGCTTCAGCAGCTTGCGCCCAACAAATCCCTCGAGATCGACATCTTCGACCTGCAGATCATGGACATGGACCATGCCAGATGACAATCCAACACCACATACCATCTCCCCTGCCCTGAGAGACTGCTATGATGGATGAAGCCCAGAGTCATGGACTGACTGAACTCCATAGACATTTTAAGTGATGGCCCATGGACTAAGAGAGTGATATCTGTGTGTATATATTAAAGGACAGGAAGAGTAATAATGAATAATTGGAATGTATTGAAAAGTATAGGACCTGGGCATGACGTAAATGGTATGGAATAAGGGGTGGATACTGTCCTGGTTTCAGCCAGGATAGAGCTGGTTTTCCTCACAGAAGCTAGTGTGAGACTGTGTTTTGGATTTGGGATGAGGAACTGTTGATAATGTGCTGATGTTTTGGGTTGTTGCTGAGCCGTCAAGGACAGTCCAGCTTCTTGTGCTGGCCTGCCAGCGAGCAGGCTGGGGGTGCACGGGGAGCTGGGAGGGGACACAGCCGGGACAGCTGACCCAGACTGGCCAAAGAGATATTCCCTACCATACGACGTCATGCCCAGTACATAAACTGGAGTTGGCCGGGGGGGCGAAAATCGCTGCTCGGGGACGGGCTGTCGATCACGGGGTGGTGAGCAATTTCTGTATTGGGCATCACTTGTTCTTATACATTCCTTTGTTGGTATTATCATTATTGTTCCCTTCTTTCTTTCTGTCCTATTAAACCGTGTTTATCTCAACCCACGAGGTTTTTCCTAATTCTCTCCCCCATCCCGCTGTGGGAGGGAGAGTGAGCGAGCGGCTGCGTGGTGCTTAGTTGCCGGCTGGGGCTAAACCACGACACTGTTTAATCCAGACACTGTACAAGCAGAGTTACAACGATGTCGTACAAGGGCTGGCCTTCTGAACCAGAAGGATTACCAGGAAGCAAATTAGTTTCCTGTTGCATTTGCACAGATGAGCCACATTGGATATCGCAAATAGCATCACAAAGCAAAAACAAGTTATCTAAAATAGTTGAGTGGCTTGCATGGCAGTCATTGCTCCCAGAAATGAGTTATTTTTGTCAAGGTAAAGAGGGATACTTATAAAAGTATTTTAAACAGCTGTACCTTGACCTCAAAATTTGCATCTGCAGTAATGCAAATACTATTATGTATTGATTTATGAACCCTAATTTGCATGATATGTATATTCATCTACTTTCAAAAAGATGCTGAAATGATGAGGAGGAAAACAACAGGCAGTGTGGTAGGGTTTTGCACTCCTGGAAGATAAACATCACATTATCCTAGAAGATAAACATTTACAAATAAACATTTGCTTTCATTGTGGGGGGAACACCACCGCAAAAAAAACCCAAACCAAACCAACAACAAAACCCAAACCACAGCTGCCTTGGTAGACTAGGTTCCCCTGCATCTTGATAAGAACTGAGCCATTGAGTCGGCCCAAAGACCTGCTCAGGCCAATAACCTTATGAGGTGGTGGCCAGGATACTTTGCAAGGCAAATTTTCCTTGAAAATATACCAAAGCCAATCTCAACTGGAAGGTGACTATATATTGAGTTCCAAAAAACAGTAAAATCTTAGCAGACTGCAATTAAAACTTTTTAGGCATAATCTTTCCTCCCTTCCCCTTTCAATCCTGTTAACAGAAAAATTTTAGACAGCCAAAGTTAAGTAGATTGAATATGTGTATTAAAACATTTTTCTATGACAAAGCGCTGAAAGAGCAGTAAATTATTTTGTAAGATGCATCCATCGCCATCCAACCCATGTCATTTTAGTGTGGGATGGGGCCCAGGGCGCAACATCCCCTCCGTCCTCTTGTGCTCCGGTTTCTGGTGGAAGGAGAGCTGAGCAAAGGCCACCACGTACTTCACCAGGCTACCCCATCCACGCAACTGCAGTGCCAGGGCTTCAGCGCATCAAGCAAACACGCTCGTTAGCGTTAGCTGCTCGTTAGCAGCTAACACACAGCCTGCGAGTGCGCTACTGTAACGAGAGTCTTTGCTAAAGGACATGAGTAGTCTCTTAAATCAAGAAGCCATGTTACTTACTGCATTAAAAACTCTACTGGGACATTTGAGGAGGTGGAGAAAGCGTTGGTATTGCACCTTATCTCAAAAAGATCCATGAAACCGGTACTGTGACCATTATTTCAAAAGAACTTCCCACCTCGGGCTTCCTATGAAGATTCTGTTTCTTCCAAAAAAATGTAATCTGGAAAAATTACCTGAAGACCGTTTCAGTCATCCTTTTTTCAGTAGCTAGAGTTAGAAATCAGCACTTCTAGTGGCTGCTGAAAACAGTCAATCAAAAAACAGAAAGCTTTTTGTTGAATGGGGATTTCAAGGAATGAATTGAGAAAGCAATATTAAAAAACCACACACACAAAAAAACCAAAGCACACAAAAAAAACATTTTAAAATATCAGTAGTTGCTATGGCATTGGAAGCATCAGTACTTTGAATCTGAAGATTTTTTTTTTCCCCCATGTTAATTGTTTGGCTGGTGTATTCAAATTCATCTAACTGGGCTGAATTGTCTGTCTTTTGGAGCAGCGGAAGGTTAGCCTGAAAGCTACAGGGACTGTTACATCCCAGGTAGAATCTATATCAAGAATTCAAAAAATTTGTTATTTTATATGGCAGACAAAGGAATGATAGACACAATTTTCTGACTACATATTTAAATGATTTTATTTTCCTAACTAGCACTGGAAGTGTTAATACAACACATTGACTGTAGAGTTATGTTCTGGAAAGAACTAATAGCCTGACACGGATGCCCTCAATCACTGGAAATCATCAGGATAGTTGAGAGAGACAACTTCTGGGTCTGCTTCAATTTTATCGTTCTCACAACAGCAAATGTGGGCAGGTCCTTTCTTCACAGCCCAGTCTTGGCCAACTCGGTGACTTTCTGAGTTGCAGCAAACTGTGCCCAGCCTCCTCTGTCTCTAGGAAATTTTTTCTGTCATTTCTGTCACTGGTGCTCCGGTCCCTGCTCCTCCCCACAGCCTCCTGGATGCTCTGGGCAGACCTCTGTTCACCTACCCCAACAGGAGCAGCCTCCCATCCCCACTGAGGTCCTGCCCAAACAAGTCCATCCAATTAAAGGAAGGAGATAAAAAAATTAAAGCAAGCAACCAAAAAAACAACCCAGCACTCTAAACGAAATATGCCATCAGTCATGCTGCCCAGTCAGGTTTTATTCCGTCCCCTTCTCACCTACTACTTTTTCAGTCTGTCAGTGCAACCGAGACAGTTGTTTTTCTTTATCAACTGCTCCACCTCATCCACCCAATCCAGAAATTCAACCTTAACTTATCCCTTCCTCTCTCCTTCTCCAACTCTTACCTCTTCACCTTTCTAGTTTTTCCTTACCCTACAGCTTGTTCTTCTCAATGACTTGAAACTCAGTCTTTTCTTCTTCTTAAACAAACCCTTGGTTCTGCTTGGCCATTCAGTTACTTCTTTCAATATGTAAGATTTTACATCACATTGAATTTTGCAGGATATGAGATCTACTGGATTATTCTGTCACATAAGCAGATAAATAAAATTTCAGTAATGTAAAAAAAAACATTTTTTGTCTTCCAGAAGATTATGGGTTTTATGTGTACAGGGGGAGATTTTTCCCTGTAAAAATGGAAAATTTTACTTTTTGCTCTGAATCCAGAGGGGGAAAAAAAAAGTCTAAAGTACAGTTTCTCCTTCCACCCTCCTCTCATAAAGCATGTTTTTGTTTAGTTATTTTTTTATTATTATGGCTAGCTCCTGGTCTCACTGTTACTCATGTTACCTTATTCGCTGTATAAAACATGGGGCTGGGTATAATAAATACAGTAAAATACTGAGGGGTTCTCCCTTTAGTGCTGTTACAGTTTATAACTCCCCAAATAATTCAATATACGGTTAATGCATCACGTCTTGGTTCCTCACTGTCAACAACAGCAGCTTTTAATGTCCAATTGTCATCTTCCCTACAAAAATCTTCATTCTTCCACACATTATGTTACAGAAAAGTGTCTACGCACAAAAATACACCTTTTCAAATACTTCCTTTAAATATGTCCCAACAGGACACTTACAAATCCTTACGCACCTGTCAATCTGTTTAACTTCTTTTCTTACATTAATTGTGCTTTTTTACACTGGCTGCATGCCACTGTTATCATACATCTCGTACCACGAGAACAAGATTTCTGGGATAGGAACATCTTTGTGGTTACTAAAGTTACATCATATGAAAAAGTACTCTTTTCAGGACCCTTCTTGTAATCATAACATAAAAAAATTAAGCATTTTGGACACCGAGTCCTAAACTGTTTTATAATTACAAGCAGATTTGACCCTGCCTCTTTATGTCAAGTGGTATTTCATTTAAACCCCAGTTCTCACCTGGTTGCTCACAATGAACACATTTCTAAAAGAAACCAGTATCCTTTAAAGTTGAATTGAAAGAAAAAGCAAGCAAAACAGGAAACATTTCCACATTTTTATTAAAATGAGAGCTGTTGTAAATGTCAAACTGGACAAAGGACTTCAAAGAAAGTCAAGAGGTTAGAAGCAGTTATAGAAAAGATTCCGATTAAATACAATTTATACATAGAAGCTTACACGTGACTTACAGATGAAGTTTGTGATAGGATGCATCTACTGTTTTGTTAATATCCTTAAAAATTATAAAGTGTATTGTATGGAATTAAGATGAGCTCCGCAGTACTAGTTTTTGAGTAATTAATCTTCTCTGCTTTAAAAATACATTTTTTAAGTAATATGACCATTTAATTAGACAACTAAAAATTGATGTCAAAAGCAGTAGCGAAGCAAACCCCTCATATCATCTTCAACACATTTGTGGAGACCAGCGACATCTTGTTTGGAAGAGATGGAAGGCATTCTGCACGCACAGAGGTATCACAGAGCTCACCTGTGCTGTCCTCCCTGAAAACAGCAACGCAAGAGATGCGTACGTTGCGCGCACTCGACTTGTGAGTCCGCAGCCAGAAAGCAAAGACTAAACTAGCCCGCAATCACCTTCCACGTTGCCTTCCTTCTGCAGCGTAATCAAGTGTGAACTTCACCTTAAGTTTGAGGAAAGTAAGCCTTGCGTCTCAAAGTCATTTTTTACGATTACCATAAAGAAGACATGTGCATTGATTTCTCAGATCCATGCAGTACTGTTCGTGCTGGCAAGACTTCTTGAAAGTGCACGTCATTTTTTGTGGAACTTGTAAGAACAGCATTATTTTAGAAAATATCTTGCCATATTTCTCAAATACTTCTCAAACACTATGACATGATGCAATTAGCCTGTAATATAATTAGATGTAATTAGAGTATAAGAGGGAAGATATTACTCTCTTCTATTTGGCACCGTGTCTGGAATACTCTGCCTAGCTTTGGGTCTCCGGCAAAGTCCAGCCACCAGGCTGGTCAGCAGCCGGCAGCACGCAGCCCAGCACGGAGAGGCTGGGGGAGCTGGGCTGGTTTAGGTTTCAGGAGAGCGGGCGGAGCGGCAGCGTAACGCTACTTGGAAAAAAAGGAGCTACAGAGACGATAGTCCTGGCAGATGACACAACAGCGGGCAATAGCTACAAACTGCAGCCGGGGAGATTCGGCTGGACGTTGGGAATAACGCTTTCACGAGGGCAGCCCCGGGGCAGGTGGCTGGGCGAGGCTGTGGAGTCTCCACCCTGGAGGCTTTTGAGGTTTGGCTAATGAGCCGCGGCTGCCCCACTGGAGTGTGGGCAAGAGTGCTACGTGGAGCAGGAAGTTGGACTAGATGAACTCCAGCGGTGCCTTCAAGCCAACATGTCTACGATTATTGTAAAGTATAAGACTAGCTGGACAGAGCCCATACTATCATATTTTTAAGCAGGCTCCTACCTAAAAGTTAAGCATACTATAAACACCTATTTGCAAATATGTTAAGAAAGCTGGTGAAAATGTCTCCTGAAGTATTTTTGCGTTAAAGATTTTTTTTTAGGATTTTCTCTACTTGTCTGCCACTTTAACCATGTTTTGCTGTAGTCAGTTCAGCTTTTGTTTGAATTTTTCATCTAATGCCACAAGGGAGGAAGGGGCCCAAAAGAAAATTTAAAACCATAAAAGGTGCTATAGAGCTTGACTAGTAGTTACACCCGAAATATAAATGTACCTTGCCTTTGCCCAACCCTAAAGATGTACTTTGAAATATGAACACTATCTAATTTTAATAACTGTTTAAAATTAAAATGGAATAAAATTGTTCTGAATGGAAGCTGGAGTTATACACCTCCTCACACTGATCCTCATTCACAAAGAATTAAAACATATTTATAGCTTTCAATGGTAGTACTTTCTCTGAAGACTGATCCAAAGATTTGCATAAGCGGGTCTACTCGCACACTTAAAGCCAGTTCTCATTTGTGTTTTCTAAACTCAACTGCTTTAATTTTCATTCTTCTTTTTAAAGAGAGGCAGGGAAGACACGAATTACGTTTCATTCCAGTTGCATCATGGCTTTGCCATCTATATGCTATTCAGATTTTGGAATAAAACAAAACAACAGGACAACCCACTAGCATAAATACAAACAGGTATACATTTGCTATTGATAAAAAAAGGCTAGAAAAAATAAGAAGTATGTGCATTGTCCCCGGAGAAGCAAGGAAACGGTCTATCATTTTCACATATATATATAATGGAATTATATATAATATATATTATATATAAAAAACATATTATATATAATGTAATAAATATGGAATTATAATGGAATTATATATAATAATATATATTTCACATATATTACTTAAAGCATAAGTATACAACAAAAACCTTCATGCCAGCAGTACTAAAGGTTGAAGAAAGTATATTTCAGAACCCTCTCTGGCTAGTATCTGTCATCTCCCCCACCCCTCCTGAATTTGCCGCTTCTTTCCCAGATTGCTTAGCCTCTCTAGGGTTACTTCAGGGTCAGGGTATCCAGCAGTTTTCATGTTATAGTACATCTTAAAGAGTGTTGATAATACACATGAAAATACTCTTTTGAGGGGGAGAAGGAAAGAATCTGCTCATCTTGGGAGATCCAGCAAGGTCACCATTTCAAGGGATCTGAAGGAAACCACCTGAGGGACACCTTTGTATAACTTTTGTACTTTTTTTTCCAGCATCATGGCATTGGAGATTCAGAAAAGAAATCTTGAGGGAGCCGACTGTTGTATGAGTAGCACAGGTAGAACTGGGCAAAAAGTGGTGCTAGGAGCAGGAGCTGATCCTGTGTGTATCGGGCGACTCAGAACTGGGTAAGTTAAGTTGTTGCGAGCTGTCAGTAATGACAATGTAATGGAGGCTTCCTGCCTTACTGAGCATCATTACCATGGATACAAAAAATATCTCAATTCAAGTTTTTAGCTTTTTTTTTTTTTAATTTATTTGGCCAGTAAAGTACTTTCTGTGCTTCACTGCTGAAATCACAGAAAGTTCTAAAACCATGTTGCACTGCAGCTGGCAGACATAATGATGGAGTCTGATGCATAGCAGTTCAGCTGGAAACTGCCAAGGGACAAACAAGGGAAAAAATCAGTGCTACATTTGCAGATGCTAACACAATCGCATGTTGCGTGTAAATGGGTCCTTTTCCATACATTTCTATATATTTATCATTCAAATACTGCACTTTTAACCTAAATTATTTCAATGACAAGCTTGACATTCTCTTCCTTGTGAGGCAGCAACACCTTTCAATACTTTCTGGTAGCATGCACTAACTAAAACTTTTAAAAAATGTTTATATAGTAAATATACATCCTGAATATATATTCTATATATCTTCTGTAATGATCTGGAGAGTTATTTCCCCAAGATACACCTTTGCCAGTGCCAAACAATGATCAGGAATTCTGTGTGTGCATATGTATACATATTTTAGCAAAAACACCAACGGGAACACTTTTTTATTGTATACATCACTTCAGAAATGCAAAATGAGATATCCACTTGGATGATGTAGGAGCTGGAGTACAATCCACTTAATGGATTTTATCACAGTGTAATTTTTTTCCCCCAAATTAACCTGACGGGCAATTCTAGTACAGAATGGGAATGCTGTAAATTATCCCACCTCCATCTTACAGATAATGGAGAAAATCATTACCCACTGTAACTGAGTTTTAATTTGTTACAGCGGAAGAAGACGATTACAGGTCAACCTGTCAATAGAGTAATTTGAGCAACTAAAACTAGTTGACCTTTCTGGCACGCTGTTCCAGGAGCAGAATCGCTCCCCTGCTAAGCAGCAGCAGATGGCCAGAGCTGTGCAGTTCTGCTTCCCGGTGAAACGTAATTTGTTTTTCAGGATTGTTAGGTATGTAGAGAAAGAAGACACAGGCAAGCCCTTATTTAAGAATCCCAGCCCACCACTAAAGTGCATCCACAAAAGGGACAAGGGAAGCGGCTGGCTGCTTGGGGTTCGGCTGAACCGAGTTCACCTGTGGCTCACGTGGCTCCTGGGACTCCTGTGTTAGCCTCGAGTGTCCGTGTTGACCAGCGCTACCCAGAAACGCTCACCAGAGCAGGCTGCACGCCAGAAACAGCACGCGCCAGTGCTACAGCACAAGGACAAAAAAGGTGGAAAAGGACATCATGATCAAAACTACAAAAGCAGAAAAACATGACAAGGGAAAAGGCATGAAGTTGAGAAGATGACAACATTACAGGAAAAAGAACATTTCAATTCATAACAGTGATGAAAAATAAAATTTTAAAACAAAACCTGAGGTCGTGGAAGAACAAAAGAAAAAAAAAATCGCTTGAGCTTGGCTAAATAGTTTTCTCTTACACATTGTGGATACAAAACAGGAAATCTGGAAGAAAACCCTACAGTAAGACTGTTACCGGTCAATTCTCAAAAGCCAAGAAACAAATTTTTTTTTTTACTTCTGTCCTCATATATTAAAATACAGAATCTGATTGACCCCACTATTAGTCTGGGTTTATTCTGTTCAAATTTCTTTCCTTTTTGCCAGCATGAAAAAGGAATAAAACTGGTATATTAGAGGAAGCTTTTACAGAGGAATACTTATGCTATCCCAAATAACTGAATTTCTTTTTCCCCTAATATTCTCAAGGCATGCAGACTTCAATATCAGCAAATGACTTTACTGACCACCTTAAATATGAATTTTCTGGAATGTTTGTGTCGTATATTGAAAATAGAATGACAGTGCGTGATAGTATGTACTTGTTTCTTAGGTTGCCCAAGAAGTACCTGATGCTAAGAAAAGATTCATTTTTGAAGGTAACTTTTCAGAAGTCTATAGTTACTAATAATCTAGCTATTTTCTTCTTTAAGCATGCTGCTTTTTTTTTTTTAATGTGAGATGAAGTTATGCTGCCATTTGGGCAAATGGCATTTTGTTAATACAGTTGTTTAATATTTTTTGAAGTCAAGCAGAGCAGGTTCCCTAAAATAACTTGTTCAAAAAGAATTTGTATTCAACAGTGCTCATAAATAAACAGAGCTTAAAAAAAATCCACTCATTAGTGGTGAGTGGGAAGTCACTAATTCCCTGTTGTAGGTCCTAAGCCAACAATTCCTGCTAGTTTTAGGCTTTCATTTTTAAAGCTATTAAGATTAATCCTTTTGAAGCAAATAAAGCATTTCAAATGAATGTATGAAAACCAGAAGAGCATGTTCTTGATTGAGCAAAGAGCTTATGCATTAGTCACAGTTTTACCAAGAAATTAAAATTTCTGATCAATTCTGCTGTTATTCACTTGAAGATATACAACGAAAAAACTAATTATCAATATTCTTAATATTCCTTAGACACACACACCTGATTTGCATACAACACGAGATTGTATATTTAGGAAAGAGGCAAAGAAATTAAGAACCTCGTTGGTATTTGAACCTCTGATGCATGACCTACAGGTTAGCATTAAGTGCCTTGTTTACACTTAGCCAGCCATGTAAGAGGCTAATCTGGCTATATGCACTTTTGGCAAACTCTTCCCAGACAGATGAATGGATTTTCCAGAAGGAGGTGTTAACCAAACATTTATGATCTGCAGGAGATACTTACTGGGTCAAAAGTCCGAAAGTTTTTCTTGTTGGAATGATGCATCAGCTTAAATTTATGCTAAAAATTCTTACTACCATTGACTTTATAAGGTATCGTGACCCAAATTATTGCTGTATGTTGAATCCCCTGCAGAGTGCCCACAGACACTAATCTCACTAATTCCTCTTGTGCATGCATAAGACTTTACATAGTGTAGATCAAATAAACCTATCTGTATTAAATTAGATTTGTAAAGCAAATGTCCAGGATAAAACCATCAAGCTATAAAATGATCAAGCTTAATGTACATTACATCTGGTCTTAATAATAAAAGATAGAAATAGGCTATAACATAAACTTAACCCATTCTACGGTTAGCAACTGTGGCTTTTGGGGAAAAAAGTACTGTCGAGCATGTGGAAAGTTTGTAAGCATGTATATGTGTACGTATCTGAATATATATATGCCTACGCATACACACAGAGATGAAGTGCTCAATCTGAAAATCAGTTATGCAAGAATTATGCAGGCAGTTCATGTTGCTTTAATTAAAAACTTTTGCCATACAGGTAGCAATTGGAAGAGTCTGTTTCAGGTCTTCACTTTAAGAAAATTCGGAAATATTGCAACTGAGGAGCATTAAGGCATTACATACAGTCTTTTTTCTCTAATTTAGTTTTCTTTGCACATATGCTTGGAGGAAAATGGGAAAATGTCACTTTTAATAAACATACAATGCCTGTGGCAAATTAAGATTGTATTTGACAATCCTACAAAAGTACAGAGGAGGCAAGTTTGTTAATGCAGATTGTCTTCCAGATCTTCAATAGATTTTCAACAGCCGTTAAAATAGGCATCTTCAAAGAACTTATCAGAAGAATAATAAAATACGGTTATGTGGAACAAGTTCCTTCATAGAAAGATTCTTTTTACATGGTTTCCTACCCAGGATCATCATTCTTTCTGCAAGAAGAGGAGAATGTTTTGGATCATATTTCCTATTGCATTTGAAATTATTATTGTTTAATTTTGTGACAGTATTCTCTTATCAGTCAAATATCACATGTCATTTTGCATTTCTTACTGCCTGAGCAAACACACTAAACTTCATATTTTAAATCATCCATCTTGAAAGCAAAAGCATACATGGACTTTAACAGACTGTGCAAATACAAAATTACGCCAGAATCTGGTAATATACAATGAAATTAATGGGTCAATTTAAAAAGAAAAAATCAGCACAAAGATTGTTACTGTTGTTAAATAACTTACAACTTTAAAACAGAGCATAGGTCATAATGAATCTGTGAGGTCTCATTATGCTACAATGTCTGCCAAAACCACTCTTCCATCCTCCACCAAAACCTTTGATCTAAGCGTTATTGTAATTTCCACTTTAGAAAATAATTTATCTTCCTTGCACATTTATTAAAAATAAGGTTGCATTAAACCACAATAGCAGGATGAGAAAAATGTTGAAAACCAGCTCTAGTTCCACATCATCTGTGCGTCTGGACTTAGATCTCTGCAATCCAGCCAGCAGCCAGCAAACAACTGCTGAACAGCAGCCTGTGGAAAGGACAACTTATGCCCACGGTATGCCTCACTTACACTGAAATTGCTCCCAAAACAGCAGAGAGAAACTGGGGAAAAGATTTCCCTTTGGCAAAGAGCTTGACTGAAAACACTTCAATTTTGAAACCACACTGAACAGCTCAGAAAACATTCTCAGATCAAAATCAAAAACTACACTCTCAAAAAAGACATCCTGGACATTCCTAAAATAGAAAGATAATGGACAAGTTTTCTATTGCTGGCAGATGAATTGGTGCGAAAGCCTAGCACTGCAACCTGCTGATGTAATTGCTCTTCTAGCAGCTCAGTGAGCTTATACTTCTGGTTCCAAAAGATCCAGGTTCAGCCTCCAAAACAGACCCAAAGGAAGCTGCGCAAGGTGACTGCAAAGGGGAACCCTACTGTCCCCAAAGGCAGGAGTAGGCATGAAAGTGTTCCTGGAAAGATTTTCACGTGTAAGAGGGCAGAATGATGCAGACACTTTTGGATGCTGCTCGTACTGTCAGACTTGTCTTCTGTTTTCCTGAGTTTTTGGTCTGGACAATACATCCTTTCTGACAACCAATGGATTATCCGTGTCCTTCTCATTCTCCTTCCATCATCAGCTCACCCGAATGACTGAGAAATTAGGAGTTTCCCCTCAGTGGTAAATAAACTAGTACCCGTATTTAAAATGACAACATTTTGGAGACCGTGCCTGCTTCAAAATACAGCATTCTAACTGCATACAAAAGGAAGCCTAGTTCTGGTCAAAAATAGACTCGTAACCATGAGCCATCTTTTTGTGTTAGCTCGCATATACATCCAGAAAGGAAAAATATTCTAAATTAGTTCCTTAAAGGTGCTTGAAGGTCTGAAGCCATCTCAGAAACTATTATTTTATGTTACTATTATTTTATTTTATAATAAACATATTATTTTATTTTATAATAAACACTACAATATAGTACACTATATATGGTTTATATACAATACTATTATATTTTCTGATGTATCAATATAGTATCATAGAGTAGTTTGGGTTGCAAGGGACCTTTAAAGGTCATCTAATGTATTAGTGAGAAGACAATACACCATTAAGTGCATTATAGACAAAAAAGTTCATGAGAGCAATGTAGCAAATGCCTCTGCATAAACCTCTGGCTGCCATATCTACTCTCTGCCCATTACTTCAGTCTTATGGGTAAAGAAATACTTGGACCTTCTAGGCAGCTATCTGGCAACCCTCTGTATTTTTCATTTAGATAACACTTTCCATTATTTTCGATGATAAAAGCCATTTCTATGGAGATGTAGGACTCTAAAAGGTGACGTAAAGTTAGTCCCTGAGGAAAAGAAGTATCCTTTGTTGTATAGATCTTTATAAACAGATGGACACAGATCAAGCCAATCTATGCAGATCAGATTACAAAAAATAACTTGCTGTTTCACACCAAAAAATACCCCACCTTGGGCTTGGGGCTTCAGTTCCTCCATCACTGACTAGCACAGCATTCAAATCACACTCATGTCATGCATCGGTCAACATAAAATATAAACCTTCAGCAAGAAGCAAACAGTTGCCTGCTTGGAAGAGGCAAGAGGCAAGGTATAGATGACTTCTTTTTTCTTTCTTGCTGGTTTCAGGAGGTTTGGTTTGGTTTTGTTTTAACCAATGTTTCTCACTGCCCATTCCTTCATAACACCACAAGGACACAAGCTACCCTAAGTCCAAGACACTATGAAGTACTGTTCAGGAGCAGCAACACAAAGCAACTCCTTGAATAAGGTTTGTTTGGGACAGAGTAATCATTAGCTATATGGACAGAGAAGGAAGGTCTCCTGTTTCTCCTGTTCTGCCAGGCATTTGGGGCTGAGAAGGAACAAAGGTTCAGGGAAGGAGGTAGGTCCTGGCCTGAGGTGTTTTTACACAACTAAGAACAGTGCGATGGACAAATTATATTTGTGGAGCATCATATGATAGACTAATAAATGGGAACAGGTATGAAAAAATATGCAAAAGAAGAGTAAATGATAACTAGAAACTTACCCTAGGTCCTAACTTGGGATCATCACTCCTCTCCAGCTCCCCCACCTCTGCTAGCCCACAGCTTGGACCTTTCTAGACAGACACAAAGCCTTTGTCTTTTGGCTTGAGGAACTGGTAGTTCACTACTCACAGCTGGGAAGCAAGAACTGTGATTGTTGTATATGCAGTCAGATCATATTTTCTGCCTGAGTATTAGGTTGTTCTGGTCCTCTTCTCCACAGAGAACAAGGGAAAATCAATCTAGCAGGACTTTTCTGCTTGGCAAAGGGTTTTGCTCATGATTCCTAAAAAGATCTAAAACCTCTCTACAGGGGCAAATGAATGCAACAGGCACTG
The DNA here is from genome assembly GCF_964289735.1 of Phaethon aethereus. NCBI lineage: Eukaryota > Metazoa > Chordata > Aves > Phaethontiformes > Phaethontidae > Phaethon > Phaethon aethereus. The sequence goes on from NC_138582.1 coordinate 70,385,848, forward strand.
CTTGAAAGACATATGGAATTTGCAAGTATCTGGTAGCAGCAAAGATGTACAGGATAAGTACATGTATCTATTCAAAACTTGGGAACAGAGCTGCATGCAACACACAAATCAGGGTAGATGCAGAGAATCTCAGAAGGAATTAAGTGGGAAGGAAAAGAGAGTAGAGATAAAAGCATTTATATGTAGTTACATAGATTAAGCTGGGCAAATTGACAACAAGCCAATATACACTTACAGAAGTGGCTGGCAGCAACTGATTACAGTAAAAGGAGGGGAGGAAAATCAGAAATTTGCAAGTGCTTCTAGGATATATATGTCCATGTAACAAGATGGAACAGCTGAAGAGATGAAAGTGATTTTCCAGAGCCACAAAGAAAATCTGTTTAGGAGAACATCATTTGTTTGGCCCCAAGGAAAACAGAAGTTAGATTACACATACACACTCTATCCTATGCAATGGAGAGAATAGCAGTAAAGAAACGGAAAACTCACTTCAGCTCTGTGGATCATATAAGTCTTTTTTACCATAACTTTATCATATCTAAACCTAAAATACACTAAAATAGACATTTTTTGTCTTCAGTCCCCATTACCATTAAATAAACTTTATTTGAGACCTGCTTTGCATGGAGACTTGACCTACTCCTCTGAAGAAAAGAGCTTAGACTTACAGACTAAAGTGGCTTGAAACTCGTTCTTGTATCTGCCCTAGCGGCCACAGTCAGAAAGTGGCCAGCACTCTGCAAAGAGGCAGAGCTAAGGGCTACCGTAGATTAGAACTAGGCAACACAGAGACAAGGATCATTTATTACCAAGGGTAGTAGGATACTGAGACTGGCATGATCGTTTTTTTGTCCATGTCCTGCCTTCTTGCTGTGTGACAATCTGCCTCTGTTGTGACTTGGCTACTTGGGCAGGTCACTTACCCCCTGTTGTTATCAGCCTTCTTCAAAAACCTAGGAATGACATCTCTGCACAGACCCATCAGCACTACTTCTAAATACCACGGTGAAACAGTTATTTGGGTTCTTTCAAATCATAAGACCCATGGCATGGCTCTTCCTTGACTGGTGTGCTTAATCAGAAACTCACACTGGAAAGTTCTGAAGAAAAAATTGATTTACACATCCTCTATTCTAGCTAACATCTCCAGACCCACCCAGGCACATCTCAGAGGTCCCCGTTCTTGCAAAGCAGCCCCTAACAGCACTCCAGACCTTCTTTTTTCTTGGGGCAAACTCCCGAAGTCATGACAGCCTTCTCTAATCAAGCTTTTTTCTCAACTTTGTACCTCCCTATGTTTTGTTTTTCTTTTAACACCACTGCAGGAATGCCCAAAACCTGGTTTTGTGTTCACCTCGAGGCAGCAGTTCAGACTCATATTAATCTGCGTCAGCCACTGCAAGGGTTACACACTTATTTATTTAGTGCATTTATTTCTCAAAAACAACAATTGCATGAAAGAAACAAACAAAAAAATAATGCTATAGATGATTAGAGTATAACACTGATTAAAAAAAAGAACAAATTTGCTGTTAAATATGTCATCTTTGGCCTATTCCTCACTCTGATGCACTCTCTCAATTTAAAAGTATGTTGTTGATTATTAAATCATTTATACTAGTGTCTTGTTACACCTGTGAACAAATATATTTGTTAATGTATGCAGATTTCACTGATGCACACATTTTGTTCCATAAAAAGCTAGCAGCTGGATAGATTGCTGCAGTGCTAATGGAAGCACCCTTTTCCTTCCTCTGCCCAGTTTCTTAGTTCTAGCAGGAATCTCTCATTTGACCTTGGGCAAGACATTTAAATTCTCTGTGCCTGTGTTTTCTCATCTGTAAAATTAAGGCTATAATGCCTACCTACATCACAAGGGGGACAATGTTAAATTTAATGTATTAATGTTTTAAAGTGTTTTCAGACAGCTGGATCAAAACCACTACAGAATGTAAGTTATTATTAAATTATGCTTCACTGAGTTAATGGTGTTGCATTACTGTATCTGATTAAATAAGGAAAAATATTCAAGTGACACTTCCTGGATTTTTTCTTTTCCAGAGGATGAAACTGATATTCTTTCACCAGCCTACAGATGGACTTGAAGACTTATTTTGGAGAAAGAAAGAAGGCGAGGAAACGTAGTAGTCAACAGAAGTGCAAGAGTCCTGCAGGGCGAATGATTACAAGGGCATTTAAAGCAATTGCGAGGTAGAGCAGAAGGCAACTGCACCTTGTGCCCCACTGTGACACATCAGTCTCTGGTAGCAATACGGTCTCCGTTCATCTCCATGCCAGTGGGACAGGAACACCCCCTCCGTACCATCACATTAACTGCTGCATTTGGCCTCCGCTCGGAGTAATGAAGTGCAAGATCTGTAGCCTGAAGTCACTTTCCTGGTGAAGCCAACCAGCTCTCAGGCACAGTTCAGATACACTTTGAGTCTGTTCAGTCACAGCAGCTAATCCATCTATGATGAACGTGGCACATAAAAATGTCAGTTATAGAAAGGGGGATTTATCGCAGGAGGGTTGTTCATACCTGATGCCTCTCCTACATCTCCTCTTGACCTGATGCGCAGATGCCTGGTCTTGTCCTGTGATCTCACATCAGTATCTTGTTGTGTGGGGGGAAGGGGAAGGAGTGTTTGGAGCAAGAGCTGCAGGAAGATGAGAAGGGTTTTTGACAGCATGTTGAGTTGGATGTTGTACTGGTGTTGATGCCGCTGGTCCCAATGCCATCAAGGCATTTCTTGTGGATGACAAGGAATCTAGGAAAGTAGTGATTAACATGCATATCAGTGTGATTGACAAGCTATGTTGTCTGCTTTGTGCTAATGTATTGCATGGACAACGCCTATTCTAGGCAGATCAGAATCAGCATATAGATCTAGAGTACAGATTTAAATCAGAAATATTTAGCATCTTTCCCAATAAATAAAGAAAAACTGTTTGAGGGATCTATCTGCTCAATAGACCACGGAGATCAGATTCTGTCTGGTGAGGGAATGTTTTCGCCTCGCAAGGTACAAATGGATAGCAGGCAACATTCTTTCAGATTGCAAAGATCAATTCATTTGCTTTCCCATTCCTCCACCCCCAATTTATCACTCCAAAGGCAAGAAAAAAATAAGTACAACATTAGGTTTGATAACCTTCTGATAGTAGTGTGCTATTAAATATACACAAATCAGGGAGCTTGGAAATAATATAAGCAGGGAGCATATTGTCTACCTTCCAAATCTGCCAAGAAGACTGAAATGAAGGTTGCAAAGTCTAAGGTTCTATATATTTTATGTCTTTTCTGACACCATGCTGCATACATCAAAGTATCCATTCCCTTTTTTTCTTCTCATCAGATCTGCAGAGAGGCTAGACTACATGTTTTATTACTATAGCAAAGATCACACAGCTTTCTAAACAAAAATGATGCTACTTCAATTTCTTGAGAAAAATCTGTGGGACATGAAAACTTACCACAAAGGCAGTGAGGCCACTTTTGTTTGCTTGAATCCCTGCAGAACTGCTGCTGTGTAAAATGTGTGTGGTAGCTCCTAAGATTAACTTGGTATGTTAACTCTACTTTCTGTTGGTATTACACACAAATGCTCCTTCTCAATTTTCCTCTCTTCACCAAGGCACATGTAAGCCTTTCACGATGACTTTGCTTTTTTTTTCCTTCACCTCATATTTAATAAAATCTCAGTCAAGTGCCTGAAGATTATCTCATAATGACATCTGTTTTATTTATTTGCTTATTTGGCTGACTGGTAATTTTTAAGTCCCTGGTATAACTCTAACACATGATCATCCAGAATCAGCCTCCTGCTGCCAAAAATTTCCTGTGTCCTTTGATTGAAAGATCAGCCATTTCCTTTGGCATTTTTATGCCAATTGTTAACTCTGCATCCTCTATTAATCAGCAGCAAAGAGGTAACATTCTGCAGTTTGCTACACATGGAATAGGCTGCCTCTGCATGTAACTGCTATCAGAAGATTAAGTGTTAGAATCTGAACAACCATATTCCTGAGTGGTAAGCATAAAAACGTGTTGTCAGAATATCCTCAACCAGGAGATCACTACCTAATCACTAGTGCAGCAAAACAATTTTCTTCCACTTCTAATTTCAGTGACGCCGTATCTTCTAATATTCACGACTCTACCTTACAAGACCCAGTTTATGCCTCCCAGCGAGGCTGGCTGGAGGAACAATGATGTGATTTATGTATGAAAGCCATTTGCCCAAAATAAACTACAGTAAAATAAAGTATGCTCAACAGTGTAATTTAAGACTACCATTGTCATGAGAAGATAAAGTACGTAAATTTGTATTTCGTTTAGGAATAGTGCAGCAATCAATGTTTCCAGTAATATTTCGGGTGACTGATTCAGCAGGCTGTTGCAGGGCAGTGAGGCTGTTTAAGTAGCAAACTAATTTCCTGAAATTATTTTTATGCACAGAATATAAAACCTTATAGATAGCCATTTGGCTAATTACAAGGGCAAGGTGAAATGGCACTGTGTGTGAAAGAAGAGGTGTAGAGAAGGAAAGCAAGAACAAGACAGAACAATTAAGCAGATACAGTGAAAAGTAAGGATGTCAAGTAATGAGCAGAGCGAGAATGCAGCGGGTTGCTGTCAGAGACGAAAGGAACAAGAAGAGGTGCAGAAAAGATGATCACCCTCTAAACAGGTAAAAGCGTAGCTCCCTACTGTGAGCTACAGTAAAATTTTTTTTTAATGATCTAAAAATGAAATTATTCGAGATGTTTCCACGTTTCACTACTGGTACAATAAAAACCCACTATATTTAATACTTCAAGTTCCACAGGTTGAAAGGTCCATTCCATAGTTTTTAATCTTCCTAGCTGTTTCACCATCAAACAGGAGAGGGAAATGTGGGGTTGTTTGTTCTGTATAATGCAGCAAGTACATTTATACCCCTGGCATTTCCCTTCCTTTGGCAGCTCCCCCACAGAACGCCCTGCGCATGGAGAATATAGAAGCAGCAGGACAGAACATCACAGCAATCACAAACCTCCTGTGTATCTGAAGCTGAGATAATATCTCCAGCACTGAAGCTAAGAAACAATTTCAGTGACATCTGGCAGATTCTGCCAGATGTTAATATGTGAATTTATGCATGGTAAGACAGGAAGAAATACAGATTTTCAGTGAATGAGCTGTACAATATTGAAGAACTGAGAAAAAGTGTCAGAAATGAGTCATAAAAGAGATAAGTAAAGAAAAAAACAGGAGGTACTTCATATGACCATTTCTCAAGCATACTTTAGATTTAAGTGAATGTTGTTATACCTCTTTGTTCTTATCAGTTGGCAACTTCTTACAAGATTTTGATGCATTTAAGGTAAGAGATCTCTACTATATAGATATATAATAAATAAAAATATATATTAATGCAGATTTAGGGATTCTCTGGGTAGCTGATGTGTTACAGCCAATGTAAATATGTGACAATTGGTATAGAAAGACTTGATGGTCCCAAACTCTCTCTAATCATCATTTTATTAAAATATATGTTGCCTTGTCAGTAATGAACAAAGATCTATTTAACACTGTATCTAAAACTGAGGAAAACTGCCAAATTAAGTCACACACATCAAAGACCTAAAGACAAGTAAGGAAAGTATTAACTTTGTCTATGGCTAAAGCTGGAACTCTGCACTTGCCTGTATTGAATTGTACCTATTTTTTCCAGACCTTCTCCAATTCATCAAGATCATATTAAATTTTAATCCCATCCCCCAGTTAACACCAAGGAAAAAACATCAACACAAGTCTACAGATCGTGTCCTGAACTTCTGTGCAGATGTCAGATAGGAAGAACATGTTGCATTTTTATTTTTAGACTGAAGCAGAAATGTTCACAGGTTATGGCCCCAAGTTCGCCTGCTTCTGACTTTCAGAAGGATTTAAAACATATTACTCTAAAGTATTCAGTTCACTTCAACAGCTGTGGAAGTCCTACTGCAAAAGGACTTGAAGCTATAGGATACCACAAGAAGTCGGTTACCAGACCTGTTACATATGGAGTCTTCAATGAAGCAGCCACTGCTTCCACAGACTCTTCGTTCTGGACCGAGCATTCATCGGACAGGATACCTCCATAGGTTTTCAGGCTCCAGTCACACCAGCAGAACCTCCTTCACACAACTTTGTGTTTCTTTTGTGTCGCATTGATACGCTCCATTTCATTCTCCAAACGCTGCCCATGCAGGCTCCTGCCAGACTTGTGTAAGCTCATGATTAAGTTCTCATCCTGCAGTACCCCACAGAAGAGTGTCAGATGCCACCTTGGATTACACCAGATGATGGCACCACCAGTGCCATATGCGAAGCACTGTGTAACTCTCTAGACTTCTGAGGCCTATGAGAAAGCCCATGAGAGTATTCACCCAAGCCACTGATTGCAAACTGACACATGCCAGTATTGCGGGCTCCCCTTGTAGAGAGGAACTGAACAGAACTTGTCTGATGATTCAGGATGATGGGGAATTTGACAGCTACTTCTCCCCAGGACTACACGTTGTGTAAGAATATACCACTGCTACTACTACTATTCCTACTCCTGCTATTACTGCCAGCAATTTATTACAATAAATATGTAACAATGATCTCCCTTTCTATTGAAATGCCAGTCTTTCAGATTTAAAACAACCCTGACTTCCAGACTGGAAACTCTTTCATAATAACCAGAAAAGTTCTTTTCTTTTTTTTCCTATAAAATACCTTGTTTTCAAATAATAAAGATTTTTCCACAGGTTTTTTTCCTGATGTATCTTAAAAATTCTGCCCTAAAAACTTTTGGAGCCTCATGATGACTAACTGTGATTCTACCACAGTTAATCTTACACAGAGATTGACATTTGAGTCAGGTTTAATATAATAGATGAACCTAACTTCTGACTGGTTCCAGTTATGTTAAGTTGTTCAGTGACTTGTAAAAGTTGCAAAAAAATCACTTCTCTGGCAGGCTGAAGAATTAACAGCATACTGAAACACAGAACTCTTCTCAGGTCGTCTGCTTTGCTGGGGAGATCTTTTCATCTGCCTGTTATTAAGAAAATTTTTTTATCTGCCAGATGGCTTGCAACACAGAGTGCAGGAGCAATGAACAATTCACTCATTCATTCACTGTGTTTTTGCAGAATATTTATGGCAAAAAGGACGATTTGCTGAAGTATTGGCAAAATGCAGGTTTGCTCATAACTGATTAACATCAAACCATTTTCATTTCTACTGTGCTTACAGAATTCAAGTTACATATGGATTATGAGAACGTAACGTCCCTCCTTGTATCCATTTCACCATGTGCTTTTCTCCCCAGTCTCGCCATTTATTTAGGTGTTGGGTTTTTTTAAGCTCTGCTCTTTCATGTTACTAAGACTTTGTAAATTTTAAGCTGAAAAGGGAGTGGGGTAACATATATAACTTGGACTATTTAACATGGAAATATTCAATCCTTAGCAATTCCAATTATCTTTCAGGTTTCCTAGTAAATAGTAAATCTAGGTAACCTCACACTTAGTTCTTATACAGTGGTTTTCACCATGGACAAAGCAGGAAATTGTCAGTCTGCCAATACTTCAGAGACCCAGATATTCCTGAAATTCCCATTCAGGCTCAACTTAGCTCGTCTTGCTAGACAATCACAGAACCACAGAATGGATGAGGTTGAACGAGACCTACGGGGATCATCTAGTCCAAACCCCGTGCTCAAAGCAGGGTCAGAAAAAGCACATTGTCCAATGTACTGATGCCTGGGGTACACTACTAGTGACTGATCTCCAGCCAGACTTTGTGCCGCCACACTTCGAGCCTGCCAGTTCAGATAGCTTTCAGTCCACCTCACTGTCCACTTCACTAGCCCATACTTCATCAGCTTGTGAGCTCCATGATCACTTGCAGTGTTAGGAAGTTATCACCAATGCCCTCCAGAAACACCCTGCGCTGCTTGTGCCCTTCTGTGTTGTCCTTCCAGCAGACATGTCACCCATGAGATGAAGAGATGACAGCTCAATATGGTAGTTGCACTTTACCTTCATACTAGTGACTAATCAAATATCATCGGTTTTGCCTTCCCTTACATAAAATATTTCAAAATTAAATTTTAAACTAAATTTTGTACATCATGTGTTCCAAACCACTTAACCGTCTTGGTAACCCCCAGCTGGACTCAGACCATTATATCAATGTCTTATACTCAAGAGTCCCAGAATGGTTTCTTTCAATCCAATTTTGTTGAGTTCCCTCTGTATAGAGCCCTGCCTCCAGTCATCAACCACTCCTCCTATCTTGTGTCATCTACAAACTTGCTAAGGGTGCACTCCATCCCATCCTCCAGGTCAATAATGTAGGCATTACACAAAATCAGCTCCAGTGTTGGCTGACCTCTGAAGGACACCACTGCTAACTGCCCACTCAGTTTTTAGGAGGAATATATTTAGTTAGAGGGATAAGTTCTACGTGACATGTTTTAGAACCAAAAAAGAATATTTATAATGTGTTTTTTTCTATTTAAGGATCTGTCTCTGTATTGTTACTGACCCATAACATCCATTCACTATAGCAAAGTTTAAGTATAAAATATTATTACACTACATTTCTGTTTTCAGAAATTTTGAGGACTCTTATCTGACCAACTTCATTCTTTGTTTATGAATTACTTGCCCTGTCATACACACAATTTCAACTCCTATTTCTGCTTTAGCACAATCAGACCTACATGAATTGCACACTGTTACCAGAGGTAAATTGAAAAGCCTCTTAAGAAATATATGCTCAATCTCTTACCGTTATAAAGAAGAAACCTAAAATAAAGTTTCAGAAGATAAACTACATTCATTATGATAAGCCTGAAGTTGTTAACGAGGTATATTTCTTCAAAGTCAAATGGAACAATATAAAGAAAATGTATACTCTGCACAGGAAAAAAGGCAGGAATTTAAGTTTCACTGCAAAAGGGCTGACAGGTACTATGCTCCTTACTTAACTGCTACACATTATGAATCTCGTTCATATCTTTCTACTATCATTCATTACAGATATTCAAAAGTCATGAGTCAGGCTCCAAGGTATCATGAAACTGAACCTAATCATAATAAATTTTTATTGTTTATCTGCCTTTTGATTTCTGAATGCATTCCTATTACCTTTTCAAGTTTTACTCTGCAACCACACAAGAGACTAGAAATCTATTTTTAAATTAAAGCATTACAGTGGCTTCCTGACCATTCATCACACCACGCTCCTCACCACTTCCAGCACTTGCTTCAGAGCTCTCTCCCACTGGTTTTCTCCTTGTGTGCTATGGAGAGTTTCCAAGACAGCAGCTTCATTTCAAGGACCCAGAATTTTCCCACATTTCCTTATGCTCTAAAAAGTCACATTTGGGCAATCCCGAGTCAAAAGGAAGAAAGAATGATATGGGGCAACCTTTACATGAAATGATAATGGAAGCAGCAATTTTATATATCAGTTCAAACAAATTAGAGGAACTGGTGCAGGACAGAATTGTCTGGGTGTGACTCACCTGCGCATCATGCATTGGGCAATAGAAAAAGTGGACTGATTAACACTCAAGTAAGCCAGGCAATGCTGAGAATCTATGTGGATACTCCAGTGAAGCCAGAAACCACAGTCACAAGGTTCTATTTGTGATATCTGTGCAAACGAATATTTAATTAACTCAAGTAAAATGCAACAGTAAAAAAAAAGGAAGTTTGGTGGAGTTGTTTTTTAGGGGAACTCAGTTGAGTAAGTCCCCTGGAATGTGATACTTGGGACTGACCTCCTCTTTCAAATCAGGCAGCACAGGGATTTGATCAGAACCCAGTTGTGCAAGTGTCTTTTCTGACTAAAGCATCCGCAGGCCTCTGACCAGCCTCACCACCCATCTCAGAATCCCTTCTATTACTCCTGTATTCATATTTATGATGGAGTAGAATACAGCGCATATGTAGATGTATCATTGATTTATCTAATATCTGTTTAGAATATTGTATCCACTGTTTTCCATTGCATTGCACTTCGATTTTCATGTATTTGCTTCCCTGATGCATCTGCCCACTGAGTGGGAATTTTAATTGACAACTAATCTGGAAATCACTTAGAATATTTGAAATCTAGCATATCATTTTATATTATCTCACCAAATTAATTACATATGATTACACATGTGTGACAGGATAGTCTGAACTGTGGCTGAAGTACCACCGTGATGATAAGCAACCAATTGCTAAGTTTGGGAAAGGTGATTATGATTAGATTGTCAAAGGATCAGTGTCAGAACAGTACTGTTTAACATTTTAATTTTTATATGGAAGGAATAAACAACTGGTTAATTTGCTGGAAATTTGCTGATGCTATTAAACTGGGTGCTACTGAGAATACTAACGAAGACAAGGAAATAATAGCAAGGAACTTGGTTTAGAAACATGTTTAGAGAATAACAAAAGAGATTAAATTTTTGAAGCCGTAAAATCATTAATTAGCAAAAGTATCCTGCAAAATGAAGATATTCAATAACAAAAACAAATCTGAACACAGTGCTAAAAGAAGCACTGGAAGCAGAAAATAAGACAAACATGAAATTGGAGGTAAAAAGAGCGCGTATTAGGTAACATAGGCAGATGCTGGGACGTAGCAGTCCCTCAAGTGCAAAGATGTATTTCCATTAGTGGGTTTAATTCTCAGACACTAAGTGGATGGTCTTGCATGTGGAAACCTAGGTGGTACCCAGGCACTCCATTACCACACACACAGACTTGAAGGTATTTCCTGGATTAAAAGATCAGTTCACGAACAGGAAAGAGTAAGAAAATTTAAAATGCACAACTTTGCAAAGCAGCTGGTCAACAAGCTAATGATCTTCATGTATCTGAACAGTACAAACAACAAATCCCTATCCATATGCCCAGACACATAGTGTGATTCATTTGGCCAAACTTAGATAGTTATGCTAAATATTCTAGGTTAGTTTTATAGACAGTGGAAAGAAACAGACTCTACTAGGGCAGGATTCATCTCATCCTAAAGCAGCAGACATCTAAATGTCTTGACTATAAACGCTGACCAGCTCAGACACACGTACCTAAAAATAGGTGTGATGAATCAGACATCATCTTTGTATCCATCAACACTTATCTCATTCAGTTCAGTTCAGCTTTGACGGGCCCTATCCACACATTTGGATCCTGCTTATGGATGAGGTCTTAAGATGGAAGAGGAAGTATTTAGGAACTTTATAAGGCTAAACTAGCCGTACTTAGATAAAAGTAAGAATGAAAGTATTCTCAATAACTATTAAGTTAGAAAGCCCTACAAGTTAAGTGTATTAGAAAGTAGTTGTTTAAATAAAAATGGGAGCTTTAGAAATATCGCCGTTTCAAATTAGATAATTTTATTAGTAGTTCTCTTCCAGAGATTAAAGAAATGTCTATAAAGCATAAGAGCTCTCATACAGCAGAGATGAAACCCGAAGCAAGAAAACAGTCATTTGATTTTCTATTCAGCACTAGCCACAATCCCACACCTTTTCCTATAGCACTACATAGGTACACATATTTACACATACAGGCTTTTCAGATAAGCTTGAAGTCAAAGTACGCAACATGTCTGTCATATCATTTCCACTGAGAGAACTGCATATTTATATATGCAATGTTCTGTAAATAAAGGTTAACAATCTTTTGCCAATATGTGAAAATAAAATCTTAAAATATCGTCAGATTCTCATGCTAATGAGGTTTTTTTGTCATCAGGGACATGGGTTCAAATTTCTCTCAAGCAGAAAAGGTCATACTGTGGTTCTGTCTATCAAGAAAATTCAGACTGAAAATTACAATTTAAATTTCTTATACTTTATGAAGACAGCCTGTACCTCAGTATTATTCCAAGAAGGGAGAGTGAGTGCTCTCTCTATGCTGACAACTCAAGGACACGTCAAAGCTTCTAGAGACACTTTTACCTTCATATACAATTTAAAAATAAATAGGGCTCTTTTCCTATATCAGATTTGTATCCCTCTTGTTCTTTGGACCTCAGCATGTCAGTAGGAACAGCAGAGCCAATTGCTATGGGAACCATGCTTCTACAGCGTGAGGGTGAAGTAGGAGTCAAGTAGGGGAACCGAGAATGGTGGTACTCTTCTGTTCTCTCTGCAGAAAGATAATTCAATGAATGATGTAACTCCTGGAAATTCTGCCTTGCAGCAAGAAAATAAAAGCACTTTGTCCGTTTACCACAGCTGATAGAAAGTGGTGAAATGAACATGATCCACAACCAGTATACAGAGATGACAGTATGATCTTAAATCTAACAGAGGTGACATTATCTATTACATCTGAAATATGAAATCAGCAAAGTTTAACCAGAAATAATATGTGAAATTGTCCATTGGTACAACTTTGCAAAAGATGCAGTAATTTCTCCACCCTTGGAAGACTCTAAATAAAAACTGCACATATTTCAAAAAGATAAATTACAGTTCTGAAGGAGACTGGTGAACTTGACATAGGTATCACTTGATGGATAGAATAAGTGGTCCATAGAAGTTCAGGCTAATGAAGTCAAGACTACCGTATTTCACAAATTAATCTACCGGTAGGTTTTGACCAAGTTAGGACAACAGCAGTAACAACAAAAACTAGAAACTAAGAACTAGCAGTTCTTGTTGTAACCACACTACACTCAGCCTACTAACAGCCTACTTCTACTGCCATGCCCATCACTGCTGTATTAAAACTATTCTTGATATACCAATACCTACATGCAAGCGTCCCTTGCAAGGCCTACATGTTTTATTTTGCTTTTCAGTCATCTGGTTTTCTCTGCTGCTTGGTACATTGGTTGTGCTAAAAAGGAGAGGCGTTCTGATATTCCTGCCAGTTCCTCCCGTGTTTTCCCACAGAGCAAGTTCTCCATATGACCTCTTAGTAAATATATCTTAGTCCCAAGGATAAAGGCTCACCACTTCACTTGACTTAAAAGCATGCCTGTACTATAGCACCACTTTGACTGCAGCTACCAGCACTCTAAACTTAAGACAAACAACCCTCCAACTTTTATATCTTACCATTGCATTTCTACCCATCCCACAGTTTAGCTGTCTTACTTTATTAATACTGTTTTTCAAGATTTGTGGAGAGAGTTTACACTGAAGTTCATTCTTCTGGCTGTGGCTGTGATTTCTGTCTATGTAGACTTAAAGATCAGACCTTTTAAAGGCACCTTTACCTTGTCAGGATTCAGTAAAACAGTCCTTTGTGTAAATGACAATCGGATCAAGAGTATTCTTCCCATTGTAATACAAGTACCTACATGATTGCTTGTATCAGTAAGTTTTAATAATTTAATAGGTATCACATAAATATTATAAACCAATTCCAGCTACCTGTCAGATCTTCGTGTGAGATTTCTTATGTATTGAGGAATTCTTACTCCTATCACTGTTGGTTCAGAATTGGAACATGGTTGAAAGAAAATGGTGAAGGCAATACAACATTCCTGCCTTCATAGCAGAAATGAATAAATATTTAATTGGACGCCTTTTAACCACAAAACTGAGAAAAATCACAAAAACATCATGATTTTCCTTAAATGATGCATTTAACATCATTTTCAGAAAATTTTCAATTTCAGACTGCAATCTGTGAAATACACTTGGTAAAGTACTGCAGCAATACTGGAACCACTCAGCAACAAGAAGCCAATTCCGAACAAAAATGCAAATAAAAATGGATTTCTCTCTTCTTCCTGTTGCTAAATACCTCTGGAGTTAAGATCCCTCACTACAGCTCCAAACCCCACTTCTTCAAATACAGCACTCTGTTCACATTTGGGTCTTTGAATTTCTTGTGGTTTAGATGGTACTTACTGCTCATAAGATATTGGGGTGGCACTTTCTCCTGTTCCTTCTCTTTTCAAAACCCTGTGAAACGCCTACTTCCTCTTCACAACATTTCATCAGCCTCCTCTTCACGACTCCTCTCTCTTGGATCCCTGCCTCTCCCGCTTACTGTGGGCAGATGAGAAATCACAGAGCACTCAGAGTCAGCGGTCATGGGCAGGAGAAAGGAGCTCTGGAGCAGTAATGATGTGAGCCCAGATAATGCATATGCTAACCGCAAGCACAAAGACCCCTGCAGTGGGAAATGAGGATAAGAGCCACAGGCAGAGGAAACGGACAGCAGGACTGAGTACTTAGACTATGATGGACATAGAAGATTTGGAGAATAACGAGAAGAACTGGGTAGAAACAGCCTCAGAGAACAAGGCTTCATTCCTTTTTTTAATCCCAGATTCCTTCTGTATGTTTAAAATATTTATTGTGCCTCTGTGTCAAACCAGGAAATGCTTCTAACGGTGTGGTATCAGTTGGTATCTTAAATGGATAGATGGTGCCTGAAAGTGAAAGATATTTTTGTTTTAAAAGATTGCCTAAGTAAAAAATTGGATAAACTTTAATTCTTATACAAAACCAAAGTGTTTAATCTTTCACTGAAGCTACTCAAATCAATCAGGTGATCTGACCACCTCTCTCTTTCTTACTTACTTACTTACTTACGAGAAACCCTGGTTTACTTCTCTTGATACTGTATTAGTTGTCCAGCAGTTAACCATTCTCAGAGCAGTTTGTGAGGCTGCCACACTGTAGCCTACTTGCAAATGATCCAGAACTTAACAATTATTTTTTTTTAATTCCCTCCCTTCAAAAGCAAAACAGGTTCCTGCATTGCTTTATCACTGCTTTACAGTGAAATCTAAGAAAATTGCAAGATGTGTCTGAGAATGGCAGCAGAATGAAGTGGTATTTCTCCAGAGGCTGACTCACAAGTCATAAATCAAAATCATGTAAGTTGCTCCGACAGTATTCACCAGAGACTTGGATTCATTCAAACACAATGTATCAGCATAAAACCTTGCAGTGAAGTTGCCCTAAATAAAGGGTACTTAAATGCACTAATTTTTCCAGAATTTTATTATTTTGATGGATCTCCATTTTCATTTTAGAGTCTGAAAAGAGGCATTTTATGAAACTTTTACAATACAGATTATAAAATATATATCTGTGTAGAATTTCACACAAGGAAAACATCCATGAGGAGACATGAGTGCAGAACAGGAGCAAGTGATTTTGTGAAGAATTCATGCTATAATTGCAAACATTAATTTCCCCATGAAAGAGAACTCTGGAAATAATCCATTTTACGTTGACTGAAATGTTTAATCTTCATTAAAACCAGTAATTTAAATTTTTACTTTTTAAATTTTGAATTTGAATGTATAATATAGTTCAAAACTCTCTACCATCTCAATTGAAATTAATTTTGAAAGGAAATGTAATTTCAAAAATGATGTCAAGACTATCTAAACTATCCTTCCTTTGGCTTTTGAGATTAAGGCTTGATGACAGTAATGTGGTTTCACAGTCCTTGCGATTTTGAAAGAAATTGGCCTCTGCATGAATAGTTCTCCTCACAACTTTCTCCTTATACAAGAGTTAAAAGCAAGACCAGAGAGCAGGATATGTTTCCCCAGAGTCCCAACATTTCATCTATGACCAACCTATAAATGGGGAAGCATACCCACGCCACGGCCACGTGCCACGCGACGGCAGCAAGCCCTCCATCAGCTCAGGTGAGGGGTGCCCTGGGGGCCCACAAGGGTGGCATGGAGGAGCTCCCCAGTCTTCACTCCTGGCCGCAGTGCTGCCACCGCCCCCGTTCCCAGCATATGATACAGCTTTGCTGACCTGGTTTCCAGGTTTTCTGGCTAGACATGAGACCAAAGTAGGATTTTTTGTAACTGATAAAGGTCAAATGGGGGTGTTGGGATGCAAGTTCTGTGTACCATCTGCTGAAATCCCACTGAAAGCCAGAGGTGATGGAAACGCATTGTTACTACAGCTTTTTACGCTAAAATCCCCACAGACATTTAGGGTAGGCTCTAGCCGACACAATACAGACCTCCACGTAGGAGACATCTGCATCTATACTAGCCAGCCAAGGCTCCCTTTATACTTCACAGAGAGAAATAAGCTTTCCCTAGGATACAATTCTTTGTATTTTAAAATAGTCACCTAAAACAGGTCAGATGAATTTTTCCACATAGACATGCCTACTCCTTGATGGTACAGGAAACACCACCACACTAGCTGAAGGGAGATAGCCCCAGCCCAGACCTCCAGAGCCAGGTCAGATGAAGCCCCGTCCTAGCAGAACCCTCCTGCCCCGGACATGCCTGGAAACACCCCTGGCTCCACAGAACCAAATCCCTCTCCGGGGCTGTCAGCCCTCACCGGATCCACGAACCAACTCCTCTGCTCAAATTCCTCGTGGCTCAGAAGCACTAACAGGAAAACAAAAAATGCCAAGCCCAAATCATTTTTCTCACATCAGATGCCTGCAACATACACCATCAATATATCCTAGGTGCATTATACCAAGCAACTTCAAAAGCCTGAGATAAACGAAGGGTGACGCTAAAAAGGTAGAGTGAAAAGGCAGAATCACATCAATGAACAACAGACTGAGTCCTTTAGAGTCCAAAGGTAGTAAAGGCTACATTTATTTTGCTGTATGAGAATTAGCTCGAATACATAACATAAGGCAACTGTTGTGTACCCTCTGTACATTTCTGAACTTCTGCTGCACTATAAAGTGAAACATTAGAATAAAACTGAAACTGGATACCTTTTGTGGCAGTTCACAAGAATAGCTTAAAAGGAATTTAGCCAGGCTCATCTACTTACTCTTTTTCTTAAATGTATGACTTAGAAAACAAAGAGCTATTGCCAGGAATCATAATAAAGAGGTTTGGAATTTTTTTTTTTAATATAGATAACAGAACACCTTTTCTTCTTGTTTTCAGTTAGTTCTAATAATAGGGATAGTGATACAGCAGTTCAGGAAAGTTAAAATTAGCATTTGTCAAGTATTTCATGGTTCACAATTTTCATGCCTACGATAATGTATTGAGAAACAGTATTCTCTAAGAGGTAAAATACAATACCTTGCTCATGTGAATGTTAGATGTCAAGAACTCATTCACTGAACACACAGTCTTCTAAGGACACCAATTTACAAAAGTTTTCCAACATGTCTTGTCTTTACCAAACATGGACTTCTTGAGTGACAAGATGCTTCTGTTTCCTATGCCTGTCCTGGCAGATGGTTTCATAGAGTATCTCAGAAGACGTGAACGTACAAGATGGAGTTACAGATCATATGCAATGAGTTGAACATATGAATAGCTTTTAATAGCTTTTATTAATAGCTTTTATTAATAGCTTTTTTTCTTCTTTTTTAAGTAATACTCTAATTAATAAGTGATGTTGTATGTTAATGCCATTGCAAAATACCTGTTTTTTACTTGCTTTTAAGTAGAAATTCCTGTGCATGTACAATCCAGAAAACTTAGCGCAATGCTTCAGTTTACTGCATCTTGAGCCTGAAGCAGAATTTTTTTTCTTACTTAGGTACGATAAGAAAACAAACATGCCTTGAAATTTTCACTGTAAAAATAATTTGCTTATCAATGTCACTTCCAGTGACTGTTCCATTGCTGTTTGGCTTGTTTTTTTAAATAAGCACAGAAAGGTATGCTTTAAATAAGCTGACACACAGCTATCATGTTATTGTGTCCTTCCATTACAAAGGAACCGGTTTATTACCAAAGAAAAGTCAACTAGCCTTTAAGTCAGACTGGGACATGTTGTATCATCCCTGTCAGAGATGATACACATTAGGATAGATTCAGCCAAGTGTCGACAAGCAATCTGAGTGCAAATCAGCACTACTTAGAAAATCCCAGTAGTAGAGTTAAATCTATTTGTATGCTCAAGCCATGTCCCAGTTGCAGCACATGAACATTTCCCGTTAACATCATCGCTAATCGAAGCACTGCCTTCACAGTCCTTGTATTGGCTCACAGAAAACTAGGTAAGAACAGAAGAATAACTCTGAAGGGCCAAAATATTGCTCTTTATCCACCAGTAAAACTATTTTTAGATTTGCCTAAGCCTGTAAGAATCCACCAGCCTGATCACCCTGAGGACAGCGTAAAAGAAGAGCCTACAGATGTCAGCCACACAGTGAAAGACAGAAATGAAGTGCTACGCAGACAGCTCAATTATACCTGGCTGCCCACCCAAATGAATAAAAATCTCAAGGGCATAGTTTCCCCTAAAAGGGGGAAACACACTAAAAAGCTGCTCTATGGTTGGAATCACAAATCTGCAGGAGCAGTTTTTCTACCTTCCCACACCCTTTATCCAAAAGTTCACGTGTTAGAGCTCTCCACAAAACCCAGTTTCAGCCCTGCTTCAGTCAGAGGGGGGAAGCACATTACACCCCTCTCTAAGATGTCCCTGCTTGGGGTGGCTGGAAAAAAGAGACGTATCAGTCCTCTTAACACTGTCCTTTGGTATAAATAAATAAACACTGGAGACATAGATGTACCATTTGAGGGATAAGCAGCCATCTACCAAGCTAGAAGATCATTTTCACTCACTTGTTCTTCATTGTCAGTGAATATTTAAGCATTTTCTTACGTGGAAGTGCTACATCATGAGTGTTCAAGAGATTCCCAGTTCCAAGGAATTGACAATACAGTAATTAGGAAATGCACATTAAATTACAGGAGATCTGAAAGAAATCAGTCTAAGAATGCATTCAGTTCTCAGCTCGGTGCCAAAGCTGCCAGGTTACAAAGCACTCTGCTGAAGTTTTCTCAAAGGCTCCTGCTGAAACAGCTTCATTTATACAAAGATCTCAGATAGCTCTTGCAAGAGTGCTCCCTTTGCGTCAGTTACCATTCACGTTCTGGAATAGTGACAGCTTAATGAGCTGAAATAAAACAGTAGCAAAACAAAAGACTCGGAACGCTCCCCAAAACACCCTACCACGCGGTAGGGCAGTGCTGTCTCATGGGAGGCAGAGGACATGGATTCAAAGACCCAGAGGCACAGGACAGAGTGCAACCCTGCTCCCCTGTGCTCACGAATGAAGCTACAAACCTGTTCAAGCCCTGTGCAACATCACATGTCAGGTGACGTGATTTCTTTATATTTCCTATTTCAGGAAGAGCAACACAAGTATTTTTGGATGTAACTTTTCCTTCCTCTCTTCCTAGTTAACTATGCCAAAAAGTCAATTATCTATCCCACTCCTGAAAAATCTCACATCCAAAGCATCTATATTTTCTACTTAAAAGAAAGTTAATTGAAAGGTTGTCTAAGGTCACGTATGGCAGATCTGGGCTCACAACATTAACAAACAGAAACAGATCTCTTGTAGCCATATTGGCCCTGAGAAACAATTAAACCCAAGGACCTACGTAGCTCGTCTTGTAATCAGTATTTAAAACTCTAAACTGTGCACTCTACCCTCAGAATCAGGAAAAAAAATCAGAAATCTTAATGCCCCACATTTTGTTAATCTCTTACAAGTCATCATGACATGTCTTTTTCCACGGGTTGATTCAGAAAGATATTACAGATTACTTTGATATTAAAATTCAAATTGTAGAGGTCAGTGCAGCAGAGCTGAAGTTCTGCAATTCAAATCTATTGAACATTTACGTGAGGAAAAAGATTTTGGAGTTGCTTCTAGAACTGGAAACTATGCAAACACGATTAACAGACAAACATCCACCTACACCCCCCCAGCCCCAATGAAACAGCATTAAAAGCACTGTATATGAGCAAATACCAGCAGGTTTTAATTGCTGCCCCCTTAAACTCACATCCACACTTTCCGGTTATTTAAGCTGAAACGTTACTGCACATCTTCATCTTTTCACATGAGAAACAAAGACGTACACATTTTTCAGGACTGCATATCTATAATTACATTTCCAGTAGGAACTTATAAATGAATAAATAAAACAGTGAATTGTATTAAAAGTAATTTGCAAGACAGACATTTTCTTAATTAGTATATGCAGTTGATACATTTGTGTTACATTATTAAACGTGGAAGTTATCCTCAAGTAACTTTATAGCATACGGGATCATGTTTGTTATATGTTGAGCACTTCAAAAATTATACACAAATGCTTATGCACCAAATGCACAATTAAAATTACATTAGAATTTCTCCCTCGGATAATTTTCTGGAGCTTCAAAAGAAGACATATGATACCTTCTTCCCATTAGTTAATGCAGCGCAACTGTTACTGGTGTGATAATGTCAAATTCTAACAACTTAATCATAACGGTATAGTCCATGCTTAAAGGTCTATAGATAAGCAAATATGTTTAGATGCACTACTTTGCAACTTGAAAAAAATTAAGCAGTTTACTACTGTATATGGAGCGTGTATCCACATATGCGTGTAAGTGTGTATGAGTCTGAGGGCGTCAACTCCCCCACGCGCCTCAGATGCAGGAGACAGAAGGTGAAATGGGTGAAAATCTCCCTAGGAACGGGTTTACAGTCCCAGATCACCCTGACACGCGAGTCCTTCCTCTTAATTTTGTCACAGTTGGCCTGCCTAAAAGACGGGCCTTAGAAGTTAACTATCTTGATTTAATTTCTGCACAGAAGGTAAAAAGGTTATCTATCTCAGTCCTAAAAGGAAAGGTGAAAGGCACAGCTCTTCTCAAATGTGAAAGTATGACGATGGCAGGTATCACCTCAATGCTCCTCAGAACCCTCGCCTCTTGCGTCGGCCCTTAACTCTTCCCCAAACCAGCAAGCAGGGCTTTGCGCAGGCCAGCCCTGCCCCGCGGCGCGGCACAGGCCTCCCTCCTGCCCCGGCAGGAGCAGAGGTGGAGGGCAGAGATCTACAGAGCAGCCACCGGAGCACTCAGGAAGAGCAAGAAACAGAAGAACAGAGCAACTCCGCCAGCCGCGGATTTGGGGAATGCTTTCTGGGTACCTCAGAAACACCCGAAGAGCCACAGGTGTTTGGGATCCCTCCTAATCCGCGCACTCGTTGCTCCTGCTTCTAGCACCTGCGGGCACAACTGCACTGCAAGATGCCCGTCACAGTCAGGCATCCACCTAAGGGCCCAAACTCCTCTGGGCAGCCACATTTGCTGTGTTCCAGCAGAGCGGGACTCACCGGGAAGGGACTGGGTCGCAAGCTTTCCACAGCATGCTGGCAGAGAGGGCTCAGACATCACACAACTCTACACCTATGTCCATTTACCTGCGTGTCATGGAAGGATACCTGGAGTTCGTAGTTCTTCAACATCCACGAATGCTTGTATAAATGTTTCAAGGCTAAATGGACAGCGGGCAACACGCCTGCCGTTAGGTTTCTCCGGTCAATCAGGCAGCTGGTGGGGGAAAGCCCGAGAAGAGAGAGGCGAGTGCGATCCAGTTCCTCAGAGCACCTGATTATTAGCAGCACAAACAGTGTCAGCGTGTCTAGTTTCCAGTTCCAGAAAACCATCTTTCTTGGTGCTTTTGTCTTTTCGCCTTCTCTTCCCCGGCAGCCCACATCCCTGAAGAGCAGGCCTTAGATTCCCTGGTCGCCCGACATTTTGCAGCTTTCCTTCGCTTCAGTCAGACGTGTCCCTCTAAGAAAGGAGCTAATTGTTATTAAAGGATAAAGGCCTCTCTACGGCTGGCTTTTCCAATTTGGACAGTAATCCAGCTCACAGCAGTGCTGTGAATCAATACTTCACAAGAATAATCTCTGGGCAAATTACTCTGCCAAGTCTAATTTTAAACGTGTCATTTTAAACATTTCTGTAGCAGGAATATTCATCCATAGGCGACAAATCAATAAACAAACTAGTATGATTCCTTTGAAAATAGGTATTCTAGGGATTGATCGAAGTGGTTGCAAACTGAGCTCGTTCTTTGCAGCAATCTGTATACCTTTGGGTCAGAAGATTGCTTCAGTTTGTTTTATCTTGCACAGATCACATTTTCAATTGGCTTCATACAGACCACACAGAGAATACGGTCTTGAGTATTGCTAACACTTCATATACTTCTAGTGCAAAAGCTGCATCAGCTCAAAGCTGTATATCCTCTGCCTGATCCTGCTTTTCTCAGAAACCCTGTGCTTCTCTTAAAATCAACGCTAGTTGTGAGCGTATACAGAATGCAGGCCTGTTCCTCCCAGGTACAGTCACATGGCTTTTGACAGGTATTTCACATATTGTCGTAGCTACCTAAGTAATTTCATCACACTATGTGCAGTTTTCCAAGCAATATGCCAGGCTATGGAAGGGAACAGATGCTGTGCATGCAGAAATGTAGAAAAGTTAGTATTGCTGGAGAAAATCTTCTTTGCTGCAGGATAATCAAAACTCGCCGGGGTGAGAAAGGAATATATACGGGACCACCACGCCAGAGAAGAACCTGCCCCTCCGTTCCCCAGCACTCGCAGCCTACCTCGCCCCTCAGGCAAGCACCATCCTCCCTGCCCCCTTGGCAGCAGCAATGCCACCCTAATCTCACGTGAGCACCCACCAGGGTGATCCCTTCCCTCCATTCAAGCAGCCAGCTCTCCTCATGCACAGAAAGCCCCACACACCCACTGGGATGCTGTCGTAGGCAAGGGAGGGAAATGCAAGAGCTAAGCCCAGGGACAGGGAAAGGAAGAACATCTGGCCTGGGAGATGCTTGCTTGTCCAAGAAGAAAAAAGCTCTGATTTTCAGCGCAGTGTCATTATACATGCAGCTGAATAGCAAATTGTTTTGCCATCTTGTGGAAATTCAACATTTCAAAAGAAATGCCCTGTGCCAAGCTGGGATTAAAACCCAAAACCTCAGAGGTTTTCATGACTCAATAATCTGAAAGGAAAACAAATGGAAGGGCTCATAGGCAGAAGTTTAATTTGGTATAAATCAAATTTGAAATTATATTTTCAGAGCTTGACAATTTATTTTGTGAATAGTTGACATCTCAAAACAAAGTATTAGTTTGCTGCAGAAAGTAAGGGTGTTTTTTTAATTTTTTGATTTTCAAAACACAGTGTTCCAGGTCAGTAAATTATTCTGAAACTGACGTGCAACTAAAAGCCTTCTACAAGAAAATCTCCAAATAAAGTCTAATTATAAACATTCTACTTTATAATGACAATCTATATATTGCATGACATGAGGGCATGTAAGTAAATAAATAAATAAAAGTAAAACAAGCAAAACAGTATTAAATAAAGAAGCAATAAATGTCTGCCTGGGGCCCAGCAAATAGCCCCAAGCAGGAGATACGCTCAATTTATTAGTAACTGTCCACAGCGACTCTTCTGCCAACTCACTTGCGCAACTGGGTGGGCAAGAAAAAGAGTCCAATCAATTATTATTCCTCTCCATGCATTCTTGGACACAAACACGAGGTGAAATAGAAATACACGATGCATAACCCTTGTTTTTTCTTTGTCACCATTGCCTACAGTCAGAAAGCAGCAAGGCTGTATGAAGCCCTTCGTGTGGGGAAGGAGATACTATTTTTCTTCCTGTACAAAAGCTATGCTCAAATCAAATGCAGCAGGGTCAAAATTTATTATGAGGATCCCCTAGACTGAGAAATTTAGCACATTAGCTGGGCACAACACTAAGTAGGAAGCACACTCTTGTAGCACAGTCCAGCATAGCAGCAATTTAACACAATGACTTTAATAGGCATTTTCTGTTGCTTAGTCTTAGGATTCTATAATGTGATTATTGAAAACATGTTTTTTAAACATTTTTTAAACTCAGGATGAAATTCTTCCCTGAGCAGAGGGCCAGTGTAGGCCAAGATGTTGCTTAAATCCCATTTAATACCTTTCTTAGAGGCTTAAACAGGATTTTGTTGGTGAATAGTCCTTGGACCAGCCTTCTTTACCAGCATTATTTCAGCATTGTCTACGCTAAGGGAGAGGAGGGGAAGAAAGTAGGAGGCATTCATGCTGCCAAACCTCAGCAGCTAAGGTGCTCTGAACTGCTCTTCTTCCTATGCCGAAATCCTTTCACCAGCTTTGCGGTAACGTGGGGCTCCATGAGTCATGGCTTTGGCTCATATTTAGGTAAAAAAAAAATGTGGTTTGAATATCCAATATCCTCTTCTGTGTTCAAAAAACAAATCTGCCACCCCACCTTATTCAAGCCCAGCCAATGGCTTTAAATTCATGAGAGAGCAATGGCGTATCAGAGGCTATGAAATCACTTCCGGCACCATATAGATAGACATAACATTTGTAAGGACATACAGTTTAGGAAGCATCACCTCGTTCTATAGATAGGTGACTGGCTTCAACCTAGACCAGTCATTTTTTTCTCCTTGTGTCTCCTTTCTTCTCCTTGGGTCTCCTCAGCATTGCTGCGTTTAACCCATGCCTGGCAAAGGAACAAACAAGATCATGTACTAGTGCAGCCTCGTGTTACTTGCTTCCTTAAAATCTGCTTCCTGACAGAAACATTTAACTATCTAACCAGACAATTGTTTCTTATATAGAATTTTTATTGCTAATTAATTCTGTAATACTTGTGTCAAAACATGCCCATATGTTTTCCTTTTGATGAAAAAACTAGCCATGTTTGCCATGCACGTGATTGATCATATGTGTATAATCTTCAGGTTTAGAATAACATCTCCTCAGGCTTAATAGTACAAAAGCACATTGTTATGCCCCGTCACACGTTTGAAGACAAGAGTCTTTCAACTGAGTTTACTCAACACCCTCAGAATTTGCTACCAAAGCATAACAATTGTGCTATCTTAATCTGATAAATCAACTCATTGCATCTTACTGCATTTCTCAAATGTGAAGCTGAATTTCCACAATTATTTGAAATAGTACTCATTTTGAAATTTGATTTCAGTGTCAGAAAATGAAGGCCATTTCATTTTAAACCCTGCCTTCCCCACTATTTTGGGAGGCTTTACCAAAGGTAAATAATTGTTCTTCCGCATTGTAAGGATCACTATAGCTTTTGCTAGAGATAGCTGAAAGCCTTAGGACAGAACTGGTGACCAGATGACTCACTGTTGGCATCTCCTTTGTCAGATCTGCACAAACTGAGTAATTTTCAGACAGGGAAACTGCAGGAGGAAATTGTGCTCCCTCGTAGGAGCATAGTCCCTGAGAACTTAAAAAAGAAAAAGAAAAAAAACCAAAAAACACCTGGCCTAAATGTATAGCCTACAGCCAATACTTTCCAAAGGCAAAAGGAGGAATCTTTTCCTTACCGCATTATCCTCTGCCTTTATAGCATTTTAAATTGAATTCTCAATCCCCTGATCAGTATTTCTGAACCATAAATCACTTGAAGAGTTATTAGTTCATGTAAAAGGTTGACTATAGACTGTATTAACTGTGTTAAGGGCTGGCTATATATTTAAGCTATATGTCACCTCACGCCTCCCACACAAAACTTGCTCCCCCGTTGAGTAACACCCATTAACATTTATAGGATGTTCTTATTCCAGCCTCAAACATTAGTTTTTTTCAAAGTTGGTTATCATTCACCCTTCTTGTCCCATGTGTGTCTGCCCTTGCTGCTTAATCACTCAGTGTAATTAGAGTACAGAGCACTCACACGTCCTAAGAAGCCCTGGTAATGCACTGGAAACCATTATGATTTATTTTGGATGGCAGCTGCTGTTCTTACATCAAGACCAAGCCTCTACCTATGCCAAGAGCAGCTTCAATATTGAGACACTATTACCTGCTGTAACGTGTCCCAGCTTTTTAAGTAGCTGGCTGTTCAGCTAAAATTATTTACCTCCCACAGCATCAGGGGAGGCCCAGTGACCAGGCTATCTAATTCCAACTGCCCTACCAAGACTGACCAGATTTGCTTGTAGCTAGTGGTATTCATCTGGAGAAGGCAATTGAAAATTTATTTTTGCCACAAATCCTAGTGTCTCACTCCTCATATGTAGCCTGAAAATCTCATCCTTGCTTCTTTCCCTCTTCCCCAGCATTGCAGCACAAAGATCAAATTCATTTCCTCCATTCTGAACAGAAGGCTGGAAGAAAAGAGATAAAATTACTAGTATATACAGCATCAGTGAGATTATTCCTGAAGTAATAGATCAAATTCTAGTGGCAGCGCTTTGAGAATGAAGATGACAAACTGTAAAAGATTCAGAAGAAAGCCACAGGAATGCATAAAAAGCCGGGGGGGAGCGGGGGGGGAGCAGCTCAGTCTATCTAGTTTAATGGTGAGAGGTGGCTTAATCTGTAACTTGTTCTATAATGGATGAAAAAATGATTTCTAATACTACCAAACACTTGAACTCATTGGTGGAGGAAAACACACTTTCTACCCTTCAGTAAACTATCCCCTTTAAATTAAATAACCTTTATTAGATCAGTTAAAAAGAGCTGTTTGCTGCTGTAACTGCACTATGGGCTTCTGCTGACATTGAGATAACACCTCGTGATACCCACCAGTGACATAATTGTGCCAGCCGTATAGACCTGCCTTGAGTAACAAGGCCCTAAGGACTTAGTACTCCCACCGCGTCACTCCTTTTGTTTACATCGCACAAGCTGTTATTTTTGCCAAGGTCAAACATACCATTTCCAGATACGTGTTAATTACAAAAATGACTATTTTCTAAACGACTGCTTTTTAAAAATACCTCTACCTTGCATATTTCTCAACTACAAGATCTTTGAGACGCAATAATCTAATTCTGAAGGATACTTAATTCTGATAATATTGACACCGATACGGAAAGGATCTGTATCCCAAAGGCTGAACAAAACCAGCATTTTATTCCACCAGGCGATTTGAAACTTTAAAGCAAGTAACTATGAATGCCTTTGTTCTTAATTGAAAGTGGCAATTCTAGGTCTCCTCTTCATAGAAGCACACTGTATTTTCATAGGTGGGCTGGCTTTCTAAAGTGCTGAGCGTTCAGCAATTCCCACTGATGTTGACAGAAAATGCAAATCACTCGGTGCTTTTGGAAAGCAAATCTTCAGTTCAGGGACCTAGCTTGAAACTCTTTTTTTTTTCAAAAAAAAAAAGCAGCGATCTGGAGCTGATACCATTAGCATTCTTCACAGCAAGAAATGAGGAGCGGAGGGGAGCTTAGCTAAGGTTAAGGATCTGGAATGCCAAACTTTTTGTATCACTTTCTCTACGTAGTGGTAACTATTGCTATTTAATTTCTTTCACTACATTGCATAAAGTCTTCCTGCCACTAGCACATTCCTCCAGATTAGATTCACATCAGCAAAATGGAATTTGGTCCTGCTTATAATTTTTAGAAAGGGAGAAAGCGGAAGGGGAAAACAGAGAAAGTTGGCTCTCTATCTCGGTCAACCTCCTGTAAATTATTAATACTCAAGGCTCTCTGAATTCACAGGGGAGAGGGGAAAGCAAAACCCAAAGTGCTTTTACGGAACTTGAAAATTATAGGAAAGGCCCCACAAAAATGCAGAGTTTAATATTTTTTTACTACATGTTTCTACTAAAATATCTCTATACAATGCTATTATGATACACAAGAGTGCACGTCTGATAATCACAATGCTTGAAAAATGTTACATGTTGTATTTGGTACTACACTGAGTGTTAATCTGTCAAAAACTGTCACTTTATAGAGAGTAAAAATTGTAAAGAAAGATATGTGTTCTTTGCTAGAAAAACATTAAATTCCCTGTGAAAGCAGGAGCAGTAAGCAGTGGAAAGGAAGTTAATTAACATCCCAAAAGGGGCCTCTTACTACTTCTCCCTGGAGGTTTTGGATGTAAAATGGTTACTTAGACACCTATTGTGTGTATGAATCTTCATATAATTCTGCAGTTTGGTGAAGCTGCAGCAGAAGCTGAGGCCTACCATAGGTAAGCAGTAAACTAAAATACATAGCTACTTTAAGGAAACAAAAGATCAAACAAATATATTCTTTTAAAGATACATGGTAGTGATTCTTTAATAGAAAAAAAAAGAGGTTCTGGAAATAACTTAACCAGGCAGATAGGATGAGTTCCTCTAATGGGGATTCTGGCAAAATGGTCTTATGAAAAAAGTGGGTGTAGAGAAGAAAATGGGGTTCAGCCAAAAATCCAAAAAATACTCTGCAGAACCAGCTACTCAGGGAAGGAGCACATGAATCCGGCAGACCCGGCTTGCCAAGAAGCAAGCTAACAAGGTTTTCACTTCTGATCCGGGACGATCTTCAGAAGGGAAGATGACTTCCAATTCCAGCAGGATCTAATCCATCAGAGCCCTTCATACAAGGCTGAATCTCCTAAACAGCCATAAAAAAAGTCAGAACCCCTTGGTCACCCTGCCACAGCCTGCCTTGCTGGTGATTTCCCAGCTCTGCAGCCGGGAAGGCATCACAGGGAGAGCGGCGTATGCCAAGGTTGAGAGCTGCTACTCGCACAGCATCAGCGGCTACAGGGTCAGCAGAGTTTAAGCTGGAAATAGCAATGGATTTTTAAAGGGATTTCAGGCAAATCACAGAGAAAATTTTTCCAGGGAGGAGGATTTGGGGGGGATCCTGAAGACAAGATTGGAGAGCTTTCTAAAGTACATATTCTAGTTCAGAGGCAAGCAGGCAGAAATACCCAAGTGAAATATATGATCTGTAAGAGCTGGATAATCCTAATGGTCCTCTGATCTTAGAACTCGTTAATTATTTAAGAGAAGTACCATGGCCATAGTAGGAGACCTCAGTTTTCTAATCCCATCCCTCAAACTCATGATGTTCACTTTAAAGCAATTAGTCCATTATCTTGGCCTTCATCTCTCAGGAGCCTCGGTAACAACAATTTGGACAGCCCTGATGAATTAGCCCTTGCATTCTATGCTCTTTATGACTATTATTTTCAGAGAAAACACGGATGTTTGCCTTCAATTTGTTAGCTTTCATTTTCACATTCAAGAATACTTATTTGGAAAACATTATGGATAAAATTGTCAGGACTAAAGGCCAATGATAATGAAAAACTAATGGCACAGAAATTGGACATCAGTCACTGACTTGGCAACAAGGTTACACAGTTATTCCATCACAAGGACGAAAAAAAATGAAAAAAAGGTGTCTGTCAGTCAGTGGTCCCATTTCCAATTAGCAGGTAGCATCAAGCAGCCCTCAAACTCAGCAGACCTTACCCACAGCAAAATCTTCTGCAAATAGAGGAATCCTGGCCTCGGAAAGAAGACTGTCATCCCACAAGCATAAGCGTCATGGCAAGGGGAGACACAGCATGACTGAAAATATATTCCACCTATCCTTAGGGGCACTACCTTCTTTAAGTCAGAGCAATGCCATGGCTGAACCAGTTTGCTTCAGGAGTCAGGCTACTGGTCCATTAATGCTGGAGCCAGGGGACCACAAAAGTACTGAAACTCTCTTTTCCAGCTCAGCTAGGCCTACAAATCAGAGAACAGTGCATCTGGCTCCTGAAAAGCTTCAGGCTCTGTCACTGATTTAGTTCCAGCATTTCTAGTACAAAAATAAAATCAAAAAACTGTGATGTATGTGCACTGCACCCTCTCAGTTTGGAATCCCACAGCCTGAAATAGAGCTCCTGGACTATATGGGGCTGCTACGTATCAACACACATCTCCACAGGACTGAGTCACACAAGTGCTGACTGGCCTCAATGTACCTCTCTGCTAGCCCCAGCTGCTCCGAAAATGATTTGAGCCAAAATGGATCATGGAGGGTTTTCCTCTGTTGACTTCCACCACTTGATTCCCTGAGCCAGACCTCTGTATTGAATCGTTCAGCCATTCCTATGTAAAAATATCTGCTTTCCTGTGATAGCAATGGCCTCCGCTTGAGTTTCATGAAAAAGCTGTTTGGCTCCCAGCTTCTGAAGTTTGCTCAAATGCATTGTTATTCCACCGTACGCCATGAAAACGTCTATAAAGCAATGAAACTGAAAGCAGAGAAAAAAGCTTGAGACGTGCATGCATTACCATGCTCAGATCATTAATGTGAGATGGTGTTTTGTAGCCTTGACGTGCGATGTTATGTATGTTGTCATCCCAAATAGTTACGTGTAGTTAATTAAAACAATATAAATATTACATTGGCAACTTTTTGTGTGACTGTTGTCATTAAATCTATCTCTTCCAGCTCCTTCCTCTCCCCTTTTCCTATTGCAAATATTTTCTTCACAGTTACTACCAGGATATTACACCCCATCTTTTCCACAAACTTGAGTAATTCACTCTGGCTGATAATTGTATCAGAGGACAGGGCCTTCCCCCTCCTTCTTCAAATGTAAATGGAAACTCCTTCCCGGATTTATTCAAAGAAAATAACTTTTCCCTGCTGACAGAGCGTGTTTGGCATTTGAATCAAAAGATTCCATTACAGTGTGTTTTGCAGTATGCATAGGATAAGTTATACATGAAATTGCAAGACATATGCCAGAAAACGATACATTGGCTTTAATCTCTTTGCAGAGATATTTAGAGGTTATACATTCTGCAGGTCTGGGATGCGCACCCAGAAGAGTGGGTGCAGTGAATACATGATTTCTCTCCTCTTCCCACCCACATCTTAGCATCAGCAGAGAAGCCAGCATAGAATTAACATAAACACTTAACTTTTAGATAATTCCCTCCAAGTTTACAAAACTCTAGAGCAAAAAGAGGTTATGTCGCAAACGGAGCCATATTATGTGAAAGTCAAAGGGGACACTGACTATTTAAAGACATATGTCCCTTCCAAGCAGAACGTCGCCAGCAGAGTAGAGGGTGATCGTCATCCACACCTGCAGCGTACTGCATTTTAATGCTATACTCTTTGCATATATCAGACAGCACAAGCACTTGGTAATATCTAAAGGTTAGAAATTACCCGACTACTTCAACATATGCCAGACACAAGTTCCTCTGACGATACAAGAACAAATGTCTGCCAGTTCAGTCTGCTGTAAACTGGACCCTCTTTTAGACCCTGGCATCTCCCATGTATTCAGCTGACTGCTACTCTTAGATGACCACGACAACATCTATCTGTCCCATTTTGAGCACTACTTTAAAAATTAAAATACGGCTCCAGACAATTTAGTAATCAGAGCACTCATAAGCGTGTCAAGGCTCACCCCCGGAGTCCTGACTTGGCTTTGGTACACCATACTTCCCCATACTTCCAGCTGCTGTTGAAGCAACTTGAATCTATGCCGCCTAAGACAAAGGGCTTAACCTACACATGGTGTGATTTCATTCGGGGGCGTGCCCTTGCTCAATTCTGTTAGGGCAGAGTTTGTCAGATGGCAACCGGTAGCTCTTTCTCCCCCTCTCTGAGGACCATCAGGTGCTCATCATTGACCATCGTTGACCACTCAGCTCCACGCCCCTGGACGGACACCTTATTTTGCATCACTGACACAAACCTGCTCTCCTGTTTCCAGAATATATTCCCCATCCTTAGTAAGAGTAAACGTGACTCTTACTCCAGCTTGCAGGAACAAGACATGAGTCAACTCTGTCAACACCATTCATAAGGGGACTTTCTGGAAAAGACGTCTTTATTTGGAGGCTGAGGGACTTTCTTAACTTAGAATTGCTGGTACGAATGACCCAGACTGGTGCACAACCTGTACAAGTTTCTTAAACTTTGAGGGAGGAAGGTTTTACTGAAAATACACATAATTTTTTAGTAAAAGAAGGTCTATTTATTATATACCTAGACTGTAACTTCCTGTCAGATAAATTAGGCAAGGCACGTTCTATTTAATTACAGAACAGGAGTAGGCAAATATGTATTAAATGTCAGTAAATTCACATTTTCCTTCAGATTTTCTGGAGTCCTGTGCATTTTCAAGAGCTCACCCTTCTATTTAAAGGTATTAGAGTATACTGTTACACAAAGATGAGATTATATCAGGATTACCACAAATTATTTGCAATAATTAGAGAAAATGAGATAATCTCATTCCCATAATATGAATATTCTTCCCCCTTTGTGATAATATACCCCACTTACTTTTGGAAGTTGGTTTTTTTTTTTCAGTTTGTCAAGACTCACTTTGATCTTCCGAAACAAGTGACAGAACTCTAACTTGTATACACAGCTTTCTTGACTATACGTGTTTAGATTCAAAACAAATTCAGCCTATCTGTGCACCAGTTGCAGCACTGCTCCTACAAGAAACCTGAAAATATATGCCACATTCGAGGGAAGACGTCCAGATATAGAAGGGCAGATATCCAACTTCCATTAAAGCCCTTGTCTTCTCCCACTATGCCTCTTCCTCTGGTTTCTGCGTGGTCAGTTTTTGCCTGATGCAAATTAAATACTGTTGAAATTGATAATACTGTCTACCAGAATGTTTAATTCCTTTATTTTAGGGTTATTCTGCTTGTTTTCCTGTAAGAGATGTGTGTCAGGGTGCTTAAACAGAAATAATCCTTCCTGATTTACATGAAGTTGTGAACTACATCTAGTGTATGTAGAGCTTTTTATTTCATTATTTTGCAAAACATTTCTTTGCATTTTTGACCAACTAAAGTTACAATCATGGGGAAAGGAAAAAGAAGTATTATATCATGGTTATTGATCCAAAGCCATAAACTATCAAGCACCCTTAACTTCTAGGACCTGGTCCAAGGGCTGTTGGAATCAGTGAATTACTGCCATTAATTTCAATGGGTTTTGGATGAGGCTCTTTACAGATGATCACTATAAATTCTCTAGTTTCTAAAATAACGTAATTATGAAATTTTGCCTAAGAGTCTCGTCTAGAGTTTGCTCCCGCTCTCATTGAAATGAACAGCACAAATTAAAGTCACTACCTTAGACCAGAGTTCTGCAAATGCCTACACCTGCACTTTCTTTTATTGACTGAGCCTGCGTCGGAACGTCCAAATAAAGACATGCCCATGGGGCAGCAAAACAGCGTTCACCGAACTGGATCAGGATCGCACTCCAAACGCATTTAACCATCAAAACTACTCAAGGCAGAAGCCTCTGCATTTTCATGTACTTGTTGTAACCTGTGGTCGTGTTTTCTAACAAAGATGTAATTCACACAATCACAACTGGCTGAGACATAAGGATTGTACTTAAGCGCTTAATTCAGTTTAAATCCTTTCAAAAACACTAGGGCTGCTGCTCATGTGCTCAAAGGCTAGCAAGTTCAAGTGCTGACAAACAATAGCCTAACTTAGAAGGCACATTGCAATTCTTCAGATGGTTGATCAGAAAGTAAAGGTATTATAATGCTTCATTATACAAATCAGAAATATCAAGCAAACTAAAATACTCCGTTCAGTCCTGACAGAAAACTACCTGAATGCATATTTTCAAAAATTCCCATTTGTTTGTTGTCATTAATATTTTTCATGATCTATTTGTTAAAATATTACACAAAGTTGCACCAATGGGAGACTTTGGAAAGACGTGAGGGAGAATGTATGAGTTTCTGAATCATTGCCATACATTTCCTAAGCATTACAAATATACTAGAATTATTTCTTAAGCTGTTAAAAAATCCCATGTGTTCCAGGCTCCACATTCTCTTTTCGAGAGCCAACAGTGCCACAAGCACCACCTGCAAAGCCCTGAGAGGGAGAACTACTCCCTGGTCTGTGATTATGCAATGATAAGGATCCAGGCTCTTCAGGCGTTTATCTATTTATTGGCGACCTCAGAAAACAGGCTGAGGACCAAGCGGGCATGATGAGCCATCTACCCTTCTGCTTACCGTAAGTGCCCTGAAGGAATAAGGTAATGTCTGAACCGAATGAAAAAGTTTGCACTGCCATTATGTATTTAATGGCTATTTCAGACATTAGTCTATTCCGTTTTGGTGCAGTCAATCTAGTGCTCTTCATGAACACTAAGTTATTTACTTGTCACTATTAAGCATGCAATAACGATCCAACCGTACTCCAAATACATACGTTCGCCTGACTTAGCATTCCGTAACCATCCATTTATTAATTGCTTAAAAGCATTCAAAGCTACACAGCAAGCTGGCAACATGACCCTGATTCTTTATGTCCCTAGAGTCCAAAACAGTAAAAATGCAATTTTTAAGAAACTGACACTCATTCCCGAACAAATAGGGCATTTTTTCCCTGAATATTTTAACGCTAACTACCTACTTCAGAACCCGAAATCTGTATTAAGAACTTCAAAATATTTTGACTGCAATGAAGTGCAGCACCTTATTGATTATGATGTAACTGTACGAAGAAGGAAGATCTTGCCTAGGCTTCTCTACTTCCTATGCATGTGTTATTTTTGTAACAATTACATCCAAAGGAAGAATTTAAATAGAATAATGCAATGAAAACAGGATTAGGAGAACTGTGATTTTTTTCTAACAAGCACCTCACTTTATGAGACAGGTAATGCCATTCAGAAAATCCCCCATAATTCTTTTCATTATGATTGCAGAGTTCCCCGAGATTCATTTTTTTTTTAAGGGAACAAACAGCTACTCTAGGCTGATCTTGCCTCTGTTCCCTTTCAGTATCTCAGTCTTATCCACACAACACAACACGGCGGCAGCGTGCTTTCTCCCAAGTTACATCCTCAGCAAGACTGCCCTCCATGCATTTCTGCTGAGAGACATCTGAAGAAATCCTATAAAACATATGTCAATAAAAAGCCGCCACCCTAGCAGGAGAGGCTTTTGCAGTAATTTCGGGGACGGAGACACTGTCACGAAGCAGTACAGCCTGTCACTGCTGCCCTCAGCGTGCTCGCCCCGGATCCCGAGAGAGTCGAAGGGGAGAGGACAGGGGCTTCCTTAAATCACAGCCGGGAGGATTTTCAAGTCGTCGCTTGCTTTACCGGGGGGTCTCTCGGAAATGAGCGCCCGACGCCGGCCTTGCACAAGAAGCGACTGCCATCTCCCGGGAAGCCTGGATACTGAATCAGCACGTACCCGCCGCAAACACCGGGGTATGGAAGTTGTGACCAAAACCAAATGCAGCTGTGGGCGGCTGGTGGTGGGAACCAACTTAACAAAGCCCTTGCCCCCCTCGCTCCCGGGGAAAGGAAAGACGTTTCCCAGCGCAGCGCTCCCCTCCTCTCCCTGCCCGGCCGGCGATCCGGAGCGGGGCACCTCGCCGGCATCCCGCGGGGTGAGGGACCGCAAATTTAACTCTTTCGGGGGAGGGCCTCCTCCGCGTCCCGCCAGCCGGAGGGGAGGAGACCCGGCGAAACCCTGCCGGAGCCTCCCCGCCTCCTCCAAGCAGCGGCCGCTGCCCGCCGCGTCCCGGCGCTGCAGCGGATAAGTGGGGATGGCAGCGTGTGCGCGCTGGCGGAGCGGGGAGCGGAGCGGCCGGCGTGCATCTGTTGCTGGAGGGGTAGCGGCTGGCAGAGGGATGCGGCCGCAGCTTTGCTGGGCGAGGGAGCGCCGGCGAGAGGCAGCCTTCCTCCCGGCCACCCGTGTGTGTGCGTGGCAAAGGCCGCGACTCCCAGCCACCGCCAGGCACCCGCCCGGGCCCACCCCCGCGCCGCAAGCGGCCCCCGCCGCGCCGGGCTGGGGCGAGCGGCGGGGCGAGCCCCGGCCGCCGGGGGGGCCGCTCCGCATACGCGCGGCGAGCGCAGGATAGGGCCCGCCAGCTCCGCTTCCTCTCCCTCCGCCGCCGGTCCCCCCACATCTGCCGGAGAGCTTGCGGGGCCGGGCGGACTCGGAGGCGGCCCCGCCGGCGGCCGCGGCCCCGGCCCGGGCGCTCGCGCTGCCCTCGCCCCCCGACAGCCGCAGCGCCCCGGGACCGGGCGGCGGCGCCTCCCCCTGCGCCCGGCGGAGCCGGGCCCGCGGCGGTCCCTACCTCCGTGTCGTAGAGCCGCAGGTCCAGGAAATAGGGGTTGAGCAGGGACTCGTTGCGGATCTGATCCATGGCCAGCTGCACGGCGGGCAGCACCCCCCGGCCGATCTTGCTCTTCTGGTCCTCCTCCGACTGGCTGAGCGGCATCAAACCCATGATGGAGATCGGCGTGGTGGCGTTGGGGGGCAGCCCGGCCGCCCCCCGGGAGCTGCCCCGCGGCCAGCCCCAGCCCGGCGGCGCCCAGCCCAGGCAAAGGAGCAGCAGTAGCATGGCAGGGTTGGAGGTGGCAGCGGCCGGTCTCCGCGGAGAGGGATGCATGCTGCTGGATGGGGGTGAGGCGGCGGAGGACGACTGGGGGGGGACGGGGGACGGGGCGGACGGACAGAGCGGCGGAAGGGAGCCGAGCCTCTCTCAGTCCGGGCGCATCCCCCGGCCGCAGAAGCTGAGGCGGGAGGAAAAGAGCCGCCTCTCTCTGCTTCCCCGGGAGCCTCGGGGTCTCCTCTCTCTTCCCCCCCTCCCCTGGCAATAATCCTTCTGGCAATGGCGCCTACTCCTTCCCAGGTCTGCCAGCTGCAACCACCAGGAGCAATAAATAAATAAATAACCCCCCACCAGCGCGCACATGCAGACACGCTTCCCACCACCCTCCTCCTCCTCTCCTCTCCTCTCGCCGGCGGCAGGGCACGGGAGCGGGACCTGCCCCTGCCTCTCCGGCTGCGCTCTTCCCTCTCCGCTCAGGGAGGGACAGCACCTCTTAGGTGCGGAGGGGGGGCCCGAGCAGCCCTCGCTGAACACCTCCCTCCTTCCCCTTTCCTCCCTCTCCTCCTCCAAAAGACGGAAGAAAAAAAAAATGATGCTCAGGCACAAAACGCCGAAGAGGAAAAAGCCCCCCCTAGAGCCGGGGAGGCGGAGGAGGGGAGCGGTGCCGAGCCGGGGCGGGGGTGCTACTGCCGCATTCCCCGGGAGCCGGGGCAGCGCAGCGGGCGCGGGCGTCCCGCGGGCCGGGCAGCCCCCGCCGCGGGCGGGAGGTGCTGCCTGCGCCCGCCCTTGGGGTCGGGCAGAGCCGCCGCGCAGGATGCGCGGCCGGAGGCAGAGCACAGCGTGCGGGGCCGGGCCGAGCTTCCCGCACGGCACCAGCACTCAGTGCCCGTGGGTGCTCTCCGCGCAGGGGGACGCGTGGGGGCGTTTCTGTGGCCGCTACCCCCCCCGCAGGGCAGGGGGAGGCCGGCAGGTGCCCCACGCCCCGGCCCGCGCTCCGCCCGCGCCGAGACGCAGTCGCCCCACGCGCGACCCGGCACGCGCGCGCGCGCGCTCCCTCTCACACACGCCGTCACACGCGCACCCACACCCCCCACACACACGCACTGGCGCGCGCAAGGACCCGCTCACGGGCGCTGCCCTGCGCAGGCACGCAGGCGGGCTCCGCGCACACGCCCCGTCACAGGCCTCCCCCGCCCACGCGCGGCACGCAAACGCGCTCCCGCTCCGGCTCGGCGCCCTCCGCCAGCCCCGCACCCCGCACCGCCCGGACCCCCCTTTCTGCGGCACGCGGGGGTCGGGCGTCGTGCAGGAGCAGGCAGAAGTCGGGGTGGGTTTTGCTTCGAACCGTTTCCCTTTTCCCGCAGAACTGCGGTGTTCCGGGGCCTGGCTCCGCTCGTGGCTACCACAAACGAAGGCTGCGGGAGGCCCCCGGGTTCCCACGCGGGTTGCCACTAGTCTGCACGTAGCCTGGGGCGGATGAGCCCTTTCCATGCCTGTTGTCCCAACTAGTTACCTCCACACCTCAGCGGACGCAGGGCACACCCCAGATACTCTCCGAGGCTTTCTGCCCAGCTTCCCAGCCTGTCCCCCCACCCCGGGGAACACCTTCACGCTGCCCACCCCTGCCTGCGGCTTGCCCAGTCCCTGCGCAGCCGTGCGCTCATTTGCAGCCGCCCGAGAAGACCCCAGAGGCAAAAGGCACCTCGCTTTTTATACATGTTGGTAGTTCTCCTAAAGTCACTCACAGCAAGCCTTCAAAGACCAACCTCGTACATCGCATATCACATATGCAACGGTGGCATCCATGTGACAAATTGGAAGGAATCTTCAGAGATCAATAAATTCCAAGATCATCATGATTTGACCTTGGGCTAAAAGGCTTCAACCAGTAACCTCGTAACGCTCGCTGCTCTACAGCCTTTCCCTTGGAATGACATCCAGCAGTGTTGACTTAAAGACATCAGTAATGAAGAGTCCACCACACCTCCTGATAAATCATTTCAATCATTAGTTTGCTAAGAGGTATATCTTACATTCAGTAACAATTTGTCTTATTCCAGCTTCCATCCACTGGTCCTCATCGTGCCTGTATCAGCTTAAGGGGACATAGTCCCATGCACCTGGGCTAAGATTAATCACTGCATTTTGCTTTTATGAAATAATTAGACCGACTTTCCCTCACCTCAGGAGTCATTCTTGGAGGCCTTTCCAAGGCACGTCTCCTTTTCCTTCTTTATGTGGAGTTGGCCCTTCTGACTCTGCAACCTGGCAGCACGGGGCCACCAGCACCAACCTCAGCAGCTCCCTCGGCACTAGCCGCTTCCAAGAGCCGGGCAGGTCGGGAGAACTAATCCCTGTAGGCAAACCAGCCAGTTTGTTGTCCTTGTGGGGCTGCCGCTTTATGGAATACTCTACACCATGTTTCGGATCCATTCTGCCTAAAAGCATGACCTACTTCTTTGCTCCTGTGTATCTGATCTTGCATTAGGATAAATCAAGCTATATGTGCTTTATTTGTACAAGTGACCTGTCCAGCAGTTTCTTTGTCACCTGCAAACTTATCAGTAATGTATTTTCCTCCAGAAAACTGATTATCATGCCACCAAGGGCAGATCTTCCTAGGATGCCAACAGGAATAAGTGCCATATTGATTTTGTATAATGTTATTTTTAATCAGAATTTCATATGCTAACTGATGTTTCACCATTCTCAACCTGGTCTGCAATAGATACCAAGTTTGTCAAAATCTGTTTCACAGGAAATCATTCTTCACTGCTTGTATCCTGTATCATTCTGTGATTTTCTCCAGTACTTGGCTACCACGACTACAGCTACTTGGATCACTTTGGTTATCATTTTACAATATTGGCACTATATTAACACATGCACTCACACTGTCTCTGGAGTGTCATCAGCTTTCTAAGCTTTTTTTTTTTTTAAAAGCAATTTCCCAGTTTTTGAGATCTCCGTCTCTCTGAAAGAAAGCCAGAGTCCAAGTTATGTGGAACAACAGAATTAATGCCTTCAATATTACTAGCAGCTGCTTGACAGCCTTCTCTGTTACTGATGCTGCAGCAGACATCCCTTTGTTGTTTTAAGAACTAGAGGCACCTCCTCGCTTCTTTCCAAGCACAGGTCGGAAAGAGTTGTTGCGCAGCTCCCTTCAGCGTGACGCTCGAGGCTTGCCCTGGCGTGGGAGGCAGAGCCCAGCTGCCGGCGGTGCCCGCGCAGTGCACCGGGAGGTCAGACGCTGGGGAGGCAGGTCAAAGAAACGCCCCTCGTCAGTGCTACGTCATGGAGCTAACGCTTACCATGAAGTACAAAAGCAGTTCCGAGCTAACGCTTACCATGAAGTACAAAAGCAGTTCCAAAAGCAGGCCCAGGAAACCAAGATTTACCCCTATTTGTCCAGAAATCTAAGGCAGACGTTTCAGAGGTAGCCTCTGATGATGCCTTCCTCATTTTTGGGGTGCTTGGCAGGAGATCCTTTCTATGCATCATTCTGCCTGTAACGTGCGCCTGGGATGACAGCTATCTGTATGCCCATTTCTGGTTTGAAGGTGACCACCTCTGGTCAAATGAATCCTAGCTCCTGTGTCTGAACTGCAAAAGTCTGGAGTATTGCTGGATATCATTTAAACCAAGCAAAGCTGCACTTCAAATTACAGTGTTTAATAACGTGGCATTTCTGACCTTAATCTTTTTGGCACTGCATTCCCTGTCAGTGAAACAGGGGTGCTCTTCCTTCACGGTCATGCTGTGAAGACAGAATAATAAATATCTGGGAAGCGCTAAGGCACTGTAACATTCAAGTTCCATTAAAAATAAGATAAGAAAATAACCCTTATTTTTCAGGGTAGGGATTTACTATGGGGACGTAAATAAAGCCATATATTGAACAATGAGGATTAGGCAAAGTAAGCCTCTCAAAATCCTTCCTGTATACTCAGTGAGGCATGAAAAAGACAGTTTCCACATCTTTTGTTAAAAAACAGGGAACATAATGCAAGAAAATCATGTAATTAAAGACAATAGTGTAATAGATGCACTGAAGCTAAATTTAGATTTAACAAAGAACTTCGTTTCTGATGCTTTTAAATATTTCATTTGCAATCCTATCAAAAACTTTCATGTTGTACACATGTAAGTCTTCAACATGATGGATACATGTATTTTGTAAACCCTGCTTCTTTCCCATTCTCAGCACTGAGAAATTTCTTCCTTCACATAGGTACTATCCTTTGATTACAAGTAACAGATGCCCATGTAACAGCGCATTTTAAATAAAAGGAGGCCTAAAGGAGAATTGCACCAAACTGCTTATTAAAGATTGTGTCAGACACAGCCACCTGCCCAGCTGCCTTTTTTTTTTTTTCCTTAGAAATCCCCAGAATGTTTTGCTACCATGAAATCAGTAAAGTGCATCCCCTAGGATGAAAGCCTCTGAAGTAGCACACATCCTTTATCTGTTATGCAAAAAGGCTTTATATTCTTATTTGGTGGTCTACACCAGACACCCTCTGCATCTGTTTATTCCTTGTTGGCTACAACATCAGTTCACAAGAATTGTAAATCCTGTTCTCTTTGCTCAAAAACCAAATGTTGCTTTCTTCCCAGCATGTTACCCGGTTACTTCAGCATTTCAATCATGTGAATCCTTCAACTATACTTCAGTAAAAACAGTTATGTCAAATATCTTCCTGCTAATGATAATTTCCAATTTCTCTCAGTTATTACTAAGTCTTCTCACAGTGTATATTCGTTGTAATTGCTCATCACAGAGTACCTAATTCATGAATTTCAGGTCTAAGTATCTGCACTGGCATGACGGCCTTGACCACTTTTTCTTCATCTGCAAGTTAAATAGCTTCAGAGCATGGATAAGTTCAAGAAACCCAGAAAAGTTTTTTCCCTTACCACCAAGAAAGAAATTGCATCTGCTGTTAAGTCCTCTCCCACTCTGGGAGATGGTCTGATGCTACATGCTGAAACATGTCACACTACCTATCAGGTCAGCGACTCACTTCCTGCATCTTCTGTCTTCTTTCTTGCTTTTGGAGTTAGGAGAGTTCACTGAGAAGGTCCTGCCCCGTTTTTGCCTCTAACCCCCTTCGGAAATCCTGGAAGCCTCTGAAAGTATGTCATCTACAGCCACATCATTCCTGCCGGTGCTGACTAGGGCTGGTCTAAACGGGCTTTGTCTATTCATATAAATGTCAGTGAGTAATGGATTGAAAAAAAGATTGAAGACTGTTGATCTAGGCATAGTAATTTTAGTACCGCATATACATACATAATTCTTTTCCTCTGTAAATGGGAAGCGGAAGAATACTGTGACGCTGTAATTCAAACCCAACTATTGCTGTTGCAGTCAACTGCTAGCACCCCAACAGAGCGGGGTGGGGGGGGAACTCCGCTATCCCTCTCTTCCCTCCCTCCCAAGGACTGTCCCACCTACCTCAGTTAACTTGCTAGTGCAGTCGAAACTTGTCTTTGTTACGAACCTATACAGCATTCTCAAACACTGCCAAAATACCCGCAGTTGCAAGTGTATAGACAACAACGGCACAATCCTAACCCTCTAGTCTCTCTAGACATCTTGATTGCTACGTCTTTATATCAGGGTATCAGAACGAGCTCAACTTCAAATTAATCTCCCAATCTAAAGGCTTTAAGAGAGCCAAATGAAACTAAAGGAACATCAGATTTTGAACTATCCCCCCAGCAGTATCACTGTGTAACTGCCCGTGTTTTCATACACAGGGAGTAGGAGCACAATCCCACCAGTCCCACTCTCACCAAACAACATGAATTTCCCCTTCCAGTAAATCTTATCACTTCCTATAAATACAACAAAAATTGAACACAGTTTTGAGTCCTTGTTTCAGCAGAGCTAGCAAGAAATACTGCTTCCAATTCACGTCGACCGATGCGTATACAATGATGACTGTTGTTCCTGGGTGTTTGTGCAAGCTCTAACAATCCTCCATCATAACGCTTTGGTCAAGACTGCACATACGGAGGCTTTAGTGGTTTATTTCTTAGAAGGAAGGTTCACATACTGTCTTCTGTTGAAGTGAAAATCCAGTAAGTTCTAGCCCATGTCGAAGACCCACAATGTTTAATTGAAAGAAGAACAGTGGAAGAGTAGAAAGAAAAAAACCCAGCAAAATAGTTACCTGAGGAGTTCAAAGAAATATGATTAAGAATTAGGCACGGGACTGCAATCTGGATAGCAAATTAATTATTTTCTATAAAGGAATACAAAGACAAAGAAATGATCATTTTTTTACATTACTTTTTTTTTAATTTAAAAAAAAAATCAGCAAATTCAATCAGTACTTATAACACCAAATTCTCATTTTGGGGGTAATACTATCAGGTAATTTACTAAAGGCTAAAGACTCCTTGCATATTACTATTCCCCTCAGAAGGTGTATTCAGCACAACATATGGAAAACTGAGAAAATATTTTGCACAGTTTAGTTTTGTGAAATACTTCTCCTGGCTTAATCTTTTGTGCCTCAACCATGCCAAATATGCCCCATACCTAGGGACATCCAAGGAATATCAGGCAAGGGGAACAGAAGGAACCTGGGAGAACACAGAATCACACAGATCCAGTATAATGCCTAAAAAAGGGCAATAAACATGGGAGGGGCTGTATTCACAGCTAGGCAATGAGGAGGAAATAAAATCCATTTGGAAGACAGATTTCTTCATCTGTATCCTAGAATTTTATGCAGAGTATTGTGCGCTGGGACGATACCTTCTTAGGACAATTTGTTCAGTCGATCTCTCTATATTTAAAAAATGTCCTTCCTTGTTGTGAGCAGAATGATGGTACAAAATGGAAGAAGGACCCTTGAGATTTCCCAGTTCGCACTGCCAGTATCCCATTATTTTAATCTAAGGTTATCAATAAGCTTCAGCTGCAAGTTTTGGTTTTATGAGCGCTTCACATGGTTAGTGGGAAAGGCAAAAAGAAACACAAGGCTGTAAGTATATAAGGAAGATGAATACAATTCCAGTGACTTGAGAAGAAGCTAAGGATATCAAGGAGAAAAAATGATAAGTAGATGGACTAAAAGGCCAACACTTTTGTCTTCCCCCCTGCCAAGGGAAGCAAGCTGGTGACATTGCTACTATCAGTGTCTGCTTTTCAACTCAACGTAAGTGTGTTTGCCTAGCAAATATTCAACCCAGGCTAGCACGTTTGCTAGTACATGAGAAAACAGCTCAGCTGCATGTAACTGGAAGCCCCAAATATCAATACTTCCCTCTAAACAAGCGTAGAGTGGGAAGATGTATGGAAAATAATTTCCAATTGCTAAATTTCACTTGCATACCACCACCTGGTGATGAAATCTTGAAGTCCCAAAACTAAGAAAATGTCATTGACCGTGGAGGTCAATGAGAGTTTTGTCTACAATTGCAATAGCTAGGCTCTCATTAACTTACTAATTTAATTCAATCAACAGTCAAGAAGGCAAAGCAGAAATGAACAGAAAAAACCTTGCTGTGTTCCTGAAGCTCTAACAGTTCTCTCATGCAGCCACCCGGTTTTGATTTGTGGCTCCACAAAGTGCACACCACTGCTGCTAGGAGGTGAACAGAAGCATTACTGAGTTCAGGAAAGGGAGCTTGGGAGACCATAAAATAAAGTTGTCTTCTCCCAAGTGCTACAGAGAACAGAGCCTAAGAGATCAGT
Source organism: Phaethon aethereus (assembly GCF_964289735.1). Taxonomy (NCBI): domain Eukaryota; kingdom Metazoa; phylum Chordata; class Aves; order Phaethontiformes; family Phaethontidae; genus Phaethon; species Phaethon aethereus. The sequence goes on from NC_138582.1 coordinate 70,429,502, forward strand.
GAAATAACTAAAAGAAAGCCAGTATCCATAAGAAAAAAAAAATCCCATAGTTGTAAAGACAGTTCCCACTCTACTGAATAACAAAATATTTTATTAATTCTAACATCAATTTCATCAGTCCGGCCCACAGAGACAAAACTGTAAAGGTGCTCACAAAAACATTCCATCTACATGGGTTTAGAAGGACCTTGGAAGGACCTACATATGCATCTCCTACAAGCACAAACCCTCTCCCCACACCCTAACCATATAAATAGATATGCCAAAATGACATGAGCTTATGAGGTCTCAAACAAATGGCTGTACATTTTTTTTATAGAAAACACGAACAAAGGCAAATAATGGTAGAAATCCAAAACTAAATGAAACAGATGCTAAGACTTCTGGGGGAAAGAGGTTGAAATCTTCATGCTTCCACAGAGAAGCATATCTCCAGCTGACACAGAAAGAAACTTTCCTTATGAGCTGAAACCCTTTTCATCAACATTGTAATCATGATGGTCAGTGACCAAATACATTGCTATACACACTACTTGTCTGACTGGGTAAGACAGATCCCACACACCACAGCAGAAAACATCTTGTACCGGTGCTGATTAAACCCCATGTTTTCAATACGACTACATGTGCTGACACGAACAACTTATCAGAACAGGAGTTCCCAGACAAAATGCAAGTTATGTTGGAAAGACAATTCTATCTGCATATCGTATCAATTAGTTGCAAACCCATTTTTGTTTATACAATCATTTTTATATGACCCATATAAACATTTACAATTTAATGAAAGATATAACTTCTTAGAATCATTTTCTCTAAATGTAATTTTGAAATTTGTCAAAAGAATTATTGCTAGGTCTGATCTTGCAAGTTGAAAATCCACATAATATTAAAGTTGTGCAGTCTGGGAAACAGCTGCATAGCTAGATCCATGTGAATCTAAATAGCTTTTCCCAGATCATCACCTTTAAATATTGTTGCCTTATTTCTTGAAGAAAGATGAGAAAAATCCCCATTTTACTCCAAAACCAGACTTACGCGTGATTAGAAACTCATCAAGTGCTACGAGCGTCTAAAATTGTTCCAACGTTTAATGTATAGTATTGACAAACATGTGCAATCTGTATGCATCTAGATTGTTACTCGTGCAAAAAGATGCAGACCTACTCTGCCTTCCTGTGCAAATCCACACTGTCTTCAGTGAGGGGTTTGTGGTAGTCACTTAGGGCAGAAACTGGCCTACATTTACCTTCTTGGTATTTAAGAGACAAGAACAATTAACAACTACTAACTGTTAAAAGGCATAACTGCAGAATGTTTTAGTAGAAAAATAAACATTTTAAGTTATTGGCAGATAACATTAGTGCAATTATTTTGACTGCCTTACTTTCACACAGTAGATGATTAAAAAAATATATTGTCACTTGTGAAAAGAACCTAAGACACTTCAGAAGCAGTTATGTAGCTGCCAAATAAAGAGAAATGAGGAGCAAATTCTGTGGCATGATACAACCACAGCACTTAATTTATGTAGCTCTCAATGTTTAGTGCCTTTTAATGCTCCAGAAAACAAAATCCAAGTCTTGTAAACTAATTACAGTTCTTTCCATACAAAAATATATCACTTATGTGATTTTCAAAAGGCTGGCTAACTCTTGACTAGAAAGAAAACATTTTCATATTCAGCTATATCCTAGATGAAATCTGGATCAACTTCTTTCTTTGAAGAACCATTTTTGGTAGTCCGAGTTGGTACACGGTCGCAATAACGGTGCTGGGTTACCATTGTAAGCGTTTGACTCGGCTTGTACGCATTTCTGGGTGTGTAGATGAAACAAAGTACCGTCCTACAAAAGACAGAAATAATGTTTACTTTTCAGATCTTAAAAATTACAGGCATATCACTGTGTTTTAAAAGTAACAGAAGGCACTGGTTACAAATAAATATCACATATATCCTTCCCATGGGGCCATGCAGTGAAGCCAAAATGCCTAACTTGAGGATTTCTGAAGCTTTATCAAAAGACCCTGCTTCTAAACTTACATTAATATTGCTTTAGTGATTTGTGCCTGTAAATGACGTGCTAACTCCATTCACTTTCACTGCCTTTTGTTACTGCACCAAAGTATGGGCAGAGAAAACCAAAGCCAAGTACAGGCATTAGCCAAATTCACCAACTTATTGCACATCTTGCAAGTAAAGTTTACATGTTGTTAGTTAAGTGTAGAATTTTGCATCTATTTTCAGCAAAAAAAAATTTCCCCTTTCTTCAGAGAGTATATTTTTAGCGGAAAAGACAAAATAATCTTAGCGTGCCCCTTGCCTGCAGATGCGTGCGAAGCCAGCTTGCTTTGCTGGAGGGCAGCACAGCTGCGTAAGGTCTGACAGGGCTCCACAGCCAGGCTCCCCACAAAACGTGTTTGGAGGCCTCAGTCCTTCCTACTACGGGAGTCTCCAGGAACGTTTTATCTCCAGTTCACAACACTCGCTCCAACCCGGGAGCGCCGTCAACTAGGACAGCAAACTAGGACAGCTCCCCAAAAGGCAGCGTGTACAACGGTGGAGACCTGCCCTGCTCCAAGACCCTTCCTTCCCAGGTGACGTTCCCACACGTCACCATTTCCACAGCGTCTGACGGCCTCAGAAGAAAAACGCCAGCGCCTCGCTTCTGCGCGTAAGCCTGGCTCCTCTGGAAGTCTGCTCTTCCGCTGTCAGGAATGTCACGCTCATTGCGCCTTGAGCCCAAGCCCCACCGGTGTGTGCTTGCTCATGGGCTTGCTGACAACTTACCTGCTGAATGACTTTCCAGTTTCCATCGTGATAATTGATATTTTCGAGGGGACTAATCAATATCTGCCTCACTCATTTTGGACTCAGCGACCATAAGAACTTAATTCTTGCCAGGCTGCTGGGAGGACTGTTCAAATCTTTGGTTATGCTACATCCATAAGGACGGCTTTTCCAGCGTCTGACACTTCTTCACACAAAGCAAGAGAAATGCAGTGCTGACACCTCACCCATCGCTTGCCTTGAAAGGGGGGCACAGGTGATTTTGATTTAATGCAACAGAAGATGATGAATCGTAGCAGAGCAGTACGTTCAAATCACACACAGACACAAACTGATCACAAGAAAGAGAAAGGATTTAGCACCTAAAACTTCAGGAATTCTTTTAAAAGTTAATGGTTAGGAATGCAGTGGAAACAGAAGTATTCCAAAACGGCATTTTCTCAATTATTTCCTGAAGTGACTGAGGCTCATTCAATATTAGCTATAATCATTAAATATTCAGCTCCCTGAGCTGAAAGACAGGGATGGAGAACAGAATAAACTCCCCATAATCCAGGAGGAAGCAGTTAAGAACCTGCTATGCCACCTGGATACCCACAAGTCTATGGGCCTGGATGGGATCCACCCCAGAGTACTGAGAGAGCTGGCAGAGGAGCTTGCCAAGCCACTCTCCATCATCTATCAGCAGTCCTGGTTAACAGGAGATGTCCCAGATGACTGGAGACTTGCCAGTGTGACGCTCATCTACAAGAAAGGCCGGAAGGAGGATCCTGGGAACTACAGGCCTGTCAGCCTGACCTCTGTACCAGGGAAGATCATGGAGCAGTTCATCTTGAGAGTGCTCACAGGGCACGTGCAGGACAACCAAGGGATCAGGCCCAGCCAGCATGGGTTCATGAAAGGCAGGTCCTGCTTGACCAACCTGATCTCCTTCTACGACCAGGCGACCTGCCTAGTGGATGAGGGGAAGGCTGTGGACGTTGTCTACCTGGACTTTAGTAAAGCCTTTGACAGCGTCTCCCACAGCATTCTCCTGGAGAAACTGGCGGCTCGTGGCTTAGACAGGTTTACTCTTCACTGGGTAAAGAACTGGCTGGATGGCCGAGCTCAGAGAGTTGTGGTCAATGGCGTTAAATCTGGCTGGTGGCCAGTCACAAGCGGTGTTCCCCAGGGCTCGGTTCTGGGGCCAGTCTTGTTTATTGATGACCTGGATGAGGGGATCGAGTGCTCCCTCAGTAAGTTTGCAGATGACACCAAGTTGGCTGGGAGTGTTGATCTGCTGGAGGGTAGGAGGGCTCTGCAGAGGGATCTGGACAGGCTGGATGGGTGGGCTGAGGTCAACTGTATGAGGTTTAATAAGGCCAATTGCTGGGTCCTGCACTTGGGTCACAACAACCCCATGCAACGCTACAGGCTTGGGGAAGAGTGGCTGGAGAGCTGCCCGGTGGAAAAGGATCTGGGGGTGCTGGTTGACGGCTGGCTGAACATGAGCCAGCAGTGTGCCCAGGTGGCCAAGAAGGCCAACAGCGTCCTGGCCTCTATCAGAAATAGTGTGGCCAGCAGGAGTAGGGAAGTGATCGTGCCCCTGGACTCGGCCCTGGTAAGGCCGCACCTTGAATACCATGTTCTGTTTTGGGCCCCTCACTACAAGAAGGATGCTGAGGTGCTGGAGCGTGTCAAGAGAAGGGCAACGAAGCTGGTGGAGGGTCTGGAGAGCAAGTTGTATGAGGAGCAGCTGAGGGAACTGGGGTTGTTCAGCCTGGAAAAGAGGAGGCTGAGGGGAGACCTTATCGCTCTCTACAACTACCTGAAAGGGGGTTGTGGCGACGAGGGTGTTGGTCTCTTCTCCCAAGTAACTAGTGAGAGGATGAGAGGAAATGGCCTCAAGTTGCACCAGGGGAGGTTTAGACTAGATATTAGGAAAAATTTCTTTACGGAGAGAGTGGTCAAGCATTGGAACAGGCTGCCCAGGGAGGTGGTGGAGTCGCCATCTCTGGAAGTATTCAAAAAATGTGTGGATGTGGCACTTTGGGACATGGTTTAGTGGGCTTGGTGGTGTTGGGTTGAGGGTTGGATTTGATGATCTTAGAGGTCTTTTCCAACCAATGATTCTGTGTGAATGCAAGTCATCTTAGGGATTAATGCATATGACCTTGAAAAATTTTGTTAGAAGTCAGCATGAAAAATGAAATGTCATTTATAAAGTGAACCTTTTAAATATTTTGTTTTACTCAGTAATATCACTGTGAACTTCAGTCTGGACTAGATTTAGTGAATGGACAGTAGTTTTCATATTTTTCTTTAGAATTTACTCTGCTACCTATCACCAGTGGTAGTATCTAAGCAGGAAATTTGTCAGACATGGAGCCTGTATGCAGACACATTATGTAAATATACCATTTTGGTTTATTATATGACCTTTTCCCTTAGCCAAATAACAACACTCCAAAACCTGACCAAGGGCATCATTTTCCACTGTATTTCTTTTCTCTCAGACATCCAGGAACTCCTTCAGAGATTAAAAACTACTAAACACAAGGTTTTCTAAGATCACGTTACATTTATTGATATACTTCATACTTCTGAGTATTCCTCCCCTTTGGGAGTAGGCATTAAGCTTGAAGAAGAGAGTTACAGATTCACTGAGTCCCCACAGCCAGTAAGATGTGTCCCGTGTCGGGATTGGAGTAGGGCAGAAGGTATTTTTTGATCATAGAATCATTTACGTTGGAAAAGGCCCTCAAAAAGATCATCAAGTCCAACCGTAAACCTAACACTGTCAAGTCCACCACTAAACCATGTCCCTAAGCACCACATCTACATGTCTTTTAAGTACCTCCAGGGATGGTGACTCCCGGGCAGCCTGTTCCAGTGCTTGACAATGCGGAATTATTTCCTAGTAGCCAATCTAAACCTCCCCTGGCACAAGTTGAGGCTGTTTCCTCCCATGCTATTGCTTGTTACTTGAGAGAAGAGACCAACGCCCGCCTCGCTACAACCTCCATTCAGGTGGTTGTAGAGAGAGATTAAGGTCTCCCCTCAGCCTCCTCTTCTCCAGACTAAACAACCCCAGTTCCCTCAGCCGCTCCTCAGAAGACTTGTGCTCTAGACCATCCACCAGCTTCGTTGCCCTTCTCTGGACACGCTCCAGCACCTCAACGTCCTTCTTGTAGTGAGGGGCCCAAAACTGAACACAGGATTCAAGGTGCGGCCTCACCAGTGCCGAGTACAGGGGCACAATCACTTCCCTACTCCTGCTGGTCACACTATTCCTGATACAGGCCAGGATGCTGTTGGCCTTCTTGGCCACCTGGGCACACTGCTGCATGTTCAGCCAGCTGTAGACCAACACCCCCAGGCCCTTTCCTGCCGGGCAGCTGATGATATTGCATCAAATTACACAACTGCACATTACATTGCAGAAAAGCTCAGGGAGCACTTCTGGTGCTCCCCACAGCGAGTGTCAAGAGAGATGGTTTGCAAAGCAGCAGCAGCTGCTTGAAAGCACAGAAGAATGCAAAGTAATGGTGGTATGTGAAGTATCAGGGATACATGGCGGTATAAATACCAGGAAATAAAAGAAGTCAATGAAAGGCGAGCCATACTAGGCCAGCCACGAGACTGGCTGAGGAAGGGGTACGGAGGCACCTCAATTCTCAGGAGAAGACAGCAGGGGTGGGATGTGAGAGAGAACTGAGCAGTACACGGAAAGCTCTAGATGTGGACAAGGCAAAGAGAGAGCTCTGCCAACCTTCTCAACTCCTCTGAGGTTAAGAAGGGCAGTTTCCTTCCCCTAGTCTTCCAATTCTTTATGACTGGCATATCTTTACCTGTGCGCTGTGGCTACCCTGTTCCACATTCAGATATTGAAAGCCAAGATAGCGTATTTCTTCTGGGATTTCTTCTTCTTTCAGAGATTTATGCTGATGCTGTGGCCTGCATCATGTGTAGGCAGAAAGACAGAAAGAAAAAAAACCAACAATTCTCCTCCCACCCACTCTCTCCCTCAAAAAACCCCAACAGTTCTCCTCCAACTCCCCAAAAACCAAACCCAAAACCAAGCAGGCATGCTTACCTCTCTGAAAACAAACTTCTGGTTTTCAGGAATACTGTGGACATTTTCTTGACACAAGTACATTGTCAAGTAGTCAGTCCCTGAATCGACTGCTGCACAGACTTCTGGCTGTCGGGTGTTGTAACGTATTTCATTATGGGATGTGTACTCGAAGAACTACAAACCCAAGACAAGAAACAAAGGACAATAGCCATTTCATATGTACACAAGAAAGTATTTACAAGGAAGATATACTAAGATACTATAATTAGGTTCACATATTAAAGTTGCTATTGTGAAATTATGCCAAAAATATTCAAGGAGCCTTAACTGCTGTTATTTGCTTACTATTTTACAGAAAATCAATCTCACCACAGCACTGCTTTACTCTGGTAGCACTTAAAAATGTATGAAATGTTAAATAAATGCCCTGGATAACAGAGGTTCCAGCACTAAAGAACTTACAAAATTTGACTGTAATATTCCACTTTCACGTTCTAAATCACCTTTAAAAATAGGATGGAAATAGTTTATAGTCTGCCATTATGCCTTCTTAATTCGGTTGTCACAAAACAATGTTACTTTTAATTAAGGAGTTGCTGACTGCATAGCTCAAATGCAGTTTGGTCAAGGTTCATGTCCAGTTACAAAGTACTCAGGATGCATGATGATAAGCATTTTATTATATAACATTTTAAGATATTATTTGAAGCAAAACAGCTAGAGCTGCTTTTAAACATGAACAAAACTTTATTAAAGACAATTTAATGACTTTGCTTGTTGTACTATATTCTAGAGGCATTCTGAACATGCTCTAAAGCATCTTGGCTTTTGTAGCAATTATGGCTGAAGACTTCCTTAAAATTTTTATATTTATCATGGACACTTGCCAAATTTTGGACTTCATTAAAGAGCGGCAGAGTTTGAGAGTTGTTTGTATTTGGCATGCTTGTAAATAATTTAGATGACGATAGCGCACGGATGTGTGTTTAGATCTGATTTAGATTATACTTAGTAGGGTAGAGGAGAGTTTTATACACATCAGAAAACTGCTTGTATAGCTGCATTAGTGGAAAGCAATAAAAGGATGAGGGAGAGAAGGAATCCTCCTTTGTTTTGTTTTACCCCTGGAGAAGGTGACTGTAAGGCTTTGTGAAGGGAGCTGTACCAATTCAGAAAGGCTGTATATACTTGAACTTACCACAAAACCATCCTTAGCAACCATCAAGGCTAATTAACCTTGAAAGAAAAACTGGAAATGGAGTTTTAATGTAAACAGGACCATGTGATTACAAAATCTGCAGTCTTTCAAGGTGTAAGAGCTCTGATCTAGGCTATGCTGATGGCAGTTGCTTCATGAAGTCTCCTCTGCCCCTCCTTTTATCACAACCGGGAATTTCTCTGCCAAGGTCCTGGCTGTTGCAGCCGTACACGGACCAATGCTGTCCACGGCGTCAGCTTGTGTTGCTCTGTGGCTTTTCTTTGGGCAGTTGATGTGAGTGACCCCCCCGCCCCAGAACTAACCTGTTCGCAGTCATTCATTTGTGGTAAGCTGCAAAGGGAAATGAGTGTTTCAGGAAAGCAACTTCAAGTTTGAAGTCCACTTGCTGACATAACACCCAGGAGACTCCGATTCCCCCTTGAAACCTATTGCTAGGAACTGTGTCTGTGATGCAGGCTGCACCGCCTTTATGACATTTGCTTTATGCCAGAAATGTCTCATCATCAACAAAAGTCAAATGTGATTATATTGGCCCAATTTTTTTTTTTTTTTACCCCAATAGGCAGGGGCTATTCCCTGGCCTTCAGGCTTTAGTTCCCAGGTTCAGTACCTGATTGGCACATGGAAACGTGCTACTTGGAGCACCACAGTGAGCTGGAAGGGCACTCATTTTAAGCCTATGACTCGTGAATAAAGAAAAAGCTTTACTCCTGCTTGTTTGTGCCTGGACGGACACTTTTTTACAGCTGCCACTTTTACGAGGCCACATTTAGAGCCTTGCTTATTAGTGGGTTTATAAGATATAATCACTCTTTTTAGCAATTTGTATTCAGTATCAGTGAAAGCCTGCAAGCTGCTGATTGTACCAGATGCACCAAAAGTAGATGGAGCAACTACAAGGTCAGAGCAGTCCTTACTACTGATACCATTCCTGAACGACATCTCAAGGACTTGCATCAGATTTTGGAGAAGAGCAAGTAATTTCTGGATAACATCAGGGATTGAGGTTATAATATTAGCAACCAAGCACTCCTGCCTCCTTGCCCAATGAACATTATACCTATGTTCTTTAGGTATGTAGAACTCTGTAGGTTCTTTACCCTATACTGTTTCAAATGGAATAAATACTTCAGGCTTTGGGCTTTTTCAAGCTCCAGTAATACATGAGGTAAATCTCCTCCTCCTGAAATGGTGGAGTGTTTTTTAGTGCTCTTTCCTTGCCCAGTGGGTTCTGTGGGCAGAAAGGAAGCATTTTCAAACTGATCCATGGCACAGTAATTAGTAGCCTTACTGCATTTCTTTTCTTCAGAGAGCCAGTAGATTCGTTTAAGTGCTACTGGGAAACTTGATGAGGCCTTTTACCCAGTGCCTACTGCTTCAGGCCGATCTATGGGCTATGCCCCAGCTGCATCAGTGCTCTGCGGTACAAGGCATGGAGACTGATTTTGGCTATCTCACCAAGACCCTCAAACACACTCCCATCCCTCTCTGTGCCTAGGTACTGCTCTTCTGCACGCAGGAAGAAGTTTGCACTCGACAGGTACGTTCTGGGCGGGAGAGCCAGCAGCGAGGTTACCAGGTCTGACACCCCATTCACAGAAAACCTGAGGGCTTTGCTAAGCTCTCTGTTTGCCCCTCCCCATTTGTCTCAGATCTATCGGCTGCGAATGGGGATACTGCGGGGGGTACTGTCAGGCACAGCCGGCCGCTCGGCGGTTTCCCATCCTCTTACCAGGTCAGGTTGGCTTCCTGCCATCACACCTGGGTCCCCTCCGTAGTGCTGCCCAGCCACACCAAGAAGGGCAGCGGGCTTTATCCGTGTTGCGTTTCAAAGCCTTTCATTCTTGTCTACCGGGGCAGACACTTCAACAAAACGTCAGCAGGCTGAGGTGCAAGCACCGAGTAAGCCAGTGTTTTGTGTATTTTCTGCCCCTTTTCCGTATACGCTCAGCTCCTATCACCGCAGTCGTATCCTCACCTCCTTGCTATAATGAACACGCTGATTTGAAACAACCCACAGTTAGCTTTCTCACTGCTTACCCAACAGCAATTCAAAAGGGCTAAAGGGAACCCTCTCACTCATACCATGGATTCAAGAAAAAACAGAAACAAATTACCAGGGACCTCAGGTTTCTGGGAGTGGTTTTACTTACTAAGACATAAAATGGGAGCAGGTGCTGGACTTTATGAATAATCGAGGGGCTCTCTCCTCTCGGCACAGTGCACACAGATATTCAGAGATCACTTTGAGTGGAGAATTGCTTCCAGTGAAAAGAGCTTCTGCCGTTGTCCCCTACATAAAGAGCCACCTGCCATGAGCATATCATGCCAGAGGATGGGTGTACTGGAGTGTAAGACACGTATGGCTGACCAAGTTAACCTACATTAATGTTAGATCCTATCAAGATGCTTTTGGAGAATAACTTTACAGAGCTGTACTCTGGAGAATAAACTTCATTGCTTTATACCATGAGACAGTATGAACGTGCAGCAAGGAGTTCAATATGAGGAAGAAAGTGATGAATGATGGAACAAACTCTGTAACTGGAGGAAGCGATGAGAAGGACAAGCCAAGAGGATGAAAAATGGGAGCTAGCCAGGAAAGAAGGCAGGCATGTGAAAAGGAGCAAAACGTGACCTAAAGTGGGTAGTAACTGCTGGGAGGACTAAATGACGGGAGAGACAGAGCAAAAGCATTAAAAGAAAGACTGGCAGCCAGCCAGCATGGAAAAGAAAGTGTTAAATAGTACAGAGTGAAGAAACTGGAACTGCCTCTGACATGTGGTGCAGGACAGAGGACTGGAGCGAAGCTTTGTAATGAGGCTTTGTTGATAAAGCTGTATACAGGTAGTGGAGTGAGAGCAGGCACAAGAGCTTGGGGATGAGGATGGCAGATACCCTTCCAAGGACAAAACCAAAGTTAAGGGCTGCCTGTTGTCAGCAAACATCTGTGAAACTCTGCGGTGACGTGCCTTACTCTCCTTAGCGTTGATACAACTAGTGGATGACCAACCTTGTCACCACCAGTGCCATGACCTGACAGCGGTGGATGTACCTGTGAGAGATGTGGCTGTTTCAGTCCTGCTACTGTCACCTGCCAACTGAGCTAAGGTATTCCCACCACCAGGAGCAGCCTGTTACCTTTTAAGAACGACTGTCAAAAAAGGGGTCTCCAGCAATTCTGCTTAGTTCACACTCCCTCCCTGTAGCTCCTAACTACTCTTTCCTCTGTCACACATGCCCTGCCTGTTGCCCTACCTCTGTCCCAAACTTCTGCCCTCTGTCACCTTCGCCCTCTTCCCCTGTCAGCCTTCCCACGCCTTTTGCCCATTTCACTAATATTTTTTTGCCCGTTTCCTATGTTTGGCCTTCTCTCCTCAGGCTCTGCAGTTCTCTTGTGTCACCTCCTATTTTCTTTTATCGGTTTATACTGCAGTCAGGTAGTTTCCCCATTTCTCCTTCCTCCCGCTCCCTGGATGCCAGCAGAGGGAGCGCGAATTGCACGGCTGCGAGAGCATCGCTGCTCTCAGACTGGTGCCTGCTGTCGCAGGTACGCGGATGCATCGTGCCATCAGCAGAGGCGCGAGAGCGTTAATATCCAGCGATGCGGTATCTTTGTAGTAAATTCAGTCAATCTTTTAGTGCTAGCGAAACAAAGGCTAACTCTAAAAATGTCATCTCATGGGTTGGTGTGGTGTGGCTTAGCGTGATTGACATACAGCTGTCAGTACCAAGATCCTTTGGCTTCCATGACGCAAGATTCTCCTCCTGCCCTCCCTTGCATCTTGGCCTCCAGGACAGAAACAGTATGAATGTTACAACATAAACTAGACATAAACTAATAAATAATACTAAATAATAGTTATAATACTTAAGGCAGCAAACTTGCTATCAGAAACAAATCCACTTCCTTTTAAGATCCAAAGCACAGTGCTCAGGCTGTTTGTTTTCCTTTTCTCATTTAAAATTCAATTCATATTAGAAGCTTTCTCCTCAATACAGACTTGCTTTTCACTCCTTGAGCTTTTGTATTTTTTAAAGGATAGTTCAGAAAGATAATGGATACACTGCTTATCTGCCACATCTCTGGTTCTTTTCCAAACTTGTTTTTCCTTTCCTAACTGAACATTTGGATTAATTTCCTTAAAAAAAAAAAAAGCCCAGTCAAGCCACCCAAACTGTCACAGGGTTATGTACTTACTCTCAATAAGACCCTATTTCTCCACCCCTCTCAACTAAGAGCATGCCATACAGTCTAATCTGGGTTAGAAGCCAAAAATCAAGACAGGCAAGTACACGTTACATGCCACACATCAAACACCAAACCTCAATTCTAGAAGGCGGCCACTCAAAACCATGCAAAATGGCCGCTGTCGATTGGCATACGGTGCCCCACCACACTTCTGTCACGGCACTACGCAGCGAGCTTTATGGGTATAAAAACTAACCCCTGCGGCACACAGTTTCAATCAGCATGGAGAAAGACACCAGCAAGCATTTTCAGCTTCAGAAGTTAAAACCAAGAGAGCAAGAAAGAAAGTGTTAGAGGGGATCCCTGCTCTCCAGGATTCTGGAGCCTAAGCCCAGGAGGACGTTTCTGTAGAGTGGAATACAGGAGAAAACGCCGTCCAAAACCTCTTGCACAGTTAGACAAGCACCAAGAGGAAGAGGCACAGTGACAGACACCGGCAGAACTAGGTGAGGTTTGCAACGTTATTAAGGGCTTTGGAGATGTAGACAGGCAAAAGCTCAGAGGTGTGCTGGTCTGCCCAAGACCAGCTGGACATGAGCCAACACTGGCCCGTAAGCACTACAGTGGCACTGCTGGGCTGTTAACCCCTGCTAGTGAGCTCTGTGGAAAGGCATAATTTAAGGAATGCAGGAGTTCCCTGGTCTGGGCAAACACGCCTTCAGAATGAAGAAAATCTGACCTGAAGATGCACTGAATTCTTTTGGTTTTGATGTAAGAATCAAAGTTAGATCTAAGATCACCTCACTGTGGCAACGTATTCTCTCAGCCCTACTGCAATGCCTTTACCATACTTTTTTACATTACAACCATAGTGTTAGGCAAAATAAAAATAAAACATCAATCTTACCTGATTTTGTCCCATGCCATGACATGGGTACAGTATAATTCTGTGTCCAGTTACTTGATGTTCATTTGTAGGGTTATAATCAAAACAGAAGTTTGCCATTCCTCTATTCTTCAGCTAATCAAAACAAAATAATATTTTAAAGTATTAATCTAAAGTAAGGAAGATATGCTGTAGTCATTTTCCACCCATCCTTCTGGGCTGTGAGGTTTATTATTAATTTACTGCAAATTAACTGGAATAGATAGATGGATCCAATGGCAACATCCCTCTTTATTAATGTGAAATAAAACCGTTGGGACTGTCTTGACTTTGGTCATTGAAGCAGTCAGACATGACGGCTTCCCCTAGGAATGACACCGTGTTCCAGTGTATTTGCAAATGAAGTAGGTAGGAACTATGAAAAGCTGTGTTGAAACCCAACAAGCCAGCAACTCATGCAGAACAAAAGAGTTTGCCATGTCTTTTTTCCCCCCAGGATCTACTTGTTCAATTTTCTTATGAAAAGAAGACTATGTACTTTTCTCAGTTTGTCAAATGGGAGATATTAGAAGGATTTGTTCTCAAAAGGACTCCAGTACCCTCTTGAGGTTGAACAAGCAAGCACATTTTAAGACCAGAAATCATGAGAGTGATATCTTTGGAAAGAGACTCTAGGTGTGATATTAAACATTCTTTACTAGTGTTGCTGATCTCTGATACAATAGGTGCATAACTTTCGATTAAATTTTAAAATACTAAGTTACTTGATTTTAAAGGCATCAGGGTAATTAAAAAGGATTTGAATTTAAATATTCAGGAGGCAAAAGTAACTGAAAGTAAGTTAAACAATGCCACAACAATTACTGACTCCTAGTATTAGCCACTTAACCCAATTTAAAATTCCACAGGGCAAAACAGGTTCTGTAAACATAGGCTCAAGCTGAATGCCCCTGTAATTATATCACAGAGCAAAAGAATAAGCAGAGTAAATCTTGGAAGAGTTACTTCAGCAAGGTGTAATTTCACGGCTCCTCCCTAGTCGTGGTAACTGTATCCTCAGTCCTTAAGGTAGAGAATGAACGGACAGGAAGGGATTGCAGAAAGCTAAAACCAACCAAGACAAACCTCGCAGGACCCAAACCCACCACAGAGCAAACCACACAAGCTGGAAGGTTAAATACTTGTGTTCTACATATAATTTGCTTTCCCAGCTTCTACTTTTATTACTACCCGACGACTTCTTTCCACTGCTTTGTGCCCACTCCCGCTGAAAGACAACCAAGCTCTCGGCGCTCTGCATGCCTGGGCTGCCGGCCCAAGGCAACAGCAATACACTGGGGGGCTGGGGAGGACCACCGAGCCACCACGGCTTGGGGCCCCTTGCAGGGCTGTGGGGCTATGAGGCTCTCCCGTCAGAGCCAAATATATAAACGTAGGACTGAAGCCCTGCGCTTCCAGGCTTTGCCTCTTAATTCCTCTCTGAACGTGTTTCCACTGAGCATTTGGTGTAGTTTTTCGGTAAAGGATAAGATAACATCTGAATTTGATGTATGATAAAATTAATCGTTAGTTTTAGTGTCCAAGTTTACCAGAAGCAAAAGAAATCCCCTGGGCATCCTTTCTACAGAAAACATTGCTTGGTTTGATGGGAACACAGTAGACCAATGCACCCCTCCGCAAGCTGTCAAAAGAAGACATTTTGTTTACCTTCATAAACACTAGGCAAGAATTACACTTACAAAAACAGGAAAGTGATGATTTTTAACGCTACCATGGAACTACATAAAGCAAACAATAAGCTTCTCATCTTTCTACATCAAGAAATGTCAACTTAAAGTCATAACCACTCAGAAATGGTAATTGTATCTCTAAAAACATAAATCAGTTTCGGTTGTTGTCAGCGGCTGTCCTCAGGACGAGAGGGTCTCTCATTAGTATGTTTAACAACTTATGACTTTGACTGCCTACTGGCTCCAAGGGAAGATAAACATAGCAAAGCGTTTTTCCGCGGCGCCCTTCCAGACAGCCCAACGCCTTTGCTACCGCTCCGAGCGTGCACTCTTCGCTGTCAGCCCCCGGCACGTGCTCGAGCACGTACTCCCTTTTGTGGCCTGGAATTTTAAATAACCTATTTTAAAATTCCATGCACCACCAGGACTACTGTAACTCTCCTACGCATGTTATGCAACACCTAAATACAGACAACAAAACAAAAGCTGTGTAAAAGTTTACTAACTTAAGCTTCATTTCAGATGGTTTAAAACTGAGCCTGTACTCCCAGGATGCTACCATGTGTGTTCTCTCATTTCTCTCTCTCATGCATAAATGCTTGTGATACACACAGACATATTCCCAAACATACATGGTCCACATTTCAACTTGGTTCTTTAGTTTGTTTTATCAGACATCGGTAGATGTTCGTTTATACCCATGCTTCATCAGGAAGCCCAATAGATATTCAAGACCTGCTAATTTGTGGGAATAGTGCATACTAAGCTGTAAAATGTTCTGAAATGACAAAAAATTTGAAAATAATCAAGTCTGAAAATCTGATCACAGCACTATTTATTAAAAAAAAAAAAAATCCACCCTTTGTTCCAAGGCAGAAAAAGTATGAGAGGATTTGTGAAAGTAACATTTTTCTCTTGTCAGATGAGAATACACAGTTTAAGTTCCTTTTATGTACAACAGCTCTATCAAAATAGTAATCATCCATTCATTTCTGAAGCTATCTTTGTTCCCATATCCACCATAAATAAGTCATGCAATAAGAACAAAATTTTCTCTGTGACTTACCTTAATTCTTTTGCAGAACGCTGCATTAAAGAAACAGAAGCAAGAAAAATGTTGATCACCTTGCCATTAAAACATATCACTCAGTTCTAAAAAGTTCTGCCCATGCAGAATTACTGGCTGCATCTTTCTACAACTTTTGCCTGCTGTTGAAGCGTTGCAGGTGTACTCTACTGTGCCATTTAGTTACCGTTCTGCTTGGAGGCTGGGACAGGTACTAAACAGCAACCGCTGATATTCACCTCAGACCTTCACCTCCTGCTTCTTGGAGAAATTTCAATCTTGCTTTGCAGCCATGAATTTCCACAGTCACCAGTAACATGAAAAGATCACAGAGCTGCCCGGTTCCTCTATCTTAACCTAGCTGCACAACGCAGTGATGTCACGGTACTAATATGAAACACGCAAGATGGCTCAAAGTTCTTCCTAGTGGTACCCGCACCATCCCTTCCCAGGGCACCTAAGATTTTTAAGCAGACCTAGCCAGGCTTATCTAGGTGGGCAATCTGCACAGACCTGGGGTTCAAGTCTTGTTAAGATTTCACACCAGCTGAAGCACGAGTCCAGTATACACTTCACCGGTAAGTGCATGCTCAAGGATGGCCAAATCAGATGCTATGCCAGAAAAAGAGAGACATCAGTGCTCTACGTAAGAGTCTAAAAGGGATGATCAGCCTTTCCAGAAATGCTGACATCTTATCATTTTAACCCAATAAGTGCCTACTAGCTTCATTCCCTCCTGCCCTCCCCCCCCCCAAATAAATTATTAAAGTCAAAAAGTTTAGTTCATGTCCCATGTGGGGACATGAAAGTTCCAAAGCTGCATGGAGCCCAAGGACAAGTAAGAAGATATTTCCCTCATTTATAGGCCTCAGACAGTTTATAGCAATGCAATCATAGCTTAGGTGAAAATATTCAGAATTCAGTATGTTGAAATAAAGTTTTAGGCAGCTAACCTTTTAGACAACGAAGCTTAGTATAGATATCTTTATCTATGTATCAAGTGAAAAAAATTAGCACAAGTATCTATTTGTCAGTGCATAGCACTGACTGCTGCTCAGTAATTCTTGCATTTATTTCAATAACATAAGGCTGACCTCTGGGTCATCTTAGAAAGATTTCCAACTTCAGTGTAAAGATTTCCAAGGGAGGGAGAAATCCCCATATTCCTTTGCAATCTCTTTGAACAATTAAATAACCTCACACTAAACTGAGCTGTTAACAAAGCTGACACTTTTAAAGACAGTATTTTTGTACACCAGAAAAACGCTCCACGGCTAAGGCAAGAGTAAATAACCGATCAATGATTCACTGAAGTTAGCAGATGGGACTCAATATCCACAAATCAGTTGAATCAGTAGGTGCCATTTTTGCACTGTCACTTCCCTAGAGTATAACTGTACTTTAATCACATTTTAAATTCTTCCTGCCAAAAAAAATGGTGTAGTTTTATTATGCTCGCAACTACATGACAGCATTTAAGAATTGTTTTTAGAGAAATATATAGAGCACACCTGAATTATGCTGTAGATAGCTCAAGCAGCTCTGTAAAAAAATTATTACTTCTAGGTACTATCAACACCTTTCTTGAGGATGACACGTACAGTTAAATCATGAAAGAAACTGCACAAATCCCTTCCCCTCACTAGGAGGCTGAAGTGCTATCACTGCCACCAGTCTAGGCTTTTCTTTGGAGGGTGAAGGATGGAGGCAGAGGGGAGGATAAGGTTACTGAAACGCTCCTGGAAGGCAAGTCTGATCATATCTTATTGCTTCAACCACCTCTGACCTTGTCAGGTAGCAATCCAGCGCAAAACTACAAAAAATGAACTAATGTTGTACCAGGGTCTGTTCAAGGTACGGGATCATGGTGGATATTACCTTTCATGCCAGTGATCACCCAGAGATACCAACTCAAGCGCAAGCTTCAAGACAAACGGAGGAGGGTGGCTACTCCCTCAGAAGCTCCTAAGGGCTTTGCTGCCAACCGATGCGCTCCCTACGGGAGCTCCTACAGCTCCCCGTGGGAAACGCAGCTCCCTACGGGACACTGCAGCGTTTCCACGTTAGGATCTTTTTCGTTCAGCAGGTAACAAAGCTATTGGGAAAGACTGTGGGGAGATTTGGTTCCTGTAGGTTTTGTGCATCCACAGTGATCAGGATTCTCCCTCCTCTTGAAGGAGACCCAGTGGGGACTGAGTAACTGAGGCACAGATGGCAGCGAGACAAGGCTGTTGTGGTACGGGCTGGGTGCAACGCAGCGGTGTGGGAACGCGGCTTAGCTAGACCTGCAGAGCGAGGGAGTTATGAGCAAAAGTATTTCTAAGGCAGCGCAGCACTGGTAGTCAGGAAGCTATTTTATACATCTTTGCCTGCTAGAAAGGTGCAGTCTTGTCTTCCCAGTAAGACACGCAGCAGATATCTGCTTCCTCCGACAAATCAGCAGGTATTTGCTGCATCATCTCAGCCTTCGTCCCTTCCAAACAAGGTTACTGTAATGTGATATACATGGAGCTATAGTTTATATTTATTTGTAAGCTGCAAATAGCACAGAAAGTTGTCGACTCTTAAAAAAGAGGATTCTGATATTGAACCAATGAAAATTGCTTGTGAACCTGCGCTGGTCTAAAGTGACCTCCAGATTAAAAATTAACATGTTGGTTTTGACATACAGAATACTGTATGATCTGGGAGCACATAGCACCAGCTCCCTTTCCCATCATCGAAGCATCATAGTTTTCATCAGATAAGATGTGCAAACACATGTTTCAAAGCACACTCTTTCTATTTTCAAGTAAAAAACTGAAAACTAAAAACACTTAGGTGCTCTCTTTTTTTGCTGTGCAACATTTCAAGAAATAAAGAAGCCGTTATTTGCTGCCTTTAACACTCACAAGATGTCACTTGGAAGGTGTAACTCAAGGCAACATTATCTGCTCTCCTACCCTCTCGCAGAACTCCTCCATAAACAGCATCCCCTAGTATAAACATTCTGATAGAAATCACATTTTAAAGACTACCAGTCCTAACTGAATTCTACCAAAATCCCAAACTGATTTTGGCATAAAAATACCTTCATACTGAGTTAGGAGGACAGCTCAGAGAACTGCGAGGAGGCCCCTTCCCAGCAGCCACATACCATTCCAAAGAAGCCTGGTCTGTCCTCTGGTACGTGAAGCTCCGGGTACACGTTCTCCAGGAACCATTTGAAGTCCTTACATTTCAGCTTCTCTCGAAGGAGTCTCCTTTCTGTCACATCTCCATATGGTTCCTGAAAGAAAGAAAGAGAAAAAAAATAAAGAAAAGAAAAAAAAAAAATCAAATAAACCCAACCAGATGCTCTCTTTTACATTATCTGTATACATTATTAGGAACCGTACGCTGAAGTGATGAGTAGGACTTCTAGCCAGGAAAAATCCCCATGTTTGGGTGCTGGATTAGATTCCATTACCCTTACATTTGTTAAATGTTGACAAAAAAGAATTGGAACGGTGCACGTAAGAACTTAAAGCATTCTAAAAGACAGTTCGTCTGAAAAAAACTCCCCAAATCCTCAAGGAAAGAAGTCCTTGAATACAGATTGCTGGGAACTGAGAAGGCATATTGGAAAATAAAACCTCCTTTACCTGGATAATGGAAAATCTCAAAAGCAGTGAATGAATCTTGAGAATCTTAAATTATTCCACCACCCATTTGCAAATTACCTGTACAGACAGTTTTACCGTCTTAACAGATGAAATCTGTAAAATCTACTAACGTTTCCTTTGAACTTCATAGTTTTGGGGAGTGGGGAGTATGAAATCTTAAACCTCCAGAGAAAAGCTTTCATTGCAGATTTTTTCCTGGCAATAGATTGGAGCAGGGTTCACATCTTTTCATGTCTGCCTTCAAAAATCTATCTTTATATTGACTAGGGACTTCAGACAGTCAAGCATGAGATACCATTTGCAGCCCCCAGATTTTTACAGGTCACTTGACACACTCTTTCATCAAACCACAAATATATTTGCATTTCTCAAAGCTGTGGAAATACCACTGAAAACACAAAGCAGATGTAAAACAGAGGCAGAGATGCCTGCTTGAATAAACAAACACCACGGCGTATTAGCTTTGAGGTCTGAACATTAATCTTGAAATGAAACTTTACAGAACCAAATTCTGCAGCCATAGCACCGATCATTTTTCCATTATGCTGTTGAACGGAATATTTGGGTTAGGTGAAGTAAAAGGGTCTGAACTCAACCGCTGCAACAAGTGGTGCACAGAGCATTCCGGAAAACAGAGTGCATTGGTGGCAGCTTTGATACGCGCAAAAAAACCCGCGTGAGTCTCCGCTTGCATCCACCGTGTTACAGTGAGCCAACATGCAAAATTCCAATACTAACACACAAATATCCTTTAAGGTCAAAGTTCTGTGATCACAGGCGTGAGCTGCCCAGAACTTTGCAAGAAGAACTGTCAGCATTTATTGCTGTT
Organism: Phaethon aethereus; assembly: GCF_964289735.1. Classification (NCBI taxonomy): domain Eukaryota; kingdom Metazoa; phylum Chordata; class Aves; order Phaethontiformes; family Phaethontidae; genus Phaethon; species Phaethon aethereus. The sequence goes on from NC_138582.1 coordinate 70,449,916, forward strand.
TTCTCCTTGCACATGGCAAGCAGAATCAGCCTGGCATTGCCTGGGAGCTCCCATCTTAGAGAGAAATATGGGGCTTGTGTATCCGAAGTCAGACTCTAATAATAAAACCTAAATGGCTTTTATGATGTTAAAGTAGAACAATTACTACAAATGCCTGGACTATAATAATCTAATTACCCCGTTCAATCCAGAGGAACACGAGATGGAAGCTAACCAAACTCAGCTTCCCCAGTGCCCTCCAGCATACCTTTTAAAAGCGGAGGGGTTTCACGAGCACCTTTTCCCCCGGCACGCCTGTTGGGGTAAGGCGCTCAGACGTGGGGGGAGCGCCCGTTCCCCCGCCGGCTGCCTGAGCTCTGGCCCAGCACGGCCGGGGTGGGCGCCCCGCAGCCCACCGCAGGGCTGCCCTCCCCGCCCGCGACACCGGAAAGCCAGCACGTGGAAAACTTCCTGTGCAGAGTGAAGTGCCTGGGGAGATTAAGCACCTCCAGAAACAAGCAACAGGAAAGAGTCATTTCCTTTAGGCCTGAATTTTGGACTTTGTGCCAGAGGTTCACGCACATCGTTTTGCGACATCGTGAGGATATTCCAGTGTTATTGTCTTCCAGCCTACAGGCCCCTCACGATAATTTATCCAAGCTATGAATGTGCACGCTGCTTTACTGTTCCGACCTACTCAACTTTCACAGTATTTATCCCCTGAAAAATTCTGCAAACAAATGTTCTTGTATTTTCTTCCTCATGGAAAAAAAAAAAACTTAACTTTTTTTTTTAAAAAAACAGAACTGATACTTCAAACATTTGATTAGGAACGTTTTCATCTGAGTTCCCAGGACTGATTTTAATTAATTTCATTTTTGCAATATTGATTTTGTACATATGTCTTTTAATCAACTGTTGTGCAGCACTAAATCAAACAGAAAAATCTGTTTTGTCTTACATTAACCCAAAATTTTACAATGATAACAAAACAGGTAATTTTGCTAAAGATCATTACCGTGGTGTTCACTTAAAGGTCTACTGCCCATTGAACCTTGTCGATTAGCATTCATTATTAGTGTATCTCGTCTGTAACTCTTTATTTTTGTAACAAATTTATTTTTATTTAATCACATGAAATTTATTAAGTTTTACGTAATTCTATATTATTTACGAATCTTGTTTCATATCCTACGCTGTTTCACAGAAGCATACATTTCAGGCTAAACGGCTCCTCCTTACTTGGGTTACCTTGCTTAACATTATTCTTTTGTTTATTCATTCATTCATTTTATATTGACAAAAAAGTGGCCTTCTAGTCTTACAGAATTCTTGATTTTTTTCCAAGGAATTAAAGATTAACTATATATACACTTATTCTAAGTTTGGGAAAAGTTTCAGAAGAAATAAACATAAAAAGGAATTTGTGTTAAATATTAGCTAAATTAATAGTTATTCCACTGAAAACAAGTTCTACTGAAATTCCAGGAACAATGGACTTCAACTCACCAGGCGAGCATGTGGGTTTCGGTGGTAATAAAGTTCTTTATATTCATCCATCCACACTTCTGCTGCACGCACACTGTTTGCCAAAGCTTTGGACCGTGAGTACGGGGCTTGTTTGGGGAAAACGTGACCGACATGTGAGCATGGGTGGATCTCAAGACTTCCTCCGCACTGCCATATCTGAACAAAGAATTGACGTTGTGCATCACTAATTTGACTCTTTGCATGCAGAAGCATACAGTAACAATAAGCCTTTGTAAGGATAGTAAGTTTTCAAGAATATCACAGCATACTATAAGCAACACAAACAATTTTATGTCTGATTTGACAAATAAGCTGGATAAAATAACATCCTTGTGAACTTAGAGCAAATCACTGGCAGTAACAAGGAGATAACCCCATCTCAGGTTTTATCGGGAGTGCAATTACCCTTTTCTTAGCTTCACTTCCTCTGAAGGCATGAAAAGAAATGGGCCACAATATTTCTGCAGGTCTAACTGTGGTCTACAATTCAAGTTATACAGGCATTATTTAAAAAAAAAAAAAAAAAAAAAAAGGAAAAAAGAGAGGCATGGTTCTTGTCCAAATTAACCACAGAAATAGCTGCCTCAGAAAGAAACTAATGACTGATAACTCATTTCTTACCAGAAATCTTGGCCCATATTCTACTGAAAAGCTGACCTAACAAAACAGGTAAGCTTGTCATATCGTTGGAGAATGAGAAGTTGTGTTCCTATCTCAGCAGAGAGGCATGGCTGCCTGATCATAAAAAATGTAACTAACCTTTTTAATTGGAAAGTAGGGCCTGTTGCAATAGGACAATGGGTAATGGTTTTAAGCTGAAAAAGGGTAGATTTAGACTAGACAGAAGGAAGACAGGTGAAGCACTGGCACAGGTTGCCCAGAGAGGTGGTAGCTGCCCCATCCCTGGAAACCTTCAAGGCCAGGTTGGACGGGGCTCTGAGCAACCTGATCTAGTTGAAGATGTCCCTGCTCATTGCAGGGGAGGTGGCCTAGATGACCTTTAAAGGTCCCTTCCAACCCAAACTATTCCATGATTCTATGATTCTTTTTTGTTGCTCTGGGGGGAAGGAGTATATTTGTCATGTGAAGAGAAAGATAACTAAAGGAATTATACAAGAAAACTAGAATTCTGTACCGATCCTTTAAACAATTTGCATATTTTTGCATGTAAGTTACACTATTGCCATTTTGAAAGCTGCTAAGAAACCAGCTATCCACTTTCACTTTAAGACCTCCCTTTTTGCGATTTATTTCCAAACAATAGCTTTCTTACATTATTATTTCTATATCCAAGATTATTTTTTTAAAGTTGAAATTTATCACACGAGATTTGTTTTCAGCAAATATTAAGCGCCATTAAATTTATTAAAGTTTAACAATTTCCACATTTGTTATACTCCATGTAATCATTTTTTAATTGATGACTACTGTTCTGATCAGTTTGTTTTTAAACAGAGGACCGTAAAGAGGACTGAATAAAAATGTACAGTTAAGAAGGAAGCACATTCTTCTACTCTTCTGCAAGTCTCAGTTAAACAAAGTATAACAGAGATATGGTCAGTCTGTTTAATTGCTGCCAAAAAGAGAATTCCACAACAGCTGATTTTTCAGTAATTAAAATTATGAATTTCTCTTAAAAAAAACCTGTAGGTTGCTAAGCAATGCTCATTGAATTCTGCTTCCTTTATTAAAAGGGTTCAAAACTTTTCTTGTCTTCCTATTACAAAAAAATTAACTATATTGCAGCTCAACAGTTCTTCAAAAGGTTTAATTTTTTGAATGGAAAACACATTTTGACCTCTATATAAAATCAGGTACAAATGAAGAGCAAGGAAAAGGGAGAGAAAGCAGGGAATTCACTAGACTAGTTGACTACTAAATGCTAAATAAGTGACTCTGGAGAAGGTTCTCCCCTAAAACTATTCACACTTCCGTTAACAGAGAAGCACGTTACATTTCATGTACATTTTGCATACTCAAGTGCATGAAAATACGTTTCTTTACTAGGCCTGGTTAGTTGGCAGCTTGTTATAAAAGCGTACATTTTTCCTTCAGCACAAAAAGAAAACAAGGTGACATTCACTTTCACCCTCATCTTGATGCATGCAGCCTATCGATATTATTTCTTTTCTTCTCAGAGATTGATGGAGGCATTATGAAAAGCTGCAGTAGAAGTAGAGATCTCGCCTTGGGGTCCCCACCCCTGCCGGGGCCTTTGGACAACTGACCTAATTGCTGGGTCAATGAACACTAAGTAAGAAAAGCTCTATAAGCTCTACCACCTCCATTCTAACATTTTAGGACTATTTGGAAGAAACAAAAGAACACAAAAAAAAAAAGGATGCTACCTCCTGAACAAAGACAAATTGTGGAAAATACTCTGTTCCTGCCCCTCGCTGCTGCAATTTTGCTTGCCAGCTTGCGGCTGAGCCCCGCTGTGCGGTGCTCATGCATGATCTGCTGGGAGCCGGGTGGGCAGAGGGGCCTCCCCAGCTGCATGAACCCATCCCGGCTGCTCCCACTGCAAGACACATTTCCAGATCCTGACAGAAAGAAACAATACCAAAAAAAAAAAAAAATCAGAAAAGAGAAGACCCCAGGTGATCGGAGGCGTATCATCCAGGCCCTTGGGCAACAAAATTTCCAACAGAAGAAAGGACTTGGCAGTAAATAATTTTGCCTTTGTGCACATGCGTGGTTTTCTCTGATGCCGTGATGGTGGGTTGAAGGACAGACCGCAGGTGCATCAAGCAGCAGTCCCCAAAACCAAACTTACATTGCAGTGCCACCAGCAGGACCAAGCGCAGAGAGGGGGAAAAAAGCTGCAAGCAGCTTCCCCTCGCTCCATGTACAGGAGGGGGAAGACGAAAGGGCATGTTCTGCATCCCTCAGAAAGAGGGGTTTCAATGCCCATTCTGCCCGTGAAGTGAAATTTTATCCATCCAAACAGTATTAAACAATTTGAAATCAAGGCATATTGACTCGATCCTGCATTCAGCACGCAGCCTCCATCTCTTAGTCATCGTGCTTTCAGCCGAAGCTTTGTCCTTGTTGCACCTCTCAAAGCCACAGAGAATTTCTTCAGTTTAGAATAATCGGAGTACGAGAAAGAGTAGGCTTGAGGACAAGCCCTTTCATGTCACCATGAGAGGGTGGTTGTTTTCAGAGACGAGAAGAACAATGTATTAATTGACAGCGTTTTTGAGTATCCCTGCTCCTAATTTTCAGTCTGGCATGTCTAGAAAGCACGGAGGCAACAGAATTAACATTGATTTATCTCTCTTGACCTTCTTCAGCACCGTGGGCAGCCAGAAGAACACAGCTAAGCAACATCATAGCGCGCTGCTCTCTTCCACAAACACCCTCACTGCAGGAAGCGCAAGGAGAAGGGCTTGAAGTCAAACAGCGGAAAGCATGTTGTGCACAATCTGAATCCAAACGCCTAGATCCTACTGGCAATCTGCACCAGTAAAATGAACACACCCAGGCATATTTGCTGGCCATTGCACAGCCCGTCCGGCAAAACTGCTGGCCTCCCAGAAGAGAGCTGCTCGATCCACTCGCAGCCCGCAGGGACTCCACTTCCACCGGCCTCTCCACCTCCTCATTTAAGCACCTCTCTGACCCCAGGAGCCACGTCCCTGCTCTTGGCGCGGCGCATGACACACCGCTGTGGAGCCCTGCCCTGAGCCCCGGGCTGGGGCACCCATGGGTCTGCTCAGCCCCTGTGGGGCACGGCAGCGTGCTCGTGCACAGCCCCCAGCGGGCTGGCTCCCGGGGACGCTGCTGCTGCTCCTTCTGCGCTTCTCCTGTGTGCTAGGCAGCCTCTGACCCTTCCTCCTGCCCACGAGGGCACCACAGAAGCCAAGACCTGCATGCAGGGAGGGCTGTCCTTCTACAGCTCCTTGTAGAAAGCTGTGGAATCCCACAGTCCATCTCAGAGGAGAAAACCACTGCTACCCGGGGCAGTGCTACCCCTAACTCCTATTGGTCGGGGACAACCATTTTGGTGCCACCAAATCTGTGGCAGCCAGGGTCAGAGAAGACTGAGACATTTCAAGAATGTGATGTAGAACCTATAATGCCCAGTTCTGTTAACTGCGGCTGTTGTTTCCAAGCTTTGGGGGAGTTGCGAATTTCTGCTAAGAGGCAGAGCGTATAATACTACTTTCAAAAGCAGCGTCCGCTCCACCTCACAGGTGCTGGTCTGGCTGCACGTGCACTAGCAGACACAAACAAGTGCCTGCAGGAGCCAGTCTTGCTCAGGAGATGCACATACCCAACAAGCTTGCTACTGTTACGCTACGTCTGTGGGACGTGGGGTCATGCTCTCCGATGTAGCTTGCTGCTAAACTGACTGTCTCCTGTCTCTGCTTATTCGTCTGCTGCAATAGTGTCATAGCTGAGAAAGCAAGAGACACAGCAAGCCCCAAGTCAGCAAGCACCTGTACCCAAAAATGCATGACTCCCTCATTGGCATCCCCCCTTCCAACCCCTCAGTAAGCAAGAAAAACAATTTTCCCTTGCCAGGGTTAGCTGGGGATGGCATCCACCACCAGGCTGCTTTCCAGCTTAACCTACTTTGACTGATGATGAGCACGATCATTTCTTTGGGCCCCCAAGTACAAACCAAATCTATTGCTACTTATGGCTCTCTGAGCAGTCTCTCAAAAGAAGGCATAAAAATAATTTCATCAAGAGCTATTTTACAGCTCCTGACCCTGTGGCTGAGCAATTATCCCACGGAAAAGAAATCCCTTCCAGGGGAAAGAGGGGACCCCACTGCAACATACACATCAACACAGGCTACATCAGAACTGGAGACAACTGGGAGCCTCCTGCTTCAGAAGCTCACAGAGCTGATGGAGGTGGGTAAGCTGCTTTGAGATTCACACGGAGGCCTGCTGAATGTACTGACCAAGATAAGTAGGTTGTGTGTTTGGACTTACATGCCAGAAACTTTTCTTTATGTGAGGAAGGAGGTGGCCACAAATTCAGATCAAACAGTGATTCCATCTGAGAAATCTCCCTCCAGAGAGAAACCATGTCAACTCTAGGTCTGTGGTTATTATCCTCCCCTAATTCTTTTCTTTCCTTATTTTTGTGCCCTCTTTGCTAGGATTTCTACGCTACAGGCAGCAGGAGACAGGAACAGCAGCCAGGAAGACTCCGTCCTTCTCTGGTTAACAGGCAGACATCAAGTGAGACAGTCCGCTCCTGGGTGCAGCCTTGAGAAAGGAGGCCTCCTTTCCCAAGAAAGTAGTTTTGTAACATGAAAAAACTATTTATCCCCAAAATCTGCTGTCACCTGGTAAAAAAACAAAACTAAACCGCCAACTCTCCTGTCCCATAATCCAGTGACACACAGAAATACAAATATGACCATACAACTGATGACGAGCAGAAAAAACAAGTGAAATCCAGGATACTAAGTTGTAAAGTCCTTGCAAGCCAAAAACTGCCCTCCTACACCACCACTGGATTACTTCAGCGAGCTAAGCGTGATACAGGGGCAAACCATAGGCAACCAGCTCTCAGTGAGAATCAGTAGCAGCACAGGTAACAGCAGAGTTGAGGAGGAAAAGACTGTTTTACTTGTCAGTCTGGACAGTCTTGTACCTCCTCTCTCTTCCCCTGACAGAAATCTTCTTCATTCTAGCTATCTATCTGCCTCACACCTAAGCACTGGTCCACCCTCCGGTGGGGCACAGCTCTACAGCTCCTGGACATTTTCCCCACCACCTTCTATAACATGCACAAGTCTATGGGACCTGATGAGGTGCATCCCAAAGTTCTGAGAGAATTGGCTGATGTAGTTGCCAAGACACTCTCCGTGATATTTGAAAAGTCCTGGCAGTGAGGTGAAATCCCTGGAGACTGGAAAAAGGGAAACATTGCACCCATTTTTAAAAAAGGTAGCAAGGAGGACCCTGGGAACTACCAACCCATCAGCCTCACCTCTGCACCTGGGAAGATCCTGGAACAGAACCTCCTAGAAGCTATGCTAAGGCACATGGAGGACAGGGAGGTGACTGGAGACAGCCAGCATGGCTTCAGCGAGGGCACGTCCTGCCTGACCAACCTAGTGGCCTTCTGTGATGGAGTGACTGCATCAGTGTAGAAGGGAAGAGCTACCCATGTCATCTGTCTGGACTTCTGTAAGGCCTTTGACACAGTCCCCCACAACAGTCCCCTCTCTAAATTGGAGAGAGATGGATTTGATGGGTGGACTGTTGGGTGGATGAGGAACTGGTTGGATGGTCACACCCAGAGAGTAGTGGCCAACGTCTCAATGACCAGATGGAGAGTGGTGACAAGTGGTGTCCCTCAGGGGTCTGTGTTAGGACTAGTGCTTTTTAATATCTTCATCAATGACATAGTAGGATCAAGTGCACCCTCAGCAAGCTTGCAGATGACACCAAGCTGAGTGGTGTGGTTGACATGCCTGAGGGATGGGATGTCATCCAGAGGGACCTGGACAAGCTCAAGGAATGGGCCCATGCGAACCTCGTATGGTTCAACAAGGCCAAGTGCAGGGTCCTGCACCTGGGTCAGGGCAACCCCTGCTATCAGTACAGGCTGGGGGATGAAGGGATTGAGAGCAGCCCTGCGGAAAAGGACTTGGGGAAATGGTGGATGAAAAGCTGTACAGGAGCCGGCAATGTGCACTCGCAGCCCAGAAGGCCAACCATGTTCTGGGCTGCATCCAAAGCAGCATGGCCAGCAGGTCGAGGGAGGTGATTCTGTCCCTCTACTCCGCTCTGGTAAGACCCCACCTGGAGTCCTGCATCCAGCTCTGGAGCCCTCAGCACAGGAAGGACATGGACCTGTTGGAGAGGGTCCAGAGGAGTGCCACAGAAATGATGAAAGGGATGGAACACCTCTCCTCTGAGGACAGGCTGAGAGAGGTGGGGTTGTTCAGCCTGGAGAAGAGAAGGCTCTGGGGAGACCTTATTGCAGCCTGCCAGTACTTAAAGGGGGCTTCTAAGAAAGATGAGGACAGACTTTTTAGTGGGGCTTTGCAATAGAACAAGCGGTGATGGTTTTAAACTAAGAGGGGGCAGATTTACACGAGATAGGAGGAAGACATGTCTCACAATGAGGGTGGTGAAACACTGGCCCAGGTTGCCCAGAGAGGTGGTAGATGCCCCATCCCTGGAAACATTCAAGGTCAGGCTGGACAGGGCTCTGAGCAACCTGGTCTAGTTGAATATGTCCCTGCTCACTGCAAGGGGGTTGGCCTAGATGACCTTTAAAAGGTCCCTTCCAACCCAAAGGTTCTATGAGAACCTTTATACAAACTTTTCCTGAAGTGAAACAGAATAAAGCCTTACAGAAGTGCAGGGGCTGCTTGTCCTGCCCCACTGCTAATCGCCACCAGCTGCCTCCTGCTCACTCTATCAACTGCAGTGAGAGCTCTGAGTCAAATTAGAGAATTGTTTCTTTCCAACGATCCTCTTCAAGCCACAGAATGTAAACTTCAGCACTAATATCACACCACTACTTGCATTTTATACTGGCATTCAAAACAAAGAGATCTTTTTAAAAAATGTTTTAAAATGCCTATTTGGAAGGAAAATACAGCTATAACCAAGTGTGAGAATAAGGAAGAAAGATTCATATAATCATCTCCCAAAGTTTTCTCTTCTTAACACTTGCTTACGTTACAGCTATCTCTAAGTAAAAGGGCATGAAGAAGCAGAAACTTGTTTTTATTCTTAGGAAAAAAACCTTTCCATTAAGCCACTTACCCTAAATGAGAATTCAAGGTTTTCTCCTCCCCAGACTTCCATTCCAGTGTCATATGAACCAAGATAATCAAAATACTTCTTGCTCACAGAAAACAATCCACCTGCCATGGTCGGAGACCTATAAAAGAGAACAGTGACTCTGAACTGAATAAAAAGCAAAAGAAATATAAATTAACAAATCAATGCAATGGATAATAAATACGGTATATTTTTATTCTCCATTTTCTCAGTCTTTTCTGGATACAAGGTAACAGTCAGCCATTGATCAGTTATCATCAGGCTATTTAAATTTAATTGTAGAGTAAAAAATTGTATCCAAAACAAGCTCCAGATTGTATTAAAATAAAAATAACAATGAAATCAGAGAAGATAAATATTGTGCTAATATAAATTTTTGCAATCGCAGTATCTTTGTGAGCAACAATAAATGGCTAGTCTCTTACCTTCACATAGCAGAACATAAGCTTTATTGTGGCAGAAGTATTATTAGTCATCTCCGAAATTCTAAGTACAGTAGCCTTATACGTTTTACTTAAGCAATAAGTGAACAAATATTTGCACTTTAGTAATTAATAACAACATTCCTGATCCCATTAACATCAAGTGGAAAAAACTCTCAGACATCAATTCATCAGAATTAAGTAAATATAGCCCCTAAAGAGACTTTTTTTTTTTCTTTCCAAGATTTGCCTATCTGTATTTGTTTACAAAGTTTGGGAAAAAAAAAATCAGGGGTCAAGACCGAACCCTCACTGAAGACCATAAGGCCCAGCGCGACAGCACACTTGAAGGATGTGCTTTCAGTAGGGCAGTGTGTGCACATATACATAAACTTGTATTTGTTCAATATTGTTCCTAATTGTTTACAGCCTTAGAAAATGACCCTCTTTAAAGCGCCAAGCATATAATGCTGGTTGGAACTTAATTCAGCTGACACTTTATGAATTTTACTAAATTGCTGTTGAGGCAAATATTAACAAATGCTACGTGCAGTGATCAGTTACTCTGACCTGTCAAAACTAATTTTACCAGCCATCTTTTTGAAGCAACACTGTCTTACACTGTCATATATTGTTGCAAAGAATGGAATGAGTTGAGTTGAGACAGAAGGAACAAAACCAAAGTCCATAACTAGTCAAGCTCTTCTGTCTCACCCCAGATCTCGTCTTTCCAAACAGGGCTGTCGGTGACACCACCCTCCGCACTGCGGCTTTCTCCAAGGCACTTGCCGAGCTCACAGTCCTCGGGCTACTGCGAAGCTTTATCCCTCATCATTTTCCCCTTGGCATGCCAAAGACAATTATTCTTGTCATAGAGAAGAAAAGCATCACATTTAAACTAAAGGCTTTAAAACCATTGACTCTATTTTGAAACTTTTTTTAAGGAGGATGTGGACTAATATATGCTGAGACGGGCTAAATTACCACCTCACTTTTCCTATTTAAAAAAAAAAAAAATTCTCTCAGTTGAGGATAAGTTCATTAATATTTGTGAAGTACTGGGTTATCATGATAAAGCGATCTAGAAAAGACTGAGAAAAATTAATGATTCTGTATTCGTTGTAGTCCGTAACAAAGGAGAAACAGAATCATGATGTTAAAAATGCCAAACAGCAGATTCATTTCTTACAACACACTGCTGAAATACAGCAATTTCCAAGTTGAACATAGCAGACCCTGAACTATCATGATTTTGTCTACAGTGTCCATTTTCCAGATGCATTGTTTGTACTCTTACCTTACCGCTCCTAAAAATACAGCGTGGAGTGACGAATAATACCGACTGACTGCAACTCTCCTTAAAATAAAACAAAACTAAAACCCTCAAGGAAGACATCCACATGAGCTTCTGTGAGTTAACCCTTCATAAAAACTATGGTGCGCAGCGCTGCATCATTTCATCCCAATAAAGGACTGGCAAATTGGTTCATCTCTGGAAACGGTGCAAGGAACCATCACTATCACTACAGCACAGATAAAGTCTTCAAAACTACTTTTGCCTTCTTACTGGTTGAAGACTTTTTTCCCTGTTTTCACTGTTGACCATGACACATTTTTTACAACGCGGATCTCTGCTTTGCATAGAGGACATCCTTCAGTATTAGTTAATCCTGTTAGTTAATCCAACCTGTCCGTGTGCTGATAAGCATCTGTGGGAGTTTGCCTGCAGGAGTCAAGAGACTACTTGTGCAATAAGGATTTCATATGCAAGATTACACATGAATTTCAGCTTTTAGAGCAATATTTTTCCAGAAGCATGGCAAGCAGGAGCTATTTTGGAAAAAAAGAGGAACTAAACAAAATATATAGTTTTTAGTAACATGCTCATTTCACAAATATTTTCAGCACCTGGCATTTCCAAGTGAAATCAAAAACACTTGTAACATTCACAGTTTCATAAGATGCGTAAAAATTAACCTGATCACGTCAGTCTTGGATTTCCTCCGTTTTTGTTCTCTTTCAGGGGTACTATGCCAAGTGAAGACCAGCCTCCAGTCAAATCCTCCAATCTGTGGCTCACCAGAATTTCCCAAGTACTCAAATGTGTTCCAGTCAATAACATCAATAACAGGGCAGACGACAGCTGATTCTTCTTCTGCAATCCTAATATGTTTTTAAAAGAAAAGGGTGACTTCCATTAGAAACTCTTCTCAAAACCTGAAACTGTCAAGAACGGAGAACACTTGCAGATACCAAACACAAGGTTTTGCTCCTTTTCAATTCATGCTGCAACACAAGGAAATAATGGCTACAAGAATAACCACCAATTTCTTGCTGAGGATGCATCAGGATGGACTCGGCTGTAGGCACCTGGCAAGCATCGATCTTCCTGGATAGTGGAAGCAAGGTATGCCAGATGGCTTGAGATAACACATTCAGCATCTGGCTCGGCTGCCATGGTCAGCACCACATTCTCAACAAAAACATCTGTTTTGTTTTGCACAGGTAGCCGCGCCTAAGAGATTAAGAGAGCAGCATGAGCGTAGAGTGCTGCAAAGATGAACAATAAATTAGCAAGCCTCTTGGCCCTTAAAGTCATGGCTGCTCTTGTAACTGACCATGTGCAAAAGGTTATACTCAGCACTACAACAGTAACTCAGAAAGAAGCCACAAGCTTAAACAAAACAAAACGTGCGACATGGGAATTAGATCCCCAACAGTGAACCATACATGAAGGAGGCCTCCAGAAACCCTAGCAACATAGGAGGTAGAAAGGAGAAACAAGATAGTACTGGAGAATGACAAACGTATCAGCAAGGCTGATCTAAAGATAGTTAAGATCTTTATCATACTAAGAATACATCAGAGCTGATGACATTTCTTGCAGGTCTACTTCTCCAAGGAGATAGACCCCTGCTTCCCATTTGTCAATACCATGCAGGGTTTTCTGGATTCCTTTCCAAAAAGCATTTGCCCTTACGAAAGGCAGCGGGATCCTTTGCCTTCATCTCAACTTCTGGAAAGGCCTCTCAGTACTAGGAGAGATCAGCTTCAAGCACGCAAGCTTGAGGTAAGGTCTTTCTCCTAAATCACTCTTTAGCAATCCTCTCTACAACTAGTGTTAGACCTATCTGCTGTTAGTTCAGTGAAACGAAGAGAACTGTTTGACTTTAGGATGTTGGTACTTGTTTTAGCCCCGCATCTTCTGATTTGCATATTCCAGAGGAGAAAGAAAACTGAATGCGCTATATTGCCAGACAAGGAAGAGACGTGATGTATCTGTCATTTGAGGGGAGCTAGTTCCTCGTGGGATAATTAAGCTTAAAACCTGCAGGCTGACTATGGGGCTCTGACCCTGAAATTAGAGCAGCTTGTAGTGCTTAAATGCACCAGCAAACAGCAGCATTTGCAAAGAAGTATTGTCTGAGCTGGGGAAGACTGCCTTAAGTATGAAATAGTCTCTTGTTGCCGGAGGGAAGATGCAACACAGCTGTCGTCTTCTTTATGATCTCCCATTGAAATCCTGTTTGGTAGAGCACACGAAAGGGCTTATACAAATACTGCTATCTCCTGTCTCACTTGTGTACTTATGTACAAAGCAATGAGAATGACATGTACACAGAGGGGGAAAAAAAATCCCAATAAAAAGTAAAAATGCTTTGTTGCTCCTGTAAAGGAAAAGGAGTAAAAGTTAGGTAGCTGGCATGTGATTTCAGTTATGAAAGGAATCAGGTAAGTGAAGAGTCATCACTTTTTCTGTAAGTTAAGAATTAACTAGATGGTACAGTGCACAGGCAGCTTTCAAATACAACTATGTTTGCACTGCAAAATGCTAACACTGTTGTATTGCTCCCACCATTTGAGTCAGACATGCCGGACAAACATGCCCTCAGAGATGTACGTCTGCAACTGCAGCAAGAAGGGCAAAACTTGCAAGATGCATCCAGGGCTCTTTTTACAGCAGGTGATTTATTACAGGTAACATTATCCAAATCCTTCCTCAAGATTGCCATCTAGTGGTTTGCTAAAGAAAAGACAAAAATTACAGAATCGTCTTCACAGTTACGTAGTTTCTTCAGAGGACAGTCATTAAAACCACGCTTATTCTTTGATTTTTACCCCTTTTCCTTTCTTCATGCTATCTATACTGTTCATAGTTAACCCACAGTTATCTGGAATACACTCGGTGTGAAATGTGGAAAGACGTTAAATATTACATTTTTAAGAAAAAAAAATTAAAATATTATTCCAGATACTATTTCAAATAGACATGGGGAGTTTGAGAACGCAAGTTCCACTAGCAATCAGGAAGACTTGCACGCCTCAAGACAGCATATGCTTTTGGAAATATCTCTCCTGGTTGCATAGGGCTGTTTTTCCTGGTCCTATTCTGAATCCTACAGTACCTGCTGGAAATCTTTACAGGACACAAATCAAACCACTGACCTTGAGGAAAGGATTTTTTTTTAAAAAAAAAAAAAAAAAAGAGAGCGAGCTGGTTTTCTATCTACAATATCTAGGAGGCCTGATTCAGGTGCTCCATCTATCAGTATCTGCTAATGGCATCCAAGGGGGTAAAGACATAAGCTGTCAGCAAGAGGGGCAAAAGCAATACAGCCTCGCGCGTGCGATGCGGAGGTGGCAGGGCGCTGCGGTGAGGTGTACCAGTGGCTGAACCAACAGTGGGAAAAGCGCACGTATGGCTGTTGACTACACGTTGCTGAGGCTTCAAGAATATCATAAATAGAATTCTAAGTTGTAATAGAGAGCTAGTATTCTGTTTTTTTGGGGGGGGGTGTCTTTGTTTTTTGGTTGTTTTTTTTAATTAATGGAAGTTTTCCGAACTGCCTGACAGATCTGCGGTATAGATTAAAAACTACATGGCTGTAAAGTACAGCATCCCAGGACAGATGGTGTCCAAGTAGAAGTCGGTGCTGACAACATAACATCAACTCCTCCCTGTCCTACCCCACGATGCTTTATATCAGAAACAGTTTGGAAAGATGGATTCGCTCAGGACTAAGATGACGGAGTTTATTGACGTCTATTCCAATCTGCTTACGTGCACGTTGCCCTGTGATAGGGTATGCCTCAAGGCAAGCACCTTTCCAGACCTTCTTCTCATCCACCACCCAGGTTGATAGCAGTAGCCGCCTTTCCTGTGTCAAAGCTGGGGGTGGATTCCTCTTCCTGAAGACAAAACTTTCCCTTCTCTGAAGAAAAAGAGCAGCCTGGTCCTCAAGAGAACACAAAAATCCACCTCCTGATCTTCCACACCTCCATTCGCTACCCCACCACCAGGAGACGAACGCTCGCCGTGCCTCAGGGACCAGACTGCGCTGACCTTCAGTAAACGCCTGCGAAGGGTCATTTTTTCCCACGGCAGCAGCGTGCCGAGCCGCCTCTCCCCCTGCAGCAGCGGCAGAGGAAACCGGCCCAGAGCACAACCTCACCTCGCCAGCAGCGGCTCCAGCCAGCCCTCGTGGCACTCGCAGTGGCAGTCCAGGAAGGTCAGGATGTCTCCTTTCGCCACAGACGCTCCCAGCAGCCGGGCTCGAACCAGCCCCTCTCGCTTATTTGCGCGGATAAGACGCACCTTGCGTAAGCCAGCCACATAGTTTTCCAAAGTCTCCTTTAAATGTTCTGTAACAAACAAAAAAAGACAGGAAGAACATAGCTCCGGAACGACTGGTTTACGTCAAGCTACAGAAAGGTCTTTCTTCAGTAGCGTATTACTTATAGCGGTGCCTTAAAGGTATCGGCAGTTTGAACTCCGATTCTGCTATACTGTCCATGTTAGGACAGGAAAAAGGAAAAAGCACAGAACTTGGATGGACACAAATCACGGTTACTTTTAAGAAATTGAACACTTCATAGCTGCCTCCGTAATTGATTTCCAAATTTTTAAGTGAGTCTCAAACATTACGTAAAGCTTTTTCCATGTAAGAGCTTTATTCTTAACACAATTCACATGTGGTGGAAAATACCAGCATTGTTTTGTGTCCCACAATTCAAATGAAAACACATAACTAGGTAGCTCCTTACTATACCTTACACCAGGGAAACCTTGGAGCAATCAAATTAGAAAACCTGAAAAGCTCCAACCAGACGGTAGTTATCCATATGTGCAAGCACTTATGTTACAACAGAGCAAATGTGCTGCCCCATTTTAAACTAAATTTGGTCCAGAACTCAATACTGTCCCTGGCACACCAGAAGAAAACCCATTTTCCAATTAGATGCCTATGTTGTACAATTTTACGGTATGTTAACCAAGCAGCTTATCTTTTCCTCCTGTGACTGGCTGACCAGAAAATCCCACCAACAATCAACATTATTTAGAATTATTCTTCCTACCTTTGTCACTGTAATCATCTACAAGGATAATTTCTTCCAAAAGTATATCTGGAGATGTCTCAAGAACACTATGAACAGTTCGCAGAAGTGTTGACCAAGCCTCATTATAGAAAGCTATCACAACGGAGGTTTTTGGCAGACTGTAGTAATCATACTTCTTCTCTCGGCATCTGTAATTACATTTAGTACAAGTGCAAAAGAATTTGTTAATTTTCAGAAAACTATTCTCAAGTGAAGAGTTTGTATGCTACTTACTAAATGCAAACAAGAATACAAAAAAGACCTTAAAGGAACTGTATGTACATGGAAAAGTCAGGCAAATGCTTTCAGGAAGTTGGGCTTCCAGAAGTCCCATTTCCACAGCAGCATTATGACTAAAATTCTGCAACCCCCAAAAATGTCTAAAAAGAAAAATAACAGGAGGTATTCTGAGCTGGTGTACGTGCAGTACCTGTCTTCGCACAAAATTTCCCCAAGAAGAGGAACAGGCAATGGCCAAAACATGCCTCAGATTACAGAAAGAAAAGTTTTGTGTTTCTTTTTTTTCCTTAAGTGCCGTAAAAACAGTAGCATCAATTACTGGTAACTTGTACTTCGGAAATAAAACAAGTGCTAGACAGTAAAAATATAACCGTGAAGGAACAGCAACATATAAAGAGAAAAAAACCCAAACAAACAGCAGCAGAACTGAGACGTATATACACTGAAGCAGAATTTGGGAAGACCACAGAACTGCCAAGATATAATAGTGGAATTTGTAAAAAATGAAGACAGGGAGAGAAATGCATGTTTTTGGCTCTAGGGAGAGCGAGGAAATTTGCAAACTTTAGGATTAAGCTCCAGAGTGTATATCCCATAAATATATCTACGAACTTCCTTAAATGAGCATATGGATGCCAAAAAAACTTCCAGCTGAGCCAAAGGTGTAAATTGTTAACGATTCCCCTGGTCTGAAAGAATTTTAAAACAGCAACGGTATTTATCACCATATCTCCCCTTCTCTCAGAGCATTCTGTACGAGCAGTTTTGTTAAAAAACAACAGAAACGGTTTAGAGATGCTTGAATTTTCTTATACCTCCAGTTTACTGTCTGGAGTCACCAGTGCTCGTACGGGGCAGAAGGACATACTTCAGCTTCTGTAGGCTACCAGGTCATGAGAGATACCAAACCAGTAGCCAAAACAGAACAGCAGTGAGTCCTCCAAAAGCCATGCTGCTGGGAGCTGAAGCGGGAAACCAGAACTGCTCAACAGAAAACATGGCAGCAAAATCCCCAAAATTCCTCCAAATGCCCAGACAATGACATTGGAAGAAAGCTGCTTACCTGCAGCATATTGAGAAAATATTCGCTGATAATGCTGCAGTTAGCAATAAAAAAAGACGACTTCTAGGTTTCTTTAAAGATTAGGCACTATGTATTATGTGGTATAGAAAGAAAAAAACAGTAAGAAAAAAACAATAGTCTGAATCTGAATATTCCTAAAATTCATCTGAGGGGGGAAAAAAAAAAGTCTGTAGTATACTTTTGTAATAAATACCTGAAAATGAGGAAGTAACAAGGAGAAATGACACTTGGGCAGAGGCGGCACACAGAAGGGTGCCTCTCAAATACGAAATGAATGCTCTGCAACAACACTCATTGTACACAGTGTATATGCGTGCATACGCACATACAGGTGTACATAGATAGGCATATACGCATACGGACACGCTTACACAGCGAGGTACGAAAATGCCCGTCCTTCCAGGCTGCAACTTCTCCCGAGGCAAACAGGGGCGTTCACAGAGAGCTGCCTCACGCCGTCGGCTGCTGACACACGTGGTTCATTTTGCCAAATGTTCAGGTATTAACACACGAAAAAGGAGTGACATTTTAATTAACTTTTTTTTTTTTTTTAAAGCAGAAGAACCTGCTGTATGAATCCAATTTTAAAAATACACCCTTACTTTAGCCTACTGAAAAACATTTATGCTCAGTACCGCCAGGAGAAAATTCTTCTTATATATCACAGTCACTCGTACCAGGTAATTTCAGTTCATTTCTTGACGGAAACAGGATCTTACCTACCCATTTTAGAACACTGAAGGAGAAAAGAAATAAATGGACAACCTCCAGGAAAGCTTTCTCTGGAAAATACCTCAGAAAGATTCACGGAATAACAATGTTGTATTCCTTTCTTTAAAAAAGGAAATCCAAAAGGTCTAAAGAAGCTTATAAGCCTAATTATAGACTAAAGACTTCAGTGGATTTGCCTGCAAATGACACGAGGGAGACGGGAAGCGTGATTTGGCACAGGGCAAGGCAATCCCCAGCCTGCTCGTGGCTCACCGTGCACCGCTGCCTCCTCCGCGGAGCGCACCCCGCTCCGCCGCGGAAGGCCGGCCAGCCTCCTACGGGACCCGCCACAGGACACGCTGCTTCCGTTTCCGAAGCCAAGAAAGAAGCCAAAACTAAAAAGGGCGTCTCATTCACCATTCCGTGGCGGGAGGCAGCACGCAAGCGCAGGGGCGCGACTCGCCCGGGGGGCGCGGCGGGCTGCCCCGAGCAGCGCCCGGTTCCCCTGCGCCCCGCTGCCCCCCAGCGGGCCGGTGGGACAAGGGTGACAACCCACCCGCCCAAGACAGAAACCGTCTCTCACCTTCCGCATTGAAAGGCACTCCGAGCATGACTGAAAGCTAAGCTTTTTAGTACATTGAGTTTATTTGGGGGAAAAGTAATCATCACCAACTAAAATTTTGAAATGTTTGCTTTTAAAAAAGTAGAAAAAAATAAAGTTATTCAATTTTTATGCAGACTTGCGTGTTTATCTCAGGAATTATTTCCAAGATTCCTTACTAGATTATGACAAGATCTCGACTGCTAGCAGTCTCAAACGTTGTTGATAAAATGAAGCATAATTTTCCGTATCTTTCTGTTTCAAAAGAAATTCCAAAGAGTTTTGCTCAGTCATAAAAAATAATCCCACCAGGGAGATTACAAACCTAGTGTTTAAACCCTGGAAAAACACTAGTGTCAGAAAATCATAAAACAAAAGAATGAATCCCTGAAATGGAAATGCTTAGAAGTGTTGTTGAGTAACAGTTAAGCAGCGTGCACATGGACACTAAACGTTACCACCTCACAAGATACACAAGCTTCAAAAAAAAAAAAAAAAAAAAAATCACTACAAATGTGAAGCCTGACTTAAAGCCTAGTGGTCATAACTCAGTTTTTCCATTTCCCAACTCCTGTTTACAACAGAACCACCTCAGCAGCGCATCTCCTGTATTCACCTCTGCAAACATCAACACGTATTTTTATTCTCAGTGCGGCACCCAAGTATCCAAGCTCCTACTTCCCAAGTGAATCATTTCACTCCTGCTTTGGGTTATTCAGAAAAACAAACACTTATCGGTCACAATACGTCACTAAAAATGACAGGGAGGATACAAACTGGTGACAGCAGTCCAAAAATACGTTTTGGCCGATACTGGGCACGTATATTGTCAGTGCCTGTGCTGCAAGCTGCCTTCAGCTTCTGGCTAAGGCACTCCCTAGTGCCACCCTCAAAGCCCCCAGCACAGGGGACCCCGCTAAGACAGGACTCGTTGCATCTCACGTTAGCCATCTACAAGCTAGGTGCCACCTTCGAGCTCATCATCTGGGCTCTGCGTGCCCGTACAAGACAAATCGAGGGGCGATTCACCTCACCCTCCTTAAGACATTTATCCAGCACTGACAGGCTTCCCCCTTGTCTACAGAGATTTAGCTACAGACCAGATGCTTAACTTTTCTACGGCTAAACTTAAACGACAGGAAACTACTTTCACTCCCTACTACCGGCTGCCTGATACATCACCTTGAACCTAGTTATCGTAACTACCAAACGGTTCATAAAAACGTACCGTAGACATGAGGAAACGAGTTGCCTGTAAATGGGACATGTCCAAGCACGGACGACAAAGGCAGAAGCACTGTCATTTGTAGCCCAACATATTCCTTCACTACTCTCATTATCTTATTCATCCACAGGAACTTTACTATTTATATAGATAATATAATTACACATACTAAAAATGTATTACATCTATTAAAAAAAAACCAACACCTTAAGTTAAAAATGTGTGCTTGTTGAGTGGGTTCATATGCTTCAGAAAAGTACATACATCTCTAGTCAAGCTGGTTTTGGAAAAAGTTACCAGATACCAGGATCAGTCATTGAGAAAAATAACATTGCCAGTGCATGTGAGCAGCTTTTTTAAAGACCACAAAACAAAGGCATGTCTTAAATAGCACTTGGATTTGACTGAAAGACGCCGCTATATAACAGATAACAAAGATAACGCCTAACACGATAAAAAGAAGTGACACCGTCCCAGCCTCTGCCCTCCGACGGCTCCTGTTCTCCGCAGCCCCACCGGAAAACGCACAAGCAGAACCTCTGCGTGCCGGGAGCTGCACCCAGAGAAAACGCAGCCGGGACCACTCCGACCGCTTCCTGACCGAACAAGAAATGCCGAAAGACACAGCTTTCATTTATGAATTTGTAATAAAATAAACATCTGCATCTTAAAAGTTCTAACTGTATTCAGCCATGAATCTTTAAATTCCTAGACGGGAGGAGAGAGAGAATAGCGCTGTGCCTGAGCACAAACTTAAAACCATGTTCACCACGTACCGTCTTTCCCCGATCTGTCACTACAGCACCCACTCAAACGTCTAACTTCACAAAACACAAACCCAAGCCCAAGCAAAGCATGTAAAGGAGTATCATCATGCATCCACGTTCCTGTGGGGTTTTGGTTTTACCTTTTCATGCTGCATTTGCAAGTCACAGTCTAAGTGAGACCATACAGCTGACAAGTTTAATAATTTAATCCTGGAATCTACTACACTACAAAATCTTCTGTTAGCAAGTTTTACAATAGGTTATTTATTAGAAACTAAGGAGACATCAGTCAGGAAATGCCTAAACAGAATTAAATGGGCTATTTTACAGAACATTTATGTCAATTAATGTAATCACTCAATTTATTTCATTGTAAGGAGCTGTTTCTCTTAGAGATGTGTATCTATACACAGGGAGAGAGAGCATGAATGTGTGTACACCGGGCATGCTGCCATGAGTTAATTAGGAACCCTTGTTGACATACTTTTATGTAAGACTTTGACCACAACTGCAACAATGAAACAGCAAGGGAAAGAACATTTTTAATCTCCAAATTCGATGTTCTATATGCACAGTTACTCATATTTCTGAAAATAATACGAAATGTTCTGTGAGTTTTCAAAGATTTGTTAATACAATCTTTTCATAAATTATTTAACGCTTTCTAAAGGTATACCATGTAACTTCTGCTTTTGAAGTTTCAATGTGAGTGCCCAAGAATACAGGCAAGTTCAAGATTGCGTAGCTTCTCTCAAGTTCAAAACAGCACCTGACTGCTACATCTGATTTAACATGAGTTATATGACTGTGGTATGTGACGTTGTCATATACTCGCTACCACAGAATCACAGAATCATTATGGTTGGAAAAGACCTCTGAGACTATCAAGCCTAACCATCAATCCAACACCACCATGCCCACTACACCATGTCCTGAAGCGCCACGTCCACAAGTTTTTTGAATACTTCCAGTGATGGCGACTCCACCACCTCCCTGGGCAGCCTGTTCCAATGCTTGACAACTCTCTCAGTAAAGAAATTTTTCCTAATATCTAGTCTAAACCTCCCCTGGTGCAACTTGAGGCCATTTCCTCTTGTCCTCTCACTAGTTACTTGGGAGAAGAGACCAACACCCACCTCACCACAACCCCCTTTCAGGTAGTTGTAGAGAGCGATAAGGTCTCCCTTCAGCCGCCTCTTCTCCAGACTGAACAACCCCAGTTCCCTCAGCTGCTCCTTGTAAGACTTGTACTCCAGACCCCTCACCAGCTTCGTTGTCCTTCTCTGGACATGCTCAAGCACCTCAGCATCCTTCTTGTAGTGAGGGGCCCAAAACTGAACACAGGATTCAAGGTGCGGCCTCACCAGTGCCGAGTACAGGGGCACAATCACTTCCCTACTCCTGCTGGCCACATTATTTCTGATACAGGCCAGGACGCTGTTGGCCTTCTTGGCCACCTGGGCACACTGCTGGCTCATGTTCAGCCGGCTGTCAACCAGCACCCCCAGGTCCTTTTCCACCGGGCAGCTCTCCAGCCACTCCTCCCCAAGCCTGTAGCATTGCATGGGGTTGTTGTGGCCAAAGTGCAGGACCCTGCACTTGGCCTTATTAAACCTCATACAGTTGGCCTCTGCCCATCGATCCAGCCTGTCCAGATCCCTCTGCAGAGCCCTCCTACGCTCCAGCAGATCAACACTCCCACCCAACTTGGTGTCATCTGCAAACTTACTGAGGGAGCACTCGATCCCCTCATCCAGATCATCAATAAAGATATTGAACAAGACCGGCCCCAGAACCGAGCCCTGGGGAATGCTGCTTGTGACTGGCCACCAGCTGAATTTAACTCCATTCACCACAACTCTCTGGGCTCGGCTGACCAGCCAGTTCTTTACCCAGAGAAGAGTAAACCTGTCTAAGCCACAAGAATCATCTAGCAACCACTGTCAGAACCCTACTTCAGGCTCGGTTGCACGCAGTGGGCTAGGAACAAGGCTTGGGGGGTTTGTTACAGTGGGCCGTGGACATGCCGACTCACATCACCACCTCCTTTTCCCAATTTGAACAAGGTTAGGACATTGAATTAACCTGCAGATGCCCTTTTAGTAATGGGTGTTGCTCAAACATAGCATTCCGTAGGCTGTAAGTAAATACGGCTGATCTGGATGAATGGCAGCACCCATGGGTCCCTCAATCCTTCCCCACTCACCACCCCGTAAACTGCAGAGGCAGCAATGTGAACTTGGGGGTTTGCCAGGCATCTTCACCCAAAAGAAAATACCTCCTCCTCCTCCCACCCTCCCAAAGCCACAGCAGAGGACACAGCTGTGCTGGGGTCCTCTTCCACCCCCTTTCTTCTTCTCCCTTCTCTCCTGCCCAGCAGCAGCTTAGGGTTCAGCAGGTCCACCCACCAGCATCCCAAGCTCGGCAGCACGACACGGGCCGCAGCGCTGGTTTCTGAGCCACGCTGCACAGCTACCGAAGCGGTGTTACCTACTCCAGCCTGAACCTGCGTTTGAACAGCCCTTCCTCACCCCTCCTTAGGGGAGGGCAACCTATGGAGAAAATCCAGCGTGTGACCTAAAAGCGATGCAGCCCTATTACATCAAAACCCGGGATATAGAGATCAGGCGTTCCCAGTGGAATTAAAGGATATGATAAATCAGATTATTCTTACTTCCTCCAAACACTACCTAACTTCTCATGGTAATTTATTTTCTTACATAGAACTACCTTGAACCATCAGTTCTGTTTTTTTTTTAAAAAAAAATAATAAAGCCAGTAACAAAAAAGTCTTATCTGAGCATGGAAAGGCTGCACCTGGGTTTGCACACCTACATACTCAACATATGTTCGGATATTACAGAAAGAGGCACTGAAGTTTACAGAAGGTGTGCCTTGGTGCGATAGAGCAGATAGCAGCAAGGTGCTGATAACCACCAGAACGGCCACTGCTGGCCCACACCTCCCCACCATCCGCTCCCAGCCCAGCGGCCCGGGTGAAAGTTCTCCAAATTGCGTCTGCTGAAACAAACCGCGTTAGGAAAGAACCCCCCAGGATATAGCACAGTCTATATGCGCCACGATATCATCAAGTCTTTGAAAACAGAGGCTTGCTAGATTGTGAAATGGTCTTCCAGATTATCTGATGTTTTAAAGAACTGTTCTCCCAGTGACAATAAGGTCTCGACAAGACAGACTGCCAATCACTGCTTTAAGATTTCAGATAATAAAGGGCTGCACTGGCCAGTATAAAAACACTGTGAGAAGCACGGAAGAAAGCTGGGAAGCCTGAAATAGAAGAAAATGTTGGCTAAGAAGTTGTGGCGGGGGGGGGGGAGCAAAAAGGAAAACTCTTTTTAAACACATTAAGAAAAAATTGTCTAGAAAGCCCATCTATGAGGGTGGACTACACCTACAACCCAAAATCCACAAATTTAAGAAATGCATAGATCCTCCTAATTCCAAATGGTTAGAAAGAAAGGCAATAGAAGTTCCTACCCAGCCCTGAGTCTGGATGTGCAGATGAGAAGACATTTCTACATGTGTCCATGGAGGGGGAAAAAAAAAAAAAAATTTTGCTCATTTGAAACGGTGGTTTCATTTTGCTCAAATGGTTACCTGTGTTTGCCATTTTCCTCCAAGGTAGTGAGATATGCTTAACATTTGCAGAGAGCCCTGTGATTCCCTACACCCACATTCAGAAACTTACTTTGATATGAATAATTTGATTCATGACAAGAAAAATATTTTGCAAAGTAATACGATAACTGAAAGAAGTTATTGAAACCATCACTAATAGTAGGGTTGGGATGCACCTGGTCCTTACAGACAATCATGTATATTAAAAGCACTGTTTGGATAAAGGAAAAAAAAAATTATAATTTCTGCTTTACTATCACTGATCTGGAAACCCTGTCAGGTTAAAACTGAAATCAGCCAAAATGAAGCACTCATCTAGAGGTCACATCTGGTAGAGCTGGGGATCTCTACAGACTCTGTAAAGAAAAACAGTCAAAAATAATCATGTGAGCTCTTCTGGAAAATGTTTGCGGGTGACTATTCCTCAAAAGCATAATGACAAAGAAAACTGACACATTTTTACAGAAGGTGGGAAATAAAAATAGTAAAATATCCTAAATATCAAAGCACTTGTGGAAGCACTGCTCTATTCTGTCCTGCCACAAAATGCAAGCCTGCTTATTTAAAAAAAAAAACAAAACAGAAGAATGCTGCAGATTTATTACTCCCCCACTTAACCGTATGCCCCAGAGACACACTGCTTTGCAGGTCTAAAGCCTGTTTATAAATGCAAGGAATCCCACCGACTAACAACGAAGTAGTGACTAAAAAGTATTATGATTGGCGCAGTTACCCGTAACCAATTATCCATTCCAGAAAATCTCAGAAAACAAGCAGGACAAAAAAACCCAACCCCAAACCAGTGACCATAGCGTTACGAAACTGCCAAAGCAAATACGCCTGTAAGTAAGTTGGGGTTTTTTATGCGAAGCGTTTGCTCCTGACCAGAAGAGCGTCGTGCCTTCCGGACGCTGGGCGAAGGCGAAGCGTGGGAACGCCTGCGCCGAAGCGAGCCCCCAGAGCGCAACCCGCGGCGCGTTTAGAGGGGAGGGCTGCG
Organism: Phaethon aethereus; assembly: GCF_964289735.1. Lineage (NCBI taxonomy): Eukaryota > Metazoa > Chordata > Aves > Phaethontiformes > Phaethontidae > Phaethon > Phaethon aethereus. Next base: position 70,475,258 of record NC_138582.1, read on the forward strand.
CCGGCGAGGTCAAGCTGCTGCGGGTAAGCTCTCCAAAGGGTTCGCTTTTACCATGCGCGCTGCGAGAAGAGTCACTGCAGTTCTTGCACCTTCAGGTAGCAGATGCGAGTCGGGCAGCGGCGGTGGGCTGAGGAGGAAACACCCGGCTGCTGCGCCAGCTCCTGCGAGGGGGTCGGGTTAAAACCCCCGGCGGGAGCAGCGTGCCCATCAAAATCAGATGCTACGATTTTTGGAGTAGAAGAGGGACCAAAACCTGCTCCCAAGGATTATTCTGGGAATTTGCTAGCAAGATGCTATCGGATGAGCAGCCTGCATCGTTTGGTATTTACAACCCAGTCGACAAAAGCAACACATGGTAGCAAGTGAGGTTGTAAGAGAATCGCATTCAAATCTGGAAACAGGCAGGAAAAGCAGTTTTGAAAGTTGGAAAAATCCTAGCACAAGATTGTTATACTAAATTCAAAGACAAAAAATAAATAATAGGCATAAATGATGGTGACATGAGGAATTTAAGTATTTGTGTGTATCTATCTATATACAGATACTTAAATATAGATATATATAAAAAACATATAAATAAGCTCTCTCTCCAAAATACAGAATATTATCTCGAATTAAAGAATGAACCTCTAAAATTTTTTTTTTATAGCTGCTAATTATTATGCAGACCACATTCAATATTTTGGGGGCTTTTGTGGCTACTCAAAATCATTTGCCAGGTAAGGAAAGCCAGAAAGGGCTTACAAATCCATTTGCTTGTGAGCACAAGTGAAATGAGGCCCAAGGGCTGATTCAGGCTTCTACCATGAAAGAGACAACATAAAACGCTGAGTCGGCACAAAACCGCCTATCCCTGCCCTGCTCCTTTTGTAACAAGAGTCAGCCAAAAGAAGGCTGGTGTGATTTTACAGAAACCATCCCTGAAATAAATGTGCAATGGACCCCTACTGTGAGAAATACATAAAGGAAAAAAAAAAAAAAAGCAGGCAGAACGTCTAAAATCAGGAGCAATGCTTGAGAACAGTCCTTAATCTAAGAGAAACCAAGCAGGAAAAACTGGAAATGTATTTCTTAGGCATTGCAGTGAACGGTAAAGGCTATCTAAGAGATCCTACCAGCTGTCTGCCTAATTGCGCGGCCCGGGAAGATAAGCACGCGACGAGAAGCCCCACCGGACAGGATGCGGCCGTGCGGTTGGGTGGGGGGAAGGCAGAGCAGCAGCCGCCAAAACGCGAGTCCCCGAGCTCATCCCGCTGCGCTTGCAGGGCATCAGCCCCAACACGGCCCTCGGCAAGTCAATGTCTGATGGAGGATGCTTGCTTGTTTTAAACCTGCTGTAATTGTCGCGTCTCCTTCGTGTATGAACTCAGGCAATGAAGGACAGGCGCTGGGAAGACAACCCGGGCCGTCAAAACACGACGACCGGGCGGGCTGGGGGGAATTTCGCTGTGGCAGTGATGTAGCCTCGAAAGAGGTGCCCGGAGAGAGGCTGCTGAATCTCCATCCTTGGAGACTTTCCGAATTTGACAGGACAAGGACGGCCTTTAGCAACACGCCCTAACACTGCAGTTGCCCTGCTTCAAGCAGGAGGTGGGACGAGACACCCCAGAGGTTCCTTCCAACCTCCGTCGTTCTCTGACCCTATGGCATATTTCACTTCCAGCCTTGTACAAACTATAGCACCATTTAGTAACTTCCTTACGTTCTCATGCATAAGATTTTACTAAAAGAACATTTTTTATAGTTTGTTTATAAATCTACATGTTAATTTGTTTATATGTATGTTTAAACATACATATTTATGTACACATATAGGTACATATACGTACATACATATATACACACACTCAATTCTAGCCACCAATAAAACTGAAGAGTTTCTGTGTGATGAAACACAACATTAGCAGCTGCTGACCTCAAGCGCAGACAGTTAAAGGAAGCAGGAACTGTCTAAAGGAAACGACAGAAGTTATCGAGTTCTCCAGGTCCGTGTCTCAGTAGCAACAGCATCGGTTCTCAGAAAGAAAACACGTTACAGTGGCCTGTAGGAAGAAGGAGGAATAAAGGCCTTCTGAATATTTACACTGGCGGGAATATATTAGTAGGGGAACATCTAAAGTTGAAACTTTTAGGGTAAAGTACGTAACATCTGTACAGAATTAACAGCCAAATATCATCAAACAACACATTATTTGGGGGAGTAATCTCAGTCAAACTATTCTTCTTCTCTTCCTGCACAGTGTTACCGCACATCGGTATCAGCAAATAACTACTGCCACATTTCTGGTCTGATAGCAGGTCCAGGGTGTACAACATGTGACAGTGGGAATTTGGTCATCAGTTTCTGATAAAGCAACACCTTGTATCCATAATTTTGCAGACCACATTTCAAGGCTTATTGGTTCAGATATTCTCAATCTTATTAGCAAAATTCTAGTTTTCACTAGATTCAAATGTCTGCGATTTTCACAAATTCACACCCAGAGAGAGGGTTCACTGATGAGCGTGGGAGGACAGTAAGGTTAAAAGGAGCAGTGGGGCATCCAGGTGGTGGGGATGTTGCCTCTCTGTTTCCCTTTCTTTCCTCCTCCCAGTTTGCAGGCATCTAAAATTCCCAGACTCACCTCCACACACGTAAGAATATGCTGAAAGAGACCAAAAGCCCATTGCCCTGTCTCCAAGCATAGTATCTGTTAATATCTCATGAATACTTGATTTGAATTTTCTAGTAGATGGACTTCCTCATGCTTTACAGTGAACGGATTTTTGGAACAAGAAAGTGGCAGAATTTGTTTTATCCACTTCATGCATCGACCTAGTATTGCAGCAGCTCAGCAAGAGGCGCCCTCTCAGTAGCCTGTCTGTCTTTCAGGCTGAAGAGCTGTAAGTTAGTCACTTCTTTATGGAAGTCATGCCCTAAGTTACACGGCATTGGGTCCAACACAGATTTCTGTGGGACCTTACCAGTGACCCTCCACTATTTAAAAAAAAGAAAAACAAAAAAACCAAAAAAACCCCAAGTGCTTCCTAGCTTTTATTCAGTTATTTATAAATGCAAGAAATTTCCACCTTATATCACAGCTGTTTAAGGAACTCATCAAAAGCCTCTGCAAATAACACCACACTTCCTTATCCATATAATTACAACCTTCAAAGATCTCAAATAGGTTTGTGAGACACATCATCCTTGACGAAAGCAAAGTTGACTCTTTCTCAATAGATCAAACCTACCTGCCTGCTACTAATTCTTTTCCTTGCCACCATTTGTAAATAATATGACTGGAAGAGTTCTGAGGCTTGCCAGCACACACTTCTCTAGTTCTCCTCTGGGACTCCACTAAAAAAAATTGTGTATTTGTCACCTTCCGGTGTTTGGGGACCAAAATTGTTTCATTGAACATACCTAAAAATTTAGCCTTTGCATAATTTTTGTGGACTGCTGAAGTCTAGTTGAAGTCTACCATTACTACTTATTTCCTACCATTGTAGCCTCACCCATCACCCAAATGTTCATTAAAGATCACAAATGGTGAAGCATTACCAGCCTTAAAATAAAAAAAAAGAAGTCGTATTTTTCCTAGACTTGACATTTCAACCTGTATAGCCTCTAATATTACACTGAAGTGCAATGAATTTTCTATCACTACAGGCTTGGTGATACCTTTTTCAATAGTTTTTTGGTTTTGATTTTTTTTTTTTTACATTGATCTTCCTTCTTAAGAGGTAGTTAACAACTTTGTTGCAAAATTGCCTTTGGAGAAGTTTTTTTTACATTTTCTGTGCAAGCTAGACAGATGTTTTGTGATGTTTCTGCCATAGTTTGGTTATAGCTGTGTGAAAATGCACAAAGTACCTGCCAGCAGATACAACAATACGGTACAGCACCAGCCTCAGAAGGCAATAATCTCTGAGATTATGTCACTGACGCTTTGCGATCCTTTTGGTTTGGATGCATTTCACCATTTCAACATCCAAATATTCAGTCTAAAAGGGTGTGTCATTGTACCAAAATCTATTTGCCCATTTACATCATCTTCAATTCAAGACTCTCCCCCTCCCTTCCATCTATAATGTCCCCTACTCAACAACTGTGGTATCTCATTTCCTCCAACATCTTGTCATAGAGAAATGGCAGGAGTCCAACACAGTTCATTGAAATTATTTAAATTCTTCCCGTAGCAAAGTAACTGAAACGGTCCTTTTTAGCCTACGGTCTATAGACTGCTTGTAAGGGAAGAATAAAAGATAACTAAGTAAAACTAATCCTACTGTCAGGCTTAAATTTATGATAAAAAGGCCTTGCATTTGCATTGCAATTTTTTGAGAGCTGTCATAGGATTTATGTTTTAGATTCCACACTGATAACTAAGAGTTGGGTGAACTACCGGACAGCACCCACTGATGTGAACGCATGCCAGAGACAGAGTCCTGCTTTTTCCACAGCTCTTTGCTACCATATTGTACCGTACCACACCGTACCATACCATACCACACCGTACCATACCGTACAAACCCATCGCAATGAACTAAACCGCATGAAGCCAAGCTCGTGTGCAACAGAGGAGAGGACTCCGAGGAGTCAGTAGCAGCTATGGCTCCATCCTGTCCCCCCTCGCTGGCTGAAGGCACATGCCCCTTAACTGGTCAGCCCACTCCTCTCACCAGCTGGCCGCCGGCTCGGAGGACAGCCCGGGCTGAGGTGAATCACCCGGCTAAACGGCTTCACAACCGCACGGAACTGTCGCCTGTAAAGCAGAATCATCTCATGACGCAGTATCTAATCCTTAGTTTACAATTGCTTCTGCCATCGTCTGTCATTAGTGTCATAAGTGTAATTTGTAAGTGTAAATTGTGCCAGCAACTAAGTACCCAGGAACAAGTGAAGTCCCAGTTTAGAAGAACATTACGTATCTCTACGTTGCTCCTGGTAAATCTGGTGATGAAACAACCTGCTTTATACTGCGTGGCGTAAGACCGCTGAAAACAATGCAAAGCCGAAGTCTGGGAAGCAGAACACTTGTAAAGTGCCTGGCAACGCACGCTGCTGCCCACGGCGACCTATCCGGGGGACCCGGCACCACGCCGCTGCTTCAGGGCTCAAACCCGGGCCCCCCGGCCCCGACCCCACCCGCCCGCGGGGCCACGGAGCGGCGGCTGGAGCGGCGGGTACTCACAGCGGGTGCCAGCGCTCGGGCAGGCGGCGGTGCAGCGAGATGCGGTCGCTCAGGTAGGTGTTGATCTGGTGCCGGCGGACGCTCTCCTCCTGGCGCCGCTTCTCGGCCGGGCTCAGCTCCAGCCTCACCGCCCGGCCCAGCTCGCCCAGCGCCCCGGGGTCCAGCGACGGTTTCGCGTACACCGGCTTCCGTAGCAGCTCGGCGGCGGCGGGAGGCGGCGGCGGCGGGGCGCGGCGGGCGGCGTGGCGGGGCGGCGGGCCGTGCCGCCAGGCGAGGAAGCCGACGGCCGCCAGCAGCCCCAGGGCCAGCAGCGCGCCCCCGCCCCGGCAGCCCCGGCCCCGCTTGGCCCGGCACATCCCGCGGCCGAGGCGGCCGGCCATGCCGAGCGGGCGGCCTCTCCCGGACGCGGACACGGGCGCGCCTCCGCCCCGGGCGGACTGCGGCGAAGTTCTCACGGACCTGCCCACGCCGCGCTGTCCCCGCCAGGAAACCCGCCCGGCTCCGCCGCCGGCGGCTCCGCCCTCCTCCCCGCCCAGCCGCCGACCGGCCCGCGGGGGCGCGGCGGAGCCGCACACGGGCGCTGCCGCCGGGCGGGGAAAGCGCCCAGCCGGCTGCCCGGGAGGACGCTCCTCGGCTTCACGGGGGTCGGCAGGCAGCTCGGCCACGGGGCCCCAGCACCCCAGGGAAGGCACACGCCCCCGGCGGGCTGCGGGCTGGCACTGGGGACACAACCGGTGGAGCCAGTAATGATCCTGAGCCACGGCGCCCGGAGCAGGGAGGGGAGCAGAGCGGGGCCAGCCCGGTGCTGCTGGGTCATGCGCTGCTGGGATGTGGGGAGGAGGGAGGAAGGCACATCCCCTTCGCACATTTGGTGTTACCCTTCAAGGGAGGGGGCATCTGGTTACCCTGAAGCTTGAGGGACCTTCACGAGCACTGGTAGCTGTATGGCAGATAGGCAGGGGTACCCCCAGCAAGGGAAAGTTTGGCTGGCACGGCCACAGCAAGCTGCTTTGGCCATGGATATCATGGGGATGGCCCCAAGGCTTGCTGTCTCCTGACAGTGGTAGCCAGGGCTGCAGGAGGACAGCAAGGGAGGTTATTTGCCACAGAGGGACTAGGAAGAGCTTTGGAGCTGAAGGAAACAAGTTGGTAGGAAACCAGGCTTCACCCATTCTGCTGCCTCTAGAACAGCATGTGCTTTAGAAGCAGAACATGGGCCAAGAAGCCATGGGAGTTAGTGACAAGCTCTTTCACTGAGGAAAGCAGTGTTACTGGTTGAAAAAAGATGTCAACCAGTGCGGCCTCAGAGAGAGAAATCCAGAAGACAAGTGAAAATCCCAAATGTATTACCTGGATAATGGGAAGTCCACTTCATGGCTTGACATAACTACGGGGAAAAAAGCAACTGTGGCATTTAGTCAAAACTTTCTAATTTGCTTCGTACTCAACAACACATCCGTACTGCTTTTTCACTTCACCCCCTAACAGGATGCAGCCCATCTGTCTAAGCTTGTGATCCTGAGGCCATGAGATTACATGAGAATTTGTGACTTTGCATTTGAAAAACCTTAACATAAGTGTAACATCACTGATACAGTTTCTCACATTCAGCAGGGAGCTGAAATTCTGGTTTTGAGGTCTCATTTGCTCTATGCATTTTACAAAGAGACTATTTACTGCACTGTCCTCTGCTGTTGGAGGCCTGTCAAGATCAACCCAGCAGAGGACTCTGGTCATCTCCAGAGAGGGACTTCAGCCTGGTAAGCGGTGCTCACCAGCGCTGCCGAGGGGTGGGTGAAAACACCTCGGCTGCTAAGGAATGGGAGAAACCTCGTCACTACCAGACAGGGCCACAGCATACAGCTATGAGCTGCTTCTGATGTTGCATGATAATAAATATTGTATGTGACAACAAACACAGAGGCTGTCAGCTACCACGGAGGCCTTACTTTGGGCAGCGGGGTGCTGAATAATAATGAATCATCCTGACGCTGGCAAACTAGCAGAAATCAAGTAGTTTAGGTGGATTTGCAGATGAGTGTGTGTGTGTATAATTTCATCATTTCTTATTCAGCTATACAGTTATCTATCACAGATAATTATATATGCATAAAATCTAGTTTCAAAGCATACACACCAGGTGGAATAACTTAAACATAATAGGAGTGAAGTATGCATGTGTAAATACGCATTGTAGACAACTACTAAATACCAATATGCTGGGCGTGAGGATATACACTGTATATAAAGGAAGCTGTGTCTAGCAAACTTTGGGTCAGAAGAGTTAGGTGGCACTAGTAATTGCATGCCCGGTGATGGTGGTGTCTCCTTGCTCGCCGTCCTTCCTCAATAAAGGGAGCCCAACTGGTGTTGGTGGTATTGAGTTTATTGCAGGAGTTCCCTAGTTTCTGGCTGGTGGAGGGATATGTTGGAGATACAGCCAACATTTCTGGAACATGCTGTTAGTTTAGATCTGGTTGTCTGGAACAAATATTCTTGGGTTTTTCCCTTTGTGTAAGGTTGCAAATTACTTCGAATAGGGTAACAGAAATGTTACACATGAGGAGCCCAACAAGGACTTCCTGGAATGAATCAAAGGAGAAAAAAATCCTCCTGGACTCCCCCCAAAAAATTATTGGGGGGGATTGGGAAGATGTGGAGAGCAAAATGTAGGACTGAGTGTTAATTAAGAACAGTGAGAAAGAAAACAGGGGAGTTCTGCTGCAAGGGTTCTTATGTGTTAGAAGAATAAGTATTTGTCCTGGTTTCAGCTAGGAGTAAATTTTCTTCAAAGAAGCTAGTGTGAAATTATGTTTTGAATTTGGGATGAAAAAATGTTGATAAGGTGCTGATGTTTTCAGTTGTTGCTAAGCAGTCAAGCACTGTCCAGCTTCTCATGCTGGCCTGCCAGCAAGTAGGCTGGGGGTGCAGAAAAAGTGGGAGAGGGCACAGCAGGGACCACGGACCCCAGCTGACCAAAGGGATATTCCATACCGTATGATGTCATGCTCAGTATATAAAGCTGGGACGAAGAAGAAGGAAGGGGTGGAGGGATGTTCGGAGTTACGGCGTTTGTCTTCCCAAGTAGCTGTTGCATGTGATGCAGCCCTGCTTCCCTGGAGATGGCTGAACACCTGCCTGCCCATGGGGAGTGGTGAATGAATCCCTTGTTTTGCTTTGCTTGTGTGTGTGGCTTTTTCTTTACCTATTAAACTGTCTTTGTGTCAAACCATGAGTTCCCTCACTTTTCTGATTCTCTTCCCTGTCCCACCGTGGGGGAGTGAGCAAGCGTCTGTGTGGGGCTTAGTTGCTTTGTTGGGGTTAAACCACAACAGTATTTTATTTAAGTATTTTAAGTATTAGAGCAATATGGAAGAAACACAAGAATATGACCTCATGACAAAAACAAGTTTTGAGATTAAAAAAAATGGGAAACTGACAACAGAATGTGACAGGACTGCAGGAGGCATGCTGCGATCAGTGGCAGGCAGGGTAAGACCAGACAAAACTGTTGAAGAAGATAGCCAGCATAGTCACCTCTCAGTCAGTTTTTAAAAAGGAAAAAAGGGCTTGAAGAAAAGGTGGGAGAGCATCAGCTTTCTTCCGCAGAAGCAGGAAAGGTTACAGCCGGTGGGAAAGTAAGGGAGGTGGCTCTCAGTAGTAGTAATGCCCCTAGAGCAAAGTAGCTGGGAAGGCTTCCTGTGATCACCATCGCAGTAAGGACTGAAATTAGTACTAGTAAATCGTAGTTCCCCAGGGATGATGTCCAAGCACATAAATCTGAGGAAATTAAGCAAGGGAAAGTACACTAATGATGTCAATGCAAAAATCATTAAGAATAAATCAGCTGCATTCACAAATAAGTTCGGACAAGATGTAAAGAATGTGAAGTCAAAGACTCTTTTTCTTAAACCTTTTTAAAAGTTTGTGGGGTTTAGTTATGATGGGAAGACTGAAGTGTCTGAGCTGAAATAATTACAGTATGAAGACTTCTGCTCTGAATGTGAAAATAAGCCCCTGAGGAAAAATCCAGAATTAATAAGGTAAATGAGTTTTCTGCTATCCATAAAGCTTGCAACAACATTTTAAAGGAAAAGTTCCTTTTAAGCAATTCTTTTTTTTCCTCAGTTTTAATAGCAATGGAAGTTAAAAAATTGGGTTTGAGATTTTTTAAAAAAGATTAGTAAGAATGTTTGCTTAAGGAGTTTCAGTCAGAAATAGGTAGAATAAGTCATATAAACCCAATAATTACTTACGTAGGAAGATCTAATATGCCCTCAATTGTTAAAATTAAAACAGAAGATGGGTGGAATAATCAATAAATTTAAAGAGTTTATTTTAAAAAAGTGAAATGATATTTTTTCACCCCAAAAAAAGAAGAAACAAAATATTAACTAAACCTTACAAAAAGCAGTAAAAGAAGACTAAACACAACAATATGTAATTGTCCATAAGTACATACATGATAGTGAATGTAATAGTGGAAATGAAGAGTGTACTGTTTCTCACTGAAATGTGCATTTAAATTGCAGACAATATCTAGTTTACCTAAAAATACATGAGCTTATTGAAGTAATTGGTCTACAAACAAGGAAAACTTAACAGAGTAAGTTAAGATGAACTATTTTACACAGCAATTATCATTAAAGTTTATTTTATAGTGATGACATATACATTACAGAAAAAAAAGTTATTACATTTTGCAAAGGCTTTAAAATTTTCCTCATCCAAAGTTTTCTTTTTATTTTTTTTTTTTTATATCTGTACTTTCAGTCAAAATGAAGCAAAATTCAAAAATGAAAATGGGGTGTGGAGAAGTATCAGCTGATAGAGACTGCACTTTGAATAAACCCAAAGTTCAAATAGCTTCCTAAATTCATACTTTTTGGGGAAAAGAAAGTACCAAATAATGTGTTCCAGAATAATGATCCTAGTTTTAGTAATGGACAAAGCTTAGGTACTGTAAAAAAAAAAAAAAAAAAAAATCAGAGGAACATGGTGTACAAATACGTTGCAGATAGATAGGAAATTTGTTCAGTGAGAAAAAGATTCAGCCAAGTTGTAAAACATACCCACTGGAGATAACTTTGGACCTACAGATCACTGTTCACCAATGCTTTAACTGGGCATAAAATAGCATTGCCCTGCAAAGAAACAGCCCCCCGCCGCCCAGTTCCCACCTTGGCTGCTCTTTCTCTTCTTTGTCAGCACAAGTGTACCTGTATTTTTAAAATATCATTATCCATCCCACTGTTTGACCAATGCCAAGGTTTTTTTATTAATATGTTTATGTTGAAAGTGTCTTTATCTGAGGCAGTTGCATTGTGCAGGCAAAACACAAAACAGGCTGAGCTCCCGCTTTCCCAGCTGCAGGTCTGCGCTGAAGGGTGGGTGTTGAGGTCCTCGGTGCTTCGGCGGGGACCCTGTTTTACAGGGTAGGCTTTGGGTCAAAGCTGGAGCAGCGTGCATAACGCAGAGGCAAGCATATCGGGAATTGAGAGGAGAGGAAGAACAGTGGGTATAGAGGCCTAAAAATAAAATAGATTAAAAACACAGACTTGATGAGTGAGATAGAAACTGTCAGCTATTTCAGGGATCTTCTATCAGACTGGTGAATGCTGTGTCAGTTTCATACCGACATGCCAATAAAAACACGTGGCATTCAGTGGATTACTTAGGCAAAACCTAACCTGTATGAGATCTCTGTAGTACCTGTATATGCATATGTACATATATATGCGTACATATATATATACACACACAGACACACACATACAAAATATCTTGTTCAAAGGTCATAGGCAAGGCAAAATAGCTTAAAGGTAGTAAGGATGTACATGCCAAAGGCATCGATCGGTATATTTGCCTGCTATAGGTATGTGTTGTTGATGTATAAAAGTCCTCTTTAGCAAGCATGAACTACAGGCAGTAGAAGAGGTATCATACGTAAAGAAAGCCATCGCTAGCAAGCTTAGCTGTCAAAAACTGTTGGAACAAAACTGCAGTTCTGTGCACAGAAGATGGTGTGATGCGATGTGTTACTGAAGGGACTCTTCAATGTCTGTTACATTGGAAACCTGACTGACTTGTCATACGTTCTTGTGCAGACATGGTGAATTGAAACACTGAGCTGCAAACAGTTTTTGCAAGTTTGATCAAAATTATGGCATATTCAGAAACGTATAAATGAAGTAATTTCATCACTAGGTTATAGCAGCTGGCTATAGTAGACAAAGTGGAAACCAGCTATATACGCCATGATTAAAATTCTGAACCAAGAACTCAAGGAGATGTTATGTGGTGGAATTAATCTTAGTCATCCTGTACTGTAGGCACTTACCACCATTTTTTGTAGTAATTTTTCACGGTTATTTCTTTTTCTATGCCTGAAAGGACCAAAGGTAACATAGGATCTGCTTTTCTCTGATGGTATGTCTAATGTATGTGTCTACATTTTTCTTTAAGACGGAGGTGAGAGTCTTCACACAAAACACATGCTAAAACTTTCAGTTTATTTTTTCTCAGCAGTATGACTTCCTTGTAATTCACATCAGTAAGGTTTTACAGTAGAAAATTAGCCTTTTATTCCTTGAATTGCCATGAAAATAATGGCATTGTATTTGGGGATTTGAGATGCCATCATCCCCAGGCTTTCATAACAAAGATTATGACTGAATCCGCTATCTCTAGTTTTATGGATTTCTTTGGAATAGATTGCTTGACTACTTGCATTTTTCCCTTTATGAGATGCTTTTGATTATGATGGTAATTTTATAGTCTTCCATATTATGTGATCCTGAATTATATATGAGGTAGAAATTTGCTCATGTGTCATTGTATGAGGATATGTCCAAATATATTACATCCTATTACTGCTGTAAGAGCAGCAGAATTTTTTGTCATGTTACCTGGCCAATTTGTTGTTCTACATCACTGCACATTTGCCATATTATACTTACTTTACTAGTTCCACAGGTACATTACATGCCCTAACGGTTTCCTAGGCTCTGTTTTGCATATGATGAGTTCTGTCATCAGGTTTTTCTCTGTCATTTTAAATTATTTTAACCTCAGAGCAATCCAACACTAACCTGTACAAATTAGCACACTGGTGACGTGAAGGAATTTCTCGTCAGAAGCAACGCATTTTTCACTGACTGGACAAGCCAGATGCAGTTTAGACAAACCTTCCAAATGACTAATGCACAATCTGCACTTGAGAATTTTGGTTCTAAGCTTTCTCCATCCTCCTACCCCAATGAACAGTTTGAAAGGCTTAGGTTGTTCTTTCATTGGTGAAGAAATCAAGTCCTATATTATTCTAGAGAGCTTGGTACTACATCACCATGAGAATATTCCATAGCACTTTATTAATTTCAGAAGAGATTTGATTATTTTTGCCTTGACTCATGATATTTTGATTCTCTATCAGTGACAGAAATCACTGAGTGATCATATCTGTATAAATGCCTGGGATGCTGACTGAAGGTCATAACAACCATCAGATGACAGCAGCAGGATTTAGCACAAATAATTTCCTCTCATTTTGCAAACCCCAACAAATATTTCCTATTGCTTACTTAGGAATTTCTTAAAATAAGAGTTGCATCTTCCGCTGTTAGACTCCTAATTACATTCATGATATCTTTGTCTGGAGTTTCAAACCATTAGTAGAATTTGATAGCATAACCATCAGCTACATAACATAAATTTGTACAATCAACATGTTCAGTAACTTATCTCAAAGATAAACTGGAGTGATTCTGTCACTAATTTGACTATATCCAAGCATGCACTTTGATATGGTAAGTATGATCCAGTTTTCTTGAATCATTAATAATGTATTGCATTAGTCACTCTTGCCATTCCCTTCTTCCAAGCTCTGAAATCTTACAGAGTGAATTGCACCATCCAGCTTCATTGATAATGGCAAGCTACTCATACTATCGTAATGTAAGAATGGTTGTGCTGGCTCAACCAAAAGTCTACCTAGCCATGGATCTGGCCTCTGATGATGACCACTATGAGCATCTTTATGCTTAAGGAAATTATTGAACATAGGTACATACGTTAAATATTTACAAATTTCACATGAGTTAACACATGGTATTTATAATGGAGGAAGCATCACTGAATATTTACCTTGTCTAGGAATTTGTCCTATTCTTTCTGTAATGATAAATTTGCAAAGGTGTAAGAGATGTCTGAGGCAAAGGGAAGATTCTAGTGTGCAGGTTGGTAGGAGTAAACACAATCAAAAAAGATTAATGAAACCAGATCTGGTGGTCAAGAAGATGGAGAAGTAGTTGTACTTAAGCAGTAAACCATGAAGACTTAGCTGTTCCTGCACTCTTGAAAAAGTAACTGTCATGAGGCCAGCTGAATCCACAGTAACTGGGGAACAGGCAAAGGTGGCAGGAGGAGATGGCGACTCAACTGAGGGACTCTGCAAATTACCCCCTCCTCTTTCTAGAAGCATGCGTGCCAGTTTGGATACGTGTAACGAATAATACACGATGTGGTAATGACTAGCCAATGAATGGAAGCTTGGGTGGGTTCTCTATTGTTTTCGCTAAACATGTAACAGGATAAATATGTGGTAATTCCTCTGTGTGGTGTGCTCGTTTTGTGGAATACCACCTCACACCCATGTCTGTGCAAATACGCTATAAATGAAGTACCTCTACTCTGTGTGTACATTGGCATGTTGCACCAGGTATATGATCCCACTTGTGGGACAACAGCTAGTGAGAAGATACTTGGAAACGCCACAAGACGTCACAATTTTATGCTCAAACTCTTTAACCCAAAAGCCTAACTGATTTGCACTATCAGGGGGCAGGAAATTTGGTTTTTTTTGGGAATGACTCAACTGCGAATCCTGTATTTCAGTGAAGGAGGAGACTGGCTTTGAGCTCAAGGGAAAACACAAGTAGGAAAGCGCAAGTAAAGGCTGAAGTATCATGTAAGCGGAGCGCGGCTGACAGAGAGAGACCATGCCAGGCTGTAGAAGTCACGTTGCAAAGCAGGGGAAAGGGATTGCTGTGTCAGGCGAGAGCAAATAGGCCCCATAGCGAAGGCTCGCTGCCATGACCCCGGGCAGAATAACGTGTAAGGCGGAGACACGTCAGTGTATGGGAGTCTGTAATGGTCGCAGGAACAGGGCACGGAAAGGGCCGCAGCCCAGATGCGAGTGGATGACAGAAAACACCTGGGGAATGGGGCAGGGGCCGCGGTGAGCCGGACGCTGCCTGGGGCGAGGAGGGGTTACGCCGCCGGCATCGCCAGCGCGGGCAGGAGAGGGCGCCCCGCCAGGGAGAGGCGGCCAGGCCCCCGGGCCAGGCGGGGAAGCCCTTTGCCGACTCCGAGGAGGGCGGCGTGTGGCCCAGTCCGGCTTCCCCTCCCCGCCGTGCAAGACAAGCCGGGGCCCTGCGGCCGCCCTCTGCCGGCCCCCTCCCGCCAGCAGAGTCCCCTCCTACCCGCTGCCTTCCCGGCGGCCGCCGAGCCGCCGACGGCGGGGGCGGTCGCGGGCCGCCGAGCGGCTTGGGGCTGGCCGGCGCTGCCCATGGGGGAGTGCGGGGTGCCCCCCCAGGTCCAGCTCTTTCTCCGCGCCTGCGAGCAGGGCGACTGCGAGACCGCCCGGCGCCTCTTGGGGCTGCCCGGCGGCGGCAACGCCGACCCGGCGGCCCCCTCCTCCTGCGGTACCGAGGAGGCGGCGGCGGAGCCCCACAGCGAAGCGTCCGTCCCGCCGGCCCCCGCCGTGCCTGTGGACTGCACCGACGAGGCCGGCAACACAGGTCTGCAGTTCGCCGCGGCCGGGGGCCACGAGCAGCTGGTGCGGTTCCTGCTGCGGAAGGGAGCCTCGGTACAGAGCAGGAACCACTACGGATGGAGCCCCCTCATGCAAGCGGCCAGGTAGGAGCCGGGGGGGGGGAGGTTCTCCGGCCGCCATCGCGCCTCGCCGCGGGGCACCGGCCTAGTCAGCGGCAGGGAGGCTACCACGCCGGCGGCAGTCCCGGGGCGGGGAAGGGATGGCCGCCGAGGCACAGAGTCGGCGGCCCTCCCTTCCCCGCCCCGGGACTGCCGCCGGCGCTTGGCTCCTTCGCCCTCAAAATCCCGCTCCCCGGGCCGGGGGAGGGCGCCCGGGAGCTCTAGGGGCGCCCCCAGGTGGGTGTGAGAACGGGCGGGGAGGCGCCATGTTGTAGGCCGCGGTCGCCTAGTCGGTGGTGTAGCGGCGGTTATCTCGAGGGCGGTGGGGGGATCCGAGTGGTCACCTGTTGCCTTCCCCCGGGGGTGGGGCGAGGAGGGGTTGTCGAGTTTAAATTTGGATAAGTGTGACACTGGGGCGTTAGGTTTTCTTCTTCCATATTAAGGATATGGTGATTGAAAGCTGCACATGCTGTTTCTTGGGTAAAGCCAGTGCAGCATCGCAGAGGTAACCTGAACATGAAAATACTGCTCCGCTCGTTCCTTCCGTGGAAATAAGATACCTTCACACCCTTCCTTTGTTTTCTGTCATTCCTTTTGGTATGTGTGTCTTACCTACCAGTTGAAAAGTCACCTCTGACATAAAACATACTGAAGCAAACAGAAGTAATTAATTTCACTTGTCTTTTCCATATTTTCTTAAGTGGTTCACTGGAGGATACGGAAAATCACTTCTGAGGGTTTTGATGACAAAACTGTATTGTTGTCTGCATCAGTGATGCCGTGCTTCGTGTAACCCACTGCTGGGTTGTGGGAGGTCCCTGTATTGCTAATGCTGGTGATTTGCTTATCTTTACATATACAAGTACCTTCTGGGTTTACAGACATGTTTTGCGAGGTTGGAGGGCAGTGCTTTCCTATAATAATTGATTGCTTAATTGAGTGGAGAAAAGTTTTTTTGTTTGTTTCATAACAGATTAAAATACTTGGAAGAAAAGAATCTGTTTCAAAGTCAACATTTCTCTTTTCAGTTAAAGCCCATAGAAAGTTCCCAAAGAATGAGTCACACAGCTGGTTTCCCAGTAAGAACAAGGAAGACAAGGTTCAACAATTTTGTTACTTGATGAAAGTTAAAAAAAAAAAGAGAAGAAAAAAGTTGCAGAAACATTCTTAGATTTTTTTTTTTCCCCTTAGTGAAAACTGTATGCTCATTCTCTAAAAACAATAAACTGAAATTGCTATAATCCTCTCACTGTTTTAAAGAAATTACTTGCTGCCATTTGAAAGGTACTGTAGATACCATTGAAACCTGTGGCGAAAGCGTAAAGTGGAAGAGCATGTTTCTTTTTCCTGTATAATGGATAACCAAAAAGGAAATACAATGTTTGTACAAACATAGGTTTCGAACTATTGACATGTTTAATTTTCTGGCTGTGGTTAGTCTTGTTGAAATTGGACAGGAGGTAGCATATATGCATAAAATTAATCATGTGTACAGGGGTTGCAGGCTCTACTGAGGTGATGCAGTGAAGGCTATCGGGATAGACCTCAGGACTAGACAGGGCCTGGAGGCTTCTTCTGCAACTGTGTACTTTCTGAGAGAAAACTATGGAGTTTTGGTCTCATGTCTGCTGTTAGTGGTTGGTAGCATTCTTTGGGATTTCCTGAACTAACATTTTCTTTGCTGCAGCGTACAAAGGCTCCTTTCAGGATTAAAGTTTGATTGTGTTAAACACTGCACAAGCATATAGTAATGCATGATACCTGCAACTACAGTGCAAAGTACACATCTTGTCAATGTATTATGTTTACTAAAATGTGCGATTCCTCAGCTGAGGAACGGTGAAGGGTTTCCATTTTCTCATGGTTAGCTAGCTGGTTGGGTGTATGGCTGGCATGGTTGCCTTTTGCTTGCTGCCAAACTACCAGAGCCTCTGATAGTCAAGTGGTATTGAAGCTGGGTTACTGGTGAAACTGGTGTCAGAGTTCCATACCCTGACCAAGTTCTTTTAGATATTCCACACAAAGAGAGTTTAATGCTTTAATACCAGGTTTCCTTATTGGAAGATATTTGATGTTACGCAGGATTTTAATGTAGCCTAGTGATACAGCAATCTCCTGAAATCACAACATGAGCCTAACATAGCAACTGAACCACAAGACAAACAGCACACCCACTACCAGTCCCTGTGTGTTCACCATCATGATCCTGGGTGTCCCCGGTTGCCAGGGAGGAATATGTGGCTGGAAGCCAGCTCAAGCCCCCTGCTTTCTTCAAAATTTGTTTTATTGGTTGCTCAGTTCTGGTGCTCTGTGTTGGGCTGAGCTGTGTAGACAGTTTCCCCGTGCTGGTCTGGCTGACTCAGGAGGATAGTACTTCCTATCGATTGCTTTAGGGAAGGCCATTTGCACAGCCAGTTATCCCACTCTGCTGATAGAGCAGTTTTTCTAAAACAAAGGGGGCCCTGGGCCCCCTTTGTGATGAACGAAGTTCAGCTTAATGTGCAGCAGCTGCGGCCACTGGCTGTGTTCTTCTCTGCGCTTCATGGGCATATGCCTGTCTTCTCTGAGCTTTCTTCCATTGTGGGGGATTGTTGATGGTTGACAACTGGAAAGCAAGGGGTGATGCAAATGCAAAAGACTGTCTATCCAGTTCATAAAACCTTTTCCTTGAGCAGTGACTCTTTGAAGCTTTTACTCGTTCAATAGTAATGAGGGTACTTAATTAAAAATCTCTACAGACAAACTGGCTTTGATTCTTAAATGTGATACAGGCCTGGAAATAAGAGGATGAAAGTGACTGGTTTATGGAAGTTACATGTTGATGTCATGCAGTTGAAAATGAGGTTAGCACATTGCTGCTTTGACCAGAACATCCTCTTAAATAGGTGCCTGGTTAATAAGCATGGTGACTGATACAAGTGGAACTACAGTCCCCACCTGTTGATTGCTCCTCTGCAGTAAGGTGACCACTGTCACATTCAGTGATGCGTGCATGATCCCACATAGTGTATTAGTCAATAGGCCAATTTGTTAACAAAGTTTTACATGTTCAGAGTATGTCGGTTTTCTTTGAGAAGCCTCTGCCATCCAAGCTGTTAATTCTCGTCCTTATCTCTTTCTCTCAAGGTTTGGACATCTAAGCGTGGCTCACATCTTGCTCGAGAACGGTGCTGATCTCAATGCACAGAATAAGTTAGGAGCCAGTGTCCTCACAATGGCCTCCAGAGGCGGCCACATCAGCATGGTGAAACTGTTGCTAGAATCTGGAGCTTTTGTAGACAATTATGACCATTTTAGCACAAGTGTACTTAACAGCAGCAGAGACGACCTTCCTGATATCACTCCACTAATGGCAGCTGCTCAGCATGGACATGAGGCAGTGGTACATCTATTATTAGACTGGGGAGCTGATTGTAATTACTCTGTGAAGACTATGGGCTGGAGTCCTTTAATGTTGGCAGCTGTTAGTGGAAAGGTGAGCTTGGCACAGCAGCTCATGGAGAAAGGTGCCAATCCTGATCACCTGAATGTACTACATAAAACACCTTTTGAAATCTCTGTTGGCTTCAAACACAAAGACATGAAGGACTACCTGGAATCTCTCACAACGATCAGACCCCAGGCAGGTATGGAGTGTTATTTTTTTGTTTTGCTTTCTGGAAGTTTTGATTGCGTATTTAGAAATTGAAGGGGTTATTTTGTACGTACGTGATGTTTCTTTTCAAATTTCAAAATGATGTTTTCTTTTCAAAGTCTAGTTACAAGTTATAATGTTGGAGTAGGTGCACCTACCTTGGGTGAGGGAGGAATGCCCAACTTCAGCAGATTACCTCCATGTTAGCATAATGAGATTCCTGCCCTGCAATAAAAATGACGTGAAACATTTTAAAATGTTCTAATGTTTTAAACGTTTTTTGCTTTTAAACACATGATCCAGGTGCTTATTTAGGAAGAAAATTACAAAGGCCTACTTGAAATGGCACTAAAGAAGGGACACTAAAAACAGAATAGGATATCAAAGAAAGGGTGTTGCAGACTCAAAGAAAACCTAAAACATCCAAAACCTAGAAAACCCTGTCTTGTAAGGAAAGACTGAAGAAGTTCAATCTGTCTAGTTTCATGAGGAGGTGGCTAAGAGGTGTGATTATTTACTACAGTGTCCATGTTAAGGACAGGAAGTCCTGTACTGGAGGGCCTTTTTATATGTCAACCAAAGAAAAAACCTGTGAGTTTAAAGTTAGAAGAATTTGAATGGGAAATAAGATGCTATGTTTTGTGGTGAAGCTTAGACCTGGAGTGACTTAGTAGAGGTGTGCAATAGCTAACAGTTGCAGTCGAGGTTAAATGCCTTTCTAAAACTCATCATTGAATTGTCTTCACCAGGTGTTACGTACAAGGCCTGTGATATGCAGAAAACCAGATGAGGTTAACTTTAACGGTTTCTTCTACCATTCTCTGAATATATGAAACCTCCTCAAAGTCCTTTGATAGTGGACTGTGTATTGTAAGAAAATGAAGTATGAATGTGGATGAATAACAAGTTGGCATGTCCCCAACTTTTCTGTTCCTTGCAGGAGAGGGGAATACTTAATTAATTTCAGGACTTCATAAAATTCATAAGCAACCTCCTCTCTTAAAACGTGAATATGCCTGTTTCTGTGCATGCACAGAGATAGGCACACATGCTGCTCGTGTATGTACAAAAACTAGATTAAAATGACATTATTTCAATGCAAATCTCAACTAAAATGAAGTTAAGAAATGCTGCTTTTATGGTTTTTAATTTTGCCCTGTAATGCATTTGTTATGTGCACTGAATGAGACAAGAGAACTGATAAAGAAACATTTTGTGACCATGTAATTAAAGAATGTGTGGTGGTCATGTAGCTTTAGCTAGGACCATGGAAGGATAGAAGAAATCTATGATTTTGTGGAGAGAGGTAATATCTGGTACTAAGGGATCTGAAGGCTTAGGAAGGTGTGAGCAAATTTATACTACAACATTTCTCCTCAGTCTTAACCAGTATATCCAGTACCATACACTCAACCAAAAGGACAGAATAGTATATTGTTTGTCTTAACAGTAATTTTCCAAGATTTTTAAATTACTAAGCAAATTTTTATTCTCTTGACAGTTTTTTGTATGTAATTTTCTAGGATTTTTGTTTTTATTGAAGATAAAGGTTAAACCTACTTTCTGTCACTTGTCAGTTTGAAATGTTAATGAATTTAGTTTTTAAACATTTTTTATTTATTGCAGATATCTTTCCAAATTAGCTTTTCTTTCTAGCTGGTTCTATAAAATACTGTTATGAATGTCTTAGTTTTGTTAAAGTATTGTGGATTTGTTTCTGTTTCCTTCCCCAGAATTTTGTTTATGATAACAGAAATGCATTAAATCTGTTTCTCAAATCAGACAGTTTGATTTGGCCATTATGTTGCACATTCAAAATGTCAGTAAGTCATTTCAGAGATTGAGACCTTACTCTGTATGTGACTGTTTGGGGACACTTTTCAAGGTATTTGTGCTTTATGATGCAGAGCAGTGCTGGGAGGTGCTTAACCACAGCGTTTGGAAGAACTGCACCTGGATATTTCAGCTTTGGAGTACTTGTTATGAAATCTAAGGATGTGGCTAGCCCTAGAAAAAAAACTTTTCTAGGAGCTACCACCCATCCAGTCATGCTGGCAGAAAGCCTGTGCAGTAGGATAGTCCACTCTAAGCTCTTTGCCACTTGTGATACCCAAATAGGCTTATTTTAATATATTTTCTGATTATGTCTATATTACACCGCCATGTGGACATGTCCGCAATCCCCAAAATTATTAATTTTTGTTTACATTTGGTGTCATTTCTGCAGGTCAAGCTTCCCTTGTACTTTAAGAAGCAAGGACAAAAATCTGACATTTGTTTCTGCTTCAGAGAAGGTATTAACTTAGTCAGATGCTGACTCATAGGTTAAGTTGAAGCTAGGGCTTTCATACAGCCACGCTGCCAGACAGAACCATCTGACTGTAGACATTTGCTCATGACCAGTCTCTGAGGAATAGACATCAGTTGGTTACAGTACACAGAGAGAATCAGATGTCTGTGGGGTTCACCAGGGCAGTGCTTTATAACTTGCCCCTGTGTTTGCACATACAGAACATACATGCAGGCAGAGTTGGCCTGATGAGTCTTGAAAGTTTTCTGGGGTTATACCACCTAAAGTATTGAAGAAGTCTGTTTAAGCTAGGAGGGTGGACTTGCTTTAAAGCAGATGAGTGTTCCTGTCACCTCTGCTAAGGGGGAGTTTCCATCAGCAGAAGGATAGTAACTAATTGGGGCAGAGAGGGGGGTAAAAATGTTAAGCTTCCACATGAATTTCTGAATTATTTTTTGACCATGGCTTCAGTCTCCTCCTAGCACTGGAGTCTTGTGCATCCTGAGAAGAAAAAAGATCCTTTCTCTCGTAAGAAAGGTGCCAGAAAAAGCAAGGATCAGAATTTGTCTTCTGATCCATTGCCATAGATAGGGCGAACTGCCTCCCGAAAGAAAGCAACTCGCTTCTCAGGGCTGTTGTCAGTAGCAAATTGGGTGTTGCCTGTGTTCTGTCCCTATCCTTGCTTCGGCTTACCCCGACAGCAGTCTTTCCTTCTGGCATCTCCTTGTGGTCTCCTGCTCCCTGAGGCTGCTTCTCTTCCAGGCTTTCCACATGCCAAGAACGGAGTCTGGTCCTTTCCTAAACTAGTCTTTTGAAATTTGTTTTCCAACAGTGAGCTCATACACAATTCCTTCTGTAAGAGCAGTTTCTGAAAGAGGAGAAAAATGTAGGACCCACCACTCTCTTTCCCAGTCTTAAACTAAGAGTTTCTCTTTTTTTTTTTTTGCTTGCTTTTCCAGCAATTGCTTTTGTTCAGCGTTTTCAAATTACTTCCTTTGGAGTCAAGCTATGAACATTAACCTTTTCTGTATTGTCATAAAAATGGCAGAATCAGGCCCAGGAAATCTCTCAACGTCTCCTTGTTTTCTTTAAAATCTTTTTACCCCATTGATTCTGTAGTGTCAGTAATGCTTTGGAAGGTGGAGGAAGATGTGTTTTTCTGGCTTGAGTGGAAGGTGCAAAATATTTCACTATTTTTTTTCCTCATCTTTCATAGTGTCAGCAGTTTCAAAGTGCTTTGAAAGCATGTCGAAGGAACGACCCTTCATTCAAAATATTAAAATTTGTAATAATTACAGTTCTTATTATGGGGGTGGTGATCTGGGAGTGGAAGGATATCTATTAATGCACAAATAACAAGCTGTGTGGTTAAATCATCACCATTATTTTTGTGACCTTCACAAACTAACCTGGCAATACTCAAGAGGAAATAAAAATGGGACAGTTTGTAAAACTCCTTTTGAGTCACCTTTCAAAATAATTCCGTACTGTTTGAGTGTTTGCTGTTGTACAGAGGATTACACCAGACCACAGAACCATACTGTGGTTCCTTAATTGATATTTTAGTCTTCCAGACAGGAAACACAGAAGTTCCCAAATACAATTTCCTGATAGAGAATGGAAGTTGAAAGGCAAAAGCCTATACTGGCGCTTTATTATAGTTTGTAGTTTTAGCTCTGCACAGAGAACCATACAGGTGAGTCATTCTTCCCAATGGAGATAAAAAGGTTATCAGTGCTTTCTTTGTTCATATTAAATGTATGTCTAAACGTCTGTTTTGTAGTATCTTTATGTAATTTTTTAATAGTTTTTGCTATAAAAATTTTACTAGAAATTTTTTCTTTTTTAGTGACTGCTAATAGAAATATTTATATTTCTTTCAGATACAGAAAAGAGGCAACCTGATGTCTTCCATGCTTTGAAATTGGGTAAGTAGTGATAGCATCCTTCTACTATGTCTGGTTCTTGTAATTTCAGAGCATGTTTGTTTGCTAACACAGGAAATCAAGAGGTCCTCTGGTTTTATATATGACTTTGTTTTTTTCCATATTTTTCTTTTCATTTTAAAAGTACATTTATTTCTGTAGTTTATATTTTTTCACGTTCCAATATGAGAAAATCTTTATGAACCCCTGGTTGTGCCCTTCATGCCAATATGGTGTGATACAGTAGTTCCAGTTATTCCAAAACCATGCTACCGTTACTATGATTTTTTTTCCCTTCCTCATAAACTTGAAGTTTGAAAACAAAAGTGCTGATTGGTGCAAAAACTATGCTGGCCTCTGCTTCATGTGAGCTTTGTAATTGCTTTTTAAAATTGCTTCAGAAAAAAAGATCACGGTGCACTGAAAGCTGGTTCTACCCCTCCTGACTGTGATATGTGCATACAGAATAAGTAAGCTTTAGAGTTGGGCACAACTACCTCTCCAACTTTTTTGTCCATGTACCAACTCCTGACTGTAACATAATCATGAAGCCTTTGGTATGGTTCCCTTTCTTGCTTTCAGCAGGGAGCTGCAACCTGAAGAGAGCTCTGAGTTAGCAACTTTCACAGTTTCTGATAGATTTTTAGATCTTCTTTATTATTATTATTTGTAAATGAAGATTTTTGTGAAGGAAAATGCCATTTTTTCTCAACAACTGTCCAAATGGTTTCAGCATTGTGTCTTTAGATTGACAGTTATCTTCCAGGTTTTATTGTTGCTGCACTCCTATTGAAAAGTTAGAGGTGTGTTTTAAATGGTCAAGCCTGGCCTTAGCGTTTGGATCTCATCCTGGGTTTGCTACAATGGTTTAACAGTTGCTTTTCAGTTAACCATCTGTCTTGGTTTAGCCCACCTCCGGGCTAAATGCTAGCAATTGCTCTACCACCCGAAAACCCCCTCCCAGCCGAGAAAGGGAAATTGGGGAAAGAAAGGAAACTTGTGGGTTGAAATAGGTTGAAATAGAAACAGATTTAACAAAACAATAAAAGTAATACTAATACTAAAGCCATGTAAAGTACACAGAGTTATACTCGGCCCAGATGTGGGTTGCGAGCTGCATGCTCCCAGCAGCAAACACTGGTGGACGAGCGCTGCGAGCGGCACAGCTCCAGCGCAGGGAGAGCAGGCCTCGGGAGCAACGTGACGGGCGAGGCCCTCCTGGGATGGCAGCCGTGGAGAGAGAACCGTTCCCAGCAGACTCCCCAGTTTATGGTGAGCGTGATGTTTATGGTACGGAATACTTCTGCTGGCCTGCCTGGATCAGCTGCCTTGGCCTCCATTTCTCCTAGCTTTAGCACCTGGCTGTCTCAGGACTGCTGGAGGCCTTGATCACTATGGAAACCCTGATACCATGGCTGGCCGTGAACTCAAAGAAAGTGTCTTATCAGCTTTGTTCTCACAGTAATGGGTGCTGCAGTCGTCTTAGAAATGCAGCTTTCCTGAACAGAAAACTGATTTTATGCTTTTTTCCCAGCAAAACCAGGACACCATCCTAAATCACCTTCTCAGGAATTTTATGGCTTTTCAGGCTACCAGAACTGGAAATGGGCAGACATGGTAGTGAAGAAGAAAGAGGTGATAGGTAGCAGTACTGGGAGCTCTCTCTTAAATGTCGACTCTTCACACGTAAGATACCCAAACTTCTTCCTGGGAAACCCTCAGGTCTGTAAGATTTTAGGGAGTTCAGATGCCCTTCTTGTACCCCTGTGACTTTTAATTTGAGATTTATAAACATTAGCACTGTGTCAGAAGGAGTCTTATGGGGGAGCCAAATGAATACTGGTCAGCATACTCCTTTTGTTTTTTTCTGAAATACTTGCCTATGGATAGCAGCAGTGTTAAAAAAAACAACTGTGGTGAGTTGACCTTGGCTAGAGGCCAGGTGCCCACCAAAGCCACTCTATCACTCCCCCTCCTCAGCTGGACAGGGGAGAGAAAAGTATAACAAGAAGCTTCTGGGTCGAGGTAAGGACAGGGAGAGATCAGTCAGCAATTACCGTCACATGCAAAACGGACTTAACTTAGGGAAATTACTTCAATTTTTTTTACCGATCAAATCCAAGTAGGATAATGAGAAATAAAACCAAATCTTAAAACACCTTCTCCCCACTCCTCCTTTCTTCTTGGACTCAACTTTGTTCCTAATTTCTCTACCACTTCCCCTCCGAGTGGCACAGGGGGACAGGGAATGGGGGTTGTGGTCAGTTCATCACACCTTGTCTCTGCTGCTCCTTCTTCCTCAGGGGAGAACTCCTCACACTCTGCCCCTGCTCCAGCCTGGGATCCCTCCCACGGGAGATAGTCCTCCACCAACTTCTCCAATGGGAGTCCTTCCCACGGGCTGCAGTTCTTCACAAACTGCTCCAGCCTGGATCGCTTCCACAGAGTGCTGTCCTTCAGGAAGAGACGGCTCCAGTGTGGGTCCCCCGCAGGGTCACAAGTCCTGCCAGCAACCCTGCTCCAGCCTGGGCTCCTCTCTCCATGGGTCCACAGGTCCTACCAGGAGCCCACTCCAGCGCAGGCCTCCCACAGGGCCACAGCCTCCTTCAGGCATCCCCCTGCTGTGGCGTGGGGTCCTCCCCGGGCTGCAGGTGGAGATCTGTTCCACCAGTGTGGAGCTCCATGGCTGCAGGGGCACAGCTGGCCCCACCAGGGTCTTCCCCAGGGGCTACCAGGGAACCTCTGCTTCAGCGCCTGGAGCCCCTCCTGCCCCTCCTACTGCCCTGGCTTGGGGGTCTGCAGGGCTGCTGCTCTCGCACATTCTCACTCCTCTCCTCTGGCTGCAGTTGCACAGATTTTTTTTCTCCCCTTCTTAACTCTGTTACCCCAGAGGCGCTGCCACTGTCGCTGATGGGCTTGGCCTTGGCCAGCAGTGGGTCTGTCTTGGAGCCGGCTGGTGTTGGTCCTGTGAGACACGGGGGAAGCTTCTGGCAGCTTCTCAGAGAAGCCACCCCTGCAGCCCCAACTACTACCGAAACCTTGCCACACAAACCCAACACACCAGCTCACTAGGTTAAGAAGTGTCCAGGCCAGAGTTCAGAGTTAATTCTTGAGTCTATGTAGGATCCAGGATTTCTGTTTAACAAGGTCTCTGATGCGGGTCTGTGTTAAAAAAAGCCACCTGTTGTTTTTTACTAAATTGGGACATAAAATGGTAGTTCTGTGCTTTTATATCTTTCCTGTTCCAAGAAATTAGCTGAGAGGCACAGGTGAGTGTTTAGTTTCAGTGAGTGCATTCAAGTGCCTGCAGGGTTTGTCTGGGATTCTGACTGGCTTAAAGTTGGGAATTTTTCCATTTGCATGGCAGTTGATGATTTGCTGCTTCTTGCCTCTGTTCCTACAGTGGCACGTATTCGGTCATATAGATCTTTTTTTCCTCTTAACTTCTCCCCTGCTTTTGCCTGCCATATGTCATCAAAAAAGTAAGGGAGGTGGGTGAACTTAAGCTCTTTGCTTAAGGTACCCCTGACTACCTGATATATTTTTAAGAAGTGCTTGTTCCTACTTTTATTAAGGTTTAGAAGAAGAACCACAACCTGGTTAAAATATGTTCAGTAGCATATTTTGGACAGCTTTTCGTAATCTAGACAAGAACTCAGTGACTACCAGCCTCTTTATGTGGAAACATGAGTGTTAGGTTCACTTTTAAAGAAATAGAAAGATGACTGGAATAACGCATTACTCTTGAGCAAGGAGTACGGAGGTTTTGCATTGGAGATTTAGTTTAAATATTGGAGGCAGAATTAAAAAAACCCCAACATTCTGAATATAAGAAAGTTGAGCACTGGAATAGGTTAATTGATTGTGAGGTTGTGGAACTGTATCGGTAGAGATTTTTAGAATCAGTGAATCACCTTTGTAAGAGGAACTTATGGGTCAGTGTGACACAGGGCATTGTTCTACCTGCTTAAGGCAAGGGATAGTCTTTGCCACTTTTCAGAGTGCCTTTTTACCTGTTCTCTTTGATTCTAAAATTGTTGCTTTCTGTGATGTCAGCCTATGGAAATGGAACAACAATCTTTGTCCTGCTGAAGGACCAATCTTGGTGTCCCAGCATCATCAGTTTTCCTTGCATGACATCATCTTATGACCATTTAATAGAAATATTCCCTACTTGTGTCTTCCCATGTGGGATGCACTGCAGTTTATACAGCCTTTATAGTTTAGTTGTTAATTTCAGTAAATTATTCTTGTAATGGGATTGTATTGTAAGTGTACAGGTAGGGAAAATGATGGAAAACAGTGCCTCATGCTTATGCCACAATTTCATGTAGCCTGGGAAGATGTACTGGTTAACTAAAAGACCAAAGATCAGTACAAGTATTTAGCTTTAGTGTTTCAGTTGCTCTAGTACTTTATTTTTTCTGTTTTAATGCCACTAAATGTAGACCAATGTCAGCAAATCAAAATATATACTAATTCAGTGGCTAAGTAGTTCTCTGTTGCTCATGTAGATTATGTTTTATCACTGTTTTGCAGGAAACTTTCAGCTGGTTAAGGAGATCGTTGATGAAGACCCAAGTCAGGTCAATATTACCAATGTTGACGGCGCGTCTCCGTTAATGATTGCGGCTGTAACTGGACAGCTGCCCCTTGTTCAGCTCCTGGTTGAGAAAAATGCTGATATTGACAAACAGGATAATGTTCATGGCTGGACAGCACTAATGCAGGCCACATACCACGGGTAAGATATATGCTGTCTTTGGGTCTAGCAGTAAAGAAGTTTCATTTTCTTACATCCCAATAGAAAAAAAATCTTCTTGATAGTGCCTTTGGGAGAAAAGGGGACTTACAAGATGTTCAGAGACTTATGACTTCAGTTTCCCTTGACTCTTGCACTGCCCTCAGTTTTTCAGAGCAGACCTGAATGCCATTTGGGTATCAGAATAAGTGTCACATTTGGGAACTTGAATCTTGCTCAGTAAGTGCTGGGAACATAGTGCTCCAGGCAGGCACTAAGAGCTGAAGATTTCAACTTCAATCCTTTGATGCTTTTTAGTGTTTCCTAAAATAGTGTCACCCCTGCCAGGGTTGTAGGCCTACGTGAAGTTGTGAAACTTCAAGGCAGTCACCCTTCTATGTGCCATATTTTCCAGTCTTAAAACCATTCTTATGTTCCCCTATTCAGACTTTAGTTTTCATGGAGTTTTCTGAAATGCGCCCACTGGAGAACTGATTGTCATTTTCTCTAAAGCTCCTTCATAAATGCAGGTAGGCACTTAAGACTCAGACCCCAGGAATCATAGAATAGTTTGGGTTGGAAGTGACCTTTAAAGGTCATCTAGTCCAACCCCTCTGTAGTGAGCAGGGACAGCTTTAACTAGATCAGATTCCTGAGAGCCCCGTCCAGCCTGACCCTGAATATTTTCAGGGATGGGGCATCTATCACCTCTCTGGACAACCTGTGCCAGTGTTTCACCACCCTCATTGTGAAATGCTTTGGATGCAGCCCAGGATATGGTTGGCCTTCTGGGCTGTGAGTGCACATTGCTGGCTCATGTCCAGCTTTTCTTCCACCTGTACCCCCCCAAGTCCTTGGCAGGGGTGCTCTCAATCCCTTCACCCCCCAGCCTGTACTGATACTGGTGGTTGGCCTGACCCAGGTGCAGGACCCTGCACTTGGCCTTGTTGAACCTCATGAGGATCACACTGGCCCCTTCCTCAGACTTGTCCAGGTCCCTCTGGATGGCATCATCCCTCAGGCATGTCAACTGCACCACTCAGCTTGGTGTCATCTGCAAACTTGCTGAGAGTGCACTCGATCCCACTGTCTGTGTCGCTGAGGAAGATGTTAAAGGGTACTAGTCCCAAGACAGAGGCCTGAGGGACACCACTCATCACTGATCTCCATCTGGACATTGAGATGTTGACCCCTACCCTCTGGATGCGACCATCCAACCAGTTCCAGGAATTGGCCTGGTATTTCACTTGTGATCTCTGTCATATACTTGGCATTCTCTGAATACAGGATATTTGGTTTAGGAAGGTTGTATTGTTGTAGACAAGGCCCTCAGCAAGGTGAAGATTCACTTCACTGCCTGTTAATGCTCACATTAGTTGTACAAATACAAATATTCTGCTCCAGCTTTTAATTTTAGTCAGCAGATCTCATTGGACTATGAAAGTGCAACAGAGGGGAAAAATAGGAGGTCAAGTTGTCATTGCTTTGTGAAAATTTTCTGAAGTAGTTCCTGGGACCTACATAAGATGAGATTCTCTGCTTCCTCACCGATGCAGTACTGAGAGTAGCAATAGGCATTTCACAGAAGTGCCTGAGGATCAGGTTTTCTGGTGCGACCATTTTGCTTAGCAGCAGCCACCCCAGTGCACAGCTGGTGTAGAAGCAGACAGCAGAAGGTGATGTGTAGGGCTGCTGTACCCTTGCTGGTACTCGGGCACTCCTCTTGTCTGTGGAAGCACAGAGCACAGCTGAGTGCTGCGTGTGTTCAGATACTGCCCGTTCAGTTTCCTCAAGGACTGTGTTACAAAAATTCCTTTCCCTATTATATCAGTTGGTCTTCATAGTATGAAATTGTATTAAGCTTGCTAATACACTTAATGCTTGAGGCAGTGGAATTTTACTGGAGACTTTGGTATTGTTCGTGCTTAAGTAAAACAAACTGAAGGACACCAGCTCAGTGGGAGGACCAGAAGGACATCTCAGCCCTGGAAATAAGGACTTGGCTTCTTAGAAACTTAGAACTGTTCACGAAGGATAAAAGACACCCATAGCCAACCAAGATAACATCAGCATCCTAGTCCCCTAATACATCCTTGAAACCCTCCGAGTGTTGTCTGGCGTCATAGATAAGTAACAATAGCAAGACTGACTGACATCTGGATCAGTAGTCAAGCAACAAGAATGCTGCAGAAATACGGTTGCTTTGCAAAGTTTTACTATGATTAGTAATTGGTAGTGTGGGTGTTAGTGATTAGTCAAATCATGTTGTACCTAAATGCTCAAAGTGTACGAGAACCCTGTGTAAAACCACATTAGGGGTGCCCCACTTTGTCTGGGACACCCCATGTGCATGAATAAATATTTACCCTTGTAATTCTATACTTTGCATCCTAGCCTTTCTCCTTGATTGGCATGGGCCAGTTGCAAATTTTCGTAACAACTGGAAATCTTCAGCCTCCGCAGAGCCTCAGCTTGCCCCTTCTCTGGAGGAGCAAGGGTGGAGGGTCTCTTGTTTGAAGGGAGAGCAAGCAAGGTCTGTGTGAGCCAGGGACACTAAAGGATTGTCTCTATGTGCCCTCAAGGTGCAGGACTGGAAAGCAGGATGGGGTGGGGTGTGACAGTTTTAAGGAAGAGAAGAAAAGTAATGGGAAGTATGCAGAAGAGCTGTGGTAGGGGTAAGCAGAATTTTTGTTAGAAGAGAGGAGGAACATTCCTCCTCCGTTTTAGGTTGATTTTATTTGCGTTGAGTTCAGAAGTGAAAACTTCGTCTGTAGGATAAGATGTTCTGAAGTGGAAAGGTTGAGATCTGTTTGTCAGCTTCAGTATTAGAGTTTGCAGTCATCTATTGCTACTTACGAACATTTTTGCTCTATATTGCTTATGCATGTCAGAGTTTGTTTTTATACAAGGTCAGGCTCTGCTCAAGAGGAGTTTTGTATTAATTATGTTTTCCCTAGCTTTGTTGGCTGTTCACTTATTTTGTAGGCTGAATTACAGTATTGTTTTTAACTGACGAGGCAAGTCCTGCTTATTTATTCAGATGTAGGAGAGGGGCTAATGGGAATGGGATAGTGAATTCCTTTTATGCAACTAGTTTTTATGAGGTTTTTGTTGGAAGGTGTTTCTGTTGGTTATCATTTAATGCTGACTAGTTTTGCATTTTAAACACCTCAAGGAAGTGGTAATGTGCCTTCTCAATTATATAATTAGTATTTTCAATTAAGTGAAGTACTGTTTGGAGTTTATAAATTATGTTCAGTCAGTTTGGCTTTTCCGTAGGCAATTTCTAACCTGTTTTGAATATGAAGTTGTGTTGGAGTATTAGTGATGGCATACGATGACTACTGGAACTGACCTTTGTATTTCCATTTGCTTTTTTTCCCTAGGTATTAATGGCCTTACATTGGGAAGGTGCTTGGCAGCAAATTCCAGAGTCAGTTCCAAAGAGTCAGCTTAAGAAACTGACTATCCAAATTAGGATTTTTCAGGCATGTTGATTAGTGTAACTCATAGTGAGTAAACAGTGACTCACAAAGGAATCATGGAAGCTTCTGAATAGCTTGTGAACAAATTTGAGACTTGGTTAGCTATAGAAGAGGTAAAACTCTGATCTCTAATTGAGGAGCAATGGTATAAAAAGATGAAAATGGAGTATTAGGGTTTTCTTTTTTCTTCTTTTTTTAACATGAGCACTGCCTTTTTTTCTTTCCTTAAAGAAACAAAGATGTTGTAAAGTATTTGTTAAATCAAGGAGCTGATGTCAATCTTCGTGCAAAAAATGGATACACAGCTTTTGACCTGATAATGCTGCTGAATGATCCAGGTATGTTATTTCAAAGAGCACTGAGGAAATGTACAACATAAACAGATAAACATCCCTTCCAATCTAGAAAATACATTAAAGTTGCTAGGACGGTCCAAGATGGACTGGACCAAGAAAGGATACTACCTGAAAATGGTGAGTTTTGAGTTAATTGGATAGATGAGTGTATACATTTATGGGATAACAGATTTTGTACATTCCTCTTGCCTTTGTTTTTGAAGCGGCTCCAAAATGTGTTGTTTGTGTTACTAGAGCCAGTTCAGTGGCATCTGACTGTGGTGGCCCAGGTATTCTGTAGTGTCATTAGCACAGAGCTATGAACTGGAGCTAGAAGTTTCCACTCCGTAAAAAGCAGTAAAGGGACAGGACAGAGTGCAGTCAGAACAAAACTAGTGAACGCCTAGCTGAACCTCGCACTAGGTCTGTAAAGGCTGAGAATAAACTGTTTTTATGGGAGTGCTTTAGGAAAAGGCAGCGTGTTTTGGGCAGACTTCAATGAAACACGTTTAGTTTTTGTTGTAGTTTGTTTAGCCTATATAATTTCTTATTGTTAACCTTGCCTGGTACCTGAATTGCTTTATCTGAAGCTAAAAAACACTACTGCTGATGGAACTAATGTTTGTTTTCTCTGTATTTACTCATTGTGGTGTTTTTGGTCGCTAGCAGATACCTTCCCTTTGTTAAAAGTAGATCACTAATAGTATGAAATCTTAGAAAATAAATACAGTGAATTTTTTTTATAACTAACTTCTTGTAGGACAGAGTAGTAGACAGAGTTTCTACAGTAGTAGAACTGTAGGTCAGTTCTGTTTGTCCTTCTGAAAGTCTTTCCTGACTTCTGTGTAAGATACAGATTTACAGAATATGTTTTTGCTTTCCTCTTCTCATCTCATGCTTGTTCTTTTTTCTTCCTCTTCTTTTCTTTTTTTCTTACTTTTTTTTTGTCTGCCTTTTTTCTTACCATGTCTTTTCAGTCCCTTCGTTGTCCAGGCTGAAAATTTCCTTTCTCTTTGGGATTTAATTGCAAGCTTCTTTTCTGCAACCTACACTTGAAGAAAGAATATTTATTTTTCTCTACTATCTTCTGTGTCAGGTGAGAAAAGGCAGCATCACAATACCGTTCTTAACTTACAAAGTGCGAGAGGAGGCAGTTCACTTGGTCACACATGACTGATTGTGACTGAATAGGGTGCTTATTTATATACCACCTTTAGAGAGGTGATGGTAAGACTGCAGCCCACTGTGGGCTGAGGTAGATCAATTACTACTTTTATGGGATTTAGAGGGAAAGTGTCAGCATATCAGTCATAATTTGGGAAAGCAAAGCAGACTAAGCATTATATTGATTTGTTTTCTTTTAGACACAGAGCTTGTAAGATTATTGGCATCAGCATGCATGCAAGTAGACAAAGACAAGAATAAACTAAACAACAGATCCTCTTTGCCTTGTTCCAGAAGTAGGCAATCCTTAAATGTCCCAATGTTGCCAGACGACAAAGGAGGTCTAAGGGTAAATATATTCACTCTTAATAAATAGCCAATGCATTGTTTCCTGTAATGTATGATGCAGAGAAAGTCATTGCTAAGAAGTACTTTGGATCTAAAATGTACCTGGATTTTTTGGGAGGTGATGTGTTCTGCATTCTTCATTGACAGCGCTTCCTGATTTTATGAAATGTAGCATGTGTTCAGCTTTCTTTTTGTCAGATGGCAAGGCAAAGGGAAGACTTTTAAGGAAGAGCACTGAAGCATTTTAGTGCCTAGAAGTAGATCTCGTAATTAAGTAGTGGAAGGATACTTAATTACTTCTGTAACATTAAGAAGATGTTACAGAATCACAGAATCACTAAGGTTGGAAAGGACCTTCAAGATCATCAAGTCCAACCATTAATCCAGCACCACTGTGTCCCCTAAACCATGTCCTGAAGTGCCACATCCACACGTTTTCTGAACACTTCCAGAGGTGGTGACTCCACCACCTCCCTGGGCAGCCTGTTCCAATGCTTGACCACCCTCTCGGTGAAGAAATTTTTCCTAATATCCAATCTAAACCTTCCCTGGCACAACCTGAGGCCATTTCCTCTCGTCCTATCACTAGTTAGTTGGGAGAACAGACCAACACCCTTGTCGCCACAACCCCCTTTCAGGTAGTTGTAGAGAGCGATAACGTCTCCCCTCAGTCTCCTCTTCTCCAGACTGAACAACCCCAGTTCCCTCAGCTGCTCCTCAGGAGACTTGTGCTCCAGACCCCTCACCAGCTTCGTTGCCCTTCTCTGGACACGCTCCAGCACCTCAGCATCCTTCTTGTAGTGAGGGGCCCAAAACTGAACACAGGATTCAAAGTGTAGCCTCACCAGTGCTGAGTACAGGGGCACAATCACTTCCCTACTCCTGCTGGCCACACTGTTTCTGATACAGGCCAGGACCCTGTTGGCCTTCTTGGCCACGTGGGCACACTGCTGGCTCATATTCATCCGGCTGTCAACCAGCACCCCCAGGTCCTTTTCCTCTGGGCAGCTCTCCAGCCACTCCTCCCCAAGCCTGTAGCGTTGCATGGGGTGGTTGTGACCCAAGTGCAGGACCCTGCACTTGGCCTTATTAAACCTCATACAGTTGACCTCTGCCCGTCGATCCAGCCTGTCCAGATCCCTCTGCAGAGCCCTCCTACCCTCCAGCAGATCAACACTCCCACCCAACTTGGTGTCATCTGCAATCTTATTGAGGGAGCACTCGATCCCCTCATCCAGATCATCAATAAAGATATTGAACAAGACCGTCCCTAGAACCGAGCCCTGGGGAATGCCACTTGTGACTGGCCACCAACCGGATTTAACACCATTCACCACAACTCTCATCCAGCCAGTTCTTTACCCAGTGAAGAGTATACCTGTCTGAGCCACGAGCCGCCAGTTTCTCCAGGAGAATGCTGTGGGAGATGCTGTCAAAGGCTTTACTAAAGTCCAGGTAGACAACGTCCACAGCCTTTCCCTCATCCACTAGGTGGGTCACCTGGTCATAGAAGGAGATGAGGTTGGTCAAGCAGGACCTGCCTTTCATGAACCCATGCTGGCTGGGCCTGATGCCTTGGTTGTCCTTCATATGCCCTGTGAGCACCCTCAAGACGAACCACTCCATGATCTTCCCTGGTACAGAGGTCAGGCTGACAGGCCTGTAGTTCCCAGGATCCTCCTTCCGGCCTTTCCTGTAGATGGGCGTCACATTGGCAAGTCTCCAGTCATCTGGGACCTCCCCTGTTAACCAGGACTGCTGATAGATGATGGAGAGGGGCTTGGCAAGCTCCTCTGCCAGCTCTCTCAGTACTCTGGGGTGGATGCCATCAGGCCCCATAGACTTGTGGGTGTCTAGGTGGTTTAACATGTCCTTAACTGCTTCCTCCTGGATTATGGGCAGGTTATTGTGCTCTCTGTCCCCATCTTCCAGCTCAGGGGCCTGAATACCCTGTGGATACCTGGACTGGCTATTAAAGACTGAGGCAAAGAAGGCATTAAGTACCTTAACCTTGTCCTCAGCCTTGGAGACAATGTTCCCCGCCATATCCAGGAGGGGATGGAGATTCTCCTTGCCTCTCTTCTTGTTGTTAATATATTTGTAGAAGCATTTTTTGTTGTCCCTTATGACCATGGCCAGACTGAGCTCTAGCTGGGCTTTTGCCTTTCTAATTTTGTCCCTAATTGACCTAACGAGATCCTTGTACTCTTCGTGAGTTGCCTGCCCCTTCTTCCAGAGGTGATAAACTCTCCTCTTTTCCCTGAGTCCCAGCAAAAGCTCCCTGTTCAGCCAGGCCAGTCGCCTTCCCCGCCAGCTCTTCTTGCAGCACATGGGCACCGCCAGCTCCTGCGCCTTTAAGATTTCCTTCTTGAAGACTGTCCAGCCTTCCTGGACCCCTTTGTCCTTCAGGACTGCCTTCCCAAGAGACTCTCTCAACTAGTGACCTGAACAGGCTGAAGTCTGCCCTCCGGAAGTCCATGGTAGTAAGTTTTGCTGACCCCTCTCCTTAGTTCACTCACAATTGAGAATTCTATCATGCCATGGTCGCTAAGCCCAAGACGGCCTCTGACCACCACATCTCTCACCACCAGTCCTTCCCTGTTTGTAAACAGCAGGTCAAGTGGGACACCTCCCCTGGTAGGCTCACTTACCAGCTGTGTCAGGAAGTTATCCTCCACACACTCCAGGAACCTCCTAGACTGTTTCCTCTCTGCGATGTTATACTTCCAGCAGATGTCTGGTGAATTGAAGTCCCCCACAAGAACAAGGGCTAGCGAGTGCGAGACCTCCACCAGCCGCTTGTAGAATGCTTCATCTGCCTCGTCGTCCTGGTTGGGTGGTCTGTAACAGACTCTCAGCAAGATATCTATCTCATTGGCCTTCCCCCTCATCTTTACCCATAAGCACTCGACTTGATCTTTGCAATCATTGATTTCTATACAATCAAAACACCCCCTAACATACAGAGCCACCCCACCACCTCTCCTTCCTTGCCTATCCCTTCTGTAGAGCTTATAGCCATCCATTGCAGCACTCCAGTCATGAGAAGCATCCCACCATGTTTCTGTGATGGCAACTACAGCACAGCTGTCCCGCTGCTTCCAGCTCCTCCTGTTTGTTGCCCATGCCCCGTGCATTGGTGTAGATGCACTTGAGCTGGGCTATCGATTTCAACTCCGGCATGCCACCCCTAGGCTCATTTCTAGTGAGCCTGGTTTTATCCTCTTCCCCCTTCGAATCTACTTCAAAGCTCTCTCGATGAGGCCTGCCAGCTCGTAAGCAAGAATCCTTTTACCCCTTGGAGACAGTTGCACTCCATCTGCTGCCAGCAGGCCCGGTGCCGTGTAAACCGCCCCGTCGTCAAAAAACCCAAAATGCTGACAACGGCATCAGCCCCTGAGCCGTGTGTTGATCAGGTGTGCTTTCCTGT
Organism: Phaethon aethereus; assembly: GCF_964289735.1. Classification (NCBI taxonomy): domain Eukaryota; kingdom Metazoa; phylum Chordata; class Aves; order Phaethontiformes; family Phaethontidae; genus Phaethon; species Phaethon aethereus. The sequence goes on from NC_138582.1 coordinate 70,511,714, forward strand.
TCCTTTCAGCATTCTTCCCTGTCACTGAAGGGATTGACGAAAACACTACCTGTGCTCCCGCTCCATCGACCAGTCGCCCCAGTGCTCTGAAATCCTTTTTGATTGCCTTTGGGCTTCTTAGTGCAACCTCATCTTTGCCAACCTGTAGGACCAACAGTGGATAGTAATCAGTGGGCCGAACCAGACCAGGGAGTTTCCTGGTGACATCTCTCACCTGGGCCCCAGGGAGGCAGCAGACTTCCCTGTGGGTTGGGTCCAGTCGACATACTGGGCCCTCTGTACCCCTCAGAAGGGAGTCGCCTACGACAGTTACCCTCCTTTTTTTCTTAACAGAGATGTCTTGATGCGTGGGGCTGGCTAACTCACCCTAGGCACCCCCTTGGATGGATCTTTGTTGGGATCCTCATGTTCCTGGCCCTTGAGTTCCAGAGCCCCATACCTGTTGTGTAAGGGCAGCTGGGATGGTGAGGGAGGCTGGCAGGGGATTCGCCAGCGTCGCCGAGCAGGGATCTGCTTCCATTTCCCCTGATCTCTTAGGTCCCCTTCTTCTGCTCGGCAGCAGGAGGGCAGGGGATCCCCTGCTGCTTGTGGAGCCTCCACCAGCTGCCTCTGCCTCACAGACAGACGGGTGTGCCTCCACTGATCCATCTCCCTCTCACACCCCCTGATGCTCCTCAGCCTCTCCACTGCCTCTGCCAGCCCTGCCCCAGGCTGAGCAGTTGCTCACCTGGTCGCACCGCACGCAGGTGGTGTCTCCGCTGGTCTCTGGTACAACTGACAGGCTCAGGCACTCTTTGCAGCCAGATACTTGGACAGCCACGTGCTTGAGCGGGAGCTCTGTCTGTGTCGCCGTATTCCTTCAGGCCACGGTTTTCAGCTGAGTGGCGACCATGACTGAGCCTCTTCTGGGAGGGCGATGGCCACCCCTCAGAACACCTCTAGTGCCGGGGGGGGATGACTGCGCCCTGCCCGCATGCCTTCCCTGCACGCCCTGCCTGCGCGAACTGCTGCGCAAACTTATGTTCACAAGTTTGGAACTGAATTTCCATTATGATCTTAATTTTAAATCTGCCTTTAAAATCCAAATATATTCCAGTTTTAGTAGACTGTTTCTATGCTCATTGCTATCTTTTTTTCTTTTTTTGAAATTGGAGTGGATATGTTATGGGGATTTGGCTAGTATCTCCTGACATAGTGAGAAACGGACTAATTATATGTTTGTTCTATGTAGGAATTGCAGCAGTAGTTATTTTATTTTACTTTTATGCTATTCAATAGACTCTAGAAGAAGGAATGATGGTGTAGGAAGGAAACTGAAGCTCTGGTAATGTACTTGAAAATACTCCTGGGACTCTGTGTGGGACAGCTCAAGAGACTGAGGGAATATATCGCTTGTCTACCTCTAGGACAGAGGGTAGACTTTATTTCAACCATAAATGGAAACAGGCTATTGGCATTGGCAGTTAAGATCATAGCAGAGGTTTTAATATGAAGAGTGGAAGAGTGTGCAGTTCAGGCTTACATGTCCTCTGGAATGCTGTATTCTTAACTCGAAACTGGCATCATCCAGTAAACAACATAGAGTCAAAACATGCCGCTTAAAAGCTTTCTGTTTGCAAAAGAGAAGGAAAAACTATGAGTCTATTTTGTTGTTGTTGCTGTTGTTGTTTATTTAGGTGAATAATTTTTGATTATAGTGTACCTCAGAATTTCCTTGAGGCCATGATCTCACCTTTAGTATAAATATTATCAGGGTCTTGAAAACACACATGGTAATTTCCAGGCTATTGTTGACATGAATTTTAAAGACCATTTAAAATTCTACTTTAGCTGAAATCTGTTTTGCAGTTTTAACTATGAAGCAGTAAGTGGTTATTTTCATATGATTATTCTTTTATTAGATATGATACAACTTCAGTATCAATTTAGATGGACCTTTTTAAGGGTGTAGTTACTTAGATGGGAGATTGTCAGAACAACTTTTGGCTCTATGGAATACAGATCAACAACAGGTCGGATTGCAATTCTTGCAGTGTTATGATGCAAAGGCTTGAATTAGGGTCATTAAAGATTATCAAGTGAAATTAAAAAAAATATAGTATTTGTCAATGATGAAGGTGGACACATGAGTACTGACACAAATTTAATATTTTGATGTGTGGAATGATTAAGTATTTGGTCTCAAAACTACAAAATATTACAGTCTTTACAAGTTAAGTCTTAATCAGGCACTTTTTCAGCAGAAATTGTGTTAGATATAGTTCTCTTATACATATAATCTGAAAGCCAATATAGCTCCCTCTTCCACCACTGTTTAAAGCTTTAGTAAGCATTCTGTCTGACCACAAGTGTGTTACATATCTTAGTCTCCTTACAAATGTTCAGAGCGGGTAAAAATGACATTTTCAGATTGGCTGGGAGGATGGTCATCAAACTCATCTCTCTTTGGACCAGCAGGTGAAGAGAGTGCTGACGTGAGGGACCTCTCCCAGGTTTTGTAGCAACAGTGCTTCCGTGTGGACAACGGCTCTGTGTTGAGCCAGGACTGTAAACCGAAAATACTTACGGTGACTCCGCCAGTACATAAATTTTCTGTCTAGATCAGTGTAGGTGACAGAATGTGAGGTCTACAGAATCATGGAAGTGTGAAAATGACAGGGAACTCGAGAGGCTCACCTGCATTTACGTAGGAGACAGAACGAATGTGCCACAAACATCCTTGATGGAGGTTTCTGTTCTCCTTCACTGTGGTGAAGAAGATTCCTTGGTCCCATGGTCTCTGTCAGCATCCAGTTCCACTGCTTGTCACTTCTTGTGGTCATAATTTTTTTCCCCCTGATCCAATCTACGTCTTGCTGCATATTAAGTTGATCGATTCTTGTTCAGTGGCCACATTAATTTTTATAAGAACTGGTCATGGTTTAACCCCAGCCGGCAACTAAGCCCCACGCAGCCACTCACTCACTCCACCCCAGTGCAATGGGGGAGAAAATCAGAAGAGTAAAAGTGAGAAAACTGATGGGTTGAGATAAAGACAGTTTAACAAGGAAAGCAAAAGCCGCGCACGCAAGCAAAGCAAAACAAGGAATTTATTCACCACTCCCTATGGGCAGGCAGGTCTTCACCCGTCTCCAGGGAAGCAGGGCTCCGTCACACGTAATGGTTACTTGGGAAGACAGACGCCATCACTCCGAACATCCCACCCCTTCCTCCTTCTTCCTCCAGCTTTCTATGCTGAGCATGATGTCATATGGTATGGAATATCCCTTTGGTTAGCTGGGGTCAGTGGTCCCAGCTGCATCCCTTCCCAACTTTTTCTGCACCCCCAGCCTACTTGCTGGCAGGCCAGCATGAGAAGCTGAACAGCCCTTGACTGCTTAGCAACAACTAAAAATATCCCTGAATTATCAACACTGTTTTCAGGACAAATCCAAAACATAGCCCCACACTAGCTATGGGGAAAGGAAGTTTCCTTCCTTTCCTATGAAGGAAACTAACTTTATCCCAGCTGAAACCAGGACAGTACTATATAAATTCTTAAAGAATTAACATATTCTTTACCATAATCTTTTTTTTTCCTAGACTAAATAAAGATATTTAATTCAAATTTCCTTGTTTGCAGGTTGTTTCCTAAACTTCTTACTATTTCTAATTTGTCTGTATCTGTCAAGGTGAGGGATCCAAAAGGAGTCATGAGATTTCAACTAGGGTGTCAGTATCACAGTGGCATACAAAAACTATTTGCACAGTTGTGTATTTCATGCTGTTATCAGTGAAATTCACCTTTTTTGCAGCAGTAGGACACTGTGCATCTGTACTTCGTGGTATGTTACAGCTCTGATTTTTTTCTTCAGTACAGCTTGCTTTGCTACTTACTTCCTTTTCTATATTTGTACACTTGATTTCTTCTTCTTACTTGTCAGCTTGACCCCTACTGAATAATGTAAATTTGTCAGTGTTTATATTTAGGGTATCTAAGGTGCTCACCAAGCTGTCCAGATAGATGTCTTCCATAGACTGTGCAAAATATTTTATGTTTCATTGTTGCTGTTGTTAATGAACATTTCCAAACTCCTGTTGCACTCCACGAAGTATGTCCTCCCAATTTGAGATCACATTGTTGATTATTTGTCTCTTAATATGTTTTTGACTATGATGCTTTCCCTATATTAATTCTACTTGAAACATATTTTGCTCAGTCATTCAATAAACGTTACATAGAATAACGCTAAAAGCTTTATTAAAGTCAAACTACGTGACAGCTTTTCCTCCCTTCTGCCCACTTGACCAGTTACTCTGTCAGACAGAGGGATTGATTTGGTGGGATTTATTCCCAACAAACTCATAGCAGTTGTCTGTTATGAGCTGTGATGATGTACAAAGTTTTTTCAATGATGTCCTTTCAAGTTAAACTTTTTGATCAGTAAATTTTCTGATTTTTCTCTTTGGGGTAAGGGTGATTATGCATTTGCCTTTTGCCAGATTTCTGTTAACTTCTTCCATCCTCTTAACTTATCTTGAAGATAGTATTTGTTCAGATGTTGTGTTGTCTATTATTAGGGTAATTTTAATCAGTGTTGTCTGGTTTTAATTTATGTAAGCTCATTTAAATATTCTTTGTTAAGCAAATGCACATCTATTCCTACCTTCCTCTTGTGAGTGGTATTCATACTAAAATATCTGATCACAAGTAGGCTGCTTTTGAAGTTTATAAAAAACAAATCCTTTTCAGTGTCTCCTGTTTGATCACTTTTGTGATCTACTTTACGAGTAGACCTTTTATTTTGTTGTGTGTTTCTTTTATTTTTAATTCATGCATAATACAGGCCCTTGTTGCTTTACCTACTGATTATGTAGTGGATAACCATGATCTCATTCTTTACCCTTTTCACACAGGAACTGTTAACTACTTTGTTTCTCATCATTTTGTGGACTTGGACATTTTATGGGCCTTTTCCATATGCAAAAATTTTATTTCTTCTCTTTTCTCCCTGCCTGTGCTTCTTCAGCAAGTTACAGTCTCAATGTTGGTATTAGATCAGTGTGAATTATCACATTGTTTCTTTTTTAGATGAAAGTTGTTTGAGGACAGAGATTTCCAGTTCTTCCGGTTATTCTTTCATTCCTAATATTATTACAAATGTCTAAGGTATTTCTCAAGTGGCAACACCATTTTTCTGTTCTTTGCTACTGTTGCCTTCTCCCACTGCTACTGGATTTCATCCTTTTGACAGGCGCAATTTTTAACCACAAATGCATTTTTGTTACTTGACTGCTTCAGTAGTTCAAAGCCCTTTATTCCAGCATCTGTACATGTGTGATGTGGTAGGGTAGACGGAGAGGCCACATGCTTCTGCAACAGCAGACTGGAAACTCCAGAGCTCAGATCACTGTACTCTGAACACCAGAGTGAACAAGATGAACCTCTCCACTCTCATTCCTTTTTTGCCGGAGAGCAATAGGTTTTTTATATGGTAACTTTCTCCATTTTGGGTTAGTTTGTGGTGTGAGCATATGTTAACGAGGCAGAAGCACTGTGAAGAAGATTAACAAAGATGATAGGAACTTAGAAGTGATCTTTGTTACAGAAGGAAGCTAGCTTTAGTGAACAAGACCAAACCACATTGTGCAAGCAGTCTCTTTTGTAAGCTCATTGTACTCTGTTAAAACTAGATGGATTTTTTTGCCCTTTCAGTTCATTTTGGAAGGTGAATAAATGTTGAACTGTGTGGGTTTTATCACTTTCTCAGAACTATTTGTCTCTCTTGCCTTTTTCCATCAGGTCTTTGTTGCTGAAAATAATGTAGATCTTTATTAGTTATGTCTCCAAAGAGATACAGAGGTCTGAGAACTCCATCCATTACTAATGCTCTGTGCAGATTTAAAATCCTTTTCATGATCATCTGCTAGAAGGATTGATTTACAGCGGATAAGTTTACAGTTTATATTATTTAATTCTACTGAATGACAGTTGGGAAGACACATATCACTAAGCAGTTGAAAACTGTTAAATGCCAAGGAGAGAGAGGAATATGTATGGTAAGAAGGAATGGCTAAGAATAAAGAGTAAAGTAGGAAAGTGTGTTGTGTGGATTTGGTATCACGTAAAGCTGCCTTGATGAAGTATCATTGCTTTTACATGACTGTAGTGCTTTTTTAAAAAAAAATTCCAGAAAGGGAAGAGGAAGCTTTACTAAGAAATAATCAGAAGATATTTATAATCTGACTTATTTGCCTACAAACCACATAATCTTTAATACAGACTGCATAGGTCTTCTTAATATAGCTTATAGGGGTCTCATAGTTTGGAGAAATGTCCTGTTAAATACTTGAAGTATCTTGCACTGTTTGCCCGTAAAAATGTGTAAGTTGGTAAATACTTGTGTAAATTTTATTTTGAGCAAAGATGGTCCTTTCATGTAACAGTTCCACATATGTGATACCTGTATGGATGGAGGTTGTAGGTATAGTTGTCCTATGGTTTGTGGTGTTTTCACAGCTTATATTTCTTTCCCTTGCTCTTTTTCAGTCTCTAGTCTTTCTACTCTGGGAAGGTTTAAGTTACCTCTATAGCAGCACTGTATGGATTGTGGATCCTTAGCTTGACAGGAATACTATCAGAAGTCTTCCAGTTTGCCACTGATTTTGAAAATCTTACGGAGAAGTTTTCATGCAGATTGGATAAACTTCTATGCACACCTCTAAAAAGCGGAAAGTATACATGCCAGTTCATTGGTGCCAAAGAGTGTTAATGGATGGTGAAATTGGAAGTTAATGGGAAGATTAAATATTTGCAATGTGGCTGTAAAAATTTCCTATTCAAGTTGCCCTAATGCTTTTATCTACCTTGTCTTTCCAGATAGTGTGAAAAAATTTTGTAAGGCATTTGCCAGATGAAAAATAAGGAAAGAGACTGATTTATGCATGCATATTATGGTGAAGGATTCTGTTGATCATTGCGAACTGCTTTAACACTGCTTTTGCAGTTTGTCTCAAAAACTCCATGACAGCTTTATCACTGCCACAAGGATTACTTAATTGTACATGTCTTTTCCTCTTTTTTTCTTTTAGTTGGAACTAAATTGTTCTGTCTTCTTATCAATCTAGTCCTGGTGGAGCAGGATGTCCAATCGATTCCGCAAGCTGAAGTTGACTCAGACATTGCGCCATGGATTTCCTTCCAATCAGTTTGTGCCTTTTCCTGATGAGCCTGAGCCATCATTAAATTCCACCATAAAAGCATTTTCACAGAGTGATATGGACACCTCTGGAAAGCTTGATGCTGCAACAGCTCAGATCACAAATAACAAAGCTAGTGGTAAAGCCAGAGTTGTCTTGTGGGAAGTGAGCTCTCGTGGGGTAGTCAAGATGATACTATTTCTAATTTATTGATTTATTTTTATTTAACTTAATATAACTGAAAAGACATTTAATGTATTTGTAGTATATACAGAAAGAGATGGTTTTACTCCTTACTGTTGGTTATGCTGAACAGTGAATGCAGCATCATTTATGCAGGAAAATGCTAATATAACCATGTTACTGCTCTCTAGCAAGGACCATTAAATCAGACAGTAAAGACAGGCAACTCAAAAGTTGTTAGTATCTTTGGTAAACTAATTTATGTAATGAAAACCTTTAAACAAATAAATAAATAATTCTGAGAAGAAAGAGAGGTTGGAAAAGCCCAAATCATAAAGCACATCTACTGAAATTGTACAGCTCTTCATGCAAAACACCCACAGTTTGTGATGTGAAATAAAACTATTGGCTTAACTTTAATTTAGGTACATGACAGTGTCATTGGAAATCTTGGTTTTGTGTACTTACTGAGGGTAAAGCTCTTGAATATTTGAAAACAATAAGCTATCCTTGAGAACAAAAGTAGGTGTGTGTAAACAATAAAACATCATTATATATCTTTCAGGTGTAAACACTGCGAAAGGAGGAAAGGATGATGAATTACTGACAACCATGGTATGTTGCAGTGTTCTTGGTGTGTTCATCCCAATTCAGAAGGTCATGCAACTCCTGTTATTTTTATTTTATTTTAACCTATCCAAGTCACCATTAGAAAGAGAGCTATCATTTGTTTATAGTTACTAGACAGGAACTGAGAGGCTGTGATACATCAGTAGTTCTTAGACTAGGAAGTACTACAAGTAGTATGGTATGGAAGCTGTTCACAAGTACTGACTTTTTTCAGGAGTTACCTATACCTTTATGTGATCAGCAGTGAATTACTAAAATAGATAGAACAACTGATCAGTTGCTGACAAGCAGTATGCTGTGAGGAAAACACGGATGGAACATGGTACAATGTAAAAATGAGAAATTACTAGTGGAGGCAACCATGAAATACTGAGTTTGGGATATTTATTTGTATTATTCTATTCTTTTGTTATACTGTAGCTGTAAATTCCCCTACAGCTTACTCCCTGGAGATGTCATTAAATTTGGCTGGTTATCCTTTATGTTCTTTTTAAGAATCACAGAATCACTAGGTTGGAAAGGACCTTTAAGATCATCAAGTCCAACCATTAATCCAGCACCATCATGTCCCCTAAACCATGTCCTGAAGCGCCACATCCACACGTTTTTTGAACACTTCCAGAGATGGCGACTCCACCACCTCCCTGGGCAGCCTGTTCCAATGCCTGACCACTCTCTCAGTGAAGAAATTTTTCCTAATATCCAATCTAAACCTCCCCTGGCGCAACTTGAGGCCATTTCCTCTTGTCCTATCACTAGTTACTTGGGAGAAGAGACCAACACCCTCGTCGCCACAACCCCCTTTCAGGTAGTTGTAGAGAGCAATAAGGTCTCCCCTCAGCCTCCTCTTCTCCAGACTAAACAACCCCAGTTCCCTCAGCCGCTCCTCATAAGACTTGTGCTCCAGACCCCTCACCAGCTTCGTTGCCCTTCTCTGGACACGCTCCAGCACCTCAGCATCCTTCTTGTAGTGAGGGGCCCAAAACTGAACACAGGATTCAAGGTGCGGCCTCACCAGTGCCGAGTACAGGGGCACAATCACTTCCCTACTCCTGCTGGCCACACTATTTCTGATACAGGCCAGGACCCTGTTGGCCTTCTTGGCCACCTGGGCACACTGCCGGCTCATATTCAGCCGGCTGTCAACCAGCACCCCCAGGTCCCTTTCTGCCGGGCTGCTCTCCAGCCACTCCTCCCCAAGCCTGTAGCGTTGCATGGGGTTGTTGTGGCCAAAGTGCAGGACCCTGCACTTGGCCTTATTAAACCTCATACAGTTGGCCTCTGCCCATTGATCCAGCCTGTCCAGATCCCTCTGCAGAGCCCTCCTACCCTCCAGCAGATCAACACTCCCACCCAACTTGGTGTCATCTGCAAACTTACTGAGGGAGCACTCAATTCCCTCATCCAGATCATCAATAAAGATATTGAACAAGACTGGCCCCAGAACCGAGCCCTGGGGAACACCGCTTGTGACCGGCCGCCAGCCAGATTTAACGCCGTTCACCACAACTCTCTGGGCTCGGCCATCCAGCCAGTTCCTCACCCAGCGAAGAGTAAACCTGTCTAAGCCACGAGCCGCCAGTTTCTCCAGGAGAATGCTGTGGGAGATGCTGTCAAAGGCTTTACTAAAGTCCAGGTAGACAACGTCCACAGCCTTTCCCTCATCCACTAGGCGGGTCACCTGGTCATAGAAGGAGATCAGGTTGGTCAAGCAGGACCTGCCTTTCATGAACCCATGCTGGCTGGGCCTGATCCTTTGCTTGTCCTGCACATGCCCTGTGAGCACTCTCAAGACCAACCGCTCCATAATCTTCCCTGGTACAGAGGTCAGGCTGACAGGCCTGTAGTTCCCAGGATCCTCCTTCCGGCCTTTCTTGTAGACGGGCGTCACATTGGCAAGCCTCCAGTCTTCTGGGACCTCTCCTGTTAACCAGGACTGCTGATAGATGATGGAGAGTGGCTTGGCAAGCTCCTCCGCCAGCTCTCTCAGTACTCTCGGGTGGATCTCATCAGGCCCCATAGACTTGTGGGTGTCCATGTCCTTGACTGCTTCCTCCTGGATTATGAGGAGTACATTGTGCTCTCCATCCCAGTCTTCCAGCTCAGGGGGCTGAATACCCTGCGGATACCTGGACTGGCTATTAAAGACTGAGGTGAAGAAGGCATTAAGTACCTCAGCCTTGTCCTCGTCCTTGGAGAGAATGTTCCCCGCCATATCCAGTAGGGGATGGAGATTCTCCTTGCCTCTCTTTTTGTTGTTAATATATTTGTAAAAACATTTTTTATTATCCTTTACGACTGTGGCCAGACTGACCTCTAGCTGGACTTTTGCCTTTCTAATTTTGTCCCTGTTTGACCTAACGAGATCCTTGTACTCTTCGTGAGTTGCCTGCCCCTTCTTCCAGAGGTGATAAACTCTCCTCTTTTCCCTGAGTCCCAGCAAAAGCTCCCTGTTCAGCCAGAAGATTGAGTAACTTTTGGTGTGACTGACTGACAGAACTCCAGGGAGCCAAATCAGTTGTGGTGTTTTTTTTTTTTTCTGGAGAATACACACAGCAGGAACAGGCGATTGTTCAGTGGTTCCAGGTGTCCTATTTAGGAATGCAGAGAGGATTACCTTGTTATTTCTTTGGAAATTAATTGTTAACATTCCTGATAAGATCAATTTGAAGCAAGATTCAGCCCAGTGAAGAGAGAGACAGTTTCTGCCACTTAATGAACTATATTCATTGTAATAAATGAGTGAGCATACTGAGAGGTGCCAGAATGTCCATTGGATTATGTCTGTTATTAAGTGTTGTACATCTTCACAAATACTACTTTTGTGTCTTGTTTCCATTTTATTTTGTTTAAAAATACATTGTCTCCATCTTTTTATTTAACTTACAACTTTGAAAGTACATCATCAGCTCTCAGTAATATTTCTTAAGAAGAGGCTCTTTTCTTTTTCTTTATTTCCCTCTCTCAGTTGAGAAGCAGTGCTCCGTTTACCAGGCTGCCCAGCGATAAACTGAAAGCAGTGATACCGCCTTTCTTACCACCCTCAAGTTTTGAGCTTTGGAATTCTGACCTAACGCGACTTAGCAAGGATGGCAAAGCTGAACAGATGAGAACTGCCTGGCCACAGAGAGCGATCAAGCATGATTTTAACAGCAGTGGGAACTCTGATACAGTAAGCAAACAAAATGTGTATGAAAACACTGTGTTATGTCCAGGCTATGCTGACTGGTGAGCCACACTGTCTTTCTGATTAGAAATTACTTAAAACCCACTGTCTCAGTAATGGCTTGTCCTTTTAAGCTTTGCTGTTTAGGAAGAATACACATCTCTATGGAAGGAACATAAATGGAACAAAAGTTTTGTATGAAATGAATCGACTTTTTTGCTCTTAACCAGAATGAAGTCGAGCCCGAACAAATTTGCTGCAAGCCGCTAAAGTGGCTGCTTGTTCCACCTATATATTTAAGTTGCCAAAGTACATACAGCCCAATATTAGAGTGTGGCAGAAACTGCTCTGATTTGGAAGAAGACTAGGGGCAGAAGAAAAGAATGATAGTTCCTCAATTTTTAGGAACTAGGTGGGAGGGAAGAAATATCAGTGAGACATAAATATACAGACATAACATTCTGAAAGATTACTAATAGATAAAAATGTAGCACTTAGTGACCAAGTGGGCTTGAAGGCATACAGCCTGAAAGTGCAAGTACTGTAAAAGGGAAAAAGTCTAAATAAATTCTGTTTTTTATAGAAAGAGCTTGCTTGATTCTACAATGTTTTTAATGAAAACACAAAACAAAAGGAAAATAGCTTGTTTGTCTTGAAACAGGAAGCAAAACGACCCAGACAACCTTTGCTTTCATAGTTAGTAGGAGAAAAAGGAGAAGTGCTTACTCCCCTGACTTTAGACTCTAATAGCCAAATGTAGAGGAGGGTTTGTTTTACTAGTCCAGAACTGTATTTCATGTCAGTTCTAGAAATGGAACTATGAAGACATTTTAGGAGGAATTTTTTTCAGTCTTCCTTTTTTAAGTGAAAGTTAGCTTCATACCAGCAGAGGTGATTTAGGTGGAATAAGGTGGAATATTAGAAGGGAAGTGGTAGATCACAGGAAGGTGTTTGTTATCCTAAAAAAGATGATTGTAATAACGTAAGTGGATAACTGGCACCCGTATATAAAGTGAGGAGCAGGGGAAGTAGGGGAGGACTAGCTGTCAATCCTTCTGTGGGGGAAGAAGGGTTTTGCTAAGGTTATAGGGGAGAAGGAGAAAAACCTAGTAAGTCAGAGTTGAAAGAAGTGATTTGAGCAACAGGATAAGAAACATAAAAAAGCTGAGCTGCAAGAGCCAAATGTCAGATGGTTGGCAGTAGCTGGTGGTGTAAAAGCAGAAGAATTGAAGGAAGATGTGGATGTGGCTGAGCATTTGGCTAGCATATAGCTAGATCATTAGTGCCTCAGTTAACAATAGCCAATAAAATGGTGCAGGTCGCTGTTTAGGTTGAAGGAGATATGAAAATGAAACCGAGGGAGAGAAAATTCATGTCACTTGTTGCAGCTGAGTTAGTAAGAAGCAGGGGTATGGTGGATGAGAAGTAAGTGGGAGCTGTTTTGTAAGATGGGAGAGACAAAACGAGGATTCTGCAGGAAAGATGTTTTACGTGTGATAATTCTTCCTGTCCCCGGCCTGCCCCACTTGTAATATTATGTATAAGGTATCTTAGGTGCATCGTTTATGCTCATTTTGTGTTGGCCAAAGGTGAAGGAGAAATAATGCCTTTATTATGGTGTCATTTCTTTTGTTGAATATATATATATTCAATGTATATATATTTCTATAAATATATACTCAGTGTATTTGTGTATGTAAAATAAGATTATTTCTGATATCCTTTTTGTTCTTCAGTGGAAGTTTCAGAACTTAAAAAAATAGCAGTTGAAGTTTGATCTTTGTTTTGCTCAAACAAAAAAGATAAAAATTTTTTTGTTCGTTTTCCAGATACCTGTTAGCAAAGGTGCTAGACCAGTCAAATTACCAACATTTGCAAGAAGACCAGCGTCTCCTTCAAATTCCAACAATTTCAACCATTCTCCCCATTCTTCTGGTGGATCCAATAACATTGCAGGAATTAACAGGCATGGAGGAGAACTGTATAACAGATCAGGTACCATGCTGCTTTTATTTTCAATAAGAAAGTAATTTGTATCTGTTTCAGCTAAAAAAAATCAGTGTTTGTGATGATGGTAGAAGGTACTAAACCTTTTCTGAAGGCTCCTACTGCTGTATAAGCAAAACTTCTATAAAATTTGTTGGAACAGGATTGGACTTTGGACACCTACATAAGGGAAGGAAAGTCTCACATCTGTTATAGCAATCTCATCAGTTAGCCCCATCTCAGAAAAGACACATCCACCCATGATGGATCAGGTGGATGCTTCTTCATTGCAACACACATTTCATAGAGCTGTCTCTTACCCATGTTACTTGCTTTTTGTTTAAAATAAAATAAATGGTTTTCAATTAAAAACAAAGCTACAAGCATTGTATCTGGCAGCTATGGTGAAGCAGCTCATGAAACCTATATCCAAGACTATGAAAGTCAGCTCTGTGTGTAGACAAAGCTGGCTTCTCTCTTCTCCTGCACCTGATTTTTGTTCCCTTTCCTAAAAGCTGCTGAACAGGCTTGAACCTTACCATTCTCTCTCTTACTTCATCCAGTCAGTTTTTAAAAGAAAGTGGGTGGTGCAGAGGTGAGTTAAGAATTAACAAATATTTTTTAAGTGATGGTTTCCTTGACTCTGTTTTTATTTTATTTTTTTCTTAGGTGGCAGTGCAGATAATGTTTTGTCTCAGATTGCAGCCCAAAGAAGAAAAGCTGCAGGCTTACCTGAACAGAAACCCAGCCAACAGTATAGTCCAGTCCAGTCAACTCCTTCATCCACTCCATCTGATTTGCAGTGTGCTCAAATTGTTGGCAATGGACATGTTGTAAAGGTACAGAGAAATGTAAATTTTTGTACTTCCAAATTGGCTGATTTTAATAGGTCATGTCTCAGTCATGGAGAGCTGATAGATATAACTGCATGACATTGCACGCCTAAAATGAATGAACCCCTCTTACAGTAGTGGAAACTTTTCAGCTCCATGAACCTTCTTTTTAATTGCAAGTTTACAAAAGATCACACCTAATAATGAAACATGATTTTGCTTTATTATTAATTTCACTCTTATTTTAAAAACAGTAAATGCAATACTTAATCTTAGGGTAAATCTGCACTGTTATTTTGCTTTCTCATTATTTCTTTCTATGGCCCTGACCGAGTCCAGTGTTCTATGGTAGTTATTCATGGGCTTTACTCTGAAATGGTAGAGCTAGTTTCCCTCCAAAGACACAATCTGAGTGCAGAACATGAGATAATTTGTACCAGGATCTGCTGATCACAATAATATGCATGTATCCAGTCTGCTCCACAAGGTGTTATTTTTAAACAGTATGAACATCACCAATGTCAGGTTTTGCTCCTGAGTGCAGGCCATATTGTCTGCACTGACTTGCCTATTATTTTCCTCAAATAGCTTTACCCTCGTGACCTGCCCATTTTTATGCCTGTACTTTGAAGGTAGCAACTGCTTTGCACAAAGTTTTTAAGAATTAAGATTTTAAATCTTCAAAACCTGCAGAGACACAAGTTAGAAGGCAACATCATAACAGAAGATGTGATTACACTCTTGTGAAATGTATGGGTTTATTCACACAGGGAAACATTACATATCAGAGAGCAAGAGAAAGCAAGCACATAATCTGGGGGTTTAGTTCTAATGTCTGGTATTCTGAAAATATATGCATTTATATATTTATATTTAATGAATACATGACTAAGAGCAAAATTTCTCAACTTTTTGCTTGTGTAATCTCCAAAGAGCTCATTTTGCTTTGTTTTCTTTGCATCTTTTCATGAGATTCTTCTTGAAGTTTTGCTTGAAGAAACAAAAATGGCTGGAGTATGAAATTATTACATTTGCTATTTCATTCTGTGATGTCTTATATGGCAACAGTAAGCAATATGTATATTTAATCAGTAAATATCGATGATCAGTGAAGTTACAAAATTGTTCAGTGATTTAATTGAACTTTCTGGAGGACAAAAATCAGAAAAAGAAAAGCTTGAAACTACCAATGCCAAAACAGTTTCCATGAATAGTCACTTTGTCTCTGATTTATCAGTCCTGATTCTGAAGGGACTACTGGTTGCTTTTCAAAGATGAAATTGGGAGCTAAAATTTATAACTCTGCTGGACCTCCAAAAGCTGTGGACTCATACTGATTCTTTGGCACATGATAATCTTTCCTCCTTTTCTATCCCATGTAACTGCTCCCTGCATTATAAATGATCTGTCTCTTTCCTGTAGACAAAGCCACTTTATTATTCTCTTCCCTCATTAAAGTCTCCTCTACTGAACAGCTACCAAATGCTTTTTCTTTCAGAGGTGGTCTGACCAATATATTTCTAATTAAACTCTCAGCAGTTCCTCTCAGCTTGTTTTCATCTTGGAAATAATTTCAGAAGAACTGCTTGTGTACCCCTCCCCCAAATCTTATTTTTCTCCAGTTATATTAATTAGTCTATTAAGAGATACTACCTGTGCCTGTGAGCTTTGGGCTGCGGATCTTGGAGTCTGTTGTTACAATAATGCTGCCACTAAAAAGTTTGACTATTATCCCCACTCACAGTGGAAGACATTAGGGGATAAGGAAGTAGTGAGGTGCAATGCCCTGCAGGTCATCTTCCGGGAAGGCAGTTCATCATAGTGTTGAAAAGATTTTTAAATAAAAATGATGCCATTATGTTGGAAAGGTAACAGTTCTTTCAGTGCTCTTTGCTTAGATGTCCAGATGAATTTCAGTCTATCCACCAATAACAAAACATATAATCAGTGTGGATCTTGCTATAGATGTTCATATATCACACGTCTGAGGTGATTTTTGGGACCTCAGTGTTTGTTGGGAGTACACGGTCACATACAGAGCCACACTAACTGCAAAAGCTTAAACAGCCTACTTTGTTGTAATCGACAACATAAATGCTGAAAATTTAATGTCTGTATCCATTGTGGAAATGCTTGTGTCTTCTCATTAGGGTCATGCTGTTTAAATGTGGAAATAGCTGATCTAAAAATGCAGTGACGTTGCACTGATCAGTTTTGCAAAAGTTATTCATGAGGAGTGGCATTGTGCAAGCCTTAAAGAAAAACAATAACAATTTCCAGGGTGATGTAATTTAAATAAATGCAGACAATGCACTAGAGACGGAAGAGCATTCTGAAACACAAATGGCCAGAATAAAGGGAAATTTGGGACAGAAAATTAAAATGACTTCACGATGCTCTTTAGAGACCTCTCGAATTTGTATCATGCTACATTACTTCAAGTCAATTCAATGCAGGGCTAAGGAGGTAGTACATTCTGGTATGGGATAGGGTAATGGAAGAATGTTACCACTCACATCAGTTTCATCTTTTTAATCTCCATCTCTTTCATTAACTAGAAAAGTTCCATTTATGCCATAACACAGAAGCAGGAACCTCTGTCATTCTTCCTTCTTGCCTTGTTACTCAGCTCAGCTGTTTTCTTACATTTTCCTTGTAGCAGCCTGACTAACAAGAGGTATTATAAGTTAAACTCTGAATTCAGGAGTCCAGGAGAAAATCACCTAAGACTTCTTTCTAGGTCATTTAATGCAAACACTGAAACGTGGAAAGTGATACGTAGCTTGAGGAATTTAGGAGATGAGGTACATTAACTTGTTTTGGAAAAGACTTGATATACATACATATATATTCTTATTCCTCGTTTTAATTAGTCTGTTTTCCTGTTTTCCATGCCTCCGCATGTATTAAATAATTGTAAAATATTTACTAAATTTGAATCATTTGACTCATGTTAGGTAATAACAAGTTTAAGGGTTTACTGGAAACTTTAATTCCAGTGCAGCAAGGGGATTAAATGCACCTGAAACTTAGTTTATGCTTGCTCTATATTTCTGATTAATACAGCATGAAGTGCTACTTTAAATTAGCATCTGGTATACTTTGAAAAGCTTTAATTGAGGTTTTATTTATTCAATTAAATCTCTGAATTAAAAAGACCCATTTTCAGAGTCAAAGTAATTTCAGCTTTTATAAAAAGAATAATTGTATTGTTTATATATAGTATTGCTGTATAAGAAATAATTTTCTTATTCCAAAATTACAGCCTTAATAAATGTATTTGTCTTGAATTTGAGGGGATAGACTCTCACCTGGGATAAATCAGTGTTGCTCCAGTTATTTCAATATGAATCAAGCAGAAGCTTCTAGTTATGACTACATGCTCTACAGAAATTATATGCAATTTAAGTGATACTGAAGCATCATATATAGGTAAACACTTTTTTTTTTTGTGTTAAACTGAAATGATTGTATCATTAACTACAGCAAAAACTGGAGATGAGCAAAAGACCTCCATCTGGGACTTCATCTACATCTAAAAGCACATCACCAACTCTCACACCTTCCCCATCACCCTCCCCATCTCCTAAGGTTCACAACACAGAGTCCTCTCTCTCTTCTTCTCACAGACAAGCCAAGAGCAATGGTTCCAGCAGTGGTACTATTACAGAGGATGGTGAGTAGGTGACTGTAATTACAGGATATCCATTCATCAAGAGCACAAAGTGTTTAAAGCTATAACTGTACTGGATTAGTGTGTATCTGCATGAGAGTGAGAACTCTTTTCTTTCTAGAAAAAATATTTTGGTGTTTATTACTGCAAGATTGGCATTCCTGCCGTAACTGGCTATTTCTCTTCCAAAAGCTGTGATCCCTTCCATTTAGAGGGAGACCGGTACCATCTCAAAGCTGGCATAGAGCATGTAGGTAGGCGACTCTTACATGGCCTCCTTCCTTCCCTTGCTTTTCACCCTTTGCTGAGGGTAGAAAATGCACTTTCTCCACATTCAAATTTTTTTTTTTTAAATAAATGCAGTGAAGCACATCACTACAGAAATAAAATTTTGCTTCATAGCAAGTCATAGCTACATGCAATAGATTTTTAAGAGCTGTATGGCATTTATTTTTTTAAATTGCAAAAATAGTCTTATTTTGACCTTCTTTTTAACTTTAGGTCATAAGAAAGGATAATAATATTGTTACTTTTCCAGTAAGATTACTGCTTTTTAAGTCGAACTGTAAGGTCTAAATTGCAACACTTTGTTTTAGAAAGTCATGTTACTGCATTGGAAACAGGTTATCAATTACTTTGTTTTCTTCTGTAAACATCTCAAAAAAAAAAAAAGTGAAAAAAATAACATGACTCAGAGTCTTTTAAATAAGAGATGGAGCTACCTTTTACCTGGTTTCTGCAAGAGGCACTTTGTACTATTTTGGGGTTTTTTGAAAGTATCCATATTGAATTTTGTTTCATTTCCATTTATGGTAACTGTCCATTGTCACTGTACTTCCATTTGACACTAAAGAGTGGTGATAGTTGACCCGCTCTTATCATGGCTTAGCTGCAACGTATTGTACTGACTGCTGGAGAAAATCCTGTCACATTTTAGTTAATGACATTTTATAATGTTGACTTGATAACATAAGAGTTGTCGATTTAGAAATGTATAAGGGGAAGAGAAATTGCTGTCAGGTAACAGGAGGCGTTCCCCCAAGCTGTCAGCTGTTCTCATGTTACCTGGTAAAGCTGGGCTTTGTGACTGCACCACTAGTGCCATGATACAGTGTTTCCTCTGTAGCAGAGGGATAGGTTGTCAGAAGCCTAAGTAGTTCTGGGTTCATTGTGCTTGTAGGCTTTCATAGTTAAGTGGTCCTTTTATTCAAGGGCTTCTCTTACTGTGAGTTGTTTCAGCAGCAGCAGTACCAATGCTCATAGGCCTAGTAGTAATTAGAAGAATAAGTACAGAAGGCCTGCAATGTTAATTTTTCTTTTTCTTTCAAGTAAACTTAAATGGAAGGAACAATAGGCAGCAGGGTTCAAAGGTGTGCATGGTTTCTTTTTAGGCAACCACTTGGTGGACCATCAACAGGTTGTCCCTATTCTGAGAACCAGTGATGTAGAGAATCATGAAAGACGAAACCATGTGAGAGTAAAAGGAGGCTCTGAAAACTTGGAGAAAGGTAATCTTACCCTCCTACTACAGAGTAGTGCAGAAGAGGTGCTAAATAGGAGTAATGTGGCAGAAGTAGTAAGAGCTCTGAGAACCTTTGCTTTCCCCAGGGATGTAGGTAAGGAGACAAGATAGGAATAGAGACAAAGAAAGACTTAGTGAAAAAGCACAAGAGAAACAATATGTTATGCCAGAGTTGTAAAACTGAGAGGTTTCAGGTTTTGTTCAAACTTAACGTATAATACAGGAGCTGGAAGAGGGAAAGAGTTATAGTTGTTTATGTCAGCAAGGCTCTGGGCTCAGAGACCCTGAAAGTTTCTTCCCATATCACAACCTATAATTTAAGCAGAGCAGTGTGATGAAAAATGAGAAGGCTAACTAATAACCTAAAAGAAAAAAAGGTTAATATTATATCTAAGGGCTTCTAATGAAACTTTATTTTCTTTCTGTGAGATGATATTTTTCATCACACTGCATAGTGTTCTTGTGCTATGTTTTTAAAGCTGGTTACCCTTTCTCATGGATTAACCTCACTTAGGGTACTAAAGCTTTTAGCCTGAAACCATGCCAACCTTTTGCCAATTGTGTTAAGCATACCAAATTAATAATCCTGGAGGTAAAAAAACCAAAATACTAGCAGAAAATAAGACTTGACTAGAATTTTTCACTTCAGTTTTCTGTGAGGTCTTTATGTAAAGAAGGAAGCTTCCAGAATGGTTGCACAGAAAAGTGTTTCCATCCCAAGATACTTGATGTCTTTTGAGAAGCTTAGAGAGTGAGATTCTCTTTCACATTTCTACTGATGATGAAAGAAAAGGGGCAGTTAAAAGACAAGTGAAATAAATAAAAGCAAAGTATATTTGGGAATGGAATAGTGATGTTCTTACAATGAAAGTGAGTTTATGTGGGGAATATTAAATATAGTTTGGGTATATAATGTAATCATTCATGTTCTTCATTTTGACTTTCACTCCTTAATTTAACTGACCAGTTTGGTACTTCTGGCAAAAAAAAAAAAAAATTAGGCACAGCAAAGCAATAAAAATAAACAAAATCCTTAGTTGAGAGAGGTTTTGTGTAATTAAGAGAGATAATGGTGGTTTATTCTGAAACTGCAGTTAAGCTTTTTAACTGGCTAATCACATTTTAAATGTGTGGGAAGAGTTACTATCAGGTCCTCCAGCTTTGAATTTCCTTAGACTTTGAGAGGAAACCAAATATCCCATGCTGTTAGCCTTGGAAGGTAAGCTTATGAAACTTAAATTCTGCCCAGGTTTCATCTTACCTGGACTTCAACTATCTGTGTTCAAGATGCCTGGATGTCAGGCACTTAAGGAGGAGAGGTTCAGATATACCCTTGTTGTATCAATGTTTCGAATGAGCAGCTGGGTGGTTGTTTGCACTACACTTTGCCTTTCTGGATCATAGAATAGTTTGGGTTGGAAGAAACCTTTAAAAGTCATCTAGCACAGTCCCCCTGCAATGAGCAGGGACAGCTTCAACTAGATCAGGTTGCTCAGAGCCCCGTCCAACTCCAGGGATGGGGCATCTACCACCTCTGCGCAACCTGTGCCCGTGTTTCACCACCCTCATTGTGACAAACTTCTTCCTTCTATCTAGTCTAAATCTGCCCTCTTTTTAGTTTAAAACAATTACCCCCTGTTCTACTGCAGCAGGCCCTGCGAAAAAAGTCTGT
Organism: Phaethon aethereus; assembly: GCF_964289735.1. Classification (NCBI taxonomy): domain Eukaryota; kingdom Metazoa; phylum Chordata; class Aves; order Phaethontiformes; family Phaethontidae; genus Phaethon; species Phaethon aethereus. Next base: position 70,532,558 of record NC_138582.1, read on the forward strand.
CCCCATCTTTCTCAGAAGCCCCCTTTAAGTACTGGAAGGCTGCAGTAAGGTCTCCCCAGAGCCTTCCCTTCTCCAGGCTGAACAACCTCTCTTAGCCTGTCCTATGGAGAGGTTCTCCATCCCTCTAAGCATTTTTGTGGCCTTACGCCATTCAGTTCATTCCCTGCTTGAGGAGTTTTACTAGCCTGCATGATCTGGGTCAGCCACCTGAAGCCAAGCACCTGTGTTTTAGGCACTGAAGTGCCAAAGTTGTCCCTAGTGGTTTGTTTTTTTAAGATCCTTCTAATGAGGAAGAAAGAGCAATAAAACAGAAAGATTTTATCTTAACAAGGTAAGACAAGATGGAATTCCAGTATATGGAAGTAGGTGAGAACACAGTAAGCCAATATTTTAATTTCTGATGCAGAGTAGATGTGATCATATATCACTGTGTGGAATATATGTTTTAATATATATTTTCAGCAGTTAATAATGCAGAGATCACTAGAATTTTTCCTGATCCATGGATGTTTTGTTTTTCTTTTTCTTTTCTATTTTTACAGATGAGCTGACTGGCATCCTTAAAAAATTGTCACTTGAGAAATATCAGCCTATTTTTGAGGAACAAGAGGTATGATTTTGCAAAAAATATTTTTTACTATGTTAGAAAAAGTAGGGCACAACACACAGTCCATCAGAACTGTGATCCAGAGGCTCAAATTTAAAGTTTCACAACCATTTCTGGTTGCAGAGAGGACCTTGAAGCATGGGCCAAGCAGTACTTGTGGCATTCTCCAGGATACTGCAAATATTACTTTATTACAAATATCAAATTTACACTGAACTTACAATTTTGGTGTAAATAGGTGCTTCAGATTTTTTTTTTTTCCCTCTCTGTTTTTACACTTGGCTTTTTCTATCTATGTCTATATCCAATATGGCTAAGCAGATTATAGAACATACTGTATCATCCCTGGAATCACAGCTGGAACCTTATTTGCAGATGGGAAATAGTAGGGTGTGAATCACTGAGATGGCTGCTTTCTCTTCTTTATCCCCTATGCATAAGCAACAGGAGAATTTAATTGGGAAACCAGAGCACCACTGTAGATGAGGCCTTTAACAGTGACCTGCCTGAAGGATGCAATGGAAGGAAATATTGCTGAAAATGAGACAAATTAATTAATTACAGTGTTTAAGACAGTGTCAGATGTGAGCAATAATTGTGTGTGTGTTTGGCCAAAGGCAAAGGGTAATAAATGGACATAAAATAAACTGACATTGCTGCAGAGTTCAGGATTCAGCACCACAAACACAGATTATTTAGCTGCATCACAATACACTGCACTTATTATTGCTCCCCTATATGATAGAGAAGGGAGCATTTTGTAGAAATGAATATGTTCTGTGTGTGAAGGTTGTAGCAATATGAAAAGTTTTAGATGTTTGTTCTTATCACAGTCTTATGGATGTGTTGATATAATAAAAACTGATAAAAGAACAAACCCTGGGTTTTCCTCAGCAGACACTGGAAAAGTACACACAATGTTCTGAAATTCCAAAAATACTTGGGGGCAGGGAAGGGGGAGAAAAATGAGAAATCTTAGGCTTATTCAACTAGCTGCTACTGTAGGTACAGGAATTTTTGTGGACACTATACGTTCTGTATTGATAGAGCTTGTCTGAAAGAGATTTTTAAATATACTATCATAATTTAAAACCGGACAGCAGAGTGGTAAATGCTGGTAATGCATTAAAAAAAATTGTGTGTACAATATTTACAGTAAGTCTTTACAATTTAAAAGGAAAACCAAACACTTTTAACCTGTAATAGTGAAAGTTTTGCCTAGGTAAATTTGTCTTGTGTTTTTTCCTCTTTTTTTTTTTTCAATATGCAGGTGGATATGGAAGCCTTCCTTACACTTACTGACGGTGATCTGAAAGAGCTGGGTATTAAAACCGATGGATCAAGGCAGCAGATTTTGGCGGCTATTTCTGAACTAAATGCAGGAAAGGTATGTTTGAAGTAATGTACTTAGTGAATTAATTCAAGATTTGCTTATATTGTTAATTCAACATACATTTCAGAATTCAGTTGCAGGTGTTAGAAAAGCCAGTGAATGTTTTCCAAACAAAATATTTTTTGTATTTGATTAGCAAAAAATATCTTCCTTTGTGGTACTCCCTGTTCTTTCATTAACCTAGTTCAGTGACTGTACAGTTCTTTTGCAGAGTATTGGAAATTATAACAGAAGCTACTGGTAACATAAACATTGGCAGTATTGCAGTTACTGAATATTGATTTCACTGATGCTAAAAAGAATCATCTGGCCACTATCACAGAGTTACAGAATGGTAGGGGTTGGAAGGGATCTCTGAAGATCATCTGGTCCAACGCCCCTGCCAAGGAAGCATCACCTAGGGCAGGTTGCACAGCAGTATGTCCAGTTGGGTTTTGAAGGTCTTCAGAGAAGGAGACTCCACAACCTCTCTGGGCAGCCTGTCCCAGTGCTCCATCACCCTCCCAGTAAAGAAGTTTTTCCTCATGTTGAGGTAGAACTTCCTGTGCTGCAGTTTGTGCCCATTGCCCCTCGTCCTACCACTGGGCACTACTGAAAAGAGACTGGCTCCATCGTCCTGCAGATATTTATAGACATTAATAAGATCCCCTCTTAGCCTTCTCTTCTCCAGAGTAAACAGCCCCAGGTCTCTCAGCCTTTCCTCATACGAGAGATGTTCCAGTCCCTTAATCATCCTCATAGCCCTCTGTTGGACTCTCTCCTGTAGTTCCCTATAGTCCAGCTAGAGAATATAATGTAAAAGGAAAGGTCTCCTTTGTTTTGCCTAACAGTTTTTGATTTCTCTGTGATTAGGTAAATAGCACTTCTCTCATTCCTTACACTTGTATTTGCCTTTTAATTTTATATTTACATAAACCAATTTTCTAAGAATGGCATACAGTAAGCAATGTTCTTGTCACAGGGATTATGGACTGGAGCATCTCTTTAATTAGGTTTGCTGACACTTCTCAGCTGCTTTTTGGTTTTGAGGTCCATTCTTTCTCTGATATTGGAAGCTCGGATAAGCAAAACATAATTTCCCCAAGTTAAGATCAACAGCAGCAAGTGATGAAGCTAAAAAATCAGGGGAGGTGGATGATGCTCCATATTACATACCTATGAAGAAAATAATGAAAATAATGAAAATGTTTCTATTGCTGTCTGGTAGTTTCAGGAAAAGATTACTATAAGGTTTTCTACGTATCTGGGAGGTAAGGATTTGTTATTCCTAAATAGTACGCTGTGACTCTCTGGGCATAGACAGACATATTTACATATTTTTTTTGAACCCTTAATAAAGTAATTTTTTAAATAGAAATTTAAGAATACCTTATTTTAATTTATTGTGCTTTTACAGGGACGAGAGAGACAGATTTTACAAGAAACTATACACAACTTCCATTCTTCCTTTGAGAGTAGTGTTAGTAACACACGACCTCCAGGTCATTCCCAGTGTAAGTAGCACCTGAAATTAATTGAAAAATGTGTGGATACTTTTAATTAATACTGGCTAGAAGACAGAATGTGACAAACAAGCCAGTTAACTGCTTTCTGTGTTAATGATTCATGCATGTCTGTGTCTTTTGCTGAGACTGTAGAGATTCCAAGGTAAAAAAGTAGAGATATCTGTAAGATTTTTATACACACTCCAGTACTGTATGAAATAAGCATAAGATTGTTATGCATTACCAAACACAGAAAATGAATGTAAGTATAGCAAATTATAGTATACAATATACTATATGGTGTGTGTATGTAGCAGCAGTGGGAAGTGTGTTTCTGTATGATACATAATTTACTTTTTCATATTCTTTATAGGAGACAATTTTCTTTAGTGTGATCAAGTAGATTAAACATATTCAAGGTTTAAAGTTTAGTATACTAGCTTAGATAGCTATGTTAATTATGTGTTTATGTATGTATGCATTTAGTTATTTTGTATAGATAATATTTTTATATGATTGTCTATAGGTGGTTTCTTTGGAATACATCTATCCAGCCACCAGTGTTAGCTGCTAGCCATTGCTGGAGAAACTGCCTTTTAAAATCATAGAATCATTTAGGTCAGAAAAGACCTCTAAGATCATCAACTCCAACCATTAACCTAGCACTGCCAAGCCCACCACTAAGCCGTGTCCCTAAGCATCACATGTACACATCTTTTAAATACCTCCAGGGATGGTGACTCCACTGCTTCCCTGGGCAGTCTGTTCCAATGCTTGACAACCCTTTCAGTGAAGAAATTTTTCCTAATATCTAGTCTAAACCTCCCCTGGTGCAACTTGAGGCCATTTCCTCTAGTCCTATCACTTGTTACTTGGGAGAAGAGACCGACACCCACCTCACCACAACCCCCTTTCAGGTAGTTGTAGAGAGCGATAAGGTCTCCCCTCAGCCGCCTCTTCTCCAGGCTGAACAAGCCCAATTCTCTCAGTCACAAGACTTGTGCTCTAGACCATCCACCAGCTTTGTTGCTCTTCTTTGGACACGCTCCAACACTTCCATGTCTTTTCTTGTAGTGAGGGGCCCAAAACTGAACACAGGATTCGAGGTGCGGCCTCACCAGTGCCGAGTACAGGGGCACGATCACTTCCCTACTCCTGCTGGCCACACTATTAATGATACAGGCCAGGATGCTGTTGGCCTTCTTGGCCACCTGGACACACTGCTGGCTCATGTTCAGCCGGCTGTCAACCAGCACCCCCAGGTCCTTTTCTGCCAGGCAGCTCTCCAGCCATTCTTCCTCCAGCCTGTAGTGTTGCATGGGGTGGTTGTGACTGAAGTGCAGGACCCGACACTTGGCCTTGTTGAACCTCGTCCACTTGGCCTCGGCGCATCAATCCAGCCTGTCCATATCCCTCTGCAGAGCCCTCCTACCCTCCAGCAGATCAACACTCCCACCCAACTTGGTGTCATCTGCAAACTTACTATATAAAGTTTAGTACTAAAATGTACTGTCTATAATCAAAACATACAGAAAGGTGTTGCTGACCTGTAACAAATGGATACATTTACTGCAGGCAGCCCTAGATATAAAAGTTGCAAATCTCTGTCCTGCCAGCCAGCTGAGCCAAAGGCAGACACGCATCTGTTACTTAAGTTTAAGGAATAGGGCAAAACCTATTCATGTGTATTTCTGGATGCATTTTTTAGGAGGAACATGAAAGCCATTGAATGGCCTCAAAAAATGCACCATGTTAAAGTGCTTCTTACTCTCTTTCAGTTGCTTATTTTGCTGCTTACATCCACTCACAAAATGATTTCATTTCTTTAGTGGTTATGTTAAATAATGTTTCAAGTATTGTACACTTTAGGAGGCCTTAATAACGAGCAAGTCCCAGTTGTTCCAGTCTCAGTCAGATGCATATCACTAGATATGTGAAAGCAGGTGCTAACTGTAGTCCTGCTGTCTTGGGGAAAACTGGGCATTGCTGGGTTAGTTAATCAATGTGGGCTACTTTCTATATAGTCTGCTTGGCTGAAAGCCACTGTCAGCTATCACTGTATGCATTATGCAGCTTACTTCCCAGTCTAAGAGTAGTCAGCATGTGTGGGAACTTCTGGATGTCTTTTGGTAACATCCCAGGCTTGAAGAGCCTCTTCTGTAGGAACTGCTAGGTGAGCAGAAGCTGCTGTTTGGAATTTGATAACATGGTGCAATGAACTGTAATTACTTAAGAACTGAGGAAGCATACAGATGTAACGTGTCCCCAAGTAACTTGCTGAGCCTAACCACTGAAACTTGAAAGTGTCTTGAAGACAGTAAGAGATGGTAAAGGTGGCACAAAGTTGGGGAGAACATCCATTTATAAGAATGGAGGCAACAGTTGTTCCTGCTGACTGGTTGACAAGATGCTGCAAGGAGGCTGCCATCAGAGGTCTAGCTTTTGGGTTTTTGTGTGCGTGAGAGCTCCATGAAATAGATTTGGCTGTGAAACAGCGACAGAAGCACTAACAGAGAAGGAAGAGGAAGAGAACATGTAGATAAAAGAAGCTTCTGCACCAGGTAAGCTGCTTTTATTGTAAAAAGTAGCAGTGGGACCCTTACATGCAGTCTCTGGAACTTGAAGTAATTTCCACGAGTGTAATATTTAGAGCATAAGAGCAGCTCTACTGAGTCAGATCCAAGGTCTATACAGTTGTATTCAGCTTTTTCATCCGGTCTCATTTGACATTGGTGTGAAGAGCTACTTACTTTCATTTGCTGGGAACTTGCCATGTCCTGACTTCTTTTGCTTCATCCTACTGGATCAGAAGATATAGCAGACAATTGTTCCCTCTTTACTGCCTGCATGCCACTGATCATTCTACAGATATCTGTGATACTCTTCCTCAGTCATGTTTTTTCCAGATGGAAGACTTACAGGCTGCTTAATCATTCCTTATACCATATTTTTTCTGACCTCTTTTCCTTTTCTACTGTATCCTTTCAGACTTGGAGATACCAGCCTAGCATACAGCATTCAAGATGTAGGCATAGCATAGATTTACACATAAGAGAGTGATATTTAGTTTTTAATTGTGTTCTCTATATTCAGTTCTCTTGCTTTTTCCTAGTTATTTCTAGTACTCTGCTTTTTTGTCTGTAACTGAAAACTGAATTGGTATTAATTGGAACTACCTCTTATAACCCAGCTCATCTACTGAGTTCGAGCTCAGAGCATATCATTTTATATAACCACTCATATATAATTTTTTCCATATGCCTTACTTCATATTTATCTTCATCAGATTTTGTCTGCCATCTTATTGTTTGGGCACTGATGTCTCATGAAGTCCTTTTGCCAGTCCTCTGTTTGCCTTTCTTTTTATTTAGGTGGATAACTTAGGAAAGTTTGTCACTTCACTCTATATGCCTTTTCAATATCAAGTATTGAATATCCTGAGTCCTTATGCAGATCCCTAGGAAATGCTAGTGGTGAATCTTTCTACTATGGAAAAAATCCCTGTTTACTCCCACCTTATGTCCTCTGCCTTCCTAAATGATTATTTATCCACCCAAGAAATTTTCGTTTTACCCTTTTGGGTTCCTTACTGTGTTAAGAGCCAGCCTTGGACCTCGTGAAATGCCTTGTAAAAATACAGGCATCAGGTGGACCTCTTATCTACAGGACTGTTGGCACCTTCAAGGGATTCCTATAGGTTGGTGAGGCAAGACTTTTCAAATCCCTTTTTGGTTGTTTTCCACAAAATTTCAGATTCTTTGTTACAGTTTATGCTAATCTGCCCAGTACTACTGGCCATCTCACTGGTCCGTGTTTCCCTGGATCTCCTCTTGAACCACTAAGAAAAATTAGCGTCATTTTTATCACTTCTTAGTTATGTAGCAATTTAACAAGAACCTGTGCTCTGTGTTCAGCAGTTCAGCTGCTTAATCTTTGTGTTCCTCTATAACATCTGACTTAGCAATTTGTTATTATTTGCTTTGTGTATTTGTTTCATAATATTTTTTACCAATACTTCAGGTTAAGATACCTTGGACTCCCACATAAAGAAGGCTTCTGAAATGGGAACCTTCCCAAGCTTTTCCATGGTGAATACATTTAGTTTTTCTGCTGTGAACTTAACTTCTCTAGCTTGTTACAGTCTAATCATTGATTGGCATCGTGGCATCTGTAACTTGCTGCCTCCTGTGATGTGTTTGAAAAGTAATACGTGACATTTTAATGCTTTTTGCATGGTCTACAGCCACTGGTTTTTCTGCAGCTCTTCCTAGGAGCCTGTCTGGACACCATTAGCAGGAAAGCCACTTCATGATTTGCCCTTTTAGAAAGCTAGATGTAGCTCACAGGATAGTAAAAACATCCTGCTCTTCCAGGTGTGTCAGTGTCACTGTTTTCACACCTATCACTGTGATTTCCTCGATATTTTGAGTAATTTTGAAAGCTCAATACCTAAAACGGAGTAGCTGCAAGTGTAGCTCTGCTTTTATGAAGTTTCCAGCCTGTAGGGATGTAAAGAAGAAAATGAGATACAATCTGAATATATCAGTAAGACTCAGAAATGAAAAAGCAGGGGAAAAGAAACTAAATCCTCACTTTCTGGAAATGTAGCTTATAATTGTGGGAGGTGTGTAAGCTGACTACCATCACCAAGTCTGTGAATGTCTACAGCTTCTACACCCTTCCCCATCCATAGTTCCAAGGCTCACTTGGCTTCAGTTCCCCGCAAAGTGCCCCAATCCACGCTTCCCAGGCTCAGCCGCTCCCCTGCTTGCCACTGGGTCAGAAGCCGTTGCTGCTTGTCAAACCTATATGAGATGGCAGGCAAGAGAAATAGAAAAGCATCTAGATGAGTGTTTCTAGAATGGAAAAGAGAACTGCAGTGATTATGTACATTTACTCTTCTAAGGAATGCAGTAGAAGGAAAACAATGAGAGGCAGAAAAGGTAAAAGCAAGACCATCAGAAGTAGAGGATTGATGGTATAACTAATTTCACACAACAAGCTTGTTTAGGGAAGATACTACAGTTTCTTCTCAATGTTTTTTTGGCAGTTCAAAATCAATTGCTGGCTTCTTGTATCCTCAGTTTCCGGTTGACCATCTCCTGCTGAGGTCATTGCTTCTGAACTCACTGTGATACTCACTACAAGAATTTGTAGAAAAGTTGTTGAGTGTTTGTTGGGTTTTGGCAGCTGAGCTATTTCAATTGTAGTAATGCTCACTCTTGGGAGAAAGATTCCTTTGTATGTCAGTTGCTGTGTCATCTCTGGGGCTGGAAGTGAGATGATTCCGCTTTGTGGAAAACAAGAGGCTTTGACACATTTTATTTTCTGTCAGAAGAATACTGAGACTGCTTCCTCCCTGCCCCATGCCTGTGATACTGGGTTAGGCTGTGGGAGCTCCATATTCCAGTCCTTGCCTGAAACTGCATAAGGTGGATGACTGCCCTAACTGCAGTATAAATAATTCAGTGGTTACTGGACCTGTAAGCCATTAGGTTTGGGGGCACCGTAGTTCTTGTCCCTATTCTGAATAGGCAAACAGCACTTGCATGGAGAGTGTTGCCTCTGTCTCTTTTTTCTTTTTTTTAATGGAAATTAATTGGTGACCTTCAGAAAACTCTGCTAAGAGTGAATGTTACCGGTTTTTTTGACACTTTGGTTGTTTTCAAGTTAAAAAATTATGGCTTGGAAAATTGCCGTCACTGCTAATCAACCTGTCCTTGATAAGAGAAACTACTAGGAAGATACTGCTTCTTTATAACTCAGTGAACTGTGTCAAACAAACACAGAATTTTCTTGGTGCTTCACCATTTAAATTTAGAGCAGATAACCAGCCCATGGAGGCATGAGGCAAGATGACTGCTCGGAGGAACAAAGCACTCCTCCTTTGTCTGGACTCCAGCTTCAGTGAAACAGCAGCATGAAGCCCAGATTTCTGACGAAACTGGATTTAAGTAATTGTATGACCCCAGGAAATGTTTATGTTTGTAGTTCAAGGTGACCTTTTTGTTTACATGATTCTGGTAAAAAAGAAAATCACACTTTTTGAATTTCTAATTGCCGGGACTAATTGTTTAGGGTTTGGGTTTGGTTTTTTTTTGGGGGGGGGAGGGGGTGTCATCAAGTGGATGAGTGGATGCAATCATCAAGTGGATAATTAAGGGTTGAACAGATCTGGTAGTGGTCTGCAGGTTAATTGAAAGAAATTACACCAAAGGAGAGAGAGCTGCACCTCAACACAGACTTGCCAAATAAGAAATGAAGAGCTGAAAAAAGTTTGTGTGGATTCTGTGAAACTCAATGGGAAAAAAAAGGAGTAAACCAACTGAAAGTATTTCTTCCAGAAGAGTAGAAATCCTATATGCTAGTTACAATACATATGTAAGGAAGTGGTACATTTTAGATCTGTGATAAAAAATGGAAATAGTTCATGGAGTTCCCTTGCCCAAGTCTGGGACTTGTAGCAGAATTTGCCATTTCTACAAAAATGACATGAAAAAAGCAAGAGAGCATCCAAAGTGTATATTCTGAGGGATACAATCTTCTTTTTCTCCTAGGGCATTTCTTAATCTCATTATAAAAAAAAAAATAGCAAAGATTTGTTGCAGGTAAAGCTAACTGCCAGTTAGCCTAGTTTACCTTCTCATATCAAGTTTATTGAAATGCTCAAAAGAAAAAGATAAGTCTCATCACTTGGTATAGACATCCAACTGCTCTCCCCTACCTAAGCATAATTCTTCTCTTACAACAGGTGGGAAGAAAAGAGAAGTCCCCAACATCTAGCAGGGGCCCTGAACAAAGTGGTTATTTAGATAGTAATAGAATAAACGGAATATTCTCCAGATACACGTTAAATGAAGAGTAACTATGCCTGTAATGAAAAAAAGAGTATGATGCCATTCAGTCTGTAATTCTTTGCGGAAATTCTGGTCTTTCAGTTTCTCTTTACATGTGATAGTATGTTGCTTATTGATACATACTTACACATATGTATCTGCAGATACATGTATAGGTATTTTAAAAGATGTGACAGAATAAAGTGGAAGACAGTGAGCAGTCATTTGTATATTTACTTTGTACTTTTGGATTTGTAGTCAAAAATATCAAATGGAAATTATCCAGAGGAGGGAGTTACAGAGATTGTAGAGTGACAAGTAAAAATAGGAGCAAAACCAATGTAGACTTGCAAATGAAAAATCTTACTGGATTCAGGTAGTCACTTGCTGGAAAGGCACGCATTGAGAAAGAGAGAGATACTGGAAAGGTTTGTAGAAGTAGATGACCTTTTCACACGTGACTTGGACTTTCCATACTTTCTCCGTACGGGAGAGGGCTTAAGATGAACAAAATGAATTGCAGGGTCAAATTGTTGGAGTCATATATCATTGGTATAACAATGACATTGAGAAATGTGGGCCTGTTTCTGGTAGTTGTGGAATCACTACTGTCTTCTGTAAAGCTGTGATTCTTGCTGGTGGCAGTTTTTCAGATTTTTTTTTTTTCTTTTACAGCACCTGGCTGCTCTGTAAAACCACAAGAAGCTGTTTCTCCTAAAAGGTAGTTACTGGAAAAAAAGATTTTTTTTTTTTTTCCGTATGGTGAAGTTCGCATCTGGCTGAGTAAATCCAACTGTACAAATGAAAATTTGAAAAGTTAGTCCTAACTACACCTGTATAGGACCTTCTGCAGTAATGTGCTTAAAATTCGAATCCCACAGAGAGTCAAAGAAAATAAAGAGAGGTGGCTTTTATAGTTCACTGTAAGTGTTGAATTGTTCAAGGCATGGATGTTCAAGGTCTGGATTTGAGAAGAACAAAGTCAGCAGAGCAGGAAGAATGAATATAAGAAGATTCATGTTTTCATTCTACTCTTTCCCATACACGAAGCACCCATGGGGTGCAGGCCTACATGGGTACAGTCAAGAGCAACAGAAGCATGGAAGAAGGCATGAAAACCACCACGAATTATGAGAGCTTCTACATGGAGAAGTACATAAACTGAATATGCCTCTATTGACTAGATACAGATAACGGAGTACAAATTGAAAATGTAATGGTTTCATGAGAAGGAATATAAAGGAAAAGTAATGCTGCATTCTTCATTAGCCAAAATACACTTTATCTATTCAACATTAAGAGGTTAGAACAGCAGTAAAAATAAATATGAAATACCTATTTGTAAAAATAGCACTTTATTTAAGAAAATGCATAATCTGCACCAATATTTAAACAGAAATAGTGTGAAAATATTTTATATTGCTGATCAGTTGTTTTGAGAATAAAACCATTTAACTGATACTGGCTGAGTTTTTTTTAAAGAGTAACACTAGCAGATCCTTGAAAAACATTTTTATAATTTGATTTTTGTAATAATTTTGAAAGGACTAGTTACATTAACTATGAATGGAAATCATTTTCTGGTTGGTAACCACAAATTTTTGTTGAGCAATTGAAATACAAGTCATCAGAAGCCTCTGACATTCTATTTATCTTTCTGAAGGCTCACAAATACGTAACTTTATCACTGGGTGAATTCAGTGTGATCCCAGGAGTACTAATGCAGGTAAGGTCAAGAAGATCTTGGAGCTCCAATGCAGAGGAGTGATCTCAAGTAATTACTTCTGTACAGAACTAAAGATTTTACGTTTCTCCACCCTCCTCACGGTACTGGTTTTAGTGGAGCTGAGCAAAAATAGGGGTGGAAGTGGGTGTAGTGAAAGACAGAGATTAACAAGCCATTACAGCACCAGTGAAAGCAGTGACGCCCCTGCCATGCCTCAGGTGCCCCATGGTGTATTGTTGTGTGATGGCTGTGATGGTGCTGTGATGGCTTCATCGGTTTGGCCATCAGAGGCACCGCTCTGAGCTGCGGGCAGCAGAGCAGCTGAGCTGCACCAGGTTGTGCAGCTGTGCCGTACCAGAGCTGACCTTGAACACTGGTAGCTAAAGCCCTAGGAGGAGAAGAGGGGCGTATTGCAGAAAAAGATGGGTACAAGCCGATTAGGGCAATCGGAGCCTGTTAGTACCTTGAGATCCTTTGGCGGTTGTGCTGTTAACATGTCAGGTGCTAATAGTATAGCCATGTGCAAAATAATTTCTGGTCCTTTTTTTTTCAGTGCATATATGTCAACAAACATAACACTATCAACATTTAGTGTGGTGTGTTATGTTTCTGACATGTCTTACGCCCAAGAAAATGACTCCTTATGCAGAATTGTGCCTCAGGATTAATTTCAGCTTTAGGGTAAAAATATGTAATTACTTATTTCACAGTTATCAAGAGCTGCTACTGAAGATGACATGGCAGGACAAATCTACAGAAATGCTGGGTGCAAACCATATGGTATTAAGCTAATGGCCCTGTCCTTCCCTGAAGAAACATTTGGACAGTTTTGTCAAAACACACCAAAATTTAGCAGAGAAATAACTGCAGCTTCTTGTTAAGACTAGGAAACAGTTGCTGCTTCTGAGCCAAAAACGTGCAGTGGCATCTTGGAGTCTCTGTTAGTGTAACTGGGAATAAGTGATCTGTAATAAGCCGAAACATCTCACCCACTTACCTAGCGCCTGTGGGCCCTGTGGCAGCACAACTTCCCTGCCCAGTTTTGTGCTTTTAGCGCAACAGATGGCCATCGAAACACCCAAGATGCTCTGCAGAGTCACCTCCAGCCCGCTAATAGGGAAACCTCAAGGTGAGAAGGCTTCAGCCATTCCTGTTAAGAGGTTGTGGGCTCTTCTTTGGGAGGAGAAGTACTCACCTGCAATAAATTGAGGGCGTTGGGTGTTAATTTTTTTTTGTTGGTCCTTTTCAATTTGAACAATAGTTCAGTGTGAAAAACATGTTGCAAGATTGAATGGTGCATTATTTCTACAATCTGAGAGGGTTCAAATTCATACCTACCACTGCCCAGAAGACACTAGGAACCTCAAGGCAAGGTAGGGGCATGCTTCATTCCTCTGGCTGAACCTGTTCCACTGCGCAGAAAATACAAAATTCACAGAGCATGGCCCTGTAAGACATTGGTCTGGGATGGGGAAGAGTTAGGCTTTTGTTCCTCTAGTTGATATATTTATTTACCAATCCCTAAGCTACATAGTGACTGAGGATAAATAGCGCTATAACTTCGGGAATGTTAGCCAAAGCGCATCAAAGAACGAGGAGCAAAGAGATTTAAATGGAACACAACGCTGTCAAAGGAGACCGAGGAGCGCACAAGTGTAGGCTCTGTGTGTTTACACAACAGGCAGAAAGGGTTCCTCAGGCTGTCCCAACAACAAGTCCCTCTATCTAAAGAGTGAGCTTTATTAACACAGGAAAAAAAAGACACGGATTTTGTTTGGGAACATTTCATATCTTCTGCTGCACTTATTTCTTGAAGGGAGTCAGTTCCTTCTGCCTGATTTAGCTGCCATCGTAAGTGGAGAAACAGAACGGGATGCTTACCATGGCTGATTTTTACGGCCCTGAGAGGAGGTCAGTTTGAGGCTGACACCTACATTTATATGCCTGTGTGTATGGGCTGACATGGGTAGCTGTATCAACTCCACTGTAGGCAGTGGAGGTCTGGTCAGTACAGGCACAGGGGCCTCAAAACCTGGTGTCTGACCAGTCTAGACCAGCAGCTTGATTCAGTTGTCCAGACATCCACTGACACTTGCATGCCCACAGGCATCCAGAGCACCCACAGAAGGGGTGCCAGATGTGACGCTGAGTGAAGGTTATGATCAGTTTGTCTGTTGCAAACAGTCACTTGGACCATTCAGAGATGGAGACCATCATTTCATTGGCTTGTCCTGATTTGTCACAGACATTCAAGGTGGCAAGCTATTTCCCATTTGCTGTTCATTTTCTGCGTCCTCCTTTTTAGTTTAAGTGAAAATCTTTGTTGGCAAAGCTTGCTTACCTCACAATGAAAAGTGATACCTTCTGGGTTTTGCCAAAGAAGTAAACACTGCAAGAAACAGTTTTTGTTCTGTTTCAGTCTAGAATTACCGACTTGACTAATCTGTAGTTGTTAAACCTAAGATGTCTTACTTGCTGAAGAGTACCGTTCTTTATAAAAGTTTCTTGTAAAAGTTCTTTGAATTTAATTTTCTTTTTTTCTGCACTCTGAGCATTGATCGAGATCAGATTTTAAATAAATACTCTTTGTTATCTGGAAATGATTCAAGCAGTCATCTGTAGTATTTCTCGTGCTTCAGCATGTCTCAGAAGCCAGGTAGCTTCTCAAGGGAACGACTTTGGTTTCCAGAGTGAAGTGGCACATAAAAGTTCATGCAAACAGATTTCTTTAATACCAGGATCACCTCAGTTTAGAATTGCTTGGCTGGTCTGACTCTTGACACTAATAGCCTCAAACTTGCCACTTCTAGATTTTGTTCTATTTCAAAGCTCTCTTGGCAGTACAAGGGTACATTTAGTGGGAACAGGCTTTGTCCATTAAACCTGGGACTTCTTATGCTATATTTAAAGCTCATTTGGAATACTTAATTTCCAGTCTCTCAGAAGTTTGTATCATTGAAATACACTGTTAATGCAATGTTCTCCTTAAAGTGTCACAGCAAAGAATTGTTTTGAAGCAATTTTTGCCACTTGTCATTCACAGCATTCCAGTGTGCATTAAAACTTAATGGAGTTAACATGCAGTCATAAAAACAAAAGCAAATAGATTTTTGAAGTATGACTGCCATATTCCCAACTTTGCATCTATTGCATTTTAATCGGCTTCGTATTCCTCTCAGTTCTCATCATGTAGGTATGTACAACACTCTCAGAATAGGTCTGTCTGGTCTGAAGAGGAGTGCCATATCATGGCTGTTAGCAGAGTGGCAGGTCCTGTACTGGAGCAGGGCTCTTGAAGGTGATAAACGGGTAAATGTGAAGGTAGAAAAACAGGCCCATTCAAGACACCTTCTTATAAAGGGTCTAAAAATATCCTGTGTTCATGCATATACTTGATATGTGGCTGTGAGTTCTTGTTTTTAGTAAGCCTAAGCAATTTGTAACACCACAGAATCTGTGGCCTGCAATTAGCTGGAGCAGAGGTTTCCATTTTGCTGAGTTGCGAAACAAAATCACTTTGCACAGATTGCAGCCAGCTAAGTGCAAGGGGTTTGATCACTGTGGGCCTCGTTTGAATTGTTCTCAACAGATTTCTTCTTATATGTTTTTTTCCAAGTCACTGCTGCCAGTTTGTCCTAAGAAGGGGAAGATGGAATAAAAGCAAAACAAACTGAAAAAAGTTGGGGATAGAAGCACAGACAGTATTTTTACTTTTTTACAGTATTATTACTGGTTTTCTTTCCAGGATCTGCCTCTCCTTTAGGCTGTTTCTTGAATAGTCAGAATTAATATTGAATGCCCTGGGACTCACTTTCTTCAGTAGCTCAGGACTCCAAACCACTTTTATCACAGGCTTGGTTCAAAATCTATTGCTCACATTCCTTTACTCAGACACAGAGCAAACAGAAAGCATCATTCTCTGTGCTGGTAATTAAATAGTGTATGCAGAGGTCCACCCTTCCAGCCGTTTTGGGCCACAGAATACAAAATACAGCTCCAATTTATAGGTGCTTTTAATACATTGTATTGTTTATCTCCTATCATGCATTTTAATTGCTTATTTGGCGTATGTGTCAAGCACACACACAAACTGTAGTCCTTAACAATGCCACAGATTAATTTCACAGAATCACAGAATGGCTCAGGCTGGAAGGGACCTTTGGAGGTCATCTTGTCCAATGCCCCTCTGCTCAAGCAGGCCACCTAGAGCTGGTTTTCTAGGACCATGTCCTTTGCTCTCCCCTCATCCACAGAGAGACAGCCATCATAGAAAGCTATTGGGATGGTCAGACACGATTTCCTCTTTGAAAATTCATGCTGACTACTTGTCGTGGTTTAGCCCCAGCCGGCAACTAAGCACCACACAGCCGCTCGCTCACTCTCCCTCCCACAGTGGGACGGGGGAGAGAATTAGGAAAAACCTCGTGGGTTGAGATAAACACGGTTTAATAGGACAGAAAGAAAGAAGGGAACAATAATGATAATACCAACAAAGGAATGTACAAGAACAAGTGAGGCCCAATACAGAAATTGCTCACCACCCCGTGATCGACAGCCCGTCCCCGAGCAGCGATTTTCGCCCCCCCGGCCAACTCCAGTTTATGTACTGGGCATGACGTCGGATGGTAGGGAATATCTCTTTGGCCAGTCTGGGTCAGCTGTCCCGGCTGTGTCCCTTCCCAGCTCCCCGTGCACCCCCAGCCTGCTCGCTGGCAGGCCAGCACAAGAAGCTGGACTGTCCTTGACGGCTCAGCAACAATCCAAAACATCAGCACATTATCAACAGTTCCTCATCCCAAATCCAAAACACAGTCTCACACTGGCTTCTGTGAAGAAAACCAGCTCTATCCTGGCTGAAACCAGGACACTACTGAAGCACTGTCTTAAAATATTTGGAAATGATCCAGGCTTATTTTATCCATCAAATTCCCCACGATCAAGGCCAGGCTGATTTGATCTAGTTCCCTGGATCCTCTTTCTTGCCCTTCTTGAAGGTAGGGATGACATGCTTTATTCCAGTCCCCAGGAACCTTGCCCATTCACCATGACTTTTCAAAGATAATTGAGAGTGGCCTTGCAATGACACCAGACATGTCCCTCAGTACTTGTGGGTGCATTCCATCAGGTCCCATGGACTCATGTATATTATACAACATCTCTTGGAAAGCCATGTAAGGATATTTTGTCAACTACATGTCCCCCTCAGACAATACCACAGGTGTTCTGCGTATACTTCTGCCAGTCCTTTGATGGTTTATAGACAACCTCTTACAGTGAAGTTCATAGTAGTTTGCCAGCTATATTCCAAGCATCCCATTGTTTCAGTTGCACAGCAATAGTATTCATGGTTCTCATTCTTCAGGCATGCTGTCTTGCTCCTTGGCCTACAGTGATCCATCAACTTTGGGGTCCTCCTTCCACTTCCTTGGATAAAGTGAGTGAACAGGTCCAGCTAAAATTTGCCAACACTTCCTCGTGTTATCAGCATTCAGGCAAGCCCAGCATCATCATGAAGTGGGTGAGGGTCTATTTTAAAATGCTGAGTCTTAGGTGGTCTCTGAATATTCTGAGAAAAAAACCTAGTCCATGCTGAAAACTGCAATACCCTATATTTCCTAGACCGACCTAGACCACCGTCAATGTGGCACTCACCACATTGATGAGTACAATAAAATAAATTCATTCAAATAAATGCAGAGTTAGGAAACAAACTATTAGATTTAGAAGCAGCTAGCAAACCCTGCAATAATAGTATGCCTCTTATTAGTGTAGCCAGAGGTGGTTTCCTGTGTTTTATCCAGATAACAGACTGTGAAGTCATGCTGACTAGTAGTATGGTACAGCCAGCCAGCCAGCCAGCAGACCTGGGTCCAAGTATCAGGGAAGCCAACCGCTCCAGGTGCTGTTTTCCACACAGCAATAATTGCCTGCAGCCAAGCTCTTCCTTATTTCCTCCACTAGAGGAGAGATGCACCTTCTGAAGTATCCTGAAATGTTAACCTTGATAATCAGACAAAGATATTGACTTATAACGTTAATATTGACAATTTGTTGCTCAGTTTAGAGGACAATGGTGTTATTGGATTAGTCTGTGCCCCGTGACAGCTCCTAAATGTGCTGGGTTTTGTGACAGCACTGCTTAAACGTAATAATGGTCTTCTACATGTGGCAAATACACTTGCTGAGAAGATCTGACAAAAAAGAAATGTCCCTTTGTACCTTCCACTAAATAAGCAATGAACTAAAGAGCCAAATACTGGCCTGATTTGTACTGGTGTAACTCCACCAAATCCAAGCCACTCTGGATTTAAGTGCGGGGAACTGCGGCAGAATCTGGGATGAGATAATCTAGAAATGGAGCGTGCCACCCACCATGTTGGATTGCATCATTTCTGTGTAAGCCTGATGTGTCCACAAGAAGACTGTAGGTATGTTCTTAGACAAGTAGCTGAAGAATGTGTCTGTCATGTTGCTTTAGATATTGCTTTAATGTGTTGGAGCTCACCTCCCTGTTGGCATTCACTGTGCCATTGTTTAACACCTTGGAAGGCCCTGCCACGCGCTAATCTGATAAGTGGTAATTTGATAAAACAAGTATTACAGATGTTAATAACGTACTCGTTTTATATTGCCTTTCTTTTCTGTTGGATCAAAGCAGCACAAAGAGCAATTCATGTATAGAGATGGGGGAACAAAGAGGACAAAAGAAAACAAAAAAAAAATCCCACCAGAAAACCCTGACTTGGCTGGATATAGCAACAAAACTAAGCAACTGATTTAGCCTGTTTATTATGTGGAAATTAGCAATAGCCTTGTCATATGTTAGCCATTATGTACATGTGTATATTTTAAATTAATTTGGGAGAACTGTGCATAAGCACAGCATGACTAACACCTTCTTTCTCTCTTGGAGACAACGTGCGATATAGGAAGGGTTGCACACTTGTTTCACAAAAGCATTCTTAGCTTTCTGCTGCAACTTTCTTCTTCCTCACAGGCAGGAAAAGCCAAAGAAAAAGCAAATAGAAAAGCCAGAGCTGATGGTAGGATGGAAATCCATGTCATGCCATTTTCACCCTCTATGTATGGTTCCCCATGTTATGCTGGATTCCTTCTAGTGTACTTCCACACCGACACAGAAAAACCTAGATTCTCCATTTTGTGCTTTTAAGATGACTTCTGGCAAAGACACACCGGTGATTTCTTAGATGGAGTGAGGATGATTCAGGAAGGAAAAAAGAGGAGAAAGACACTCTCCTGTGCTTTTTGCATTTTCAAATTAAAAATTGCATAGAAGTTTTAAGACATGAATGAAAGCTGTATAACTAAATTTCTGTTCAAATGTAGTATTTTTTAAATTCTAAACAAAACTACCCACATTTAGACATTTCCCATAAAAACACCAAACAAGAAATTTTTACTTTCCTTTTCCAACAAAAATATTTTTGCCATCCGTGCTGGTTTCAGTTCATGCACCTGCATTTTTCAGTCAGTCATCCTAGGTTTTTTAACATTCCCCGGTGAGCTCGTGTTCCCTGTAAGTACTTATTATCAGAGCCAAGTGCATGTTGCGATCCAGATAATTCACTTCATCATTATGTTGCTTTTTTGTTTGTAAATTAAACACGTATATTTATAATGCAATGAAATCTCAGGCTGAGGTCACTGGAAAGAAGAAGTATTTATTTGTCTCATGGGTTTGAATAGAGGAGTATGTTCTCGGCAATAGTTGTCATGTGATGAATTTGGGGATGACCGGGAGAGAGCACATCCTGAGTTCTGCTCCTGCCTTGACAACAGACACATTGTATGATATTGAGCGAATCAATTTTCTGCCACAGTTTCCTTTCAGCAATAGACAGCTAGTAATATTTCATCCTTAGTTGGTTATGCAGTGACCAACATTGACAACAGAAAGCTCCAGGAAGAATTAACATTGGCATTTGTGGTGAAGTGCTCTTTGACTTGCTCAATATTTTCTGGGTGTTGAAATTAGAGAGTAAAAACGCTATAAAAGCATTTGCAAGTGTGTTGGTGCCCAGACAGGAACACCACCACCCCCCAGGCTTTGGATCATGCTCCTTCCCAATATTCATGATGAAAGCTGGGAGAAGAAAGTGATTGGGAAGAGTCAGCATGAGTTTACCAACTGCTTGACCAACCTGATTGCCTTCCATGATAAAATGTCTAGATTTGTGGATGCAAGGACAGCAGCTTGGCTTTAGCAAGGCTTTTAACACTGTGTCTCACAATATTCTTATATCCAAGGTGAGATACCACAGTTTGGATGAGTGGACAACTAGACAGGTAAAAAGTTGGTTGGACGATCAAGCTCAGATGTTAGTAGTTAATGTTTCATGCTTTACCTGGCAGCCAGTAGTAAGTGGAGTACCTCAACAGTCTATCCTGGGACTTGTACTGTTTAACGTCTTTATCAGTGACCTGCAGGATGTGATGCATTTTTTGCTCCTCAAGGTTGCAGAGGTGACCCCAAACTGGGGGACCAGTCATTATGCTCAAGGGCAGAGCTGTCGTACAGTTGCATCTGCACAGCAGAAACCTTACAGAATTCAGCAGGGACAAATGCCAAGTCCTGCACCTGGGAAGGAAGAACCCTATACAACAATACAGGCAGAGTTGTGGGGGAGCAGCTGTGTGGAAAAGGACTTGGTGGGGCCTGGAGAACATAAAACAGTAGCATGGAGTGTCTGCAAAGAAAGCCAACAACATCCTAGGCTGTAGTAGCAGCAGGCTGAGAGGGGTGACGATCCCTGTCTACTCAGCATTTGTTAGACCCCAACTGCATCCAGTTTTGGGACTCACAGTGTAGGAAAGACATGGATAAACTGGAGTGAGTTCAGCAAAGGGCATGAAGATGGTTGGGGACCATCTTAATTTAGGAGAGGCTGAGGGAATGGAGCTTGTTCAGCGTGGGAAAAAGGGCGCTTTGTGGAACCTTCTGATAGCTGTGCAGCTAGTGAAGGCAGCAGCCTTCTGATTCCTACAAGGAGGTCATTGAGGAGATGGACACAGGCTCTTCTCAGTGGTGCAGGGTGGGAGGACAAGAGGCAAATGCCATAGGCTGAAACAAGACTGCACATCAGTGATGCTTGTTGACAACAAAGATGGCCAAGCAGTGCAGCAAGTTGCCCATAGTGCTGTGCATTCTCCAGTCTTGCAGGACTTCATGACCTGAGGTGGAGGGAAGCCCTGGACAGACTGCTCCCACCTCTTAGCTGACCCTGCCTTGAGCAGGGAGCTGGGCTAGAGCACTAGACCCTCCTTCATACCATGGATCTGTAACGAAAGGCTGCCACCAAACAGCGTGCCGCCCGCTCCCTCCCGCCTCGTGTCAGCTCCACGAAAGGAGAGCGTGGCCGCAGTGGAAAAACCCCACCGAGCAGCTCTCCAGCAGCTTCACACAGGTAGGGTGCACAGGGCAGGGACCCCACCACTCCACCCATTGCGCTCTGCTGCCAGCTCTCCGCGTCCTCCAGCTGCATTTCAGGACAGGAGAGGGTCCCTTACACATTTCAGGACTTTTCTGGATGAAAACTGCTGCGCGAGGGCCAGCTGATACAGGCAGACCGGGCGTCAGAGATCTAGTTTAACGGTTTCCCCTTTACTTTCGAAAAGTTCGAGTCTCCCGTGATCTCTCGGTGCCCTTATCACGGGCACCTCCGCCTCCGCGACAAGGCCTTGAATTATTCATGGCTATTGACAGTCACAGAAATTAACGGTCCGTCAGCAAAAGCTCCAAAAAACCGCACTGCAGCACCGTGATAATAATGATCAAAGATTAAGTGAGATTACCGGCGACACCCGCGGCGCCGGGGCCGCCCCGAGGCGCTCCGCCCGCGGCGCCAGGGCCGCCCCGAGGCGCTCCGCCCCCGGCCCCGGCCCCGGCCCGGCCCCGGCCCCGGCCCCGTTCCCGGGCAGGCCGGGAGGAGCGCAATGACGGCAGCCACCCGCCAGGGGGCGCTGCCGACCCGGCGTTGGCGTCGCGGCAGCCCCCAGCAGAAACCAGCCGAGCTGGGGGGAGCTGGTACCGGGTGGGGGAGAGCTGGTACGGGCTGGGGAGAGATGGTACGGGCTGGGGCGAGCTGGTACGGGCTGGGGGAGCGCTGGTACGGGCTGGGGGAGAGCTGGTACGGGCTGGGGGAGCGCTGGTACGGGCTGGGGGAGCGCAGCTGGTACGGGATGGGGGAAGAGTTGGCTGCCGGCATGGCCTTTGCCTCAGCAAACTGCTGTGGAGCTAACGGGCTCCCCCATCTTGCCTCGCCTGGGCCAGCCACTGTGCTGTGGCCCTCGGGGAACCCCTGTGTTTCCCAGCAGAGGTGAAGCCCTCCCCTCCAGCTCGATGGGTGGTTTAAACCCACCGGGTCTCCGAAATACAGTGGGGAAGCTGATGCGACCCTCAGCCCTGGGTTGTGCCCCCAGGACCAGGGAGGAGGCCAGGGAAGTGTCACTGCGGCCAAGGCCTGTGGGTCTTGTGGCAGGGATAAGGCCATGCTCGCCCAGCACCGGCGGCCCTGGCAGTGACATCAGTGGTTTTGGGTGGTGAGAGAGTCTCATAAAGCATTTGCAACATCTTATTTTTGCTGTACCCTAAGCAGAGTCCCCGAATTTACAGGGAGAGAGCGGCTGAGGAGCCAACCGGCACTGACATAACTGCTTAATGCCACTGTCTGAGCGTTTCTGGCAGTTTCTCTCCCATTTAGCGCAATTGCTGCCTGTGAACTGATGGGCTGACAGCTCCGTGGGAAGCTGGGCAAACTCACCAAATGCTCTCTGAAGCAGATGCAGGGATCTAAGCTTCCCCCGTTTATGTACAGGAAAGGAGAACCCACAAAATAATACTGGTGAGGGAGTGGCAAACCAAATGTTTACTATCTAGAATTGTCCTAGTGCGTTCTCAGCTCCTGTCATTATGATATATATTTACTGTAGAAATAGGGTATACAAAGCTCAAGGGAAAAAGGGAAATATGATGGGAATGGTGTCTTCTCACATAGGCTTCAAAACACAGCAGCATTGTTCTCCACTGCAGTCAGCGTCCCTGTTGCCATGGGAAGAGGTTTAACTCATCTGAACACTCCAGATTGAGTATCTATTAGTCTAAGCCGTATGAATCAAAAATTTTTATAGTAGTGAAAAATCTCTAATCTGCTTAAATTCTTCCAAATTTAGGCTCGGGGTTGAGTCATCATTATTTCCTGTCAAATGGTTTTGTGAAGTCACCCAAAATAATGAGATGTCACTTGCCTGGATACATTAATAATTAGAAGGATTTATTGTAACAGGCATCAGGGGAAAGTGTAACTTTCCCATTAGATGTCCTTAATTAGAAAAGAATGTGTCAGATTTCAGATCAACGTAGGAGAACTACAACTATCCATTAAAAAGAGAAGGACAAATAATGCAAGTGACAGCCCTTGCAGAAGTACAAAGATTTAAATACTTTATAAATTAAGGGGATTGAAGGTGCTCATTTTCATCACTAAAGCTCTATGGCCTGTCTTCGTCGTCAGAAGGATGCAGTCTCCAAACTGAATTCAACAACATAAGGAGCAAATGCTTTATATATTTCTGACAATAGAATATTTGTGTAATCAGCAATTATTCCTTTTTATGTCTTTCAGCAATGTCTCCTTAGGGTGGGCCAAACTGCTCTGGAAAGTGTTCAGTTATGCTAATAGGAAAATTTTATAGTGACAGACAATGGTATCTCTTGAACCACAAGAACCATAGCTAGTACATTTGTTCAGCTGGTGGCAAGATGTGGGATGGAGGAGTGGTCTGACTGGCTTTTAGATAAAAATTGGAGGGCTATTAGGTAATTGTAACGTGTGGGAGTCATTACTGTAAATCCAAGCAGAATGAGGTGCCTAACTACTCAGGCATGTGTAAGGGGTTAATTTAAGTACCTGGCTTTTGTGGCTTCCTTTTGGCTGTGGATAATTCCTCACAGACCCAGGCCAAGGGTTTTACTGGGTGGTACACAGAAGCTAGAAAGTAAATCTTACAATGTTTACATTTACTTAAAGCCATGAGTGGAACCAGTTTACACTCATATTTCTGCCCAGTGCTTGGTTAACATACAGGCATGTATTTTATTTATGCAGTCTTAAAATCATGCCATGAATGACATCAAAGCAAGGGTAATTTAAGGAAAGGGAACATGTGTCCTCAGTTTATTTCAGCTTGCAAAGAGATGGTGTTCCAAGATGGGGAGACTAAACTTTTGCAGCATAACCAACCTACTCCCTCTGGGGCATCAGATCTATTCATCCCATGTCAGTTACACCTGAAAGTTACTGCAAGCCAATGCTTTTTCTGCGGCCTCTATGAAATCAGTCAGTAACATTGGACCACTGCCTAACTGACAGGTGGCCACATTACCAAGTTATCAGCTCGTTTGCTGCTCTTGATAAGTGTTTCATTAGGGCTGGTTTTGGTAGGAAAGCTGAATTTGTTTCTTATGGGGAAAGGAAATCCTTTAACAAGAAGGCTAAGCCACACAAACAGGACCTTGTTAGATAAGCTTTTCCATTTGAGTGACCATTTTGTGCAGCATTTTTCTTGAAATATATGTTTCTGGTTTTTATGACTGTTTATCTGAAGTGTAATTGTGAGCACTAGGTTTGGATTTAGAAAAGGGTAGATCTAGTTTACCAGAGGGCCTGGTGTAGATAGGTGCTCAGAACTTGTGTAGGTCAGTGGGATTGAAAAACATGCACGTATTTCACTCAGAAACTAATTAAAACATAAAGTGTAGGTAGAACTTTAGAGGAATGTCATAAATGTCCTTTTGAAGTACTGGGTGGAAGCCCTTTTTATTGTTAATTTAGCCTTCTCTTTTTCTAAATTGAACCTTTCATCACATATTAAATCCTAACAGGGCTAGGGAACACAGGGTGTGCTCCAAAGGGATACATAAAAATCACCTTACTTCCATAAGTCATTAGCATCCAGCATTTGTGCTTTTAATGAGCTGAAATGAGAAATCTTGTAAACTAATTTGAACAAACTACAGTGTCTTGCAGCAAGATGCTTCAAACATCAATCAACTTTTGAAAGTTTGCTTGTGAGATACTTCTCTAAGAATCTTTCATCATAAAAATGACACTTGAAAACTCTGCAAAAGATCTTGACAAGATTCACACATGAATGCCCCAGAGATAAGTGATGCATTGTTTTACTGCAGAAGGTGGTATAAATATTCTGGTTCTGAAGCTAGGTCTAAACAAAGCTTACCTGCTCATTAAAACATAATGAAACCTGACTATTTTACATACTGTTTTGTAAATGACATTTCCTAAAACACACCTTTATTTTCAAACCTCCTCTGAAAAGCCTCTGGGGATAAGCAAAGTTCAGTATAATGAAGAAAACATTTTATTCAGCTTTAAGAGCTGGAATTCCTGCCTCGGAAGAGTGTTACGTAGGATGGCTACATGCCACACCATCAGTGGAGTTGACTATTCTCTTTTAGAAGTAGTAATATTATTTAGTTGTAAATTAAAACCTACCTGAAGCCACAGATGAGTTCTCAGCTCACTGCTCTCTGAATAAGGATACAAATAAAAATTGGCACTTTCCTCAGCAAGCTGCTTTGAAGGTTAGCTATCTGCTTGGACTGAGTGAAGCACCTTTGACTTCAGGAAGACTGCCGTGTTGCAGGTGCTTGCAGGCCTGGAGTGCTCTCAAGCACTTCAGAGCAAGAGACTTCCCCTGTACCGAACAGTAGCTGTTTCAACTCTTTAAAATATAGGACAAGTTATGCTAGAGAAAGAGATGAAGAAACAGATTGAAGCCAGATGACCGCCCATTAATTTTTTTGGCAAGCAAGGGGCTTCATATATCTGAATAGAATAATTTTAGGGTTTTTGCATTTTAAGAATTTCTGTCACATGAATTCAAGTTGATGAACCACCTCACCTGTTTGACTTTTCATGTGTTAAAATACATGTCTGACTTAATTTTGCCAGTTAAGGCAATGTATTGAACAGATTATACAATTTAAAAGGTGCCTAAACCAAACATGATCTAGCTATGCCTGCAAAGATTAGAAATTCAGTCATTCAGACATCTTAAGGTACCAAAATATGTAGATAATGTTTCAGGAGATTATGAAATATGCCTGATGTCCTTTGAAATCAAATCAGGTATGCTGAGTCAGTCTTGCCAATTTTTGGTAGTATATCCTGCACAACAATCATGAATAAATATATATGTCATTAGTTAAGGGTAGCCATGTATCCTCATGGCCAAAATAATTGCTCAGACACCAAACACCTTCCTGTTTACTGGGCTTTCAGGAGCTTGTTTAATATCAACAGTGGTAAGAATGATAGTAAACAAAGTCAATAAAACAGGGCTTATGCAGGGTCACCTGCATCATCGTGGAAAAGCAAGGAAGTGCATCATTGTGGAAAAATCCCAGACCTTTACCGGGAAGTCAGCATCCTGGGGTGTCTCTCGGAAGTGTGCGTACGCTAATGCATGCAACATGATAAATAAACATGAGGAAGTAGAGATATGTGTGCAGTTGAAGGGTTATGATGTTGGGATCACAGAGACAAGGTGGGATTGCTTGTGGGACTGCAATGCTGCAATGGAGGGATACAGGCTGGGAAGGCAGGGTGGTGGAGTTGTCCTTTATGTGAGAGAACAGCTGGAGTATATAGAACTCTCCCTAGGGGATGGATGATGGGCCAGCTGAGAGCTTATGGGTATCAATTACTGAGCAGACCAATATGGGTGACATCATGGTAGGTGTGTGCTGTAGGTGGCATGAGTAGGAAGAATAAATGGATGAGGTCTTCTGTAGACGGAAGTAGCCTCTTGTTCACAGGCTGTGGTCCTCATGGGGAACTTCAGCCACCTTGATATCTGCTGGAGGAACAATGCAGATGGGTATATGCAATCCTGGAGAGCATTGAGGACAACTTCCTGACCCAAATGAGGACAGGTGCTCTGCTAGACCTCATAATTACAAAAGAGGAAGGGCTGGTTGAGGATGTGATGGCTGAAGGCAGCCTTGGCTGCAGTGACCATTAGATGGTGGATTTCAGAATCCTGAGAAGAGGAAGCAGGGGAAAAATCAAGATCACAACCCTGGACTTCAGGAGAGCAGACTTTGGACTCCTCAGGGATCTGTTGGTAGAGTCCCATGGGATAAAGTCCTGGATGGAAGAGAGGCCCAAGAAAGTTGTTTGATATTCCAGGATCACCTTCTCCAAGGTCAAGAGCAGTCCATTGCAATGAGCAGGAAGTCAGGCAAAAATGTCAGGAGTGTTGCATGGATTAACAAGGAGTTCCTGGAAAAACGCAGACATAAAAAGGAGAGACACTGCCTAAGAATTCAGAAATGCTGTTAGGAAAGCCGAAATCCATCTGTAATTGAATCTAGCAAGGGATGTTAAAAATAACAAGAAAGGCTTCTCAAAGTACATGAATAACAAAAGGGAGACTAGGAAAAATGTTTGCCTGCTGCTGAATGGGGCAAGGGCCCTGATGATACATGACATGGAAAAAGCTGAGGTACTGAATGCCATGTTCACCTCAGTCTTTGCTAGTAAGACCCACTTTCAGAAATCTAAGGGCCCAGAGACCAAGGGGAAAGTCTGGAGCAAGGAAGACTTACTCTAGCTGGAAGAGGATCAGGTTAGAAAATAGATAATCAGACTGGACATGCATAAGTCCCTGCGCCCTGATGGGATGCACCCACGAGTTCTGAGGGATCTGACTGATGTCATTGTGAGGTCACTTGATAATCTTTGAATGATCAAGGTGACTAGGAGAAGTGTCTGAGGACTGGAGGAAAGTGAATGTCACTCCTCTCTCCAGGAAGGGCAAGAAGGAGGACCCAGGGAACTACAGGCCAATCAGCCTCACCTCAATCTCTTTGAAGGTGATGGAGAAACTAATCCTGGAAACAATTTCCAGGCATAGGAAGGACAAGTAAGTCATCAGGAATAGTCAGCATGGATTCACCCAGGGGAAGTCATGCTTGACCACCTTGATAATCTTCTACAATGAAATGACTGGCTTTGTAGATGAGGGGAGAGCAGTGGTTATTGCCTACCTTGACTTCCATAAAGCTTTTGACACTGTCTCCCGTAAGATTCTCATGGAGAAGCTGATGAAGTATGGGTTGGATGAGCAGAAAGTGAGGTGGACTGAAAACTGGAGACAGTCCAATGAAGGACCACTAAGGGGATCTCATCAGCATGTACAAATATCTGAAATGAGGGTGCAAAGATGGCAGAGCCAGGTGGTTGTGGAGTCTCCATTCTTGTAGATATCCAACACTCAACATGGTTGTGGGCAAACAGCTTTAGGTGTCCCTGCTTGAGTGGGGGGGTTGGACAAGATGACCTCTGGAGGACCCTCCCAACTTCAGCCATTCTGTGACTCTCTGAATTATGCCATGGTTTTATTTCAGGTATGAAGACAGATTAAATAAATAATTCTAATCTGTATTTACAACCCAATACCTGAATCACAAAATGTAAAATTAAAGTGAGGAAAAAAGCTGCAGGGTTGTATTCTCTAAATTAACCAGTAATTTTATTATCTCAATTTGGACTTGCTTTGAGTAAGTAAAATGGCTAAACATTATCCAAAACAATGGGGAATTAAACACCCAAACTCTCAGTAATGGAGAGAATAGGCAAGATGTGTAAGAGAGGCCAGAGGGAAGAGATAATACTTCTTGGGAGGTCTTGGTGTTGCATCAGGAGTTCTTACTTGTTGTAGGTAGTCAGCAGAGCCACTGCAAATCTTTTCCTGCTATGCCAGCAGAGCTGGCATGACTGGTTACAGACCCAGGAGCTCCACACCAGGATTCTGGAGCAACCTGGAGGTAGGGCAGAAGTCCGTTTGTTCACTCCTTCCATTTAAGTCTTGATACTGCTTACAAAAGAATTTTAGTCTGTTTTTTCACAATGAGGAAGAGGTCCAAAAACTGGTGCCAGAGGAAGATCTGTGTAGCCATATTGACATAGGATCACTTGAGCTACAACTGTTCGCAGTCCTCTGCAAAGAGGGCCTCAGACTGTAGGCCAGATGAAGTGGTTAGGTGCAGATGGGGGTTGGTCTCAATCCTGTGAGAAGTGAATTTAAACATTTGCCTCAATCCTGTAAAGCAGGGAATGTAGAAATGAGCTTCCTGAAACATTGTGGCACAAAAGAGGGGCACATGAAAAGGATTTTGCAAGGAATCCATCTTCCTTGGCATTGATTTGTGACGTCAATAGCTCCTTGCTCCTCAATGTGCTGGCCAAAAATGGTCTCTCTTTAGAGGTGGGGGAAGTTGATGGAAACAGTTAACATGTGCCCAGGCTCTTTTTATCTGCCTGACTATAAACATCCGTGGATATTAGCACAGTTTGTGTATATTTTTCCAATTACCATGGAAGTGAGCATTGCTGCAGTGTAAGCATTTTCATCCATTTGTCTTTTGAGTAAAACCAAGAAAAATAACCAATACCAGAACACTGAAAACATTGCAAAATCAGTAAGTGTTCATTACAGCTCATACAGATGTCCACTTTGACCTATTGTAATGCCACGAGTAAAGTTCTCTGTATTTTGGCAGGCTTCGTTTACCTGGTTTCATTATCATTTTAATTAAATGAAATTTCAGCTGTGTGTTGGGGTTTTTTTGTGCATGTGCAATATGATTCGAAGGATTGCGGCTTTTTGGTGTATCCGGTAAATGTGGTCTGAATTGTCTTTATATATGAAACAGCCCAAATACGATCACAAGTATAGACAGTCACCAAAGCATTTTCTATACTGTGTGACCAACAGGGCTGAATCAGCTATCACTGTTCTTGATGACTGAAGCTTCTGCTTTGCATCCTACATTTTTTCAAAGCATAATGCAGTTTCTATTTCCCTGTTGTTATGATTGTATGAGACAATCCCTAGCTTTAGAAAAGGCAGCAGCAAGTCAGGGCATTAAAATTAAAGGGGAAAAAAATCTACACAAACCATTTAAGCACACTCATTATTATGGCCCTTGCTACCTCGGGCCACTGGAGAACTTATAATTTAGTCAGCATTATGCAGTTTGAAGTGTTTTATGTTCTGCATGGGAGCAGGCTGCAATTCAAATATCAGTGGCCATGAAAAATATGCACATACGTTTAGTATGAAAATCTCCAAGGGCATAACAGAAGAGACAGGCACATGTAGCTGCAGTGTGATGGAGAATTTCTGTGAATTAATCATTTGGACATAGTTTATCACCATTTTATATTTTGCCAGAGACGCTTCCTCGCCATTTGTTGGGAAAACTTATTATACATGCACATCTTACAAAGATAATAAGGCCAAAGCCTTTGATGCTTAAAGGCAACAGGCTTTGTTAGATTCTGTTATGACACAGACAACTTCTCCACTGACAGAGCCATTCAGATAACAAGAGTAATTGCTTATTTTATCGAGTTTAGGGAATTGTACTCCATTCTCCCTTCTTGCCTATTACATCAGCTATTATGACCCATCTTCTACCATAATTTAGGGGGAGTGGAGTACGTGCATTTTGAAAGCTTTTCTTGAAAGAATAGAGTGCTGTATTTACATGTTTCCTTCATTATCCCAAAGTGTAAATACTTAATGTATTCCTTCCAAAGAAGCCGGGTTTCATGCGTGTGCATCTGTTTATGTGCCTAGGTGCTTGTGTGTAGTTTACCATCTAGAGTGGGTAGGGAAATAAGAAGGGTTCATTTAGTTGTTTCTTTATACTCACTTCTGACTGGAGACAATACCATTGTAATTGGTATTAGCAAAACTACAAACAAGAGCAATCGCTTCTGACACTTTAAAAGAACTTTATTGACATCTCCAAACACGTGGGGAATTTTAATGCAGAACTTTTCCGTCTGTAAGGCTTGGTATGATCAAAGGCCTGATAACAGCTCCAGGTTACTGGAAATGAGGCTACAGACCAGATTCCAGCTCTTTTTTTGGGGGAAAAAAAAAGTGTGCCTTAAGTTTGATTCAACCTAATCCTTACAAAACTATCAGAAAACTAGCATTGCAAGGAGACAAAAAAAAAATAAATAGATGCTTTCAAATTTTATGTGCCTTCCAAAGATTTTAAAAGGTACAAACACAAATTTTAAGTGTAGGATTCAATATCTTAAAATGCTGCTCTGCTGTACAGTTTTATTACTTAAAATAACCAATTTTCCCCACCTCTAAAATAGAAGTTTTGAAGTATGAACACTATATCAAAGCCATGAATTGGTCAGAGTCTGACTTCTGAAACAGTACAAAACAATACTGACATTAACAGAAGGACAACTTTCAAGCCAAAGTTGGGAATTAAGTAGAAACCAAAGTGAGTCATACCTCTTTCACTATATAAAAATATAATCATTTCCCAAAAGCATAACCAAATACGGTGGCAAGTTCTGAGCGAATTCTATCAGGTATTTTATGAAAAAGGAGTTCATCACCAAACAGGATGGTGCACTTTCACACTCCAGACACACCAGTGAAGAGGCTGTGACTCATAAGCGAGAACTTTGTGTTCACTAACATTAGGCGTCCTAGTTCACGTGAACACCCTGACAGAGTACCTGCACTCACTCACCTAGCATCACTGCCTATCAGCTGGGTAGACTGGATGCCAGTTTCATTTCCCTGATGCTTGTTCTGCTTTTGTCTCCATAAAAAGGTCTTGTTAATACATCCACTTTTGTGTTTGTCATATTTAAATGTGCAGCCAGATTCTTAGTTTTGCAAGGATGTTTTCATCATCTTTTGAAATCACTCCATGAGACTAGAAACAAATGAGAGTTTGCCAGCTATGGAGTGGGTATTAACAATGGATTTTCCACAGCAGACATTCATGCGTTTGTCTTGTGGCTGGCTGAGAGGACATAACTGTGTTCTGCATCTCAGTGGAGCAGCTGGCAAGATAAGCAGAGTGTCTGGATTAATGTGCTCTGCTCTAATTAGCTTGTAAAGAGGCAATTGGCCTAGGCAGAGGGCTATGCTAGAATGCGCTGGTTTTGGCTCGGGTAGAGTTAGTTTTCTTTGTAGTAGCTAGTACGGGGCTATGTTTTGGATTTGTGCTGAAAACACAGTGTTGATAATACAGGAATGTTTTCATTATTGCTGAGCAGTGCTTACACAGAGTCAATGCCTTTTCTGTTCCTTACCCCACCCTACCAGCGAGTAGGCGGGGGGTGCACAAGAAGTTAGTCACCATATATTCAAGCAGTTCATGAAACTGCGGGAAAGAGGATAACAATTTGATATTTCCTTTCACAGAGACTCCATCCCTATTTTTCTTTATAGGGAAGTCGCTTTGGTTTGTTTCCTGCCATGGCAGCTGCTACTCTACATTTCTATGACCATTTTGGCTGCAGGTCTGTTGGGTCAGGAGTGTGTTGAGATTCCCAGGTAGGTTTGCACTGTCTCCAAAGGGCTGTCCTACTGCTACCTTCATGCCAGTTGTATACACAGACAGTGAGCCTGCAAATGTCCCCGCAGCCTGGCTGTAGTGCAGCCGGGACTTCAGTTGCCCAACAGCTTCGCACCCAGCTATGTGCCTGCACACACACAGTGCTGTGCACAGGCAATGACTCGGACATACTGCTCATGCCAGGCTCACCATGCATGCAAGCTCTGTGTGTGCAGCAAATCTGACACATTGTGGATTCACGTGCTGTCGTGGTTTAGCCCCAGCCAGCAACTAAGCACCACGCAGCCGCTCGCTCACTCCCCCACGGTGGCACGGGGGAGAGAATTGGAAAAGTGAGGAAACTCATGGTTTGAGATAAAGACAGTTTAATAAGTAAAGCAAAAGCTGTGCACGCAAGCAAAGCAAAACAAGGAATCCGTTCACCACTCCCCATGGGCAGGCAGGTGTTCAGCCATCTCCAGGGAAGCAGGGCTCCGTCACGCGTAATGGTTTCTTGGGAAGACAGACGCCATAACTCCGAACGTCCCTCCACCCCTTCCTTCTTCTTTGTCCCAGCTTTATATACTGAGCATGACGTTATATGGTATGGAATATCTCTTTGGCCAGCCTGGGTCAGCTGTCCCAGCTATGTCCCCTCCCAGCTTCCCGTGCACCCCCAGCCTGCTCGCTGCAGGCCAGCACGAGAAGCTGGACTGTCCTTGACTACTTAGCAACAACTCAAAACATCAGCACCTTATCAACATTTTCTCATCCCAAATCCAAAACATAGCCTCACGCTAGCTTCTATGAAGAAAATTAACTCTACCCTGGCTGAAACCAGGACATTATCCACCCCTTATTCCATACCATTTACGTTATGCTCAGGTACCACACTATCCAATATAACCTCATCAACCACCACCCCCCTTCCCATCCTTTAATATAATACACAGATTATCATCCCCTTAATCCATAGACTTCCCTCTAAAATGTCCATGAAATATCTGCTGAGTTCATTTAGTCCATGACTTTGGGCTCCATTCCTTATGGTGGTCACTCAGAACAGGCGAGGTGGGGTGTTGCATGGAGTTACTGGGCACCAAAGCCGGCTCAGGTCAGGTCACTGCTGCACTGGCACTGCTTCTTGTAAGGCTTGTCCTCCATTTGTTCAGGTGGTTCCTGCTATAGTAGTTCCTATAACATGCAACTCAAATCATGGGTTACAACAGTTTAAAGGTACTTCCATTACAATCTCCACCCCTGGGCCCTTTGTACTGGACCATAGGGTTTAACATTGCAATGAACTCCTCCCCTTGCCCCTGCTCCAGCTTGGACTTATCCACAGACTGCAGTCCCTTCCGTGAGCCACAGTCTCTCCAGGGGTATATCTGCTGTGGCATAGACTTATCCACAGTTGCAGTCACTTCGAGGTGCACCTGCTCCAAAACGGCCGTCTCCACGGGCCACACTACCTCCAGAGATAAATCTGCTCCAACGTGGCCTTACCCATAGTTCCAGTTCCTCCAGCAATATACCTGCACTGTTGAGGGCTTCTCCATGGCCACACACTTTGAGGTGCTCCAAGCATGACCTCATGCACAACCAATAATGCTTCAAGGTGCACCTGCTGCAACATAGACTTATCCACAGCCACAGACGCTTCGAGATGTACCTTCAGCGTGGACTTATCCGTGTGCCACAATCCCATCAGAGGTATACCTGCTGCGGCACAGACATAACCATGGCCACAGATGCTTCGAGATATACCTGCTCCTGGCATGGGCTTACGCACGGTCACAGACGCTTCAGGGTGTCCTGCTCCCACATGGACTCACCCACAGGTCACAGTCCCTTCGACTCAAGTTCACAGTGGAGTTCCAGCCTATTCAGTACAGCAGCACAGGAAAAAAAAAAACAGCACTACCCCGGCCATCTGCCAGCCCAGGCCCAAGGCCATTGCTGTTATCAGAATCTTCCCAGGCACAGCAGAGTCAGACGATCAGCAGTACAGCAGCATCGAAAGCAAAAAGCAGCCACTAACGAGCACTGGACGCTAATACATGCAGGGAAGGCAAACCCATGGCAAGCACAGGGGCCTGGCAATTAATGGCTAAACAGCAATAACAACTATAAATATTATCATCTAGCACATTCCAATCAAACTTGTCATTATCTCAAACCCTTCGAGCCCCACGTTGGGTGCCAAAAAGGACTGTCGTGGTTTAGCCCCAGCCAGCAACTAAGCACCACGCAGCCGCTCGCTCACTCCCCCACGGTGGCACGGGGGAGAGAATTGGAAAAGTGAGGAAACTCATGGTTTGAGATAAAGACAGTTTAATAAGTAAAGCAAAAGCTGTGCACGCAAGCAAAGCAAAACAAGGAATCCGTTCACCACTCCCCATGGGCAGGCAGGTGTTCAGCCATCTCCAGGGAAGCAGGGCTCCGTCACGCGTAATGGTTTCTTGGGAAGACAGACGCCATAACTCCGAACGTCCCTCCACCCCTTCCTTCTTCTTTGTCCCAGCTTTATATACTGAGCATGACGTTATATGGTATGGAATATCTCTTTGGCCAGCCTGGGTCAGCTGTCCCAGCTATGTCCCCTCCCAGCTTCCCGTGCACCCCCAGCCTGCTCGCTGCAGGCCAGCACGAGAAGCTGGACTGTCCTTGACTACTTAGCAACAACTCAAAACATCAGCACCTTATCAACATTTTCTCATCCCAAATCCAAAACATAGCCTCACGCTAGCTTCTATGAAGAAAATTAACTCTACCCTGGCTGAAACCAGGACACGTGCCCAGAGTGACTCCTCTGCACCTGAGTAGTAAATCCAAAGTGCTCCATGCATGCATGCAGTAATCATTTGTGACTGAGTTCTGAGCATCTGGCAAGTAGACCAAACTATGGCTTCTGCTCTGACCTGTAGTCCAGGACAAATGTCCGAATTCCCTGTTTCCTGTGGGAACAATGTTCCAAGTAGCATTGTATCTGGGGAAGGTCAGGCACATGGCAGCTACACAGGAGGTAAGCAGATCACCACACAGGGAGAGTGACTGAGAACCAGCCTACAAGAAAGATAGACGCAGCCGTTGATAACACATTGTACTGAGATCAGACTATGTTTGACCCAGTTGCTTCTTGACAACACTGAAATATTCTCTGGCTGTGGCACATTCTGCATTACCTTGCTGGCTCCCATGCTCCATCTCCTAGGGGGTCGAGTCACAGAATCACAGAATCATTAAGGTTGGAAAAGACCTCTAAGATCATCAAGTCCGACCATCAACCCAACACCACCAAGACGACTAAACCATATCCCAAAGTGCCACGTCCACACGTTTTTTGAATACTTCCAGTGATGGTGACTCCACCACCTCTCTGGGCAGCCTGTTCCAATGCTTGACCACTCTCTCTGTAAAGAGATTTTTCCTAATATCTAGTCTAAACCTCCCCTGGTGCAACTTGAGACCATTTCCTCTGGTCCTATCTCTAGTTACTTGGGAGAAGAGACCAACACCCACCTCACTACAACCCCATTTCAGGTAGTTGTAGAGAGTGATAAGGTCTCTCCTCAGCCGCCTCTTCTCCAGACTAAACGGCCCCAGTTCCCTCAGTTGCTCCCCTTAAGACTTGTTCTCCAGACCCCTCACCAGCTTCGTTGCCATTCTCTGGACACTCTCCAGCACCTCAATGCCCTTCTTGTAGTGAGGGGCCCAAAACTGAACACAGGATTTGAGGTGTGGCCTCACCAGTGCCAAGTACAGGGGCACAGTCACTTCCCTACTCCTGCTGGCCACACTATTTCTGATACAGGCCAGGATGCTGTTGGCCTTCTTGGCCACCTGGGCACACTGCTGGCTCATGTTCAGCCGGCTGTCAACCAGCACCCTCAGGTCCTTTTCTGCTGAGTACCTTTCCAGCCACTCCTCCCCAAGCCCATAGTGTTGCATGGTTGTGTTGTGACCCAAGTGCAGGACCCGGCACTTGGCCTTGTTAAACCTCATACAGTTGACCTCTGCCCATTGATCCAGCCTGTCCAGATCCCTCTGCAGAGCCCTCCTACCCTCCAGCAGATCAACACTCCCACCCAACTTGGTGTCATCTGCAAACTTACTGAGGGAGCACTCGATCCCCTCATCCAGGTCATCAATAAAGATACTGAAGAAGACCGGCCCCAGAACCGAGTCCTTGTGACTGGCCGCCAACTACATTTAACTCTGTTCACCGCAACTCTCTGGGCTTGGCCATCCAGCCAGTTCTTTACCCAGCGAAGAGTAAACCTGTTTAAGCCACGAGCCACCAGTTTCTCCAGGAGAATGCTGTGGGAGACGCTGTCAAAGGCTTTACTAAAGTCCAGGTAGACAACATCCACAGCTTTCCCCTCATCCACTAGGCAGGTCACCTGGTCATAGAAGGAGATCAGGTTGGTCAAGCAGGACCTGCCTTTCATGAACCCGTGCTGGCTGGGCCTGATCCCTTGGTTGTCCTAGTCGTTCAAGGCCTACACAGAAATGGCATCGGTAGCTTTTTAGGTTTGCTAAGTGTTAGTCTTGGCTTCTGTTTCAGGATGTCATTTTACAGCAGAGCTACTTCAGAATTGTCTGAAGTGTTGGTGATTCTTTATTGAAGCTACCGTTGAGTTGCCTGAAGTTATCTGGAGCACATGCTTCACTGCTTAACCTTCTCCTCCTTCGCACTCAGGTCTGCTTCCCTTCCTGCTTTCATGTTGCTTACGACACATGCTGCTTCCTGTTTGTGTTTATTGCTTATTTATTGTAGTGAGAGTGAACGAACAGCAGTAAATGAGTATCGATTCAAGTAGCAAGCCAGGGACTTGGCAGGGCCAACCTTTCTTAGGCTTCCCCGGACAAGGGCAGGGAGAACTGGACAGAATTTTTGACGGAGAGTCCAGGAGGGTATTTCCCTCCACAGCACTGAGCCATGTTTCAGGGCACCCGAAGTCCGTGCTCTTTCTCTTACTTTTGATGTAGGTTTTTCTTTTTAGAAGCAACAGCCAGTATGTGTATTTTGAACAGGAGTCTCTGAGAGTTTATTAATTTTTCTGTATTGCCACATCCTTTCCAGTTTGTGTCACAGTAGCCTCCCTGTCGGGAGTGCAGTCTTGCTCTTTCAGGTCATTTGTCTGGTCTTTGCTGCCCAGCTTCTGCCTGTTAATTTGTTCTCTGTTGGTTCAGGCTGAACTCTAAACAATTTTTTATGCCTTCTAGTTACAAGTTTGGCATTTGTATGTTGCTGTTCCTTCTTCTCTCCCAAAAAACTAACTGCTACTTCATAGATTCTCTGAAAAATGGAAAATCCAGGTCACTTCGGTAACCTGAGCATAGAGACTGTAGTCTAACAGAGCACAAGGCCTGATAGAGCAGAAAGCCTGTGGCCTAACGCTATTGCTTAATCGAGGTTATATATATTAATAACAGAAACAGCAAAGGTAGCAGAAATTGCAAGTAGGGACAGGCAAGATCAAAATGGCTCTGGCAAAAGTTATTTTAGTCAGGTAGGGTTTTTTTTATTTATTACTTGGGACAAAGTATGAACGCAAGCTAAAATTGCAACAGCAAATAACCCCAGAGCGTGGCAAGTTATACTTAGCTAGCATTAAGGTAATGTCATGTAGAAGCAGAATATTTGTGGTTAGCTAAAGTGACAAAAATACAGCTGCAGTGATATTAATCCTGTATTAATCTTGTAAAGAGATGGGATTTTGAGAAATAGAGGTCTTTGGAAGGGATCTACCTGCTTCCTCTGCATAAACCAGTTTTCTCTTTTTAGGCATTAACTGAACTGGTTATTCTGATTTTGTTATTGATAACCCAGGTAAGTAGAGAACTAAGCTTTACTGCTCACTTATCTGTGAGTTTTAGGAGTTTATTTTAAATCCTTGTAACAGCCCTTAAATTATACTGATCATTAGAGGTCTCAGTTTGCGAGTTTTACTGATGTTTTAAAAACCAGTCAGTAATTCAGGATGTGTTTTTAAAGATGCAGCTGTGGGCTAAATACTTTTCAATTACAATGTGAAAATCTGAATGGATATAATGTGATTTCATAAAACATGGTCCTAACTCAGTAAAGTATGAAATGTATGCTTTGAGATATGTGAGTACGTAGATAGCAGTTGAATGCTTCTAAATCTATTGTATGTATTTTTTTTATCATACATATTTTAAAATCAAACCCTGCCTTGAAAGAGAGCAGGTGATAGAGTTCCATTCTGTGGAGGGCAGTAGTATTTATACATGTATCTAATGCATAAGTATGAACAATAGTATTACTCATTACAAAGTCACTTTCACTTTAAAAAAGATGATAAATCATGTAGTAAGTAGATGTTATTTCATATGGCTACAAAATTCATTTTTGCTGAGATATAAAAGGGAAAATGCTAATATTTAAAGTAATTTTCTGTAGAAATAGGCTGACCTGAATCTGTGAGAAGACAGTCAGCCCGTGCAATTTATGCAGCGCTGTTATATGTTATACAAATTAGATTGGAACTGTAAGGTATTTGCAAGTTGTAACTTTTCTTTGTTATAGAAGAGGTGTAATAAACTGTCCTTGAGAAGGGGCCTTATATATTTGGAACAGAATAACAACTCTCATGTTTTTACTCTCTACTAAGAGGTTACTAGGATCCCATTCAGTTGTCATCTCTTAGTATTTATTTTAGTTCTTCCTTGCCCTGGGAAATGCTTTGGTGAGAAATGTTGGTAGTGAAATGGAGACAGTTTGGATAGGTCTAGAAACGAGAGTGGTCAAGCATTGGAACAGGCTGCCCAGGGAGGTGGTGGAGTCACCATCACTGGAAGTGTTCAAAAAACGTGTGGACGTGGCACTTCGGGATATGGTTTAGTCGTCTTGGTGGTGTTGGGTTGATGGTTGGACTTGATGATCTTAAAGGTCTTTTCCAACCTTAATGATTCAGTGATTCTGTGAAACTTGTGAGCTTACATTGCTGGGCGTCAATCTTTCTAACTAAATAACTAGTGAGAAGCATTTGCACCCAGTAGAATTTTTTCCAATAGTAAAAAGGGAAGGAATCACAATCTTCAAGGTGTTTATAGCTTTGGTCAGCCCTTTTCCCATTTCCACTCATGCCACTGTGCCTTTGGATCTCTTTTCCCCCAGACAAACACACTCTGCAGTGTTTTAAAACTGTCTGCATCACAGTTCTTTGAAAGACTGGTGACTGTTTGCCTCAGATCTTTTATTTCC
This sequence comes from Phaethon aethereus, assembly GCF_964289735.1. Taxonomy (NCBI): domain Eukaryota; kingdom Metazoa; phylum Chordata; class Aves; order Phaethontiformes; family Phaethontidae; genus Phaethon; species Phaethon aethereus. Next base: position 70,572,266 of record NC_138582.1, read on the forward strand.
TGTATTACTGGATTAATGGTTATTGTGTTACTGGATTACAAAAACAGATGCGTGATCAGTACCAGGGTGTTCATGACTTTTCCCTCCAGGGAAATACAGTGCTAAAATGTGACTTCCTTTTATCAAAGCAAATGTTGCAGGTGTCTGTTGAGTTTTCAAAGGGAAATTACAAAGCAATTTCGGGACTTCTCATGCCTACACTCTCAGTTTAAAAATCGTAGCATGGGTATCCAACACGGATGTTCAAATTGTATCTCAGTTATCAATCCGTGTGGAATTAAAGTATGGCAGAGGGAAATGCTATTTGCTTTGAGTATGTGCCTTAGATCGTATCCTCTATAGTTTAAGTAAGGTAACTGGTGAGGGGCTATTGGACAGCCAGCTGTTTCACATGGCTTCCCCTGCAGCCTCAGCTGCTGTGGGATGAAACACACTTGAGGTAGGGGGATTTTCAAGATGATTCATGCTTTAGCAGGATGAGAACATATTTTAGGCAGTTGTACAAAAAGAAAAATCTTTTTTAAGGTGTTGGTGCTGTAACTGCCACTTTCTATGGCAGAGATAACTAACTAGGGGTACTGATATTTACTCGAGTGGTGGCTTTCCAATCTATCTATGTAATTGATTAGTTTTTAGTTTCTAATCTATTTATCTAATTGGTATCAATCTAATTGATTTCTGAGTTAGTTTATTGGCTGTTCAAATGTCATTAGCATCCTCCCTTGATTTTCACTCACAGCACTAGCACAGTAAGTGCATGCTCCAGTTTGTTTCTGTTTTGGTTTGTTTCTGTTAAATGGTATGCAAATTCTGGTCAGTACAGTGCTATGAATCTACCACTTATTTTTAATTAGGTTTCTTTAAAGATGGAGGAACGGAGAAACTGGGTTATTCCAGGTAGCTTGAAGAAACATTTTAAAAACAGCAAGTATCACAGGAGCAGCAGGGATGTTCTGGTAAAAATGAGTATATGCAGACAGTTACTTGGACTGCTATATTCCTTTTTTTTTTTTGATGTGGGTTTTCATACTTGCCTACTAGTCACCTGCTTTGCCACAAGGCAAGGGAGGGCATTTCCCTGTTGCCCGTGTAAGCCACAGAGACAGGGGAAGGGAATGGTAAGTGTCTCTACATTAGTCTTGGGGAACAGGTAGGGCAAATGGCTTCCTTCTCATGGAGCTATTCCTTGCTGATCAGGTGAGGAGGAGAGATACCAAGGATTAGCAATCAGATATGTCTGCAAATTGACTGAGTCTTCTGGAGGGACCGTCCGTTTAGAGTGAGTAAGGAAATAATTCATGTTGCTTGACTTCAGTGTGACTACAAGATGACTGATCAAGTTGTCACTGGTGTTGGTCTTGCAAAAGAAACACTCGAAAGCTGGAGGAAATACCTTCATATTTACATGGCTAGTGACTGATGATAAGAACTTTGATGTTTTTTCCCAGTGTTGGTCAGTCTGAGCTACATTTAAGTTACACATTTAATATATGCATCAAAAAGGAATTTGCAAACTGAGTCTTGATACCAACGGATATTAGAAATAAAAAGAAAATGGAGTCAGCCCATTGGTGTTACTTCACTTTGTTTATAAATATCCTAGACTGGTAACAATATGATATAGTATAATGTAACTGCAACAAGATACAGTGCAATATTAACATCTTCAAGTTTTCTAGCTAAAACATGCCAATATCACACAACCTGTGTCATTTTGTGTTGCAGAGTGTTTATTTGTTGGCAAATGCGTGTGAAATCCGAGGAACTTGCAAGGAAACTAAGGAGAGTATAAATGAGTATTGTTAAAGAACAAGCTACTGTAGGTTTAGGGTGGATGGCTTACCTGGAGGCCCAAATTGCACAGTGGTCAAAGTCTTCTTGTTCATGATAGATTGCTGTTTTATTTGAGCTTAGAGGTGCTGATTTATGCTCTTTATAAAATGTATTGTCTTCCAGGGTGATTGACTGGGGTAAGTTTGATACATTCCAGGTACTAACCGCACGCCAGACACTGGAGGCTGCATACAGCCTAATCCTCTTGCAGACATCGTGTTACTGGAGTCTTTATGTGAGAGTGAAGCAGTGCATGTAAGCCAGAAAAACATTCTGTTGACTTCAGTGGGTGTTGGCTTATGCACCAAGAGGTTTGTTGTAATAAACAGAGTCAGTAAGAGAGAAGACAACAGAGAAAAAGCTGGGAATGAAAATTTTAACACAACTTCCCTGACTCCAAATGTATAAAAGGCCCATGCAATGCTGACCTCTCCCCACATATGATCCATTCAGGTTTGATGTAAAAGCCTTAGCTGAGAAGCCACGGGCCCAGCCTACACCCACTCTGTAGCTAAAGAGAGATGTGTTTTTCTCAGAGCTGTCAAGCTATTGCTGTTCATAAGCAGTAAATTTATACAAATTAATTTTAAGTGGTGGAAAGAAAGTTGAGTTTGCTCACAGGTAATACCTTTGGACTTCAACAATATGAAAAATTTAAGAGCAAGTGAAAAGGAAGAGAGAGAGCAAGCCATATTTTTTTCCTTATATTTCATGAAGCACTATGAATTTCTGGCTCTTTGGGAAAGGTGTATTACTAAGAGTCATTAATGGAACCTAGCCTTAAAATACACTCAGCTGAACTGCTGACTGAAGAAATGTCTATGTAAAACTTAATGTTTTCCTTTTTGTGAATATTTTAGAATCTTTAAAAAAATTTTTGAAGAAAAAAAAATCAATGTTACACTTCTTACCATTTGCTTTAAAAAGGATTTTCCACTTGCTCATTTCCAGAAGGTCATCTCTGAGATGTACAAGCTAGCCCTTCATTTAGGTCTCCTCTTACATTCATATTTAACTTTCTTTCATTCTGTGGCCTTTATTAGCTGAGCTCAAGGAGCTTGTAGCACATTTTAAACAGCAACACTGGGAGGATGTAAATGCAGAATAATGTATCAGGTCTCAAATTTGCATGGTCAAATGTCAAAAAAATTAGGCCTTCCCCAGAACCATGTCAAGAGAAATAACGTAAGTGGCCAGCTCAACAGCAGGCATGCCATTATCAGTTAGTTCAACCTGTCATCACTGACTGGGAGTGGAAGCAGTGGTCATTAGCTTTAACTCTGCCGGGGAAGGTTGCGCTTCTTTTTATTTTATTATATATATTTTACGCCATCTGACAGTATTTCACAGAGCACCACAATGTCCTCCTTGACAGGGGAGGAGGGGGAGGTGCAGGTGAAGGAGTAGAGAAGAACACTTGCAATCATCTGTTGTCAGCTGGAGGGGGCAGGAATTGCATTGCCTATCGGATAAATACTCATTTAGAGTAATCACTTTATTTCAGCCCTGTAATGACATTAACAAGCTTGGAATACAGGGAATTACATGAGTCAGAACAAATAATTGAATATTCCACTGCTGGGGAATGCAGCACAAGTCTGACTTAATGTCATGCCATCCCTGAAGCCAGCACTAGCGTGCAATTAGATGATAAGCTTAAACAGCATATAATTGGCACTACTTGTATGAAAAACATACTATTAATTGTTAAATTCTTACCTGCTTGTAACTTGCATGAAATAAAGGTATCTTGCATGTCTTTTTAAACAAAAAGAACCAGGAGAAACATTTCAGTAAGTTTTTAAGAAAATAAGGGTCACTAGTAAAGAACAAGGGAAAAACTGGAGTCCAGGATCTAGGAGGAATAACTTCAACATGAAAAACTACAACACTTTTTTGGTTGGGTTTGGGTTCTTTTTGGAAAGCATTTGATTGAGAAAAGGATGAGAATTATTTGATATATCAAGTGCTATCATATTTCATGTCCAAATAGAAAGGTCCTCATTTGTCCTTTTTTCTTCAGTACATTTGGTCAGTTCACTGTTTTGTCTCCAGGTATTGTTGCCCCACAAATTGTGATCTCACAACTCTGAGCCTTTTTTTCAGTCACTCATTGTTCTTGGGATGGGTTTAGTAATGCAAAGGCCTTTTTATAGAAATATGCAAAGTATCCACAACTACTCTGGGCTCTGGCAAACAAGGAGGTGGAGGAATCTTGAAGTGATTGATTAACACAACACCTCATAATCTGTCTGATTTATCACCAGACTCCGTGTTTAATTTTTGACACATTCTTACAACATCCCAAGTCAGTATAATTTGGCAAGTTCCATCATTTTCAGGATCAACTAAACTGACTTAATCCATCAAATTATACACTCTATAATAGAATATTAAAAGGATTCAATTGCATGTGTGGTATACATCGAATGATTTGGTAGGAGTTACCACAGGCAGCACAATTCCTCAAGTCTGTGCCAGTTTAGGTAAAGACTGATGTTGGACAGATGGAATGTAAATGCAGAAGCAACATCATCTCCATCACCTACTTAGATTAGCTCTGAAAATCACAGTCTTATTCAACAGATAACACATTAAATTTGCAACACTTGAACTAAACACAGCGGAGAACAACTCACATTTATTACAAAGAATAAAAGATTAGGCCACCTTAAAAGTAAAATCCTGTTCTGGATCTTTGGCCATTGATTTCAGCAGCGTTGGAGCTTCCTTATAGTTAAAACAATAATGGGTACTGCAGTTGCTATTTGTTTTTCTCACCAGTCTATCATCAGGCCACTGCTGACCCTTCTGTTGAGACGTGAGCAAAGTTCTTTGCTGTAGGAGTGTGGCAGGACTAGGGAAGAGCTCCTTTTTCTAGAGGAGGTTTGTTGCGAAGCCCAGGTCCTGTGCAGCAGTTCAAGCTGGCAGATAGTTGTTTTTTCTTTGAAAGGAGAGAGGAATCCAAGCTGATGGGGAACTGTGGGTTCTGATAAGTTAAGCTTTGCATGGCTAGCTGAGTCTCAGAGATCTGAGACTTGTCATGTTGAACACTTATTTCTGTTTTTGGAACAGAAGAGAATGACCCCACCTCTTGCTTTCCTGAAGATAAGGCATTCTGGGTGATCGTACTTGAGATTATTACTGGCATTTGGAAAATGTGACCCATGTGTTTGACAAGTTGGCTTGAAGAAAAGCTGACTGTAAAGTAGCAAGCGCAAGCTTTAGATTAGAAGGTCAGGTGAAATATCTACTGTAGAGGGATGTAGTTGATCCCTGGATGGAATCCAGGTATGCCACTCCTGTAATGGTGTAGCTTTGAAATATATGAAGCTTTTTCAAAAGGAAGTATTTGGTGCATTGCTACTAATTAGTAATACAATTTTAATCACATTTACATTATGATTTTTACTCAGCAGATGGCATACTCTCAGATACTTCCATTTATTCTATCAACAAGAATACCTGAAAACCTCATCTATCTTAATTTTAATAATGATACTGCAATTAGAGAATGCATTCACAATTGACCTATTTAACAGAATTCAGCTTACTAAAACAATATTAACATTTAAAAACATTGCAATTACTATCAGCAATCTGAACATTTATATTCATTTGCTAGAATTTTCTTCCTGTTCGTATGTGTATTCACTCCAAGAAGGCAATATTTTTAGTATATTAATATGATTATCAACGCATGTGCCAGGATTTTATGTTATTAAGCTGGTTCAGTTGTTGCACCTTGGAACTGTACTAGCACCCCTGAAGAGGCAACTAAAAATATTAATTTATATCAAAGTAGGAATCTGCAGATAATATTTATAAAAAACCCCAAAATATTAGGAGGTACCTACTGAAGAAAGGTAAATGAATGCAGCACTGGTTTTCATGTCACTTCCTCAACAGGGCCAAGTGCAGGGTCCTGCACCTGGGTTGGGGCAACCCCTGGTATCAGTACAGGCTGGGGGATGAAAGGATTGAGAGCAGCCCTGCTGAGAAGGACTTGGGGCTACTGGTGGATGAAAAGCTGGACATGAGCCGGCAATGTGCGCTCACAGCCCAGGAGGCCAACAGTAGCATGGGCTGCATCCAAAGAAGAGTGGCCAGCAGGTCGAGGGAGGGGATTCTGCCCCTCTACTCCGCTCTGGTGAGACCCCACCTGGAGTCCTGCATCCAGGTCTGGAGCCCTCAGCACAGGAAGAACATGGACCTGTTGGAGGAGGGCCACAAAAATGATCAGAGGGATGGAACACCTCTGCTATGAGGACAGGCTGAGAGGGTTGGGGTTGTTCAGCCTGGAGAAGAGAAGGCTCTGGGGAGACCTTACTGCAGCCTTCCAGTACTTAAAGGGGGCTTCTAAGAAAGGTGGGGACAGACTTTTTAGCAGGGTCTGTTGCAATAGGACAAGGGGTAATGGTTTTACAGTAAAAGAGGGTAGATTTAAACTAGCTATAAGGAATAAATTTTTCCCACTGAGGGTGGTGAAACCCTGGCCCAGGTTGCCCAGAGAGGTGGTAGTTGCCCCATCCCTGGAAACTTTGAAGGTCAGGTTGGATGGGGCTCTGAGCAACCTGATCTAGCGGAAGATGTCCCTGCTTATTGCAGGGGGGTTGGACTAGATGGCCTTTAAAGGTCCATTTCAACCCAAAGATTCTATGATTTCATGATTCTAAGCATTTTTTGGGTCTTTGAGCGCACCCACTCCCATCTGTGGGTTTGGCAGCCTGGGCTCCAGGTTGGTGTTGATATGGGCAGCTGCGTGGCCTTGGATACAGCTGCTATGAAAGAAGTTGTGTGAGAAAGAGCTGTGAGAAGTCATGTTGGGGTTTGTTCCCATTTTGCTTGAGTGCTGCATTTAATCTTTGTTGTATTTGACTCTTGCTTGTTGCTGCTGCCTGACCTTTGTTGCAGCTATGCCTGTGCTTGGCCACATACCCCACTGAGCCAGACACCTACTTGTGGATTTAACTGCCTGGTTTGTCTGTGGACCTGCCTCAGCATTACAGACTCATCCAGTAGTCCGGAATCCTGCTTCCGATCGCCGCCACTAGACCTGCTTTGCTCTTTTTTAGGTACTGCACATCTCTGCCCTTGCTGATGAAGCCTCTGCTTGCCTTGCTGCCTGGCTCCCCTTCACTTGTGGAGCAGCCAGCCCCTGTTGCCTTGGACCTTGTTGAGCCCTAAGCCAAGCACCATGAAGCCTGGCCTTGGGGCTGCGCTGTGCAAAACCTTTCCCCCACCTTGCACTCTGAGCTCAGGGTCCTGACAGCATTCCTAAATCCTTAACAAAGCAGATAATAACTTTCATAGCAATGTAAGTTTGAGAATGACTTAAAAAAGGCTGGCTAGTGCCTTTCCATTCATAGATTAATATACCTAACTCATCCCTTATGGGTACCCATGTAACATTTTCTTCACAAGCTTTAATGGCTGAGATTCTGCAGCCTCTCAGGCAACTTTGTCTAGAGTGGAACAGTTCTTAAAATATCACCTGAGAGCTAACCTGAGTGCATTCTGCTACCATTAAAGATTACTTTTTATTTCCCTCTCACTGAATATGAAATAGTATTGATAATTTTATGTTTTACTACAAATCTTACAATATTTTTAGAAATTCTCCTCTACTTTTTTCCAAGGCTAGACAAATGTAATTCCTTCTACCTGTCTTCACAGGCCATGTTGCCTACACGTGTCACCATTCGTCTGAGCACTTCTCTCATTTCTCTGCTTTTTTGAAGTATGGTGCTGGGAACTGGCCGCTGTGTTCCAGACACAGGAGGACTGAGCACAGAGCAGAATGATCTTTATCACTTTGGTCATGTATATAACAGTCCTACGAGTATATGTTAAAAAAGATTTTCCTTTCACAGCAGCAACATCACACTGTTGAGTTAGTCAATATATGGACCATAATAATTCCTCACTGTTCTAGCTGTGCAGTTATTCCTTATATCATATTATGCACTTCACCTCCTCAGGCCGCAGTTCTTTGCATTTGCCTGTTGAACACCTTCCTGATTTATTAGGTTCACTTTAATACTGCTTCTATCTCTGGTGTGAGGCCTTCCAGATCAGTGACATCTGCAAAACTGTATATTTTTTTATCTGCCATTCAGGTTTTAAATTAATATGTTGAATAGAGCTCGTCCAAAGACAAATTCATATTGTACTCCAGCTGAAGTGTATTCACAATCTGACACTGATACTCCTAATGTGCGTGTTTTCTACCAAGTGAGTGGTCGCCCTGTTGTAACTATCTCCACTGCATTTGCTGGTTCACTTACGAGACTATCATGAGGGAAAATATTGAGTTTTAGAAAAATGAGTATATCCCATCTGCTGTTTCTTTTTTTCCATTACGCCAGTTAATGCTATCAAGGAAGATAAGTAGCTTGAACCGATGCTACAGGTTCTTGATGTGTTGGAAAATTCTTTGTCTTCTATGTACTTAAATGCTGATTGCTTAACACGTAGTTCTAGGGTCTTGAAATCGGGCTGTTTTGTAGTTCCCTCAATCTTCCTTTTCCTTCCTTTTAGGTACTCTGTATCACTTTTGCTACTCTACTAATCTCCCCCAGTTCTCAAAAATGAGTGGTTTAGAGATCATGCTGACTACTAAATGCTGCAGGGCACCGATTCCTCACCAGGGAAGTCAGTTTGTCACCAGCCGGTGAGAGATAAGGCGGCAGGGATAAGGTACTGATTCTGAGCTAGGAAATCATGGCCAGACACATTCTAGTGGTAGAGAAAGCACAGCAGCCATGCTGAGACTGAGACAGCAAGGAAGGAGAGACAAGGAGTTCTCCCTGCAGAAGTCTGGAATCATGCTAAATTTTTCAAATATGGCTTGATTACAGAAAGATTGGCAAGCTCTTCTCAAATGATTTTTTCCAGACTCTGTAAATTTGAATAGATGTAATTTTTTTTCTCACTTTGTTGTTGTTGTTGTTGTTGTTGTGGGTCTGGTATTCTGTCTTTGATGGGAATTGATTGTATTTACGTTCTAGGAATGACTGGTGTTGTTATGAAGAGGTAGACCATGCTCCTTTTAGGGGAACTGAAGAGCAGATTCCTGGAGAGGGAATTAATCTTTCCTCCCTGCTTTTGTTTTGATGTTTTTCAGAGGAGAAGCCACCTATGTGTGCAGTTGTTGAATGTTCTGATTTCCTGCCATTTCTCCACCTCTCCCCTGCAGTAAGTAACCAGAGCAGCTTTGCTTCCTGCTTATCCTCTGATAATTCAGCATTCAGTGGACTAATAATATGGGTATTGAGGAAGCCTGGAACAGAAAGTCTGCTTGCTGACAAAGCATAAATAAGCTTTAGCTTGGTACTTACAGACAGATGCATATAGCAGCTGGATCTGAAAGAAGATTTGGAGTGCTCAGCACTTGTTAGAAGGCTGCATCCGTATATGGTTTTCATGTCTGGATGAGCAGCATTTTGTGTTGTCAAATACTGCATGGGGGAGAGAGGGAGATACTATGGCAACATTCGGTGCTTAGCCGCGAGAAGGCACTGATGCCAGAAAATATTTCAACTTCAAGAATAGCTACATTTCTGTACAGGCTTAAATATGACCCAAGGGGTCAAAACATCAGATTCTTGTTTTCACTCTGTGACTTGTGGAACAGCAGAACAGGGACATCAACACAGGACCAGAGGAGTTTTAAATTTATAAATTAAACTTTCCTTTTGTTCAGGGTGACCTGTACCATGTAGTGTTAGGCATGATTCATTATGAATCTACTCTGGCTATTCAGCTGTTATTTATAGATAAAAATTACAGATTACTTCTTAAAGAGAAGGAGCTTTTGCTCTACAGACTTTGTTTATTGCTACAGTGTCTAGACCGTCACGAATGCAAGTAACTAGACTGATCACATGCTACAATGAAGCAGGGAAATAAATTTTTATTTCATATCTGAAGACAGGATGATTTTTGATGCAGTTGTGGAGTTTTTGACAAGAATGTCAACAATTTAATTTGAAAGTTCTGTTATCTTGGAGTGCTGTTACATCTGGAAGAGCCAAGTTTTCTTAAGTTCTCTTCACCACAAAAGGAAGTGACAGTAGACTCTTTTCCTTCTTTCTCCAGGATGGAAGTAAAATCACCATTTCTTTGTAACTCCCCAGATGGTCTTAACAGATTGTAGTGGTTAGTTCATCAGCTAGCCTTGTCCACCACCACAGCTGAGGACCACAGACCCTTTGCAACTTTCTGAAGTATCATTACAGTGGAGACTTGCAGGGTGATTCTATCTGTATCCCATACCGTAAGCTGGGGCTCAGGGGAGCGTGCCATCATTCACTGATCTCTGGCTGGTGTTAGGAGCGCTGTGGCAGCTGCCTTCCCCTGCAAGGAAGGAGTTTTATGGATCACTACCACTGTGAAATAATGAGGATTAGAAGAATAAAAGGAAAAGTTTGTTGTTTTTTTTTTTAAAGAGGTTGAGGACAACGATTCTAAAAATTTAAGAAACCTTAAATGAAGAGATTTGAGTGATCCCTGAATGAAAACAAGGCTGCCATAGGACTCGTAGGAAAAGCCATTCCTACTGTGTTTAATAATGAATCATCCAGTATTTGCCTTTCTTGCTTATAATAATAAAAAATATTCCCAATAAAAAGCAGTTTCCAGCTGGGAAAGAGGAATAATACATTCAAATGATTACAGTATGTATGTCAGCAAGGAAGCGTATCAAGTTAGAGCCAAAAAATAATCCAGTTCCATGACACAAACAATATGCATATAATGAATATGGAGCTCTCTGTGTTCATAGGGACTTTGGATACACTTCTGAATAAGGCCTGGCATTTTCATGGAAATGGCAATTTTTACTTCAGTGTCAGACTGGCAAAGGGCTGGTGAGATGAGAAACCCTCCTGATGTGCTTGCCCAGACAGATGTTTAAGAAGACATTTCAAAGACATCTGCATCTCCGTGGCATTCTGAGGTTGTGCTGGTTCATGGCTGTTCTGCCTGCTGGTTCAAAGGAGTTCTGCCTCTGCTGGTTCAAAGGCAGATAAGTACAACATTTGGCTTACCTGCTCTTCTATTTTTCCTCACCTCGTAGTTTATTTTAAACATTTCTCTGACCTTGAGAAGACTCAGGAGAAGGGATTTTAAATGTTGCAGTCCTCATTCTATCAGGTTGAGTGACCCAGTGCGTATTCCTGAAAATGTCTTTGATATGTCATCCTTTAAAAGCCTGTATATAAAGATCTTTCATGTCTGCACCTTAACATAGGTGCTGCTTCTTCAACTTTGCAAATTTATGCAAAAAATGAGACAGCTTTCTTTTACTATTCCTGTAAGCAGAAGAGTTTTATAAAACATACAATGATAAAACCCCTGCTATTAAGTTGTTACCTATAGATTCTGAAGAGAAGCGATATTTGTCATGTTCATAATTTCATTAAAGGTATTTTCATCCTCTTCTCTACTATAGATCTATGGAACATCAAAACTGCTAATATGTGAGTCGTGGTCTGTTTTGTATAAATTATCCCTGACATTACAAATTTCATTCTGTGGCAGTGTTAACTATCTGTCCCCGGTTTGTTCATGATTTGAAGTGGGTGGCTCTGCATAGGAACTCCAACACATGTCCATGGAGTTCAGGGTAAAAGCTGTTCAGACATAGTGATTTCATTTAGCCTAAAATCCAGATCTTTATTAAACTTGATTAAGATTCAGCAGACCATTACTGCTGTTCAGTCCTACTGATTTCAGTGTATTTGTGTAATGATTTGTCCCCTTTGAGATCCCCATATGTTAACCTAGAAACCATGTTTACAGATTGTAATCCTTTGTGCTCCAGAGGCTTGAGTAATCAGATTACCATATGCCAACTTTAAAGAGACTTTCTATTTAAAACTGAACAAATTTGAGGCAAGAATTTGGGACCAAATTTCTTGTTAATATTTTTCCATTGACTTGTTAAACAATTATAAACAAGACATTCCTATGGTGGTCACAAGGTGAACAGACCTCAAGAAGAATTGTGCAGCCTGAAGAGGTTGTCTGTTAAAAATAGGTATTTTTCCATTTGTTTCCCATACATTCCGACGTAGAAGCTCTGTTTGGGGACATCTCTAACAGCTGTAGAGTCCTTGGAGTTATAGTTTGTGATGGACGCATTAGGCAAAAGTTCCCAAAGAATGGATCACAATAAGCATCCAACAGCCTGAACGTTTAGTGACGTCTCCTGACTTTCCAAGATCAGACGTTTATATTGAGACAAGAGAGTCTTCCCTCTACTGTCCTTCCAGTTCCAAACAGAAGTAGGACATCCACAGTTTTTTAAACCTTGATAGAACTGGTGTCACACTACAGATAAGTTTATATAAATAATTACAATAGGGCCAGGGTCCTAGTCCTTTAAGCTGTACACTATTCATTTTATATTGCTGAAAAAAAAAAAAAAAAAGAGCCCCAAACACCCGAACCCTAAAATTTCTGTCAATGTTTGCGAAAGCATGTATAAAAAAATACTATTTAACACTGATAATTTGAAAGCACGATTTTTTGTTAAGGGTCTGTGGGCAATTGAAACCTTGGGTAGGTGGTGATGAGATTTTTAATTAATTTTAATTAATTTGTTTTTTTACGATTCAAAGTATAGCCCTTTGGGGCTGCTGCCTTGTACATGGCCCTTGCAGTTGCTTTCACTGCAGGTACTGAGGCTGAGAAATACCAGCTTCCTTTGCTACAGTTCAGTCTTTCTCATTAGAATATGAGACCTTTTCAGGCTGCTTATGCTGAAGAAATTCAGGAACTTTTACCCATGAGTAGCTTTAGAATGAGACGTCCAGTTTTTCAGAAATTAGTTTCTCATCAGCTCTATTGATTATTAATTATTATATTTTACAACAGCTGTAGTTTTCTGAGTTAGCATTAAAATGACCCTTACATCGTCTTTCTACAGTTTTGTTCAGCTGATTAACTGGTTTATCACTATGCCATCCATTTAAATTAACAATCTGCAAAGAAAGCAGATAAAATGCTTCACATGTCCCATTACTGGGGTAGTAATAGTTACTCAATTAGGCACAGCTACTTCAGTTTCCAATTTGTTCTCTAATGATCAACACAAGACGTTAATGTAAAATATCATTGACCAACAAATCTATTTAGAGAGATATATTTTAGCAGATAGAAACAACATTAATAGTGAGAAAAACATGCTGTTTTACTTACTAAGCATCTGCACTACAGTTGCTGTCATGTCTATGAAGGAATACAGTGTTACAGACTTTCTAATCGTGACCTCTCGTCGCAAGGGTATAGCCTCATCGATTGCCCATTGACTTTCACGGGCGATGAACTAGGAACATTTCTGAACACTTTTTCCCATCACGTGGACGGGGAGGATGAGGAGTTGAGGGTGGGGACAGTCCCTATCTTACTATAAAGTTTATCTAGCATTTGATATGTTTGGGGAACTCCTGTGAAATAATGGTAATAATTAATCTTTAACAGTTATTTAAGCAGCTGCTGTGTTAGCAATCTGATAACAAAGTTGGTCATAGGGAACATAGCTCAGAACAGGGAGACATTAAAAAGACAGTTTGATGACATATAGGCAAGTCCCGTTCTTAAGCATTAACATTTTTACACACTGGAGAAAAATAAAATGGAAATTACTGAAAAAACTCTGACAGTCTTTCTGCCTCAGGAGCACTACTATTGAGCTGCATTTATACCTTAATACACTTCCAGTATATTCAGTTCTGCATAAGCAAAATGGCAGCTCTGACTTGGAGAAATACCAACATGTTCTGTCTCTAAAATGCGAAAAGCATGACTCTCTAATAATTTTAACATTTAAAAAGTGGAACTACACTCTGCTTTTGCCCCTCTGTTGATGCTGCAAACATAGGAAATCAAGTGGGTTGGTACTTCCTACAAATGTGCTACTGGGACTCTGAAGCTGAGTTCTTCTATGAAGATTGATTAAACATTGTCCTAATTCTGCACCACCAGCGTGTTAAACAGTTTTTGTAGGTGGGTAAGCCAAAGCATGGAGAATCTGCTTTGCCCGAGATTACATAACTAAGTTGATACCCTTGAAAACACCAGGAAAAGAGTAAAGTAAGGAAAAAATATGTGGAAGCATGAAATAAAAAAAAAAAAAAAAATCTTTTGCCTCAGCAGCTGGTAACTGGAAAAACTTTTTGTGGTTTATTGAAACTAAAACATATAATGAAATTTTGTGATGAAAGGAAAAAAAATTAAAACTCCCATGAAAAGACAGATACCATTAGATCAAATCTGCTTTTGAACTTGTCTCCCTGTTGTACCCTTGCAGATATATTTTCAAAGTACATTCTTTTCATCAAATATCCTATAATACTTTAACTATAAAATGACTGGTAGTGTTATTATTCACAATTAAAACAAAACTGTGCTTGTCCAAATAAATGAACAAAGTACACTCTGTGATGCAGTATCCTTGACTTTTTAAATCCTGTTTGTTTATTTACACACTAATTGCAAAAATTGATAATCCATATGAGGTCACCGAGGTTCATGCAAATTAGTTTTTACTGTATGTTCTGATACAATAAATATTTATTTAGCTGTCCAAGTTATTGGAACTAATCACTATAATTTTTCTGTAAAGGGCAGGTTTTCTGTCAGACCTTCCTGAAGGTGAAAAGACAGTAAGAGAAGAGTTATTTGTAGAGAGGTTCTTTTAAATGTTAATATGAAATATTACATATATTTTGTATAGTTATACAATTGCATAATAATATGATTGCATACTATCATCCACATATATTGTGGTATAATATACCATGACATAACCAGTCTTATTTGCTATGTTCAAACAATGAATTGAAAATTCCAAACCAAGTTGCAGTCACCTTGATGATTTTGGGGAAATATATGAAAACGAATTTCAGCAGATTTCTACATTTTCCACTGGCTCACTTATTAGGTGCTAGACAACCAATTTTACAATGGACCATGGTAGATAAAACCTCAAATATTGAAGAATGTAACCTTTTTATCACAAAGTTTCTTCAAGTGCCATATATATTTGATGAACATGCACTGATAATGTCAGATATTATTATTTTTAATAATAAATAATGAGTTACAAAAGTCAATAAGATTTTGTTATGCTTTTTGTCCACATTTGTGTCTTGGCAGGTTGGAGTTCTGTAGGAGATTCAGAAATATCAAGGCTTCTTTAACCTGTCTGATAATTATCCTTAACATTTCTGTTACAAATATATAATGTAAGCCATACTATGTGGTTTATATTAGAATGTGTCTATAAATGTCAAATGCTTATTCTCTTTAAAATATTTCAGGCTTCATTCTGGGTAGCAATGCAGGATTAAATGGGCTTGGACTTATGTTTGTCTCTATGTGCACTCATAAATGAATCCTTGAAGGAGCTATAGTTTTCCTGTTAAAAAGAGTTGTCATATCTTCTTTTGTTTAGGAGCGAGTTTCAACCAGCTTCAGTCTCTGTTTATTAAATATCAGGTGAAGCTGCAAAAATGATTCAGACAATAGGGTTGTTTAGTAGTTATGCTGAATAAAAAAAAAAGGAAAACATGATAATAGAAATGTAGCTGCTCTGATGCTCTATTGGATAATTCAGGATTCTGAATCTACATCTTTGTAATAAAATGCAAGCATTTGCCATTGTATGCTTCTGCAAAAGAGAACTGCAGATATGAACCAGATTGAGAGTACAGCAGATAAGAATTTACATATACTGCTTCAAAATCAGTTCTACATGCAAATATTTTAATGTAAGTATTTTTAAGATTAAATACATTTATTTTAAGTTAATTTTAAGATTAAATTTATAAAAGGGCCTTCACTGTGTCTACATTAAAATATTACATCTGCATGTGCATATAGGGAATATCTGCATTCATACACACTAGTGTGCTCTCATTCTGCAAAGTAATGGCTGCAAATCTCTAAGTGTTAAGATATTCCCTCTAGTGTTAGAGACAAAGTGTGTGTGAACTCAGATTTGCTCAACCATAGACACATAAAAAATTAGACAAACACAAGGATTTGTGAATATGTTCCTTAACCTCCAAATATTGCTGAATTTTTTATGGTTAGTTTTTGGTCTCAATTTGTTGCTGATAATGGCAATTCTATTCTTCCCCTTGGCCACTAAAATGTGTTTTGAGGACCAAACATACACCATGTTTTCTGTTGTTACAACTTTAAAATGTCAGGTGTAATGTTCTTGACATTTTAAGTTCCATATTCAGTGTACTTAATTTGTATTGTTGACACACATTGGATTGAAGTGCCTGCCTTTAACAAAAATAACTTCTTAAAAAAAAAAAAAAATCTGTGGTTTTTGAACCACAAGCAGACGAGATCCTCCAATCATGTTCAGAGGCAATTAGCTATGTTATCTAGTCCTGAAAAGGCATGGAATCTATACTACCGGAAGTGATGTCATGCCTCTTGATCCTACAACCTAATATAAAGCAACACAACTGTATCGTATTTACATCAGTATTAGCTTGACACATGAACAAGAATGCAGTCTCCTTCTCCCTCTTCGTTCTCTGAGAGGACCAGGGAGCTGGGGAACACAATGGAGAGAAGCTTTCTGCTAAAATCTGCTAGAGAGAAGGTGAAGTAAATGAGTAAATAGGCATCAGTATCATGTTGGGACATTGCTCTTTTGCAGGAGGAGTGAAGTTACCAGTTTTTCTTCTGCTCATTTTGTTGCCTTTCATAGGAAAGGTTTTAATTTTTTAACTTGAGGTAGCACAGGATGATAGCTGTGGGGATGAGACTGTAGACATTTCTTTTGCCGTCTCAGTAATACTGTGATTTGTTAGCTTTCATTTATTCCCTATTGAAGGCACCTCTCGAGCTGGAGGTCTGACATCGGTGTTGATTCTCATCCAGTGTTGATCTTTGGGCACTTCATCCTCTACTTGACTAGAGATGAGTTTTGCTGGCTACCTTACTGCTCATTGTTTCCTTGCAGAGATAGAAAGTTCCTTGAGAATGGCCTTAGGCTCATATATTGACCTTTTCCTCCCTCAAGTCCAGATGTAGCAGCCATGGTCCCCTTTGTGAAGCTTCCAAAGTTAAATTCTTGGAAAGTGGTAGTGTGCATAGACTTCAAATCCTTATCTCCACTATTTCATTATTTAGCAATGTGTTAGGTCTGACATGGAGAATTTTGCTCCTCATGTGTGAAGATCAGAGGTGTTCAGACTAATTTCTAACACATAATTAATTCCATGAATTCTGTTTGCAAATTGCTCAGTGCAAATTGCTTGTCTATATATGCTTTGTTATATGGACAATTTTATATGAGTAGTCTTTGAGAATGAATTGAACTGTTTGCTTTAGCTGTTCACTCTGTGCTGTTCATTCCTCATGCCGAGTGAGTGGCCATCTCAGCTGTCTAGGACTGAGTTTGCTCCCTGACTGAATGACTGAAACTTCCAAAATGCAATCAGAAATGAATAATATATGATAAATGCTGATGTTCACACTTGAACAGCCTGGTTTGCATGCAAATATTGCAATTCAGATTGTTCTCAGTGTTTTAGAATATCTCTGAGAACAGGAACTCTCATGGTGTGTTATTTTAAGCATTCATACCACATCACTGTTAAGTATAAGTGCACTCTCTCTCCACCAGACCTCTCATGGTCCTGCAAGTTTTAATGGGCTCTTCTTTGTTGCCATTGGGGATCCACATCCTCCATCTCTCAACCCAGTTAATAAATTTGCCTTGAGTTTTATTTCATAGTAGGAGATGGTAGTATTGCTCCATCACTACTTGAATATACAGGGCTGATGGCAACACCAGAGATCAGGTGGCATCAAGACCCTTTTGAATGGTGAGCTCAAAGTGGTATGTTGGGTTGTCTTCTAGCAAAGAGCTCTTTTGCATGACCTCGAGGGAGAAATCTGTTTGATAAAATGACAGTAATGAATTAAATTTACCTACACCTGTATGTATACAAATACATATTCATAAATATACATACATATATAAACAGATACATATACACCTACATATATTTGTGTGTGTGTATCTATCTCATGGTGGAGAAGTCTAAAAGGCAACTATTGCCCAGCCTTCACAAATAATTTGGAATTCTTTACCCTCTGTGCAAACATCTAACTGCACTCTCATGAGTACAGTGTTTCTTCCCTGGGTGTCCATTCCTGATGGTCATCGTAATGGGCTTCTGGGTTATGAAGCTAGCAAGGCATGTCAGAGAAGGTACACACTGTTTTCCCCAAGGTTGCTGCAGTGTGAAGATGTTCCTTAGGATGATAGAGTTCCTGGTGTCTTCATTATAGGCTGGTATTTTAGAGATCTGAGCTGACCTTCAAGAAGCTGTCCTAGAAATGCTTCATCCACTGCAAGTTTGCAATTGTTTTGTCTTGGAATGAATTTTCCTGGCTCATTGCTGAGGCTTAAATCTGCAGGGGAAGCTTGTAGCAAGTTAAAGAATTTCTCAACCAGTTTGGACCTGAACATGTGCTTCTGTATGTGTTCAGGTTAGTCCAGAAAACCAGCTTGAGAAAATGAGAGAAAAATGCATAGTGAGAATGCCATTTTTACCGTCTCTCAGAGAAGAAGCAACTGGTAAGTGACATAAAACAGAAAAGAGAATTGGAGGTTTCAAAATTCTGGCTCTGTAGTGGCCTTTGCCTTCAGAAGCTGGGTATAATAATGTCTGTAGAAGCTGCTTCATCTTTTATAAAGGAGACTTCACCCTCTCATTTGAAGGAATTAACTATTCCCTGCATGTTCCACATTTTTTGACATTGAGATGTTTTAAGTTGGAAAAGGTAACTGAGTCTACCCAGAACATCTGCATGCCACATGGGATTCCTGTGGCCTTACCGTCTCTCTTTACAAAGAAATCTACATGAGGCTTCACATTATACTTATTTGTGTATGCATAGTGCCAAATAACACCTTTAATTATATCAGCATAAAAAGGGATACAACAACTATCAAACATCAAAAGTTTTAACCATCATGTGCATTCCTATCACAGCTATCTATTGACTTCTTGGACTGTTTTTCCTTAGTACAATATATCTATATTCCATATGCAAATTCCACTGTGAGTGATTTGCCTGTTTTGTAAGCTAGACTGCACCTGTAACATGTGGGATTGAGTTAAAAATGACAAGCAGACAAGCACAAGGCACATTATCTTGACAAACTCAGCCTCTGAAAATTAGCCTGTGCCTGAATTATTAAAATAACAAGGAATATTTCACTCAGCTGTGGAGAAATGCTCCTAATTGTCCACTTTAACCAACTTCTTTCAGACTTCACGATCGGTCAATTTACGGTAGCGGCTTGCAAATTCCTGAACTCCCATTAGAGAAAAGTGCAACAGCAGTCCAACACACCCTCATTTATTTTAATAACCTGCCAAGCAGACATGAAAATGTTAAAGTTGGGAGGCTATAACATGACAGGAACCTGACTTGTCACAGCCACATTATAATCTAGTTAAACTACTTTCTTTCTGCCTTTCATGTCTTTTCAGGTAAGTGTAAAACTAATTGTCAAATTACTAATTTTGTTGGCATTAATATCAATACTAAGGCTAGAGAAGCATGAACAGGTAGGCCTGTGGTTTTTCTTCATATTGTACTTGGATGCTGGAAAGCATTCTGAAAATATAGAAGGATAAAATCAGAGCCCAGTCTTTCTATCAACACTGACCTATTTATTTTAAGAGGCATTGAAGCTCTATAAAAAGGCTAGTTAAAGTCTGTGTTCTTTTATTATTATTTAATGCCTGGAAATCTTGTTTACTTCAGTCTTGTTTTCTTTGTGCATAATAGTGTACCTGATGTAACAGAGCCAGTATTCACATCTAAAGTATTAATGGCAGTCTGATCTTGTAGGAGAATACAAGGAACTGCACTACTGAAAAAAGAATCTTCAACAATGTCGGGGTCACACCATCTTTCAAAATCAACTGTAAGTAGGTCATGCTTCAACTGCAGGCAGGGTTGAGAACATTACTGCAAAAAGTGCTTGGGATGGTTGAGGAGCATGTTGAGAGAGCAGGGGACAGCTCAGGTGACTGGAAGGAGAACCTAACTGTCATGAACATGGAAATATGAATCCAGCTACAGACATGCTGCTAGACCCCTGTACCTGCAGGGGTTACTTGCCCTACTTGACGTGGAGGCTCCCGGGTGCTTTCTGAAGGCAGGACTGAGTCTATTACTTATGTCTTCAATCAGTTTTTCTGTTTGTGTGTTTGTTTGTTTGTTTATTTGTTTGATGTTTGTTTTTTTGGGGGGTGGGGGGGAGTTGTTTTCTTGCTTGCTTACTTGTTTGTTTTTCTTGCCCATGTGATGATAACCTTTCTGGGGAATGGGGCTTGGCTTCATAAGTGTTTGCACAGATTTTATTTGACATCATGGCACAGATAGCTTCCTATGAATAATAAGCCTTCCACAAAGAAGGGTGAGACGCCTTAATAACAAAAGAAACACAGCCTTTCCCAGCAATACATGGAAGCTTTTCTTACCAAGTACTTAGTTTTGCCTCTCTGTTATCTGGAATGGGCCTCTTAAAATGTGTCTAGGGTACAATGGCAAGTCTTATTAGCTGTGGTCTTGCAGGGAGCTGAGTGTTCAGATTGTAGAAACATGTTACTATTTCCTGTACAATTTGGGACAAAAGTTGTTTTCCACTGTCTTTTACCTGCTCTTTTTTTTTTCCCCTGCTGAAAAGAAACATGCAGAAGCCCATTCCCACAGCCTTCTAGCACATCAGTTCTGTCCCAGCTGGAACCAGATAATGTAGCCTTGGAAGACAAAACTCTTTATGTTACTACTGACAGGATTAGTAAGAGTGTGATTGCACTCGAGTGAGTCCTGATGGATTTGTAAATACTTCCTTGTGGAGAGTATGAACATAAGCAAACCCATAACAACACTGAGCAGTGGTAGTTCTGTATGGGACTGAAAAATGAAACTCTGAAAGATTCTCTATGCCTCTGTCTGTCTTCATCCCCTCCCCTCTTCTCACCATTCTTACCATAGTTGATGCAAAATGGGTTGCTAGTTTGGGGCTATGACACAAACATCTGCAAAGTGTCATTATTGCAGTGAGAAGGAAAAGAAGAGAGGAGAAGGAAGGTAGGTCTGCTGGAGCACAAGCAGGGAAGGGTGAGCTGCGTGGTACAGTTAGCTTTTCCGTTCCCAGAAGATAATAAGGATCATGTGCAAACTTGGGATGGTAAATGAGGCAGCTAAGGGTATAAGAGGAGCCGAGCAGCGCTGAGACTGGGTCTTACAAATAACTGATTTTCTGGTGTTGCTGCCAGAGCAGGGAAGGTTTCTGTAGTCCCCTGAGAACTGGGTCACCTGGGAGCAGCTGTTCCAGGGCTTCACTCAGGGAAAAATGGTACCTACTTTATGAGATGTTAAACTGGCTTCTGAGAAAACTCACTGATTCCTAGAAAGACTGATGGTTTGCATTGGATGGAATTTTTTGCTAATTCATTTTCCTGCCTAATTAAAGCTTTTTGAGTAATTAGAAATTCATAGAAGTACAATGATTTTGTGTTAGTGGCACTGCCTTTGAGTTCACAATGTGTGTATTTGTGACACATGCTCCTCTGCACTTGGTTTTTCCTGTCAGCAATCTACAAAGTACTTATAAATGTGCTTTTTACTTTTCCCATTGTCTGTTTTAAAAATGTCTCCATTTTGGGAGACAAGAAGACAGCCGTGAATGTTTAACTTGCCATTAGCATCTATATTTTATGTTTGAAACGTTTAAAAGCTTCTGTTTTAAATGAAGATAAACACATCCCCAAACAGCTATGCAACGCATGACACAGAACAATTGAGTAAGCATCAAAGTGCTTAATAGATAAAACAGTGCTGGATGTGGTAAAATAAACAGGACTTAATCCCTTTATAACTTGAGTAAATAAATACAGCTTTAATTCAGATACAGTTTTGCCTTTAGGTTGCTCTGTTCTGTTAACACCTATCTGTCAGCAGTAATACCATGTAAATGAGCCACTCTGAGCCTTTCCCCTTGCATCTTGTTTAATCCTCTTCCATTCTTCTAATCATCCTACACACAGAGGCCAATATCTATTTTCATCTGGCAAGATAGGATCTCCTAAGGAATTAAAGGCGGTTTCCACTTAGCTCCACAGTAGGCAAAGGCTGGGCTGTGATCTAGGGCTTTAGGGACTTCTCATAATGCGCTGGTGCTCGCTAGATCGAAGAATTGAGTTCTGGCTACTGGATTTTTAATCCTCCTGTGGCTGATGTTGGGAGCTCCAGTGATTTAAGATCTTTGATTACTCAGAGCTTGGCCCTTTGATTGAGTGAACTTCTGAAGACAACGTGTGACTGATTTCAAGTTAGTGGTTTTAAGCAACTACTGGAAAAAATAGATAGGAAAAGCCCTGTGATTAAGATGCACTGTCTCTCTCTTTAATTGACTTTCTGAAGCTATCTGATGCTTTCCTCTCTATACACAAAAGAAAAACTGTATACACCAGTACTTGTTCTAACGAAGAACTCAAGTGTCACAATATTTGTTTGTACTAGTTTGCAGTGACATGTCTGTTAAAACTGTAGACACTAAAGGGTACATTTTAAAAACATGCTTCTCACAGGGCATGTATTAGAAGTGGCAGCAAATACAGTCTTAGTGCACAGGGCTAAGTTAAGCAGTTGCTATCATCTCAGTTTGCAGTACGTTTTCAGATACTATATATTTGCCAGCAGAAGAACTGTACGTGCATAAAGGCAGCTAGGGGTCATGGAAAGCTGCTTACATTGGCAATTTGAAGTATTAGAAGTTTGTGAAACTGAACATAGGTGTTTTGATGCTGCTAACCATATTCTTGCAGAAATGTTTAACAGCAGTCATTCTGAAGCAGGTGGAACTTCTCTGCCGAGAAATGTTCCAATAACATTTGCCTTTTTTGGAAATAAAGCAGCTTTTTCATGAAACAGAATTTTAGCGGAGTTACCTTGTTTCAGTGTGGTCCTCCACAAAAAAGAGTGCAGATGTTGGCTACTTATATCTTGGATGCCTGTTAAAAGCAATGATACCCTTTGTGTATAAAAGGTGAGATAAAATAGTTACAGTTTCAGTGGGAGCATTGCAGGGAACTGTTCAGTTGTGTCTCGTGTTTGAAGGTACAGCATCTCTACTTTGGCAAATAAAAGAGAAAGTACGGATAAGAAAATTGGCTTAGAAAAAAGAGTGAATATGTGGGACCCAGTTCAGCTTGTCCGTTCATCTTATGCATGAGCTGGAGAATTGTTAAGAGGCATTAGTGAGCTGTGGAGAGGTCCCGGATTTATTTTCATGTACTCACTAGGATTTTAAATATGAAGGGAGTGAAAGAGACTGTGTCTCTGACTTATTTATATCAACATCATTTAGCATTTAGGTTCACATTCAAGCAAGCCTGAACTCTGGTCGCTTTCTTGGAGAAGAAAGGGAAAGAGCTGGGAAGGATATTACCTTCCCAGTGGAGGGCTTGGCCATGAGAGAACAGGGTGCACATAGACTTCTCCAGAATAGTGTACATCACTTTTTTTTCCTCAGAAGTAGAACCCCATGGATGTATGGAGCACCAATGCAAGAGCGGCTTGTCTGAGTCTATGGTAAAGAATCTCATAAGGTAAACCTTGTCCTTATGAAAGCTTTTTTTTTTTGACAGTAGGATTACGAACTATCACTTTGGAGTAACCTCACCTATTCCTTTGATGATAAAGCTAGGTTTCTGAAGTAGGACAGTAAGTGGGAACTGAACTCCTTTGCTAGCTGGGTGATGAGTTTTCCTTCTCCTGTTTTACTTGCCACTTAATTTTCAGGTTTTTAATTTTCACAAAACACTGAAGGATGTGCAGAAGGATGCCACTTTTGCTTGTTGAATCAGACCTAGTGTATTCACCATGTTTCAGGGCAGCCACAGAAGTTATAGATATCATTCCTATTCACTGGGTGTGTAATTTCATTCTATTTCTTAGACCTCTCTGCAAAGACAATAGCAGCAGGATCTTTACCTTAAAGCAACGCAGAGGTTTCAGGTACACACCATGAACAGCTGGTTGCTTGAAAAAGTATAAATGACACTACATCTCTTTACTGACATTGTAGATATATGGGGTTTTGTATATACTTATACAGGACATTTTGTATGTTTTGTACACGTTTCTATCTATAAACCACATGTGTGCACACTCCCTCATTCACATGTATGTTTATACGAATGTGGACGCTTCAGGAGCCATGACGATTATCATTTCTCCTTTAGCGATATAAAGTCTTGCTTCTCTTCTCCAGTGAGGGTTTCTGGTGCACTCCCTTCGCCCAGATGTCTGTTCAGAACACAATGTCAGGTTTTCCTCCATGTTTCACTCCCTTGTTGCTTTGTGCAGCCCCCATTAGCTTACTGTTTTGGGTGCCTGTCCCACAGTGGTTTTATGTCTTTCCCACAATTCTTTTTCACAAGCTAACGTTCGCAGTCCTCCCAGATTTCAGCTTTTCCATGGGAGCTGCTCCGACTGGAGAATGGAAGTGTTTGATGCCGATGCCCTTTTGTTCTATGTGAACATCCTCTGTAATCTTCTTGAGCAGGCTTTAGGGAATACACAACTTTGCTTTTGCACTTGAAACCGGGCTGTGTGAATATGCTAATAAACTGTACATATGAGTTTGGGAATCTCATTCGTACAGTGTAGTTCTGCTGCATTTCCGATGGGCACATGCTTGGTCATTTGGGCATGCTTTTATGTGTGCGCATGGTGTGGCAAATCTGCATAACCAAATACTGAACAGTATAACACTCCCTGTATAATCATTCATTAATTTTATTAAAGGTGGGCTGGGATGGGAATGAGGATTAATTAGAAAAAGTAAAAAGCATAATTAGTAACATACTTTTCCTCTCACAGCTTTCTTTTTCTCTGGATTCTTTTTCCTGGTGCCCTAATTATTTCCCATCTTTTAAAATTCACTTTAATTTCAATTTCATTCTCCCTGGGCATGCAAACTTGACAAGTGCTTTTTTTTACCAAAGATTGATTGACAGCAGTTTCGAAACTGTCACGGTGCTAATTAAAACCTTGAATATGTGTCTTTATGAAGCCTCAAACACTCTGCACTGCTGCAAAATCCTGGATCTTGTGTTTTGAATGAGGTTTTTTAACAGCTAATATTGAACCATTATAACTTGCCTTTCCTCAGGCTTGGTGCCCAGCTCTTTCCTTTGCACTTTATTTATCGCTGAATTTGGAGCTTATGTTGACAACATGAGAAAAAGAGGACCTCCCAGGCAATGATCTGTCTAGCCAATGTCATTTTACACTTTGCCTTTTCTGCTTGGCAGAGCTGGGCAGAGTTGGCCCTTACCAAAGTGCAGTCCAGTTTGACTCTCAGTCCTGTGGATACCTGGGGAATTCGTTAGGGATACAGTGGTCATAGTTACCATCTCTGGACTGACTGACTCTGCTGCAAAGGTGTTGTCAGGAATCTTCTACCTTAAGCTTAAAAACCCAGTATTGGTAGTGTAAGACATTGATTGCTGTATGCACTGGGCTTGGGTCCTGCTTTCTAGCCTGCTAACTTGCTGGAGGCCAGGGTATTGCCAGAACCTTAAGAAAGGCACAGCTGGAGGCTGAGGCGAGTTTCTGCCACTAAACCACCATTGTAAAGGCAAGGTAGAATAACAGTCCTTGCATTCAGCTGGAGCGTGGCTGTCTTCGCCTCTCTAAAACCCTGTATTGGTCAGATTTCCAGTACAGCAGAGAAAATGATGGGGAGGCAGGGTGAGGATTCTGCATCCCCTCTTTTACAGCAACCAGCAGAAACGACTGAGTGTGCAGAGCTGTGTGAGGAGAAAGCCTGCAGCAAGCAGGCTAGCGGTGCTGGTCAGAACATCCAGAGCAGGGCTTGCTGCTTCTCATGGTCACACTAGCACTCTGGTACCTCTTTGTAAGTACAGTTCATTTCATACAATACTGTTTACGTTGCAATACTGATTACATGAAAAAACTAATTTAAACTGGCCTAATTCATCTTTTAGGAATCGGCTTAAATATGTTGCACAGAGGCATTAGACTAAGTAATTCGTATTTTCAAGGTTTGGGGTTTTTTTGGAGGCATGGATTGTTTGGTTTGTTTTTTTTTAATTGCCTACCTGACTATCGACAGGTGATATATTTGCATTTTCTGTAGTCTTACACATAAAAATTGGCTCATTTTCTCTTTCTGCATCTTGTTGACATAAGCACTCTGAAAGATTGTTTCAGAATTTTTTTACTTTTTAATACCGAGTGATGAAAAATAGAAGGTACTACCCGTATTTAGTGTAAGTATTCCTGTACTAAATTGTGTGACAATTGAAAGTTTAACATTGTCTTTATATTGGGTTTGCCTGGCAAGGTTTTGGCAGCGGGGGGGCTGCAGGGGTGGCTTCTGTGAGAATCTTCTAGAAGCTTCCCCTGTGTCTGACAGAGCCAGTGCCAGCCGGCTCCAAGATGGACCCACCACTGGCCAAGGCCGAGCCCATCAGCGACGGTGGCAGCGCCTCTGGGGTGACGGGGTTAAGGAGGGGAGAAAAAAATCGGTGCAACTGCAGCCAGAGAAGAGAGGAGTGAGAACGTGTGGGAGCAGCAGCCCTGCAGCCCCCCCGGCCAGGGCAGCAGGAGGGGCAGGAGGGGCTCCAGGCGCCGGAGCAGAGGTTCCCCGGCAGCCCCTGGGGAAGAGCCTGGTGAGGCCGGCTGTGCCCCTGCAGCCATGGAGCTCCATGGGGGAGCAGATCTCCACCCGCACCCGGGGAAGGCCCCACGCCGCAGCAGGGGGATGCCCGAAGGAGGCCGTGACCCCGTGGGCAGCCCGCGCTGGAGCCGGCTCCTGGCAGGGCCTGTGGGGACCTGTGGGGAGAGGAGCCCAGGCTGGAGCAGGGTTGCAGGCAGGACTTGTGACCCCGCGGGGGACCCAGGCTGGAGCCGTCTGTTCCTGAAGGACGGCACCCGTGGGGGGACCCAGGCTGGGGCAGCTCTTGAAGAACTGCAGCCCATGGGAAGGACCCACGCTGGAGCAGTTCGTGGAGGACTGTCTCCCATGGGAGGGACCCCAGGCTGGAGGAGGGCAGAGTGTGAGGGCCTTCCCCTGAGGGGGAAGGAGCATCAGGGACAGCGTGTGATGAACTGACCACAGCCCCCATTCCCCGTCCCCCTGCGCTGCTCAGGGGGGAGGAGGGAGAGAAATCAGGAACAAAGTTGAGCCCAGAAGAAGGGAGGGGTGCGAGGAAGCTGTTTTAAGATTTGGTTTTTATTTCTCATTATCCTACTCTGATTTGACTGGTAATAAGTTAATTTCCCCCAAGTGGAGTCTGTTTTGCCTGTGATGGTAATTGCTGGGTGATCTCTCCCTGTCCATCTCGACCCACGAGCTTTTTGCTTCATTTTTCTCTGCCCTGTCCAGCTGACACGGGCAGTGATAGAGCAGCTTTGGCGGGCACCCGGTGTCCAGCCAGAGTCAATCCACCACAGTCTTTTTTGAGCTAAGTTGATACTGCTACAGGTGATAATTCTTGCAGAAACAAAATCAAAATTTAAACAGTTTTGCTAGAAGTTGTTCCCCCGCTCAGACATTCAACTTCTGGTTCCTCAGCTTTAGCAGTCTTGTAATTGTTAGTTCTCACAGCCACCATGCTGCTTAGGACCCGATTTCCCTATTCTAAACATACAGCAGGATCACCAGGGTCGTCTGCTGGAGAAGGTGCCGGCTTTTCAGTACCTGAGACCTTTCTGAATGTGATGCGCTCTCTGTCAGACTCAGCCACCTCACCTGTGGGCCTGAATATCCCGCGTAAATCTTCTAGTGTGGCTGCTTTTGCTCTCTGTCTGAATGGCTATGTTTTCATCCTCATCGTCTTCCTCTGCTGAATCAACGTCAGCAAGACCATCCAGAGGGAAGGACAGAAGAACAGCGTAGTGACAAGAGTTAGCAGAAGTCAGTATGAATTGATTGGTGAAGGATGATTTCAAAAGATCTCAGCTGCTGTAAAAACAGCCCCTAGAAACCTCAACATCTCATCTAGTTGATGATAAAGATGACACGACTCTTGCCTCTCCACCCCCCACCCCATGCACACTCTCCCTATGTATTTAAACTGTATGTATTTCTTAAGTCCTTGCCTGCATCATTCCTCTGTTACAGCAATTTTCATGGGAAAAATTGCTATCTGTCAATTTGTGAGCTGTTGGACTTTTTAGGAATACATCATAAGCATACCAGGGTATAGAGAAGAGAGGTGAAAATGCATTTAGCTATGGAGGGCAAAACCCAGATGTCAATGATACATTTTTCACTTCCCTGTGCAAAAACCTTTCTGGCAAAATTATTATAAGGAGCTAAAGCAGTTAAGTAACTGCTTTTACCACATACATTCAGTCTTGGACAGAGTGGCTATTGCTTACAATTCTGTTTTTAATGTGAACATCTGCACAAGCAATTGTGTCTGGTGATAGTAACTGCCTGCTGTGGCAACAGTTGTGCCTAATTGCAGACAGGAGATATCCATAGGTCCATCCCCAGTCAAAAGCTGCTCATTTGTGTCCCCCCTGCTCATAGAAGGGGAAGGAATTATCAGATTTTGACTCCTTTTTTGCCTCAAAAGAACCTTTATCAGTCCCTGAACACCCTGCACCTTTTCAAATAGAAAAATTACAATTGTGTAAATATAAAAATATGAATTTTCTTTTCCCCAATTTTAAATTATTGGTAGTACTTATAATAAAAGTGCCCTGATTAAGAAGTGCTAGGTTCTGCATAACATGTAATATAAATACTCTTGCCTACAAATGCTTATAAGGTAATTTTATGACAAGCACAATAGATTATAACCAGTTAAATACAGGATGGGAAGGTGGTAGGACAACATAATGATCTTGTTTTGCATGAAAAGCAATAACCTTAGTTGATCACACTCTGAGACAGACTATAGCTCAAAAAAAGGAATAAGCAGTGTTAAATAAGACAGAAGATGGTAATTTATTTTTTTCTGAGCAGGACTTTCTTATCAGTGTGCAGACACTGGAGGCTCCCTTCTCCTCTTGATGGGTATCAGAGTGCAAAAGGTCTAGCTGATAAAATTCTTTAATGATCTAAAGGTAACTTTGGGAAGTAAAGAATATCAGATATTGGAGCCTGAATGAACTATTGCTCTCTGTATAGTAGCAGTGGCTTATCTTTCATACAGTGAAAAAAGTGAGCAAAGTTTGAGGCAGAATGACTGTTTATTTGGCTTTGTAAATCTGGATTTAAACAGCAGGTGGCATGGAGGGAATAGAGCAGTGGGAATCACTGTGGTTTTCATCTTTCTTGAATTAATTTGTGTCTGTTAGTGTTCTTGGAAAGAAAAAAAAGTCATGACATTGTTATTCATCATATTTATTATTGCAGTGGTTAAGGGTCAGCTAAGTATTGATCCCCATTTTGCTAAGCCCTGTACAAACACGGAGTTGACAATCTAAATAAACAAATTGCAAATAATGTAGAGTATAACTGGAGTAAACTGGTCATCGCAGGACCCATCTTGTCAGTTCCACAATTAATTTTAGTAGGAGATGAATCATTCAAAAAGAGAAGCAAAAGAATGTTGGTTAGGGAGTGACTGAAGGGCAGTAAAAGGAAGAATGTGGAAAAAGTATGTGTCGGAGTCATAGAGCTGCTTGCAAAGCAAGAACTGCATTATTATTAAGAGACAATCAGCTACTACGGAGTCATCTCTCTCCTCCAGAACAGAAAATCATAGTCTTATGATTGACATTAAATCTTAGTTCAGAACCTCATTCAAACATACTTTTATTGAGAGCAACATACTTTTTTTGTGTGTTGCCAGCATGCAAGCAACTTGATTTCACCCATTTTTACAACATGATGTGGTACCATCCAGAGCAGCTGAAGGGAACCTGGGCCTGATCACGGCTTTTCAGCTCCTCTCCACCCTCTTCTTGCTTCCTGCAATTTCAGCATAAGCCAGTTTCTAATTTTCCAGATCAGTTCTTTTGTATCACCGACACTATTCTGCCCCTTCAGGCTAGGGCAAGCTAGGCCACCTCCACAAAGTCTTCGTAGGTTCTGATGTGGCCAGGAGTTGCATATGGTTGCAGGGCCCTGTACTCTTCAGTCTTTGTGGAAGTGCCACTGCTCCTGCATATAGCCCACTTCTTGGAACCCTCTGTCTAAGCTGTCTGGCATGACATGGAGCCCTGCATCATTTACTACTGGAAGGAGAGGAAATCCTTAATGTCCCAGCGGCTGCAAGACACCTCCCATTGCTTGCACTTTTTTTTCTAGTACTGTTACTGCATTAATGCACTGGAACAGTTTGCCTGGACAGGTTGTGAAATACCCATCCTCAGCTTCAGAATGTGGTTGGACAAGGCCCTAGGCAATCTGATCTAGCTTTGGTGTTAAGCATGCCTTGAGCCATATGTTCCACTGGATGGCCTCCCATGGCCCCTTCATACCTAAATTACTCTGTGACAACCCAAATTACTCTGTCAGTAGGCCAGTAAAATCTCTGGGCAAAAATTTTAATTTGATCATCTTTTAAGTATTTAAGGAGGGGTGGAAAAGATGAGGCCTGAATTGCCTCCAAGTGATAGCACAGATCTTCCAAAGCTGCATTTGAAGCAACTGTGTCTGCTCCAAAAAGCTTGTCGCTAATGTCAGAGGCTTTTTTGATTTAGTTTTCTTTTGTGGATTTACTTCTTCTTGTCCATGGAGTTTAAAACAGCTGGTGTACAATTCTTCATTATAGGTAATGTTTTATTTAAGGACTTTGGCGGATTAAAGGAGTTCTCAACAGACCTTAAGTTTATGTGATTTCATGGGACCTTTACTAGCCATTTCCATATGCCTCTCCCAGAGTTTCAGGAAAAGATTTTTTTTGTTTTTTAGCGTTCTAAACTTTTAGCTGCCAACAAGTAGTCTTTTGGCACAAAACCAACAGATCATCTGGCAATGCATATATATTTGTCGAAAAACCTGCCTTAATTCTTTCCTCTTCTGAAATAAACCAGAAGAACTTTTATGTTTTTAACTGAAATAGCTTCAGCTTCATTCACAGTACAGAAAAGTTTGATTAGTAATGCAAAACCTTTCTCAATATTAACCTGTTTGTGCCTTTAAAACTTGCCTTTCTAGTGTAATATTAAAATACCTGAGAATATATTTTATGCATACAAGGTGTTAGCTGTTTTTTTCAGTCTTATTATTGACCATAAGGAAATGTAGACTGAACACAGCATTACAGTTTTAGAAACCTTATTCAAGCCAAAGGGGACACAAACTATGAAACATTCATCAGATAAAGACTATACATATATATAGGTATATAGTACGTATTACATATGCATCCCCATGTGCATTCCATCTTCTTTTTAGTGTGCCATGTTCAGCCTGATTGAAACGGTAATCTCCTTGAGAAGACCACTTGGTTTTCTCCCTGAATATGTAAAATTTAAGCAGTATGATAGATCCAAATTCCACTGAAGTCAATGAAACTGGCCAGCTTCAGTGGTTTTTCATTCCAGGTTCTGGTGATGTGTTGACAATAACTTAAATGTCTGTTTCCTATTCAGTGCTGTTGTTTATAAAATAGGTGCACAATAAGTGCATCTTTTGTCGAGTGGCCACTCCTAGTTGGAGCTGTATGAAACATGAGTGATGCTGGAGTTTAGTGTATGCTTGATCAACTTGATGTAACAGTCCTGTACTTCCTTATCAGTTATGCTGTCAGATAAATTGCTTCTGACTCCAACATGTACAAATGCTGCAGCAACCATGTGTTCCAGTTCCTAGTGACTGTGCTGTTACAACTATTGTTCCCTGTCCTCTGGATTGGCCTCTTGTCAGGTTGCATGTTAATTTTTAAAATTTTATCATTGACTTTCAAAGCATGTGAGGGTGCAAGCTTTCCATTATCATTAATCTCCGAAGTTTTTACAAACTTTTATAGGCATGGGCTGGGATTTGCAAAGGGGTATAAGGAACATGGGTATCCAGCTCCATTGGCACCACTGTGGGACTGGCTGTGCAAGTTCCTTAGATGCCTTTTAAAATGGCAGACCTTACAATTCTCCTCAACAGGCTAAATCTTAAATGTGTACCTCATTAGATGTTTTGTTAAAAGTACGGTTTCCTCACCTCTGGTTTCATTAAGGTTGTTTTTTTAAGGGGGTTTTTTAAGGGGACTATACATCATTCTTTCATTATTTATGTTCATCCAACGTATTTGCTGATACATGCTGATTTTTCTAGGTTGCCATTCCATTATAAACACATCAGTAACTCTTGCACCTGTTTGATGCCCCAGCCTAGAAACACCACTGTGAAGAGACTGACATAGCTAAGCAGAGAAGTCATGGTAGAGCTCCACTGCAGACAGGCAGATGGTGCAAGCAGGGAGAGCCTGTGAAGAAGGAATTTAAGAAATACTGCCCAGGGATTCATGGAATTTGTTAAGAAGCCAAACCTCAACTGGAGCTGACACCTGTGTGGGATGTCAAGGGAAACAAGAACTTTTATTGTGACACCAGTAATAAAAACACGAACAGGGAAAGTATGGGCCCATTTCTGAATGGAATGGGTGATTTAGTAACAGGATACACAGGTAAGGCTAAGGCACCAGTGCCTGGTTTGCTTCAGCATTCACCAACAAGATGTCCCTGGCCTCTGGGCTTAGCGAAAGGGTTCAAGGAGAACTACCAGCTGTGGATGTAGATTGAGGCAGAGATAACTTGAGAAAACTCAACCCATACAAGTCCATGGTCTGTATCCAAGGTTGTTGAGAGAGCTGTCAAGTGCTCTTGTGAGGCTTCTTTCTATCTTCAGAAGGCTTTCGACACTGTCTCCCACAAGATCCTCATAGAGAACCTGATCAAGTGTGGGCTGGATGAGCAGACAGTAAGGTGGACTGAAAACTGAGTGAATGGCCAGGCCCAGAGGGTGGTGATCAGTGGCATGAAGTCTAGTTGGAGGCCAGTAACGAGCAGTGTACCCCAGGGTTCAATACTGGGTCCAGTTCTGTTCAACATCTTCATTAATGATCTGGAGGATAGGGCAGAGTGTACCCTCAGCAAGTTTGCTGAGAACGTAAAACTGGAAGGAGTGGCTGATATGCCACAGGGTTGTGCTATCATCCAGAGGGATCTTGAGAGGCTGAAGAGGTGGGCTCACAAAGTTCAACAAGGGGAAGTCCAAAGTCCTGCGCATGGGGAGATACAACCCCATGCACCAGAATATGCCGGGGCCTAACTAGCTGGAAAGCAGTTTTACAGAAAAGGACCTGGAGGTCACAAACTGAAATACAGGAAGTTTTGTCTGAAAGAAACACTTTTTTACTTTGAGGATGACCGAACACTGGCACAGGTTTCCCAGAGAAGTTATGGAGTATCCCATTTTGGAGATATTCAGAAGCTGTCTGGATGTGGTCCTTGGAAACCAGCTCAATGTGGACCTGCGTGAGCCGGGGGATTGCACCAGTTGCACCATATCTAGTCTAAACCTCCCCTGGCACAACCTGAGGCCATGTCCTCTCGTCCTATCACTGGTTACTTGGGAGAAGAGACCAACACCCACCTCACCACAACCCCCTTTCAGGTAGTTGTAGAGAGCAATAAGGTCTCCCTTCAGCCTCCTCCTCTCCAGACTGAACAACCCCAGTTCCCTCAGCCGCTCCTCGTAAGACTTGTGCTCCAGACCCTTCACCAGCTTCGTTGCCCTTCTCTGGACATGCTCGAGCACCTCAATGTCCTTCTTGTAGTGAGGGGCCCAAAACTGAACACAGGATTCAAGGTGCGGCCTCACCAGTGCCGAGTACAGGGGCACAATCACTTCCCTACTCCTGCTGGCCACACTATTTCTGATACAGGCCAGGATGCTGTCTTGTAGTCTCACTGACTTGTAGTCCCCGTCTGGAATTTTGGGCCCCAAAGAAAGAAAACTGTTGATAAACCGGAGCAAGTTGTTGAGAGAGCTGGCAAGTGCTCTTGTAAGGCTTCTTTCTATCTTCAGAAGGCTTTCATTTGGTGAAAGTGAAAACTTTCACTACGTGTTTGTTGCAGGTCCCTTCCAACTGAACTCTCTTCTCTTCTCTTCTCTTCTCTTCTCTTCTCTTCTCTTCTCTTCTCTTCTCTTCTCTTCTCTTCTCTTCTCTTCTCTTCTCTTCTCTTCTCTTCTCTGCTCTGCTCTGCTCTGCTCTGCTCTGCTCTGCTCTGCTCTGCTCTGCTCTGCTCTGTTCAAATTCAACAGAGGGCCACCAAGATGGCTGAGGACTGGAGCACTTGACCTGTGAGGAGATGCTGTGGGAATGGGCCCCTTTTCTAGCTGAAGAAGAGGCCTCAGGGGTACCAAACAGGAGCCTTCCAATATCCATGGGGAGGTTATTAAGAAGATGGAACCACACTCTTCTCAATGTTGCATGGTGTCAGGACAAGTGAGAATGGGCATAAGCTGAAACAGGAGTGTCTGATTGTGTATGAGAAGAAACTTTTTCATCATAAGGACAGTCTAGCAGTGTATCAGGTTTCCCAGAGAGGTTGTGCAGTCTCTGTCTTAGGAGGTTTTCAAGGTAAGACTGGATAAAAGCCCTGAACAGCCTGGTCTGATGTTCTAGCTGACCCTACTTTGCACAGAATGTTGGACTTGAGACCTGAGTTACCAAAGAACCTATACTCCTCTCGTAAGAATCCTTTTCACAATGAACAAACCCAACTATGCAAAATCCTTGTGAACTGGAGTTTATGTGACACTTTCACCTAAAATTCATCAAGAATATTAATGATGATCTGAGCTTATCAGTACCTTGATTCCTTCAGTAGGAACTTGACTGAATTTCTGTCTTGTGTTTTTTATATATGCTCTATGTCAATGCTCTTGCTATGTGTGTTTTCTTCTGAGGAGGATGAAGAGATAAAAAAATGTTTTTTTTTTTATGCCTTGACAGAGGTAAATTTACTTTTCTTCCTCTTCCTGTTTGACTCAGTGATTTTTCACAATTATTCAAAGGGGCCTGTGACATCTTAAGTTTCTCTCGCTCAAGTGAACGTTGTCTCTTCTGCCCCTCAGCAGTGAGTCATACTATTAATTATTTTTGACTTTGCAGTTTCTATAAGCAAAACAATTAGGTACAAAATAGATGCTGCTTTTTACTGAACTCTGTTAGGCCCATCTGTAAATTCCTTTATTAGTATTTATTTGCACCAAGAAAACTGAAAAAAGTAGCTTAAATTTTGTGTTTCTTTAAAGATCATGCAATATACAAATATTATGTATTTGACAGTTCTCAGGAAGGAGTTTTCTGAAGATGCGCTACGAAAACATCTTGTTTGGGTAAGGTCAAATTATTTTCTTGAATAATGAGCTGAAGAATTGAACAGATGTGAAAGTAGCTATAACAATGAAAGAATGACAACTTCAGCAAATGTTGTCTCTCACTTCCTGATGAGATGTACGTTAGCACTGATTGGTCCAAGAGCTGAAACAGTCCCAGCAAGGATCTTTTGGATTGTCAGAGGGGGAAGCAAATGATACAGGAGGGATATAGTTATCTTTTCAAGGATCTTTCCCTTTTAGGTTTTTTACACAAAATCTTTCTGCAGATATAGCAGAGTGAATGGCAGAACAATTCCAGGGGCCAAACCTCAATGAAGAAGGGCAGGATGTGGGATACAAATTTGCTTCAGAGGTTTAGGAATACAGGTTAATGGCATGTTGGATTTCTCTGCAGATCTGCAGAGTTCCCAGGCTTCTCCTTCCTGAGGAGATGCTGGGTAATGCAAAATGTGTTGTTTAGAAGCACTGATAAGTACCATATTTTTCTCTGTGAAGAGTTAATAACGGTAAAAGATGAATTTTCAAAGGCAGGTATCTAATTCTTTATTTGACCACCTAAATGGGTGAAATTGTTTTCCTTCATAAGAAACAAGTAGAACCTTTGAGAAGAATTTGGCTTCAAAGACAGGTAATTTTATTTCATGTTAGCGTACTAGGCATTAAATGATTATACATTATTGATCTGTGCAGCCAGTCTTCAAAACCTCTGTTAATAAAGAGAAGTCTCCATATGGAAGGACTCTTTGAAGAGAGCATAGTTTTGCTTTTTTTAGTGAACTAGAAGTAAATTCTGAATTTGCTTTCTTACCATGTCCATACTCTGGCTCTGTAATAAGTTATTATATGTTTCAAGTTCTTGAGGTTTTGGGTATGGTAAGAAAAAAATGTAAGTGTCACTTCTGGACTATACAGTAGGTAGTTTACTTTGTAAAAATCCAATAACTCAGCTTTTTTCTTCTCCCTCCAAAATATAGGTGACAGGTTATTTATAAAAACACATCTTAGGCGAGTAATTCAAACCTCAAATTTTTGTACTCCTTTAAGTGTCATTTTTTCCCTAAAGGCTGTTATCAAAATAATCTAAATCACTTTCTTTATATTAATCAAAGAATTACAGCACTTAAATTTGTAGTTGTCACTCACATAGTTTGTGCCTAAAGCATTTTGAAATTGTTTTGTGTGGTCTTTTCAATCACTGTGGTTTTTTTCTCAAGACATTGTCAACATGCACAAAGAATGGGATCACAATTGTAATGAATTTCATTCCTTTGGGACGTTGAAGGTGAGGTGTAATCTGATCTCCAAGGGTTTTAAAAAAACTAGTCATTGTTTCAGGGATTCTAACATTAAGCACAGTCAACAACTACCCAGTCATGGAACATCTTTTCCAGCAAACTGAAAAATAACAAAACCAAGAGTTTCCTACTCAGTTCAACAAAACCTAATGAAATCTATAAATGAGCGTCTTCCAGAAGCAGTTTTTAGTTTTCGTGTTGAAAATTCAAAGACAGTTAGCACCTCATCATTACTTTGGGCATCTTATAGCAAAATTCCTAAAACAGTACCTGCATTATGACTTTATATTAAATTATATTATTCATATTTGTTCATGTTATTTGTTCTTGTTGTAGAGACTTGGAAAAGCAGAGTATTGCTATTCTAGAGAACACATGAGCTTCTTGAAATACATATTTCAAGTAACAGAGACTGAGAAAAAAGATGAATAGCTCAATGACTAGTAGAATAGATGCATTTTATTATTAGACATATATGAAATTAGTCATACAGGAAATAAATGTAAAAATAATACCTCTAATACAGGCTAATGTAAACAGTTCAGTAATTTTAAGTAGACTCATCAGTTAACTGGACATTGTGGAGGTCTAACATATTTATCTTTTACTGTGTACCTTCTTAATCAGCTCAAATTCAACCAACAGGATTAATGTAAAGATTTATGGGATAAGTAAATACAAAATTTAGCACAGAATTTTGGACATATACTTTCTAGTATAATACAGACTTTTTTTTATTATGAATCAGTTCATTAATTAAACTGTAAAGTACAAAAGAGGGATATATTAATTATTACGTATTATTTCAGGTCTCTTATAAAAGGTCTGTTATACAGTTTCACACTTAGCTCACTGTATTTACAACAGTTAACAGAGACATAATTAATAATAGAAATAGTAATTATTAATGTTTAACATTTAGTGTGGTATGTTTTTGTAGAGCAAAATAAATATACATAAATTATCCATTGAAGTTGGCCACCACTTGTGTAGTCACCTATATCCAGGGTACTATCTGTGACATGTAATCTCCCTAAGCTACCCTGAATTAATTTAAAAATTAGGCAATAAAATCAACAGTGATAGAAGAAGTCAAAGAAGGAATTATGTTTGGATTTGGACAAGTACATTGAAAGAAATAAAAATATAAATGAAAGAAATAAATGTGTTCTTTTTCTTCATTTTATTCAAAGAACAGCCAGAACTCTTGGGTAATTTTCTCTACCTTTTTGACAGCCCTGACAGAAGTGAATGTTGTGGTTTGATGCCTTTTTTTTTTTAATCAGTAGGACAGCAACTAAGAATTTCGCCCATGACAGCCAAAGAGTCAGAACAAGACAAGAAAGGTAAATTTCCTCTGGTTACTTTTATAAAGTTACAGGCAACTCTGCAAAGCCTTGAAAGCTTTATTTTTGATTTTCCAACTGTTTTGCTAATAATGTAATAAAACTACAGATTAGAACAATGAAAAATAAATTTCCTAGAAAATTTGCACATTTTTTTAAATGTTGAGAAGAACGAGATATTTGGGCTATCAAATTACTTTGTTTAAATTGCTAAGTATGGAAACTTTTGGTATATCACTGAAGAGGTGGGGTAGTTCCACTTCTCAACTCTAACCGACTCTGAGACATACCACAATCAAAATACTACTAATAGCATCTTTTAAAAAATATTTTTATTATTTTATTTGCTATTTCATCCTGTTTTAGTAGCTCGTTTGAATTTGTTTAACAAGGTGATCTTGCTTTTTTTCTTTATTTCTCTTTTTTGTTTCTTTAAGGATACCTTTGGTACCTCTAGATGCTATAGCAGGGAAAGTGAGAGAGAGAGAAAATGTAGAAGTGAATGTATTCATACAGGAAGAAAACAGAATTTGGCAAGCAGTTGAATTAACTGTGTTTAGTAGGTGGTTTGCATCATGTTATCCTCTTCCCACACGCAACCCTGGACTGTTCTAGTGTATTTTAAGGAAGTTATCTAAAGTCACATAAAGAATTGAAAGATCAATAAACTAGCTTAGCTGCTCAAGCGGTAAAAATAAATTTTGTGGTGTCTTGTTTTCTAAGCAAAATTTGTGGAATTAGACTGTAATTATGGACAAAATATGCAAAAAATTAACCTCCATTAAAAACTGAATATATGCAATTGTATGTTTTTTCTTTAACAAACAGTACTAAATTCCATTCTTTAATGATATTTTCAAACAAACCAAAAAATCTATCACTTAGTACGGTTGTCTATCCAGTAAATAAAATAGTTTGTTTTCTTCCAATATATATATTTTTTCTATTATTATATAATGTGTATGCAATAATATATATTCATCTTAATCCTTTGTGTGTAAAATGGGGAAAAAAAATTGTGTCTTTGATTACAGTATATATTCTGATTTGAAAGTCAGTCCTTTCCTGTCATGAGTGGAACAGATTGCTAAGGAGGGCAGTGGCCAGCTTGTTCTGAATTTTTTTTCAGTAAATCGAGAATGCATCCATACCAGCAGTGACAAAAGAGAATGCATGGTGACATGGGAAGTCTGGATCTCAGCTCTGTTGTGTTCAGTGAGAGACTATCCAGTGACTAGGATTCAGTGAACAACTGACTACAATGAGATTTGCATCAAGTGCTGTTTTTTTATGTTTCAAATACATCCCCTCTAGAAGCAACATACAGGAAGGTTAAACATGCCTCACTCAGTCTGGGCACACCTGTTTGTGAATGTGAGATAACAGCTGCCAAGTGACCACTGTCATTTTGCAGGATTCTAAATATTTTCATGGCAGATAGGTGTCAAAACTCACATCACTTATGAGATCACCTTACAGTAGACTACCTAGGAGATAGAGCTTCTAGCCCCTAGCCTACAAATATAAAAGGTTTGCTCAGCATTTTTAAGAAGAAGATACCATCCCTCTTCCTAGGATTATTTTACAGAAAAGACTTTTGAGACGTGGGGTCAAACACCTGGCCTGCCCAGGAAGAGGAAGGACTGACTATACTTACTTCTATGCCAGGCAAATGCTGTATCTGCTAGGTAAAAGTTAGATATTGTATATACAGCACTATCACCATCTAACCATTATGGCTGGAGTATGAGAGTATACTCCATTACGGTATGGAGTCTGAGAATATGGGTTAAACCATGACAATGAAAATAATCAAAGTGAAGCCAAAGGGTGGGATAGGCAGAGACGCACCTAGTTTGGAATTCTGGCTGATGTGTGAAGAATGACTGCCAGAGTGCTGTGTGCCATCAGGAGATAGGTAGCTATGTTCATGGCTGGTAGAAAAAATTAGAGAACAGTATTAGCATCACTGAAACCTGAGGGACTTCTGTGTCTTCACATTTGGCAGCAAAAAGGGAAGGGGACAGGTAAATTTAATATTTAAATTTTAAACTGTAGCATGGCACTTTAACTATTGAAAGTTAACAGAAGGCTGATGTGGACGAGGAAGTTCCCTACTCCCACACAGACTGTACTGCCCACGCTGCGTACTGTATCCTGCAGTCACAGGATCAGAGACTTTAACCTCATCAGGCTCAGTCTTTCTCCCTGTCACACTTGCACTGCCACTGCAAGAGCCAGGAAAAACCTGTGGCCCTGTGTGTGGGATGAATCTGGGAACTGGAGGATCTAGTTCCCTCTGTTCCTCCCACCTAGTGCTGTTTTTTCACCCGAGAAACTTCCATCCATATAACCCGATAGAAGAAAAAGTGCGACAGTGGATAAGATTCATAGTTCTAGGCAAATATTTCACATATTAAAAGCAGTGGACAAATTGTAGTCATCATAATGTTTTAAAGTCTTAGTAGGCTCATTGCTTGTGTTTTTAGAACTTACTCAAATTAAACTCCAAAAGGATTTTAACAGAATGAAAGAGTCACAAGTAGCATTTCTTAGCATTTAGAGTTAAAGTGGCCTGCTCAAGCCAATGCATCAATGAAAAAGAAAAGCCAAGCTTGCCTTTTGGAGTTCTTTAAACAGAAAGACTTATTTTGATTGTAACAAGAGCACCCATAAATCTATGCACATATATATTGATCTTTCTTTCCTCTTAAAAATGACTCTGTCCCAGTAAGTTGGCATATTTCATAAACAAACCAACAAATTATTGATCCATCATATACTCTAAAAATCCTGTGAAGAATCTAGGTTGCTTTTAAGTTCATGCTGTACCTAAGGGAATGAGAAACTCCAAAATGAAAAATAGATATTTAAAAAGAAGCACAAATAATAGAAGATGTATAGCTACTTTTACTTCCACTTAACCTGGCATTGTAATTAATTCTCTGTTCACTAAAACTATTCTTTATGAGCTAATAGGTTATGTAATGTGGTAATATGATTCTTTGTGGTGGCTATTAGTTATTAAATTAATTACATATCCATGCAGATATCCTTTTTGGCAAATGCTGTGATAGTGCATATTTTCTTAAGCAGGAATCATACAAAATTAAGACAGCCTAGCATCTTGTGGCTGAAAGCAACATTATATTCCGTTTGGATGAGAGACAGATTCTAGTCACCTGTCCTTTTGAAAAGGAAATAATAAAGTAAATTGCAGATGTTTATTAGTACTAAGTTAATGAACAATGCTACAAAATGTTAGAACCAGGTGGCTTTTCGGTTATTCAACCTATCTTCCTTACACTATTTTGAAGAGCTGACATGACGCACAGAATCACCAGGAGCTTAACGGTGAATGACATGCCAGCTAGAGGTGGCAGTAGGCTAACGCTGCCTTTCAGAAAGGAGAGAGAATGAATGAAATTAGTTAGTGGTAAAATAAGCCATTGTTAGTGGCTATTTATTCAGCCACTGATCCATGAACCAAAAAGATGCAATTCTCCTCTGCTAAAGTGTAATAGCAGGGCTGCAGAAGCTAGGACTATTTCTGCAAAACACCTGCCCTGAAGTAGCTGAAATTCCTGTACTGAGGCAAATGTCAGAAAAGAAAGCTTGGACACCTCGGTCCAAAACTGTGGTCTGAAAAAGGCCTCTCTCTCAGCAGCTCTCTAATACTGGAGATGCTTTCCAGTTTGACGGGAAAATTCCTCATGTTCCTGCTCTTCTTCTTTTGTTCCTGCCCTTTTGTGCTTGCTCGCACCTGCACGGGTGGATATCTTCTTCTGATGGGGCAGGAAACAGGAGCTATGAGCAGCACTTAAATCCTCTGTTCGATCTTTACCAGTAGGCATCCTATAAACTCACCTACATACACTCACAGGGTTGGGCATGAACTAGGGCATGAATCACTTGTACCTGCCTGCACAATGGCACAGACTCTATAAGTGGAAAGTGCATATAGTTACTTTCTACCCCATTCCTTTAATTTCTTTTCTGTGTCAAGCAAGCGATGTCTTACTTTTAATGCTTTTCTTCTATTTTTTCTGTGATGTGAATAAGGGGAAGGCTGAAAAGATCCATCAAACCTTTGCAGAACAATGTAGGAGTTGATTAAAGGTGTTTTCAACGGGGAGCGTAAATAAACCTTAAGCAGCATACAGGATCCTTGTGCTAACCACAAAAATTAAAACATTAAAAAAATAAAGGTACTGATATAACAGCACACTGAACTCCCTGGAATATAAATCACAGAGTTGATTCATGAGATTTTACTCGTTAAATCTTTTTTCCCATCTCTTGCATCACAGTAGGGTAGAGCTGTGCAAGGAAGAAGCCTTTGGAAATATTTACTGACAGCCATGTGAAATGTGAATGTTTGCTGTTTGAGGGCCCTCTGTGCTTCGAGTAGGGGAAAAGCCAGCTCCTCCGACTGCAACTTTAGGGGCCTTACTAATGTTTTCTGAATTCTCATTTGACTTTGCCAGCCTGTATATTAAAGGAAATCTCCAGCCTTTGTGGAGCTTCCCTCTACTGTGCTGCTGCTGAGGGGGTTGCAGAGAGGACTTTCTGAGCTGTGATGTAGAACTGTGAAAAGAAATTGGCTTTTTCTGAGCTTACAGTAAGGCCCAGCTGAAGTTTTTATAGAACCGTGGTGGAAAACTTACCTTAAGCTGGATATGGACTCATATATTGAGGCAATTTGAGGAGAGAAGCATAAAGTTTTCCTTCACTTGTCTGACTGAGGAAAAAAAATCTCAGCACAACAGGGAGAAGTATTATTAGTATTCACTCCATCAGAGGGATATCAGAATGACTCAAACTGGGTTGCAGCTCTGAAGGCTGCTTTATATTCTCAGCCCACCTGGTCTAAGATCAAGGCTTCCCAAATAGGAGTACTTCACACTCATAGGCTTAATATTATACTTGCACTGACTTTTTTAAAAAAAGGATCTTAAGTCAAAAAAAATTGTGGAGCTATGAATACTGCCACTGAAATTCAGAGAGATACATTTGCAATATATTTGTAGAACCATTGTTGCATATTCAAGGTGCTGAGTATCCAATGATGATTGTATTATATTTATTTCTCATGGGCTATCTTATTTATATTTATCATACTGGCTTTATGGGACACAATACTTTGAACAATTAGTTCAGTACAGCACACATTGTGTGATAATGTTATGAAGCTGAGCCTAAGTATTATTTAGGTGTTTTGATTTGGTAAATAAGATGTGAATGGATCATAATTTTGACAGTAAATGTAGAAATAACATTGTGTCAGTCTTCCTTCAAAAGCAAAAGAAGACTTCTTTGAACAAAGAAAGGCTACAGATACTTCAACATATAGAAACATCAAATGTTTCTGATAATTGTTCTGTACGAGACTGTCAGAAAGTAATAACTATTTTTTGCTAGATTATTTTTGAGGAGAAACATTGGAAATCTTTTTGAGAAATATGAGCAAAGTATTTTTCATAGTAATAACCTTGACAAAGTTTACAATGAGTGAGAAATAGTTGCTTAATTCTTCATGAAAGACTGTCAGATGCAAAAAAATACAAATATAAATAATAAAATAACTTTTATGTAGCTATCATTGAAACAGTGTTGCTACTAAGAAAATCATAAGACATATGCTACCAGAGTTACTCCTACTGAGGATCTATGTATGAGTACAGTTTGCTTAAGAAGGAGAAAAATCTGTGTATTGTTAATAAAATTCCAGTTCCTCTTTCAGATGAGGAAACAATAATTAACTTGGTTGAAATGTGAATGCTTCTCTGCGGGAGAAGGATGGACTTCACAACTCTATGAGAGTTATATTCTGAAGCCTTTTATTGTCTTGTCTGACTCCAATATATATCATAATTTTTGCTTAGTCACTGCGCACACACTCATGATTGGTTACAGCTTGTTACACACACTATTGCAATTGGCTATGTACAAAATATCACGCGCTGTCCATGCGCCCCTCACACAGTCAGGATTTGCTGCCTGCAGGTGTTCCTGTTTTCCTCGCTTCTTCTTAGTTGTTTACCACAGCTCCTTCTCCTCAAGGCCGAGCCGTGCAGATATCCAGCTCTTTACCAGCTTCTCAATGCCACAGCTCCTTCTTAAGGTCGAGCCATGCAGGGTGATCCCAACACTTCTCTATTGGTACTAATACTTCAAAACAATTGAAATATCTAAAGTTTCCAAAAATACATAAGAATAATCGACTCTTTTTTTAGACAGCAATTAAATTACATTAGAAATATTTGATAATGTAATAACTTTAATTAGAGGTTTTTTTTGCAGTTTTTCATTATTTAGTGCCTACCATGCTACTGTTAATTTGGGGAGGAAAACAGTTCATGATAAATAATGAAAAACATTTGCTTCTAGCTAATTACTTATCTACTGCATAATGCAACAAAGTATATGATAGATTAGTCATCATTTGATCATGTA
Organism: Phaethon aethereus; assembly: GCF_964289735.1. NCBI lineage: Eukaryota > Metazoa > Chordata > Aves > Phaethontiformes > Phaethontidae > Phaethon > Phaethon aethereus. The sequence goes on from NC_138582.1 coordinate 70,616,605, forward strand.
GAAAACATAACAGAAGTTTTCAATTACAATGTATAACAATGAGTTTTCTAGTTACTGCAAATATTTAATTTTCCTACCTTTAAATATATGGAAGTGTTGAGCTATATTGCCCTAAGATTATCTTTATGAGGTTGAAAGATTCTTGATTATTTCTAGCTATTAAAAGTTAGATATTGAATGTCAGATGAGACTGAGATTTTTCGGTTCTCTGAGGATGAAGAAATGGGAATGATGGATTCATATCTGGTGCCTGAATACTAATTATTTATTTTTCAGAGTATGTTAAAAGATACGTATGGAAAAATGTAAAGTGTTTCCATTTAATGATATATAATTGCTCTCAAATATCTCACTTCACTTTTTGATTTGGCAAACAAAACTGTGCTTACCTGATCCAGGCACCTTTTGAAAAAAACCGTCAAGCATTCTTGAAGGTTCAGTGATGAAAAAGATGGGGCATAGAGTGTTTGTCAGGAATATTGTAGTGAGATGCTTAGTAGAGCATGCATACAACTTCAGCAGTGTTGTGTTAGGAAACAACATTTCAATCTTCAAACCCGAGTACCTTAATTACTTAAAACCTGTGGAATTTATGTTCACTCTAATACAACAGTAAGAATAATATTTCCTTGAGTAAACAGGCTTGCTAAGAGTACAGAAATCTGATAAACATGGATTCTATAAAGACTGTTTAAATTTAAATTTTATTTTGCTTATACATGACAAAAGTTTTACGAATTGATTCACAGCGCCTATTTGCGTGGAACTGTATTAAGCAAGTACCATTTAAAATTTAAACCTACAATACTGAATTGTATGTCTGAAGTAGAAGAAAATGAATGTGTGCTCACAGACAGACACACATATCTATCTGAAAAACATGTTAAGCTAAATGGTGTTACCTAAAATACTCCTCGAAAGAAGCTTTTCAAGGAAAAGTAGGTTTTTTCCTTTGGAGTCTCTTGATTTGGGCAAGAGACAAAGACTTTTTGGGCACATGGGAAGTAGGTGTTTTAATCCCTTTAAGCTGCAAGAGGTCTCAGACCCCATTCTACTGCTTCTTGGGTGTGTGCTGCAATTGCCAGGTGAAGAGTTGTTGACTTCTGCAAGGCCTGAGGAAGCCTTTAAAATACGCTTGGTGACCTACAGCTTAACATACAACCCTTGTTTTCCCAGGTCTGGCACCCCACTCCACCACAACCCCATGTTTGCTGTATGCTCGTTTCTCTTTCCTTCTGAAACATGGTCCCGCAATGCAGTACTGCATCTTCATGGCTACCTGCAAGTCTGGGGCTTCCTCAGGTAGCCAGTGTTGTCCTATCCCATGTCCACATGTGGCATACAGAATAGCTAAGGACATTTCAGCAGAGGAGCACACCACAAACCACAGCTGTGTGTTGTCATATCTTACTGGAGTGAGAGAAGGATAATGGAGACAGGGCAGGGTGAGAGGTCTAGGCCAGACCTAGCTTCCTATCCAGTTGCTCCTAGTAATTGTTTCTACTTAAAACCAAAGTCCCATGTCTTACAACTTGTGGAACTATAAATACTTTTTCTGAGTAATGTCTTCCATGGCTTTTTAAGAAATAACCTTCAGATGTCTCTACTAGATATGCCAAAGTCACTACAGAGAAACTAGGCCCCATGTGAGTTTCTGCCCCAAAAGCAGCAAAAGATATGCACAATGCCTGAGGTTTGAGAGGAAGAGCTATGATTGCATTTCTGGACAGATGTACAATCTCTACGTCCGCTTTGGGCTATGCCTCAAAAATATAACCTTACCTACTAGTGGCATCTGATGTTAATTAGAAGTGCCAAAATACTGGGTTGGACTGAAACATCTGGAAAATTTACATCTTGATTTTGACCTAAGTTTAGATTTAGTGACAATTCCTTTCCATACATTTTTATGATATACTGGTACCTCCCTCCCCAAAACCACTTTCTATTTTGTCTACATTGCACCAGTGAAAAAAAGTTCAGAAATTACTAGAAACACTAACAGTTTGCCAAATGTCTTTATCTGGAATTTCTTGGGTGGTTTTAAGAATAAATGTTACCCATTACCCAAAGCTACATATTGTAGCTTTGTCCTCCATTCTAGGCTCTTATTTAAAATCCTGTCTAAGCTGGTCTCTGTAACCGTACACGAAAAGTAATGCACATCATGACTGCTTCATCATGCATCATCATGCTGCTCACATAAGAATTCTCAGCTGCCCACTGATGCAGAAGAATCAGTGACCATCTTTTATCACATGTCTACATTGCTCTGTTCATTAGAAACCCTTTTCGGTCACAACAACCCCATGCAACGCTACCGGCTTGGGGAGGAGTGGCTGGAGAGCTGCCCAGCAGAAAGGGACCTGGGGGTGCTGGTTGACAGCTGGCTGAACATGAGCCAGCAGTGTGCCCAGGTGGCCAAGAAGGCCAACAGCGTCCTGGCCTGTATCAGGAATAGTGTGGCCAGCAGGAGTAGGGAAGTGATCGTGCCCCTGGACTCGGCACTGGTGAGGCCGCACCTTGAATACTGTGTTCAGTTTTGGGCCCCTCACTGCAAGAAGGATGCTGAGGTGTTTGAGCGTGTCCAAAGAAAGGCAATGAAGCTGGTGAGGGGTCTGGAGCACAAGTCTTCTGAGGAGCGGCTGAGGGAACTGGGGTTGTTTAGTCTGGAGAAGAGGAGGCTGAGGGGAGACCTTGTTGCTCTCTACAACTACCTGAAAGGGGGTTGTGGCGATGAGGGTGTTGGCCTCTTCTCCCAACTAACTAGCGATAGGACGAGAGGAAATGGCCTCAGGTTGCGCCAGGGAAGGTTTAGATGGGATATTAGGAAAAATTTCTTCACCGAGAGGGTGGTCAAGCATTGGAACAGGCTGCCCAGGGAGGTGGTGGAGTCGCCATCTCTGGAAGTGTTCAAAAAACGTGTGGATGTGGTGCTTCAGGACATGGTTTAGGGAACATGGTGGTGCTGGAGTAATGGTTGGACTTGATGATCTTGAAGGTCCTTTCCAACCTTAGTGATTCTGTGATTCTGTGATTCCTAACACTGCCTTTACTGATGTACACTTGACGTGTCTCTTGAACGTTTGCCAACCAGTCTTTTCATATCATTGCTGCCTGAACAACAGGACTTTCAGGACCAGAGTTTATTTTAAATACTGTAGCTTTTACCTCCCACTTCTCTTTTGTTTTAGTGGGCATTTTGTCTCCCTGAAGCATCCATTCAGAATTTGATCTCCCAGTGGTTAATCTCATTACAGATAATCCTATGTACTGAAAATCCTTCCAACAGGATAATCTTGTGAACAGCTTCCCTCTGCTGCCTTCTCGCCATTCTTTCAGGGGTGAATCATTTTGATCTATTAAATAAATGGATCTCACCTACAGACATGTAGTTTTCCCCTAAGACTAATCAGTTCGTACTGAAATACTAGCCTCACGCTTTGCATCCAGTCTGATTTCTTTACTAGGCAATAGAGAACCAGGCTGATGTTTTAGCCACCACTGACATATATGAAACAACTGCGCCGTGGAATACCAGATTCGTACTCAAAGACTGGTGGCAAAAGGAGGCACGGGCTTCTGAAAAATATTATTACTCAGTTTATTAATACCTAGCTATTTGCTGTGGAATATGGAGACAGCAATTATTATAGTAATTTCACTGGAAATTAACTACATGTAAATCTAAATGTCATCTTTCAGTGAGCGTGTACAAGACGTTGTATACTTGCATCTGTATGTGTACATACTGCACAAAGTACCTTTAAATCATAACATTTGCTACAATGTTAAAATGCTTTCTGTTGGAAAAAATCACAAAAAGATTGTCACAGTAAAAACCCCAAATCTTATGGGTTATATCAAAATGTGATTCCTGCTGACAAGTCATAAAAATTAATTTTCCCAACAATTTGTGTATTATAGTGATGGCCTGAAATGTAAATAGCACAGTTCAATAGAAATCTTAACTGTGGTCTGCAAGATACACAGGTATAGATTTGTACACAGCTTCTTTCAGCATATATTTTTTGTGTTTTGGCATGTGTAAATAGCAGTGAAAATACAAGTTTAAAGCTCTGAGCAGTCTGAGTCTGCTTTCCTGTCGGGGTTATCCAAACTTTATCTGGGAACTGGAGAGTTAGTCAAATGCTATAAAGCATGTACAACTTACTAAAGAATAAGGCCAATTTTTGTAAACAGACTTTTAATTATTTTTAATTAGGTGATGTCTTAGATTTTATTGGAATTTAATGGAACTTGTCAAATACTTGAAAAAAAATTCCTCAAATAAATTATTCAACGAATATTGCCATTATACATGAATTAATTTATTCAGTGAATAATATTTAGCCAGCTACAAAATTGGTCAAATGCTGCTAAAAGCTATTTGCTGAAGAACGGTTTTGATGAATAACAACAGTACTCTCTGAATAATACATTTGACAATGACTACCTGACCAGTTCTATTTTTATGAGATTAAAGATTTTGAGGTCTTACAACTGAGCAGCCACAGAAACTCTAGGTACACAAGACCCATGTGAAACACACTTTTTTCAGTAGTTCTAGCTAATAGAGTGAAGTAGGGAATGGTGAATATTTTGCAGTAGTTCACATACCATTAATATCTTCTGAAAATTAAGTTTGCAGGACTGCTGAGTCCACCGATAAACCATCTGATTGTTTTGGCTATTTAATGTAATGCTGAGTAGACTTTTGTTCTCTGACCTTTTGCTTGGTAACCTGGCTACATCCTCAAGGAGATTCAAGACTTCTGCCATCTATCCAAGCAGCTCAAAGATGACAGTGTGGAATGTACTGAATTGTTAATGACTTTTGAAAAACAAGGGTATCTCTAGTTGTTTAGACCCAGATCAAGGGACTGACTTCAGGCTCTTACAAAAAAGTATTATAGAGGTAGAAGAGTTACAACATGCTGCATTGATCTGCTAAATTCAGTGAGAAGCAGGCATCAGAGAGAGATTCAACCATAGGATCATAGAATCATAGAATTGTTGGGTTGGAAGGGACCTTTAAAGGTGATCTAGTCCAACCCCCCTGCGATAAGCAGGGACATCTTCAACTAGACCAGGTTGCTCAGAGCCTCGTCCAACCTGGCCTGGAATCTTTCCAGGGCTGGGGCATCTACCACCCCTCTGGGCAACCTGCTCCAGTGTTTTACCATCCAGTCCACTGACCATGAGATTTAGAGGGACTGAAAGTGCATGAACTAGCATGTTTAGTACTGGCCTTGTTGACAGGTAAATGAGTATGGTCTGAGAAAACGAAGCAGGGGTGGTGTATGGGTGTGTGGGTGTAAAATAGGATTCACACGATTTAGCCCTGGAGAACAAAGCTTTGAGCATCAGTCACTACAATACTTATGGATGCTAGGTAAACTGCTGCATTCAGAGCAGCAGCAGGGTTAATTTACCCCAGCCAGTTCAGATTGTGATTCGGCACTGTGCTTTTATTGAATTTAGAAGACCAGGACTCCTCCTACTCTGCACAGAAGATTTGTACTGCCCAATCTTTAGAGAGGGACTGATTTCACTTGGTGCATTTGAGTGATAGTGCACAGTCCGTTTGAACTACAGTAAGAACTTGTGGTCATTACTGTGGAAACTGGATTTAAAATATAATATAAAATAAATATAATAAAACCCACTTAGGAAGTAGGGTACCTAAACGTGGCTCTGTGCCTTGCTGGGCTCCAGCTGCCCAGGCCGTCCTGTTATACACAATACTCTACTGCTGTAGACTTACAAATCTATGTAGTTAAATTTTAAGCATGTCAAGATGAACTGTCCTCAGAAGTTCAGCCTACAGACACACCTTCACAGGCTATGTCAATATTAACCTTTAAATTAGTCTAGTGTAATAGGAACAGCCTTCTAGGGCTAAGGGATCCAGCATCCCTACTATATCCATTTGCATGAGGTTTACTTTTGGCTAGTTCTAGTCTGATCACATGGTCTGAATGCCCAATTTCAGTTGATGTGCATTAGGTGTGCTGCTGGAGAGTGAGCATCTTCCACTTTAATTTCATCCAAACAGACTCCCTGAGACTGCCACACATATAAGTGAAAACATGGTAACTTGAGTGGATTGGGAGATTTGCTTCAAAAGTGCATTCCTCTGTTGAACAAAACACTAACATAGACTCACTCCTTATTGCTCATGGAAGTAGGCTGGCTGTGTGTTAGATTTTATATAATTGTGAAAGCAAATTAGAGTTTTATTATACTTTCTCATTAAAAAAGACAGACAGAAAAGCAGCTGCAGCTTGCTGAATTCTACCCTTCAGATTTCTTTCAGTGAGCTTGCACTGGTGAGTGGGTTGAGCAGAGGGATGAACTGAGTTGTTTAGGATTTCAGAAATATATTTATTCCACAAATTAATTAGATCTGGAATTATAAATGTGTTAGTGTTTGTCAAAGTCCCACATATACTGTTAACCATTAAAATGTATTAGCATCTCTTCTGAGCTGCAAAACAATGTTATTAGGCTCAGTTACAATGACAAAATAAATATGCAACATAAATCCTCATTCCTACAAGTTTTGTTTTCTGTTTTTTATGATCTATGAGAAAATCCCAAATGGTATCATGAGCAAAGACCTTTAAATCTGTGCTCCCTCTGGAGTATAACAGTTTTACTGTAACTGTGTCCATGAGTTAGAAATATTATGGGTCAAAAGCAGGCTTAGAAGGCCCTCAAGTCTGACCTAATAATCGACAGTACATTTCCACTTTTCTCCAGATACAGTTCTATATCTGGAGGCCAGTTAATTTTCATTGGAGCATATTTTTGTGTCTCTTGTAGTCACTTAGGACTTAAGAACACTATAATATTTGAGTATAATAACAGAACATAATTGAGATACTCTGATACAGAGCTCAGCATCACAGCTAACTACTATATGACTACACCAGAAACATACAGCTGTATACATAACATCTGAGACAGTATTTTGGGTGAGGAACACTAAAAGTCAGAACTCCTCATCTCAAACCTACTTGTCTCTGTTTTGGCTGTGTCCGATGTAACAGTGGCCATACTGCAATGTATGAACCTGCTAGCCAGGAGTCAGTATGATCCAAATGCCCTAGAAAAGCATTATTTAACTGGTTTTATGATTATTTGGCTGGGTAAGTTAGAGTGAGTCTTTTAAACCTTCTGTGCCTCTGTTTCCTGGTGTTGACATTCAGTTCTGATTTTATAGTCCTTTGCCACACCATTATGGTATGCCAAACCACGACAACTACCAGTGTAGAGGAACTAAAACTTACTAGTTAATCATCCCAGTTATTGCTCTCTGTATTATAAAATAGGGATCCTTCTAACTAAGTGCATCCTCATCTAATATGAAGCTGTTTCCTTTCTTCTATCCATGGAGTGAGTTCAAGAGGGCATACACAGCACTGCTCACCAGAATTGGGTGACACATAAGTGAGCACATAAGACCTGAGAACGAGAAAAATACTTTAGTGAAAGTATAAAAAAAAAAAAGGAAAAAGAAAACAACAACAACAATAAATTAAGGAATGAACAAGGGTAATCACATTTAAAAGAAGAGACAGAAAAACAAATGTGATGACACAAAAAAAAAATGCAAGGTGGAATTTGTAAAGCACTGAATATTGAGCTGGTGCTATTACACCAGCGGATACTTCCCAAAGCCCCATGTAAAGTTTATTCAAGTGCACTTTATTATTAGATATTGTCTGCCCTGCCCTCTGTGGTGACCTCATGCTCTCTAAAGTATAACATACCGTTTCTTAATGTTCAGTCCATACAGCTTGTCCATTTGTACGTGCACCTCGGTCTGGCATCACACTTGCTCACTATTATTATCTTAAAATTGTGTGAGGAACCATGCTATGAATGGTTGAACTGTTTATTTCGCTCACTGAATACATACTGTGCGCTCTGTTTTGTTAACACGCTGGGCAGCACATTGCATTCAGGATCCGGAAAACTGTATAGATGGGGGGGAGATTGCGCCTTTCCTTGGAGAGTATCTTGTTGTGCAGATGGGAGAGGCATCCGGGCGGTGGGGTGGTGCAGGTCGGGATGGCTGGAGGTGAGGTGGATTTTAGTAACGTGGGCTTTGCATGAAAGGAGGGTACACATGCAGCCGAGCCTTGAGGTGATGGGAATGAAAGAGGCTGCTGTAGAGCTCCAGGGGGTACTGTGAGGTTTGTGCATGTTAGGAGTTTGTTATTAGCTTGAAAATAAGGGCTAAAGGGAGGGGCATCCCTGTGAGGAAGAGTAGGTAAAAGTTTCCAAACTTCTAGTTTCAAGCTGCTTTATTCAGCAGTTCTGAGGTGTTACCTTAGAGCTTGTGCTATATTAAGGCTACCTTTAGTGTGTGGGAGCTTCGCAGCATCCTTGCTGTGGGGAGGTTTCTCTTCCGGGTGCTGGACTGGGTGCTGCTCCAGGCGGGTCTAATTCTGCGAGCAGTTCTTGGAGGTGCTTTGGGGCCAGATTACATGATGTTGTGGGACTTCGTTTCATAGGGGACAGCTTGCTTACTTTAATGCTGGCTAAGCTTTTAGGTGTTCTTTTTATTTCTCTTAAACAAAGCTGTTACTGATTCTTTTACCATATCTATTTATTTTATATTTGGTGAAAGAAACAAAATAGCAATGGACGTTGCTGTGTAAGCACTGTGATGGGTTTCTTCTCCCCAGCTCCGTAGCTGCCAGTATCATAGGGAGGGATTTTGATGTTTCTTTTGATTTTCAACTCCTGAGTGCCCATTGGAGAAGTCATTGGTAAGGAGCTGAATAAGTGAGTATACAGAAAATGATACTTCTTACAATGCGTGGGCCTGTAATCTCTGTGGGAGAAAAAAGAATGGGCTCCTACAGCCGAAATCCCAAAAGGAGATGGCTGCTGAGCTGAGTCAAATGTTGCCTGGAAGGCGAGAGATAGAAACACTGAGGTGACAGCCCTTCGCCTAGAAGGCTTTATTTCAGCTGTTCAAATCTAGTGAAAAAACAATAAAATTGGTGACAGCTGAGAAAATGGTGACCAATGTTACACTGTCAGAGGTTTGGTGAAGTCTAAGTAATAAGTAACACTGAGAGATTGGGGACTGAACATTGTAAGAACTTCAGGACGCCAAAAGCAGCGCATCGTAGCGCCGGCGAGACTGAGGCACTACATACTGTTTTCTTGCTAATGAGAGCGAGTAACTCAACTGAAACCAGGAAGGTGCAGCTGAAAAATAAGGCACCCATCTTAAACGGTGAAATGAAGTAAGCTGACGAGTGATGCAGGCTCAGTCTTGGCCTTCAAATCACTTCAAATGCCAACAGCCTTTTGGAGGAAGATGTCTTGTAGAGGGATGTAAGCTTCTAGCCAGAGCAGGGCACACCCGAGTGAAATGTAATACGCCGTGTTAGACTGAGCCTTCTGCTGGTTCCGTCCGGCCTTAATTCTCTTGGTTTTGGCTGTACCAGGTGCGGGTGCCCAGGGGCTGGCAGGGGGGCTGCAGGGCCCGCCTCGGTGAGGAGGGGCGGGGCTGCCCCACGCCGGACACAGCCGGCCCCAGCCGGTTCCAGCTGGCTGCAACAGACTGACCGCAGGGTGCGGCTGAGCCCCGCAGCCAAGGTGGTGGTGCCTCAGGGGAAGTCTGTGTAAGAAAACGCCATACAGGCAGGTTCCTGAAGGACTGCAGCCCACGCGGAGACCCCGTGATGGAGCAGTGGAAAAGTGTGAGGGGGAAGGAGCGGCAGAGAGGAACCGCTATGTACTGAGCTACACCCCCCCCACCCCGGGTCCTGCGCCACCTCGGGGGTTAGACGAGTCTGGAGTGAAGGACTTCATGCTGGGCATGGGAGCGGGGGGAGGAAAGGTATTGTTTTAATGTTTGTCTTTGTTTATCGCTACCTGAATCTGTTTTAATTGGCCATAAGGTAAATTAATTTTTCCCAAGTCGAGTCTGTTTTGCCTGCAAGAGTAATTGGTAAGCAATTGCCCTGTCTTTATTTTGACAGGGAGATCTCATCCTATTTTCTCCCCCTGCCCTTCTGAGGAGGGGAGTGAGTGAGAAGCTGGGTGGGTATTTGGCTGTTAGCCACAGCAGACCCACAGAGTGACACATAGTAGCGAAAGTCTGAGTACGCGACATGAGTCTAGGGTATACTTCTAAACTGTAATCTTTTAAGGGGCTTGCTGCAAAAACAACGTGCCTAGAATGCTTAGTTTGGTCAGATTTCCTCTAGATTTGAAACACTTCTATATCACCTACTGAATTAAACAGGATAAAAATGATGTCGAAATTTTAGATTCAAAGAGAAGTAATGTAGGTAGAGATCCTAACAGAGGACTTCGATAATTCTGAAACTGGCCCAAAACAGAACGTCGAAAGTTTTCCTGTAAGACGATGCCAGAAAAACCATCGCTATGACTGTAACAAAAGTGGCTGGAGAACACGATATTGCGGGTCAGCACATGCTTATTGCCATGTAGGTGGAAGAGTATAACTACAATCTGTAAACAACATGGATGAATTTGAGTAAATGAAATGACAAATGAGAAATTGTCCTGCTTGTATGATGTGGAGACAATCACATAAATTTGAACCTATATACGTGTGTGATTTTGGTCTCTCCACTATCTCTTTGGAAAAGGTTCTAATCCACATTGCTATTGTGTTTTATCCAGTTAGAACTAAAACAGCAATGCAACATGGGGGATTTAGATAAGAAAAGCTAACCAGAATACAGATTAATTGGTAGTGATCTTACAAACAATCAATAAAAAAAAAGAAAAAAATCAAGAGAACTTTGAATTGGATTTTGTGTGGTTAAAGTTAAGTTTTGTTAGTTAAATCTATATGACTTTTCTGATAAGTGTCCACAAAAGTGTTTGTGACATGATGTGTTCTGTACTCTGCCCACCTCCTGGGCATTGCAAGCAGCTGAGGAAAACCTTGCCTGGGTATGTCTGGCAGTGTATTAACCATACAAAGCTTTCTAGAGACCTTAGGGAAATAGGTTTCTGCATGTTTTTGAGGATGGCCTTCTGCTTTGCCTAGGGCTTCATGTCTGGTGTTGCTACCTAGATAGATGGTGAATCTGGAATTGAACGGAGACCACCTTTCAAATGACAATCTGGATGTACTTGTCGGCACCAGATTTTCATCTGGCAGGGCTTGACCTGGGAACTCTGCAGTAGTTCTGAACAATAAGCAGAACTGGGTATGTGATATTAAAGGTTATGGACCCAAAATGCAGCATATTATGTTCCAATCACAGCCAATCATTTTACAGTTTTGTCAGGTTAGGCATTCTAAGATGTCTATGGCACTTAACACATACTCTAAAGTTATTTTGACTTCCCTGGCCCCTAAGACATGACAGTAATATATATATATATATATAAAATATATTGATATACATGTGCTGCAGAAGCTGTAGTGAATTATATTAATGGGTACTGGAAAAAGCAGGTGAAACAGAAAATGGGATTCCAGGTGCTGGAAACAATATTACATTAAAAAAAATTATTACTGTGGAGACGTGGCAATTTTGCCTCTGGAGATGCATATATATGGCGTGCTTCTAGGGCATATGCTCAGTCTCCAACTTTCATAAGAGCTAAAATCCAGCAAATTTTTTATATTATCTCTGTCAGACCTCAGTGGTCTTTGAGGAAGAGAATTCTTTTTAGCACTGTAGCTCTTAGAAAAGGTATAAAGCAGAAATATTCAAAAACCTTTAACTACCTGTCTCAAGAGAGTCGAGCTTAAACCATCATTTAATCTTTGCTATGCTGAGACTAGAGGTCTGAGAAAGAATTTTTGTTTAAAGCAAAACTGGTGAATTTGGACTTCTGTTCCTTTTCTGAGAGGACAAAATTAGTCCAAGCTTCCAATGCTATTGTGAAAAACAACTCACATATTTTGAGACCCCAAAAAATCATCATGGTTGCAGATATGAAGTTCAGTTGAAATATAACCAATCTATTCTAGTAACACTAAAAGGAATAGTTTAAAAGGCAGAGTCTCGGGATTCAGGAGCACAAACATAGTCTTCATGACCCTTGCCTTTTTTAAAAAAGATTTCCTTTTCCCTTCTCCTTCCAAATATTATAGCTTTGTGTCTTACCACTTTCTTGTATTTATGTAGGTGACTTTCAGTATAGTTGGACCCTGCAGTCAGGCATCATTGAACTAACCTGAAACCAAAGGAGGTGGGTTTTTACTGCTACATTAACCAGAACCTGTCTTCATAGGGAAAACTTCCCTGTTACAACTTTTTTTTCTTTGGAGTAATTTTTTCCAGCTTTCATAAAGTAACAGACTGTAGCCTTTATTAAAACTCCTCCATGTAGTCACTATGAAAATACGTGTGTATCAATATCAGTGTGCTAAAACCCTTTGATATAATGGTAATAGATATGTAGATTTCTCCAACTGTACCCAAAGACAAAGATCACAGATTGTGGAAATCTGTAGTACTTTGTGGCTGATGAGCTACTTGGGTATGTTCTTTAACTACTAACAGTGAGAAGCAATAGCAGATATTGCTATATAGCAAAGCAGTTGGCAGTTGCTGAACAGCAATAGTTCCACTATAGTGGTCGGCGCTTGTTGAAGGTCTACAGCTCTTGTCTGATTGATGGCTCCTGGGTCACTGTGTACGTGGCTGCTAAAAGTTCACATGTGGGACGGCAGCCAGCTCATGGTATGGAGGTAGCACAGCTATTGCTCCATTGCCAGCATAGGTAAGAATAGGAAATATGAGAGTGTATGAAATGCATGATTGTCACCAGCAGAATGCCAAAGGGGATAAAGATTAAGAGATGGAGGGTGCTGAGAGACTGACAAGTCATGCAGGACATGTATTTGCTGAAGTGCTCCAAATCACAATTTCGTCCCTGATCTCCCGTATGGCCAGGTCAGGTATTTATGGCAGATAATTTGGGGAGATACATGAAGCTTGGCCTGTTTCTTCTGCGTATTGTGTTTGCATCAACTTCTAAAACCTCTTCCAGCTAAACATGTTTTAAATCCATCTCCAGGCAGTGACAGTCTGCCACAGAGGAGGATTTTTAAAGCCCTGCTCACACTGTATGCATCACAGGCATGGTAGAATACATAACATAGTGCTTTGTGACCCCCTTTCTCTCTGTAAGGATATGCATGCATGTGTGGTGCAGAACTGCCACTAAGTAGTCTAACCAGCTGGACTGCGCTTGTACTCCTCAGGCTCCTTTTTTCCTAACCTGCTCTTCATTTGAAGCTCATCATGGCTCAGTCACACTTTTCTAAGTGTGGGACTTGTCACAAAAACGGATCCTCCTCTATGGGATTTTTAGAGCGCTGCAGAGTCTCTGCAGTGTGTTCGTGCTGGTGTGTGGACACATTCTCCCATGCCGGCATGTAATGTGCCAGTCAATGTGCAAGTTATATGAACAAGTATTATAACAAAAAGTGAGCAAATGTATTTTACTGAGGTAGGTTATAGTAGCTCCTGAATTGTCTGAGTTATTTCTTCTAAAATCTTTCTTTACATGCTGTACTTCCGTTTGAAGGAGAGTATGAGTAAGGCACATACTATGAAATTCTGGTTGTAGGAGTTTATTATTGACCTCTTTGTAACTGAAATATTAAAAACATTTCTTTGGTGGACTATTTCAGGGAATTTTACTTAAGTAAAGCTTAATGTTTTGGCTTTTTTTTTTTTTCTGAAAGCTTTTCAGGCTTTTCTAGTGTATTCTTTTCTTTGATCTTCTTTTGTAATAACATGATAGTCTCACATTTCAATAGAGAAACTGGAACTAAAGTATATATTAAAAAGTCCATAACAGCTCTCTTGCTGTTTATTTCAACAATCTTAATTAAAGAAAAACCTAATCCTACAACAGACTTGTGATTTGCCTTTTCTTTGAAGCACAATTAGTTTTCATTCATATCCCTTGATGTCAGTGAGGGAAAACTATTGGTGGGCGCATCAGTGCTGATGGGGTTCAATTAATACATTTTTTTTTCCTGAAACATATCTCACAATTAAACCATGCACACAACGCACGTGCACACACACACATATGAAAGTAAGCTCTGTATTCATGCTGCCTGCAAAGCCATGTCTAAGTCTCTCTTGGCTGCTAGCCAAGGTCTCTAAAAACCCATTAAGGCTATTAGAGAAATTATTTCTCTTCCTTTGTGAGCTGGGTAAATTTCACAGTTATCATTGCAGGAGGAAATGAATTGGGAATATATCTGTCTGGGGATGGTTGGCCCTTCAGTGGGAATTAAGCCAACTCAATGTAAAACAGCAGCTGTGTGTGTCAGTGCACGTACTTGCAGGAGAGAGTCAGTGGGTGGCACTGTAATATAACTATTCTGCCAAAAAATATCTTGGAAAATTGTTAAGTGCTGTCTGGCATTTGTGAATAAATTCATATCTTCTTGCAATTACAGGCTTTATTGGAAATCAGCTTTTGCTTTAAAATCATATGTAAACCAATATTTCCCATGTGGTGTGCTTTCCAGATGCAGAAGAACTAAGCAAATCATTCCCCAAATGGTGCAGCAGGATCACGTATGGCATTGTATGGTGACCTTGTCAGACCATAATAACAACATAAAACCATACAGTACACATTCAGGAGATTTACAAAGATGTCTGTACTTGGCCTGCGTCCTCTCTTATGCTGAACAGTTTTAGCATTTGGAATTACCAGTTCTGGGGAAGCTCTTGATCAGTGGGGAAGTTGGAAGTGGTAGAATCTCCTTTTAATTTGTGAGCTTTGGTAAGTATAGCTTATGCACTCTGCCATGTAAAAGTTCACAAGAGAACAGCATTACTTTTCTTGTTTTTAGGATCTCACTTTTCAAATACTGTGAGCTGAAACTTTGAGGCTCTGGAACCCACATGTCAAATATATGGTAGAACAAGTACAGTAACACAAGATAAACCTTTAGCTTTCTACTTAGTCACACAAAAGGTTCTTATCTATCAAGTAAAACAAGCAAGGTATGTTTCCCAACTTCTTGCCAGTATTTGTGTTAGTGATCTGGGAAGGACCCATATTTCCTTCCCCACATCATATACTCTTTCTGAGAGGGTTTGTTTATTTATCTTTATTTTTTCCTCCCTTAAATCCTGGTCTGCTTTTTTCATCTGTTTGTCTTCCTGATTGCTAGCAACTAGCAGTAGTCTGTGCAGAACTTTTTTACTGGTCTGCTTTTTGGTGCTGCAGGTAACATAAATATGCAGCCTGTCTCAAATTACGTCCTCTGTAGCCTCTGGTCCTGTAAGATTTTTCAAACCTGACGTATGACAATTTTTAGAGGGACTTGCATGTTTTCTGAGCTTCTGTCATAGATCCATAACTGCACAGCACTCAAAGGAGTAGGACAATGGCAACTGAGCAGAAGTTAAACCCTCACAGTTTACATTTTAAAATGTAAATGCACATAGGTCTTTCCAAAGAGTGCATACTTTTTGTAAGCTATTGTTATAAAACTACCTGTTTCATGTGAGTCTGATACCAAGATATTATCCCAGTATGAAACCTCTCTTTTTCTCGAAAAGGGTAGATATAATAGCTAGAGGAAATGAAATGAAATGAAATGAAATGAAATGTGTGAACTACTTAAAAAAAGAAGTAGCCATAAGTATGGCTCCTGCAGTTACTAAGGTAATCCTTGGTATATTTGCTCTGAATATCTTGTCTTTTTTTCCCTGCTTCTATTCTGTCTGGGGTTTTTTTTGCCTTTGTGCTTGGAGTTCATTGTTGAACTCATTCAAAAAAGTTTTCTATACACTTAATGTATCCTTTAACATAGAATATTTGATTATTTACACTTCTCTCAAGTGGTTCACTGATCTATAAAAGTGCAGGCTGTTTTTTCAGCCTATACTTTTGAAAGATGTAGTAAAACAGTGATAATTTTAGAAGCAATAAGTCACCATGACCAAATGGTATATATTTCCAAGAGTTTTGTAGGAGTTTTAAGTATGACTCGGTTGAATTTCTAACAAAACCAACAGCTTGCTGAAAAATGGGCTAACTGGCCAGACGATAAGAGGGTAGAAATGCTGACCATATCTTTTAAAAAGGTTCTAGAGGACCTCTGTGGGACTTTGTGCTGATAAACCTTACTGGGTACTTAGCTGGAGTAACACTGAAACAGAAAAAGGAGCTGGAAGATAATAATCTATAGCTAATCATGTAGTTCTGCAAAGCAAACTTTGGCTGGCTAATGCCATAAAATTCTTTGAATGTGTCAGCAAATGAATAGAGGGGATGTTAAGTATATCTTTCAACAGGCTTCTGACAGGGTCGTAGGTGAGAGGCTAAGCATTGCTAGCGCTCAGGGTTTTCTCTTAAGCTCCATATTACCTAATTTTGTTTCTTTTAAATTCTTCATTATGGAAGTCAGGAAATTGAACGAGAATTTTTTGCGAGGGAGAAAAAAATTGGAAAAAAACCCAGCCTAGAAGCTTAGGAATTAAAGGTCATGATCATGAATTAGTCTAGCTCAGAAATCGGACACCAGGAGAAACAGAATTGTTATTATGTCTTAATATGTCATGATTGGTAAGCTATCGTGCGATTCTGTGGCTAGTCATGCATGGTTTTTTGAAGGTTGTGGATTGATAATATCTCTCTCAAAAGAAACCAAGTAGCCATGAGGCAATGTAATATCATGGATCAAAAAGTAGCTGAAAGGCAGGAGACAAAGCAGGAACAAATGGTCCGTTTTCATCATGGCAAAAGGTTAATAGCCACAAGTTTCTGTGCTAGGTCTGTTGTTGTGTAATGTATTTATTAGTTATCTGGAAAGAGGAAGGAGAAATGAGGGAGCAACACAACATTATTGGTAGATAACCTCTTTGCAGGTTACTTGTTAATCAAGGCCAGAGAAGCCTTAAGGAATTTCACATAGTCAGACTAGGTAACAGTGAGGTACGTTCTTTTTGAAGAAGTACAGAAAAAATTTAAAGTAATTGCATACACAGTCATTGTATCAGCCAGCAGTGTGGTGTTATATGAGTTTATTGGGCATTAATGGAAAGTGCATCTTGGAAAAAAATTCTGCAGAATTGGACAGGCCCAGATACCAGCAGAGAGAAAGGCTAGTGACATAAAAGTATTTGAAGTGATTGTTTACCTGAGGAGGCAGATGAGAGTGGGAGTGATAAAGTATGTGGTTTAAAAAAATAAAAATAATGCAGCAGAGAAGAAGATCAGGAGACGACAGTTTTCCCTGTCTCTTAAGAATAAAGAAGCACTTACCAAAAGGTGCCTATATAAACTGTGGAATTCAGTGACTGTGGCTGAAGATGAAATCAAGAATTTTGCAAGCTTTAAAGAGGGAAGGGGCATTTATATGGATAACAAGGATATCCAGAGTTATGATAGTAATGCTAAAAAAGAGTATTTGAAGGGATAAAAACCCTCATGCATCAGGATTTAAGGGAATCTATAACTAAAGGGATTAGGATGAGACCTTCAAGGGAGACAGATTATCCTGCATCTGTGGGGGTTTCTTGTATCTTTCACCAAAGTATCTGGTGCTGGCTACTGCTGGAGACAGTGTCTTAGGCCTAGTGGGTGACAAGTTTGAGCCAGAAAGGCAACTCCTGTGTTCATATCTGAAAAACACTTAGCGTGTGTCATCTATGTTTGTGACTTATTTCCTCTACAGTGGGTTTTGTCTTCTGTTTATTTGCATCATGATTTTGTACTAGGTCAGCCTCATGTTTCTGATGGTACAACGTACTTTTGAAATCATTGCAATGAAGAAGCTGTGTGAGCTAGTGAGTACCCTACAGCTTCTGAAAAACCATGGTTAACATGGTAAGCAGCCAGAGGGGAGTTCCTCAGTCTTTTTCCTTATTTCTTCAGCTGTAAAATGGAAAACAGTAATATTTACTTCCTGAAGGGAATTACTGAGGGGAATTAATTGTCAGTTATTCTTTGAAAGGTATCATGAAGTGTTATAGTCAGTACCGTTACGTCCTGACTTCTTTCCTAGCACTGTGTTTGAACTGTATTAATTTTTTTGATGTACTGAGAAAAATACTTAAAAAAAAAAAAAAGGAGAGAAATGTGTGCTGTTTCTTTCAATTTAGGAGTGCTAATTGTAAGGGCGAATATTTCTATTTATCATGTGGTGGCTGTGTCCAGCCTGGGCACTTCAGAACAGTTTAGATTTTAGTAGCTTCCAGTTTTGCAATTTCTTCTCAGTGTCTTAAGGGATGACAAGTACAACTTCAAAACCCAGTAGAAAAGGAATGTTCTAAAGATTTTCTCATGGAAAATCTATCTCTATATATGATTAATTGGGTTTTTCTGACTACAGAATATATCTTGTCAGAATTTTGTGGCTATGCCCATGTTTCTATCATAAAATGAACATTATTGCTACTTCATTTGCCAGTGATCCTTTTCTTCTCTATCTTCCTTTTTTAAGAGTATTCTTCCATAATTCCCGATTTTTTTAAATTGACCTTTAAGTTTAAAGCCTATGACTTAAATGTTGGGACACCTGTATTTCCAGGGCTTCATTTGGCCCATGAATCAGTAAGACCTGAGCATGATTTTGGCTGCAGAATCGTAAGAAATTTTTGAAATTCCATGTAAGAGCTAAACAATGGTGCAATCATTTATTGCATAGCATTTTTATGCAATCATATAGCAACGTAAGTTAGTATTGACCAGGTAAGTTTTCTATTTCCTGGATTTCATGAGGCTTTGGAGTGTTTACATTCAGTGTGTTATGTGAATTAATTCTAAAGGTATCACACCTAATGCACAAGATAATTGCGCTAATTAGGCTTTTCGGGAATGACAGATAACATTGAATCCCTATGACACAAGATCTACAGATACTGTAGATTTTGTGAATTCTGAACCATGTGTTCACCTCTAAACTTTCCAGGTCTTCAGTATGGTTTTTTTTGTCCTATCATCTTTAATATTTTATGGCTCAGATATTCAGTATTAACCATTGTTGACTTGGTTTTTGTTTTTAATTTTCTTCTTCCTGAGGCCACACTGGTTTCTAGTTTAAACATAAACGTGCTGCCTTCTTTTCATTTAAATCAAACAGATTAATTTGCATATCATATTTTTATCAGTTTGCATAAACACGTTTACAGCTTCTTTTTGTGAATTTATACATTTAACTGCCTTATCTGAGAAGCAGTACTGAAGTTTGGCAAATAATTTTGTAAAACTTCTAGAAAGAATGGAGGAAGTTGAGTTTCTATGAAATTGAAAACAGTGGCAAAATAAGTAAAATTGTAATTTGTTTCACTTTTAAATCCATTTTGGCTCAGTGGTAAATTCAGGTATTGCAGGCTGCCTGGCAAAAATTGTGGTCTGTCAAGTGTTTTACTGGGGTATATGACCTCTATGCTGTATTAAAATAGAGTTGAACTGTGTTCAGCAGTTGGTGGTAAGATTTTAAGGTTATGCAGACTGATTTGCAGCTGCTTCTGCTTTAACAGTAAGTATTACTTATGTTATTGATACAAATAGTCTTTGGAAATACTTGACTGCTTTTGAGAAAACCTGTTCAAACCTCTCTTCTCTTCCTAGGTCTTTTATGTGTTGGATGAAACCAGATAATATGTCAGTAGATTGTGTTAAAAAATGACAGAACAATTTCACCAAAATAGAAGAAACTTCAGAATTTTTACCTTTAACATGATATAAAATAGAGCAACTTTTATCTGATTCTTTTTTTCCGATTTGTGGAAAGCACTGAGGACTGATGAAATGGCAACATCAAAATTATGCAGGCCTAGCATGTTCTTTTCTCATCCTTATCTTTCTTCTTGCAATGGAATTGATAATATCTGTGATTTAGTCTCTTCCTTTTTTTTCTTTTTACTGCTCTGTAATTTCAGAGCCTCTTGCAGTTTTAGGAAATTGCAGAATAACAATAAAATAATGACTAAAAATACCCATTTCTGATTTTTCATTTTGTGTTGAATAGGGAAAAAAGAAGGGGTAGAAGAGTGCCAAACTTCTTTTTTTTCTCCTGTCTGAGACATAATTTCAGTTTAAACCTTTGTTAGTAGCTAGTTTAATTTAACATTTGAAAAGTTGAGACATTTATTGCTCTGCTAATATAAGAAAAAAAAATTAAATACCATTTCTGTAGAGAAGTGTTGAAGCCATCTCAGCAATGGGCTTCTTTGGAGGACAGGTATTGTGCAGTAGGTACAGTTATCCCATATCCCCCTTGAAGACTCTCAGTGCTATGTGCAGCCTCTCTTGTATCATCTGTATGGCAGATAGTATATCTCCCATGTAATTCTTGTAAATATATGCTCCCCTAGCAGAGGACATAATCATTTTGTAGTGTAGTTCTTTACTAGTCAACAACGTTGTAGTTGAAGTGAAGGTGATATTAACCCGTTCTCTGGAAGCAAATTAAAACAACTTTCTTGAAGCAACTTTTCTTAATTATTTTTATAGATTGTGTAAGTAATACCTAAACTGATATCACTGAGAACGAAAGGGAAAACAATATGGAACCACTTCCCCAAAACCAAAGGTTAGATAAGGAATGACAGGTCTTTCAAACTTAAAATATGTGGGAGCGTGGGGATGTAGAAAGTGACATGTGGTGTGTGGATGTTAGGTTTTAAAATGTGTCTGGCAGAAAGCAGCAATTAGCTACTACTATTTCATGCAGCGCATACCCCGTTTATAAAGTTAGTGTTTGAAAAGGCCTACAGTACAAAACCCATTGTCATCGTCCTTGCTGGGACCATGTTCTGACTCATGGAGTAATCTTGTGATAACAGGGACTAATTTATTTTAATAAAGATGTGTGTCTCTCTGTTCCCTCAGAGAGGCCAGCTCACCTGTCAGTTACTATAGCATCTGCTTCACTAAACACCAGCGTTGAGTATACACCAGCAGCTGGGAAAAAGCACTGCTACTTGAGAAAATGCAGGTCAGAAATGCCCCCAGAGATGCCAAGACAACAGGACTTCTCTTGGCAGATGCTTGCTTTGAGTATAACGTTCCAGCAGTTCTGTGATCCTGGCCCTTGTGGAGTCTGTGAGCCATGGGCCGCCTGAAAGAACTGAAAGTCCTTTAAACTTACTTCATTGCGCACACTGCTGTTATCATGCCTGGTTTTCCCGTGCTAGTGGATGATGACTTTTGGCGCATACAGTAATCTTAACTACTGTTGTACAGTTCAGTCCTGTCCTCATTGCTCCTGAAGTAAGTGCCAGGTTATCTGTGTGTCACTTCGCTGTTTCTGCTGTGAGTTTCTCTCCCCTGATTCTTCTGGACTTTGGGAAAAAAAAAATTCCTATATTATCACTTTCTTCTTACTTGGGACACTGTGCTGTCCTGTCTGTGACTGATTAAAAGTAAAACATTTTCTATGTGTGTTCTTTTTAATCAACACTGTGTGTTTAGGTTGATAATGGTCTAACTGAAGTTTTCCTGTTTTGGAATAGCATTAATGACTCACAGCAGAAAGAACCAACACACACTTCAGTCTTCTGGTGTTGTTAACAGCTAAAATACCTTATTCAGAACAAAAACAAGGCTGTTATGCATGGGATTAGTAGTCCAGCCTTTTGCCTATCTCTTACTTTTCATCTTTCCCAGCTGAGAGCCCTTGTTCATAGTTCCTTGCTTTAAGGAGAATCACCTTTTCAGCTGGCTTCATCCCCTCAGTCAAAGCCAACAAATTTAAACAGCTCTCCAAAGTCAACATGAAGACTTAACCTTCTTGGAAAGATCCAGTCTAAGGGAAGCTCTGTTGTAAATCCAGAACTATTTTTACTGTGATGAGCACATTTAAATCAATGTCGTGGGGCATGGCATGGGTTACACATTGCTGGTATTAAATGACTTGGCCGCAGACCAGACGCTGTCAGTAGGACTAAACAGCTTGCACAGTGAGGCATACTAATTCTTCCACTATGGTTATGGGGCAGTGCTTTCTTTTATTGCACTAGATGCAAACAAATTTGGAGCTTGCTCAGTGGTCTCTAACATGTGCCCAATTGTGCTATGTGGACATGCTTTTCATCACCTTGGAAATGTGAACCTTTCTGCACCACATCTCTTCTCCTTCTATATAAATATATTTTCTGTTACTGCCTATGGCCTTTTCTGTTATGTGCAGAATTTCCCTGATTTGCCTGTGAAGTGGAAAGGACCTGTGATTTTTCTTGAGGTGTGGTGCTCCAGTTATAAAACCATAAACTAAATGAGAGCCTTAATTATAATGGAAAACAGATTAGAATATTGTCATTTGCCTTGCTGTGGAGCCAAGGGGAGATTAAAAAGCCAGTGGCCTAAATTTATGTTATTTGTATTTCTGTGAGTCAAACCTCAATCATGTAAAACAGCCAGTAGGCCTGTACTAATGGGAGAGGCCAAGAGAACTGAATCTCAAAGGGCTGTTGCCCTTAGGATATGGTACATTATGATAATGTGATGAAGAATAATTACCAAATGTGAAATATATATTGTCAAACATAGGAACAAGCTATTCCTGACTGAAAATGAGGATGTGAGAAAGACAGTGAATGCCAGTCAGCCAGGGCTAGGTTTCTAAAGGCACCTTCACCAAAACTGGCTGTTGAGGCACTGAATTGGCCTTCAGTTCTCGCAGGTCAGGTAGATCAGTGGAATGGAGTAAGCTTATATTGTTTGTATTGAAGCCAGATCTTAAAGCCTGATGCAGAGATTATAGATTTATATTTATGGCAGAGATAATAATAGCATTCCTGATGATGACCATTGTTATGGTAAAGCCCACTTAATGGCACTGATGGCAGAAGTGTAAGACTTCTTCAAATGGTACTAGAAGATGATACAAAAATGGAACGGGAACATTAATGTACGTATGTGCTATTGATATTGGTTATTTCTGACAAAATACACTTCTTTTTCTTCTTTTTGAGTGTGGTAGGACTTTTTTCAATAGCCCTTTTCATGGCTGTGATGTGTGATGTTGTCCACATTAATACTATGTTTGTGACATGCAGGGTGGGACTCAGAGCATGAGCAGTCCTCTGGCAGCTTTTCTCTTCATACTGGTGTCATGCCAGGCAGCAGTATAGTCTTCATGCCCTCCTTTCCTCTGCCATTTGTCTTCAGGAAAACCATACTGTGTGTGATGAAAGATTTGTTCTCAATTCTTCAGTCAAAATAGTAGTCTTCTCCATGGTGTGGTGTAACTGGATTAAAGCACAGGGTAACCTTGCAAACTTGTGACTTTGGTCAAAGGGCAGATACATTAAATACATAGCCAGCTGGTCTGAGTTCAGTGACAGTATTTTTATGCTTCAAGTTATGCATGAATTAAGTGTTTTGCTAGATCAAGCCTTTATTATGCGAGTATTTACAAATTTGAATTAAATCTGCCTATAAAACTTTAGGTAAGAGTATAGCTCAAAATAAAAGTATGTCCAGCTAAGTTGGTGTGGAGGTCTTGGAAGAAAACCCACTTGTGATAATGAGGCAAAATTAATTTTAATGAATTTTCTGTCTTGGGAGAGAAAATTTGGCATTGGATCTAACCAACTACAGACCAAAACTGTTAGCTGTTTGTCAAATGTATTTTACTTGCTCGTTTGCCAAATATCATACTTGTGAAATAACTTCTCCTTGAGATATTATCTGGTTTAGGTGCTATATTGTTGGTACCCCCACAGCTCTCAAAGCTGCTAGCTGTGTATCTCAAGTTCTATAATTTATGTATCTACACACTGCTGCTGCATCGTAGGGTGGAATTGTTGGCCCATTTTAAAGATGGAGAGCTAAGTGTTCAGATTAGCTTGCTCAAGATCAAAAAGGAAATTTCTGGCAAAGAAAACCACTGACCCTGTGCTTCAGAATAACATTCAAAGTGCTTCTTTCTCTGCTTTTTTTCCCTATCTGACAAATAAATGTCATCAATAAATCACTAGAAAGAGTTTCTTTCTCTTGTTAAACTAAATAGCTTCTCACTGGCCCTGACAGAAAGTTAGCATCTTATAAGAGTTTTTCCATGTCACTGACAGAAACGTTTTAATAGTTTGGGAATCATACCACTAAAGAAAAATACACAAATATATAGAAGTACTTTAAAAATTTAATCTAAAATAAAATTTGATCACTAATCTTGGATTGCCCAAATGTACGGACCACAGGCTAGACTTGTAAAATCAAAGCAAGGAGCAATCAAAGTAAACAAATACTCCGGAAAAACATTGCCTTTTTATAAGCAAGAGGTACAAATATTTAGTGTAGAGAAATATGGATAAGCCTTGAATTTGCACTTCATATTTTGTACACTATAGGCAAAGACAACAAACAAATGAGATTTTTAAAGACTGCATCAAGTATACACATCTTTTCCCCCACTCTTCTGCATTTCCTTTACAAGTCATAACTACATGACTTATAGCTAAAAGGTTAAACAGTAAACAGTGGCGCATTTTCCTCTTTTTCTCTTGAATTTTATAATGTTTTAAAGGTGAGGAAGGGATAAATCATTGCCTAGATCCAGTCTTCACCTACTTCGCGGTTATAGGCCCATTTCTAAAGTTGTGTTATACGTACAATATTTTATTTTGTTTTTCCTGAGTTGAATGGGAAGTAGATCTTTTCTGTTCCAAAGTTTTCCAAATGCTACCAGCTGAGAGAGGTAGATATTGAATAAAAACATCAGGAATCATGAAATTCTGTCCACAAACCTCTTCCTCTGCAAGGAAGAGTGGTAAAGCAAGAGCTGTAGTATATGCTTTGGTGTGAAACCATCTCTCTCTCAGTTTGCCCTTAGGCCAATGTTAATTGCTGAAAAGCCAAATGGTGTGAGCAGGTTTTCAGAGTGCAGTACTGCTGAAAAATAAATGTAATAAGAAAACAAGATAAATACCCAGTGCTAAGAAATGATGATTCTCTAGATTTCCTCAGTCAAGCAATATTTATCAGGTGCATTGATTTAACTAGCGGCTATTGGCAGTTACAAATGGATGATGACAGGAAACAAAAAACCACCTTCATTTGCCATAAGGGAGCTTTTCATTTTAATGTAATGCCTCTTGGAATTACCAGTGTCCCGACTACATTTCAAAGATTAATGAACATCATCCTGTCAGGTTTAATATATCATACTTCTCTAGTATACTTGGACAGGATACTGTTCTCATAGATTGCCAGAGTTTTCAAACAACGCTTACAAGATTTTTTTTAAGATATAATTTCTGAGAGGAACTAAATATTTAGGAGTTTAAAAGAGAGCTTTCATTCCAGTCTAGATACACAGTAAATACTATAAAATTAATTTATGTTTTTGGAAAACAAAAGCCTCTTAAAATGCTGCAGGATCATGCAGAAAGTTGCATATAGCTGTGTCCTGTTATCCTGGAAGTAGTACTCCACTGTGTAAGTGGAAGGAAGGAAAAAAATTGCTCTCAGGATCATTTGACAACCTCATTAAGTCTCATGGGTCTCTTAAAAAAGTGTGATTGAACCAGGAAGATGTGTTCTTCGTCTCTTGTAATTTGAGGAATACATTACAGTAGATTCAAAACCTGTAATTAAAGCTGATATTAATAAGCAAATCCAAGTTGGAAAGTTAGTATTCCAAAGTTACCATGATTAAAGCTTAAAATTATTTTGTTTCAATGAGTTTATTTGATTGTCCCATAGGCCCAGAAATAACACAACCACGATTTTCTGATGTAAACCACACTATTTCTACTGTTATGATGAAATAGCATCAAGCATGCCTTCCTACAAAAGGGAATAATTGTCTTTTTCTTGAATAAATACCTTGAATGATAGTCTAAATAACATTAACCATTACTCTTTTTTTTACCACATACGAAAGCATATTCCAAAATGATAAAAATGAAATAAACAATATTTGTTACACCTCACAAGCAAATACTTTTTTCCTTCTTTTACACAAGGGAACATCTTCATTTCTGAAGTGAAATGGAGAGATTTTTCCTGACTTGTTATGTCTCATAAATCTCGTTCATAAATGCAGTATTAAATAGAGAAAACTTGTTTTTACCAGTGGAGTCACTCACTCCAGTGTGTACACTGAAGTGTGTACACTCCTCAGAGTACACAAAATTTGATCTTAAGAAAAACAATTTCCAGTGGATGGATAGCTTTACAGAATTATTATAATAAATATGAAATTAATTGAGTTATATATGTGTTAATTTAATTAATGTGTGATTTAGCCATTTCCTATAGAATGTTCTATTAGGTTCCTGTAACCCATAAACAAAATGTTCTATGAAAAACAGGAAATGGATACACAACTTGATATTAAAAATAGTCTTCACATTAATGTTAAGGTTTTGTTTCAGGGCAGATTTTCACGTCAAAGGTGCACAACGCACCTCTGATGCTCTCTAGTTTTGATTTGCATAAACATATACCAATTGCTCTTTTCAAACTAGTAGACACAATCCTAACAAATTCCCAAAGGTAGAAAGTCCAGTGCACATGGGTAGGGGCAACAATAGAAATTAAGTACATAGTTTTAAGAAAAATTAAACACTAGCAAATACTAATAAATGTGGTGGAATTTTTGTCACTAGGTTTAAATTAAGGTCAAATATCTTATTAAAACCAGCTTTAATTCAACCACAAGTTACCTGTCTTGATGCAGAAATGATTCTGTGACATAATATGGCCTGTCTTATGCAGGATGTTGAAATACAGGTTCATGATGACTCCTGGTCTTAAATCTCTGAATAATTCCTTTCCTTTGATTAGCAGAATATAAATGCATAAATGCCCAGATGGATGAAGGTTTTACCTTTCTATTTTTTTGTGGTGTTTTTTGGGAGACCTGCATGATAAATAGTGACGTCCTTGGGCTGATTGGTTAATTTTGGCATCTAAAATTTTTGTATAAAACAAAATCCAAAAACATGTTTAACAGCTGGCAGTAAATTTTTGTTAAAGTGTAAATGCATTTACTTTCATTTTTGGTAAAATTAGTATTGTGTCATCAGTAAAGAAAAATAATCTGTGATCAGAACTTCTAATGCAGCTGAAACTAAACAGTCTGCCGTGTTTGACTTCAAAACTCTTGAAACCGTTACTTTGTTTTAGAGCTTTGAAATTGCTAAGGAAATGCTGGAGTTAATGCCTGGCAGAGAATTCTTACCCTGAACATGTTGTTTTGTGAGCTGTATGAGAAACAAACTTTGTGTCCTTTGGCCACAGCTCCCTGCCTTAAATAAGCTTCAATGCAAACCGCGGTAAGACTGATCCACAGGTGTGCAGGGTGGCTAGCACATAGCACTACTCACCTTTTTTGGGTGGAAAAACACTTGGTCCTTATTCCTCTTTACAAACACTGTTTTTTCAGAAGACTTCTTAGAATTTTCACATTTTTCACATTGAATTCCACTTCCAGACTGGCTGCTGGAAATTTAATGAGGGAAGATGGATGGGAAAGAACAATCTGATAGTGAGTAGTTATAAATTTGGTTTCTTTGGGTTAGGGACAAGCCTGATGCATAAATCGTGCTTTTATTTTTGCAGTAATTGAAAAAAACAAAGCAAAACAAAAAACAGCACAGCTTTTTATTAGACATACTGTCATATCTGGGATCGTACTTGGGGTGTTTTAGAATCTTCACAAATTGCTGGAAATAGCTCTTAAATGTCATTTATTACTTCTGCTGTGTAAGGCTTGCTTTGCCCTTCAAGGTGGAAATACCGATTATTTCTTCCATTCCAGAGTTGTCCAGTCCTCCACAACCTCATGCTCTCTGAGAAGTACATCACCTCTGGCCTTTTTCCTTTTTCCTTTTCTCTTTTCCCTTTTCTCTTTTCCTTTTCCTCATTCACTTCTAGTCTGCATTTGTTATTAACTGGATATTAGTGATGAGCTTCCTTCCTATGCTGTGATGCTGTGATGTTTCTCAATCTTGTGCTACTTGGCATGCCAGCAGCAGAAATCTCTGCATACTGTGATTGGGTAATACTGCCTCCAGGAGGTTTAAGTCCTTCTCTCAGCCCTTCTTTAGTTTTCCTATATGACCACAGGCAAATCTTCATCTGGTCTCTGTGAGGTGTGAAAAACAGGTTAATCTTTAGATGTCTATCAACTCATAATCAAGCAGGGCAGGAAATTGAGTCTTCCACTTGTTCCACCATTTCCCCTTTTGCTAGAAAGTATTTGTTCTTTTTACCCAGAAAGCTGAGGTCATCTGCTTTTGTTTCTCAACTAAATTGTTAAAAATCTCCTGTGTAGATAAGAGACTGTTCCTAGCTTTTGTGTCTTGAGCTAGTGTACTGTAAATTCTTCTGGTGTCTTACAGAGCCCTTTACAGCTTTAGTCATTATTGTCACCACTCTCAGTGGTGCATCGAGATGTTGAAGACCTAATTTTATCAAACTGAAGTGACTTTATTATGTTCTCTAGTTTCGTATTAAAGAAACAAATATTGAAGAATATTAAACTACTAGTGTGGTTTTTTTCCTGGACTGATTTTGAAGCGGTCATTCTCTTCTGCACAGTTCTTTGAGTTTTCTATTTTGGGCTGCAGTAAAACCTTCTGAAGTTTTATTTAGGCTTTTTAAAGTGGATTTTTTTTTTTTTTTTTTTAATACCAGTAGAACCAATAGAATGGACTGGGTGGGGCCCACTTTCAAATCCTTTTCTTGATATTGCCATACTTTCACGTGTACCTCTTTGACTTTGATGTGTGTTAGAACCGTTGCACTCTGTTCATGCAATTAAACAGTGTTTAGAACAAGGACTTTGATTGGAAGATGAATGGGCATATGGTGAGAGTACAAGAGGCGAAAAGCCCAAGTTGAAACATGAGACAGTCCAAGCAGATGTAAGGAAAACCTTTTTTACCATGAGGACAGTCAAACATTGGAACAAGTTGCTTACAGAGTTTCGTCAAACTCTGTCCTTGGCATTTGCAAAACCCAACTGGATAATGTCCTGAGTAACCTGTCCTGACCTTAGAGCTGACTCTGCTTTGAGCAGAATGTTGTGCTAGAGGTTGAAGGTTGAATCTTCTTAGATTCTTTCTGTCATAAAGGATTATCCAGTTCATTCATACATATAGTTCCTGCAGAAGCGGGAACTGTTAACAGCCCTGTAAGTTCTCAAACTGGTTCATCATTTAGTTATTAACTGAAACATTTAACTATTGACTTAGAATTTATATAGAGTTTTGAAAATATATTAAGCAAAGTGTCTTTTCCTCAGGGGTGGCTCAGTTTAAAAACCAAAACAGAACTAAACACAACAGGAAATACTTTGCTTGGTGTCTTGGCTCATATAAGGCAAACGAATATTCCCAGGTTTAGCTCAGAATAGTCACCAATATTTTTATGCAAGTTCAGACATTGCAATAAATAGTCTGTGGGTAAGAGGTAAGTATATCAATTACTTCTATCTATAATGTGCACATTGCTGTGTGCCTAATATTAATAGTGATTGGAGTGAATACACCTGTGTATATGTAATTTTCCTGCACAGCTCTAATTAATTTGGAATATGTGACTGTGTCACTCCAGTAAGGTGATGCATTTGGTTGCTATATGCATGTTCAGTGAGCAGCCTCATTTGCTCATGGAATTGACATTACAGCGTTCTGCTTTCAAATGCATTATCCATCCTGAACAGAACACGAACAACATAAAAACCTAAGAAAATTATTCTTCCCCGAAAGATAATGCCACATAATTGAGTCTCTGTATAGGTTGTTTGGAGACAGTAACAAAGAAATGTAAAACAGGATCCCTGAAACTGGTACAGCTTGTAAAATCTTGTTAAGCCATGTTAAAAAAAATACATTAATGCCCCCATTAGAAGCTGCAGTTTATTTATTGCATCCTATTCTTTAGCTCTAGTAGGCATAGACTTTTTTTAATCTTCCATCCGTCCTTCCCCCTCCCCTTTGAAAGTGCACTCATTGAACTCTTGGCAATTAGTGTAATTGAAATTTATTGACAATGCGGCCGTCTGCTGAAGCTTCATTGTTCCGAGTGCTTAGTGCACAGCGCTATTGAGCAATGCCATGGCAGTGTCAGACAGCTCATACCTTGCTCAATTATATCAATGGACCAGTGACTGCCAAAGGTTCCTTTGGGGGTACGAATGTTACTTAGTGATAAGAGCCTTTCGAAACAGAATCCCTGGGCCCCATCTCTAGTGGGAGATGGAAATGAAATATGTATTTCTCTGCTGTGGAAAATTAATGTAATTGGCTCCCTTAAAAAGCTTTGACAAGTTGACCTGTTTGAAATCTGAGGAGGGCTTATACTGCAGTATCATATTATCTCCAACATAAAACCCCTCCTTTGGTGGCAGTGACAGTGGGATAAAATGGAATTTGGATAGTAGTATTAAACTTCATCTCCATTGAACACGTTCATATGTTTTTCCATTTAGAGCTGCAAGACGGGATCTTACGGAAATCCTACCTTTTTTGTATTGCCATCTAATCTTTTTTTGTTTTGATTTATACTAGTTCAGGAGAGAAAACAATGTGTGTAAGATCTCTATACTTAGCTTTTCTTCTAAAATGTATATTGAATAAAATTTAAATGATATGTCAAACGAGAATATTTGATTCAGGCTAATTCTGAAATCAGAGTTAAACTCTCAGACAAATTAATCAATATATTCCTTATAAGCATAAAGGTTTGCACACAAAAAATAAATAATAGCTTGGCACAACAGTCAAAAAACAAAGATGAATATCCAGATATGCATTTTATCTTTTGTTTGAATATAGATGTGTACAACGGTTCTGGGTTTTATTGGAATTAAACTACCATGATAGAACAGGAGGCATTTACAATGGACCATATTCTGCCCAGACTTAAACATCATGCATTTCTACTAAGTTCACTGCAATAGTGTGTTTTAAAATTAGGCAGAGTTAAACTAGTGGTTTTTTATTTCAGATAATATCATGACTTGACAATTTATTTAATAGAATATTAAGAAAGAAAGGAGCTTGCATGGGAAACCTCCACATGTAAGTCCAGGATTTTATTAATTTATTATTTATTTGTCTTTCTATTTGCCTTCTTTTCAAAATCAGAGAAGAAGCTTTTGTTGGTAAGAGATGGGGGAGCAATTATTCACATTGTAAATTTTTGCATAAGCGTTGTCTTTGACCTTCAGCACATGGGTGAAGATCTACTTCTCTTATTCATGGGAATTCAAGAAATATAGGATTCTGGTTCTCATATGTGGGGTTTTAGGGATGTAAAATCCTCTTTTGTCACCTAAAAAGATTTGCCAGTAATGAGAAGAGGCATCTCTGGAAGACTGAGGCACCTGCAGTGGCAGAATCTTGGGTGAGAAAAATGTAAGACAGAAGGGAAGGGATAGTTTACTTTATTTGAGGTAAAGAAAAACTGCAGCAGAGAAGAGAAAGAGATAACAAGGTAAATTAGTTGTTATTGCTCTTTAAAAACAAAAAAATAAACCACCAACCAAAACTCAGGTAAAGCAAAGTGAAAAAGTCTCCTTTGAATTGTGGAGACAGAGCTTGGTGGTTACTTTGTGATTTGAATTGCTTCATCTGAATCTAACCCTGCTTCTTTGCTTACCATTGCCTCCTAAATTGGAAGAGATCCTTTCCTAGTTTCAGTTCTGATGCCACCAAAATTTCTTGAGAATATCTTTCAAGATGTAGAGGACTGTTAAATCAGAATTAAAACTAGCCAGGATTTGGCCTCAGGCCTAGAATAGTCCTGCTTTTCTTCCAGATGAGTCTTCTCAGCTTGTCGCTGCTCAGAACTTAGTAACATTTGAACTCACTTATACATTTCTAGTGCTAAAAGCTTTAGAAAGAGCTCTAGACCTAAGTAGCCTAAAATTTAACCCACCAGATATAAAATACTTCAATAAATACCCTTCAGTATTCAGTCAGCTACCTCTTATTTTTAGAAAAAATCATGGGGAAGGAATGTAAAAATTTGAAGAACTAAAGTGTCAATATTAGAATGAAAATACTTTAAGTAAATTATTTTAAATGAGGAAATAATAATTGAAAATAATTTAGTGTGAAAATAATTTTTAGTATTCAGTATTATCAGTAGTATTAGTATTTAGTATTATCACAGAATACATTTGTATTTAAATAACTGGAAGTCTACCTTGATAAGCTAGAGTTTTGTACGGAGTCTCTCTGAATCTTGCACTGAGTGATTTCTTTATGTAGTTATCACCCCTTGATTGCTGGATGGTAAACTAGTTAGTAAAGGACTAATCCTTTATATTTCAAATACAAAACATAATCAAAGCTCAATCATCAAACCTATTCTCCTAGAGATTTTCCAAATGCAATCATCTTTCTTCTATTCCTCCACAAGAGAATCTTGCAGAAGATAAACATATATATAATACTGGATTATTTATATAACTTTAAATAATTTCTTTTAATCACATTAAATTTCTGTGAATGTTGTGCATGTGATGGGTTTAAAGCTTTCATCCTAACTTCATAAAAGTTCTTTCAGAGCCTGTTCTAGAGAATGATCATTCTGAATTGCTACTAACTAATGGAAGCATGCAATTATTTTAAATGTTCCTCCCAGGGATTCTCTTGGTAAAGTATTTTAAATTCATTTATAAAAAATTAATGACAATGTGAATTTAACAACTTCTGAATCTGGGCTGACTGGAATTGTTACATAGAGAAGATTATTCAAATATCTTCATTAAAAGTATAGTATTGAGATGCACACTTTTTTGCTTAATAAATTGCTCTTCTAAATTTCATAATATTGCCACAGAGTGAAATATACTTTACCTTTCAAATCAATAGGCTACCTAATACTTGTTTAAATAGTCTGTGTTTAGTCTGAGGAGCATATATTGCTGCTTTCCCTCCATGCATTCTGCATACTGGCAGATATAAAGATCTGGCAACTTGCTAGCAGCTTTAGGGGATAAATATGGTCTGAAACAACATATAGTAGGGCTGAAAGTATTTTAAAGCACTATTATTTTTTTTAATTCCCCACTGCTGCCAACATAGTATATTATTTTAGACATTTTGTGGATTAATTAAAATGTCCATGGCATTATCAGCTCAAGAAATGGGGCAGGGAGCAAAAGAGAGAGAGAGCTGAAACTAAATATGAAAGTCTTGTACATGAGTACATGTACATCTGGAGGAAGAAAAGGATCCCCATAGCTCTAAACCTGGTTACATCTGTTCTAAAACCTCATAAATTTCTGCTTAGCAGTCCAGCTGGGCAAAATCTTAAAAGAACATCAAATAGATACTCATCTTGATAAAGCAATTATGTTGTCAGTTCCCTTGATCAGCCCAAGCTTGACAAAGCATGCTCCAAACTTGTAATTTTAGCCTAGAGCTCACAAACTTGAAGAGGTGATCTGTGGACAGGAATGAATTATCTGAAGATCTGGGTTTTCATGAATCGTTCCTTAAGCACCAAATCTTGGCCTGCAGTTATTCAAAAGTTGGGCGGTACCAGCCCTGGGGAGGAGAGAGAGAATATTTAGGCAGTGAATGTATTGTTGCTCCCAGCTGACAGCTCCATACCATAGCTGTCAGCCGTGACATCTATCTCAAGGGCGTAACACTTTTCAAGTTCTTTTGTGTCTGTCATTCAACTATGGACACACTGTGTGAAATCCTGGCCTTGCAGACAAAACTCTTGCTGACTGCTCGGATTTCATGCCTTCTGTGTGGAAGGTTATTTCTGAGGCTATTTCTGCCATGTGTATTCCTTAAGTTGCACCCCAGGCCTGAAAGGTTGGAGTCTCCAACCGAGATGAACAGGCACATGAGTTAAGCAGTTGTGCAATGAAGTGGAGAAGAAAACTTTGTATGAGTCTTCCCTTTCATGCTTGGACTGGGGCTCGGCTGGGCAACTATGCAGTGCTTAATGAAAGAGAAAGGAAAACTACAGGAAACATTATGCACGAAAAGTGTAACTTGTAATCATGAGATGTGTGTGTAAACAGCAGGAATTTTGGGGGGAGTAAGTGGTATCCACATACTTACATACTACTTAGGCTAGGCTTTGCGTCTCAAACTACCTATGACAGTTATGATTGTGGAGGCTTTATTGTTTTGTTTTGGCTTATCTTTCTCCTGGAATTAGAGAATAAATTCCTAACAGATTTCAAGTTGAAAAAAAATCTTTCAAATTCTATTTTCCAAGCCAAAATAATTGAAATATACATTTCTTATTTTTACCTAAGTCTTATTTAAACATCATGAATTTAAAAATATTTATGCAGCAAATGTAGTATGTTTTGGATTTTGTAATGTTCCGTTAACCAATGAAAGATGGCAACTTGTCAGGAATACACATATTAGATCAGAATAGTACCGTGTGTTTCCCTTGAAGTTTGCTAGTTCACTGCCTGGTGCTTTCTAATTCATGCTAGTACATAAATTTGACACATTGAAGTATTGAGTATTGAGCATTAGGTTTCTGATAGAGCAAATGCAGTCCCTTGGCTGTCCAAGAGTGTAAGTGGTTTGAAACATGATCACAACGCATGGGAGGAACCCTTCTAATAGGCACTAGAGAGGGTGGATATTTTTAAAGGATAAAAGCATATGGTAGTCATACAAGAAGGTGTTCCTTTGAGACAGAATTAACATGAGATATTGATAGTAGTTTTTTCAGATTAACATTAACATGTTGCATAGTCATTACTAGTTTCGTTTGCATTTACTTAATGCATTTCTTCCAAGGTACTTACTTTCTCAATAGGGATTGTCTTCTAATAAACAGTGTGACCAAGTGATGTGTGATATAAGCTATGTTCCTGCATATTCTCTGAAAAACATGCTGGAAGGGCTGAATTACCATTGCCTGTTATGAAAGTGCAGAAATAACCTGTTGAAAGATTAAAAAGTCTGTAGCATTCTTTGTAAAGGCATATTGAAAAACCTACAGTAAAGAGGAATACTGGAGTTTGTAAGAGCTCTTGTCTTTTGGCCTCCCATCATTGGAGTAGATTTTACATGTTTGCCTGTGCCTTCGCAAGCTCATTAGAGTGCTCTTTGGCAGAAGAAAACGAGAGATGCAAAAAACGCATCACAAATTTTAAAACAAAATAAATGTTTTGTTTAGTAAAAGGTTGGTAGCGTTTGTTAAGCAATGAGTTTTGCTTTCTGGAGTCTAGGAGGACAACATTTGCCAATTAATTGAACTTACATAAGACAGGTTACTCATAATTTGAATATCAGCAAGGTTTAGTATAGCTTTGCTTCATATTCAAACCTTACTCTTCATACAGCTATTTAAGAAATACTGCACTGGCATGAAAAACATCCTGATGGCTTTATGACAAAATACAAATTGAAAAGATGCATGTAAATGACTTTAAACAATTTATTGCTATAAAGATAAAAACACTATTGTGGTGCCGGGCAGTATTCCAGTTGTATCAAAATACTGAGTTTTCTTATAGGAACTACTTAAGCTTTTAAAAAAAGTAATTGTCTAAGAGCCTCAAAAATATACCTGAAAAAACGTGTATCATATTTAGTGGGCTAGCTATTAAAAAAATTGTTGTTAATGTGAAATATGGCCAATATTTTAAATCTGAAATATTCATTTGACTGAAATGGAGGAAATTATTCTATAACCTCCTGCTAGTGAGAGGGTTTTAGTTGTTTCCTTTTTTGCCTCATGTTACGGATCTTTTGCAGGTCTATGTCCTGGGTTCTTCTCTTCTACCCTATTTTGGACAATCAGTCCTAAAGCCCATTTAGCACAGAATCCTGAACCCTTATTTCTTCTCATAGGGCCAAAGGAACAGGAATTACATTCCAGATGGGGAGTATCATGCATTATGCAGGGTAATATGCATAATGCAGGGTAATATGCGTCATGGAAGGGTAACATTACAAACCAGAAAAGCAAACAAACAAAAGCTCCTGATATTAATAAATCCTCCTAAAAGTAAGCCAGAACAAAACAAGCCTGAAATCAGCCAAATAAAAAATAATAAACAAAAAAAGACTAAAAAAAATTAGAATAAAAAATTCTTGGCATGTTTCCTTTTTAGGATGTCCAGGGATATTGTGTCATAACTGAAATTTTGGTCAATCACCATCTGTGTTAAACAAGTATAGTGTGAGAAACAAATATCTTATTTTTTTTAGTTCTGTCTTTTGTTTTGCTAACTCTGATAGACCCTGAAATAGTTTTCTTTCCAGTTTTGTGCTGAGAACAAGAAAGCTGTTCAGGTTTGCCAAAAAACTACATCATCACTTTCTCTATAACTGCCTGCCATAATTTGAAGAAGTCTACGGGGTGTGTTGCTTGCCATAATGTAAGTAATAAAACCCAGCGGTTTCTTTAGTGTATGTCTGTATTTGCTATTACATGTTTTACAAGAGGTATTGGCAACGTAACTAATATTGTATGTTTTCTAGTATAGGAGGCAACTAATGGCATTTTTTGATGTTTACCTGATTTAAGAAAAAGGAAATTCTGACTTGTGTTTGGAGTTCTGTCATCCAGGCTATTTTTTTTTTTAACATTTTGTAGGGGAAATCAGAGGAAAGTGTTAACTGATTAGTCTTGATTTCTAAATTACATTTGGTTAGAAAGGTTTTACCTAGTCCTACTCTCACTAAAGTAAGTCACCATGCTGATAGCTTTGAAGGGGAGTAGAAATAGTCCATTATGTTTTCAGTGTGTTTTCTCTTCAGAGTCACTAGAGAAAGAGGAATAGTTTTGAAAGAGGCAGATGAATTTAGAAATCCCAAAGAGAACATTTATAGCCATTTCTTAGTGTACAGGATTTTTATATGCATTAGTATAAATAGTGCTGGCCTGCTGACATGTGGATTACAGTAAATTTACTGAATTTATGTATAAGCAGTCTCATGTAGGAAAACAAATGCATATCAATGTGACTAACCTACTCTGAAATTTCTCCATACCATTCTATAATAACTATAAATATGGAGCAGAATGATGTTAACCTGATTTTTTTAATACGAAAGACAGCAAGTGGAAAAAATGTCATAAAATCAGATTTTATGTGACTGTCACAACTTGTCACCTATGTAATTTATGCTGTAAAAATATGAATACAGCAGGATGCTATACATGATTTATAAAGATATAAATAGTAAACAGTGCTTGAAATATATATATTTGATTGCTAGCTGCTCTCTAACCCCATTGTGCAATGCTGAACACTGAAATTGTTTCACAATTTTTAATTTTTTGTCTCCAGCAAGTCATTCACATTGGAGAGGGGCATTGCTGAACTGGCAGGCAACTGTGAGACAGTTAAATTTCTGAAACCTAACAATCAAGGAAATTTAAAGAGTCATGTAAATACAGCCTCAGACTATTAGTAAGTGGCATTGTTATCATATTTTAAACCATAACAATCTAGAAAATGTAGGGGCTTTTTGACAGGTGTTTTTTTGTCTGTGTCAAGGAGCTCCCTGGCTGTACTTTTAAACAGTGTGTCGCGGGAGAGGAGGTAGCGGAAGAAAACTGCCATAATTTTTAGGGGTGCAAAACTTTGTTTACAACCTATGAATGTAATCAGTGAGTTGTGAGTGTACTTTTTTGGATATCGAGGATGTATTGGTGTATATAATACTAGATGGTATCTCTGTAAACTGGTATAGAGCTCCTGATACGGTATTGATCATGAGATCTTTCATATAAGGGATAGGTAGGCATGCCAGTAAGTAAAGTTCATTCACTATAGTTCCCATGTGAGTCCCATTACTGATTTCTATGCAACCTTTGTATGGCTTTGTTAGGCATTAAGAGCAGATCTTGGTCTCAGACATAGATAGAGACATTTCACTAGCTTTTTTCCTCCTTTTTTTTTTAACCATTCTTTAACCATTCTTTAATTTGGGAGCCTGTACAGCCTCCCAAGCCAGTCTGAATAATAATAGTAATAGTAATAATGGATTAGGTTTCTTGAGCTAGGGTATCAAATGTTGTATATCTTGGGGAATATTTTAATGTCACATTATTTCCATCTCTGGGTAATCATCTGTCACTTTAAATACCAGTGTCAAGTAAAGACTCCAAGTCCCTCAGGCCAAAAAATTCATGCTTTCCTCCCCTATAAATTAGGACACATTAGGACTTACACTGTCTTGCAGTTTGTTTTTTATCCCACTCTTGCTGATGATGACCACGTAAACAGAAGTTCTTTGTTGAGGTGTCTAATGTTTAGTTGTCTACTTTTGTGGAGTAGGAGAAGGAGGCTTGGATGATACCTTGGTATCTGGAAGAGGGCCTAAGAAAACCTCCTGTTGTCTGTCCCACAGCTGCTTCCAAAGGCTCAGGTCACTTCATTGCTACACTCTGGATTGCTTGTTCCTTTCTAAGGAGAACCTTCTAATGCAGATGGACTTACTGGCAGGTGCCAAGAGAGAGGTAATGCTACTAAGGAGGTCACTCACCTGAGTAGAGGACACTTGCTGTATGAGGGGGATCCCAAGGTCTCTCTTTTCAAACATCTCTCTCATTTTCATAATGTCATGTTGAGAAACCATGCAATAGTCATTGTGAAGATAGGCTGGAGCTGTTACTGGGTATTCAGTGTCAGAGTTGATCAGTTATTGCAGATTAGTGGAAGTACTAAAATTTTGTCAAATTTGTAGACAGTGAACCCTGCGAACCTTGTTCAAAACTGCTTGTGGAGGAGACATTTTTTTGCCACATCAGAACAAATCCATTTCTGCAAAGTTCAAATGAAGACAATGATTTACATGACTGCATAGAACTGCCCATCCTTCTGAAGAAGACTCTCTGTGTTTGCTAACATAACATTTCTCTTGCCTCGCAGGAAGTCTGTCAGAGCTGACATGTTGCATAACTTTCATTTTGGCCTCTGCTGCAGGCACTATCAGAGGAGAGAAGTGCTAGCCTCCATGCCCATAAAGACCCTTCATCTGATTGCCTGACACCTCTAGCTCTGCAGTTTTCGTGGAAGGGACAGATAGTGAAGGGCACTGTAAAAAGCAAGTATAGGTCATATTTCCTCTCTTTCCCGTTATTGCTAAGCCAAGCCTAGGGAGGAGAAGAGATGATGGAGAACCCCTGAAAGCACAGGATGACCGATTACATTGCTTCCAGGGAGGGGTGCAAAGCCTTGTAGGAACTGTGAAGGTTGTATTAATTATGGATCTCTTATGGAAGTATGAAGAGCAGAGAAGCTTCATGCAGTTAGTAATTAGTTAATTAGTAGTTGAGATTTGATAAGAATATATATATTTGTATACTACCTGTTAATCAGCAGGAGCTTCTAAAGCAGGGGCCAGGTTTATCTTTGTATGTCAGACAGGGTTGGCACAGTAATTTGCACATTCCTTCCTTAATGGGAAGTCAGAAGATTTGCCAAACGTGTAATAGAAATACAGTTTTTTTTAAATAGGATTTTGGCATCGAGGTAATGATTTTTTTTTTTTATTACTCATGATATCTGAATGTTTGAGACTGGTAATAGTACTATCAAGTGAGAAATCTTAAGGCCTCAAAATTTAAGAGGTCTCCTCACATCTCAGAAGGAGCTAAAGCGATACACTGATTATGCAGAGGATATTCTTTAGCTAAACATCTTGTTTTGTACAATAACACAGCACAACTGAATACAAATGAAAGGCCTGGGACATGAACTAAAACATTTGGTGGTTCTTTCAAGTTTCCAACTGTTCAAACTGTTCAACATGGCCATTTGTGGCCATGACTCTTCCTTTCATGAATGTGTATGAAGAGAGGTCTCCTTTGCTACATTTCTCTAGTTGGATATTTAAAGTAGTAACATCAGTTTTAGGCTTTGCTCTGTGAGGTACTTCTGTCCTGAAGTTTAAAAACTTTAAAAAGTAAAAGAGGGTAGATTTTAAACTAAAAGAGTGTAAATTTAGACTAGATATAAGGAAGAAGTTTTTCAGAATTAGGGTGGTGAAACACTGGAACAGGCAGAGAGACGATAGGTGCCCCATCCCTGAAAACATTCAAGGCCACGTTGGACGGGGCTCTGAGCAACCTGATCTAGTTGAAGATGTCCCTGCTCACTGCAGGGTGGTTGGACTAGATGACCTTTAAAGGTCCCTTCCAACCCAAAGATTCTATGATTCTATGAAGCAAAATGAACTGCCTTAATGAATACGACTGAGAACTTCACAGCAGAATAAGCCAAACAGCTACATTATTAGGAAGCGTAAGATGTGTATTCATCCTTGCTTTGCCTTTTTGGATGCTCTATAGCAGAACACTGAGTATGGAGTTCCTGAAGTGCGGGCTAGATACAAGCACAGGATGTGCTGAAAAGATCAACATTGTTGCAGTATCTTATTTATGCTATTAGTTCAAATTAGCTGTTGGTGTTTAAGAAAAGTTTTACATCAGTGTATTAAGAATGAAGGCTACTTCTGTGGTGACTGAATACAGTGTACAGTTACTCAATCTACCATTCCACACAATTACACAGCAACATACTGCACATGCATGAATGAGTTTTGCTGTTGCATGAGTATGCTAATACGTTTGTCTTGAGGTGCCAACAACTTTTTCAGCATAATCTGAGTGTCTGGCAACTTTTTTTCATCCTGTCTTTACCTGGCCTTTGACTTTTCCATGGAAGTTCTCAGAGGTCTGGACCTCTGGGCTCTGGGGCTTTCATTAACATGACCAGAAGACAAGTCAAGACAAATAAGGAGGTAAGGTGCTTATATTGTCTTAAGAGTATTAAAATTATATTTCTGTGGTCTCGAGAGTTATACTTTCAAAAGTATTGCTGGTGTCAAGAGCAAGTTGTCCAAGTGGCGGTTTATTAGCCATTCTTCTCCCAATGTCTCCAGCTAAGTCATTGGAAGGGTTTGATAAAAATTTCTTTCAGAGCAGCCATGAAATTGCTTCCTGACTCCTCAAACCACTGAGGCATAAGACAAATCTTAGAGCCACCATCTAAAAATATACTAATGTGTCAGAGATGCATACTCCATCACTGGAAGCCCTGCATCCAGCATGAGGAGGTCCTGAATTGGTATGTTATTGGTCCCATATAGGCCAGTTGTTTTCTCCACTGATGGAGAAGTTTTAATGTGTATAGAAAGGAAGTCAAAATTAGTGATTCCAGCTGAGCTGATGGACAGGCCTTTCATCCCCGGATCCCATTTTTTAGCTACAGATTGGTTCTGTGGTCCATAATTTATCTGCACAGGCCAGTTGGCTGAGGTAAAAACTTGCCTCCAGCTAGGCAAGTTGTCTCCATATAGACAAGTTGAAGGCTGCTGTATTTACAGTATGAGGACAGGAGGCACTATACATGCAAATGACCAGGGCCATACTTTTGTATAGTGTGTCTTCTAGGACTTATATTACAGTCCTCTAATACTATAATAAAAATCAGCTTTGTCTTCTAGCATGGAGACAAGCTTCAGAAGTCATGAAGTGCTCATCATTCAGGTTTTCTATAATTGTCTGTGACTAATGAGTACAGTAGTGCCGTGTTTTGATGCATGTTTAGCCCATATTTTGGATGATTGTATAAAGAGCATAATGGTTTAAAAAAATGTTTAATATACATTAAGCATAAAAGATTTTTGGAGATCTTCTGGAGTAAATATTTAAATATATATTTAAATGATTTTTTTCCCCTAGATCTATGTGTTAGAGAGTTGGTTCTCTTTAGTAGATAATTATAAGTCAGTCTGAATTTTTCCCTCAAGGGGGTTTAAAAATGCTAACACCTACTGAAACTGTATTAAGAACCATTGTCTTCATTGTCTGAATATTTTGTCATCTGTCTGAGCCAATCTTCAACTTAAAGGTGGTTTATTTTGTACATCTAACATCAAACGAGGTTTCTTTGGTAATATTTAAAATATGTGCTTTGCTTTTTTTTTTTTTCTTTCCCACTGGCACAGTGTTTTGTATGCTAAAATAATTTCAGGGGAAGATCTTCCCTTTAGAAACTCACTCTTCATACATATGCCTGAAGTAAAGAAAAGCATACTACTGTTTATTCCATTAGATCACACAGCCAATTAATCAAGATTTGAATGAGTATCAAGATGTAGCCTTCATTCTGTCTGCTTATGAACTTTCA
Source organism: Phaethon aethereus (assembly GCF_964289735.1). Lineage (NCBI taxonomy): Eukaryota > Metazoa > Chordata > Aves > Phaethontiformes > Phaethontidae > Phaethon > Phaethon aethereus. The sequence continues at coordinate 70,658,660 of NC_138582.1, forward strand.
TTATGTGTAAATCTAAGGTGTAATTGTTAACAGGATGGATTATGCTGTAAAGTGTTTTTTTCCTATAACAGCATTCCTTCACATGTCCCCTTATTAAAGCATACCCAGGGTGATATATTATGTTAAGAAGGTTTAAAACATAAGGTGACAATGACCTTCCCTTTAATTAACTATGATGGAAATAAAGGTGAGAACAATGATGATGAAGCTCTGCTGGAGACCATAAATCATCTGCTGCACTGGTTAGACAGGACACAGCTACAAATATAACCTTGCAATTCACAGGTTAAATAGCTCCTCCATTGTGCTGCATTCACTATGTTTTTGTTTACATACATACAGATAACTTTAATTTTGTGGAACTGTAAAAAATGTCTTTGATCAAACGATGAGTTATTTTCTGAATATACTTGACAATACTTAAGTATTTTATTTGCTAAAATATTACCCAATGTTCCAGCTTTTAAACAGCAAGGTGGTGTATGCAACAATGGAAAGCTGGAATACTTCTGTGTTTTCCTCTGGAAACCTGTACTGTTAAGGACAGAAGGCAGTCTAATGTTTTATTTTAAAAGAGTTCTTCGTTTCTCCTAATGGTTCGGGGCTTTCACTTACTATGTGAGACAAGATTGCCAATTATATTTTTCAAGATCTGAAAATGGTTTCTAACTTATTTAACTAGTTTTAAGAGCATATCACACGATCTTAGCAATAAGATTACTTTTTCTAAATACATCACTTTAATTAAGTCTTACAGTCCTGTACTATTTATTATACAAAACAGAGTTTGCAATGTAATGGGAACATTTAGATTGGAATTGCAGTTCAACACAAGTCATAAATACATTGACTAGTGTCAACTGCTGCACAATAAAGTAAGCAAGACTTTTGTCACCTTATCAACATTGCAGAAAGGACATTAAGGGCTTCCTGTTAAACTGGTATGTGTTGGATAATCCTGTAAGATCAGAATAGATTCAGAAGCTTTCCTATTAGATTAAAAAAATCAAACCAGACCAAAACAAACTAGTGAAAGTACTACAGAATATATTATGCTTCCTTTATGTTCTCTTGATTTCGCCATGAATATGTGCTCTCAGTCTTAGAGACTGGTAAATCAAAACTTGGAAAACAGAAAGTATGGTTAAAAAAAAGTGCTAGAAGATTTCAAAGCAGATATTAACAGGTATTAAGCAATAGAATTTTGGGACGTTTTTGCAACTGGTAAGAAAGAGGTAGGTCTTGTAGAACTGAAAACACCTGAAAGAAATAACAGCAGAAATCCCAGAATTAACTGTCTGTTCTTTTCTGTGTTGTAATGCCAGCAGGCATTGCTGGGATAAGTTTTAGGTGGTAGCTGGTTTTTTTTACATTTCAAGATAGGAGCATGGAGGTTTATTCTAGGCTATTTCCCAGCTGCCTGACTTTAACATGTTAAGATAAATCATCAGAGCAGTTTTGGCTTTTTGAAGTGCTGAAGCACAAATGAAGGGGTCATGGACGGAGAGCTAGTTGTCTGGGAATTACTTTTGAGCAGACGGACTTCCTAGGGCAGTGAAATGTTACATAGTTAAGTCAGTATATTTGATTGTGCCTTTATGTGTCTAAGCAGAGTGTGTAAGAACGGGAATGATAATTCTTACTGCTTCAGTATGTCTTGTATGTAACACTTCGACAGAACTCCTTTTTTTTTTTTTTTAAGTATGCAGTCTGCAGTAGTTCTTGTTCTGTGTTTGCATGTGAGTAGCAATGTGCGTAGGTCTTGAGACAGGAAACATTCCTGAGCTTGAAATCAAGTTTCTTTGTGTGCTGGGGAATGTGCAATTGATGCACTCAGCATTCCATGATCATCTTTCCCTGGCTATCCATTCCTCAACACAGTGGGAACATTACTGTAATACAGCTTTCTCAGGTGCCTTCCTGCACATGTTGAGCAAGTAACAGGAATGATTGGGACATCATCATTTCCAAATACGTCAGAGATATTGGGGAAGTGATGAGGCAAGATACCTCCAAATGATCCCAGTATTACTCTGTATTAGGTAGTTCTGTAAGTCAGGTGATAATGGCGATAATGGTGATAATTCCTTCTTAGCACACCTTTAATGCTGAATGTGATGTTTGCTATTTAATCAAGAAATATCACACCGATGTGGGGAATGATGCTCAGCATTCATCGCAGCTCATGTTCTTTAACACTACTCAATACTCTACCTTGGTTAGTAGGTGGTCTTCAATGCTCCTAACCTGTCCTGACCTCAACACAGACAATGGAGGAAGAGAAAAATCCTTTCCAGCTCTACAGGCAGATGATCCTGGAACAGAAGAGTTGTTTTCGTGCTTTAATGTAGCATAGAACAACAAATGTTCAGAGCACCCTCTGGAGAGAGAAGTAATAGAAAAGCATGTATCTAGGTTAGGCAGAAAAGCCCAGCTATTGCCCAGTCCCTAACAGACTAACCTCTTTCTAACTTTATTTGCACACTTAATGTGGCCCAGCCCCTTTGGATGTCACTGATCTCCTTGAAACTCTGAAGACTTTTTTTGAATTAGTTACTCCAGCATTTCTATGAGAAGAACTTCAGTCTCAATCTGCTTTTCAGAGTCTTTGGATCTTACTTTATATCTTAATAAACATTTCTGATGGAGAATATTATTACCATACAAACGTAAAACAGTATTTCTAAAGAATAACACTCTGGTGCTGCTGCGACACACATTTTACAAAAATCAGTGGAGTCAGTGGAGAAAAATGCTGATGTCAGAGCACTGGTGAGTTTGTGATGGGGTAAAACACTGTAATGGGATAGCAGAAGTGTCAAGCATTAAGGGCAGAGCTGGTGGGAACCAGAGGCAGATCCTAGCTTGCTTTCTTCCTGCAAGAATGGCAACAGCCTCCACAGTTTCAGGCCAGAATGCGAAATCCATTTCCTCAGTTTAATTTTCTCTGAAGTAGCTGGCCAATAGTCAATCTCCCGTAATTAATAAGAGGAAGACTTTGAGGGGAAAAAAAGAAATTACTTTGCTTCTGCTGCTGTAACCTCTTCTTCTCTGGATCTGTAAACTTTTTGGCTGTTGTGACTGAGTTTGACCCCATCTTTTTAGGAAAAGAATGAATTTTTTTACCATTGGTGTTAATTCATAATAAGAGTGCCTAGGTATGATTCCGTTCTACTACTTTATTGCCTTTTTGGTTGGCCTTTCTATTAGAAGGGATAGCTTTCTAAGATGCTTTAATACCTGGTTTTCATAAACTTGCATTCATGCCCTGACCTAATTAAGTGATGAAGTTCCATAACGCTTGGTATTTCATAGGCCTCCCACAAATCCTTACTAATTTTTTCTTGTCTGTACATTGTCTCCTCCTGGCCCCCAAGTTTTTCTCAGTATTTTATTTTCCCATTCTAATAAGTGCTCCAAGACTTACACCCACATTGGAACCAAAAGTAATTTGTAATTAATGTGGTGAAGCTGAAAACTAGTTTTTCTCAGCACTTCTTTTGACTTTCATGTTTTTAATATAAAGGGAGATTGTTGTTAACTTCTATATTGGAAATTTGGAAGACACATGGATAGCAGTGAACAAATGATAAATAAGGTAAAGAAGGGACATAAACAAGGGGCAAAGATCAGAAATGAGGAATTGAGCGTGAGTCTACTTTTTAAAGTATCAGTTTGGCTTGTCCATGACAAGGAGAGGGAGCAAGAAATTATTGCAGATTTACTCATCTAATGACCATTAGGAACCTAGGAAAAATTCCCATGAAGATGCGTATGTACACAGTTATGAAATGTGGTTAGGTTTGTTAAATCTAAAATAAACATTGCTTATTTCTTCTCTGTCAAATGAGAAACATTTCTTTTTGATGACTGCATTTTTGTTTATTTAACTTCTGATTTTTTGTAATGGATTTGAATTGAATTGTCTTCTCTTACATTGGAATCCCAACTTATTAAAACACTTTGTTTTTTGGGCAGCCAAACTGAATACATATTTATAGGCACATTAAACTTCCAGAAGGTTTTAAGGAAAAAAACCTAGACTGGGAATCTGATTTGGATCATGTCATAATTTCTTCCCATAGAACCTCTGAAAAGACATGAGCTGCATATGCACTTCAGTGGCAGAAGTCTGTTTTTGTAGCAGTTTTAATGAAAGCAGTAACATCTTTTACATTTTTAGAAGGGTGTAAAAATTGTAAACAAACTTTTCAGTGGTATGCAATGGGAAGCTGCATAATGTTATCAAGCATATCTCAGTATGTTAAGTTCCCTCTGTAAAGTAGGTTTCAGCCACTGAGCTGAGGGACCCAATACATGCTTTGTGTCCCTGATCTGTACATCTGTGGGGGACTATACATTGCATACCAATTGAGACTAGTTTCTCGGTAGGTGTTATGCATATACTGTATCTACATCCTCCTGATTACTTAAGATGAATTAGATGCAACCAGTGTTTTAATGTTGGGCTAGGTTGAAGTATATTTTTTCAGGAAATGTTACTGTCTAAGAAAAAATGCCATTCACCTCACTGAATTCTGTAATGTAGACTCATACTTAGGATTTGTAATGAAATGAAAAGTAGGTTTTTAATATTGTGGAAGGAGGGACATAGTTATTCAGGTTTGATGCTGGGTTTTTTCGCTTCTGTTGAGTCCTATTTAGGACAGAGGGCAAGAGGAGTTAGTTTCATAGTTTAAATTCTAGGTATCATTGTAAGGGATATTTCAGGTAAGTGATGATGTTTTAACACAGCTTTTCTTAGGTTTTACTTGAAAAAAAAAATTGAGGGTTATTATTTAAATAAACACATGTATCCTGTCCCCTTGAGCTTTCTGAAATATGATTGAATTTGGTTGTAACTTTTTGCTTTGATTCCACACTAGGATGAGAAGAAAGCTTTATGGATTGTTAATGAAATGGAAGACTGTTGAAATCACTGACTTTGGATCAATCCCAGATTTTGAAATCAGGAATTTTTGGGAGCTGTCAACAAAACTTCTTTTCTTTAGTTAAGGAAGTGGGAAAATGGGAAAGCCTCACTGACTATTACACTCTAGGAAAAGGTTACCCTTACAGGACACCTAGTGTCAAAGTTTAATCTGGTTTCCTGACTTTGGGATGAAAAATGTTGTTCTAGACCCTCTATCCAGATGAGTTTGCAAGAGTCTTGGAGCTTTTCTAGGGAATTTTGAGATTTTGTTGAAAGTATGCGTAGCAAGCCTAGTTGTCACCTAGTATGGTGGCTGAATATTTTGGTTTACATGCTCTTTTTTTAAGTTATGAGATGATAGGAGAATCAGTCAGGTGGCTTAGAATGAGAGATGCAAAGGGTAAAATAACAACATGATTAGAGAGTCCAGTAAATCAAAACCTCCTACCCAAACACTCAGTAAAATCATCTGTACTATAGTATTAATTGCTGTCATAGTACCAGTGGGATGGTAAGAAATTCTATTCTGAATCACTAATTAAAACCAAAACAAAACAAAGCTGGAAGGAACTAGAATTTGTAGTTGAGCAAGTGAAAGTCAAATCAATTTGGCTGGATCTTTTTAAAAACAGATTTTGCTTGGATTGTTACCATTTCAATTTTTTCCCATACTTGGTGCTAATCAGGCATGACAAATAGGCTCACCTTTGAACACACTTTGCACTAATAATGTCATAAAGTAACTCCCTTTAATTGGTACCTCAGGCCACTGTCATCAAACAAGCTCATAAAAAGAAACTAGTGACAGCTTTCACTTCTGCAGGATTTATGAAAGACTTCTCACCTATGCCCAACCAGTGTGTGTTTACATTACCATTCTAGGTTTGACCTTTGATCAAAGAAGCAATATATTTTGTGTTCCACAGTGAAATCGCACCATCACTTCAGTTCAGACATTTATTCTTGCAGTGCACGGCTATTGTGAAAACTTTGCACTTAGAAAATACAAAGGGTAGCTTACAGTCAGTCTTGCAGTTCACTATAATGTAGTAAATATGTTTTGGAGCCAGATACATAATTTAAAATTAATAATTTATTCCACAGTTGAGATTTTTTTCTTCACAGATTGTATAAGCAAAGACTCTCATATGTGCTCATTGTTCAAAACTATTCACCCGATAACTTCTGTGAATAATTCTTGGTCTTGGTCTGTAGCTCATTCTCAAGGATCTCATTGTGAATATTTGATCATTGAAATTCCAGCTCAGTGACTCATCACCTAAATCATATGGTATACTTCTGCCAGGATGGAGGAACACAGCCCTTAATTTTCTACTTAATGATTCAGAAAGTGGTGAGCACTTGTCCTCTGAAAGTCAAGGCCCTTTATCAAATATCCAGAACTTGAGGTCTTATCTTAGTCATTGGTTTCAGCAGATGTTGGAGGTAATAACCGGTAAATGCAGATACAAAATTCTCTTTTTTTAACTATTGATTTTTAAATTAGATGCTTTGATGGATGCTCCTACTTTTATGTTCTTTTTCTGCAAGTATTCCAGGCAACTAACAGATAACAGTGAGATTATTCAAAGTATATTTCTGCAAAACATAGGATTTATAGTAGCAGAAATTCCTGCTAATGTCCAGTAATACATGCTCATGAATTGTATTATGAAAGTAAGAAAGAGTTTATTTTCAACTTTGCAGTATAATTATCTCTATCTTTATTTGGGATGGCTCACAGTAGAATTTCTGATCTTGACTCATATAAAATTTCAAAGAATATTTAGATTTTAATTTCTAGGTTCTACAGGCACACATTTGTCATCATGATTCCTTTAATTTTAAAAAGCCAGAAAAAGATGTTATTTCAATCAGCTGTGGTTTTCCTCTTTAAGGAACACTAATTCTTCCAATGATAATTTGTTTTATGATGTAAATTTTGTGTGAACTGCATTTTGCCTGCATGTATCCTTTTTCTTAGTAATGAATATTGTTAAACTAGAAATAGATTTATTAGTTTTAAATGAAAGTGGTTTATTTGATCTGTCCATAAAGCCTTGGTATTGCATCAATTTTCCCTCTTTCAAACAACTTTATTTCAGAGGTTTTCAGTACAGCATAGCATTTAGAATCAATTAATTCAGCAATCAGTGATACGGTTATAGAAATGTGCATTAGGAGTTAACAGTGTGTTTGGAGTATAACCATGTATCAGTTTATAATTTGCTCTACACCCATGTCTTTATAGTTGACTTCCCTGTGTTTCAGGATCTCAGGGTTGATAGGGACCTAAGTCAGTACACAAAGAGGAATATTAGAAAGGAATTAATGATTCTCAGAGTCTTAGTTCTTCCTTTTTCCCTTCCTTGTTGTAGCGTTGAGAAAGTTATTTCAGGATTTTCTAATTTACCAATCCATCTGCCCTTCTCTTGACAGTCTGTATAGATGAGTTCAACTTTGGTGATACATAAGCCGTGACTCGATTAACCTCTTTAAGAGACGACACTCCTTGTCAAATGCATAAATGTACTGTCAGAATGACAGGCTGGATACTGTTCTGACTGTTGTTTATAGCATTTTATTCACCATTGGTGACTTCTGTTTTAGAAACTACCTGAAGCTGCTGTATGTTCTTATTTACTATATTGGTAAACTGTACATCCATCAAACTTAGACCTAGTTTTAAGCAGAATACATGTCTATCATAAAACTATGCTAATGTATTAAAAAATTTTACCCATGTTTTACAATCATGTAAAAACATTTGTGTACTCATTTTGAGGAACATATATATTTGAATAGATATATTTGGAACATTCTGCAGCCCACAGTGTTCAGAAAGAATAATATTAAAAGATTTCACTCTAATTTGAAACATTTCTAGTTGGATTTTAACGGTGTTTGGAGAAAAAGTGACATAGTGACTTTAAATTGATGTTGTAAAAATAGCCTGTAAGTTACTAGATATTCAACATTAATATAGGTTTTATTCTTTTTTTCCCTGTGGATAAAACTTTTATGTAAAATGCTATCACTTGCATAGTTTATACTTGATAAAAATTTCAAACAATACTTCTCCATATTTGGGAGATTTAAATTTAAAAGTTTGCAAACCAGTCAGGTACGGATACGAGATACGGCAGTAGGCACATTTGGGAAAAAATCCTCTAAATAATGCCACAAAATGTTATTTCCTAATGTGCTCTGAGGTTTCAAAATTCAGCCATCCAAATATGTGAAAAGTCAGTATGGAATAGAAATACCTATTTTTTCATACTGAAAAATTCAAAATATGCAGTTAAATAACAGTTGCCTTTAGCTAGATGAATTCATTTGAATAAACTATTTCTCAGATCCAGTAATTCCCAAGCGGGGTTTTTGGTCTGTTTCATTTATGATAGATTTGTTGAAAAGACTGGAATAGCTGGAGAAATTCCGTCTTCCTTTTTTCTAGTAAATTTCCATGTTCAATGTTAGACGAGATTGACTATTTTCTGTTGATCAGTGCTGTTTTCAAACACGGGGCCTGCCCTCACCTTCTAGCAAGTTGATAAAAGCCAGTGAGGGGAGGAAGGTGCAAAGCTCCTGCTTTGGGTTGGGGGAGAGGAAGATTAGAATGAACAAAATTTAGGTTTAAATTCTCATCACAGCAGGCAGTAACTGTACCTATCAATATAGAAGGTGTATGGCAAGCAGCTTAAAAGTGACCTCAGTGGTTACTTCCATTTGCAAATTTCATCTACCTCGCAGGGCGTCTTTCTATAGAAAAGAGGACGGGAAGGGACTGCTAAATATGAAGAAAAAAGCACTAACTTCCTGCAAAGCCACCAGACTGGAAAAGAGGTAATTTTGCCTCAATCTATCCTGCTTCAGTAAGCCAAGTGACTTGAAAAGGTACATTGTACTCTGACGTTTTCTCGTTCTAATTTATTCAGTTGACATTGGAAATATGATAAAGAAACCCAGTCAAGGATGCCTTGCTTTGTAAACAATGCAATAACAAAATGCTGTTAAAGATTTAGGATTAGAAGGTAGTGCACTAGTTTCTTGTCTCAATTAACAGGCGCAGTTCATACAGTGAAATCTCAGTCTTTATTAGATATATGGCAAACTAAATTTGTGCTAGTTTAATGGATTTCTTTAAATTGCTCCAGGTGAAAAGGGATGTTCTAAAGTTAATATATTAAAAACCTGTTTTTCAGATATAGTTCTGTAGAGATTTATCATGAATGTAGAGTATTTTGGGTGTGAAGTTAAATCAAGGCAAAATCTCTCCCGTTTCCTCCCCTTACTGAATCTTTCCAGAATCTATTTTTCTGCTGGGACAGATGGCTCCTTAACTGCAAGGCTGATGCAGCTTCAGGTCACAGGAGGAAAGATTTTTGGACAAAAAAAGACACCAAACAGATGGTGAGTATTTAAAAAAAAGTTTTCAAACATCCTGATGTGTCTACAGGACAGCAACAGAGAAAGAGGTAGGTATGGTTGGGGCTGGCCTTACTCCTCTTACTGTGGAGGAAGAAGTTGGTACAACAGTTCATGGATTTCCATCCTTCCCTCTTTTATGGTAGTGTGCAACTACAGGTGCGGCTTGTGCAGCCTTAGTAGCTGCAAAAATTACCTGAAGGAGAAATTCCTTTCTTCCAAAGCTAATGCGATCTAGTTTTCAGGTGGTGTCCAGAAAAAGAATATTTGTCCTTTGATGTTTTTAATTACACGTACTTAGAGTAATGCTTTCAAACTCCTTAATTGTAAGAGTTCCTGCCTTAAGTATCTAAAAATTGTTTGCCTTTGATGAATGCAAATATGATAAAACACGTAAAAGTATGTTAGCACTCAGAACTGCCATAACCTTGGTTAAATACTGTTTGCAGTAGATATGAATAATTTTTAATATATCTAAATTTATAGTGTGCTTTTTAAAAAGGTGGTCTCAGTATATTCTTCACATTTAAGCATGTTCTGCATCCCCACACTTGTTCATACAAGTGACAGAATTTACACAATTAAACCCATTCATTCCAATGTAGTACTGTAAGAGTTCTGTATCAAAACTGCTACTTCATATCCATTATTTATAACTACCTTTTTACCTTTCCTGTATTTGTGCTGTGTCATAAAGAGACTCAAAGTACAGCTCCAAGTGCACATTAATTAAACACTGAAATAATATTTCATTGTTAAATTTTTTTTTTCCCCTCCTATTAATCACAGATACTTTCGACTGTGTTTCTTGTTTTCCATCTCTGGTTGCCTACCAATGTTGAGGGAAGCACCTTTGCCCAAAATTTAGCTCTTTTCTTTCTGAATATGTTTCTATGTTTATGTAAAATGCATGTTTAAAAAAACTAACAACACAAAACACCAAAACCCCTGAGAGTAATCAAAATAACTCCCAGTAACTTGTCAGGATTTTTTTTTTTTAAACTCCAATAATCAGTAATAAAGGAACAGTTTTAAGTGGGTTTAGTGTTTTTGCTTGAAGCTTGTAGAAATTATTACCTTCATCTACGCAAGTGTCGAAACATTAATTTGTGTCAAGAACATATGCTTTCAGTACTTAAAACAAGACTGGTTTTGTGCTGTTGATCTGCCTTGTTGTTAGTTCTTACACTTTGATTGTCTGGAAAGGTCGCCCCTCTCTACTATACAAAAAAAAGGCCAGCCATAATTTCACCACTGATTGAATGCGTGTAGGGAACAGTCATTCCTGGCAGAGAAAGGCTGAGCCTCCTGACATTGTTCTCTTGACAAATAGTGAGTGTCCTCCCTTTCCACTGTCTGACCTTGACTAATTGTGTAGAATTGGTGCAGCTGTCCCTGGCTCATTCAGTGCTGCAACACAAGAGCATGTAAGAAACTTTAAGCTGCCATCATAAAACTCTAGTTTGAGGACTTCATCACAATGCTTGGTGCTCACTTTTTTTGTTGTTGCTATTTACTTTCTCCGATAGCATGTTTTACAGTCACGCTGTGTTTTCTTCTCACTTGCTTTTGTATATGTTTCAGAAATCTGTAGAGCGTGGTAAGAGCATATTTCTAAAATAGCTAGGTAAAAATGGAAAAATACTTATAAAACCAGCAATTAAAAAATTATAGGGGAAATCAAAGTTACCTAGAAAATGAGTGGACAAGCATGTCTGTATGTTTTTTTTCCTTCTTACTGGCACAATCTACTGTTGGAAATTCTTTCAGTAGAAAGCTTCAGTTTATTAACTTGGAAGTTGAAGTATATAATCAGAAAAAGAATCCTAGAATCATAGAATTTTTGGGTTGAAAAGGACCTTGAAAGGTCATCTAGTCCAACCCCCCTGCAATGAGCAGGGACATCTTCAGCTAGATCAGGTTGCTCAGAGACCCGTCGAACCTGACCTTGATTGTTTCTAGGGATGGGGCATCTCCCACCTCTCTGGGCAACCTGTGCCAGTGTTTCACCACCCACACTGTGAAAAATTTCTTCTATCTAGTCTTAAATCTGCCCTCTTTTAGTTTAAAAATGTTGCCCTTTCTATCGCTACAGACTCTGCTAAAAGTCTGTCCCTATCTTTCTTATAAGCCCCCTTTAAGTACCATGTGCACATTAACAGAGGGATAAAATTTTTGGTGCTGCTTTTAAATATTAAGCCTAACTGAATGTTTTAATTATCATGTGTACAAAAGCAAGCAAAGTATTTTTCCTGTACAGGTAATTTTTCCTAATACAGGTAGTGGTTAAATACACATTAATGATAATATAATATATTGATAATGTAACCTGGAAATTTTACTAGAAATCTCTTGAGAAATTTTATTATTTTATTTGCTTAATTAGAGTGAAAATTTGCCTTGTGAAGAGGGACAATTCAATGTGTCTACTCCACTTTTAAGTCACACTTAGCTTTTAGTGTTAGGGTTAAATGGACTTTTGTTAAAATGGTAAACAGGTCTTGTATTTGGGTAAGTTCCATTCATATAAAAAGAACGATCGGCTTGCTTTATTTAAGGTTGAACATAGTTCAGTAAAATTCGATTTGTCATCTACTGTGTCTTTTTCAGTCATGTTGCATTTTGGTGTCAGATTCTTTTGACAGAATTAGCAAATTTCTGCAAAAACATCATACAAAAGTGAAGAGCATTATTCGTCTACCCTGCCTATATTGTAAGTCTCTTCAGAATAAAGAGAACTTCTGGGTCCTTGGATTGTGTTCCTGCCAACAGGACGAGAGTTCAAGTTAGGCACATGAAATAAGAAAACCAGAGAAAACCTCCACAAGAAGTTATCTGCAGGAACAAAAGTCTCATATTAGGTGGCAAAATACTTACTGAAGGAGTGCAAGTAGCAGATGAATTTTCAGAAGTAATGAGTATTTGGTGGCTTATATTGACCTGGGCATGTCTAAGTCAGACAAGGTTCGCAATATAGCACTTTATCCCATGGACTATTTTCCTGGATCTGCTCCAAGGAGTCTGACTTGCCATGATGAGTAGGAGGACTTGACTTACAAGTCAATTGTGTTCATGAGATCTTTCTTCCACAAATACTCTGCCATTGTTACCTGTGTTGACAGGCAAATCAGGTGTTCTGCTTGGCACATTGCTTTCTCCAAGGAAAGAATGGCAACATGTGGCCTGAAGTACTGCAGGCAGACATTTTAATTATGATTGTTTTGTGTTTCTAGTATTGCAATATGTTAGCAAACACTTAGAATTCTCTTTAAAAAAACTCCCCGTGTCCCTGCTACCTGTCCCTGGCACTCTTTGGTGCCAGCTTGTGACCTGTTTGAAACATTTCCAGTGAAATTAAAATTTAGGAAATGTGTTGGTTGGCTAAAAATTCTGTCCTGAATGAGACTTGGTAGTCTCACAGCGATGTTGCTCAACTGTGATGTGCAAGTCCCTCCTTCGTTTAACCTGAAGGCACCCGATGGCCACTTCTTCCCTCTCACCCTTATAAGAGCCTTCTGACAGACCTTGATGTCTCTCTAACTTCTTGTGTAATGGAGATAACAACCTCGTGTTACCTGACAGCCTGTTTCTGATGTCTGAAAATTATTAGCTTATTTGAAACTTGGAGCAAGCTGTATTGAGAAGAACACTGACAGATGTTGAAGGTTATAGAGTCGTATTTTAATAGCTCATATGTGGAAAACAAAGCTTGTTTTAATTTGTAAAATAGCAACAAAGTAAAATACATATAAAGAGAATTTTTGTTATTAATGACTACCTATGGTATCCCTTAAGAGCAATCATGACACCAGGGCTCTGGTGTACCCATGCTGCTGGAGGTGAACTGACTGCCTAGGGCCACGCTGAGAAGTGGGGTCCAACTTCTCAGACTCCTACTTAGCTTCCTAATAGGTGGACGAACAGTGTGGACCTGGTTGTAGATTGATACTAAGCAGTCCTTCAACAACAATGTCAGTTTAAGTCCTACTTGAAGCTGCAAGTTTTTGCCTTTGCATGGCAGTGTGCTGCCTTCTTGTTTGTGCCAGCACAGATGTTGCAGGGACATATCAGAAGACAGTCAGTGAGGCTTATGCTTATGCTTGTCCCATTTTATAAGAAGTTAAAAAAAATAAAAGGCTGGAATATGCTCAAAGACAAGGGATACTTTCAACCCTGGTCACACTGACAGTTTGACAGTTGCAAAAGGCAGTGCTGGGGCATGTGAGTGTGTTGCACGTGGATAATAATTGGAAGGTGTTTTGAAGAAGAAATCTTTAATCTGACTTCACTGCCAAACACTTTGTTCTGTGGAAATGCACACACTGGATGCTTTTAACTGTCGGTCTTTCAGATTTTCTATTGTGTGTAGATTGGAATATGATTAGTGAGACACCACCCTCGTGCTGCCTGTCTTAACTCCTGTGTGCGTCTTGATTTCAGGCACAGAGAAACAAGCTTACTCTTTGGAGTGGGTATGAATGAAGCAGAGAGCTTGCCATTTTTTTTGCATTTTCCACTCCTGTCTTCCCAGCAGCAAACTAATGTGTTTGGGAGAAACAAGGAAACAGAGTGATAGTATTTCATGGTTGTATATTTCATTTAGGTATACCTTTGCAAACTTCTCAGCTGTGCCCAACAGTATAGTACTGACTAAGTGGTATCTGATTCAGGGTCTCCTACTATGTTTACCAACAGTCTTAGAGATGTAAACTATCAAAAGATAGTTTACACACTGACCAACCTAGTGTCCTTCTATGATGGAGTAATCACATCAGTGGACAAGGGAAGAGCTACCAATGTCATCTGGACTTCTGCAAGGCCTTTGACGCGGTCCCCCACAACATCCTTCTCTCTAGAGAGGTATGGATTTGATGGGTGGACTATTCAGTGGGTGAGGAATTGCTTGGATAGTTGCACCCAGAGAGTAGTGGTCAATGGCTCAATGTCCAGATGGAGATTGGTGATGAGTGGTGTCCCTCAGGGATCCATGTTGGGACTAGTACTCTTTAATACCTTCAGTGACATAGACAGTGGGATCTAGTGCACCCTCAGCAAGTTTGCAGATGACACCAGCTGAGTGGTGCAGTTGACATGCCTGAGGGACAGGATGCCATCCAGAGGGACCTGGACAAGCTCAAGGAATGGGCCCGTGTGAACCTTGTGAGGTTCAACAAGGCCAAGCGCAGAGTCCTGTATCTAGGTTGGGGCAACCCCTGGTATCAGTCCAAGCTGGGGGATGAAGGGATTGAGAGCAGCCCTGACAGGAAGGATTCGGGGTACTAGTGGATGAAAAGCTGGACATGAGCCAACAATGTGTGCTCGTAGCCCAGAAGGCCAACCATATCCTGGGCTGCATCCAAAGAAGTGTGGCCAGCAGGAAGGGATTCTGCCCCTCTAACTCTGCTCTGGTGAGACCTCACCTGGAGTCCTGCATCCAGCTCTGGAGCCCTCAGCACAGGAAAGACATGGACCTGTTGAAGAGGGTCCAGAAGGGGGCCACCAAAATGATCAGAGGGATGGAACACCTCTCCTATGAGGACAGGCTGAGAGGGCTGGGTTTGTTCAGCCTGGAGAAGAGAAGGCTCTGGCGAAACCTTAGTGCAGCCTTCCAGTACTTAAAGGGGGCTTCTAAGAAAGATGTGGACAGACTTTTTAGCAGAGTCTGTAGCAATAGGACAAGAGGAGATGGTTTTAAACTAAAAGAGGGCAGATTTAGGCTAGATAGAAGAAAT
This sequence comes from Phaethon aethereus, assembly GCF_964289735.1. NCBI lineage: Eukaryota > Metazoa > Chordata > Aves > Phaethontiformes > Phaethontidae > Phaethon > Phaethon aethereus. Next base: position 70,673,753 of record NC_138582.1, read on the forward strand.
TTTTGACAATGATGATGGTGAAACACTGGCACAGGTTGCCCAGAGAGGTGGTAGGTGCCCCATCCCTGGAAACATTCAAGGTCAGGTTGGACGGGGCTCTGAGCAACCTGATCTAGTTGATGATGTCCCTGCTCACTGCAAGGGGATTGGACTAGATGTCCATTAAAGGTCCCTTCCAACCCAAAAATTCTATGATTCTACGAAAAGGGGTTTGCTGGCTTCTGGCTGGGAAACAGGACTCCTTGAAATACTTATCTCTTTTTTTTCCTTTATAGAACATATAGAAACTTAGTGCTTCCAAGAAAATATGCAGATCTAAAATAAGTGGGACAAGACCACAGGAAGAGACAGGGTAGCCATGTTATTCAAGGGAAGATGGGGCAGGGATGGTTTTTGAACATGTGCAGGCAGGATCTTTCTTTCTTCAGTGTCTCTTCTGCTCCTTTTTTCTTGGGTATGTATTCACTAGTTATTTTCATTCCTTCCTTTTCTGATTTCCCCTCCCTGCCCCAGTCAGAGGGGTGAGCCAGTCCTGTTTCAGCTTCTCTAAAGTCTCCCTGCTACAGGAGGGAAGAGAGAATCACTGGAGACCTAAGTCAGAGCAGCAGTGAATGCAGGCTGTGGGCAATGGTGGAAGAGATACCACGTTTTACAGATTGGCACAATGTAAATAAAAAAATGTAATGTTTTTTAAAAAATAAAATTAATTTTAAATGCAGGTTTTCTGTTGCTTGACTCAAGAAGCTTGTTTATCATACTAGGAAGTCGCCTGCCTCTGGTTCTGAGAGTCCAGCTTCACTCCTCAGGAGACTGGAACAGGGCTGCAGTCTTTGCATAGCAGGACTTCACAAAGGCTCCCCAAACTCTCTAGTTATGCTTGGAAGTATTGGTGGACAATATTCCACAGCTGAATTCTGATTCTTCCTCAGTGGGTTGAATAACCTTCCTGAATGCTGTCTGTCTGCCGTACATATGCGTATCTTGTTCATGTTTGAAAGGAAATCCAGCCAGAATGACTTTCAGACCACAGCACAGAAGTTGCAAACTGGAGAGCTTAGTTTTTTTATTTAAGAATGAACACTGGCATTAATTAGTTAGGCTCTGAATAAAAGGTTTTGTGAGCTTATTGGGCAGCTGGGCGCATTCAGCTCTCCTATCCTAAGTGTTTTACAGCAGCTTTATTTATCAAGCAGAAGTAAAAATCAGGAAGATCACATTTTTTCTTGGCATTATACTGCCTGCAGTGTTCATGGCATTCCATGCACAAAGACAGATATGCATACAAAAGTAGGGATAACATGCAAAGGATTACAGAAGAGCTAGCTAAACTATTTGATTTTCGTATGTACAGGCACATGACAGGACATGACTTTAGTACAATGAATCTGTTCCTTAAAATTCTATGCGCCATATTAACTAGAAATTCAAATAAAACCTTGCCTTTGTTTCAAATAGAAGAGGGATTGGCATATTTAGATTTAATGCTTCTAAGTTCTCTTGAGGAAAACAAAGCATCAAACAGTGTTGGAGTGCAATTTTCTGAGTAGGAAGACAGTGCTGCTCAGAGACAGAAGACAAATTATTATGTGTCTGATTTCTGCAAATCTTGCTTCACAGGAATTGTAAAAGCCAAGTGCTGGGGAAGACATGCAAGGGTTAATATGATTTCCATTCCAGCGAGTTTTGCTTGCCATTATTTTCTTTTTCTTTTCTCCCTTTTAACTGATTCATAGCATAAAATCTTCTTGGACACCTAATTATCAAGCCAGCTCACAGTCACAGCTGTCTGCTTGGAGAACCCATTAGATGCAGCAGTTGAAGCCTCCATAATTCCCCAAACTTCCCGGTTGTGAATATTAAGAAAAGATTTTTACATGTCATATGCAATTCGGAGGTGGTGTGAATGGCGTTGGAAATGACGAGCTCTGAATGCTTGTCCATCACTCCATTCACTGGTTACAGGTGGTCTCATTTTCCACTTTCAGATATCGGCTAGCTATGACAGCAGGCACTTAATTTGCATGTTCGACAGACAACAAACGGCCCTGTGCATGTCAAAATAGGTGGTGATGCGTGACAGTTCCTACACAATACTGTCTCCTCTTTGCTTGACCTTTGACCTCCCTGCATGTCTTCTTTCACAATCAGAAAAAAATGCACTTTTCGGCTTTGGAATAAATTTGATACCAAATTGATTATTTTCCTTTCTTCTTTTTATTCTTCTTTTTCCTCCTCCTCTACTTTTAAAGTATGCATGTACCCAGACTTTCTTCTTAACGGCTACAAAACTCTGCCAGAAGAGTCTCATAAAATTTAAAAATAGGTAAGCAGTAAGGACAGGAAGCCGCCTTGTTAAAATTCATTGTAGTTAAATTGCTTGAAAGTTCTTTGTAAATGCAAATGTAACCTTTAAAAGAGACCTTAAGTTGGGTTAATATTTGTTAAAAATAAAGTTTTTTAAAAAATCACAAAAGTGCTTTATGTTCATTTTTCCTCAGGCTGCATATCTATCTTTGTATTTGCAAGTTGAGTAGTTTAGTACACATTTCATCAAGACATTCCTCCAGTGTTTTTATGGCTGCTGTGACTTGTACTAATATTTAGTAAGAAGAATCAGTCTTTTAGCATCTTTAGAAGCATACTTAAAGCTTGCAGTTTTATTTAAGTCAAAATACTGAGAAGTGATTAAAGTACAAAAATCTTTGAATGATGGCAGTTCTGTGCAGTTTATTGGGTTATTCAGTGTCTGGTTCCTGAGGATTGCAGCTTTTTGTTTGTGCTGCCTCCTGGTTAAAACATATTAAAGGGAAAACTAAGGCAAGCTGGATTCAAGCACAGCTCAGCATTGCAGAGTTCACCCAAGCACCTGAATGTTAATTCCAAAGATACACGTTCCCCCTTGTCTAACCAAGAATGACCATAATACTCTCACAGATCTTATCTGAGCTGCAGCTCTTGTTTTAATTAAGAATTAAATCATGGCAGCAGATAATCACACCTCAGGGGGGTTACAAGATTTGAGATGTGGCTGTGTACCCAATACCCACGGGTGTGATTATTCTGTGATGATCCCACCCCTACCGACTCATCCTGTCCAAGGCCTCAGTAGTGGGCAAAGCACATTGCTGTTGGCTTCAAATAGTGAGCTGGATCATCAATGCACAGTGGGCTGATGATAGGCAATATTGCACTGACATATATTTTCTGGTTTTTTTTAATAGACTGCACATTTTTCTTTAGGCTTTTTAGACCATTAGAAGCCTAAAATTGTAGGCATTTTGCCCTCCCCGAAGTAAAATCTCCTTCATGAAGCAGCGCATGGTGAAGTTTGATGGATATGGAACTTCCATGTTAACTTAAGATATGAGATGGTCTCTTTGACATTTAGCAGAAGTGCTTACAGTGTTACCTTGGTGAGCTGTTTCTGACTTTCTTCTTGTTCTACACAACTCGCTGTCAGTTTGAATGGTGGCTGAAGCCAGCAGACCAGATCTGACTCCTCAGGAGCGCTGAAATATTTGAACATAATTGATCAGTGAAGAGCTCAGACTCATAAATGCAGTTTATATATGAAGTTATAATATGCAGCAGGACAATTCTTTTACCAAAATCCATTCCTATTGCTAGCATTAGTCATACTATTGATAGGTGGACTCTCAGAGCCATGTTTTAGGTATCGACTTGCCTAAACTCTAGTTGTGTAAGGGATGAGGGAAGAAGGAATTGCTGCTGAGAAATGAGGCAGTCCCAGCTTTTAGCTCCAGGTGATGCTGGGACAGAGCTGCAATGGAGCGGCTGCTCTGTGTGGTTTAGCCAGTGTGTACGAACGCTCGTTTCCTTTCAACAGAAAAGTTTGTTGGGAAGAGCAAAATGAAAGGGAAGGTAGGATGGCCATATCTCCTGTCAGTGAGATTGCTGACAGCACAGGAAGGCATTTTAATCTTTACCTTGTGTCTGTCCACTAGCGTTAGCAAAGACGCCGACTGAGGGAACAACTGTTTTGATTTGAGGGAAACAGCTGTTCAAGCTGGGCTGCTCTTCAACAGTGTTAAAGAGTTGACTGAACTGCTAGCTCTGCTCTATCCTAGTCAGAGATATTTCTGAGGGTAGATCTTAGACTTTGAGATCAGGTGACTAATGAGGCTGCAGTAATTGATGATGGGAGAAGTTTTGTGGAGGAACCAGGTCCAAGGCACCCAGAGTGTCTTGCTCTACAGGTCTCTGTAAGAATAGAAAGGCTTGAATTACAGTAGAGTTGAATGTAAGCTGTTGCTTTCAAGTATTTTATATAAATTTTATTCTTCGTATGTCAAGGCACTGTTAAATAATACAGTGGTTTGTCTGATGTATTTACTGCAGATCATGGTTTTCTGAACAGAAATTTCATAGGTTCCAGTATCAACTTAACAGGCTGTATGAGAGCAGCTGACACACAGGATAGCATAGACTGAGGTGGAGCTAAGTATCTGCCTGTGTGGACATGAGCCAGCAGCTGTTAGTCTCTCAGTGGGGCTTGCCAACTGAGGCTCAGTGCTCTGCTAATGGCTATCCAGCTTCTGGATCTGACTGGATTGTGTCCAGCCAGCTCAGAGCACAGGCAGAGGAGGGAGGCAAGCACATGCTGTGCAGTGGTCCATCCACAGTGGATAGATAGAGAATTATATCCTTAGAGAGAACAAAGTGTGTTCAGAGGAGTAAGGAAGGGAAGAGGGATGCAGCTAGCCCTGTAACCATGTCAGATAGCTTATTTTTCTCCCCTCTGTCCCCCCACCCCCACCTCATATTAACCAAGAAAAAGGTGAATTAGGTGGAGTATCAGCAATGAAATAAAACCAACAGTGTTGTGCAAAGAGCCTGTGCTCTGTCAGTTGTGTTTTCTCATGCATTTGCTTTGGCACGCATCCCAAGGTGCTCTGGATGGGTAGTCTGCTTTCCCAGTGGAAATTCACACCTGTATTTGGTAAGAATTCGTGATGAAATGTCAAAGCCTGAGTGAAGTCCCAAGAAGAGGGGAATTGCTTTTCCAGAAATCCTTTCCAAAGTGGTGTGATGACTAGCTGCTTTGTTCATGAAGTGGTATTTCTTCCTTGATTTTTGTGAATAAAGAGGGATGCAAGCCCAACACTCAGCTATGCAACCATCACTTGAGTGACCATTGTTTGAAGATCTTTATATATAATTTCCAGGCTCGTAATTTCTCAGGATTGCTTGGGAATATCACACTCATGAAGGCCCAGGTTTTCAAAGCTTTTTATTATTGAAGTCTTGTTGTGCAAGACTTTCTGGATGTCTGAGGATGTAAGGTAATGAATTTTTTAAAACCATGGGGGACTTAGGCCTTATCGCTTTAAGTGAAAACAAAGCTGAGAAGATAAACTTACTGTTGTTAATTCAATTAGTCGAAAGTGATGCATTAAAGCAATAGGAATCAAGATTAGTCTAGTTTATTTTCTCCTCGGATCTCAGGACTGTGGATACAAGGCTTGAAACTTCTTGGTAATCTTTTTGTTACAAGAAGACACCGTTATTGCAGCGCTGTATTTGTTACTAACTAGTACAATGAAATACAGCATCTAGTAGCATTAAAAGAGGGTAAATTTTATGATCTGCTTACTACCAATTTTTTTGGTTTTCTTTCTCGTGTAACCTTGCTAGGTAAATAAAGAGGAAAGGGAAAGACTGTGACCATTGTTGTTGGATCCATGGGTGATGCAGTTTCATCTACCTGTCTTCCTCTTTTCAATTCAAGGATGAATACCAATTCATGATTAATTGCTAAAAGCTCATTAAAATGTCTTTTGCCCTAAGTTTAACATTTTTCTTTTTGATTTCTTTTTAAATGTAATTGAATGGTAAATTTAAATTAGTAAATAGTAAATATACAATGTACTTACATACTAAATAAACTTAGAGTGCACATACTCTTCAACGTGAAAGAGGACTAAAACAAAAGAGGTAAAAACTGTAGCATCCAAAAAAGATAAAAAAAAGTTTTTGTTTTTATTCTGTTTGGCAAAATCTCACAAAACACAATTGTAACACAACTGCATCTCATTTCAGGTTAAACTCTGTTCCCTTATGTGAGATCTGGAGTAGGCAGCATCTGTCCAGCACCTAGCTCTATGGAGCCCAAAATCTTGAAAATCTTTTCACCAGTGAGAACAGTCTCAAAAGTTTCAACTTGCCCTCAAAAACTGGCCTAAAGCATATTGATGTATCAAAAGGAAAGACTGTGGTTTTTTAGTTGCGTTAGCATAGTTGAGGTTTGTTTTCACTTGTTAAAATGATAAGATCATCTCCACTTGTCTTTATTTGTATATATGGGGTGAATGAAGGAAATACTTCTGTTCCTCTTTCTTCTCTTCTTTTCTCAAAGTGTTTGACATAGAAGCCCTGGAGCATCATGCTCGGGACATCCAATCTACTGTGTAACAGCTCTGGGAAACTGAACAAGATCCAGAATTTAGGTAAGAAAACTGTAATGTGCATGGGTGGGACTTACCTAACACATTTTAAAGTCCTGTGTCAAGTTTAAGTTCATTAAGCTCCTTCTGCAATCAGGAGACAGAGTGTGATTTGTTTCAGGAAGGGATCATAGATAGCTGAGATAAATCTACCATTGCCTAGTGAGGGACCGTAGACCACTGTCTCAGACTAGATGCAAAACATTCAAATGGATGTTCGGTCATATACGTTTTCTTGCACATATTTATTTTCAGCATAAACAGTTGGTACTACTCTGTAACAAGAAAGTCCTGAACAGAGTATGTGAGATAGTTTGTGATCATGGAATCACAATAATTTGTTGGACTTCTATGGTGTTGGAGGTTGGAGACTTATGTGAGGGACATGGGAGATGCAATCACAAAATGGCTGCATTGTTAAAACACACTGTCCAGGGTTGTTATGATGTCAGAAAGTCTGATGATGTCCTTATTGTAATTCCCAAAGGAAATGGAGACAAAAGACTTCTTCATCTTCAGGTATGCTCCTTCTTTCATAAATGGAAAAAGATGCAAGTTTTGCAGGTTGCTCTTCCCAAATTGAGGTGTAGCTTTATCACTGTTTATCCTGAAGTACTGTGTCTGAGTCAACTAGCTAACTGAATTAATTAGCTAACTGAATTAACAATATGTAACTATAAGAGCCTTTCACCAGGGCAACGGTGCATATACACCAGCAATAAAGTCAGCTCCCAGTTCAGTGGAGCACTTCTGAACGTTCACCTAAAAAGCACCATGAGTTTCACCAATGTCCTTGTCAATTTGGGGCTTCTTTTTATCTGTTTGTTTGTTTGTTTGCTTTTTGAAGCAGGGCTCCCCTCCCCATTTTGACAGTACATTTAAATTATGGCAGCCCTAGAGCTGGCCCAAACTTATTTGTAGGTATCCTACTTTGTCTTTGTTTACTCTTTCTTGACTGTTGATGTTTCAGCTGTCAGCATGCACATAGCATGAATTTATTTTTGTTTCTAAAAGTTTGAAAAGGAGATAGAAGCCTACTTCTGACTTTTTTTTTTTTTTCTTGTGTGATATGTGATGACAAGTAGATCATGTAAAAGTCAGTCTGTGGTCAGGTATATCTAAAACTCAAAACCTTATGGCTTCATGTTGCAAGAGACCGTGATAATCCTCCTGAAATAATCTTTAAATGCATAGTCTGTGTATGAACTCTCAGGAGTTCTCTTCTGTGAGTATAGCATTGCAGCATATTTTCCATTTGCATGTGGTCTTAGAATAGTAGAAAATTGTTGTATATAAACATATGCACTGGGGCCACCCACTCTTAATCCTTTTTCAAGACTCGTACAACCCGTGTGCTTTAGGGACAGCAGTGATTCTTAGTTGTGCTCTGTTGCTGTATGAAGTCTAAAAAGGGAATTGGAGAAGGAGGCTTGGCCTAGGGCACTGCACCCCTTGCTCCAGCTAGGACCATAGGTTGTAATTAAACCATTATGATTGAAAGGACAGCATGACACTTCTTTATATTTCCTTTGCCCCTTAATATCTTTCTGTAAGGGAGACAGAAAAAAATCTTCTGACTCTGTAACTAGTTCAGAGACTAGTTCTGAACTCAGCTAGTTCTTACTAAATCTATACTATGATATTGATGAGTTTTGTACTAATTTATATCACATCAACCCAGTTGGTTTTGGGTCACAATTTGTTTCAACCAAGGTATGTCCTACAGGAAAGTGGAAAATATTCAAGTCTGTTCTTTAGTACATGAATATTAGTAACTCTAGTTACTAGTAGTGGCTATACTATTGCTATTGCTATACTACTAGTGACCCTACTAGTGACATGAATATAGTGACTCTACTCCCTAAATTTGGTCACCCCTTTGATAAACTTTGCATGGAAATTTTAAGCATGTGTTCTCTTAAAAAGATATCATTAAAAAAAGGTCTCTTTCTCATATTCAGTGCTTTAAAATGTGCACTTGGAAAATGCAGCCACTTTTTAAAAAATTTTGCCTGTAATATGTTGCCTGACACATTTCATTATGGAATGTTGCTCAATGAGTGTAATGAGTCTTTCATTTAAACTTAAGAATGTCATCTAAAACAGAAACTATTTTTTATAAAAAATTCTTTACTTATGATTTGACCAATTCTTGCCTGCATTTCTAAAATTTGAAAAAAGAAAGTACACATTTCCCAGTTTTTCAGTGGGAAAGAAGGAGAAACTGAAACATTTTAAGTTTTTCCTTTTTTTTTTTTTTTTGAGAGAGACATTTTTGCACATTTATTAACCATTTTGAAGAAACTAAAGCCTATTTTCCTATTGACCCAAGTAGGGCAAAACCTTATTTTTTATTTTTACTTCTCATTTTCAGCCTAGCCCAGAATCAGTGAGAGCAATCATGAGCAGCATAAAAACTGTTTCTCATCTAGCTTGTAGTGAAGAGCATGAGCAAGTGGAGAATTTTCCAAAAGGAACAGGTTTATATAAAATCTACATCCTTATTTGCAAACCTGATCAGGTAGAATGAAGCTGCTGCTGAGCTTTATTTCCAAAGATTACTCCTAACCATTCCATTCAATGCCAGGTTCAGATAGAAATCCAACCTTTCAGGGTTAATTTCTAGTTTAGTAATTTCAAGTAATCACCCAAACTTTTGGCTTAATTTAGAAAGTTACCTGCAATACATTTTTTCATAGCTGGACCCTGATTTTAGAAGAGAGTTTTCGTGATTAAAATCTCAAGATGCTGCAGACTGGTGAGATCTGATTTCAACTTTACCACCTCAGCAGATAGATAGTGCTGTATACTTAACTTCTTTATACCAAGGCATGGAACCATAGCTATCCAAAAGTCTTTTTTTTTCTGCTGACCATTTTACATTGGTGTAAATTTTAATATGAATTAGAAGTTCCCTCCTTACCTTACATCAACCAAGTTACAAATTTCCTTTTTTCCATAATATGTCAGACTTTACGTGTGTGACCCAGGGCAGAATTTGAGCATCTGAGATTGGATCTATACACAAACTGTCTATGGCACCATGTCAACTCAGATTTAGGTTTCCTCTGCTACGTGTCCACTTGTGTACAGCATGGAGTTCTTGACATTGCCAGTAAACTCTTACTGGCACAGATGGGGCCTAATCTAGATTCCTAAATCTCTGAGGTGACCATATGGCTGATGAAAAAATCATTTAGTATTTAATGATCCTCCTTATGTAGTCTTTAATTATAGGAAATCTGATAAAGAAAAAATAATCAAACTAATTGTTTAAGAGTCAAACAAAACCAGAGAAAAAAAATCCTGCAACTCTCCTCTAGAACTTCTAGTGTGATTTATTGCAGTTCTCCTGAGTAGTAAAACTGTATCACCAACCATTAGTAGTTCTTCCATGCCTGTTTCCATCTTCTACTGCAATTCCAGGATTAATTTTAACCCTCGGAAGCTATTGTGATGCAAAATGACTTTTAGTGGTATTTCATTTTTAAAAGAGTAATTCATTTCCAAGGGGAAAGTTAAAATCTCATAATACTATGCAATATAAATATGCAACAGAGATCCTAAAATACAAGACATTTCATACTGCTGGCAGTTAACTCCTGTAACATATTTGAAGCAGAAAGAAACACTTTTCCTGATTCTCAAGTTCTACTTTGTTGTTTGTCTTTTATTTTCACATCAAGTGCTGCTTTTCCTATCAGAAATTTGCCATCTTGTCTTATGGAATGAATGCAGTAAATAGAGATCATCGTATCTCCCTTTTTCCCACTGTCTCTAGCCTTATTTCTCCAAACCTAAAGGATGCATCTTCTATTGGAAAATACCAGTCACAAATGCTGATATTAAAGTAGTAAAGACAATTGCTCTTATTTCCACTGAAAATATTAATGAAATATCCAGAATCTCTAAGTAGGGCTACAGTGTTCAGGGCATTTTTAATAATTAATGGCTGTGTGATAACACAGTGTTACCACTGTTAAGGCAGTGTTGCAGATATCTCCATGATCTCTGTATATAAAAGTGTTTTCTGTAGCAATACTGAAGCATTGTTATGTTGGAATGATTATAGAAGTTTTTATTCCATACCAAAAGTAGAAACAGAAAGATGAAAAAAAATGCAAAGGCAGCATAAACCTGGCCCAGTCATAATTCCTGCCATTTATATGTCCTTGTGTTCAACAGCAGAAAAAACAAAAGAGCTGGAAGGCTGTTAAAGTACTCAAAATATCATAAACATCAGTAGTACAAGCGCTACCTCTCATACGTATTATATGATAGCTTTGTAGCCATACATTTTTTTTGTTTTACTTATGCTTTGTGCTTCTAATTTTTATCAGACAAAGCCAGGCCTTTTGTGTTTCCTATTAGCAAAATTCACACTGAGAATATATGGGTTTTTCTGGGATGGAGAATCTTGATTTAGGCAGAGGTGCCAGGTGAAACCACCTGCAGCATTTCCTTGAAGTGAAAATGCCAAAACCACCAGAAAGGGCAAAACTCAACTGCTTTTGTTTTGTTGCAACAGAAATTGAAAAAGTATCCTTTGAAATACAGAAATTCACACCTGGAAAATGGATATGGGCCAGATAAAATCCCAAACCATTTCCAGAATTAGATTTTGGTGAAAAGAACAAGGAAAATCTTTCTTTTAATCCTTTCCTTTTCTGTACTTACCAACTGCAGCTTTTCCAAAGTCTTAGTTTAGGTCTTATACCTCAGACTGAGATTGTATTGATCGCATTAAAAAGCATAAATAAAAGGAAGACCATAAACATAGCTAATTACAAATTCTTAAATTACTGTCAGTCTAAAAAATGTCTGAAGGACTTACATAATTTTTTGTTCAGTGCTAACTTTGTTAATCCTTGACGTAGCTACAGAATATGGAAGAAATGGAAGAAAATTGCAGTGCATGCATTAAAAGCTATCAAATTGTTTAAAAATGTTTTGTACCAAGTTAGCTGTAGAAGTGGCAGCTTTATTTGTTACATATTTTTCAATAAATGAATTCCTCCTTCTGTTCCTGAAATTGTATTATTTGACCTAAATGGTATTTAAAATATTGTGCACACTAAAACCAATTTTGAACATGGTTTTGTCTGGAAGCTAAGCAGTTATAAGTTTAGAAATGACAGAATTAAAGAATGAAACTCAAAATTAGCATTTTGGATCTCAGAGTGTATGAAATGGTGGGATTAAGTGTAGAATTTAGTACACACTGGGATCTCTTCAGCAATGCTCTTGACCAGTAACTGGGGAATTGGGCTGAAGGTGTTTTATCTTAGAAAACAATTTTTTTTTTCAGACAAATGTAGTATTACCTGGAGAGTGTGTGTGTGGGGAACACCATGATGGGATGGGAGAGGAGTTCCAAGTAGTTACAGCAATGTGAAAACAAGAAGTTACCAAGTATTTGCAGCCTTGATTCCAGCCGGTACTTCCAGACACCTGGCGAGAACCTGAGTTGTTATATTTGTCTTGTTAGCTCCTGGAGTGAAAAGAGGCCAGATAAGTTCTGGAGGCCAAATAGTTCTCAGCAATTTACGTGGCAACTGCTGTGTCTCAAGTGAAAATAACCTCAGGCTGGCTTTCCATTTCTGTGTCATGTTGTTACCTGTGTTTTGATCATAATAAACCATGACAAGGCTGAAATCCGAAGCATCAGAAGATACAACACATTAGGGCTTTGTTCTTCCCAGTATCTTTTTATCAAGTGAGCTTTATCATTTTCTCATCTCCTGAACCCCTCCCTTGCAGGAGCTGGTTACCCACTGTTGTTTCCCAATGGTAGTTGTGGTTTTCATTACCCTTTGTTGGAAATGTCAAAACTACATAGACTTAATTTGTTTGTGCAGCTCACCTCTTAATATACCCTTTCATAAACCCAGTTAAACAAACATAATTTCAGCCTTTTGATCTTTTACATTCGCTAATCCTGGATACTTTCTCTTTGTATAAATTTGGCTATAAATGGGAAGGATTTCTTTCAGTGCCTTAGTCTTCAGTATCCCACTCCTTTGCTGCTGCTCTCATTCACTGTGATTTTTCGTTATTTCATTGAAGGCTATTTCACGACAACCCTGTTCTTCCTGTTTTCCTATTTGTACTTCTGTGTGCACAAATATTCAGTATTGGGTTCTGAGATAGCACTACCTCTTAGGAACTTGCTTTTCACATTATGCTGTTTCTTCTGTGCTTGAAACTCTGCAATGCGGTGCCCTGAAGGAGGGATTGTTTTCTTGTCTGCCCAGCTTCAGTGATATGCTTTTTGCTGAGAAGGTGCAATATTTATGTAAGAAACACATTTATTTCTCATATCTTGTATGGGATTAGGGTAGCAGATAGCAAATGTGTACATAGTCTCTCTGATCTGCTTTGCAAGAAGCTTATTCCCTGCTTACTGTAAATTATATGAATGGGTTAACTTTGTACTAAATGAATGGTGAAGTTAACATAATACTTAAAAGATGGTTCCTAGGAACAGGAAAAGAGTCCTTTTAAAGTTCTGGTAATTGTCACTTAGTTGGCTATATTTGGTTAGATGCACTTAGTGCTTCTCACCTATGGCTCCTGGCTGCCAAGTGTACAATGCTGGTTTTACACCAATTCATGTAATTTCAGCACAGAAGTTTTATCCAACAAGACCTGTTGCATTCAGGTCTTGTGCTAAATCTGACCTTCCTATCTTCAAACTGTGAACACAGAATTTCCCATGTAAGAGGACAAGGTGTGTAGTCGCTGGAGCAAGGCTGCCCTGAAACTCAACCGAGCGCCCTCCCTAGTTCCTCAGCAGTTACCCTCTCTGTATCTCATTTATTAAAGTCTGCACAAAATTTTAGCTCTGCCAGTATGTAACTGCTAGTGAGGAAAAGGAAAGTAGAGACGCTTCAGCTATCTCATTGGCATTATTAATTAAACAACACTAGGCTATGGCTTCCTCCTCCTTTCTCCATCCGAGGCTGCCTGTCAGCGTTGCAAGAAGAGTAGCTATGTTTCGGCTTTGGCAGGTGTGTTGTTGGGATGTAGTGTCCGTTCAAATTGTTTCTCCCGCTCCTCTGGGTCGGTGACGACTGCACCTTGCCGGTCATTGGACACAACCGTATGCAAAGCTGGGCTCTGCGGGTAGGTAGGGCCGATTTACGGTTTTGGCTTGACCGCACGTTAGCAAAGCTGTAGGGAAGAGGTGTACACAACAGCCTGTTGCTGTCACCTTGTTTCTTTCACTGCATGCTCAGAAGTGACTGAGCGCGCTGCTTCTTAATTTTGATTCAGAGCTTTGTGTTCTGTAGAAAAGCCAGAGAGATGCACCTAGGCAAGGCTTAAAAAAAATATGTAAAGACTTGTTGCTTATGAGTGTTTCTTATCAAAGATCTTTGGTGCAGAAGGATATTTGTTGCAAGGATGAGGCACCCGTTTTTCTGCTGCCCTTCATTAAATCAGAGTAGTGCAGAGTTCTGTTCTGATTATGTTTTTGTGCACTGGGGTCTGATATGAAAGAAATATCAGGCAATCGGGCAGCTGTTTTGAGATGCCCTGCAGCACAATAATCTTGCCTTACCAGTTCTTTGCCCTTGATGCTAATTAAGATGTTGTTGAAGAAAGTGTAAAGAAATGACTCTGTAATAAATTATATTCCTAATTTGATCATTCTAAACCAAAAAGTTTCTTTATATACATTGTATCTGCAGAAAGGAACAATAGAGGGAGTGCCAATAAAATAAATGCGCCAAAGTGCCAAACAAATAAATGTGGGAAAAAATAGAAAAATGTGTAAAGAAAAAAAGGGCTAGGAAATGCTTACTTTTCCAGGAGAACAGAATCCTAAAGAGAAGAAAGAGAGGCACTGTAGAAGGAGAATTTGTGACAACCAGCCATGCCATCATTGTTTCTGCGGATAACAAAAATTTCAGAAGGAATGTGTGGATTGCTCAGTGTGTAGTTAGATTTAAAAGCTAGTATATGAATCACCCCTTTTCTATTTTTTCTGGCAAAAAATTATTTTTTCAGATTCCATCATGACAGCAATGCAAAAGTTGTGTCAAATGTAGGAGACGTTTCTGGGAAGAATAAAGAAACAGTTTAGGGATACATTTCTAATCATTATAATTTTAGGAGGAAAAAATTAACTTAAACACTAAATGTTAACAGCTAAAATATTGTCGTCTGCTTTCTATCCAGTTATGTTGAGAGTGAATATAAGGACATGAAGCTCTATTGTAAAACTAAGAAACTGTGAAACATCTTCCCTCCCCCATTTCAAAGGAGACACTACATTGTCGTAAATCAAAGATGGTGTAAGGATTTTGTTTGAAGGCAAGGTCTGGGGAGTTGTTGTCTTGGAGATATCAAGTACCTACTGTAGATCTGATTGTTTTTATATTTATGTTGCACAATGAGTTATGTTTCACACTTCGTTAGCTGTGGGTCTGCACAAGAATATTATTTGATCCTCATCTGCCATTAATTAACAGTTGTTCATATATCCCTTGAAAAGATATCTTTGTATTTATGTATATTTTATGTATTTTCATTCTTTGATATTTTGTAGAATGTCAGTCTTCATTTTATTAAGCCTTAGCAGTTGCTTTGTGATGGGATTTTAGTTTTTAAAGCATCTCCTAATAGCAAATTACTTTGCCATATTTTAAATGCTTTTCCTTAAATGTTTACACTTCTAAAAATATTTTGGAAGCAACTCCAGAAATGTTCCTGAGAAACAGTTTGAATGCAGTGCTAGCCAAATAAATTTATTTCATTGTGTTCCCTTAACAGGCTTGTATGTGTGTATAACTCATGTGCTTAAAGTTTGGCTGTTCCCATTTCAGACTAGAAGAAGGACTTGTGTGCTTGAAAACCTGTGTGCCTTTTCAGTTGCAACAACTAGTGCGATAAAAGAGATTAAAACAGAGCCTATGATTACTAGAACCTTTACTGCAGATGACACAAAAGTGGTGAAAACTACAGGATAACTTGTTCAAAAGGAAAGCAATAAACCAAACCCACTGAATGTACTTCCAGCTTATTTTAATAGCGTGCAACAGTGGGAACAATGAAGAGGCCAGCATGATGTAATCGTAACGCATCCGTAAGTGCTTCATAAGAGTAGTAATTGATAATAGACGGTACTTTAGAAGGAGATTGTGAAAGATGTTACAAAAATAACTGCAGTTTGGAATTTCCTCACTGAACTTTGTTTGAGAAGGGTTCTTTATAAAATTTGAGACTGCCTTTTAAGCTTTACCCTTTTTACAGAGGACCACATTCTGGACTCTCTGTACTATTTAGACATTTTCTGTATGCATTAGCCATTGAATTAACATCTGTTTAATCAAAACAGAAAACAAGAAAAACTAGTAAGATCTCTTTGGATATAAGATCTCACTGAAAAAAACTTTCTTTGGCAAGTGTGCTTTTCTTAGCAATACCTATAAATATGATGCAGACTGTAAATCTCTCGCAGCATCAAACTTTCAGCAAATAGATAGCTTAACATGTGTTCTGATGGACATCAGAAGCAAATCAGTAGTAATACAATGCAGCAGGAGAGGCGATTCAGCAGTATTCTTGAAAACAAAGTACTCCAGACTTTCAAATCCTCAAGGCAAGTGTTTTTTCCCAGCTCTGTATGGACAACATCCAGCCCTGATCTCAACTTGAGGTTTCTCAGGGGTCCAAACAGACAAATAATATTCATTATCTCTCAAAGAAAGGTGTAGATTCCACCTTGAAAATATATACAGTGGTTTACAGATGTCACAGAAAAACAGATTTTCTGCAGCTTCTAGTGTACAGAAGTCTGTATTTTTTTTTTCATTGAACTGGGCCCTTAGCTAGTAAAGAAAAGCAGTTTAAAATGTACTTTGGCAGCTTTAGTATGCTCAAAATGTACACTTATTGCCATATCATATCAAACACATTTGTAGCCTCTTTCACGCTAAACTTCTCTTAATGTGCTTTACAGAAACAGATCAACATATTAAAGAGACGCTGTCAAGGCTGTTAGTCCTAAAAATTGACCTACTTTGACACTGGTCCCATATTGAAATTTTTATCTCTGAGAATTGTTCTGTGTACTTCTTCCTGGATAACAGTTCTACATAAGGGCTAGACATAAAAATATACATTCAAATTAATTCTGTATTAAGAGAGGAATTTGAGAAAAGATGGTGTTACGGGCAAAGTTTAATTTTGGGTTCTTCAGCAGGGTTTTTCCTTCAGGTTCAGATGTAACTGCTGTTGCTATCAATACGAGATTTCTGAGGATATCCCAGTGCAAATACAATGTGCGACTCAGAGGGCTGAATGTTTGTGTGTCGGCAGGTTGTACATACAGAAGTGACTAAGGTCTATTGAATGGCTGTGTGGAGTAAGATGTCCATTCAGACAAAAATTTTTTTCTGGCTTCTCAAATTTAATAACCATCTTCCAAAAGATTACTTACTTGCATTTGCTTGGAGCAGGTATTCTCTGCTTTCCCACAGATTAGACACTATATTAGAAATGAGATACTAATTAACCACTTAAAGGCTTGGACCTGCCAGGGGTTTAGTTTATGTGTACTGATTCAGTAAAGCATTGATGTAGCTCATTCCTTGCCAGACTGGTAAAAATGATATCACAGACTGCTGAATTTATTGCCATGACTATCTTGTTCAAATCCTGATTTTTCTCTAGTGCTTTATATTCGTAGGGAATATTCATAAAAAAAAAAAATCCATACCCTTCAGAGACAAATATCTGTAAAGAAAATGAAATAGGGTTGATGCCTTGGCAGCTTGGGATTGAATGAGTGCCAAGCTCCTACTGTTTGGTGTTTTCCTCCTAATTGTCAGTTATTTCATAATGACAGGTATTCTGAAGTACAGGGCAGATAGAGAAACTTTAAAATACAACAGGTACTGATCCAAAGTGTGGACTTCCATTTCAAAATCCAAAATTCATATTTCTATTCTGGGCAATTATGTTACAAAAATCCAGTCAGGAGTGCATGGCTGCACATGACTGACATCTATTTGTATTGGCTAGCAAAATTAAGAAAAGAAATTACTCATAATGGATGTTTTCATGACAGCAGACCTGATGTTTTTACAGGACAGCAGACATTTGTAAAGTCTTGTGCCAAATCCCATGCCAAGTTTCACATTTCCCGGGAGGTGTGATCTGGCAGTAGTTTTGCTGGATCCATACCAAAGAGAGAATTTAGCACCCTCTTGCAAATAATTTGCACACCAATGCTACTGGAAAGCAAGTGAACAGTACTTATTCATCGTATTAACCGGTTTAATGTATTTAATAGAGAAACATTTTATTTCACCATTCAGTCATAATGCTTGTCACACCTGTGTAGCTAGCAGAAAGACCCCCACTTTGTTTCAAAAATCTAGTTCAAAGAAATAGAACAGCATCACTATTTATTCTGCTACTGTATTTCTTCAGTGATTCAGTATCTAATAATGCTTCATGGTACTAATATTTGGGGATTTGGCTGTCATCAGAAATGAACTGCCAAGGAAGTACTTATTTTAACAGAGATAGTATATTGAGAAGGCTATAGCCTTGCACTTCATTTTGTAATGTCAGAAAAATTTGCTATGTTTGATTTTTTTCCTTTGCTCTCTTCTTCGGGGAATTAATTTCTACAACAAATGGACATTACATTTGGACTTCAGAAGTGATTCTGTACAGTTTTCATGGACGCCTCTGGCTAGCTGAAGGCTGCCATCGTATAACTGTTGCTACCAGGCAGGCTACTTGGTTGGTCTTAACTTCCATTTTCCCCCTTCCCCTCAGGAAAATTCACCGAAGTTTGTATCCCTCCTGGCTAACCCTGTAGCTGTCTTAATAACCTGAAGCCTGTCCCCAGGCTAGCTGTCTTGGTGCTATCTCATCCTCTGTCTTGCAAACCCAAAAGTAGTTAATAGGACTTCAGCAGAGGGTCAGGATTATTCTGGGTCTGCTGATGACTCTCTTCTGAATTTCTAAGATGCTTTTGGTCCTAACATAGGGCTCCAGCAAGAGACGAGCCTAATTTCCACTCTCTCTACATGCCATTTCTGACAGCTCTTCTGTGTCCACCTGCAGTGTGAATGGTTGCTTAGCACGGGAAAAGAGTAACGGGATTAATACAAGGTTCAGATACAGTTATGGGCCAAATGTATAATTGAACCTAACATTTCACTTGGAGTATTAGGATGAACAGAGTTGTGTGGCTATGTTTATGGTACAGACAAGAATCAACATGCTACTTAGCTCTCTTTACCACTCCTTTGAAAACCCTGGTGTACAGCACTTTATCTCTACAATAAACTGGTAACTGAACAAACATGATTTGAAACCCAAATGTAAATACACTGAAGGACATTTTTTTGAGAGATCTGTTTTCAGTTCTTTCTATGATCCTTAATTTTTGTAACTCCATCCAAGAGCTATGTCCATTATCATTTCTATCTGTACTCTGATTTCTCCAGTTTTTTTCAACACTTGCAAGAAAAAAACCTTTCTTCAAAAAGGCTTGCTTCAGAGTGTCTGTAAACTATTTTGTCACCCCAATACTGTGCACACAAACTTTTATGTATCTGTCTCATTCGTATTATATTTCTCAAGAGCTTAACATCATGTCTGCAATTTATAGTTCCACTATTTTGTTATCCTTTCTGTTTTGGCTCTATAGTAATTGCAAGAAATAACAATTATGTAAAACATTATATCTAAGAAATCTGTGATAGTGCAGAAGGTAGTACGTGTTGAAGCTTTGGCTGCTGGGTGTTGGGAATGTCATTACTGCTGTCAGCCCCATAACTGTAAGATTATGTCGTACCGTGTTATACCAACTTCCCTCAGCTTCTGGTTCCCAAAGCTGCTCTCCAGTGGTGAACCACAAGGAGTGTCACAAGGCGAGATGTTTGCTTGTAGTTTATAGAAAAAAACACATCATAGAATCAGAGGTTGGAAAGGAACTTTGGAAATTGCCTGGCCTAACCTCCTGTTCAGAGCAGGTCTGATTTCAAAGCTAGGCCATGTCACTTTTCTCTTGTTCTTCATATTTCTTGTTTATATACTGTTTATGTGTATAATGTTTTTTATCCATAATGTTTATTACATAGGTTCTTGGTCCAGAAGAATGTAAGAATGTTACTGTAGATTTTTAGCGTACATGCATACATTGACATACCTTTCAAACTGTGGTGTATCCCTATAAAACTATAAAATATAATATAAATAAATGATTGGTTTACTAAGACTGTGAAAAATGATTACAAGAATCTTGGATGTTACTGCTTTAACTAAGACTATTTAGCTTATTTAAGTAATTTCCCTTCTAGTTTCATGGCCTACGTGGCCAAGGCCAATGGCCTTCATCTAAAAGGATTTCCAAAATGCAGGGAGCTGCATTTCATTACTTGCATGTTATTTTTTCCTGATGCTTTCCAAAGTTCATCAGTTATTAATGATATTTCTCTTATAGGCTGTTATTAATTTCTTATTTTAACTCTTTTTTTTGAGTTCCAGGTTGACCTCTGCCTTGCTGCTGGAACATATACGTGGCACTTGCGAGACTAGACCGTGAGCTATCTTACTTGCGTCTGTTATTTTTGGCTTATGGAATGTCTGATCTTCCTCTGAGTTTTTGTCTTAATGTAGGACACTTTGCTGATTTAATTTCATTTTTCTCTGACTATCATTTTTAATTATTCACTTGTTTCAGTTTTAATGCCCTTTTTGCAGCTGGACTGGAATTTGTGCTCTTCTGAAGTGGTCAGAGTGCACAGTGCCCTGTCTCTGCTACCAACATATCCAGAGGGATTCCTAGGAAAAGGGAAACAGTTCTCAGTGGTAGGAAAGAAATGGCAATATATTTGCAATGATCCTAGCTGAAGTACGCTTGCTCCTTTTAATGTATTTCTAGTAGAGAGAATTTTTGTTTATGTTCCAGTGGAAATAGTAAGAGATATTGTTCCAAGCATGCTGTTCAGAGACAGATGCTTCTCTTTCAGTAAAAGGGGTCTGGTGGCCCTCTGTGACAGTGATGATATAAATATGCCATTTACTTGATTTTTAATGAAAGCATCAAGTACATATTTCACATCCACTCAAAGAGAAGAGCTGTCTTGTTTTTTCTGTCCTGTGTATTCACAAGGAAATACAACTGCATTGTTCTGAGGTCTGACTCTGCACTTTTGCCTAATCAGAGCAATTTTCCTGCTTGTCATGCATAACATTACTACAGCTTTAAGCAATTAATTGGATAGTTCTGTACTAAGATATCCCCAAACTGAAGACTTGTCGAGCATAATAGATGAGCTGTCTGCATCAGAACTGCAGCCTTAAAGATGACAACCTGCAACGTCCAGCAAAATTTCTTTCTTGAGTGGCAGTCCTTATTGCTGACATACATTTGATGTATGCTAAGCACTATCCATTGCATGTCAGTTTATAGACCTTTAATTCTGCAGACTTTTCAAATTTGTTTTGAATTTCTCACGATGAGTTTTAGGATAAAGCCTCATATAGACTGAGATCCTGCACAGCTCTGCTTAAAGATTACAACCTCATTATAAGCCTCATTTTTTAAAAAGTAGAGTCTGGGTGTCTTTGACCAAGTTTCCTTGTCATGAAATGTACTATGTGCTGACTGGCTGTCATTCTCAGTTTGCAGGAGCTGAATTTGTTTAAAGCACACCATAATGGTTTTGGTAGGGAGTGGTAACAGACGGCACATCAGTAATGATGAAAAATGTGATATAAAATTATCTAAAGTGTAAGGGTTAATTTCTCCAATAGCCCAGAGTTTCTACGTAAGTAGCTTATGGCAAAAAATTATTTCTAAAAATTTCTGTAGCTACAGAACAGGGAATGGTCCATTGCTGTAGTGCCTGTTTGTATATCGTTGGCCTTTCCATCATGGGTAAGAATGAAAAGCCATTCAGAAAGTAAGAGCAACCAATCCCCCAAACTCAGTTAGTGTGTAAACCTTTTATTCAAAAAAACAAGTGTGGGGCATACTTAACTTGGATAACAAAATTACTGATACAGATTATGCACAGTTGTTATTATTTCAATAATTTTTGTTATTAAAACTTCTCTTTTGAAAGTCAGCTAGCCTTATTAATATCATGAGAAAAATGCACGTTCTGAAGATGGTAAAGAAGTGCGATGACCAACTCAGAGATCAGGAAAGGTCAAAATTAAGGATTTATTTGTATGCATTACTGCCCAGTCTTTAATTAAGTTTGATTGTATGGATTAAGGTTCTGTATTTCCAATATAATGACTGGTAGCTTTCTCTACATCTTCTCATGGGTTACCCAAAATACGTAAGAGTGATAGAATACCTGTAACTTTCCTATGAGTATTACGAAATCTGTTTATCTGCTTTCGCTTTCAGACTTAGATGTCCATATATACTGGGTTGCATTCATGTTCTCCCACTAAATTTTTTATCATAATATCATGTATGTTTTGTTTTAAACCGTTTTTATGATAACTGCTGGCTTTTTCTTAATTAATACAGAGATCTGATGATAGCATTTTTTAAATGTACTAGTTATTTCAGCTTTAAGTAGGCTGACAATAGAATAAAACAGTTAAATAGCCATGTATATATTTTGAATGTGTATACTAGACTTTCCCCTTTAATTGTCAGATTTGTGGTGTGTCATACAGTTGCAGATTACTGTGAACGTTCTGTCCACATGCACCACATACTAGATTCAAATAATGTTCAGGACAGACTACAGCAATTTAAGGAGCTACATGCACTTAGAGTAGTTAGCTCACTATTTTCTCCCCTTTTGTCTGGGCTGGTCCTGGCTTAGGCTGGTTCTGATGTTCCAGGATAAATGGGATTGTGTTGTGGCCAAGTAGATGCTGAGAGTGTAAAAAAGGCTCTAGCTGGACTGCTGAAGGCCCGCTCAGAGAAAGTAAAGGTTGCCAACATCCTCCTGCAATTTCTGAGTCAGGTAATAGCCTTTCCAAACAGTCATTTAAGAACACAAAATCTTTTGAAACTCTTGATTGAGGGCAGCCATTGGCACATTAAGTCAGGTTCCTCTCAGCAATTAACAAATTGACTTGTATCAGTAGAGCTCATCCCTGGCTTTACAGTCCTGTTTTTAGGTTACAATTGTGTTTGCTGTCAGCCAGGATTCATCAGCTGTGTGTAAAGGAGCAAAAATTAGGAAGTGTTAAGAAAAATTTGGTTTTCTTTGTTTTGTGAATGGAGTGATTAACCAATATAAAAAGGTTTAAAAAAGAAAAAACCCCATAAAAAGTGAAACAAGTTAAAGATAAGACCTGACTGCATTACTTTCCTTGGAACATTAATTTTTATTAAAATATTTTTTTTTAATTCGAGTCCAGTGAATATGGGGAGACTGTCCAGTGTGGCACCTGAAATGAAAGATATTGGTATTCTTCAAACTAACAGATTTGGTTTGTTTGGCAGCTTAACTGGAATTTGTGCTCTCCTGTCCCTTCCAGGTATCTCTCGGGATTGTGCTTCAGGATCTTCTTGCCCCATCTTTCTCTTAGTAGAAGC
This sequence comes from Phaethon aethereus, assembly GCF_964289735.1. Lineage (NCBI taxonomy): Eukaryota > Metazoa > Chordata > Aves > Phaethontiformes > Phaethontidae > Phaethon > Phaethon aethereus. The sequence goes on from NC_138582.1 coordinate 70,696,757, forward strand.
TGTTTCTTCAAGCTGCATCACATACCAAAGTCTTTCCTGCCACTCTTAGAATTCATTGAATAATTCCCTTGTGATATAGTTTGCAACAGGGAAAATAATAAAAGGAAGTGATATAAGACAGTTACCCTCAGTTACGAGTTTAGGAGCAAACATCTCCTCTTCAGGAGGGACCAGACAGCAGACCAGCCACACGGGTAGAGATTTATTTACAAATAAGAATGAAGTGTGGGCAACCAGTGCCATAATAATCTAAGTGAGTACTCTATCAGTCAGAAATGCCCTTGGGCAGAGGCACTTACTGGTCTTGCATAACTGGCACTTGCAAAGTTATCTTCTGACGTGGTTTGCGAATTTTGCTAAATATATGGTTAGACATGTAACGGAACAATGTTAGACATATAGAGCAATGTAAGCACTAAACTCCATCCAAAAAAAACCCCAACCTAAATCATAATTAATCTCTTCCTTATTGCACATCCTTATGGACAAGAACAATACTTCCCTTTTACATATACACCATTTTTCTGCAAGTTTCAGATTTCCATGACTGAAAGAAATTTTTATGCCAGCAAGATTCAGGATTAGGATGCATTGTCATCTCTTTTCTTTACAGGTCTATTCTGCATAGTTGCTGCTTCCTTTTCAAGAAGAATTTAATTTACAGGGTTGGTGTGTATCACAGAATCACAGAATCATTAAGGTTAGAAAAGACCTTATCATCAAGTCCAACCATCATCCCAACACCACCAAGACCACTAAACCATGTCCTGAAGTGCCACATCCACACATTTTTTGAACACTTCCAGAGATGGTGACTCCACCACCTCCCTGGGCAGCCTGTTCCAATGCTTGACCACTCTCTCTCTAAAGAAATTTTTGCTAATATCCAGTCTAAACCTCCCTTCTGTTTTGTCCTGTCCACAGGTGGATAGGAGAAAGTTAGTAGTGGCAGGGAATGAGCAGAAACATTTGCTTAGTGATTAGCTAAACCAAAGCATGAATAAGTTTACCTACCTGTATTTGCTCCTTGTTCAGATCAGCAAGAAAGTGGAAAGACAATCTAGACAGATGCCACATTAATGACATTACCAAACAGTTTAAGAATTAGAGGAAAAATTTAAGAGTACAGCATGTTTTGCAGCATGCAGGAGGTTTTATGACATAAAAGTGGCAAACCTGCGCTACTGACATCCAGTACCACACAAACAATTCTAGTGAGATTCTGAATATTACCAATTCGAGTAAAAAAGAATTAAAATACCTTGTAAAGTGGTTATGAACTATTTACAAATAAGTATTTTAATAACTTTTTACTGAAATGAGTGTGTTAAGTTTTAAAATTAAGAAAACTTTTTAAGAGCTGAAGGACAATAGACTCTTTACAGATGCACTAAAAATTCAGAACATGTGAATGCAAAGTTTTTTCTTTGCTTTCAGCCATTTTAATATAAATTCTACTAGTTCCACGGAAATTACCTTTCTATTTTTTTTTTTATTAAGAAAGACAACTGGGTAAAGTAATGGAGGAGTTCCCAGGTCTCTGAAGTGCTTAAGGTGACCTAGGAATTGAAAAGACTTGGGCATCTTCCTGTGGCATAAGGGACCCACACCTGCAGATGCCTTATTCCCATGAACACTCAGTCGATAGGTTGGCTGGTCAGTATACACATTTTACTGAAGGCTGTTGGGCAGCATTATGGTAGAAAAAGTTTTATTGTGCATCACATTTGAGAATCTGTGTATGCAAGTGATTACCGGCATACTGGCTTACTTAAGTAACCACTGATGTTTAAACAAAAGTACTGTAACATATAAAGAAAAGAAGGAAGTGGAGAAAACATAATATTAGAAGTAAATTAACTACACCTTGGCAGAAGATACTAATGAAATCTGTTTTATATCAACTTCTTGCAAGTGAAAGCTCCTGTGGATTTGTTAGCTGTGATTAACCATGGGTTTTTTGTGACTGTAAACATTGCCATGAACAGTCCTTGTAGTTGTTTAAGGGGAAACAAGTAAAATGTTCTCTTTGGCAGAAAGAGTATTAGAAACATTTGTCTCTCATTTTTTATTTGCTGCAGAAATTGAGAGGAAAATAATTCAAATATATTAAAGTAATGAAAAATGTGATATTTTTTTCTCACTGTCTCTAAAAGAATGGTGTGTTTCCGTGTTTTACGTTAGAAACTATTAGTACCAAATCATAACCAACTTCTGACTTGCATAAGAGACTATGTATCACACATCATGCTGTTAGTATTTTCAAAATATCTGATGAATAACAGATGTTTGACCTTTAATGGGATCTGTTAGTAAAGGAGTGAATATTCATTAATTCCTCAGCACAAATATTTCAAATGTGTGAATTTCATGAGCAGGCTAACAATCTGTGAAATAGAATAGAAGAAAAACTGCACACACCCCCCCCCCAAGGGCATTTTTTGTGGGGGGAAGAGGTGTGGACAACCTGAATATTTAAGGGGATTTCCTGACGTGCAGTGTAAGAGAAAAGCCCAAGAAAGGGAAAAGCTCGTCAGGCATTGCTAGTACAGTAATAAGCAGCATTTGTTGCCATTACTATAAATTTCTGTAGTTACTATGCAGATAATAGTAAAGCAGAAGTTTCCCGTGTCAGTAGAAAATAATTGTAGAACTAGTGCTTTTTTGGGGGGGGTGACCTTTTTCTTGCTGGAGTCACCTAATTCTCTCCCTTCGTAGATTGTCATAATCTACATTTTGCTCCTCCTGCTTTGCTCTGGCAGTAAGTATCTGTCATGTATCATTTCTCTCTTCACAGGAACAGGAGTTCAATCAATTTGCTATTTTTATTGGTGCATGTTGTTCTTGTCCAGACACTCTGTAGCACCTGACACTTTGCTTTTCTCCTTCCTCTTCTCTGCCTCTCTGCTGTAAAGGATTGAGTTGTGTTTTATACCCTAATCCTTTCAAAATACTGTGTACCTTTCTAAATGACGGCAACCTTCTGACAAGGCAAGAAGATGAGAAAGCTGGAAGCCACATCAGGAGAACCTGCTATGTCTGCTGTGACAACAGAGGAGGAATGCTCCGACTGGCTCCGTTCAGGTCTGGAAGCACCTGTGCTGTGTCCCTGACAGAGAGGGAGAGGTGGGGACCTGAACTGCTGGTCTTGTTCTGTGCTGCCACTCAGTCCAGCCTGCACCGCTCTCCTTCCCTCCCACCCTTCCCATCTCGCGCTTCCCCCTCCCTTCCCAACAGCTGGAGAAAGGGTAAAATAGCAGAAGGCTTCACTGAGAGCTGTGCAACTCACATCGAAATAGGCAAATTACCCTTTCCCGACCCTTTCCGGAAAAAGCAGAGAGAGCAGGAGAAGCTAATTTGTGCCTGTGTGTGTCACAGGCACTGTGTTGCTGGGTTTCAGCCTGGATCAGTTGTTATTTTAGTCCTGAATGCACTTTAAAGAAAAAGCAGCATTCTTTTCTTTTTTGCCTAGTAAGGTCCTCATTTACATGAAGCTGTCAAATGTTATGACATTTAATGTTAATAATGCCAGTTTCCTTATTTCGTTGTGTGGCTGCTGCGCTCTTATAAGAACCACAGGTATGAAACATAAATGTTTCCGATGGTACTGTCATAACCAGGGACAATGAAAGAAACTCAGCTAAGATGCCTGTTACAGGTACCAGAAGAAGGTCAAGTGCCTTGCTATCTCTGTCACTCCATTCTTGTGGGGCAATACTGACCATTTGTTCTTGCATCGCAATAAAGTTCTCTAATGCCATGCTCAGAGTTATACATTTGCCAACAGTGATAACTATAGAAAAGAAAGCTTGTAGTGAACTGCTCAGCCAGTCTATAGATGCTGCTGCTGAGGAATAGGAGAACAGCTTCAAGATGAAAAGGCAAAATCGTAATCTCAAGGATTTTGTTCAACCTGCAAAGTCATAAAGGGAAATTTTAATGTCATCTTATGATGTCAGAACTTAAATCATGAGCCAAATGGAATATATGAAATATATGCAAACCTAAATGCTGACAAACTTAAATACAGTTTTTGTTACTGTTATCATAAGCAAAATAAATTTATTTGGTTTCTTACATTGTTTTTCTTTTTTCTGCACTGTCCAGTCTGGAACTTCTGGTGCTGAAATGCATTAAGAGATAACAGCATTATCATGTTTGTTCTGTACAGTAATGCATATGCAATGGGTTATGAACTGAAAGCTCCTGCAGCTTTCTTGTGATGGATAGGGCAATTTCATCTGTTTCATCTCACAGAAAGGGAAGATGAGATAGGAGAATGGTCAGCAAAGTTTTCAAAAAACAGTAGTAAATCCAGGATTATAAATCAGTGTTTTTCCCTTCTTATTTCTGTGTTCACTCAAGTACATGTACTACCCCATGAGAGAGAGACTGTTCTCATAAAATTCCAGCTCAGGTTTGAAAATCCAGGTGTCCTGGATAAAGCATAAAATTTTGTGTGCTCCCTTCTAAGGGAAAGTTCAAAAGGCTTAAGAGGTTTTGTGTAACTGGGATAAGCAACTAGAATTTCATGCTTATCCAAATAGTGCTAAACCTCTCAATCTTTGAACTTTTTCTTAGAAGGGAGCACCAGAAGAAAGTTAAAGGAATGGGAAGGGGCATACATAGAGAGGTTCAAGGAAAGAGTACAGAAAAAAGAGAAGGGGTAACTCTGTGTGTGTGTGACTATCAAGTGTATTTTGCAGTGATAAGGAAGATGTATTATGAAGGCAGCAAAAAAGAAAAAGATCATGGAAATATTGCACCTATAGTCCAACATTGTCCAGGATCAAGCCTGTCGGTCCAACCTTTCAAAGGAGCTGAAATTGTATTTCAGCACATAAGTATACTTGGTAAGTTTATCGAAGTGTTTGAAAATCAGTCCATGTATAGTATAACAGATTGAGACCAGACTTCAAATTCTGCTCTGAAAATAGAGATGATAATTATGAAATGGTAACCTAATTTTCTTCCTTGCATTGAAAACAACAAAGTAATTATGGTAAGACATGTGCTAGTAAAATAACGGCAGTTAAGGATTGCTTGTCCTTTAGCATGTTTCTCACAAATGCAGATTGTTTGCCATGAAACATGGGTTTGATGATTATTAATCAGAACAGAAATTATAATAAAATAGTTGTATACTCATGTTTACAATGGCTAAATGAATGTTTTCAAGACAGGATATAACAAGTAATAATACATCAAAGTAACAGAGTAAAAATTATTTTAAAAAGGTAAACATATTCAAATCCTATATCAAAATGAATTATGGCTGCTTTATTGAGCTCTTTATTAGTTTGCCAGTCAAACTGGAAGGTCTAATGGAAACTGTATCTGCTGCTGGCTGAAGGAGAGCAATGAACGTAAGCAATTCAGAAGTTCGAAACTATGATTTAACTGAGTACTCATTTAACTGAAACTAATTCAGTTTAGTTAAAAACTGTTTTCCCAGGTAGTGTTTGTTCACAGCTAACCCTATTAGTGCCATCCATTAAATATTCACTGAGAACATGATTCTGATTTCCTTCATGTTGATAACAAGGTTTTTATTGAATTCAGTGATAAGAAATTTATGTACCTTTAATGTTTGACACAGTCCAAGAAACTAAGCAGTTTAAAATCAGTACAAAAGTAATAGCTCACATTTTTGAGGACATATATAAAGTGTGCTAAGTGTTGTTAAGTCTCACTATATTTTAAATCAGTGAATTCTTCAGTTAAAACTCACAAATGTAAACTTAAATCTAGAGAGGCTGACAGATTCATGTGACATAATAAATTACCATCATGGGAAAAGCCTCTGGCTTTAAACTACTTTTAAGCATGGTGGCTGCTATGTGTTGCTGTGGTGAAATAATTTAACTGTCTCTGTACTTGCCACTCTGGTACTTACTGATTTAAAAATTTTAAGGTAAATGAGTTGAAACTTGTTAGGGAAATTTAAGAGTGTACTATACATAAGTTAAATTAACGGTGCCATCAACTCAGTAAATTCATCTAGGTAACAACTTCAGTTGCCTTGAGCATTGCAGGCTCAAAACCTACTTGAGAAACTCAGGAAATCAGTTGCAAAAAACCTCAGGATGCTGTGTCTAGACGGCTTCTGGTGTTGGTGCTATCTAGTGCAACATTTACTTACACCTCTCTTCAGTAGTCAGTGCAACTGCAGGGGAGATACATTCTTATACATGGATTTTTAAAGTACTTTAAGGTTTTTACACATCCAAATGTTAGTAGAAGTCAATAGAGTTTAGATGTTTAGCTCCACAAGGTTTTTTTTAATTATTATTATGTTTTAAATACCTGTGACTAGGGCACCTAGTTGCATCTTGGAAGTCCATTGTTGGTCAGCCAAAATATTGGTCTCTTTTCTGTCATAATGGTTGTTTGTGACGGTTTGAAAATCTGAATGATGAGAGTCAGTCAGAACACCAGGTAATCTTCACGTGGAGTGACTGGGCACCAGTCTCAATACATGATGCAACTTATGTTCCCGCTTCTCAGAAAGAAGTGGGAAAACTTTTCATCCTTTTCTGCCTGCACAGTGTTGCTATAAGAATTACTCCAAATCCTGTAATAATTGAATATTATGTGACATCCTGCTTTCCTCTCAAAATTTCAACAATTTCAGAAAGTGAAAGAATTGTAAGGAATATTCCCTACTAGGATCTTGTATTTTGCATGCACTGGGTCTCTGTTTGTCACAAAATTTAAGTGTGTTGTACTGGACCAGTGATGTAAACTTGCTGTAAATTGCCTCTGATTTGGTAGGTTCTCTACCACGAAGGGTGGACTGAGGACAAAGAGAGTCCTCAATACAATCCATGGAATCTAATCAGTTAGTTAACCAAAAGTAGATGTCTACTAAAGGAATCTTCAGTGCACTGATTTGGGGTTTAATTCAGTTGCCTAAAAACAGGCTTCTGTTGTCATTGTAGACAAGCTAGGGTACCCCAATCTGTTTTTTGCTACCGTCTCAGAAAGATTTAATTCTTGCATAGGACCTGTGTCATATCTGCCTTATAAATATCTCAGATATCCCAAACAGCTCTAGATGCCTATGTTTAGGCAACTGAATTAAGACATAGGTCTCCACTGACAGAAGCTCAGATGCCCATCTCACTTGTAGACTCTAAAATGCAGACTCCTAAATTCAAACCAACAAAAGAATCCCACACAAAATGTCATGGAGGTGACTCTTTACGTCAGCTGTTAAATAGTTAATGAATGTCTGTGGTAGATAATCAGCAAAATTGCTGTCTTACAAAGCAAGTGACATATTGAATGCACGGAAAAACTTCTAACGTAAAGAAAAACAGATCTTGGTAGACAGGTCAAATATGCATCCCCTCTGGTGAACCAAGGCCCAGGTACCATTGACTCAAATTCTGTACGGCTTCACAAGTCACAAAATAAGATCAACAAGAATCTGAAGATACTTTATAAGAAAGCTTACCTTTTGGGTAATTCTTTCACTTTCTTAAATTGCTGAAATTTTGAGAGCAAAGAAGGATGTCACATGATATTCTATTATTACAGGATTTGGAGTAAGATTAATTTGGGGATTTATCTATTTCTTGAATCCCATTTTTTCTAATAAAAAACTTTCTTTTTAAGATGATCTTCTGGGTAGAGGTTAAAAGTTCTTGGCCAGGTACAACAGGTCTTTCTTCATTTCACTTAGATAGTCTAAGTGCACAGTGTGGAGGGAACGGTACCAGATATTTTACTTTCTCTTCACTGTTCATCCCAGACTGTACTGGGTGAAGACAAACCTTTCATCTGAAAGAAGTTAAGTGTGTTGCTTCACAATTTTATTTAGCATACAGTTAGGTGTTGTTTCGAGTTGTTAGTTTGTTGTTTGATATGGTAAGAGGAGCCAGCCAAACCTGAGGTTGTTCTAGACACCATGGAATGAATATCATTCCCTACCTAAAGAAGGCATGATTTTAGTACAGAAGATAAGATAAATAACAGCAGGAAGGATAGGGCACCCACGTGGTGGTAGTATTTGAGGATAATTCCAGCTCCACAATATCAAAAAGCTTTATTTTATTTAATTTTCAGGGATAATTAGCTGAAAGGAAAGAAGTAGAGTGAGAAAGGAGGCAGGGAGGGGAGTAGGTTAGAAGAGAAGAGGGAAAGGAGGTTTCATTGCAGTTCCCTTTAGGCTACTTGGCAGTCTTTGTTTTTTTGCAGATTCGACACTGAAGCAAAAAGTACTTTGCAGGAATGTGCTTGTTTCATAACAGTATCAGGGAACTTTGAACATCTCTCCCCGGGCTTACCATTGGCTCCTCATACTACCCTGTAGTTGTTTGCCCGAGCATCAAAGACGTGGTTGTAGTACTGCTTACACTTTTCTCCATAGTGCTTCAGACAAAGGTCATCTGACTTTCTCCCTATCTCGTTTTGGAAAGGAGCGTGTGACTGGGACAAAGGTTGGTAGTAGTAACACTGCAGTGGTCCATTTTGCTTAGGGTATCTTTTGTCCCTCTTTTTTTCAAAAGCTTAAAGACCTTGCTGAGTTACTGCAGTGACTGGACTCCTGTAGTGTGGAGGTTTATCACCGAAGGTCTGTGTCCCTGTGAGCTGGCACCTCGCTGCGTTTCAGTATTGGCCTCCCCTCTCACCAGACAGCACTTGCATGGAAAGCTGCTGTGAGACATCTGCTCCCATGCAGGTAACATACCAAAATAACATAGATGTAGATATTTCCAATCAGCCAGGAATACTTTACTTCCATGGTTAAATTGCACACCTTCTAAATAAGACAGCCACATCAAATTGCACTATCTTGCTGAAAATAGACTCCTGTAGGAATAGCAGCTCTTTGCAATACTCTTAGCGATCGACATTTATTTGATTGAATTTCATACTTTAGCAGGGTTTGCAGCCAACGATGTTTCTAGCCGTCTGTTCAGAGAAAAAAATAATATAGAGGGTGATAAAGTGTAGGAAAGGTAAATTTACAGTCAGATTAGGGTATTTGGGAGTTTGCATGAGTCTAATCCACTGAGAAACAAAGATTTACTTCTTTGTTATTAAGATGTGTTAGACACTGCCATATTTTTGTTTCACTTCTGTTTCATCCATTTTTCTTTCTGGATGTGTGGGGATATTATGGTGGGATGATGAAAAAAAAGATCTCCTATCATTGCTTGTCTTCTGTGAATTTTACCGATCTTGAGATTTTTCCTGCAGTGAAATGGTACTGAATTATAATGTTTTGCAGAGATGAGGCTGTATCATATGTACTGACAGAAAGGGTAGTATCTAGCTGGATCAAAAGGATATTCAAGATAAAAGACTATCATTGTTAAATAATATTAAACCATAAGCACATGGATATATGCAGAATATTGAACCTACCACCAGTACTTACTAATACCTAAACATTTTTGCATGCATTTAAAGTTATTGCACACATGTTGAACAGGACATAAGACATTGAAAAAAGGAAATGAAAAGCTAAGTTATCTCCATTATTGCATGCAGAAACATATTTTATGTCTTTTTTATTATGCATATGCCCCCATTATGATCTTCAATCTCAAGGAACATGTTAGTCTTCAACAACCCTCTCACACTACTTGTACATTCCATTTTATACACAACTTTGCAACTGCTTTCATCACTGTGTTATCTAACTACCTACTAATCCATTATTACTTCAGGGAATGTTTTTATGATACTATTTGTGTTATTTTATTTCTTTCATTGTCATATTCCTGTTTTCTTTTTAATTCTTTTATGTTTCCATTTAGGGTGCCAGAAATTAACTCCCAAGACAAGCAAACAAACACAAACCCAAAATCAGGCAAATATGATTTTCCCCTAAAGAAATTAGCTTTACTGATATTTTAGTGTGGGTGGTCCACAATTAGAGGTTCCTGAGCAGCGTTAGCTCAGCCAGACTGCATACTTGCGCACTGCACAGTTCGTTAAGGGCTGAAGCACCTCATTGTTAGAAAAGGTACTGTCACCAAAATGAAATATTTATTGCTTTTAAAAAGTGTTTCATCAAGTCCAAAGGTTTAATTTCATAAACAGCTCCATTGTTTTTAGACTATCAAAATGAAGTCTGGAAGGAGGTATTTGATCTGCCTTTGTTGCTCATTAGGGATGAAGGGAAGACAAGGGAGCAACAGTCGACACTGAGGGCACAAAGAGCTTTTAGGTTACAGTGGTAGCTAAAAAACAGTTCTTATACATTTTCTTGGAACAGCTTAAGATTGAAAATTAGGTTTCTAACCTTTGGATGAGTAAGATTTTTTAAAGGTAGTGGCGGCTAGCCATCAGACACATTTCAAAGTAGAACTTGTTGAGCTTTAGCAAGAAGCTGTATGAAGTCATGTAAGTAGATTGGATAAGCTTTGATAGCCATACCTGGTTCCTTCAAGTCTTGTATTTCTCTTCAGCTCTATGGTTATTAATCATTTTGTTCTAACTTGAGAATGTAATTTCACAACAGATGGAGCATAAGGAACAGCATAAGAAGAGCACATGTAATATTATTTATTAGGTATATTCTTCCACCATCCAACAAATTATAGCATAGGGCCTTCCTAATTACATCAGTGATGGGCTCTGTAACTGTGTGGTAGATTTATCTTCCATGGATTGTTTTGGTCATTGTTGGATCCATATGAATTTTAGCAGCTGCAATATCTTCTGGCACACAAATTAACATGGGTTGTATGAAGAAATCTCTGTTGTTGTTGTTGCTGTATTGAATATGCAATCTACTAATCTCACTTCTTGCCCCAGCTGCTTTATTGATGAGAAATGATGAACAATTGTTCTCAGTTCATCACCTTCTGCCACTTTTGATTTTATAGATGTTTTCAGTCATTGCTTTTTCAAGCTGAAGAGTCCTAGTCTGTATATTTGTTTTTGTAGACAAACTGTTTTTTACCACTGAGTTGACATTTTCATAAAGTTCCCAATACATTCTCAAGATTTTTTTATCTTGGAGTAACAGTAAGTCGAGACCATCCCTGTGCCTGTGAATAAGGAAAGTTCTCCCTCTGTCTTTTTTTTATGTTAATCTGTCTTGAAGTTCATCTGTTATTCTATCACTAAATATGGTGAGGTTATTATGTAGTTCTTAGCAGTCATCCCTGATGAGCAACAATAAATTTTTTCAGCTCATCCTTGAAAGCTCAGCTTCCATTGCATAACACCATCTGTGGCATAGCTCTTTGTCAGACCTCAGTTACAACCACTTGAGATGGTAAAAACTGCTCATCATTTTCTGCCTTTTAATTGGTTCCATGGTTCTGTGTGCAGATACATATTGTCCCACTGAATTTTAGGTTCTTTAAAAGTCTTTAGTGAAGGTCATCATCAAATGAACCTATAAAGCTGTCTAACTGTGTTAACACTATCCTTCATCCACATGCTTGTTCTAATGAAAAATGTAAACATTATTTTATTTTGTATGCAATATATATCAATATATATCTGTTATAATTTATCTCATGTTTTTCAGTATTATCCAGATTAATGCTTTCTCCTTTATTGAACAAAGTATTCTGCCTAAGTTAATGCTCATATATCCTACAAAAAGGATTGAGTTCTTCTCCACTTATTCCAAGTCCAGTAGCCTAGTAAGAAGCTGAACCATATTCTGCCTCCTGCAGGTTTGTAGTAACTCCTGAAGATTTGCAAAACATGAAGGGACATCTGGGCCTCGAAGTTGTGTTGGTAGGACCTAGAAAGTAGTGGGAATTTCAGATGTAGAAGCGGTTGCCAAGGGATTTGCAAAGTTTGCAAGAGTTTACCCTCTTAATAACACCTAATTTTTTCTTGTTTGTTTGATTGTTTTTATTAACTTTTCAATCTCCCAGCTCCCAAATACAAAGATGATTAGTGACTTGGCCTTACAAGTTTATGCCCTTAAGACAGCACTTCCAGTAACACAGATCTGCTAGTACTTTCCTGCAAGCCTCACTGTTAGCTTTATGTTAATTTTAATAAAGTCTAAAGCCACAAATCCAAAATGATTTGCTTTTGTTGTATTTTAGATCTGAATCTCCTTGAGAATTTTTTTTTGTTTGCTGCCATTGGCAGATGAGCTAATACCCTTTCCAAGCAAGCAAAGTACATAATTACTTACATGAAAAGCAAGTTCTTTAGGAGAATTTTCAGCTAAACCCACCCCTTAAAGGAAAATAGGAAGGGCACTGGGAATTAGATAAGCTGCACTTCAGACATGAACAAACACATTTATCAGATAATTAGTAGATACTTTTCTAGGTATTTCTGGCACTGAGATCCAAAAGCAGTGCTAAGGCAGGTAAGCTCATCTGATGAGAAGAGCCCTGTGGCTGCAACAGACTGCTAACTTGAGAGGGAGAAATGCCCTGTATTGTAACTCTTTGCATGCTTCAGACATCCCGTGTTCTTTGTCTTGATTCTTCAGCCAGTGTTACTTATTCTTCTCCCATGAGCTGTAAGGCAAGAAATGTCACATTCAGAGACAGAGCAGCCTCCTGTGAACTATCTGCTTCTTGTGGGGGAGAAGCCCTGCCTTGGAGAACCTGAGAGAGGTATTTTGGGCAGAGTAAGATGAGGGAGCAGACACAATGAGTAAAATTATCCAGAAATAATGTCTAGTTGGAAATGGGGACTGGGTATACTATGCTGCAAACAGACTCAACAGTATTATTTTGATAGACGCTCATCTACCAGGGAATTTCCTACTGAGATGAACGTCTCCAAACAGTGATCTCTGGGCGACCCTGGATTTCCGTCTGGACCGCAAGGGACCTTTAGAAGAAAATCCTGTAATAGTTTTGTATGGAAGGAGGACAGTTAATGTGTTCCTAATGATGTGAATGTTTTGACATTTGGAGTAGATAATGACAGAGATATTAATTGTCTACTCTTCACCGGTGATTAAAAGAATAATAGATACCGCAGAGACATTGTAATTTCTGTGTTCATGTTTGTGTATACGTGTACATATATGTGTGCCTATATATATAAAGAAGACACATGAAACAAGTCTAGTCATCTACTTTCATAAATTAGAGAATGATCCTTTTAATGATCAAAAACATTGAAGGATTGAACAACTAAGTGACTGAATGATCTAATGTTTTCATTCAATAAATAAAGCATTCCAGGCTAGTCAATATTATTGTAAATAAATTTACTTTTCAAAATACAAAGCACTTGTTATACTTCAAGGCACAAGTTTATGAAATAGTCTTTGAAATGTTCTTCCCCCAGTGAAGGAGGGAAATATGCTTGTAAAAAGTTACTAGAAACATTTATCAATTATCAAACTAATAAAACACAATCTCCTGAACATTTTAACATGATCGCCAATGTTACTGGCTTTTTCCTCTGAATCTCTCTGGATATATGCATATATTTGTAGACATGCACATTATATAATGTATAGAATACATGCTTATCTAATAGCATACAACTATAAGGATTTTTTGACACTTGAAATTAAATGATGTTTTTTCATGAGTACAGGTACAACATTTAAAAAAAACTTAAAGAATAATTTTGATTTTTATTCCAATTCAGAGTCAACATATTCAAAAAGTAAACATTTTAAAAATAATTGTGATACCTGTTTCCCAACTAGTCTTTTACACTCACCATACTATGCACAGTGTACTGTGATGGAAAAGACAATGTCAAGTATCAAGCTGCAAATTTTCCTGCAGACTGCCTTAGAAATATATTTCTTCATTTGACAAGATTTTAAAGTATCTCAGCATGTCTGTTTTTAATCTTCTGTTATATGATAATCGCCAATCACAGGTTGCACAAAAATGAGAGACGGTTATAATTTTGGCACTGCTGCCAGGAACTATTTCCTCCAGAAAGCAGCTTTCAAAAGTCTTTGTTTCATATTTACATTCATAGGGTGATCATTAAATGAAACGTTGTAGTTCTCAAGCACTAGAATCTATCCCATGTGTGCTGCTGTACTTTCAACAGCCATATAGGAAATACAGTAATACTATTTTGCTCACCGGCAAGTTAAATTCATTATAAGTTCGTAAGACATTCTGAAAGCCACACACAGAAGGTACTATGCAAGTGCCTGTGTATAAAGGCAATGATTATTACTCTAGCTGTGTGGCTTTATAGATAACATAACATAGAAATACTTTACTTTTAAGTAAATAAGAAAGAAATAAGGGTTATTGAGCACATTAAGGAAAAGTTAATGGTGTTGGGAGAGACCCATTACCTTCTTTGCATGCATCTATGCAGCAGTTTTAATACACAACTTGTTTATTCTGCATTTTTATTTTCATTTTTGAAGTGAGATTGCAAGACTTGATAAAGTATCTTGCCGCTAAATATCTAGTCTGAGTGGTATTTGTTTAATGTAAAGTTAGCTATCTGAAAGCTAGACATCTAAATGCACCAGTCATTTGTATTCTCTCTATAATAAGCACAGAAAAACATGCACCTCCTGAGGGCAGCTCTTCCCTGGTATACATCAAAACTAGGTGGGATGAAACACCCCCTGGAGATGTCTATCTGCATCCATTAACTATAGAGGGAGTCTTTTTTAGATTAGCTTTATCTATCTAGAAGTTAAAGATCTAATGGAGCCAAGGCTCTCCCATTAGCGAAAGATGCTGCCAACCCCTCCAATTATTTTCTAAAAAGGAGGGAATGAGACCCTGGCCCTACTAAAATCAGTGTCTCCGCAAACATCGGCAAGGCCAGCACTGCTGCTGCCAGGTTCAAGTCTGTTTATGTATGTGCAAAATATCGGTCTTCAGACTAGTCTTTCTTCTGCTTGAATAGATTGTGATTGTGTAAAGTTATTTTACAAGCACAGCAAGCTTCTACAGCTGCAACATATTGAATCTAGGAAGAGCTATAATCTATGAAATGTTTGTGCTTTACTAAAGTGAGTGTTTATTTACTGCATTTAATTTTTTGATTATATGGTTCAAGCAAATGCCTAAATATTTCATGTCTTTGTCCAGGTACTTAAAATACTGATAGTTTGCAAATGAAGGCAAGAGTAGAAGTGGTAGGCAGACAGAGATGACCGCAGCCAGCTTTAAGCAGGGACTGAGCATGAGTAGAAGATGGCACCTGCTTTGCTGCAATAAAAAAATTAATTTTACCACACTGTGAGTGAAAACAAATTAAGTCACTTGTTACTTGGCTTAAAGATGACAAATTCCATTTTGCCTATGCTACTGAGAAACTTTGGGCAGGTCTGCAAACCAATGGACCCTGGTTTGCTTTCTAAAAACTTCTGCCTCCTGCGAAGGGCGTTGATGACCGTGAGCAGGAGCAGACACCTTGTCCGACTTAAGGCTGTCACAGGCAATAGTCAGATTTGTGGCAGACAAACAGGAGGAGATAATGGACTTTTACAGCAGTGGCTTTTCTATCTGATGACCAGAGAAATATTTATGCCTTTACACATTCAACCAGCATACAGTATTACTTATATCAAAGGATATCTCTAAAATGGGAAAGGTTCTTGAAACACAGAAGACGGCAAAGTCAGATGAAACAAATTACGAAGGAGTTCAGAGTATGACTGTTCACAGAAGGAGTTGAGCAGGTAGTAAATACCAAACTCAACAAAAAATTGCAACAAGCGGTGTACCCAGTATTTTCTGAAGAAGGAAATAATCCAGTAATGTGCACTGATTTTGATAGTTCATTAGCTGTGCAATAGGTATCAAGGTATGTACAATACTGAACACAGATGGGTGCAGACTTCCTTTATTTCCATGTTATTCTGTCCAATAGAAATAGATGAGCAATAAAAAGCAGATAATAAATTCTTAGTTCTGGAGCCTGACACCACTGTTTGTTCCTGGCTGCTCATTCCCTTTCTTCAGCCCCAGGATGCCTCAGTGAAAATCTTTGGGAAATGCATCTATCGTACTCCAACCCACCCCTTATTCAGTATATTGTTATCTTTATTCGGTGTTATCCTTATGCAGTCAATGCACCCTTTATTCAGTGTTTTAGAGGTTTCTTGAACTGGCTGCCCTGGTGAGTTTTCGAAGGGATGACATGTCATAGCACCAAGGCAGGCCTTGATAAACTTGCAGGTAGCTGCTCATGAAAGGTATACATATGTTCATGACTGTCCTGGTTTCGGCAGGAAGATATACATATATATACATATATTTGGCCTCTATGTGGTGCTTAATTGCTGGCTGGGGCTAAACTGTGACAATGACATAAGCAGCTAGCCCTATCACAGGAAGTACTGGATGACCTTAAAGGTGATGATAACAGTTCTATCTATCCTTAAGCAAGCTGAAATTCATAAGAACCACTCTGTATGTTTTGGATTTCTACTTCCTAAAACAATAAGACTCTGACTATCTTAATCTGTAAACACCTTAAGAACAAACTTAGCATATGGCAGAACATATAGAGGAGGCATACAGTTATTGTAGTTTCCACAGGAGCCTTGTTATGTGGGAAAACCTCACTTTTTAATATTTGCAACTTCTGGGAAATCTCAATACCAGGGAGTCCATGCCATGTTTTTTGAGCTGATTTTTTGCTTTTTTTTTTTCTGAGAGTGGACCTGTCTTGTCTTTAAGCAATACCAGTGACAACTCTCACTTCTGGTCGTGTTATTCACTTTCCATCCTCCCGCTATGCTGGATGCTCTGAGAAATCCAGCGCAGTTATGAGAGTCCCTTTTTGCTCCTTTTGTGTGGACCTTGGGAGGCTCTTTAATAGCCCGTGCTCCTCAGCAGCAGATTGCGTGGGGTCAGGAAGGTCAGGTTGATTTGCGAGCTCTTCCTTGTGGGACAAGTTAGTTTGAGCTGCAAATGCACTCAAATACTGTATTACGCGCTGATGGCTTTCTGAAGTTGTTCTGCTCCCACACCCTGAAGAAGATGGATGGCTCATGATCTGTATGTGAGATGCCGCTGCTGTAGTCTGTCTTCAGCTCCAGCTCACATATCTCACCTCTGGGCAACAGCACTGTGTAATTGATGTTCAGTATGCCTCAAGGGGTTAAAAGATTAATGCACCACAAAGGTATCCTGTAAGCTGCAGTTTCAAGGAGCTGGACTCTGATCTGCAGTATTAGGTTTCATTAAGACTTTAAAAAAAGAAGTTGTACCAGAATGTATATTAGGCCAGGAGCTATAAATAGTTGAATAGAGTCATAACTTTCTGAAAGTTTTTGTTGCTTTGGTTTATGATTTCACCATAAACACTGAGTAGGATTATATTTGACAGCAATACTTTCTTTAGTACAGATAGTGAATCAGTATGCAACAATGGTTGTTATTTTAAGAATTTCAAAAGAGTTTCTGTAATTGTAAGAATTTAAAAACATAACTGAATCCAAGAGCCCTGATTTCCCTGCTAAGGTTATAGTAACTTCTTACAGCTTCAATGAGAAGCTGCAAATGTCCAGAGCAGAAAAAAAACCAACTCCAAGTGTATATATGTGCTTGTTCTTGCTATATATACACACACACGTATATATATAAAAAAATATATACATATCTTCTCACCTCTATTTCTGATTTTTGTGTAAATAATTAGAGCCGTGAACATTCTGACAAGGACACTCATAATAGGCAGATAAAGTGTTATTGCAGTGATTGTATGGAAAGCTGAGTAACATTAAACTTTGAATGTGAATGGATTTTTTTCTCAGTAACAAGCTTAGATTTCATATCTGATTCACGCTTAACAATAGCAGTATAAGGCAAAAGAGAAAAAAACCTTTTATGTATATTCTGTTTAAATTAAGTGTTCTACTTTTTAAATTAGATGTGTAGAAGTTATTTCACTGAAGCTGGAAATTAGGTTCACTGAAAGCATTTGGCCATTAGCATAAATATCATAGAGGATGATATAAAAAAAAGTTAAGAAATGGCATGACCTGAATACGCCATTAATATTAAAGCTTCAGTTTGGCAGATATTTAAACAATAGTGAACATCACCCTTCTGGCCTGTCTCGCTGGAGAAGTCTTCAATAGAAAAACTGGTTTCGGCCTGATCTAAATCCAGACTCAGTTCTAACTATTTATATGTAACGATAGCGTGGTCATATCCAGTGTAATTTGTGCGGCATTATCGGGGAAGTTCAAAAGACTGGTTTAGAATAGGTATCCCTGGTCTTCAGCCTAAGAAATTGAAGCAAAGAGTGCGTCACATGCCGGCATAAAAACCAAAGTTGATTAACCCCTGGATAACCCGGTAGATCTGTCCTACCTCTGCTTCTGCTGCTGATCTGCAGATATAATCCGCATTTATGTGGATGACTGGTCTGGTTATAGGCAGTTAAATGCTTGTAAAATCCAGGGATGTTGTGAAAATTTGTCAGTTTGAACAAAAAGGAGTTCCTGTTTCCTTACAGTATTTAGCAAAACTGAACAGATCTGGAACAAAATTGAGCAATTGTGTGTAAGAAAAATGAAAACACTGATCTCACTGATGACAACTATGTTTAAAAGGTGCTATGTTTATAGTGAAGCACTGGGGACATTTATTTTTTCTCATGGTTTCTGTAGAAGGGTGTGGGATGTGAAGAACATGTTTGCCTCTTCTGGAATCGGCTTACAAATTTTGTTTTTGAAAAGTCTGCTCAAAGAGTGAATGAATGAATGAATGAAATAAAATGGCTAGAGAAATGGAGTAGAAATCTGGAGAAAAAATAAGTGCGTTGAAAACAGGAACAAAGAACAAACAATGTGGAAAAGTATGGACACTATAAAAATGAACACCTATAAAAATGTAAAAAAACCCCAGCATAATGTGATATATGCAGTGCTTAGTGTATCTAATGTATCGAAATTTTCCTGATACAAGCTTCCATGTACCTAGAACTTGTTTATTTCTGAGAATGTATAATTTATGCACAGAAATACTCTGTTTTGGAGGTTAGAGAGATTGCCATTATCCATTTAAGTATGGTGGTCCCCCTCAAGTTGACTCAGGTCCCACTTCAGTCTCCCAGCTATGACAAACTAGGTTGCAAGACCTCATAAAGTTCACAAGCCTTCGAACACCACAGGTTTGATCGTGTCAAAACCAACATGTGCTACTTTGTGGTAACAAGGTGAGAATCATACAGCAAGTTGCTGGAAACAATGGTAATTACACAGTAAGGTAATTATACAATTATCAGGAGATAACCTGCCAGTGGTAATGTGAATCATATCACCACTATAATGCCAAGGGATATTGCAATCTGGAGTTGACTGGTGTTAGCACTAACAAAGCTCCAGAATACAAAAGTCTGAAAGGACAAACTATGGAAATTGAAATACCTCAGTGAGGTGAGGACCACAGTATTAGGACAAACTAGGGATATCTGTATGATCACAAACCTTGCCTAATCTTGTCACATCATTTGCAAAACAGATTTTAAAGGCATCATTTGGTTTGAATGACAGGCTAAAAATTGCACAGAAAATATAAAAGTGAACCTCAGTATTAGTCAGTGGTTAATGCCTGACTTTTTCAAGCTTTATTTTCTCTTTTTAATTTCTAAGAATCCGTCCTAGCTTGCCCATAAAATTGTACATTCATGTGACATCACCCAAAGGATTAAAAACATAGACCTTATTTTATTTAAAGAAATTAAACTTAACTTTACCACAGAATCCCTTGTTAGTTCATAAGGCACTAGTGCTGAAAAACATATAATTCTCCACATGAAGCTTTTGCAAAAAACCCTGAAAGTTATATAAACCCATTTCACTACACACAACATCAAACTCATAGTACTGCCTGAATGCTTTTGCTGCAGTTATTAGAGATTTTGAACAAACTCAGCTGTACCTTGAAGTGAGATAATAAGAATTATAATATCTGCTTACCTTGTCTTTTGTCTGATTAATCTTATACTGCAAACTCTGCATTGAGGGCTGTTTATTACTGTGAGTAGAGATGGTGCCCAATCTCACCTGGGGCCTGGAGGCATGATTATAAGCAAGCAGTAATTACAATCAAATAAGAATATATTTTTAAAAATTTCAAATGTAATCGCTCAGATATTTGGGGGTGATTTTCTGGGAGTGCCTTCTGAGAACTGGCAAACCTTTCACATCCGTTGCTGCAGTACAGGCTTTTGAAGAAAGCACCACTCTGGAGGTTCTGTGAACCATAACAGCTATAAGGGCTGCGGCTGGAGGAAGAATGAGTGTGGAAGGAGCTTGAAGAGATGAAAGGGAGCTCAACACAGGCAGGAAGGCAGCTAAAGGAGGAAGAGTATCACTGTGTCTTCTAGCAACACCAGGGAGGAAGCTGGAAAAGCTGGAGGAAGCTGGAGGGTGTTGAGGAGTTCAAGTTGAGGAGGAAGAGACACTACAGGAAAACAAATTCCCTTTAGGGTGAGGAGAGCATACTGGCCTGTTTCTTCTTAGACCGCTAAGGAATATGGTGCTTCTGCTGTCACTGCTCTTTTTGGCACCGAAACGATAGAGTGGTAATGGAAGCAAAAGTAGTTCCCAGACGTGAAACAAAACAAAGGACACAACTGCAGCTTTCATTCCTATCTCTAGAGTCGCCACCAAGCAAAACTATTTTGTTAATATTTTATTGTTATTAGTCATAAGTACAGCAAGGGAGCTATTACAACTAGAAACACTAGAAGAGACTGAGCTGACAGTAAGCTAAAACATGCCTAGGGCAACAAACTTTTTTTTAGTGTTATGACTTTCTAGTTTCTGCTTGTGATGAGCAATGTGTCAAAAGAATCCCTAAACTCCTTTACCGATTACTAAGGTTGGTGAACAAATGAACTGGAAAACAATCCAACTTTGGGGTGACTATTTGAAAATCACCGTTTTCCTTTTGTTAAAACACCCATGTTAACCTGATCTTTCCGATCGTTAATTCAGCTACTGCCTGTACATTTGTTTTTCCAAATAATGCTGAGCTCCCAACAAGAAGGGTGAGGGTATTTTGAAACCTCAGTCCTGAGAATGTCAGCAAGCCCCTTTTTTCCCCCACTCATTTTATGCTTTGTCTCAAGTTGAGTAAACCTCAGATTCTGACTCCTCATGGGAAAAGAGTGACGCTGACTGCTCTCCAGTTTAGGCGTTGGTGGAAAGTCCATGTAAAGAGCTGTGCTTACTCCATAAGGACAGCCTGAGAGGTGGTTTAGCCTGGAGAAGAGAAGGCGCTGGGGAGACCTTATTGCAGCCTTCCAGTACTTAAAGGGAGCTTCTAAGAAAGACGGGGACAGACTTTTTAGCAGGGCCTGTTGCCATAGGAGAAGGGGTAATGGTTTTAAACTGAAAAAGGATTTATTTAGACTAGATATAAGGAAGGAATTGTTTATGATGAGGGTGGTGAAACACAGGCGCAGGTTGCCCAGAGAGGTGGCAGATGCCCCATCCCTGGAAACATTTATGGTCAGGTTGGATGGGGCTCTGAGCAACCTGATCTAGGTGAAGATGTCCCTGCTCACTGCAGGGGGGGTTGGAGTAGATGACCTTTAAAGGTCCCTTCCAACCTAAACTATTATATGACTCTATGATAAGTGAAGTGCTTATGAAATAAACTAATCCAGGAATGCTATTCTGAGACTCATGCTGATGACTGAAGGCCAAGTACCTGAAGCCAAGAATAATTCAAAATTTTTTTCCAGGCTGTGTCCGAGTTTGTTGTGAGCTTCAGCCCATGTGTCTACATGAGCTGTAAACTTTCAGTTTTCATACAGTTTACCTTCATTTTTAAATCCTTGAGTTGGTTGGAAATGGAGTTACATGGGCTAAAAAACGTTTGGAAACCAAGAACTGCTTTATTTCATCTGATGAAGGACTTCCTAAATTTGTTTGTCTTTTCTAGCTATACTGGCTGATGTCATAAAAGATATTCTCTCTACTTACAAAAATTGCCTTACTGATTTCTGTTGACATGATACATAGTCTTAAACCAATTACATAAACTCTTTATAAAGTCTCATTTAACATCTTTATTTTAATGTTGTGAGAACAGCAACTGACAGGCCACAGCTCCTCCACTCTTCTGGCGTTACGGCACATGTAGGAGGGAATTGCTACTGCTTTCCGTATCCTTTTGGATCATGTCACTTACACACTTCACTGTACTTAGCCCTCTCTGCTGAATGCTGTGCCTGGAAGAGAAGCGCAGGCTGACATTAGTGGGGATAAATGACTTTTAAAAGTGAGTAAACAGCACAGACTAAAGTGCTTGATAAAGAAGGGACATGTTTTTTCCAGTGGGAGGAGCAGCTGTTTTCAGTTTAAGCGAGGACCTTCTATGAGCTTTTAGGGGAGGATAGAACTGGATATGTTTCTGTTTTTTCACTGGTGCGATTTTCATTAGTGGGGACTGAAAAAGGCTTCTCTGGGCAGAGTGAAGCTTACTTTCTGCATCAGGCAGCAGCGTGATTACAGAGAAGATTAAATTATTCTCCAAAAACTGAAGACATTTGAAATAGAATTTCCATATGATAATGTAAACAATGAGCTATTTTCATAAAATGAGATAAGAAAAACATTAATTTTTAACTTAAGAAGGGGTCAAAAATATAAGAATGAAAAGCCTATTAGGCTCATTTTTGCGTTGTATGATTTTTCGAAGGAAATCAGCAAAGAAATTTGTGGGATTTTTTCTCTGGCTGAGTTGCTATGAAAGCCATGTTCAAATTTTATGAAAAATACAAATTCTAAATCACTCAAACCCTAAGAAGAAATTGTTGATGAATAATTCTTCCAAGGGAGGTAGATTTTATTCATTCATTCCGGTTACCCACAGGTACAGAAAAATTCATAGTTTTAGAAAACACTCACTTTTTATTGCCCAGTTGAGTTGGGGGTGGGAGAGAGAAATAAATCTTCAGTGAACAAAGTCAGATAGGCACAGCAATCTTAAAGGCATTCCATGGGATTCAGCAGGGGTACAGGTATAGGCAGCTGCTTTATTCTTACTAGTGGTCTCAGTGTTAGTAGACTATCCCACAAATAAGTCAACAAATTAGCCAGTGTTTACCATTTTAAAACATATTGCTCATCCTTCTGTTTTACGAAAGGTTTGGTTACATTTAATCCTTCTAATCTCTTGATTGTGCAGAATTATTCTAAGGCACGTTGCCTTCCTCCCCGCTGAACTCAGACAACATGACACTATCTTGTTTTTCCTGTAATCAGAAGCTAATGGGGACTATACAAACTGCTCCCTTCCCTCTACCCCATTCTTCTCCACCTCCCTCTGAGGCAATCAAATTGTGTAATCATTAGAGAGACTAATCGAGACAACAGGATTAAGATCCAGAAGCTCACTGTAAGCCTCCACTGAATAGTTATCTCTAAACAAGCCAAGAATAGAAGCATGAGTAAGTCAAAAGTTTCCTAAGAAAATCGTAGGTCACGTATGAAAGAAGGATGTAAACTCAGTTTTTGCTGATTACATTGGCTTATGTGGGGGGCTTCAGCTACAATATAGAGAGCACATGTGTTTCCTTTTTTAAAGGAAACATGTTTTAAAAATCTACCATCGTTTATATATTTGGTAGCTTTTTGTGCTGTGTTTCTTAGCTGTCTCATAGCATTCATTGCTATGTAAGAATTCTTTTTGTATGTGTATATAGTGATGGTCTGGCAGTAAGCTTTCATGTATATGAGTGCTTATTCAGCAGAAGATGTCTCAGAACCTTGTGTAAAGTGTATTAGAAATACTCAAAATCTTTGTGACATGCAAGAAATAATGTATATAGAAGACAATTTGAGAAAAAAAGGAGTATCAACTCCTAGTTCTCTGTGTCTGAAAGAGTGCATCCATGTAGGAATGTTAGTCTTTATAAAAATATTGTTTAAGCATGAAGAGATGAGCTCTGCAAAAGAACTGAAGGAATAAAAGGAAACAAAGAATCCACAGAGGCTGAGGGAAGATAGTTTTCAGCTGTTCATTGCTGAAGATATTAGAACTAAATAGCAGCCTGGGTTGCCAGAAAATCCTTATAAACCTATTTATTTATTTATTTATTTATTTATTTATTTATTTATTTATTTGAGAAAGCATGTTTATAGTTGGCTATACTTCTAAAACAAAATAAATGTATAACAAAATCTTTAAAAGAAGAGAAAACAAAGATACAGTATTGATCTTTAATGTTCTTTTAATAGGCTATATTTGCATGCATATGCATTTATATACAAGTAGATATTTCTAGAGAAAGAGAGAAAGTGCATGGTGTATGTGTCTATTCGTGTGAGAATATAAATGTATATTATGTGAAAGGAAGGTAGATTGACTGTGTATACAGTAGTTGGTAAAGGGCAGTGGTAAATGTACTGGCCAGACATCAATAAAAAACACAAAGTTGTTTTGTTTTTTTCCACAGTAATTAACTGGTGATTTATTTTACAAATGTGTTGTGGTAATTCAATACATTTGCTAATTTAGTGCTAAGGATTTTTATTTGTAACCATCGCATATTTTACTGTGCACACCTGTGTCATGGAGAATTTTGACGATATGCTATTATTTCACTCATTTCAATTTACAGAAATATCAAGAGGAAAGAGTGCCTGGGATGCTAGGAAACTGTAGAGTTGCTGTACTAGCATGCATAGACACGAGAGAGTATTATAGGCTCTGCTGAGCATTCCTCAGAGGTGTTAATGACTTTAAGCCTGTCAAGAATGTCTCCAGCTTGTACAGCAAAGACAATTCAACAGTTTAATAAAAAGGTGTAACATTTCCTACAGGTGAGCTCAAGTGATCAAAGGATATAACAGAGCTTTTGTTACTTCAGTCAAAGAATGCATTCTGGAGTTTAACCTTTGCTTTTGATGTAATGTCATCTTTGAATGCTAACAGCCTTTTCTAGGAAGGATTAAGTTGTTTGAAGTGTTTTTTGGTCTTTATTTAGGACCAGGCTTTGGAAACTAAAGAAAGTGTGGAGCAATGTGCTATAAATCATGGAAAGGTTTTAAATAGTCATATCTAGAAAAATAACTAAAAACAATTGAAGGAGAAGGTCAGGACTGCATGGTTGAGTTTGATCATACTAGGTTTATGTTCAAAATAGATGTCTAGAGTTTACTTGTATAAGAAAACCCTTTTGGATGAGAATAGTTGTGAAATGGCATCAACTGGTTAATTTTTGAGGGTACAGTGTATTTGCATTTCCATTCTGGGATAAAACCTGTAGCACAGGAACTGGATAAACGACCAGGAATAGATAACAACAGGAAAGCTGAAGATACACAGGCCCAGTATCTCCTCCAACTGTCTGACAGATGTTTGTGTACTTGAGGCAGATAAATCTTATTTTCTCCTAAACCCTCACAGGTTTCACCTCAGCATTTATATTAATATTACCAAGCCTGTGACCGTGGCTGCTGATGGCCTATGCAAAAAAGTTTTTGCATTTGCGGTGGTGAATATGGCATGGCTGGTAAGGAACGGTGACTTTTGACATCTTGTCTTAATGCTACTTCAAATACTTGTTGGAGTCCATGGCCACACTTTCAGTGTACTGGCAGATGCAAAGATAGAAGCTGTAGCATCACTAGATCTGCCCAGTTTTGCACTGTTCCTTATAGACACTCTCACTTTCTCTTTCCACTCACGAAAATGTAACCCAGCAAGCAGAGCACCTTATTTCCTTATGCTGTGCCGGTACAGGGCAAAGCATAGATACTGAAAAGTAATATGAGACCTGACCTTTAAATAAATTCAGATGTAACGCAGTCTAAGATTAAGCAAAGTATATAGGAAAAAAGGAATGGCAGTGACAGCAGGAAAGAGATGTTGATGCTTTGTTTCTGAGTAAGAAAGCCAGATAAGCAAGGATGATTAATTCTAGTAGTTATTACCAATTAATTGATTGACTTGGCCTGGAAGTACTAATACATCTCCATCCTCTGACATAAGGTGGTTCAGGTTGTTTTTCAGGAGCGGCTGCCTTGACAGAGCAAGCAGAAGGTTATTGAGGGTTACAGAATGGCTTTAGGAAAGGGTGAAAGTTGCGGGAAAATTCAGAAATGGTTTTCACATTTTGAAGCAACTAGTTGGGCTTGAGGCAGGCAATTGTCCCAGATTACTGGAGAACATTGTACCTTCGAAATCTGAAATAGAACGGCATGGGAATAGGTACGTTTTAAGAAACCCCTCCTTGCCTGATTTTTGGTTCTCCCTCTGCGCTCCAGCTCCCCAAGATAGAGAGCAGATGGTGAGCCCAGGAAAACAACCGTCGGAGACGCATTTCAGATCACCAGGCACAACAGCATTGTGGTATGATTTAAAATTGAGTGAGATGTTCTCTCTCAAGTCAATTGCCTTCAGTGAGCATCTTCGTTTTGCTACAAATAGTTGCTTACTGTTGGCACTGGAACTGCAGTTCAAACTGGTAAGTCCCTGGTTGTGCATCAATGCCCGTCTATTGCCACAGCTCCAAAGTGTTTCGTAAACAGGCAGTGGAGTATTTGCACACACATGGAACACAGATATAGGCTCCATTCACCACTGCTGGCCTGGGAAGGTGCACGCTGTGGGGTCGGGGCAACATAAAACTCTGCTGAAGCACTGCCATGGATGGAAGGTACACGGCAAGATGTTCTGAGTAAAGCTCACAGGTAAAACGCAGTCCTGCTCAGATAACAGGATGTTTCACACGTGATTTTTTTTAAGTCCTCACTTCATACATGATTTCTTGTTCCAACCCGCAGCTTTCCTTTGGGAAAAGGCTCTCTTTCCTCATGATAAGAATGATCTTCAAGGGAAGGTATTCAGGCTTCTCTGGAGCTGGATTGCATCTTCAGACTTTGTGGAAGAATGCTCCAGGACTTTTTCAGACAACACAGACTAGAAACAAGTGTCAGGAGGACTGGAAGAGGGAAAAGAGGGCACTGTGTGGCTCCTCCGGACTGGTGCAAGAATTATGAGGCTGTTCAGATACATGCATTTCATCTCTTGGGGGACATCAAAGACAGATGAGGTGAAGGGATCCAAAAGAATTATGATGGGCATCCAGATGTTGCTCTAAGTTTCTTACCCCATTTTCTCCGAGTGATAACATGAAATATTTTACTGTGGCCTGCCTTAAATCAGAACAATGCCGCATATCCTTTGTGCAATATTTTTAATCAATGACACCAGAAAAAATGTTCCAAGAGTAAAGTTGTTTTTTTTCCACAGAGTTAAAAATTCTGACAACATGGACATTTTATAGCTGAATATAGTTATTATGTATACTATTTAAAGCATATATATGTACCTATAGAAGAGCATAAATCATTCAGCAATCTGTTCAATAAATCTTTAGGCAGAAAATGTTATTTTTATAATGCATTTAACTTTTTTCCTCCCTGATTCTGTGATTTCATTCCTGTTCCTCCAACATTTAGATTGGAATTTACCTTTGTCAGTTTAGGTACTGAATATGTCTTGGGTCCACTCACGCAGACAAGAGCAGTAGAGTTTTGGAAGGGAGGAAAGAGTTATACGTTTAAGGGAAAAAATCCCCAAATTTAAGGTATGGGCATATGTAGGCAGATATTAACATCTGAAATAGATTAAATTGCATTTCTAGCATCTCTGTCCACAGCAACATATAATTTTCATAATAGATGGGAAAGGTGAGGAAAAATCCTCTCCCTGAAGCCAGAGGTTGCAGGATATCATCTAAAAGACTTCTCCATAGCTCTTTTGCCATGGATTACTTGCCAACGCGGACATGCTGAATACCAGAGAATAAGTATAATACATATGTATACACACATGAAAGATCAGAACACTTGTATTCCCAAATTCACAGTCTAAGGGAATTAATCTGTCCTAGTTTCAGCCAGGGTAATGTTAATTTTCTCCACAGAAGCTAGCGTGAGGCTGTGTTTTGGATTCGGGATGGGAAAATGTTGATAAGGTGCTGGTGTGTTGAGTTGTCGCTAAGCAGTCAAGGACAGTCCAGCTTCTCATGCTGGCCGGCCAGCAAGGAGGCTGGGGATGCACGGGGAGCTGGGAGGGGACACAGCCAGGACAGCTGACCCAGGCTGGCCAAAGGGATATTCCATACCATATAACGTCATGCTCAGTGTATAAAGCTGGGACGAAGAAGAAGGAAGGGGTGGAAGGACGTTCGGAGTGACGATGTTTGTCTTCCCAAGAAACCATTACGCGTGAGGGAGCCCTGCTTCCCTGGAGATGGCTGAACTCCTGCCTGCCCATGGGGAGTAGCTGAATCCCTTGTTTTGCTTTGCTTGTGTGTGTGGCTTTTGCTTTACCTGTTAAACTGTCTTTATCTCAACCCAGGAGTTTTCTCACTTTTACTCTTCCAATTCTCTCCCCCGTCCCACCATGGGGGAGTGAGCGAGCGGCTGCGTGGAGCTTAGCTGCCGGCTGGGGCTAAACCATGACAGAATTTTATTTCTGCAGTTCTCAAAAAATGTCCAGTATTTTGATTTATAAGGTCTTCTCCAATGCATTATTTTATTCTGTTTAAGACGTTTATTTTTTTATGTCCCAAATATGTACTGCCCAAAATATGTTGGGCAACTTATCCAAAACTATTCAGTGGAAATTCTTGGTCTTTGAAGAAGAAAAATACAGTATGTTCATTTTAGACATCACTTCATTTCCATTTCCATAACTGTTAGAGAAAATAGCCCTCTACAGGATTAGAAATAAATTAATATTTATATCTCTAGTAGCTATATTTCTAGTTTTTGGGTAGTGCATGCTTATGTGTAACCTTTAGGACCACGTATTAAAATGTGTTTGTTTTTTCTGGTAATACTTACAAACCCACATACATACTGGTCAAGTGAAACAAATGATTTATGATACACAACTTTCAGGAATTGCATTGTTTTAAATTGCGACATTATTTACCAGCATATGTAGTGATTCATCTTTATGAACTCTGTGTGTGTTTCATCACCAGTATAATTTTTTCCCTATTTTATTAGGAGTGGTACATTTTTTATGAGAAGAGAGTCCTTATCCTGTGAAACTATTTGAGGGAATAAAATGAACACGAGTGAATGTGTTCTTTATTTTATGAATAAATCCATGTTGTAATTTTATTTATCGAAGCATCAGTGAATACTAAGCAGTGTTCACTTCTTTACATCTTTACTCATAAATTGTTAGAGAAGTGGCTGATGTTTCTGACCAGACAGTGAAAAATCCAGACAAAGAACTGTAAAAACTTCCTTAAGGTCCACTTGCTGAACTCACTATTTGCTGCTTTTACTACTGCTGATGAAAGAAATGGGGGTGTTTTATATTTACATGTTGATTTCATAGGTATTATGAAAATGTATGGTTTACTGTAGTAGTTGTCCTTAAACCATGCCACAGGGATATTTTGTTCAGAAATTCCTGTTCAGTGGAAGAGGAAATGGTTTTACATTATGGAAATTCAGATAGCTATGCATCCTGTAGAAAAGCAAATTGACTGGCTGGAATGTCTCAACTTGTGCACCAAATGATCATTTTATTGTCCTTTTTGCTAGTTCTGCTGGTCACATATTCTTTTTCATTGCATAATAGAAATGAAGTGTAAATAATGAAATATGGTTGATTACCAGGCAAATCTGCATACCTCCACAGTACAATGCAAGAGCAACACTTAAAAAACTTACTACCATGCAGTGCCTTATGGAACATCTAAGGCAGAGTGAGGGTACTGCCCTTATTAGCAACAAGAACTGTGGAGTTTTGTTTTTTTTAATTAAAAATTGTAAAAACATTTTTTCTTTGAATGGGGTTCTAAAGAAATCTAATGGTAAAATATGTTTGGTTAGGGAGGAGAACCGGTGAGAGTTGCAGTCGCTGTTCTTTGTCTTCACAGCAAAAAAATATTTAGGTGTAAAATGTGAAATTAGAAAAATCTGGAGTTTGCTTTTTTCACTTCCATAGTCATTAGAGAAAATAGTTCTCTACACATTTGGAAAGGTAGAAACTTTCTGGCTGTGTATATTATTAAGGTGTGCAGAGTCACATCTGAAATATTTTCTCACTGGTGTAATTCCAACTTCCCATGGACTTCCAACTCCCATGGATTCTTTTGAATTTGAAGAGAAATCATGAAGAAAACCCTAGACTCACCTTTCAGATTTTTAAAGTCCCTGCTCTACAGGCAGCAACTAACATGTTTTTCTACTGCAAGAAGAATTTCTTCCATATCCTTTCTCTTTTCCAAATCAGCTTGTTACATAGGAAGTTTATCTTTATCTTACAAAGTTATACCCACTGGAATTGTTTCTGGACATTGAATGGGAAAAAAAATTAACATCTGTGGATCTTGTTTCATAGTCGATTTTGTGATTAAATATTCAAAAACTGTCAATATGTAAAATGCAGTGGTCTGCTTGAGACAAAAAGAATACCATGTGCATTTGGCATTGTGCAGTGCTTACGTGCCATGAGTTAACGGTTATGTATCTATTTCCAAATCTTTCTTCTTCATTAGAGCCAAACTTCTGTCAGTTCGTGCTTCAGTTATGACCTGAGGTTTTGTGTCAAAAGAAGTGTGGTAAATGAAATATATATTTCTGGATTACTTTCTTGGACTTCTAATATTTCTTTGCATATGAAGAAAAACTTACCAGATTTTCAGAGAGTACTAGAAGCATTAAATTCTCTCTCTAGCTCCTGTCTTCTTCTCTCTGTTTTTGAAGATCATGGGATTGATCTTTGCCTTTCTGTCCTTGTTTTTAATCATTCTACATGCAACTGTTCTGCTGGGTTTCATTAATGTTCATTTTGCAGCAGGAAACCATTCCCATGCACTATCAAAGTTGCATTTAGGAACGTAAACATTTAATCTTATATGTGTTAGAAAATGAACTCTAAGGAAAAGAAGAGATTTAGCACTTCTGCTGTTAATCAGACATTCTCTCACCTCTTAGGGAAGAGAGAGACATAAAATAAAGGTACGTTTTAGGTCTTACTATGGAGTCTCAGAGTTTCAGAGGAGAGACTGCAGGCTGAGTGAGTGTACGCAATAGTTTATACTTTTCTTCCTGAAATTTACTCTCCAGATCAAAATCAGTGAGCCATCACAGGAGCACTCATACTCCCCTTATCCAGACTAGTAATCTTGCTAATCAAATTCTGTGGTTAAATTTCAGTTTAGATTTAGTATTTCACACACTTTGGCTATGGAATAAATTTTCTTTCTCATGCCCATTTCTAGAATTAGAGGTATTAGTCATTCAGCTGCTGTTAAATCGTGATCTTATCTCACTGTCCTTTGTATAAAAATGTAATTTCTTTTCAGACAAACTACTCCACTATAAAGCTAAATAACAAGAAGAGATTTAGACCACATTCTTCTAAGTACTAGGGAAGAAAAACGCTATTGAAATGAAGCATATATATGTGTGCGTGTGTGTGTATGTATGCACACAGCATGTCATGGTATATAAGAGAAGAGTGGGGGAGGAGATATTAGGAAAACAGCTTTACTGAGATAATTTCCTGGGATATGGCTTAGTCTAAAGAAGTTAAATGGGAAATACTCTAATTGGAAAAACATTTAACTGTTGGCAAATGCTGTAACAGTTATTAAATAGACACTGCATATGCATCTGATTCTGAGGTTGCATATACGAATGTGCAAGGTTTCTCCAGTAAAGGTGGAAAGAGGAATAATTTTCTTAGTACTCAGAAATTCAAGGCCATGGCATTTTTTTGCCCTTTTGCCACTTTTTCTACAGTAGAAAGTTAAGCAGGAAAAGACTGGATTTTAAATCTTGTAATTTAACAGTGCTGTTAAGATGTTCATTTGTATTGATGTTACTAATTTTCTTTCCACTGTTAGTTCTGGGGAGTCACTGGTAGGTGTCAAACACTGATTTTAGTCTGCTGTATTTCATCACCGTATTCCTTTCTGGTAAAAGTAGTATTTTGTAAGACATAATGGTACAGCAACATCAGTCCTTTGCCAACTGCCAAAGGGAAAAAAATTTATTTACAGGAGTCTGATCTGTAGTATATCCCATGTTACATTAACTGCATTGCATCATAAAGTGGAAAAAGTGCCACTGGATTTTAAGGATAGACTACGCCAGACTTTCTTCCCTGTGGTATGGCCTTGAGGTAGAGCTGACTGTTTTCAAATGCCAGTAGCAGCATTCCAAATACGAGTGAAGGACCCTGGCCTATATTTCTGATCTTAAATAACCTAACCACATGTGACCACATTAGGCTGGATGCATCTGTTTTGCTGACTCCTTACATGCAGAACACTCCAGAACAATGGACTTTGTTCATGGAAACATAAATGTACTTAAGGAAAGGCACTTAACCCTTGCCTATGAGTTGTAGTTGAGGCCTGTTTCTATGAAGGAAACACCTCATCTTCTTTTGCCTGGATGGTGAGTTAGGATTGACTGATTGGTTCCCAGGGTAGTGTCATGTAGCATCATGGTGGGGAGACCAAATGGTCAAAAGCAGATGCTGTTTTTCCTAGAAAAGTTAAAAACTTGGGGTCTAAGAGCTTGAAGCCTGGAAACCAGCAGGCAGAAAAATCAGAGACCTTTCCATAGGGATCATGAAGTTTATTGAAACTGATATACATCCCCTGAACATGCTGCGGTTGTGCAAATTTTTCCTTTCTGGCACCACCCCACTCTCCAACCAAATAACAAACAAGTTAGCCAATTTTGGGTAAGTTGCAAGTAAGGATTTTTGCTCTTGCTTGCAAGTTCTTGTTACCCTTGAGAAGGCAGGGCATCATCTTACAATCCCTCCTGTCAGCAGATGTTGAGTGGAACATCTCAGTCCCACAGTTCCAAGGCAGCAAAGTACCGGAACACTCCAGCTTTGATGAGAAGGTGTTGCTGAGTCTAAGCCGTAGATGATGCACCTCTTTCTGTGTGGCAGTAAGTTCTTACATGAAATGTAGGGTCGCAGGCCATGGTTGCTTCCCTGGAGCCTGCTGTATATGTCACATCAGCACAGGTTATCAGGCTCCTCTGCTCAAAGAGGGCAGGCAACAACACCCAGGAATGCAATTTCCTAGCTGCTTTCACCCATTAGAACTCTGAAGGAAGGTTAGCAGCTCCTTTCTGTCCCTTCCTCAGTCAGGCTGGACTTAGGCAGGCCAGCTAGTTTGCAGAAAGGTAAAGGTCTTCAAGAAACATTTATGATGTACTCATTCACAAAGTAGGATAAATGAACCTTTATACTATTATTTGCTTTTCTTATGAGATTTTTCAAGGTCTTGCCACCTCTAAATATGTCACATCAGCAGAGCATGTCACTGAGATGGGGTTACATGACTATGCCAAACCTCTCACCTCTCAGGTGAGGCTGAGGCGCTGCAGACTGCACTAGATATTTAGTAAAGTGCATTTACCCTCTTCCATCTGACAGGTTCAGTAACAAATCCAGGTTTTAAAATAATGGTATTAGTAACTGTTTTGTGCCACAGCTGCAGTCTTCTAGCTCAGTTTACAAAACTCAAGGTGTTGATAATCTTCATAATGTGAGAGAAGTCAAACCCTATCATAGTGAATATCAAGGGCTTTATGCTCATTCCACCTGATGAACAGAGGGCCTGAGAAGTAGGATTGAAGTTTCTTGTCCCGTGACACAGGGTCTCTCCAAGTCCTGGACCAGAATCTTTTTGAGAACTACTGGCTGATTGCAGTCATGAGATGTTGCAGATTTCAGAAAACGTAGGATTCCGGTTTAAGTCCGTTTTGGGTCATTGGGAGCTTATGTGTTGTGGTTTAACATGGCGGGCAGCTGAACACCACACAGCTGTTTGCTCATGCCCCTCTCCCCAGCATGGTGGGGGAGAGAATTGGAAAAAAAAAAAAAGTAAAATTCATGGGTTGAGCTAAAGACACTTTAATAGGACAGAAAAGGAGGGGGAAAAAAAAACAATAAAAGAATATACAAAACACATGATGCACGATGCAATTGCTCACCGCTCACTGACCAAGGCCCAGCTCCTTCCTGACCAGTGGCCCTTCCTGGCCAATTCTGCAGTTTATATACCAAGCATGACGTTGTACATCATGGTATGGAATATCTCCTTGGCCAGCCTGGATCAGCTGTCCTGGCTGTGTCCCCCCCAGCTCCCCCTGCACCCCCAGCCTCCTCGCTGGCCGGCCAGCGTGAGAAGCTGGCCAGTCCTTGACTGCTTAGCGACAGCTGAAAACATTGTCAACATTATTTTCATCCCATATCCAAAACCAGCTACTAGGAAGAAAATTAACTCTATCCCATCTGAAACCAGGACAGATGCTTGGGATATCCCAGGCTAAAAAGCAAATGTTGAAACTCAAAGTTTAAGCAGTGGTTTATAAATTCACAAACCATTTGGGGTCTGTGTTTTATTTGCTCAGATATAATATTTTTTTCTAACCAGTGCTAGTGTACCTTTGGAGACACAATAATTTAAAAGTAGCTGCCTATATACTGTTTTATCTGTTCTTAGGGAAATTAAAGTGGGAGGTATTCCTTCAAGTTGGGTCATTCCAAGAAGCTTTTCATCATAGCTTCTCTCTGACAAAGTAGGGCAATTCTGGGCAATGTGAGAGGATAAGGGGAGATGAGAGAGACTATAAAGCTTTTTACCTGGAGCAGAGGATTTTTTTCTCCCATAGTTGTGTTAAAACATGTTTTCAGCTCCTGTCATTTTTCCTAATCCTGTATGTTCTTTTCAGCTGTTTCAGCATGCAGAGCATTTTTACAGACAAGATAATGTAGGCAGGATCACTAGCTGGTTATAAAAGTTATTCATGGATCTGTGCATAAGTAAGGATAAACAGAAGAGTTTATTTTCTTGACAAGATTCACTGTGTTGTAGTTAGATGGAGTAGGTTTAGTGTGTTGTCCTAATCCAACTCTTATAAACCAGATATTTATTCAGCAAATCCCTTGCAGTGGATTAAAATCTTAACCTTCTGAATCCCTTAGCATGAAGATAAAATCACAAACAGAGGTAGACTCGAAAATATTTCTTGGTGGTTTGTAAACATTTGAAAGGATGTTTATATATCTTAAACCAAGATAAAAAATTGAACATAATAACAGAACATATTTATTGGAGTGAAAAATAGCTAGCAAAAATACATATTAATTAATTATTCTCATACATGGGAATATTAATGGACTCTTTCTAGCTGAGATCTACAAAATAATGTATGACTATAAGTATCTATTCAGATTTGGAGTCAAAAATTTGAGACGTTAAGCTATTGTAGTAGACAGAAGCAAGGTTGAAGCAAAGTTGCCTTTGCCAAAGAAATGTCTTCCTGTTCATCAAAATGGGAGACTATGGGATTCCAGGAAATAATCCACAATTCCAGAAATTATTTAAATATTGTTGTGTGCTAAATTTCAAGTAGGCCAAGAGGATATACAAGCGAGTTCCCAATGGAGCCAGCGGTAAAACCCCATACCACAAAGCCTGGCCATTTTTTCCGGTGAATCATAAAATACTTCTTTCCAAAGCTAAACTAGCCTTGCTTAGATTTTAACCTTGTGTATGTTGGTTACAAAAGCTCCTGCTTTCCTTCTACAAACTCTAGACTAACAGCTTTGACCCTTTTCTGCTTTCTGTCTGTTGGTCTCTTATTCTCTTGTCCAACAAGTGAAAAACCTCTTGATGTGCAGTCAGCAGTCTGGTATGTGATATAGCAGAGATTATGTGAGTGGCAAACCACAGCTTCAGAGGTGGCATGTGAATAACTGGTGTTGAGCTGTTGGAGATGCCAATCTGGCACACAGGACGGTGCCTGCTAAAGAGTGCAGCTGTGCTAGGAAAAGTCATCATTCTGTTCTTCGTCTTTTCTGTACGTAGGGCAGGGAGATTCCAGTACCCATTAGGCTTTTTGTTCGCTATCACTATCACTCATAAGCAGCTGTCACATATCGTATTTTCCATCCTTTCAAGCATCAGATGTGGTACTACTGAATAGCTGAATGCATTGATTCTGGAGTGGTGGTTACGCCGGGTTGCTGAGTGACTATTAGCTGTGGCAGGTCGACAGACTTCTTCCCAGTAGTACTCCTAAGGGGGTCCTCAGTAAAGAAGCAGAATGATTTTTGAAGTTTCTTTTTCTATCTGACTGCCAAGAGCTTCCAAATATAACCCCTGTTGCTCCTGCTATTAGAGCTGAGGCTGGAGCTACACGCGTGGGGAGCGTTCGTCGGGCTCAGCGTGGATGCTGGCATTTCAAAGCCGGTGCTGCTCCATGCGTAATTCAAGCAGAAAAGTACTTACACCCCTTGCCCTGCAGTGGGCTAGGCCAACTGTCCTGACGAATTTACAGGCTTTAACGTTTCACAGCTACTTAACATTAAGCATGACTTCTTCTGACCCCCAGCCCTCCCAGGCCAGAATAACAGGCCGTTCAGTGCCTTTCCTAATTGGTAAGGCGAGATAATAATGAGAGTAAAAGAGACACGAAGACAGATCATGCCTAAATGAACACAGGGGAGCTTAACCAGCAGGAATAAGAATAACTAAGATCTTGTGCCTATTGTTTGCATAACATCCTGTTTTTACAAATGCAGCTTCCTATCAACACTTCAATCACACTTACAATTGCATAGAACAGGATGAATGCAGATGCTCGTGACACAGTAGGGATACTGCACAACATAAGCTAGGCTGCTGTATATCTTTTCAGAACAAGTAAAAAAAATCCTGTACACTTTTTTTTGCCAAAAGCCCCAGTATAGAGCTGTAGGTTTTTTTTTTTTTTTAAAGTGACTAATTTAACAACACAAAGGAAATAAAAATTCATCTTTGTACATCTAAATTTATTTTAAAACTGACTCTGCAAAGACAAGTTCTCTATAACTCTTATAAAAGAATATTCTAGCCTTTTTTGGATTCCTTAAAAGTGCTTATCAAGATGAATGAGAACAGTGGTGTGTAATTTCAAAAATGTAATTGCTTTTCTCTCTAGCTTTCTCTAAGCATTTTCAAGGTCACCCATAAAAAGGGACAGATAAACCTATAATCCAAGTCTTCTCCTGGTGTTCCATGCCAGCGCATATTACTCCCTGAATAAAAGTCTTGTAAGTTCTTGAACTGTTCACTTCTACTTTTCCCCCCTCTCAAAACAGAATATTAAACTCCTACCAGTTTGCATATCATGTCATAGCATTAAAACTCCAAGTGACCATGAAGCAAAATATACTTCCATGTATTTTGAAGAACAACCACAAGTGGATGAAGAAAATTTATTATCTGCAGTGTTTATCAACTCTGTCTTGCTTCCTCAGTCTCATATGTAAAGAATGTGCCTGTTGAGAGGGGCTGCAAAGGTTGAGTTTGTATCCCCTGAGTGGTATCTGCAGACCTGCCTGAGGAGATGGTTGCCTGCCAGTGAGCTTGTCCACCCCTCTGCTTGGGCCACATTCAAGCAGCTGCTGTGATTTTCATTCTCACAACAGGATTCTTCTCTGGAGGGTCTCAGAAAGGGGGAAGCCCATTGCTGCACTGTCCCTATAACCACCTACGCACATCTGAGAGGTCTCCTGTGACAACGTCCCTCTGTGTGTGTTACCAAATTGGACCCTTGTGCCAGACCATGAGAATGTAGAAAAGATGCAATAGGAAAGGGAATATGCAGGTACCAAGGTGGGCATTCTTTGTGTATGTGGAAAACATGACAGAAATATCCTATAAATACTTACACAGCTTCAGGACACTTCTTTACTGGAGGTTGAGGTTCTAGATCCTAGTTCATTTCAAGCATCACCCAAGGAAATCGTGAGGCTCCTTACAGGAAGAGTGCATGCCATTGGTATAAATCTGTAATTTTCAAGACGATCCTCTTAAATCTTACGAGTGCTTCAGTATCAGACATAATCAACATTAATTACATCAACTCAAGAGGATTTGCAATATTTTAAAAGGGTCCTGAAGAAAAGAATTCCAATTTTTCCTTGGTATCTTTGTATCACAAATTAATGCTCACCCTGCTCTGACACTTTGGTTTAACCTTGGTAGTCCTTGGAGTGTGTGACTGGTTACTTGTCTTCTGCCAGTCGATGACAACTGTTGCATGCTCATCCAATGAAGTGGGAAGCAGAACACTTCTCTGCTGCACTTGGCCTTGCAGAGGAGCAACTGCTACCACACCAGCACTTAGCATTCCTCACCACTTCAGTGCAGAGTGGCCAACTTACTGTGACCATTACAATTCTGTGGTGAAGCACACTGCTCTTTGTCTCATTTGAGTCCTCTGTTTGCATTGGTAGCTGTGCTGGTTTTGGCTGGAGTGGAGTTAATTTTCTTCATAGTAGCTAGTACAGGGCTATGTTTTGGATTTGTGCTGAAAAAAAAGTGTTGATAACACAGGGATGTTTTCGTTATTGCTGAGCAGTTCTTACAGAGAGTCAAGGCCTTTTCTGCTTCTCACCCCACCAGTGAGTAGACTGGGGGTGCACAAGAAGTTGGGACAGCTGGGACAGCTGACCCCAACTGCCTAAAGGGATATTCCACAACATATGACATCATGCTCAGCATATAAAGCTGAAAGAAGAAGAAGGAACAGGGGCATGTTCAGAGTGACGACGTCTGTCTTCCCAAGTAACCATTACGCGTGATGGAGCCCTGCTTTCCTGGAGATGGCTGAACACCTGCCTGCCCATGGGGAGTGGTGAATGGATTCCTTGTTTTGCTTTGCTTGCGTGCACGGCTTTTGCTTTACCTATTAAACCGTCTTTATCTCAACCCATGGGGTTTCTCACTTTTATTCTTCTCATTCTGTCCCCCATCCCACTGTGGGGGGAGTGAGTGAGTGTTTGTGTGGGGCTTAGTTGCTGGCTGGGGTTAAACCACGATAGTGGCAGAGGGTTATGGACCTTTGTTCAGGTGGTTTACAAGGTGCCGGCTCAGTCTTCTGGAGATTATGTCTTCTACACAATCTCTAAATACTTGCTTTATTTTTCATAGATAACAGGACACCTTTCTTCAGGTCATTTTAAGAGATAGTGAAGCCATGAAATCTGGTGAAATTCTTACTATGTAACTTACTGGTGATTTCCTTCTTTTCTGGTAATCATCTACTGAATAGGAAAATCTGCTTCTAGGATGAGCCACCATATGCAGTCACACTCTGTGCAGATGTTTCCTCCTCAGCCCCTATCCATCCTTGACACTGAACCGGTGGCAGTGTGGTTTTGGTGAAGTTGGCCCACCAAGATTTCTCTTGCTAGCTGCTGCACCCCTCTCCTGAAACATGAAGGTATTCCCTCTCCATGGCAGGGAAAGGGTCACCAAGCTAATCTGGAAAGCAAAACACATGCATACTCATTGCAGCAGTTCCCTCATGTTCTGAAGCTCTCTTTTCTGAAAGCAGGTGGAGGGAAGACAGGAGCAATGTTCTGCTGATGCTTCTTTTAGGACTTCTTGGACTGTTCCAGGAGGGATTTAATTTTCCTTGTCCTGCAAGCGCAGAAGGGCTTTTGGAGCATTGCAATTTTCCAAATATTGAATTGTCAGGTCTATTTCTGAATAAATATGTGCAATAAATACAACTGTTTTGTACACACATCAGTTTCTCTGATGCTTTGTATCTGCAGTTTTTGTGATAAAGCCATGTAAGAAACCTGAAAAATTGACTGAGAAGGCAAACTGGAGAGTAACAGAGAGGTGGAAATAAAGTAGATTTTTCTGTTAAAGTCCCTTTGGGAATTTACTTCTTTGATTGAAACAAAATTTTGCAGTCATATTTTTGTAGTGAAAATTTATGCTCAGTGCCAGAGGTTTTCCATACCAGCTGCCTCTTTCCTTATCATGTGAAGGGTCAGTGAGGAGGAAGTGTATTGCTATCACTGAACATTACATCTCTTGTACTCAGGAGATAAAAGAAGACTCAGTACTCTACATCAAGGCACTGACTACCCTAGTCTATGTCTCTTGGTCGGGTAGAACAAATGGTTCTATTTTTAGCTGTTACCTAAGTTGTTACCTACATTACCTACAGCTGTTACCAGTTATTGTATTGATGACCCTTCTCCTACTTGTCTTTTGATTCTGGGTTGGCATGTGGGCTGTTATTTTCAGAGTGCTACTGTCCAACAGGGCAATGCATATGCACTCTTACTTAAAAAATGTATTTATTATGAAAGCAACATAATTTCCTTTGGGACACACAGACACACACATCAAGCCAACAAAAAGTTAAACAGTATTAGCTGAAAAGATATCCTACTTTCAGTGTGCTTTCGTGTAGAGATTCGTGAAACCCAGAGATACCGTAATAGCTCATCGTTCTCTTGCTAGTGCAGTGAGTTAAATGTAATTCATCTCTCCTGGTGTACATAAGTAGACACTCTGTCTAGGACTACAGGGCACATGCATTTTCAGTTCAGCTATCTGCATGTCCATAACTGATACCCCATTAAAAATCTAACTATGTTACACTCAGCCATCAGTTCCAAAACCAAAATGAATACCAATAATGATAACAATAAAAAATATATTTCATTAAGACAACATATAACGTCTCAGGATTGCCACTGGCTATTTTTTTCGTCTTGTAATGCACGGTAGGTCCAGTTCTCCTCTAGGAATCTTGGAAGTGCTAAATATTCTGCAACCTGGGGACATGCTTCTGTTACTGTGATCAACAAAGGTATTCCAAATGGAACTCCATTGACAAAAACTGCGTGTGGGGATAGGGTACTGGTGAGGGTTCTTCTGGAGAACTAGTTGTTCCTAATTTAGTATCTCACTCTGATCTACCAGAAATCTGATTCATTAATCTTCTAGACACACTGGAAAATCCCATCTGTTTTAATAACCACAGGAGAATAGAAATGGTTGAGGGTCCTGTGATTATGATTGATCTTTGTTAGGTAATCTACGGAAGACACTCTATTAAATTATGTTGATCGACAGTATTTGAGTTTGTAATGTTCAATTAAGTTTTTTAAGGGTTCCAAAGTCTGGATTGCTGTCGATGAGCATTGTTATAAATGGATATAAATATGTTCCACAAACCATAGCAAATTGAACTTTGAGATTTTTATCAGTGAAATTATTCCTAAATCAATTATTCATAAGCAGTTCAAATGATGATCAAGTTTAATGCAATGCCTACTCAACAGAAGTAGGAGAGCTATTGAGAAAGCCTTCTTTGAAGAGCCAGTTTGCCTTGTTTCATGGTAATCTTAAATTGATTACTGGCCAAATTGCTCTGATTTTCTATTATATTTCATTGTTTTTGCTTATCTGCTTTATATTTCATTTTCTGGCATAGATTTCCGTTATGGATTTTCATGAATTTGGCAAAGGAAGCCCAAATAATTCCCTTCCATTGTGGCTGTAGCCAAGGGGATCCTTACAAATTGAAACTGTCAATAATTTTTAGTATTGTTTTCCACTTCCCTGGAAAGCTATTTCTCCTTCTAAACAGAGGAGATTTAGGGATCCCTACAAGACAAAACCTTCATGGCTTGCTTTACGAGTAGGTGTGAGGCCATTATTTGGAAGTCAGCTACCCTTCACAAAACTCTCTGGCCTTCGGTCTCAATCTCCATTTTGAAGACTATAAAATTAATAGTATTTCAGAAAGCAGCATTGAGTTGTTGCTTCTGTGTCTCACGGCATGCACTGTAATGACAAAATAATACCAGTAGATCTTGCAGGCAGGTGATGAAAAGATCGATAGTGTTGCAAGAAAAGAGGAAGACATCATTGTAGGTATCGTCCACTCTATCCCTGGTCATGTAGGAGTGAGAACCTCATCTGTTTTGTCTAAATTCCTGTTAGTAGAAGAGGGGATTTTTTAAGAACAGTGGAGCTTGCAGGGAATGTCTTCAAGGTTGAACAGGGATTGAACTGTTTGCATTTCATCTATTTTGGAACATTCAAAGCTATTTCCAATGCATGGAAAATCTGTCTTGTCCAGGACTGGAGAAAATTTAAACTTCCAGCTCTGTTCACCCAGTTCTGTTGACAAGGAGCTTTTGTCCGAGATGTTTCCCATGTTAGCTGGTAGTATGTTAACCCTAAATAAAGAAGGAAGAAGACGACACTGACATTTTATCTCTTGGATAAATGTCTACCTGCAAAATCAGATGACACAGTGCACCTTCACAAGCCAAATTAATCAATTTAATTATGAGTATCTTGAGGGGTTTCATTCTATTAGAAAGAGTCTGCTTACATCATGCTTTTCCAAAATAATCCTATCAGTGTGTTTACTCAAGCAGATGAATCTTGAGCTGTCCTCTGGGCTTCAAAAAATATGTAATAACTTGCTGTAATAATATTAACAGAGAAGCAGGGAAAGGTTCAGTTACTAACACTACACAATTCACCTCAAACCTTGTTTTTTTAAAATATTTTTTCAAATCAGAAGCGTAATTTAAGGATAAGACATTGTTAGCTCTCCTGCCTTGCTTGGGGCTTTGCTGCAGAGTGACAGGTCTTTCTTCCTCTGGTGAGTGAGTGCTCTAATTACACCTACTGTAAGTCAGAGCTACAGTACCACAGCATCAATGCAAATGTCAGATGTCTTTTCACTTTAAACTGTCTAATCTCTAATAACAGTGTCTCATTTTCAGGAAGAGTTTTTAGGAAATTTCGTTATATTTAGATACCCTTTATTTGTCTCCTTCATCTTTATGTCACTAATTGTGTTCTATATCATATTTCTTCTCAGAGGTCTGAGTGTAGTGCTTTGAAAGTTTATATGTTAATTGCCAAGGTCAAAAGAAAGAGAAAACATGCTCTGATTGTTTAATGACAAGTAGTGTGATACGAAACAGAAGTTTAATGGAGAGCTCTTTGTCTGTTAGTAAAAAGTACTAATTCAGGGACATTGAATGTCCATAATTTAAATTCAAACCCAGTCCGTATACTGCAACAGGTTTAAAAATACTTTTTTAACACTAGTTTCCCCCATTATTTCCACACAATCTGAAAGCTTGGTGAAAGCCTCACAAGCAATTTGGCCTGATCACGCAAGCCTTTGTTCAGGAAAGTCATCTCTAACGCTGCTCTTGCATATGCTTGTAAAGCTGTGCTCTTTGATATCTTTTTTTCTGCTGCTAAAAGTCAGTGTCTAAAGGACATGAATAGATTTTCTTGCCATTTCTGCATCTCTGTCAAAGATGACAACTATCTTTTGTAAGTAAAGGAGAATTCAGAGCTGGCTTGTTATCATTTCTAACTAAGAACCTGATCCTGCCTTCACTGAAATCAATAGTGATTTACAATGCTCAAGTAGAAGCAAGATCTGTATTGCTACATAACATTTCATTTCATTACACAGTAGTGAACAAACTTTAAAACACTGCATAGAATCGTAGCGTATTTTGCAGAACAAGAACATTTTTGATCATAGCGGATTCTCCCCTCATTTGGTTCCTGCAAAACAATGTGATTAATCCAGTTTCTTGACTTATTTGCATCTGGTTTGCAGTAACAAGTATATATTAAACCCATTTGGATCATACATCAGCCCATAAGGTATTATCTTACATGTATTTGATATGAGCAATTAAGTGCTGCACTTTCAACTGGTATAAATGTTTTTTTTAATAGACATATCTCCAATCTGCTTAATAGGAATGGTATGGTTCAGTTTGAATAAATAGCATTCAAACACCCTTTATAAAATGTTTCCTCTCATTCAGAGTGATAAATGTGCATGTAAACCTTTTCTTGTGTATGTGTAGTATACATGTATGTTAGCAAACTGTATCTTGTTCTATTCTATGTCCCCGACATCTAAGACTAATTTCCAGAAAATAAAATAGTTTTCTTATTGTGTTTATCCCCATTAGACCTATGGCACAATGCAGTTCTACTGTTCCCTGTAAGTGTCCTGCTACTTTGGTTTTCAGTGTCAAGTATTAATATATGGGATACAAGTAAAGGAATTTTGGTTTTATTTTAAGAAAAAGAGACCTTTTTCCTAGCTTTCAGCCCAAGCAAATATAAAATGTAGTCTGAAATGTTCACATGTAAAAAACGTTGCTGATCTGCTCTTCCTCCTTCCCTATCTAATGCGGTAGCCGAGGGATTACAAACCTCAAACCGCTGACAAAGGCGTGCCATTTACGTACAGCAAATGCTGCCAGTCGGTCAAGGTACGTCTCTCACCGACTCCTGCTGCAGGTGTGGTGGAAGTAAGTTGCCTCAACCTTCCTCCTGAAGAAGAAGCAGCACTGTGCCCGACTCCGAAGTTCTCATCCATTCCTGACAGAGGTACCAGTGAACATTTCTTCAGGAAATAGTCATACCGACACTGTGAAAGAAATACACCGACCAGCTCAACGAATAATGGCCTGTTCTTATAAACTATAGTGTGAAAGCGACATTCTATTTTCAAGGATTTAAAAAAATGCAAGTCCTATTTTTAATGTGTTTCTCTCTACCTGCAGCCACGTATTCCTTGTGAAATGTCTGCTTACTGGCTAATGGAGTCCTTGGGCCTATTTGTTTCATATTTGTTCTACTGAAAATGATGTTCTTTGGACAATTCAAGTGCGCTGTACTAGGAAAAAGGGTTACTTCCACATACCTTCTTCCCTTTCTTATCTTTGCAAGTAGCAAATAAATAGTGTAACACCAGTAATAAGCTACAGGCATGTCAGTCAACACACACTGTGGGTTTTTTTGGAGTGGGGAGGTTGCTTTTGAATTTTTGATTTATTTTCTTATTGCTGAGGAAGAATTCTCCTTTCTTAAATGGTTTGTAAATTTAAAATACTTTTTTAAAATCAA
This sequence comes from Phaethon aethereus, assembly GCF_964289735.1. NCBI lineage: Eukaryota > Metazoa > Chordata > Aves > Phaethontiformes > Phaethontidae > Phaethon > Phaethon aethereus. Next base: position 70,741,403 of record NC_138582.1, read on the forward strand.
TTTGCTGCTTTAAAACAACAATGTATTTTGGCAAGTAAAAATCACTTTATCTTTTTAGCTTGAAGAAAGTCCCCTTGGAGACAGTTTGCCATGTGCCTATTGTAAGATGTTTCTTGAATATCACAGAAACTGCGTTCATTTAGTAGGCAAAGAAGAAGGATGTTTCTGATTCAATTTGCAACTTCTTTAGAAAAAAAATGAATTTCAATACTAAATGAGGACTTTAACATAACAATAATCCTGGCAGCAGCTCAGAATTCATGGTAGCAAAGTTTTTCTTGGCAAAATGAAATTGTGGTCAAATCAGGCACTTTTCATTAGGAAAACAATTGTTTATTTACAAAAAATTGGTTATATTTTTGCAGGTTTTTGTTAAAGTATTCCACTGGTTGGCAATTTCTTGGAAGGTTATTGCTCATTACCATTTGTCATTGGTCTTGCATAACTTTTAATGGACAGCAGGAAGTGTAGTGTTTAAAGTTAGGCAGGCTCCTCAGTGGTCAGTATCTTTAATTCTCTGAAGCACAGACAGGAGATTACATTTGACTTTCCTCTAATTTTTAGTTTATTTCCTAGAAAATATCAGTGATCAAAAATAAGTGCCTTGCAGTCATTGGCTGTCAAGAATTGTAAGTTTCATTCTTAGATTTTCATTTTTAGAAATGAGAAATGCCATTACATTTCAGTATAGAGTGGGCTTCCATTGCCCATCTTGTTCCTCCCAGCACCACTTTATGTCTTGAACTGGGATGAGGTCCAGACGCAACATTTAAACTCAGAGTTGATCTCATGGATCAGTCTTAATCTGAACACGGAAACATTCAGTTCTGGACTTCTGGTCCTCTCTAATCTTGAAAATCAGAGGCAAGGAAAGTTGTGTCTTTTCATTTGGTATCATGATTGTCAAAGCAGATAGGACTTGTGACAGCTATTACTGGCTCGATTACAACATTTCACAAGAAAAAGAAAGAATTTTCTCAGCAAGAAAAAAATACGAGCACTGTCTTCAACACTGGTGGATGTCAAAGTTGAACTGTATTTAAATGCAGATTTTAAATAATATATAGTGGTGCTGAAGCTGAAGTGCAGTAACCTACACTAGTGTTAACAGGTTTTTAACAGTCAGACCCATAGTTCAATTAAACTCCTAGGATATTTTGGAAGCTTAGCAGGGTCTTCGGGTTATTGGTATTTTGCTTTTTTTTTAAAAAAGAAAACTTCTCTATACATGCATTTATTATTATCGTATACATTTGTAAATAATATTTAGTCCACAACTTCGTAGCAGCAGATAAAGGTGACCTTTGAATCTGGTATTGTTTCGGCCGTGAATCTTAAGATGCTAATATATGTTATAGGTATGACATGTTTCTTTGAGAAAGCAGCATACAGCCCACCAGAGACTTATATGTAAGTGAAAACTGTGAGAGCCACTGGAAAAACATGTCTTTACATTTCAAGTGGGCAAGCAGCTTCAGAGATGAAAGCAGCTGGCAGAGAGATTCAGGATCACATCCGCTAACCTAAGCAACAGCTCAACTGTGCCATTCTCTGGCATTTTAATTGTACTGTTATGTAATTTTTAAACAGCCACATCATTATGTAAATGTTTTTTAAAATGCACACCCTTAGGTACCTTAGCTAACCATCAGGGCTTGTCCACTGCTGGAATTGTTACCCTTAGTCTATCTATCTTATAATGATTAAACATAATGTAAGAAATTTAGGGGTTTAGGCCAAATAATTGCTACAGAAGGTCCTCCAAGGGCACCCTCTCTCTGTCTCTTGCTCTGTATTAGACACGATTTTCTCATGATTAAAATTCAGGTGCAGAGTCCTTAATCAGGCACAAAGAATCAAGAATTATGCCTCTGCTGGGCTGACTGCATGAGGGAGCTGGTGGTTTTGCTCTGTGGACAGGTACTGTTACCACTACCGCATGCTTCCTCTAGGGTTTGACCATGGTGGTCACCATAGGTTGATGCAAGCCAGTTGCACAGCTAGAAGGAGCCTTTCCTTCACTTGGTCATGTGAAGATGTGTTGGTTGCTGCAGTTGCTGCAAGTTCAAAGTACGCCGTGGCTTAGTACTGGCCTAGTTGTAATTGCAACACAAGCAGGCATGATGATGGTATGTGAAGCATCTGAACACGAAAATTCAGACATATCTGCAGGAAAGTGCGGAGAACAGAGCTAAGTGAAATCTTGGGATGCCATTGTCCTAAGTAGTCTTGCACACACAATTACATAAAATCAAGATTTTGAGGGAGAAGGGTCAAGGTAGTTCTTCCAAAACACCTTATGACATTTTTTGACGGCTATTTGAAAATGTGTGTGCGTGTCTGTGCACGTGTGTGAGTGTGAGTGTGTGTGTGCTGGGGAGGGGCAGCACTGATTGAGAGGCCCTTGCAGCCCCTCTCGCTGTCCAGGCACGGCTCTTGAACAAAAGGCGGATGGTGCTGCAGCAGATGCCAGGCTGCTTTTCGCACCGCTGTGCAGTTCGGCAGCACGCACCGCTGTGCAGTTCGGCAGCAGGAGTAGCTGCCAAAGCGCCCATCCTCATGCAATTCAGCTCTTCTCTCCTTGATGCTTGAGTCCTGCCCGATACCCAAACACACAGAACAATCCGTAGCCTGCAATGAGAACGCTGTTGCAATGTTTTTTCCCTGCACTTTTTAGCTTGAGCTAGATGAATTGTCCAAAAAATGTAGCAGGAGGAATTAACGGAGAGAATATTTCTTGAATATGTTTAAGTTATATTTCTCTTCTTAAAAAAATCCTTTTATTAATCCTATTTCCCTCTGTGTGTATGTTTATATGTGCGTTTGTATGCATTTACACACGTCTGTGTAAATTTTATAAATAAGACTTATTGCTATTACAGGGGTTTTCATTAAGACAGCTTGATGTGGAAGTTTTTGTATATTTATGGGAGATGTGTTTTTATAAGGAAACCCTTTTCAGTGGTCTGATAACTAAGCAATGAGAGGCACGTTGGCAAGGAGTATACTGTAGTCCACAGCGGTATAAATGCTAGGAGTGCAAGCAGCTCTGTTTAGACAAGGAGGCTATATTTAACAAAGGCTATTTATATTTGCCTTTCCAGCAAGCGATATTGCAGTTGCACATAGGACAGCGAGTTCTCGGCGGAGAAGAAGATGCCAGATTGACCCAAGTAGGTCCTAAGCAAGTGTTACAACCTCAATGAGTAACTGGAAATTCTGTCAGGTGATGAGAACAAAACCAGCGTGAGTTACCGGCAGAAAGAGCGAGGCCGGAGGAGTGGAGCGCGGCCTGGAGGTGGATCGCGGAGGACGGTGAGACATCGGCAGGTGGCAGCATCGTCACAGGCCTGGCGGCCCCGGCTGGGTGACGGCCCCCATCCTTCCCCCGGCAAGTTTTACATATGGAAAGTTCTTTGACCTTTCATAAATTTATTGTCACCTCGGTTGAGTGGCACTAGGTGCAAATAGTCCGCCCCTCCTTCAGTGTTTGCCTGTGACTGGGTCTCGTAATTAGAGATTTCCAACTCTCTGAGCTGCTCGACTCATTTGTTCCACTCATTGTTTTTGCTACGTGACACAACCTAAATTCTCCAGCTTGTATTTACATGAGCCGGTTCTCAGCCTCACGCAGAGAGGAATCGGGCTACGGGCCATTATAGCTGTGCGAGGATGGGTTTGTGTGAGGGAGCGTGGGCTGGAGGGGAAGAGGTTTGGGCTTGTTCATGGCTGTCTGTAATGAGTGTGAGTTTGACGTTCAAAGCCAGCGTTCAAGTACTGTTGTTAAAATCAGTAACTCTGTGCAGGATTTCAAGGGCAGTCTTTTAGCGGGATTCCTAAAATAATTCGAGTGTTTTCTTTGCACTAGCACTTCTGCCTGATGCAGAATACATGCATAAATTACATGCATAAATGTAAGTGTTTGTTAGAGGTAACATTATATCCGTATACTTACGAGCGAACCTGAAACTTCTGACCTAGGCATTGCAATCAGCCACTTAGTTCTGATGTCAAAGAGCAGCTTTCAAGGAGTTTTTTCTTTCTTCTTTTTTTCCTGTATATGAAATACACTTTCTGAAGAAGGGTGCTTCTTTTCAGATTTTATCACACTCAGGAATCAAAGGTCAAGCCCAAGATAATGACTCCCCTCCCTCCCACCCAGATTTCAACTAGTCAGTTCACAGCAAAGTTAGTTTATCTTCAACTACAAACCAATTAGACTTTCACCCTGGACGCACTGGTGAAGTGATAGTATTATTTTTTCTTTTGATTGTTTTTAATCTAACTGCTACTGTAGACACAGAATTATTCAACCTTGATTAAACATTTTCAAGCTGTCTCACCAAGCCAATCATGTGCACATAAATTTTCACACACGTTTCTCACAGTAAATTAGTAACAATTGCTTATATGGTTAATAGTTCAGAAAATGAAGTTCTCCCTTCAGAGGTGTATTGTACTGCCATAATGTACGCACCAAATTGACACTACATACTTGTGTATGCAGGTTCTACTTAAAGTGATGGTAGGCTGAAGCACCAGGATTCATTAAGTCGAGCTGAGTTTCTCATTAAGTGTGTAGATTGACAGTCAGAACTGACTGTCATTTGGGTTTTTTGCAGTTGTTTTTTCATACCATCAATGCTTTATTTATAGTGAAACTTTACCACCCGGTGGCTGAGAGGTAGCTGGTTTGTGTGGGGAAAAAAACAAGTAGGAAAGTATTTTGCATTATTATTTTTCTGGAAAAGACAACTGGAAGCTTTTCAGATTTAAGTTCTTGATCTTCTCTTCTCCTTATTTTTTCTCCTGTGTCTAATATATACCCTGAACAATGTACGTTATGTGGTTTTCAATGTGCAGTGTATACATGTACGTTTGTTTTCTAATGGGAAGCCAGTTAGTCCTCATCTATTTTCTAATATAAGCTCCTCTGCAGAGGTGTTAGCAAGTATATTTCATTTTAACTGTGCCCTATAAATCCTTCATGGAAAATTCCAATTAATATGGCTATGCAGCAAACTGGGCCAAAAAATTAACTGATCTGTTCTTGCTCAGCAAAGTGACTTGATGAATACAGGAATGGAACAGACTCAATACAAAAATACTGTTTCTCTCCAAGGAGCTGGAGTCACCAGGTGCCACTGTTTTGCACCTTAGCATAAAAATCTATAAGACTGCACCTTCTGGTATTAACAGATAACACTAGAATGCTCTACCCCATGGCAATTTGCTGAGATGCAAGATACCAATGCCCCAAGACTCTCAAAAGATATTTTTCTTTCCATAAACATGGGACCTCAATCACTGAAGAGCAGAATTTGAGGAAGACTCTCTCACCATGAATCAGCCTTCAGGGGGAATGCTGACTTTAGGAAGAAAAATTATTCATGGGGCACATTGATGAGATGGAGAACTCGGAAAGGACATCCTTCTGAGATGGAGGGAAAACTTCAGAGAGCACAGTCCTTTTATTAAGAACATAAAAAATGTGAACTCCCTGGAACAGCAAGTGAGCACAGAACCCTGTGAGAAAAAGTCTTCAGGGAAGGGGGAAGCAAGGACATGATGCCTGTACCTCCCTGTTATAGCGTGATGGCCTCCTGGACTCACCCAGGAGAGGTGCATACAATGTTTGGCTTTTGTTACATATCCATACTTCTGACTTGGGACATATTTCACAGTATCACAGAGTAGGTGATGTTTGATGGGACCTCTGAAGGTCATCCAGTCCAACCCCTCGGCTCAAGCAGAGCCACCTAGGCCAGGTTTCCCAGGACCATGTCCAGACGGCTTTTGTATATCTCCAAGGACGGAGACTCTGTAACCTCTCTGGGCAACCTGTGCCAGTGCTTGGTCACCCTCAGAGGCAGAAAATCCTGTGTTTCAGCTTGTATCTTGTTGCCTCTGGTCCTGTCACGGGGCACCACTGAAAAGAGCCTGGATCCCTCTTCTTTGCACCCTCCTCTCAGGTGTTTATATACATTGATGAGATCACCCCTGAGCTTCCTTTCTGCAAGCTGAACAGCCCCAGCTCTTTCAGCCTCTCCTCATAGGAGACATCTTCTAGTCTCCCCATAATCTTCATGGCCCTTTGCTGGACTCTCTCCAGTAGCTCCATCTCTCTTGTACTGGGGACAGACCTGGACACACCACTCCAAATGTGGCTTCCCCAGAAGGATGACTTCCCTCAACCTGCTGGTACCACTCCTTGATCACCATCACCAAACAACCTGTGTCACCAAACTGACAGAGATGGGCACTGAGCAGTGTAAAGGAGCTACAGTTCTTGGTTCAGGTGAAGTATTAGGAAGCTTCTTTTTCCTACTTTTGCGCAGCTAATAGCCCTGAGCTGTACCAGGGCTGTAAATATAACTGTCTCGTATTCAAAGGTGGTCAGAACCCATACAGATGGCAGGAGGACAACTCCTAGACAGACGATTTCAAGATGAACATGCTTCCACACACTATTTCCATACATCACATATATGCATTGGAGTCCTGATTTAGTTTCTAGTAGAATATCATAGTTTTCTGATTTTTTACATAATGCTCATCTTCTAAATATTCTGAGAAAGCATGACAACACCGCATTGGACAAAATACCCCCAGCCTATGTTCCCAAGTAGAGTAGCCAAAGTCTTCTGGAGACTTTTTTCAAAACCTTCCACATAAAAACCCCACCAAGTTAAAAAAGAATAACTCAGGAATATAACAAGCCAATTTCCACAAGAAAATGACCCTGTTCTCAAAGAAATGTTGCTCAATTTCCCAATTCAGACCTGTCAGATTACATACACCCTCATAAATTAAACTTAACTGTGTGCTAAAAAGTCAGACTAATGTTTAAAACTTCTCCATTGATATTGGTCATACTTTCTCCTACCAAGATTTGTATTTGCAGAAATATTAATATAAATGCTACTTATGTGTTTGTAACTTTAAGTCAACAAAAATAATAACATACTAAAAATATTATGCTCTATGAACATAATGTGAGGAACTGAGAAAACAACATTTATGCAACATCTGAAAATGTAGTCATTGGGCAATGGACGTTTTGGATGGATACAGTTATTAGAAAAAAAAAACACAACCCCAAAAGATTACTTAACACTACAACACTTAGAAATTAAGTAACGCATTTCAAGAATAGATTTCAGTGTGTTGATTTAGGTGCCTGAGTTTCTTCTACATTGACCAGGGCTATTTTAATTGTCTTGACTGAGCTTTAACAAGAAGTGACTGAGCTGGACCAAAAAGTGGCTCAGCCTGAATGGGTTCAAGCTCACAGCTTCCATGTCACACAGAGATGCAGCATAACCACCAGGCTTCAGGAGGCTGGCTGGAAAGGACTGATTCTCCGTTTTCTTGTCGAAGCTGGGCAACAGAGCAGTGATGAATGCAAAGTCCTTGGGTTCAGCAAAAGTGAACACAAGAGAGTGTATGACTTGGTAGCACGGGGCCAGAGAGCTGTATTGGCAGAGGGGAATTGCTGGGATCCTCGTTTTGGGTACCCAGGGCTCATCTGCCTTCTATCCAGGACTGGGTGCATCATGGTTCTCCCTACTAATTACCGGCTACTTCAGATTATTTCTTGTTCAGTTTCTGGAATTTGTGAATTCCTTTTTAAGTGTTTGTTATAGTATTTTGCCATATACACAAGATATATAAGCCACTCTTTTAATTTTGGGGAGTGGAGTGGTTCAATTTTGATTTACTCTGCTGTACATTTTTGCAAAAATAAATTGAAAATGTCTGTGAAGCTCCCCTTCTCTCCCCATAGGAAAATAAATTAAAAAGAAAATGCGTACTGCGCACTTGGAAAGCACTGATATTTTTAAGAAGAAAAAATAATTTCTTAGTTCATTCTAGGTGTAGTTTGTGCTCTGTGTGCAAATCTCAGTGTGTGCAAATCTCAGAAGGAGTATGAATAGCAGAATTATCACCACTTTTCTACATTGAATGAAAAATTCAAGAATATCTTTCTAAAATGCTTTCAAATATGTTGATGGTAATTTGTTATAGCTTTTTAAGGCCCTAATTAATTAGAGCTAGCTAGAAAACGATTACCATGTCTTCATGTCTGGAAATGACATCTGTAAGATAAATTTGCAAGTATATTACCACACAGAGTTGTGTTCATCTATGTAAATATTTTTGTATCTACCAGTAGTTAGCCTACACTGGATACTGTTTTGGGAATCAGCATGTGTCATTAGCATATTACAGAAGATAAGGTACTCCAGGTATTTCTAACAATAAAAAACAATTATATGGACTCTTAGTACGTAACTGTGCACATACTGATCATATGTTGTTTAGTTTTGAAGATTCTGTTCTGAATCAGCTTACTGGGGAAAAAAAATGGGGTATCAAAACTTAAAAAAAAATATTGTCATTCTGTTATTCTGCTTCCTTTCTAAAAGCTGATTCACTGTGTGTTTTGTGTTTGTTGGTCTTTAGATTACTGAAAGGATGGTACTAGAGAGTCATTGTAAGAAATCAACACTTTTTCAACATTTATTTAATGTTTTACTAACAGTTCTCTGTTTGGGTAATTTGCTGTAAAGCACAGAATGCAGTAATGAGGTGTACTTGGAAAAAGGTGATGGGTCATCGGTCAACAGAGCTGAAACAAGGGTCACTCTCTAACTTCTGGCTACCAGAAGTGCAAATGCTCTGACCAAAGGGACATCACATCTAAAGAAATTCTGGCAAAGATTGTATTCACCTCCATGGCCCAGGAACATACAGAGCTTGGAGGTCTCACAAATCGTTGTTCCTCTACGCTTATCTGAATGTGTGGCACTGCTTTAGCTGGATTGTCTTAGTGGCCAGTAGGTTTCTTCACTAAATCCACGTCCTGCTCTGGAGCCAGTGCCTTCTGTGAAGGTGCTGGTTTCATGTCTTGTAGACAACGCTTACCACAGAGGAGGAGATTGTATTGTGCTGGGTGGTGGTTTTCTTCATAACTAAGTAAGAGTACCTTGTCTTCAAAACTAGCATAGCTGGTTTATTTTATTCTGAAGAGTTACATCTGCACAGAGGCCTGGTGAAATGTATTTGGTGACTTATGCTATTATCACGCTTTCCTTAAGGGTTATATGGCTAGGCAGCACGCACAAAGAAACCAATTTACAGCCTGTCAATATTGCCATATTTGTAAAGTGTCCTGGAAGTCTTACTTGCTTTCTAGGCCTTAGCACATCAGCACATCAGCAATTTGCCTCAGGATCTGGCTCCTTAAAGATTATGGTGATGACTACAGCTTTTAAGTAAATGATCCCACACTTACACTTCTAGATGCAAGCTCCAATTTTGTGATAAATCAAAGCAGTTCATGCTCTGCTTCCTGGAGGTCACGGCAAAGCTAAAGTGGATTTGCTTCATTTATGGCTACTGAGATACGTGTTTTGTGAATCTCTGTATTTTCCCCTTCCCCCTAGTGCACCCGCACGATCAGTGGATGAATTACTCATAGACGGTGCTTGCACGCAGGTACGCCAAGAGGGATCCCAGCTTGCAGTAAGTACATTTTTATAAATACTGTACTCTTCTAAGTTGCCTCTTTTTATATTTGAAATTATGAAATAAAATCCTTTGTTGTTTCCATGAACACACAGAGATTTTCTTGAGCTTTGTAAGGAAAACAGGAAGGAAAGGAAATGCACGGCGTAAGGGGTATTTCATTCCCTGTTTTCCATTCATGACTCTTCTGTCCTACCCATTGCCCAGAGAAAAGAAAGTCTAACCACAAGCTTCAGAACAGAAAAACACTGTTTGAGAGGGCAGGATTATTCCTAAGTTTGCATTTTAGTTAAAAGAGGGGCAAAAAGACTCAGACAGGAAAAAAACCAAATCTTTCCCTTAACAGGGCAAGAATATGTTTCTTCAACAGATACAGGCTATGTGTGAAGTGCATAAATACCTATTTCTTATTACTGAAGAATTTATACAAGGTACCTGAATGATTCTCTCTAAGGCATTTTTTTCTTTCAGGGTTGAAATACTATATGGCTTCTCTGAGGGAAAATTAATCTACAGTTTTCTATAGAGTACCATGGGATAAAGTAAACAGTGCTTTAATATCTCTTCTAAAGGACATACTATAAAAATAAAAGTGACACATTTTTTACTTGTTTTGAGTGCACAATTTTTCACACCACAAGTAACTGTAATTTATTGGAAATTACACATTTACTTTATTCATTAGTACTTGTAAAAAATAATTGAATTACTTCTAGCCTATTCTAGTTTTATGGAAAAATGAAGAATGACTTGATTCAAACATTATTAACTAAATTAAGTAATTCTTTATGAGGCATTTATTTCTAGACTGCCAGGACTTTCAGCTGCAAATAAGCCCCTTAGACCAGGGTAGAGATTAGTTGAGTGAAAGCACAGAGCTTCCCATTCTCACTTTGTAACATTCATCTCATTAGATCATGCAAGATCTGTAAGTCCCAGCAACAGACAGAGAACAAGAAGCAAAGGAAGAAGGCAGACATATGGAAAGAGAGAGAAGGAGAGCGCTTTCCTTTATCTGTAAGAAATATACCAGGCCAAAGCTAGGAAAGAATAATGTAAAAGAACATGCTTGTCAATTAGAGAAAATGAATGTATTCTACTAGTTTGGTAAGAGCTCACTCTGCCGCTCTTCTTCTATGATTTCACTATTTACAGACGTGTTCCAACACAAAGGCTACTGGAAAGTGTGGCAGCATACCACAAGGCAGTGTGCTACAACCTGTGCTAGAAGGATTAACTGTGACCACAGAGTTAACGCTGACCAGTGTCACGGTGAAAAAAAAAATCAGTCTACGGCAGGGAAAGAGCAGGTGAGAGAGCTGTAAATCATGTGAGTCATGTGCAATTCACCCTGTGATGCTCACAGATCTGGCTGAAGCAGACCAGAAGCCATTTTCTCTGAAAACTTGTGGAAGTTCCACAAATGAGAAAATGGCAAAGCAGATCTTTGGATATAAACAAGAAAAGGAGGAAGATGTAGGAAATATAAGGTAGTTACAGAACCTTCCATTCCAAGAAAAAAACCATGCACCTAATAATGAAAGAATTTGCAAATACCTGAGTGGTAACGGATAGGAATAAACACCCAATGGGGACCTGTGAGGGCCAAATCATATCAAAACAATTGCATTATAGGTGAAAGAAGAAATTGACAGTATACATCATTTGGTAAGACATTTTGCACTGTGGTCTTATAAGAAAGCTTGGCAAATGTGGTTTATGTTAAATTGTTACTAGCACAGAAACTGATGGGAACCTATACCCAGTTTACAGCTATTAGTAGTATATTCTCAAAATTGAAGACTGCAGTGAATGAGACTTGAGATCTCAAACCAGAGATCTGTCCTGGTTTGAGTTTGTCACTAGAGAATTGGGCAAAGAACTTGAGAGAATGCTTAAGGAAATCTAGATTGGCTGAGGCAGGAAGTGCATCGGTAGACAAGATTAGAATAAAAACCGTTCCTGACAAATTGAAAAGATAAAGATACTGAATCAGCAGAGCACTGTGCTTAGATAAGAATAAACAGTTGCAAGAACAAATACAAGCTGACTAGGCAGGAGGACTGAAGAAGGGGATGTGGGGGTTGTTAAGGACACCAGGCTCAGTCAACAATGCCAATGGTGTTGCAAAAAGACAACCACCACCTTGAGCTGTCAAGAATATACCCTGAAAAGCATGTGACCTCATGCTTCTACACTGCTCAGTGTTGGAATGGCCCCAGCTGACATACCACATTCAGTTTGTTAATACTATATTTTAGAAAGAGGAAGATTAAATTAGTAGAGGAATGAGAAAAATCAGAAATGTAGAAAATGTGACCTATGGGAAAAGATGGATTGAAATGGTATTATTTATCTTAGAGAAAGACAGATATAACTGTAGGGTTTTTTATAAGATGGGAATAGACTTCCTTCCTTTTCAGCAAAAGATGTATGTGTTCTGCATTAGAACAAACAAAAGAAAAAATCCTTCTCTTAAAGTAACAAGTGCATGGTTCTGCCAGGAGGGTTGTGGGATCTCCATCTAGGAGTTTCCAAAAAGAGTTGGAACAAGTGTCTGTCATGAACGATGAAAGTTAGAGGTGGTCCTGGGCAGGTGGAAGAATGAAACGGTCATGTAGGTTCCCCCTTTACCTGTTTCCTATGACTTGTGTAGGAACAGATGACCAAGTAAACTGGTGGCTCACAAATCAGTAGATTTTATCATGACAGTAAATCATGATTGCTGAAATCAGAGAACTGTTCATAGACAGAGAGGAAAAAAGCCCTGAGGCCTAATTATAGTTTTTGTGAGACTTTTTATACCACACTGGTGAAAAGAAACCATGGGAATGTAAAGAAACTATATAACCAGCTTGAGTCCCACCCTTAATATCATATGCCACTGCACTGCAATATGTAAGTCTAATATTTTAATAAAGCATCCATTCTTTTATTAAGAGTTTTCAACTGTTTGCAGTTTCAAAACAGGAGCTGTTTTCAAAATCAGCCGCAATGTATTGAAAAAGCATGAAAAGAAAGAGAAAAATAGCCACAACTGTTACTGGTAGTCATGCCTGATATACAGCAGTCTGAAAAGCTTAAAAGCAGGAATGTTCCAATGTTTCTCACTGCAGAGATTAAAATAAGTAAGGAATCTTTTTGTTTTGTTTCATAATCATAATGTACCTGTGTAATAGTCAGCATGCTTATGCAAAGCATTCTTTAAAAATGCATTACAAAAATACATTGCAAAAGTCAAAACAAAATTGAGCATTAAAGCTCAATTCATCTTTTCTTGATTAAGTGAGCTTGCTTAAGAGATACCTTCAGGTAAAACTTGATCCTGTAAAAAAGCCTTAGGTGGACAAGCAAGATTAACAGCCTGAGACTTCACTGTTCAGAGCTGACAGACCTTCATTTATTTCCCTCTTGAAGTCCTGCTCATGTCCAATCCCTGCTGCTACACAGTTGTTTTTGCAGAGTACACAGTATATTTTGGGGTCCAATCTAGAAGTATCAAAATTTTAAATATGTGCTGCTTCTAGCTGAAGGTTCCTGGGGGCCACTTCATGGATTCATGGATGTTTTTTCTCTCTGTGCTTTTTCTTGCTTTCCTGTTGATCTGACCTCAGGAGAGGTCCAACTGAAAATCCTGTTCCCAGCTGTTTTTTGTCAATTGTTATATTTCTAAGGGGTAATGGTTGACCTCTTCAAACATTTGGGAGTCAGCATGTCCACAGCAAGATCTACTTTTTTGTTGGTACAAGGCTTGTAGTTCTGTAACTGGAGGTAGATCACAGTCCAGACCATGGCCAGACTTTATGACCAGTCCCAGTGAGTATGTGAGTTTTATGTTGCTGACACAAATTGATTAGAATATTTTCTGAGAGAGGGACATGTTCTTCAGGTATGTGTTTTCTATAGCTAAGAACTGACTATACGCCAAAGTAACAGATGTTGTAGCATTTAATTGAAACAAAGTACTTGAAGATCTGGAAATGATTGTGGGCAACACATCATATGACATGTAGGGAAGGAAGTAAGCCCGCTAAGTCACTCTGTGAAGCACAGTGTATCATGTAGTTTGAAAATGAATTTATATTATTTCTTTAGCTCACCAATGGAGGAAAAGGAAATGGGGATTTTTGTTAATAATTGTTGACCCATTGTTTATTTGCACTTTAGCAGGATTTTAGGTATGAGCAAACTTTTAATATTTGTAGAGGAAAAGTGGAAAACACCACATTATCAGAGTAGTATGCTGTCTGCCTTCTGGTATGCTTGCAAAGAACAGATAGCTAAACAGACTGTTTAGCAGAAAGGTTGCCTTTAACCTCATCTTCCCTAACGGCTTGAAGCCATAATCTACACTCTTCTGGTCACAATTTATACTAGTACTGTCTAAATCAATTCACTTAAAATCATCCTATTCCATATGACAGTGTCCTTTCGAGAGTGATTATGCTCACCACTCCTGATTCCAACATCACTGGGTAAGTACCTGAGGATCAGATCGTCTTGCCTGTACACATATTGCAACCATGGAAATTCACACCAGTATCTTCTCCCTACAGGAGACATTAAGGCAGATAAAGTTGGAAAATGGTTGTGGTATTATAAATTTAAAACAGACACTGTCTGTATTTTTGTGCCCCACCAACATGTGTCCTCTCAGGAGATTTCCCCAGTGGTTTCCCATTGCCGCAAGGAACTGTTGCAATCCAGCAGATGAGGAATATGCAGGTAAAGTGATGGAATCCTCTCAACTTTTTGCTTGTTCATCAACACTTTTATGTGTCATAGGAAAGCCTAAGAGAGTGAATAGAGGTGGGTCAAAGTGCAACAGATGCCATTCACAGGAAACTGAAACACTGTGACTGTCTCATGGTGTGGCCAGGCATGCAAGAAATCAAATCAATTTGCCTGCACTTGCTCTTCCTTACAGATTTTCCAAGGGCAAAATGACTAACATTACATAATCACATAACCACATAATCACAGAATCATTAAGGTTGGGAAGGGCCTTCAAGATCATCAAGTCCAATCGTTAACACAACACCACCATGTCCCCTAAACCATGTCCTGATGTGCCACATTCACAAGTTTTTTGAACACTTCCAGAGATGGCGACTCCACCACCTCCCTGGGAAGCCTGTTCCAATGCCTGACCACCCTCTCGGTGAAGAAAGTTTTCCTAATATCCCATCTAAACCTCCCCTGGTGCAACTTGAGGCCATTTCCTCTCGTCCTATCACTAGTTAGTTGGGAGAACAGACCAACACCCTCGTCGCCACAACCCCCTTTCAGGTAGTTGTAGAGAGCAATAAGGTCTCCCCCTCAGCCTCCTCCAGACTGAAAAACTCCAGTTCCCTCAGCTGCTCCTCATAAGACTTGTGCTCCAGACCCCTCACCAGCTTCATTGCCCTTCTCTGGACATGCTCAAGCACCTCAGCATCCTTCTTGTAGTGAGGGGCCCAAAACTGAACACAGGATTCGAGGTGCGGCCTGACCAGTGCCGAGTACAGGGGCATGAACACTTCCCTACTCCTGCTGGCCACACTATTTCTGATACAGGCCAGGATGCTGTTGGCCTTCTTGGCCACCTGGGCACACTGCTGGCTCATGTTCAGCCGGCTGTCAACCAGCACCCCCAGGTCCTTTTCCGCCAGGCAGCTCTCCAAGCAAAGCCTGTAGCGTTGCATGGGGTTGTTGTGGCCGAAGTGCAGGACCTGGCACTTGGCCTTGTTAAACCTCATACAGTTGACCTCGGCCCATCAATCCAGCCTGTCCAGATCCCTCTGTAGAGCCCTCCTACCCTCCAGCAGATCAACACTCCCACCCAACTTGGTGTCATCTGCAAACTTACTGAGGGAGCACTTGATCCCCTCATCCAGATCATCAATAAAGATATTGAACAAGACCGGCCCCAGAACCGAGCCCTGGGGAACACCGCTTGTGACCGGCCGCCAGCCGGATTTAACGCCGTTCACCACAACTCTCTGGGCTCGGCCATCCAGCCAGTTCTTTACCCAGCGAAGACTAAACCTGTCTAAGCCACGAGCCGCCATTTTCTCCAGGAGAATGCTGTGGGAGAGGCTGTCAAAGGTTTTACTAAAGTCCAGGGAGACAACATCCACAGCCTTTCCCTCATCCACTAGACGGGTCACCTGGTCATAGAAGGAGATCAGGTTGGTCAGGCAGGACCTGCCTTTCATGAACCCATGCTGGCTGGGCCTGATCCCTTGGTTGTCCTTCACATGCCCTGGGACCACCCTCAAGATCAACCGCTCCATGATCTTCCCAGGTACAGAGGTCAGGCTGACAGGCCTGTAGTTCTCAGGATCCTCCTTCTGGCCCTTCTTGTAGATGGGTGTCACACTGGCAAGTCTCCAGTCATCTGGGACCTCCCCTGTTAACCAGGACTGCTGATAAATGATAGAGAGGGGCTTGGCAAGCTCCTCCGCCAGCTCCCTCAGTACTCTGGGGTGGATCCCATCAGGCCCCATAGACTTGTGGGTGTCCAGGTGGCTTAGCAGGTCCTTAACTGTTTCCTGCTGGATTATGAGGAGTTTATTGTGCTCTCCATCCCCATCTTCCAGCTCAGGAGGCTGAATACCCTGTGGATACCTGGACTGGCTATTAAAGACTGAGGCAAAGAAGGCATTAAGTACCTCAACCTTGTCCTCATCCTTGGAGACAATGTTCCCCGCCATATCCAGTAGGCGGGGGAGATTCTCCTTGCCTCTCTTCCTGTTAATATATTTGTAGAAGCATTTTTTGTTATCCTTTACGACTGTGGCCAGATTGAACGCTAGCTGGGCTTTTGCCTTTCTAATTTTGTCCCTGTTTGACCTAACGAGATCCTTGTACTCTTCGTGAGTTGCCTTCCCTTTCTTCCACAGGTGATAAACTCTCCTCTTTTCCCTGAGTCCCAGCAAAAGCTCCCTGTTCAGCCAGGCCAGTCGCCTTCCCCGCCAGCTTGTCTTACGGCACATGGGGACCGCCTGCTCCTGCGCCTTTAAGATTTCCTTCTTGAAGAATGCCCACCCTTCCTGGACCCCTTTGTCCTTCAGGACTGTCTCCCAAGGGACTCTCTCAACCACTGACCTGAACAGGCCGAAGTCTGCCCTCCGGGAAGTCCATGGTAGCAGTTTTGCTGACCCCTCTCCTTACTTCACTCAGAATGGAGAATTCTATCATGTCGTGGTCGCTAAGCCCAAGACGGCCTCTGACCATCACATCTCCCACCAGTCCTTCTCTGTGTCTGTTACATTTTAATGACATCATAAAATTTCTTGTTCAGTACGAAAGATCACTTTATGATGAGCTCATCAAAGGAAGAAAAATATTAAATGAAAAATAATTAGGCTTGTTATTCTGCATAAATATTACTTTGATAGTATTATACATATTCTGTTTGCCAAACATTGTATTAAATGATAACTAGCACAGAATTCCCAAATATCATCAAGGTTTCATCTTTGTTAATACTGTGTAAATCTAGAAAGACCTTGTCCCAGCTTTACAAGTCCATGTTAAACGCTATAAGTTTTGTAAATTAGAAACGTATAGTCACCCTAACCCCCCACAATTTCTTGTCTCAGGCATTAACATTTCACTGATAATACTCTTTTCATAAATCTTGGCATTGCTGTTAAATTATTCATATGGTGTTATATGAAAACGCATGACAATTTTTTAAAATGCATTCGTCAAGCATCTTGCAATCAGCTAAGATGCCACTCTGCTGGTTATTTTTCTGAATCTTGCCATCTGAATGCTCTGAATAAATTTTATTTTATTCAATAAGTTTCACTCTTGTTTCCAAGCATTTCTTTTATGATTTCTATGGCTTCACTTATATTGTGTTACCCTTCTATTTTATTTTTTTTCTTGTCTTGATTTCCCTTTCTATCTGCCATGTGCTCTATTTTACCATTCTTGCAATCTATCATTTTAGCTTTGAGAAAGATATTCCCTATTATCTGATCTTCCCTGGATGTACTTAACTTTGTGACATTCTTCTTCTCTGAGTGACCTTTGTAATATAAACTTTCATTGCTGCCTCCTGAACGTCTGTTCTGACAGTAAAGGCTGGCACACCTTTAATTCTTAAATGCAGAAACCACACTTCTTGACATTCCCATATCCCTCTCCAATGCTTACATTTCAGCAATATGACAATTACATAGTGTTACTAAGTTGCATTATACATTTCCTTTTTCCATTTTTGAATTGTCATACATTATTCCTTTGGTGATATCCAGAATGTGATGAAACACAGAGTGGGTTTTCAACTGAGAAAATAATTCAAGGCCAATGAATCAAACAAAAACCAAACTCAATAATAATAAGAATTTTTGTTAATATGGGGTTAAATTGCAAGTACTTTTTAGTTATTTCTAGCACGGATCTCTAGAGTGTATTCTCAGAGTTATTCTCAAGAAAAAGAAAAAAGGAGAAGAGAAGAGAAGAGAAGAGAAGAGAAGAGAAGAGAAGAGAAGAGAAGAGAAATGCAAACACAAATAAATGAAATTATTTCACTATCCCGATCTGAGCCTTGTGTGAAAATCCTAACGAACACTTCAGTAATTTTCTTTAAAATATCTTAAAAATTCCAAGAACATACAACAATGTAATTCTAAAGGTTAGTTTTCAGAAAACATTTTTGTGTCTAATTCATCATCTTTACAAGGTGAACTTTAAAAAGGACACAGAACAGAACTCAGACAATGCAACAGAACTCAGTCAGTGAACATTAAGCTTCTTGATGATTTCTCTAGATTGGCACAAAAAATCCTAAGGTATTCAAAATATCAAGTCAGATTAGAAACACTGCCAATGTGTATGTGTATTTTTTCCTCTGAATTCAGCTGGAGTTTTCCCATGGACATCAGCTGACGAAAAAGTAATTTATTCCTGCAAACTCCTCCAACAGGTTATAAATGAAGAACTGAAGCGCTGTACAAATTTGTTCACTCCTTGCCTCTCCACTTCAGTGTTATTATTATTTATTTGTGACATATCATCAAACTTAAATTTATTGCACTTTTAAATTCAAATAATGTAATTCAGTTCAGCAATGTTATTTACCTGAAATAGCCACTGAATGTCATGGAAAATGTTACTCCCCCCACCCCCCAAAACCATGGTATTGATTAAAGAATTAACTTCAATAACCATTTTCTAATCCTTAAGAAAACAGATTAAAAATAGTTAATAAGAAGGTTGTGAAGCTTTTAGGTAATGCAGAAAGCATATGAAAAGTCTATGTTAACTAAAAAAACCCTGTCCCCAAGCATTCACTTCCAAGAAAAGCCATTTTAGGGAAAAAAATGCTTTTGAGTCAAAACACTGTAGTCTGTTATATTGAGATGATATTAATTGACATGCATGCATTAGATTTTTCTCCAGTAGGCATCTTAGCAAACCAGGCATCAAAACCAATATCCAGTTAATAAATACTTGAAAAATGTCATACCCTTATACTGAAATTTATGTTTCTTTATACTGGGGTCAGCTAGATGGTTTATGATAATTTATGTAGAAGAGCTTTGAAAATCTCACCTTAAAGTTTTCAGGTCAGAAATTATGACTTACCTTTATTCATTAGATATTTGTGTTAATGAACTACTTTAAATCAAGTGCTTGAGATAAATTGAAACACAGTATCTCAAAAATAGTTCTTATTTTTATAATTGAATTACCACTAAAATAATTGCAAAAGTATGCCAAATTTTAAAAGTATACTCCAGGTTAAGTTACTAGGTTCTAAATCTAAACAAACTCCTTTTTAATGGAAAAGAATAATTCTTTCCAATTCAGAAACTACTCAGGAAAAAATGTTGTAACCGGATAGAAAAGGAAATTACTTTGGGCAAACATAATGGCTATTTCTGGCCCTAAAATTTACAAATGTATTAAAAATGTCTCATAATCCATATCATACCCCAACTTTTTGCAAGTCAATGGCAAAACGTGACTTTACAGCTTCCTCAGAAGCTAACAAATCCTCTCTTGGCATTCAAGGAAAGTAGGTAAGAGCAAGAGAGAACACTCTGACAGCAGAACTTTATAACCTCAGAAGATAAGAATATAAAATTACCATATTAGGTCAGGCTAAATCTCCATGTAACTCAGTATCGCATCTTCTCCGGTGGCTACTACAGGGCATTTAAGTTCTCTTTATAAACTTTGACCTTCTGTTCACTTCATAGATTACATATCAAGCTTGGAAAAAAACTAACAAACAAAACAGTTTCTTGTTTGTTGTTTGGGGTCTTTTTTTATGCTTTTAGGAAGTTATTCCCAAAATTCTTTTTATGTGCCTTATTGTGATTTTATATGTAATTTGTCTAAATTTATGCTTTAAAAAAACTTCTTCAGTTGGATATGACTAAGGAGGATAATTTCCTTTTTGTTCAGATTTGCTGTTGCCTCCTTTACCTTTTCCGTTAAGCCATGTGATTTCCTATGGAACATATGAGAAATATTTTTTGATGGTGGGTGTAATTCACTGTTATTGTGAATGTCTAATACATTCTCTTTAAAAACTTTTTGTACCACTTGTAGACTTTTTAACCTTTTTTCTGTTCCTTTTCATTTAATTTTAACTAGCTGCCTTCTTTTTGGAGAGCTGAATTTTTTCTTCTGGTCTTAGCTGCAGCAGGAGAAAAAGTCTCAGGAAAATGTACCTCAAACAATGTAACACTCTGATAAGTTAATATCCCCAGAAAAAAATATCTTCAGAAATCCCCACTTTTAGCTATCATCACAAAACTGTTGGCAACATTGCAGTTTGCAGGACATCAATAAGCTTGTTGTGTGATGCACTAATAAGCAGACTACCTCATTATCCGTTAGTTTCAATTTCTGTTCAGTCTCAGCATAAGGCCTAAGTGGCCAGCAAAAACGTTCAAAACCCAGAATCTTTACTTATTTGCTGAAATCTTGTGCTTTGAGATTATTTTACTTAGACCCTAGAATAATGGCAAAGGAATTTTGTCATGGGCAATAGTAATAGACTCCTTAAAGTAGAATGAAGTGGTTAGGTCTTGCCTCTTATCCTCTGCTGCAAAGGGCATTCTCCATAAACCACAGAAAAAAGTTTTATGTGACTCATCCAGAATTCCCTGAGGAACTGTTATCTCAGCTACAATGCAGGCTGAAGACCAGAGATTCCCCCCAAATAAAAATGACTTCAGGTAACCACATGTTAATATGGGATGAACCAAAAGACAGATGAAAAAATTAGGGTATTTCCTAGTTTCGGGCCTCCCAGTATACCCTCGACATAATTTTCAGTTAAAGTTTGGAAATTGTGCAGCTTCTCTGTGGTTTTGTGTCATTACACAGGAAAGAACATTAATCTACCTGGTTTTGACTTGGAGTAAGTTAGGAGTTGATTGTTTCCATGAGTTCAACTTTCAGATCCCTTTTTCTCATCTGAAGGAAAAAAATCAGAGCGAGCAAGTTAGTAACGATCAACACAAAACATGACTGAGAACCCATGTTTTCTTGCAGCTTTGTTTAAGTACATTTAAAGGGAAACTGCAGGGCTGGAGCTGCTAAGGCTCCTGGTATGTTCCCCTCCAACTTCTCAGTTAGAATTTTGTTCTGCTTCATGGCATTGGCAACTAGCTGTTGTGGAAAATTTAATAGCGATGTCTTATGCAAATAGTGTGCTCTACAAGTAAAACAAATAAAAATGAGGAAATGTACACATTGTACCTTTGAAAGGTTGCAAGCAGTGGCGCAGAAGACTTGGGTTACAATAACATCTGAAACGAGCCTGGGAGTGGGAACGTAGCAAGGCTTGTTTCAAAGGGGACCCAGTTCACTAAACACTAGAGTGATTTAATGCACCATCAATTATTTCCTGCTTGTCACTTAAACAGGCTCCACATATGCATGGCAGGTCCATGAGTGCAAAGAGGAGGTAGAAAGCATGATTTATTGGCTGGGGCAAACACCTGCGAATTAAGCAGCTCAGAAATTAGCCACAAGTAGCATATTAGTGCAGCTAATCAGGCACGGTTCAGTATTTCAGTTTCTTGATTTGCCCATAAATAAGGCTGTATGTGGCTGCCCTGGGGCGTTCTGGTGATTAACAGCCCTGACCTACAGTAAAGTGTGCAATCCAAACAATTTAGTGGATCTGCAGGTGTACGTTGTAAGCTTGTTGCTTATAAGGCTGCTACATTCAGTATGTAGAAAGCTCCTTGTATCTGGACGTCTTGTTCATACCTTTTATCACACCATTTAATGATCAATTTTCTTTTCGTTCATTTACCAGAGCCTGGTAACATTAACGAGTATTAAACTAGGAAGCACTGATGCACAGCTGTGAAACCCAGTCGTCGTCTTTGTCTTGTTCGGGTGCCAGAAAAACGAGATCAGTGCAGTGCACTTTCGTATCTCACACCACAGTTGTTGACTTTCCGCGCAGCTGAAATGACAAGTTGCTACTTGATTATTTCAAGATCTGTGGCTGGCTAGCCTACCTGTTGATTGCTGATGTAAAACTGTTGTGTGGAGCAGCCTGTACCCAGCCAACAGCAATTTGCTGTCCTGATTTTGCAAAACACTGAAACAAAGACAGAGATTTCTGATCACTGCACACTGACATGTTAAGCACATACACTGGAGGAGATCTGAAGCTCTCTTGAAACAGTATATGTGAACTCATATAAAGCTCAGCAGTAGCCATATCAACTTATCTGTTGGAAAAATGACACTTATGTGAAAGAAAAGGAGGAAAGACATCCTCCAAATAAGAAAGATACTGGATAAGGCATCCTGGTTACCCATTAGTAGCCTACTAATTCCTCACCTCCTAAAGAACATACGAGGACATGGACAAGGTTGTAGATGAATGACTGGTGGAAAAGTTATGTCAGGTAGCATCACTTGTGAGGGACTGACACTGTGTAAATCCAGAACTGCCCACATTTTCATATAAAAACCTGCTGGGACATCTTAGGAAGGAAGCACAGAGGAAGAATCATGAGAGATACATCACTGAGAAAAAGTAGGGTGACCACTGTTATTTACTGTTTTCCTAATATAAGAACAGTACAGTAGTGCTTCTTGGACCAAAATGCAACAAATTTTTTTGCACAACAAATGATTAATCACTTTAAGATCCTACTGAGAACCCAGAATTATTTGAGGAAGAAGTATTAAACACAAGAAAGTAAGCACATTCATAGATAATTAGAGTCCACAACTACATTTCATAAAGGAAAACTTTACTTACAAGGGATATATCATCTCCTGTTTCATATTTAAACATTAAATTTAACTAATGCATTTTTCTTACTAGGTGAGTTCACTTTCCATTACACCATGCTGTACTGATGACTGCTGGGATACATGACTCGGTGTGACACTAACCTGATCTGGAATCCTTTTGCTTATGTCTATAGACTGGAGACATCACGGCCCATATCCTTAAAAGTGCTCACATATCTATTTATCTTTATAGATACCCAGTACTGTTCTCAACACTGCTTCCTAGATGTCACCCAGAGAGATGGAAGGATCTGATTGACAAAGCTGACTATTTTCCTGCTGAAACAAAGACAGTAGTTGGCATCTTTAGCTCACTTTCCCCTTCCCCTGTTATATGTTGCTTCCCATGTAGTAGGAGTGGCTGAACAGTGTTCATTTATGAGCTGGGACAGTTTAGAAACTCTTACATTAGAGTAAATTCTCATCTATTTAATTTATAACCTTGTCAGATCATCAGCTGCAGCTTTTGCTTCATGATCCTTGTCAGATTTAGCATAGGCAGCTGAGAGGTTGCTTCTGCTGTTTGGCTACCCCTGTATTACCTTTGTGAATTGCTCCAGAGAGTCATTGCATTTCCCTGGTATGTTGAGTGAGGGTGGGTGACATCAGTGCTGCTCATGGCCAGCTCCCCCAGCAGTGTTTTGACTGATCTGCGTTATGTGACTTCTCAGTGATCTCGTTTCGTACCTGTTTCAGTTGCCCTTTGCATCTACGAAGTCCTGTAGGACTCTAATGCCTGTTTTGCTACCTGATTATACCAGCTCCCGCCTTAATGGAGGCCATTTTTTGATTTTTAGTTTGGGGTTGTACTGTTCATAACCCTCAGCATGGAACACCCTGATGGGTTCCTCTAGACAAGCCTAAGAGAGCATGTCCCAGTCTTCTCACTATGCCACCATGTGTCCCACATGTGGAATAGCTAGAAGCACTTGTCAAGGCTGGTTCTTCTTGGTCTAGACTGTTTTTTTCTTATTGGGACTGAGACACTTCACAATTTGCTTAAGTTTCTTTCAGAATTAATATAACTTTGTATTGGAACAAAGACAGTTACAGGGCTGCTTTCTGTCACTCCATATTTCTGCTTTAATAGCAGGATGCTGAGGGTATGTACCATGTGCAGAAGAAGGTGGGATGAATGTGTTTTTGAATGTAAGGCAGACTGGGATGGGCAACAGAGCAAGCCACCTCATCCCTGTACCCGCCTACCTTTCAGCCAGGCTTGGGTTCTGCCTGGGTAAGGACCTCATTGCTCCATCCCAGGAATCATCTGGCAGTCCTGAAGTGTGGCCTGTCAAAGAAGCAGGAGCTCAGAATGAAACTGAGTAATTAAACCAACAGCATAGGCACACCCTCTGCGTTTTTCTGTTCTTTTCTCTATTTAGTTGAAGCAGACATAAAATGGGACAAAATGGTTTTGCTGGTTGACGTGAAAGACTGTTTTTCTTGGAATAACTTGAAAAAGTGCTCTTTCCTAGCGCATTTTATTTAGTATGTCATCCTCATGCCAGTATATCATAAACTCATGTATTTATTGAGAGGTAGAGAATTAAAAACATAAGAGAACAGAAATAATAGATGTAGTTGAGAACTTTACAATATTGCTGTATACTACAATGACATATGGAAGAGGTACAAGGTGTGTGTGAGAGAAAACATTCAAGAGTCTTCACAAGTATTGATAACAATAAAAAATTAGCAAAATATAATGCATAATCTAGAATACAAAGATGACAGTGCAGGGACAGAATCAGATCTATTAAGATTCTTCAGATGCATTACAGAATTTCAGACTATGTCTTCAGAAAACTTAAAGAAACATTTGAAGGTGTATCTATGATTTCGAAAAGTGTATAGTATCATCAGATCACCAAAGTGTCAGAGCTCTTGTTATAAAACAGCCTTTGCCTTTTGGTAAAGGGGATGTTAAATTTCAAGTACAGCAAGATCAAAATGGCTACATAAAACCAAGCACAGGTTAAAAAAAGCAGATTTATTGTGAGAACTCTGAAATGATATCTAGATGATCCCCTGAGCAGCCCTTGAGATGTCAGAGATGATAATACAGTAACAACATTTGGGAAGTATTTCTAGTTTTACACTTAGCCTTTTGGCAGGAATTTATTAAGACAGAATAAGCCTGTGACTTTTCAATTCCAAGTACAATTTGTTTCTCTAATATATCTGCAGGAGTAATGTGTGATGGAATTTTTCCTTTGCTGGGCCCAGTAGTTGTGGGTGATGATGTGCTATAATAGGTTCTCACAGGCCATATCTCAACAAGATAAAACACAACACATGTACATCTGTGGCCCAGTGTCAATGCCTTAAATGTACATCAGAAATGCATTAAATCTTCTGATTGCTATTTTGTTTGTACAGCTTGTTGGTTCAGAGTTTCCTCTGTAATGTACCCTGCTGATTACCTTGAATTATTGGCATATCCTTGGTAGAACAAGCACACCTTGTTCAGAAATACAGCATTACAGATGTGGCTTGAATCTCTTCCTTTATTAGTGGAAACAGAAGAAATGTTCTTCAAGTTATTCCAATATGCTTCTTGAAAGCACGTATCTCAGAATCAACTGTGTCTAGCAGTGCTTTGGACCAAAAGGAAAGGTGCATGATATCGAATCAGAAATTTATCCACACAGTTGCTCGTGTGTGTGCAGCTGTCCCTGTGTCTATATATAATGACATAACAGTGTAGAAAATAAAGTATTATGGACAGCTGTGGAAAATGGTGCATCAGAAGAGGCACTTTCAGTTTTGGACACTCTGGGCCAGATTCTCCACTGGCTTAAAGCTGTACATCTCACATCAGCTTGCTCA
Organism: Phaethon aethereus; assembly: GCF_964289735.1. Taxonomy (NCBI): domain Eukaryota; kingdom Metazoa; phylum Chordata; class Aves; order Phaethontiformes; family Phaethontidae; genus Phaethon; species Phaethon aethereus. The sequence continues at coordinate 70,767,038 of NC_138582.1, forward strand.
CTCATATGTGAGACTTTTCTTTTTAAAGAAAGTGAACATTTTAGAAGTAATTTTGAGCTAAACGTTACTGGAAGCCATAGCATTTGATAAAAACGAATTGTATAAAAAATAATATTAGTTAACACCAGCCACCTCCAGTGTCTAATGTTCCCAGAACAGCATATCAGAGCTAAGGTAGCCTGCTGAAAGCATGTACTTGGGCACAGAGAAACATGAACTCATCCTTAGGGTTTCAGTTTATATCTAACCAGCTCATAATGTGTCTGGGGCAAGATGATGACTGCTTTTGGAGACTCATTCTCCCTTTTTTCCATTCGGTCATCGACATCAGTTGTGAAAGTTGTGTCTCTGTGCCTGTGTTGACACTGTGAGGCTGATAACTGCTCCATGAACTGCACACCTGTGGCCTTCGGACTGTCCAGATTGGAGCGGTTGCTGGAGTGGCTCTTTGCTCATTCACATCCCTGGGTTTCTTTTCAAAGGGGATCATGGGAGAGTTACTCAGTGTACAGCAGAGGTGTCTGCCTGGGGATGGATGCTCAGCCAGATCACTGAGCTACACAGGATTTGAGGTGGAAGATTTTCAGTAAATTCCACGTAGTACATATGCAACACGTCTTGTTAAAATAGCTCTCAGTCTGAGGGAATGAAAAGTGATGGTCTTCCATCACATTAGGGAAGTGATTGTACCCCTGTACTCGGCACTGGTCAGGCCGCACCTCGAATCCTGTGTTCAGTTTTGGACCCCTCACTACAAGAAGGTCATTGAGGTGCTGGAGCGTGTCCAGAGAAGGGCAATGAAGCTGGTGAGGGGTCTGGAGCACAAGTCTTATGAGGAGCGGCTGAGGGAACTGGGGTTGTTCAGTCTGGAGAAGAGGAGGCTGAGGGGAGACCTTATCGCTCTCTGCAACTACCTGAAAGGGGGTTGTGGGGATGAGGGTGTTGGTCTCTTCTCCCAAGTAACTAGTGATAAGACAAGAGGAAATGGCCTCAAGTTGCACCAGGGGAGATTTAGATTGGATATTAGGAAAAATGTCTTCACCGAGAGGGTGGTCAAGCATTGGAACAGGCTTCCCAGGGAGGTGGTGGAGTCACCATCTCTGGAAGTGTTCAAAAAACGTGTGGATGTGGCACTTCAGGACATGGTTTAGGGGACACGGTGGCGTTGGGTTAATGGTTGGACTTAATGATCTTGAAGGTCCTTTCCAACCTTAGCGATTCTGTGATTCTGTGTGATTCTGTGATTTCATGGTCTTAAAACAATTTTTTAATTCATTTTATATGTGGATGTAAAGCAATGTATACTTAACACATGTGCCGTACTTCTTCACTGGAGTTCCACTCACAAGTGGATGAAAAAGTCATGGCTCTCAGGCAAGGGACGAGTGCTGGCTGGTCTATCACTTTGTCCTATCTGAACAGCTGTTTTTCACAAGACTGTGAAGTGGTCAGATCATGCTGACATTCCTGCAAATCAGATTTAGTTTGTACTGGTGTTTAGACAATAACTGTTCTTTGCGTAGATGAATATATTATTGCTGTTGTAGCTACATTAATTACTGCCTACAAATTTTTATTATTCAAATTTTTATTATTTTTATTATTTTATTCAGTTGGGAAGGTGAAGTATTATCATATAAGATAAATGTTACCTAGGAAGTCAAAATGTGATTCTTGGTCATTCTTAACACAAATTAATTTGCATAAACTTTTCACTGCATATGGATGAGTAATCAATATATTCCTAGAAATTAAAATATGCAGTTGTTCTGTATTCTGTATTTTATTACAGTTAATGGGACTGTTTTTAGAGGTGAAGATTACAGGAATGATATCTTGGTTGTAATGATTATCTGTTAATTATAATAAGCAACAGTTCTTATTTCTGAAGGAATTGAATAATTTTATTGATCTGCCAGATCCCGTGGTTGTCAAAGTTGATTTTTATATTGACTTCAGTAGAAGTAGGAGGCTAAGGTTACAGATAAATAGAAGAATGTATTTTCATATTTGTAATGTGTGTTGAATTACTATATACAGACTTGAACAAACACAGCTGATAATGACTTAATTTGGAAATACAGGCTTAGGTCCCTCTGATAAATACATTCTGAAGTGAGTGAAAGCAAAAATGGCACTATGTTGCAGATGTCCCAGTATAGCTGTCTTTCAGTAAAGGAACAAAGATTAGGGGAAGGCAGGCATGTGCGTCAGCCTCATGTTAGGGTCAGAGTGTGAATTCTCTTGCAGCAGTCCCTGCAAGCTCCACTTCGAATGTAAATCGTGATCCAATATATTGTAATTTTATATTAAGATCTTACGCAAAAATAATTTAAAAAGTGAACTATAAAAAGTGAAAGCAATGTATTTCTGTATTTGTAACAAATATACGCTGTAAGTCAATTTTTTTTAATCAAGTAAAATGAAACCCACTGTAAATGTAAATCCTGTACCACCATATATATGTACTTGTTTTGTAGCTACAAACATCACTAGTGAAATACTGAAGGTAATGTGGGAGACAGATAAATAATAGTGTTTAAAAGTGACCACAAGGTACTATGGATAAATGAATAACTAGGTTAAAACTGCTGCGGAAATGTGTAATGCCATTGCTGTATTTTGAAGGAGGTACATTGGTTTAAAAAAACAGCTATTTACACTGCATAGACACCTCAGCACAAGCAACAAACGATAACTACACAGACTGTAACAGAAATAACTGACTTGTTCAGGAATCTGGGCTACTATATTATTTGCCAAGTTCTTCGTGTCTTTAACTCTGTGATCTGTTCATTGTGTATCTACTGGCTCATTATACTTCCCTATTTCTGTTAATGCCATTTTAGGAGTTTTGCTTCCAAAATATTCTTCATGCTCTTTTTTTTACTCTCTACTTTTAGTATCAGTTCAGTCTATACCATTTGACTTTAGCTTATATATGCATGTCTGTGTGTGTGTATAGTGTGCAAGTTCAGACATGTATGTATGCACACGTGTAGACCTAGATAATTAGCATGCAAGGAGAAGAGAATATCAGCAGCTGTCCAGAGGCAACTGTACTGCAACACTGATGGTGTCATATTTAAAAGTGTGCTGTGATTATTTATTTAACGTGCTAAGTTGGATCGAGGCCACAGTGTATTTTATTATTAAAACTTTAATTTCTTTTTGGCTTCAAAAGTAGACTTTCAGTCTTTTCCATACAAACATATGATGTGATTTCAGTAGAATAAATTCACTTCCACAGTCCACTCAACACCTGATTAATTCATATTACTGAGGCAACAGAGATATGATTAGCTTATTCTTGTCTTACAGTTCATAAACGGTGCTATGGATAACAATGCGAGCCACTGCTGATACTTTATTCAATAGGTTAGCTTTAGGAACATCAGTAGAGACTTAGTTTTTCATTACATATGGTTAGTAATCTAATTTATTTGGAAAAATTAGTATATTTCTTGAAACTGCCATCATACATTGAATAAAAGGGAGTTTGACAGCAGTTTTTTAGCAGTCCTAGAAGAACTGAAAAGCAGTTATGGGAAGCTTATTATGCTGGCACCTTTCTTAGATAATGTACCAGAAGCTTTTCTACATATTTCTAAGTGGGTGAGGTATATGACACAGTGCACTCTTCTGGGCAGTTTTCACCAGTACTTCATTACTGTGAAAAAACACAAGGACTGTTTTCTACCCAAATGATGCTTTGTAAATATATCCTTGCACTCAAATTACAAAGCACTCATATTGGAAAATGCAGTGACAAAATATGGTGCCAGAGCTTGGTCACCCTCACAGTAAAAAAGTGTTTCCTGATGTTCAGATGGCACCTCCTGTGTTTCAGTTTGTGCCCATTGCCTCTGGTCCTGTCACTGCACATCACTGAAAAGAGTCTGGCTCTGTCTTCTTTGCACTCTTCCCTCAGGCATTTGCACACCTTGATGAGATGCCCCCTGAACCTTTTCTTCTCCAGGCTGAATAGTCCCAGCTCTTTCAGCCTCTCCTCACGGAAGTTGCTCCAGTGCCTTAACCATCTTCATGGCCCTTTGCTGGACTCCAGTAAGTCCATATGTTATACTGGGGAGCCCAGAACTGGCCACAGTATTCCAGATGTGGCATCACGAGGGCTGAGCAAAGGGCAAAGATCACCTCCCTCAACAGTCTGGGAACGTTCTTCCCAGGTACCAAGGTGAGGCTGACTGATCTGCAGTTCCCCTGCACTTCTTGAAGATAGGAGTGACATTTGCTCTCTTCCAGTCTTCAGGAACATCTCCCAGTTTCCATGACCTTTCAAATATAATTGAGAATGGCTTTGCAATGACATCAGCCAGCTCCCTTAGCGCTTGTGGGTACATCCCATCAGGGTCCATAGTTGTGCATGACCATTTTTTTTAAGTGCTCCCTATCTTGATCCTCATCCACCAAGGGCAAGCCTTCCTTGCTGCAGTTTTTTGCCCTGGTCTCAGGGGCCTGGGATTCCTGAAGGCTGATCTTACCAGTGAAGACTGAGGCAAAGGCAGCATTAAGTACCTCAGTCTTCTCCATGTCATTTGTTGCCTGTTCTCCTGCCCCACTCAGCAGCAGGCCCATGTTTTCCCTACTCTTCCTTTTGCTATTCACCTACTTGTAGAATCTTTCCTTGAAGCACTTCACATCTCTTGACAGATTCAACTCCAGTTTTCCTAACCCCACCCTTGTATGATCAGACAGTGTCTCTATACTCCCTCCAAGGTCACCTGCCCCTCCTTCCACCTCTTGTACATTTCCTTTTTATGCCTGAGTTCAGTTAGGTGCTTCTTGTTTACCCATGCAGGTCTCCTGCTGCCTTTGCTTCATTTCATGAAAGGACTGAGGAGTTCATGAAAGGCAGGTCCTGCTTGACCAACCTGATCTCCTTCTATGACCAGGTGACCCGTCTAGTGGATGAGGGAAAGGCTGTGGATGTTGTCTCCCTGGACTTTAGTAAAACCTTTGACAGCCTCTCCCACAGCATTCTCCTGGAGAAACTGGCGGCTCGTGGCTTAGACAGGTTTACTCTTCGCTGGATGAGGAACTGGCTGGATGGCCGAGCCCAGAGAGTTGTGGTGAACGGCGTTAAATCCGGCTGGCGGCCGGTCACAAGCGGTGTTCCCCAGGGTTCAGTTCTGGAGCCGGTCTTGTTCAATATCTTTATTGATGACCTAGATGAGGGAATTGAGTGCTCCCTCAGTAAGTTTGCAGATGACACCAAGTTGGGTGGGAGTGTTGATCTGCTGGAGGGTAGGAGGGCTCTACCGAGGGATCTGGACAGGCTGGATTGATGGGCTGAGGTCAACTGTATGGAGTTTAATAAGGCCAAGTGCTGGATCCTGCACTTCGGCCACAACAACCCCATGCAACGCTACAGGCTTGGGGAGGAGTGGCTGGAGAGCTGCCTGGCGGAAAAGGACCTGGGGGTGCTGAACATGAGCCGGCAGTGCGCCCAGGTGGCCAAGAAGGCCAACAGCGTCCTGGCCTGTATCAGAAATAGTGTGACCAGCAGAAGTAGGGAAGTGATCGTGCCCCTGTACTTGGCACTGGTGAGGCCGCACCTTGAATCCTGTGTTCAGTTTTGGGCGCCTCACTACAAGAAGGATGTTGAGGTGCTGGAGCGTGTCCAGAGAAGGGCAATGAAGCTGGTGAGGGGTCTGGAGCACAAGTCTTATGAGGAGCAGCTGAGGGAACTGGGGTTGTTTAGTCTGGAGAAGAGGAGGCTGAGGGGAGACCTTATCGCTCTCTACAAGTACCTGAAAGGGGGTTGTGGGGATGAGGGTGTTGGTCTCTTCTCCCAAGTAACTAGTGATAAGACAAGAGGAAATGGCCTCAAGTTGCACCAGGGGAGGTTTAGATTGGATATTAGGAAAAATTTCTTCACTGAGAGGGTGGTCAGGCATTGGAACAGGCTTCCCAGGGAGATGGTGGAGTCGCCATCTCTGGAAGTGTTCAAAAAACATGTGGATGTGGCACTTCAGGACATGGTTTAGGGAACATGGTGGCGCTGGATTAATGGTTGGACTTGACGATCTTGAAGGTCCTTTCCAACCTAGTGATTCTGTGATTCTGTGATTTCCTGCTTGTCAGGATGAACCATTCCCGAGCTTGGAGCCTCCTTGAATAGCAAGCATTTCTCCTGGACCCCTTTTGTCTCAAGGGCTGTATCCCATGGGATTCTCCAGAACGGATCTCTGAAGAAGTTAAAGTCTGCTCACTTGAAATCCAGAGTCACAGTCCTGCTTTGTGCCCTGCTCTCTCCTCACAGGATCCTAAATTCTACATCTCATGGTCACTGAAAATAAGGCTGCCTCTGGTTTTCACTTCCCTGACCAGTTCTTCCTTGCTTGCAAGTATCAGGTCCAGCAGGGTGCTTTTACTTGACTCCTCAATCAACTATGTCAGGATGTTGTCTTCAGTGCGGTCCAGAAATCTTCTAGATCTTGTGCCTTGCTGTGTTGTCCTTGTTGTCCTCCCTTCCAGGGAGATTTAAACCTATGAGGATCATAGGTTAAATGATGAATATAAATGTGAGAGTTCTTCCAGTTGTTTGAAGAAGGCTTTGTCTACTTTTTCCTCAGGAGGTGTATAGCAGATACCCACTACAACAGCACCCACGTTGGTCTGCCTGCTAATCTTGACCTGTAACATAAGCTTTTGACTGGCTCCTGATCCATCCCAAGGCAGAGCTCAATGCATTCCAGCTGCTCTCTGAAATAAAGCACAACACCCTCTCCTTACCTCTCCTGCCTGTTCTTACTAAAAAGCCTGTATCCATTCACCACACTACTCCAGTCATGTGAGATATCCCACCATGCCTCCATGACCCCAATGAAGTCATAGTCCTGTAACTGCCACAAAGACTTCTAATTCCTCCTGTTTGCTTCCCATGCTGCATGCAATAGTGTAAAGACATTTCAGAGAGGCACCCAAGCATGTATATTCCCCAGAACAGAGTTTTCCCATAAGTCCATTCCACAGACTCTTTATTAAATGTCTCCACTGAAGTGATTCAACTTCAGACTTGTTTTGATGTCTGCTATGTTGCTTCTGTACCCGTCACCTTGACTTATCTACCTGATCCATAACTGCCTCTCTTATTTGTTGAGGAATCTCTTCCTACCTCATCATTTCTAGTTTAAAGCTCTTCTCACCAAGTTGGTCAGTCTGTTGGTAAACATACTATCACTCTGTTTAGTCAGGTGGATGCTGTCTCTTCCAAGCATCTGTTGGCCTTCGAATGAGGATCCCATGGTCGTAGAAACAGAAACTGTGCTGTCAACACCAACCAACTGCTCAACCAACTGTTGACTCTTGTGATCGATCTAGTCCTCAGGCCCTTCGTCTTCACTGGCAGGATTGAGGAGAGCACCACCTGGCCCTCCATGCTTTTTACCATTGCCACCAGTGTTATATAATCACATTTTACTTCCCAGGTCACCCCTGGCAGTGTGGTTGGTGTGTATATGGAAGAGCAGCAAGGGTACTAGTCAGAAGAGCAGGTGAGCCTCCATAGTGTCTCTACAACACTATCAATGCAAACCCCCAGAAAACAGCAAACCTTCCTGAAGGACAAGTCAGGTCTGCAGATGAGGTCCTCTATCCTCCACAGCAGAAAGTCTCCTACCACTGTCACTCACCACTTCCTCCTAGTGGTCCTGAGTGGCTCAGACTCAGCTACCAAATATGCTACATTGATGGCACTCCCAGCTCCTCGTCTGCTGTGTGGACACTGTACCTATTCTGTTACTGTAAGTCTTCAGGTATGGCAGGAGCCTTTTTCCTGGTATGAGAAGTCACCAGCTTCTAGCTTTTTTCATGATGAGAGTTTCTACTTTCCAGCTTCATGGACACAGGCTCTTCCTGCACCTCCACTACAGTTGAAGGTTTGGGCTTTTGGTGTTGAGTCTCAGAGAAGATACAGTTGATCTCTTTCTCATCCTTGCTGTGCAGCCTGGAGACATCCTCTGCAGCTCTTTTACTTGGCAATATAGCTCATTGACAACTGCACACCTCCTGTAGGCTAGAAGACCATGTGCCCCAGGCTGAACAAAAGACCCCAAGCACACCCTGCAGCTTGAGACTTGTAGAGCTGCATCCTTTTCTGAAGCTCCACCTGTGTCCAAGCTCCACCTGATAATGAAGGGGCAGTGGCTCCTGGGGAATATGCTGTGTGGCACATCACCACCATAGCTAAGGATGTGTATGTTAAACAGAGAAAGTTTGCTCGCCTCTCCTTTGTGCCCTGTGGTGCAAAATGCTGCATCTGTTGGCTGTACATAAGGAGTTGTGCTCTAGGCCTGGTTCTTACTCAGACCTCTCACAAGCATAGCCTAAAAGGGTGCTTGACCCTCCCTAATAAGGGGACGGTGACTCTGTGAATTTGTGACTCTGTGACTTTGAGATTAATTTCTGTTAAAAATACTCTGAACAATTCTATAAATTAATTTCTGCAGGGCAGAGTCATTAGGTCACTAACACCCTGCTTGTCTCCATCTTATTTTTTGATTTCTGTCTATAAATAAAACAAAATTTTGTTCATAGAATGTTTTGCTGAACTAGCTGATTTTTTACATTATTCATATTTGCATAAATGAGATGGCATTTCTGGTACCTGGAATGTCTCAGGGGAAATGAGAAGGACTCCTAGGTGAGTTACATAATCTGAAAACAGGTGAGCTGGAGAATATGGTCAGTGATTATGAACACCAAGACTGGTAGTTGGTAGCTGTCATCTGAAGTGATCATAACGGTACTGAACATCATCTCGAGCATACCTAGTCTAAGGTGTTACCGAAATGGTGCTGCCTGATATGGAAAAAAACCTGAAACTAATATTTTTACTAACAGCTGAAGCCATGTTGTGAAACATCACCTATAAGAATCTCTGTAATATTCTTGATATATCATTCTATGTATAGAGTCAGTTTCAAAGAGTTGATGACTTTTCTTCTTCATTTGAAGTATGGTCAGAAGTATAGATAGATACCAAATGAATTGTCACTTCTGGAATGGCTACTTTAATCTCCTTCAGAAGGCAGTTGTTCCACTTGTCTTCTGCATTTGCGATGATGCTTGAAGTGGGTTAGTAGGAATGCTGTGCAATCCATTACCTAAATGTAATGAAGAAATTATTTCAGACAGTTTGTGGCATTTCTGTGAAACTACTTTAGGCAAAGATTTAAAAAAACCAGTCTTTTTTCCAGTCACATATAAGATGAAAAGAAACTGAAATATAGGAATCTGTAATAAGGTGAATGCACTGAATAAAGTGAAAATGTAATTATTGTGTAATGTACAAAATGATAAATTAAAATTAATGTTAAAGTTATAAATAAACACAGGCAGGTGTATAGCTACAAATTTTACAGTAATGAGGTAGTCCATATTTTTGTAAATTTAGGGAAAGTCAATCTCAGTGGAGTGAATGCCAGAGTTTATCCTAAACTACAATATTGTAATGCTGGTTGTTTGAAGAGCTGGATTATTCACCACGAATAATAACTGTTGTCAAATTTTGCCCAGTTTGGTTTGCAAAGAATTCACAAACTGTATCTGACATTTAAAATATATTAATTTTCCAGAGCTATGTTAACTTAACACATTTCAGGGTTATTTCTGAACAAAACATTCTGAATTTTATATTTTATATGCAGTACTGTGTTATTTTGAACACCAAAGCATAATATTGTTTCATTTATAAAGGAGAACAGACCTGAGTAATAGGAAATATTGCTTTTCTGGTAAAGAAGGTGGTGATGAACAGCCATTTGTATTAAAGCTCAGGAAAGTATCAGACCTCCAAAATTCAGAGTTGGTGGTCATGCAGATGTGCAAGCAGCAAGTTTTACCGGTGTTACTGATGGAAAAATGATTTGCTACAAGTTTCTTAACTTTTGAAAATGAACTACCTATTCTCTCAAAGTCTTGTTGTAAAGTCCTAAAAATGTTTTGGTTCTATTTTGTTAAAAGAACGTTTTGAATCTCAAAATTAAGCCATTGTAGGATACATTTTGTACATCTGTGACACCATTCTTACATAAGTGTGTGAGAAAGAAGAGCGTTTAATGAGCTTCTCATTCCCCTGTGCCCTGGTTTCAGCTGGGATAGAGTTAATTTTCTTCAGAGAAGCTAGTGTGAGGCTGTGTTTTGGATTTGGGATGAGAAAATGTTGATAATGTGCTGATGTTTTGAGTTATTTTTAAGCAGTCAAGGACAGTCCAGCTTCTTGCCGGTGAGCAGGCTGGGGGTGCACGGGGAGCTGGGAGGGGACACAGCTGGGACAGCTGACCCAGGCTGGCCAAAGGGATATTCCACACCATATGATGTCATGATGAGCATATAAAGCTGGGGGAAAGAAGAAGGAAGAGGTAGGGGGATGCTTGGACTTATGGTATTTGTTTTCCCAAGTAACTGTTACGCCCTGCTTCCCTGGAGATGGCTGAACACCTGCCTGCCCATGGGGAGTGGTGAACGAATTCCTTGTTTCCCTTTGCTTGAGTGTGCGGCTTTTGCTTTACTTATTAAACTGTCTTTATCTCAACCCATGAGCTCCCTCAATTTTCCTCTTCTGATTCTCTCCCCCGTCCCACTGACGGGGAGTGAGCGACAGCTGCGTGGGGCTTGGTTGACGGCTGGTGTTAAACATGACCCCCTGCTCCCAGCTGAGGTCCAGGGACAACTGAGATCCCTTTTCTTTGCAGGCAGGGACAGCTGCTTCTCCTGTGGGCTAATGATACCTATAGCAGAAGAAGGTCATGATGGGTCTAGGCCTGAATCTCCAGTTCCTTTTTAGCGCATGGTGCAAAGCTGCCATACTGGAGGAACAAACAATATTTTTTGAAGTTACTAGATTAGTAATTTAAAGATACACCTAACAGAGGTCATTGAATCATTAAAGTCTTTAAAGTAGGAAGGGAATCTCTGGAAATTGAGCCTTGTGCTCAAAGCAGAGCTAATCTTAAAATTAGATCAACTTTCTGGGGCCTTAGACACTTAAAAGTGATGTGCTGCAATGAGGAAAGATTGAGCTCTTTTCCAGAGAGCAGAATATTGTCCTAGGAAAGTAGATTAGGGACTTATAGTTTATGTGAGAGTTGGGTGTTTCAGAATCCCTAGCAGACAGCACATTGTGCTGTTCCTCAGTGTGCAGCCATACAAAGGTAATCAACAGAAAACAGGGAGAACAGGAACCATGTCTGAACTTTGAGGGCCACCATGCTCTGTGACAAGATTTATCTAGGACTTTGTAGAGAAATTTTCATGCATTTGGACAGCCTGGTATCCTTTTCTGAAGCTGCCTACTGTATAGGGTTTGCGTGGCAAGGTTTTGGCTTCTGTGAGAAGCTGCTGGAAGTTTCCCCTATGTCCAACAGAGCCAGTGCCAGCCGGCTCCAAGCTGGACCCACTGCTGGCCAAGGCCAACTCCAGTGGAGGGAGGGGAGTAATAGAGCGGCTTTGGTGAGCACCTGGCACCCAGCCAAGCCCAACCCATCACACTTACCCACTTTCTTTCAAAGCTCTGAGCAACACTCAATCTCTTTTCAGAACATGTCAAAAATTGCTATCATTCTCTTTCTCATCCAAGCTTTTCAGCTCTTTTCATTTCAGCTTGCTAGTGATAAGATGGCAGACCAAAGTTGACATGCCAGTATTTAGTTGCACTTAAAAATAATGTTTCAGTATTGCAATTTTGGAATCAGGCTGCTAAATCCCCCTATATTCCACTTCTTCAGCTTTAGTTCTCTTTGGACCTGGCGATCAAATAGTAATGTCTCTAGGACACAGATATTTTTGTGTGTGATGATTTTATGATTCCTGGTTTGTGGTGTGGGCGTGTGGACACTATTGCAAAACTGGGCATACATAACAAGGCAATAATGATCTTCAACAGCCATTGTGTTCAGCTCTGAGAAGTAATCTTCACAATGTAGTGTGTTTTGTATACCCCCAACAGAACATGCCTCGCTTCCCTTTCCAGTTGATTATGGCTAAATGCAACAAGGAAGGCAGATGATTAGAGTTCACTATTTTGCACAGTCCTTTTGAGGCATGTCTACTTTTGCCTGTAATACTACTTGGTTACTTGATGAAGCTTTCTTACATAAGTGACTAACTTTCTTTTAATACCCTCATTCTCTCACAACAAAAAAATGCTTCCTCTTTTGTAGAGCTTCATACTTATATGTCAAGAAAAAGTCGTCATGATGAAAAGTCAGTTGAAATGAAATTGAGTGTATATGTGATGTTAATAATTTAATTCCATTGCCTTCCATTATTATTCTTTAAACTGATTTATGAGACTCTTTTTGCAAGTCTCAAAGCGCTCTATGAATTACAAACTGTGGCTCTTAGCTGGAGTCCTATAACCAGACCCTATATTACCACACAAGAAAAACTTCAATTTAAAGCTGAATGTGAACGTACCATGTAATGGTAATAAAACATTATAGTGATAACGTAGCTATCCTTAAATCAAAGAAATTCAGAGCTAAGTTGCACTCAAAAGAAATCCAAAAGTATTAGAGTACAAACCACCCCAAAGACTTCACTTTTGATCTCTTACGATGCCTTGCAGTGGCCAAAACCTTATGGTTATAGAATAGTAGCCCTGGAGATCCAAATTACATTAAAAAGTTTTTTAAAGTTGTTAGATTTATTCCGTCTCCTTTTAGTTCCTCCTGATAATCTCTTCTTTGTAACTAAGGGGAGATCTGTATCGACTCTTGATTCTAAGAGGGACTCTTTCTGTAGGGTCAAAGTATTTTTACAATTACAAGGACCATAAATGAAGGACATAACTAAACCCAGTAAAGTAACAGAGGTGGACATTGACATTTGTTTGCTTCACATGTATAAAGTTTTAGAAAGCCTTGATCTCAAAAAGCTTGTGTCAGTAATTTAGGAGAAAAAGCAATTAATACCAAGATTGTATGGTTGGTTTGTTTCTAAAATAGATGCTCCTACAGTGAGTTTGGATGGGTATATCAAAAAGATACGTGATAACTCTCCCTCCCTTTTACAACCCCAGGATGGATATAGAGTTGTGGTGAGAAGGACTGCATTTGGCCAGTCTGCAGGATCTCTGTGGGAACTTCTGCTGCAGTCCTGTATGCATTCCAAATAAAGCAATTTAGTTTAAGAGCATCTGCTTTTCCCTGTTGCAAGATAACTGCTAATCAGCCAATTGACATTGTTTCGCCTCTGTAATGCCAGGGGCTCCTGAATAAAAACATTAGCGCTGCCATGCCGGATCAGGTGAAAGAGTCCATCTTATCCCCGTTTCCTTTCTTCATTGGTGACTAGCAGCAGATGCCTAGGGAAGCACACAGTGATAGTTCCCTCTGTGTACCTTCCTAGCTGCCAGCAGTACGTGGACTCAGTGAGTCAGAGGCAGTATCCTGATTTTTCTTCCATGAATATATCTAGGGTTTTGTGCCTTTCCTTTTTGTGTTCATTATGCGATATGGTATTGCCCCTTTTAAACATGCTAGTTCATGATTTTGATTCACCCAGGCCCCTCGATTTTATATCACTTTCTCATAAATCTATTTATAAACCTTTGTTATCTTTCTTCCAGATGACAGAGTTATTACCTCTTTAACTGTTCTTTGTATGGAAACTGTGCCACACGTCCTCTCTACCTCTTTCAGTGCTATTTTACCCTTTGTGGGACCAGAATGGCACCTGATTTGGTTCTCTGTTTTCCGCTTAGTAATGGTTAACATTTGTACTAGGCATTTCCATTTGTCTATTCTAACTTGAGAACCTGGAATAACTTAGTAACAACAGCTTATTTTGCACACTGCAGATGCTAGTACAGGTTCCTACCAGGCTTCACTGTTGACCTACCTCTACAGAATCACCATTTATCCTACTTTTTGTTCCATAATGTGCAAATGGCTATTTGCGTCACCTCTTGGAATTTTAACTTCTTTTAGAGCCTACCATGAGAGACGTGGCACATAGAAAACTTTGTAAAAATACAAATATGTATTTTTTATATGTATGCCAACCAGATTACCCTCACCTTCAGTCCTACAGACATCATTAATAAACTGTAAGCATGGTGCTTCTCTATGAATAACAGGTTACTTCTTCCCCACTACATCACATGTCCTTGAGTCTGTTGTTTCTATACTTTAAGAATAGTTTCTACACTTTATTAATAGTTTCTACAGGTTTACTCAGGTTTGGTGCCATGCTTAATGATCTGGAGTCCCCCAGATACTTATACTGTATCCCCCCAGATACAGATACCCGCACTGGAGTAATTTTAAAAATTTGGTATCCTGTGTTTACAAACAGTTACACTTTTTAGAAATTGGTATTAAGGATCACTACTATTGACAAAACTAACATAAGCTAAGAACAGATGTATAAATCAATGTTTGGAATGACCGGTACTGACTTCCCAGCAATTTAATTTCTTCCCTTTCTATTAAGTGCATTGAATCCCGTTTATTTATAGATTTTGTTTTTTTCTTTTCCTAAAATGTAACATTTTAATTACAAAAAATCATGCATTCAAACAAATTCCTCTGTGGAAAACATTGTCTACAAAAGGGTAGAGAGAGTAAAATAAACACTGTTTTAATAGAAGATCTTACAGAACTGGTGTGTCACTGTATTATAGAGAATTTTTTGAAAAATAAAGAGGATTCTACAATCTTTTTTTCTTTTCAGATTTTTTGGTAGGTTTGTCATTGGGCAGTGTCCAGTGAACATGATGTAAAACTACTTAATTTCCTTAAAGTATTTGATATTTCTTCAAAAAGGTCTTTTTGTATTGAAAAAGGGTACATGCCTTGTTAAAAAAAAACAACAATCAAAACCCAGAGAATTTTCTGACAGGGAATGGGAAAAGAATGGGATGTGGATGACACTAGGTTAAATTAGGCAGTAAGCCAGACACTGTGTGGATGTGAGGAAGAAGAAATGCATGGCTTAACCTTTGCCTAAGGCTCCCAGAAGTGTAGTGCCACCTCAGTGTATGTAATATCTAGAAATCTGTGAGTACATTGTACTGATGCTTCCTATCTATCTGGCCTCTTCTTCAAACCCAGTTAGACATAATGGTGTCATCTGGTCAGTTATGTCATAGAGAGACTTGCAAAGTAGTTGCAATAATTTTGTGATGAATATGTAATGGCTCTCTAGAAATTGGCTTCTATTAATGAAGGTTGGAGTTAATAAAGAAGTTTGCATCTTGAGAAATGTGAAAGTTGTTTCAGCTGAATCTCAAAGGCTTCTTCAGGCCATAGTCAAATCCAAGGCAAGATGATTGAAGAAGTGAAAAGATTTGTTATAATCTTATTAACCCAATCTTGCAGCCCAGCTAAAGCTACTTTAAACTCCTTTTACATTCCTGAAAGAAGACAAAGTAAATAAATATATCCATGAAAAAGAAGCCATGCTGGCTTAAGAATGAACAACAGAAGCCTGAGGATCAAGGATCCTCCCAGCTTCATTCAGTTCTTCCACTTTCAGTTTGGAACAAAGAAAGCCTTTGTTGGGATGATGCATATTAATAGTCTGTGACAAGTTATAAATACATTGTGGTTGAATGGATTTTTTTTTGCTATAGATTCTTACAGTGTTTCTCTATCAGAATTATAGGCATGGATTTTAAACAACCTGAATACATCTTTGGAATTATATCTCTGAAAGCTGACATGATAGGCAATAATGCATATTTAAGATGATACAATGTAAAGTCACTTGGCAAGTCTATGACCCAGTAAGGTAGAAAAGAAAGTACTTTTAATAAAGAAAAAACAACTAATTTTTTATTATGAAAGACATTTGAGAAGTTCAAACATGTCAAATTTCACTCAATTTTCACTAGGTTTTGTGGCTTGAATTTAAGTAAGGAAGAATATCAGTATTCTGATTTAATATTCTATGTTTTCAAAATATAATGTCAGTGAGAAAAGGATAGTATTGTCATACTTCCTTGACAGTTAACCTACAGTTACAGCTTTCTGTAGGGACAATAAGGCTTCCTTCACAATGCTCTCTTAGTTTCCCTTTGGAGGAAGCATAGTAACGGTTGAAAAGAATAATGTACATCTTCCTTATAATTAACAGTAGATATTTCCAGTGAGGCTTATTTGAATCATTTAAAAAAGCTTAAATTTTCAGAACTCCTCTAGAATCTCAGAGAATGACTGCAGTAATGAGTGTTAAGATGATTTCATTTGTTTCCAAGGGAAAAATGTGTGCTTGCAATTTGAATTTTATGACATCCAGAAACCAGAAGACTTTGCATATGAAAACCAATGAAAAAACCACTAAATGAAAACAATTGGTTTTGAATACTTCCCAGTGATATATTTTCCTGCAAATATGAAAAAGAAAAATACAAAAGTTCTTTTAAATCTTAGTAAATTTGAAACTGTCCTCCGAAAGGAAAAAAATGTTTTCATAATTAATAAGATTGTGACTAGCATTCCATCAGAAACCTGGTTTTGAGCTCTCTAAAAACATGCCTCTGGCTGAATACTGAATGTATTAAATGTATATTAAAATGCATGTAACTTGAATACACTCATGGTGCCATGTGTTCTGGATATCTCTGAATAAGTGACCTATTCTCATAATTATTTTTAGTCAACAAATCTCTGTGTCACCAATAATCTTGATCAGATATTTCTTATGAATGATAGAATTACTGAATACACTGACCAGTACTACTCAGTAGAAATAATCCCACCAATTTCTTTCTCAATGTGTTTGGTTAAGAGATCTGCCAAATGGTTACTTTTCAATTCAGGTAACACCTATTCTTTTGATTTTGTATACTGTAGTTATTTAAATAGTGCTACTATCCAACAATAATTCAAGTATCCAGCAAAAAGAGAAGTATGTAACTTGATCACCTTATATTTTTATGGCCATTTTCAACCGTCTTATTATGTTTAATCAGCACCAAGTAAGTGAGTACTTCTGAGAATATTCTAAAAATAATTGATTTCATTTATGGTCAGTTTTTTCCTAAGTATGGGAGATAGCAAGCTAAAAGAAGCATTACTTATGAGACCTATATGTAAAATGTAAAATGACGTTTATTAAAATCTTTAATTTTAGTTGCAAGACCGCAAATCTATTGTGGGACGTTTTAAGGTAAATTGAGATCAACAATAATTTATGATTTCATCAGTTTTGGGGGTTAGGAGTTTGGGAAGAAAATGTCCAAAACCACCTCAGTACAGATTAATGTAATAGTTGTCTACTTTAAAAAAAAAAAAAAAGTTATTTTGTTAGTTACTTAGCTTACTTTGGGGAAAGTGGAAGGGTAAGAGGATGGTGGTTTGTTTTACTAATCTTGCTCTTAACCTGTTGAAGATTTTATCCCCGTCTGGCAGTACTTAATATTTTAGCTAGTGATTTGTGGTCCCCACAGATGGTATGGTGATTTAAGCTTTTCAGCATGAAATCCAAAGTGACTGCTAAGGAGGGAGCTACCGAGGACTAGCCCAGACAGAAATGCTTGAGCATATGCATATGCCTGTCTTTCTCCAGAGTCTGGGAACCTCATCCACCCTGGAATAATAAAATAGAATTTTAAGCTTTCTTCTGGAGCAATAGATTAGACTTGCTCCTTGAAAATTTAGTAGAAGGACATACCCTCATGATCAAAACCTTTGCACATCATGTCGGTGTCCTGGATTCCTCAGCCTAAAGGTGTCAGACCAAGACATTCTGCTCTTTAGAGGGTACCTGAGCCACCAGACTGTGATCATTGCCTGGGGCTGAAACTGTTCCTCTATATCGCAAAACCTCCAATGTTCACAGGGTTTGAAGTGTGAGAAACAAGACAAGAGAGACCAAGTTTTGTAACCTAGCATTTATGTAGGATATTTTTAAATACTGCTTGCCAGTCCTTGCTTCCAGGATTGTTTGTGCATCCTATCCAATGACCATATAATATATGAACATTGCTATAATGACATTTTATTGTACTAGGAGTTTTCAGAGAATAACAGACTGAGAATCATAAAAATAAGTTTCATGTAAGGGATGTATGATCTGACTTGTGAATGAAAAGTGATTTTGATCAAAACAGATCCTGAATAAATGCAGAAAAAAACCCTGACACTTTAAGGGCTCATCCCTAAAATACATGAACAGTTCTTACATAGTGAATGTCCAAGATTAATTGGGGAAGGGACACTTTGTGCCCTGTTTTTAAAAATATCTCCCAAAAAATTTTGCGTATGAAAGTGTATCTGGGAGAGGAGACTATTAACTAATTAACCTGTTTTTTAACTTGTTTTTTGATAAATTTTTTAAAATTGCAAAAGCTCAACTTAAGTATAACAAATTTCCTTGGTCTATATCAAAACAGTTTTATAACTACCAAATTCTGTATTTTCTGTCAGCAGCTATGCATTAATACAGATTTCTTTTAAAATGAGTCTGGATTGATTTAAAAATCACCTTAGATTCTCCTAGAAACTTGGTCATACCCACAAAAGCTTTGCAGGGAAGTGTGGGAATTTTCTGAAGGCTGGTAGCTTTTTGGCTTCTTTTTGTACCTTAATGTTCAACTGTTATTGGCTTGCTGAATGTTTTAACAAATAGGTGATACTTCCACAATGTTTTTGTTTTAGCATAGAAAATTAAGATATTATGAATTGCTTTTCAAGTTTTCATTTACATAGGAAGTGTAGTCTGCAACTACTTTAACAATTTTGGTTCCTTTTACCTCTTATAAAAACATATTCCTTTTCTGGCGGATTTTTTTTGGGGTGTGTGTTTGGGTTTTGTTTTTTAAATGCTGAAGACTGTTGCTTCTTCTGGATCTTAGTTATGATCTACAGGGCATGTGGTTCCTTTGACATGAAGTTTATTTTTCTAAACCCACAGCTTGATATTCTAGCACTTAATTTCAGAATGCAGCTTAAATCACAGAAGCCATAATATGTCAAATGATCCCACACTTGCAGGGGGAAAACAGTAAGTAATGAAAAAGCTATGATTGCTTTTCTGTCCCTCCAAATGACAGTTATCACCTCAGTGACCTGCTCCGGGCGGACCCATCTAAACATGACACACTAAGGGATAACGTCATCTAACAGGGTAGTTACAAAAATCAATACAAAACCCATTTCAAAGATACTCTGTGTAAGAATCCTGGTGTAACGTTCATTTATTGAATAGGCCTGGGGAAAAAAACCCACAACTTTTCTGATATATATGCTTTCCCTCCCAAGCAAAGGAATTCTGTAGGTAAGCAATAATTGTATTTTTCAATCTATTATTTAGTCTTGCCAAAGCTCAGCCTAGAATCTAATATGTGGATGACTGCTATAACTCAATTATGAAACCTAAGCAGAGCTCTAATGCATCTGTAATGCAAAAGGAACATAACAAGACAATTGACTCTACTTCTTTTAGGTGAGGGGTAGCTGTCTGTGTTTGTGCAGGGATGAACAAAAACAAGGAGGGAGACTGTGATATTGTATTTTTCACTGAAGGATTAGGAATGTTCTGTAGTTATCTTCACTCATGAATATAGAAAGTACGGTTACATCGTTGAAATAACTGCTGGCTCACAACTGACTGAAAATAGGTTTCTATTGTTTGCTTTCTGAAAAGACAATAATACTCAAGCTTGGAGCAATTTTATCCAGTCATATCCCATATTCAGGGGATGCATTCTGGTTGGTTAAAAAGTCATTTAAGAAAAACTAGTATTTATTTTCCTTATGTTTATCAAACTCTTTCAAATCTGTATGAGCTTTATTCCTCTCAGAAAGTAAATAATAAATGTAGTATGGATCTTCAGTTTTGATTTCTTACAAAAAGAAAACAACAGCTTGATAGTTTCAAAAAATATCACAAAGATGGTACTACTGGATATTAATGTGAAAACATTTTTTATGTTTGGGAAAATACCTTGTTTTAGCAAATACCAGGATTTTTTTTATGTTGGCTTTTATTGCCACTTAATCACTGCAAAGATCAGTATTATCTATGTTTTTTTGTATTCAAACAACTCGTGAGGTATTTTTTAGTACAACATGGGATCTTACTTACCTTCACACTGAACACAATTCTGGCAATTCCACACTCATATTGATAGGTGTTTGATCACTGAAATTGTCTCACTGAAACTATCTTGCAGACTTCAAAACAGAAATGTAAGGAGAGGATTAAAAGAGGAATAGGGAGAAGAATTAAGAAAATAATGTGACAATATCTAGGACCACTCAGAAAAGTGTAATGAAAATCTAGGCCTTCTGGTAAACAGGGGTTGCACTTCTAGGGTTGGAAGACACCCAGTCATCCACCTTCACACCTAAAATATCAATAAAATTCAGGAATGGATGTCTGCCTCTGATCAGGGAATTTGAATGGGAATATTGAGAAATGTTAGCTACGGTGTTTCCCAAAGCTCTGATCTGAATGCTCTTTATATCCCTCCCCAAACTGGCAATTTTGTAATAAAGAACTCTCTTTGCTGGATCATCTCTACTTTCTGTTCCTTGCTGTAGACCAGGTGCTGTTTCACATACAGAATGAAACTTGGCAACTGAAATAAAATTTACCAAAGCAGAATTTCCTGTGAAACATGGCCAGTATTCTTTTCCTGCGTAAACTGTACCTTAATTGTGTCCTGTGTTTCCTCCAAAGGCATGAACTGCTTGGATAATTTGTGTGCCTTGGGCCTTTGTATTCAATTCAGCCTGAGAAGGCCTGAAAAAAGTAACTCTTGGAAAACAGTATCCCATCCAAAGCATATCCATGTACGGAAAAGAGAAGATCGGCGACAGTCTGTGAATATGCCATGCAAGTGCCATGCAGAAAAATGCTATTTTGATTCTTTCTAGCGTACTTCATTAATTGTCACAAAGGACCTTTTTGAAGCTAATTTTTAAAGAAATTAGTAGGTTTTTAGTGTTCATCTAGTACATATTCAAGTTATGTCAGGGGAGAACAGAGCCCTTGTGCAATTGGCAGTGTAAAGCTAATACTGGAACATGTGAATATGCATTTCATTAACAGGTGTTAATGAGGGGCAAAACCCCACTTTCTTTGGGAACATGATTAATATCTGACTTTTCTTTAAAAAAAATAAATTGGGAGAAGGTAGAAAATCCATTCCCAATTATGATTGACTAGGAAACAGCAGCTAATGTAGCCCCTTATCTTGATGGCTGCTGTATGAAGCTCTGTTTCCTCCTTTAAAAAAAAACCACATCACCACTTCCTACAGATGTTGGCATACAATTTTTTCTGCTTTAGAAACAGTGGTTGCTTGCTTTCATCTTCCAGTCTCTTGTTCTAAGCAGTATATAACTGCCAGGAAAATCTTGAGCATAAGCCTACCTTAAGAAATTTCAACCATCATCCCCAAAATATTTTCTAACTAGCGCTCCAGTTCTCTGGAAGTTAACTGACGTTTTGTTTTTGGGAGACCTACAACACAGCTCAGGCAGGGACTGACAGCCCTGGGCGAGGGGTGGGGGGCGAGTGAAATGGGGTCCTAGGCTATGGGCAGGGTGGGGTTTAGGTCCTGGGAAGAGTGGGCAGGGACAGTCAGGGCTGGCAGTGCCTCAGGGTACTGGCACTGTATGTGGCAAGTGAGATCTTTCCAGGTTGCTCAGCATTTTTGTGGTTGGTGTCGTAAGGGTGGATATCATCTGAAAACGTCATCGGATGGGACATTTATGGGACTGTTGTTTTCCTTTATAATAATTAGATACCTATATTGGAACAGGGAGGGCACATCCAGTTTTAAAGATGTCTTTAATTAGTGCATAAAGTTTCTCTTCAAGCAATTAAAACTAGAATTTTGGTTTCACGAGGTCTTCGTACTAATAAAACTCTTATGAATAAAGGACTACGGCAGTGTGCTTGTTGAAATGTCTTAAACCACAAATATCCATCTCAAAATGATATTTGGAAAAGCTGTTGTATGCTGTACCAAATTGTGAGTTCAAGAGAGGAGTCATTATTGTGAAAGTGCAGTTAATGGAAAATTGATCACAGTCCCTTCTAGCTGGTATCTCAAAACCCCTTGGAGAAGCAGGGTTCTACAGCTTGTGAAACAGCCCAGTAAGTAGAAGAACTAGAGCCTGCATGACTGGTTGTCCAGGCAGCAAATAAAAAACTTCATCAGCTGTTCTTCTGATGTGTCAGTGTGTCCTCTGCGGGAGTAAATGGCTTTAGAGGAATAAGCAGAGGCAGTATCAGATGTTGCACAAGCCAAGGAGTGTTGCTTTAGAGAAACCTCTCTGTAGTCCTTCTGCACTGCTATGAAAGAGGAGCCGCTTGTCCTGCAGAAAACTGTCTTGAGCAACCTGTATGTGCTGGACCTCTCACCATAGCTGTAAACAGAGGTCCCAACTGAAATTTGAACGTATGCACTGATGGCTGGAGGCACAGGCTGCTTGACAGAGCTGCATTCATCCTGTGGGATAACTCACCATAAGTAGCCTAATAGTCTTGATTTCGAGGTGGATACTGTCTAGTTGAAGTGACACTTCAGGGTCGAGGTAGAACTGTTTTGGTTTCACCTGTGAATTGCTTTATGAGGTCTAAGTGCTCTTGGAGTACCTTAATAATGTCAGAGGGGAGACATGATAGAGTCCAGAGTTTGAAAATGGAGCCCTCTTTATTTACCTAGACGGCTTCATTTGCTTCCCCAAAGCTTTGGCAGAACATGTGGGAGAAAAACTGTGGACTCTAAAAAGCGTTGATTTTTTAACGCTTTCTTTTAAAAAGCGTTCTCTCTTTTTCAGAGAACAAATTGCACCAACACTTTACCAAAAAGAGTCTCCATTTCTCCAGGAATTCTGTCAGATGCTACAACTGCCAGCTTACTGGCGAGTGTAAGGGCTTAAGGGGAACAACTGCACTTACATGGCTGGAGCACTGGGACACGGGTATGCCACCAACTCAGAAAACTGCATGTCCAAGAGATCAAATTGCAGCAGTATTAAAACTCCCTTTCTGTTCTTATTAAATAGAGACTTGTGTTGATCCTTACATCCTTGGATGTTATTCTATAGCTTGATCTCAGTATTGAATTGTTGTCTTATTTTGGCGTTATATTGTTGCCTTTGATCAGAGTGTGAGGGGGATGCCATATTTGCTGGAGCTCTTGCAGGTTTTTTTCAATAAGCCCTTTGATTTCTATATATGAGTATTAGAGAGTTTGCATCATAAGCCGCATTGTAAAAAGCGCAGAGAATATAGGAAATCTGAGAAGGCATTCCCGGTTTTCATCTTTCGGTAAAGACGGTCTGTACTAAATTCTTCCTCCTAAGCTGAGCACTCTGTCCTCTGCTTTCTATTTTCCTGCATGTTTTCGTTCTTTCCTCGCAGTTATGGTCTGAATCTTCTCATGCCCATGCACACTCTCTGACCCTCAAGAAAATAATGACATGGCTTTTAAAGATCTAGTTAATTTCTTTCCCTCAAACAGCATTAAGTATTAAACCACATCATATCTTGAAAAGTCCTGCAGAAATACTAAGCACCACATTTATAGTTAATACTCTTCAAAATAAGAACCACGTTATTTTCACAGGACTGGCCAGCTCTGCACGGCAACGGCGAAGACAGTGTAATTTCCTGGGATGTACGTCATACATTGGCAAAACATGTCCTATTAAACAAAGGGGACACGTAACTGCAGCTCATATGGAAAGCCCAGGATGTCCTTAACCAGAAGCAGCCAACCAGCCAGTAGCGCTAAACCCAGCTGCATCAAAACACATATAGCTCAACATTGCTGGTAGGGGAACATCCTGAGATTTTTCAAGTATTACAGAGTACATCTGGCTCTTATTTCTAAACCAGGGTTAGGGACTCATTTATATTACAATTGTGTGTTTGCACTTTTGCCCTTATTAGTTGAAAAGGCGGTGATATTCTACAAATAAGATATATAACCTCATTAGATTAATCACAAACAGTTTTCCCTCTGTAGTTTTAGCTGCTCTTTAGTACCAGCATGGATGTTTGCATTTGGTCCAGATTGGCCACGATCAAGTTGGGCAGGAGGGGTGAGAGAGGGCTGTGCAGTTGAATGACAGGTCAGTGTCATGTGAACTGAAGCATGCAAACTGTATTAGGCAATGGTAATTGGGGGGAAGAGATTCAACTCCCTTTGTTTTTTCTCCTCACCCAATAAATCCACGCTTGAAAAATGTCAGACAGATTTTTTAGCTCTATAGGTATTTGAATGCATTTGTGAATTTTTAATCTAACCAGAGATACATGCAGAATATTACAGCCTTCTGTTTATTACCAGTGTAGCTATGTCTGGGTAACATAGTGCCTTCATGTTGCACACCAGTATTTTAGAGTGGCCTTTTCAGAAATCAGAGTCAGCCAAGTCGTATCAGGTCATAGTGTTAACTATACAGTATCTTGAGGGAAACTCAATCAAACCCAACCAAACTTTTTATAAGGCATCACAAATCATCTTGTATCAGCATCGCATGGATTATTTATGAAAATGCTGTTGCTTGTCTGACAACCTAGGTGACATTACCTCTGGAGGATGAGCATCACCATGGCAAAACAGACATGTCACCATTAGACATTAGTCTACTGTAACTAATTTATAAGGCTGTCCTGTAATTTGTTTTGATCAGGCAGCCTGAATATAGTTGAAGGGGATGAAAGGGAGGAGGGAGTGCAGGAAGGGAGGAGGGAGAAAGAAAATCCAATATTATTATTAACTAGGGAATTCAAAACTGTAAAAAATAAAGCAAGGAAAGGTGTAGCATTTTTTTTTTTTGCTTCCGTAACTTCTGTCTTTACACATAGACATAGCTCAGAACCTTTAATATAAGGTTTCTCTCTTGGTTGTGGAAATGTTCCCAGAACATTTCTAACTATACTTTCTATGCTTTTAATTTGTTCAAGATACTATATGATATATGTCCTCCTGCTTGCAGTTCTTCTTTTTAAAAAAGTATGGATATATTTTAAAAGTGATTTTGTGAAAATGGCGCCAGAGTTAATCATGTTACATTAAACGTCATATCAAGTTTGTCTGTCAGGAAGAAAAAGGGAGTGTTTCAAACTGTGAGGCTTATGAGCTGAAGCAAACATGTAAAAGTCAAGCATTGAGCTGTGTCCCTTTTGACTTATCAAATTCTTCAGCTGAATATTGCAGCTTAAATCATCTTTTCTAATGTTAGTTGAGAAATAAAATTAAATAAGGAAGAAAGAATCGATAGCCTATGTGTGAATATGAAATAGTGAGCATTTCTTTAACTATAGTGGATAACTGCTAAAAACAGATGGAAAGGTGTCATAATTACATAATAATATCTCTGACCATAAATAACCTTGAGAGGATCTAAGTTAACATAGACCTTGTTTGTGCCTCTGCTGGGATACAAAGCATTCTTTTGGGCTGAAGTTTGCATGGCTCCATTCTGTAACTCAGTTTCAAAGGAAGATATTTTCTCTAGCAAAACAAAAGAATACTGTTCTAAAAGGAAAATTATTCTGTTCAGAGTCAGGGGCAATGAAGGAGAATATAAATGATTTAGGGAAATTACTTATCTTTGAAAGTCCTTAGAAAAGGGCATTAAAGTTTACTAAAGTGTTCCAAAACAAATTGTTCCATAGTCTGAGATGATGCTGCAGTTGACACAGAGACTAATAATTTTGGAGCCAGCAGTCCTCTGGTTAGCTGTAGTAAAACCAAAAAGAGTCCAATGTTCCTTTTTTAAAAAAATTTTTTAGGCAACATCCACACCTTTCCTTCAGTTTTATTTCTCAATATCACAGCTGCAGAGTAACCAATATCGTAGTACTATATCTCTATTAATTCAAGCAGTATTAAGTAGAAAGTTAACAGAAACACATAAATGGGCTTTCTTTTGTATTTTGAAACTAGTATGATTAGAAATAATAGATGGAAGAATGGGATCACTCATTTGGAAGACTTCTCCCTCCTCTTGTGAGCCAAGATATCAACTTTGTTAACATTTGTGTTTTGAAGAATCCCATCAAAATTTCACTCTCCTCTCCCCCAACTTTTACCAGACATTGTGCAAACGTAAAGGAAAAACTGCTTCCATCAGTGTCTAATCTAAATAGAAAAATGACATAGGACGTAATAGAGATGAATTACCCCAAATTATATCAAGTTATGACATATACTTGGTGAATATATTTACTCTTTAAAGAATATTATTGAATGGCATCACCATTCTAAAGCGACCTTTTCATTGGACAAAATGCAAATAGTAGCAGAAACAATATACCCTACATATACACATTTCTGTTTTAGTTGTTTTCTCGCATGTCCTCATATACTGAGCTTTCATTGTTGCAGCTTGTAAAACCATAAAACAAAAAAATCCTTCAGTTAAAACATTTCCCTTTATGGAAACGCACTTTTGATGCAAGCTTTCTCATGCAAAATTCTAATTCTGTGCATGTTTTCTGACATTTATATATAGTAGCATATATAAATACATATGCATACAATGTTCTTTTTAATCTTGTACCCAAAACTTCAGAAAAGCAAAAGCACGCCTACAGTATACATAGGAAAAGTAAAGCAAAGTAAATCAGCCTTCATGAAATTCCATGACGTTGCAATCAGGTTGATTTTAGTCAATAGTTGAAATAGTTTGCTTAAAATAGTCCAGGTATTGCCACAGCTCGAAGTGCACATATAATATTAGAAATATTGTAATGCTTTGGGGAAAAAAAGGCCTTTATTATTTTCCTTTCTCTAGTAGCAAGATCCACTACTGCTTTTTGTGCCAAGTTTTACACTAAATTTCTACAAAAATGTAAGTTGCTTATACTATATAATTTGTGTTCATCATGTTTAAGTCCGTAGTAAAATTTCTGTTTTATTCAACAACTGGGTTGTAGGACTTTTACGTAAAGGTGCTGGGGGTCACAGCAAGGTTGAAGGATGCAAACAGTATGTTCATAAAAGCTTTTTAATGCATTTTAATGAAGCCATTTGTAGCATGCTATAATTATCTTTTTGAGCAAGACATTATCAGACTTCTGTTTATGGAAGATCTCTTGAATTTGAGGTGTGAGAAGTACTATAAATGTTTAGCAGCAATAGGACATGAAAACATTGCTTTGTTTACAGTACTGTTTAATAGAAGACACTTGTCAGAATGATTCCTTCCACAACCAAGAGCTACTATATTTGTCTTTAATTTGAGGCCTTTTCCTAAAATTCCCAAAATAAAATTTCTGGCAGAAAGATGTGTTATCAAAGTATTTTCACAAATGAAGTTTTACAAGTATCAACCCAATGAGAACTTGTGTCTAATAAAAATGCTTGTGGAGGGTTTTTTTTGTTTTACTTATCCTAAGCCACTAAGTTGGGAAACTGAATTACAACTTTAATATAGGTGCTGTATTTTTTTTTTAACTGTCTGGTTTCTCCTGAGTTATTTGAAAGCTAAGTTTTTTGTGCTGTTCATTACCATACCTGAGTAAATATTTCAGAACATGAGTTTCTCATTTATTTTTCTCTATTTCAATTAGCTGTACCGTGAGCTGCAGAATACCTCCTCATACAGAAGGTACAGGTTTGTGACAAGAAAACGGCAAATAATGTTTGTTTTAGACATGTGTCTCTCAAGGTATCTGAGACTTGACATTCTGCTGAATGCAGAAATTCTGAAAACTGTTTATCACTTACCCCATTAGAGAAGTTCCTCTATCCTGGGCGTGGATATGTGAGCACACACCTCCGGACTCTATTCTTGGAGATGTAACTCCAAGTAACTAGTTAGGAAACCTTTTGTTAGAATGATTTGGTGGAAACGCTCTTTGTATCCTTACAGGTAAACTGGTGCAGCTGGGTGGTGACAGCGTGCTTAGAAAGCTGTTACTAGTTTCATGGTTTTACTTCATGCAGTAAGGCAGGATTATGTCTGCTGGGCAGCTTGTTCTTGATTCTGCTGAGATTCTCTCAAGTGAGAAAAAAAAATTAAAATCTTTACATCACATCCTTAATTTAGACATTCTTTGTAGTTCTTCATCATCTTCTATGATTTGAAATTCTGCTCATCCTCTAAATGACAAGGGCTGGAAAATATGTTGATCCTTCTTCAGAGGTGTCTTTCTCAAAATAATGATAGGGCAATGAGGAGCTAAAAGCAAAAAAAAGAAGGCAAGGTGGTCCAGTGGCTAAGGAACCAAATAAACAAAACAAAATGAAAGACAGGACTGTGGTACATTGATGGAACTTTACTATCGTTGCTTACTCACTGTTGCACGTGGGACCTCGGACGATATACTCTGGGCTGCACTGTTCCTCTGCACAGTCCCCCATATGCCTCAGTTACCGTGGGAAGGGAACCCAGGCCAAAAAAAAAGCATAAAGTGTGTAAATATTCTTTGTGAGTAAAATTTGTATCTGTAGAATTACTGCCATGATTCAATAGAAATCACAAAATGGAGTAATTACACACTTAATCTCTTCTCTGGACAAATCCATTTCTGGAAAAAAACAAACGCTCGCGTTTTGGGCATCTTTCCCTTCACTTTTTCTTTTGTTCACAGTGTCTGAAAAAGCACAGGATCTTGCAGCACAGAAACTATGGCTTACCAGGGATGCAAAATACATTTCGAAATCTCCATGTGCCCCACTTTCTCCAGCTGAAAAATTTAGGCAAAAATATTTCCTGAAACCAATTGAGTGCTGTTAGGTAATATCCAATGAAACAATGTCAGGGAGTGTTTTTTTTTAAAGTGCTTGAGAAAAACGGTAGCAAAATATTATTATTTATTAATCAAATAACCAATTATTTATTCATCAAAGGAAATGAGCCCAGAGCTCCTGCTACCTACATCATGTCTTAATTCTCTATTTCGTATCCTGGTATTTGTAATTAAGAAAATGAATAATACTGGTTTGTCTAGGAGATGAAAGAATGTCTCATTGCAAAAATGTAACAAAATTATAATATCCACTGTAGAAATGAGCCAAAATTAAAATCTGAATTAGGTGCAAACCATCATGGATCTCATATCATTGACAATATTCAAAATCATATATAAAGTGTCTTTCAATAATTTTTTTTTGTGAACAATAATGCTTTTATACTCCATTTCTATCTGGAATAGAATTTGTGATGTCAAAAACCATTTCAGCTCAGAGAGCAATTTTCCCTTTAGTGGTGACACTAATTTAGATGTTTGTCTTTGCTTTATCTGGCTGTCTCTTTTCACAAAATTTGGAGGAATTTAACCTTTGAGACCTTAACCTCTGATCTGAGTTTGACTGAAATTGGCCAAGTGGTTCAAAAGTTATTGTAGAGGGAGGGACAGTTGCTTGCCAGATGTACAAAGAGGCAAGAAGTCATACAGGCTTATTTTCTAAGATGTAAGATGAAATATATTGACTGGTTATTGAGTTAAGTTCTTGGTTTGTGTCATGCCTAGTCTTTCAGGCTCCTTTTTTTTTTTTTTCCCCCAAATAAGAGACGTACATGTTCAGTTTGTCTGACATAAAAGAAAAAATATTATTAGTATTATCAAATGTGAACTTTTCCTCTTTGCTATGCTACTGTAAATGTAGTTGCAAAACAACTCCAAAGCACAGAAAATGCTCAGGACAATACACCAGCAGGTTGATTATTCTTCATCAGCCGTTACTTGGATAGACCAGACTAGTAGTAATACTGTTGTAATGGTACTATCAAACTAAGCTTCCTTCAGTGAACCAAGGGGTTTCTTATACTTTGTCTGAAATAAATACATATTCTGAAGAATACTTTTCCCACTCTATCTGAAACAGCCATTGAATTTGGACCAAACATGTTCAGAAACACACAAGCTCAAGATCCATAGCCTTGGGAAGGACCACATAGGACATCAAACTCACTTAGGTAACCAGATTTGTCCAGTACAGTAAAAAGCAGTCATGCAATTAGGTATCTGTTTCCGAAGAGTTTCTAGAAATTGTTCTTTCTATATGAGACACATACAACTAGATCAAGTTGTGCACTCTGCTTTACCTTATCCTCAAGCCCTGGCTAATTTCTCATTTCTTCATTTCTCATTCACTTTCTTTTCCTCGTCCTTTATCACAACCATTAATGAGGAGGGGAAAAAAAAGCATCACTGGCTCTCACAGTGAGGTAAACCAATAAATATATACCCATCTTATCTTGTACTCATTGAGCAAGGTGATCCTGCACACGTAGCAGCCAGTCTGTTTCCTCCTTTTAACCAGATGACAGTAGTGTCCCATCTGTTGTTTTCATTCTTTCTTTTGGCACTTTCACCTCCTACATCTCTGTCAGGGATAAGTTGGAAGCAGGTTTTACAAATTTAACAAGTGATAATCTTTAACCATAAATATGTGAGAACAAAACATTTGGGTGTTCAAAAATATAACCATGTTCTTAGGGGAAAGATGGAGGAACAAGTGCTGTCGCTCCTAGACATCACGGCGCAAAATGAAAAATGGTGAAAATAACTCTCAAGACCATCTTCCCGAGTTCTGAAACAATGCAACACAGGAGCTGCCATCACTGATCCGAAAACAAGTCTACCTGCTTGATTTGTTACACCGTCTTACCATGCCGAGCTCCAGAATTTTCTGAGAATAATATGCAAAAACACAGGATTGGTTTATCAATGAATGAACAATTTAAAATATTCAAAAAAGAAATGCCCACACTAAGGAAAAATGACTTAGCAATGGGGATTTTTTTGTCTGCAAGAATGGAATTTTAAATCATTTTATCATTATTCTCTTATTCATATAAACATTTTTGTATCCTGTGAGGCTTCTGACACATGGGTGCATTTCATCAGTTAGTGATGTTGCAAGGAAATATAATAATACCATTTCTCATTTTCAAATTGGTCATACTTAAAATTAT
Source organism: Phaethon aethereus (assembly GCF_964289735.1). Classification (NCBI taxonomy): domain Eukaryota; kingdom Metazoa; phylum Chordata; class Aves; order Phaethontiformes; family Phaethontidae; genus Phaethon; species Phaethon aethereus. The sequence continues at coordinate 70,797,907 of NC_138582.1, forward strand.
CTTCAGATGATAACTTAATATCTCGTTGCTATTGTATTATGAAAAAGGCTGCCCAGAGGTGCTCTGTATGTCTTTTAAACTATTTATTATTTTGTCCCACTTTATTCATTTTCACTGTGAATTAAATAGTTTCAGTCATCTTATTCAATCTTCCTACTGAAATGACCATATTTCTAACGATTTACATTGATTCTCTGTGTAACTGCTTATTTTCAGTGATCCACCCTCTTGGAGCTCCACATTGTGCTGTTATACAAGTTCCTTCCTCTTTCAGCAGATGCAAACATTTGCCCATGCAATCAGGATGACGCACTGCAATGCATACAAAATTCATATCTGTGGAACTCTGAAAGCCACCAGTTTTTGCTGGGACAAATAAAAACCTGTTCCAAATATCTATTTAGGATATGGAATTGCAATTATGCACATACCACCATTGATACATGTCAAATAAACGTACATGCATCTATATATACATACAATTTTCCTTGCAAACAGTTGGAAGCAATTGTATTTCTCTTTGTATTTTTGCATGTGTCTTCAATGTATAAAGAGTAAGCCTAGGATTTTATGATAATCTTTGCTTCCAGCTCTGATAGCCTGACTAACCTGAGATTGAAACAGCACATATTTCAAAGGAAAACAAAGATCAGCAGTTATCTGTGTACTGAATACAAAAATTAAGGTCTTTCCATATAATTATGAATCATTGCAAATGCTGGCACTGCTAAAGCAAGATACACGTATAAAAAAATTAGAATGAAATTCCAAAATGATACCAGAGGACAAGAAAACAGGTAAGTCACAACTTGTGAATTGAGCAAGTATGGATGGAGGGATGGAAAGCTGCAGACTGAAGATATTGACCAGTTCTCAGTTCCCAGGTAATTAAAATGCAATAGCCAAGAAGTGTTTTCTTTATCTGCTGAAGTCTGCTATGCAGGCAGCTGGTCCAGTAGACTGACAGAAACAAAATGTTATCTGTCTGCTTTATCTCTGTTCTTTTTAGATATTGACTCAACATCCAGGAATGAAACCTATATGGTAAAAAGACTCCTACCTTTATCACAAGTGCAGCGTCCTACCACAGAAGCCAAGGTGGCTTCCTAAAGCTTGACAGCATTTAAATTACAGAGCAGAATGTATCTGCTGTTTTGGAAGCCCTCCCCAAGGGCAAATCCATGGAGCTAAGCAAATCTAAGGTAAGACCAATGACTTTTTGAGAAACGATGGGATGTGTGAAAAGGTGGGGCAGACAGGGCATATTAGAGATTAATCTTCATAATTGTCTTACTTATAACTGAATGATAAACGTGCTAACTATGCATATGATGAAAGTGCAGTTATTTCTCTTATGCTATCTACTTCCCATTACTATCTTATTCCTATTATTTAACCTATTACGGATGAAGATTAGGATCTTCCCATTGCACCATAGCAGTTTCATTTCTTTGGCATCTTTTAGACCACTTGTAAATCTGGATAAATTATATTCTCCAGATTTCCTTACCCTTATGTGATCATCCTTGTTCTTGTAAAGGACTCCAATAGGTCTGTGAAGCAAGACTTCAGACCTGAGTTCCTTGCACTCTGCATCATGTGTTTGGTCATTTTTTTCCACATTCTTCAAGCAGTTCAGCAGTCCTGCATAGAGAAGGGGTCTTCTGGAGAATCCTTCCTATTCTTCTCCACACGGAAAACGCATGGAAAACATTTGCTGCATTTTCCTACTATAACTTTATCTTCTCTGAACATTCCTTCTATGCATTGGTTACTTACTGGCCCTACAGATGCTTTGGCAAGTTTCATGCTCCTGATGTGTTTAAAACAGGGTTTATTAATTTTATGCTTTTTGGATGCTGTCCTTCAAGCTCTTTCTGCTCTGCCTTTGTGTTTTTAATTTTCCTCTGTTGTGTTCAGTATGGTGTCTTAAGTCCCCACAGAAGTCTACCATACAGCTAATAGGATTCACATGAATTTCAGTTCTGCCTGAAGGATGGATGCTCTGAATACATACCTTTGCTGTTCCTGTGCAAAAAGAGTCAATGAAAACTGCTGCAAGAAAAGTACAGACTTTCCTTCACTAACACTTCAGTGGCAGGAAAGAATTATGGGTAAGAAGCTGGTGTTTGTGTGGCTGAGGAGTAATGACTGATTAATCAACATTCTTATAATGGGGGTGAAGTTGATTATCAGGCTATAACAGCTCTTGCTGTGTGGACCAGAACCAGCTTGCTTATGTTTTGGACAATTGACATCTCTGTAACTGTGACACATTCATAGTGTGGAGGGTAAGAAGACATTAAAAATCAAAAGGACAGATCAAACACACTCTCACATTTAATCAGTACTTTAGTCAATTGTATGGCTTTAGATGTTTCGCTCATGATTTTGAAATGTTAGGGTTGGCAACTGTGGTATTTCCATGTTTAAAATGATGAAGTCTTCTTAAAGTGTTTCCCAGTTTTCCTAAGTTTTTGCTATGGCATTCAGACCTCTGCTGACATACATACTTAGCTGACAGTATACTGCAGGAAAAATTACATCTGATCCCAGAAACTATTTAATTGGGGGGGAGGTGTTTTTTTTTTTTTTTTTTAAGTCTCTTCCTTAATTATTTTGTATTTCTGTATGTGCTGAATGTTTTCTAATTCTAGTCATGATGTAGTGCCATAATCATAATTTTGGATAGGTTCGGCAATTGTTTTTTTTCACTGTTGATAGTAGTTAATTATTGCCATTTTTTATTATTTCAAGTGTAATTATTAAAATATACCATAAACAATTACCATCTCATTTTTTCTGATATCAAAACCTACTAAGAGACTCTGGGAAAAAATATGGGGGATCACAAGGCAGGGCAAAAATTCTTTCATTGGCATATATTATTGTGAGACAACGAAATCTGAATATTGCCCATCCTGATCCCCACGGGGATCCCTGAGTCCACAGAATGATCCTAATTGAATTTTCCCTGCCTAAATGAAGGGCTTTGAGCATGATGACAGGATGGGACATCTCAGAGCATCACTTCTGTGAGACCCAGGGCCTTCCTCCTAGTACCTCTATTATCTAAACAAATAACCTTGGACAAATCAATGTACACGAATCCAACCTAGTGGTTTAAACATCTCTTGTTTCCTTTAAAATGTCTCAATCAAGTTTCAAGTGAAATTGCTTGAACATTTATCTCTTAAAATGTGCCTGTGTACAGCAAGAGAAACCTGTGATTTTCTATTAAAAATATAGAGATGTAAAAAGGATAGATTAATGTATGGGTCATAGCAAGTCCTTTCTGCTCTGTACACCAGCACAGAACTGCTTAACAACACTTCTATTTTTATTTATGCTAAAATGAGTTGGAAAAGGGAGATTAATCTTGGATTTTTTTCTGTTTTCTTCTTTCGTTTGTCACATGAATAACTTAGTATTTCAACATTTTGTTGTATAAAATTAAAAATCTGCACACTCAGTGAGCTTCATCCATGTTTACTGCAGTAATCACACAGGATTAGTTCTTTATAATGCTTCCTGTGTAAACGCACTTGAAATAGATAACAGTATGAACGATGATTATTTAAATTTATGGGGAAGTTGTTTGAAACAATAAATTTTATTACTCCATTAGATAAGAAGACATTTTTCAAGTCTTGCTTTTTTCAATGTATAAATGATTTTATCTAAAAAATAATCTAATTTAGTTTTCTCTTATTTTGAAAATTACAGATCAGTGCATGATTATTTTCACACATGAGTTAATTCATAATCCTGTATTTGTATAATAACTCTAGTGTTTTATACAAGTTGTAATAGTTTTATGCATAGGAATAGTCCTGTTATCAAGATAAGCTCTTGTGTATTGTCTATTTTTTTCTGTTTTTCTTCTGATTTTATTTGAAATTAATAGAGGCTAGGGACAATGCATTTAAGAATTAATAGTGTTCAATTAACAATTAAATCAATATTTAAGATTTTATATATATATGGAATTGTGTTCTTAATGTTTCTACCTGCTGAAGTTTTTGTACTCAAGTTATGCATTAACAATCATACATCTCACTCTTTGCCTTTGCCTAAATGGTTAATTTTCCAGTTTTTGTGAAGATGCTGAGCTGGATATTTCTAGCACTGGTCAACTTAATATAATGTCTATAGAATTGTTTACAGAATATTTTGTATGAAGCTGCCTGGTATGTCCAGAGGAGAAAGCATGCCTTTTTGAAAATACTCTGAGGAATGATAAGCTACTTGGATGATGTCCACTTAAATTCTACTACATTTTGTTTTCAGGTTGTTATTCCATGAAGTTTCTATGACAATATTGCAAATAGTTTCAATCACCCAATTCCAGCTGGGATTTGGGTTTAGATATATTGACCTGTAAAGAAAAAAACATGTGTAATGCAACCTAACTTCACACCTAGGAAAGGCGGTAATTAAAAAAAATTCAGCACATTGACTTGCTTAGCACATTACATGCAGGCTATAACACAATGCACAACATAGTATTCCAAAAACCTTATCTTTCTGATTTTTATGGCTAGGACTTCATGTTGAATAGCCAGAATGGTTAAGTGCCAAATGCCATGGGCAGGGACATCTTCAACTAGATCAGGTTGCTCAAAGCCCTGTCCAACCTGACCTCGAACACTTCCAATGATGGGGCATCCACAAGTTCTCTGGACAACCTGTTGTAGTGTCTCACCACCCTCATCATAAAAAATGTCTTCCTTATGTCCAATCTAAATCTACTTTCTTTCAGTTGAAAACTGTTGCTGCTTATCCTATCCCTATAGGACTCTTTCTCTGTCTTATAAGCCTCCTTTATACAGTGAAAGGCTGCAATGAGGTATCCCTGAAGCATTCTCTTCTTCAGGCTGAACAACCCCAACTCACTCAGCCTTTCTTCACAGGGTAGGTGTTCCAGCTCTCTGACCATTTTTGTGGCCATCCTCAGGACCCACATGGTTGTCTTATTCTTTTTGAGAAACTGTGGCTTTATCACAAGTATTTTTACAGACACAACAGAAATTCAAAGATTTTCTAAAATGTGAAAAATTGAATCTGCATTGCCATGTTTATACTCTTTTTATCACTTCTGAAAGATGAAGTATTCTTCGGTTAAAACCAAAGGACTCATGACTGAAAATTTTATATCAGCTTCGAGTTTTTCTCTTCTCCCTAGTCAGTTCAGCTCTCATTACATTTTGCCAGACTGACACTAGGATGCTCTTCAGCAACACTGCTTCCCTATTCCCAAGCTCTGACTCTGGATTGCATGGGACAGTCAGTCCCAAGTCAAACACTTTCTTCCTGTGTTCTGGTACAAAGACAAACCTTGAAAACCCTACTGCAGTCCTTCCAGAAATATCCCAGTAGTTAGAGACAACGCATGGAGTGAGAAAGGACCCAGCTGGGAGAGCTGTGATCACCTTGCCCCCACCAGGCTTGATACTGCTATGGCTGAATAGCTTCATATAAATCTTACTCTAATAGCTCTGCACAGCCTTGCAGACTGCAGTGCAGGCATAAGCCAAAATTATTATCATAAAACCCTCAGCTGATTCCTTTGTGCCGCATTCTAGTCTCTATAGGGAAAGTTTTATCACTTCCCTCATATTTTAATTGTATCCATTCTACAGCTGGTAGCAAGATGTCCAAACAAATGACAAGACTTGACAAGCCTTTCGAAAGATTGAAGTGACTGGGTTATATCTATTGGTGTGTGAGAGAAAAAAAGAAGAGTAAATGCAAAGAAAAAGTAAAAACAGTTTCTTCCCATGCACTTTTCTCTCAAATAAAGCAAAAAGGTGAAGATTGTATAACCTCTCTAGCCTACTGCCTGTTTATGCAGTAAATCTATACCAGTAGGAGATTTATTAATTTAACTGTGGTCTTGCATATAAGAATGATATGGGTAGTCTCAGATCATATTTATTCATTTAATAGGGGGATTTATTGGCAATGCCTGATAACCATATTTTGTAGTTTAGATCATTGTTTTTCCTTCATATTAATAGTTTCTCTCTATCTTGCTATTTAAATAAGACATCTCTGTAGTCCTGAATATCAACAAGAAACCTCTTAAGCTGGATGACATAATTTGGCAATCAGCAAATTAGAACAGCATGTAGCTTCTGATGAAAAAAAATACTAAATGTGTGTCTCATAACTCTGCTGTTGAGGTTTAGTTAAACACATAACCTTTATTTGAACTTATCTCATTAATCATGGGCAAAAATGAAGCTATTTCACATATGGGACTGTGGAAAAAGATAGCATGGTCATTTACCACTGCGGAGTGCTCACTCCCCAATGAAGAAAGATAATTTCTGTAGGGAGAGTTGACAAGGCACAGGTTAAATATCCATACTGGCTTTCCCCTGGGAAGTTCATGAAAATGACTACTCCTCTTTTCTCTGATAAATTACAAAAAGTTCACTTTATTAGAGCTTGTTAAAAGTTGTTAATAAGAGCTCAAATTTTTCAGGTTTATTTCTTTTCAATGTGACAACTGTTCCCTATTATGGACCCAAAAAGTGTCTTCGAGTTCGATAGTTTTTCTCAGGCAATAGGTTTTACCCAGTTTGGCGTCCCACTGGCTCCTTGTTTTCCTGTCTCGGGGTTTGCAGCACCCACCAGCCACCCATCTACTTGACTTGTTCTAGTGATCTTTTGTTCCTGAGTGTTAGAGACTGACTCGCTGCTATCTATGGGGTATTGCTAGATGCTGTGACCTTAAAGAAAGCAACGCCCCGTCAGTTTCAAAAATGACCCTACGCTACTGAAACGCTCTTTATATAAACTCTCCCCTGAGGGGCAAGCACAGTGCAGCGTTGCACTGAAATGTTGCCATTTCCTTCTTGCCTAAAAATACACAAAGTCCAGGATTCTCCTAACATATCAGATCCCGGGCTCAGTCCGCTGTGACACATACAGAGATTAAATTTCACCCTTCTGATGATGTGGGAATTTGGGAAATTAACACTTAAATCTTCTAATTATAAGAGGAATGGCGTGCCTGGCAATTTCAGATGATGACATGTGTGATAAGACTGTGATCTTACTGAGTTTTCTTAGGAACCCAAAGTATGTGTATGTTAGATATACATACCTATCACTAATCACCCCCCCATACCTCTCGCAGGCTGCCCTCCCTCTGTGAGGAACGTATATTGGAGTTGTAGGTGAGACATGAGCCTATGCAATCATAGGATATAGTGGACAGTGCCACGGTTACAGCTGTCCCCTATTTCTTCCTTTTTGCTCCAGTTTGTAACAATGCTGTAAGCATAAATTGCTCAAAAAACCTGTGGGATCTTGAACACCAAGATATACAATTACAAAATAGAAGATACGTTAGTACTCTAATAGTACTCGAAGCGTAATGCTTTTGGCTGTGTATCTCCCTTTTTCATTTGTTAACTGTATGTAAGTACCAAAGCAGGGCCCTGTGCCACTGGTACACGCGGACGACAGGAGCAAAGGTTGGACTCTGCATTATCAAGTGAATGCTGTAGCCAAGATTGGGGGTCTTCTGCAGGGATTGCTCCCATGAGTATCTGGAAAGCAAGGATTCATTGCCTGTCTCTCTCATCCGAGTTGAGTGATCCAATTTACAAGGCCGTGGAGTCAACAGCTTTCCTGTTGGTCTCAGTGAATGCTGAAATACTGATGTAGCATGGCAGTCCCAGTGAGGCAGAGAATACTACCTACAACACTCCCCCAGGATGGAGATTCATGTCAGTCCTCTAAAACAGAGAGAATGTGCATTGGAGTAGGGGTGTCTGCCATCTCTGGTGACTGTTCTTACCATGGGACTGTGCTTTCTCTTGCTGTTTGCAGAAGAAGGGCTTAGTACAGTTCCCACTAAAAAAAAAAAAAAATTGTGGAAGTAGCTGCCTTTTTTCTGGTTTTCAATACAAGAATCTTACATGGTCATACATGACCACAACACTCTTGCACACTACTTCCAGGATCTAGAAGGTGACTCCCAGTTTCCAAATACTGCTTTTTTTTTTTCCCTTACTGGCCAGCTAGAAGGAAATCAGGGATTAATCTGCAATGATGGAATATTTAAGCCAAGATTTGAATCAGTCTGGCAGGTGTGAGTCAGCTGCTGTCTTCACACGCTGCCTGGGCAGCTGCAGGTCCATAAAGCACCTGAAGGCCACATACTGAGAACTACCTGTTGCAGGGAACAGTGGTAGTTTCTGATTTGTTTTCAATATGTTACTACATATGAATACCATATTCAAAATGATAGCAAATACGTAGCCACAAGGTGATGATCTTTTCCTGCCTCATAAGCATGATCAGGTTCTTCCTCTGCAACGTCCTACGTGCGCACTCAGTGGCAGGCACCAGAAGCTACAAAAAGCGCAGGCAAGTCTAAACCATGCAACTGCCAAAGAGTTTGCATGCATCAACGAGTTCCCATATAGCTCTCAAATATCACTGCAAGCCCAGAGCTGGTGACTGCAACATGTACATCCCTGGAACCTATGCAGGTGGCTGTACTTAAACCTGTTCAAGTTAACTAAATCATGTCAGGAGTGTGGGCAGTAGGTGGTGTCACATGCAGATTTTCCAAGAGAGATCCAGCTGGGAAAGACTGATGGAGATAACCACTGAGAGGTTCATATCAGCACGGGCAGAGGCTTTAGGCTGCAGAAGAAATGTGCTGAAATAGCCCATCCTCTGGGCAGCTTGGCCATCATTCCGCATTTGTCAAGACCGCTAGCATTTGGCTGCTATCGCTGGCGGTGGCCTGTTTTGGCAGAGCTGTTGCAATCTACCTCCTAGTTGCATTGAGTCACGACTGAAACTGTGTTTACCCAAAACAGCATTTTTATAGTTTTGTGAAAACCAATTTCATAATTTGCTGCCTTTTTGCCTGCTGCCTGCAAGAAATCAAAAAGAACAGCAATACCTTATAGAAGTCTATAACATAACTTACATTGTGTCTGTTATAATAGATCAATGGGATGGAGGCTTTCCTTTCCTCATAATTGAAATGATTCAGAGAAAAGAAAAAGGACCTAAGGATGTTTTTAGGTTTCTAAGCAATTTGGATATATGTAGTATTAGAAGACCATATGTAAATAAATGCAAGCTTTTATGCCTAATTTCAGAAGCCCAGGCTGGTTTTCCAAAGATCATGAAAATTATTTAAAATCATTCATCAAAATATCTTGCAGTAAGCAGCACCAGATGTGTGGGTGATGATGTAGACAGACATCTGAAACTTGAAAATCACTGCCCAAACATACCCATTGGCTCACACTTTGAGTCACATCAAGTCATGTTGTGGATTTAGAGAGACAATTCAGATAAGACAGGCTGATTTATTACTCTAGTTTATTCCAGTTCCACCCACTACAACAAGTGGAATCATAGGGTAAGTTGTGGCGATGAAGCTAGAGGAGTTGTGTCTCATTTCTACTCTCCCAGGCTAGTCAGATATTCTGTCTGATGCAGAAACTCCTTGAAGAGCAGATTAAAATAAAGCAGCTTTCTGCAAGTGTCTAGCATGTGTATTTGCTGTGAAGTGTAAATTCTTCAGAAATAAAATTCCACACTTAGATAAATATTTGTAATATTCTCTACTATTATGCTTGCAATGACCTTTTGATACCTTTACCTCTTTGTGAATAGTGTTTGTGTAATCTTTAAACAGATTATGCTAAATCACTGGCAGGTTACAGAGAACACATATGCTAGATGACCATTGATTTTTCCTTTAGTGATCTTAAGGAAAGCAAACTTAATTAGCAAACAGTGGGATTTGTCTACTCTGTGCCTCCTGCCCAGTCAGCTTTGTAAATGTCTACCAGGTGAAACTGTTAATTAGGCAAAAGACAGGAAAAACACAGAATGAATATGTAGGAACATGTTTCTTGTCAGAAATATTTCAATTTTGATAAAAAAATGTGGCTTATAAAAAGTTGTTTCAACATTTAAAGTCTCTTTGCTAGTCAAGTGGAACAAATAGTCTAAAAGGAAATGCGAAAAGTACCATAATTTAGGAATTAGCATAGTCCAAAATCTGAAAATCGTTGACTATTAAATGAGTTGCTCACAGTCTTTCAAAGAAAAAAGTAAATCGCATGTGAAACATGTATCTGCGCCCAGGACTTATGTGGAAACTGACTCTCTGGGTTGAGGTTTGTTTATATGGTAGTACACAGGTGGTTGAAGAATATACACCTCACTCTGCCTTTTAACCCAGTGGAAGCCAGTGCTGTATGTCCTGAACCAGGGCTGCACAAACAGCTTTTTGCCTTTGAGATGAAGAGGCAGTCTTCCTCTGAATGCAGGGACCGGCGGCTTCCACGCACCCCGTTTCCGTGAGTTTCAGTAAGGGGAAGTGTAAAGAGAACTACAGTGTTGTGTTTAGGGTGCTCCAGCAAAGAAAGAATAGGATAAAAAAGGGTAAGAATGAGAACTTCACTATCCTTGCCTTTCCTGTCAAGAGGATGCTGAAAATGCTTTATTGATCATGCCACATAAGAAGAGACAATATTTAACTGGTCAATCATGGGACACTACAGTTTATCAGCTCAACATAATGAAAAGTAGACATTTTGGAGCAAGTCTATTCTTTGAAGACCTTGGGAATTTAAATTTTGAAACAAAATACTTTCTGTCTTTATGTCGGTTAGACAGCTGAATTATGGCTTTAAGATACCTCTGTTGTGGGCAGAAGCAACTACAGCAGCATACCCTTTCTTAGTCCCAGTGTGGATCTAGCCCAAATGCTACGGTCCTTATTCACACTGAACAGTACCTGTTCACCAGAATGAACTAATTTGAAGCAGACGTTCCCCATGGGAAAGCTGTAGTAAAAGGAAAAAGTAAAAATACAAAGAAAGTTCATTCGTGCTAGTTAAAAAAAAAGTAGTAAGTTTAAAACAGTGAAATAAACTAGGATTTATATTTAGTTAACAATGAGTTATCACAAACCATTCCCATATATTTCCTGATGGTTTACCATTACATAACCTGCTCTATATTTATAATGTACATCTGGCATACTGTACTTCTATTCAGATCACTTTAATTAAACCAGCCTCCAAGCTCCCATATAAAACAATGGAAGTTCTGAAATGCAGGAAAACGGCAGCAGGAATTCATGAATAGCCCTGTATGTGAAGGCAGGCAATCTGCAGATTAGTGCGGTGGTTTCCTGTTGTTAACACCATAAACTTGTTGAACTCTGTTAGCTAAATTCTTCTAACTTCAGCCCAGTCACTGCAGCTACCGCAGAAGAGATGGGCCAGAAGAGAAAAGGAAAAGATGAATAGCTTTTTCAGATTGAAGAAAAAAAGAAAAGAAAATGCTAGCTTTGTGGGCTTGAAAAGAACCGCAGTGCTTCAGAGCTTTCTGACTGAAATTACAGTATCAGTATTCCGTCTCAAAGACAAAAATTGCTTAAACCAAATAATCAGTAATAGATAGGCATGAGAGGCCGATGTTGAAACAACTTCTGAAAAAGGCCTGATGATTTAAACTTAATTTTCAGTAAATGTCTGGCTTAGCCACCAATCTCAGAGCGGCTGAGAAGTTCCCAGTAGGCAGAGCTCTTCTCATGAGAACCTCAATTATATGTATTTAAAAATAAATGATACTGTAGTGTTTGAGTGCAGGTTACTTCCAGTCTCTAAAAATCTTGATATCCTAACAAGCTATTTAAATCCTCAAGCAATTACCAGCGATTACTTTTAAAAGCTACAGGATTGGTACAATTCATTATTTTTAAACCTTGTTGTAGGCTTCTAACAAATTCTCAGTATGTATAAGGACCTTTGCACAGGCAAATAAGTCTTCTGATTAAAGGCTTACTTTGCTTAGCTATTTTTCATGAATGCTGAAGAATCTGTGAACAATAGCCAGAAAAACATGAATATAGCATAGCAACTGTTACATATATATAAACATAGCTTAATATAAAAATATATTATTAGTATATTTTACAATAATTATAATAGAATAACATTCTATTGCAGGCTCATAGTATCACAGGATAATTCAGGTTGGAAGGAACCTTAGGAGAATGCTAATCCAACCTTGGGTTCAAAGTAGGATAGACCATGAAATCGATAGTTCCTCCAACTAGATATCTGCAACTAATAAAACAAAAAACACCTGAAACCTTCCTACAGGACCCGGTCGCAATATGGCCTAGTGGTTTTAAATGTTGGTAAAGTTCCTTTTCCCGCCAATTATTTAATTCAGTTGATAGTGGAATTAATCGTTAAAGGTTACGTTATCTAGTTAGTGAACAGAATGTGTGCCTTAAGCCATCAGATGAGTTCTTAATAGGAATGCTCACTCCGTGAAGTACTTGATATGTAACTGATCCAGACTGTAACAACTGTTTACAGTATATTCTTTGTCAAATGCTTTGCCAAATGGTGCAGTTGTCATTTTTACCTCTCTGCACCTTGTTACCCTGTTCTTCCCTTCTGGGAGAGTGTCCTAAACACAATACCATAGACACGAAAGTTTTGTTTTCTAATCTCTTGAACAGAAAGGGCTAATTTCACCAAATAAATTATTTTCAGTTCTTAATATGACCAGTGCAAATAACTCCGTAAGCCACAGGGGAGAGAAGTTTCTCTTTTTCCTGCTGCTTCTGCTGTTCAGGGACATACTGACGTTTTAGACATTATGAAGATTATCCAAAATGACATTAGTCTGGTCACAACTGTAGCAAAATCCTCCTGTGTTATACAAATTAATTTGCTGTGAAAACCTGTATAAAGAGATTCTGAACAAATAGAGGACTACTGAAATCTTACTCTTCGTTGTACAAATAAAATTTGTAATTAAGGTTTAGGATGGGAAGTTTCTATTTCTGCGTCCAACAGCCCTTCTCTGAAGAGCACCGATATCCCTTTTGTTTAAAGATTCAGCAGGTAGAGCAGTATTTTATTGTAAATTACAGGATGTAAGAAGTAAAGGCATAATAATTTCAAAGGGAAATAATTTTAAGGTAATGATATAATATTAATGTAAGGCAAGACTCTGTATGGCTGTGTGAAGATGTAAGGTACAGGGGAAGAAAAGGAAGAGGAAAGTGGAAGAAAAAGGAAAGAGGCCAAGAATTAGGATGCTTTCCCTATATATAAGTGCATATGGCAACTCAGAAGGAGCAACAGACAGACAGGGATCCAAATACCTTACCCCTGCAGTGGCCAGCTGAGAAGGGGTGATACAGTAGCTGTAGCAAGAGGCCACTGCTGTGTCCTCCTGCCAGTCACAGACCTGCAGAATCACCCCTCGTGCTGCTCGGTTCCCCAAACTGCTGGTGTGGACCCCCTGCCATTGTACTTCTAATTGGTACCTAGTGAAGAGAACAGCTGCAACTGCAGTGAAGAAAATACTGCTATACACAGCAAAGCGTGAATTTTCTATGACATTACCTGGCTTGTGGTTGCCCAAGCCAAGCTCATTCTGGAAATCGTGAACCTCTGCAATTCCCAGGGAAATAATGACACATCAACAGGATACCGTGATGGTCATTTTAATTTGCTTTGAAATTTCAATTACATTACATTGATTACTGTCCTAATATTAAATACTATTCAACTGCCACTCAGGAGCAGGATCAACAATGCTGATGTGTAAGTCCTGTATGTCATAAGAGCAAAATGGTATACAAAGCTCTTCCTGTTTCTTGGTCATCCTGCCAGGTACTCATCAACAGAGGTGAAGAGATGTCTTAGTATAAAATGCAACAGAGAAAACCTGCCTGTGTCACTGAAGTGAATTCATGAGTCCATGTGGGTTTCTAGTCAGTGGAGCTGATCAGCGATATAGTCCTTCTGGAATGGGAGGAATGGGTCCACTAGAGAGAATGGCAGTCTCTCCAGTGTGAGTCCAGGCGCAAAAGTCACCACTGATGTACTGAGGACAAGGACAGCAAGAGAATGCGGAAGATGAAAAACAAAGCCCAGATCTGTACAAATAAATGATTCTGTGATCTGCAGTAAAGAAAATTAGGGTACTTCAGGTGAATACTAACGCCCATCTGCAGACATTTTACGGTGCACTTCAGGGTCCCGGGGAAGTGGGCAGGAGAATAGCAACCGGGCAAATAGAGACGAGGACAGAAACTGCTGGTGATCAATTATTAGCCAGTAACAGAGAAAAGCAGAAAAGAAACAGTTGTAGTGCTGCAGCCTTCCAAACAGTGCACTATAAATCCTGATGTTTTCTCCAGGTATTAGTCTTTCTTTCTAACAGGGAAAAGAAATCAAGAAAAACATGGAAAGGATCATGTGTAAGTTACGGCCATGTAGGGAACTGAAAGCTCCCTCATGGACATATCAGTTGTCTTAAAATAACTGGAGATTAGGTGTCCAAATTCCTTAAGATGTTTGAACGTTTTAGTCACTTCATTAATCACTGAAGCTAGGAGGGGGATAGGGTATGCTTGCTTCCATGCAAAGAGCCGTAAGAGGGTTTTCTGTGATTGACACAGATGTTAGATTGTTAGATACTGAGAAAGGTTTCTTTGGGCTCATTGTTTATTTGATGAAAATTGCAGCTTTAGAGGAAAGAAAAGAATGTAAAGTCCTAGGTTTTGTTTCAACATTTGCAAAATAAATTACCTTGATTTTTGAAGTGACACTTCATTTCAATATTGCCTGAATTTAATGCATAAAAAAGTAAGTAAGTAATTTTGCCCATACAGGTGTGTTAATAAGGTATGGCATTTTTATGGATTTCTGGTCTCATGAGGTTCTCAAGGTGTGAAAGACAGGTAGATCATAATGTGCTGTGTGGATCTTCTGGTTGTTAGCTTGCCTCCACTCCCAGGCATAGAATGGGACAATTATCCCACATGTTTTAATCTAAGATTTGCCTTTGACTACAGCGGAATGAAATATACGTGCTTGCCAAAGAAATAAGATTTCACAGTAGAAACTGGCTAATTTAAAGTTGTGAACAAAGTACCGAAATGTGGGTTGCATCGCAGGGATGTTTTGCCATATAATTATATTTCCACTAAAATTGCCAAGCAGTAGCAGTAGCAGTATAAAGTTTTATATCTTATTTTGTGTGGGGAAGACTTGACTAGAGAAGATACCTTTATTTCTTAGAACTATATTTGGCTTAGCTCTTCCATGATTATACTGAACTGCATGAATTTCATTAAACACTTTAGCATGTGAGGAATTGTTACAGCAGTCAGGAAATGCTGCATGAAAATCAAGGAAAAGGGGCAGGTTGAGCACAGCTGTAA
The DNA here is from genome assembly GCF_964289735.1 of Phaethon aethereus. Lineage (NCBI taxonomy): Eukaryota > Metazoa > Chordata > Aves > Phaethontiformes > Phaethontidae > Phaethon > Phaethon aethereus. The sequence goes on from NC_138582.1 coordinate 70,813,160, forward strand.
ATAGGAGTGAATGTATTTAAGGCCACTCTTTTTTTGCAATGTTTTCCTCCTTATTTTAATTAATTTTTATTGTTTTATCAAGTAATTTTTTCTACTTGTAATGAAGGTTGAAAACCTGCAAATGTTGCAACCATCATCATATACCTTGAGACCCTGTGCTACTGATAAGCCCCGTAGCCAGTTATATCTTCTGCAAAATGTCAAAGTACACTTGATATTGGATTGTATAGTTATTTGTACATTGCAAAATCAACCACATTTCCAAAAATGTCAAAAAGCCAAACTGAGGTTGGCCACAAATTACCTAATTTGAGACAATGAATTCATTGAGTTTTTAGGATGTGTTCAGTTTTTCTTCTGCCTCTTTTTTAACATTTTGAGTTACTAAAGCTCCATGCTGAAAAGGTCTAATACCTGTGGTTTACAGTCATCTGTTACCCATTCATTACAGGGGCTTCTCTGAACCTCTCCTTTCCCTGTCCAACACTGAGGTTTGAGAAACAACCCACACATAAAACAATTGCAGTCAACAAAACAATCAACCCCATTGTTCTCTGCAGGGATTTGCTCCAAAGAGTACATCAACTGGAATTATTTAGAAAACTAAATTGCTCCAAGATGGAGTCAGAAGCATACTGGCAACGCTTTGAAAAATCATCTTGTTTGTTCTCTGCTTGCTTTTAAAAATATCTTTTCATTAAAAACATTAGTGAGAAAATATTAATAGAAAATTGCATATAGCAATTTCAGTGTAAGAATGAGAGCTTATTACTTGACTTTTGTGGTCTGTGGTAATCCTGTAATGTTTTACATGGGATTTTTCATGAGTGTAAAACTTTCCGTTTGAACACAGTGATGTATAACATCACAGCTGAACCATTTTCCCCACCTTTTATCTATTTTTTTCCCCACCTTTTATCTATTTTATAGATAATTTAGTGAGAATCAAACTGAGCTGAGGATGATGATCTCCTCTTTAATTCACAGGTCCCTAAAGCAAGTTATCTGGCATTTCTCAGGTTAGCCCAACATAGTAGAGAGAGAACATTCCTGATGCTGTTAATGACATTTGGAAAAACTTAGTCCATGCTGCATATTAGCAGGTGATGTCAGAGCCTGGCTTCACACAAGATGACCATGGGGATGAAGACACATTGTTTGCTCTTGGCCATTTTTTGAAGATGACAAGTATGCCTATATCTCCATTCCAGAGGTTTAGAATGAGCTGTTATCCACAAGAAAAAAAAAGGGGCAAAACTCTCATTATCTTTCAAAGGAACAGGATTTGTCCCAGAAAATTATTTCAGTTATCATACTGATTTATGCATAGTTACAATGCGTAATAGTCACAATTACAGAGTCGATAGGTCACTACTTATCCCACAGCAATATCTGAGACAGGTTTTTTCCTTCCTATTCTAATTCTAGTAAGCCCAAAAGATAACAGTTTTCATGAGATGTGGTGGCAAAGTCATTTAGATTACAGTTTTCAAACTTGAGAGACCAAAATTAAGCACTAAATGCATATTTAAGTACCAAATTATCCACGGGTTGCTTTTAAGCCCGTATCAGTGAAAGGTACCAATTGAAGCTAATGATTTAGCTGCCTAAAAGAGATGGGAATGGTTAGCTAGCCAAACAACCAATGTTTGGAAAATTAAATACTAGGGAATTAATACTTGCAGTAATAGTTGTCTTTAAAGAAGTGATCATGTGAAAAAACCTCTAGACTGATGTTCATATCAATTATCAACTCTCTTGATCTGAAAGCAAGGGATTGCCTGGAGTATATTTCAGTAACGTGAGATAAGCATGGCAGGTAAAGCAATTGAAAAACTTTGGGATTGAGCAAGGGAAAAAAACAGTTTCTGAGCACATGACAAGGGCAACATGCTATTATTGGATTTGCTTGTTTAAAAAGCTGGATTTCTTTTTATTCAGAAGTTATTTAATTTACACTTGTATCAATGGCACACATGAAGTAATTTCATGTACAATGTAATTTCATTGTTAATTTCATTATATGAAATTATTTCATGTGACAACAATCTATGCTGGAATGTCATAAGTATATCCCAGAAGGGGGTGCTTATTCTCTGCGCTGGTAATATTCAGAGACCCTCATGTGCAGGAAAGCTACCATGCATAAAAAAATGAAAAGTGCACATGGATGTTCAACATGATCAGTGGAGCTGATAAATCGACCAGGATAACTCTCTTCACTTCCAAGTCTTTTTTTCTCACTTTTGCTAGTAGAGCTTCATAACCAAAGAAAACAAATATTCACATGTTCAGTTTCAGTACTGTTAATCTCTTAAGAGAATTTTATGATTTCAGCTACACTTTAAATAAAAAAAAAATAAAAAATCTGTTCTATTAATTTCTAGTGGTAGAGAGTGTAAGGTTTTTACCTGCTTGCTTAGCATCTTCTCACAGCAAATTAAGAAGATTGTCACTGTGATATTCAACTCCCCCCCCTAAAGTATGTACAAAAAATTATTATGTATTTAAAGGAGTCTCCACATTCACAGCCCTTCAATATAAATTCTTGATCAAACATCCTCAAATAAACGGTCAGTTTTCTAACACAGAAAATTTCAAATTCAGGGTGCCATAACATCTGAGAATGGAAGACCTTAACATACCATAGTCAATGACAAATGTCAATGAAAAAAATCAATAAGGTACAATAATACCTCATTCTAAATCAAATAGAAATAACATTTTAAATCACAGATCTCTGTAATATAATATATAGCATTACATATGTATAAAATAAATAATACTGATAAAATTTCAATGGGTCTGAGTTAAAAATTATGACCAGAGTAAGACAAACAAAAGATTTGTATGAGTACAAATGTACCATTAACCACCTATTGAATAAAAAAACCTGCCATACAAAAGGCATAGTGCACAGATCCAGAAAAATGAGGCTGATAAAACAGTAATGTTACATGATTTATGTTATTTGGAATCGATTAGCTGATCGGAAAGAGCATTTTCTGTTCCTTGAATGAACATTCTTTGGGACAGCAAGTAGCAAAAAGAGAAGGACTTTCTCAATTCTGGGATTAGTTCAGAAAATGATGATGTACTCACATCACACAGCAAATAATACCCACTGTAGCACAATTAAACTGGCATCCAAGGTAGAAAGAACCAATAAGGAACTATTAATACAGGACAAGCTGTACAAAGCAGAGCTTAGAAAAGAAAAAGCAAGACAACGGAAGAATTTATATGAAACTATGTGCAAGTAAATATATGTAAATATATATGTAAAACTATATATTTACAAATATACAAATACATATATATATCTCCCTATCTATTTCTTTACACATACACACATTTGTTCGTAACAATAGAATTGGCAAACAAGAAATGGATTTTAGCTCAGTGTGGAATAAGATAGCTTTCATTTTCAAAAAGTAAGACAAGCTGGAAAGGAGGAAGGCCCATGAGGAACAAGAAGATAAAATAGCATACATTTTTAACTCCTGGGAAGGAAGACATCGTCAGGAAAATTCATGAATTCTTTGCTTTACCATGGAGCAGAGGGAATGTTTAATGCAAACACTGACCTTATAAGTTAGCAACTTATTCCTTTGTCTCCATTTGATCTACAGAAGGTGGTGATGAATAGTTTCAAAGGTAAAATATCCCAAAAGAACAAATCTATTCTAACACTATAAACTGTCAGCATAAGCTCCACTTACAGCAGAAAGGTTTTGAAGACAGTCAATTATCAAACTTCTGGTCTTCTAATGGGTTTGAAAGGGAAATTGAGATAATACTGCAACGCCTATGGTAGCAGAGGGGAAAGAGGTCAGCAAAGGCACTGAAAGCAAAGGGACTTTCTACATTGCAAAGAAAAACTAAAAGATGTTTTAAAAATGAGTTCTTACAGAACACTGACAAATGCAGGACTGCATTTCAGGCATTAATATATCTGGTGATCTGCACTGCCATTCACAGAAGCCAGTGCTTAAAAGTAATATCAAAAGAAAATGCCTGGACTTCTAATACTCATAAAGTTTGAAAAATCAATTGACTAACAGAGAAGGCCAAGGCATTCAGAAGGAACAGGTCAGAGAAGATCACTGTTTCGTAATATACTAGTCCTGAAACATCTCATCCCAGGATATTTAAAGAACTCAAAATACCACTTCGGGGGTTGTTGCATTTACTTTTGAGAACTTACAAGGGCAGATGTGGTATGAAAAATAGGAAAAAGAACAGACATGGCACATATCTTCAAAAAGAGGGAAAAGAAAGCTAGAGAGTTATGGACTGTTCAACTTCAAATAATGGAATAAATAATGAAAATATTTAGCTACAAAAAAGGAAGGTGATAAGTAGCAGTCAACATGAGTTACTTAAGTAAAAATCATGTCAAGCCAATGTAGTTTTATTCTATGACAAAGACACATTATGGAAAGAGGAGAGGAAGAAAATGTCATTTATATCTTGACTACAGACTTACTAAAATATTAACTCTGATACTGTATCTCATGATATTCTTATAAGGAAACAGCATCTTATTAGAGTGTATTTTAGGATAATGTAAAATCAATTGGAAAATCACTGATAGGTAGTATTTATTAATGGCTTCCAAAACGAAAGCAAGCACTGAGTCTGATTCTCATGACTGTTGGGGATCTGGCGCTATTCCGTGTTTTTAATAATGACCTGAACGATGGGAAGGGAGCGGTGATTAAATCTGTAGGTGGCACTGAGGTGGAAGGCACTGCATTATACTGATGGATGGGATTTCAGTTCAAAAGGATCTTGACAGATTGAAAGCATGGTCTGAAGAAACCCAAAATGTAGCTCAAGAGGCACAAGTGAAACGGTGCAGATAGACAGGCCTAATCAGCCACACAAATTCAGGATCTAGAAAAACTGGCTGAGCAACAGGCCAGTGGACAGGGATTTAAAGGTATTAGTACATCACAAGTGGAACACAAGTCACTAATGTCATGCTGTTGAGAAAAAGATAAGCGGTATCCTGGGAAGATTAAAAGGAGCAAGGCGAATAAACATACCCTATATCTTTCTGCCCTGCTCAGAATTTGTAAGAGTTCAGGAGGACTACTGCGCAGGAGAGAAAAGAGAGTGGTCAGAGATCTGAAAAGCAGCTCCTGTGCAGACAGGCTGAGCAATCCGCTGTTTAATGTGTGTAATGCACAGAGAAGAAGAACAGGGAGAGTGTTTGACTCATACTGGCCTTGAAAGGCTGCTGGAAGAGAAACAGAACTGTCTTTGCCCCATTGGCAGAGTAAACAGCAAGAAACAGGCTCCGTTTACCAAGTATTTTTCATCAGATGTCAAAAACCAGGATTATTAGATGTCTAAATAAGTTGCCAAGGCATGTGTGGGAACTTCATCACTGGTCTCTATGACAGCTACTAGAGACTTCATTAACTGTTTCAACAAGGGCCTGTTGGGAATGGTACACTTAACCTTACCATGTGGAGGGCCGAAGGACTAGAAGGATCCCTTGGAAATCAAAAGTGTCCAAAGTTTTTCTGACTCCTTGCACGGTGTGACCTCTTCAAAAACGTAATGCGAAGTATTTGGTGTGAGGGTGGCAGAAACAAAAATAGGATGGAGTGGTGGGATAGGAAAGCAGTTTTCAGAAGTTTACTTTACTGACTAATATTCCCTCACACTGGTAAATATGTTTTTTAACCATCAAGTTAGGAAAGGAAAAGAAAATTTATTACAAGCCATTCTTGCACTTACCACTGTTTGCGCTGAATCTTTTGCTGCTATTTCAGTTGTATTTTTGCTGAAGGTAAAACCGATAATAATGATCTACTCCATGGCCTGTTCTCTGTATATCTGTCATATTAAAGTCCATGCTGTTTGTTTATCATGCAGTGATCTATAACTCTCTATTAATTTAATTATACTAAAAGATCTTAAAAGCCTTGGGCTAAGTAACATGTCAATTACAAATGAGTTTAACTTGGAATAAATATAAACTTAATACTTGTAATTTATTGCTTTAAATATAAACAAAGCCCTTACTATGACACAATCTATTATTAATTGCTCCAGTGCCCCAAGTCCAATTAAGCAAATCCATTTACATTTTCTTCAGAGGAAGTCGATGTTCATTTCTCAAAGGAAGTGCAAGGAGCCTACCTTTCCACTTCTTTTAAACCCCTTAATGCAACAAAGCACTTCTCTGTTTAATGAAGTGTATCATGTTGGAGGTGAGGGGACTGCTGGTGGCGTGGGAGGTAGAGCCATGTGGGAGGGCTCGTATTTCCTTGAACAAAGTAACTTTCAATCAAATATCTGGTCATATACAATTATTGCTTTAGATATAAGTAATGAATGCATGTTTTCTTGTGGAAGTGTATTATCTTTCTCCAGTATCCTTTCAGTAACAAGGAGAAGCTGTGTGGAGTTAGACATGTGTATATGTATGTGTGTGCATGTGCATTATATATGTTCAACTGAAAAGTATCTTAAACTTTTTTATATTAGTTATACTTGCATGTATTAAAGTAGCTAAACTGATTTTTTTTTATGTGTGTGAAAACGTGTATATATAAAAATGTCAGCCGCTGTGCTGAGACATGGTACTTCATGCCTGGGGTAAAATTTTATTGCCTAGTTATAAAAGAGAGGGTTTATAGTGGAAACCCTGACACAACATTAACTATGGTTATACTATCAAAGGAGTGCAGCATTTAAGAATTTAGGAACTATTTCGTTTGTGTGTGTACAGGCAGTCATGTGTCTGTCCGTGTCTAACACTTCATCTTGACTTACACATGATTTTAACATTTATTTTTGAACACTTTGAGAAGCAAAGTCACAAACTGGTTCTGACAAACGCATCTTCACATGTATATCCTTCCTGCTTGTTGTCTATAAACAGTAAAAACATTTCAAAAACTGGCAAAAAAATCACCAGTAGAGCATGTATAGCTTAAAAGTGGATGAGCAATGGTTTTTTTTTTTCTATATTTTCAAATTAGGCAACCGAGTAATGCATAGTAAGTTGCAAGAAGTCACACAGAGATCTGTTACAGACTTGGGACCAGAGTATAAATCTTCTGAGTTCCAATCCTATGCTTCAGATTCATGGCCTCTTTAGTAATAATAATGACAAACTGAAATGAAATGAGCACAATGGAGATTATGAACATTTAATGGGCAGAACTGAGATTTCTGGGGAATGAGCTCAATCACACATCCCTGTGGTGTCTGTCTGTTTAGTTGCATCAATTGGAAAGGGCCAGACAATCATCCCTGGACCTATCACTCATCAAGTTATCAGAAGGGTAGGGGTTGTATCTGTAAAACTACACAGAGTTTACAAAATTTCTGATGGGACTTGCAACTAACTCATTGGCTCCTCAGAACACGTAAGGTTGCGCAGGAGGGGTAGAGACCATTGTTTGGGTTTCCTGTAGCAAGAAAACAATAGAATATGGAAAAAAAATGTAGGCTAGGCACTGTTTCAAAGGATCTCAAGGAAATTAGGTTGTCTAGCACTATTCAGTCTTGATGCAAAGCAATCTTACCTCCTAGCAAATAACTTGAATTTTCTTGTGTGTGATAATGATGTTATCAAGAAGAAAGTAAAAGAAATTCCCTTCACGACTCCAAAAACCTCATTTTGAATATTGTGATTCTGACAGCTAATAGTATAGCAGAAATGCAAATATAAGTTACTACTTTTTCCATCTTATAGTATGTGGCATGCCAATATGCCAATCCACTACAGGCAATATGTTTAATTACTAGCTATACAACGGTGGCTGTCTTTAAGCTATTAAACCATGTTAACATTAATTTTTAAATATTGATAGAACAGAAATGAATGTCAATATTATAATTCAAGGTTTGCTTCCCAGAGGTGGCTTTTTAGTGAACAAAGGGAGAGAGACACACTAGCCTCAGTGATGTTAGATAGTTAAATATCCATACTATTTAGGCATCTGTGCTTGAAATGTTGTCCTTGTGTTATTTAAAATATGGCTTTGGAATCATAGACTTATAGAATAATTTAAGTTAGGAAGGAACACTGGAGGTCCTGTAGTCCAACCCCGTGATCCAAGCAGGTCTAATTTGATAAAAGTTGCTCAGGGTCTTATCCTGTCAAGTCTTGAACACCTGCAAGGATGGAGACTCCATAACCTCTCTGGGCAGCCTGCTCCATTATTTGACTACTCACAGAATAAAATAATTTTCTGTATATCTGATCAGAATTTCCCATGTTTTAGGTTTCATCTGTGGCCTCTGGGCTGTCATGGCACACCTCTGAGAAGCTTCTGTCTCTTTTCTCTGTATCCTCTGATCAAGGCAGTTGCAAACTGCAATAGGGTCTCTCTTTAGCCTTCTCTTCTCCAGACTGAATAATCACAGTTCTCTCAGCCTCTATTCATAATTCCACATGCTCCAGCTCTAAACCAGTTTGGTGCCTCCACTAGACTGGCTCCAATAAGTCAATATTTTTATTGTACTGAGGAGACCAGAACTGGGCAAAGCACCCCATATGCAGTCTCAACAAGCATCAAATAGTGGAGAAGGATTAATCCTCTATATCTGTTGGCTGCACCCTTTGTAATACAGTCCAGGATGCAGCTTGTCATCTTTGCTGCTTCCTTGCTGCTGCACTGCTGACTCATGTTCAATTCATGTTACCCACCATGACCTGCAGGTCTTTTTCCACAGAGCTGTTCACCAGACAGTTGACCCCGAGTCTATATTGGTGTATGAGGTTATTCTGTACCAGATGCAAAGTTTTGCATTTACTCTTGTTGAATTTCATGGGGGTTTTGTCAGGTCTCTTCCAGTCACCATGATCTTTATTCCAGTTCTTATTAACCTTCCTTGATTGCCATGAGCTTTGAATGATGGCACAGTGTCCTCACGATGATACTGGCCGACTCCTTCAGCACTCTTACATACATCCCATCTGATCCCATGGACCTCTGTACATACATTGTGATTGAATGACCAGATGTTTTCTAGTAATTTCCATTTGTTTACCTATGTTTTTCAGCTGCTTCAGAAATGTCCTCTTTCGTCCACATTAGCAGTAAAATAAACATAGATTATATTTAAACGTGTTTAATGGGTCCTTCAAAGAGTCAAAGCACTGAGAAGGCCTTTAGTGTAGAAGAGAATACAACTCTCAGTCTGTAATTAGAGAAGTGTTTCTTTCCACAGCAGGCTGGCTGAGCCATCTTGACTCCTCACCGCTCCTTCCTGGCTCCAGACAAGTCCCTCCATTGTGCTGGTACAACTATTTGTGTGGCTCTTTGGTGAGATGGATTGCAGGGGTTAAAACTAGCCTTGTTTTTTCCACAGGTTTTTAAAATCCAGCTCCCTTATCTTTCTAGTTCCCTACAGAGCAGTCTAAAAAACTAACTAACAAAAAGTAATCACGCCATCCTATTTCCTACCTTTTGTAGCATCCTACCATTCTGGCATACCTAAAAATCTCTCAGCGTAATGATGACATTTCAAGTAGCAGGATCAATTGTTTTTGTTATGGTGCTTGTATATATGCAATCTATATACCCAGTAAAACCTGATTCCACCTACATTGTTTGGTAATTACAATTTATGAAATTCCTAAGACAGATTAAAAAAAATACGCTTTTTATTACTCCATTCTAGTTATCGTATCTTAATGAAATAGCAGGCACACAGGAATGTGTAAACTGTAGTCTATTCTGTTTAATGTGAGGTGCTCTTGAACTGAGTCAGTCTGCACCAGTGAGATGGACTTTAAGAGGAGCAAAGGTAAGACAGAGAGCAGACTGAGCAATAAAATATTCACAGAATAAATGCCACAACCACAAATAATTGAATTAAGCAATAACAAGGCAGACACAGGGCATTTCCTGGGGATTAATGACTAGCTGGGAGAGTTGATGGTCCACGGCGGTCATCAATTCCCCAGGAAATGTCCTGTACCAAGGTCATCATCACTATTATATCCCCCTTTTCTTTTCTCCAGCAAAGAAAAAGAATCCCACATTTTACCTGTTTTCGCACGGTGTCATCACTCCTTTAGATGACTGTGGAACAGATGGGTTTGAATGCCAGAGCTGCTGAAGGATTTCTGTGTAATTGATGTCCAGTGCCACAACCAATCAAAACCACTTTTTCACCATTGAATTTTTAATGTTTTTTTCAATATTTCAGTTTTTGACTTGTTTAACTCTCCTGAATCCCCAAATAATAATTTTATTTTGTTGTGGACCTGCAAGCCTGACAAATCTGTGTCTGCATTATAGCTAGGTGAGCTGGAGGAAGCTGGACGTATTTTATTCCTTTAGAAGTTTTCCTGTGGCATAAAGAACCTGCTGAGAGAACTGGCAGAGAATTTATGCATGCAGCCTGCTCTTTGGCAATAATGTGTGGATTTATAACATAAAGTACTTGCTTAGAACAGGTCAATAATGGAGATAATTAAATCTGTCTTTGCTATTCAATAACAATTATGAATTAAAATTTGTTATGGCAGGTTTTTCAATACAAGGCCTATCATGGCTGAATTGCTCTAAGTCATAATTTTATCCAGACATGTTTAAGATATTATTCTGTACCAAGTATGTAAATCTTTAAAATCTATTTTTCAAAGAGTAAAATAAAAAATAAAGCACAAAACTCAAAGGTCCAGAAGATAAAGGAGCTTATGATTATTTGCATGCTCTTGGGTCAAATTTATTTTACAGTTATGCCAGTATTCCTTAACTCACTTATCTTCAGGATTTGTGAATCTTAGTCTATCACTTTTTCCCCTTAAACGAACATTTCACATTCAATTAACCTAATCTTGAAACAGAACACTGTAGACTACACATTTTTTTAAATTACTGTTTATGATCCTTTATTCATGTTCCATTTATGCACACTTTCTGTTACTGTTGGCATTTGCATAGTTTGTGGTGTGCAGCAAGTTGCTGTTTCTTCACTTCAGCATGATGTAGTTAAACTGCTTATTTTCACATGCCTGGAATTTTTTGGCTCCGTATACCCATATTAATTTAACTGGCCAATTAGTTGTTATTAAAATATTTTAAAAGAACATACAACAACATATGCACAACAAATTATTTCTTTCCACAATTTTATTAACATTTTTGTAGGTAGTTTCCAGTTTCTCACCTCCTTTTCCCACCAAGAGAGACTCTCCAAGTTTAGGAATAAAGACTGCATGTTAGATTCAGGGCCCCACTAAGTTTCCTTGAATTCTTTTAAGCTATGTTGAGAACATGTTAAAAACAGGCAGAATTAATGAAATCTTAGATCCCTTCCCTGTCTCACTCTAACATTCGGAGTTGATGCCACCCTTACAACATGATAGATTCAGATCATCCATGACAACATGCTGGTGCTCCAGAAGTTTTCAGGAGGGGATGAGAGATCATTATCAGATTTAATTGCCTCACTAAGTGAACAACCAACACATTAAAAAGGATGCAATGCCATGTATTTAATCTTCTCTTTTTTTGGTCAGCTCTAACCATGTACCACATGTTGTTCACAAGGAGTGTTCTGGGAAGATGAAAATAGAACTGGTCGTTAATACCGAGATTTTAACTGTCCATTCAGCATTGGTAAAGGGAATGTATCTAAATTTGCCTTGTAAAACTTTTGTGGCAAAAACAGTGGTTTTGTATTGGTTTTTGTAGGTCATTTGGTTCTTCATCTGTGATTTGAACTCTCAGAAAAAATATCAGTGGAGAACTAGTTTAAAATGAAAAGTGCTAAATAATCTAGCCAACAGTTCACAATTTTCCCTGATCAATTCAGTTCTGCAGTACCACAAATGAAAGAAGTCCCTTAAATACACAACCATACTGCTACCAGATGTATCATTGTTTCCCATTATACTTGAACTACTTCTAGGAATTAACCTAAGCTAGATGTAGTGATGGTCAGAGAGCAAAGAGCTAATAGACTTGGAAGGCTGCAAATACTTAGGTCTCTGTGTGTGCATGTGTATTAGTACACAGCAGTTATGTACCTTGGTAAATCTTTGTCTAATGATAATATCATATTTAAGATACGAAATTTACAAAATAAAAAAAATATTTTTAAAGATGGAAGGAAAGAGCTTCAGACGTGTAACAATATCAGAACAGGCTTCAACTCTTTCTCCTCATAAGTCTGCTCCATTCTTTCCTCATTTAGAAGTAAAAAATAAAGCAACAAAAACCCCCTGAAAATGTATTTTTAAATAAGGACATAGTCCTAAAGTGGTTTCAACAGTAAATCTGTATTGAGGGAGAAGGAGCTAGAGTACAGTAGCTGAGAATCTGGCCTAAAGTTTGCACATAAAATAAAGATAACATAAAAATCTTTACGTTTACTTCATGGGTTTACATATTTGTATTTAGTGCCATAAATCAGGTACAGCCAACCTTTTAATCAGTGGAAGTCAAGAATGTATAGTGTCAGAGTGCTTAATTTAGGTTTGTTTGTTTGTTTTTTTTCTGGAAACATTACAAGTATTAAGCTCCACATTTTATTTCTGGAAATGAGAAGAGGACCATATCTCATCTTAGGATATCTTATTTTACCTTTGTGGGACAGTTGACTAATTGCCAACAATCTCAAGGTCATTGTCCTACAAAAATTAAATTTGGCCAATGCAAGAACAGTTACTGTAATTGCCACTATTACTGTCCTTTGCCTTTAAAAAGGATGGTGTGTCAATAGACCAAAAACCAAGCACTGGCTAGTGAATGAGATTCTCTTAAATATTGATTCCAAAAGTATAGTCTTCTGCTCCCTTGCTGCTAATATATATAGGTAAAGATCATATTTCTAGATGTTCTTTTATGTCTCCAGGCTTTTCCACTGCAGATGAGAATGGAAGCTCAAAACTGCTCTAGCGCATGGCCCAGAGGCAGCAAAAAATACACAAATGCTTTCCCGCCGAAGTTGTTGCTGTCCAGGGAATTTCTTTGGTTACAAATGGAGAGGAGGTGGTATACACAATTAGAAGGAAGATGGAAGGATGCCAGTGAAGTATTCTTTATATACGGTGTACCATGAACCAGCCAAGCTGAGTGTGGAAGGAGGGGCTATCATGGACTAAGTGGGTGCTGTCGGCTGGTGGGAAATGGGATGTGACTGAACGGTTGCATGACGACCAAGCGCTCTTCACCCTGAAACAGCTTCTTACCAGTTTCAGTCACAGAATCACAGAATCACTAAGGTTGGAAAGGACCTTCAAGATCATCAAGTCCAACCATTAATCCAGCGCCACCATGTCCCCTAAACCATGTCCACGCCAACAAGCAGAGGAGAGCTATAAGTGTTTGGAAACCCCTCCTGAGCTGCTGCCACCTTCTTCTGCCTAGCCCAGCCAGGCAGTTCCCAGACAACGGATACTGGCAGCGGCCTCTCAGCGTACCTGGCAACGCCAGTGGCTGCTGCTGCTCCCAGCTGCTAGCTGGGTCCCTGTGTGCCATCAGTGTCAGCTCCTTCAGCTTGAACACTTTTCCCTGTCCAGAAACACTGACACAAAAGGAGACAATGTGGGCTGGCTGTTCCCACCATAGGTTGCATGGGCCACGAACATATTTGGGACCCAGCAGCAGCAGATTTGTCAATAATGGAAAACTGACCAGCCATGAGTCCAAAAAGGCTTAACTTTACCTCCGTGCTCAAAGTGCTTTGATTTAAGTGATGGAGTGCGGACGTTGCATGCAGAGCATGCAGAGCTGTTTCTGAACAGGTGAATGCACTTGTTTGTTACCCATCCAATTACTTCTGGCAATGCTGTAAGGTATTTTTGTACTGTTGTTGTGTTAAAGAAAGCTTTCAGCCTGATAAGTTATAACATCACACCTGTGTAAACATGAGGTATGATGCCATAAGCTTGACTTACAATTACAGCTGTTTTTCTTAAATTACATGAAGTATAATCCACAATAAAACACTTCATTGTTGGCGGTTATTACAGATGTATCTCTGAAAAGGCTGATTGGTTAATTACACCTCTTGTTATGACTATTCTGGCAAATTTCTAAAAAGAATCTCTAACAAAGAACTGAATGAATGTTTCCTCTGTATTCTTCAGTTAAGGTTTCATTGTTGAACCTTTAGTTTTATTAAAGTCAATCAGTTCAGCTCCTATTTTCTATTCAGTGTAATTTTTCTTCAGGCAAATTTCACTTATCACAGAATCAGAGGATCACTAGGTTGGAAAGGACCTTCAAGATCATCAAGTCCAACCATTCATCCAGCACCACCGTGTCCTCTAAACCATGTCCTGAAGCGCCACATTCACAAGTTTTTTGAACACTTCCAGAGATGGTGACTCTACCACCTCCCTGGGAAGCCTGTTCCAATGCCTGACCACCCTCTCGGTGAGGAAATTTGTCCTAATAACCAATTTAAACCTCCCCTTGGGGCAACTTGAGGCCATTTCCTCTCATCCTATCACTGGTTACTTGGGAGAAGAGACCAACACCCACCTCACCACAACCCCCTTTCAGGTAGGTGTAGAGAGCGATAAGGTCTCCTCTCAGCCTCCTCTTCTCCAGACTAAACAACCTCAGTTCCCTCAGCTGCTCCTCATAAGACTTGTGCTCCAGACCCCTCACCAGCTTCGTTGCCCTTCTCTGGACACGCTCCAGCACCTCAATGTCCTTCTTGTAGTGAGGGGCCCAAAACTGAACACAGTATTTAAGGTGCGGCCTCACCAGTGCCGAGTCCAGGGGCACAATCACTTCCCTACTCCTGCTGGCCACACTATTTCTGATATAGGCCAGGACGCTGTTGGCCTTCTTGGTCACCTGGGCACACTGCCGGCTCATGTTCAGCCGGCTGTCAACCAGAATGTGGTATTTATCCAAATAAATAATATTATTCCAAACCCTCTTGCTTCCTATTGCACAAGGTTGTTAAAAAATTGTCTTCAAAAACTCCAGTCATTAAATATGACAAGTCTCAATGTCAACATGTTATTGTTAACATTTGTAGTAAATTGCTTTTCTTACTCATAAATACTTCAGTTATATATTAAACAGATTTTTTTCTGAAAATCATTCTTCACTTACTTTTTACTCCTTAAGCACAGAGACCTTCCAGCTAGGTGAATAATAATTTCAATGGGTAAGCAAGTGAGGATTTGGGTTCATGCAAAAATGATATCAAGTTATCATTTAAAAACCTAAATTTAGGGTACCTAAATTTGGTCTTTGTACCAGAAGCCTGATGAAAATGTCATAATCTATGTAAAGAAAATTGCACATGATTTAGAAAATAAGAATTAATATCTCTCTCTACTTTTCTGTTATTTTCTAATCAGATCACTGTACCTTCCATGAATAAAAGTAGAAATTATGTTTAAGGGTTTCAAAACTATTTCCTTGATTTAATTTCCGAAGGATTTTTAGTATCTGGATTATTTCAGTGGAACTAATCCCAATCCCTGAAATTAATCAGGCAACTGTGTCTTCAAAAATCAAGGCTAGAGTAGAAATATATTTTATCTTTTCTGGAGAAAAGACTGCTTTGATGGGAATATTCATGAGTGCTTCTTCTGAATGAAGGCCTAAAAAAATGACAAGTAGTCTACCTGAAACTTCTTACTGAACTAATAATGTTCACTCTTTTCCTTCTAGGCCTTCAGTAAATTCCAAGTATTTGTTAAGTACTCAGAAAATACTAATTAAAGTGCTTGTCATTATTGATTTGGTCCTACTCAAAACTGTACATATACAGAAGTCATACTGTCATGAATCAGTTGTCTTGAAGTTGCCATTATGTCTCTCCAAGCTGTGTCTTTGGAAGAATTCCCACTTTTGCTTTCCTAAAACTATAGACAGGAGATGGTTAAATTCAGCTGGACAAGACTGCGATCAACATGATCTAGCCTTGAAGGTAGCCCTGCTTGGAGCAGGAGGCTGGACTAGCTGAAACCTCTCCCAACACAAACTAATTCTAAGATGAAATTTAGTGTGGGTTGAACATGAGAAGGACTACAGGTACCAGGGCCCAAACAAGCTACGGCAGAAGGAGAGGAAGCGTGGCTTCCAGTTGTTGAACAATAGCCTCATTACACACAAAGCTGCTTAGGAATGACATAAAACAGAAACCAGCCAAAACAGAGATGAAAATGATAACTGCAATAACTGCAAATCCACTGCTGGACGGGGGAACCCCCTGCATGTACTGCCCTCCTCACCCAGGGACTCTTGGTAACAAGGACAGAATATACTTTTTAATACATTCAGTTCTTAATATTCAATATTAGTTCAATATTAGGATTACCAAAAAGATAAACCCAAACAAAACCCAAGCCGAATTAATTGCTCTAAGTTAAACCTGTGTAACTGTGAAACTGATAGCACATACCACTCAGCAGAAATGGATCCAAAAGGTTAAAAGATATGCTTCTTAAAACACACATAACAAAGTAACGCTGACATTATTCACCGGCATGCCGGGCTTTAGGAACATCGCCAATAGCCAGTGTGGTTCATAATACAATGATGCATTTTCCTACGGCAAGGCAAATAATTTCCCTGGCAGCTGAAATAAAGTGTTGACTCTTCTTGAAAATTAATTAGCACAGAAACACAACAGAAAAAATGAAAGCCCTCTTGTTCCTAAAGGTTATTCTGTAAGGAAATAAATCATATGAAGGTATGAAGTGTGCTCTCCTGTACTTTATGATTAAGTGCTTAGAATACAGACAGTCCCTAAGCTTCAGCTTTCGCTGGGAAGTTCACATCAAAGGTGAGTTAAGTCTTTATTATAAATACATGGTAAAATATAGAAACCAGAACTGCTTTAAGTTGGGAGACCCTCTGGTTTCTGTAGAAAGACCTCTCTTTCTTTTTATCGACTCATTTTACAAGTGATGTTCCAAATTTATGCTAAGAACATTTTCATGAAGCTTTTGCTCTCCTCTTGGCAGAAGGCCTTGAAATTTGTGTCAAATAAATTAGAACTAATGTCTTTGGCTAAAAAGAGGAGCCTGT
This sequence comes from Phaethon aethereus, assembly GCF_964289735.1. NCBI lineage: Eukaryota > Metazoa > Chordata > Aves > Phaethontiformes > Phaethontidae > Phaethon > Phaethon aethereus. The sequence continues at coordinate 70,830,148 of NC_138582.1, forward strand.
TAAAGGGCAGTAGTAATCAAGACAAGATAATCATTTATCTGTGATTTTGTGGGTATTAGTCTAATATCCTGTCTATTCACAGCATGTCAAAGATAAGAGCAGTCACCGGTTTACTGTTTTTCTGCCCTCTCCTTCCTCCCTCCCTCCCTCCCTCAGGCCTCGGGAGATAAAAGATAAAAAACACATATTAGGCCAATTGCAATAATATTCCACTAAAAGGGATACATTGTTACTATTATAAATTAATGCTTTAAAACCTCAGACTAAAAGAAACTACTATTAGATAATTATCTGTCCCTCAGATAATTATGCACATGAGTAATTCTGCCTCTCTGAGCAGTTTATAGGATTTACTGGAACTCCCTAGAGGTATCACCATTCAAACGTGAACCTATTTACAGGACTGTGACTGTCATTCCAAACAACAGTCATGATAACGATTCCCCCAAAAACTGCAGGGTGGAAAATAATCAAGATAGATACTTTATGGGGATTTTTGCAAATTCTTTTGTTCCCATATGTAGTAAGTTAAATTTACGGTTTAAATCTGATACTCGTGCTGGCCGCTGCAGATACAATTGGAAAAAAAAAGTATCACAAACGTGTTGTTGAACTTCACTCTGGATGCTTGCCAGTAGTTAGAGATTTAATCCTGTTGATTTTGTCACCTTGCTGCCTTTGAAGGCTCTCCTTCCTGATGGGGAACCATATCTAAAGGTCAAATAAAGCACGTAAGTGTCCATTCCGTAGCTTTTATAGCCTCTTTCCTGTCATGTAGTGACACAAAGCAGCCTCGAGAGCTGACTATAAGCGCTTCCCCTGGTTGCAGAAACTTTAGGCTCACACTAGTTAGTGAAGGGAAAACGGTTTTCAGCCTCACATTTTTTTACAATCTGCTTTTTGGCATAGGTGTGAGTATTCTCCTTTAACTATGTTGAGACTTGAGGCTCAGTTCACCTCCTAATTAATTAAGGCAAAGTCATTTATTTAGAATTAAATTATTTTGTTACTGTGCACAGTGGCTAACCTTTCACATCTGACATATTGTATAGATACTTTATTTTATTTACGAATGTCTGTTTAAAGAAATGATTAGTCCTGTAATTTGTTCGGCAAGGCTTCTTTATAGCAAAGTTCTCCTGGGGACTCTTATGCAAATAAAATCCATCTGGAGATTGGAAATAATGCAGGTGAAATTATAAACAATATACTTAATTTTTAGGAGGATTTAAAGGGATATAAAAGCACACTTCATTAGGAAATCCAAGCTACCAACACATGTCCTAGTCACTGCTTTACAAGACTGCTGCTACACACAGCATCAGCTTCCTTTGAGGTCCTCCCCAAACTATTGAAATCTGGCCCATATCATATATGCATATAATTTATGTATTTATTATTTTTTATATTTTAGTGACACATTTGGCTGTTTTTTGTTAAGTAGTGAAATTCAGATAAATAGAATACTGCAAAATTGCTATTACTGTTTCCAAATTATGTATTTTTCATCTTTATGACTGCAATTGTAAAGAAATCATGATTTCATAGATCATTGTCCATGTCCGGCAGTGAAGTGCCATATGAACAGTCTCCTACTCCAGAAGACTTCAGCTGAAGCCAAATTCTGCAACTTCTTGAAAAAGATATGGAATAAAATCTTTTCAAAGGTCTTTGTTCCTTTCCTGCAGAGCAATACTAAACTTGATGAACAATGAGGCTCAAGGTTTTCCTGAAGTTGTACCTGAGAATGAGAGGTATGCAAGTATTCCTAGTACTTTTATAGAGGTATAGACAAAAAGTGAGAGAACCCATGAAAAAGTGAGGTTAGAAGAGGAATAGAATGAGTGTATTTTACAGGCAAGATTAAAAAAAAAAAAATTCACTGTGCAGTAGTGATCTAGTGATAAAGCAGTGAATACAGCATCCAAAGAGGAGGTAAGGATGCGTTTTCTGTGACCCATCTTATGCTCCATAACCTGCACCAGTTCTCTCGTCTTCTATATGGTGGAGACCCTGGTTTATCCAGGAAGCTAGTGTTCTGGGAGTAGAAGGTGGGAAGAAAAACCTGCTCACAATTAGTAAAATTTTCAGTGCTGTCAGCAGTTAATTAATTTATGTATTCTAGCAAATGGAATCTATTATAGCTATTAGGAAATTATTTTATTTAGTTTCTTTTATTTCAAAATTAAAAATGGCCCATGAGGGGATGTTATCAGGATCTGTATTATAGAAATTAATTAAAAGTTTGTAGCTATTGTTTTCTGTAACTATGGAAGAGCAAAATAGCATAAAAGGAATGTCTTAGTTACCTCTACTTTAGAAGTATATGTGCCTTGGAAATTTCAAGTCACAGAGAGTCACTTTATGGCTATTGCGTAAAATTTAGAAACCAGGCTTACTTCCATGAAATGAAAATATGACTACCAATTCCTGTAATTTAAAATGTGTGGAATCTATAGAATCTCATCCTGCTTTATCATTCCATCACAAGGTAAGCCCCAAAAGACTATACGCCTTTTTTTTTCCCCATGGAAAGAAAAGAAAGGAGCAAGAAGAGAAAAGAAAAGAGTCAAAAAACTGCTGACATTTGCACGGGGGGAATCTGCTATTAAAGTACTCTTTTGGGACATATTTTCACTTTTATATGATACACTTTGTCCATCATTAGCAGTGGCAAAAATTTAAGGGAGACGGTTTTGAAAGGTTTGATACAGTTCTAAAGGTAAGTGCATAAAAAGTTAAAAATGGTGACTTTCTTCTGTGTTTGTGAAGTCTCACTGAGTTTCCTGGGTTTCATCTTAAGAATGAGAAACTGTAACTGAAGAGTTACGGTTTGGACAGTTCTGACAGTGTTACTGAAACAATCTTTGTTCTTTTGTTTGCTTAGAGTCACAGGGAAAGAAACTTTTGGCAACAAGAAGCACCATTAGTAATATCAACATTTTATCAAAATGAGAATATATTGCCCAACTGGTGTTTCACCTTGAGTATTTAAAGACAATCGCTTTTGTCTTCGTGGGTTAAAAGTCACCCCTTTTCCAAGAAGATCAACCTCAATACTTTCTTGATTTGTTTAATGTAAGAAAGAACATACATTTCAGGTTACAAATAATGCTTCTCAGTACAAAAGAGGTATGTCATTGTGCTCCTTGGGCTTCTGCATAAAGCTGGGTTCTGTGCAGACTGTTGGAAAAGGAAAAAGCACAGCAGGACTGCCAGCAATCAGAATAACTCAGAGAGGATAAAAGACATATCCAAGCACTGTTGTCAGAAAGAGGCACACTATTCTTGCAGCTTCTTGCAGAAAAAATGCTGTAGAAAGACAGACAATTGTAGTCAGCTTGTGTCATCAGAAAGTGGGGCTGCAGTCATGGGATTCTGGCTTAAAAAGTTCTTAAATTCAATCAGATCTCTGAAATCTTGGGGTATATGAAAGATTCATGGTGTACAACCTAATTTTCTTCTGTAGGGAGGCAAACCCCTTCTTCTCATCAGGAGTGAATACGATGGAAAGTCCAAGAGGAAGAATCTTCTAGGAATTTATCTTCAATAAAAACATTTCCAATTAAAGATATTGTCAATCCCTAAATGTCAGATGAACCATCCAAAAGAATAAAATGTGAAAATTAAGGTTATCTGTGAAGCCTTTGTATATTTGCTTCACAGCACATGTCTCATCTGAGACCATGGAATATCACACAATGTTTCCCTCCTATGGAGGATGTGCCAGCTGGTAACGTCAAGCTTTCTTGCTTGCTTTTTAATTGCAGTTGAGCAGTGTGTTGGCCTGTATATCAGTGCCCATCCTTAATCTTTATATACATTATACCCAGCAACTTTGATTAATCTTTTAAACATTCTTCCTCACCAAACTACTACTCCTTTGTTGTGATTTTTTTAATCATTGCTGCCTGTGAAGTGAGCCAGAGACTGCAGGTTCCTAGGAAGCTGAGCCAGGTGTCACATTTGTTTTCTATTTGTAATGCACGTGTCTGTTTTATTTCTCTGGGTTAGGTATTACTCTGTATGTTTACGTGCATGTGTATCTCTATGTATGTATGTAAGTGTGTGCGTACATACAACATCTCTCTGTTATATATCTGTATAGGTATTTCATCTGTAATATATACACTTTCTTCTCAATCTTACCACAGCCTTGTATAGAATGTGTTAGAGTCTGTAGCAAAAAGAGAGGAAACAGGCAAAAAAAGAATATTTTTTTTTCAGTGGACTGTACCGTGCACAACACATTTTGGAAGGTACTAAATAGGAGCAGTTTTGCTGGATGTGCGGTAAACTGCCAGGGCACCTGCTAATGGACTTCACAGAGCGGGCTAGAGCATGTGGCACTTGCATCGCATGTCAGGCCTGCCTTCATTTCTGCTGAAGCCCACTGCAGTCCTTCCTAAGCTGCCTGTTTTCGAATTTTAGGAAAGGTCTTGTACAAAACGTTTTGCAGGCCCTGCAGGCTGACATTGTGGAGGTCTGTCCTCTCATATTTCAAATTTCCAGCTTTCGTAGTTTTCCTTGTCATCCCGTCCAAGCAAGTTTATTATTACTTGAAGGTTAAAAAGCAAGTTTTTCATTCTTTTTTGTGATTAAAAATGGCAGAACTGTTCGAATTTTTTACACCCAAAGTGATAATTTGAGACTTAGGAAGAACTGGAGAATTTGGTTTTTGTTAGGCATCTCTTGAGAACATATTCTGGGGTAGAAAATTGAGCAGAAGAATTGGTACTCGAATTGGACATCTTTGTTGGATATTTCATAGATAATCAAAAGAACAACTGGATATAGTGAATAAATTCTAGTTCCTTCAGAAAAAGTAGTTTCTTCTGTCCAGGTAAAAAGTATGTTGGCTCAGCAGTGAAAGAAACTTGCACTGTCTATGCGGTATGTAGGCTGTCAATAAATAAAGAAGTTCAATTTCCAGGGCTGTCAATAAATATATTATGTATGAGGTTTTTCATTATGTTCAGATGCAACTTGAGGTATTGTCTCTGCCTTCTTGGAACTAAAGTTATTTTTCTTGACTAGAATAGGATTCCCTTACCACATATTTGCAAATACATTGTTAATAAGCCAACGAATTGCATTTAAAGACAGCAAACATGTTATTTTTCTTTTCTCTTGATTCCTTCTGGGTGCTTTGAGTGAACTGAAAGGTGATCTTAAACTTCTTATACTGACTTCATACACTGAGAAATGCAACGTTTATAGATAAACACTCTCACTTTTAATGAAAATTATTAGCTATCAACCTTTTGCTTGGAGGCATAAGCCATAGCCCAAACTCCATTCAAATCCATTAAATATGCTTGAGACCCAGCTGTCAATAGGCACCACGAAGTAAATTTAATTTTCAGAGTCAATACGGAGCACAGCTGCATTAAGCATAGGATAATTCTGGCACATTATTAATTTGAATGGCCATGTAAGGCATTGTCTAGACAAGATATAAGCCCAAGTTTTCATAGGCAATCTGTACATAAAATGAAGTATGTCAAGGTTGTAAAGAATACTAATAACACAGATCTGGCCTATTAACCAATATTGATTGCTCTTACTGTGACACGGTCCAGTAACTTTAGAGGTGAAATAGTAAGATGTTCAGCACTACTGCTTCTTTTTGAAAAGCAACACTAAGCATGGACTTTTTCAGATGAAGCTTGAGTGCATGCCAGCTCAAATGTTTACTAGCATTATGCATGATTTCTAGTACTCTATTTCTGTGGATTGGGTCATTTTAAAAATAGGAGATTTATCAGAAATAGCAATTAGTCTTACTGGTAATATGAGGCATTTTTATTTCAAATGCTGCCAATATTTTATTTTTTCACAATAATTGTAGCTATGCTCTGCATAAATAATCTCTGCTTTAGAAGGTTAAGCAAATTTATACTTGCTACTTATACTATTTATACACAGTTGTACAGAGTCTGTGTAACATATCCATGAGAAAGGAATAAAAAATGAAAATTAATCTTTTGAAATCTGTACAGCTCTGTAGTAAAATTGTTGCAAGTTACTTCTGTGGCCCTGTATGAAGCCTGTTAAATGACCAAGTATTTTGGTGCTCACACTGTTCTGTGTGCAAACAGACTGGAAGTTCTTCTAAGACATTAGTGAAGTAAATCCAACTTCACTTTCAGGTGATACGGTAACAGTGTTTGGTCTGTATTTTGTGGATTCTTTCGTACACTGAGCCTGGAAGCCGTTACGCCAGCTTGAGCTACGTCCACATCAACGAGTAACCACAACCACAGAGGAGTGGCTCTGCAGCTGGTTCGGGGGACCAATATCCTCCTCGTGCATATTTCCAGTGTGCTTCAATCCGGACTAGCTCCGGTGCGGTCCCACGGACTGCATGCCCTGTTGCAAAAGTAGTACCCCTGAAGTGCAGGAATGGGGAGAAAATTGGGAGATGAATTTCAGGAGCTGAACTAAACCATTAATATGGACGAAGCCTTTGGGTTCTTAGTTAAAACGACTAAGGAACATAGAATAATTCATAGGGTAAGTTAGGATAGAAGGGACCTCAGGAACTCCTCTATCCAAACCTTCTCAGCTAGCGACCTAGACCCACTGCAGTGGAGAGGAATAACCACCTTCACTGTGCAAGTCAACACAAATGCTATGATCTGAAACACTGCTAATCTTTTGGGTCTGTTGTTTGTTTTTTTTTTTTTACTGTTGAAGGAAGGCAGGAATAACACAGCTGGTCCCTTGAAGTTAGATGGGATAAATGCTTAGCATTTAATGCATCAAAAAGTGCCTATAATTCCTAAATTCTATCACAAAAGAATAGTTCACTCTTTCTGAGACTAATGGGGCATTTTATTTCCTAAATATAAGTATGAATAACACTCCTAGTTTTACCTTAGTTAATGCAATACCAGAAAGTATTCTTAATACATTTATTATTTTATGGCAGTTTATACTTCTATACATAGTAATTATACACATAAATATTGTATTTCTTTAGGACAAAATGTACTGCAACAGTGAATCCCACAAGTTAATTTTAAAAGTAGTAAGTTATTTCCTTGCACTTGTTTAAAATTTGTGTTTCAAAAGAAATGATGTGTTCCCTTATTCTTTTATTATATAATATTTTGTTAGCCTTGTCTGGAATGAAGGTTGATTATTAAATTATATACTAACCATTAACTAGCTTTTAGTCTTCTGTTTTTCAAACAAGCTTTTATAGATTTCTTAGTCTTGCCTCATTACCAAATGCAAGCATGCAGAATTCACGAGACTGAAGTAAAAAAAAAAAAATTTTAAAGAATGAAAAATATTTTCAACACGTAAAATGTTTTAGGGTTGTTTTTTAATTGTCAGATGAGATTCTCAGGAAAAAGTCTGGCTCTGGGAATATAAACTTTGAAAGGGACAATAAATATCTCAATGTTTGCAACAAAATCAGGAGAATTTGCAATACCTAAAACATGTGCTCTTCTGCTGATAGTTTTCTTTCAGGAATCTCACTGCTGCTTGTTTTCTGAGTATTTGGGCTTGCTAACACTGCACCTCTTTTAAGAACACCTCTTTTTATGATACAGAACAATCAGATCACAGAAAATTTATTTTCTTTGTTCCCTGCTTCATAATTGCCTTTTGGTATGCCTTGAAGTCTGCAGTTAAATAATATTTGTTATTAAACTAAATATAGTTTCCCTTTTGATTCCTGTATGCATATATTTTCCCCTCTAGGTTTTTTTCCTTAGAACGTCTCTATCAGGTTAACTACAATTGCATTTTTTTCCTAAATAAATTCAAATTGCATGCAGGATATTACAAAATAATCAGTATTTTCTGATTTGCAGATTGCTTTGTTGGCGCATTCCAAATATTTTATGGTAAAAAGTTTTGACTTACATATTTTGAATTCTGTATTAATAACCACCTGTTTGTAGCCTGACTGGCTATTGAAAAATCTGCTCTTCAGGTTGTTTCACATACTTTTTTCTCCTCTGCCTCACCTCACGGTCTTTCAAGAGTAGTTCATGGTATCTATAATTTTCTTACAATCCATTACAGCAAAACTATGAACTTACAATTTCTAAAAAACTCTCTTTTTTGATTTTCTAGTTTGTATTTTCATAGTTAAGTGGACTACATGTAGTTTATTTCTGTTACATGTTTCAAATTTTTATTTGTTTTGATATCTGCCTAGGTCATCGCGCTTTCCTTTGGGCCTCTATCCCATTGTTATCCAGCAAAGAGGAGACTTGTGAATTTGAAGTCCCATGGCCATTGCTCCTGCAAACTGGCCGTGATACTGATGTGGGTGAGAAATTAAGGGAACAGACTCACTCATTTCCAGTTTTGTGAGAAAGAAATCCTTCTGGAGCTTCATCTGGAATAGTCAGATTCTAGTATCTGTACTGTTACTGCACAGCGCTTCTCAGAAGAAGGGGTGATCTCCCGCACATGTAGGAACCTCCTGCTTTTGTTTCAGTGGTGCGTGACCTGAAATCTTAGATCTAAATACACATGAATATTGAAAAAGAGTGATTTTGAGGCAAACCAGGACATTTTGGCTAAACATAGCTACAGTTACCAAACATTTTTCTTGCATGCATGAACATCGTTTCTAAAAAGGAAGTTCTTACATTAGTGATGGAAAGTGTCACACTCACCTGGCCAACCTGGAGCTAAAGAATCTGAAGTCCCCTTGAGCAGAGAAAGAATCAGAAACAGAAGACTGTAAAGACTTGTTAAATGACCCCTATTGGTATCAGTAGCTTTCAACATGTACTGTACTTCTGCAAATATTGCACTCTATAAATCAATTTACAGCAGGGCTCATCAAAATGATACAAATTGGATACAAACCCAAAATTTATCTTCTTTGAAACATAGTGAAACCATTGAGATGAATAATCTCCTTGCGTTTACCTCCAGCTACCAATGGAATGGAGGTCTGAGCTACTGCCTGGAATTTAAAACTGCAAGAGAGAAACTTGCTAAAATAAAAATGCATTTAGTCTGTTAACACAGTGCTACACCAGTATTACCACTGAACATAAGCAATAAAATTTGCCATATACCAACATTATGTTTGTATTCCAGTAATAAGAACAGGAGTCTGCTTTTTTAGCAAATCTGACCTGTGGATATTTCGAAGAAGGCTCTACGCTTTTGTCAGAGTAGAAAGATTTTCTAATTGATTTATGCAATTTTATGAAACTCTGAGGCAGTTTAAAAAGATGGCTACTAAGAAAAGAAAACACAATCTACTACTGTTTTGGAGAGAGTAATCTGAAGTGTCTTCTTCCTGAAAAAAACAATTAACAAAATAATTTTTAAATTGAGCAGATGAGTTAATTTTTTTTTATCAAAGCATTACCTCACAGATGCTCTCAGTGCACAGCAATGTGGTATTATGACAGTATGGTATCTTGCATTGGGCATAATGTTGCTTACATCTGAGATGGAGAAGCAGCAAAAACCAGGAGGCTGACTTTTAAAAAATTTTAGACTACAACCAGCAGCCCCAGTAGTGTTTTTGTATTCCTGGATCTGGGAAAAGCTCAGCTGTGCCTTGGACATGCATTTCATCCCTCTCCTGCCAGGCTTTGGTTTCTTCTGCCAGTAAAAATCCTAGAAGCATAAACTGGTGGGAACCACAGCATACCCCGGGCACATCCCTCCCCTTTGAATAACGAGACGACTGGGAATAGAGAGCACCCTGTTGAGTGTTGCCACCCCTTTACACCCATTGCATCTTCTGTTGCAATGGAGCGCCCAGAGTCCTAGCAAAATGCTCATCTCCCTTTTGTGACAGTCAGGCACAAAGCACAAGAGGAGGAAGTGAAGAGAAAACAACAAAGAATAAGACACTAGCAATTAGTTCAGGTATTTTTCACTCCCATTAAACATTTCGGAAGGTGACCCATGCTGAGAAATTGTCAGCACTTCACCGCTGCAATTATGGCTCGGGTGGAAATCGTAGTGAAGCTAATGAGTGCGTTCGTGTACAGACGGCCGGCTGGATTAGTACCATCACTCACTGCACAACCTGGGAGCCAAGGCGGGTGCCCTGCCAGGCTGCGCGCTACACCGGCACATCGCAAAGCGCAGATATAACCCCCCTCACGCTTCTTACAGTCCAGCTGTAAGAAGGAAGGAAGCGTCTCATCTTCGTTTAGCTCCGGGCCAGACCTCAGAAACAATGAAATAATCAGCCGAAGGTCATACAGAAAGTCTGTGGCAGAGCAAGAAAGCGAATGCAGACCTCCCCAGGTGAAATCCAGTCATTTCAGCACCTGACTGTTGTCTACCCGTACTCGTTCACGCGAGCAGATATAGAGCATTTTTTTGAGCAATGCTGTACAGGAATTGAGTCTGCCCAGCTGCTGTTCTTTCTCACAGCCTATCTCTCTCAGTGTAGTTTTCTTTAATAGACTGTAAGTTACTGACTATATGCAGGTAGCAGTAATGAATGATATAATTAGCTAGATAATTCTGGTTTTCTTCAGTAAAAGCTTAATAGTTTGTATAAGAAAGCACTAGATTCCTTTCAACTGTTGTTGTTATTTGCATATGTTGAAACCACAAAGGACATTGATTATTTTAACTACGCTCAATTTGCCTTTGAAACAGACATTCTAAAAGGCAAAAGAGCTTAAACAAACATGAAAGTAATCTAATACTGACATAAACATGAAAGATAATAAGATTACTATGAATTGATCTAAATATTACTTAAAATAATTAGAAATGATTTTCTCATGGTATACCATTTAAGTTAAGCTGCTTTTTAATGTTACTTAGAAAAACAAGCAGAGCATTACTTTCCAGAATTTTAGTTGTTGTTTATGACATTCAGTAAAACAATGGGCAACTATGCCTTTCTCTTTATTGCTTTGTATTTTGCATACAGTTTGTAACCAACTAGTCTAGTTTTGCACCAACCAATTTTGTAAGGGCAGGATTGCTGTCATTTTAATACTGTATCACTTTATTACTTTAAATCATGAACCAGTTGGAGTTTTTTTCTTTCTTGGCACCATTTCTACTAGTTAACTTTATGAAAAGCAGTAACATGAAGGAAACAAGCCATGCTAATAACCCTTACAGCCACCAAACTGGCATATGTAGAGAAAAAAAGTTAAATTTCAGTGCTGTTTGTCAAATTAGCTATGGGGGCCAACACCCAGATGAACCCAGTTTGGCATTTTTTTCACTGCCACAGTCCCAAATGATTTATTGGAAGTTTGGGTCATGTAATCATAGAATCAAAGCTTAGTTTGAGTCGGAAGGGCCCTTTAAAGGTCATCTAGTGCATCCCTCCTGTAATGAGCAGGGACATCTTCAGCTAGATCTGGTTGCTCAGAGCCCCGTCCAACCTGACCTTGAACATTTCCAGAGATGGGGCATCTGCCACCTCTCTGGGCAACCTGTGCCAGTGTTTCACCACCATCATTGTCAAAAATTTCTTCCTTCTATCTAGTCTAAATCTACCCTCTTTTACAGAATCACAGAATCACAGAATCACTAGGTTGGAAAGGACCTTCAAGATCATCAAGTCCAACCATTAATCCAGCACCACCATGTCCCCTAAACCATGTCCTGAAGTGCCACATCCACATGTTTTTTGAACACTTCCAGAGATGGCGACTCCACCACCTCCCTGGGCAGCCTGCTCCAATGCCTGACCACTCTCTCAGTGAAGAAATTTTTCCTAATATCCAATCTAAACCTCCCCTGGCGCAACTGGAGGCCATTTCCTCTCGTCCTATCACTTGTTACTTGGGAGAAGAGGCCAACACCCTCGTCGCCACAACCCCCTTTCAGGTAGCTATAGAGAGCGATAAGGTCTCCTCTCAGCCTCCTCTTCTCCAGACTAAACAACCCCAGTTCCCTCAACTGATCCTCATAAAACTTGTGCTCCAGACCCTTCACCAGCTTCATTGCCCTTCTCTGGACACGCTCCAGCACTTCAACATCTTTCTTGTAGTGAGGGGCCCAAAACTGAACACAGTATTCAAGGTGCGGTCTCACCAGTGCCCAGTACAGGGGCACGATCCCTGCCCTGCTTCTGCTGGCCACACTATTTCTGATATAGGCCAGGACGCTGTTGGCCTTCTTGGCCACCTGGGCACACTGCCGGCTCATGTTCAGCCGGCTGTCAACCAGCACACCCAGGTCCCTTTCCGCTGGGCTGCTCTCCAGCCACTCCTCCCCAAGTCTGTAGCGTTGCATGGGGTTGTTGTGGCCAAAGTGCAGGACCCTGCACTTGGCCTTATTAAACCTCATACAGTTGGCCTCTGCCCATCGATCCAGCCTGTCCAGATCCCTCTGTAAAACCATTGCCCCCTGTCCTATTGTAACAGGCCCTGCTAAAAAGTCTGTGCCCATCTTTCTTATAAGCTCCTTTTAGGTACTGGAAGGCTGCAGTCAGGTCTCCCCAGAGCCTTCTCTTCTCCAGGCTGAAGAACCCCAACTCTCTCAGCCTGTCCTTATAGGAGAGGTGCTCCATCCCTCTGATCATTTTGGTGGCCCTCCACTGGACCCACTCCAACAGGTCCATGTCTTTCCTGTGCAGAGGGCTCCAGAGCTGGGTGCAGGACTCCAGGTGGGGTCTCACCAGAGCAGAGTAGAGGGGCAGAATCCCCTCCCTCAACCAGCTGGCCACACTGCTCTGGATGCAGACCAGGATACGGTTGGCCTTCTGGGCTGCAAGTGCACATTGCTGGCTCCTGTACAGCTTTTCATCCACCAGTACTCCCAAATCCTTCTCAGCAGGGCTGCTCTCAATCCCTTCATCCCTCAGCCTGTATTGATACTGGGGGTTGACCCAAGATGCAGAAACCTGCACGTGGTCTTGTTGAACATCATGAGCTTCCCACAGGCCCATTCCTTGAGCATGTCAAAGTCCCTCTGAGTGGCATCCTGTCCCTCAGGCATGTCAACCACACCACTCAGCTTGGTTTCATCTGCAAATTTACTGAGGGTGCAATCAATCACATCGTTGATAAAGATATTAAAAAGCACTGGTCCCAACACGGACCCCTGAGGGACAGCACTTGTTACCGATTTCCATCTGGACATTGAGTGTTGACCACTATCTGCTGGATGCAACCATCCAAACAATTCCTCATCCACCCAGTGGTCCACCCATCAAATCCACAGCATTTGTTTTACTTCCTAAGGACTATCTGAGCTGTCTGAATATACTAAATATTGGAAAAAAAAGATTAAAATCTGATAGCAACAGGTTTTCTCTTAAGATTTAAGGATCTACCTGGATTTAACAAGTCTGGCAAAGGTTTTCTCTTGTAATTTAAGAAGTACTTTTCCTGATTAGAAGGAAACAAAAGATATCATTTCGATAAGCTATTATACATTAATCAGTTGAATATTATAAACACTAAAGTGAATTTAAAAATAAATTCACAGAGGAAAGATATCTAGGTATTTTGGTAGAAATACGAGGACTTCCACTGTGTTTCCCATTCAGCTTTTTATTCTGGGCTTATGAGGTTCTCCTCTGCATGCGAAATCTAAGAAAAAAGGTTAATTCCCTTTTTATTTTTAAAGATTGCCATTTGTACATTTTTATGTACATAAAGGGTGTTTCATTAGATGTAATTATAGTTTCTCTACAACTGTATTTGGAAGTCAGGTGAGAAGGGCTTGGAGAGAGATCTCAACAATTGCTCATGAAGCACAAAGTACAGAAGCAGTTTAGAAGAGAGAAAGTTTTCTGACTTGAGTGTAAAATGAAAGGACCTTGATACATAGCAGCTGCTGTTCAGTCATGTGGAAGAAAGAATAATTGTTTTCTGGCACACTCTTTCTCCCAACATGTCATTTGACTCATGATGTTGGGACCCCTCACAATGGACATTTGACTTTCCCAGAGCAAGCAAAGGCAATGGCTGTTAGGTCTGCTGAAAACTAAGAATAGCCTTATACCAAGATGACTTTCAAGGCAGCACTATCACACAAAGAGTCCCATGAAAATATCCCTTAAAGCACTTGACTTCCAAGGTCAGGCATGGAATGCTTGTGGCAAGGAAAATGGAGGAGAAGATAGGGCCAGAAGTGTACACTGGAAATGAAAGGGAAAAAAATAACACTGTGTTGCCATAGATTCATGGGGGAATACAGAAAAACTATCTACTTCTTTAGGAGGCTGAAATATAACATTCGGAATCCTGTTCTCCTATTTTCCTTCCTCCATGCTATCCCACCATCACCTTTCTTAATGTTGGAGGTATCTGCATTTCTTATATGGCTGTTTATACCAGAGAAACTCCCAAGACCCCAAAATTTCATAGAAAGGGATGTCCCTGTCTTGCTAGAACTGAGCTGTAATACTAGTCTCATGCTCAAGATCCCACAAGCTTAACAAGCAAGGTGTGCTTCTGCCCATCTCACTTGCAAGGTCAAAACTTATCCAGTGCCCAGGAGTAGAGTTTCTCTCTCACACTGTGGAGATAAGCTCTTTACAGCCTAGGAGCTCTCACCTTTTGAGTGAATTAGGACCAAATCCCAATTGTCTCTGAACACAAATCTCCCACAAAGGTGACTTAATCCAAGGGCTAGTGAATAGGTACGTCTTAATCTCTCCCACTGGAAGTGCTCTACTTCCAGTACATAATTAACATTCATCTCAGCAGGGACTGTGACTGGATTCTCCCACACCCCAGGGGAGTACCCTGACCATTGGACTGTAGGATTTGTTTGTCATTTTCCCCTCTTTCTTCTAGACCAGTGAAAATTTCATTAAATTTATACACGGGCATACAGACAAACACACAGAGAATCATACATTCACACACCCATCGAATAATATCTATAATTATAGCCATAGCAATACATGTCTGCTTTCTACAACTGGAGAACTGCAAAAAAATTACAGATGTCTGGCACACGTGTACTGTGTTCTTTAGAAAAAAAAAATCCACAAAAACTCTAAAATGCAGGAATGAATAATTTTTATGTTAGGAAGCAAATTTTTTACCTTATTAACATTACTACCTCACAAGTGGCTGAAACATATCTTTGGCCTATTGCAATGACTCCCAGTATGTGTATATTGAAGCTGTGCAAAAATCCTAAACCACAAGTAACTCCCTGGGTTTCAGTTTTCGTTATAAGCTCAACACTCAGTTCAGGTTCACTGAAAGGACATTACAAGCCTGGAAAGTCCATGAATGATGTAATGCAGACCTCTCATTCAGCCTACTGTGTTGCACATCACAGCATACTGACAGAGAGCATTTGCTTCCTTTTCAGGGATTACTAGCATTGTACCACTCCAAAGATGCAGAGCTGTTTCAAGCAGACGTCATTAAATGAAGACCCGCTTTATGTTGACAAAATGCAGGGGAAGATATGGAGGCAAGAAAATTATTATTTTAAACTGCTTAAAAATAGGTCAGAGGAATGATGCTTAGGTGGCAAACTACAGAAAGAGCAAGTTGGGTGAGGTGAGATTTATGTGATCCCTGTGAGATCTTAATTCTGCTTCTGTGTGCATCCAGCCTGTGCTCTGAATGAAGCGGTCTGATGGAAAAATACCCTGCCACTACATAATTAAGGTCTGTAGCATAATACAGATTCACAAAGGGTCAAATAAAATCTGCTGAGACATTTTCTGTGTTCTTCCCTCTGAGATGGAGTGCAGAGACCTATGAATCTTTTTAAGCTAAATTTCTCTACATACAAGTACTTAAGTTTTTTAAAAAGAGGTAAAAATCAGCAGTTTATATGTAACTTCCATATAGCACCAGCAGAGTTAATTGCTATATTTTGGACATTAAAAAAAAAAACTTTTAACTACTTAAGCTAAACATAGAATAAGTGTGAACAAACACAGAAGGCGGTTGCTGTCTCAAGGTAATCTTGCCCTACACCAGATTTTAGAAAAATGGGCAATCTAGTAGCTGTCAGAACACACCTGCTGATACAGTGGCACGCAACCAGAATTTTCCTGAGGAATCTAAACTTAAAAACCAAAATAATAATTTGCAAGAGTTTGTAACTCAGCTGTTCATGGGTGGAATACCATGAAGAAATGAAATCTGCTTCTTCAGCCTTTAGGCTGGGTTGGCTTTTTTTGCTTTTGAGATTTTTTGGGTGGGAGGACGTTGCTTTACCTTACACAAACTATTTAGTTGCCTGTCACTAATACCATAAATTTCACTAATTCTTTCTCAGAGATTTTATCTCTCCACAGACAAGTCCTCAGCCACACAGGAAGTACATACAGAATAAAATGAGAACTGAGACGGTGAGAAAGGGGGTTCTTTCACAATTATCATGGAGGGATGCTGTGCAGCCCTGCAATGACTATATTTTGCTAGCCCAGCTGGGCATCCCCCGCAGCACAGGGAAGGGAATATCTGTCGCATCATTGTGGTTGCAGATCCCTCAGTTCTACCCTGTATTTTGGCTTTGTAGCAACTGCTTAGGAGCCTTGCCGAGTTGGACGCGCCAGAGCACACAAGGGATGCTCCCCTTCCGCAGCCTCTTAATCCAGCTCCTTTCTTTCGTCAGAGAACAGAAGAGTAGATTTGTCACTAAAAGAGGTATAGTTTGCCTTCAGTCATCTCAGAAGAGAGCTACCTTTGAAGCTTCTGTTTCTTTATGCCCCTGGCAGAAAAGAGTGGATAAATTTAATCTAAGAAATGAATTCCTGCTTATAACTGCTATTTGATAAATCTTATTATTCTGACTATTCAACAGAAACCACCCATGCACGGCACTTATTATTCTCACACAGTTCTAATCCATACCATGTAGCCTTTGTACACAGATTAGTACTTTATTATATCTAAACTAAATATTGTTTGTATAATCTAATTAGATATTTTGCAAATAAATACATTCTGAACGGAGTTACACTATCTGAAAAGTAATGTAAAGGTTTGAATACTTAAAGAATAAAATGGTTGCTTACCAGAAATTTCTGTTGCATTACTTAAACATCCAGCTGGCTTTGCAAAAATTAGAGAACCCTACTTAAGTGTCCTTTATGTGTATCGCATTTCCTTTCTGTAAAATATTTTGAGAAGACGTAGGAGATAAAATAACATTACAAGATGGGTGTTTATAATTCAAAAAATGTCCTGCTAATGCTGAAAATATTGACATTTCTTCCTGAGGTTCTGATAGAAAACACAATACATCGTCTTACGTCAATTGAATAATTAGAGATTATAGTAATTCCTGCAAGGCTTTCATACACAGCACATTCAGAGAACGTCTCAAAAAATGAGATTTTTGTAAAGGTGGGTGTCATGAAATCCTAGGGGCCTCTTCTATAACAATGACACACTAAAGAGAAAAAATTAAAACTCCTCTGGGGAAAAGTGCTGGCAGTGCTCAAGTAAATGTGGGGAAAGCCCCAACTGCAAGTGGAGAAAGGAGTTGTCAGTGTGCTCCACACCATGTATGGGAAGTGGTATATGAAGGCAATAACGGAGCATTTAGCATCTTTGGATTCAAATCCGGTAACGAAGGAAAATGATAACCGTTTGCAATGATTTACAAGATCACTTCTAAAATTCTTAGGCAAAAATAATATATTTGAAACATCATTGTTTTAATGCCATATCCCCTCTCATTTTTCCTTTTAATATTGTGTATATATTTTATGTGCATTTTATATATATTTGTCAGGAGAATATTAATGTTCTGCTTTATGATTACCACCACCTTTCTAATCATTGCTTTTTATTATTCTTGTTCAGTACAGCTTAGCCGCCGAGCATGGGCAATGAAATGGCGGGGGGGGGAAGAAAAGCAAATACTGTATTATATCATCATCTGGGGAGCGTGATTGTTTCTGCTGTGTTAATTTACACTAAAATCTATGACCCAGTGAGTCTGATTGATTGCCAAGGGCAGAAATCCAGCCCCTGGCCTAGTTTATTTTGTGAACTGTAGCCTCAGATATCGCTGCAAGCCACAATGATATTGATTTGATATACACTAGATGGCTCTTTATGCTCTTTGGGAAATTTATTGTGCAGAGTCAGAACTCAGACAGATGGGGAGAAGCCGCTCTTTAAATTGAAGAGGGTTATCGTGGTTTGACTCCTGGGTCACTCAGGTTACCAAGTGGCCTGAGCGTGGCTGGGTCGGAGCGGGCTCGGGGGATTAGTGCTCATCAGTTTTGAATGTCAAATCTCCTCGGTGGACTTGAGTTATTGCTAATAGGAACTTGCTTGGGCCTATAACATTTGGATGGCCTATAAGTTAAACATCATAACCCTTTCTTCATGTCACGGTCCTTTAAATTACGGCTGAGCACACCGCCTTCGCTCCGGACGTTTAGCAGGAGATGGCCATGTGTTGTGAGGAAACTCGCCTCCGAGGTGGACCGCACTGTTAGGGCCGCTGCCCGCAGAGGGGCTGTACCCCCACGCTCCCCGTCACAGAGTGTCGCGGCCGTGTCCCGTGCCTCCCGCTGCTCACACGCCGCTGCCACTTTGGCTTTGCACAGGGGATGCGACAGCTCTACTTTTCCCTGAATTTTAGTATTTTTCCTTCAAGTGGGGAGGGGAAGGAGGAGGTCTGGGGAAACTCCTGGTTGTGCGTTGAAAAAGACCAGTACGGTGGGAAACCCCATATTCTTTGGGCCATGAATGAATGAATGAGGGAAATAAATGTGCTTCTAGCTTGGGATAAAGAGTTCTTTCAGGTTTAAGAGATTTTGCTACATAAAACAAGTCCAGGTCTACTATGACTGGCCTAAGTCTAATCAGCATTTTCACTAAAGCACTGCTAATTGCTAACCAATATTTCATGCTACAGTAAATGCTGAAGAGACTAGGGGAAATAATATCTATGAATTTAAAGAGAGGCATTATTTTTTATATCATAATACAGCCAAACATTTTAATTACCAAAGAACCTCACTACATTTTAACAGGTTCCACCAACAGAGTTATAAACCGTACACAGCCCACATTTTCACACTCAGGTGTGCCTGTACCAGCATTTGAACTGTTTCCTTTGAGATCAAGAGAAGGATTTTCAGTCTCATTCAGAGAAGCAGGGAATTAGCCTGAAGGAAGGAAGTCCCCACACATATCCAGGAGATGGGATAGGGCTCCGTGTTGCCGTTGCAGTGAGAGAGATAACTCTGTTCCCACTTTTACGAGTAGCTGCTGGCTCCCTACACACAAAAATTAAGAGCTGTACTCTATTTTTCTTCAACTAGTATATGATTCACACAGGAATGGGAGAAAGTAGAGATTGTTTTTCTTAAGTAGCTGTTTCCTTTTCTTGATCTGATTTTGATGAAACTGGGAATTAATGCTTTTAAAGAAAATATTGTTTCCCACAAACTAAAAGTGTAACATTTATTTCCATGAAAAAAAAAGGAAAAAATAAAAGAAGAAAAAGAGAATTAAAAAAAAGAAAGGGAAAAAAAAGCCTTTTGGAAACACACATCTACTCTATTCCATTTTGCATACCTATCCAAAACAAAGAAATCTCAGGAAGTTAATGGTAAACGGCTTAGCCTAGCCTTTTGGACTCTGCTCCTGGCAATATACTGCAGCTCTAGCTGCACATTATAGATATAATATTACCATTTAAACATAATACTGCCTGGCTTGTGGTCTGAGATTCCTGGGATTTTATTCTTCATTTGAGGTGAATACTAATTGAGAAAGTTACACATTTATATAGCTCCTGAAGAGTAACACCCACTTCACCTATCTCTCTATTGTAAATTAATATGTAGCAGATGGTGAGCTGAGATAGTTTGACAGCCTGCTTACAGTACCATCACTTTAACCTCTATCTGAAAAAAAAAAAATCCCATTAGCTTTTCTGCTGTTGGGCTCTTAACCCCCCAAAGTATCCTTAGTTATCATATCATGGGATTTTCTGCTATGCCAAGAAAGAAAATAATTAAAGATACCCTCTTCCATTTAAATGCTTGTTCTAATTTTACTGGGCATATCTTTTCCTCTTAACTTCTCCAATAATTTCAATTTAAATCTTCATTTAGAATGAGATTTTTCTTCCAAGGGGGATTTTTTTTATCTTCAGGGACAACTTAGTGCACTGCAGAAGCAAACATAGAAGCCCTTCCATATATTATGATTAATGTGGTATAAGGAGCTCCCGTTGCTAGAAATGCAGAATCAAAGGAAGCAGAGCCCATAAGTAGAATTTAAATTCAATACACATTGGAATCTTATGGTTCAATTCAAAGTGGCTCTAAAGGAAGTAATTAGATACTCGCCACGGCTTTCAGTAAGAAACAACTTTCCCTAAGAAGGGCCTGCTCAAAGTCTTCACTCTAAGTACTCAGTCACTTTTTTTTCCCCTTCACTCTTTCTAATACAGAAAGGAGAAGGATTTTTTGAAGATTTGGGGATCCATGTTAAGAGCTTTAAATTGAAGTCTCCTTTAAAAGAAGTGGTCTAATTGAATGTTTTCTTCTGATGGGCTGATAGAAGTCTTTGTTGCAGAATATAAATGTATAGATCATTGTCAGAGATTTGCAAGAGCATTGACAGTGTGTGTTTAGAACTCTTCCACATGGGCTGAAACAAGATATTGTTCAGTCCTGTAGCGTGGTTCATGTGCTGTTGTATGGGGTTTTTGAAGTCAAAGAGGAAACGCTCAGTGACTGGAAATAATATCTGTCCTGGAAGTCTCACTCTTGCAAAATAACAAGGATGTCCTATAATTTGTGGACTTGATAACACATGATTGACTTCTTAGGCAAGTACTTTCACCAAAGCCTCCAAAATGTTGCCTCAACTCTTTCACACTTTACAGCAAAATGGACCAAAACTTTATTTGTAAAAGAGTGCGATTTCCATTCAAATCTCCTCTTACATGACTGTGAATGGAAAATGTTAGCTTCTTCGTTCAACCCATTTCCACAGTTCATCTTTATTCTGGCAATTTTAATACACACAAAAGCACACAAAAACAGAGGCCCATATCAATTTGTTCTCTTTTTCCCCTCTCTCACAAATATTTATATAAAAAAATGCTGACTTGCACATACATATACGAATACAAAGACTCTGTGTCTTTCACACATATAGAGAAGGAATTCACATTAAAAGTATCACTGGCACTCTCTGTTTGGATGTCTCTCTTCCTTTCCATTTGTGAGTGAATGCAAAAGGTCTCTGCTCTTATGTCTGATTACCACACCAGTGTCATGCACTGCAGTGCAATCAGGAAAATGCCCTCCTTTTTCACTATTTTTTAACTCCTTCGTGCAGTATGGAGCATTTTTTTCTCTGGATAGATATTGAGTCAGGGAAGGTCAAGAGAAGTTATAAATCGCACTCACAGGACACCAAAACCAGCTCCAAGCTTTATAAACTGCATGGAGAGATTGCAACCGCCGCTCCCAACCAAGCATTGCAGCGGCACAGACGAGAGCAGCTGGCCGGGGAACCGGAGCGGCGCGGAGTAGTCACGAGCCTCAGGCTGGGAAGGATGGATTTCACCTCACCAGTCCCTTCACACAGCCATTGCATAGACCCACAATTACTCTGGCTTCATGTGAGTGCAGGGGATTGAATTTCACCCAGAGAGTTAGAAATACAAATAAACATTTTATTAAATAATTAGAGCCCATAATTGTGGATTACCTTTCATTTGTATTAGAGGAAGGCATGGTATGGTAAGACCCCCAGAATCTTGTTTGGCGTTTACGTCACATCTGATTGCTAACTGACATTTCAGGATTGTTTATTTTCTTTCCTTCTAGATATTATTTTTTCTATTTAAATTGATTCCAGATATCAGAAATATAATTAATTTCCCCTCACATTATATTGAGATAGCGGGCTGAAATAGCACATTGAACACAACTTTAATTTTGTTTCTAATAAGAAAATGCTGTATTTTTTAAACTGTTCGCTTTTAATACTTTCTCTTTGCAAGTCTGAGAGGTAACCAAAACATTTTTTAGTTGTTTCCTCAATTTTATATACTATGGAGAATGTCAGTAATGTCCCTTAACACACAGCCAAGTAACATAATAAAACTCCCATCATATTTCAGTCCAGCAATGTCAGCAGGAGGCTTAAATATGCCTTTGAAATGCTTTCAGCCTCTTGTTTCTAATAAGGGAAATAGGTCATGATTTTTAATAACACTTAAAGTACTTGCGGCTGATTAAAACTTTATTCCGTATTTGAAAAGCTTAATTTGGACCTTGCTTCAAAGTTTTAGATGAAGCCCTGCTAAGAGATTTTGAGCTGCTGTCTTTTACATAGGGCTGGCACTGTGATTTCCCAGGAACTAAGGAGGAGCAGGGACTTGGTCACTCTTGGAGAGAGAGTGGAAAGATCTTTCCATTTCTGGGGAAAACTGCTCACAGTCAAACCTCTCCAGGATCTCCTGGCTGGATGGGAAGATAGTGAGTTGTCTCATGCTGTCAAATAGCACAGGCTTGTGAATTGCAAGCTGAGCAAAGCACTTTAAAAAGACGAAGTCTACTGAGGGGCTTGTGCTTAGGACCCACACATTTATTCAAGCATCTGGGGAGAGACTCGAACCCAAGAAACAGATCAAAGAAGCTACCTAAGCCCCTCAGTCCTAGTGCTAAGCTTTTAAAACAGGGGGAGAAAAAAAGGCCATAATGTTTTTGATGAATGCTAGTATTTATCTATTTTCAATTTATACTGCAATGAATTGCCAGAATAATGCCGCCTGAAGCACTACTGACAACACTTCAAATCCCCACCCAGGTTTGAAAATTTTTGTATTTGTGATTTGTGATTAACCATGGTGGTTATTCAGAGCTGTGTTAGTTGCAGTTGCCTGACAAGAACAAAGTCCTTCTCATATAGGTAAATCAGACTTGAATGATAGTAGCCTCACCATTGCTAAAAGTGTGACTAAGGCATTAGCCAAGTGTATGCAGAATTCAGAAACGATACTAATGGAGTGAAATGTTGTTGTATGGTCTTTTGTGCAACATAAGCCACCCCTGAATCACCTGTATTTTGCTCTTCTCTGTTTTTGTGGGAAAAAAAATTCTAATAAAATAAAAAGCAAGTCATCAAACAAAATTTTAAAACCTCTTATGTTAGAGAAACAGTCCTTAGCAAGTCATTCCAATAGATAGATATACTTTCACTACTGAAAATGTGTTTTATTTTTCACTCTGTATTTACTAAGTTTTAACTTCTAGCCATTTGATCTTATTATGCTTTTGTCTGGTAAATCAAAGAGCGCTCCGTTAACAAATTTATGTTCGTCTTGGTACAGCATCATACTGGGAACTCTTGTTCAGCTGATTATCTCCCATTGACCTTGCCTTCACCCCAGGAGTCCTTTTCATCATCACTACTTTATACAGTACAGTCCCCCATCCTGTAAATATGTCCTTCGCTCTTTGTGAGTACATGTAGGTTTTTACAACTGGCTACATTAAAATGACCCCATATTGCCAAGCAATCCAGATAGTTCTGCAGCAGTGACTTGCCTTCTTTATTATTTTCTGTACCTGCTGCTTTTGTGCCATCTGCAAACTTTATCAGTAACTATTTAAAATTGTCTTCTCGATCACTGAGAACAAAGTGTAAAACTATGTTTTTCAGACCAGGCATTATATCATCACAGGCATTGGATGATAAACTCCACTTAGAACTACTTTTTGAGACTTACTGGTTAGACAGTTTTTAATCCATTTAATATATTACATGTTGATTTTGTATTGCTCTCATTTCTTAATCAAAGTGTTGTGTGGTAATAAGTGGAATGCCTCAGTGAAATCTCAGTACTCTATATCAACTTGATTATCTTTAGCAACCAAATTTGTAATCTTATTAAAAATATATTAAGTTAGCTTGATAAGATCTATTTCTGGTACACCCATATTGACTGAGAGTAGTTTTTTTTATTCTCTTTTGATTCTTTATACATCAAGTCTCCTATCAGCCACCCCATCATCTTTTTCCAGTGTTAATATCATGACAGCAGGTCTGCGGTTACTGACATCATCCCATTTTCCCTTTTAAAATATCAGTACCTCACTGGCTTTCTTATAGCCTTCAGAAAAACCTCAATATTTTAAGAATTACTGAAAAGCAACAATAATAATCCAGAAAGTTAATACTTTCAAATTATTGGAAGCAAATTATTTAGAGCTGCTGATCACAAAATGCCCCACTGCAGAGGCCTTTTAGTATTCTCTTGCATTACTATGGGGATGGAAAATAGGTCATGATCATGATTATGAGATGATTAATACTTCATCCTGTTTCTCCTCACAATACAGAGCATTGTTGTATTAATATTTACACACCTCCCATTATCATCTGATAATGGCTCTGTTCCTTTACTAGGATTCCCTTTATTCCTAAGCTACTTTCAGACAAGCTCTTCTGCCTTGTCCCTAGTTCTTTTGGTTATTGATTATTATTTTATTTTATTTTTTATTTTATTTTATTCTTTGCTTCTGTCTCAGTTTTGTACAGTTCCTAGTTTATATTCATTGCTCTCTATTTCTCCTCCCCTTTACTTTCATCTTCTTTCTATTTTTAATTCCTTTTCTCTATGGCTGCCTTTGCTTCCCTAGTAAACCAGGCTGTTTTTTAAATCCACATAGCCTTTTCTGTCAGATATGGAATTGTGGGTTTTTGGACATCTAGTAAAACATTCTTAAACAGTTCCAAACTGCCATTTATGTTTTTCTGTTTGATTTCTTTCTCTGGCCTGATATATCCTGTAATTATTTTCAGCTTTGTGAAATGGTCCTTTAAAAGCATCAAGTAAGTATATTGCATTTTGGATGCCCTCCTGACTAGTCTAGCCAGCCTGTCTCTGAGAACATTGGTTCCCCTTCTACTGAGATGGAAACCATCCAAATTCTGCAGCATGATATCTCATCACAGACGGTGAAACAATTTTCTAAAAAAGAAAACCTTTTCCATGTACTACTTAATTGATTGGTTATTAAAGCTATTACTGGAAATTTGTTGTCAGAATTTTCTGCTTTGCATTTCCTTCCTCTTTTGGGACAGGATATAATTCTCTGATGAAAATGTTCTCCTCTTTCAGCACTTGCTTTAGTACCATTAGGAATTGGCAAACTGGGAGGTGTCTTGTCTAGAACAGTGACCATTTAACTTGCAGAATTTGCTAATCTCAGACTCACTTTTCATCTCTTGGCTCTCCCAAGACAGAACCAAATCTATTTTCATGCAACATGTCCCATGCACCATGCAGTCTTTTAAGGGAAGCATCCCTAATGAGGAACATTCCATGAATCATGTCTGAACTGTATGACTATCATATGTCAGACTTGGTTCTCAGAGGCTTTTCTGTCATTTCCATACTGAGGAGATGAGTGTATAACTTTAGCCGTGCTGAGTTTACTCTGGGACTCCTCTAGTGAGACTCGGTTCTGGGTTAAGATTCCTAAATGTAGGAAGGAAAATCCAAAAGAAGGTGTCTAGGTGTGCTGCAGGTGTCTGAAGCTCCTACCCTAGGGAACCCATGTCCAGCCAGCACAGCCAGTGGAGCCCAAGGAAGCAATTCAGTTCATCCTAAAGAACCTCTGTATCTTCCTAGTACTGAATAGTTAGTAGAGTATATTAAAAAATGAAATACTGAGATATCTGGAGATAATGAGGCATTTCTGAAACTCACTGAAAAATGACAGGGAAGACTTAGAACTGTTTTAATATTATCTTTTAGATAAGCTCACAGGAGCAAGAACTTCTTCCCAGCTCAGTTGCAAACTTGCTCAGTCTATTGCTTGGTTTAACAAAAGTTTCAGTATAGTTCTATGGTAAACACAACACCATCAATAAATACCCTTGGGATTTTAGTGGTTGAGAGTACATCCATAAATGTGGTTACAACGATGAGGATGAGAAATGACATGTCAGCCGACTTTAATAATGCATTGCTCTTGACCCACATTGCTTATCAGTTACTTGGTAGCAAGGTGTGTTAGGGGATCTTGATTTTAATTTTTATTAGAAAACAAATTGAACTAGTCTGAGATAATGTTAATGAAGTCAGCATCATGTTTAGTACCTGAACGTCAGTGTCATTCCAGATCTAAGAACCTATTCATACTTTCACTTTGTTGAGATTTGAGGGACAGCAAGACAGGTATGGAACAGCTCTTGTTTGGGGAATCACTCAAGGTGTCTAATGATCCAGTTGTTTTTCACTCTTCTAATAAACTGTAAATTATATATTTTTTCACTCTTCCCAAATGATACAGTTAAAGCTTGTATAGTATGTAGCTATTATACTGCATTTAATTTAGGCAAAACACTTATGGAAGGAAAATTTGTGAGGTCAGGTGCAAAGTTTATAATCACACTACACATTAAATAGCCATTTCAATACTCTCCTACTTCCTTTAATTTTTATGTATGAGGAATATATCCATAGCAGCCTTATCTTCCTGAGCTTAATACCAGCCTGGAGACTGCACTCCCTGCTGAAAGCAAAAAGATTTATTTTTCTGATTCCTAACTTAATGTTTATTTCTTCTCTGTACCTCTTCGGTCTTCTTTAACTTGACGATTTTAGATGCCTAGGCTTCTGCAGCATCAGACTTCTCTACCTGCTGCAGTTTCTTTGCATCTTTCATCACAAAAATTAGAGACTCACAACATAAAGTGCTTCAAATATGGCAAAAAGCCACATTTGCCCCTTATCAAAACAGGAAAACTTACCAGGCCTGATCAAGTTACTCATCCATTGATAGACACTGAGAGCTTTAGCCCTCTTTTCCCATGTTTTCACGTGAATCGGCAATACAGAACATCTGCAGATGTTGGGGACAGAGTGTGGGTGACTGAGGAAATACAGCATTAAGTGAAAGGATTCCTCTTCTGCAAATCTTCTTCCCTTCTGTGCTTACTGATGCAAACTCTCCTGGCCTGTCATTTGCAGGAGGATTAATTGGATATTCCTGTTTTGCATCATGCTACTGAAAGATGTTTGACCTCCTTCTGTGTAAAAGTTGATGGATCATTTTTAATAAATCTGCTTCCAACTGGGCTACACAATAAGGGTGCGAGGGAAAGAAAGCTGGGGGTAAGCAGAGAGGGTACTACAGCATATGGAAAGTTTGTATAAAACTTATGATGTTAACATGACTTCTTTCACCTATGGAGAACCTATAAACTTACCTATTTTCTCAGCCCACAAATTCCTTAGTATTTCCCTGGGGATGGCTGAATGGTTCAATTCAAAGGATTTTTTTAATTCTTGTAACCCTAATCTTCATCATTATTTCTAATTCCTCAGTACGAAACCAGAAATATTGATGATCTAATACATTTTACAGAGCAGCACACAACCTTCTTTATGGCACTTACATCATTATGTAATATGTTATAAAGCAACTTGCATGTTGTAAAACTCATTAAAAAGATATATTTTTTTCTCTTAGCTTGAGTTCACGATGGCCAAAATTGAGGTGGAAAGCTATTAAAGTTCCAGAAATCCTAGCAGTACATGTTCCTTTCAAATGTTCTTTTCTGGCCTCTTACTTGGTGTTTTCTGTCACATTTTCAGTATTTCTGATGTGGGTCTATTGAGAGGTAATTTCTCAGCACGGCAGCTGAAGTAAGGCTCCTACGGGATTAGTAACCCAACCTTATAAATCGTTACCTGGTTTCTGTCATTTACCCTGATTTGGTCAGGACAGTTGCTAACTGAAGGAAAGTGGTGTAAGCCAAAGTGAAAGAAGAATGATACTGAAATATAATATAAAAGTATAAATTAAACTTTTTTCATAAATGACTGGATAGATTTTAACACTTGTCAGAGATTTATCACCAGCGAGGTACTAGCCACTTTGAGAAAGCCACAGAAAAGGACGGTATGTCCAGCATTTTTTAAATTAATTTAGTGCCTTTAGCCTCTTACAGTTTTCAGCACTTCCCAGGTTCCTCTGTTTGCTGCTCTCTTGCATACTGTATATGAACATCTCATGCTGACTTTGTGGGATTTTTTGACTGCAAAAGTAGACGATTACCAGGGCACATGCTTACTGCTCTAGTGGTTGGGAAAATTAGGCACTATCATTACATTGAATTATCAGCAGGAATACAGTTCAGTTCTGTTACAACTGAAATTGGATGATTTCAGAAGAGCTATGTTTCAGACGTAGACTGCAATCTGTTCTGCTGAAAATGGCCACACCACCAACAGCACCCTACTTCACTTGTAATTTAAGAACTAGCATAGCCTGTCAAAGCTAGCAGCAAGGAGGCAAACCCTGCTTTTGCAAAGGTAGAGCACAGGTCACTTAGCTGAGAGTAGCAGCCCCCCGTTCTCTGTGGTGGTCAGCCCGAATCGTAATACAAACTTGCTCATATAGGCAACGACAAAACATTATCGCTGTGTCTTCCTGTCGTGGTTTAACCCCAGCCGGCTACTAAGCCCCACACAACCAGCGGTTTTAACTCAACTCCCGTTTAGCGGCTTCTTTGCAGGCATCCTAAAGCCATTCCATCCATATAACAACCATTTTTGAACCATTTTGTAGTCTCAGTTGCACCACATAAATCTCGTTTAACTCAATTAGCTGCAGCCAAGTCACTAAAGACAGACCTAGATTAAAATAGAGTCTTGTACAGAGATAACATTGAAGTGAAGGAGGCAAAGGGAAGGCCTCTGACTGGAAAGTTCAGTGTGTGGGCTGACTGCTATTTTTTAGGCAAGTTAGATTACAAGGTTTTAGTATGGTCTTCTTGTTTGCTCTAGTCACCACTCCCATCCCTCATCTGAACAGGAAAGTCTTTCTACCATTTTCACTGTATGTATATCCATTTATATATAGGGATACAATTCAGACCAAAATCCTAATTTTATACAGCCAATTAACAAAGTCAATATCTCTTTTGCAAGCTCAGAACAAATCATTACTCCTTGTCTTCTCAAAGCCATGAGTTTCCTATCTGTCTAGAAGTCAGGTTTTACAAAACATGAAAGAAAACAGGGAAGTTGTCTCCCTTGTACCTACTTGTCTCCTGCAGTGGAGTGGCTTTTTGCTTCATAATGATGTAGGGAGACTGAGAACTACCACTGGTGAGACAGCTGTATGTGAGATCCACCACACTCCCAAAATTGGGTTTGAGTGCTGTTGACAGCCGGCTGAATATGAGCCGGCAGTGTGCCCAGGTGGCCAAGAAGGCCAACAGCGTCCTGGCCTATATCAGAAATAGTGTGGCCAGCAGGAACAGGGAAGTGATTGTGCCCCTGTACTCAGCACTGGTGAGGCCGCACCTTGAATCCTGTGTTCAATTTTGGGCCCCTCACTACAAGAAGGATGCTGAGGTGCTGGAGCGTGTCCAGAGAAGGGCAACGAAGCTGGTGAGGGGTCTGGAGCACAAGTCTTATGAGGAGCGGCTGAGGGAACTGGGGTTGTTTAGTCTGGAGAGAGGAGGCTGAGGGGAGACCTTATCGCTCTCTACAACTACCTGAAAGGGGGTTGTGGTGAGGTGGGTGTTGGTCTCTTCTCCCAAGTAACTAGTGATAGAATGAGAGGAAATGGCCTCAAGTTGTGCCAGGGGAGGTTTAGACCGGATGTTAGGAAAAATTTCTTCACCGATAGAATGGTCAAGCATTGCAACAGGCTGCCCAGGGAGGTGGTGGAGTCACCATCTCTGGAAGTGTTCAAGAAGTGTGGATGTGGCTCATCGGAACATGGTTTAGGGGGCATGGTGTTGTTGGGTTTACGGTTGGACTTGATGATCTTGAAAGTCCTTTCCAACTTAATGATTCTGTGATTTTGGGACGAATACAAACCAAAGAGTAAGCAGAAACCATCAAAGTACTCCATCTTCTCCTTACCGTCACAAAGGTTGGACTTCACATGACAATAGGTGGAGTTTTTTCTGCAGCTAAATACTGGGACTTTAGTTAAAACAATAAAAAGCATCAATCTTCTCCTTAGGAAATACAGGAGTGAAAACATTGCCATCTCTTATCCTTGGCTTACTGGTACACAAAAATGTATGAAGGATTCCCTCCCTCTAGCAGGCCTCAAGATATTGTTTCTTAATTAACACCTTAATTAGCACTGAGAGGGTACGGCCTGTAGGTTATTGGATCTATTTAGCTCTCCAAGCAGCTGCATTGCTTTTAATCAACAGCAATGTTTCCCAGAAAGCAGAAACAACATTCCTGTTCTGAATATGCTGCAATATGTTTAATCATTTATCTCCCTATCCAGCAAGGGGAATCCTGCTTAAAGGCCTCCTTTATATTTGGACTACTTCTCTTCTGTGAATACCTGGAGTTTATGTTTTTCATGACTGACAGAAATTAATCTCAACAGTGACAGCTTGGGAAAGTGAAAAGACTTCCCTCGGTTTTGCTGCCTATCCAAACGTTATAAGGAATTAAGGTAACGTTCATGTAGTGATAGGGTCTTCACATGCCCAGATGAAGACAAGGTCTCTTCAGTAACCTGATTAAAAATTAGTCAAATGGTATGTAAATTAATAGTGCAACACAGCTTGTGTTTCAACTTTTGGTTACCTCCAAGTGAAATGGAATGTGTTGGTTTTGACTGTGATAGAGTTGATTTCCTTCATAGTAGCTAGTTTGGGGCTTTGTTTTGGATTTGTGCTGGAAAGAGTGTTGATAACACAGGGATGTTTTCGCTATTGCTGAGCAGTGCTTACACAGAGTCAAGGCCGTTTCTGCTCCTCACACCTCCCTACCAGCGAGTAGGCTGGGGGTGCATAAGAAGTTTGGAGGGGACACAGCTGGGACAGCTGACCCCAACTGACCAAAGGGATATTCCATACCATATGATGTCATGCTCAGTATATAAAGCTGGGGGAAGAAGGAGGAAGGGGTGGGGTGGGGAGGAATGTTTGGAGTGATGGTATTTGTCTTACCAAGTAACTGTTACGTTTTCCTGGAGATGGCTGAACACATGCCTGCTGATGGGAAGTGGTGAATGAATTCCTTTTTTCCCTTTGCTTGTGTGTGCAGCTTTTGCTTTGCCTATTAAACTGTCTTTACCTCAACACACGGATTTTCTCACTTTTACTCTTCTGATTCTCTCCCCCACCTCTCTGTGGGGGAGGGAGCGAGTGGCTGTGTGGGGCTTAGTTGCCAGCTGGGGTTAAACCACGACAGGAAGACACAGCGATAATGTTTTGCCGTTGCCTATATGAGCAAGTTTGTATTACAATTCGGGCTGACCACCACAGAGAATGGGGGGCTGCTACTCTCAGCTAAGTGACCTGTGCTCTACCTTTGCAAAAGCAGGGTTTGATTCCTTAGTAAATGCTCCCTTCGTTTGCATTAGTGCCTGTTACAGACGGCTTCGTTACCCAGCAGAGGTGAGCGGACGGAGTACTCTGTGTGCCTGTGTGAAGCAGCGGCCTCATGGGCTGCCAGCTTATGGAAAGTTTAGCCTGAGCAAGGTCTCGCAGTTTCACTGCAAATGTGCCACATCTGTAGACAACATACCCCACGCCTTTCCTTTAGATTTACTGGGAGGAAGTTGCTTTTACCAGCCTCTCTGTCACTTGTGTGACCATCGCTGTTCTAAAATGCCTGTTTAAGGGTCAGGTCTCTGCCAGCCTGTTATTTTTTCCACACAAGCCCTACGTTAGGCTGACAAGTATTTTTGCTTTGTGGTTTTTTTGTGTGTTGGGTTTTGTTTTGGTTGTGTGTTGTTTTTTTTTTTTAATACTGACTTAGAAGCTGGGTATTTTTATTTATTTATTTATTATTTAATTAATCTACGAGCGGGCGTCTTCCTGCTTACGGCCTGGCTCCCATCAGCGCGGGGTTAGCGGCGAGCCGCCCTGCCGCCCGGCGCGGGCTGCCCGCCGCTGCCCGCGGAGGCTGCGCGGCCGATAGCCGGGCCGGCGGGCCCAGGCCGCGCCGACGCCTGAGCCTCGGCCCCGGCCCCGCGGCGGGGGAGCAACGCGCGGGAGAAGTTTTTCCCCCCTGTTCTCCTTTTCCTCGCAGATACGCCTCTACCAGGCGATTAATTTAGAACAAGAGTATAAGCTCTCATATTTGATCCGGGTGACACGAAGCATTTGAGGCAACGCCATTAGAGGGTGGTGGTTTTATGTTTTTGTCCCCTCTTGGTATTGTTACTGGGATGTGGTGGGGTGCGTTTCCTCCCCCCTCCCCGTCCCCAGTGCAGTGCGGGCAGTTGGGCTGTAGGGGGTGCAAGAGCTCCGCCGAAGGCCGCAGGGCCGCCCGCCTCCGCAGGTCAGCCCCCGCCTGGAAAAGGCCTGTATCGCCGCCGCCGAGCCCAGCGCCTCCCTGAATGCGGCCCCTGTAAGAGGGGCTCATATCAGCGTGGGTTGCGGCGGTGTCAGCCGCCGTTTTAAACCCGAAGCTGTTCAGCGAGATCTCTGGAAAAGGGAGCGAGCTTGTGTTCCTCCTGTGAGCTTCCCGCCGCCCCAAGAGCGCGGCGCGCCGCGGCGGCCAAGTCGCTTGGGTCGGTGGCAGGAAAGGGGTATCTGCCCTGGGCAGGGATGCCAAACTGGTTTCTTCCCCAAGAAAATGTAATCAAGGGACAAATGCAGTCTGTTACCCATACAGAAAAAAGCAATAACAAAACCCATCTGTCTTAAGAATAAGCACTGTCGGTGAGGATTTTCTTTGTAATTGTAATTTCAGCTAGTATTTGCTCTTAGCTGGGGGATCCTGTGAATGATGTGTCTTCCCCCCCTGCTTTGCGGTGTGTATTATCATTAGTATTCACTTACTTTTAAGCAGTAGTACATTTCACTTTAGAACTCGGTGTGCCACTTCGGAGGCGGCTCTGCTTAAGTGATTGTCACTCAAATTAGTCCTATTGTTTTGTGATATGTAAGTCCTCTTCTATACTGCCTGGATTAACCAGTTCAATGGCAGTGACAAACATGCATTGTTTGTTGTTAGGAGAGGGGAGTCTCACATGGGAAAACACATGTACATCCAGTCGGGACACACGCATTTCCCACCAGAGAGAGGGAGAGTTTTAGCAAACTGGTATTTACTGCTTGTTCTTGCATGTGTGTCTTGTGTGTTGGGTATCGCAGCTTGATAACAGGAAATAAGGTATTGAAGAAATGTTCAGGCACGTAGAGATGTGGCCCTCAAAGGATTAACAGAGCTCCTCTGCAGTTAAAGTATGAACTGATTATTTATAGCTCTGAATTTTGTAACACTGAAATTAGGGTTAAGCCTGAAAATAACAAGTACAAAAGAAAGGAGCCCAACCTGTGCAGCCTGAGTTGGTAATGTTTAGAGGGAACTAAAGCCAACGGAAGCTGTGTGAGGCACTTGAAAAAATCATTTTGTTACCATAGAAGTGCAAAAGCATCAGGCGAGAGAATTAATTCAATACTTGTATTTGATGATACGATATCAAATATTTAGGAAGAATGTTAAGAAACATTATATAAGGAGGACTTCACCAATTAAATATATTTAACAAAACCAATACTTTTATGAGGGAATATGATAGTAATTTTCTTAAATATTTTCAGTCTGAAAAAGATTGTTTGCACTGTGCTAACTTTAATATTTGCTATGTTATGAAGTGTAATTTCTTCTCTGACGTAAGTGAATTTCATAATGTGTATCAATCCCCTCTACCTGGGTAGGAAAAAACACAGTCAATTTCTCCTCGCTGTTATTAATAACTCTATTCCAGAACAAAATCACAAATTCAGAAAACCTGCCAGAAATTAGTTTTCTCTAAGTAGACAACATTGGAAGAGTCATCTCTGCAAATCTGTACTGCCTTCAGTTTTCCCAAGATTCCTGTCAAAAAATGAGTTCCAAAGAATGAAACAGTTTTTGCTATTGAAACCAGGGGGATCTTACTGTGAAATTATAAAAGGTCCAAGAAACTTTTGCATTAATTTTTCTGTTATTTTTCCCACTGAAAAAGGAATTGCACAAAACTCATCTGACTAAAACTTAGGTGAAAAATCCTAATTAAATTTCCCCCTGTACTTCAACACAATTTTTTTCTTATTTTTCTTTTTCAGAAACATCCTGTGTTCTCTTCTTATAAATACTTGCAGAAAAACCCCATGCATTTTAATCTGGCATATTTTCATACACTACAAAGCAAATTGTAAATGTGTTTTCTGTGGTCATTCGTATAAAGAACAGATATCAAATCAGTCAAATAAGAAAGAAAAAAATATCGCTACATACTCGATTTCTTTGGGGTTTCAAAACTAAGCAACACCACTGGAATTTCAAATGTTATTTTCTTTGTTGATTATGAATCCATTACAGAAAATGTCTTCAAATTCTAGCTAAATAAGTAATTGGATCCATTTATAGACATGAGCATAAGGCAAAACATAAAAAAAAAAAAGAATGGAGTTCTCAGGTCTGTCTGTTTAAATCAACAGGACTGCTACAGCATGGATTAGGGCTTTTGCATGACGGTTATATGGGATGTTCTGCATTAGCATATATAGCTATAGTCTCGATTTGTTTCCTTACTGTTTCTGCGTGGGAGAAATGCTGCTTTCCAATGTATGTTTTTCATTACATCCCAGAATTTCATCTGTTATTTTTTCCTGGAAGTTAGGATTGTTCCTCATGTGCATAATTTCATTTGTAATTTTTCATCAGAAGCTGCCATAAAGTACATTCTAATCTTATTTATTAAAAGCACTTGCCTGTTATAATAAAACTATTCTTTGACAAGGCAACACAGGCTTTTCTGTAGGAACTATGCATGTTAACAATGACATTGGTTTCAGAGAATAAAATCATTCAAAATGAATCATGAAGTTATTAATGATTTGCTAGATGAAAACATGTCAAAATAGCTTTTTTGAAATTTGCAACTTGTATTCTGTTTTAAGTTTCCTTTACTATGCATTGCACTTGTGAGCAGAAAACATTAGGAGGACTTTTCATCTTGATTAAAGATTGACATGCATAACTCTTCGTGCACCGAAATGAAAATATGCCCCTCAGAGGAATGGCACTCGACCTTTAACAACTGAAGAGCCATTTAAAGTCACAAAGAGGCACACAAGTCAAAAATACAAAAATGCGTGTGACAATTTTCTTAAAAAATATGAATGAACGCATTCATCAAAAGCAGTTAAGAAAATCCAAAGGCCCTGTGCAATTTGTATCTTAGGGCAAAGTAATTGATTGGGTAGATTGTATGTTTTTACAAGAAGGAAGAAAGAAACTTTACATACATAAATGGAAGGAAATGGTGAAAGATATCATCCAACAAGTTTGCAGAATAGCTGAAAAGAAACAGAACTGAGCCAGCATGTCATACGATTTCTCACTCAGACCCATGATAAAAGCTCTATACAGGCCTCTGAAGAACGAATTCCATAGGTTGAGTACCACTGCCATTAAATACTGTAGGTGCTGAGGTTGTTTTCATTTTCCTTTACTGTTCCTTTTGAAGTTATTCACTGTGTGAATATCAAGTAACATTTTCAATGCCATGGTGATAGATTCTGCTTTTAACAGAGTTTTTTGCAACTAGGACAGCCATTCCGTTGTTGAGTGCAGATCTGGCTGTAAGGAAAGGCAAAACTCCCTTCTCTGATTGTATTCAGTTATCTAACCTGAAAATCGCTGCTGCATATTCTGCATTTGTTTTGTACAATAAATTCCCATTTGATTTTCAGAGTAAATCTGTGCAAAGGCCGAGTCAAGAATGGCAACAGCAAGCCACAGTGAAAAGGAAATTCTTCCTACGTGTGCTGCTGCAGGCTGCTTCACCACGATGTCAGTTCTGAACCACAAAGCCAAATTCAGCCTTGTGCTACCTCCTTTCAGACCTTTTTGAACTCGATGAGGCTATGGAGGGTAAGGAATTTGGTTTTTACTTATTATGAAGCTGTTTAATGCAAGATGTATGGCAAAGAAGTACCAGCTGTGAAATGTAAATGCTGCAAAAATGGCATGACTCTGTTTAACTCCCTGTTACTTTACAATGCTATGGACAAAAATTGGAGCTGACATTTCTCTTTGATCTGGTTTACCCATCTTGCTCTGCTGCTATCAGCAGTGTGTGACAGCAGCAGACATTAGCTAGGAAAGAGGTAATAGGGAAGAAAGGAATGTAATCCTCCCCATGGCCTTCATGGGAGAATAGTGAATTAGAGCCAGACGCTACACCTTTTAGGGGGACTTAGAAAACAATGCTCTTCTCCCAGCAGCTGTATATGCATGCCAGGATATTGGGGAATACAGTCAAATGGACTCATTTATTTGCAAAATTAATAAATAAAGACAAAAAGACAGAAGGCAAATTGAAATAGTGGAATACACCTGAACCCATGCTGAAAACGTGATGTTTTGTTTCATTCTGCTTAGATTACATAATACAAATCAGGTTGTCCATCTTCTCCATGCATATGTCTTCCTATCTTTTGAATTTTGCCATATTTTTTGTTCTCCATAACAGAGAAGGGGAACAAGGATGGTCAGAGGAATGGAGCACCTTCTGTGTGAGCAAAGACACTATTCTTTTCAGCTTTGAAAAGAGGTAGCTAAAAGAGGATATGTTAGATCCAACTATTCAGCCTCACTGATTGTGTGCAACATGATGTAGAAATAATTCTGGAAAGTATTTCTGGACATATGAAGGACAAGAGGTGATTGTGAGTAGTGAGGATGGCTTTAGGAAGGGGAAATGATGCTTGGCCAAGCCAATAGTCTTCTCTGATTAGATGACTAACTTGGGTGAGCAGACAGCAGTGGCTCTTATCTTGACTTTAGTAAGGCTTTCAGTGCTATCCCCTGTGACTTTCTCATTGACAAAGTGGTGAATCACAGTTAGACAAAAGGATGGTGAGGTGGATGGAAAACAGCCTGAGCTGTTGTGCTTGAAGAGCTGGAGTCATAGGCATGAAGTCTTGTCACACTGCTGGAGTCTCCTCATGAGTTCTGTACTCCAGGAGTTGATACTAGGGCCAGTACTGTTTAACACCTTCATTAATGACCAGGATGATGGGACAGAGTGCACACCCAGCGGATTTGCAGATGAGTCATTGATACACCAGGTGGATGCACTGCCATTAAGTGGAATCTTGAGAGGTTGTTGACAGGAATCTCCAGATCTGAACAAAGGGAAATGCCAAATCCTGTCCCTGGGGAGGAAGACACCCCAGACACTCACCCAAACCACCTGGGTGCTGACTGAGTAGAAAACAGCTTTGCAGAAAAGGCTGCAAGGGCTCTTGATGGACACCAAGTGGAATGTGAGCCAGCAAAGTGCCCTTGCAGCAAAGGCATCCAGCAGCAGCCGTGCTGCGTTAGAGAGCGCTTCACCAGCAGGTTGAGGGTGGTGATTCTTCTCCTCAGCCATTCTGAGAGCACATCTGGAGTGGTGTGTCTGGGTCTTGGGCTACCCAGTGCAAGAAAGACTTGGACATGCAGGAGCAAGTACAGTGAAGGGCCGCAAAGATGCTGAAGGGATTGTAGCCTCTCACATACGAGAGGCTGAGAGAGCTGGGATCACTTAGGCTAGAGAAGGGAAGGCTTGGGGACAAATCTTACCAATGTGTGATAGAAGGGAGTAAAGAAAATGGAGCCAGACTCTTCTCAGTGGTATCCACACTGAAAAGTTGAGAGGTGATGAGCACAAACTGAAACACAGGAAATTCTACCTAAACATAAAAATGAAAATAAAAATACTGTAAGGGTGATTGTTCACTGGAACAGGTTGCCCAGAGAGGCCCTGGAGTCTCCATCCTTGGAGATATTAAAAAATGTTCAGTATCCCGAGCAACCTGTTGTAGTGACCCTGCTTTGAGCAGTGGGATTCAACTAGATGACATGATCTCCAGATGTCCATTCTGATCTTAATGGTTCTGCAATTCTGTGAGAATAGCCAGCAACACCCACTTGAGAGGTAGCATCAATGAAGGGCTACATGGGCAAACCAAGAGTGTACATGTGCTGCTCAGTAGAATATATTATGTGGTAGTGATGACCAGGAGCCACAACAGGACATCTACAATAGCCAGATTTGTGCTTGGTGCTGCACTGTATTATATGGACATGTCATGTTTTGGCAGTGCTTCTCCCTGATTTGTGCTATATGGATATAGCTTACACAGATTTCAAAATGGAAAAAAAAAAAAAGTCAGTGGAAGACCATTGCTGAGTGGGCTGTATCTAGAAAAGATTGCAGGTCTAGTAATATTCAAGACGTTCATCTGGAAGTACATACAGAACTGCAGTTGAAAAAATCGGGGGGGGATTAACAGTGCTGGGGCTAGGTGGTTAAGTCTTGATGCATTAGTGAAAAAGGTGCATTCGTGGTGGGGAAGCACATACAAAATTGCACGCTGAAGAGCACTGTGTAATACCTACACTAGGGAGAGTTGCACCCTGAGAAGCAATTGATCCTGACAGTGGAGTGTTTGAATGGCAGAGTTGAAGTAAAAAGGGGAGAATATGCACCTTGGCTATGATAACAGGAAAGTAATGAAAGTAAAGAATGTAGGTGTATCCACGCACTCAATTTTAATATCCACTAAGGATGCCCAAAATTGGAGAGAAGACTCACAGCAATTATTTGAGGCCCAGGAGGAGGCATTTTACTGCAAGAGACGTAAAGATCATTCTGCTTATTGTATTAAGAATGTCAGAGGTGATTTGATCTCACTGTAAAAGTAATGTCAGGAGAGATAGTGCAGGATACTAAAGGCTCTTTAATCTAGTACAGAGAGGCATAATTAGAACCAATGGCTGGAGGCTGAGGCAAGGCAGAGTCATCTGAGAAATCAAGTGCACAATTTTACAGTAGGTCTGAGAAGCCCTTGAAACAGATTACTGAGGTAAAGTGATGGCTTTTCGTTCTCGTGACGTCTTCAGTTCAGGACTGGAAGTCTTTCTGGAAGACCTGCTACGCTGAGCTATTTTGCTGCGTACAGTGAAGACAAGATGAAAGGCAGGCTTGTTGTTAGTCGGGAGGTCAGTTCTGCTTGACTGATAATGGATGCCCTACAAATGAGCTCTGTGCCACTGCAACTGGGGAACGAAGCTCTCTGCCCTGTTACTGGCTGTGTGAAGTTTTTTTAAGAGGAACTGGATGGAACAATATAATAATTGCTTCTGGCCTCAAAAATCTATGATTTGCATTGGAGGAGTGGAAGAGCTCTTTACTATGTATTCCTAACCTTAACTGTCCTGCCCTGCTCTGCCCAAACAGCTGCAAGGCAACATCACAGCCCCCAGCTCATATGGCCTGATCTGGTTGTCTTCAAACAGCAAGGGTTTTAAGGGTTAAATATTAAAAATATTCTAAATATTGTATAAACTGAGTTTAGATACACAGAACTGAAGGAGCAGTTTCAAGACATTTCTTTACACAAAGATGATAGAATTATTATACTCTACCTAAAAATGAATCCATTTTAATGCAAGGTGTCAACAGGTTAATATTTTATGGCATAAATACCGGCACAGAATCCCCACATTCTTCTCTACTTCTTACATTTTCATGAGCTCAGTAAACTGAAACAATAATCTTAATAGTAAGGAAAAACAAGAGTAAATTACAAGTTGCAGAGGCTATTGTCAGTTTTACAAATCCAACAATAGCCTGCAGGGTTCCAGGTTTGCTTCTAGCTGCTCAGGAAGCTTGTGTGATTTGCTCACACATTTTTGCTTATACCCCAGAGCTCTGCATCTGCTGGAGTCAGGGATCTAATATTCTCTTTGAACTTCCTTAGCATCCTAGTGCATGCTGTGATCCATAATTAGTGCATGCACACACACATACTAACTATATTAACTCCTAAATGTCAGAAGTTTTGCTGTGTCCAGCACCTGGTTTAGGCGCTGCACAAGAAGAATACAACTCTTGCTCTAACATTGAGGTTTAAAGTCTGCAGTCCTTACTTGTATCCCTAGGGGGAAGAAAAACAGAAAACACAAAGTTTTTGTTTTTCAGGTGTGATACTGTGATGCAATTTTCCAGATATTAAGAAGTACCTAGGGTCAAGGAGGCAAGTGCAAATGGCACAGAAACCTAAACCGTTTAAAGTTCAACTAGTGATAAAAGATGTAACTGCTAATGCCCCTGGAAGACCAAGATGCTTTGTCCATAGGGCAGAATGGCTAAAACGTGTCAATATGTATCATGTCTGAAGAGATCTTTGGAGCCAGAAGGCAGTTTGTTGTGGGGTTTTTTTTCTGTTTGTTTGGTTTTTAAACAAAACAAAACACTTGGACCTTGCAATCACTGAGACAAGAATGCAGGTAAGTCTGACGTCGTGCCATTTGTGGGCATTCTTACTAAGCACTTGGATGCATATGTACCATCCTATC
This sequence comes from Phaethon aethereus, assembly GCF_964289735.1. NCBI lineage: Eukaryota > Metazoa > Chordata > Aves > Phaethontiformes > Phaethontidae > Phaethon > Phaethon aethereus. Next base: position 70,870,393 of record NC_138582.1, read on the forward strand.
TAAAACAACTGGATAAAAGTCACCAAATTCCATGGCAAAGACCCCGTTTGCATGGGCAACTGAAGTCTTGAGCAGGCTGCCTGATGCTCCACTGTGAGCACTTCGTATGGTTCTTGCAGAAGAGCAACACTTGTTGAAAAATCGTTTGCAATTAGGAGTGTTCACATTTTTGTTAATGACAGTGATTTACACAAACCTGCATTTGTTTTGCAGTAATGAGCAAGACATTAAACACCTCATATCCTCGAGATATCCAGTGTGTTTCAATGGCAATAAATAAAATGAAGAATAATGTGAAGAGGGGGAGCAGATGTATGGAGGGGCACTGATCAAAGATTCATCATGGAACGTAAGTGGTAATGTAGAGGGATCGTGTCTGTATGAACTTGTAGAGCTTTAACTTCCTAGTTACTGCTGTGTTGCATCTTAATTGCACCAAAAGAATTGTTATGCTCAGTCATATAACTATAAAGAAAAGGAGAAAGAGAAGATAATTGCAAAAGTTTAGGCCTTTCTGGTTAGCAGATGGCCCAAAGCCTAGTGAAACTTGTGTTGGAGCGTGGGGTGTATAGATATCACGTGTGCTTAGTTTTCCAGGGTGAGCAAGAACGGTTGCATTAAGCACGCTGTAACCATATTGTTCCAAGGGATGAGCATCACAGAGTAACAATTTGATTTAAAGCCAGCTCCATGAGTGAATGTCCAGGTGTCACAGCAAGATCAGAGGATGCCAAGAAGTTTCTGGAACATGCATGAAGTCCTTCACTTCTCTGCTCCATCCCACCCCCTGGAATCCAGGTTGTAGCTGGCTGTCCTGTGGGCCAAGATCTCCCACAGGTCCTGCAGAGAAGGACCTGAGTGTAATTTATTGGTTAGGTTGCCTCTCAGCCGAGAGGCCATTTTACTTGTGTTAAGCACATTTTAAGGATGTGGTAAAATGCAGGCAATGCATGCTGTAAACACTGAATTCTTAAACTTACTTACCAGCTGCAGTAAGTAGCACTTATTATATAATTGGTATATAATAATCTATTCTGAGCATGTATATCCAAGTTTAGGTTCTACCTTGTGCAACTAGCTGCAAGTATTTAGAACAAAAATATGGCCATTCATCATTATTATTTATTTATACTTTTATAGTACTACTGAAAAGTCCTACATGTGACCACAGTTGGTTGCTCTGTGGATTGCAATTAAACTGTCTTCTAATCTGCAATCTTAGATAATGAAAAATAAGTAGTTTAAATATTTACATTTTTTCCCCAAAATAAAAAAGGATTTTATCACATTATAACTGGTTCCCTGGTGTCAAGTGGCGCTGGTTGTATTTTGATTTGCTAAGGTAGTAGCAAAGGTTAGTTAGTAGTAGTAGTAGTAGTTAAAGTTAAACGTGATTGTCCTTGTTTGCTACAAGGACATGCAGGTATGAGAAACCAAAGTGCCTCTTGGAGCATCTAAAATTCAGAAACATTTAATCTGCTCTTAATGATGACCTCACTTTTGCTCCTTTCTGGAAATAGAAAGGAAGAAACAAGTTCCTGCCATGTTCTTTCAGTAATACAGACAAAAATCTGGATATAAACAAAAACTCTTTTCTTTGAAATGAGAAGCCAATAGTAAAATATGGGTTAGACACATGTTGTTGCAAAAGCACCAATGAATTAACACCCATGATAAATTATCAACTGCATAATAGACTGATGGAAGCAAAATAGTTTTTAAGGCTAGGGTTTTTCTGCTATCGTGCAAGCAATGCAAATGAAGGATCAGAATACACAAATGAAAAGAAAAACCTTTTAATCTCAAGTCCTGTAAGCCTCTTTGTAACCTAGAGCAAATGTGTAGCAAATCTTACCCTATTTAGAATCATTAAGCAAAAAGTACACTCTTCTATTTGCATATGCCAATATACCAATATGCCAATACCAAGTGATCAAAACCTTAAAAGAGAAAATATTCTTTTAGGAAGACTTGTAGTTTGGCCAATGTGCAACTTAATAGGAGGTAGAAGAGTATTTCTCATGAGGCTCACATTGGGCGCAGTATTAAGTACAACATGGAGCCAAGCTGTACAACAGAGAAGGGATACAGCTTCTGTATGTCTTCCATCTCCATCAAGAAACTGAGATGTGAGTATGCAGGTAAATAAAACTGTTTGTGGGGTTTTGGGGGAGTGGGGAATGGTTTGATTTGCATTTCTGGTGTTCTGGGGTTTTTTTGTCTGAACAAAATCTTCAGCGAGAAAGCTACCTAACAGCAAAAAAAGAAGTAGAGTCTTTGTCTGGTGCTATTCAGACTAAGCGCAGGAGCACAGGGAGCTTTAAACTCACTGCCTGAACATTATTTCTATTCTGCTGCTCCATGGCAGTTCTGATCGATTCAGGCCAGTTTTGAGGCACTCATGCAGCACGAGTCCTGCCTACTACATTGTCTTCCACTTGTCTCTGAAATGTGGATTAAGAATAGTTGATTTGGGTGCTTACAGATGCTGGAATGATCGTAAAGCAGTAAATTATCCTTCCAAGCTCTACTTTGAAACAAGGCAAATAAATATGTTGCAATAGATATTAACATGTTCTTTCGCCCCTCTCTCACAGGTGGGTTATTTCAGTTTGCTTAGAAAAGCAAATGTGAAGCTGTTTTCAATCAGAAGGTATATGTGCATTAGCTCTGCGCACATATCTCTGTTTATGTTTTTTTGTTCTACAGTCCTTTGCAAAGTGCACAGTGTGGATATCTGTTAGGCTTTTAGCTCCCTACCCAGTTAGAGCATACCACAAAGCCTAAACTAGATCAGTCAAAGGAACCAAAGGAGTTTCCAGCGTTATTTGATTCGGAGAACCAGCTGAAAATGTCCTTTACAAGTACAGTACATTTGGGCCTTCAGCTATAGTGAATTACCACTGGAAAATGATAGTTTATCATTCACAGCAGTGAAAAAGGAGGTCATACAAGGATCACCTCTCCAATGACATAAACATGAGACTTTTCTCACAAGCTGTCAAACTTCAATTGTTGGTGAGATCTGTTGTGTCAGTGTTTCATAATAATTGCTTCTAAGTCTTGTTAAGGGTCTAAAACAAATTACCTGAGTGACATGCTTTTGGCACCAGTGAAGGAACAGCGAGGGGAATACATATTGCATAACAGACTTGCCTATCAAGATATTCTCTGAGTTTATTGCAGGTATTTTACCATTACTTCCCATTATTTGAAATAACATCATAAAAGTTGCAAGTTGTCTCATGCTCACAAGGAACCATTTGTTCCCTGGATAATAGTGTAGCTGGCCAATGTAAACTCATTCATAACAATAGGCTTCTTTTTAAGAAGCAATTTTTTAAACAAACTGAAAAAGGTTAATCTTTTCAGTTATGAAGGCCTTTCTTTAGATTTAAAAAATAATATTGACTGTCTTTGCAGCGTAGGTCGGGTACTATTTCTTTTACATCCTATGCAATAAATGGATGGCAGATTATATATATAAATGAAGATCAACAACACACCCGTCCTAACCTACAGAAATGCACTTGCCTGCAAAAATATATCAAATTAAATATATTTTAATATATATATATAAATTTTTATGTATTTCCTTGTTAACAGCTGAAGAGGAAAGTGAAATGACTTACTATTTGCAAAATGCTGCTCCTGTTTAATTATATGTAATGAAATTTTATGTGAGAGTATGGAAAAGGGTTCTGGGATTGGGTTTTTGTTGAATTTGTTTTTTGTTTTTTAACATTGACCAAACATGCAAACAAAAACCCCACTGAATGAAGAATGGGTCAGCCTGTCTGCTTTTTACTCTCATAAGCATATTTCATACAGAAGGTCAGATAGGTGAGCACCGTACCTTGCAAAACTTCCAATGTCAGCAATGAGTCAATTGAAGTATAAAATAACTCAGAGGCAGACAAGAGAGACAAATACTTGATTACTTACTTGTGACTGCCACTTCTTTAAGCTTTTATTTAAAAAGCAAACAACCAGCCAAAAACCCTCTCTGCTTGCAGGGCCAGGTTTATTTTTCAGGCACAAACTGCTTTTTGGAGTTGATAAACAGGACACATCAACTAACAATTTAAACTCCAAAGCCATAGTAATAGGTATGTGGCTTTTTCCCAGAGGCTTGAAGTTAAAATGCTACAAGCGCTGCAGAATGGCAGCTAAACACATGTCCCTTGGGCTCTGCAAGGCTTCATTCTGCACAATGATGGAAATGTGAAAACAAGTTGAATGCAGATTTGGCCATTTCTACCAAGCTGCAAAAGCCTAGAGGATTTTGTCAGTTATGTCAAGGGATCAAGCTCTCATTGCTCACTTTAAAGCAAAAGGTTACTCTGCTGAACTTCACTTTGTACTCTGTCCAGGACCAAAGAAATAGAACTCTGAGTTAGGAGCTTGCAGACATGATGTTGTCCTTAAAATGGGCATATTACATTGCATAAAACAAAAATTACCTTTCTTTGTAAACAGCTTTTTTTGTCTGGTGGTTTTTTGTTGCACTGTCATGCTACTCATTATTTGGGTTACATTGTTGGCGACTGTTCATTTAAGGGCCATCCTAATACATGGATTTGATGCAGTCTGCCTTTCAGCTGTTCCTATACAGCAGTGTGCTTTGCTGTTACTTGTTCCTTGGAGCTTCAGAGGACTGAGGAGTTACCATCCTGGCCCTGTGCCTCCACCCCAGCATGGCCAGGGCCTGGGATATGGTGGAGACACTGTCTGACCTGCACAACACAAGCTCTTCCGAATATGCCAAGGTCACTAAGGGTTTTCTGAATACTGCTGCTTAGTTAGAAAGATGGGGTCTCTTACGGAGAAGCGGTAGTCAACGTGCAATAGGAATTATTTTATTTTTGATTAACAGCTGTTATTTTAAGGATTTGTGTAGTCATATAGTTAACGATTAGCAAGCATGTAATTCCCTTAGAATTGCATTCGCTGAGTGCCGGTAGCAGCACGGGACTAAGAACGGCTGCCCTGGCTGAGGTTTGCACTTGCAGCTTGCTTCTGCCTTTGTAGACTACTGTAAACAGCATAAAAGCTGCAGTGTGTAGGGACTGATTAGTATTCTAAAATAGTTTAAGAGCCCTCTGATGGGCCTCCTTCACATGTATTGTGTAAGTCATGACTACCAGTGCCAAAGGAGACATAAATTAAGCTATGTATGTTAGCATGTAGTTGGCAAATGCGGTTATATGGACCTTTCTCTGGTCATGTATTTTTAATATATTGAGTCAAGAGCAAAGATACAACAATAACCTTTCCCACTAGGTAAAGGACCCAATTTCATTATGCGTTTGCTCAGTACAGAAACAAAAGTAGACCACAGTGTGGTCTACGTTCCAACAGGGGTTCTGAGTATTATTGCAAAATAATGCTAATAATGCTAGAAAGGGGTTGACATTATTATGGTGGTGATGTGTATGTGAAACTTCACAAACAACTCTTCCCATAGTCCTTGGCATGAGACCACCATTCTGCAAAAACAAAGTTATTCCACTCCATTTCCAAAATAAGACAAAGCCTTCACCTCTTGCTGAGAAAATACAGTTCTATGAAACTATGCACCATTTATCACATATGGCTTGTCAACTCAAACCAAGCACCCTTCTTAACTGCCCACAAACTGACAGTGAGAAATATCATTCTGTCATATTTTATTCTCCACATACATTCTAGAAATAACCTTATTTCAGTTCCATTGTTCCACAATGATCTGGGCAGCCCAAGCTACTCTTCCCACCCTCCAAAGTATATAGTGGCTGTAAAACCACACAATAGCTCCCTGATTTACCTCCTGATATAGACCAAATGCCATACTATAAGAACTTTATGGTACATGAGCAGTTTCATGCCTAAGTACTGTATTTGTGTGTGCAAAATCAGAGGCTCAGTCTAGAAAAATTTGGCTCTAACTTGTTTCGGAACTTGGTTTCAAGAGTATGGAATTTCCTATTATTATTATTATTATTATCAGATGGGTCTAAACTCTGGGGTCAAAGTCATTCCTAATGTAATGAATTTTACTTCAACCTTTCTCATGTTCTAAAAAAATACTTAAAATCTTGAAGTTAGTTTTATCCATGTAGTGACATGGATATATGTTTGGGAGTCCAAATGAAGGTCTTCTGCAGTTATTTAGAAACTAATCTCTGTAAATCTGTTAAAAATAATAAAGAGAGTAAAATATTTTGTTATAAACTTTTGTGATACAGGAGGTAGTCTTTACATTTCAAATTTATTTTTCCTGTTAAGTAGACACGTGTTCTGTGAAAAGTACATTTGGGCCTTTTTGATGAAGATGATTTGCACAGAGGTGAAGGCCAGTGAATTCCCCTAGCCTTGGGCCATTGCCTTTTGCACCCCTACTCTGCTGAGTACATTTTTAAGTGTATCATCTGAGTTGTTCATAGACTCGAGCAGTCTAATCCCATTCTTCCAGCAAGGAGCCACAATGAAAAATAGCTCTTTGGCACAAAATGCTTATGGCATCATTGTATTGTCCTGTTACTTATTGCCTAGCACTGTGGCCGGGTGCTTACTCAAAGATAAGTCATCCGTCCTGTGACTGCTGAGATTTTGGGTTTAGTTATTATTCCAGAGCAAGTAGGCTGACTAGATAAGTGAGGAGGGCTGATTACGTATCAGTGGCACTTCTACCAGTGTAGTTACCTCTGAATCTTAGACCTGAAATTAGTGTATTTTTGCCCACGTTTGTGAGGAACAGTCTTTCCAAGAATAACCTGAAGGAATGATCAGACAGGCTGCTGAATATCAGTTAGGTCCTATTGACTTCAGGGGCACAGCATATGACCATACACCTTCTGTGATTTATATGGTGCTGTAAGCTAAAATATCTTTTACAGAATGACGATCAGTGCAGTTTTCTGACAGCTAATTATGCAACTCTCACAATTTGGAAGTACTAAACAAGATTTCTGTCATAAACAACATCATAAATCTAGAATAATTCAAGTTTTATTGTAATGCATTACATGGAAGTTTAGATCATCTACCGAGGTTCCTTTGCATCTTTCCTTCTCTCCGCTCTAGTGGAGTTGTACTGGCTGGATCCAGGCCTACCGTACAATGCTGTTTCTGCTATCAGAAATGCCAGGTTCTACCAATAAAATCCTGGGAAACAAACAAATTAATTGAGTCTGTAACTTTGTCAAACCAACTGAGTTCAGGAGGTTGCCTGATAAATAGAAATGATTAAACAGATTATTTTGGATATTATTATTTTTGTAATTAAGGAGTACAGATTCATAAAATTTGCCAGTTTTTTGCTTGCTTCAATCTACTGTGAAATCATGTGGACAATGAGTATTATTTGTGGTTTTTTGCAACAGAAATCAACGTTTTTCAAGTTTGTTATAACTCTAGTTTAAAACTAATCTCATGCTGTGACCACATAAAAAAAAGGCATGTTGTTGGTACAAGCTAATGAATCAGTGATGATGCACGGTAGTGTTTACCAGATCAGCCAATCAGACCTTTAGTAAACTTATAGACTAAATGAAGTCAGAGAGTGCAACTACAAGGCAATTTCCTTTTCTGAATTGAGATCAATATTTACTAGCTTTCTACAATGTTGCCTATGCTTGCTTGATCAGCATCTGCTTCTGAAGACCATTGATTGTCCAGAAGGCCTTTTCAAAGGCAGATAATGTTCTTTTCAAATACACTTTGTATTGATCAGCAAAAAGAAAGTTTTTGATGGTGCAGAGTGCAAAAGCCATTTATAAAGATTAAGGACAGTGATATGTTGCTGTGGGTCACAGCGAGGTTGAATTAATATGGGCTAATGCATGTTCTACTTTTGAAGACAATAGACAAAAGTATTTGAGGATTTAAGTGATAGTATGCCTCTTCTTGCAAAATACCTGCTATACTGTCTCCAGGGAATTAAACCTTTCACCTTCAAAAATGAATTGCTTGTACCTACTCTCCAGTCTCTTCCCACATGCCTGTTCATATTCTGTGTCCTATGACAAATAAATATATTAACTTGATGGACTGTGGAATTTGATAAAACCAAAAAATAATCTTTGGTGAAATAGAGATGAATGCAGTCAGAATTTGTGTGGCTAAAGTAATAGAAAAATACCTTGGACTGTCACAAAAAAACCCAAGATTAGTCCAGAACTAATAATAATCAGAGACTTTCATAAACTTTGCATTTGACTCTTCTTCCTGTTTTTCATGTTTGAGGAACATCGTGCATCTGAATTTTGTCCCAGAAATGTAAAAGTGTGTTCTGAAAGCCAGTGTATCATCCTAAATGAAAAAAGATGACAGGATATTCACAGAGGTTTTGGTGCAAGAGTTTGTGCAGTGAGAGTCTAATACAGGAGCTGAGGCTAGGAAGGGTTAAGAGGGGTTCTTCAAGCATGTCATAGGTCAGTTATGCTTTTAAAATAAACAAAATGGAAGGAGAATCTACCTGTATGGTCTGCTGTTGTCTACATCTCTACAACGATAATAACTGCAGTATATCTATGAAATAAGCATTTGGTTTCCTAGCTGGAGTTCTCTGCAAATGCCAAGGTTGATCAGTGGAATATGGCACATACCTCGCATTAATGTTAACAGCAGTGGCATATATATTCAAGGACAAAATTCTGCTCTGAGTGTTTAGCAACTTCAGTAATGTATTTTGCATACAGGAAATATGTGTCCCTTCTGAGCCTTTTGTCAAAACTCTCTCTACACTTATGAAGCTTCTTCACAAAAAAAAAAAAAAAAAGGTATCCACAAAGGGTAAATAGTTTTCTATTGTTTTAACTAGAGGAAATTGATAATGATTAAACAATTCACTTGCCAGATCACAAAAGCTCACACTCTCATAATTTCTTTGAAACTTTCTGCATATTGTGGGATTCTTGTTTCCTTTAACAGTCACTTTCTGTCCTCTTTTGGTCATGATGCATCAGAACATTAGAACAGTCTTTTCTCCAACAGGCGAAACTTCCTGGTGACACTTTCCAAGACAGAAAGTAGAAAATAAATTGGTCCTAAATTTCCCAGGCATCCCTAATAGACTTCATAGAGAAACACCTCAAGATGTATGTAAAAGAAAGAAAATACAAGCGGGAGAGTTGTTAACAGTTTGAGTTATGAATGTCCAAGGAAATTGATTCTGACCCAAAATAGTAGCACTAGCACAGAAGAAGCCTGAGAAGGCTGAATCCTTTCTGGAGTGGCCAAGTATATCTGTGACAAGAGCTTGACTGAAATAGAAAAGAAGCTGATTTGTTTTGCTTTATCCCCTTCTCATACAGAAGCCAAGGTTTTTCCCAATTTCACCCTGAGGTTTCCTTTGACAGTTTACTTTTGCTCTTTTAAACTCACTGAGCTTTTTTTCATAAACTTTTCTTGGTTTTCATTCACCTCAGGTCTCTGGAGGAGGTCACTGCCTCCAAATGTTTTCTCATTCTATTTCTTGTAATGCTATTATATAATACATTTAATACAGAGGATCCTGTCAAAGTGAAATCTAAACTAGGTTGATCCTAGAGTTTATCCTTTATGGTTGTTTTCTGCTGTCCAGTTGGGGAGCTCTGAAGTTTATCTGTTTTCAGAGATGGTTTTTACTCCTGTTCCACAAGGATGTCATGTCCTTACCAGATCACAGTTTGCAGACTCAAGCCTTTCTTCAGATGTCAGCTGATATTTTGATTGTGATTATTTTTTTCTAAGACATAGCTTATTTGTTTAAATTAATTATTCCACTTCTGTATGCATATGATATTCTGTTTAGAATAGAACTTTTGCTTCTTCACACCTTTTAAGAAATCTAGTGTCACTTGAATTATTTTGAATTTATATAAGGAGAATTTCTTGAGTACATGTGTTATGCATTTTAAAAAGTCTGTGGCCTTTGCATTTAACACCTTAGTGCCTTTCAAAGAGGTCTTCTCTTGTTGTGAGAGAAAAACGTCTACCACTGGTATCAATGTTTGTCGTATTAGTTTTTCCATGCAGGTTCTCTCTATTTTGCCCATATCATGAATGACAATATTAAGCTCTATAACAAATTTTTTAACAACTGTATATCTCATGTCAGTGAAAAATGTATCAGCTGTCACCGTGATTAATGAGCAAACTCCAGGGGAAGAAATAACATGAATACTCTGCACATAAAGAGGTATTGCAATACAGATATTTTATTACCCATGTTTACAAATGAACCAAATAACTGCACACCCACATAACATGTGTTTATGGTTGATATAATTGAAGCAAATATGCTAAGAATTGCAGTTTTCACAAAACCAGTAAATGTTTGTTGAATATGTAATGCTAAATTCAGTGCCGTTTAAGACTAAACATCTCAAAGCAGAAAAAAGAAAAAAAAAATCCCAAATCCTAAAAGAAACCTATTCTTCATCTTGACTGAAAAAAAGTAATGGAATTTTTTTTAAACTAAAAAAAGACATTTGAACACTGTGATATTATTATTATTGGTTTTGTTATTATTATGTCATTTATGTTTTATTAAGGGATATGGCAAAATAGTGCAATTTCTCTTAACTTTATCTATTATTGACCAAAAGCAATTTTTACAATTCAGAGAAATGTTTTTTGTCTGGGGAAAAAAACCAAACAAAACAGGCACTGTTTGTTTATTTAATGGGGCAAAAAGACAGCCAAAAATGTGTTTTAATTTATGAATTCAATAAAAAAAAAAATAAAAATAATATCCACATTGTCACGCAATCCATGGTTTTATTTTTCTTAAGACTTGACTGTGTGGTAATCAAGACATATAAAATAGTCCTTGACATTATTGTAGCGAAATAAGCCATTTAGAGGTATTACGTTTTGAAAATCTTTTTTCCTTCAAATATTCTCAGGCCTTTTCATAGAACACTTTAGCTGCTCAAGAATTGGTCTCATAGACTTCTCCTCTGTAGCATTTTCAGGGATTTCTTTCACAGTTCTTTCTTATACTAAGACAAACATCCCATTAATTCTTTGCTTCTTCAAATACATCTTAGCAGTTATAAAGGAGAGGCAGCAGTCAGTGGTGAACCACCTCTCCATACACCACAACATGTTTCCTGCTGAGTGCTTCTGCTCCATGGTGTAAAGCTTGAGAAAGTCTGATGTAATATATTGTCGTGGTTTAGCCCCAGCCGGCAACTAAGCACCACACAGCCGCTCGCTCACTCTCCCTCCCACAGTGGGACGGGGGAGAGAATTAGGAAAAACCTCGTGGGTTGAGATAAACACGGTTTAATAGGACAGAAAGAAAGAAGGGAACAATAATGATAATACCAACAAAGGAATGTACAAGAACAAGTGAGGCCCAATACAGAAATTGCTCACCACCCCGTGATCGACAGCCCGTCCCCGAGCAGCGATTTCCGCCCCCCGGCCAACTCCAGTTTATGTACTGGGCATGACGTCGGATGGTAGGGAATATCTCTTTGGCCAGTCTGGGTCAGCTGTCCTGGCTGTGTCCCCTCCCAGCTCCCCGTGCACCCCCAGCGTGCTTGCTGGCAGGCCAGCACAAGAAGCTGGACTGTCCTTGACGGCTCAGCAACAACCCAAAACATCAGCACATTATCAACAGTTCCTCATCCCAAATCCAAAACACAGTCTCACACTAGCTTCTGTGAAGAAAACCAGCTCTATCCTGGCTGAAACCAGGACAGTATCCACCCCTTATTCCATACCATTTACGTCATGCCCAGGTCCTATACTTTTCAATACATTCCAATTATTCATTATTACTCTTCCTGTCTTTTAATATATACACACAGATATCACTTTCTTAGTCCATGGGCCATCACTTAAAATGTCTGTGGAGTTCAGTCAGTCCATGACTCTGGGCTTCATCCATCATAGCAGTCTCTCAGGGCAGGGGAGATGGTATGTGGTGTTGGATTGTCATCTGGCACGGTCCATGTCCATGATCTGCAGGTCGAAGATGTCGATCTCGAGGGATTTGTTGGGCGCAAGCTGCTGAAGCCAGTTCTGGTTTCATCACTGCTGCACGTTGCTTGGTTTCAGTGAAGCTCATTCTTCATCAGTCTGGGTGATTCTTGCTATAATACCATTGATATGGTAGATAGCAACCATAGTAGTAATGTCATACTGAACAATTAACATAATACAATTGAAATCATTGACTGTTTTCACCCAAAATCAAGTCTCCTTGAGGTACACATCGGACTTCCCCATCCTTCCGCATTACCCACCAAGTGCACTCAGGTCCCTGGGCAAAGGCAATCCCACGAACGGGTTTGCCTTTTCCTAATGCAGGAGTAACCCAGACTGTCTTCCCCAGCATGTTTCTCACATGCACCACAGGGACTTTATCCCCTTCTACAGTACGTAGAAGTTTTGATTGGGCAGGGCCGGCTCTATTAGTAGATCCCCTAGTGTTGACTAACCAGGTGGCTTTGGCTAAATGTTTATCCCAATGTTTGAATGTCCCGTCACCCATTGCTCTCAGTGTAGTCTTTAACAGTCCGTTGTATCGTTCAATTTTTCCGGAAGCTGGTGCATGATAGGGGATATGATACACCCACTCAATGCCGTGCTCTTTGGCCCAGGTGTCTATGAGGTTGTTTCGGAAATGAGTCCCATTGTCTGACTCAATTCTTTCGGGGGTGCCATGTCGCCATAAGACTTGCTTTTCAAGGCCCAGGATAGTGTTCCGGGCGGTGGCATGGGGCACAGGGTATGTTTCCAGCCATCCGGTGGTTGCTTCCACCATGGTAAGCACATAGCGCTTGCCTTGGCGAGTTTGTGGAAGTGTGATATAGTCAATCTGCCAGGCCTCGCCATATTTATATTTCAGCCATCGTCCTTCATACCAGAGGGGCTTTAACCGCTTGGCTTGTTTGATCGCAGCACACGTTTCACATTCATGGATAATCTGTGCAATAGCATCCATGGTCAGGTCCACCCCTCGATCCCGAGCCCATCTATATGTTGCATCTCTTCCCTGATGGCCTGAGGTGTCATGGGCCCACCGAGCTATAAATAATTCACCCTTATGTTGCCAGTCCAGATCCACCTGAGCCACTTCAATCTTAGCAGCCTGATCCACCTGATGGTTGTTTTGATGTTCTTCGGTGGCCCGACTCTTGGGTACGTGAGCATCTACGTGACGTACTTTTATGACGAGATTCTCTAGTCGGGCAGCAATATCTTGCCACAATTCAGCAGCCCAGATGGGCTTGCCTCTGCGTTGCCAGTTGCTCTGCTTCCATTGCTGCAGCCACCCCCATAGAGCATTTGCCACCATCCATGAGTCAGTATAAAGATAGAGTACTGGCCATTTTTCTCGTTCAGCAATATCTAAAGCCAGCTGGATGGCTTTCACCTCCGCAAACTGACTTGATTCACCTTGTCCTTCAGCCACTTCTGCAACTCGTCGTATAGGGCTCCATACAGCAGCTTTCCACCTTCGATGTTTGCCTACAATATGACAGGACCCATCAGTAAACAGGGCATATTGCCTTTCGTTCTCTGGCAGTTCATTATATGGTGGAGCCTCTTCAGCACGCGCCACCTCCTCTTCCGGTGATATTCCAAAATCTTTGCCTTCTGGCCAGTCCATGATCACTTCCAAGATTCCCGGGCGATTAAGATTTCCTATTCGAGCCCGCTGTGTAATAAGCGCGACCCACTTACTCCACGTAGCATCAGTCGCATGATGTGTAGAGGGGACCCTCCCTTTGAACATCCAGCCCAGCACCAGCAGTCGGGGTGCCAGGAGGAGCTGTGCTTCAGTACCAACCACTTCTGAGGCAGCTCGAACTCCTTCATATGCCGCCAATATCTCCTTTTCAGTTGGAGTATAGCGGGACTCAGATCCCCTATATCCTCCACTCCAAAACCCTAGAGGTCGACCTCGAGTCTCTCCTGGTGCCTTCTGCCAGAGACTCCAGGTAGGGCCATTCTCCCCGGCTGCCGTGTAGAGCACATTTTTAACATCTTGTCCTGCCCGGACTGGCCCGAGGGCTACGGCATGAACTATCTCCTGTTTGATTTGTTCGAAGGCTTGTCATTGCTCAGGGCCCCATTTAAAATCGTTCTTCTTCCGGGTCACTTGATAAAGAGGGCTTACAATCAGACTGTAATTTGGAATATGCATTCTCCAGAAACCCACAACACCCAGAAATGCTTGTGTTTCTTTTTTGCTAGTTGGTGGAGACATAGCTGTTATTTTGTTGATCACATCCGTTGGGATCTGTCGACGTCCATCTTGCCATTTTATTCCTAAAAACTGGATCTCTTGTGCAGGTCCCTTGACTTTACTTTGCTTTATAGCAAAACCAGCTTTCAGAAGGACTTGAATTATTTTCTTCCCTTTCTCAAAAACTTCTTCTGCTGTGTTGCCCCATACGATGATGTCATCAATGTATTGCAGATGCTCTGGAGCTTCACCCTGTTCCAGTGCAGTTTGTATCAGCCCATGGCAAATGGTAGGGCTGTGTTTCCACCCCTGGGGAAGTCGATTCCAGGTGTATTGGACACCCCTCCAAGTGAAAGCAAACTGTGGCCTGCACTCTGCCGCCAAAGGGATCGAGAAAAACGCGTTAGCAATATCAATGGTGGCGTACCACTTGGCTGCCTTTGACTCCAGTTCATATTGAAGTTCTAGCATGTCCGGCATGGCAGCGCTCAGTGGTGGCGTGACTTCATTCAGGCCACGATAGTCTACTGTCAGTCTCCACTCTCCATTAGACTTTCACACTGGCCATATGGGGCTGTTAAAGGGTGAGCGAGTCTTGCTGATCACTCCTTGGCTCTCCAGCCGACGAATCAGCTCATGGATGGGGATCAGGGAGTCTCTGTTGGTGCAATATTGCCGCCGGTGCACTGTTGTGGTAGCGATCGGCACCTGTTGTTCTTTGACCCTGAGCAACCCCACCACAGAAGGGTCCTCTGAGAGACCAGGCAAGGTGGACAGCTGTTTAATTTCTTCCGTCTCCAAGGCAGCTATATCAAAAACCCACCGGTACCCTTTTGGGTCCTTGAAATACCCTCTCCTGAGATATTCTATGCCCAGGATGCACGGAGCCTCCGGGCCAGTCACAATGGGGTGCTTCTGCCACTCATTCCCAGTTAGGCTCACTTCAGCCTCCAGTACAGTCAGCTGTTGGGATCCCCCTGTCACTCCAGAAATACAGATGGGTTCTGCCCCTATATGGCTTGATGGCATCAGGGTACATTGTGCACCGGTGTCCACTAAAGCCTTATATTCCTGTGGGTCTGATGTGCCAGGCCATCTAATCCACACAGTCCAATAAACTCGGTTGTCCCTCTCCTCCGCCTGGCTGGAGGCAGGGCCCCTCTAATCCTGCTCATAGTACTCGTTACCCACTTCTTGTAAATAGGAATCAGAAGTCCCTTCAAGAGGATCAGAGGTGAGATCAGCTCTTCTATTCTTTCTGGGAAGCTGCCCACTGGAAAGTGGAGCGACGATTTTCCTCGAGGAACCTGAACCCCCTTTTGTAATTGTTTTTCCTTGCAGCTCGCATACTCGTGCCTCTAGGGTCGAGGTAGGTTTTCCATCCCACCTCCTCATGTCCTCTCCGTAGTCACGCAATTGAAACCACAGGGTGGCTTGCGGTGTGTATCCTCTATATCCTCTCTCTTGAACAGAAGAGCGCTTACTCCTAATGGCAGAGACACTGGTCCGTATGGGTGGAGGGTAGGGCATATCCTCTTTGAATTGCCGGAACTCCCGGGACAGTTTCTCTATAGCAGAGACGCAGGCCCGTAGGGAGGAAGAGAGACTGTCTTCGTATTGCCGGAGTTGGCCAGCCAATTCATCCACCGTTGGTCTCTCCCCATCCTTCCAGGCCATTACTGCTAATGAGTTGGCATATGATGATGGTGCACTCCGTACAAACTTCCGCCACATAGGTTGCGTGCAATTGACTTCATCTGGATCTTTGGATGATTGTCCATTGTCCAAGTCACCATAAATCACTTCCAGCACCGCTAGCTCCCTCAGGTACTGGATACCTTACTCCATGGTGGTCCACTTGCCTGGGTGACATAGAACATCTTCCTTGAAGGGATACCTTTCCTTCACACCCGACAGGAGTCGTCTCCAGAGGCTGAGAACTCGTGCACCTTTTCCAATTGCTTTGTCAATGCCCCCTTCCCTAGAAAGGGATCCCAGCTGCTTGGCTTCCCTACCCTCTAATTCCAGGCTACTGGCCCCATTATCCCAGCATCGGAGCAGCCAGGTGACAATGTGCTCACCTGGACGACGGCTGAAATCCTTTCGCATATCTCGCAATTCACTCAGGGATAGAGATCGGGTAGTTACCGTCTCTTTTATAAGTTCTTCCTCTTCCTCCTCTTCAAGCGATGACTCGCTCTCTTCCCTCTTCCGTGCTTGTGATGGCCCTGCTTCAGAGCACTCTGCCTCCTCACTCTCTTCCTCTGCCTCCTTCTTAGCAGAATCTTCCTCCTCCCTTACTAAACGAGCTGACTTCCGCTTCCAAGATTTCTTCTTTTGTACAGGGGCAACTGATACCGGGATGGGCTGGTCCTCTGGTTCAGCTGCAACAGTCTGAGTAGCTACAGTGCCCGCCGTGGGGGTTGGAGTAGTGACAGTGCCCGCCGTGGGGGTTGGAGTAGTCACAGTGGCCGCCGCAGGGGTTTGAGTAGCTACAGTGCCTGTTGCAGGGGTTGGAGTAGTCACAGTGCCTGTCACACAGACCCAGAGAGCCTCTCTCCCCTTTGCACAGTGTTAAATAGGGTTCTGTAGGCATGGGCCAGGCCCCAGCACATGGCAATGATTTGTGTCTCCTTGGAGCTGCCAGGCTGACAGCATACTTCTTCCAGATATTCTGCTAGTTTATCAGGATCCTGCACTTGTTCGGGAGTGAAGTTCCAAAACACCGGAGGTGCCCACCGCCCCAGGCATTTGCCCATGCTGTTCCACACACCCTGCCATTCATAACTATCCAGCCTTGGGGCAGATCTCCAGGTGATATTCTTAAATTGCTTGCCAACCTTAGACAAAACTGAAACCATGTTCCCCAGAAGTAGCAATAGAGGTATTTTAACCAGCCAAGGGTGTTCAAAATACTGAAAAATTATTGTGATGAAGGAGGAAATGTTATGATAGAGGGTAGCAAAGGTATCATTCTGCATTTCCTCCATAAAAAACCTTTCAGAGGCAGAAGTATAATTGCTAATCGTCTCCACAAGACTGTAGCCAAAATACAGTAACGGCTTTAGTACAGAGCTCAGATGATACCACATTAAGCTCAAGGTCAGTGCTCTAAAAACAAAATTCACAGGCGAGACATTACTAATCATTGCAGAGTACAGCAGCCCGCAGAAACCAACACCGATCCTTAACATGTACAGCAAAGACGAGAGCATGATGCAAATCAAATAAACTGATATTGTGACCTGCAACTGTTATTATCTCAAGCCTCGGGCCCCACGTTGGGCGCCAAAAAGGACTGTCGTGGTTTAGCCCCAGCCGGCAACTAAGCACCACGCAGCCGCTCGCTCACTCCCCCTCCCGCAGTGGGACGGGGGAGAGAATTAGGAAAAACCTCGTGGGTTGAGATAAACACGGTTTAATAGGACAGAAAGAAAGAAGGGAACAATAATGATAATACCAACAAAGGAATGTACAAGAACAAGTGAGGCCCAATACAGAAATTGCTCACCACCCAGTGATCGACAGCCCGTCCCCGAGCAGCGATTTCCGCCCCCCCGGCCAACTCCAGTTTATGTACTGGGCATGACGTCGGATGGTAGGGAATATCTCTTTGGCCAGTCTGGGTCAGCTGTCCCGGCTGTGTCCCCTCCCAGCTCCCCGTGCACCCCCAGCCTGCTCGCTGGCAGGCCAGCCCAAGAAGCTGGACTGTCCTTGACTGCTCAGCAACAACCCAAAACATCAGCACATTATCAACAGTTCCTCATCCCAAATCCAAAACACAGTCTCACACTAGCTTCTGTGAAGAAAACCAGCTCTATCCTGGCTGAAACCAGGACATATATGTACAAATTTCTATCAGACTAAATGGATTCAAGAGATCATTCTCACTCAAGTTCATTGCTTTCCCTCAAGAAGATCCAAGCATTGACTAGAGTAATACATAAATGGTCAAGAAGCTTCTCTTTGACAATGAAGACAACTGTGCTATCCTCTTGGCTACTATTACCTCTCCAATTCTTTTCTAAAGCCTGAATTTCAGTGGAGTTTGTTTTCCACTTGACAGAACACTACAGAAATATAAGATGAAATTTTGTATCACTTGTTAAAACAACTGTTGATTTTCAGGAGGCCATGGTTTTACCCATTGTATGAAAATTGTTTAAATTCATGCAGGGAATGTGTTTTTTTTCATGAAGCAGAGACATGATCAGAATAATTTTGAGTCCTTTATTACCCTTTGTTACTTCACTACATTCTGAAGATGAGACCTCCTGAGAGACTTAGAAATAGTTATATTGGATTCATCTGGGGTTACGTTTTTCATGGCACTTCTTCAGATCCAGAAGAGCACACGTGTCTTCTTGGCCATCACTTGGTGGCCTCAACTGCAGCAATGTACCACAAAGAGGTCCCAGGACAATCTTTCAAGGAAATACGTATGCACCTGGTTGAAGCAGAAAGTGGACTGCAGCCACTCATCAAAAGAAGCGAAAAGTTGCTGGAAGGAGCAGTCCTTCTACGTCACTTCCCCCTTTGTCCCAGCCTAAGCTCATTGCATTTCATGTACAAAGTTCTTGCACCACTGAAGTTCCTGCTCCAGTACTGACAGCTGGTCATTGTGACTAATGTTGCCAGGCAATTAAAATTTACTTAGTCTATGAAGGTAGGTAATGTTCACTTGCTTGGGGCCCAGTCCACATTTCTGGTGCATGCTAACCTGAACCTGTCATGCCTGTTGCCAGCTATCCTACAGGTGCTTGCAGGTGCCTGCTTAGATAACAGACTTCTCCTGCCCCACTATCAGTAGATGCTGTCCTGACTGGATCTGTGTGTCTGACCAGCCAGTCTCTGTAAGAACAGGCACAAACCAGATAAAAACTAACAGCAGTCGGGCTTTTTAGGTTCCACAACTATCCTTGCAACATACAACATTCAGGATCCTGACATGTGAAGCCTGTATGTCTCTCAGACATTGCAAAGCCCACAGCCCTGGAAGGATTATGTTCAAGCTGGTGCTTTTGTTATAAGCTTGGCTTCTCAAGGTCAAAAGTTTGGTCTGAGAAATTGTCTTTTAGGAAGCTGGCCAAGACGCAGAAGTAAACTTGGCATTTGGCTTGCACTAAAAATGACTCTGTCCACACCATAAACATCACTGCATGCTGGAGATGAGGCCAGCTGGGCCCTTTTTGCTGACTTTCTCAAGGACAACCTTGGCAGGGTGGCATTATTGAAACAGTGTGTCTCAGGTTGTTTAGTACCTTTCTGACCTTGCGTGGACATAACTGAAAAAATACTCATGGAGCACTTGCCCCAGCCTCTTCTTTGCTCATTGATACTGTCAGTTCCTCTGTTTGGGGCATGCCTGGCCTTTGGGAAGGGAGATGGGTGTCGGACTGGGTGCAGGCAGCGTGCAACCTAATGAATACAGGATGCAGTAGGCACAGACAGTAGGGATGCATGCTACACATGGATCCCAGTTCCATGCTCATATCTTCCCTTTCTTTCTGTTTTTGCTAGAAGGCATGACTGACTCACATATGGGGGAGCTCAAGGAGCTCGTAGAGCCCTTTGGGTGTAGGGCAGTGTGGCTGTGCCGTGCCCAAACAGCCCATGGTGTGAAAGCGTGAGAACAGTTCGTCTCAGGACATTTTCACAGAGGGCAGCTTTACAGTGTCCTAATGTGTGTGTGGACATAGCCACAGCAAACCTTCTGTAATTCTCATTTGGGTGTCCTGCCCTTTGCTGAATTTATTTGTAACTATATCACATCCTTCACCTCAGCTTCATTCAGTAACTACTGATCCTACCTTTCCTGCTGTTTCCGTTCTTCATTTCTTTCCATAGGCCATGCCTGTGATTAATATTCTCCCATTCCCTGCAGGAAAAGCAGTCATGGGCTGATATTTGTTGTGATCATGCTGTTCAGTTTGTGAATTTTATTCCTTCCTGTCATTTTCATATATCTTGTTTAATTTTATTATAAGCTGTTTAAAACAGGGGCAGCTTTTCTGTGTTCCTACAATGCCTCGCTCAATGTGTCTGTGACCTCAATAATTACTCAGGTGCAATTATAATAAAGAGTTATTATCAGCTATAGTAATTATTCTAGGACCAGGAAAAATGCACTCATATCTGTAGTGCATTCATCTCCGGTTCTTGAGCAGTGAATGAGCCTGAACACAGTTGCATACTCTTCCCTATGTATTGCAGCGATGTTGTTTTGGAAGTGTTTTTGAATGTTTGCAATTAACTGTTCAGAAGTTCTTCTCGTTCTGTGCAAAATGGGGTATTAACCCATTGCTGACCAAGGAATAAATTTCACCATTTTATCTTACCTTGTCACTGTCATCATTATTATTTCAGACATCTTTTGAGGTTGTTTGCATTTTTCACCTGAGACATTTGTCAGAAAATAACAGAGGTTTGAAACTGTTCAGAGGGGACTAGAATAGCAGGAAAAAGTCCTGAGTGGTGTGGGCAGAGTGCAGGTTGGTGAAGTTAAATGAGACATTTAACACAGGCAAATAACTTCTGCCCTGTGTCTTAAGACGACAGCACATACACATCACCCCATGTATGTGAAGCATGTAAGGATTATAAAATTTTCACAAATTCCAAATTTTTAAACAATAATGTTAGCAAAGAACTAATGTAGTTTGTTTAACCATTTGGATGCTCTCCTACAAGTACTACTCTTCTTAAAGGTGGCTAATGCAGTGATATTATTTCAAAACACTGTAGAATTTGTTTGGACTTCCCAATTTTTGGCAGAAAAAAACTCAGGATTTAACGTACAGTCTGTATTTGTCCATAATGCTTTTCTCATCTGCTCTTCTCTAGGTTTATTTACTTAAAAAGCAGATCTTGTTCATAAGTGCTCTATAACTGATGGTAGCAGCTGAGTGGATACTCAGAAGAAGACACTCTGTCTTCTCATGACACATGCTTCCACACTCTTATCTCCTCTGAATAAGGCCCAAATCTCATCCTCCTATATTCACTTTTTCTACCCTTGACTAGAATACTAAATTAATGTGCTATCCACCTTGCCACCCCTACAAACCAAAGCAAGTTCCAAAATGCATTAAGGATAACAGGTGCAGATTTCCGAAGATGAGCTATGCCTTGTAATATAAATGAAGTAAAAATGCGAATATCCTCCAGAAGCCATCAGAATAATCAGAGTGATGTAGAAGGAATGGATTGTGATAATGTTATCGCTCTTGCTCACTTAGTTAAAACTTACAATGTGAAAAGTCCTAATGTTACATACACTGTGATCTGCAGCTCTGGGGTGACCATTACCACTCTAGAAGGAGATTTTGAATTTAAGACCTAGTTCTTTGAAAAGTCTGCTCAGTGCTCAGTAGTGCAATGAGTCCTAATCAAATGATAGGGCTTAGCAGAGAGAACATAAAGTAAAACACAAAACATTACACCATTGCGTAAATACACATGTAGATGCCCTACATCTTGAACACTGTGAACAGTCAGATTCTTTCTGTCACCCCTCCTCATTTCAAAAAAGATGAAATACATGGAATACCTCTGCATAAGGAACAGCTTAATTGAGTGGAACTCGTCAGCTCAGAGGAAAGGAGGAGCTTTGAAAGAAGGTATAACGGACATCTGTGAAACCCTGGACGCGATGCTTATTCTTCCAATACAAGATCTAGGGCCTGTCAGCATAAAATGTCCTGGGACCTCTTCAAAACACATGGTGCCAATGACCGTGTTATTGTCACAACGTATCTAATCTGAGGAACTTCAACCTGAGCTATTAGTGCTAAAATATTTACAAAAATTCAAGAGGTGAACAGCTGAGTGAAAGAAAAAGGAAAAAGAGTGAAAAAGTGAATGAAAATGAAAAATGTCACTAAGTACAAGGATACTACCTCTTGCTCAGAAGGCTCATGTTTCAAATTGTTCAAAGCTGGAATGGTATTTGTGGGAAATACCACTGTGCAGTCCCTATTCTGTTGTGCATAGGCATCCATTTCTCTTTCCCATGAGAGACCAGATACAATTTGTGCCTCTGGTCTGACCTAGTACACCAGTTTTTATATTCTTTTGTTAAATTCTTATGAGAATTGCCTGAGACTCCACAAAGGAATAGGAATGTGGTATGAGTATCAGAATCGGGCACTGGTGTTTTTCCAAGATGTTTACAAGACTTAAACATGCCTTTAAAATGACACCTTTTTCCTCTGTTACCCCAGTGTTTCTGATAAATAAAGATGATTTCCGACATGTTTCCTACCAGTGATGCTGTAAGAGCTCCTTTGTTTACTTATATACTTTGATGAACTACATCATTATTATGGTACTGGAAAGACACATAAAGAATTACACTTGCAATACTGGAGATCTGTTAAATTATTTTCTCAGCTTTATACACACCTGCAGAGCACATGGAAGGCAGTGGTTTCCAGACCTTTTTGTTTCCTTATTTTTTCTAATACCAGGGAGAAAATATAATAATTATCCAGACAGCATGTTCTCGCAAGCATATTGAGTATTTTAATTATCTCTTGATTAATAGGCAGGACTCATTATGTAGATTTGATCTGTTCATATTTACTATTGGTTTTATTATAGGTGCAAACAATAGTAATAAAAAAATGCCTCATTCATTTTGTGCATATTATAAAGCATTCGGATTGTCACGCAGGGGCTCTACTTCTGCCCAATATAATGTGTTGTTCTCCTGCTGCTTACATTCCTGTTGTCATTCAGGCACTTCTGCAACTGCTGTAATGAAACAGTTGCAGAAACAAACAAAGTCTAGAAGAGTTGGTGCAAAGAACAAAAATCACAGCTACATTTTATTCAGATCCGTCTACTCTGAAGCTGAGCTGCTTTGGCAGTCAGTAGCTTCCCTGTTGTAGCTTATCCAGCACAAGGATAAGTGTGAAGTTCTTATGTTCTCATGGTAATAAGAGTTGTTACTCTACAGAAGTTGTTCCACTGCAGAAAAAAACTGGGATGCCAAGCTAGAAAGATGGACTCTACCTTCAAGATAGTTCAGAATGTCTTCACATGGCAGACATATGAATGTCTTCATATATGGCACACATCCTCCATAGTTCTGCTCTTCATACAAAGAGTGTGGCTCCGTACGTGTAAATATAACTCATGGGCAGAGTTGCAAAACTATTCTACTGGCATTGCAGGGACTGTAGACCTGCCTCTGAGATCTGAAAATATTAAAAAGCTAAATCATATAGGCAAAAGTAATGTGTCCATGATTGACTCATTTTGCAGTAAATACAAATTGTATAACTAGGGATGGTTTGCCCATAGATGAGGTTTAAAAAGAGCTGTTTTCAACAACAGTGGCAACAAAAAGCTAAAAGCAAAGAATGGTACCTCTTGCAAAAAACATTTTTATTTGGCACTGGCTGCTGACAAATACCAGCTTACAGCCTGACCTTGTCCTGAGGTCTGAGCCCATACCTGGTGAAGAATCTCTGGGCCAAGAGTCCCAAACCAATGCTTCTCCATGTTCTGTGCTCTGTTCATATGCCAGGCTTCTGACGCTTCTTTCTCACTTTCTCCAGATAGGCATGCCTCTGAACTGTGCTCCCACAGTCTGACATGAAATGTGGATAATTGCTCTGTAAGCACAATATGTGTTCAGGCTTCTTCCAGCGTAGAAATTGTGAGGAACTGAAGGAGATAGGCTGCTGAGGGCATCAGCTTTTTTACATCTATGCAAACTGAAGTTTCCAGAAATCATGCTTGTGTGAGAAGTTCTAGGAAGAGCAGAAGGTAAACCTGCAATAGTCCCACCAAATTCCATGTTTTGCTACAAACTCTAAGGATGTGAGGTTTTAATGAACAATGTAACAGGATGTGTACTGTTTATTCTTTTAATGTACTCAGTGTAGCCGAAAGAATGTATCTTCTGAACACATTCTTAAAAATTTCTCAAACATTTCTTTCTTTTTAGACACTGCATTACTGATTCTTTTCACCTTTATACTTGATTTCACTCATATAAATCCCTTGGCTTCAGAGATTATATCCCACCTTACACTGCTGAGAGAGATGAATCAGACATTACATTTGTTTACTATGAAGTTTCTTTAGAATCAGTGCAAGGTTGGCTTGAGTCTAAACTGATTGCTTAAAATAGCTAGTTTAGGATTGTTTCTTATCTCAGTGTTTTCTCGCTGTCATTGCTCATGGCTTGCAATGTGGCTAGGTCTGAATGCCTGTCAGCCAAGAAGCAGGTAGGCACTATTACCGTGCTGAAGCAATGTGGCTTCCTCACTTTGGATGATTAGGGTTGCCGAAGTGCGGTGTGATCTGTGGAGTGCTCTTGCCCTAGTAGCATTGGATACAGATTTGCAGAATGTCCAGTTAATTTCCTACTGAAGCATCCAAAGATTCTATGAGGCTTTAGGTTGTCTAAGTAGTAATAAAAAAAATGTTGATTAGACTTTTAAAAGTCAGCATATGTCTTTTGCAGTGATAAGACAGTATATTTATATCATAAAAAGAGAAAAATTAGTGAAGAAAAAAACAACTCAATTTTTAAGATCTGTTTTTGCACATCTTTATGTTTCCTGGAACCTTCAGATTATGTAAAGATGAGAGGTTCTTGTTTTATGATTATAACAAAGCTAAGCGTTCATTCTTATTTGAAATAAGTCAAAATGAGGTCTCTCTGGTAGAAAAAGACATGAAGAAGCAGTAGATAATTCAGACATCTCTGTCCTGGAATTCAGGTGTATACTCATTGTCTGACTTGATTTGAATGAAGTCACTGCCATGTTTGGGATTGGTGTATTGACTAGTTTCATTTTTTAAAAATATAATTTAACACACAATTAAGTTTACTCTAAATCTCTAAATTCTGTAAGTAAAATAATAATTAAAAAGCACTTGGTGGAATAAAAAATGTTGAAATATGAGAAAATAACATACTCTTATGGTTCTTATTTGTAAATTACATGTGAGAAACTCAAAGTTAGCAGAAATTTTTACTTTTAATGGCACATTTTACATTTTTCTGCTCACGCGTTAAATTTAAACTCAGGAATTCCTGGGACACCTTTCATTTCAACTATAACATTTTCAATTGGATGATAGACTGCAGGGCTGCCAATGTGCTGATCGATTCCTACACAGATCTATACAGCAACTGGTTAATACTGGCAGAACACTGAAGATGAATGAAATGACACTAGTCAGTAAGCTCTATTATTTTCTTATTTTTTCTGGGTCTGTGACTGTAGAAGGGAGGTTTGTCTGTCACATCTCTGCAGTAGTCATCCTATCTCCAAACTCTACTGCTCTGCTGGCAAAAGGGCTGTCACATGTATATGATCAGCAAAGTGGATACAGTAGATAAATTCTCAGTAAGACTTAAATGCTCTTGGAAGCTAGGCAGAGTGGTATTAGAAAAGAGATGCTAAACACTCCACAAAAGCCATTTTTTATCATTGCTATTTTGTTTATAAAATGCATCTTAGGCTGAACTTGGACTTAAAAATGGTAGGAATGAAATTTGAAGGAGTTATCCTAGTCCCACTCTTTGAGTCTGTACAGATTTTCAAGGGCTGGGTTGCTAGTTAAGATTTCTGCTGTAAAGAGCTTATAGCTGCAAGTCCTGATCTTGCTTTTATTATGAGTAATTTAATTTATCTGAAAATACAGCATTTCAGACTCCAGTGGATCTCAGCAGTTGTATAATATTAAGCATGTATTTACAGAATTGGGACTTAAGTGGATTTCAGCAAGAAATGCAGAGAAAGACATAGATGATAGTAGGTGGAGCACACAGCTGATATGTTTGTTTGTCCACTGGTTGTTTTAAAATCTTTTGCACTTCTTGCTGCTTGGAATATTGCAAGTGTCCCATCAAAGTCAAAGGAGGATTCATCACAGGTTCTACTGAGTCCTTCTGGATCACCACAAGTTTTTTGTGGTCAGGCTGCCTTTTTCTTTTCCATATCTTTCTTCCTTCATTAATAGTCAGTTCTTTTTCGTATTTGTCATTTTCACTATTCTTTCCAGTTACTTATTTAAAAGAAAACAAAAACTCCAAACCATTACATTAACAATAGAAAGTATTCATTCACCCCAACTCTGAGCACATATGAGTTAGTTCAGTCCAGTTCTTTCTTTGTCTTGAAACTCCTCCATCACTCTAAGGGGAGGATGAGGATTTGTGGCTGTCCTTTTTCACTTTCTAATGGGGGACCTGGCACTCTTAATCTATTTCTTGTGTAGTTTCTGGAAGTCACCCCCAGATTTTCATTCTCATAAATAAAGGAAGGGCCTCAGGGGCTTGAAAATATATGTGTGTGTATATATATATATAATGTATGTATATACATACATACATATATGCATCTGTAAAATTCTTTCAAAGAGATGATGATAATGAGTTAGGTTGTGGCAGTACTCAAAAACTGCTTTCTTAATGGATATTGACATATTCCTTGCAGAGAAATAGTTGTTATCTGGAACGATAAAGCAGACAATATGGAAGAGAATTATACAGAAGACCACAGCAGACAAGTCATCTGACAAATCTGAAGGGCCTTGTTGATTTCATTGCTGTTAGAATAGTTACAGTGTATAGGGAAACAGTAGGAGGAATAAAAGAAGAAAAAGAAAGAAAAGGAGACTGAAGGGAAGTGAACTTAAAAGATACAGGTCAGGACAGATTAGGACATGGAAGGCTGCAAGGTTGAGAGCTAAGGCAAGATTTCAGTGAGACTTCCAGAGCCCTATTTGAATACATCGTTTTATTGTAAACCCCTAAGGCAGCTGCTAGACAGCACTCCTCTGCAAGGGTAGACAAGAAGTCATATTCCTCACTGTTTCAGACTCAGTTAGTAGAAGGGAAAATAAATGAATAAGCAAATGAATGGTAGTTTTGAGGAATCAGTAAAAGAGACAGAAAATCTTAATGTTCGTTGGAAAAGGGGGAATCGGTGTGAGATGGAACACAGAGCATCCCTGTCCAGGAACACGGTATGTATAACCTGGTAGTTCTGATAGTGCTCAGGGAGCGGGAAGGTGTAGATTTCAATTCTCTTATGCAGTTGAAGTCTTTTATAGCCTGTGTGGGTCCTCTGCTAGAGACCCCTCCAGATACGGTCCTTTGGTTACTAGCCAACTACAAGGCCACAGTATGGTTCTGCTTCAGGGCTGCGGAAGTTTTTGAAACTCAAGTTTGATAAGGGATGCAATGATCATCAAGAAACATCGTTTACAGCAGACCAGTGTGTTTAGGAACCACTGTTGTAACCAAGACGCTGCTACAAGGGGGAGGGTCACCAACCTCCTCCAACATCTATGCTTTGTGAGAAAGCGCTGGCTGTAAAAAGAAGTTTTGCCTTTGAGTTTCAGAGATTCACCTGTTTCCCAGAAAACTCCTTCTTCAAGGGACTCAAGTCACACTCTCCTTGGTGCTTCCCACTGTGCAATTTCAGCAGCTTCCCAGTAAGCAAGCCAGCTTTTGCTGATAACATTTTTTGCTTCTTAACTTTCTCTGTCTGCTGAATAGGAAGCCTTCTGCCTCTCCTTGAGCTGGTGAGTATGTCTAGGCTTAATTTTAAAAATGCTACTGGAAGCTTTCAAAGAGGGCTCCGAGAATTACAATAAGGTTCCCTGAGATTTCGATTTTTTTTTTCACAGTTTGATGTTTTCTTTCTAGAATGGTGTTACAACTGAGAAAGTGCTTTTCTCTTTTTTTCTTCCCCCCTCAGCTTTCAAATGTGTATCAATCAGTATCACACTGTCTGTTATATTTTAAGTTAGCTAAAACTCAGGTGGAACAAACTGTTCCCACCAAGATGAATTCCTGTTTCCTTTGCTGAATCACCGCTCCTGCCTTGCATTGCTTTTTCTGACTTCAGAATAAGTGGCAGTAGCACATCACCTTTTCATCTATGATATTGGTGCTTGTGCTTGCTTACTCCATAAGACAGTAACCTCTATGACTAAATGCAGACGTCCTGGGACTGTACATTTACATTTTGAGATCATGCTGTTACCTGGAGGGAAAACCTCCTGTTTTGTAGTCAGTTAAGGGAAAATTAGAGTAAATACCCACTACTTAAATCAATAGAGTACTCTGTAATCACCTTGAATAAAAGCTTTTTTCATTCATGAATCAGAAAAGCACTATTTAGCATTCTTACACTGCATAGTGTTATATTCTGAAAGTGACTTATCATGAAGAACAAAACAGTGTTTTTTTCTAAGCCAAACTGATGCCAAGTTCTGTTAGGTTTGCTTAAAACTGATGAATTTCCTTCTCTGTAGTTTTAGGCAGATGTTTTTGTAAAAAGTTTAATTTAGAGAAGCATTCCAACAGACTTATTCCTTAGTAATTCATAGTCTTTCTCCTATTTAATCTTGCTGAGACAGGTACTATGAGCTGAGCATCTGGCATGTGACATAGTAGTCA
Organism: Phaethon aethereus; assembly: GCF_964289735.1. Classification (NCBI taxonomy): domain Eukaryota; kingdom Metazoa; phylum Chordata; class Aves; order Phaethontiformes; family Phaethontidae; genus Phaethon; species Phaethon aethereus. Next base: position 70,898,997 of record NC_138582.1, read on the forward strand.
TTTACTTATCAGTGTTATTCAATCTCCCCAAAATAGTGTTCAACATCCCTATTACATTACTATAAACAATCATCAGAAATTGAGATAAGCATTAATATATATTAAGTATCGTGTAGGTCCTATTTGTCAAAAAAGGAAGCCTAGAAAAGTCTATAATAAAAATGAATTGCACTTTTTGTTCTTTTGGCTTAATAGATGATTTCATTAAGAGGAGTTTGTAGCGAATGAAAATGCATCTGTATTTCAAATAATTTCCTTATGAGTTTACAGGAGTATAGTATGATATAGTTAGCAGAGTTTGCTTAAGAAAAGAAGAGAACTAGGCTGCAGCAAGACTGATTTTTCTTTTAGCACTAGAGAGGATGTTTTTTCTCAGATTAGGAATGGCATGGAAATTCCTTTCTTATGAAAGCAAATTGGGACTAAGCCTCTAATACTCTCCTAGGATTCTGGATAATGGAACTTTGTTCGCATTTAGATCAGTCAAGTGTGGCTTTACCATTATGGTCTTTAAAGTTTCTTTTCTGTCTTCATTGAAATCACTTTGTCTAGTGACTTACTCCTCACTCATCCTCTGAATTCAGATTGATTGACACTTATGTTTTCTGTTCAGGGCTTACCTCGAACTAGGCTGAGCATCTATACACTTGAAGCCAATGTGAGACAGAAATGCAGTAGGAAAAGAATAGTATATAGACTATTACTTGTAGGTACTGAGGTAAGAAAACAGTTAAAGTTGAGCTAGAAATGTGAAATGCAGTATTTGCAGTGGAATGTTTGCTTTACTAAATAGCAATATGCTTGTTTCCTATCCCAGAAATAAGTAGTTGAAAGACAAGGGGAAAAATCACTTTTACTGTATCAATTTGAAACAGAGTTTGTATAAAAATAAAGGAGTCAAAAAATTATAAGTAAACCCTTTTCAAAGAAGAATAATTGTGGAAAATAGTGGCTCAGTGTTGCAAATTTGTTTTCATGCTTGAAAAAAACATAATTGATATTAATACCTGTAAAATAGCGGGTACTTACATTTGTCTGGAGATTGCAGTGATAATGTTAATTGTTCCTTTTTTGGTGAATATTTTAAAACTAAACAGCAGGCTTATGATACCACTGGACCTTGCTTCAACTCACGTATCTTCTTTAATCTGTCTACCTGAACTGTACAGCTGCTATCACCAAAGCATCAGAGCACCTGATAGTCCATAAGGCTATGGTTTATTTTTATAATTTTATGATTAAAAATAGCTATGCTTGTAAGTCAGAGGACCTATGTGGCTTACATGCACAATCCTATATGGCTGTGTTTCTTCCCTGCTGAACGCATCTGCCAGAACTCCATCTCTTCCTTCATTGTCCACAGGTCAGATGTTTGTGTACCATTTCTATTCTGTTGGCTTGCTGTGGTGGGAGGGATGCTGGCAACCGTCTGACTTCTGACAGTCTTAGAAAACCTGCCTCCGTCCCTGGGAGAGGCAAAGCAGGTGGCTGCCGAAGGAGTCTGCTTCTGCTTTTAGAGGTCACTAATGAGAAATGCTCAGCGCTGAAATGGTGCTACTTCTGCTCTCTTTTCTTTTCCTTTTGTCTTTTGATCCATTCCCAAAATTCTTTTTGTATTTCTCATGTTCTTGTACAACTCAGATAAATGGGAAAGTTGTTCAAATATCAGGCAGTGCCATAGACTACTTTCACTCGGCAAACTTGGCCAAGTGTGACAGAGCATTCAAAAATAATGTAAAACAAGTAAAAATGTGGTTTTTTTCATAAATACTACTGCTGTCTCTTTCACTGTACATGGAGTCCATGGCACCATACATATTTATATCAAATCTTTGGTAATAACTCTCTATCTTCTAGTTCCTGTATACTGTATAGTATTCCTGTATACACGGTATACTACACTATTTAAGAACAATTTTCATGTATAAATTCCTCTTTTTGATATGGTGCTACTTTTATTCCTATATATTGACTTAGGCTTTGTAAACATGATAGAGAAGCAATTGTTTTCTGTCCAATTAGCCCAAACTTTGCCTTGGCTGTAAAACTTTATGCAAAATATTCCTTGCAGTCTTTGCAGTCAAATGAAACAAAGATAGACTTATAACTCTTAAAGATTTTTTTGGCAAACTGCTAATAAGAGCTTTTTAAAAAATATAAGACCTTCAGCTGATGGAAAAGTATAAGAGGGGAAAAAAAAAAGCTGCAGTTTTGCACAGGCAGTAATGATGACAGCACCATTAATAACATGGATCATTAAAATTTATAAAAAGCTATTCTTAATGTAGGATATAAATACATTTCCAGGCAGAGCTATGAAATTTATAACTTTTTTATTGTCACCAGAGGACCTTCCTAGTGCTCTGCACCCCTCCACTGTCTGCCCTCCATCATAAATCACTGTGTGGTTAATAACCTAGATTACAACTACCAGTTGCATTTACAGAATTAAATATTGACTATGTGAAAATGTTATTACATTTTTACTGATCAGAAGACCGCAGAACAGCCCTGCAGGACATGTAGCTGGACAGAAATATCAGTGTAATCTTTGTTAGAAACACAGTTATGGGATGCTGGGTAACAAGTGATAGAGTTTTCAGAAATAGAAAAGAGGTGGTGGAAAGTGAACGCCTTAATTTCATATCAGGCAACACGTCAACCAGAGCAAGTTATATATTAAAGACCACTTCATTTTTGGCTGAGAAGTTTCAAGGCCGAATGTATGAAGTAACTTTTGAAGGTAAATCCCTGTGCTGGCAGAGAGGTACATCAGAAAGTCTGATAACATTGCTTCTCAGGTCTGAGAACTCCGTGAAACTGAACTGCATGTATGTCAAGTAAAGGGGCTTCTGCCAGGTTGGTGGGGAGACTGGCTTAGGTTTTAATACTTAATGAACTGTCTCTCATCCAGCTTCATGTCTCTTTTTCTGCTTTTGTGTTGGATGAATAATTCCAAGGGCCTCTTGAATTTCCTCAGCAGAACACATGAATTAATATGAATGTTAGAAGAAAAAATAGTTTCTTATTAAAATTTATTTAGTGTTTGATCTGTGATATTTGCCTAATTAATTGATTTAATACTCCCTTAGACTCCTTTGGTATCATTGTATTATTAATGCAAATTTTTGCCAGGATTCAAGAAAAAATCGTGTGTGCGGTTAAATTGCTATTTTCTATGTCACTATCACATTCCTGAATTTCTTCCTTCCATGTGTACCTGTTTATTCTTTTTGTCTCTTTCTCCTGAGGGAAACTTCAATGAGCCTTCTGCCTCACATTGTGAAACCAAACAGAGAAAGGAAAGTTACTTTTGAGTTTTCCAGATGTAATTTCTCTGCTGCACTGGAAACAAATCCATGCTTTTGTGCTGCAACACATTTTAATAATTATTTCAATAAAACTCAAAGTAATTATTTTTCAATAAATCAGTGATTTGAATATTTCTTTGTCAATTTGAAATCTAAACAAGGAAGTTTTAACTTAGCATTCTGACTTGAATTTCCACATGATACCAAAACTTTTATAAGGCATGAATCTTCTTTGTCACTGCACATTTTCATGCTTATCTCCAAACTGCCGTTAATTTGTCAACAAATTCTCTGTTATCCTGCTCGTAGACTGACATCTGTACTGAAGGAGGTGTTTCATTTCATTCGTAGGTGAAAGGATGATAGCCTCTTTCTTTATCATATGCATCTCCCCAAATTGTCCACAGTCCCAAGAACAAGTTAGAGTTTTCAGTCTGTAATAGAACCTACGTTTTGCCTTGTTTAAAGATTTGCAGTGAGCCCTTGCTGCATCTCAATGCAAATCATACGGCAAAATGTCTTCACGGTAATGATTGTGGAAAGATCAGATGCTTCGTTCCTTCTCCTGTTAAAGCTCTTTCTGGGTTGAAAGAAGAGGGCAATTATTCTGGAGAGTCTTTTTGTAGATGTAATTGCAAAAGTGCCAGATTTGTGAAGTGTTTCATTTTTTGCTTTGATATCTGACCCTGCTCATAACAGTCCTGGCCACTTGTCAGATGACTTTGATTAACAATTATTTTGGTGTCACTTTCCCAAATTTATTCCAGGTTAAGCTGGCATGGGAGTCTGTAAGTGAACCTTTACTGCAGAATGGTTTGATATGTAGTAATTAATAACTGATAAAGCATTTTCAGAAAGTTTTCCATTTTCTGCATTTTAATATATTTAAGATTAAATCTTTTCCTTTTTCTTAAATAATAATAAAGTTGTAATAATACTTGACTTTTCCCAAGTTCTGTAGCACATTAATACAGTTCACTTTTGTACTAAGTGGCTATGTAAAATCTATTATCATTGAAGGAGTTGTCCAAAATTATTCTACTTTGCGTATAGATCCTGTTAGATCAAAAAGTTCTAGCTTTCTGTAAGAGTGAAGAGCCTGATGGAAAGGGGTAGCAGCCATGTTTGAGAGCACAACACGGAAAGAATTAGAAACTTGAGGTGTTGTTGAGTCATTAGAAATACAGAATTGTGCACAACAACAAGGAATTGATATCCTTCTAGACACATGCAACAAACTGTGAATAATTCTTACCAGAGAGAAGAAATGCTTGCCCTGCCAAAGAGCCCTACTGTCGCACAGCTCTCTGGCTGTATGTATCAGTATGGGAAATCTTCCAAAAGATGACCTTTGTCTCCTGAGTGGCATTTTGTATCTCATTCCTTAAGACACTGACATCTCAAAGCTGCCTTCTCTGTTTGCATGGCCAGACCACTTACTTCAGTGTCCTTTTGGTCATAGTAGTATCACAAGAGAGGGATATATTTAGAAAGCAGAAAATAAAAAATAGAGAAAGAGCATGAAAAATATACGTAAGGGAAATGTTTACAGCAGAATCATAATTTTCACGTGAAAGGAGATGTCTAGCATTGTAAAGCTCCGGGACATGTCAATGTAGGACCTTCTGAATGGCTCAGTCTAATCAAAGCATCTCTTAGGACAAGGAATGTGCCAGCACGCCCATCTTGAGCCTCAAAATCAAACTCTGCTTCCTTCTCACTAGGTTTTCTTTTAACCAAAGACTATGAAAATGAGTGATGTACTGAACAGCTGCTCCTTGTCCCCCAATTAGGCTTAGTAGCATAAACTTTGACCTTCATTAAGCTGTTTCTCATATTTCTTTGAATTATTTGAAATGTCTCAACATGTTATTAGAGTTAAGTCATGCTGCTTAGTTTGAACAGATTCAGACTTGAGGTGGGGAAAATAGATCCAAAAAACCTTATTAGGTATCATGGTGCCTTGCTTTTACATGTCATTTAATGTATAATAGAGTCAACAGCTCTGAATTAGGCACCAGTGTTAGGCCAATGAAATGTCTAAATATGGTATTCAGACATTAAGCCTTGTTAGCAGAGTCACCAACATGTCCCCAGGAAAATGCCAAAGAAGGTGCATTGTATCTCAAATCTAGTGCTCTTTAGTCTTATATTGGAGGTAGGCATATACCAACCTACATACAGTAACTCAGTGACTAGAGTATTTTCTATTTGGGAGATCTAAACTAAGTGAGTTTCAGTTTGCATCTTCCAAAGCAAGTGCCTTGGCCAGCAGGTAAGGGAACATTCATGAGAAAGGCTGCTGCCTACTTATTAGGACTTTCATCTGAGAGAGAAAACACTTGAGCTTCGAACGCTGCTGCAGTGCGTGTTTCCTTAATCCAAGTGTAGCAGGTACACATGCTTCCAGAGCTAGCAGGAAGCTGAAAGTAACTCTCAACAGTCAACTTTCTGCCCTACAACACTTAAATGTCTGAATACCTGGGTCCTTTTGTAGACCTCTGTCACTGCTGACTTCTAAAGCAAATGCAAAATGACCCAAAATTTCAAAAAATATATGTTCTGAACTTGGAGGAGGAGGAAGAGAACAATTGTATACTTCTGCTCCCCTAGTAGGCACAGGCGAAAAGGCAGGAGGCCTTAGACTTGTCTTGTGCTGTTTAACTGGAAGGTATAATACTAAGGGGCAGGGAGCAAAGACTTTTGGATGAAGTAAAATTACAGCATGCCATATGGGTATGAAGGTAGGTTGGGACTTGAAGGAGCTTGGACCTGCCTTCAGGTCAGGAGAGGAGACAGGCAGGCCAACATCTGGAAAGTCTTTTGCAGTAAACTGAGTAGCCAAAGGCAAGGGAATCTTTGGCAATAGGCTGGCTAACTTGGTGAGGCAGGCTTTAAACTGAAGGAATTGGGGGGCAGGGTCCAAAGTGGTAACGCTCACACCATTGCAACCAACTAGGGATATAAGCCAGGCCAACCAGAGCAGCAGCAAATGTTCCTTAGCTGCCTCCCAAGATGAGAACCAGAAGACCAACCACCTCAAGTGTATGTATACCAATGTACGCAGGCTGGGGAACAAACAGGAGGAACTGAAACTCCGTGCCCAGTCAGAAAGTTATGATATCATAAGGAACAGCTGAAACATGGTAGGACAACTCACATGACTGGAGGTTCACAATGGATGGCTATAGGCTGTTTTGTAAGGACAGGCAGGGAAGAAGAGGAGGAGGAATCATGCTCTGTGTTAAGGAGAACCCTGAAAGTATAGAAGTTGACTATGGCAATTGTGGAAGCCCTATCAAATTCCTCTGGGTCAAGATCAGAGGGGTCATCTCCAAGGGGGATCTTACAGTAGGCATCTGCTACTGACCTCCAAACCAAGACGGTAAGGCCAACGAAGCAATATTGGGTCACTTAAGCAAGCTTCGAATCAACAAAACCTGGTTCTTTATGGGTGACTTCAACTACCCAGACATTTGTTGGAAGAACAATACAGCAGCTCACGTTATCCATCAAGTTCCTGGAATGCATAGAGGACTGCTTCTTCATACAAATGTTACATGTGCCAACCAGGAATGAGGCACGGCTGGACTTGCTACTCACAGACCAGGAAAACCTGCTTTGTAGTATCTTTAGTGACAGCCTTGGCTTCAGTGATCACAATATTGTGGAGTTTGGGATCCTGCCTGAGCACACTGAAAGTTAGTACTAAGGCAAAGGTTTTAGATTTTAGAAGAGCAAACTTGAGCTCACTCAGAGCTTAGTTGGGAGGGGTTCCACGGGAGGGATTCCACTGGAAGCTTCAATGGAGGATAAAGGAGCTAACGAGTGTGGGGATTTGTTCACGAACGCTTTCCTGGAAGCACAAAAACAGTTCATCCCCTTTAAAGGTAAGGGAAATAGGTGGAGCAAGAGCCCCCTTTGGCTTAATGGTGAGCTTCCAAGTCTGCTCAAAATCAAAAGAGAAGCATACCAGACACAGAAAAGTGAACAAATACTCACTGAGGACTACAAGGGCATTGCCAGGGCAAGCAGAGATGCAGTTAGAAAAGCAAAAGCTCAGCTCAAATTGAAATTGGCCAGAGATGTCAAAAACTACAAGAAAAGGTTCTTCAGGTATGTAAACAACAAGTAGAAACAGAATTAAAATATTTGCCCACTGTTAATCAGGAGAGGTGAATTATTCACCAACAATGCTGAAAAGGCAGAGGTTCTCAACACTTTCTTCACCTCTGTCTTTACCAACACTGTTGGGCCCCAGACCTTGGGAACAAAAATCCAGGTTGACGCAAACACAGACCCACTGTCAGTGAAGGAAGAAGTGGTATGTGAACTATCACAGGAGCTTGACGCCTACAAATCAATGGGGCCTGACAATATTCGTCGGGGGGTATTAAGAGAGCTAGCTGACATCATTGTGAGGCTATTTTCCATAATCTTTGAGAAGTTGTGGAGATTGGGGAACATCCCAGAAGACCAGAAGAAAGCTAATGCCACCCACATCTACAAGAAGGTCTTAAAGGAGGATCCAGGAGATTATAGGCCCATCAGTCTTACTTCAGTCCCTGGGAAAGTTATGGGACAAATCCTCCTGGGGGCTATCACAAGTCAAATGAAGCAGGTGATTGGGAAAAGCCAGCATGGATTCACCAAGGGCAAATTGTACTTGACAAACCTGATTGCCTTCTATGATAAGGTAACCTGCTCAGTTGATGTGGGGCTAGTGGTGGACATTGTTTACCTGGATTTCTCCAAGGCTTTCAATGCCATTACCCACAGCCTCCTCCTCAAGAAACTCATGTGTTACAGTCTAGACAAGTGGTTTGTGCAGGGGGTGGGGAACTGGCTGACAGGCTGCATCCAGAGGGTGGTGGTAAGTAGCTCCTTTTCAAACTGGCAACCTGTCAAAAGTGGGGTTCCCCAGAGATCGATATTTATTATCTTCATAAGTGATCTGGATGATAGTATCAAGTTTATGCTGGCAAAGTTTGCTGATGATAGCAAACTGAGTGGGTAAGTGGACACTTTGGAAGGGAGACCCACTCTGTTAGGGAGACCCACTCTGTAGGAAGACCTGGGTAGGCTGGAAGAGTGGGCTAACAAGAACCTTATGGAGTTCAACAAATGCAAATGTAAGGTCTTGCACTTGGGAAAATATAATCCCTGAGTGCAGCACAGCCTGGGATCTAACTGGCTGGGGACCAGCTCTGTGGAAAGGGACCTGGGGGTCCCGGTGGACAACAAGCTCAGTATGAGTGAACAATGCGCTGATGTGGCAAAGACAACGGGATGCTGGGTTGCCTCAACAAGGGCATCACCAGCAGAGATAAAGAAGTCTTTATCCCACTCTACTCAGCACTTGTCAGGCCATACCTGGAATACTGTCTTCAGTTTTGGTCCCTGCTATAAAAAAAGATGTGGACAGGCTGCGGAGGGTCCAGAGAAGAGCCACAAAGATGATCAAAAGACTGTGAAGCCTGCCATATGAGGAAAGGCTGAGAGAATTTGGCTTGTTCAGCCTTGAGAAAAGAAGGTTTAGGGTATACCTTATCACCATGTTCCAATATTTAAAGGGTGGTTACAAAGAAGATGGAGGATCCCTTTTGTACAAGGAGTCACATGGAAAAGAGGAGGTGCAATGGGTACAAGTTACTCCTGGGGACATTCCTATTGAACACACGAGGAAAATTTTTCACAATGAGAACAACCAGCCATTGGAATAATCTCCCCAGGGAAGTGGTGGATCCTCCAACATTGGACACTTTTAAGATTCTGATGAACAGGGTGCTGGTCCATCTTGTCTAGACCGTGCTTTTGCCAAAAAAGGTTATACCAGTTGATCCTTGGGGTCCCTTCCAACCTGGTATTCTATGATTCTATGATCACTGTAGGGTTTCTTCAAATCTTGGGTTGGTGTTTGTCCCTGTACAAAAAATAACAGAGGGTAAATTTAGGTGTAAATCAGAGCAACTCTGACTGTAATAGAGTTTAAAGTACCATATATGACATCCTCAGAACTTGAAGTATTTCTTAGCTTAGAAAAGTGTTTGGACCATTAATTTGGGTTTTGTGGGGGTTTTTTTGGTTTTTGTTTTTTGTTTTTTTTCATATTAGAGCAATAATTTTAAAAAGTTAAGAAACTGTAACCCTGAGATGAAAAAAGGAAAATTAAAAGAAAAAACCAAGAGTTTTTCTTGAAACTCACTTTTTCAAATGCTCCCTGCCCATGTAGTTTTCTTTCAAAAGATGTATCCAGCATGCAGTAAGAAAATCCATTTTAATATCTTGAATAGCTACTTTTCTGCTTGATGATGGTAAACTTGTATTTATTTGAACTATAACAGTTCTACCTGTGATAATCATCAAGTTTCCACTTAGACATGTTGCAGAAGTGTTCCGATTAACTAATGCTAACTATCTTACTAGATTAAAGTATTCATCCCTCTGTCTTTTTTTTTTCTCATTTTTTAGTTTTTTGCTGATTTTTACATTAGGAACTTGAGACAAGCTACATAGCAAGGTACATTTACATCTTCTCAATACAAGTAAAACTACATAAGTAACCTGTTAGATTTGCTATTTCTAAGTAGAAGTATGACAAAGTCCAACAAAATTGCATATTGAATGCATTTATTCTTCCAAGTTTACAAATAGAAATTAATAATCTTTTTTCTTAAAAAAATAATATGTGGATATTTACATTATGACAATTTTGCTCTTGATAGAAAATATACTTGTAATGGTATGTTATGTTATAACATATTAAAAATGTTAGGAATTCATTCTGCTCTCTGTGCACAATAACCTTCAATAGCAGCCTTCAAGTCCAGAGGAGAGCCATGGAGATCATCAGAGGGATGGAACACCTCTCCTAGGAAGACTAGCTGAAAGAGTTGGGGTTGTTCACCCTGGAAAAGAGAAGGCTCTGGGGAGACCTTATTGCAACCTTCCAGTACCTGAAGAGACCCTACAAGAAAGCTTGACAGAGATACTTTACAAGGGCATGTAGTGATAGGACAAGGGGTCATGACTTTAAACTGAAGGACAGTAAATCTAAATTAGAAGTAAGGAAGAAATTCTTCACTTATGAGGGTGGTGAGACACTGGAACAGATTGCCCAGAGAAGTTGTGTACGCCCCATTCCTGGAATTGTTCCAGGACAGGTTGGATGGGGCTAGCCTGGCAACCTGGTCTAGTGGAAGATGTCCCTGCCCATGGCAGGGGGTGTGGAACTAGATGATCTTTAAAGTCTCTCCAACCCAAACTGTTCTATGATTCTATGATTTAACTGAAAGATATCTCCAAGAAGTCACCAGTAAAAAAATTGGGTAGGAAAACAGACACTCATGAGAAAAATCAAGATAGATTTTTCTTCAGAAGTTTTTCTTATGGCCTCAGAGATCTTTCCCTGCTTACAGACTATTCCATGTGGCTAGGGACATAACTCCACTTCTCCTTCTCTGTATATAGAGTCTAACAACTGCAATTAGGGCTTAGATTTTTTTTTCTGTAGGAAAGTGCAATAAAAAATACTTCATATATAGTTCAAATACATAGACCTACAGAACTATTGAAGGTGTTATAAGATCAGCAGAAATATAACAATTAAAGACTAGTGCTATTTACAACATGATAGAAATTTACCTCACCTGTATGGGACCAAATGGCAACAAAACAGCTAGCGGAAAGTTCTGTCTTAAGAGTTTTGGTGCACAGTACCCGTTCTTTTTGGCCAACACACAGACATCTGGTTTTACATGTGTTGGTTATTGGAAAGTCTTTCCTGATACAAATATAGTCAAATTACCTGACTGACTCTTGACAATTTTCCGTCTCTTCTCCACAACTTTTGACAATACCCCATCTTTTTTTTTTCACTACAAGACATTGCTGGTAGTCAGCAGACCCTGTCAAACATAGTTTTTTGACAGATATTTTTATTGTTTTCCCCCTCCTCAGTCTTTCATATTTGCCTATTAGTCACTTTGCGGAGCTAAAGAATCATCTCAACATCTTTAACACTTTCTTGCACAAGCTTCTGTTCAGATTATCTCAGATCAGAGAAATATCTCTTCAAGCAAAACAAATATCCAACAGTAACAATTAAAACCAATGCAGTTCTTCCAGTACAGGGGGAAAAGCCTGTAGAAATAGCTGGTTGATTCTTCACACAACAGTTAATAGCTATTCACCGCCTATAAAAGATACAGAGAATGGAGTATCTATTGGACAGCTGAGCACAGTCAACTCAATTTCATTCGCACAATAGCATCTCATTAAATAGTATCCCAAACTAATGCTTATATCTCTCAGTTATATTCTGTCCAAGATGGCACTATGAGCTCTTTGCATGATCGGTAGAGTTTCCCACCACCTGCTCACTCTTGGAGATGAAGGAGTGAAACAGGACCAGCATTCTGCTGACAGGAGCAAAAGTATCTACCTAGCAAATTATAGGGAATGCAATAAAAGTTGAAGCAAAAATCTATTCTAAGACTATGTGCTGTACTAAGTCTTTCATAGCTCTTGATAGGCTTGTGATATTGTGTTCAATTCAAAAAGTATCACAGATGAGTGCAGAACACAGAAATAATGCAAAACCTAAGCACAGAGCTTTAATTTACTCCTCTGAGATCTTATACAGCTTTTAGAGCTATGTCTTTCTGTATGCATGTGTGTGTATGTGTGTTTGCACAGACAAGAATACAACAGGAGAATTACAGAGTAAAATCTGTGTATTTGTTTTGCTTTGATACAGCCTTCAAAATGAGCCTGTTAGCTACTAACTCTTAATTTCTAACATACAATCTGTGAGGAACTGAGGGGCTTGTCCTTCATAAAATATGATTTTGTTCATGAAAGAGCAAAACTACTAAGACTTATTTTTTCTTCCAGAAGAACCTGAACACTTAAGCCATCTGCATTCAGCAGTTCTACCATGCTGTTTATTCAAATGAGAATTCTTAACAAAAAGGTTACTTCATTGGGCCAGTTCAGCTTGTTTGCCCAGCAGGAGTTCCGCACTTTATTTAAGCTTTTAAACTCCATATCAGTAGCATGAGTTGATGTTTAGTGCACAATAGGGATACAGTATAGCCTAATATATGCATTTTTCCTTCAGAATTCTAATGGTTTAGTACTGAAGGAAATTTACACAAGCCTTATAGAAATTAAAGCAAGGCATTTATTTCATTCAGAGAATGCAGTGACTTCCAATGGTTGCACTGCTAAGGACTCTCAGCTTTGAAAGGGACCTTTTATTGTGCAGGAAGAAAGCTCAGATATAGCACTAAGTGAAAATTTCAGAGTCCAGATTAGCATGCCTAGCAACTCATTGCTGTGTACCGTTTTTTCCCAGTCCCCTACTAGCTGAACTCTTTCCGTACATCTTTAATTGATTGGGTTAATATAAACCCTCAGCACTACCAGTGTTTGTGTGGCCCCCATAATAAGGCTATTGTGTGATTCTCTCTACTCTTGTGTTCCCTATTTAGGAATGTGTCGCTCTGAGCAGTTCAAAAGTGTGAGCAAATGAAAAAAGCCACAATCACTTCATTAATGATTTGTAAACAGAATATCCAGTACTGACGCCACCTGCATAGGCTTTCAGAAGAAAAAATACTGGATTTGCTGAAGCTCTGTGTAGAATCACTGTGGAATTTAATTCGGCAGAGTAAATAAATGCCCCAATTAACACTTTTACACTCAACCAAATGGTTGTATTGAGAGGAAACAGTTTCTTTCTTCAAGGAAAAATTCAAAGGAGACATGGCATAAAGATAAAAAAGAACACCCCAAAACCAAACAAACAAAAAATAACCCTTAAATCTCTCCCAGCAAGTTTTGCACAGAACAGCACACAGCGGTGGCTGAAGTTATAAAGGCAGATAGCAACATGTGTTTAAAAAAGGAATGTAAAGTAAGAAAGAAGTTCACTGAAAATTTCAAAATAGCGGCAAATGTGTTTATAACTTCAGTTTGCTGCTGCTAGGCCTCATTAAAGCAAGCCTTTGTTTTTTCCTTTTCAAACACTAGCTATTATGACAGCTAGAAACAGCTTACCAGCTGCATACTGTCATCTTGGCCTGCCAAGATATCATGTAATCATTCTCAGAGTCTGAAAATGGGTATCCACCACTGGCTTTGTGAAGATGTCAAAAAACCTAAAATTGCTCTGCATGCATATAGTTCTAACTACACTGCATAGATGTTGATTTAAGAAAGACTTTTAGTAAACCCTACTGAGGTAATATTTATCTACTGTATCTATCTAAATTAGCGGCAAGCTTCTTACATGGCAGCAGATATGCACAGTTTTAAGACCTGTCAAATACTGTGAAGTTCCTTCAAGTGCAAGGAAAGAAAATAAGAGTCAGCCTTCTTTCTGAAATGCCAGGCATTCAGTCACTCACCGGTGCCTGCAATGACAACACAAACCCCCTCATCAGCCGGGGGATCACCTGGCTCTTGTATCTGATCTGCCATCCTTCTGTACTCTGTCTGCTGCTAAAGGAAACATGTTGCAAAGGAAGGAGCCATGAAAAGGAAGCGCTGAGTATTTTATCTTGCATTTCTAAAACTGACTCTGAAACATCAAACCACAGCATCCCATAAATAAACAGTGGAGCGGGTCCACATCTTCACTGGACTGGGTGAGGAGAAATTTTGACCATGGTCAGAAACATCACTTTGCAGAGAGAGTCTTTTGATGGAAGAATGGCTTCTCAGTGAGGCATGGCTTGTACACCAGCACTGTTTTCTTCCCTATAGCCGGGAGAACAAAGACAGGGTTTCTCCCTTCAGGGAAGTTTTTTGAAACCCTGATTTTTCTTCATGGAGATGAAATAGCTGCCCAACCTGAGGTATATATTGCCCTTCCCCACTCTCCTGTTTTGCAATACTCTGTACAATGTAGTTGTGGGCAGGGTGAAATGGGCTCTGGCACTCTGAGGAGAAAACATTTGCTGCAAAAAGATCAGTTCAGAGCTCAGCCACAGCCAAAAAAAGCACACAGAATCTCAGGAATTTTTAGGAAAGAAACAGAACAAAGCAGAGGACGCTGATGTGTTGATTGAGGTGGAGGGGGGGAAAAAATGCCTCTTCAATATTGTAAGTACTGCTCCTCCTGCCCCACATTCATCTGAAACAAGAAGGGATGCAGACAGGAAGTAGGAGTTTAAAATCTTAATAACATGCCTCCACTAATGAAGGGGTTCAAATTAGGTCTAAAAGGACTTGGGAACTCTTGAAACCCTGCAGAAAGATCAGTCATTTTCACTGTGTAGCATGAGATGCCATCCATTTCCTGAATGTTTGGCTATCCCTCATTTTAATGGTTTATAGACCATTGACTAACTGTCCCATACAAAGATGTAAAGCAGGAGTAACGGAAGTGGAACATAATTCTAGGATCCAGAGATTATATGTGCTTGCATCAAGAAAAATATTGTCATCATATTACTGTGAAGCTCTTTGTCATTATTGTTGGCTTCACTCTCAGTTCTCACATATGGGCTTATGGTAGTTTTATGTTCTGCTAAACTACAGTTCTGAAGCATGTTTTTGCAAAGTTTTGGGTTCTACTTGAAAGATTAAATATTGTAAACAAGGCCTAAAGGTCTACAAAACAGCTCAAACTGCTGTACAAATCATTGAGCAAGGAGAACCCTGAGGTAATCTGAATGAGTATTCCTTGCAGGGGATGCAACAAACAAAGCAAATCAGAAGAGTTAGAGAAAGCATGAGTTAACGGACAAATAAAGCTAATATGTGTCATTAGCAGTGCAATCTTCCTCCAAAGATGGAGGTTTCTGGACAGAATAGTTCTGCATGGAATAGTTAGAAATCTAGATGGTTTTCTTGCATACTATATGCAAGAATCAATGATGCAAAGCAACTGCAGAAAAACCTGTGCTGCATGAAAGGTCTCACAAATATACGGGCAAGATGATTACCTAGCCTGCTCACCAGAAGTCCACTTCATCTCCTATTGTAAGCAACTGTTGGCAGGTGTAACTGATGATTTAGTTATTGCACATGCCTCCAGCACCATTACAAAGCAAAAAGATACATATAACCAACATCATTCTGACTTTAGGAATGTGAGCAAAATAGGCAGGTGTTCAGAGGATCCTCAAGTGCGCAAGCTCACCAGGTGCTCACCAGGTGACACCACTCACGATTATAATCTCAGAGAAGTCTGTTCTGTGACATGCTTTCAGTTTTACTTTCTTGGTGCATTTCTTTGGATTGAGACCTAACCATACAGCAATCCTCTTCGTTGTCCTGACTCTTTTAAGAGGAAACCCACACATAGGTAGGAATGGAGTTGCAGTGTGATCCCACTTTAACTGCTGAAGAGACCAGGACAGGAGGGAATACCACAGGGCCCACCCTCCCCACCAACTCGACACAGATCACATTTTTCTGTGTTGTATGTACTATACATTGGGGAAAAATGCAAGATGATTTTTCCAGAAACAGTACTGCAAGCCTAACACGCAGAAATGACCTTGCTGCCCAACAGCATGGTGTTGGACAAGTCATTTTAATAAACATGACTTCTGAGAAAAGGCATTCAGAGCCTTTGGATGCCAAAATAGTAGACAGCAGCATATACATGCATTAAACAGGATGAGCTGCACAAGCATCATCTAAAGCATGTGCTTTCCTATGTGTTCAAAAGACTTAAGATGCCCTGCATGTATGCATCAACAAATATCTTTTGACTTTGTTACATGATCTTCCGTGTTGCTTTAAGAAGAACAAGAAATCCAAACAGGACACCCCGTCCTCCAATTTGATACTTGGCCATATTTGCTGGGTTGTACCTTCTCTCTCAGTTTTAACCTGCCAAAAATGCAGTTTCTGCTAGATAACCAAATCAACGTAACCCTCTTGTTCAGGAGAGTTCTAATTGTTGTAGTCATTGGAGTGATATACTTACTAAAAATAGTGAGTGACAGCATCCTATCCTAGAATAACTAGCTGACTGTTGAGTAACTATTCGGAAATCATTTAGAATGAATAACTTCTGATTGTTTGTAAAGTGTTGTTAAAACATAGTATTTAGGTCTTTCAGGACAGACATTCAAAAACAGATAACAGGCCTCCTTGTAAGTTTGTGAATATAAGTTAAAGCTTCTTATGAATCAGTATTGTTAAATTCTATGCATAGTGATAACTTGAGCTTTAGAATGACTACGTAATCCTTACGCTTCAGCAGACAAGCAAAGAAAATTTAATGTATAGGAGGTAACATTCCAAAATTAAATGTGTGAGTTTGGGAAGAATGTCAAATAACCATTCTGACCCAAAATATTCGTGGGGGATTTATTTGTACAACTTTGGTTCTTTCGTTAAAACCCAAATATCTCAATCTAGCCTGGTGGGAGTTACTGCTTTATTAGGAGAAAACACAGAAAACCCCTTTGCAGAAATTAGTAGGGTTTTTTGGTTTTTTTTTTTTCTTTTTCAGCTCTACCTTTTCTTTGGACTTTGCCAAAATTGTTATGTTCCCTAGAGTATGATGAGAAATTATATTTGTGGGATTTCAAATTATAGTAAAAGGAAATTGCACAGTGACCCTTCCTTATGTGCAAGCAAATCTTATAATTTTCTGCTGGTAAGGGAGTGTGTGAGAGTATGTGATGCCTTTGAGAAAAGAAGCAGCCTTTGGCAGTGCTAGCAAGCTATAGCCTACAGAATAATTTCACACTGCTGAGCATTTGATTCATTTAGGAACTCATGCTCATCATTATTTTGAAATTTACTAATTCCTGTTACACAATCTGTAAATACCTCAGATTAGGCACATACTAGAATGTGACAAAACCAATTCTCTGCACTATAAACTTGGTTAACTCATTTTTGAAAGAAAACAAAAGTCTTAACTTTCTTAAGGACTGCGGTCAAAGATTTACAATTCCACTCGGGAATGTTTTCTAATCTACCACTGAAGGTAAATGGAAAATTAGAGACAGATTTTTCCATTCCAGAGAGGCACTGAATAGGGAGGAAACACTGCTGTTCTTTGCAGTTGTGAACAGCAACAGCTAAATTCACTCATCTCCCTCCACTTCCTTCATCATGAATTCATATTACTTCACATACTTCTGTAGCTTTTGTTAAGGTGTAGGCAAATATAATAAATATCAGAAGAAAATGGCATAATGAAAGGCATTTTTCAAAATGCATGTCTGCTCTAATAGTCTTTGTGACTTGTTTTTTTCATGTTGTAAGACTATGATTCACAGCCATATCCTGCCTGATGGACTCCAGAAATCTCACTGAAAAGAGAAAAACAACTATTTCAATTTGTGGTATGATTTTTTTAGACATATCTGGACATTTTGAAATTGTCTTTGCAAAGGGAGTCGTGTTTGGTGGAAAAAAATTCAAACTTGTCCAACTTCTGGTTTTTTCTCACAGCAATGCAATATTTCGTCAATAACTAAATGTAGTGGTAAAAATTGAATTTATTAATCTTTGCCTTAAATTGTGAAAAGGACATTCATACTTTCCTTCTCTCACTAATAAACATAATGCATAATGATTGTGATAATAACTAAACATTCCTTATATTTGTGGTGTCTTTTATTTAGATTAGAATTGCAGAAAGGTTGATTGACAGCTTATAAATAGTACAAACATCAACTTGACTACTTCAGTCCCACACTGAATAAAATTAGCAACTGTAAGTATTTAAACAGGGCTACAATACAGTTTCCTGAAAGTTAAGACAAACTTTTGGTCTAAGATGGACATGACCACTGTGGGGCATAAGACCTTCAAATAACCACTGACCTGGATGTGGTCTTGGTTCCCTCTGAAGGACCACCTTCTTAATTCATTCCACAAGCCAAAGGGGGTGCTATTGGCTGCTGCAGAAACTGCTTTGGGAGCAGGGAATGAGTAGAAAGTGTGAACTGAGTTAATTATTTAATTGTGTTTTGGCATATACATCTGCTTGCTTGTTTTAATCTATGTAGGTAAGTGAGAATGGAAGCTTGAAGATAAAACTTGTATTTTTTCTTTAGTTTGCAGCACCACTTAATATAATACATAATAAAAAGATGGTGAAACTCAAGGTGTGCCTCATCAGTTTAATTTGGTAGGTCGTAGAGGTTTGATTGTGCATTCTGTATCTATGCTTTCTTCCCCTGAGAGTGTAGATTAAACATGTACTTTGTATGTGTATTCTGTGTCTCAGTTATCAAATGTATTTAAGTGGTAGAAGCTGTACTGCCACTATAAGTCGAAGGAACTTGTCTTTCAGAAATAAGGGAAAAGCACTAAATGTGGGCTAGTGCATTATTTTTCCTGACCAGGAACGAGTCATCTGACATTTCTCTGTTTTTATTAGTAAGTATTTGCTTTCCCTAGCTTCACTAGAAAGCTTGTTATTCTCTAGGGTAAGAAAGTCTGAAAATAACATGTTTCAAATGTATTTTATTTTCTGATAGTGAGTGGCACTGCTACTTTGATCCTTATGTGTTAAAATATTACCAGCTCTTTTCTTACCAAGAGAAGATCCTTTCAAAGACAAAAACTTAAACACGGTTTTTACTCAGATTTTTTTTATTGTGACCCTTCGAACAGGAGAAAGGAACCCCTCACCATGCAGTTTACAATGGGAAGAGTAATCAAGAGATCTTTTTTATTCATATTTTTATCTGGCTTTTGTCTTTTTTAGCTGTTTTAGTGACATTTGCTTTGAAAATGTAGGTCTTTTGTTTTTATCCATCTTGAAAGATTATAATTGATTCAGTTGCCGTCTATGTGCACATGATGAGTATTTGTTGTGTAGATGGAATCAGTGCTGGCAGAATATTGCTGCATGCTGCATGTTGCATTATTCACTTTCATCTGCATGCAGCTCATGGCTGGCAGGCTTCTCACAGCTACCTTTAAAGTGGCTTATCCAATATAAAGCTCTGGCTTGTTCAGTAGCAAGTCTAGTAGATCAGTTGTCATATTGGAAGCCTCCTGCTGAATTCAGGAGAGAATATAGGAGAGGGGGCAAGCCAAGGTGTGATAGAGGATTGTTTGAGTTGGCATTACTGTGCTCCAAAAAGCTCTGGTCACTTCTCTTCAAGTTATCACTTTTGTCTGAAGAGCAAAACAAGGCTGAATTGAGCAGGGATAAATCCTGGGATGGAAACAACCTCTATTTTTCTGTTCATTACCACTATTATATCCTGTGCAATCCAAAGAGCAAAACGGTGTCTCAAAAGGAGGTATTGGTAACTCTGCTTCATAGTGCATAAATACCTAAAATAAGCCCTGGCAAGTCTCGTGTTTGTGCATTTGACCTTTTGTGGGAATCATCCAACTGACTTCAAAGTGGTGATATAATACTGGAAGTCAATGGATATGCTTTTTAGTAGGTCACTATGCAGTTGGAAAATTTCTTCTCAAGACCATGTTGTTAACTTGAGGATTTCAGCATTGAAAGAAGACCTGTAATGAATTTGTAGCCAGCAATATTGAGTCCCTAGATGACTTCTCCAACTGGGAGGTTACTGCCCCCACTACAAAATGGGAACATGTGTCTGCACCTCAGCTGCATCAGCAGGAAATCTCAGGGCTTACATCACCAGTGGCGGTGGGCTGATGCTAAGCAGCCAAACTTCTTACTCGGTCAGCTCTGCCCTTTTGCTGACTTTGTTGTTGGGGAAGAACAGACCGGTGGGATACTAACATCTTAAGCTTCTGCACAGCATGACCTGGAGCTTGTCTAGTACTGAATCTGGAAAAGGTCATGTGGGAACAAAATGCAGTAAATAATTTTTGCATCGGAAAGTGTTGTTAAGCTTTGCTGTTCAGCTCTGACTGTGATACATAAAGCTTACTTACATCAAACTTGCTTCCACTACCTATGCCAGCCAGGAAGATTACAGTTTTGACAGTATTTTGATGTTTTTGCACTGGCAAAAGAACTTTAGACAACAAACATTAAAGAACTAACATAGGACTGACTGAAAAAATTCCTCTTTCAGCTTCTGCGTATAGTCTTTTCTCCACCCAACTGCATTATAGGAACTTGTGTACAGGGGGAGCCCTTAGTGTATAGGAGGTATGAATGAAGCAGCTGTCAAAAAAGAAAGAAAGAAAAAAAAAGAAAAAGGAAATAGAAGCTTACTATTGCTTTAAGAAGGTTTTGGAAACAGTAGGCTGACCGAAGATATAAAAGGAAGAAGCGAATTTATGATGACAGAGATTTTCAATGCTAACCCTGTAATGCTTATTCCTTATGCTGAGTGTATGCATGTGTTATATTTTATTAAGTCTTTACCTGAGCCCTAAAAGTGAATTCTAATTGTCTCTTTTATACAGACATGTTAATTACTTCCTGTACTCCTCACTGGTGAATTAGCTGCCATCCAGAATTCTTGCTCCCTGCTGGTCATCTTGTTTTTCTAATCTTGACCTAATTTCTATCTGTTAATTACTGACGGTATGTCGCCTCTTTTCTAGGTAACAATTCTGCAACAGCTGCTGTTACAACTTTTTCTGTGTTTACATTACATTCCTTTATTTCATTCTGTTACATATTCTTACATTTTTTTTAACAATTAATGACTAATTTAGTTTATGGAAAAAGTACATATTTAGCACTTAGTACTATTTAATGAAATGTTTGCAACTAAGAATGTTTCAGCAGTAGGCTAGAGTAACTAAATATGCTATGGTATCCTGACAAAAATAATTCTTCAGTTCAGATGGAATGCTAACCACTAGGAGTTTTCAGCAAGATACCAAATGTCGTTACTTCAACTGATAGCATGAATTATTTTGCCTTATGGTATGGTACTAGTTACATTTGCAAGTTACACTTTTTTGAAAGATTTCAAATGTTGAGAGGTTACTATCTAGATGTCCTTTGAAATGTGTTTCTTTTCCTGGTATTGTTGTTATTACCTTCAGTCAAAAGTATGTAATGCAAAATGTGATAGGGAAGGAAGGAAATAGTGTGTATAACGAGCAAAAAATGTTTATTCACTAATTTCTCGAGGGCCTCTCAAGCAAGACACTGGCAGGGTTTTTTTGCTTAAGGCTGAGTTTGTAGCCTTAGGTTTTTCAGCTTTGCTCCCCTTCCCTGCAAAGCTGGGGTATACTGAGCCCTGAAATTATATGTTGTCTTTTTCTATAATGAGGAAAAATAATTTTGATATATCAGATTAGAATTCAAAAGAATGGCTTAGGTAGTTAAAAAACTGATTCTGTTGCTATTTTTGGCAGTTTCTCATATTATAATGAACTGGTGTACAGATTAGTGTTTGTCTGTTAAGGGCCTTACCATTAAAATAACATGCGAATGTCTTTTGATCTACTCATGATCTGGCCATTCCTCTACACACTAGTTTTTTTAGGAACCTGGAAAATTATTAGGCCAGGACGTTCTCAATACACATATTTCTTTGCCATTTGATCACTTCCTTTTTTACATTTGAAGTTAAAATGATTTTTAAATACAGTGAGTCCCATTAATTAGTGTGGGACAGAAAGAACTGTTGTCTAATCCTAAGAGGTGAGAAGTAGGTATTTTCTTTTGTGCATACCAAATATAGAGATTATAAAAAAAAAGGAAAAAAAAAGCTGCATTTAAATGAGCACAAACTATTGAAGAACGAATAAAATAAAGAACATTTGCTAAGTTAATGCCGTTTCATCCATTTGCATTTTTCAGAGAAAAATAATGGCTTAAGAGCTATATTTCAGTTTATCTGGGGGAAGTTTCATTTATTGTCTTCTTGGCAAGGGATGACAAGAAATTTTCAATGTATTTGTAGTATTGTTAGAAATTAATAATTCATGTTGGTATTATTATTAAATTGCTGTCAACTAAGGATGACTGATAATCACTTTGCCTAAAGGAACACATCCTGGCAGTATATCTATTTGATATCAAGGTGCCAATTGGCTCTTGAATGAAATATTTGGACTTTGACGATTAATGGATTTTTAATGATCTATAGTATTTCATGATGATTTTGATTCATTTTTTGCTCCCTCTCTTCCAAGAAAGTATGCATATATGCAGGCACATTGCAATAGTCTGGTCACAAAACCTCGAAAGTGTTGTCTGCCCATATGTCAGGACTTTTGTCTCTCTTACACGTCACGGAAAATTTCGATCAAAATTTAATACTAAAATTACTAAAAAACACTGTAAAATGTGTACTAAACCTTTCAGAATTATTTCTCTGTCTTTCCTTGCACTTGATACAGTACTGAATCACTACCAGGGTTACACACAGTAGAATAACAGGGAATAGATCAATGCTGAACTCTCTCAAAAAAATATTGTGGAAATCATACAGTGTTCTAATTTAACTTACAGCACTGTAAGTACAAAACTGTGAGAGGACATAAGATTTTACTCCAAGCGTAGCTTAAAACCAGAAATTGTTTTGACGTAGAGATGTCAGATTTTAGGATGATAATGGCAGTTACAATAATATGCTTTCCATGTTAGATATTGCCTTTTGCTGTATAGTGTTTCTGGGACCCAGGAAAAACTAGAGTAGTGAAGTAGAGAGGAAAAAATGTCTTATTTTAAGCTCATAGGAATATTCTTTCTTTCTTTACCTCATTAACCAATTTTAATTCTAGAGAGGTGAATTGCAAAGCAGAGCACAAGACCTCTGTCCACTGTCACCTGTGTTCAGAACCTCTCACACCGCTGAAGTGACGAGGCTGAGCTATTGCAACCCGGGTTGCACTCTCTGATCTGACGAGACCCTATACAACAGCATCGTGGACTGTTAATTTTGAGCTCTGTTTCTTGCTGCTGACCTAGCAGTGCTATTTTGCCTTCATTTCTTATGCTTGTGTTATAATGTGAATATCAAAATGTATTAGCAGAAGTTAAACTTAAAACTTTACACAGAGGGAGATTTTACCAATTCTGAGCATGGGAGCACTGGTTTATCCGCAGTGTAGTGGGCAGCTTGAAATATGTGACTTTCTGTAGTTGCTAGGGCAGCACACGTGTTTGTGTCTGTCATTTCCAACACACTACTTCCAGTTTTACGTTATAGACCTGGAAATCACAGCACATCGTTGTTACTCTTTGGAAGTCATCCCCTATTCTGCAGATGACACGTACCCAAGACTGATTCTGTGAAGCCTGTATAGGAGGAGGTGAATGATGCTAAGTAATTTTTTTTCCAGAATTTTATTTACCAGCCTTAGATGCTGCTCTGGAGAGAGACTTTGTACTGAGCCACAAAAAAGTCAAATTAGTAGGTAATAGCATCCCAAATACCAAAGTCAGCATCACACACACTGTTGCTGATCTCTTGTCTAAATAATTTTGACCACTGGGGGCTAAGCCTAACCTCTTCATGTGGCATGCAAAATAAAGAAGCATTTGTCATTCTGGTGTTTCAAAGAGTGTTTCTGAAAAGCTATCCTGGTTCAGTCTCTCCTTTTTACTATAGAAAAGCACTGCTAGGCAGAGTTAAATGGATTAATTACCTTTTCAGCATAAGAGAAAAAAGAAACGCGTCTTGTCTTTATCTCCTCTGATTTCAGAGGCTGACTAGAGGCTTTTCAGATGCGCATATCCCTTTAATGACTTAATCATCTAATTAGGTGACTTGCAAAGGCTATTGGCAAATGAGTAGAGGGTTATTTTCTAATTCCCATGTATCTGTTGATAGAGCAAAGGATTCTGGTATAGTCTCTGTCCTTTTCCCCCATTCAAGGTTCTGGAGATAAAGAGTTAAGATTAAAGATGAACAAGCTCTTTGAATAGGAAATGCAAACTGCCTAAGAATGTGTTATTTTGATTTTAAACCTCTGCAGCTTTTTAGCAATGAAGTTAGCTTGGAGGATAGGTTTAAACCACTTAAAACAATCCCTCAGTTTTGAAGTTGCCTTTTCAATGCACCCACTTGATACGTGTCAAACCGGCTTTAAGTCTTATGACAATTAAAAAATGTTCTTTATATGTGAATACTGAATCAAAATACAGTCAGAGTTCTCCTGTGATCATGGGAAAGCAGTGTTGCCTAAAGCAAGTAGCCAGGAAACATAGTTTGAGCTTCTATCTAGCCCAAGCACAGAGTTGATGCTACCTTTGTTGGTTTGGGACGTGTGGGCTTCATTACATGTTGAGCCTAGTATCTGTGTTTACTTAACGACTTTTCAAACATACCAATTTCACTGTTACAGTAAATGCCAGAAAAATACTGTGCCCTTTAATGTTGTTTCAAAGTCATGCAATGCTGTGAAAATAACACTTATTTGAGGGGGGCTGAGAAAGTTCTCTAAACAACGACTTAGCAATATGGATGTTAAAATGATTCAGGGGTGTTTACGGTCATAGTAGGAGATTTTCAAGTGTAAAGCAAATTATTATTATATTTCTGAGGCTCAGGTGATGTCACTCAGGTATGTGAAAATCACAACACTGGGGTCTTTAGTACAACTTTTGGATATTAATGGTATTTCAACACCTTACTCTGTGTTCAACACATTACCACTGTCACAAAAACAAATTTAAATTAAACAGAGCAAACGTAATTAAAGAATGAACTTAGCCTTGTGTCTGATATGATGACTGGAAGGTTGTCTGGGAATGTTTGAGCTGAAGATGTTGTCAAAATCAGGGCTTTTCAGGAGATACCAGTAACTGCTTATGAGTTGATACAGACAGCGAGCGCATCTGCAGAATAAATAGAATTGTATCTTCGTTGTATCTTAGAGTTGCACAGCCTTGTAGAGAGGGCAGCTACGGCAAGTTTTAATGAGTTTTCACATCAAGGAACTCTCCAGCTCATCCAGCACCCATCATCTCCCTTTTGGGAGAACACGATCTTCACTCTTTGCTCTGCCACACTGTGCAAGAGTTCAGCCTTTCCCTTTTTATAGGATTTTTCCACTGCATTCAACAGACTTTCTCTTCTTTAAGATACGGTCAAGTGCCATCTCCTAAACTGTTTAAAAACTATGGGTTATCAAGCCACTACACACTCCACTGAACATTCACTTGTGCCAAGAGAGGTAGTTGCCCGCTAATAGTGTTAAACACATGATTTAGACTTACAACTTGTACATTGTATTCATTCAGGTTCCTTATCTGTCTCATAGTTTTAGACAGAGCATTGCTGTGGCGCAGTTTTGTAACATAGATTTATGTTGGACCTACAGTGCAACTTTGCCTCAGCTGCTAACAGTGACTGTGTATTAACAATGTAGTCATGCAGCTCCATTAATCAGTCACTCTGATAAGGTTTTTGTATGTTTTTGGTTGATGGATCTAAAAAAGACTGCATTGTGGGTAGCCCTGAGTGGAGGTCCAATTTGAAGTGCAGTGATTTCTATCTTCTGCGTTCAACCCTGTATGTTTTCCATGTTGGGATTTCTTTTCCTGACTGACAAGTGAACAGAAAATAAATCTCTTGGGTTTTTTTTCAGGCAAAACAACTGGTTTTGGCAAATGTACTTTTTGTGTTAAGCCTACTTTATCATAAATTCCTCTAAAACCTCTTTTAATGTGTTTTTTCTACAGATTTCTGTTCTTCTAGAGAATTATTATTTTGAAAATTTGAAATATTATTTGTAAATTGGATATTTTATTGTTGTGATGAAAGCAGCCAATGGTTTTGAAATGTCAGAATTACTTGTTTCATTCCAGTTCAGAACAAAAATATTAAAAAACATATCAAAAATCTGTATGAAAGAGAAACTCCTAACTTTGACTAACTTTAGTACTATTTAGGTGGTAGGGAAGAGATAAGAGAAGTAGAACGAACACCAGTCAAATCTATTTTTCTTTTGTTAGGTACCACAGAACAAATAATTCAAAAACATTAAAAAAGCTTAGCTGATCTGCCTAGGCACATCTGTCCCTTCTCTTTCATTATTGACATCAGTGGCTTAATATACCATTAAAACAAACTCTATTTTAAAATATGTATAAGGCCTGACTCCTGCAGTACACTGACTGATGTCCTATGAATTCCTGCTCAAGCCTCACCAACCATATGGACTCATATTGCATTGTTCATTAATATTGAATCTAAAAGTTCTCAGTGAAAGCTTAGAGGCTTCTTCCTCTCTCGGCACAGGAACACAGCATATCTAGCTTAGACTTTGTCAGTCCTAGAGGCCTGTTGTTTTTTGGAACAAGTAACTGAGATAATACAACATTTATGTGTTACTG
Source organism: Phaethon aethereus (assembly GCF_964289735.1). Taxonomy (NCBI): domain Eukaryota; kingdom Metazoa; phylum Chordata; class Aves; order Phaethontiformes; family Phaethontidae; genus Phaethon; species Phaethon aethereus. The sequence continues at coordinate 70,925,484 of NC_138582.1, forward strand.
TCATTAGCAGTAATAAGTTCTATCATAAATTCATCTACAGGATCATCTGGGAAGTGATGACAGTCCAGTAATTGTTATTTCAGGTGTATCATCAGCTGACACCGTCTGCTCTTCCTTATGTCCTATCTTGATGATGCTCCTTGTCCGAAGTCTGCTTGCCACAAGTGTTCCTCCATATCCTGCTGTTGATTGTGATTGCATTCTGGTCCTGCTTTTTGATGTAGGATCATTCTGTGGCCTCGTGTCCACATATGGCATGAAAGAGCAACTCTCATCTCATGCAATTCACACACAGAGATTGGTATTGATAGGAGAAGAGGAGAAATGTTTTACAATGGGTACTCAAAATAGTGACCTCCTTCTCCAGCAGTTACCAGAAATCGGCTTTGCCTACATTTTCCCATAGATGGATTAGTTTAAAACTGATTGCTGAGGAAAGCCTTGTTTTAGTACTATGTATTAATTTTTTAGCATCTGGAAGGAATAACCTCTTCTCAGACCTTGAAAACCTGTTTAGAAGCACAAGCACTGAACTTGCATTTTGACAGTAAATGAGAGTGAACATGTGCTGGGAAGAAAGGTGTACCCAGGTGGTCTTCCCTGAGACTGGGAGGTGTGTGGGAAAAGCGTTTTTAGATGTTTTGTGCAACAAGGCCTGAGCGTGCCAGTAATGCCAAGGTAGATGAGAGAGGAATCCATGCAAGGCTATTAAATAGTATAGTTCACCAAATCATTAAGCCACAAATCACTGCAAGTGGTGAGGGTATTCTAGGGAAATATTGCTATGCATTTTTTGCCATGTATGCTGTATTCTGGAGAGGTATTGCCCTATGTACCATCTCTCTGTAATTCTCTCTGGCCATCCTCCATACGCTGCGGTTAGAGACTCAGCACTGAGTGAGAGGCACCACTGCTCTGATCAAACACGGTAATTCTTGTGCGGTTTTGTTTGTTTGATTCATTGGGTATTTTTTGGGGGTTTGTTTTTTTTTTTTTAATATTAACAGTACTGGAGCATCTGCAAAAGATCTGTAACATAATCTGTCTGCCTGTGGGAAACGTACCTAATTTAATAAACTGTCATTACTGTACAGTCCCAGAGCCAAGCGTCACAGGCCCGTGGCATACTTCTTAGCGACTGTGAATTTACAGCCAGGCACGTCTGCAGTTAAGTGAGGCAGCAGAGGTATTTAAACCAGTTTTGACAGTCAGATTAAAACAAGAGCTCACAAATTCCACATAGTAAACCGGCACTCTCAGAACCATTTGCTGAGTCTCAGAAGATACTCGGAAGGAGTGAAGAAGGGTGAAGTGTGCCTAAATGAAGATTTCCATTTTGTGGGGTGCTGGGAGTGACACAGGAGAAGCCTGGTCCCCTTTGTTCCCTATTGAGGATCCTCCGAGCAGGAGCACTCAGACTTGTTTGGAGGATCTAATATCCGATGTGAAACAAGGGGCGCAGGTATTGTGCCTGTCGCCAGCGGCTCTATTAGAAACAATCGGTCCTTTTCCAAGGCTACATGGTGCGTGATGTAATTCCATTTTCTTCCTGACGGCAGGAAAGGAAAATCAAGTAATTAAATGTGAGAAATCACCAGCCAGGGGGGCCCTTTCTGCTTGGGTGGATTTCCCAACACAGTTGCCCGGCCGCAAAAGCCAGAAGCCGGCCCGGGGAAAGACGGCATGGCTCTGGACAAAAGCACGACACTGCCCATGAATGCACCGCGTACCAAACACAGTTTGTTGTCAGGAACTGACAAGCCAGCCATGTCCAGCTCCAGTGGCCCTGCTTCCCATCAGCTTGAAAAGGCCTGCCGGTGAGGAGGCTTTGGTCACAGCGCTACGCTTTACGCTCCCGGCCCCATTGTCCCAGGGCCGCAGGTCCGGGGCCGGAGGCGTCACCACCCCGCCAGAAGGCTACCAGGGGTGGCGGGACCGGGCGTTGGAAATGGGCTGGGGGTGTGGGAGGGGGGGGCCTGAGGAAAAAGCGTCCTGCAGCCGGAGCAGCCCTGGTCACGACGACCTCGTCTGCCAGTTTTGGCTTCCCGGCCTTTGGCAGCTTTAAAACCCGTGTTTGCACCACATCTCCCTCTTCCGCAGGCCATGGGACACCACGGTTATGGCATCCATAAAATCTGAGTGCCGAGAAGCATTTATGGGGGTTTTGCGAAAACCTGTAACAGAACCCAAATGTTATGCATGTGGGTAATAAAGAGTCTTATCATAGCCTTAACTTTCAGAAGGCCTGCACTGCCTAGAAGTGAATGAAACTGCAAACAGGCAATAAACCTGTGGAGAATTTCAGCCACAAGTTTGGTGGGAGAACTAAAGTCATTTTAGTTCACTTTGATTACTCTTTTTAATAGGTAGCTTATGAGGAGCCTATCACCTGTTTTTTATAAGTAACTATGTTTGACATTTCAATTTCGTTCTTACAGCTTTTAATACATTTTTTATCTTGTACTCTTCTACAGATAATTTACTTCCCAGTGTTTCTTTGTAATAGCAACCGGTATAGAAAAAAATGTTCTCATTTATGTGTAAATTTTGTTAACAAACTCATCTGCATAAATCACATTTCTTCCCAAGGATTTTATTGTGCAGTAGCTGCTTTTTCACTAAAGTTAGAACTTTAAAACAGCTTTCAAAATCAGCTTGAAAGTAAATTACAATGAAAATAAGATCAACACAGCAAAACATTTTGATTTTGGCTTTAAAAAATAGAGGGGAAAGAATCAAGGCAATAAAGGGTATTAAGACCAAGGAAATTGTTTAATACTTATGTGTTGTTTATGGATTTTTGAGGGTTATAAAGCGTGTGACTCCATCCTTGTGCATTTTTTAGTAACTGAAATGTGCAATCTATTGTGCCTCGTTTAAGTATACTTGAAGAACATAATACGGGAAAAAAAAGAACTTCTTATATCCATTTGTTCTTTCTGACTCTAGATATAAGATTAACTAACACAGAACAAGTTTCTTTGTCAGGCTGGCAAAGTGGCAAAAACTGTGTCTCAGGTTAGGACCTTCTGTTCCATCACCCTCATGAAAAGTGTGCATATGAATCAAAATGTGGATCTCAAACTGTAAAGCAAAGTCACTGGTGTTGTTGACAAGGCTGCTTACTGGTGTTGCTATTACTTGCTCTTAGGTTCACTGGTTCTGGCTGGAGACAAAAGCTATGAAAATCTAAAATCATTTTGGTGATGGCTTCTTTTGTTGCCCTTGATATTCTGTGTTTCAGCAGTCTGGGACAGAAATGAGTACGCAGAATGCATGTGTCTCTGTGACTGGTGCTCACTGCTTCGGGTTTCAGTTAATCCTCTGTAGAGTGCTCTGAGCGTTGAGCAAAGATGTTAATTTAAGATCACGTCCACAGATCTCTTAGAATTATCAGTAAATGATCCTGTGTGCTGATTTCAGAGAGGGCAGTATCATTTGTCTGGTGCTCTCTCAATGGTAGCAAAGATGGATAATTTGAGAAAGTCACCGTTTCAGATATCTCTTCTCCTGATCAATAAAGAAATAGTGCATTGCTGAGTGGCAAAAATATTCCTTCCTGGTAAATGCAGCAGAATATGCCTTTTCATGTACAACTTTACCATGTTAAATATAAAATACTAATATACAATACTGTGATGAAAGCTGCAATTTCATGTTATTTTTATGTACGCATAATGCTGTTTAACTGTTTTGAATGCCTTAGTATAGTAGCCAGTCTTTCCAGTCTAGAAATGCACAAAATTCATAATTGGCTTGTAAACGCTTTATTAGAAGCTCTATGCTCATTTCCTCCATAGCCTTCAAAGATCTAGCATAACAACTATCTGGAATGAATTCTGCTCCTTGTTTTAGTAGCAGCTGCATCTGTGCATGCTTAAACTTAACTGTTAAAGGTTACATAGCGGAATTACTTTTTCAATAACATAAAAATGTAAGAATTTTAGCTGGTTCTGATTCAAGGTCTCCTTCAGAAAGCAGTTGTCCAAAATACCTGACCTGTAGAAAGTCAGACCTATGTTTTTAAGGTATTAGATATTTACAAAAACTATTTCACTTTGGCAAACCAGAGAATCAAGGCAAGCTGTGTAAAGTAAGGTTCATAATACTGCCCAACCTGGTAAAAAATTCCATGTCATCAGTCCTGCCTTTATGACTAATAGCCATCAGAGGGTGAACATCTTTCTGTTGCTGTAGGAAGTGTGTGGAGGCTTTGCTGGTAATCTAGGCTTGGACAAATTGAAGCTTGGACTATGAAAGTCAAGAAACACGGTTCCCTGAGTTAGGATTTACATGTGTTACTTGGATTCTGAAATACAGTAGGAAATACTGTACCATGACTGTCTTTTAAGTGGCTTTCAATGTTTGTGACTGTTGCACCATGAGCATCTACTGATTATTTGTCTGTGTTTGCCATTTGCTGGAGGAAAGGTGGAAGGCAGACATAGGTGTCAAATCTCCTGAAGCTCTCAAGGACAGTGGGTGAGATGTTCAAATGTAAAAACTAGAACTGCAGTGGCAGATGTAAAACTCAGAGGTTTCTGACTTTCATTGTGTATTTTGATAAATATGATGTGTGTAATTATGTTTTGTCATTGTATATGTGATGTGAAAACTGATTTGTGGTACACCTGGATCACTGAATGTAGTTTCTAAACACTGTAGCATTTTGAAATTTTTAGAAATGCAAGTGCCACCTAAATGAAAACCAGAATCTCTTTTCCTAAATTTTTCAAATTTTTTCCCAGAAATTTTGCCAGAAAATATTGAACTGTTAGTTAATCTCATTTTAGAACAAATGTATATGCATATTTTACTGGATGAGAAATTTGGATAATTATCTCCATGAGAAAATATTTAAACAAATGGACAACAGTCTGAAAAATCTGACAGTGATAAACTGTAATTAATCCAAAACTTTGACCACTATGACCTGATTTTAGTTCCTCCATGTTTCATCACTGCCATTGTTATTCTAAAATTCTAAGTGATTTTAATGAGTTTTCTTTAAAATAATTTTTTTCATAGTTATATTTTTATGTTTTTCCTTTCAAGTCCTTCAAGCTCTCCCTACCATTTTCTCATTCTCTCTACAGCCATGCAGTCTGCAAAAGTGCATGGATCATTTCTATATCCAAAATACACTGGAGTGAGAGGAATAATGTGTAGAAATACTACTTTAAATCAAACACAAATTTAAATCTAGTTGCTTGAGATTCTAAAGGGAAAAATAACAGTGGAAACAAAAGACTGGTGAGAGAGAGGGTCTAGCTCCTAAAATCCATATTAAGAATCTATTAATAGCCGAGTTTCCAGAAATGATGAGCCACCACTGCTTTTTTGTTAAAATAACCGTTCTGGATGGCTAAAAAGATGGCTAATCTATATTTTCATTTTGAACCTTTATTTTAGATTCAATGTTTTTAAACAAGTTTTCCTACAGCCAGATTCTAAAATTCATGTTAGAGCATTTGGCTCTGAATACCTGTCCTTTCCAACGACTGTAAGAACTACAACCTAGAAAAAAGACAGCACACATAACCTTTTTGATTTTTGCTGCCTGTATACATATTGATGGAAACGACTGTTTGTTTTCCTGACTGTGAGCATAAAGGAGAAGCCTGTTTTTGCTAACCATGGAAAAAGAAATGTAGAATATTACTTAATAATTTTTATATTCTAAATGCTGTCCTTTAAAAAAGTTGAAATGGAATTTATCTTTAGGGTAAAGTGAGACATATTTTAGATCCCTTGAAGCCATGCTTCAGAATCCACTTCTCTGCCATTTGTCTGCTATTGCACACACTTAAGCAAATGTGATTTAAACACTGCTCAGCTCTGCGTCATTTATAGGATCTAGTGTGTCATCTCTGAGCACAAAGAGCGTTCAGTGCTGCATCAAGGTTACAATGCCATGGCCAGTGATGAGCTAAAAGCCTTTGGAAGAGTGTGAAAGAATTAAGTAGAAAACCAGCCATGAGGAAATGGACTTCTACGTATTTTTATAAATACATTGTTGAGTAGTAGTAAATACAACGAAGGCAGAGAAAGGAAAGAATATCCCCTTTCTATACATTTTCCATTGTTGCCTGAGCCAACTTTAAGATTTCCTTTTGTTCTTCAGTATGTGATCCAACTTTAAAAAGACCTCTAGTTTTTGATTCACAATTGTCTGAGTTAAGATACAGTAAGAAAATGAAAGGCAGATGTCTCACACCTTAAGTCAATCTCTAAGAGTATTTCAGAGCTGTTCAGCATATCCAAGGTTCTGACCTTCCTTGGCAAAGCTTCTTAATTTTCCCACACCTGCAGCTTTGCTGTCTTTTTTTTTCCAATCTCACAATAAGCGTAGCTAAAACAAGCATTCCAGTGTGCATGAATAGAGCACACAGTAGGCAATTTGGGGACTCATTCATCACCGATCAATAGAACTGCTTGGATAGTGGATGAGATAGCAAACCATTTGATTTATTACGTCCGATGTAATAATACATGATTTTCAAAGAAATTAAAACCACAAAACTAAAAACCTTTATCTTATTTATTAACCATGGATAGAAGTAATAAATAAGTACTGCCATTTCTTTAAAAATATCAGTCAGCTGTGTCCGTAAAATGTGATATCTTTTCTTGAGAGGTGTAAAAATGATAGTTTTTAAAAATTATTTGGTTTCTTTTTTTTTAATATTTTTACTGTAAAGATGCTGCCACATACAATTAATAAAATGAATATATATTAAGAAAACACAGCAACAGAGATTCTACATGTGCTAGAATATGGCAAAACTCTTTGCTCTCAGTTTATTCTTATGGTATAATTTATCACTCTTGTAGTAACATTGAAGTTATGAAGCTACAGCATATAGTATCCTATATAATGTCAGAAATTCATGGACCCTGAAATATATATGAGGAAAACTGGAATAATGACTACCAGTGATAATAAAAATTTCTTCCTGAAAACAATGGTTCTTTACCTTAAATGGAAGACTCATGTCCAGAACATTTTTCTCAAGACTTCAAAAATGCCAGAAAAGAGAAAGCATGAGTTTGACCCGCCCTCCCCCCCCCGATTTTCTTTTCAAATTACACTTAATTTTAAAACAAGGTGACAACTAAATATTGCAACAATGTTTCCCTAGTAATCTGAGCCAAACTTTATTCTCTGAGTAAACTGAGGAACCGAAGGCTCTCTCATCTCCCTCATATGTGTTTTGGATCAGCAGCGCATCCCAACAGTAGAAACCAGTATATGGAAGCCAAGGAGATATTCAGTCACAAAGAACAGAAACCATAACTAATGATATGCCTAGTTTGTGGTTTTACACAAAGACATACTATTTTTCATCAAAAATTATCTTTAAAAAGGAGCTGTTTTGTTCTAGTATTTCAAAAGCGACAGAATTAAATTTTGCGGGAGGAAGGGAGAGAAATTCTCTGAAGACAGAGACGAATACTGTGTACCAAAGCTAAAAGATATTAAAATAGATATAACTGCAATGTATCTGCCACATATAATAGATGCAAATTATATTGTAGAAGATTTATTTATTGCATAGAGAAGTCTTAATGAATTTTGAACTTCTGCAATTTAGTTTTTCTTTAATTGTGAGTGGTCTCTGAGTAATCTTTGATACAGTCTTTTACCTGAAACTTCTCTGATGTTTTCAAAGGCATACCAAGGTGTTGGGGTTTTTTACTACTAAAAATAACTCTTTGCAATTTTCCTTATCTGGCAATTTAAGACTCTTTTTTTTTGTATTAGATATTCCATAAGACAACTGTAATTTACCCTTGTTTGCTTTCACACAACATTTTCCACTTGATCTGTTTTTTTACAGAGACTTTTTTTAAACTTTAACAAAAATGGTTTAATTCTGAATGAAAAAACTCAGATGATACACTTAGCACAAAATATATATATGACTATAAACAGCTAGGACTGATATCTGTCATGGAAATCAAGCTCCTCAAAGGAAAAAATGGTTTTGACTGTTTTCCAGGGAAAATATATTTTGGCAGTTTGGTGACAAGACTAAAAATCATATGCTGCCTGTGAACGGGTTTTTGCACCCGCTCTTTTCAGTGATGCAGTAGTGACAGTACTTCTTTCTCCAGTGGTACAGAATCAGGTGCCAGGCCAGAAGAATGCACTTTGTGGTTGTTGGTACACAGATACATATATAATGGATTTGTAGAATGCAAATATCTTAAATGATCTACTTCCAAACACGTTTGTACATTATAAGATCTCTTGAAAATAAACTCTTGCAGTGCTCACAGAGAAAAGTGTCCTGTGTCTAAAACTGTGAGTAGGAACGTTTGGCTCCTTCTTTGCTGTTCAAACTCATAGTTTACTTAACCTAGACCTTTGGGGAAATGTTTCTTTTTTGGTTATTTTCAGTTCATACTCAGCTTTTTATAGAACACAGAGAACATAAAACCAGTGAAGTTTTCCTAAAGAGCCTTCCTAAATGGCTCAGAAAAGATATTGCCGCTTTGAAAATGCCTTAGAAAATAGCTGGTTGTTTTTTTTTTTAATGTAACGTGATGATGAGCAGGAACCTTTCCATGTAAATTCTTTCTATAGGAGAGTAAAGAGAAATATGACTGCTTCTCTCATTGTCATGTGTTCAATAACAGTGATGAAAAGAGAAATTGCAAGAATTTTTTATCTGCCGTTTGTTTTTAATCCAAGTTGGGGAAACAAAATATTTCTGAAGTTTCTCGCTGTCTGCATTCAGTGGAGTCAAAACTGTCTGTGGTGAGGGCTCTGTGAAGTGATCAGCATTCCCAGGAAAAGTTTTGCACTTTGGGGAAACAACATTTTCAGACAAGTTGTTTTCTGACATAGTGTTTGTTATATCTAGATAGCTCCATATCTTAATTATTAGTACTTACTAGACTGCTTCGAATTAAAAGACCACAGTGTAGTGTAGAAGTATCCTGCCATCAGGTCAAACACTGGTTAATGGTCCTTTCTTACAGAACTCACATACCAGTTTACTCTGATTCCCCATTACTTCTTTGGCTGAATAGTATACGCATCCTGAATACACAGCTGTATTTAGGACGCTTAAGAGCTGATTGAATTGTTTTATAGGAAGGAACTACCTTCTACTACAAAGACATAAATGCTGCTGTATTTATAATGATTTATTTGATGCATACCAGATTTCTCTAAAGCACATACACAATGACCAGAACTGAGAAGGGTTTAGAAATTTACAGATAACTATTTATGAAATCAAAGAATAGACTGGAAGTTCAAGTTGAGCTATGTGAAAATAATTTTAGCCATTGTACAGGATATTGCTTTTTTCGGTTGATTTCATTACAAGCTGTGTAACAAGTTGCATTGAGACTAAACTGACAGAGTTAATTTGTGGGCAGAACTGTTGTGTTGCTTTTTTATTTCAGAATCCTTGAGTTTTATTACAGCTTGATATAGATAAGAACAGTAATTCTGGTAATAATAAAGATTACACAAGTTTAATTATGAAAAATATGTCTACTCCTTTACAGTACGTCTTTCCTACATGTAAAATCATGTGATACAGAATACATTCAATTCATTGATACATACGAAATGAAGATCAAATGTTTGTAAATAACATGCTCCAAATAATTTTTTGTGTGAGAGAAAAAAAATAGTACACTCTGCCTACCTTATTGTTAACCAGTTGTCTACACATAGCATCTGTTTACATTAGTAACGTAATTGCTGTGATAATAAGCTCATTGATTTAGTATCTAAGGAAATAATCAGTCAGGACATCACATTCGTCTTCCTTTACTTGACAGCCTATCTTCTACACTGAATAGACAATGTCAATTCTTGCCATTGTTTCAGAGAAATGGAGCAACAAAAAAACCCAGAAAGCTTTCTTCTTTTTGCCAGTTATTGTCATAAAAATCTTTGCTGCCGCTAACTGGTACTGGACAAATTTAATTTTAATAGTGGCACAAGAACAGTACACTTTAGTATAAGAAAATTGTACTTATTTTATTATTCAGACAGTATGACAGCCTTATCTTTCACTTGACAGTTAAGCAGAAAAAGACTGTGAAAAAATAAAACCAAAATAAAACAAAGACATAACTGGGAAACTTTGATTAGCTGACTACTAGGAATTTTTTCCTTTTTCTAAGCATTTTTATGTGAAAATGTATAAACGAAGTCTCCTCACTAGGAGTTAAGAAGCACTTTGCAAGTTTGTAAGATGTCTATGTACTTGAGTTCACTTCCCAAAATCACAGAGGAAAAAAATCAATCAGGAGTGTTAAAATAAAGAACAAGCCCAGTCTTACGATTTTTTTTTTCTCTATCTTATGGACAGTGTTACCTTAATATGTCCTTCCTGCTGCAGCTTTGGATTTCACAAGCTTTCAAAAATCCATGGTCCATAGAATGAGGATCAGGTTGTCTTGACCCTATGTGATGTTCAAGCCAGGGAGGAGGACAAGGGTCTGTCCCCTCCATCTGTTTGCTGCCCATGAAGACCAGTATTCACCACAAGGCCTGTAGACAGCAGTGCTGAATGACTTCTGTGCCTGGACTTTGTTGTAGGTGGAACGGGGAGCAGAGAGCAAGAGAAGTCTCATTCCCCTGTGGAGGTGAATCTCTGTTCATCAGTTTATAGGCAGCACAACTGAACTCATATCATGTACAACATCGAACAAATAATGCTGTTCTCACTATATAGCACCAGTACATTCCAAGACCTCTTGTTTTTGAAGGATGTCTGAAAAATAGTGTTATTAGTTATCATGTACTTCACGAAGAAAGTTAATCTTGAAACATTTTAGAGATGAACAGAAGGAACACTCTTCCTCTTTTAAGGATAAAATTAAAAAATACAATCAAAGTATTATATACCATGGTGTGTTCTCCAGGAAATGAACTAAGAAAGTAAATTTACCTCACTTCACCTCAACACAAGAAAAAATTCAGGTTTCCTCTCCTCTGCATAGCCTTTGTTCTAACTGCAAGTGGGAAGAAGACTTAGACTGCGGAAGAGTCAGTAGAAATGAAGATATGCAAAACTAAACTCTTATCATGGAGTGTTAATTACCTATGCGGTAGTTGTACTTACAAGATGAGAGCAACCAAAGACAGGTTGTTCTTTGTTTCCAAACCAGATGCAGGGTAGCAGAAGTGTGGCCTCACAGCTCATCTAAATTCTGAATTCCGGCAGGCTGACAGCTGCTCCCTTTCTGCTGATTAAGAAACACTGACAAACATTTTTTTGTTTCTTCTTTTTCCTGCAGAAAGTTTTCTTGGCTGCGTATACTTGCAAACTCAGAAATGGGTCTTCCCACTCAGTGTTTTTAACTGTGATTTCTAAAAATGAAGTATGTTAAACTGAAGAAGAGAGGCAAGGTTTGGATGAGATGCTCTGGGAGGTATAATCATATAACATGAATTTACTGATGTATCACAAAAAGTGCCAATTACAATTGAAAAACATACTCTTTTTTTTCCATAACTCTCCTGGACAGAAACCTTGAAAGATCTCTCCAAAATTAAATCCTTTCTTGTCAGACAAATGAAGTTTATTCAGTTGTAGCCCCTTGCGAGACTGCTGGCAGTGTTCAGAGCTGACACAGGTCCAGACCCCCTTCTGCTCCATGTAAGGTAGGCCTGTGTTTCTGTTTTAACTTGTAGGATAGTATTCTAGGTCTTTTGGTCTTTTTCCACTTCTCAGGAAAAAAAGTGAAAAGGAAATGATCCTGATGCTGCCCACAACAGTAAGTTTGAGAAATGTGGATGTTTTGGGTATTGCCTCAGAGTGGACTATGTGCTGCTGTGGATCTATATTCACTTGTTATCTGGAAGAGATTTGGTAGGATACCTTCATATAAAGAGTTGCACATCCCTTGTACTTTGCACAGATGTACTTGTTCCAATCCCAGCTGAACGCTTCTACTTTCCCTAATAATATTTCCTTTTGGACTGAAATGAAGATCTGGCAGTATGTGAAGAAATATTGTGTGTTTGTCACCATGCTAACAGTTTTCACAGTGCTCTTTCTTGAAGTTGGATTATCTAGCTTAAGGTATATGCCTAAGCTATAAATGAACATTTGCTGTATGGGTAGGCTACATATATTAAGTATTTATATACGTGCACGTGCATATACAAACATTATTGCTGTAACGTGAAGGAAATTATATAGATGTCCAAAGTAATATATGTATTTCATCAGATTTAAAGATATTTATTTAAGTTTTAATGTTCTTCCTCTTTCACAGAAAAGTGTGCCTACTAAAGAAGTTTTCTTGAGATAGATACAATCTAGTCATCCGATGCTGCAGCTTACACACCTACAGCCTCATAAACTGGGACAGGAACACAAGTTTTCTTCCTCCTGGTTTGTACCTGACAAAACTGGTTGCTCTTCTTCCTATGACAATGGAGTTTAGAAAGTTGAATCAAAATGAAAGGTACGCATCTGGATAGCTGTACTGGATAGCTGATAGTAGCATAAACAGTAGTGAGATATGGCTAACAGGTACTAACCGAAGAGGGTAGAAGGCATCCCGATCCAATCCATGTCCTCTAAAGTCTCCCACTCTGACTGGAAACAGGTTTTACGTAATGATTTCCACACAGGGAAAATCTGGAGTGATACTAATTTTAACTTTTTTTTTTAACCTGACCTTTCCTCTCAGAAAAAGAAAGCTAGTGGCAATGCAGCTCTACGAAGAGTCCACTGGGGAAGACCTGTGGGAAAGCAGGTCTTGAAGGTTCACTATGTGAGGGGACTGGGTGTCAGACCTAAGGGCTTGTGTTAGAGGTGCTTGTTTGCTGCTACCTGAGCAGAAACACTCGAGAGGAATAACAGGAGGAAAGATGAGAGAACAACTTTCTCCCCCATTCTGAGATGTGTTTCAGTTTGAGATGTACCGTGTCAGTCACACGAGAGCCTGTCATTAGTACTCAGTACCTCAGTTTTATATACGTATCTGACAATAATGCCTTTCTGTGGTTATGCCAAATACTGTTTGCCTACTTGCCCCAGCGCAGGTGGGTTTTTTCTGACTGTCAGCTGAGTATCATTGGTGTTTTTCATTATCACAGATCATCAGGTAAAAGATAGGAGAATAAGATTTGTGCTGATTTGGTAAATTTTTATGCAGTTTGTGTAAGCTTGTTGGATATGGGTTTGTTTGTTTTGTTGTTTTGTGTTGGGTTTTTTAATTTCTTTCATACCGTCCCTTTTTGTGTAGGTTATCTACCTCTTACTGGGCTTTTGCTCACTGCTGCACTGCTCTGTGGGAAATAAATAAATACCTATTCCTTCAAGTAAGGCAGAGGATGCAAGGTATTCTAGGATGTACTCTATTAAATCAAGAGGCTGTGTAGCCAGTCTTCATAGAATAATACAGAAATTTTACATGCACTCTGCAGCTCTTATTTGTAGGTAGTTTTACATTTCGAGAAGACTTTTTCAAAATTCTAGTCCTGGGAGAACAAATGACATGAAGATGATGGATTGTTTGAGATATGTTGAAATGAACACTGTCTGTTCCATTTGTAAATATAACAATCTACAAGGTTAGAAATGAAAGTTGAAAAATCAGTAGTCAAAGCTGTTTGAAGTAAAGGAACAGTTATGGAATGGATATGTAAATAAGCTGCTTCATATATCACTCTTTGTTATGCTGTAAAATTTGAGTGTAGGTGTGAGCAACCACTCCAAATAGCCATGGTGATTAGTATTTCGGTCACTGAGGTCAGACCACCTGGTCCAGGAGCTGATTGAGGTAAAACGAACAGCATCTTTATCTTTTAACTACTTTGGTTAAAATCTATTAATAATTAACATGTCAATACTTGTGAACTACACTGTTCAAAGAAAATCAGCCCGAGTGTTACAGGAGTTTACTCCTTAAAGCTGCTGACCTTATGTCTTGTACCAATCAAACACTTCTGAGCTATCTCAAATGGCATTTTCCATCCCTACCTCTTCTGGCTGTCATGGAAACAGCCGTGCACCCTCTTATAAAGGTACTGTAATACTATTGGGCCCTGCACAAATCACATTAACAGCGGAGTTAGAATCAACTTAGACATAGTAATTGTTGTAGCTTAGGGAAATAGCCCCTTGCCCCTCTTCTAGACAGCTCCAAGTCTGAGCACTTCCCGGGAAACCAAGTTCCATTCCCTGATGGAAAGCCATCCTGAAGGACACCCACAATTCTGCACTGCGGTGATAAAAACGGCAGGCACGAAATCCCTGCATTTACTATTAGCTGGAGAGAAGTTTCCCGGTGAGACCTCTGACTTCTGACTGGCCCTTAGCTTTTGCCATCAAATACCTTCTTCAAGGGTGTAAGTGCTTGTGAAGAACTTATAGGTAGATACAAAACGCTGCCCCTCAGACATCTAATTTCTTACAGCACAGAGAAAAGTCATTGCCAGGCTCCAAACTTGCCTTAAAATATGGAGACAATTACAACACTTCCCCCACTCCTCCCTTTTACCATCTTGATTGTCATCAACAACAGGAGCAAAAAGGAACAGCTGTACAGGGAGGGAGTTTTTTATTTTATCGTTTTCTTCTTGTGAGCCCCTTTTCCTTACAGATATTCACTTTTACTTTTTGTTTCATTTTTGGAGTCTGAGTTCCACGGTTTGTTCCAGGAGAAAACTGAGAATGAGGAGTACCCATGTCCCCTCTTACAGTGAAACACCCACAGCTCTCTTCTTAGCTGTCATTCCAGCAGAAGTCCTGGAAATGTCACTCTTGCACCCTGTCCTCCCATTTCTATTGAATGAAATGGCAGCAACTGCTCCACCATTAGGATCAATATCCAGGCCATTATGTTGGCAAAAGGAGCAGCAAATCACATTTACGTGGATTGTCAGATTCATTATTATAAGCAGATGGCAGTCCTTGCACTACAATGCAGCTGAGAAAAGACTGACATCATTTCAAATTAAAATCTATAATGCTAATACACATCTCTGACTCTTTGTACAGGCCTAAGTGCATTAATCTTCTGAATGATTTGCCAACGTGTGCTCTGCTCTAGGTGTTTTCACTTGAGTGGAGCTAAAAGGAGAGCTTTTAACTGAGAATGGTTAACATTTATTCATACAGATTGATAAAAGTTAACATGCAATTTTCTTTACCAGTAGCTCCCTAACAGGAATTAATGGGACATTTTGAAGAGAAAATGCCAAGTTCAGAAGGCGAGTTTAAGAAATGTGTTAACCACTAAAAAGAAACATATGCTACTACTGTCTCCTTTATGTAAACTGATCTTAAAATAATTACTCACAAAAGAAAATAGAGCATTTTTTAAAATGTGCAACAGAATTGTCTCAATATGCAAAGAAATTTAATTTCTCAAATGTGGACTAAAATATCAAAATTTTTATGATCTTCTAAAGTTTAAAAGGTGAACATAACATAAATCCACTCTTTTAATACAACTAAAGGGGAAGATAGTTCCTAATAAATAGGATTTTAAATCCTTTGGGGACAGTTTTATTCTCAGTGTCTAGACTATAGATTGTGTCATCATATTTTAAATAGCATACTCTAGACTTTCAGAATTTAATTCACAGTTTTTAGGGACACAGAGGCTGATTCTTTCATTCTTCCACCTTTCTCCAGAATGGATATATTTAAGAGAAAGAATCTTCTAGTGAGTAAAATATCGACAGAGACTGCTGTCAGGCTGCCTAACCATGAGAATGCAATGCCTTTGCTTCTAGAGGAAAGCTTGCATATTGAGGGGCTGTCCTGGACTACTTCTGCCTGCACGTGGGATCCTGAATAACCCCACTTTGGAAGCCGTGTCATCACAGTGTTGATTCTGAGCTAAAATACCTTTCCTTTTGGAAGGGCTTAATGGGTGAGCAGCATTATGCTGATGCAGCTGTTTGGTTTCATGGAGCAGACAAAAATCTTGTGTTTTCCTGAAAGAAGATTGTTTTAAAACATCCATATTAACCACACAGCCATGAAACTTTGGAGTCCTCCCATCAAAACCTTTATAAATACATGTGTCATTGCAGAAATGCTTGGCTTTGCCAAAGCAGCATATTTCTGAAAAAATAAAGTTTGTTAAAATGCTTTGACCAGATCCAGGTAGGATCTTTTGTCCTATTTATTGTTATCCAGAGATCTAATTTCAAAGGAAACAGAGTCTTCAGGTCTACAATACGCCTTGCCTTCTCCCAGTACTTACCAGTGCCATGAGCTAACGTGTTTTAGCAGGTTTCTGGGATGTGAATTAGTTACGTCTTTAAATATATCATTGGTATTGTTGAGTTTTTCTGAATTCTTTTGCTATTAGCACATCTGAAGCCAAATATCTCTATATTTCATTCATATTTGCTCACCTTACTGACAAAAATTGATTTCTTAATACTTTCCTTTTTCTTTCATCTGACCCAGTGCTAATACCTAGACTGACTTTCACAAACCAGGTGGTATATGCAGCAATAGAAAATAACACATTCCACTGATATAAACAATAGCTTAGTAAGTTGTTTACCAATAATTTTTTTTCTGAGTAGGGATTGATTTGTATTAAAATGAATAACAAATTACTGGAAAAAAGTAGGTTTTCTACTTGGGAATTTGCTTTAAAATATGTAGGGTGGGGAGCTGCACAGTGAGATTCAGAAAAAGATAATGAAAGACAATTTCATTTTTAAAATTTTATAAAATAAATGTCATTCAAATGAATTAAACATGAAACAAAGATATATACCTAATTACAGCTAGATGAGTCTGATCTTCCTAAAATCCTTACGCTTTCATGAAAAATTTTGTGTACTTGAAACATCCAGTTTTTATGGATGTTAAAATGAACTCATTAACATAAGAATTTTAGATCAGCTTTAACACTATGACAATCAGAGAAGAAATTAATACAAATTCTGAAAAACTAAAAACTCACCAGCTTTTTGATATGTTGAGCATAGCTCTTAGTCCTATTTGAATCTTTTAAATCCATTTTCTTGTAAAGTGCTCTACCAATGATTGCAGCCTTAAATCCCTAACACATCTTTCAGCTTTCTTTTTTAGGGATTACAGATGAAAACAGGTACATCCAACCAGTAAAGGATGTTGAAAATTATGGTCCTGATTATTTAAAGTGCATGGGTTGCATCTGATATTTATTTAAGAATTTCTTTTCATAGCATAATATTTAAACTGGTTAATTAACAGATAATGGCAAGAGATGGGAAATGTGTAATTTACAAATTGAAAAAAGCTCTTAAATGTTTTGCAGAACATCTGGAACTTTTCCACAACAGTCTTGAAATAATATTCTCCAAGCCATAGATTTCATTATCACACGTCTCTCATATGTTCCACCACAACTACTCAATGAATTGATTTCTCATATATGCATTGCATGGATTCATTAAGTATAGTAGACACCAACATTCCTCACTCTTTGTTCATTAGTCAAGTCAATTTTAATAACTTCCAAAATACTGCTGCTGAATTAGGAAATCTGAATAGAGTCCATGAAAAGGAACTCCGATGCTTACTTTAGAAAATGGCCTATTTCTCCCAAGCGACACTCAGTAACACAGTTTGAAAACTGTGGTAGTTTAATAGTGAAATGTAAAGTAGTATTTTTTGAATACGTGAAATAATAGACAACTTTTGATCTGTGGCTGAAGACGTAAGATACAGCATTTACGGATTGTTGCGTGCCTTATGTTCAGTCTGAGCCCTACAGTCTATACTTCTTTCCCCATCCCCCTTTCCTTTGCCTGCATTTCAGTTTGTTTTACTGACTGAACACTTAAAGAGATATCTACTTAAGGATGTCAAAAGGTGTAGTAAATGGGAGGCAGGCCACTGGGAGACAAAATAGGGAGGTCATTCCGCCTGACCTCCTCCTGTTTTTTCCCACTAAGAAAGCTGATGCTCAGCTGACTTAAGATTGAGAGACAAGGCAGAAAAACAGCAAAAATGATATTAACTCAACCTGTTTGCAACTGTGCTTTCTACTTGCAAAAGGTTTTCCTTCATGCTTAAACCTGGTCTCCTGTTGCAGCCATTCCCTTCAGAAGTGCTAGAATATTTTATTTTTGTCTGCTATTCACCCTGCATGCAGGTTGTGTAAGTGAATGGAAATCCAATTATAAAGTCCTCTCTGACTTCTATTAGTTAAAAAGAGATTAATTTTAACAGTTAAACCAAGGTTCTCAGTAGCTGATGGTTTTGTTGAGATTGTAAAGGAGATTTTGTCTTTAGATGATATACAATACTTCTGTAATTTCTTATTGTGGCATTAAAATATTGGGAAGGAAATTCTGACCTTTAACCTCACAGCTACATTGATGAGGCACAAATTGGTTTCTTGTGTGTCTTGAGTCTATGAGCTGGGCAGGAGGGTCCCAAAGTTCGGCAAGTGAACATTTAGTCATGCGCAAATGGTTGTCATCTTGAGGAGAAGCAGCAAGTCTACTCCGATTACAGGTATTGTGTACCTCCTCGTAGTTGCCTGGTGCCCGGCAGATCATGTCCACTTTGACAGCACCTTGTTTTCCTAATGAGTAGAAACGAGGAATATCTTCTGCATTGGGGTCCGTTGAAATGGAGAGGTACTTCTGTACCTTCTGTACTCCTAAAAAACAGCAATCTAAAGAGAGGTTTCAAAGGCATTTGTAGTTTTTAGGTGCTTCCCTCAAGTAATTTTCCTTAACCTAGCGGAGCTTACTCTTCAGATCTCTGCCTTTCTCACTTGTAGAGAACTAGTAATATAATTTACCCGTAAAAGGAGGAAAGAGGAGCTCTCCCCAGGCATATATCACAAAAGATATATATAAGCTATCTATATATAAAGAAGTCCATATACAGCAAACCAAAGAGGAAGGAGTGTCATTTAAAAAAAAAAAATTAAAAATTAACCTCTGACAAACATGCATAATCAAATACAACTTCAACTTTTTTTATTAGTATTACTCTTGCTGTTTAGAATCTACATTAAAAATATTTTATTTCCTTATATTTTTCCTCTATTTAGACACAACTAAAAGGCACAAATTTTTAACTAAAAAGTTTTCTGGCAATGAAAGTTATGCAACTGGGAAATAAAAGTTTGGAAGTTTCACAGATCAGCACCTATGAGGCAAACCTGGAGAAAATACCAGGGAATGAATGTAAGGTCTGACCAAACCTTGGCAAGTGAATGATTTTTGAGTTAGATACTTCTTTCTCCTATGTTGTAATGACTCACTTTCTCTGGTGCAAGTTACTCAAGTTACATCAGTCTGTATTTTTGAGTTATGTCAACATCTCTGAGAAAGAGTTCAAGTCCATGATTCTGGGATTAGCAAAACAATAAAATTGTACACAGTAGAAAGATTCTTGCAATTGCAATGAAAAAAAAAAACAACCAGATGTTCACAGGGCATTTATAGCCTAATTAAGTTTACAGTCATGTATTTTAGTCTAAAATGTTCATTGTTTGGTTTTGTTTTGTTTTTATAAAAGCAGGTAAATTCTTGGTAGGTAGCTAATTTGTAGTATTTTGTAAATAAGAATTTCAGTGCAAACTTGCTGGCATATAATTGTGATAAAGAATAGCAAATAGAAAATGTTTGAAGTCCCGCTATATCTTCATGAAGCAAGTGAAACAAAACTTCAAACATAACAAACTCTACTTACATTCATTATCTGTCAATGTCAGTGACACACCAGTGCCAATCCTTCATTTTCCACATCAGCTATACAGCTTGCTGTATATCTTGCAATGGTTAAATACAGCTCAATAGTTCTCTTCCCCCTTTCTAAGCTTGAGGTCTTTCTGTGATTTATTTTCTCATGTATAATTTAAAAAAATGAATAAGCATATATTACTTTAAAACTTTTCTGAAAATCTCTGGAAAAATAAAATTTAAAAAAACTAATGGTAAATCAATAACAAGTCATAGGAATCCAATAACCCACTTCCTATTTTATGTCATTGTGCCAATTTAAGAGTAAATATTTCTTAGGTTGTCTTTTCCTGGGACACCACATGGTCATTGATACTTTCAAAATGGTGCTGGTTCTATATCCATAAAGAATAAGCAGTTGGACAGGTGATTTTAAAAACCTGAGATTAAGTTCTAGTCAAGTGTCATATCAACAGAAGCAGAGAAAAATAATTAGATACAAATAGAACTGCACCAAAATGGAATGTTTTAACCTGTTCTCTGGAGGAGCCAGAAGCATTTTACTGCCAGAGTACACAAGACCTCATACATAAATATGTGAACAGGGTTAATCCCTTCTCCTTAATAATGTTTCTTGTAGCAAATTTGAAAACAAGCTTTGCCAGTCACAAAAGACAGGAAGTATAATTTTATCTGCATTCTTTAATACGGTTCGTTTAAAGAGTTTCTTTATGATTTAAAAAGCAAAATGTTTTCAGTGGGATACTTAAATTCAGGCATGTGAGGCAAACGCACAGAGCATCCTGCAATACAGGGCAAGCGCGTTTCTCAAATGGCAATTGGTTTGTCACTGTTACTGATTCACTAGGTAGCTTCTGTCAAATGGGAGAGCACAAATGGGGGCGGCTTAGCAACTAAAGCACTGCAAATGAGAATGATAGATGTGCTTTGAAGGTAACCATCTGTACTAACTTTCAAAGGTGCTGAACTAGTGATCTTTTTCCACTTCCTCCTTTTTCATTTCTGATACACATTTGCACAAATACAGAATTTCTAGTGAATGGCAAAGTGGGTTGTGGACAAAGGTTTTCCTTACTAGGAAGGGATGAGCATAGTGTAGAAAAGTTCGTTGTATGATGGATGAACCAGTGAGTATGAAGGTCACTCTGTCAATGGTACACAAGAGAGGATTATGGGTGACAACAGCTCTAAAGAAGTGGTAGATAAACTGTTTACAAAATACAATAATAGATAGTTGTAAGAAACTTCCCCAACTTTGTTATTGCTAAAGGATCACCGGGACGAATAAGCTGAAAGGTATTTGGATATCTTGGGGAACATTTCAAAAGTAGGGAGAGATTGTTACCTTGAAGAGGAAGATCTAAGATCATCTGTTCTTTTCGAATTAAACTATCACTAAGAGACAAAGAAGTTCCATCTCAAAGCAATGAACACACCAGAAAACCACCCCCTAATTTGGAAAAAAAACACAACCTCAGAAACAAAATAAAGTTACATTTACTTTTAAATTACCCCCCGCCAAAAAAAAAAAAAAAAAAAAAAATTGCAGTTTTACAAGGTACCTCAAACTACTGTGTGCTGAATGAAAATAAAGGACTCTTATTTTAAGGTTAAAATTGTGCAAAAGTACTCTTATTCTTTTTGACAGATTAACTGTTAAAGTCAATCAGTTAATGTTCTAATAAAATATGACCATAAGCATAGCTGAAAAAGTGACCCTCAAATGCCCTAGTATTTGCATATTTTATTTTCTGCCGACTTAAAAATAATATAAAATAACCTGGGGTTATCATAAAATGTTAAGCTCATTAACATTATAAAACCTAATATTTAATTACCACTTTCTGCAACTACTGGCTTGTTTTTCTTTCAAATGAAAACAATTTTGGGGTGTCTGAATTTTAAATTGATTAAAATTGGAATACAGAAAGCATAACATTTCATATGGTAAAATTTCATTATGATTCAATCCTGTTCTAGAAATGCTTCTTTTGAAGTCCCTTATTTTGGAAAGCTATGTATGTTAAAAACTTGAGCAAATAATGTATGAAATTTCTGTACAAATATTTTCCTGTACAAAAGAACACAGTTTCAAATAAAAAATTCATCCTGAAGATATACACCAGCTTTTATCTAGCTAAATTGAAGCATATAGTGAAAGATTTCCAGGCACCCACCAATGTGAGACTATGCCAGAAGCAATAGTTTCCATCTGTATCAAAATTGTGTACTGGATGATGTTTTTATACTGACTTAAAACTGTGATAACAGGCCCTTTCAGATATGCCATTTCTTAAATGAGGCACCCTTCATTTAACCAAGTGTTCAGTATTGCCAAATCTATAAAGCTAAATTGCTTTTTTATAAGGTAGAACCTTACCTGTTGGATAAAGTATGTGCAGTGAGGCTTATAAATGCTTATAAAGGGAAAGTATGGAAGGTAAAAGTATCCATTACCTTTTGGAAAAAGGACAATTATTTCAAAGAAAATGTCAGCAGTGGGAGACATATAATAATAATATAGGAGGAAAAATAAAACTGACTTTTTCCCAGTACCACTGTTAATAATACAACTACTTCTTTTATATTAATTAAAAAGTGTTTCTTGCTTGCTATATATTTTTAGTTAGCAGCCAAGTATTTTGCACTTTATAGCAAAAGACTGGACTTCAACCAAATTGGGAGCAAGTGTGCTTTCGAAAGCTATTGGGGGAAACTTTATAACATAGTGTCTCTTAATGAAGGACAAATTCATTTAATAGATCTCCCTGTAAAACAACATCTGTTGGTAAATTGGCTAGTGGGATTGCTGTGGGTGAAATTCACTTTTGTGTACTGAAATTACACAGTTAGACTTTTGAGTTGAGTTAGACTTTTTACCTACCACTAAGATACAAATAAATGGCTCAATTGCTTTTTTCTAAGATAGAATACTACACTTTCCTACACTGGTACAAGGACATAAGAGAATCTCAGGAAAAGAGAAAGCCAACTCTCCACATTCCTAAGCTCACCTTTGTATCAGAGTTTGGTACTACTTCATAATAGATAATCTAGTTTGCTTTGGTCTTGGGAGTGACTAGTGTGTGCATTGTACTGTTTACTTTTTCTCCAAATGAACTCAGAAACTCGCTGTCATTTGTTCTATATCGGTACCCCTGAAGGGCTTTATTATGTAAGCCTCCTCAGATACTAAGCTTTTCCAAATACACCTGACTATGAAAATGGGACAGTCTGTCCTACTGATGAGCACTCATCAGTAACTCCACTTTAGTAAGTACAGTAGATAGTGGTACACAACTATTTTCTGAGGCTTAATTTCTGAAACACGGTTGGTTGTCCATGTTGGATGCATCTGAGATGCGGATCAGTGAGGAGATATTCAGGGATCCAAATAAGAATTGAGAGGTCCTTTTTAAGGCAAACTTCAAAAATTCCAGATTGGATCAGGTCCTCCATTCCTTTTAGGGATTTCTTAGAATAAAAAAATCATTGTGATTATATAACTTGATTTCACACAAAACAAAGATTATAGGATTGGTTAAAATTCATTTCACCTTGGACAAAAACATATAAATTTTAGGGAAAAAAGTCCAGTCTCAGTTTTCCCATCATGGAGAGCTTCCCATGACCCTTTGAAAGTTGTTAATTCCTCTTCCTAAATTCCTCCTCCTAAATTCCTCCTAAATAGGTGTGTTGGGTTTGCGTGGCAAGGTTTTGGTAGCAGTTGTCTACAGGGGCGGCTTCTGTGAGAAGCTGCCAGAAGCTTCCCCCATGTCCAACAGAGCCAGTGCCAGCTGGCTCCAAAACAAAGCCACAACTGGCCAAGGCCGAGCCCATCAGCGACGGTGGTAGCGCCTCTGGGGTGACAGAGTTAAGAAGCGGGAAAAAAACACAAAAATGGCAACAGCAATTGCAGCCGGAGAGAGGAGTGAGAATATGTGAAAACAACTCTGCAGACACAAAGGTCAGTGAAGAAGGAGGGGCAGGAGGTTCTCCAGCCACCAGAGCAGAGATTCCGCTGCAGCCTGTGGTGAAGACCATGGTGAGGCCGGCTGTTCCCCTGCAGCCCATGGAGCTCTGCGCTGGAGCAGATATGCACCTGCAGCCTGGGAAAGACCCCACGCTGGAGCAGGGGGATGCCCGAAGGAGGCTGTGACCCTGTGGAAAGACTGCACTGGAGCAAGCTGCTGGCAGAACCTGTGACCCCATGGAGAGACAGGAGCCCAGGCTGGAGCAGATTTGCTGGCAGGACTTGTGACCCCGTAGGAGATCCATGCTGGAGCAGTCTGTTCCTGAAGGAGTGGACCTCATGGAAAAGACCCAGGCTGGAGCAGTTCATGAGAACTGTAGC
Organism: Phaethon aethereus; assembly: GCF_964289735.1. NCBI lineage: Eukaryota > Metazoa > Chordata > Aves > Phaethontiformes > Phaethontidae > Phaethon > Phaethon aethereus. The sequence goes on from NC_138582.1 coordinate 70,949,504, forward strand.
CCATGGGAAGGACTCACGTTGGAAAAGTTTGTAGAGGACTATCTCCTGTGGGAGGGACCCCACGCAGGAGCAGGGAAGGAGTGTGAGGAGGAAAGAGCGGCAGATACAACATGTAATGAACTGACCACAACCTCTATGTCCCATCCCCCGTGCCACGAGGGCAAAGGAGGTAGAGAATTCAGGAATAATGTTGAGCCTGGAAAGAAGGGAAGGGTGGGGGGAAGATGTTTTAAGATTTTGTTTTATTTCTCATTATCCTATTTTGATTTGATTGGTAGTAAATTAAATTAATTTTCCCCAAGTCATGTCTGTTTTGTCTGTGATGGTAATTGTTGAGTGATGTCCTTGTCCTTAGTTTGACCCACAAGCCTTTTGTTATATTTTCTCTCCTCTGTCCTGCTGAGGAGGAGGAGCGATAAAGCAGTTTTGGTGGCCGGCTGACATCCAGCCAAGGTCAAATGCACCACGATAGGTTTAACTCAACATCACACTAACTGTGCTAATTCCAAAAATGAGACAAATTTGATTTACCTGTAGACTTTCTAAGAGTGATGAAGTCCCTCTGTGTTATTCTGCAAGCTTCAATAGGAAGAATAACTCCAATATTACAAGCTTGAGCACCAAAACATCTTTTGTCTCCTCTCCTTTGTTTCAAAAGCTAGCAAATTGGCATCGTGCCATATTCTTAAGCTGATCAATTAGACTGAATTATTTCCTTACTCTACTGTCACTCTTCTGGGATGCTGTCCTCTCTGAAATTTCAGGAGGCGCAACTTCCTTCCTTCCTTCCTTCCTTCCTTCCTTCCTTCCTTCCTTCCTTCCTTCCTTCCTTCCTTCCTTCCTTCCTTCCTTCCTTCCTTCCTTCCTTCCTTCCTTCCTTCCTTCCTTCCTTCCTTCCTTCCTTCCTTCCTTCCTTCCTTCCTTCCTTCCTCCCTTCCTCCCTTCCTCCCTTCCTCCCTTCCTCCCTTCCTCCCTTCCTCCCTTCCTCCCTTCCTCCCTTCCTCCCTTCCTCCCTTCCTCCCTTCCTCCCTTCCTCCCTCCCTTCCTCCCTTCCCCCCTCCCTTCCTCCCTCCCTTCCTCCCTTCCTTCCTTCCTTCCTTCCTCCCTCCCTCCCTCCCTTCCTCCCTCCCTCCCTCCCTTCCTCCCTCCCTTCCTCCCTTCCTCCCTTCCTCCCTTCCTCCCTTCCTCCCTTCCTCCCTTCCTTCCTCCCTTCCTTCCTTCCTTCCTCCCTTCCTCCCTCCCTTCCTTCCTCTCTTCCCCCCTCCCTTCCTCCCTCCCTTCCTCCCTTCCTTCCTCCCTCCCTTCCTCCCTCCCTTCCTCCCTTCCTCCCTTCCTCCCTTCCTCCCTCCCTTCCTCCCTTCCTCCCTCCCTCCCTTCCTTCCTCCATTCCTTCCTCCCTTCCTTCCTTCCTCCCTTCCTTCCTCCCTTCCTCCCTTCCTCCCTTCCTCCCTCCCTCCCTCCCTCCCTCCCTCCCTCCCTTCCTCCCTTCCTCCCTTCCTCCCTCCCTCCCTCCCTCCCTCCCTTCCTCCCTTCCTCCCTTCCTTCCTCCCTCCCTTCCTTCCTTCCTTCCTTCCTTCCTCCCTTCCTCCCTTCCTTCCTCCCTCCCTCCCTTCCTTCCTTCCTTCCTCCCTTCCTCCCTTCCTTCCTCCCTCCCTCCCTTCCTTCCTTCCTTCCTTCCTTCCTTCCTTCCTTCCTTCCTTCCTTCCTTCCTTCCTTCCTTCCTTCCTTCCTTCCTTCCTTCCTTCCTTCCTTCCTTCCTCAATTTCCTGCCCTGCCCTGCCCTTCCTTCCCTCATTCAAACTCCTGCCCATAGTCATGTCAAAGTTTGATATAGACCAATCTATTAATGCTGCCTTTTCCTCTAGACTCAGGAACTGTAGGGAAAGTAACCATCCTACATAGGATGAGAGAATACTTTCTTAAGCTGGTAAGACTAAACCATTTAGGAAAACAACTTTTGGACTACTTTGGACTTTTGGATTTTTGCAGAAAGAGTTATGGAAGTGAGAGTATCCTCCTTACTGGGCTTTTGCTTGTATAGGAGTGGAAGTTTTATTAGGTTGGATTCAATGAGCCACACCACAGCTCTATTTGGTAAACTTAGACAATTGCTGCTTCTAAGTTTTGCAGCTAGAAGAGACATATCCTAGTACATTTATGAGTACAACTGTGCAGAGAATGAAGTTTGGATTCAGAGGTCCATATTTGCCTGCAAGGACACTGAAATACTGAAGTTCACTGTTGTCTAAAGATTGCCTCTGAATAAAATTGTTTTTTGGGGGAAAAAAAGCCCCACTTTAATTACAGTTTGCCAGAAATTCAGAAACTAAGTCTGGATGTGTGATCCTTATTTCAAGAGTGTTTCCAGTGAAGTATATTATAAGTTTGCCAGTCATACAATTAATTTTATGTTTTGCATCACAAATTTGAGTAGGATACACCAGTTTGGAAGAAAAGATATAAAATTTAAAAAAAAGATAATTAAATAGAGTGTAGCTAAAATTGAAGGATAAACTGAAACCAAAAGAAGATCTGACATTTCAAATGGGATGTTAATGGCCAAATATTTTGATTTGAGCACTGGAATCGTTCATGAATTTGTACCCGATAAAAATCCTCTTTGGGATATTCAGCAGTGCTAATGATAACTGACTACTCAGTTGGAAAGACCTTTAGTGTAGGTTGATATAGTACAAATGTCAGGGAGCTTATAACTGTCTTAACTAACTGTGATGGAAATCCCTAGTCAGTTAAAGGAAGGAAGTTAAAGGGAATAAACCAGTATTTGATATCTTCACGGTATATGACACGTAAGGTTCCCGTTAATGCACTCAGAGATCTCGTTTTACCCCATCCCTTGGTTCAGAGGAACATTATTTTCTTTCTCTTGGTGTAACAAATTAATTTTTTATATTCTTATTTATTAATAGGTGTTCCCACATTGTTTACTTTTGTTGCACCCGAGGGGCTCACATATTAAAGTTACACATTGCTTCAAGCAGCAGGGATGCCCTGCCTGTGTTGTTTTGCCGGGGGAGGGCTGTGTGACCCCTCTTCCCCCACAGTTGCTATTGATGCTCTGTTGGGTGATGCTGAGGAAAGATCGGCACCAGAAGAGAGGCCCACGAAATGGTAGTGAGTCACAAGCCGGCTTTGGGGGGCAGTTCCCCCTGTTACCTCAACCAGAACTTTACAATTTCCTATTGAGGGGTCTTTTCAGGGTGTATTGACAGGAGTGGCAGACAGGGTAATGAAAGACAAATTCCATAACGCAAAAGGCAGAGGCACTGACAATGAGATCAGAGAGCTGACCCCTGACCCAAGTCAGCATTTTCTTTTCTCTCCTTCTTCTTCCTTCTCTCTTTCTCAGTTTACTGTTTCAGGTTTGCTTATTATATGGAGCAGTTTCAATTGTGACCCTGAGCCCATTATTGCTTTGGCTTTTCCCCTCCCCTCAAACAATTGTTTGGAAAATGGCCCCAACAATGTGGAAAAGATGCTGATAAGTATAGAAAAGAGAGGTTAATGAGAAAAGCTCGGAGCTGCTTGCAGTATATATCAAAGAGAATAAAAGGAAGAGTAGTGTTTTCAGTGCTGGTGATAACAAGAAAGATTAGTGCAAGTCTTCTCTGTGCATTTATATAAGTGTGTGTGTGTGATGAAGTCCTTCTGTCAGCCACTTTCACCAGGAGGACAGGACAAGCAGTGTCATTTCATTTCCCATAGTGATTTAAGGCTTCAAGCCATAACACCAAGAGATGAAAGATGTCTTTATGTTGTAATTTTTCAAGGACTTCTTCCCTTTTTTTAGCCTTTTCCTACAAACGTACCTTATTAGTTAAAATAGTTCGTGCTATATATTGTTACTGATTTAGCTCATGAAAAGGGGAGAATATGGTTGTTTACCCTAGGAGTGGTGAGACTGACATTCTACTGGACACTAGACATTTCACTTCTGACGTACATGGCTTCGTCAGTCCTATATTCTTTCAAGATATGCTGTCTCATCACCAGTTGTGTTATGACATTCATGAGCTTAAAACATCTAGATGTTTCCCCGCTTTAAAATATTTTCCTTGCAAAAAAGGGTTTGAATAATGGGTAGTTGAAATAGCCTAGTTATGCAAATCATAAAGATGCTTTTCAAGACTTTTTCTTCATTTGTCATCTTCAGAAGGTTTTCTTACTTTCAGGATCCTCTTCACATGCTATGTGAGATGTCTCTGTTGTACTGTATCAGTCTCACTGATATTCATCTACTTCCATCTTCACTCAATAAATTCAAACTTCTGCAAATAGTGGGGAGGTCCTTTACATGTGAAGGATACAACTGAAGCTTCCTAAATGGAAGTCAGAATAATAGGGAAACTGATTTAGGCAGAACCTAGAATCCTTATTTGATGAGTGCAGTGAAGACCATATCACCAAAAGACATTAAAAAATCAAAAGAATTGTTTGTGTTTGTGGACAAGAAGACTTGTCTTAGAAAAAAAAAATATTTAAACTATTAGATGTATCAGTATTTATTCTCCAGGAAGGTAGTGTTTTAACATACACAAACCACAAGGTACTTGCAGCAAAACAGGAAGGGATGGAGAACAAAAAAATCCCATGGAGCAATGCTAAGAATTTTCAAGTTATTGGTGCCCATTTTTCTTTCACAAGATCAGCACATTGCAAAAGCTTGCATGCTAAGTGAAGTTTGTGCTGATGAGAAATATCCCTTTTGTTTGACAAATAGAACTAGAAAGACATTACCTGCTGTCTTTATTGAAGATGTCCCCTGCCAATATTGGTCTGAGCCTTGAAGAATGCAATCATAAGACATGCTGCATGAGCTGCAGTGCTGTTCATAACAATAATTTGACTGTAGACAAGCCAGTTGAGGATCCCAAAATTTTAGGTGCTATCAACATATAAATGAAAATATAGACTCTCCCCAGGAAAATTTATAATGAAAAAAGAAACTAAAAAAAAAAGTTCTGAAGTCTACTGAAATGTTTGATAAACATAAAGGTAACAGTGTTTTATCTAAGCCACTTCAAACCTGTTGATAGTTAATAAGATACTTACTGGGAAGATTTTGTTCTTTATAAAGCTTTATTATACTGCATTATTAGAGACTAAATAGGAGAAGCTAGGACAGTCATCTAAATCTGACCTTTCTCTGTCTCTTCCTCTAGTTTGTCCTGTTACTAGAAATAAGTTGGTTATGGAAAATATTCCTTCTTGAAGCAACATATGCCTTTGGGAGTAATTTTGTTCTCTGGCCAACAGACATTTTTGTTTGTCTTACAGGACATTTATCAGGTTCAAGCATGTTTTGCCTCTTTTACAAAAAAACACAAATCAAATCAAATATCACAAAGTACCTAGGGATTACCTATGCCTCATGCTGAACCTTATTAGAGATACTCTTACTTATACCAGCCTCTCTCGTGTGAAAGTAGCCCTATTAGTATTCTCCACTAATGCTTTAGAGCAGGCCATTGGATAAGGGAATAAAGATGGAACCTTTAAATTATTAATAATAAAAAAATCTCCTATATCATATCAATTCAGCAAAAAAAAGCAATTTGCTATGGTGGAATAAGCATTAATTGAAAGGTTGACCTTCATTCAGCACAGCATAGACAAGATCAGCAGAGTGGAGGCACTGGCGGACTGCAGATCTCCAGAGGGCTTCCAGCTTCTTGTTGTGATGCTTTGGATGAGGCTTTGCATTCTGTCTTACTTCGGGGACTTGTTAAACTGCTGCAATTTGTGAAGTGAGGAAAAGAGCACCATTTGTACACAGGCTTCTGGCATGTTTCAAAATATGGGGCCAGCAGGGTCATACCTTTCAGCATCAACCTGTGAGTTTGCCTGGCTCACATTCCCAAAGCATCAGTCAGAATGGGGAGCTGTGTGTGGGTAGCAAGATACTTCTACTTAAGACACTATGGCACCTAAATTTGGATGTTCGATTGATTTGGTTTCATCAAATTGAGCAGATAAACATGTTGTCCAGTGTTTCTTGCTGGCAATCACCAGTGGACTGTGAAACCAGGCAAAATCATACTTTCCTAAACATGTTTTTTCTGGGAGAGTAAGGAGTTCCAAATCCTGCTTCTGGAAGTGGCATAATTTTTTCCAAAGAAGAAAGAAAATATGTATGTGACTTTATTATTGTTTAAGTAAGCTGAAAATAGAAATAAAATTCAAGTTTTGTTGAAACTCTGGAAATGATGAAGCATATACTCCAAACCTGGAGCATATTTCTGTGTGTCATCTCTAAAGTCAGTAACTTTTTCTATCCATGTTTTATAATTAACCAGTGGTGACTTCACCTCAGTGAAGTCTTATGACATCACGGTCATATCTAAAGAGTCATTTTCAGATTCTGCACCTCTCAAGAAAAGAGATTCTCCAGCTAATGTCAACCGAGGAAATGGCAGAACTCCAGCTGAGTGATGGAATTGCTCCTGTTGATAATGCTCCTCTTGATATTACAAGAAGAATAAATATAGGAGTCCTCAATATTACTTTTCTGTTTGAAGCAGATTGTGGTTTGCAAAGTTAGAGCAAGGAAGAATGAGCACCTAATGCTTAGTGTGGCAGACGGTGTTCACATAGCCCAACAACCGAAAACTAGTTGTTTTGCACAAACACTGTCAAAAGATTTAAGTTACTTGCCTCATTTTTCTTTGGCCATATATCTTTTGGGAAAAAAAAACCCAAAACCAAATCATCCAAAAAAAAACCCTCTGCAAAGTGATTATAAACCCATTCAGATCAAACATTTCCATTTGAATATACATGCAAATGGGAAAACAGCTGTATTGTTGAATGTTTTGGGACAGATTTACTACCACTGAATAGAATTCTGGAAATCAAGATGATAGCATTTACAAAGTATTAGGGAAATCCCCACTGCATAAGATTCAGGAAAATTTTCTTCACGCTGCTGTCAGGATCACAGAATTAGGTGATGTCTTCAATTCTTTGATGTTCTGTCACAGCTAGTTCATGATATGACATCATAATACAAGTGGGAAAGGAAATAAGTTAATTTTCAAAGTTGAAGGAAAATGACAGGATTAATGAATTAAAACTGTGGGGAAATGGGGCAGTTTAGGCTTCTGTGCTGTTTCTGGAAGTACGAAAGTGAGCAGTAGATACTTTTTGGAACACATTTTATGTATACTTTTCATCACTTGTGGACTTTGTTTCCATAGTTTTGACTTTCAAGAAACTAAGTGCTTTTTAAAATCAAATAAAACTACTGCTTACTTCTCTCATTTGCTGGAAAAGTGGATGTGAGTGAAAAGGATAGATAAAGTACTGCATGGTTTAAATATCTCTGCATTCAGTAAAATTCAGAGGCTCTTTAGAAACATAATTTACAGAACAATTAATTTATATTTTTAGTGTTCTTCTGTTGTACAGAATTAGGATGGAACACAGATGAGGTTAGACAGTTCACATAATGGAACTATATAGCAGAACAGAAAAATATAAGTCAAGCTGGTGCTGCTGTGACCAACCTCACAATGGAGAAGACAAATAGGGTCCTGTGTTACTCCACTGGGGAAATCACAACCAAATACAACGCCTCCTTGGGGGAACCCTTCAAGTAGAGTGGGGAGTGTAATTTGCTATAGTTGTTTTAAAGGTGAAGCATACTCCTGCTTACTCTTTGGGGTATTAAGTAGACAAAAGTAACCCAGAAACCTACTTCTTCTCCTTACCCCAACTCTATTCTTTCCTGGCTACATTTTTCTAATGACAATGCCCTTTAGGATTTTTTGATCTAATGCTCTACAGGGGAACCATGCAATCGTCCCTGCATTCCTCCTAGAAATGGTTCTACAAAAGGGAAAACCAGAGTCCTTAATCCTTTTACTTTTATATAGATTGTGAAAAGGTCAAAAAATCAGCTATATAGCACTGAACACAGAGAAGGATAAAATAAGACCAGCTGAGGCTTGTTCCTTATGCTTTCTCCTGTGTTACACTGTACAGGAAAGGTATCATCACTGATGGTGATTGGATCCGTATCTTCCCCACCACTGTAGTATTCGGGGGGGTGGAGGGGAAGGGAATCAAAGAAAAGCCACCCAGAAACTGTAAGAGTTTTATCAATTTCATAGGTACTCAAAATGTGTACCACAGTTTGGACTATAACTTCTCTTTCATTGTTTGCCTACTCCCTTATTCAGACTCAGTGTCTGACAATTTCCTCACCTGCATGTCTTCCTCTTTACCTTTCTCACTTTTTCTGTCTGCCTAAACCTGTTCCATCTACCTAGTTCCCTTTTCATTATACCTCTTCCAGCAAAAATCTGCTAGCTAGCTGACATGAGTCACCATCATATTGGTCATTCTACTTCGTTTTTTTATTCTTCTTCATCTGTCTTTGTACAGCTTGAAAGCTTTTGAACATAACGTGCAGTTCAGTTCATACCACAGAATGGGTCTTAGCTCATGGTTCATGGTGCCTTTATGGTAGCACACATCTTATCACAGTGACATATTCCGATGTCAGTTAAATTTTTTTCTCGGCAATAAGCATTTAGGATTAGTAAGAAGTAATAATATAAGTGCTCTTAGACAAAAAAAAAAAAAAAATTTCTCCTACAGCAAACTGTTTCTTTCAGTCTCTTATGTGTATCTGCAAACCAGAAATGAAAGTGTGTGTATTCATTCCCTTTGGGGAATTGCAGACATTTTTCATAATACTCTGTGCAAATATAGCTTAAAAGAGCCTGATAATATGAATAAAGCTTGCACGGATGCAAACATACTCACCAGTAATTTAACAGGACTATTCATATGCACAACTCTTCCTTCACATGAGCAAGACTCTCTCAGTGAGTCCTAATGTCTCAGATCAAGTTTAATGAAATAAGTTAATGATTACTCTTCAACATATTAGGTCAATCAAGAGCAGGTACTACCTGGGAAACCAATGAAATCTTCCCTGTCCGTTCCTATTTGGCCTTCTACTACCCTGTAGGCTACCTGTATTGTTAGCTCTGAGCTGGTTCATGTGATGTACTACTGGGAGGGAGGGGATACAGGACCCCATCAGGCTGTACAGGTCACTATACAGTCCTTTCAGAAGGTCTATTGCTACTTGTGGGAAATTATGGCCAACAGAAACAAGAAATAAAGAGCCCACCTCTACTCCTCCTCCTCCTCACCATCCCTCAAGCTTAGTGCAGCAGCTAACATTCAGGTGGGCTCTGGTAGCATTTCTTTTATCTAGCATTATTTATTTTAATTTTCATCCGCAACTGCCCAGCCTCTGCCTTCAGCTGTGTAGTTCTGTCTTACTGCCTTTTCAGTAAACCTCCAAAAAACTTCCTTCAGATACCCAAGGTGCCAATTTTAGGAAGGTACTCTCCATGTGGTCTTCTGCTGAGATGTGGTCTCCTTTGGAGTACATACATTTTAAAGCCTGCAGGCTCCTACACTGGCTGAATCTATCCTCACTCCTTTGGCCATACAGCTCAGCTATACTTGCAAGCAAAATGGCCAGCGCCTTTCCTCTGACCCAGAGAGTGGGTGGCACACCATCCATTTACACGGCTAAACTCTCTTCTTACTCCAAAGCACGCGGCCTCATACATAGTGCTTACTGTCCCTGGTCTGCCCCAGAAGCAAGCCCCAAGTGTGTCTGAGAGGATGCGGTTTACATAGACCGTGCAACTGTGCCAGAACTCTGTCAGACAGGCTGCCGTAAAACGGTATGGGTCCAAGCTTGCTCATCCAAGCTTAACATTAAGGCATTTTACTTTCAGCTAATCCTTTCTCAACAAGACCATTCTCCCCATATGTAGGGGGACCCAAGACCACATTTCCCTGTTGTTCTGTGCTGTCATTTTCCATCTTGCATGAAAACATCATATAAGATGAGGTGGATAATATTAGAACTTGATTTATATGTCAGAACTCATATCACTGAACTAGTCTTGTGCTGTTGGTTGAATTTGATGGTTGGTTTTAAACTATATTTTGGCAGTTGTATTGGCAGGACTGTGAATTTCTCTGCTGATGTTAATAAGTCTGTTAATTTTCTTAGATATTCCCTGATAACCCAGAGGAGGTTGGCATGTGCCATTTAAGTTGAAGCCAGATTGTGAAGCCCTTATTTCATGTTGGTAAGACATTACACAGCTGGTTATTGGTCTTCAGTCTATCGGTAACTGACAAGCCTTGTGAGTACTGCCCAGTGTTTAAAAACTCCTATTAAAAATAAAAAATAATAATTAAAAAAAGAACAAAAAAAAAAGATTACTATTACTGCTTTAAACCCACTTTAGAGCTCTTTTCCTAATGAACCACTGCTAGGTTCTCTTGACCTTCAGTTTTAAAAGGAAGACCCTAAATTACTCTTTTCGATCAACGTTTCCTTTTGGCTCTCATTTTCCCTCATTCCTCTTTCACTGCCTTTTGATGTTTCAAGAGGCAAGATCTGCACTTAACCTGCAGTTCTTCCCAACCCCAATATATGCTTTATAAATCTTTGAGTCTCTCATACTGTGTTCCCTACTGTATAGAATAAAGTGAAAATTGACTTCTGCAGAGACCATTACCAAGATTTATTGATCTGGAAGGATAACATTTTCTTAGGCAAAACTGAAGTTAGACATGAAGGGAAGAGACTAAACATGTTTGGTACTGTGAGCTTTTTATTGCTGAGGTGCCAGGACCTTATTTCTGTTTTGGAATAATCTATTCTCTTTCTTTTCTCTTTTTTTGAGCTCACAGAAAATGTCCATATTTGTTTCCATGTTGTAGTTCAAAGCCTCTCTTTTTAAATTTTAGTAAGGACACTTCTCTGCAGGCTTTCCCTTAGGCCTGAAGAGGGTTTGTTGTTCCTGAAATTTCTGCAGCAGTTCTTTTTAATATCATGCCAGCTTGGAATTGAATTGCTTTTCACCTCTGGCATCTGTGACATGAAAAATATACATTTCTGTGTTCTGAAAATAAGAGACAGTTAGCATTTTGACATTTAATGAGTCTAGACCTACCAGGTAGGCAGACGCAAATCTTTATGGTAGTGGTTTTTCAGCATGTCTTTTAAAACCTATTTTTGATGTTTCCAACTGATGTAACTAAATATGCTTTAGAAACTTGGTTTTCCAAATTTTGTGGTTTTTTTCAGTCACAGGGCATGTATTTTTCAGAGGGGTTAAGAGTTGCATGAAATGACTAAAATAGATTTGTATATACAGCATCCCATTTGTGAAATGTTTGATAATAGTTAAACCTTAACATGTGATTTGTCCTCTAAATATCTAAACTAAACCTAAGTTTCAATGTTTTACTAAATGTAAGCAATACTGTAATAGCAAAAAAAAGCATAATATAAATGACTTCTGGGATAGAAGTAATCAATCTCCTTTTTTTGATAAACAGACTGTCAAACTGCCATTTGAAACTTTAGAGAAACCATATTGATCATAATTGTAGTTTGCTCTTATTTGTAGCCAACTAGATCTTGAATGCTTTATCTGAGTTTTCCAAAAACTTCTTTGCCTCTTCCATAATTTATTGAAATTTGTAAGTGCTGTTTGTCTATCTACTCCTCTGATTTGAACTCATCAGCCCTTGCTACCAATTTCCTAACGTAAATGTCCTCTCGTCTGTCTTTTAAGACACATGGGGATATCTTTTCTCACATTAAGATCATTTTTGGTATGTGTAAGATTTGGCTTTTATGCCAGAAATCAGGAGCTTGGGTGGACTCCAAATCCCCTTTGACTTTGAAAGATCTTTGTACGCGGGTCCATCCCCATGGTTCTGATAAGACTCTGAGAACTACTGTGGCCATGCCGAGCCACACTGAAGTAATTACTTTGAGCTGCTCCACTTGCAAATTTATTTTATTTAATTCAGCTGGTTTCACTTATAAATCTAAAGTGACATAAAATCTTTGTCACTACGAATCAAATTATTCCAATCTTAGGAATGAAATGTTGTTTTGACTTTCAAAATGTAGGCAAAGTTCCGTTTTGTGGAAACTGGTTTTTAATATACTGGTTAGGGTAATGAATGAGTGGTGAGAGGATTCCATGATTCATAAAACTAACCCATCTTTTTGTTAAATTAATTGTTTACAGAAGTAGAGCAACTGTATTTTGCATTCCAGCCATGCATATGGAGACAGACTGATTCCGTTACCAAACTCACTTCCTGTAACCTGCTGCTCCTTACAGGTTCAATACAGGTTGGTAACTCATGCTGTTTAAGACCTCTTAGTCTTGCTTAGTGCTGATGTTTCTGGAGCTGGAGTTTTGCAATATATGGTTTGGTTTTAATAACATGGACTCTAATCCCCACTGTGGCCATTATGACTCTTAAAGACACATATGTCATCAAGGATCCTGTTCTTCAAGTTAGCTTCCAATTTAATTTTTGTGTTCTCACTTCAGCTCTGTTACTCTTTCATGTGCATTGTTCTTGTACCTCTTCTGTAATGACTATTATATATAAGACCATGTAATGGCTAAGGAAGCTTTCTCAAGCTGTTCTTGAGAACAGAAACGAGAAAGATGATGTCTGGTTCTTCAGTCCTCAAGGAAGATTACTACCCAGCTCCTTAACAACTACAATCAGAATTACAAGGTTGGTGTTTCTTTCTATCACTTTTGTCTGTTCTTAAAGACCAAAGTAAGAAATACTCTATTGCATCCAACCAATGGATCTTTCTTGGAAGGATAGCTTCTCCGTTCACATGATAGGCTATCCCCTGCTACTGTTGCTTTGGTGTACTGCCCTTTGTAGTAGCCTTGGAGAACTGCTTCTCATTCTAAGGCAAAGTGATCCTTTTAGTGTTTTGTCAGCCTGAACCTCAGAGTTTAAAACTTTTATTTTTTCATGTCAGAGAAAGACTGATTCTTTTTTATCCCCATTGCTCCCTCTACTCAGATGCATACATGCCCCATCTCTGTCCAAGACATTATTTCTTCTACAGGGTGCGTACTGCCCACTCCAAACTAGTGCAAAAGGACGTTAAGCTATTTTGCTTATGGTCCTGGAAGAAGCTCCTCTTTCACATCATCTTGGAAGCACTTATCTGAGAGAGAAATCAAAGGCTATGGGCCTGCATCTGAATATTCAGAATGTCTGTGTAAATGTTCAAGTTGTCTGTGTAAGCTTTATTTCATAGTCCTTTGTTTTTTCTAGAGATTAAATCTTTTAAATACATTCATAATTTTACAATTATTTTCATAGACAGTGTGAATACTAAAGCCATGTAACACAGTCTTCCTAACAGCTGGTCTGAATATTACTTTTCTCAACACTAAATTTAAAGGCTTCTTGATGAAAAGGTAATCGTTAGATTAGGTAATTGTTGCAAAGCTTCAGAAAACAAATGCACCAGTTCACCTTCTTTAGCACCCGCGCACACATTCACACCTTGACAGTTGCCCTGGTATTTCTCAGCCTTTTTCATACATATATATCCTTCCCTCCCATGAAGTTATAGGTGCAGTTATGCTTACTCACTTCACTATTCCAAGGTTGCTTCATGCTTTGTCTTGGGCCATTCAATCACAAGCAGAAAGAACTGTAGGAAGGAGAGAGCCTTGCGTTTTAGGACAGATCTTTTAGATCTCCTGTATGCACACGTTCTTCTTAATCAGTGACAAAGGAGGAAAAGTGAGAAGAGTCTAGTTGTTAAGCACAAATACAAATGTAAATGTTTGTTCTTTGCTCATGGAGGAACTGGACCTGCTTCCAGCCATTAAAACAATCAATCAAAGGCGTTTGATTGCACCCTGCTATGGCACAAATCCCCCACCATAGAAATGAGCTGCTGCCAACTGCTTTTTCTAATATCTCACAACTTCGAGTCCTTCCATGATGGGAGGACTACACAGTGTAGCCTTTGAGAAGTACTACAGTAGAATCACAGAATCACAGAATCATTAAGGTTGGAAAAGACCTTTAAGGTCATCAAGTCCAACCATCAACTCAACACCACTATGCTCACTAAACCATATCCTGAAGTGGCACGTCCACATGTGTTGTGAACACCTCCAGTGATGGTGGCTCCACTACTTTCCTGGGCAGCCATTTTCCAATGCTTAACCACTCTCTCTGTAAAGAATTTTTTCCTAATATCCAATCTAAACCTCCCCTGGTGCAACTTGAAGCCTAAAAGGCAGTCAGTAACAGAAGTCTCCAGTGCAGAGAAATCACAATGCACTAAGGAAGCCTCCTAGTAGTTTCTCTTAGCAAGCTTAAGGGCTGAACCTCTAGTTCTCTCCCACAGATATCCTGGGCATTAGTTATTAAGATTACATTATTGTTCTGAATTTTAAAAAGCATCTTGTCATGGTTTAACCCCAGCTGGCAATTAAGCCCCACACAGCCACTCACTCACTCCCCCCTGGTGGGATGTGGGAGAGAATCGGAGAGTAAAAGGGGGAAATTCATGGGTTGAGATAAAGACAGTTTAATAGGGAAAGCAAAAGCCGTGCATGCAAGCAAAGCAAAACAAGAAATTCACTCACCACTTCCCATGGGCAGGCAGGTGTTCAGCCATATCCAGGGAAGCAGAGCTCCGTCACATGTAATGGTTACTTGGGAAGGTGAATGCCATCACTCTGAACATCACCCCTTCCTTCTTCCCCCAGTTTTATATGATGCAAATGACATCATATGGTATGGAATATCCCTTTGGTCAGTTGGAGTCAGCTGTCCCAGTTGTGTTGCCTCCAAACTTCTTGGGCACCCCCAGCCTACTCACTGGTGGGGTGGTGTCAGGAGCAGAAAAGGCCTCGACTCTGTATAAGCGCTGCTCAGCCACAACAAAAACATGTCTTGTGTTATCAACACTCTTTCCAGCACAAATCCAAAACATAGCCCCATACTAGCTACTATGACGAAAATTAACTCCATCCCAGCCAAAACCAGCACACATCTACAGGTAGAGATCATGAAGTTGAAGTAATGTCTATGTGAGAAGGCACTTGGATATTTGGAAGCTCTAGGGTTAAGTTGTCAAAATGTATCTTCATATGTAATCCTTCAGTCACTTGGAATCCTCATGGAAGAAAAATAACCTTATTTGTGAATTCCTGTGTTGTTTGTAAACTCACAGAACTGTGAGAAGGTAGTCAAGAAAGTAAAAGAAAATTTAGACTCTAAAAAGAACAGATTTACACTTTGAGTAGATCATCAAGTAACACTCAAGAATGGTTCTAACCATTTTTCTGAATCTTGTAGAACATACTTCCTCCTACAGGGCACAAACCAGGAAATCATTATGTTAACTTGTATGCAGCTATACTATTTCCATGTTTCAGGAATGAACGATGAGAAATGTATGTAAGTTTCTTCCACATAACTCAGCATATGTTTGACATGACATTAAGTTCTTAACATTATCCTAATACAATTCAGCAGTACCACTTCTATACAATGATGAGCATCTTGTTTTGCAATTTCTGATGTTATTTTGCAATGTCGAACAGTTTTAAGAATATTCCTTTCTTTGAATAAGAAAAGGTCATACTTTAAAAGTTTTAGAATGTTATGATAGAAATCAATATGTGTCAAGCTATCCACAAAACTTGTTTTGAAAATTTCATGTACTGGTTTAAGGCTTACAAATTACACACATGGGATCCACCAAATTTAATCCTTTACCTGTTGCTTTCTGGGAGCCAAAGAAATCCTTAATTAAAAAAGAATTCAAATAAATTTTAAAATATATTATGAGAGCTAAAGGTTGATTCCATATGGAGATTAAAGATACAGAGTTACTTCTTTAATTTGACTATTTTTTTTAAGATTATCATATGGAAATGAACTGTACCAAGAGCATGTGAAGACTTTGAGGTCAATAACTGACACATCTTAAAGATGGGATTATTTAATTTCATGAATTCAATGTTAGAATGTGTCTTTCAAAATTCCTCTTTTTCAAGAGTTTAAATGTCAAGTATTATACAATTTATATCAACTGCTGTTTATATAGTTTTACATGATATTTATAACTGCAGTTGCTTGAAAATAATTTTGTGTTACATCCAAATATGTTAAAATGTGTACATGGATTTACTTTTGAAACTAAGAAGTACTTATCTTTTAGTGAACACAGTTTAATCTTGAGTTTATATTTTGACAGTGCAGATGGACGAGGTTGTAAAGTGAATGTGCTATGTTGACTATTTATTTAAATTATGTAAACATAGATTTCTTTGGGTAATATTGTATCTTTTACAACATCTTTTCCATTGGATTTTCAGACAACAGGTGAACACATTTAACAATCTTACCTTGTTTTTTTGTACTTCCTTTATTAAGCATATGGGTTCTGAGTTTCTCACCTTCCCTTATAGTTCTTTTCTCTGTTGATAGGCCAAGATGAATTTTGCAGAATTTAAAGTAAATATGAAAAAAAGGTGTGTAGATGATTAAACAGGAGTAAAGTACAGCACAGCAATGTCTTCACAGATAATGTCATGAAACAATGCAGTAAGATTAAAAGCTCAAAAGAACAGCAGCAAAAGAACTTCTTATTAAACCTGAACTGTCAAAACACAGTCCGTTCTATGCATGCTTCCAGAGATGTGTTACTTCCTGGCGTTTTGGAGGGTTTTTTTACACAAGGTTTTTATCCTTGTCAGGAGTCTCAGGAATAATGTTGCATGTCATCTATTCAATATATAGGCAAATTACAATTAGAACTAAGAGAACATAGTAAGAAGAACATAGGTTAAACAATAAAAAAGAATTCCAGCTCTGTGACCCTTGCCGAGAGAGAAAATATACAGCACATTAATAATTTATACATATGTCCGTATGTGTGTGAGGAACATGTACAAATGAGGGGAAGCTGAGGGTATAACAGAAAATGGAGTGGACCTGAAAAAAGTATAAAAGGTTTATTTCACTCTTATAAGAAAGGACATAGAGACAGCATTGCTATGTAAATGTCTGTTAAAAGTTTATTTTCTTTTAAAATACTGTTGGTTAAGAGGTAGAGAACCAGGGGTTTTATATTAAAAAAAAAGGCTTTGACTCTGTAACTGTCATATGCTTCCACAAGAGAAGCTGGCATTTCCCTGAATGAATACTAGAACAGAATTCAGAAGACTTAAGGAAAAAAATCTCCTTATAGCCACAACCCCATCTATGTGGAGAAAAAGGAAGGTGAAAATATATTTTCTTATGACAAAACTTGTTTTATATAAAAGCTGACAGGCCCAGAAATTAATAGCGGCAGTTGAAACCAAGAGAAACAAATCAGGGCTAATGACAGACTTGTTGAAATTATGTCTGGTTACTTTGAGCACCTCTAAAATTAGCTTATGGAGCCTTTTCAATTTAGGGCAGCTTTACTGAAACAACTTGTTTACTCCTGAGGTTCCTACTTAAAAGTGCAATGAAATTAAGACTACTTGCAAATATCTGCTTGCTTCTTTTAGTTTGCTTGAATAAAGTGTATCATTTCTGCCTAGGCTCATGTTAAAATACCTTTTGTAAAATGTAATAGCCTCACTAAGACATGCTTGAGAATTATCATAAAGAAAAGATGTCTGTGAGGAAATTTAAATAAAAGATAGAATGAGAGCTCCTAGGGCTTCCTATACAGTTTATAGTTAATATAGAGGTTTGAAAAAAGATAATTCCACACTCAACTCCAGAGATTTTTACTAACAACTGGAAATGTCAACAACAGTTGCAATATATAAATATATTACATGTGTAGAGGTTAAAAATTAATTTATTTTCTTATAAGTAACTTTTGTTTAAGTCAAAATTGTTTTGTAATAAGCTTATTGGAGCTCCTTATTTAAAGCTCCACTACAAATGTCAGAAAGGCTTGCTAGAGGGCAAAAAATCTCTGAAGGGAGTTTTTTTAGGGGTTTACCAGGGTTTTCCTGGTAGACCCTTGGACTTCAAAGAGATACTGAAGAATGAAAAAAGAACTACTGTATCTCTATCACTAACAAAAATCTAACTGCATACACAAAACAGAGAAAATTTGTGTATGTTTAATGAAATGATATTATTGCTGTCTGGATGAGTATTGACTAAATGTACAGGTACAAGGTCAATGTCTTGGCAACCAATGAATAAACTATATCACATGCACAGTACTTTGATTCTTACAGCATTACTTGTCCAGACATTAGACAAATGCCTGGGCTGCTTATACAAATGAATGGTCTCTGCACATGCATCATTGGATTAGAAGCAGAGAAGGGCCATACTAACTGTATTGCATGGTGGCTGCTCAACCTTGTTTTCCACCATTTGAGAAATAAGATGAAACCAATTGCCGCCTTCATATACTGCAACTATGTGAGTAACAGGAGTGCAATAAAGACCATAGCTATAAAAACTGGCTAAATAGGCTGCTATTATGGCTCATCACCTGCTTGGAACATTAAGATGAATATCATTTAAGACTTCGGAATTTCTCTTTGAAATCCACAAGTTAAAAAGACTTCTGAAACTTTAAGCCTATTGCTTGATTTTATAACAGCCAAGACTAGTTTCTGGAATGATGGTTATGTTAATAATACCCAAATATTCTGAGCCCTATGGAATTGTAATACCCATGGACTTTATGGATGTATCTGGAAACCCAGAAGTGCTTGCAATCACAGGGTACTTCTGTACCATCTTAGCTTTCATTATATTTTATTGTTTTACCCTTCTAAATATTACCAATATGCATATATGTAGATATTTAAAACTGTACCCCAAAGATCTGAAATTCAGACAAATGTCTGGGGACTGGTTGTTCGCACAGAGTAACTGCAGCCGCTCATTCACTTATAAAAATGACCCTTAAATTCCATTCTGGTCCAATCTTACAAAATGGTCTCACATCCTCCCCCCAATGACTACTTAAGAAGAGTATGTATATACATGCATATACTGAAAAAAATAATGAAGTAATGTAGGCAGGATTACATCATGTCTATGCTTAACAGGAGCCAGAGGTCTAGGTTTTCTCTGCAAAGTTTGTGGCAAGAAGCTGCAGGCCAAAAGGTCAAGAAAAATATTTGGAGTTGAACATGCAAGAGAAAGGTATAAGTGAAGAGATGGGCAGTCTGAAAAGTTCTTGAAAGAGTTCTCTAAAAAGTGCACACTGCTGTTATACTTATCTCTCACAGTTTAGAGAAGAAACAAATTGGTAACATTGAAATAGGAGGTATTTGAGGCAAGTAGCAATAGTATAATAAGCATGATCCAGCTCTTTCTTTTTCACAGTAACTTCATTGTCAACAACAGCACAAAACTCTTGCCTTTGGGTTTGCTTTTTCTTTTTTATTTGAATCATAAAATCAGTTATGATGTAGAAGTTAGGCTATTGCAGATATGGAATAAAATTACCGTGAAGTGCTACTGTGGGAGACTGATAGTATTACAAAGTTCTGATACCAGTTTTCTTTGTAAGATTATGTATCACTCCTTGCTCAGCAATGCATATTACTCCAAATGCCATCAAGAGTGGGGAAAGCTCAACCGTTTTGCATCAACTGAAATCAAAATGTTGAACAGTAGCATTATTTGTTGCTTTTGTAGTCAAGTCTGCTTCCAATAAGCCTTACTAGTGAGGCTTCCTGCATTTGAATGGAACACAGGTCTGCTGTCAGGCTTGTAATGAAGTTCCTCAAAAAAAGGACTTTGAGGCCAGGACACATCTCTCAGATATAACATGGTAAGCATTCCTGTGCAGGTTATGTCTCAAGTCTCAGAAAGAGCTACTGGTGCAATACATTTGCAGCTGAAGTCTTAGAGGATTTTCTCTATCCCAAATGATATTTTCAGAATTACAGTACTTTGATGGTCTTTTCTACACAGTGATGGAGTGGTAATATAGTAGTAATGCAAATTTATTATTTTTTATTACTTATTTAAATACCTTTTCACACTTTCACTTGAAGAAAAATTTGTACAACCTTGCCTTTTTATGGAATTTTTACATTTCTGCTTTCTTTGGATTTTTCTAATTTGTTAGATATTTCCCTCTCTATATGCCAAATTGATATACATTTACATATACATAAGGGAGGACTTATTCAGCCCTTACCAATTACTTTACTTACAGTGCTTTGCAATAGTCAAGGAATATACCATTTAATACTAATTTAATAATGTTCTTAGCAAGTTTTCACCTGTTTATCATTTCTCCATTTAATCTTATGCTTCAGATATTATTTTTCAGTTTAAACATACCATTCTAATTGCAAATTTGAAGCCGGTAGAATGCGTTTAGTTTCATACACAATTTCATGTGACCTTTGATAAACAGTAAAATGATATGTGTCCACAGTTCAAGAACTAAAAATTTAATAAAAAGAAAGGGAAATTAATATTGTTTTTCCTTGGAATATGTCAACAGGGCACAGGTTCCCTGATATTTTAAAAATTATGTAGATATTATTGTAGAACTGTTTAATTTATCAAATACAGCTATCATTTTCATCATTTTACTCTTAGAATTCATTCATAAATCCCAAATTACGACTCTCATTATTAGGAAAAATCCTATCTCCCAATTTCTCTGTTTCTACTTATAATTAATGGATTTGATGAACTGTCTGCAGCTATATTGCTCTCATAATATATATTTGATATATTTAATACATGCCTCCAAATAAGAATCATATTGCAGCAACACTCATAGAACATTTAAAAGGAAGTGGCTTACTTCAAAATAAAGCTTTTTATGCAAACTTCACCAATGTGAAGTATTTGTACTTTGTATTTGTGATTGTATTTTTTATTTTATTTTATTGATCTTCAGGGAATAGACCCAGAATTTTGATAACTATCCCTTCTTCTTCTAGAGATGTATATAAATCACCAAAATGAGTCCTGATGAGACAAATAGTAGTAGGAACAAATTAGCAGGAAATATGAGGAAACATACTCCTCTACACAAGTCAGTGTCATGACATGAGCGGAAGCCACAAAAGAGCAGCAAGCAAAGGTAAGCAAGGACTGTTTCGGTCACTGCGTGCAAAGCAGAGGTGTGCCATTTTCCAGAGGTAAATAGGTGGGTTTTGGTTTCAGTGGCATACAGCATTGCTCTTACTAAGTATATGGGGTTTTTTTTACTTACCAACTTTTTTTCTCCAACATGTTCCCAGATGCTCTGAGTTTGGTATGATCAGCAGACAATGTCAATTCCATCATCAGCATCACTAGAGAAAGAATTCAGTATTAGCAGGCTTAGGATAGGCCCCTATATAGGTCTACTACCACTTACTTTGACAGTGAACTATCAATAACAATACTGAGTTGGTTTTCCAGCCATCAACCTACTTATCCTAGTAAGGTTAAAGCTACACTGTTACTACAGGCTGTTTATGAGCACAACATAAGCCACAATGTAAGAACCTCAGTGAAGCCCAAATACGAGATATCTGTCGTCTCTTCTGACCAAGAGGTCTGTTCCACTTTTGCAGAAAGAGATTAAGTTGGCTCGACTGAATTTGCTCCTGACAGCTCCGTGTTAGCTTATTCCTTTTGCTAGGTGCTTTCAAGCTGGCAGATATCCCATGGATCCCATTTCTATGAATGGAAGTCAAGGAATTGTGGCTGCTTAATTTTTTTCATCTACTTATTCAATAGCAAGTATTATTTTCAGTTTTCCAGTATTTCAGTAAGTATTGAAACTTAAACATAACTTTAATCCTTCACAAATTTTCAGGATATCATTAATGTTATTACCACTGCTTAACCTATACTTGTTTAAATAGACAAAGTTATGGTTTATCAGGCCCACACAACTTAAATACCTTAGGTATTTAATATGTTTATTAGCTTTATTTTGGGCTGTTATTTCTTATTTTATTTTTATAATTATTTAGCCACCTGAACAAAACAAACAAACAAACAAACAAACAAACAAAAACCCACCAAAACCACCAGAACTCTAATTTGTTAGTATACTCAGAAATCCGGTTTGAAGGTAGAGTGATATCAGAGAGAAAGATAAAAACGATGATACAGACAACAGAGTGAAATGGAAGGCTGTTGTGAATAAAAAAGGACAAGTTTGGAAGGAGGTCTCAGCCCCAAGTTTCCAAAATTCAGTTAAACTCCATCTTCTCCTCATTGCTGATAATTTCACTGTTGGGAAGGACAAATATCTAGCTCCTGTTTAAATGATATTGTCTTAAGGCAAATAATTTTGGATCATGAATCAGTGTGACAATATAATAAAGTATCACATATATACATTCAGAAAAAACATTATTTACGTGCTTTTTAGAGACAGATGTTTTGATGCTTTGGAACAGCTTCTGTGCTGGCACACTGTTGTTCCTTCCACCTTGGGAGGCAAAAAATAAAAATCTGTTTGCTACACCTGTTGAAATGAGGGTGCCCTACCTCCATGGATGTTCAGTGGGAAGCAGAGGAGGAAGATCACCAAGGCAAAAAACGTAGAAGCAGAGCGGGTCACCATCACTAGCATCCCCTTTTCTGGTTCAGTATTGACCAGGATAATTAATCTACCTATCTACTTTCATCTTTTCCTCTTACATTCTTTCTCCTCCATGATATGGATTGCCCTCAAGCACCTAGCTGTAATGTGTAAGAAGAAAAACTGTTTTATCAGGGCAAGGGAAGTGGGGTGAGGAGGAGTTCAATCTGCCCGACATATGCTGGCTGGGGGTTCTCAGGCTGCCAGTACTGAAACGTTCTAGGGATTTCTAAAAATTATAGATGACAATGTCTTAACTTAGAAGGTGTTTCATCCTACACAGAGGAATTCTGTCTTATACCTCATCTTGACAGATAAAAGTGACCTGATCACAGAACTAAAAATTAGTGGTTTCTTAGGTGCAAATGATTACAACTTGATTTCACCACTGTGTGCAAACAGAATAAGAGACATACCAATGAGATGTACACTTGCTGCTTAAAAGGGTCATTTTAACAAAGCTGAAAACAATTATGAGACAAATCAACTGGGAGACTGAACTCAATTGGAAAAGTCTAAATGATTATTGCAAACTATTAAATAATTTCTAACTAGATGACTAAAATGCTATTGGCAAAAATGCAACCTTGTCAAAACTCAAAGCAAAGAGCAAGCTAGCTTAGAGGATAAGTAAAAGTGGCTATAAAAATATGCAACCCCCAAACAATGAATAATTTATGAAAATAAAGAAATAAGAGAAATTAATATTAATTAGATTAATTTTATTAGGGGAAAATTAATTAGAGGGGCAAAGGGCACAAATACATTTATAAAATTAACTTTTTTTTCCCTAAGATATTCATAAATTTGATTTGTAAAAATCAGCATACTGAATGCTGATCTGGACATTGATGAGTGAAGGTGTGTGAACTATCTTTTCTTCGTTCACAAGTGATTGAACACATTTCTTCCATGCTTTTGTCCCCACTGCAGAAGGTACAACTTTTGTTAATATCCTACCCTGGTCTTCATAGCCCTCGGTACATCTCTAGATATATATTCATCAAGAACATTTTATGCATTTTTAACAGTGCCACTCAACTCATAACTGATTTACTACTGTTATTGTTTTTGGTGGATTCTCCTCTGTATGATTTTCTTTCAGGGACACATTACCTTTTTTCAGAGTTGTTCATAAATTCTTCATAGTAATTTTTTTTTTTTAATTTGTAGAGATAATACAGTCTGTGTTCTGTATATGTGGTCTTTGAACTTATCTGGTAATGCAGTGCATTTTCGTTAAGAAACTGTTGGTTGGCATTCACACATCACTGCGTGTGTCTTTGGAGACAGGGATTAGTGCTTGTCCTAACCTATTTAGGAGTTACATTAAGGACATAGAAAAGGAAGCGTTATGGCTGGTATTGACTGCAAATACAAAACCCGAGGGTTTGATAATAATGAGGAGGATAGCTTACTTAGAGTGCTCTGGCTTGCTGCTAACTTGACCACAACCACTTGTAGTATATTTTTTATGGTATGGTGAAATACAAAATCAAATAGCTAGGAAGAAACAATTCAGGTCATACTAGATGGCAAGATCTTTTCCTGGAGTAATGTCTCAAAAAAGAAATTAGGTGTCATGGTGGATAATATGATGGATAATATTGAATAATGGATAATAGGCTGATCATTTACATGACATAGTTGCTAAAACACGTTCATGCAATTCTTTGACATATAAACAGTGAATTTGAAATAATTGTGGGCAGGTGAGTTTTCTTCTGTATTTCATTTTGGTACTTTGACTACTGCAACCCTGTAGTTACTGCTTGCATCCACAACAGAAGAAGAATATTGATAAAGTGGAAAGAGTTCAGAGAAGCCATGAAAATAGTTTAAAGACTGGAAAATATTCTTCCTACTGAAAGGCTCCAGCAGTCTATTTAGCTTATCAAAGAGCAAATTTAAGAGATGACCTGAGCTAAGCCTGAACTCATCCACATGAGATGTGAAAACACAATAGTAGATTGATCTTCATTCCAGCGCAGAAAGAATAAGATCTATTTCTTGGTAGTAAAAGAAGACAGAATCAGCGTGAAATTAGGTAGGAATTGTTGCTCTTGGAGTAACTTAGTTTTATGGTAGATTCAAGGGGATGTTTTTCTAAAAGTCTTAAAAAATTCGTTCAAGGCGGTTGTCTGGCTGTACTATGCAAATGATAAGACTAATTAATCAGGGTGTCTGGCCTTTCACTTCACTTGCTCACAAACCCCTAAAAGGGGAATTGCCTATTCTGTGAAGTGACTGGTAAATCTCTAATACCTTGAAGAATTTACCACCTTGAAAGGATGCTTTTATCTTCCATGACTTCACCAGAAAGCAGTGCGGATCTTGAAGACATATGCTGGTTTGACAGTGTGATAAATGGCTAACCATCTGCTTCTTTCTGTCTGGCAGAAAGAAAATGAGGGGGGAAAATGGTCCTTAAAAACTCTGCCTCAGGTCTTGTTTTCTGATGTGGTTCCTCTAGACTATACCTGGAGCACCCGAGATCTATTATGGCTTATCTTGAATGAAGAGTGATACCAAAGAAAAATGTGAAGGCATAACACCTGTGGCACATCACGCTCATGATGATGCTTATTTTCTGTCACCAAGGGATCTATGTTCTGAGAAATACAGTTATACAGTAATCTTCATATCCGCTTCAGGGCTACTTGCCATACTCAGGTGGCCACCTTCTCAGAGCAGGGCAAATAGTCAACCACAAAGTTCTCTGTGAAGGAAAAGCCTGGGGGAGACAAAAAGGCCCATAGTTTATGAGCCGTCCGAGTGCTACAGGTTGAAAGGGGAAACACAACAGGAAGCATCCACATACCTGCAGTGGCAGCAGGCTGTAAAGTAAAAGCATCTTTTTTCTAAGCTGTCTGCACAGTGTAAATTTTGGATCAGAAGGACCTGCGGAAATCAAACATCTAGGTTGAATGGAATCACTACACCACAGTCTCTTTCTGAACATCTTTTGTGTAAGTCTTCTGAAAGGCGGGGTGAGAAGTAAGTCAAATCTAAGGTAAATTACTGATACTAGTGCAAGAAGCTGACAGGGAAAAATGAAAGAGGAATGGAAGTTCAACAGACGACCCACTACCAAAAGTATCACTTCAATGTTTTTGGTGTTGTTTTTTTCCTAATGTTCCAAAAAATTGTAAGAAAAAATGTTTGGAAAAGGGGAATTTGAATATATGGAAATGCTTTTTTTAATCTTTTGTTTTAATGTCAACTACAGAACCCTTCCCCCCATATATATTTTATCAAACCATGTTTCCAGATACAGATTACTGGTGTAGGAAACACCTTTATGATAGACACTTTAATATGAGAATACTCACTGATTTTTAATGAGAAATTATCATAGAAAGCTATAATTATTTTGGAACTAGGGGGAATACTCAAATGTTTACAATTGTTTCAATTTCTGGGTTGTATTTGTGCTACACGTTTAAAAAAGTGTTTATGGATATTTGTATGTAGAAAGACAAAACTTTCATTTTTAATCTTCTGCTGATGACTTGTGGGAAGAGCTCTGAATGTGCTCAACTAAAAGGTATTGTGACCTACCCCTATGGCACAGCATCACAGTGCTGTTCCTTGAATGACTTGCCCGAGAGAGATGCAAGATATACTAACATGGGCAGTGGCCTGCTCTAATCTGGCTCTGTGATTTTTCATTACCTTGTTAGGTCACACATAGTTATTTTGGCATCTTCCATGTGACATCACAATGGACTATTTTGGAAAGAATTACATCACCAAAGACTGTGGGTTGATTTAGTATTTAGATTGCAAATATGTAAATAAAACTCATAGAATCAATAGATTCGGTTTTGTATTTTATGTATGTGAGGTGTTTCTAAAACATTAGAAGATAACACTGTATACATAAAGGCTTGGAAAAAACTATCAAAGCACCCATCCTTTTCACATATCTCATTAAGTTCAATCAAGCATTGTGTATGGTACTGGAAAAGCACAGTCAATTTACAGAGCTAGATACAGCTTCAGTCTAGATGTGAAGAGCTGTACAGCAGTACATAATGTGTTTGGGATCACATACATCAGATGGGGCAGTGTCTGTGGAGCCTTAATCAGTCATTCCCTACAAATCCACTCCTGATGTGAAGACTTTTAACCTCACTTCCCACTGTCTTGGACATTCTGTGGTCTTTTTGAGACTGTTATAAAATCATATCAGGTCGGAACAGTAGGTTTTTACTGTTACTTTTTAATTTCCTATGGAGGGATTCAACTTATGGAGCTGGGTAGTAGAAAGGCGTGTTTTTAATGAGCAGTCAGTTTCACTGATGGAATAGACTGTGTATTGAGCAGAGCTCCTCTGTGTTGCACCGTTTCTACTTCGCCATCCTCCTCTAGTCTCCCTGGGTGATGGCACAGCTCTCCATTGCCTCAAGGTAAATCGGTGAAAAATTAAATATACACTGAGTACGGGGAGGACTGTAGCTGTGACTGAGTCTTCCACTACATGGAGAATAAAAAGGAATTTCTGCTAATTGAATGAGGTGCAGCATGCTTTTCAAGGACTTGAAAAAGCTCCAAGGAGATAAGATGGCACTGAGTGTTCTAACATTTGGGCATTTCTTTTTTCACCCAAAGCAAGTTGAACATAATTTGTCCTCTGAACAGTAAGACATCCGCTTTTCCTGCCTGAGGCCTAGCAAGAGGAAATGCTAAGCTAACTAGGATCTGGCTTATTTGTATTGAATTAGTACAGTCATTAGGACTTCAGCTATTTTTATTTGGTGACAGTTTGCTACTGATACTACCTTTGGGACAAGCACCTCTCTCTTTTAGGTTGCTTTTCTTATCACTGGCAGGAGAAAATGACTGATTGGTTTTGGCCCTTGCTTGAAACTCATTTTCATGACTTTCTTGAGTGCATATCCTGTAGCAAATAGATATTGCTAGTATGCACCAGTCTTCATTTACCAGCCTGAACAAGTGCTGACAGATGAAGGAGCTGACAGTCTGCCCCACTGTTGAAGCTGGAAGATACAGTTACATGTGAATTTGCTGGCTTTTTAGACCTGAATAACTGCAATTGTGTATAAGGGTCACCTCTGGGCTCAGTTATCATTCTGAAGAAAAAATTGGGGCTTTTTTTAAAAATTCATACAGTTTTGGCCTTCTGCTAAGTGATGCCTGAGGAATGCATGGCCTTGGAAAGTCAGTTTTTCACAAAATGACACAGAAAAAATTATACTACTGCTATTAAGATGGCAAGCAGAGATGTTAGGTATAATTATTATCCAAATTAAACTACCGGTATTTTTTGCCAATGGAAGTGGCCCTCAAATCAGTCTCTCTCTCCCTCGTTACTGTCTGTCTGTCTGCCTGCCTGTCTGTCCCAAAGGTTTTTGCACCATTTTATCTGATGATATGTGTCACTGTCAACTTGTCCATTAGGAGTCTGCTCCTTCATTGACTTCAGTGGTACTAAACACGCAGGGCCCTGCTCTGGCAAAAATAAGGTAGTCATGATTACGTTTATAATCCCACACCACTGCTAGCTCTTGAGAATTTTGCGACAGTGATTTGCCATAACAGTATAAATAATCACAGAGGACAAACACAAAACTGCATGCTCTGCACTCCACAGTTGTGTTTTCAGATATATGATGTTTTAGCAATCTTGGTTTTGGGTTAAAACTCTCCCTCTTTTCCCTATATCAGTTTAAAATAAAAATTTCAAAGTCTTAGTAAGCAACTTGTAATTTAAAAGAAACATGCTAACCAAAATATTTTCCTGGTGATTGTAAACTTCTTATCAGGATGAATTTGAAGAGTAGTAGAAAAAAAAAGTTCATTTGCTCTGACTCCCCTTAGCCTCACAGCAAGAAGCGGTAGACTCTAGGCAGTCATTGAACGGTGACCCCCTCCAACTCTTCATTATTCTTCATTTCCTGAAGTCTTTTACAGTCAGGTTTTCTTTCTCTTCCTATGTTGCAAATATTGCTAATTACTAGTTCAGCATATCTGAGATGGTTTCCCATCTCATTTAAATCATAGGAGCTCTGATACAGTATTTTCTGAAAGCTTTTTCAAAGCCTTTAGGAACATTGTTTCTGAGTTCACCTAAAGCAACTTCTAGTCTGCACAGAAAGTCATATGCATCTAATTATCTAGGCAGGCTGATATCTATTGCATCAGCATACACACAGAAGTCGTTTATTTTAGCCTTTTAAAGATTTATACCTAAGTACTTCTACTGCACAGAGTTTATCTATTCAAATCTGCTTCAGCTGCTGCTTTGACACAGTCACAGAGAATGGTCTTATTTGCATTATGTTAAGGACACTTAGCAAAAGGAAAGCAAGCTGCTGTCCTGATCTCATTCTTGTTTATTATTGACATACATAGTCAGACAGAAAGATTTTTCTCAAGAAAATTATTTTTGTTTTGTTTTTAATAATGAACATAACTCTTGTCAATGCTATAAAATTCTAATGTGACTGAAGAACTGAAAAAGATCACAGGAAGGAAAGTTGAAAGGTAGGGGATTTATAGATGTACTCTTTAAAACTGTTTTGCTTTTGTTTCTTGTTAATAGCCATCTAGCACAACACTTAATTAACATTCTGGATAAAACACAGCATTATTAAGGCTTCACTACACTCATAGACACCTTTCAATTAAGGTGCTTGAGCTCACATAAAACATGCTTTCCAATCCTCAGAAAAAGCTTTTAGGAAAACCAGTTGAGCCTTGACAAATTTATTATAAATAAAAGGAAAGACACTTTTGGTAGTTTGTTTGGGTCCTTTTTAAAAAAAAAATAAAATTGTATATATATAACCAGTGTTCAGGCCTTTTGGAAAAAGAAGCAAGAACTCTGGAAATGACGAATTTTTAAAAGTCTCTGGCTTATCTCCAAAGTTTGCTACCTTTTTTAGAAACAGTGCTTTTCAGAGGCTAGTATTTTCACCAGGGTTTCCTGGCTCTATATAGCCTTGTACTGAATTTGAACCACTTAACATTTTTATGGAGGAGCACAGTAGATCTGGCTTAATACCTGAACAAATCAGTGCCTGTCAAGCCAGTGGAACAAACTGCTGTTCTGGAATCAATTCTTTGATCCCCGGAGTTTATGTACCCTCTTTTTCTTGTTATCAACTAGTTGACATACCTTTCTTGTGCTGCTGTGCCAGACTAATGACATTTTGTTATGAAGTCATTGTAAAATGGACTTCAGTAACATGAAAGTGAAATTAAAATGGAATCCTAGTGAAATTTTATATTTCTTTCTGTGGAACACTTAAAGTATTAATCAAACGCAATGCCAAAAAAAAAACCCCAAAAACTTCCAAATACTGCTTTTTCTGTCTTTTCTAGCTTTTGTCCAAACTAAACTTTCTTTCCCCTCCTTCTGTTTTTTCACTTAGATAAACTATCTTTCTCTCTAAGCACTACTTATGGTTTCAAAAAAATGGAAGTAATCTAGAGTTCACTTAAAGATCAAGTACCATAAGCTGGTGTTTTCAAGTACCCTGAAAGTTTATTAATGCTTTCCAACTCATTTCCTACTTCCCTGCCAAAAGCACTCTTTAGTGGACTGTAAAGTTTTTCAAATAATAGACATCTGATCCAAGTTTCTTATGATTTTTCTTTTCAAGAGATCACATACTTTCAGAAATCTGGTAAATTTTTATTGTAGTATAAAAATCTGGTATTCTGACTGGGTGCTAAGAGTTGTGAACTTATTAGCCTTTTAACATCTGTTAAAAAATTCATTTCCTTATTCTGAGAGATTGAGCTTTGCTTTAATACACATATTCATATGATGTTTAAGTCAGAATAAGAAAAGATTGCTGAACCTTCCGCTCACAAATAACAGTATCTAATATCAAAATGGTCATGACCTTTTAAATAAAAAGTGCTCTTTTGAAGTACAATGCAGTAGGCTGTAAAAAATTGTCATTTGTATGTATTTTATGGGCTTGACAGCAGCATTTGCATCTCTAAATAAAGGATCTCTTTGATCATGTATGATTTCCAAAAAAGAGGCAGGCCACCTATTTGTGATCAAAGATCTCATGGATGAGATGCAAGCTTACACTCCCCCAAATATATACTTGACACACTCTTAAACTGGGGTCTCAGTACAAGTTTCCCCCTCCTCCTGTAACCAAATTGTGGTCTCGTGGAAGACTAGCATCAGGAACAACAAATGCAGAGGGAACCTTCTGAACACAAGTTAATCTTCAGCATCTCATAACAGCTTGCGTTGTTCATTCTGTCACACTTATGTAGCCACAGCATTTTTTGATCCTTTTGGATTCTTATGACAGTTCGTAGGACACTTAGCCTATAAAACAACATTAAACTCAATGTCAGTGTGGCACTGTTAATATCTATAAACTGGGCTAGCAAAGAAATTCAGAGCAGGGTTAGACATTTCTACAATCAACGATCTTTTCTGTGCTTTTGATTAAAATTTAATAAAAATGTTTCAGTGAGGTGAAGACTTGTGCAGAGCAGGTGAGGAAAGATCAACATTTACTCAGCCCAAATCTAATCCAGCCACTTTTTCCTCTTCTCATATTCCCCATTCATACAGAAGGGCCAGGGCATCCCATCTATTCCTGAAACAAAACAGGGAGCATGACATGGTCTCTTTACTCAGGAAAGAGGATTAAAAAAAAAGCTCCTATTTGTAGGACCTGAGGGATCTAAAACTCTATCTGCATCCCTCTACCAGTCACAGCTCACCTATTTAAGCCAGAGGTTTTTCTTTGACTGCAAAGATGTAAAATTCCAGTGGGGTCACAGTAAGTCCTATTCAGAAACCCACCACTGTAAAATATAAGAAGGCAGAACTCAGTGATGATCAACTCAGAGCCAAAATAAACCAACAAACCCAATATTGCAAAGTCCCAGTGTGACTGCGGAGTTCAGGCTATGCAAACTGTTTAGACCAGACAAACTCTGCAGCTCTGTCTCAGGATACTCTTTACTGATTAGGAAACGGTGCTGGAGAAATTATCACATTAGCATTTTACAGGAATACAAAGGAAGGACAAGAAAAGAGAGAAAGAAAGGGAAACTGTGGGCAGATTTCTTCGCTGTGCTCTCTGAAAGCATTGCATCCCACTCAGAAGCAACACTGTATCTTGATGCGCTAAAGTCTTTGTGACTGATTAAACAATAAAGTAGAAGCTAATTAATAAAGCATGTGGTTTAAGTACTGATTTTATATTGTGATTTTATACTGGATGAATTAATACAGTGTAAATGTCTTTGTTGCTGCAGATTGCTGAATATGCCTGATTGGTAAGGCACAATAAAGCTCCCCTGCTTCCCCAAGAGACATTTGAAAGGCCAGGATTTCAGCAATGAAACACTGGCCTTCAAAAGTCTTACCTCATAAACATATAAAGTAGTCCAGCACGGAAGGTCAGTCATCAATCACTGTTACACTGTCCTTCCTGCGTAGCACAAGCAACTTCATAGCATAAGCCATTTTATATCGCATCCAAATCCATTCTGACATGGGGTTTGTGGGTTCCATCATTATAGAAATACATGGCTTTACTCAACATGTACTGTGGTGAATCATAGAATCATTTAGGTTGGGAAAAGACCCTTAAGATCCTGAAGTCCAACTGTAAGCCTAACACTGCCAAGTCCACCACTAAACCATGTCACTAAGTGCCATGTCTACATGTCTTTTAAATACTTCCAGGGATGGTGACTCAACCACTTCCCTGGTCAGCCTGTTCCAGTGCTTGATAATCCTTTCAGTGAAGAACATTTTCCTAATATCCAAGCTAAACCTCTCCTAAGTAGAGCGAATTCTGGTACAGGATGTGTTTGTGACCACAATTTCTCAATCATATCTTCAGCAATTTTGTCATTAAGTTAAAATTTTACATTTTGAGATTTTTTTAAGGAAAAAGAGATCTTTTTTTTTGTTACTAGTATTCTGTCTAGTTAAAACAAAACAGTGAGCAAGATCTGTTGAAGAAAGATTTCTTAAAAAAACCCATCTGCTTTGTTTTATGATTGTCATGTCTATGCAGGTTTTTCAATTTAATAGGTGAAGACATAGAAGAGTTTAAACAAAGTTTATATAAAAATGGAATTTTGGTGTAGCTAGTGTAAAAACACACAAAAAATAAATGGAACACATAAATCAGTGTGTGGAAAGAATGAGAACTCAAGGCTGAACAACCCTATAACACAAATAAAGTATGGTTTATTTTAAAAGCTGAAAATACACATAAATAATCTAGAAAATAAACTTTTAGAATGTCAGTAACCTTATAACCAGATCAATTGCTACAACAAAAATCTGGGGAGTCCTGAAATTTAGTGTAGCCTAGAAAACTTGAATTTGCTGAATACCTTCTTTAGTTCCAATTTTTTTCTTTCCAGATTAGTTAAATAATTATTTGGAAGATTAAATTATAACTGTGTTGAGTTAAATTTTATATTTTATATTACAGAAAGGTAAGCTGAATTCAAGACTGAAGATCAATTTGGCACTCAGGTGAGTCTTTTTTTAAGGACAATTTGCCCCATGGTAGTACTTGTGTGATAAAGAACAAGTGCACTAGACCAAAATACTCTGAGAAGCTGGAGACCCAAACTTTTCCAGGAAAGTAAGGATGTGCTTTTGTCACACTAGGCATCATTGCTAAATTGGTGGCCTACCATCTTTGATTGCCTGTAGACATTTTTATTAATGAACTGCCAGTTTTATTTTCAAAATGATCTCTTGGTCTTGTCATCAACTCCTAGTAAACCTTTAATGTTTTCTACTAGTTATGGAAACCGTCAAAATGGGAAGGGTAAATCATTCATACAAGATTCTGTCACATTTACTCATATTGGATGAAATGAATGAAATAATATAAAATTACTAAAAAAAAAAAATCCTGTTTGGGCTGCTAGTTAATTTTGGCTTCACATACAAGCATTTGATTTGGTAAAAAGGCAAAAAGGAAAGTTTTACTGTTTTCATTTTTCTGCTGTTTAAAGTAAGAAAATAAACTGAAATAAATATTTGTGTAGTTTCAAAAAAATTTATGAGAGATTTTTAGATAAACTAATATTTTATTTGACACTGACAAAATTCCTCAGTAAAGAATACAACAACATCTCTTGACAAAAAGGATGATGGTGATTATAATAATAATAATAATAATCATAACAACAACAACAACCACCTCGTTTAACTCTCAATTTTACTAATGAGTGGATTTTGATGGAAAAAGAATATTCTTTCTTTGGAGATTCAGAGTTCTGCCTTTCATAGACTAAAATTTTTCACTTGAATCTTCAGTCATTTCTGGTAGAAGTAATGCTATGCTACAGAACTGAGCTTGTAGTCCCTTCTAAATTTCAATCTAATAACTGAATTAAAAAAAAGGACTTGCATAGAAAAGGAAAAAATTCTTTATCAAAGATCTGCAACCACTTAGACTGCACATATATTAAAATTAATATTCAAATGTTTGTCTAACAAAAATACAATTAGGTGCACGTAAATGCACTCTGTTTCAGAACTACATTTTCTATTACATTATGGATGCAAAAATGTTTCAAGGGATCACATGAAATGCTAATTCACTTTTTCAGACTACCCATATAACTAAAGACTAATGAATTAAAACTGACTCCTTTATCACAGTCACTTTTTCCTGTACTAATCTCTGATTGAAGTAGAATAGGGGACTGTTTTGACCATGCTCTGTCTTTTTTATTTTGTTGTGTGTATTTACAATATTTTTCTTTTCTTTCCCAATCTGTCAAATGAAGTATGGTATACGGCACCACAAATATTTTAAATGTAAAAACAATAACCTTAGTATTTGCCCATAAAAATTTAAAATTTTCTGCTTATTGGACAAACACAGACATACTCCAGCACCTGAAGAATTCTGGGAATTGTAGTAAAATGGGCATTTCTAGTACAAAATTCTATAATTAGGATTACCTCTAGATGGCTCTTTTTTTTTTAAGTAGAATTTATCCTGTATGAGCCCTTGCTGTGGTCTTATATGTATGACAAGCCTTGATACCTGAGACACAGATATTCTGAGGGCACAAAACAATGCTGAGAATGAGATTCTTCTTTCTCTTTTACTACTAGATAGCAAACTTTACCACTTTTTGAGAAGTAAAAATCATTTTTTGTCTACTAAATGATGATGCAATGAAAATTTATTTGTATTATTGTAACATTCTGAGGCGCCAGCCCTAAATTAGGACCACATCGTGCTAGCAGCTGCTCAAACATTGAACATAAAATCAAAACAAAAAATCCTCAGAAAACAAGAGGAAAGCCATTTTTTCCTCTTTCAGTAGCTTACTGGTGTTAAATTACTGGTTTCAAGCTGTGCTTTCATAAACCCTGTGCAAAATATTTTAAGCATTCTGGTGCAGTAAAATGGAAGGTTCTACAGTTATAAAATGAGGAGTGACTTTAGAAATATAAACCACCACAAGCAAATGAATAGCATTGCTTTGATAAAGACTGGGTTCATCCCTGAAAGTACATTTATATTTCTCATCTTTTTAGACCAAACAATAACATGAAAACCCTATAGCAGATATATATTATGAAGTGCTGAAAGAAAATGGTGAATAATAAATGGTGTCGTCTTGTATGTTCTCTTTTGGAAAGGATTTGCATTAAACAACATTCTTGACTTGTCATTCAAAATTAAAACCAAATCTGCCTTCTCAATGTAATATTTACAAAGAGAATGCTTCTTGCCTTTTCTTCTAGTGTGACTAGTAGAGTACTGTACACACAACTTTCTGGAATGAGACAGGTAGCGTCATCCAGCTAGATCTATCATTTGCTCATTTTGTTGTTGCTATTTTCTGTAGAAAATTTTCCATAATTTGTGTAATTCTTTACCAAGGAGTGATTTCTGGTACACTTTTATGTATGGCACATGATCTGAAGAAATTCACAAAAAATACTACATAAATATAGCTTGTACCTTATTATCTGGAAGTTCCAGAGGGCCTACACCATCACTTAATCATTGATGACATTGAAAATTGAAAGCAAAGCATTTGAAAAGTCAAGAACGCATAAAATGACTTTCACTTAATGTTCGTATCATGTAAATGTGTAGATAATCTCCTTTATAGAAATGTGAATGGCATTAATATTGGCCTTGCACATTTGCAAAGTCTTCATTGAAAGATAAAAATAAAACCAAACTATTTGTATTTTGCTGAACTGAAGAGTATGTAGTAAAAGAGAACTAAAATCAGTTCAGGTTTAGTTATACAATTAAAGGCTTAATTATACAATTTGGACCAAATTCAAGCCATCCAGCACTGCCTCCAGTGCTGTCTCCAAATTTCCTCTTCAAGAAGGTCTAAATTCTTAAGAGAAATTCTGCTTTCAACTGTTCTCCAACATACAACAAATAAGTCTGCCTACATGATAAAGAATTTGACACAGAACATATAATCTGATTTTAAATACAAGAGCAAATTTTAGCCTCAAAACCAGGAAAAAACTACCTCTTCAGAGGAACATAGGATAATGTTTTCATCTGTCTTTTCTATAACTATCCAGTGTCACAGCGAATCTAATGCCATGGTGTTGCCCTCTCAATTCCATATTCATGCTGACAATTGACCGAGTGCTTTCTTTCGTGATCTCACTTATGTTCAGCAACAAATGAAAGTTTTCCAAATGGTCGTTGAATCAGATAACAAAAGCTGCTATATACAATGAAAAGAAAAAAAAAAAAAGACTGTTTCATTTCTACTCTTAAATATTGCTACTGTTTGATTAAGATCTGGCCACTTAGATGATCATAAACCTGAGTAGAGCAGTAGGCAAGCAGCTGATCTGATATAGTCTTAATTGAGCTGCTAGGGTACTGTAGGATAAAGCACAGCATCTCCAGGTTCTGAATTGCTTTTATTGTCTTTATATTAGTGGTTAAAAGTTGTAGGAATAACTTTGAAGATTTTTTTCACTCAGAAGCCTGATAGCAGCAGTTTTCTGATGTGGATCTCAAAAGAGAAAGGACAACAAGTGTTACACGCAATTTTTTTTTTTCAGTTGACTGTATTAGAGATGGTTTTACCTGTTTCATTTTGCAGGGGTAAGATATAAGTCCAGGGTATAATTCAGTAATTGTTCTAAAAGACCTTGCACTTTCATTCATTCCCTATGTTATGTTTTAAGGTCAACCACAATTATGTGGACACTGCCATAAAATGCTTATACAGATATTTATATATACATGGTAAAGGAGAAAGTTCAATTTAAGTATCTCAGAAAGCAAAGAAAGCAGCGTCTTTTCTCCATCTGCATTTGCATAAATACATGTTCTCTGTTTTCTAAATTACTTAGGTACACCCAAACAGAGTCTAGCTTGAGATAACATTGAATATATCCACCTGGATTTATATGACATAATTTTTTTAATCTCAGTCCAACTAAGCATTATCTAGAAATGTCCTCAATAAATACTGTAAAGCACAGCTCAAAATAATAAAGACAGAAAAATCACACCCTAATTTATACTCAGAGAGTGATCTTCATCTTCTCACATTTAGATACGTACTAAGCATGCATCTATATCTGAGATATTTGCATGGATTTTCTTTGTAATTGAAGGTGGGAAAGAAGGGCTTCTAGGGCAAAATTCCTTTCCTATGGCTGTCATCGAAAATAAGCCAAGTAAGTCATGGCCTCAAAGTGTCTCTCTACTGACTACAAAGAGTCTAGATAACTAGCTGAGATGTGAAAATCTATACAGTAGCTGTCTAAAATTAACAGATACATCTCACTTATGGTGATTTTACACTACTTAGCTGACATAGATGCCTTTATGCAACTCTTTGGGATTGATCAATTCAGACTTTTCAGACTTGCACCAGTTCCAGTGAGTTTTGAAACAGACTTCAGTTAAAATGGTGTGATGTCCATTTGTCAACATGGCAGACTCATTTCATGACACTTCAGCCTGTGGAATCTGATTAAGATGAATGAAAATGAGTCCAGTTCATACTGAATTAATTAATTAATTTAGTTTCTTAAAATGCAGTTTTTAGTGTGCTTAGTTTTATTTGGATATGGGAAAGGTTTCAAGATATTTTAACATGAATCTAAATCACTCTGATTCAGAGACTGAAAGAAATAGCAAGAAAAGGAGCTGGTGGGAAGATAAGGGTCATCTGCAAAGCCGGGCTTACAGAGGAGAACAGGGAAAAAAGCCGAGGAGAAAATACTGATTTTTGTTTTGTCAGCAAAACAAAGCAACCACTTTTTTTTCCCCAAGGCTTTTTTATTTTATTTTTTCTAAACAAGGGGGAAATTGCTCAGTACAACTCTGGGCATCTGAAACTTTCATGTCTGTGTCTGTGTTAGCACGTCTAATGATATGTTTGAAAGCCTAAATTGTAACACTATAGAAACAGTCTGCAAGTTTGGCCTTGGCAGTTCTCATGATAGTGATTCAATTAAAGATTGAGGTTGAAAGCATATACTTGCTAATTTCAATGGGAGTTTGGCCACTGATTTTAAAGGGACCGTAGCATCATGCTAAGCCTCTGATTTCTGATCCTGCATTTTGTGTCAGATTTACTCACTCTGCAATTTTGGATTATGTCAATGAGGCTGCCAGATAATATAAACAGATGTATTGCCTTTGAAATCAATGGAGTCACTTTGATTTACACCAGCTAGTAATCTGGACAGGGATTGTTAGATGGGCATACCAAGTTCATCTATTTAAATGAAGGTCAAGGATGTGACTTCCTTGTTACTCCTTCTAACTTCTTTTTGTTTCTGCTGATCTTTTACACACGGATTATTCCAAGACTATCAGAAACCAGACACATACTCAAATTGGATCTCTGATTCACATCTTTTGAGATTTGTTTGCTATCATGTAGGTGCATTAATTAAAATGTACTCAGTTTACATCCGGATGCACTCAACCGCACTGAAATAACTCATGGGAAGCAAATTCTTTTTCTAAATGAAGGTGCTGGCTGCACAGTGACTGTGGCAAGCTTCAGCTTATCACTCACATTGTTAATGACTCTGGAGTGCATGTTTACGCAGAAGGCATAAAAGGAATTCATTGCACCTCCCTATATGTTACTGAATTGTCCAATAACCTTGACGTGTCTTAATTTGATTTTTTTTTTAACGTTATACACAAGAATGTGTGTTGCTGTCATCTCAAACAAAATAAAATTTCAACTAACTTTAGTAATCCCAAGATTGCCCCTGTATGTGGATATTTCTAACAAATCATACAGAAAACGTGTACTCTTTCCATACTTCACATGCCTGCTCTGTAGACCTGAAAATACTGTACATTTAAAAACCAAGCACAAACTGAAAGAGCAATATGCAGCTTATAAAATTTCTCTTTAAGTGAGCAGGAAATAAGAAAGGTGACTGCAATTATAACAGAATTCTGAAAAAAACCACGCAATATAACTTACACCATGTTTTTGGAAAGCTCTCAAGAATGTCCAACCGTTTTTGCTCGTATTTCCCTCTGGGGCTATTGTTTATAGCTTTCTTTTTTTTCCCCTTTTTGCTCTTGTATTATTACTCTATACTTATCACTTTCTATACTTCTGCCCTAAGAAGTGTAGAAAGTACTGTATTTCAGATCAGAGAATCTGCAACTGGATATTTGTTTTAGCATTTCAAGTTATTTAACATCAAATTACTCAGAGTGTGGAAATAAAACTGAATGATATATTTTTCATTTTTTTAAACATACAGTCCTTTTCCAGGCCAGAGCTGCAGCCATTTTTTTCTAGCACACAGCTAAAAAGGAAGAAAATAAACAGATTACTTAATTATTTTTGATTCAGATCTTTTTTTAATAATCTCTTTCTTCTATGTCTGTCAAAATTTGCACAATGATTTAAACTTACTGAACAATTACAGTATAATTTTTTTTAAATTACCAATATATATGTTGCATCTTGCATCTTAGTATACACTTATGCAATTTCCCACTTAATGAGGTAAATAGGGAAGGTGAGAACATGTTATATTACTTTTCAGAGCAAGGCCTAATATCTGCAAATAAGCTTCTGCATAAATAATTGGGCACATGGAGTTCTATTGGATTGAACATAATCACAGTATTGTTCAACTTTCAGATTTTTAACATTCGAAAACCATTTATATTATCTCTTGTGTTCATAAGCATGTATGTGCATTTCATAAAAACTTCTTTTTCTTGTCATATGTATGCCTTCTAAACAATTCCACTAGAAGACACACATTACATATGCACTGAAAGAAGGCATTCTGATAGGATTCAGAGACTAAACTCTTTTCATAATTTCATATTCTATCACCCCATAGACAATTTCTTTTACCAGCAGTAAATAACTAGTGATGATTAATACTGCAAGTAATAATTTTAAATCTACCGTGTTACTCCTCTGTCACTATCTTTT
Source organism: Phaethon aethereus (assembly GCF_964289735.1). Classification (NCBI taxonomy): domain Eukaryota; kingdom Metazoa; phylum Chordata; class Aves; order Phaethontiformes; family Phaethontidae; genus Phaethon; species Phaethon aethereus. Next base: position 70,989,396 of record NC_138582.1, read on the forward strand.
GCTACTCTTCCAGAAAGAGCCTCTCTTTTTTGATTATTTTTCTCTTTTTTTTTTCCTGTTTCCTTAGAAGTCATTTAGAACTCATTGTATATCACAGAAAAATAGGAATTCTGTTACTGAAATTTATTCCTTGGTTGACAGCATTTAATTGAGGTGGGAAAATCTGACCTATAGCATACCTAGCTCCTTTAATATTACATACACATACCATTTTATATGGGCAGCCTGACTTGACTATCCATTTGCCTGGGTGGAGTTGGTGATTTACTCCACATTGTAATGGAAAAAGACTCATTCAGACAACCAGGGGGATTTTCTTGGCAGGTTAAGGGAAACTGCAGCTACAGTTCTGTGAATCTTGAACAGTAGTGTTTTGTTCACAGGAACAAATCATTGTATGATCAGTATAGCAAAATATATTACTGTTTGTAATCTGAAGTGATGCTTTGGACAAATCACATCAGGATTCACAGGTGTAGTAGAATCCTAGTGGAGGGAAAAATCAAAAGAATTCCTTAGATACTTTGAATCATAAGATCATGTTGTATTTTACTGAGACTTGATCAGCTAATTAGCATTCTTGTGCATAAACCTACTATAAGAACAAGTAATAAGTGAGGGTAACAAAATAAGAAAGTCTGGAAAACATTCTAACCTTAGATTAAGGTGTTGCTAAAGCAGTTAATGACATGGTTTAACCAGTAAATAAAACAACTAAAGTGTTCCCTGATAAATAAAAGCTGAAAATATGCATACATATACATACACACACATATGTATGCATTTTAAGTTCATTATTGGGAAATTGGTAGCAATCTCATGCTGAAATTAAGACAAAACTCAAAGATTTAACTGATCTAAAACAACAACAGAAAATGTTAATTAGGTTACTCATGGTCTAGAGACCAGTTTCAAATACTTCTGGTTTGGGTTTTTTTTTTTTAGTTCTCTGTGGTCAGACTGGCAGTACACTCACTGGCCTTTTTACCCTGTCTATAACTATGCCAATGATTTTTTTTAATTCAATAAAAAGTGTTTTTTGTTTTTAGCTATGGCACAAGATTAGGTACTGTTTGGTATGCAGTTTACTTTTTTTCATATGGAACCATACACACACCTCCCAGCATTTTTTGCCTAATGATAACATGAGACATTTCTCCAGGTATTTTACTATTTCCTCCTTCATGGCCAGACAAAATGAAAAAGGTATTAGAAAAAAAATCAAAGGCCATGAATAAAAGAAATAATAATAAAAATGCCCAGAAAACCACACAAAACAACATGAAACAACATTCATTATGTCAGGCTGTGAAAGAAGAATAAGTCTGTCCTGCAGATTTGTCTTCCTAGTTAATTTTTTTGCCAGAATCAAAGATGCTTGTAATTAACGTTTCTGGATAGGTCACTCTCTACTGACTACAGGAAAAAAAAGTTTTACAATTTTAGGAAGGATATTGCTGACCTACTGGTGTCTACTGATCGTGCTTTTGAAAAGACTTCAAGATCTTTTATAACAGTGAATAGACTGTAGAGCTGCTACAGAATATGCTTTTCCTTTTTAAGAAGAAAATAATATCAACCATTTGATATTGCCATTTTCTAGGATGGGTGCCATGGAAAATGCTATGACACAAACAAGAATTTCCATCTTTAGCCACCTGACCTTCATACCGGAAGCATATGTTGGATATGTGAGAAGAGCTAGGTCTTCAACACCATTTTTATAGGTCTCCATAGATTTATTCCATTAATGAGGAACACGTGTTTTTGGGGGACTTCAGGACTATCGAATCAGCTGCCTACTGGTGCTGAAGACATTATTGTTGATTTTCAGTTTTCATTTTGTGTGGAACTGAAAGTATATCGGGTGTATCTGACAGAATAGTCATGTTATGAAACACTGGTTATCCAGTTTTTCTCTGAGAAAGTGAGAGTCTGAGTAACCACGTATTGCAGAAATCTCAATTTAAATGCATGCTATGAGAGAAAGCCTGAACATAGATGGCTCTTCAACCACCACTTGTGAGGTTATCTAACTGCCAACAGTACATATTAAATGTCATGTGCATGTGGTGTGACTGTGATATATAGAGTGCTAATCCTGATTTCAAATAACCCTCTGATAGAAGTGTGCTGATTGCTCCTGCTTTCACGATACCCACTACAACTTACTTGCACATTACTTGCTCCTGTTTTAGTATTTCTTCCTAGAAATTATATGTATTAAATCACATTTTCCCGTTAGATTGTCTCTAAATTATTTACTTGAAAAATGCGGTAAGAAGGGCTCTAGTCTATTGGGAGAACTTTTTCTATAAAGGCTGTTCATTTCACCCCTGGTCCTTGAAACCTCTTCCCAGTAGTACTTCAATAAGAAATCAGTACTTCTGCCAGTTCTTTAGCACTTTTGTGGATGACCAAGTCCTTTCACTGGCCAGAAAATGTAACCCTCACTTGGCTACTGTTAAAGACAATGGAATTTTTACCGATGCCTTTAATGTGAAACGGTTTAGGCTCTGAGGTCTGAGTTTTCAGCTCATCTGCCTCTTTTCTACTTAAGGATATTTTTAGTCTTTCTTCTTTCTACTCGTGTTACCAATGTGACTAAGTCTTAGCAGTTCTAGTTGCCAAAGGTGCCAAAAATGACCGGCAGTTCCAGAAAATTAACTACTACTTTGTTTTCTAATATGGTTGACATTGACACAATTGCATTTCTGTTGCAAATGTTGGCACAAAATTCTTAGTGAAGACAAGAAGGAAATGTTTTATTTCATTACATGGTCTTCCTTACAAAATTATGCTTCTTTTTGGAAAACCGTTCTGTGTCTTCAGACCAACTTGTCCATTTGGGAAAAAAACTACTACCTGTACTGTTGCAAAACAGAAAAATTTCTTTGAGTTCTCACAGGGTCACTATCTTTTGCTATTTCATTGAAACAAACAAGTACTATTTTTAGCCAGCTCATTTAACACAGTAAACTAAGGCTTGTCAGAATTTTGAGTTCTGGCCCTGCCTTCTATCTACATGTGATTTCAACATATATATTGTGATTGCAAACCTTTTTTTAATGAGTAATGCTATTATTTTCATTTATAGAAATCCTTGTCATTCTGAGATCAATTCCAGAGGCTGTTAGTATTCATGCCTTCTTTTTTCCATTCTTGTAAAATGGTGAATACTATGATTTGGCTACTAAAAATAGTTTATGTGTTTAATAGAAGCAGATTTTTCTTTTTTATTTGCAATAATTTATCTTTTACCTCTTCTGCCTTTTTCTTACTAAAGCTGATGAGCTTTGGTCTTCAACTCCTACTGGTATAAATCTCAATTATCTAGAATCATAGAATCATTAACATTGGAAAAGACCTTTAAGATCAAGTCCAACTGTTAACCTAACACTGCCAAGTCCACCATGAAACCATGTCCCTAAGCACCACATGTATATATCTTTTAAATACCTCCAGGGATAGCGATTCGACTACTTCCATGGGCAGCATGTTCCAATGCTTGACAACCATTCTGGTGAAGAAATTTTTCCTACTAGCTGATCTAAACCTCCCCTTGCGCAAACTGAGACCATTTACTCTTATCCTATTGCTTGTTACTTGGGATAAGAGACCAACACCCACCTCACCACAACCCCCTTTCAGGTAGTTGTAGAGAGCGATAAGGTCTCCCCTCAGCCTCCTCTTCTCCAGACTAAACAACCCCAATTCCATCAGCCACTTCTGATAAGATTCGTGCTCCAGACCCCTCACCAGCTTCATTGCCTTTCTTTGGACACAGTCCAGCAACTCCATGTCCTTCTTGTAGTGAGGGGCCCAAAACTGAACACAGGATTCAAGGTGCAGCCTGATCAGTGCTGAATAAAGGGGGACAATCACTTCCCTACTCCTACTGGCCATACTATTTCTGATACAAGCCAGGATGCTGTTGGCCTTCTTGGCCACCTGGGCACACTGACAGCTCATATTAAGCCATCTTTTGACCAACAACCCTAGGTTCTTTTCCATGAGGCATCTTTCCTGCCACTTAAAGTTGAAGCCTGTAGCATTGCATGGGATTGTTGTGACCCAAGTGCAGGACCTGGCTCTTAGCTTTGTGAACTTCATACAGTTGTCCTTGGCCCATCAATCCAGCCTGTCCAGATCCCTCTGTAGAGCCTTCCTACCCTCAAGTAGATCAACACTCCCGCACAATTTGATGTCATCTGCAAACTTACTGAGAGAGCACTCAATCCCCTCATCCAGATCATCAATAAAGATATTAAACAGACCTGGCCCCAATACTGAGCCCCAGGGAACACCGCTTGTGACCAGCTTCCAACTGGATTTAACTCCATTCACCACCATTCTTTGGGCTTGGCCATCCAGCTGTTTTTTTACCCAGCAAAGAGTACGCCTGTCCAAGCCATCAGCAGACAGTTTCTCCAGGAGAATGCTGTGGGAAATGGTGTCAAAGGCTTTACTAAAATCTAGTTAGACAACATCCACAGCCTTTTCCTCATCCACTAGATGTGTCACCTGGTCATAGAAGGAGATCAGGTTAGTCAAGCAGGACTTGCCTTTCATAAACCCATGCTGACTGGGCCTCATCGCCTGGTTGCCCTGTACATGCCATGTGATGGCACTTAAGATGACCTGGTCCATAACCTTCCCCAGCACCAAGGTCAGACTGACAGGCCTGTAGTTCCTCAGATCCTCCTTCTAGCCCTGCTTGTAGATGGGCATCATATTTGCTAACTTCCAGTCAACTGAAACCTCCCCTGTTAACCAGGACTGCTGATAAATAATGGAAAGTGGCTTGGTGGGCAGTTCTCCCAGCTGTATCTCAGTACCCTTGGGTGGATGCCATCTGGCCCCATAGACTGTCTAAGCGGTGTACCACGTCGCTAACAATTTTTCCTTGGATTATGGGTGCTTCATTCTGCTCCTTTCCTGTGTCTTCCAGCTCAGGGGGATGGGTACCTAGAGAACAACTGGTCTTACTATTCTAGACGGAGGCAAAAAAGGCATGAGGTACTGCAGCCTTTTCCTGATCCTTTGTCAGTATGTTTCCTTCCGTATCCAATAAAGGATGGAGATTCTTCTTAGCCCTCCTTGTGTTGCTAATGTATTTGTAGAAACATTTTTTATTGTTTTTTATGGCAGTAACCAGATTAAATTCTAGCTGAGCTTTGGCCCTTCTACTTTTCTTCCTTCATAATCTCATGACATCGTTGTGGTCCTCCTGAGTGGCCTGCCCTTTTTTCCAAAGGTCATAAACTCTTTTTTTTTTCCTGAGTTCCAGTCAAAGCCAGGCTGGCCTTCTTTCCTGCCATCCTGACTTTCAGCGCATGGGGACGGCCTGCTTTTGCACCTTTAAGAGTTCTTTCTTGAAGAATGTCCAGCCTTCCTGGACTCCTTTGCCCTCCAGGATTGCCTCCCAAGGGACCTTGTCAACCAGGCTCCTAAACAGGCCAAAGTCTGCCCTCTAGAAGTCTAATGTGGCACTTCTACTGACCACCTCCTTACTTCTCTGGGAATCAAAAATTCTATCATTTTGTGATCTCTATGCCCAACACAGACTCCAACTGTCACATCACCCACAAATCCTCCTCTGATTACAAACAACAGGTGCAATGGGGTGCCTTCCCTATTTGGCTTCCTCACCGGCTGTATCAGGAAGTTACTTTCCACATATTTCATGAACTGAATCTCCTGACTCTTTCCTCTCTGCTGTATTGTACTTCCAGCAGGTGTCTGGTAAGCTGAAGTCCCCCATGAGAACAAGGTCTAGCAATTGTGACACTTTTCCCAGCAAATATTTCTTCTGCCTCTTCGTCCTGGTTGGGTGGTCTATAACAGACTCCCAACCATGATACCCGCTTTGTTGGCCTTCCCCCTGATTCTTACCTATAAACACCCAACCTTATGTTCACCGTCTTCAAGCTCTAGACAGTCAAAACAGTCCCTAGCATACAGGGCTACCCCACCACCTCTCCTTCCTTGCCTATCCCTTCTGAAGAGTTCATAGCCATCCATGGCAGCACTCCAGTTATGCAAGTCATCCCACCATGCTTCAGTGATGGCAACTATATCATAATTTTCCTGCTGCACAATGGCTTCCAGCTCCTCCTGTTTGTTGCCCATCCTGTGTGCATTGATGTAGAGGCACTTCAGTTGGGCTACTGGAACCCACCACCTTTTTGGGGGGAGAAGCCCTAATTACTATGTGACCATCCTCAGGCACATCCATGGTTTCTAACAGATCAATAGCCCTTGTGTCTTTGCTGTCATATGGGTCTGCATCCCCTACCTCCCCTGAGATGGCAGACTAAAGGACCTCTCTGGCACACCATCCCTCAAACACTGGCGTGCCAGCCCCAAGCTTATCTCTAGCAAGCCTGGTTTTGTCCCTTTCCCCCTTCAAATCTGGTTTAAAGCTCTTTCAATGAGCCCTGTTAACTGCTGTGCAAAGATCTTTTTCCCCCTTTAAGACAGGTGTATCCCATCTGTCACCAGCAGGCCTGGTGTCATGTAAACTGACCCACGATCAAAAAATCCAAAATTATGCTGGTGACACTGGGCTCAGAAGTGGGTATTGATCTGCTGGCTCTTCCTGCTGCTTCTCTCATCATTCCCTGCAACTGAAAGGATAGAGGAGAACACAACTTGTGCTCCAGTTCCCTTAACCAATTGTCCCAAGGCCCTGACATTTCTCTTGATTGCCCTTGGACTTGTAGTTGCAATTTCATTGCTGCCTACCTGAAAATTCGATAATGAATTGCTGGAGAGCTGCCCCATGGAAAAGGACCTGGGGGTGCTGGTTGACAGCCAGCTGAACATGAGCCAGCAGTGTGCCCAGGTGGCCAAGAAGGTCAACAACATCCTGGCCTGTATCAGAAATAGTGTGGCCAGCAGGAGCAGGGAAGTGATCGTGCCCCTGTACTCGGCACTGGTGAGGCCGCACCTCGAATACTGTGTTCAGTTTTGGGCCCCTCACTACAAAAAGGACGTTGAGGTGCTCTAGCGTGTCCAAAGAAGGGCAACGAAGCTGGTGAGGGGGCTGGAGCACAAGTCTTCGGAGGAGTGGCTGATGGAACTGGGATTGTTCAGTCTGGAGAAGAGGAGGCTGAGGGGAGACCTTATCGCTCTCTACAACTACCTGAAAGGAGGTTGTAGTGAGGTGGGTGTTGGTCTCTTCTCCCAAGTAACTGGTGACAGGACAAGAGGAAATGGCCTCAAGTTGCACCAGGGGAGGTTTAGAGTGCATATTAGGATAAATTTCTTCACCAAGAGAGTGGCAAAGCATTGGAACAGGCTTCCCAGGGAGGTGGTGGAGTCACCATCTCTGGAAGTATTCAAAAAACGTGTGGATGTGGCGCTTCGGGACATGGTTTAGTGGGCTTGGTGGTGTTGGGTTAACGGTTGGACTTGGTGATCTTGAAGGTCCTTTCCAACCTTAGTGATTCTGTGATTCTGTGTGATTCTGTGAATAGTAATCTGAGGTCTGTGCCAAGGTAAGAAGCTTTCTCTTCACATCTTTAACCCAGGCCCCAGGAAGGCAGCAGAATTCCTTAAGAAGACAGTCCAGTCTGCATATTGGGCCTTCTGTTCACCTCAGAAGAGATTCTCCTATGACAATGACCCTCCTTTTTTTCTTTATGGAAGCAGTTTTGATGCAGGGCATAGACTGACTTAACCTCGGCAGCACCTCCAAGCTAGATGAACTATTGTCCTCATTATTGTTTGGTTCCACCTGCAGATATATCTAGATATTTTTTCTGAGATCACAACCAGATCTTATGTTATTCTAGAAGAGTTATATATTGTTTTGCTTTCTGATGTTCAGGATATCCACTTGTAAGCTGTATTGAAGCTCTCTGGGATATTCTGTGTTATGTGTTAATATAGTGTTGACGTGACCTAAGTCTACTTGAATGATTCTGAGGACCTCATTGCTCAACCAGAGCATACAGACTCAAAATCATTGTGACAGATACAGATTTCAAAGAACTTAGGTGCCTTGGCTGGAACACTCAAGTGTATAAACTCCTAAAACAAAGAGAAAGAAAAATGCCAAGGAGGTGGTCAGCAGGTAGAATAATGAAAAAGCGCTCAACATAATTTCCTTTCAGTACTGTTTTACCTTTTTGAGGAAGAAATTGGCATTGTATGCTTAATAGATCTACCCCACATGAAATCTAAGAATTATCAAAGGGTTGGATTTTTTAAAGTTTTTTTTGTTTACTTTTATCATGACATCAGCTGTAATGTTCTCTTTAATACAGTAATGTTTAAAATCCCCTGGAAACACTTATACTCTATAGTCAATCATTTCAAGTACTAAAGCTGAGTGATCATTTGGCCTGGGATTTCTCATAGTTTGGCAACAGAAAATTTGGAAACACAGTTCACAATCTACTCTTATATTTCTTATTTAAGGAATCTAATGTTATCCTGCCATAAAATACATCCTAAGAGGTTCAGTAATAAACAATCTAATATAAAATGAAGACTATTCTTGCAGCATTGCAGCATGTGATTCTGTGACCTTAGTCTATCTTAATCTTCCTTAATGGAACTTACAACTTTCCTAGGAGTGAGTGAACCAAAAGCACTGAAGACACACAATATCCAAAGCTAGGTTCACTAGGGTACAAAAATGTTGTGTAGAATAGAAGAACTCTAAAGCCAAACAGCTCAGAACTCTTGACTAAGATCAGATAAAGTTTTGTACGATCTTACTTTTTCTATTGCATCCTTACAGAACAGGTTCTCCCTCCAATCTTGTCTGAAATGCCAACAGTTCTCAGCATTGTTCAGGATGGCACAAACCTTAGCACTGTCCTGGATCCCTAGCAGTGCCTTACTATCCACCATGCTTTGCTGTCGTGGCTCTCTGTACATCGCTGTCCTTGCACTGCTTAGATCTCCCATTTCATACTGAGCTACTTAAGCCTCACTGCTTTCTGTTTCTATCTCCCTTTACTGTGTGTTTTCATAGAATCATAGAATCTTTGGGTTGAAAGCAACGTTTAAGGGTCGTCTAGTCCAAGAGGCAATGAGCAGGGACGTCTTCAACTAAATCAGGTTGCTCAGAGCCCCATCCAACCTGACCTTGAGTGTTGCCAGGGCTGGGGTGTCTACCACCTCTCTGGGCAACCTGGGCCAGTGTTTCACCACACACATTGTGAAAAATTTCTTCCTTCTATCTAGTTTACATCTACCCTCTTTTAGTGTAAAACCATTACCCCTTGTCCTATCACAACAGGCCCTGCTGAAAAGTCTGTCCCCATCTTTCCTAATCGGCCCCCTTTAAGTACTGGAACGCTGCAATAAGGTCTCCCCAGAGCCTTCTCTTCTCCAGGCTGAACAACCCCACCTCTCTCAGCCTGTCCTCAGAGGAGAGGTGTTCCATCCCTCTGATCATTTGTGTGGCCCTCCTCTGGACCAACTCCAACAGGTCCATGTCTTTCCTGTGCAAAGGGCTCCAGAGCTGGACACAGGACTCCAGGTGGGGTGTCCCAAGAGCAGAGGGGTAGAATCCCCTCCTTCAACCTGCTGGCCATGCTGCTTTTGATGCAGATAGGATACAGCTGGCCTGGGCTATGAATGCACATTGCTGGCTCATGTCCAGCTTTTCATCCCCCAAGTCCTTCTTGGCAGGGCTGCTCTCAATCCCTTCATCCCTCAGCTGGTACTGATACTGCTCACCTTGTACTTTAGAAACAGGTCCCAGCTGTGTTTTCTTGTTGCCATTTTCTTTTTCCCTTGTTCTCTCAATCCCCAGGTGGCCTCTCACCTATAGTTCAGCATCCAGGACAAGACAAACAATCATCCTTATTCCTTACTGCCAAGCCACAGCCTTTATAAGGAGTATTCCATACATATCTGTATTGGGTTTGCATGACAAGGTTTTGAGAGTTCAAAGGCTGCAGGGGTGGCTTCTGTGAGAAGACACCAGGAGGTGCCCCCATGTCAGACAGAGTCTGTTCCAGCTGCCTTAAAGATGGATCCATCACTTGCTGAATCAATAGCAAAGCTGGTGGCACCTCTGTGATAACATATTTGAGAAAGGGTAAAAAATGCTGCATGGCAGCTATGAGAGAGAGAGGAGTGAGAAAATTGTGAGAGAAAAAGCAGACAGCAGATCAGCAGAAAAGGAGGGGCAGGAGGTGCTTCAGGTGCTGGAGCAGAGATTCCCCTACAGCCCCTGGAGCAGACCGTGGTGAAGCAGGTTGTCACCCTGCCAGCTATGGAAAGGACCATGCCAGAGCAGTTACCAGCAATGCAGCTCATGGAGGACCCCACACCAGAGCAGGTCAATAAGCCCTGAAGGAAGCTGCAGCCCATGGAGGACCCATGCAGGAGCAGGCTCCTTGGAGGAGCAGCCCATGGAAAGCAGCCCACAGAGGAGCAATCAGTACCTGAAGGACTGCGTCCCATGGAAAGGACCCGTCCTGGCGCAGTTCTTGAAAAACTGCAGCCTGTGGGAAGGACCCATGTTGGAGAAGTCTCTGAAGGTTTGCATCCTGTAGGAGACACCCCACGCTGGAGCAGGGGAACAGCATGAGGCAGAAGGAGCAGTAGAGACTAAGCTTTGTGAACTGACCACAACCCCCATTCCCCATCCACTCTGCACTGCTTGGGGCATGGATGGTGGGAGGCAGAAGAATTAGGAGTGCAGCTGAGCCTGGGAAGATGGGAGGGATGGGATGAAGGTGTTTCTAGTTTCGTTCTTATTTCTCACTATCCTACTCTGTTATAAACTGACAATAAGTGAAATTATTGTTCCCCAAGTTGAGTCTGTTTTGCATGTGACGATAACTGGTGAGTGATCTCCCTGTCGTCCTCTCAATACACAAGTTTTTCATCATATTTTCTCTTCCTGTCCTGCTGAGGAGGGGAAGTGAGAGAGCTGTTTCATGGGCACCTGGCAGCCAGCCATGGTCGACCCACCACAATATCACATAGCAAACTGGAATTACAGAAATTACATTACTCTATCTTTCATAACCATCTAAAAAAATTGTTGATCAGTTAATCAGGAGAACTAATTCAGTGAAAAATGATGGAGAAGACGAAAAGAAGAAAAACAAGTTAGAACAAGAAATAAAGGATATAAAGAAGACAGAATAAGAAGGAAACACTAAGGACAGACATCAGAAATTCTGTATGCAAGTATTTTGGCAAAATATTTCAGCTACAAACTTCTGTTTCCACCACGCAATAATAACTTGACATAGAAATTTATTAGAACATCCTCATACTGTTTCACACAGCAATAGCTTTCTTGCCATAAAAGAAAGCTGTGTTGCCAGTCTTCCTGGAGTCTGGAGTACTGCTCTACAGACTATCACAAGCCTACTGTTGCCTTCTCCCTTTCTGTTCTCAGATCCTGCGTATTGTCTGACAGCAGTATCAATACCTTACGCACCACAGAGAACTGCATAATGTATACGTAAGGGTGGCTATTCTCTTCCTCAAAATCAAAAGATGGAAAACACAATGCAATACTTTGAGTCAGATTGGTACACATAGATGTTAGTGATGACATTGTCAGTGGTTAGTAGATGGCCCAGATAAGCATTTCACCTCTTCACTGCCATTTCAGATCCTGCAGAAGTTGATATGGACTATCTACATGCTACTAAGGCCCAACGTAAAGTAAAACAATTGTTCTAGTGCCAGCCCTAATGAATTAGCATCAACTTAAGCTTAAACCACAGCCAATAATTGCTGATTTTCTTGTTAATCTTCTGGTTACCAAAACCTGACCTATTTCTTTCAGTTTATTTCAGTTATCTAGTTTTAATTATCCAAATATCAATGTAACTTTCTCCTACTATATCTCCTACTTACTTACACCAGATTTGACTACCTAGGCTAAAGGTTCGCTATGAGTTGAAGTCCGATATTGTCCAAACTGAAATAAATCTAAATATTGAAAAAATGGGTTTTGCTGCTTGCTTTCTTTACAGATGCAAATAATGTGGAAATTTGCAATATATAGTGTGAAAATACCAAAAGTGGAGAAGTAGATGATAAAGAGGATAGCAGTAATGAGTGATAACCTGAAATTGTATTTCTTGTCTTCTTCTGAATCTCCAATTGCTACTTGTGCATTCATTTTCAGCTGGTACAAAATAATTTTATTGGAAAAATAATTTTCTTCATAACTAATTCACTATAAATTCTGGAAATAATTTTGTCTTGCTGAAGCCACTTTTATAGCAGAGTAATGCCACTAATTTTGATGGATTTTCTGGATAGGTGGAAGTGAGAGGCAAGGCATGTGCTGTGTCAAATTAAAAGCTTCAAGGTAGGGAAAGTCAACAGAGGATGTCTGCCATATCATTTAGTTTCATGGTGACTAGCACTGCATTCAAATTACCAGCTCAACAAACAGCCTCATTTACAATTTACAACAAAGTGAATTTAGTCTGTGGTGTTTTGCAGATAGAAAATGTATTTGTTGGGCCCCTGTTCAGATGAAGTAAGATATAAAATATAATCCACACAATAGCCATTTAGAATCAAGATCTAGAAAGTAAGTGACAAGGAGGAAAAATGGAGAATATCCTCGGAATGCGTTTGAACATCTATGTGAGATATTCACAGATCTTTTGGTTATACGTTAGGGAACTACTTTTACAGCTAAAAGAAAATGCTTAGTTTGTAACCCATTATGTCTGAGAAATGTTTCCATGGACAACTTTCATGCAAACCTGGAGCCAGGTTGTTAAAAGAATGGAAACCAGAAAATGTTACTGATATTGTTGAAGATTGTTCGTTTACAGGAACCCATGTGAATCTCTTAAAACTCTGTTTTCTTCTACATATTTTTACTTTCCTAACTCAGAAAAAAGGGCAATTTTTGTGTGTGTTTACTGTTACTGAGCTTAATCTTAACTTGCCTTGATTTCACATGCATCTGTTATTCTAAAACAGTACCATATGAAAATGGCTGTGGAGGAAAAGCCAGATAACTTTATTTGGCACGCCTACATATTAAGCTACCTCAGTTTAATTAAGTTGCTATAAATTGTGAGTTAAATTTTATATGTTTGGGTGCAGAAAACCCATACTTTCCACTATAGGGAAATGCAGCAAACTGCAGCACTTAAGCTCTTAGGTATAATAAGAGATGGAGGTTAGCATTAAACGTAAAGCTGGTATGACAGAGAACTCAGGGGTCTCTAAGCAAACCCTATCCAGTATTTCTGAGTCGCATGTGTACGATGTTCTTCTTTTCCGTGCCTGATGCCCCATGTCAGACATTCCTCTGGCAGACTTGACAGCTTGCACCCAAAGGGAGCTAGGTTGTGAGGCAGGCAGCTTGAGACAGTGAGACAAAACCAAGAGACTGTGCTATTTATATTGCTGTCTGGCTTATCTGTTTGTGTGCTAAAGTGTAGTAAGCTGCTCAGCTGTGAGCTGGAACCCCAGCTGAGTATAGCTCTGAGTTCCTAAAACTCAGTATTTTAGGAATACAGAATTTTCTTTAGGATTCCCTCATTTCTAGGGAATGCATCTTCTTCCATGATGACTAGTGACAGCTGTATACCGGTAGAAATGGTTCCTTGGGCCTTCCAGTGCTGCAGGCACTGCTTTCTTTAGAGGCATGGTCAGCAATGCCAGCCAGAGATGCATTGTCCCAAAGTGAGAATCTATAGGACACCGGCTGTGGCTCCGAGTGCGTATGTAAAGACATACGTGTAAAGACATAGTCGCTTGCTTGGTAGAGTGTGCTGAAGGGCTTGCCGAACTCACGGTTTCTCTCCTGCAGCCCTAAGACTCGTGAAGGGAACGTTAGCTGCATGCGGGAGAAAGCAGGAGCGAGAGTGTGAGCAAGTTAGTGAACAAACGCTGAGCCCTTACAGGTGATCCATTACCCTGCAGCCATGACGATTTGTCATATACGCCTCACCTAGCATCAGCTGCAAGAAGAAATGTTTTCAGCTCAGTTTATCAGTCTACCTGGATGTGTCAGGTCAACTTCCTTTTAACCCACTGTTCTGGTTCATGGGCTTTTGGAAAATATGGCAGAGCTGATCAGAGCTAGCGGTTGTCTTTTCTTTTATTTATTTATTTATTTATTTATTTATTTACTTAGCTCACAGTGTGAAACAGGGATTCCCGAATCCAGATACTGCTAAGAATTTGACTTACAAATTAACCCAGTACAGTTCAAAACTCCTGGTACATGCCTTCACTTCTGTTCTAGATGATAATTAAGAAAACCTATTATATTAGAAAAAGAAATTTTCCTCCTTTGCAAATATATTCAGACAAAAACACAGACACACGTATATGTACACATGCATGTAGACACACAAACATACCTACCTACACATGTGCACAGTAAGTATCTGATTCTCATGAAATAAACCCACTTTAAATTGTTTTAATTGTTTACCAGAGTGTAAAATGATGCATTGTTTTAATGACAAAACTATGGCAAAGTGATATGCTGGTTTTTCTTTTTTTCTTTTTTTTGTTTCTACAATTACAAGGAGGAATCAAGGTCTATGCTATAGCAGCACTCAGATTAGAAAATTCCATTTGCAAAATATTTCACAAACATTATATTTGCAAAATTTCTGACAGTGTCCTCTACACAGAGCAGAGAGAACCTAAAGGGCTTAATCTCTGTTCTTACTGTCAGATGAAATTGGCTAAACTCCTATGCACACAGAGTAATTGTAACATGGAAATTATTGAAATTAAAGTTACATTGCCAGGTAGTTCACACAGTACACACTGCAGGTGTATTGGTCATTGCTCAGTCCCATGTTTTTTGAATTATCTTATTCCCAGAGCTTATTAATACTAACTATATATAGATTGGAGGGTACTTGTCTATATTTTTCATGCTGTCCACCCTCCAGTATGCAATCAAAATGGGATATTGCTATCAAGTGCAATTATCATGTAGCTTCAGAAACCTTACAATTCTTCTGTCCACTTAACTCCCTAAGAGGTCTCTTAAAATTATAAATCTATAAAAATGTCATGCAGATGACTTTTTTTTTTTTCCCCCTAACTTATCTTCTGCCTTGAAAGGAGAGTGGTACTACTGGAAGTTTTAAATCTAATACCTTATTTTCTTATTCAGTCAGAAACAAAAGTTTATTGTCATTGAACCCTGAACACTTTATTTTTATTATTATTATTGTCTAGATTAATGGTTGTCTAATATCAAATGATTAAATAAGGATTATAGCATCTGTGTTGTTACCACCACATAGTGTTTGGATAGTAATAAGTTACAAGTTTAATAAAACAATAAACATGATCTCAAGATATTTGTGAGCCTTCATCGTTACTCATTTCTGGGGTTTTTTGGGGAGTATTTTTGGTTACAGGTTGCTAAACATATCTCTCCTATTTTGAAAGCTGAAAGCATAAAAATGATAGGTTTGCAATTTTTCTTGTTACACCCTTTCTCCAAGTTTCCTACCCATGGAACTACAGTGAACAAAAAGAGTTTTGCCATGGAGGGTTTACAGAACTGCATGGAGCACAGGAGTAAGATCAGAGTTTCACTAACACACCACTGTTTCTTTTTGCTTAGGCACGCCATTTGATAAAAAATACTTTTGAATTGCATACAATGCAGTTTGATAAAACCCACCATCTCAGTAAAAAAAAAAAAAAGAAAAAAGGATAGAATCATGGGTGGAATCATGGATACAGTAATGTTTTCATCTCCATTTTTTAATTGCAATTTTTGTGACATTTACATCCAGCCTTTGTGGTCTGTCCTGCAAAGTAACAGTTTCTCACCTCTGCTCTTTTTGACTCATACTCAAGTGCTTAGATGGATATTTTTGAAACTTTCAGTCTGGGATGTCTGTTTTTCTTGTACACCTTATCTTACTGAGCTAAGGGGGACATGACTTTTAATAAGGCAAAGAATTCTGTAATGATAGAAGTCTGGCATATTTTGTCAAGAAGAAGGTTGACCTGCTTGCCACAGGGGCCATAAAGATGTATTTCTCTGTCATCTCCAACATTTTTAGAGACATTATAGAATTAGGCCTCTACCAAACATGCAACCCAGTATCCCTCTAATGACAGTATGGGGAGAAGCTGAATGTGAACCACATTCATCTGAATACAGGGTCGTGAGGGAAACAAGCTATCCCTAGTTGCACGTCAAAAGATAATGTAGTAGAAAGAACGTCTAAATGACCTAAGGAGATTGAGCACTACACAAAACCCCTTGATGTGACTTGTCATGCCTGAAGGACTAAACTTACTGATAGGAGAGAAGAAATCCAAGCTGGTAAGACCGATTGATATTCACTGAGTGGCTCTGCCTCTGTTTACAAGTGCCACATGTATGCCTAACAGCTGAGGCTAGGCTGGGAATCCTAAATAAGGGCAGAAATTTATTTAAACTATGGCATGACCTATCATTGCTATGTTCACTGAAACAAAGTATTAACAGAAATGATGTAGCTTGAAAATAATGACATATGCTAGATGACAGTGTTGTTAGATATTTTCAGAGTTGGAGGGAACAAGTATTAGGAGAATATTTAAGTGTGATGTGAAGCATGCCTCATCTTTATAAACATAAGGAGCTAAACATCAAGAGAACATTAAGTGACTAGCTTAAACATGCATATTCATGATGGTCCTGAGAAGACCTGAAAACTGATTTACTTCTTTTCGTATGTTTATTCAACAAACACTGTATGAAATTCCAAGAAGCTAAGGAATTCTTTCACTTAAATAAAATTATTAAGGTGTTGCCTTAAATTTACTTAGAAATGGTTGCTTAAGATCATTGTAAGGTTGTAAGACCTAAGCATATCAGGAAACACACTAATAAAATCATCTAAGGATAAAATTATTTTTGTAAACTCAAAACAACAAACCATGTAAAACAGCCATATTAGATATTAGGGGAAATGCCACCACATTACCGTATTAATGTAAAACGTTCTTTGTCTTTGTCTGTTAACACCGATAGGAAAATGTCAGCATAAACGTCTTCCCAGTAATTTTTTTCATCAAGTCACACT
Organism: Phaethon aethereus; assembly: GCF_964289735.1. Classification (NCBI taxonomy): domain Eukaryota; kingdom Metazoa; phylum Chordata; class Aves; order Phaethontiformes; family Phaethontidae; genus Phaethon; species Phaethon aethereus. The sequence goes on from NC_138582.1 coordinate 71,006,417, forward strand.
TTTATAATTATTGTCCTAGAATGGGAAGGGACATAAGCTCCTGCATTTTTCCAGGGAAAAAAATTGCAAATTACCAAATGAAAGGAAACAGCTAATACCCTGCACTGCTTGAAACAGAACTTTCTAGGCTTTTCACTGCCTTCTGATTTCTGTGTTTTGAATTATTCATAATTTTCCTGTTTGACCTGTGTTGTTTCAAAGTAAAAGGCCAACAGAAATGGAAAAGAAAATATGGAACTGGAAATATATAACTGCTTTCTTTCAAGTCACAAAAGCATGTCCAAAATGAACTCATGTATTGAGTAAAATAATTTCAGAATCAAAATAATACTTGCATGTGATCACAACTGTAAAATCTAAGAGAATTTCAGTGTTAAGAATTGTAAATAAGGTGGGTTTGAGTTGTGATATGAATAATATTTGTCTATATCAACTTCGTTTCCCTTGTTTATAATTCATTTCTTAAAATGAGCCTCTGAGAATTTTTGGTTTAATTGCTCTCCCTAGCAAACGGTTTATACAGTTTGAAGTGACAGGTGGTTATAAGCTAATAAAACACATTCCCTAGACCACAGTTTTAAAAGCTCCATGCAAAATGAAGTAAACTGGCTTTATTTTGCATTTTGACAGTGTTTAATCCTTAGTGGGCAGTCTCTCACACCAACCAACCAGCCAACCAAAACTTTCCTAATATCATACAGCTTGAAGGAAAATACCTTTCCAAACTTCATTGAATTTTATTAAATTCTTCCCTTTACTACAGCCTTTTTTCCTGCATGGAAAGCAACACTAGGAAGTCCTTTTTAATTTCTTTGTACCAAGAAGTTTGCATAGCAAGGTTATGTACAGAAAGATTAAATTGGTTCAAGTAAGCAGTTTGGGAAGTTCTGACAGCATGACCAGATATTTACCAGAAGATAACACTCCTAAGTGACAACAGATTCTTAAATCAGTTATTCAGTTAAACCTGTGTCATCATTCACTGAATTATAAAATTTATGAGGACATAATGCAAGTTACATAAATTTCATTTTTCCTGAGCTTCAGAATTTCTATTAGATGTAAGCCTAGTCGCTACGCATAGCAAGCGACTTGCTTGTATAGTTTCTTGATAGATGGGTAGGTTAAAGAAGGTTAAGTAGATACTAGTGTAAAGTAAATAAAAGCCTCAACTGGGAGCATTCCTATTGCAGACAGACATTCTTGATAACTGTTTACTTTAGCGTTAATTACTTTGTCAGAAGTTTCCATCAAAACTGTGAAATTTGGCCTCTTCAAGTGGATGGGAGGGCTACTTTTATAGTGTCAATATTGTTTTCATTGTGGTGAGAATAAGAATAAAAAAAGGCTGGATATTGAAGGTGTTACATCTCATCAGAGCACTGCTGCTATTAGACAACGAGAGATGTGAAAACAGACATGTCAAACATGTCTGAACCGACACCAAATACAATAAAAGAGAGTATCTTGCACATTATGCCAGGCTTTTGTTTTGTCACTACTGGTTTTCCTGCAGAAGTTTCATTTTCGAACTCTGTCTGTGACTAACTTCACCAAAAAGGTCACTAATTTTATAAGTCTCATGAAACATACGGCATTTTGTAGCTGCAGCGTATTTCATCATGAAGGTTTATGATAGCTTCCCATAAGTCCAACTTTGTTCTTCAATTTCATAAACATACAAAAAAACCCCAAAAGAAGTTCGTTGATTAGTCTCAAAGGCAAAAAGAATAAACAAAACTGAAACAGTTGCTGTAGTTACACATTGCTATTTGCACTTTGTGTTGTCATTTTCCATCATTTTTTTATAGTTAGCATCACGTGGCTAGTTCCTTTATAAAGCATATATTACCCTTGTTGATCTCCACAAAGACTTCTACGTAGGAAGCTGTTTTAGTTTTATGTCTGGAAACAAAGATAAGTAAGTTTCTTAAAAATCTAAAACCAGATTTATGTTATCTTTATGTTTAAAATAATTTATTGGTTTTTGTTTATTTTTAAATATGTTTATGTTTATGTTTAAAATAATCTTTCACAATATTTTTAGATAGCTGTGTATTGCTACACAACTGTTGATACATTATTTTAGGTAAATGGTAAGTTAGTAAAGTAGAGAGACATTTTTCCAAGTAAATGGTTATTTATTTTGCAAAATAATTAATAGCTTTCTGGTTATATGTTTGACTATATGCAATGAAAAAATAATAAAAAATACTTTCTAGTTGTAATACTGATTGATAGCATAATTATATGATATAACATCCTATCTTGATGCATATTTTTATGGACACAACATTATGCATTGGATAAATAATGTAATGAATATATAATAATTCAAATCTGGTTGGTATAACCTATATGTAAGACTTCACTCTTTAAATATACATATGCAGCTGTGTCACTGAGAACTTGGGTTTCTTTGTATGGCTTTGAAAGGTTAAATTCATCACTTTGACGTAGTCTTCGTTGGTAATAATGCCGAGGTACTTGTGGAGAGTTAGGTGTCAAAAGAAACCCTAATGCAGTAATTAAAAAGCAAGAAGTGAGGGGTAACTACAGACTGAAAGTCCAAGCAGTCTGGAGGCACCTCAGTATGAAATTGAAGTGTTGAACACTTAGAAAATGTGTAGAGTTTATTTCTAAAAGCTGGTACAAAACAGGATGAGAGAACTCTAGGAGTATTCACCTCAGAGAAAAATAAATATATAACACGCACCCCCTCCCCCCAAATCCACTTATGATCTCTGGAATAATGAATCACTTTGATAATTTGTTTTGCATAAAACTTTATTCTCTTCCAAACTTGGCTTTGAAACCATGTCATGAAAAGGGCTTTAAATGAGGATTAACAGAGCTAGAAGGGGTAGCTGAAGAATGCCAATAGCCAGGTGACAATAAGAAACAGCAGTGCAGACAAAACCCTATAACTGGGGAAAGGGAACAGGACTTTTCACATCATGGTAATATAAGGACATCAGAAGTAGTATGGCAGTCTGCAAAACATCCTGTTGTAGACATATTAATGCAGGAAATACAGGGAAGAAAGAAGGGCCGTGATTCTTACTACATGATCAAGTTTCTGACTTAATTGGTATAATAAAGACATGGTAGGATAATTTCTATGACTGGAATGTTAATATAAATGAGGAATAGCTTGTGCAAGAAAGGCGGGTAATGAAAAGAAGGAGGAATATTGCTTTGAAGATCAAGGATTCATGTGCTCGCCAAGACAGAAAATAAAAGGTGAGAAGCTTGCTGAAAATCTCTGAGTAAAGATGAACGGGGAAGAGAATAATGTAGCTATCTGATTAGGATCTATAACAGTCCAAAATGTAAAGAAGTTCAGGTGGATAAGACTTTCTGTGAAGAGATAGCAAAATCATTCAGAGCACAAAATTTGCTTTCAAAAGGAATTGGAAAGTTGGGGAAATGAAACAGCAGGTTAGAACTGATTCCAGCCAACATGGGGACACTGGATAAGAATGTAAAGGTAAAAGGCCATCTTAGTATTAATAGCCAGAAATGAACAGTATTCAAGACCTGATAGGGGAAAGAGGTAAAATGGCACAGAAGAAAAAAAAAAAAAATCAGGCTTTGAGGAAGATATATATACTCAGAATGTTGGCAACTGTTGGAGGTAAGTGTTGGGAAAGTGGATATAAAGTATAGCTGGCTTTTTCTTATGAGCACAAACAAAAACTAATCCAAGGAAAGGTGGAGATATGGGAACCTTCTCTGAATTGTGAGTTTTTCATTGATCTCAGCTGTATGGAGAAAGTGCACAGGAAGCAAAAACTAGGTTAGCTTACTAAGAATAAGTGTAAAAGCACAGAGCAAACACATAGGGATAAAATCCCAAATATCGAGACACAAAATGAGGTGCAACTTACAAGAAATTGTATTGGTAATGAGGAAAAAGTATATTTATAGTAAAAGAAAAACTAAGAATATCATTCATCAGGTTCTTCATGGAGAGGGAAAGGTATTGACAAATGGTGCTTAGAAGGCCAAATAGTTTAATGGTTTATGGATCTCGTAAGACATTAAAATAATAAGCCACCATTTGCTATTAGCAAAATTGTTGCAAAAAAAAGAAAAATAAGTTGTCAATCCAGAACAAAGGAAGAATACATGAGAGTACTTCGATAAGATAGATGTTTTCAACTCATTTGGGTCCAATGATCTTCAAATAAAATCACAAAAAACTAAGCAGATATTTTTGAGACTGGAAAATGCAAGAATGCTTCATTTAAAAAAAAAAAAGAAAACAGAGAGCAGGAGATGCACATCAATTACATACATCTAATTCTTGTGACAAAAAAGGCACATGAACAAATGACAAAACTACCTGAAATCTTCTGAAAGACAAGAAGGAGACAAATAGCAACCAACATGGACTCGTGAGGAAGAAAGCGCTCTAACCCTATATGTGTATATGTATGTATTTTTAATGAAAGGATGACAGACTTGTAGGTCAGGCAGGAATTTGGTGTGGTTCTTGATCTTTCTGAGGATCTTCCCCCTGTATTTGTGTATTTTGTGACATACTCATAAACTAAATCAGGAGAAATGGGACTTAATGGAAACTACTACAGCATAGGTGCAAACCAGTTGGAAAATGTAGTCAGAGAGTTTCTGTGTTTCATTGTCTCAAGGGAAGTTCTGCAGGTATCTGTTCTGAATTCAGTGCAGTTCAGTATTTTTGTTAATGACCTGGATGGTGGAAGATAGTATACTTAACTGTACTTACAGCTAATGCCACCTGGAGGGACGAAATATTTTGAAGAACAGAATTAGAATTCAAAATACTCTTGATAAAATAGAGAAAAGTTCTTGAAACAATAAGATACAACAAAGATTATTTCCAGGAACTGTGCTTTAAGCCGAAGTGCAATTATTTAAATATACGATGGTGGTATGGGATAAGTTTCAAAGAAAAAATCTAGGTATTATAGTGGTCACATGTTGGAAATGAATCAATGATATCATGCTGGTGCAAAAAAAGACAAATACTCTTTTGGGATGCATTAATGCAGCTGACCAAAGAATTGACAGACTCCTTCCTGTGCACTTGCTAATAGTGCCTCATCATAAATAGTTTCCATTTTAAGCATCCCACTTTCAAAAAATTGTGGATAAATTGGAGGGAGTCTAAAGGAGAGTGACAGAACTAGTCGGAGATGCGAAAAAGGTAAACTGTAGAGAGAACTATAAAGTAGAGCATATCGAAGGGATGGTAAGAAAGCAGTTTTCAACATTTTGAAAAGCTATTGCAAAGACCTGTTAACTTTGTGCAAAATAGTTAGTGTGGAAAGAATGAGCTTAAATTGCAGCAAGAAGATTCAGGGACAAGAAAAGCTCTCTGTGACAGTGGCAGGGAAGCATTTGCAAAGATTAGGCCCCTCTGGAAAATCCATCAGTAGAGGAAATTTTATTAACAACTTGACAAATATTTCTTAGGAATGATATAGGAGTAGTTAAAACTGTTGTTGACAAGGTTAATGGATATGATGACTTCCTGAGGTGCCTTCAAGGACTCTTTATCATGATTCTCTAATGCAAAGAGAATTCCACACTCACTTTGCTTCTTATACATCAAAAGATTTGAAATAATAACAGATCATTTAGGCCCCCTGTCAGTGTTTCTTTGTCTTCACATTTCTAATCAGAGCTATAACTAAAATTAATTATCCCAAATAAATGTGTAATTCCACCCAAAATGAAGTACCTGATGGTTAGGAATTTAGCCATTGAAAGTGGATTATGACACAGGTGTATAGTTAATCCACACACAGTTTTTTGTAAGTATGGTGTTAACTGAATCACTCTTTTTTCACTTCTTTTTTTCACACCATTTGCCTATAATCCATTTCAACTTTTAAATTTCTTTAACAGGAACTTTTTCATTACTTTGAAGAAAGTAATATTGTAGTTGATAGAATGCTTGAGAGACAGAAACTAAGAGCCATTGTGCAACTACTTTTCTTTGTTTTCATTTTAAGGACAAATGGGAATCAAATGCCAGCATGAGGTAGTTATAAACACAGTGAAATTGTTCTAATAACCTTGCACTATGCTGTCAAGATAATAATAGCTCTAAGCATTTTCCATTGATTTCTGAAGGAATTGCTGACTTATTATCTAAAGGAACTGCCTTATAACTGGTCAAAAATGAAATGCAGGTTTGAAACATCCACTATTTCAATAAATGCTCTGAAAATTACCCTTTTATTCAAAAAGAAAGCAAGGAAAATGAGAAATAGCATGTCATGCATGTGCCATCTTGAGTTACACAGATGTAAGGTGGATGCAAGATTCCCTGTGAACCACATACCTTTTCATGATTGATTACTCTTGGAACTGTCCATGCACAGACTTCTAATTCACTCTATCTGAGGCTTCAAAATTTGTGCTTTGTCCACATTGGAGCAAACTGTCACATGCCTTCCCAAGACAGAACTGTGATAAAACAGTGCTCTTAAGAGCAAAACCAACAGTATTTCTTGCCTTATATGTCTCTCTTTTCTTCTCTCATCAGAAAACTCTGGAAGACGGAAACCACCCCACTGGAATGTATTAACTCAAAAAAACATTGATTAAACAAAGTATTTTGAGAAAAGTACATTTGGCAAAAACTATCTTTCAGTCTCTATAGTGCAAATTTAATCAGAGTCAAGTAGGAATGAAGATAAAACCTGCCATCTAGTTAGTAAATGTGTGATTTGCTTGATACATATCTTGGGGGGTGGGAGGTCCTTTTTTCTGTGTTAAGGAATACGTGGCTAGAGAAAATTTGCAAACAAACTTATTACTTTGAATCTGATGTTAGGCTTCTTATCTTATGTCTCATTTTATGTGGTAGTATGACCTTCTATCCAAAATCTTAGATTACCCATTTTACTTACATGATACAACACTTAAATGCTGAATGGAAGAGTAACTGCCTTAACAGGTAGTGTCATATCTGTAATAAGAACTGTAATCTTATTACGATATTGAAATACTACATTAATTTTCAGAAGACTTGCTGCCTCCAAAAATTATGTTTTAGCTATTGTGCTTGCTCTTAACCAGTATAAGTAGTTTACTGGAAAATATTATAATGCTTCCTATTATAGGCATAATCTCACATATTATTTCTGATATCATGCTTGTTGTGTTCCTGATGCATTTTGGCCCAGATTAAATAGGATGTTTAGAGCACTTGGTAATTTTTACTGCTTCTGAAAGGACACTTTTTACCCTAATTCTGCTTTGGAAAATTTCACTCCTTAACAATGATAGATTACAACACTGTTCTAAGGAGTGGGAGTTTGAGCCCTCTCAGACTGCCACCAGTTGCTCATTCACCTATGTTCAGTAAGAAAATATGGATACAACTACCTGCACTCAAGGAAAAATTTAGATGCCTATGTCAAGCAAAGGCTTTGAGCTATAAATCCGTTTCTAGAGGCATGCAGCTTAGGACCATGTGTAAGTGCCTAGCTGTGGGCAGTGTGTAGCATTCCTCCCAACGTTGTTTCCAGATCAACTTGGTATGTGGCATCTTAAGACTCAAGACACACATAACATGCTATGGGGGTAATGGAGAGATAGCCATGTGTGGAGACGTCACAACACAGGTATTAATGGTCATGCAGCACCGTGCACAGCACTGTGTACGGGCTTTCCAGAGGTGCTGAGCAACATTTAATGGAGGAGCACTGGTGATCTTAGGCAGAATGCATCAGCTAAAGGAGCTGCTGTGAAAGGGCTGCAGCACTAAACTCTGCTGCAGGAGCCCTAGGCTCACAGCAGCTGGTCAGCAGGTCATACTGTGAGAGTGGTAGGTGCACTGAGTCGCATACACATGGGTGTACGCAAGGCAGGTGTTAAAAGTAGGACTTTTGACCTCAGTACATGGGATGCATCAAGTCTGTGCTTCCTATTACCTGGCTTTACCGCCTGCCTACTCACCACGCAACATTAGAAACTTCGGTCTTAGGTGCCCATCTCTTCTCATGAATTGTGGATGGAGGATAGGCTTTTAGTTTGGGTTGCTGAATTTCATGGATTGGACATTGAACAGGTAGGTGTCCTTTGGGCCCTTTGTCCGAAATGGGTTTTGGCAGGGTGATATTATATTCCAATCCTTAAATTGTACACAAGGGTATCTGGTTATACTCAAACACATTTTAATTTCCCAGTGATCTGAAATACCTTGGTTCTGAATACCTGAAGTGGTTCAGGAAATACTTCTGAAGGAGTTAAAAAGACTTTTATTTTTTTAGACAGCAAGGAGAAGGCTATTTCTTATAAATTATTTCTGATGCATCTGGAAAGTATATCATGTACATATTTACCATGGCATTCACCATGCCATGAGAAAAGCAGCACCTCATACACGCTCATACTACTTAGGAGTAATATTCTTTTGTCAGAGTTGCTACAAGAATAATATTTTTATTTAATTGCTCATGATCATCTGGATATCGCTGGAGACTGTTTTGAAAAGCATAACAAAAAATAGTTGGCTAGCAAATTGGAGCGAGTAGGTCACGATTTGTGTCTATATTGGTTCTTCATATCCTGCACAGTCGTGTTCTACTGTCCTTTGTGTGTTAGAGATTCAGTCTGCAATTTTCACCAATGATGTTCATTATTTAAATGAGACAGGCTGTTGTCAGGGACCGTGATCCTGGTGACATTATTATTCTGACCTAGTGTAAATATTATGACCTGTCTTGGAACTCGCAGTAAATGAAAGAGTTCAGGTAGTCAAGGTGATAACAGACTTGTCCATAAATCAAACCTCCAGATATTATTATAAGTTTTATTAAAGAGCAAATAGATTTCTTGACATTATGACTTGTATACAAGAGTCAGTAAATGTAAATGTAGCCAATTTTTAAAAAGATAAAGCAGATTAGGCTGTGAGACCAGTGGAAAATACTGCTCTACCTTTTAATTTCACTTTTTTATGTTGATTGTAAGACTTCTGAAATATCAGAGATGGATGATATACACAGAAGCCCACTTATTCTGAAAGACAGCAGGAACCTGAGATGATGAACATAGCCGCTGGTACAGATCAGTGGCTTAATTAACTCAATACTCTAACCATTTTTATTTGACATAAGGCTACATGCAATTATTTCATGCTTCAGAAAGGTTCCATTATATCTGGATATGTATCTTAATATGAGTTCTTAGGAAAGCTTTAAGGAAATTTACTCTTAGTGCTTCTTCTTTAAAGCATCTGATCTAAAATCAGATAGTCCAACAGTAGGAAAGGATGATTATGGGAGCTAAGATGTTCTTTTACATATATTTGTAGCTTTTTACATCCTCACTGTACTGGTTTAAATTTTGTACACCCATAAAATACACAATTCTATGTGCATAATAAAATGTTACGTACCAGAAAACAGTGTCAGCAAGCTTTTTTCAAAATAATTTGATATTAAAATATATGAGGAATGAAAAAGGCATGGTTTATATACAAGATACTTTTCTGCTTTAAAAAAAGCTACAAGAAATACAGCAAGAGTGCTAAAAAGTCACAGTTAGATAGTCAAGTATAATATACTTATTTTTTAATATTACAAGAAAAATATGTGAATTTAAGAATAAAATCTGATCTAGAGAAAATATTGTCACTAAATTGATGGGGGTTTTTTTCTGGTTTTATGCATAGCAAATATTGAGTGCACTCTGACTCCATGTGGCGTATTAAATCATGAAGAGTCACTTTCTAAATCTTTACCTTTACTGTTAACAGTTATGTTTCCTGCCACTAGGACACAGCACTAGCATTTTGATAAGTACGGGTCAGTTCTGTCTTCTTGTGTTTCATGGTGACTATCCTTTCAACTTTGTTTGTGTAGCATTGATTTGATGATCAAAGATCAGAGTTTATATTGAAAGGTGTCTTTAAAGGAATAACTGCTAAAGGCCCGTGTAAGGCAATAAACTAAAATTAAAGAACAGGTGACAATTAGTGTAAGACTACAATACCAAAAATAAAGGGTTACATGTGAAATAAAGTAGCACCTGGCATAAAAGACCACTTCCTCCATAATGTTATTCATCCTAACATCCTTTTATCACAGTTCTGAAGTGAAAACTGCCATCTGTTTTGTGTGTTAAAATTTCAGTTGGTTACTGAAGATTGCACAGCAAAACACCCTGTTGTCACTTTGCCACAGTCAAACTAAAACAAAATGACTGGCATGAATCCCAAACCCTGAACTCTAGAACCATTTATCCCTACACAATGACAAAAGCCTAAGTTAAACTTCATCCTTTCCTGTCCTCCACTTTACACGTTTGAACTTGGCGCTGCTAAGGCATCTGGAATGGGAATGATGAATGTCAGGATTCTGGGGGTTTTTTTTATTTGAAAAGTCTCATTTCCTCCTCATTTTTGTTTAAGACTGTGCTCCAAAGTAGCAAAAAGCATGCAGAAATTCTCCACAGCTCACATCCATGAGGCTGAAGTCCCTTATTGCCTTGCTCCCTCTCTGCTACTCCCCAAAAAATCTTTGAGTTTTCCATGCTGACTGTGGAGACAATACCGACCATGGCTTATCTTGGAATGGTGCCTGGGTATTTTTTGAGAGACAGCAATCTGACTTGTGTCAAAACCATAACAAGAAACATGCTGAGAATCAAGAGCTTGGACTACATCAGGATAATGTTCAAGTCTATACCTTTTCCCAGTTTGATTTATTAATCTGAATGCAGCTGCCAATGTGTACATTACCCTTTTCTTCCTTTCACTTTTTTATCTTTCAGTAAAGCAAGTTAATTTTTATTCCTAAGTCTTATGCCATTCAGAAGTGTTTCTTTACTTTCTATCTACTATGTGCCCTATAGCTGACCATCTCCCAACATTGCCGACTTTATTTCCACCGGCATACATTTCACGTGACTCTTGCCATAGTCCAGTCTTTTCAGGGGTCAGCTGCATGGAACCAAAAGAAAATAATCTTTCTCTTTATTCACTATTATGATAGTGTGTGGCAACTAGTTGCTCAAGCCGTCCTTCCTCATACTTCAGTCTTCCACCCAGAAATGTTAAGTCAGAGCATTGCTGTTGAGAAGTCTTGAGATTTTTTTCTTGGCTTTATAACTTTTACCAGCCAAAATAATACGAAATGTTTCAGTGCCTTCCATGGGGAGTATAAACATGCACTGAAAATTTGTCAGGAAAAAATAGTCACTCTCACCACTGTAGTGTGAACCAAAGACATAGATTGTTTCATTGGGAGGCAAGGAAAAAAAAGCTTCATTAAAATCTACTGATGTTTCTATAGCTATGTATTAAACTGCAATTCGCCTCATGAACTCCATCTGAATGCCGTTTATGTCAAGCATCTCCCATTTGTCACCAATTACAAACAATGTTACAGTAGTGAAAGTATGACATAAGTCTATAATCCAACAACCTCATCAGTGCACTGTAAGTCACATGAGCAGTGTTCACAACACTTGTCACTCCATATTTAGTAACAAGAATTTCCCTTTCTAGAATTTCACCTCCTTTTTCTTTGTTCTGGCATTTTTATTAGAGTTCATAAATATTTTCTTTCTCTTTGTCCAGTCTAGGCCATGTCTTCTTAATGCCTTATCAGACTATTAAGTCAGGACCTAGATTTATCATGCATAAATGTGTAGTCATAAGTATGAAACAGATTTGGTTCCTGTGGAGTAATCTTGACTTTTCTGCTCAAACAGGACAGGAGAAGCCACGCAGTGATATGAAAGAATATCCAGTGATTTGTTTTGTAATATGCTCTGTGCCACTAAGGTAAATCTGCAGTTGAAATCTTTTCTGACCTAAATTCTGATACATTTTTTAGTCTGATAGGTTACTTGGAGAAAAAGTTTGCAAAGCTAAGAAGTTCCTGACATGAATATAATTTGAATACTTTTAAAACACTGAATGTAATCAAACTCAAAGGGGCTGATTTTAAAATCGTTGATGATCAAAACACTGGTATTTTTGAAAGGAACTGAAAGCAAGCTATGTAGGTGTGAAATGGAAAATGGACAGGTTCCATTTTCTAGAACCTATAGTTGCTGCGCAGCAACGTCTCTGCTACAACTAACTTCATCTGTAAGTTTGTATCCCACGAAAATTAGAAATGGAGAGGAAACTTCTCAAAACATTTAAGAAATGGAAACAATTGGTAACTGGGGAAGCAATCTCATAAAGAGAAAAAGCAGTGGCTTTTAGTTAGGTTAACTCTCTACAAGCAGAATGCAAGGGGAAATGCCCGGCCTTGGTTCTAGAAATTGTTTCTAAGTTTGTGAATGCTTTTTTAGAGCTGAAGCCAGTGTGATAAAGTGCTGTTCTTCCACCAGAAAGAATGTTTGCTTACTATTTCATCATCCCCTGGAGGCACAGAGAAAGAAAATAAGCACATCAGTTGTCATTATGACAGGAAAAAAATGGAGCCATCATATTTCAATAACACAATGCAATGAGCAGCCCCATCGAGTGATGAATTATGGACTCTCTCTTTCACACTCAACTATAAGTTAATATTATCTCCCCAGGATAATTAGAGTGAAGTTCAATTACTGACCCTGGATTACCGTGTGGGCCACTCCATGGGTTCTGACACAGCGTTTTACACATTTATCTTTTCACCTAATGCGCTAAATCTGCATTGCTCTGGTGATTAATCATAGTGGGTCCCATCTAGCTCACACTATTCTTCTTGTATGGATTGGCTGGTCCCTGGAGTCCCCTTGAGCACAATATGAGAAGGTCTATTATGCTGTGTTTTTCTACCAATTTATGTTGTTCCTTGTGTTTTCAGATTGTGGTCACTTCTGATGCTTGCCCAAAAAAGCTGATCATAAAAATACAAACACTTTCAGATAAGGAATTATCCACCTCCTTACCAACAAGGAGACAGATAACTCAGTGCTGTAAAACATACCTATAAAACTCCAATTGGAGCAGATAGGTCCTTTTATTTCCATGTGTAAAGATGAAAGAAGAGAAATTCACAATATGGGTCTGGAGGCATTGATCAGTTTCCTGCAAGCTGTGCTCTTTCCTTCCATCATGAAGAACAAATCCCACTCTTGATCTACTTATGCAGAATAAGTCCCTTGCTAATTTTTCCTGTGTCTTCTTAGGGCAATATACGAGTAGCCTCCAATACCTCTAGCTAAAAAAATTAAAACCAAGTTTTTATTTAGAACACAAATGGGATAAATAAACCTCTATATTCAGAACCCTTAGGACAGCTTATCACAATCATGTTTTCATCAATCCAGTGTCTTGATAAATATACATTGGTGATTTGAGAAAGCTAGATAATTCCACCTCACTTAAGGAAAACCCGGTTTTACTCCATGAGCAGTCTCAGTGAAATGAAGGAGAAGGGATTATAAGAAGAGAGTCAGAGGTTCTGGATAATCAGCTATCTGAGGGATACAGATTGAGGTTGTATGCTGGGAGGAATAAAAGAGAATGAGACCCTCTGTTATATCACCATCCATCATACTTAAATCTCAGGTTGTAGGGCATAGGAGTAGGTTGTAATTCCTTTACCCACAGGCCAGGGAAATGGGGAGCAGGGAGAAATGAGAGGCAGAGAACAATTTGGGCAAGTGACGACATGTAGCGCAGACTAAGAGATTACCATGTGCAGCAAATTCGGGCTACAGCAAAAAGCTACTCTTCAAAACAGAAGCAGGAAAAGAGCTAGACCTCAGAAGTATATCTGATTCCCATCTTTTCCCTGGGTATGACCTCCTTGGGTCAGATATCAATAATATGATGTCAGCAAATAACTATATTTGCTCTTAGCAAGGAATTTCCTGTTAAGTTACAAAGGTTAAAACCTTGTCTCAGAAGTAGTTTTTAAACCTCCCCAAATTTCTGGATTTGAATCAGGTCCAGATCAAATTTTATAGGTGTTTATGTTTTCTGAATTGATCCCTCTGGTTCTAAATTTGTATCTCTGGGTCACAATTTCTAAAAATATAATTTATGTTAAAAAGCAATAACTGCTATTAAAGTGCTTCTAGACACAAAGGAAGAAAAATAATAAATCTAATGTCTGACAAATGACAAGACAAGAGCAGAAGAAACAAGGATGGCAATATCCAGTCTTTGGGAAAAGGATGGAAAGCAGCCAGAAACAGAATAAAACTAAGGAGTGAACGAAGTACTCATTTACGTTTTCTGCTGTGTCTTAATTGTCCTGTTTCTTTGGCTGACCCATTTTAATTCTGTCATTAAATCCTTAAAATATTTTACATACAAAAGTATCAGAAATCAAAGTTAACATTGTGACTAGTCGTATGTCTATAATAGAACCAATACGATTGTGTCCTGACATGTTACACCTGCTGAAACTTGGTGAGTTTTCCACATTGGTGTGATGGAACTTGCTGGCATACTCTAAATTTCACGTTGATTTATTTTGCAGTTATTTGTTCTTCAGGGTCAAAGCAAAGTTATGGGCCCTGTGTCCATAAAACTGTAATCAAAGCAGCCATAAATGTGATGTGGATGAAGGAATATGGTTTTCATGTGAGCATAACAACAGGCTGGTATGTGGCAGGCTTTTCAGAGGAGGCCAGATATCTTCAATCCTTATCAGTAGTCATTTTTAATTACTCTTGCAGCACAAAACAGTTGGAAACCTGACTTCTACAGTACCCTGGCTACCTCTCATGGGATTTGCAGTACTTGTGTTAAAGCTCTACGCTTTGCCTTTTCCCAGGTTATATATATATATTAAGAAAAGCCTTGCCTTTCCTTTCCTTTCCTTTCCTTTCCTTTCCTTTCCTTTCCTTTCCTTTCCTTTCCTTTCCTTTCCTTTCCTTTCCTTTCCTTTCCTTTCCTTTCCTTCCCTTCCCTTCCCTTCCCTTCCCTTCCCTTCCCTTCCCTTCCCTTCCCTTCCCTTCCCTTTTCTCTTCTCCACCTGAGAGTAGTTAGCATCATTATGCAGACTAGGCTTTAGTGATTCTCAGGTGGCCTCAGACACCTGAGTTTAGAGAAGAGACTCAATGCCGACATTGCCCCAGTCCCTGCTCTGTGCCAAGGGCAGGTCAGAAAGGCAAAAGAAACTCTATCTATCAAACGAAATGCAAACATCAGCCTCTTTCCACCTTCGTGCTGTAATACAAGAGCCTGTCTTCCTAATCACCTGGAGAAGCATAACCAGAGCAATGTAACTATTTTAATTAGACTTTATGAATGTGACTAGTCTTTTCCTCAGGTGGGACAGGGAATGTTCTCCAGAAGTCCCATAAGGATCTGTACTTTTACTCTGCCTTTCCTAAACTCTGTGCTGGAAAAGCCTGGGGTTGTTTTTTGTTTTTCCAACTACAAGTACCAGTCTAAGCACAGATCAGTCTAGATGATGTGCTTTAGCACAGCTAGAGCTATGAATGATAATTTTTAATAATTTGATATGTAGCAGAGGTTTCAGCAGATAGCCCTTTTGGAATTGAATATGCTTTGATTTCTTGATATCATGAGCCTCGCTGTTGATTTTTTTTTTTGAAACATAAATATATATTTGAGAAAGTTAACCCTTTTTTCTCCATTCTCCCTGCTTTTTCACTTTTCTGTCCACTCAGGCCAGCCCTCATTACTCTTTTAAACATAGCACTGCCTTGAAAAGCAGTCCAGTGTTAGGCCTTAATCGTCAACAAATTGAACTGATCAAGAGGTACATTGTTAACTTGAACAGCCAAAAAAACCGTAACAAAGAGCATCTTCCCACTGAGCCATGCCTACAGAGCTCTGTGCTGGCTCACCTGACAACATCACTACTATTTTAGTATTTACTATTTTAGCCCACAGAGGTACTGGCTTGAGTCAGGCAACCATGATGTGAGGAGTAACACTGCAAACCCAGGCACAGGATGAGAGAGATTGCTAATTGGGTAAGTCTGGACACCATCTGGCCGTCATAGCCTCTACCTAAACTCTCCAGATGCAGCTCTGAGCAGCTGTAAATAAAGTCTTTCAGCAGTCAAAGGTAATTTATATTGGATATTTTATTCTGTTAGAGTCCAGAGAATTTTGTGTGTCTGACAACCTTCTGTGAGCCAGAAGGAAGAATATGGGGAGGAGGCAGAAGATGGCAGTTAAAACTATACTGCAGTTGTTTTCAAGACACTTGGATCGCTATGCCAGCAGTTCAGTCACATTTTCAATATGCACTTGTGAAAGCAGCTGTTGAACTTTGTCCAGCATGGTTTTTTTCCATCTGAAAAACATACACAGTTTTTGTGTTGTCCTCCATAAAGTTGATATAATCTATTAAAGAAAGATGGAAAATTCAGGATGCAAGTTCTGCCATAGTGCTGCAGATAATACTATGAAATGTAGCAGTGGACCAATCCCTTTCTAATGCTCTAATAGAGTCTTAATTTTCTTCTATTATCTACCTTACCGTTCTTCCATATTTTTATATTCTTCTTGCAATTTCATGGGTTTTTTACACTGTAAATCTTACTCTTCATCTTGCTGCTCTTATTCTTCCTTCCAGAAACCCTCTCTGTTGTGGTTTAACAAGGCAGGTAGCTAAAAGAACCACACAGCCGTTTGCTCACCACACCCCACCACCTCCCCACCATGGAGTGGGGGAGAGAATAAAAAAAAAAAAGGTAGAACCCATGGGTTGAGATAAAGACAGTTTAAGAGGACAGAAAAAAAGAAGATAATAATGGTAATAATAATGATAAAAGAACATAGAAAACAGCACAATTGCTCACCACCCGCTGACCGATGCCCAGCCAGTTCCCAAGTCCCAGCCAACTCCCCCAGTTTACGTACTGGGCATGACGTCGTATGGCAGCGAATGTCTCTTTGGCCAGCCCAGGTCAGCTGTCCTGGCTGTGTCCCCTCAGCTCCCCGTGCACCCCCAGCCTCCGTGCTGGCCGGCCAGCATGAGAAGCCAGAGAGGCCTTGACTGCTCAGCAACAGCTGAAAACATCAGCATGTTATCAACATTGTTTTCATTCCAAATCCAAAACACAGCACTGCACCAGCCACCAGGAAGAAAATTAATTCTATCCCAGCCAAAACCAAGACACTGTCCCTGAGTTTTCTTTGTTTCTGCCTTTTCTTTTTATTATTCTTTTTCTTTCTCTTTTTTTCTGTGCCCAACTTTTGTCAGATTCATTTTCTGCTGCTCAGGCCTGTGAGTCTACAAAAAATCTCATACCATCAAACGGCAGCAATTGTTCTGCCACTTTATCTTTGAAACCAGACAAGCGCACTCTGAAAGTGCGCCGGTACCCACTGAAAAGTGCAAGCCACAAACAAGCGTGCCTCCTGGAAGTCACAGTTTCCAAAGACTTTCTTGTTCAGGTAGCCCTCCATTGATACCTTCAGGTTTTTTCCCCTTTCTTTTTTTTCTGACACTATCACTATATTTACGCACCACAGAGGATGGACATGCATATATGCACAAACTTGCATGATGGTAGGAGGCTTCCTTTTTCTTTTTTTTTTTCCCCCTACTGTTCCCTCTGTGAAGGTAAAGAAAGAAAAATGACTGTTCCAGAGCTCAGTACGATGGTATTGTGAGGGTGCAGAGGTATTTTCAAATCTTCTGTGATTTTCTACCTGGTATAGGTCTATGTCCACCCAAATCCGTGTCTACCTTTCTGCTCTTCATTTGCTTCAGACTTCATCACTCATGTCTGTCCAGCTCTTAAATATGTATGGGTTGTATACTTTCCTAAATCTCTAAAGCAGGTGTTACTGTGTTGATTTCACTAAAAGAACAAACTCCTTCCCTGTCAATAAGAAGAACAGCATGTGCTATAGCTCTTTAACTGAGCTCAAATTCTATCTCATAAATGGTCCCAAGGGTTTCTTTCAGTTCCATTCAGGGCCACTTGCTCAGCACATTTCCTCTCTGAATCAATAGTATAGTACCTGGGCTGGATAACAAAAAGTGGAAAGCCACCTTTTCTTTTTCTTTTTTTTTTTTTTTTAACCCTCAGACTTTGAGTATAACCAGATGCACTGATTATATCTGTTTTACAAAACTCCATGTTACAACCAAATTAGGCTTTTGGTAAAATACCTGTCCCCATGAACCAATTTGTGTAAGTATCAGGGTTGCATTTGGATTTCTCTGTGAAGAGAAAATTTCTGCCTGAAAAAAATATATTAGAAAAAATTTGAAATAATTGAAAAAAAAATTATATGCCCAGTACCAACGTAAGTGATTTTGTGGGTAAGGTGTGCTACCCCACAGGAAGATTTGCTAATAGCAATATTTTGTGGGTGATAGTGGGAAGACTTCCCTTGGTCATTCAACAGAATCTGTGTTGAAATGGCTGCTACATAGATCCACTACTGTCTTGGTCTCACTTTTACAAGTCGTTATTAAAACAGTCGGAACACAGGTTGCTCTTGGCATGAATTGTTTTCTATGTCCTTTAGATAGTAACCACATCTTTTGGATAGAGAGAGGCACGTTTTTTCCCCAATAGCAGGTACCACAACTCTAATTAGCCCTCTCCTAGATGTTACTGCTAAAGACGTTCTGGTCCCATTTAGTCAGATTGCTGTAATAAGACCATGTTGACATACATGTCGAATTCTAATTTTGCAGTTAAGTCTCTTTCTCGTACACAGAAACTCGTATATCAACCAAAAAAAAAAAAACCCCAATCCAAATCCCTCAATTGTTTGTTCTCTATTTCCAATAGCACAAAAATGCGGCTTCGTGTGCCAGTACTTCCTAATGCGTAAGAGCTAAAAGGATATTTTTTTAACATTCCTCTTTTCTCGCATGTTAGTTTTTTTACCAGAGGGGTATTTATATTTCTTCTTTTGATGATACTCCCTGGTACTTCTTCAGTGAAATGTAAATAGCGAAATGTCTGATTCTTTAGAATCTTCTAAAACATCCAGGACATCTTTAGAAAGTCATTGTAATAAAAGACTAGCCAAGTGCTAAGAATGTACCTACACTATCCATTTCTTCCTCAAACAATGGATACAAGAGTTTGTCAGCTATTCAGATTTTTTTTTTTTCAATTCAGCTCTGAAGCTGTCTCAGGCTGGAATCAATACTACAGCTATTTCAGGAACACATTTTTTAAGGAACATTTATGTCATCATTGATTCTCTTGATTCTTTATAACCAAGAACCAGCCAAAGCATACTGGCTTACAATACTGTGTATTTATTGGTATCTGTAGTACAGTATGTTTTATAGGGTTGGTTAATCCAGGAGAAAGGTTAGCCTAAGTTGACAAGACTGAAAGAAGTATTGAAAAGAAGATCAGGTCCTATGGGATTTCTAAATATTTATTAATGATTGATTGATCCTATGTAGAGTACAATCTAATGGACTTAGATAAGTTAATTTATTCTTCAGTTTTCCTCAGGCTCTTCTTGGGTAGTTCAAAACCTCTGCTAGTTTACGTTAAATCATGTGTTGCAGAAATTCAAGGTCTGAACTATTTGCTTAGAATCTGCTTCATTTTCTTCCAGCTGAAAGGTCTGAGCCCCAAACTGATTGAACATTATGGGAAATGAGTTCTCTGTTTCCTTTGAAAATAAATACCATAAAACATACCATTTACCATCAATTATGATATAGCAAAGATTGTCCATGAAATTAACCTAAACAATCAAGTCATCCTTTGATGTTATTTCTGTAGCTGACTGGCATTGTCACATTTCAGAAAATTGAATTCAGCTTTATGAAACATATGTTTAAAAGTTGTACCCTTTCAATAATTATGCTATAACATCCCTATTTTATGCAAAGCTAACTAGATATTGTCATATTAAAATAGCAAATCCGATTCATTGCTTATGAAACACATGTTTAAAAAAATAAAAGGCACACTTTAATTATTTCAAGAGTCTTCAGACTGGCTCACCAGCCTACTGAATATTGCATTTGTTTAAAACTCAATCATGCAAAATGAAGACTCGATTTGAAAAATTTTAATAAAGATAACCAGACTATCATTATATCATTTGAATGCTAATCGGTGCTTTCATTCAGTGGAGGGAGCAGCGATAGTGTCAACTTTGCTGGAGGCTCTTTATTTCGCAATAAAAACATTTACATTCTAATGATTTTATTAAAGCATAGTAGCTGTCAGCATCCCCAGATGACTCCCTGGCAAACTGTATCAGTTATCAACTCATATTGCCTTTATCAAAACCACCCAGTGGTGAGTCTAGGCCTGCCACAATGAGATGTCTATTGCTCGGAGAGCTGGTATTTAATCATTTCTTCTACAGTATTGTTCTGCTTACAGTGCATAAATAAGTGCTTCAAATAACCCCCGAGTGCTACTGACAATGAAACAAAGTATCAGTCCTATTTATCTTTCCCACATTCTTCAGAAACCTTCTTCTCCACTTCTTTTTTTCCCCTTTTTTATTATTTTGTTGTTGTTGCAGGCACTTTTTTATTCACTCTAACCTATCATCATTCAACAGCTCTGAATTTCTCCATGATGAGCAGTAGGACTCACAGATAGAGTCAAGGAAGGTGATATTTTTTGTGCTAGGAAGTAATATAACGAATACTGGAAACAACTGGATTGGGAGTGATAGGTGGACTCTGAAGCAACGTTGACCTTAACAGAAAAACCTAGGGGGAATGAAAAAAAAACCCCAAAACCCAAGGTTGCCATTTTATGTCTCAAAACAGAAAGAATGTTCCTTATGTAGCGAGAGAAGGTGGGAAAAAGAGTGGGGGTGGTAAGCACAAGGTTGTAAACCTCCTGGGCAGACCTTGTCAACTTCCTGCTAAGGGCCACTAAATACACACAGATGCATGCCATACATTGTCAGGTATTTCTTTTCCCGACTAAGTAATGCTGATCTAAGGACAACTCTCTTAACGGTGATAAAAGTGCGTCAGCCCTCAGCACATACACACGTCTGTTTTGAAAAGAAATTCTTTCTCTGGCTTTCATACGCTTTGTTTTTCACGCTGAAAACCAGCATAGATAATAGTGCTCTGAGGACTCCTTTTTCAGCTAAGCCAACTAAAAACGTCTTGATCTCACTGTGTAAAATGTCTCTTAGTTTGGTGGTAGTGAAGACCTGTCCTTGTACTGTAGCTGAACAGCCGCTTGGAATAATTTCTAAAACCTTCAGTAGAGATTAGCTGTAAGCGTTTGTTTTGTTTTGGTGTTAGCCCAGCTTGCTCTGACAGACGGCAGAGTGACAGTGTACTCGGTGGGGGCTTTTAAGTTCAGTGTCCTAACATTTGACTTTCTACTTAAGCTGCTGAACATCAGTTCTGATCCACTGGGATATTTTCCTTGCAGAAATGTCATCACATCCTTTTGGTTTATGGCAGCTGTCCATCTGCCCAGTCATATTATTATCCCTTCTCCAGTAAAGTATTTAGTATCAACATCAGAATGCACCATGCAAATCAATACCATATTGTTGTAATTACATTTCTTGGGCTGGAAAATCAAATACTGTTTGCAGTATTTGGCTGAAATGGCGTAAGTATGCAAAGTATATTTCTCGGCTGGTCTACTGGTAACAGATCTATTTTAAACTCAGATACAGATTTTATTTCTGACTGTGCTTCTGATTTGCTCTGTAGCCTTGGGCAAATCACACTGCCTCCATCTATAAAAGCAGATGATAACTGATCAAACGCACCATCTTTGACTGGTGTGTGTAATTGCAGTCTAAAATGAGGACAAATTTTGAAAAAACACGTAGAGACAGAGGGGCAAAGAAAGTCAGCATTGCTAATGTCTGAACGAGGGATGGATACAACATCTAGACTTGATCACAAGTATGTGTGGGAGCGTTTTGCAAGCTGTGAATTTGTTGTGCCAGAAAGAAGTGTGATTTTGGCCTTCACTCCTGTTCCTTCCAACCTCACTCCAGGTTTTAAGACCTGAAGAGGTTTTTCAAACTTTGAAATGTTTTGCTTCTGCTCCTAATGTTTTCCTGTTTTAACACCACTGAAAGATACCTTCTTCTCTTAATCTGAAAAAGCACCATCCAGGTCAACAAACATACACCCGCATTCAGTGAAGAGAGAAAAACAATTGGTTCCTTTTAAATGTACCTCACATCTTTCCCATCTGATCTTGGTACAAGGCTCAGGGCTTTTATTTGACCCTGTCCTGCTCACTTTATACTGAAGTGCTATTGACCTGACCTCTTTGATGTATCAATGTTGACAAACATGCAGTCTTGACAAACAAGGTCCTGCATAGCAACAGTACTTCAAACACCCTTCAAGCTGCTATTCAGATGAAGATGCTGCCAGAACAAATTTAATTTTTTTACAAGGTAGAGATTATACTACTGTTTTTGAAATATATCCCCCCAAAATAGAATTGAAATTTTATCAAAATGCATTTATTATTGTTTTGCCAGATACAGCTTTGAAACTTATTTCAGCTGTAGCTTTATAAAGTAGCTCATTTATCAGTATTGTACATAAGTGGTTTTATAATGCTGGATGAATGACGTTGTAGAGTTGACCGAGGATGCGCTACCAATATATTTTTGGTAATTATTCTTTAATAAAAGAATATCATTCTTTTATTAATTATCTTTTTGCATGAAAATTACCATTACTTAGTTTCAACACATACATGCATTTCTTTTGAGAGAAGAAAATGCCATACATAATCCAGCTATTTGTTCATTCCATAGGCTAGAAAAACTGATCATTTCAGTTATTTAAAACAAAGGAATTAAATAAATGGGAACACTCAAAGGTGATCTGCAATTTAGTTTTTCTATGTAGATGTTCTTTGTTGAGGAACTGATGTTTTGTGTTATGTATTTTAAAAAATGAGACTTGTGAAATTATCTGTCAAAAGAACATGCCTGGGGTAAGTATTTCCTTCACCAATTTAAGTCTGCATAAACTTAACTAAATAGTGACCTTTCTTTTCTAAACGTATTTTCTAAATATTTTAGCATCTGGACCAAAGTTGCTGCAGGTTGTGCTCCAGTGGATTTCTGACTAGCGTACTTTCAAGGCAGATGTGAAATGCAGCAATAAATTTCAAACAAACAAGAACTGATAGAAATGTATGTTAATTCTATAGAAATCATGCCAAGGGAATTTTGAATTTGGCAGAGTGTGCTACTCTTCCACTAATAGCTAGGACCATCCAAGAGAACTGCACTTCTAAAATGGACCGCGCTTCATCAGCAAGCTACAGACTTCAAAAGTTGTGATAGGATCTGAGCTCTTGCTGTGAACACACCGAACAATTGTTCCTCATTTCTTTCTCTGACATGCATTTATGGAGCAGAAAAGGTATGACAGGTCTTTCACAACCTTTGCATTACTGACAAAATTCCTTCTTTTCTGCAGTGGATGCAAGGATGGAAGAAATTCCAGAAACTGCCTTTTCCTTTTGGGCATGAATCCTGAAACACTCAAGAAAACAGTTTTCTTCGAGGAATAGCAGCCTGTGGCGGATGAGGTTGATAAGACTGGTCTCTCACCTCCCTTCTACTTTTGTTAGTAGAACAGTGTGATCAGACAGATCCTTAAGATGGAGAAGAGAGCCTGCGAAACAAAAACTGTTCCCATTCTACCTAGTTCTAACTGAACCAACCTAACAACTATCAGCAGCAGAATCAGGAGGCAGGTGAGACGTGGGACACTGCTCATTCAAGGGATGCCAAAAGCGACTCTTCTAAGAGAAGCACCAAGTAGGCTCCAGATCTTGATCGTCGTGAAACATACAAGTCTATTGTATTTGACATTATTCACCTCCTTTTCACGTCAAACGTTACTGCTTGCAACACTGAGAAGTTCCACAGACATCCAAGCCACTGCTGGATGGGGAAAATGTAGAGGGACACCAGCTGTCAGCTGAACCTCACAGATGCTCACAGCTTTTCTGTGTGATTTCAGAGGAGGTTATATAAATAATAACATTAGAATTATATAATCTAAGAACAGTTACAATATGCATTCTTTGTGTCTTTCTTTCCTGATTTATGAAGTAACCAGAATGATGTCACTCAAGAACATGAATAAGTGGTAGTAATCTTTTGTCTGTTTTTTATTACCCTTTTGATATTTGCTGCTGTAGATATTGTAACAACAAAACCGAGAAAAAATCTCAAGGTTTTTTTTTATTAATTAATTACTTAACAGAAAACAGTATAATTGAAAGAAATAATTCTAGTGATCTTAACACCATCATAAAATCTGCTGGAGTCTTTTTCTCATTTTGGCTACTTTTGAACTGTCAGAAGTTTTTTTGACTTCCACTACAGACAGATGTGTTTCCAGAAGCACACAAGAAATATATATGTGAAACCTAAAGAATTTTGTTCACTTATTCAAAAAATGAGTTGGTCTTAAAAGTGGCATGATAACAAATAAATGACATTCAACCAAAAGTAAATATATATGTATTCATCTTTGAGTATTTTTAAGAATGCTCAGCACCAGAGACACTACCAAAAAACACACCACACTGAGATAGCTCTAGGAAAATCAGAAGAATCTTAATTTCTCAAAATGTACTTTTAGATCTATACCTATTATGCATATATTAGTGATGACTCAACAAAATAAAAAAGCATGAGTAATTCATTCCTTTTTTTCTGTAGGCAGCAGTCAAAGCTGTATCATGCTCAATGGCAAGCATACTCAGTAGTAGCTATTTCTGCACTTTGGATAAAGAGTTGTAAAAATGGTGCGTACTGTTGCTCACCTGAGAAAGCATGACATTAGCAGATGATCCCTTGATTTCCCTGGAAGTACTTCTCACACTCTACTTGCTTCAAGTCAATTCCAGTTTCTCCCATTTTAAAAAGGTTACAGAATCTGTGAAGACCATATAAACTCGAAAACAGGTTATTGTCTCCCTTAGGATAACAATATAATTACTAGAGTTGAGCAGTTTTTGACTAAAAGATGTAGGTTTGTAAAACTGAAATATTTGATGGAAATATGTCAGTTTCACAACTTTTAAATAGAAAATTGGAAAACAATATTTTTTTTCTCATTGGTGTTAAACGAGGTAAAAGGAACACTTTTTTTAATCTTTTTGCTCTGTTTCAGTGAAACAGAGCAATTATTGCATTAATTTTAATATTATAAATAGGTAGGTACTGATATCTTTCTATTTTGTATATACATTTAGTCTATATATTTAATATTCACATGAAACAGAAAACTTTATCGAAGGTGTATTCTGTGTTTCCAGCTACTTTTTTGATATAATTTTTATTTTGTAAAAATTTTTGCAATACCCAACTTTTGTTCTATTTGGAATGAAACCCCTCAGAATGTTGCAATTCAATTGCATTCTAAAATTATCTAAAATCATGTATCTGAAAAAGGTGTTTTTCACTTTTTTACATCTAGGTAAATGCAACAGCTTCCCATGTAAAAACCTTCCTCATTCTATTCACCCAAAGTGGTCTTGCTGAAGAGAAGTAGCTATGGAGGATGAATAAAAATTGTCCTGCCTCCCACTCCCACCCCATTATCTGGATGGAATTATCTTCATTAGCTATAAAAAAGGCAGTCTTTTAGATCATAAATCCGTGGCTTACAAACAGTGGAGTGGCATAGTGGTTGTGATGGGGATGGTATTCATTATCCCTGGCCTTGTTTGGGAGACACAGATGTAATGATAGAGTTTGGGGCCATATTCCCTGTCCTGAGACTTTCCCTGTCTCTGGCAACACAGGAATCCAACTGGTAAGCAAAAGGTAGGAAATGCCCCTGAGAAGTAGTGTCATGATTAGGCATTTCCAGAAGCAAAGTTACCTTCTATGAGGATAGAAGCTGTGGAGCATGGTGAGGATACTACGATGTGTAGATCGCACAAGGAACAATACCATGCCCAGGTGGAGTAATTATGGAAAAGCCCATAAGGATCTTTCAGTAACATTTAGTAAATGAAGGTATAAAGTAAGCTACTGAGATTTAAAAATTTGTTTCTTTTCTTGCTGTCTGGGAAGCTACATATGAAACGATCTGGGACATTGTAAATAGGGATTTATCTCACAAATGTTATTTTTAAACAATTATCGAAAGGTCTTGTTCCACTAAAGCAATAATGACGATTTTAACTTAGTATCATTTGAAGTTAATGAGACTATTCATATGATTTAGATAACTGTTTGAACATTATATTGGGCCAACCTTAAAAGAACAAAAAATGTTCCTGAAATGGGTTGAAAATATGTTTAATTTTTAATAAAATAACAATTAAAGGTCTTTTTATGATAATTTGGTTCTAAAAACAAGGTTCTGAATAATTATAAACAAATTTACAAATATATCCAAAAAGCTAGATGTTTGAGTCACATCCATATTTTTCTCCTTATCTTGTGTTTTCATGCACTTTTTAACATGGTCAGATATGCCTTAGAAAGCCATAACATGACACTCTAAACCCATATAATCTAAATGCTGCTCTTCCACCTGAACTAATGATGTAGACGACACTAGCAGACAAAGAATATTCATTTGCAATAAATCAAAAGGCTTTGCACTTTCTATAATTGCACATAAAAATATATTAAAAGAAGTTCTTAAGGTTGCAAAGTCAAGCATTCAAAAATTAGAAAACCCCAGAATTAAAATTGCACACGCAACCTTAATTTACTCTGTCAGTGTATGTATTACTATAAAAATGTTAATAATATAAGATTCTATTTTTTTCCACAGGGCCCTTGCCTTATAAAATGGATAATGTTTTCTTACAATAACTATTCACTATACTGTTTTCCCCTCACCTTTCAATGTGTAGTCTCCAGGACATACATATTTATTCAAGACTCTTCTGCAGGTGCAATGATGAACATCCTTCATGGCTTATCTATAGTGCTGATCATTGTCTTATAGGGGGACTTAACAAACATAAAGGGATTTATCTCCCTGCAAAAGGAACTGGATTGGAATAAGATTCATGTCAAAGGTACTTCCAAATATGTATGCTGATTTCAGAGGCCTGTTGCCTGAATTTTTTTTAAAAAACTATAATTATATAGAATTTTATAAACTGAAATGATGATTTTTATTTGCTCTATTTGCAGCTATGAATTCTGAGTGCTTATGCCAATCAAGTCCTTCAGTCTCTAGTCATCCAACCAAGAATTCCTGAGGAGCTTGCAGATAGTGATCTCATGAAAAGATTTTTTTTAAATTCTTGCCCAGAAGCATAAAGGAACTCTGCAACACAGTCACAGTCTCTGAAGCTAGGATTTGAATCCTGATAGTGTCAGCCTGTGAGTCAATGGAGTCTTAAGAGTTAATCAGCTCGTCCTGAAGGTGATACCTGTATATGCTCAGCTGAGTAGCCCTTCAACCTGTTAACTGTATAGAGTATATTATACTAAACTGAGTACAAGGGGAGCTGCCGCACTGAGTTCACAGGTAGACACCTAAATTTAGCTGTCTTAATCTGCAAGATGAAATCCACTCCAGTTTTCTCGCATAGTACTAACCATGAGAATATTCTGTTTCTTCCTTCCCTTAACTTCCTTGATGCTGGCAACAATTCCCAATTAATCTTTTTGTCCCTAGCTAAGTTTCACTTTTATAAAGACCTAGCCACGTTTTGTCTTTGCCTTTCCAAGATTTTCTGTGAATTTTTTCCAGTTTTTCTTTGGGATCCTTCTCCAACCTTCCTTTGACTCATTTATTCTTCTGTCTCATTCCTAATAATGTTCAATTTGTCACACTGTCCTGTTCTTGACAAAAAGGACTCTTCCACCCACTTGAACCAATCCATTGGTTCATTCCTATTCCTCATTCCAAATTGTCAGTCCCCATGTTCTAACAATCCATCACTGTTCTCTCATTCAGAAGCCGGTCAAGTTGTTGATCAATTTTATACTGCTTATACACAGTCAGAAGTGCCCAAAAATATACTCCTATTGTAGTGACAATTCAAAACATCCTATAGATAGC
Organism: Phaethon aethereus; assembly: GCF_964289735.1. Lineage (NCBI taxonomy): Eukaryota > Metazoa > Chordata > Aves > Phaethontiformes > Phaethontidae > Phaethon > Phaethon aethereus. Next base: position 71,034,313 of record NC_138582.1, read on the forward strand.
TTTCTGGGTTTTGTGTCTTCTCAGGGCTCAAGGCTGAGCTAATAGAGAAACTAACAACAATAACAATTGTCACCAATGTGAGGACTAAGAATGAGGCTAAACCCTATGCTAGAGGGCTTTGCAGATGGCAGAGGCATGATGAGACTCAGGAAACCTGACACTGCCTGCAGCAGCCTAAAGCTACAATTTCAGAAAAAGTCCTACTCATCTATCGGCATGGATGTGCATGCCCAGTTTAGCATGGGGAAATATATTTTTCACCAGGCTATAGATAAATTTCAAAAAGTTTTCAAAGGGAAACAAATGGCATGCACTATTTTCCTGCCATTTTTACAGTTCTTCCTCAAAATCCTGTAGAATATAGTTTCCTATCTAAAAGACTTTTTAGCCTGGGCTAAGCAAATAATCCTTCAAATTTTAGAATATTTCTGGAATAGCTTAGTCATTATGGCTGAAATTTTGCAAAGCAATTCAACTTCATATATTCCATTGGGAAAAGATATTTCATCCCAGATAACACTATAAGGTTATTTACATGCAATGAGCTCTTGTCACAGATGTCCAGTAGCTTTAATAATATGCAACATTATCCACCCCACTGGTAATTATTTGATTTCAATGTATATTCTTGGCTTACAGGTAAATGAAACCTAATTAAAAGTACCATCACTGCTACATTCCCTGCTAAAGGTCTGATTCTATATCTTCTAGAATCATTTACTCTAAGGGCTATAGCACATGGTCTTACGTGTTCAAAAATCTTCCATCCAGAGGACACTGAAAACAGGGATGTGTGCTGAACTCTGATCTCCCTCTGTGATTTAAAGCCATAAACCTGGAGGCATTAAAAGTAAGTTAATACTCATTGAAAAAAATTGCAAATGTGTTTAAAAGGTAATTAGTGAATAATTCCTTTAGTTACTTCACTCTCTTCCTTTCCCATTGAACTTGACCCTGTTGTCTATAGGAAGCATTATAAATTTTGAAAGTCTCCCATGAGTTGGACATTTTAATGAACTACTCACAGCAGTCACCTGTCAGTGGCCAGTGTATTGGAGAGAGTGAGGGAAAATTTATCTCTCCTGCACAATATGTAACACTACTTTTCACAGGGACCTGGGCTAATTTAACTCTGCTGTTTTCTGAATTAACAAGGCTTGTCTTCAAACCTTTCGACATAGGAGCATTCTGTTCTGTTATTATTTTAGCATTCGCCTTCCCACCCTCCCTCAGGACGTGTGTTATTTAATCCATCTGGAGCCTTAGTAACCAAGTTCCCCTGCTCTCCCTGACCCCAGTGATTTATGTTTCATATTTCATGCTGTGGTTGGTCTTTTACCACTTATATTCCCCCTCCTTCTCCTGGTCAATCTTTCCCCCCCCCCCCCCCCATCCCCTTGCCCCCCCTTTCTTTTTGAGGAGAAAGGATAAATATTTGACAAGTGGACTGTTTGTCATGCAAGCCCTAACACAGTTACAGTTAGAGAGGGGAATAATTCAATCTGCCAAGACTTAAATGCTGATAGATCATTGGCTGTTGCTAGGCCAAGGGTTGTGCCACTCATAATTTTTCCCACCGATACAACTATTTTATGGAATATGACATACATCTTTAGGTGTTAAATCATCCCTAGAATAATTTGTCTGTCAGGAATCAAAGTGAAAGGAAATAAAATACCAGAGCACAGAGTCATACTGCAAAATCTCTTATTCCTCAGAGGCTCACACTTGTACTTTAGTGTGTGGTCGTATCTGTGTCTTTAAATAAAAACAACACACACACAGAGGGAAGAGTAGATGGGGGGGAAAGCATTTGCATTGTGAATGTTGGATTCACAATCAGTCTCCTTTCGCTTGGTGCCTTCCTTACTCCCCGTTCCTCATATCCTTCTTATCAGATTTCATGTTTAATGCCCACCCTGAACCCCCTGTCCCACACCCACAGATCTGACTGAACACAATAGCACCGATAAAACGGAAGCAAATTTCTTCTATTAGTGACTGACAGCAATTCGAACAAAATGAAGTTGTACCATGATATCGTTATATATACAAGGTGCAAATAACCTAGTTTGAATAATCACAGCCTCTGTCCTTTTAAATGATTTTTCTCCACCATTTAAAGGGAGGCCTTTGATGTGATAATATTAATTCCCTCTGTGCTTGGAGGAAGAAAAAAAAAAAAAACCTAGGAGAAGCGGAAATTAAATGAGTAATGCAATGTCAGTCAATCTTTTAAACCAGGGCCTTATTAACAGCTAATCATTTTGTCATTTTGTCGCTCAAAATAATGAATTTGATAGGAGGAGAAGGGAATGTTTTATGTTTATTTTTATTAGCTTTAAACAGAAACAGTTGTGGAAATATTATATTATCGAGACTCACAGCATTTAAGTGGTTTCTGTTCAGCATATCGCTATTTTTCTTTTCTGCCAGTATCTGATTGCCATAATTTTGAATAATCTGCTTGTCTTTCAAAAAAAAATTGAAAAGGATATTCATCTCAGGCATAGCACGGGGTTCCATCATTGGAGATGCATTAGGCTTTTGTTAGGTATTTCTTTACATCCTATTTATTCAGAAGTATCTAAGTAATTAATCGCTAGCAGGATAGTTATGCAGCTGAAAAGAAGACTATATGTTTCTCAGCCACCAGTGTCTGAAGACCAGAAAATATACAGGGACAATCCCATGAATAACTTTCTAGTTCTAAAAGCGCAAGACATGGTTTTGTTTTATTTTAAAATTCCGTAGGCTTTGGCTACACATTAAACATGATCTAGTAGAATGCATTAAAAATCTGTTGCTGAGGATGGATTCTCTATTGACGTCCCTGTAGCATTCTCCTTTGAAATGGCAGGGGTGACCTCTGAATTGGGACTCCAGAGGACTCTCAAATTAATTTGAATATGGTGTCATTATAAGGCTTGATCTAATGTTGATGGGAGTTTTCCATCAGCAAAAACTGCAATATCTGGCACTTAGAGAATATAAAAATCCAGTCTCTTACGGTGTTACAAATTTTGGTTTGCCTCAGTGTTCCCTTTCATATGTTTCCATTACTTTTATGTATGTATTTTACATATTGTATTTTTACTTACTATATACACACTTATTTTAGAGCTATATATTCAGCGCTGAAGAATGGATCATGGCCCTAGAGAAGTACAGCAAAAAATAGTCCCTGTTCTCCAGCTCAAGGCTGGACTTCATTTACCGTGAGTTAAGTTAGCAAGCGAATCAATACCTAGTAGCCTAGTGATATATCTGGTGATTTACTTACTCATTGACTGAAAAGTAATTGAGTGGGTTAGAGTACATGTGAAAATACTTCTCTAGTATTAGCAAAGGTTCCATTTCATTTTTATTTTCAAACATGAATGCATGGAAATTCTCTCCACCAGAATGGAAGCATTTACTGGATAGGGAGAAACACGTGAAGGCAGCTAAATGAAACACACTCCTTAAAGTCTGAACAGAAAATGCTGCTCTACTCAAATTATAAACTTTTAGTTATAGACATACCCTGCCTCCAGATGCTTTGAAATATGAAGGAAGGTACGTTCTGTTGAAATTTGCCGATGGCATGAAAAAAGGTGCCATGCTATCCACAATTTCAAGTTACAGAATTAAAGTAAGAACAAAGTGATTTTTACAAAATGCTGAACGTTATGGTTATGGCTGGCTCCTGCGTGAATCTTAGAGTTATCAGTTGTCCTCTGCCCTAAGAATTCAAATATATCCACGAGTTTAATAAACTGATATATATCAACTGTGTCCACAGTAATTGTCATCATACCCACTCAGCCAAATATGAGATGAAATCTATTAGCTAAAAAATCAGTGAAAGAAAACTATATGGAGTTGTTATATCTCACATTTTTGGTGGTCTAGGAATACACACAAACTTCCCAAAGGTCAGCTGACATACATTAGCTTGGCTAAGCTGTGGTAATGATCCAGTGTGTTGGAGACCTAAACACAGCAGGTTGTTTGAACAACAACCCTTCTGACTCTCTGGGTCAGCTGATGTTCTAGTTGTCTTGTTTTATGGATGTAGAAGATGGAAGAAGAGGAATATGAAATACTCCTACCAGTGTAGGCATTCTAAATATATTGTGTAAGTGTAAACCATTATGATATGGCAATGTTCCTTCTATTTTTCAGTGAAAATATTACTGAGGATTCTGTGTTAAATGCGGAGTCCTCCGTTTCATTATCTTTACATGTCGATGTATCCTCGGTGCTATAGAAGAAATGCCCTTGTGGGAACTGATTGCTGCCATTAGGTTGTTGATTCCATTGATCGCTGCTTTAGGCGGTTCATTCAGTCTCTGCTCACCTCAGAGAAGTTTGTCCAGAGACTCTAGTAAAGCACTTTCTTTTCAGAAGATGAAAAACCTTCAAAGCATTACCAGAGATATTATTTCCTTTCTGTTTGTAGGGAGCAAAGACATCAAAGAAATAGCTGGATCTATAATCTACAGCAAATTCAGAAAAGACATAAATTTTGCAAATTGCTCTATAATTAGTTGGAACTGAAATTTTGGTATCGAAGAGAAAAAGAGTAGTTATGGAATCACAGAATAATTTAGGTTGCAAAGGACCTCTGGAGGTTGCCTAAGGGCCAACATGGATCAGGTGGCTCAGGGCTGTGTCCAGTCAAATTCTGTACATCTCTGTGGATGGAGACTCCACAGTCTTGTCAGTCACTCATCAGTCTAGTGTTTGGCCAGCCCTCAGGACTTACTTAATCCCAATTTTCAGCAACTGAAACTAATTAATACATTGATAATGAACTGGGGAAAAAATCCAAGTCCAAATACTTTTTTTTTTCTTTTTGACCAAAGAAATTTAAATTTTTCTACAGAACTTTTTACTTTTTAATCAAAAAATATTTTCTGATCCAAGTGTTTCTGATAGTCTTGGTCTACATTTTGAACCTTTATACTTCAAGTTTTAGGAGAAATTGGAAAAGCTCATTTTTAGGTTAAAAAGCTGATTTTAAATCCTTTTGATGAAAAGTATCTTCAGCTACTTCTGTTGTAGGAGAATTGCAAAGTGGCCACATGACTGAAAACAAATATATAAAATATCATTGTTTAAGTTCAACATTTAGACTGGCATTTAGCATATGGACACTTGAAGTATGAAATGTTTCTCAGCTAAGGGTATCCACATTCTCCTCCTGAGCATTCTCTTATCATGTACACATTCTCCATTTGCTATTAGAAAATGACACATGTTTTGGTACACTGAATATTTGCTGCAAATATTCAGTGCATTCTTAATATACAGACAATTTACTATACATGCAAACCCCGTCTCAGAATAAGGAGTTATCATCAAGAATGCTGCTATTATCAATTAAATATGAAGTGTGAGGGATCATAAAGTATAAAAATCTGCACTAATTTTCACCTAGCCATTCCTCAGTTCTTCACAATTATGCTTTTTTCCCCAGGTATCATCTCTCAGTACTATGAGATTCTTATTCTTGCCCCAATCTCTTTCTCATGTGTAAAGACGGTTGAATTCATAACTACATGGAAATTGGGCTTGGAAATTTTCCAGCCAGGAGGCAAAAGTTTAAGGAACTGAGGACAGCAACTGGGACACATTTATTTGTGTATATACAATTGCAGATTCCTATATCCTGCCCAAACATGCGCACACTTTCATTACAGTACCTCTTCTTTCAAGATTTTTTTCTTTATTTCTGGTCTATACTTTTATACCATCTTATTCCTTCTTGATTCCTTAAGATTTTTCATCTGAAAGACAGGAAGGAGTAAAAAATACAGAATATACTGTTATTTACTGAGAATTCACATTTTCCATAAAATGCATATATGTGGGTATGTCGATTGATACCAATATAGGTTTCAATATTACTATTGATTTAAATATAAAGAGCTAGGTATATGTGTAAATAAAACCTGTGAGCAAGGATATACACTCATGAGAATGCTAGAGTAACAAGTAATTTTGGAAGACAGTAAAATCTGGTATGGTTGGAGGAATAGTATTGAAACATTTTGTTTTATACAGAAAAGCACCAAAATTTTTACTAATTTATTGCAGCATTGTTATTTGAATAAATTGTATTAAAGCTAGCCATAAGTAGACATATTTGGCAGTCATAGTTGACAAAACTAGTATAGCGAACTAGAACTGGAATGTAAGATATAGTATTCATCTCATCTCCTGAACTGTTGTGTAAATAGTGTGTGAAGCATTTCCATAACATCTGGGCCAAGAATTTAAAAAATAGAACCCTAAATTTAGATTCTTGAAGGCTATATTTAGATATACAAGTAAGTGACCTTTTTTTTTAAAAATACTGAGTTCCCAATACATGTAATCTCGACAAGAGTTTTTGGGTACTCGGTAGATCTGAAAATCAGGCCATTTGTTTATATGTGAGAATATCGGGTTTTAGGAGATTAAGTTCAGGTTTATCCTTTTGAAGATCTTAGCCATTGATTTAAATTTGTGTCTAATCTAAATCAATACGAGCTTTGTCACTGTTTTAGATGAGAGTAGGAGTATACCCTTTCCTAAAATATGAATCTATTCACAGCAGCATAATATATAGGCAGCTTGCGCAAATTTGAAGTCATGCCATTGTCTTGTAGGCAAGTGACCGAAACAGTGAGGCTGATAAAACATAAAACCAACTGGGCTTTCTCCCGATAACTGGACACACTTTAAATGCCAAAAAGATAAAATTACCCTGTAATTTTTTCTCTAAAATTCTGAATAAGTAATATTACATGGAAAGTCATGTAATGCCCCTGATTTAATAGAGAACAATATTTCAAAGTCCATATTCCTTGAATATGCTTTGTTTTGTCATTCACATTATCATTATGAATGACTTTGTGTACAGAGGTAGGAGAGCAAGAATATTTGTTCCCTACACTTCAAAGAATACTGACAATTTTAAAGTATGGAGTTTAATAAACTTTGTCATATAAAGTGTCCCCAGACTGTTACAGATTAAATCAGCCCCTAAAGATGTTAATTTATGAAAGATCTAAGGAATCATAATGGTTAAATATATAACTTGTTTAAGAACAACCCTTCTACTTCTAGCAATGTATTTCTTCTGTAAAATACTTTTTCATGTCATGTTGTTTTTTCTTTATACTGTAAAAAAAAATCAGCATGAAATGAGAGTGAGAAGTAACAATGGTCTAAAGTTATTTTACCAATCTCCAGACATACCCGCTGCATGCTCAGACCTTTATCTATGTTATTGTCTGGCAAACAGGAGGGAGTGACTCACATCTATCTTAGTTAAATGCTTGTTATAGTCTCAGAGTGCGGCATTCTCCTTGAGAATTATTATTTGAAGCGTAGTTGCTTAAAAACCTTTTATGCACCTTTGTCACATTTGAGACACTCAGAAAGCTTTGTAGTTTGAGCCGTTTCAGTGAGACACATATTTTGTGTGCCCTGATAGGTAGATATGCTGATAGGCTATTTGGAGCCAATTACTTATTCTTTCACTAAAAATGTCTTATTTTTGTCTCCTTCAAAAACCAAGCGAAATCAAATGACCCTGAGATGCTAATTTTGACAATACTTATGACTTTTTTTTATGTATATGTACAAGTTATTTCCGTAAATAAAAGAAATGTATGTCATGTTCCAAAGATGCATGTTACAAAAGACATGTAGGCTTCCGGCAACCTGATACGATACGGTACCTCTAAAATGTTTCAACTGCTGTCTGAAAACAATATATATAGTTATATATATAGTTTATTGCAAAAATGTACACTTATGTTGATGACATTCAAAATAGCTAAATGGGTTCAAGGGAAAGAAAAGAATTAATCTGTAACTTCTGTGGTTCAAATTTAAAATCAAATACCTACTGCTCTCTTATCAGCGTTGCTTTATTACTGTTCTATATGCCTTCTTTTTTGTGTGTATCTAGGTAGAAGTCGTCTTTAAATCTGTTGTTATTCTATTTTATTAGTGCATTTAATTGACTATAATGTGACCTTTTTTCAATGGAAAAATAATGCCGTATCTTAAACAATTAAACAAGCAATAGCTCATTCTCTGTTTCATTGACAAATAAGATTATGTTACATGGATCACTTTCTGGAGAAATAAAAATTGGGCATCCTCTGACAAGTACCTCGAGACCTTGCAAAGAGCCCATCTCGCATTAAAAATAATTTCAGGAGTTGTCCTTTTCTTCAGTCTATGCTAGACAAGAACAGAAGTAATTTTACGGAGTGATTGTTGCAGAGACAAATACGTAAGCTCGCAAAGCCTACCTGCTGACTACTACTAGGCAACATCATAAACAGTCACTTCCTTGCTCACAACAAAGGAATTCTGGAACAGTCCCTTGCCAATGAGCCAAAGGAAGAAGAGTCAGACTACTCATCTTAGCAGTGAACAACATTTTGTTTTAATTTCTATACTTAGCACTGTCCCAAAGGGCTGTGTCTATGCTTGTAAATAAAATGATTGGGAGTCTGCTCTCCGATCCCTGAGGGTGTGGGGCACAGCACAGCACGTGTCCACACAGTTGAAATCTCATCATCTCAAAAAGCAAAGTAGCATCATCCATACTGCTTCTCAGTAACGTTTGCTGAATTATTCAGTCCTCTGAGGTATGCCTGAGTGCTGTCTGGAAAGGATGCAAGTCCGACCAAGGCAATCTGGGGAGTGTCTGAGCCTATGTTTTGCCTCTGCCTAGTTTAGTAGCCCAGTGGTAGCCAATCTGAACTTACTGCATTCATCAATACACACAGCTCACATCTTGCACAGAGATTCACACAGGAAAAGCTTTTTAACATTTTAAATAAGTTCAGAAACTTTCTGAGGACTATACTGTATATGTTACATACCAGGAAAGTGAATGTAGGTGTGAACAACAATCTGCATGTCTCTCTTTTCCGCGCAGTGCATAGGCATGCATTGAAAAGGGAAATTAATATCTTTCTGCGTGTTGAGAAGTCATGATACATGGTTTCAAACTTGCTGTTTTCAACCTTTCTCCACAGTGCTATGTTACATAGTAAATGGGCAGCTAACTGCTTTACAGACTGTAGTGAATAGCTGCAGACCTAGGATAGATTCCAAGAACAAAACTGATTAAAAAATTTCAAAAATCCATTAAGTAGATTAGATGGTAGCTTGATCATTTAGAAATGTTGTCTTGTGATTTTTTTTAATTTTAAATAATTATATTTTATTTAAAACTTTAGTAAACAGAGAAAGTAGCAATTTAATGTTGAATCCAATGAGGCTTTTAAAAACCTTTCCTAGAAATATTCCTGCCATTTAAAAAAGCCTGTGACATGCAAAGGTGACATAGGAGACGTTATGGTACTGTGCTGTGTGATGCAATACATGAGGCAAGAAGCCAAGCACCTCCAGCAAATTTTGATGTACTAATAGCCTAGCATGAGACCCCTCATCATTTTCCTGGCTAGGATAGTTTACACAAAATACGATCAATTTACAATGTAATTTTAAAGAAATTGCTTTAAGTCTATGCAACTTCATATCCTGAAAATATGGATGAAACCTACTTTCTGCCATAGCAGGTCGTAGACCATTTAATCTAGTAATTCCTATTAGGCATCTTGAGGGGCAAGGATGCTTGTGTTCACAGAGAGCGCAAATTTTTTCACTAAAAATCACTCCTTCAGGCTTGTTGGTGTTGCTTTGGTTAGGAGACCATCCAAATGAACAAGATTTTTTATTATATTCTACTAGGTCTTCAAATAGTTATTTCTCTGACTATGGGAATGATTTATAATCTGCTTTGCAAAGAAGTCGGAGCTTCAGAGACTTAGCAGTGTGTATTAGAGCTACAAAGGCGAAGTCCTTTAAAAACATCATATTTCTAACTTAGTCTCCGTGAACCCACCAACGCTTTGATGGACTTTTAGTGCAGTTTGCCGGAATAAAGAGCCATCTCTTCCGCTATGGTGACCTGAAGAATATAAACATACTGCATAAGCCAATATAAGTAACAGGTAATAAGATGTTACATGAAAAACCACCTCCTCTGGGAATGCTCCTCAGCCTTGCTTGTAGGATGGCAATTTGTACAGTATCCTGTGCCACTGATTAGCTGTTCTTGTTTTACTTTGTTGTTACAAATATGACCCTATATATTGCTAATGTCTGCTCCTCGTGAGCTCACTTAAGTCATGAGCGATAGGGAAGGGCCTGCTCCACTTTTCTTCAGCTCTGTGAGTGAAAGCTGGCTCTTAATTTAGACATAAACAACAGAAACTGAATTTTATGTTTCCCTGTATCTAGGCACTTGCTCTTTTCTTTTGATGTTTACTGTTATGATTACATCAGGCAAAGAAATTCTCCTCTGTCTTCTCACAGCATCTTGAAAGCATCATTTATAATTGTCTTGTGTAGCCTCAATTGAAATAAATGGGTTTTCTTCTCATACTGGGCCAAGTTTATGTTCTGTGAATGTGAGCTTAAGGACAAACTATGGCAAAAGCCAAATAAGTGTGCAGATTGAAAAGTAATATTGGGAGGCATTTGGGTGTGTACTGAATACAATTTTATCTTAAGTGTTCTTCAGAGGGTTATGTAAACTAAGCAACACTGATTTCCAGCAGACTGTTGTTGCCTTTTTTTTTTTTTAAATCTGGTGGTGGTGTTGCTGTTGTTCTCTTCATAATTTTGCTTTCCTCTGAACAGTTACCCTGGGAATAATGTTCAAACTGAGTAAAACTGTGCAAGTTCCTGAACAGGTAACCAGGATTTAGAAAACTTCTCTATCCCTAAAATGAACTTTTGTCTAGCTATAGACTGCAAGCTGGATGTTTCAGTCACGTTTTCCCTTACACAGTAAGGGTCTCCTTTGGGTTTAATACACACACTTGGACCTTCAGGAAGAGACACCTAAAAGTTATATGCTGCAGTACCCATGCAGCAGACCCAGAGTCAGTAGACACCGATGAAGCACTGTCTCCTGCTGCCCACCCCCACATTTGTCTTTCTGCCAGTTCAGTCTGTTGTAAAATCTTAAGACTTGAACAGAGATCATCTTTGCTTATTGTCACACTCCCCAACTGAAATTACTTCTTAAAGTCCTAGCGGATTTTACAGAATCTTTTAATTTTGAACACACTTGTCCTTTTTTCTCTCTTTACCTATTCCCTGATGTTTTCATTACAAAAACAAAACAAAACTTTTTTTTTTATTATTTCAATACCTTATGTCTTCCTTGACTTCTCTTTAGTAATGTTGTCAAATAAAACTGTACAATTAGATTTAATAAAATTACCTTAACAGTCCAGGGGAATGGCTGTGACCGTGTTGGAGAGAGCAATGTGCAGTTAAGCACTGAGGAATACTTGAGCTGAAGTAGTGCCATGGGCCATTGGCTTTGGCAGCAAAACTGAGTGGACAAGTTTTGGCTCCCTCAGTCCCCATTTTCAGTTGCTCGTTCACACCTCTGGAGCTTATTCTGATCCTGGAATATCTGATTTTCCTTGGTTTACAATGAAGGAATATAGAGATAACATATTGAGATGGGAAGTGAGAGTGAGTGAATCATTAGAATAAACAAAAAGTGAAATGAACTTACAAATCTACAAACTTGGACAATATTTCTGTACACATGATATATACGATACACTAAGTGCTCTACAAAATGGGATTCAAAACATAACAAGGTTTTCTTGAAAGTCCTAGCAAATTATACTAGAAGGTCCTGTTGCTTTCTTCATGTGCAGATTGCTCTAGGCTAGAGATGGGGATGATGAGAGAGACACACTGACACACTGGAATTAAATTTGAATGGAAGACCTGGTCACCTGATTGGCCAGAGGTACCGTCTTTTATATATATATATATAAAAAAACAAAGGTTCTGGGTGTTATTTTTATTTTTCATTTTCTGGTGGTAATTGCCAGAACATCACTTTTATTTGTGTTAATGAAAGTGGTGTATATGACATCTTTCACTTCCTGCACTTGCCTTAATGATCAGCCCCTGTGTGAGTGTGCGTGTGTGTGCGTGTGTGTGCATGCATCCTCTGTGTGTCACAGCACTTCATTAACTTCTAACTTCATTACAGACTAGGTTAAAAAGAAAGGCGTGCTACAAAAGCAGCATCTTTATTCAAATATGTGACCTTCATGCTTTCTGATTTATTAGCGTAATATAGTGTAAGGCAATATCACATAAACATAACATATTTATCAAACAGTATCGTTCCAGTAACTTGCAATGAGCACAAAAAAATCAAACGCATATCTTTCATATAAAGCCTCTGATACCAAGGCATTAACTTTTGAATAACACTAATAAAGGTACAGTGGATTTTGCTATGCCAGAGCAATTTCTTCTCCCCAAGTATCATTGTTTGTTGACTATTTTATCCTTTCACTTAACAGTCAGTTTTTACTTGAAGAATTTTGAATGTTAAATTCCACCTTGGCTACTTTTGGGCTGTTCTTCCAATGATGAATATAATGGGTAGTTTCCCCCTCCTCTGTGATAATGTAGATACAATGTTGTATAGTATGGTATTTTTCCTGAATGTTAATTAACTAAAAGTCCTTGTATGACTAGTACGTCTTTTCATTAATAGAGAAAATTCACATCTTCTTGTATACACCGTTTACAATACTGTGGCACAATGAAAACTCTTCATTATAAAAGCTGTCAAAAAGCAATATTTTAAGGTCAATCAAAGAAAAAATATAGAAAAATGTAAAGTAACTTCATACTAAATTTGAGTCAAGTTAAGAGTAGAAAATACTTCAGTACTTCTTTTTACCTTAACACATTGCTCTAGTAATTTGTTTGGGTTTTTTTAATTATAGGGTTACTGATCCATTTCATACTTAGCGTTTGACATTTCAGAATTGTATTCCATGTAAATTACCAACATATCAACAAAATATTTTCTGCTCTTCAGATGACAGTTTCCACCTTACAGTGGATGTACCTCAATACCTAATCGATGTTGAGACTATTACATGCTAAGCCACAGACCTATCAGACTTCACCCTGGCTGCTTCTATATTTATAAATAACGTTTGGCATATTTCTGACATCAGTTTCTCATTTGCAGCGTAAACTAATAACGTAAGATGGAATGGAAAGACACAGAGATAATCCTCCATGACCCTTGGGGTCACCCCGTGCTTTGCTATAAAGATGAAAAGAAATGAGCTGCAGCTCAGCCCTTTAAATTAACAGCAAAAGATATCAAATCCTTAAACCATTTAACAACTTAATTTGACTTGGTTTTGTTTTTCTTTTATTTCTTGTGGGAGAAGGAAATGGGAAAGCCTGATTAGAGTTGGGTTCCAATCCTACCAGTCTTTGAACTAACGTTTGGTAGAGTGAGCTCGCTTAATATTTAAATCATTTTACTATATATTCAGCAAGTTTACATATACTGCAATATGTCAGTAGAGCCATTCTCTAATAAATGTGATGCATGCTATAGTTTAGCTCTAGATAGGATGTTATTTTAGAACAGTGCTAATATTAGTATTGCTAATGACTTCAATCTTTTAGATACCCTTGCTTTTGTTATGGCATCTTAAAAGCAACTAATGAAACACCCAGTGATTCTACCACAGGAAATTGGTATTTTATTGAAAGATACTTTTCAGTCTTTTAATTTTTCCAGCCTTTTCACTGAGTTTTGGTTATAATTTAAGTAGCTAAAAATGTAGTTCTTTCTCCTCCTATCAGATATTTTTATTATCGTTGCTCTGGGTTACTACTATGATGATGATGATAATTGAAATTGCTCTATTTCTTCAATTTGTGTATGCAATAAAAACATATTTTTGGATCCAACATAATCATTACTACACAGCATTAGATTATTATGTCACCAGTTTAGGATCGCTTTTGACTTCATTATAAAACCTGACAGGAAAATAAGATGGATTACACGGCTACCAGCTGAGCTAAAGTTTAAATTACTTTTCTGCATCCTAGGGAATAAAGCTTCCTCCCCTCCCAAATTAAAAAAAAAGGCAAAACAAACACACCAACATCTGATCTAACAAAAATGTTAATAGTAGTGATAGAAGTAGTTAAAATAAAATGTACTATGCATCTAGCAGGAGATGTGAGTGATGTGAGTTTCCAGCATGAAAAGAAGGCAGGTTTGAATATTGATCTTTTGAAGCTCCATTAGCTATATGCTGAGCATTGCTGACATCACAGATTGATGTCTCTTTAAACTGTGTCTCAGATTGAATCACTTGGGGAAACCAGTTATTGACTTTGGATGTTTGTGTCGTTCAGCCACTGGAGAATGCTCTTTTTCTATTTCTCTCTCTCTCTGTCCGTCTGTTTGTCCGTGTCTCTCTTGAATACACGCACGTGCACACACACAGAAGCTCAAACACAGGTGCTTGTCCTTTTGTGTTAGGGAATACTGTCTTTATTTTTTTGTGTAACTGTAAGTTGCCAAAGTTATGCTTCCTTATTACTTCTGTATGTTACAACATGTAGGTTATGACGTTCACAGTGAGGCGAAGCTTTTCTTACTGATTTGAAGTATTGAGATAGCATCCAGGAAGGTCTAAAGGAATGAGCATCATCTTGTCTGTGGAGACCTTCATTTCACCTTGTAAAGTGAGGCGACCATAATAGCCTCTAGAGGAGTACTAGAGGAATCAATAAAGACAAAGAAACCAAAGCCCTTCTGAGGTGCTACTGGTAGTGATGTGTGTCTGCGTGTGTGAGTGCCTGTATGCGTACAGATGAAGAGAACTGGTTTCTGATGAAAAGGAATGCAAATGTTAAAGGCATTGATCAGCACTCATCTCCGTTCAACCTCATGCCCTCTGCTACATCAATACATTGGAAACATAATTTGTATCAGCAGTTGTTTCTTTAATTAAGATCTCTCCCAAATCTTTCTCATTGATTCATGCCATTAACTTATTGATCAGTTTGCTTATGCTGAGATGGTTGTTTTTGCTGAGAGAGGGTATGTCTCTCAGTTCACGATGCTTGTGCACTACAAACATATTCTTGGCAACTAATGGGAAAACTGGAGCTCACTCAGCTTTGGCACTTCTTTAACAGTATACAGAGGCTTTTCTGGGGTAAAAAAAAAAAACAACCCAAAAAAATAGTTATTTGCCATCTCAGAACTTTGAAAACCTGTAAAAAAAATATTTAATATGTTTTAAAACCTTGCTGAAAGACTAACAAGTCTAAAGACAACATGCAGAAAATATAGCCATGGGGTATATGCCCTATCCAATCTCTATGTATTAATGGCTAATAACCAGGAACTAAATGACGGAATTTGAGCTGAAATGTGAGATACATTAAGGAATTAACTAAGAGTAACTGATGACTCATTTAATCAAATGGTTGGTAAAAAATGTAATAATCAAGGCAGAGTGAGGTTAAAGCTAGGTAAAAGTTGAAAAAGGAAAGTTTCACAAGTATTTCACTGTAATTATGCATATTTCGTCTCTTTGCGTGGTCCCTTTATGTTAGTTTGTCATAAATACTGTAACAAACAGGTTTACTGGTTAGTGTGTTCATAGATACAGAACTTCATATGGATACTCGGAGTATAAAATTGAATATTTGTGGTAGAAACTTGGCTTGGGCAGAAAGAAAATCAAGCTATATCATCTCTATCTTCTTAGATAGTCAAGTAGTTGATGTTGCACAAATTTCAAGTAGTTATGAATGGCTTCTATGAAATTCACAGATTAAGATTTATTCAGTGAAATTATTTAGATCTGAGGTTCTTCTCTGCCTCACATGGACTTCATGATGTCTTGCTAGAACTGCAGGGAAGTGCAATGACTTTTATAAATATTGTCTTGGGAGGTTCAACAGCTCAAGACAGGCAAAAAGGAACAGAACAACAGTGAGCTGGTACCTTTAACATTAATTACCAGATGGAACAGCCCAGGGACAGATAAGGTGCACATGGCACTCATTAAAGAGCTATGCCTAATATGTAACCTTTGGAGAATGCTTTAACCTCACCAAAATACTTTTAAATCATATTGAAGGTGACTAGCCAAGAAATGGCTGAACTGACCAGTTTCTTGGGTTAAAGAAGCACAAAGTAGCACAGTGGAGGCTGGACTACTGGGTCAGATATTTGGGAATTTGGGAGATATGATGACAATAGCAGCCAGTGAAGATATTATTGACAGGAAACATTATCAAAGAGGATGTTCAGGAGCTGATGATTTTACTCACAAACAAATGTATTAAAATTAATACTAATACAATTAATAAAACAATTTATCATGTTTCTTAGGAAGCTAGTATTTGAACTGAATTTACTGTCTGTGACAGAATGTGACTTGGGACTCCAGGTGCTTCTTTCAAAAGTATAGCGCCTTCTCAAGGACAGAGATTAATTATATAGTCTAAACCCGCACGAGGCACAATTCTTTGCTGACAGACCCTTGTAGTGTGGACATTCTTTTAAATCTGCTTCAGCAAGACAAATTGTAAGACACCGAAGACAGTTTAGCAGTAATAGTGTTTATCTCTCTAGAGTTTGCTAGAAATACAATATGGAATGGGTGCTGTTTTGCATGAAGATCCCTATTCTTTTTTTATTTGCTCAACACCAAACTTCAAATTTGGTTCTATTGTTCCTGTTTCACATGACTCAGAGCAAGTAGTCAGCTGTACCATATAATTTTCAGATGGGAAGCCATAAGCCTCTTACTGCCATTCTAACCCTGTTTCTACCAACTGCACCTTCATGGTTGGGAACTAGCAAGTAATGCAATGATAATTGTGTTGGAGAATACACAGGGCATATAACTGTTGGCAGCTGTCTGCTTTTTGGCCACCTGATGGAAGAACAGGTGAGAGCATAGCTAAAATTCAAACAGTTTCAAAAACATGAGTGGCTCATGAAATCCATGAGGTCTGGTATACCTGGTGTGGGAGAAACAGAATTTATGGTGCACTTTTTTGTAATAGAAAAAAACTTGTAACCTCCTGTGCTCTTAGAATAATATATCTCAGGAACACTAACTCAGTAATAAATAAGTGGCCAGAGATATACTGCACCCACTGTGTTCTGTGCAGCAAGTTGCACCAAAATTGTATTTAGGTTCCAACATTATCAGTAGGACATCTGTTTGTTTGTTGTTTTCTTTGAGATAGTTTGTCTCCCAGACAAGCAAAGGAGTAGTTTAGGATTGTGGGATAAGAAAATCAGATTAATGTTGTGGGTAAAATTATCAAGAGTGCAATAATTTGGGTTTGCCTTGGCTAGGATGAGAGCTAAATCTGACCTAAACTCAGCCATTTCTCTTACTTCAGGTAAAGCTTTAAGGTAAATTTTAGGATAGGTGAAGAAGGCGTTGAGATGCCCTTGCCAGAGCTTTCAGGTGAAGTTTTGGGGACTTACTGTAAATTTTAATGGGCACAACATTTGTCTATTATTTTAGTTAGTCTGCAAACAACTTAAGACAAGATTTGATCAAATTATCCTAGTTCATATTTCAAGGTTGTTTCCAGAATGGGTGAAATCCTGGCAGAGAATCCATCAAAATTAATTTAGCTAATTGGTGGATTCTCCTCTGCAATCTGAAGTAAGAGTGAACATGCATCACAGTTTTCATTAGTCTGCTTTCTAATCCATTTAGTCAATTTGGTGTTTGAACTGCATGTAGACAAGACTTTGTGTTCTGCTACAAAGTTCAACTAAATAGGAAAAAATATGAGAAACTGCTCACTCAGAGGGTCACAAAATATAATTAAAAAAAAACAGACTGAGAATTCTTTAAGGCAATGGATAAAGTGTTCACTATTTGTCTGATTTTAGTATTTTGGGCATACAAGGAAATTTTCTACTATTTGCAGGATAGCCTGATCTGCAGTCTGTGCAATATAGTCCTCTCAGGTGGAGATGCACTAATTCTGATGGACAAGAGAATGCCCTAGTAAGAGAAGTCTGTGGGGCTTGCTTGCTTAAGCTTACTTCACATGTTCTTATTTGTTAAAAGTTTTCACAGAAACAAGTTTGTGTGAGAAAAATGAGAACAAAACTTTTCTGACGTAAGAATACTCATTCCAAAAGAGAGATGATTTCATGGGAAAAGTGAGACTTCATTGAAAGGTCTTCCATTTATAAAGCTTCTGTGGGCAGCTCTTTGTCCTGTTGCTCCTTCCATAGGAGATTATTTTTTCTCTGTGTTAGGTGTGGGGTGTTGTAGTTATTAAATTCTTACAATTATTTTTCCTGGCCTCTCAAGATAACTACCAGTAGCTTGAACAGCTCTAACATTTATTAATTGTTACTATTTACTGTTTTTCTTGTTAGTGTACTTATTATAACATGTCAAAAGCAACAGAAGCGTGAAAGTTCAGCTTGTAAAATTCACAGATGTCCATAGCAATACTATAATTCATAAAATGTACCATATATGCAAGGTTCTCAGAAATGCCTTTTGCTGAAAATTTATAAAACCCTCTTTGCAGTCAGCAGGTTGAGAGGTAACATATGGACACTGGCCTTAACCCTCTTGTCCTCACGTTGTTAAAAAGAACCTGAGCAACCTGGTTTGGAGCAGAGCAAAGGGCAACAAGAAGTATTTTGCTCAAGGGGTTAGCCAGGATTTCCTCCTTGCAGGCAGGTCTCTCTGAAGCACATAAGGAAAATAGATGAGTTGATGAACAGTGGTAAATAAATTGAAGATGTAGCCTAAATGTTTTTCAGAAGTATTTTCAACTAACATTGTCTTCGTTATGTTTTCTACTTTTGCATATTTTGCAGCATCCTTTCCTGAATTTTAGTACTATTACTTATAGCCTCTTGATTACATATTTATCTTTCTTCTGCTCTTTTTTTCTCTCTGCTTCTTTCCCCCTTTTATCCCTCTTTCATTCTCTCTGTCTTTCTCTCTCTCTCACCGCACCCCGCTTTCTTTTTCTCTTACCTTTTTATCTTGCTTGCTTCTTTTCTCTTTTGTCTACTTTCTCTCTCCCTCTTGTTCTCTCTTACTCTCTCCTTATGTCTCCCAACTCCAGCCTCACTGTCGCTCTCTTTTTCTCTCTTGCTCTGTCCCTGCATCCACCACACTTCCATTAGATTATTTTATCTAGTTCACCCTGTAGTTGTATGAACCTGCTTTTGCTGGGTGATGTAAAAAAGGGGAGGAAATAAACAACCAGAAGTGGGTTTGCTTCTTTCCAGGACAGTGATGCGTCATACCAGTTTGAACTACCTGGAAAAGTGCATATAGCTTTTGGGAAGCTCTGTTGACTGTTTCTGTTGGGTCTATACAGTCTTGCAGGTCTCATAAAGGCAGATTTCAGGAGTTAAACCAACTCTACAGTGGGAATGTTATAAATTGAGGACATAAAGGCATATTGATGATGTTTTTAGATCTTTTAGGGCATGGCACCTGTTTTAGTGTATTCCTCGGTTATCCTCTCCTGAGCCAGTAGCTCTGTACCCAATTAATTAAACATCTCTTCTGAGTAGATTAAAAGGGAAGCATGGAGTGAGATTACAAATTTTGCTTTTCCCATTCCCTGTAAGTATACATCAAAGGGGCTAGGGCGTTTTCTTGGGGAAGAACCTTGACTCTAGCTTTTATAGTTGCCAGGGCCCTGTGGGGGCTAGGGCCTGTCTATGGGGTCTGTGAGGGCCGGGCCTGGCAGCCAGGACCCATCCCGCTACCCCAGCCTTGGGCATGGGACACCACCTTGGGGACGGGCCAAGACCAGGCTGGGACATGGGCCTGTGGGTAGGCTGGGCTCAGCAGGGCCCACGGCTGGGCAGGGCAGGGCAATGGGAAGCTGGAGATTGGTCCTGCTGCAGTGTCACTGGGGCAGGGGCTGATGGCCCCAGGGGACTGACATGGGATCCTGGGCCATGGGCAGGGTGGGGGAAGCCCCAGAGGGCTGGACAGGGACAGGCAGGGCTGGTGGTGCACGCATGGCCCTGACAATAGTAACCAGGACACTGCATACTCTCACTAAGCAGAAGTTCCTCCCAAGACATTTTTCAGAGAAATTAGGACAATAGTACTTGGATTTTTTTTTTTTGAACATTTTTCCAATAAAAGATATTTAAGTAAAAATGTCCTGCTCAGCCTAAGTTATAACTGAAAAACTGGAAAAAATGAACTCTGTTCACCACTTAGAAACTAACTTCCTTTTCAGACCCTGCTGATTCTGGCTATCTTTGTCTAGTAATTGAAAAAGTAAAATTATGCAGTAAAATTAGGTAACTGAAATCTTCACTGCTGGAGCAAAGAATGGATATCTTCTTGGTTGCCAGGCACTGAAATTGCAAGTAAAACACTTTGAAATAGATAAATATTACAGGAGAAACAATATCTTTTTTCTTATTCTTAGAAGAGATACACTTATAAAATCAAACTTACAGATATCCACACAACGTTATTAACCCTATATTGGTTTTGTAAATCTAGCCAAACATTGGGAACACGCTATTAGAGCTCCTGTTGCATAACTGATGTTAAGTACTGTACTGTTGTGATCATTTAAGCTGAATACACAGCAAAATAGGCTGTTGTTTTTATATAAGGAAATAAAAACATGTGAGAGATTACTGAACATTGAGGCAATATGCTGTGACCATTCAACTGGGGTTTTCTCATAGGAAGAAGATTTTATTTCGTGAACTTTGATACCATTTTTGTAATGTAGCAACAATAATTTCAGAGAAGGGGGACTTTTATGTTTTTAAATCAATGGCATTTCTAAAGATACAATTTTCTTTGAAATTCCATATTGACTTCTCTATTATGATTTCTCTATCAGAAATTTAGCCTGTACTTTATTGGGAAGTGGGAACAGTTGTGAAGTTTGATTAATTTTGCTGTATCTGACACTGCCCCATAAGAACTGTAACCGGCAGAAAGGGTGGCATTCATCTTAGCTAACTTAGGTGTTCACAGCATAGACCTTGATTCTCAGTTGTCTGGACTTCCTTTAAGTCAGTTCTTTACGGTCATTCCTTATAAGCTGTAAAAATATAAATTACTACTTTCAATGTAAGTGCTACAGGAGTCTAAAGATAATGCTCTCTGAGAATAAATTAGATGTTGCAGGTGCTGGAAGTTTAGCGGAATGCAAGGAAAAATTAATAAAAGAGAAATCCTTTGAGGTTTAGTAAATACATGGACACCACTTCTGGTTCAGGAAATCTCTAAAATACAAGCTTTTGAAGGCTGAGCGAGTACTTGTCAATGTATCTTTAAAAACTTATTTTGTTTTCATGCTCCTCCCTAGCCAACCACTTATTGCCTTTGGCAGGGACAGGTCAGTGAGCGAGATGCACCTTTGTTTTCACTGTGCTGCAGTCTCATGTTACGACTTTGCCATAGTAATAGATGGAAGTGTGGGCTTTTTTTACTGTAAAGTTATCTTTCTGTGAGCTACAAGAATTTTCTATATGAAAATATCTATCAAAAAATTAGAAATAAAAGGATGTGATGGATCCTCAGAGAAGAATGTCACTGTATTTAAAAGGCAGTGGACCGTTTACTAGCTACAGGCTCTTTTTACTCCATCTGTAGGTGCCTAGAAGCTTTACCTTCTTGAAGGTGAAGTCCTAGACACTAAAGAAGACTGATCAGCTGAGAAGTGCTTCTGAGAAAGTTTGTGGTAAGGATAGGGCATTTGAAAGTACGTTACCAGCTGCTGGCAGGTGGCCAGGATACAGGCTAGCAAGAGCTAAAAAGGAATCCTGTTTCATCCATTGATTAAAGGCTGGTTTCCTCTAAAAATATTTTCTCCTCACTTGATAAAAATACAGCGTTACAAAATCATCTGCTCACTGGCATTACTCCCAGAAAATCTCAGCCGAATCTCCTGAGGTAAACTCTGGTCAGATGTCCAGGGCACAGCCTGGAAAGGGAGGAATAATATGCTCCCATCCTGAGGAAAAGGCAACAGCTAAAAACTAGTCCAAGAAGTCCAACATGAAATTAGCCTGGTGACTGAGAGTGACTGTGATATGCTGCAAGTAATGTTTTGTGACCATAGCTATTCCAGTACACTGAAAGACCTGAGATGTTTCTCACATCTATTGTTAGAGAAATTATTTCTATAAATAATTCAATTTCCATTATCAATGAGTAATTAAACATTATTTATTTATTCAAGATAAAGTGAACCTTAGAGAGATTGACTCAGTAGCAATGTGGTCAGGGTATTCTTATTTTTCAGATGTGGGATATGGTACTACAAGTCCACATAACTCTATGATGTGTAACTAATTCCAGCCTGCTCCCTAATGAGAGGGAAGATAAGCATGATAGAATAATAACACTGTTCACTCTTGGAGTAATGAAAACACTTTACACATTCTGAAGTTTAGGTTACAGAATTCTTTTTATATGTTTATGGTGGCTTGAGCTGGGCTTGATTTCACTATGTTTGTGTTAGGAAAAATAGCTGTGGATATTTCCTATGACTGCTTTTTAAAAAGATGACATGTGACTACTATTTTAATATGTGATTTGTATTGTTTTCCAAAGTATATATACTGCCAAAATATTAGGTGTGAAAATACTAGGCTTCTGTAGTTTGGATGAACAGCTGGGTAGAGCCAGACATGGTTTCACCTGTTTATTTTCCATGACAAATAAATTTACTCTTTTCATTGAAGACAGCTCCATATAAGCTCTATGTGCTTTATTCTGCCATAATAGAATAGGAAGACCTTGTACATGCATGTCCTTGGTTTGCATGTTTTGGTAAGGATGACAGATACTAAGGTCAAAGTTTCTTATAATACTGGAATTTTTTTAATCCTTGTTAAAAGGAGATGGGTAGACAATACAAAGACAGTATTTTAAAGTTTATTACTATCTTATCTTCTCTGTGCAATTAGTGTTTTGGATTTTTTTAAGGTCTTCTAAATTACAATATGGGAATCTGTGGTGTTTAGACCTCTTTAGGATATTAGATTCTGCTGTGATGCCCTTTCACCCCCAGATTTGAAAGGTCTCCTCTTTATATTTCATGTGTCCTTTTGGGCAACCATGTATTCTTTATTGCATTCATCACGTAATTAAAAACAAGATTGCAGATATGAAGTGACTGTTCCTTATATTATTGCAGACTAACATAAGCAATATGACTTTTGATAAAATTTTGTTTTCAGTATAGAATTAAGCTTGAAGAGTCCTAGAATTTTTAAATTAATAACTTCACAAGAAAGGCTGAAAAAGGTTCCTCCTTTTGCCCTTCTCCAAACGTTTGATTTGTTAAAGCCCAAACCCTCAGTTCCTTGCTTTTTTAATCTGGCTGAGATAGTGGCAGAAAGAAAGACACTTTCTGGGGGGAAAAAAAAAAAAGAATCAATTAACAGCTATGTAAATGGCACAGGTTTGTCATGTATGAGAACTAGTTTATTTAATTGTAAACCTCAGTGAGCTCTGTGGGCAAGATAAAGCTTTAAAACATGATAGCGTGGGGCAAAATTTGGAAATTTATAGATATGGGATTTACTATAGCTCTCAGAAAGTTTTTATTGAGAGTCAACAACCTGTAAATGTAGGTCTTTGGGCCATGGAGGCCTTTTCTGTGATGCACTGCTTCAGTTTTCAAATGGACTGTGGAAGAAGATTTCACAAATGTAATTTGTATCTAGGAATAAGGTTGGCTACCATAAGGATTGCATGAGAGTTTCTGAAGACATCCAAATTAAAGATAAATAAATAAAAAAATAAATAATCAAGTCCTTCAGATCCTATGCTGGCACTATTTCTTGGCTAAAGAATATATCAGAATAAGACAAAGATCTGGGGGGAAAAAAAGCAACATTTTTATCTCAGTAAATACGGTGAGTAGATGCTGTTGCAGCAAAGCTTCTGAGTGCTTGGATCTAACCATTTCCTCAAACCATCTTGCAGTGTAAGATCACATGAATATTACTTGATATCAAAAAACAAACCAAAACAAAACAGTTTACATTTACAAAAAATGATATCAGCTGTCATGGAAATGCAAAACAGTAAGTGTGAAGTGGCTTTCCAGAATAGCACTTATCTATTCAAAAGAACTGCTAGGATATTCAACTTTATGGCATCTAAAAATGTTTTTATCCTACCTGTCATTGGGTAAATAATGTTTAATGCAGGCACAGTATCTGGAAGCGTTGGCTGGATACATAGAGATGGATCATGGCCAAGACAATGACTTTAGGTGAGGTCTTATCAACACATCAAGATATCCTCTTGAAAAAGAAAAAAATTGCATCATCTTGAATGAATGAATAAATAGTTTTGCATGGTTCAATACAGACAGCAAGAATGGCTTAAGCTGTAGGTTATGCAGATAAAGTTCCTTGGTGTTTTGACTGTTAGGTGTGAAGAATATTTGATAGAAGACAGGAAGCAAATGAAGGATCTATTTCTGTCGTAGCTTCAAAGAACAAAACTCTTCAAATGCCTTCTCAATAAATCCATATCTATATAAATGAATATCTCGTGAAGTTTATAGAATCATTGTAACTTGAGAAACCTTGCTGAAATGACCTTAAATTGGAACCACAAATTCTACTGAGGAAGCACGCTGATTTTCAAAGGAGACTGAAATACAGGTTTCAAAGTTATGGGTGCTCAAATATTCTTAATTTAAAACACAGTGGAGTTATCACTCAACTATAATATTATCCTGACCCTGCAGTTCTTTTATGTATCTAACTACCATTGTAGTGAACGCAGCATTTCATCAAGATATTTACAGAGCTGGACTTCAATATTTCTTTGTTTCTTTGTGATGATTTTTTTGGAAAATATCATATTTGGCAATAGTAAGAATAGAATAATGCTTTGCATCCTAAACTGAAAACTAAAACCCCAAATGTGCAAACACTTAGGCAGGTGTTCATTTTTGTGCATTATGAATACCCCTTTGCAGAATTCAAGAGTTGAATACTCCAGTTACTTTTGTTGTTGTTGTTGTTGTACAGAAAACTTTTCACTTTGACTGTACAGTTGAGCTTCTTCTGTACAAGTTTTCATACCTTTTATGAAAGTACATCCTCTACCAGATTTCCTTAAACTCTTCTTTGTATGTCATATTTCCTATATTATAGCGGATGCTGTACAATATTCTAGTTGGTTTGCTTTGCAGCTTGACTTGATATCAAAAATTGAATGTGTACTATATTTACTATACATCATGAACATAAGAACTATTGTTTTAAGCAATATGACATTCAATTCTTTTTTATAGGCCAGTAACTGCCACACATCATCAGACTAAATTTTTACCTAATGCTGTGGGATTTGTACCTGCTATCACTACGACTGGATCTAGCCCATCGTAACTGGTCTACACTCATTGTGTTCGTCCCACTGTATGACTGTGGGTGTTATGTGATCTATGTTAAGGATCATGTAGGCAGCACAAGTGGACACATTATAACAGATCTCTGTAAAGTGTGATTGCAGAAACCTTGTAAAATGGAGAAAATCTCACTAAATAGTATAGGAATGTTGCTCTTCAGTCTTATTTGGGGATTTTTTTAATGTGGTATTTTTGATGGATCCTCTTACTCAAAATCCATCAACTCATCTGATACCAGTGGAACCTATGAAGTGTTAACTCTTAACCTCATCCTTTTAGAAGATGACTTAAAATGGGTAAAAGGATGTGTGTTATGTGGAGAAGGGGGATATATATTAAAAAAATAAATAATGGTGTGATAGGGATAAGGGGCAGGGGGGCTGATGGTTTAAATCTCCATGTGCTTCGGAATCGAGCCTGTTTCAGTCAGATTGTGGCCCTGCTAACAAATCCAATAGCAGCTAATCTGATCATCTGCTCTCTAGTTTTCATGCTGTGTTTTCTTCAGAGTTCCTTCTCCTAGTTCCAGTCTGTGACAGTGTGATAAGACACAAGAAATTTAGTCATCATTGCTGCTGTAAAGGAGCTCAGAGAAGGGATTATGATATTCCATAACCCTTACATTAGACACGGACAGGGGCAGCCACTGCTATGATTACAGGCCTGAACACTGCTGTTATTTTTCCCACCTCCCTGCCGTTATTTATTTATTTGTTTGTTTGTTTGTTTGTTTATTTACTTTAAAAGATTAGCTGAGAAATAGTCACCATCACAATCAACATCCTAAATCTCGTTTTGAAGAACTCAGAATTTGTGCAGTTCAGAAGGTTGATAGACTTCTAACCAACACAGCCAAGATGATAACTCTCAAGCAAGTTATCGAAAACACTCATCCGCTATTCAGTCATTATTAGGAAATTCAAACAGTGTAAGCTGAACAAATCAACATGGAATACAGAGAGGATGCCACAGGGAGCATTGATTTGGGAGAAATATAGTTTACTGCTGAGGCAAGTCAGAGATTAGGATGCCTTTCCTCTGTTCTGAACATGGCAATATTTGTGATGAATATATTATTTGTGGTACCTCTTTCTTCTGGTTATCAAGGAGGTTTTCAGTTTTGTTGCTGAACCAATAATTACATTTGCATTAACTGACATTCCAACACCAAGTCTTTTTATGCCATCCATGGCTCTTATCCTTATAAAGAAGGGTCTTCCCCAAAACAGTAGAGGTTTTTAAAGAGCAAAGTCACAAATTAAAAAAATGGATGACGATGGAAGTCAGATTACCCACTCTCATAAGAGTAATAAAATGGTCTGGAAATAATACGTTCTGTTGTTTGTTTGCTTTAAAAGCAAGAAGTGAGAGAGTTTTTAAATTGGCTTAAGCTGTGGCTAAAGATTGCTTCTTGCATTTCAAAAGGAATTGGCACTGGCATTGTTATTTGTTTTGCAGCATTATTATAAGGAAAGGTATTGTATGGAAATGTAAACCATATGCCTGAGCCCAAAGAAAGGGAGTGCGCGAAGCAACGGGCAGAGGCACAGCATTCAGTCGGGATGTTCTGTGTCTCTGCACACATGTGGTGTGCAGCGTTGCCCTGCTCGGCTCGGCTCGGCTCGGCTCGGCTCGGCTCGGCTCGGCTCGGCTCGGCTCGGCTCGGCTCGACTCGGCTCGGCTCGGCTCGGCTCTGCTAGGAGGACCCAGGCAGATCCAGAAATAGACGTATGACAGTTACTGGGCTGGCTCAGTAGCTGCTTCTGAGACTGTGTAAGATTTCATTGCGGATGAACCATCTGACAGGACATGCCTAGTCACCACCAAACTCTGAGCGGGGAGGAAAGGTTTTAATTACAGCAGCGAAAGGCAGATCTGTAGACGCCTCCGTGGCTCCACACAGGACAAAAAGAGGTGCCGTTGTGAGCACCGGACCACCATTACATGCCACACCATTCAGGCTACGTTGGGCTTTTGCGGGCAAGTGAAGGCCAGCTGGGCAAACCTGAGAGTTCTGATAGCAGTGGAGACTGCTGGCCTGCTGTTTGGGGAGAGATTTCTGAGTTTTTCAGAGGGGATTTTGACTCAATTTCTAAAACAATAGTGATCTACCATATAGAGAGCCTGAGACTTCAGCTCCTGGACAAGATCAGAGGAGAATGTGTTTAAGCGTAATGCACTTGAAATATGGCAATGTAAATATTATGTTAATACTTTCTATTTGAATATATATAATCACGATGAAGAGACGAACTTTGAGGGACATACTGTCATCAGTAATTCCCACCAACAGGTTTTGTTTAAAATTTAATCACAGTATTCCAAATATGGTTTGCTATATTTGATGCTATTTACAATTGTTTCTATGTGCATTAATTTTCTTTTTAATTGGAAGACTTATGTGGTACTATCTCTTTGAAAGTTGACTGGAAACTATTAATTTTGACTTATCAAAGTTTTGCATGCAGTTAATGTAAGGTTTAACCCAGTAGTGTTTTTTGGAGACAGCTAATGCTTTCTTGAAGTAAAATTTCTGTGTATCTTTTCACAGATTTTTCCTGAGACACGGACAGAACAAAGGTAATACAGAGGCATACATACTATTGCCTTAACACTTACTTACCCCTCGACAAACACAGCTGGATTTCTTTGGCCTTTTTACAGACAATATTGAAAACATTAAATATTGTCACAGAATAAAAACTCCCTGGTAAAAGTAAGCTGTGAGAGAAAAACTATGCAACCTCTTCTAAAAAATAAGTAAAAACTGACAGATGGCTAAGACTCGTGGCAAAATTCCCTATTATTTATGATATTTTGTATTAGGAGATTCAGCATGCCTTGTGTGCAGAGATGATAAGATAAGCATTGATAATTTTTACTAAGTAGGTAAGCAATTATCCTTAGAAAAAGGAAAATAAAACCAACAACAAAAAATCCACCCTCCAGCATGTTCCTCTTCTGCATTTTGAACTTCTGTGTTGAAGCTGATTGCCTTGAGTATGCCTTAGACATTTTAATTTGATCAAAACCTTTTGACGTTTCTTAAACATATTTTCCTGTATTACTCCTGCCATCTCAGATATTGCTGATGTCCACAAAGTGATCCAGCACAATGGATAAGCACGCATTCACTTAGCCTAGCCCATTAAGATGTATGATAACTGATATTCTTGTTTGTTTACTTTTGATATTTTGCCGTTCTCTAGTCAAGTGAAAAATCATTACTGAACAATATATCCAGAAAAGACTTTGATAGGAAGAGGCTTTATTTGGCCTTGAACTAATCAAATTGGGGACTCAGCCTGTCACAGGTCAAGATTGTAGACTACTTCCTGTTTCCTTTAAAACTAAAAGAAATATAAAAAGATCCCAAACTTTTGAGCCATTACCATGGGGGTTTCAGAAAATGACTAAGGCTGGAAAAAAGCATACCCTTTTGCTTTGGGTATCAGGAAGGGCTTTAATGGTGTCATGGCATCGATCATTGAATTCAAGGTCACAGTCATGTCAGTGTTAATGAATTCCAAGTATGATTCCACAAAATATTAGTATACAGCAGATAGGAAGCAGTGCATATTATAAATGCTTTTAGACATTGTTTATAACAACCCATAATAAAGCTTTATGTTGTCCACCCATTGCAAATTTAGACAGCTGTTTCTTTCATGTCATATGAATCCACATGAACAAACAGCATGCTTACACTCACGTGTTCATCACTGTTTTAAGGAAATTGTATAAATTTCTTGAAACTTGGGTCATAAATTTCTGGAAAAGTTATCTAATCCTGACTAAGTAAAATATTGATATCACTGTGATCTGAAATGATTTTCTGTCTTTGCTGATTTTCTCAGTCTGTAGTCAGTTCACATTTCCTTGTGATTTGCACATATTCAAAGTCAGATGAAATTAGGGCAGAGCTGTCTCAATGAAGCCCAAAGTGACAGAGATGTCCCCAGCTGCAGGATTTTGCAGTTGTGACTGCCTCTTTTCTCTGTCCACTATAAATATTTCAGTAGGTCAAGAAAGAAGCCAGTTACACAAATCAAAATTATGATGTATTGGAGTTAGCTTGCTTTCCATTGGCTTAGAATAAACCAATACTTTTTTTTTAAATTCATTGCTATGAAATATGCATTACATGTATTTTAGCTATTTAAAGAACATATTTTTCAAAAGGCTTTATCAAAGGGATTTCCTTTTTTGTCATAACTGAACTGGAGTTAGGAATTGGAAACACAGCAAACTTCAGGGAGATTCGTAACCCACTTAGATCCTGTTCTTATTTATAGCATCTGTCTCAGTGTTAAAACCAAATATTCCTTACATATTGCAGTACAAGGTCTTCAAGATCTAAAATTCGGGCTGTTAGTTTAGTGGTAGTTTAAGCAATGTTCTCTATCAAAAATGGAAGAACTATTGGCTCTGACACAACTGAATTCTGGTCTTTGGAACTATGGCAAGCACAGACCAAGTCAAGGTGATAGCAGACATTTCCCTGTACTGCAAATGTTCAGAGTTTCTGACAGTGCCCATGGAGTACTAATAAAAGATAACAATCTAGAAAGGGTAGACAGAAACAGAAATGTTAGACCTCTCATCTGAAAATAAACTCTAGAGAAGTCTTTTCCACTGGGTTCTATCAGATAAAGCCTGAGTGATAAAGCAACAGCAGTTAGATCAATGCTAACAAAAGCCAAGTGGTGACATTGGAGTTGCTATCTAATTTAGGTTTCAGCAGACCAAAAAGTACGCATAACATGGTGTTTAAAATGCTTCAATGGAAAAGTAACAAAAAACTCTAATTATTGCATCTAACTCTTAGACCTTTGCAACAATTTATTGGCATTTTCTATCACACTGGCAAACATCAGAAAGTTTTTCTTTCAACAAACCTAATACAGTCAGGCTCTGTCAGCTTACTAGAGTGTCCCTTGAGAGCTCTGGAGTCTCCTAGATCTGTGAAGACTCTATAGAATAACGAGAGAGAAGATGACCACTTATGTTTGCACTGTGTGTGAATGGAACACCTGGTCTTCCCATGCAATTTTTGAAGTTGTAGCATCATATCAAAATTTCATAGAATTATAGAACGGCTTGGGTTGGAAGGGACCTTTAAAAAAGATCACCTAGTCCAACCTCCCTCCCATGGGCAGGGACATTTTTCACTAGAACAGGTTGCTCAAAGCCCTGTCCAACCTGAGTTTGAACACTTCCAATGATAAGGCACCCACAACTTCTCCAGGCAACCTCTTCCAGTGTCTCACCACCCTCATCATAAAAAATTTCTTCCTTATGTCCAATCTAAATCTACCCTCTTTCAGTTTAAAAATATAGTTCTGTATGGCTCAAAAATATGTTTGAATAGATGAACTGGAAACAAACTTCAGTGGTTTAGACTATCTGTAAAATCAAGATATGGTAGAGAGGCATTTTTTATTATGAAATTGAATTATATTTGTGTTTAATGTAAAATTAATTACCTTTCCTATAGCCATGTATGGTATAACCACCCAGTGTCAAGAACATCCTGTGCCAGAAAGCAACTGAGAAACACTGTCTCTGTTCTTTATTTTCACTGATCAGACTGGAACTGGAGAAAAACTATCAAAAAAACTTCAAAAGGAAAGCGAGATGAAACTATCACCTGCTTTCTGGTACAATTCCATTTTCAAAATTACTCTCCAGCCATCGATGTTTATAAAGATTGTGATTCTAAACCTAGAATATATAATGATTTGACATATATTGCAGGAAAGTATGACTTCCCTATACCAGTTGCACAAATTTTACTGTATGTTTTTTGCTATTAGTACACATAACTAGGATCCACTTTTTGTATAAGTTTCCATATATTACCATAATAGCAGCTTTATGCCTCATAGTTACTTGCTTTGTTTTTCATTCCCATTTTATAAAAGCATGCCTAAAGCCCATCAATATTCAAGTTAGCACTTTAAAATGAAACTATATATTTCAATTTGGAGAAAATAAGCCCTTATTCAGGCTCATAAGTTTTAAATAACACATTACCATTGGCTACATTAAGTTTGCATTTCTAATGTTATTTTATGCATTTGACAATAGATGTTCCACTCTGCTCAGTAGTGGAGAGCAAATGCATGTGAAATGTAAGTCTGCTTAAAATGTAGGAATTTATTAGAGCTGTCACTCAGCAGTGACATGAGAGTTAAATTATTTCTGAAGATATTTAAGTTGATTTTTGCACTTTCCATTGTCTTTATCCTCTGAAGTTTGAGTATAAATAACTCTTTTAAAAGGTTTTCTTCCTAGATTGGTTAGTGCTTCCTAAAGTCAGATAAAATGAAACTGAAAATAGAATACTAGATGCACAAATCTCTTAAGGTAGCATTTGAAGGAAAAAAAAAACAAAGGAGTTTAATTATTTATTTCTATCAATCCCAGAAGAGCAAGATTAGTTTACCTCTATTTTTGTTGTTTAACTTAGTTCCTTTATGAAAAATGGTGACTAATTAATTTTCCTTTTGAATGCTTTCCTTTTAAGTGAAAGGTATATACTTGTGGACAAGTGGCGTCTTTTGTAACCCTCTGAATATTATCTATGATACAAATTAATATAAAATTCCCTCTGCTGCAGGAATAACAACAAGGAAATTGTGTGAAAACACTACTTTTACTGGCTGGAGTGATTTCTATTCTTCTTTACAGCTTTTCTTGTTTATCCCATGGATGGGTTGTTAGAATTGATCTGAAGGAAAACAATTCCTTTTCACTTGACTCATTTTTTATGATCATCTGGTGCTACTGCCTGCATTTCTTAAGCCTGTTTTCTTCCACAGAAAACAGAATGAAAAACAATTAGCTTCCTTATGAAATATTACATCTGTGGGCCAGTGCAATCATCCTACCTTGATTCATTTTTGTTGTTAACTTAAGAGCTTTTGCATGTCTAGAATAACAAATGTCAAGAATGAAATCATTTTGCACGGTCTCCTAGAACTGAGAAACTCTATGCATAGCTCCCATGTACTATGTCTGTCAAAAAAAAAAAAGAGTATTTTTGCTAACTGATTAGTTAAAACGGTTTATTCTTGGCTCAGGTGTCAAGACATAACTAAAAAATTAGTAAGGAGGTGTAGTGACAGACTTTGGACTCTTGCATTCATGTAAATATGAACATGCTAAGGAAGAAGAAATTTCCACAGCACTGGCACTATTTATACTTTATTGCTATGTGATGACAGGAAATTCCTATGGTTACTTGGGCTGCTGAGATGTTTTCACATGCAAAGGTCAAAATTCAGTCATGACATAAATAGATGAAACTTCGCAATGTAAATTTAGTCTGAATATAACCGAATAAAGAAAATGAGTGTATTTTCTTCATTCAAGTGAATAATTCTCATATAGTGATTTACACTGAATACACAAATTTGTCATGCGTTTCTCCATTACAGGCATAAATGTTTCCAAAAAGGGTATTATGACCAGAAAGCATATGATAACAGCTCTAAAGTAGCTCAAAATGCCTTGCTTACAATTCTAATAGAGAAATTAATAAAAAAAGTCTGTAACAGGTTAGAAAATCCAGACTGCCATCTTTGCTGAACAACTAGATCTCCACAAAACTCACATTTGATTTTCCAGATACCTTTATGAATTACGGAAATCTGGGTAGGGATTGTCTTTAAGTAGACAAGCAGATACAGGAGGGAAAAAAGGGTGAGCTTTTGGACTCAGAGAGGCAATGAATGGATTGATATGGAACTGGATTCACATCCATGCTAGAGCTGAGGCATACTACAGAATTAACATGCACTTATACTGCATTAATATACAAGCTGCTGTAGGCTGCCTTAAACACCTGAATGTCTTTTTATAGATGTCACAATCATAATTCTGACCCTTTTATGCATGATAAGATATCAACAAAACACATTTATTTGTGGCTAATGAAGCGATAGGAGTACGACATACAGATTTGAATACTAGTTACATTGAATATCTGCTAAGGAAGAAAATTATTTCACAGTTTTAAAGAAATTAATCTGTAATAATAATATAAAAATATGGGTCACTCAGAAGTGAAGCTACCCATTTATTCTCTTCTGGTGTTCTTCCAAAAGAATGAGTAAGAACATTTCAAGTCTTTCTGTGTTAGGGAGCACAGCTGGGACACTAAATAAATGAGTTCTCAGACTGGACTTAGATGAAGTAGGTGTCCACATCATGCCAAGAAAATTCAGGATCTGCGTTTATGTGGTTACAGTAATCCAGAGTTCCCATGTAAGACATACAGTTGACATAGTGGAATATTTGCTGTGACAGCAGGAGGTTTCTGCTGCAGCCTCTGGCCTGGTGCAGAAGAAAGTAAGACTTAATTTCCCAGTCAGACCTTGCATTCCCAGCACAGCCTCTTCTGAAGCCCTGTTTCTTTGATATTCCACTATCCTTACACACCTCCCAATCTGGGTCTCTGGGCAAGGACCCTAGCAGAAAACGGGACTGGCTTTTCAACAGTGTGGACAAAACTAGCCCTGGATTCTGAATTGAAGTTGAACTCCAACATGACTGCAAGGCAGTACACAAGCATCTACAGACTCGGGCTGAATCAAGGTCTTCAGAGGAGCTATCCCCTTCATTCTGTGGATATTGTTACACAAGGGACCAATTCATCCATTCATGGAAAAGAAGGAAGGTCACAAGGATTAGGTTGTCTAAAAGAGAAGAATCTAACAGTAGATGGCATTCAGATGCAGAAGCGATCGTATCACTTGTGCAGTCTGAACAATTTCCATGGCCAGTGCCTTGAGTGTCTTGGTTTTCGTGGCTAGACTATCACTCTCTCCCCAGGCCAAATATTTAAAATGCGGAAGTTAAACTGCAGAGTGCAGGTGAAATCTGGAATGAACAGCAACAGTTGTAAATTAACAGGCACAAGGTAATGTGTTGTATGACTCAAATATCTATATATAGGAAATTTAGATGTTTTGACAGACTGTGATGAAACTAAGGAGAAGCTGACAGGTTGAAAGCTTCATCTTCAGCATGCCCTATTTGAATGATTCCACCAAACTCTCAGTCAAGACATTTAAGAGAAAATGACATAATCCGGATGTTTTGGGTTTCCATGGCAAGGTTTTGGTGGCAGGGGGGGCTCCAGGGATGGCTTCTGTGGGAAGTTGCTAAGAGCTTCCCCTATGTCCAATAGAGCTAATAGAACCACACCTTCCCAGTTACAAATATTTTGTTGGATCATTTGGCTCAGTAGTTTTCTGAGCACTGAAATTAAACCGGTTGATCTATAATTCTCTTGTTCCTCCTTTTAGAATGCTTATCTCCTTTTAGAGATAGGCAGTCCATCTGCACCGTTCCAGTCTTCAGTACTTCTCCCATCCTTTATGTTCTCAGAGATCATTGCTAACAACTCTCATATCACTGTAGCTGAACCTTTCAGTAATTTAGGATGAGGTCTGCATGGCCTAAAGTATCTGATTTCCCCAGAGTATTCACTATTCCTGTCCTAGGTTAGTATTTTATTCTTTGTTTTTTATTAACTGTGCTTCATTAATTGCCACTCTCTCATTTCAAATTATTTTTTTAAGGGAGAATGAAGCAGCTAAGTTTTACACTTCACATAGTAATAGCCTTCCCTCTTGGTCAACTGACATTTTAGGTGATATTCCTGTTTTAATTGGTATATATATACAATCACCACAATCTCAATTGTAACTTACTATTTTTTTCTTGTTCTTTACGTTTTGAATTTTACATACTTGAGTTATCTTTTGTACTCATTCTTAGTAAAGTGACATTTTTATTTTCTGTATACCGCCTTACTGTATTTGAGGACAATAAGGTATTCATAATTTAGTCAGCTTAATCTTTTCATCATATTTCTATTTTTTCTCCACACTGGGATAGTTTGGACTTGTGCCATTAGTATATATATAAAAAAAAAAATTTTCTTAAATTTTTTTCTTATACTTGTTTCTTATAAGAAATTCTCTAAAAACACTCCTCAAATTTACAGAAGCCTGCCTTCTTGAAATCTTGAAATTTTTCTTATTATGCTGTTTTCCATTATGCTGTCTCTCTCTCTCCCTCCCTCCCTGTTACCCTCCCTTCTTTTCCTCAGAATCATGAGGGTATTCATTTTATGGTCACTCTAGCTCAAGTTGCCTTCCATGTGTCTATTCTTAGACATCTCTTTCTACTAGCTAGCACCTGATCTGTAATTTCCAGTTGTTTTCTTCAAAATACCAAAATTTGACATCAAAATATTAAAAACTTAATGAATATACACCAAGAACTGATTTGGCAACCTGTGTTATGATCCCCAAATATCACATACTCACATATTCTCTCCCATCCAACAAATGTTAATCTACTCCACAGTATAACAGCTTCAACACTATAACACATAACTTCAACATGGGGCCACGGGAATCTTCCCTTGCAATGTGGTGGTTCTGGTAAGTTCATAGGGAAGGAATTCATAGTCCTCCAGATGGGGAGAAAGCTGATCCAAGTTCTTTTTCATACTCTGGTGAGTACTATAATCACCATGCTATCAGATCAGTGGTCAATCTCTTAAAAATGGGATGCTGCAATACTCAGCAGTGTAACTCCCATACCCTTTATGGTTTTAGCTTAAGATGCATATTTTCACTGTTAGATACATAATTATTTATTGAGCAGTGACCTTCCCTGACTCATATACTTGTCTAGAACTTTATTGGTTTTTGAATGGAGTCATGGACCAAATCTTTAAATCTTGAAGTTGTCCTAGGAGATAGACTTGCTTTCTATTCCTCTTCAGTGTTGGAATGTGCCCATTTGATGAAGAATTCACAACTTTGTTCCTTCAGTTCAGAGGAACCTCTGTCAGCTTAATTTGAAAACAGACGGTGAGAAAATAAAATAAAGTTTGAGTTCTGATGGAAAAGTCTATGTTTCTGTGATGTTGACTAAAGACCAGAAATAGTAGAGATAAAGTATCTGTATCCAGTAGAGTAGTATTCCACCACTGTGCTTTCAAAAAAAGATATTCAGGTGTGACTTGAAAGCAGCTAAGGTGTCTAAATACCTTTAAAAGTCTTGCCTTATCTATGGTCATGGTTCATATCCTTTTCATTAACCTCTGTCCTATCAATCTAGTTGTTCTGTTCTCTCAGGTACCACTCTGTAGTTTCCACTGAATCAGCTGTACCTCATCTTGGTGCTAGAATGGAAAAATCAAGAACTATCTATAGTGCATCACTTTTCAGTGTACCTAATATATATTTCAGTTTGACTGCTAAGTGTATTGTTTTTTTCATGTGCAGCAGCTAAAAATGGAAAAAAAAAAAAAAAAACCACAAACCCCAGACCTTTTTTAACAGGTTTATATAAAATTCAGAAAATAGAAAGTCCGATTACTTAGATGTAAAGCAGGAAATACTTGTCTACGTTTTTTCAAATGTCTGAGATTTTCTTCTTCTTTTTTCCAGCCATACTTTTATTAGAGATTAATAACATTCTGTTACAAGGAAGGTAGAAATCCATTATTTTTCATTTCTGTTTTGACAATACTTTTTTTGATGATTAGCAGTTGTCGTGGTTTAGCCCCAGCCGGCAACTAAGCACCACGCAGCCGCTCGCTCACTCCCCCTCCCGCAGTGGGACGGGGGAGAGAATTAGGAAAAACCTCGTGGGTTGAGATAAACACGGTTTAATAGGACAGA
This sequence comes from Phaethon aethereus, assembly GCF_964289735.1. Classification (NCBI taxonomy): domain Eukaryota; kingdom Metazoa; phylum Chordata; class Aves; order Phaethontiformes; family Phaethontidae; genus Phaethon; species Phaethon aethereus. Next base: position 71,071,347 of record NC_138582.1, read on the forward strand.
AAGAAAGAAGGGAACAATAATGATAATACCAACAAAGGAATGTACAAGAACAAGTGAGGCCCAATACAGAAATCGCTCACCACCCCGTGATCGACAGCCCGTCCCCGAGCAGCGATTTTCGCCCCCCGGCCAACTCCAGTTTATGTACTGGGCATGACGTCGTATGGTAGGGAATATCTCTTTGGCCAGTCTGGGTCAGCTGTCCCGGCTGTGTCCCCTCCCAGCTCCCCGTGCACCCCCAGCCTGCTCGCTGGCAGGCCAGCACAAGAAGCTGGACTGTCCTTGACGGCTCAGCAACAACCCAAAACATCAGCACATTATCAACAGTTCCTCATCCCAAATCCAAAACACAGTCTCACACTAGCTTCTGTGAGGAAAACCAGCTCTATCCTGGCTGAAACCAGGACAGCAGTTTTCACATGATATAGAACCATCTCATCAGAGAATAGCTCAGGCCAGAGACTTTTTTTTTTTTTATATTGCTCCATAGTATCAGTTTCAGAGCTCAACCAAGGCTTCTGAAGAACAACTTAACTGGCAAATGTTGAGGACATGGACAAATCAATAGAGCACAGGGAGAGGAAGGCAAAGATGAATGTCACTTGCATGACTACCCCTCCTGCTGCCCTGGCCGGGGGGGCTGCAGGGCTGCTGCTCCCACACCTTCTCACTCCTCTCTCCGGCTGCAGTTGCTGTTGCCGGGTGTTTCCCCTCCTTAACCCCGTCACCCCAGAGGCGCTGCCACCGTCGCTGATGGGCTCGGCCTTGGCCAGCGGTGGGTCCATCTTGGAGCCGGCTGGTGTTGGCTCTGTCGGACACAGGGAAGCTTCTGGCAGCTTCTCGCAGAAGCCGCCCCTGTAGTCTCCATGCTACCAAAACCTTGCCAGGCAAACCCAGTACAAAGGTAACAGAAAACTGAGTAGCAGCCAGCGTGAATTTGTCAAGAGCAGATAATGTCCTTCTGTTATAGACTACTGGGCCCTATGGAGGAAGCAGAAGCAGTAACCATGTATTTGACATTAGAAATCTTTTAACATTGTGTGCATAGCATTTTCCTCAGGCAGTTAGAAAGATACATTTTAGAAGAAAATGTTACAGTGTCAGTAAAAAAGGGTATCAAAAATTATGGTTCACTGATAAAATCAAGCAGATCACCTGTTGATTTCCTCTTCAAGGTTTCCTTTTGTGACATAGATGATGGAATGTTTGTGAAGTGAGTGGGAAGCAACACAACCACAAAAGCTTCAGAGAACAGGAAGACAATGTAAAATTGTCTTGAAACACTAGAAAAACTGTCTGCAAAAAAGTATAAATTCATATTTATATAAGGGGGGTAGTTATCCACTGGAAAACAACACAGGGAGAAAACTGGTCATATAAAAATTTTGTGGAAAGAAATTTGGTGTCACAGTAGATAGCAAGACAAATATTATTCTGTGTTCAGAACTGCAATGTTATATCATTGCTAAACAAGAAAAGGGAAATGGAGGATAACCCATAAGACACATGAAGTCATCCTTCTGCTCTATTACTTCTAAGCCCTCAAAGGACCAGTTGGAGATCACATCCAGAAACATGGAAATTAGAGGTTTTTTGCTGACAAACCATTATCCATGGGGGAAGACTGAAGCTACGAGTCTTCATCAGGATGCAGAAGAAAGTGGAGACAAATCATTAATCTTCTAATACGTGGAAGGTTATTGCAGTGAGAAACAGGATAATCTCTTTCCTTGTCCAAGATGAGGAGCATAAGAAGTAATAGGTCCAAATGAAAAAAAAACTTATTTAAATTGGAATAACGGAGATTTAGGTGTGGGTTGTTTTATTTTTTTTTAAATGGCTATAGTTTTCAGCCAAATGGTATAGCTGTGGCTATAGTTTTCAGATGTGAATATTTTAAAGAGCAAGCTAGACAAGTGACACATTTGCAATGACATATTTGATCACAGTAGAGAATTGAGCCCATCAGGTCACTTCCTGACATATTCTTTCCCACAAAACAGGGATGTTGCCAGGGAAAGTGAAGGTGTAATGTACACCACTGTTAATCAGTGCTTTACCTATTCTTTGAATAAATGGAAGATGTGGTCCAGCAGGACTTTGCTTATACTGCAGAAAAAGAAGATTTTTTTTAAATGAATACCTAAGGAGTAATATAACATTTATAATATAAAGGAAAACAACAAGCAGCAGTATTAATTTGGCTTTATTATGTTTTCTATTTCCACTTTTCCATGCCTCAATACCTTATTAGCAATGTAAAGATACGAATACAGAAGTGCTCACTTTATCATGACAGCATTCAGTTTTGAAACTAATCTAAAATAAAACCCAGGGTATGCACAGAAAACTCAATTATGAAACAAAAGGCATCCAGTATGAAATTAAGGTAGTACATTCCATGTTTTATGTTCTGGCATTGTAGATTGTTACAGGGTTTTTTTGCTGATAAACCTCAAAAAGCTCACATAGCCAAGAGCAGCTCTAATGGACTGAATCTAAAATTACTCACTTTCATCTGCTGAAACAAATTGGTTTAATATACAGTTGTTTGTTGTCAACTACATTAAAAACAGTTGTGCCAAACAAAATGATAGGATGTGTTTGTTGTTTGCCTAGTATGTTTTTGGAAGGTGGAGGAATGGGAGAAGGAGGAAGGACACTGGGTGGAGTTTTCCCTGCACTTGCCAACATCAAACTAGATAGCATTAAGAAGATGTAACACACACAATATGCATTCAGTGTGTCTGAGTAACACAGGCGTAAAGCTTTTTCCTTCCATTTTTGAATGTTTGACCATGTGTAACTAAAAAGTTCTAACCTGTTGGGCATTGCAAGATAGTATGCAAATAGGCCAACTATTGACAAAGGACTACAGTAATTCATTTTTTTGTTAATCAGGGTGTGATTATCATTCGATTCTTTTGAACTCCAGCCAGCTTGCTATTCTGTCTCAACTTCAAGCAGGTGTTTTGTTGTTGCTAGGCCATGAACATAGCCCTGTGCCTGAGTCTTTCAAGTGTGCTAGCTGTGCAGATGAATTTTGCCTGCAAACTTTCCTCAGGCAATGAACTGACTAGCGCAACATGCTCACAGCAATGTTAATCTAGCTCAGGGACATGCACCGCACATGAAAGGCTATTTTTACCCTAATTTTTAATTGATATATTTTGCCCACTGCAAGTTTCCCCCCTCCTCTCTCTCTTACCACCCCCCCTTATATCCATCTACTTTTCTTTTTTTTTTTTTTTTTTTGAGGCAGCAAATGGATTGGAGTGATATGAAACTACAGTAGCTGGCAGACACAAAGCAGAAACAAGGGTGAAGTTAAATAAAATATGAGAGGGTGGATGCTCAGCAAAGAATTCACCTTTGATTTTAAAGATTAGATAAATTGGAAAAGTAATAATCAGTAAATTGAAAAGTGGAGACCACTATGCATTAGCATTGTGACTAGCATAACAAATCTCTTATATTTATTTATACTTTCAGGATAGTACAATATTTTATATTATTCAATAGCTTAGAATGTCTTCTGGAAAGGGGTCACAATGATACATCTTAGCTCTGCAATCCTAGTAAGAAATATTTGTAAAGTAATATGACTCAATGATATTCAACATAAACTACTTTGAATATCAGAAACTTTCATACTTGTTCAGAACATGCCTCTTAAATGTAACTTGCTGTAACTGATGAACATTTGATTTATCTATTTCTATACCATGTATTGGCCTTAGCTTTTAAGCACTGATTACTAATTCTGGTTGTTAATCTATAACTGGAAATATATATGTATATATATTACTATTTTACCACTGTGGATCTAAAACACAGTCTAGAATAGAAATACAACCACCTATATGCTGACTACATAATGTCCCCCCTCCTACTTTTTAACATACTGTATTCCAAACTCTTATAGAACAAAAATCCAAAAAGCTAATTTAAGAAAAGGCTTACAAATATCAGGAACATAGTTTCAGAGCTGTTTATTGTACTGTTCATGAGTTTTGGACTTTCCATCTCGCCTCAATATCTACTCGGGAAATACTTCATGGGGAAAATATACCTTAGATTGTCTCCTCTTTGCCATTAATTCTTAGCTAGTCACAGCTGGGTTCGTTGCCTTTCCTTTGCACAGTAAAATACAGAGCTCCCTCACTTCTTCTGCTTCCTTGAAAAGGAAATTTGCCCTAGAAGTTCTTGTTCATCTTATTTCATGGCTGTCTTTCTCCTCCTGGTTCCAGGCAAGAATACCACTGACCCTCCCTGGCCTTGCTGTGTGAAGAATATCAATTCCATGTGAAGCAGCTGCATGTGTGGAAGGATCATAGAATCATAGAATGGTTGGTCTTGGAAGGGACCTTTAAAGGTCATCTAGTCCAATCCCCCTGCAGTGACATCTTCAACTAGATCAGGTTGCTCAGAACCCCATCCAACCTGGCCTGGAATGTTTCCAGAGATGGGGCATCTACCACCTCTCTGGGCAACCTGTGCCAGTGTTTCACCACCCTCAGTGGGAAAAATTTCTTCCTTCTATCTAGTTGAAATCTGCCTTCTTTTAGTTTAAAACCATTACCCCTTGTCCTGTTGTAACAGGCCCTGCTAAAAAGTCTGTCCCCATCTTTCTTAGAAGCCCCATTTAAGTATTGGCAGGCTGCAATGCCATCTCCCCAGAACCTTCTCTTCTCCAGGCTGAACAACCCCAACTCTCTCAGCCTGTCCTCATAGGAGAGGTGTTCCATCCCTCTGATCATTTTTGTGGACCTCCTCTGGACCCTCTCCAACAGGACCATGTCTTTCCTGTGCTGAGGGCTCCAGAGCTGGATGCAGGACTCCAGGTGGGGTCTCACTGGAGTGGAGTAGAGGGGCAGAATCTCCTCCCTCGACCTGCTGGCCATGCTTCTTTGGATGCAGCCCAGGGTACGGTTGGCCTTCTGGGCTGTGGGCATACATTGCTGACTCATGCCCAGCTTTTCATTCACCAGCACCCCCAAGTCCTTCTTGGCACAGCTGCTCTCAGTCCCCTCATCTCCCAGCCGGTACTGATACTGCCCACCTTGTACTCCAGAAACAGCTCCCAGCTGTGTTTTAATTTTTAATTGATACTGTATTGATACTGGGAGTTGCACTGACCTCAGTGCAGGACCCTCCACTTGACCATGTTGAACCTCATGAATTTCACATGGACCCATTCCTCGAGCTTGTCCAGGTCCCTCAGGCATGTCAATCGCACCACTCAGCTTGGTGTCATCTGCAAACCTGCTGAGGGTGCACCCTATACCACTATGTCATTGATGAAGATATTAAAGAGTACTGGTCCCAATACAGACCCCTGAGGGATACCACTCATCGCCAATCTCCATCTGAACATTGAGCCATTGACCACTACCCTCTGGATGTGACCATCCAACCAATTCTTCATCCACTGAACAGTCCATCCGTCAAATCCACATCTTTCCAATTTAGGCAGAAGGAACTTGTGGGGGACTGTGTCAAAGGCCTTACAGAAGTCCAGATAGATGACACTGGTAGCTCTTCCCTTGTCCACTGATGTGGTCGCTCCATCACAGAAGGACACTAGGTTGGTCAGACAGGACTTGCCCTTGCTGAAGCCATGCTGGCTGTCTCCAGTCACCTCTCAGTCCTACATGTGCCTTAGCATAGCTTCTAGGAGGATCTGTTCCATGATCTTCCCCGGCACAGAGGTGAGGCTGACAAGTAGATAGTTCCCAGGGTCCTCCTTTGACCTGTTTTTAAAAATGGGTGCAATGTTTCCCTTTTCCAGTCTCCAGGGACTTCACCTGATTGCCAGGGCTTTTCAAATATCATGGAGAGTGGCTTTGCAATTAGGAGGATGTCCAACTATGTCTATAGGGAGCAAGGTGGGAAGCTGAAAATCTAAAGCACAGAGATGACCACCTTGATTGTATGATATTTGTAAAGCGGGGCGGGGGGGGGAGGGCGGGGAATCAAACTACTTTATGGGGGAAATGAACAAGAGAAAAGGAAGATTTGGAATTTAGAAGTTTTGTGATACAGGAGAGAAAAAGAGTGGAACTGAAGTGATAGCACTGCTAGCAAGACAGACTGGCTGCTCTTTCAAAGAGGAATGATTAAGCATGAACAGAGAAAAAAGTACCCATATGTTTTGTAAGCTCAAGAAATACCAGCTTCTGAACTTCTAGATGCTGTTCCAAGCCGAAGTGAAATGTTTGGGGAAGGGCTATTTGCTTGTGTGCTTTTTTGGCATCTCAAAAGCCATATCACTAGAGTAACATGGTCATTAAATTCTTTGCTATTCCATGTGTGCATCAGCAGTACAAACATATTCCAACATATTCTCTGCTTATTGCTCATCTATTTTAAGATAGAATTCTTTTGGTTTTGAGACAAATGCAATGTTTATGACCTTTTCATGTACTTGGGAAATGGTTCATTTCAGATTAGTTTGGGAACTTTTTTATTAAAATCAGAGTGAGAATCAGAAAGGAAAAAAACCGATTTTATGCAGAGTCTTACAATGGTACTATTTTGGATGATATTTTAATTGTCACAATTAATTGTGACATAATTTTTTTCTGATAAACTATTATCCATGGGGGAAGACTGAAGCTACGAGTCTTCATCAGGATGCAGAAGAAAGTGGAGACAAATCATTAATCTTCTAATACGTGGAAGGTTATTGCAGTGAGAAACAGAATAATCTCTTTCCTTATCCAAGATGAGAAGCATAAGAAGTAATAGGTCCAAATGAAAAAAATACTTATTTAAATTGGAGTTAACTCATAATATTGACGTTCATATTATATAAATTAATACACATTATAGAATAACGTCTGTGCTATTGAGTTTCAGTATATCCATACAGGTGACTATAATTTAGTCAATGAATTAAGAAAATTTAATCAGTGTCAATGAGTGTTCATACAAATAATTTGTTGTCAACTAAAATAATTTTAAAAGTGATTTTCATTTTAAGAAATTCAGCCCATTTCATGAATTGTTTTTCAAGTACAGTATAATTTTGGATAAAGTGAAGTATTCCTAGATGCAATAATCACCACAGAAATATATTTACAGTTGCATGACTGACATTCCTAATCAGTGAACCAAACCGTTGTTTGCTTATAAAGGCAGATGGACTTGGACTCTAGTTTTACAGTAATGGAGTTCTAGTTGCAGCACTGGTTGAAGGCGTCCCTATACCCATCTTCTCTTCCCTTGCAACATGCCGATACTGCAGGTAGCAGCGCAAAATGGATCAAAAACCCAAGGTGTTCAAAATAACCCCCTTTTTTGTATGTTTTGTTTTCATTTGCTTTGTGTTGCTTTTTACATAGATCAGTTCACTAATCCACTGCACGGTGGAATCACGTCCTGAATGCAGGAGCGTACAAATAAGCTTCCTCATCCCATTCAAGTGCTGCGGCCTTGGGTTTATGTTGGAGCTGTGCCATAACAGGCTGTTTTGCGATACAGCTAATCTGATCTGACAGCTAACTGCCACCAGACAGAGCGATCTTCCCTCTTCCCTGCCTTTCCTGCCGGCTCTAGCCATGTGCCCCTGCCTCCTCTCCTGCCTTGGCAGTAGTGCTCGTCCAGCTCCCTGGGGGGACATATCAGTGGAGTAAACTGACAGAAAACTATTCCTTCTTTTTTTTGGCATCCTGTGCCCCCCAGACGGGCTCAGTGGAGGGCCCCGTGAGCACCACTGCCCGCTGGGGGCAGGCAGAGGGGAGGCGTGGGGGACGCAGGGGGTAGCCCTGGTCAGCAGTGCACCCTGGGACCCCTCCTCTGCCCCTGCACCCTCCTGTGAAGCAGTACAACAAATCAGTGGTATTGCTGCTGACCTCCAGGTAGCTGGTTTATAGTGTTCACTATTTGTACAGTTATTTAATTTAAAAAAAGCCACCCATAAAAAAAAGCTGAAGAACACAGTTATGAACTGTCAACAGCAGAGCAGTCCCAACAGGGATTTAAGGCTATGGTGAGGTATAAACAGGTTATTGTGTTGGATATAATCTCATATATTATAAACACAAGTGTTCATTATTGGCTTTTATTAAGCCTCTCAAAAAAACGGGTGATTTGAAATGGTTCTAGACTGCCACAGAATATACTCCAAAAACTGGCAAAAAGCATTTAGGCCTATTAGGCACTTTTCACAGAAGTGAAATGTCTTGTTTCCACTAAGTATGGTGTCCTACGGAGTGAGCCCAAGTTCATCAACCTCAGCATGGATTTTCTCGCTGTGAGTTTTCACCCCATGGAATTTTCTGGGGGGAAGGCTAAGGTGAAATAAAACAGCCAACAACATGGGATTTTTCCTCATGATGTGTATAATTGCTCTTGGCCAAACTTCTCTCTGTTTCTCTTTTGTGAAAAAGCAAAATGTTAAGCAAATAGTCCCAGGTGAAAGGCTGTAAAAAGCGTATTGACTACAAATGCATCACTAAAACCCACTCTTTCAGCCATTACATAGTGTTCAGCTTTGGCTTGCTTTGACTTGTATTTTGCAGACTTCTGCGCCTGCAGAGGTTTCTTGATCAACATTGAGAACTTCTAAACAAAAGCTTACCATAGGTTTATTTATGGCGACCTAAAGATTTCTTTGGAGTACTCAGACACAATCCCAGTTTAAGGAGTATGCTACCTTTTCTTTATTCAGAAACAGTTTTTTATGCAACTGGAGTAAGAATTACTATGAACTTAGGTCTAAGCCCCATTTTGGCAGATTATTGTTATAGCGGTTAGCATTGGAGATTCTATAGATTTTTTAATTCTTTCTCTGTGTTACTAATAAGTTACTCACAGTGACCTGAGTCACAGATCAATTGGTTTAAATCCTAAATCAGGAAAGCAAGTGTTTCCAGACCTTTTCAAGGAAATGAAAAGGATTTGCAAGCTGAGGTGATCTGCTAGTGCTCTTCATCCAACAGGTGCAGGAGATGAATGAAGCTGTGTCGTTACTAATACCTAAACAAACACTGAATATATATAACCATTCATGTAAACAAAAAGTGACTGAAAAATGCAGTTAGTTAAATGGATGTTAGTAATGTTAGCTGGAGGGGCTTTCATCATAATAAATTTCACAGATTTAATTGTATATGTCTCATTGTTTTCACCTCTATAACCAGGATCATTAGGAAGCACTGGAGAATAACAATAATACTAATAACAAAAACAACAACAATAGTATCATAAAAATATATCTCATTGTCATAAATGGATTCCTGAAATGGGTACTGGAAAATTCTGAAGGTTATTTTCATTATCGTATGTTGCTACAGTATTAAACCAGATTTTCTGGTGCTCTAAATTCAAGGCAAAAAAACCCGATAAGGTAAAGATAAGGATACGGGTAAGGGTAAAGGATAAGAAACAAGGGAAACAAAGAGGGAAAACCAGCAGCGAAAACAAACAGAGAAAGGAAAGAGGAAAAGGAGACCACCCTCAAATTGCAAAACAGTACCAAATTAAAGAATACCTGGTTCAATATACAACTAGATGTACATTTGCAGCAACGCAATGCCCCCAGAATTACATATAGTACTATTAATCATGAAGAACTCTCTATATAATACTTCAGAAGCTGGATTAAAATTTATCTGTGATTTTTTAATATTAAATTCTCTTTTAGGGACATTAAATATAGTATTTTTCCCACATACACACATGTATAAATATGAATTTATATACATATTTATTACTTTTTACACATATACAGCATGCAAATTATTCCTTATAAATTTTTAATACAGCACAACCGTATGAGAATGACCATATTCTTCACAGCATATTTTGTATGGCTTCTTCATATTTTGCACATCTGGGACAAGCAGAGTGGGCAGGAACTGGAAATCTCTTTGCATTTGTGTCTTGAACCTAATAATTTTTAAGTATTTATTAATTATTTAATTCACTTACATAACGATATCGCTAACCGAGTTTTACTTCGTAAAGATTAAAAATACCGTCATATTCGTGTTTGGCTGCCGTTAGCAAGCATTCGTATTTTTCTAAACAAAAGCCGAGGTGCATGATGGGAAAACAAATATTAGCATATCTAGACTGAACATGGCTTGTAGGCTCCCTGGTGAGTAGTGCTTCGACAGCCAAGGATTATTCACACCATATACAATTAAGTTTTCCTTTAAGACCGATTCTTTTATACTGCAGATAAAAATGAAAAACTAGACAAAGTCTTCTAAAGAAATATTCACATCTCTCTGATAAAGAAAAGAATGTAGTTCATCTCTTGCCGGCCAGCCAAACTTAGGGAGTTTTATGTTATCCGGAATGTCTAAGAGCAGAATTTGGTATACAGTTTGACCTCTTTGATTGTATTTTGAGGTTGTTATTGTACTTTGCTGTCGGCTCTTTAATTAATCTTGCCGGGTCTGTAATATCATTGGGGCAGAAATAATTGCTTAAATATAAAAGGACCTGTTAAGGCAGCCACATGGGAAACAGCGAAGTGGTGAAAGGGTGCACTTCTAAGATTTCCTTATTGACTGTTTAGTAAATAAATCGTATGTTTTAATTGCTCTGTCAGAAGGATCCTTCAATGAGGAAAAGGTGACTGGAGCTGAATATGGGAACACCACAGGACAGCTGTTTGGCCTGGCAAAGGGCTCCGTGCACTTGTACTATATATCCAGAGCGACCTTTCAGATTCCATGTACATAGTAACAATTAAAAGTACACAATGACTTGACAATGTTCACTGTGACAGACTGCAGGTTGGCTGCTTCCCATAACAGCCTCCCAGGCAGAGAGGAACAAAGAGCCCGGGCCCATCTGTACGCGGCACTGAATGCCTCATGTTCCAGAGAGCGCGCTTTGTTTCTCCAAACGCCCCAGGAAGCTCTTCAACAAACAAAACTCAGAGGTCCAGAGGAGCCCAGTCATGACATTAATATGATAATGAATTCCGGATTACCCTGACAGACGTGACAAAGAAATAGATCCTTTTGATAATAAGTTATCGGGTTGATTAGGCAGAATTTGTCTGACTCCACAACTGTTGTGGATATTTCAACAAAGTCAACAAACCCATGCATGACATCACTTCTGTTACCCTGTCTCCCTTTCCTTCTTGCTTTTCGGCAAATCTGGCCCATGCCGCTGACTTAAGGCTTCCTCGGTTGCAGTGAAAATGCTGCTCCCTGTCTGGGAAGTTATTGTAAACCGTAAATAGAGCAGCCCCTCCGCCAGTGCGTGAAACAAAGGAAAATGGCTGCTCATTGCAGGCAGTTCAGAAGAAAAAGTGCAGTTAATTCAGAGGTATGTCTTTGCTTTTCAGCTTATGTTCATAGGCTGAATTAGCACCATAGACTTTGTAAGATTAATTTCCAGTCATCCCGCCAGACAAGGCAAAATAGTTTCCTTTCCGGCCCATCAGAATAAATCTGATTCTGATCAAAATTGTGCTTACTGTCAATTACTGCCAACGGGGAACTAGGTGAAACTTTTTCAGGTAAAATATTGCTGCTTGATTCATACAGTTCAAGGAAGTTGCATGATAATTTTCGGGAGTGGTGTGTGCTGCATCACCTTCTGACTTCAGCAGTGGTTGTCGTAGTTTTTGGAATGGTACTTACACTTTTTGCCTTACTATTGATTTCTGTGGTAATCATTATGTCTTCTTTGCTGGATTCTCCGAAAGGCTCTAACATAAACGTCTGTTATCCCACAAAAGCTCAGCAGCAAAAGGACATCAACTGCCTATAGATACAGTAGATGGTTAAGGTCACACAAAGTACCAAATCGGGTGGCACCAGCCATCTGTAGTTAACAGCTATTATATAAACATAAAGGAATGTGCCCTGTGTTCTGAGTGATGGAAAAAAATTGGTCATTAGCCACTCGGGAATGCCCAATTCCCCCCACAGCTTTCCAGCTGCGATCCAAGAGTGTTTAAATAAAAATTTAGCACACTTAACAAGAAGTTTGATAGAGTGTTAACAATCCTCAACTTCACGTTGAGCTGTTAACCAACAAAGTAGTCATTAAATGCTGGTAATGACTGCGTTTCTTGGGATTATTGCTTAATTATAAACTTGATAGAGTAGGTCCTGCCTTCTGACTTGGGGAACATTTTCCATTGCAGAGTTTTAACTACAAACTTTTCTTAATGCACCATCTCAGTTATAAACCCTTGAATATAAACTAGAGCAAGAACACTGCCTTTAAGAACGGTTATTTGTACACTTCACAATTATGTTCAAACCATAACTGATCTTGGATTCACCTCAGAAAGTGAACTAGCAAAGCACAACTGCTGGTAAGAAATGATTTCTCTGGGAATATGGCTTTCTTGTAGAATAAAATAAGCATTTCTGAAAAGGAATTCTGCATTCTGGTTGTCTGGAAGGCGTCTAGAGCATAGGTATCACTTCATTTCAAAAAACACCATGAAAGTAATGTAAAACTGCAATAAATGTTTTATCTCTTATTCTTTCAGAAGCAACTAGATACTGTTTAAGGTATACAAGAAATTATTTCAGCAGCCATGACCTTGAAAGTTCCCCAGCTATTGCTGGCAGCTGTGCCTTTACATTTAATAATTATTTCCCAAAATCTGTAGATACCATGGCCTTATGTATACAAACAGTTATAGGAATGTATTGAGGAAAGCTTTGTCCTCTGCATTGATATCCAAGCATCTAAATATATACTATCCAAATCCACAAGGAAAGAAAAGGGGTATGAAGTGTCATAGAGCCACATACTTCAAATGCCAGCCCATGATGTACCACCCACAGACACAAGGGGTCCAGGGAGAAAGACAGAGATTTTTCTTTCTTTGTTGCTTTCCTGTGTAATTCAAGTCATCATATACCACTAATGTATGCACGATCTGTTATAAAATCCATGAAGTAGCTGGGTTTTGAATGTGTGAGTATACTGAATTTATTCCCTTTTTCCATAAAAAATGTTTAAAATATTTAACAGTAATTTAAAATTCTTAAAAATCCTTGGCACTTTAAGGCCACTTAACATTTTCAAGCAGGGAGGCAATTGGTGAAAAAAAATATTTCATCCTTTAAACTGAATCTTGTTCTGTAATTCACAAAATACTGTGTCTTCTAATGCTAAGTAGCTAAACAAACTAATATATCTGTTGTCTTTTTCAGGCTGTTCTTTTAGGTATTAAACAACGAGGAAATCAAACAAGATTCCGTCCTTAGAAGCTATTAGATCAAACATTCTTTGAAAAGAATAACATATAGAATATATTTATTTGTACAAAATTTCAACTGAAAGTTGATAGTTTCACAACTAATTTGTCTGCAAAATGGCATTTAAATATTTTTAGAAATGTTTAGAAGATGGTTAAAATGATGGTTATTTCAGATTATTGTATTACTTAAAGAATGACAACTGTAAAGAAGAGTAGTATCTTTTACCAGGACAAATGATATAACTGGAAAAGATGGAGAAGACTTGGAACATGCAAGTGTTTTTAGTTTTTGCGTGGTGAAACACAGGAAAACAGGAAGAACTGTTTCCTGGAAATCTGAAAGGGAAGAGAGACAAATGTCTTTGCATGTGTAAATCCTCTTCTTTCTTTATTCAAAAACTCAGGCTTGTGTCCACAGTGGCTTGTTGGCTCAGTTCATCAGAAAGCCTGCAGCAATTCCCTGAGCCCTCATTTGTAGACAACACTTTGGCAATGGAACAATGCAGCAGATTCTCATTCTAGGGATTATGATACTATATATAAAGAAAACATAAAAAGATTTACATGTAATCCATGTAATTTCCCTCATATTTATAAGCATGGAGCAGACTTTTGAGTCTTTTAATTGGTAGAGGTGTCACAAAATATTTTAAAATATTCATAATTTGTATCACAACTAAGATATTTGTATTTTCAAAGATAATATGCGTCTTGTATATCACATCAGATAGATGTCCCAGAACCTGCAGGCCGGGAAAAATGGATAAAAGGGAAGCTATTCTTCTGGGCCTAAATCACTGATCTGACTGAATGATTGGGGTAGCATGTGTACTTTTCCAACTCCACCCAATTCATAGAATCATAGAATCACAGAATCATTAAGGTTGGAAGAGACCTTCAAGATCATCAAGCCCAACCATTAATCCAGCACCACCATGTGCCCTAAACCATGTCCTGAAGCACCACATCCACGCGTTTTTTGAATACTTCCAGAGATGGCGACTCCACCACCTCCCTGGGCAGCCTGTTCCAATGCTTGACCACCCTCTCGGTGAAGAAATTTTTCCTAATATCCAATCTAAACCTCCCCTGGCGCAACTGGAGGCCATTTCCTCTCATCCTATCACCAGTTACTTGGGAGAAGAGACCAACACCCACGTTGCCACAACCCCCTTTTTAGGTAGTTGTAGAGAGCAATGAGGTCTCCCCTCAGCCTCCTCTTCCCCACACTGAACAACCCCAATTCCCTCCGCCGCTCCTCATAAGACTTGTGCTCCAGAATCCTCACCAGCTTTGTTGCTCTTCTTTGGACATGCTCCAGCACCTCAATGTCCTTCTTGTAGTGAGGGGCCCAAAACTGAACACATTACTCAAGGTGCAGCCTCACCAGTGCCGAGTACAGGGGCACGATCACTTCCCTACTCCTGCTGGCCACACTATTTCTGATACAATGCCAGGACACTGTTGGCCTTCAGCCTCATACTGTTGACCTCAGCCCATCAATTCAGTCTGTCCAGATCCCACTGCAGAGCCCTCCTACCCTCCAGCAGATCAACACTCCTGCCCAATTTGGTGTTGTCTGCACACTTGCTGAGGGAGCACTTGATCCCCTCATCCAGATCAGTGATATTGAGCAAGACTGGCCCCAGAACCGAGCCCTGAGGAACACCACTTGTGACGGGCCACCAACTGGATTTAACTCCATTCACTACAACTCTCTGGGCTCGGCCATCCAGAGAGTTTTTTACCCAGCGAAGAGTACGCCTGTCTAAGCCATGAGCCAGCAGCTTCTCTAGGAGAATGCTGTAAATGGGGTATGGCCTAGAGGAGGAGTGCAATCATTGTTGTCTGGTGTTCTATCATCATGAACAAGAGGGAACAGTGGGGATAAAACCTTACCTTTGCCACTTGTGGACCAGGCATGAGTGAGGAAATATTGTCCGCCATTCACAAGCTTGCAACATCCTATGTTCCTACACTTTTCCAGGTGTTTCAAGACAGCAAAGGAGGAACGGTGCCTTTGAGAAATGTCTTTAACATCATAGCTTCATAATCACAAATATCTATCCTTCACCAGACAAATGTGCCAGTGCTGTTCTCTAGATGAGAAGTAAGCACGTGATGACAGAACACATAATTTACAATGTGTGGTACCTGATTGAACAGAGACCCTGCCAGGAATAAGCTATCTGGGACACATTCAAACCAGTACATTTGACCACAGACTTAATTTATTCCTGATCAGCCCCCCTTTGCATCACACAGCTGCCTTAGAACAGTGATTTTGGGAGCCCCAGATTCCAGTTTGTTGTATTGTTGTTAATATCTGAACAACCAATACCACTATTTCTGGTGACTCACTGTCTATAGCTTCTTGTTCCCAGAGTCATGATGAAACTTAAAAATACCTCAGCTGAAAAAGAAAATTCTCAGCAAGCATCTTAATTTAGGGCTATGATTTTAAACAGAAAATCTTCCATTGGCTTAACTAACTTTTGGATCAGGTTCCTAATAGAAAAGATGGAGGAGCTGGAAAGAAAATGAGCCTAAAAACTTGTTACTGTCACCAGTAATGTGTGAGAAAAAGATGTCAGAGTGCAGATGAATGACAAAAGAGGACACGCTGTCCGCTGTATGGTCTGGGATACCAAAAGAACGTTAATTTAAGTTAAGTTAAATCACATGGCAGATAAGTAACTCTCTCTGAGAAGTTCTGAGTCCCTTTGCAAAGCTTTCTGTTGATACAAGGGCTGCACACGAATTGCAAGTCTCTTGAGCATGGTGAAGCATGATGTACTATATCATAGACCTGTGTGGGTCAGGAGCACACTGGAGGAGGAACAGGTTCTTGTGCAGGAGAGATCTGGAAGACCACGGTGAAGTGCAAGGCTCTACCTGGAGCAGACCCACTGGCTTCTCTCTAATGCTGTAGTACTAGACATTACACAAAATTAGGCAGAGCCTCAGAGCCTGATCCCTTGCTGAGGACAGACTGGTTTTCCCCTTGCTGCAGAGGACCTACAGACCCACGATGAGTGAAAAAGAGAGCAGCAGCAGCATCTAACTCCATTTTACACACCCTCAGTTGCCTGGCACACCAACATAGGGATGACAGCTATGAGCTCAGGCTTACAGGAAAGCCACAGTTGTCTGGAGCAGCAGAAAGTCAAGAAATTTACCCTCGCTGTGTGAAATGACACTAGACACCTTCAGGAGTACGGATCCCTTTCACCATTTTTTGGTGACAGTCAAGGGAGATAGACCCCTGAAAGGCTGACTGGTCCCACCTAATTGGACAAAGACATCAGGAGGCAATTGGTTGTCCATTTTTACATATGTTGGTGCTGTCAAGTATAGCAAGACAAAGCGACCAGTTTGCACTAGAAAACTGATGTTCAGGTGACAAAAGGGAGGTGAGCTGAATCACCATTTGTGCAAAGTCATAAAAGTCCTTATTTATCTTAAAGGATTTCTCATAACAAAACATTTTTTAAATGACAAGACCTTTTTTCTTAAACTTTTGGCTCAGAATAGAAAATCCAGAAAGAAAATCCTGCAGATTTAGAAGAAATTAATAATGAATACCTTATCAAGTCATCCAAACTTGATAAGGTACTTATAAACCAAAAAATCATCTATACATGAATTTTCTCTAAATTTGGTTAATATGGTAGAGTTTTTGTTTGTTTATTTTGCTTCATCCTTGTACAGACAGTTTATCATTCAAACAGATTAGTTCTGTCACCTTAAATTCACACTACTAGAAGTCCTGGAGAAGTAATAAAAAAATTGTGTTCTCTTTACATCCAGCAGCACATACAATGTAAATTAAATAAACCAATTGCAACAATAATAAAATAGACAAAAGAAAAAATTAAAATTAATATCCTTTGTACATTGTACAATATTTTTATGAATTATATAATAATTCTCTATTCCATGTTAAGAATTAAGAATTTACATGCCTTTTTTCCTCAATAAAATACTAGTAACACTAAATTTGAGTCCATTATAAGTAGACAGGTCTTTAATTTTGTCTGTGTTTTCTAGCTTTGCCCAAATCCTTACATTCTTTATTTCATTAGGTTTCAAAGACAAACAAGCCTAAATTTTAATCTTGCTCAATCCGTCTGTAAAAAAAAAAAAAAAATCTTATATGTACTGCATGACACTTATCTTTTTACTCTCAGCTTTACCATATTAACAATAAATGCCATATTTTCCTAGGATACCCAAATGAACAGATGAAGGAGCATAGAAAGGAGAGCAATAGCATTTTTTGTTACCTGCGCATTCAGATCTTTGTGAAAGCAACTCCCAAAGTTGTCACTTCTCTCTGCACCGTAATGATATTGTACAGTGCCTTTTGGCTCTAGCACAATGTGTTATGCATCAGTGTTTAAGAGCATATTGTGCACCATTATTGCCCTCTCTCTAGAGGACTACAAACTGCATTAGTTTGAATTACCAAATCAAAACTTTATGTGCAGCAGTTCCCCCACAAGGGCTTTAGCATTTTTATGTCATAATCCCTCTATTATCCCCCTCCTCACATGCTTTATAACCATTAAGTTATTGAAAAATTCTCAACAGATGTCATCTTAAGATGAATGTTGCTGTGCCGACTGGTATCAAGGCTGGAATCTGGATATTGCTCAACTTTACTAAAAATGTCAGAGAGAGAATAGTCAGCTGTAAAAATACAAGATATGCCAGCAGTGGTTGTTTTCATGTCAACTGCAACATGACTTGTAGTGTTCGCAATTTTAGCTTCTAGAAGATGCAGTTTTCATTTGATGGGTTGGCAGTAATGTTTTGAGATATGTAGCAAGAAAAAGGAAAATAATTCAAGGGCTTTTTTTCCTCTCCTTTTATAATAAAAGCAGATTTATGCTTTAATCTGATTTAAGCCTCAAGTCTTACCTTTTAGCATATATTGTTCGTGTTGAGAATTTTGTTGAAATACAGAAACTTTTTGCATAGGTGTAATAAATATAACAGATTATTAGTGATTATGTTTTCTCTTGCATCCAAAATATTGAAGTAACAAACATGATTGCTATCATGGTAGTAATAGCAATTTATTAATTTATTTCCTTTCATTCTGTTGGGACATTTGTAATTTTAAACAAAAGAAGATATAAAAATATACATTGTGACATAATTCAGAACCACCTTAAATTTGAAGCAAACAATGCAAAAGACATTTATCTTCCAAAGAGGTGACAGTATGGTACTTAAATAATAGGAGATGCACACAGCACAGATACCTGTCAAAATTAGATTCAACAAAGCAAGGGCCAACATTAGTAAGAACTTTAAAAAATAGTGGCATTTTATAGTAAATCAGTTGTTTAAGAAGCAGTTACTGTACAAAACAGGAATAGCATAATATACTTCCAATTCATCAGAAAAGCATAGTAATTGAGTTCTTATATTCAGAGGTGATGAGACAAACCTGAAGAGATCTTTTTAAAGGGGAAATCACAATAATCAAGTCCGATGATGAAGCAGGTATATTTTGCTGTAGATCTGGTATATAGTCTATGCGGACTGAAGTGAAAATAAATCTATTAGTATTGCATCTGAGACGTGAAGAGTTTTAGTCAAGAATGAGGCTTGAATTTCTTGATGTGGCTTTCCTCTCATTTGTGATCTTTTACAGAGAGAAAAAGCAAATTACCAAAAATCTTTCTATTTTCGGAGTCTTCTAGAGCTACCCTAAAAGCCCAAAACCATATAACAAAGTTTTTCCATAATGTCTACGACAAGAACTGCTACTATTTCTCCAGTTCACAGCTGTGTCTGCTATTTCAGCTATCTAGATCCCTATAATTAGAGGAAGATTGTTTTCTGGACAGCTTTCCAGTCATCTACTTTCCATTTTGCCTCCTAAAGCCTCCTCCCTGCTGTGGTTTTGCTCATAGCTTCTGCTGGTGCAAAGGAGGAAGAGATGGGATGCACCAAAGAAAACTGATTTAGCTGTTAATAGCTGTCTTAGAAAAGAGGCTGATCAAGGCAATCTTTCCTGTAAGCAATAAAAGGTGAAAATGCCAAATCAAGGTTGTGGAAGGCAGCACAGGTTTGACTCTTCACTGTAAAAAATGGTGTTAAGAAAGATGCTGCAGTCAAATTGTCAGATATTCGAAACTCCCAGAAACATTCAATTCTGTAATTCTCACTGTTTTAATAGGACATGCTTTTGAATGTCCACCCATCTTTAGGGGAATACCGAGCAGGGAATTTTAGAAATAAAAGGTGCTGAACTTCTGAGTTCAAAAAGAAACCTCATCTTGTATTTAAGACTTTATAGTCACTGTGCATTGAGTATTATTCCTATGTGTTGTAAAAATAATCTAATTAATCTCATTAGACTGTGTGTGCTGC
Source organism: Phaethon aethereus (assembly GCF_964289735.1). Lineage (NCBI taxonomy): Eukaryota > Metazoa > Chordata > Aves > Phaethontiformes > Phaethontidae > Phaethon > Phaethon aethereus. The sequence continues at coordinate 71,090,929 of NC_138582.1, forward strand.
TTTTGTTCTGTAGTGTTATTTTAAAACTTATGCCTTATGAACATTTCCGGTTCTCTTGAATATGATACTCTACTTGAATTTTACTCACAGTTATAAGTTAATATGGTTAGTGCATTTGTTTATATGCTGTGATACTTTCCCAGCTCAAAGATCTCATATTTCATTGCAGAGCTAGTATCTAACCTGAGGAAATATATTTCTGTGTACTTTGTAAGAATCTTCTTAGGTTTTCCCAGTGTTTATTTTGATACAGTTCTTCAGCACAGGTTTGGATTGTTTCTGCTCTTCTATTGCACATTCCCTCCCCTGGGTTTGAGATGTATGTCTTGGTGTATTAATCTGCCACTAATCTGGAAAATTTCTATTACTTCACTTCACTGGGGGATGAAGGGATTGAGAGCTGCCCTGCCGAGAAGGACTTGGGGGTACTGGTGGATGAAAAGCTGGACAGGAGACGCAATGTGCTCTCGCAGCCCAGAAGGCCAACCTTGTCATGGGCTGCATCCAAAGCAGTGTGGCCAGCAAGTCAAGGGAGGAGATTCTGCCCCTCTACTCCACTCTGGTGAGACCCCACCCGGAGTCCTGCATCCAGCTCTGGAGCCCTCAGCACAGGAAAGACATGGACCTGTTGGAGAGGGTCCAGAGGAGGTCCACAAAAATGATCAGAGGGATGGAACACCTCTCCTATGAGGACAGGCCGAGAGACTTGGGATTGTTAGACTGGAGAAGAGAAGGCTCTGGGGAGACCTTATTGCAGCCTGCCAATACTTAAATGGGGCTTCTAAGAAAGATGGGGACAGACTTTTTAGCAGGGCCTGTTACAACAGGACAAGGGGTAATGGTTTTAAACTAAAGGAAGGCAGATTTCAACTAGATAGAAGGAAGAAATTTTTCCTACTGAGAGTGGTGAAACACTGGCACAGGTTGCCCAGAGAGGTGGTAGATGCCCCATCTCTGGAAAAATTCCAGGTCGGGTTGGACGGGGTTCTGAGCAACGTGACCTAGTTAAGATGTCCCTGCTCATTGCAGGGGGGTTGGACTACATGACCTTTTAAATGTCCCTTTGAACCCAAAATTCTATGATTCTGTGATAAAAGCCCATGATGAACTGCACTGAAGAAAATTATTGTAATGGTATTTGTTCTACCCCAGTGCTATATGAGACCTAGCATAAAAGTTACATACTAGTAAAATGTTGCTAATATACTAGAAACTCCCAAAACTTTTGCCAATTAGAGTGTATTTCCTGTGTATCATTTACACATCCCTCCATGACACCAAGGATATGTACATTTGCAGCTAAATGACTTATTTACTTCCAATTTTACCTGCATTTTATTAGGAGCTGACCTATCTTTTTAAGATACACAATTCTTCTCCCAACAGTTTTCCATCTTCTTCAGCTGTAATAACAGAAGCTAAATAATATTTAACAAATTGTTATTTCCTTGTGCCCTGTCTTCAATCCCCCATCATTGTTTTTAATGGGACAATTTAACCTTTGAACCTATGTCTCTAGTACAGATATAGTTGAAGAGCCCTTAATTGAAATATTCCATGCAACTTGACATTCATTATTATTTCTTTGCTTCCCTAATTATCCTTTTAACTTTCTTCTGCTTATTTGTATAAACCCTCCTCAGTCTGTCTTTCTACTAGACTGTTTATATATTTTTCAAAAGCCTTTCAATTATTTGCTCATTCTACTCTTTATATACTACATAACTACATTTGACCTCTGTAACCCTCCTCCCTGTTTAGATTTAGCTGAGATGAATTTCAGTTGCAGGCTCTGCAGCCATTTCTCAAATTATTTCCCAGTGCTCATCAGTAGTGCTCATCTCTGCGTTGGAGAACACCGAAACAAAATCTCTTTGGAAATGCCACACAACATCAGACTTTCTAAGAGCAAAAAGTATATTCCAATCCAGAAATATCCTAAACAAACTGGTTTATTTCAATATAGGTTATGAGAAATCAAACCTAGAGATATGTATTCCCAATGGCAAAACGTTTGTCATTTTCAAGCTGTGTTGGGTGCACGCAACAAAGCAAAATTAGGCAGAATTAATGCCATGTCTAACATACTCCAGCAAGCCATGATAGTCTTCCTATCCTAGAAGTTGCAGTTGTTTGTCTTCCTCCTTCTCTGCTGGAGATTATACCCCTTCTACCTCTGTGACTATTCTTCTTGCCTTCACGTTCCTAATGACAGAATCAAAAGCATGCACTGCTCTCAAATCTAAACTGGGAGTACAGTGATTGACAATAGCTAGCAGTAAGAACGGCTTGAGATTCATGCTGATCTGCCATTTAATGTAATCTTGTTTTCCAGATAACATTTGGACACCCTTAGCTTTTCTGTTGCATATTTCTATTTGATATTTCTTTCCAGAATCTTAAATGTTTTTGTTTTCTATAGACAGAAGTGTTTTCTATGGCTGAGAAGAGATTTGGTGGTCAATAGAGGCTATGGGTCAATCAAGAGGCTTACGTCGTTTCCTTCTAGTGCAATTTTCTGAGTTAGTTTCTCATCAGGTGGCAAAGCAAAACTTCTGGACTTCATTGTTGTTCATGTTGCAAGTGCCCCAGAGAGTATTACTTGAAAGCTATTAGCTTTATTGGGCATATTTGGTGAAGATATTAAAGGTGTTATGTTGAAGTCAAGAACTTTTTGAGAAAACATCAGCCTGTGACAGACAACTACATTCTTCTCCAGGAGAATATTACCCACTCAGCCTTAATCATTGCCAAGACTTCTTATGCTATACAAAAATTTTTACATATTTTACAAATGTTATGTAAAATTTTCTGTGCCATTTCATTCCCTGAAATTATGACATAATGGTTTCTTCCCACACAGACAGTTCAACGAGCTCAGTAGTATCCGGTCTTGCACTGTAACTTCATACCTTCTTTGGGTTTTGCACAGTTGTTTTACAGTCAATAACTATGTAATTAAAAATCTTCATTATCACAGATTCTGCCCTTATTACAGTCCCCTCTTTCACATATACAATAATCTTCAATGATGTCAATTAAAAGCTGATCTTTTTATGCAATTGCAAAATTGTAGAAAATTCATTCAAAAATTTAAATTGTTGTTTTGTATACAGGAGGAGCTTCATGTGAGTAATAATTCCATTGCCTTGAAACATTTTCCTCATTACAGTAGGACCACTGAGTTGAATTTTTATCTTCTGGTTCACTGCCTCGCCTTAAAAATAAGGGAGCTACCCTATTGCATCATGGAGATGTCATCTTACTAAACACAAAAGATGAAAGGAAGCATGAGCTACTAAAATGAGGAATTATGTCAGAAACATATACTATTTTTGATTGCAGAAATTTTCTCGTTTCTGAAACTTTCTATAATAATAAAGCTATTTTCCAACCTGTTTGTAGGTAATGTCACACAATTACACCTCCACATGGGCAGAGCTAAATGAAAGCATTTGACATTATAGTTGTTCCAGATCAGGAGCACACATACAGTCAATTATTAAGGTTTAACAGATAAATGGTAACTAATTATGATGCAGGAACTTGATCACTTCTAATTGGCACCTGTACTATAGAAGTCTCACCTTGCTTAACCCTCATGTAGCTGAATGAGTGAGTGAATGGAAAAAAAACTTACTTTCTTCTGAAAAGTTAAATATAAAGCTTCTGCAAAGGTAGCTGGTTTGTGTCTTTTCACTTTTTTTTAATATACTGACTGTTCATCCAAATAGATCTCCAAATACATTGAAAGAGAAACCCTTTAGAACCTCATTAGAAACCTTCCTAAGTTTAAAGGTTTCCACAGCAACAAACACACTTTTAAGCTCTTCTAGTACACTTAATATATAGCAGCACTGTGCAGTCAAGACAGGAACTACAGAACTCTTTTGCATTCAGTATATGATGATCAAGAGAAGGGCTTTCAAGCTCACTTGCAAAAAGAAGTTTAGCATTCACTCTTGACTATTATATGGAAAGTTTAACAGAAAAAAAAATCAAAGATTTTTATTTTTCATAATGAAGAACAATGAGTTTTATCACTAAGAACATGTGAACAGCTGTTCTAGATCAGACCAAAAGTCTGTCTGGTCCCATATCCTGTCTCTGACAGTAGGCAAAAGCAGATGCCTGGAAAAAAGTGGAGGAAGATGACATGTATTGTGAAATTCCCCTGAACATTCACCCCCCACCCAACAGTTACATACTTAGGAAACTTTTGGAGGTAGAGATGGTATCTCCATTCCTTACAGACTCCAGTGACATTTGCTACTGTATCTACTTCCAACAAACATTTGAGTCCCACTGCCTTTCACATCAGGTATTACCACAGCTAATGTATGTATTGTGTGGAGATCAGCCTTTTTTTCTTGATTTGATCCTGTCAGTTTTGTTTGATTGCACATAGTTCTAGGACTGATGGGGAAGTGGTCCCTACACTGCACCATTTCTGAACTTAGAGATGAGATCGTGCATCCCTTCTTGCTCTGTATCTTGAATCACCTCAGTCTATTTAGTATTTCCTCACTTGGAAACTGTTCCACACTTTAGAATAGACTTTACTCTGACATCATTTGTTGCTGGGGTTTTTGTACATTTTCCTGACATCCTGTTGCATCTCCTTCGGGCTGGAAGGGTCAGACATACAAAATGTTTAGGTGCAGGTGTGCTGGAAATTTATATAGTAGCATAATTACGTTTTCTGTCTTGTTTTCTATTATTTCCCTATTAATTCCTAACATTATTTTTTTTCCTTCTACTGAACACTGAAGTGATATTTTTGGGAAACTATCTATTATAATGGATGATCTCCAGCAGGAGATCAGCAGGAGTAGGGAAGCTTGAATCCTGGCCAGCAGGAGTAGGGAAGTGATTGTGCCCCTGTACTTGGCACTGGTGAGGCCGCACCTTGAATCCTGTGTTCAGTTTTGGGTCTCTCACTACAAGAAGGACGTTGAGGTGCTCGAGCGTGTCCAAAGAAGGGCAACGAAGCTGGTGAGGGGTCTGGAGCACAAGTCTTACGAGGAGCAGCTGAGGGAACTGGGGTTGTTCAGTCTGGAGAAGAGGAGGCTGAGAGGAGACCTTATCGCTCTCTACAGGTACCTGAAAGGGGGTTGTGGTGAGGTGGGTGTTAGTCTCTTCTCCCAAGTAACTGGTGATAGGATGAGAGGAAATGGCCTCCAGTTGCGCCAGGGGAGGTTTAGATTGGATATTAGGAAAAATTTCTTCACTGAGAGGGTGGTCAGGCATTGGAACAGGCTGCCCAGGGAGGTGGTGGAGTCGCCATCACTGGAAGTGTTCAAAGAATGTGTAGACGCGACACTTCAGGACATGGTTTAGTGGGCATGGTGGTGTTGGGTTGACAGTTGGACTTGATGATCTCAAAGGTCTTTTCCAACCTTAATGATTCTGTGATTCTGTGATCTCATTCCTGAGCGGTAATAGTCATCTTAGAACCCACCATCATAGAAGCCATCATAAAAGTAGGGGTTTTTTTCCCATATGTGCATCACTTCCTGTTTCTTTGCATTTAATTCCATCTTCCAGTTTACCGTCCAGTCCGTCAGTGCTGTCTAGTCCTTCTGCAATTCTCAGCAGCCAGGTCTTCTTTTTAAGATCCAAAATAACTTAGCACGATCAGCAAACTTTGTCACATAGTTATTAAACTCCTTTTCATGACTATTTATTTAGAATGCCACAGGTCACTTTTCTTCTCTGTGAAAAATAACCATTTTTTCCACTGCCTCCTAATTTACTGCTATTTATTTATCCAGGTTAGACTTTTCCTCTTATACCATGACTGCTTAGTTTCCTTTAAGAGCCTCTGTAGATGGTCCAGACTTTGTCATATTTCCTACCAGTTTCATTCAGAATATGGACCCTAGGCCTATTGATCTGTGGTGTCCTAGATCTCCAGAGGAAGTCTCCTTCTGGCCCTCTGGTAGCAAGGCAATTTTAAGACCAAAGTTACATACTTCAGTCCATAGTTCAGCCATTTTTTCCTTGAATTTCAGCAGTGCTCTTGGAAGTACACAATTGGCTTTGGTGATCTAAAATCATTCATTTTGTCAAGTTGTCCTATAAGCTGTGCTCCTGACATTTAGATCTGATATTTGTATTCTCTTTTGTGTTCTCTGTGAAAAACAGTTCTGGCTTAAAAAAAATCTTCAAACACCTACCTGATGCAGAGAGATTTGAAATAGTAATTTAGTTCTTCTGCTATGTTGTCATCTATGTTGTCATCTTATCCAAGCACTCATTTTATGCCTTGACTGTTTATTGGGTCTTCAGACTGTCTGACAGGCTTTCTGTTCCTGATAAGATTTTAGATGTCTTTTTGTCTGGCCTTACTCTGTTTTTACATTTAAGCTACCAAAGTTCATGTTCTCTTCTGGTTTCTTTATTCAGATTAAACTTCAGGATTTTGAAGAATAGGTTTTTATTTTAATAGATTTCCTTACTCTGCTGTTTGCCAACGCTGCCTTTCTTTTCTTCTTTCTAAAATCTTCTTTGAAAATATATGCATGTGTGTTATGCCTCCAATATGGGGCTCCAAAATTATTCTCAAATTTCCAGTAAAGATTTTACTTTTTTAGATGCTCCTTTTAGTTTCTTTTTAAGTAGCTTTCTTACTTTTATGTGGTTCCCTTTTTTAAATATCACATGACAGCACAGGAATTTTCAGGTCTTGTTATTCACACAAAACTGTTAAGCTGAATGAAGTATGTCGTATCCACTATGGCAGAGAGGCTCTTTGACAACAGCATTATGACACTTTGCTATGGACTGTCTCAGGACCAGGAGAATTATTTCTCCTTGGGAATTCCTTGTATGGCTTGGCCCAGGAATCATTAGTTATCCAGGAATCATTGGCTGTTTCAAAAAATGCAACCTCAGTATCCCTGCGTGGTTTTTAGCCAGTTTAGTGTGAATTAGCAGACTTCTCAAGTTCCTATTGTGTTTCTTGCATTTGGTGCTTCTCCAATCTCTCCTCAGCAGGTAGCAGTCACTTTTGCCTGGTTGGTTAGGCAGTGTAGTCTTTACAGGTTTATTTTTCCTATTCAAATCTATAATTTCAATTAATAGACACAAAAAATTACTTTCTGAATGGCTTGTTAACATTTAAATCCAAGCTTTCTGTATCATAGAACACCTTTCCTTCATCATTTTCCTCAGTACTTTTAACTTCTATTTTACTGTCCCACTGATTTATTTTATTCCATTTTCCAACAAATATATTCCTCAAATTGTACAGGTGCCTATCAGCTGGAACGGTGTATATAAGAGGACCCTGAATAAGACCACATGTATGATTCTGTAATACTGCACTTGGAAGTATCAGTGACAGACAAGCCAGGAAGGCTTCTTTGCCCACAGCAGTGGTCTTACTTGTGTGGTTTTCATGTAAGAACTATAAAAGAGAATACAGCTCAGTGGGGAAGACTACACAATAAAATACTCTTAAAATGAAAACACACTCATACAACAGGGAAGTTATTAATATTAACTGGGACATGTGCTTAATTTCTCTGCAATATAAACACACGTTTGATGTTCATTTTCAAAGTATGCATTTGTATATAATTATGCTTAATGCGTATCATACTCTGCAGCCTTATGAATTTACAGTCAGTCTGATGGAAGTGTTTGTTTTTTTCATCCTTTTTATTTGTGTTGCAAAATATTTCTTTGTCCATATTGTTCTTACCTGCTGGAAACAACTTTCTTTTTCGTGAATCATGGGGATAGTATTTCCAAGAGTCATCCGATATACCATATTTGGAAAATTAGTAAATATTTCTTACTTTCACATAAGTGAAGCACTGCAGTAATGCACTAATGTTGGTGCAATTTAGTCTAGTATTTATATGATTTAGCAACAAGAAAGAAAAAGACACTTGTTATAACGTAGATTAAAAAGAGAATTCTGACTACAGCCTTATCAGTAGTACTTTTAGACATATTTAATTTTCTTTTTCAGTGATTGTTGTCACAACAACTATTGTTTCCAGTAAGCTTCATATCACGCAGCAATAATAATGCAGTTTTAATCTTGTAATTATGTGTCTTCTCTAGCTGAATTAATAAGGAAACCAACTAAAAGATAATTTGGAATATCTCTGAAATGTATGCTAATAAAAAGACTATGATCAGTCCCACTACATGTTGTTCTTAGTAATATTATGCTAATAATAGTAAATAATAGTCTTTCATTTATGTCCTTCTTCCTTTTCTTTGTAAAAACAAATATAGGTAAATTTGCATGAAACAATATCGATGGCCATTTCCTTCTGAAGTATATAGGCATGGTCCTGCTAAACTGTGCCAATGTATAACATGGTCTCCATAGCTTTTCAATACTTCTCATCAACTGAAGTGTCCTTTCATGATATAGATTCCAATGAAGTCAAAATGAATATGTTTATTTGTCAACTATTTTTTGTATAATAATATCATTACACAATAAATGCCATCATGCTCACTTATAAATACTACAAAAGTGTTCCCTAACAAAAAAATCTGTGACCCACAATTAGTGCAGTTATAATTATACCACTATTTCTACACCCAGATGAAAACTGTCGGTAGTAGCATAAATACAAGAAGTGTGCCCTCCTTCTGCCTCAAAATATATTTTGCAGCTGTGAGACGGGAGCTTTGCTCCATGAAAAGCCAATGAAACTTGTGGATCACCTGAATGGGGAAACTTCTCTTTCCTCATGGGGTATGGATACTTCTTCAAGGAACAGGTAATTTTTGTACGGTTTCTGCAGGATGAAGGGGTGTTTATTCTGCCTATTGTATATGAACATTTATATACTTCAGACCTTTCTCTCTTCCTCTTTCACTATTATATATGGAGATAGACAGAGAGAGACAGAGAGAGACAGAGAGACCTTTTCTTTACATCGCGTGGAAGGTGCTGCTGAGGCCACAGTGGGCTTCTGTTTTCATTACTACATATTTGATCAGAGACAATCTGGTACCAGCTCAAGGGGGAACCTCCAGCAAAAACTTCTAGTGTGAAAAGCAATTGTAAACAGCAGCTGTAAACACTGGGATGAAGAAAACCTTATCAAGTTAATATGTTTTTCTTTTCTTCAAATTAGATGTGTTGTTGCTGTAAAGTCAAGGAACTATGAAGAGAGCGTTATAATAAAACAGATTCTCATACAAATATTTTATGTACAGATTAATCTAAACACTATCAAATGTGTATAGCATATTTGGCAAGAAACACAGTTTCTGTCTTTTTCATATTAACAGAATCCCTAAACTACTGTACAGAAGGTTTCCAAATGATTTAAATCTTGGCATTATGGAAAAGCCAAAATTTAGGTGGAATGTGGCCAAAAAGGGCATATTTATTATTTAATTTTACTGGTATAAAAAAGAGAGAGTAACAATATACACCATTTTTTTCCTTAGTTTCCCACTCCTGTTCAGAAAACATATCTATGAAGAAAAATGGAGAATAAAGAGGCAGGGTATGAAAGCTATGGATCATTACCTAAGGGATAAACCCCACCCGTCTTCTTAACTTTGTGTGTCTTATGAAGAAATTTGCAAAACTACCTACTGCACATAAAGTATTTAAAGAGTCTTATTGTTTGGTCTGCTTCCAAATGCCAATTTTAGACTAAGTCTTAGCACAGAATCAAAATTTGATCAAAAATGCATTTATATCTCTGTGTTGTCATTGTGCTGTAGGGCTTTACATAGCTTGACATTCTGTGATGCTGCATTACTTAATCCTCTGACAGAATCTCTTCCCACCACATAACTTCTCTTAGGAGTATAAGTATCCTCTACTTGCAGACAGGATTCCCATGTTCTTGACTAGAGCAGCTAGTCAAGAACACGTCACACACTGTGTATTCATTGTGTATATAAACGTGAAAACTGTCAGAGGGCAAATAAGCCATGGTGGTACAGTGTACCATCATTGTTTTACATATGTCCAAAACATTTCCTCTAACCCCGACTTGATCATTTCAGGCACTGTAAAGAGCCCTAAATCTAGTCATTTTTGTTATTTAGTCTCTTCTAAGAAAGAATTCCTTCTGTACATCCAGAAATTTTCATTCTTTGTATGAAAGCACGGGATAACTTTAAAAATATGCTGATTTTTCAACAGGATGCACTTCTGTAAGGAAGAGTTTTATTTGCATAATTAATTGCACTGACATTGTTAGGATTGCAGTGAAGAGCATTCTCTTGGAATGCCTAAGAGAAGTTAAGCAAAATGAGATATGGAATTGCAGCTCCAGACTACACTCCACCACTTCATGTTATTATACTTCTTTATTTTGAAGGCAGTTCACAAAATCCAGATGTTGAAGGTAAATTATGGGTTTGCAGTAGTAACATGTGGTTACTTGCTGGGTTCACATTTACAGGCATTTTTTGTGTCAGTTCTCTCCGTGTCTTTCACATAGGTAGGTTGCAGATGTGCTTCTAAACTTCGGTCTTTCTATGTAATATATCATAGTTTAATTACTTCCCATTCTTCTTTCATTTGATTCACATGTGAAAGAAATTCTTGGTTAATCCCAGGTGAGATCTATAAATAATCTTTAATGTAGAAAAGTTTTTTTTCTTTCCAGTAGCTTTATTTTATCCTTAGAGTTATGTTCAATCTTTTGTCTAAGCAAGCAACTTCTGTGTCTGCTAAGGAACTGCTTTTGTAGGTCAAAGAAAAACCTTTCACCTCTTCTTCACCTGTAAGAAACTTGAGGGTCTTTCTGCTCACTTCAATGTTTTTAGGAATAAGTCATAAAATATTATCTTATACAATCTTATACATAGAAGTTTTTGCAAAAGTTCTTCTGACATAGAAAAGGGCTTCCGAGTGTTTCTTAAAAATTCTTTAACTATGGACATGCTTAAAATGATATTTTATAGTTTTGTTAGTTATGAGTTTTCTTTTCCAGTTTTCTTCCTAGAACTTCTATGCTTGTTGTACTTAAAAGGATGGGAAGAGGAAATCTGCAGGAGTGCCATTAACTAAAGGCTCCACGGGCAACAGGTTAAGGTATTTTCCTGGATGAAATAAAACATGATTGTTGTTTCATGCATCTGCATCAGAGAAACAATCACAAACTGGTGTGATAGTTTTCATCTTACTGGGCTCTCATAGCAGAGGGTAAAACCTCGTGCTTGTCCCAAAAACCTTACCAAATCTCCAAGTGCATTGACACTGCATGACTTGTTTACTATTTTGTGATTCAGTTTCCACAGTGAGAAATGTGGATAATATTTTGCAAAAGCACTCTGAGATCTACAGATGTAAAGTGCTGAATAACAACTAAGTATTCATGTTCAAGTTATGTGACCAATTCTCAGTAGATGGCTTTATTTTTCTGTTGTTGTTGGATACATTGGACCCATCTGTACACACAAGATATATTTAAATATGTTTAGTAAGATGCTTGCTGTCAGAAGGAGTTTCCAAAGACATTGAATCAGCAGTCCAGGAATTGAACGAACAAATACATATTTTGTCAGAGTCCTGGCAAGTCTTTTCTGCACACTTCTGCATTCCTGCTTGGGCCAAACAGAACTATGTGGACACAGAAATTGAAGAACAACTTGGCTTTAATCAAACAAGTTAAATACTTGTTATAAAATGCACTTTACTTCCATTTCTGTTTTGAGGCTATGCATAGATTCTGGTTTATGCACTAAGTATGTGTTGTGCAACAATTAGCTATGTCATTAATAGTTTTATAATGAAATATATATGGCACCAGGAAAGCACTTAAGAGTTTTACTCATGAAATCATAGTGCTTGTTTCAATAAAGTTTTAATGACACTTCTGCTGCTCTGTCCTGCAGCGCTCACGACACATTTGTGAGGTTGTCCTCTGTGCAGGAAGTGCATAAGGAACAATAAGGCAGAATTCAACTATTTTGTACATGACACAGAAGGCTAAGAACAATCACAGCCCTATGTTATAAGAAAACAACATCTCTCCGGAGTAAATTCTGGGCAGTACAAATCACATTTTTTCCCTTATACCAGCTAAATCCACAGTCTAGGCTAGTAACCTAAACAAATAAATAGAAGATGAAGATGCTAAGAGCTTTTGGTAGAGAAAGCTCTTGGAAAATGGTTTAAAAGTTGTGAGTTTATTCAGTTTGTGTGCTGCTTGTCTCAAACCAGAATGGTCTTCAAGAAATCATACTTCAGAAGGAGCTGGAGAGAGTCCAATGTGTATCCTGATGCCTGTTCTCCTTCTCCTGGTGGCTTTTTCAAACCAAGACTTACTGAGTGCTCCAAGAGATGTAAGTGGTGGTTGCACTATTGCCCAGTAAGCACTGGGCACTATTCTGCTCCACACTTGTGAGCAGCTCCCTTTTTACTATTCCATGTAGCTGAGTAAATTGGGATCTGCTATTGCTTATAAGAAGCCTCAGGACCTGTCAGGCTTTGCCTGGACTTGTCTTAACCTTCCTGGAGATCTGTTTTTAGCTTGCAATGGTTTTAGCTCATTTAATGACCAGGTAACTGTTAGCTACTTTGTTTCAGCTTTTGCTTAACTTTGCACAGTTGCTTTTGTTCTATACACTTTGTAATTAATATAAAATAATAACAGATAGTTATTCCACTCATGTGGAATGAAGGATCCATTGTCATGGAATAAAATGCATGAGCATAGAGGAGTAAAGGCATGGGATGATAGTGGATATCCTGAAAATGCAGGGAGAGGGTGACACTGGAGACTCCAGGGCTATAAGTGACTGACTTATGGCCAATTATTACTCACCACAGGAGTGTCACCTCGGGAGCTGAGTAAAACCTGGTTTAGTCATAACAAAGAAAGCAAAGGACAAGTATCCGATGTATGTAAAACACATATGTATATAAAAAATTTATATGTAACCTGGATTTTCAGAACATCAAAGATAGAGCAAGGTGTAGAGCAGTTTAGTAAACACATAAAGTTGCTCTAAGCAGATCCTTATGTCAGGAGGAAGCCAGCATCAACATCACCACCACACTGCTCCTGGCAAAGGACCAGGGATGCCCTTGACTTGCTGTAGCACCTTCCTTCCCCAGAGTTTTAGCCATTGACCTTAGGGACTCGGAGGAGCAGACAGTGAGCATAATGTCATAAAAAGGGGGAAATACTTGAAAGTTTGTATAGATATCATTTTGACTGTAATATAATTGGAACTATAAATGTTAGCATCATTGCAACTAGACTAATAATATTTATTTTATTAGATTTTATTTTAGTATTTTGGTGGTTTAGTAATTTATTTTTTTAAATATTAGTATTTAATTATTATAACAGTAAATTCCTGGGTTTGCATGTTCCTTTTCTCAAGATTTTGAGTGTGACATTCTCTGGCAATCTATTCTGTAGCTTTGATACATAAAAATTTGTAATATAAAAGACACAAATAGAACAGAAAAAAACAGGGTTTGGGTTTATTCCCCAAACATCTAGCATCTGGACCTTTCTAAAATAATGTGTTGTTCCAGCAGTTTGGAAAAATAGGTGACGGCCATTCACTGGAGCAAACCCAACAGGCCATTCAAAAACAATTGAAGCTCACTTTTGCATCAAAAAAAGACCATATAAAGCTTATGGAGGGAGAGGAATGATGTAGTGATAATAATTTCTGTTTGTATATTTTGTAAGACTTATAGGATTCTCAGAAACTTATACATCTTCAGAGCAGACGGACCCTACCTTCTGTGGTGGAAGACAAACATTCATTATCATCACCATCATAGGACAGCTGAGCTTCCTTTTTGTTGCATAAATGGTTTGTTGACAGGCCGGAAAATGGTCCTTTTCAGCTGAAGGAACTTTTCAGCTGAAGCTCTACTGGGCTTTTTTTCTCACTTTCTTTGCTAGTGTTATTTCCTGAATTACTTTTGTTAGGATTTTTTCTCCTTTTTTTTTTCTCTTCAGAGTTCCTGAAAATTTTTAACGTTTTTCTTACAATTTCATACCCAGAAATGCAGGCAGTATTCCAAGTAAGGCTACACGCCAGCTGTAAAAGGATAGCAGTTTGTTACTTCTCTGCTTTCAGAAATTAAATCTGTGTGAGCAGTTGAAAATTGTTTTGCTATTTTTTGTAGCTAACACACTCTAAGATCATGTCACATTTGCTGAAGACTCTCACACCCTTATTACTTTCCAGAGAGCTTTCTTCTTTTGGATTTTTCAGATAATGGAATCAGAATGGAATTTTTTTTAATTTTCCAGACTTTGTAATATTTGCATTCCTCTTTTTTAATTCCATTTTTCTTTCCTCATAATGAAAATTCTTTGTCAAACCTCAAGTGGTTCAAGGTAAATTTTTTTTATATTACTATTATAATTTATGGCTTTTGTTACTGGTGGTAGCTTGCTACCACTACTGGTTTTTATAATCAAGATACATTCTTGGGTTCTATTCATCTTGTGTCAAATGTATAAAGTCTAAGGATCTTCTGAATAGCCATCAAGTATACCAAGAATTATTATAACAAAGGTCCTGTAGGCTATGGGAAGTTGACTGAAGTCAGAATGGTTGCATGAAAAAATAATTTGGTAAAATTTTCCCCTTTATAAGTAGAGAAACACAAGCATTCTAGCATCTTTAAGAATATCATAATTTGTGGTTATTACTTCTTAAATCACACAGTGGAGTAACAGCTGCAGGTCTACCTGTTCTATTTTTCTTTTTTCACTTTCACATACATTGTATGTATGTTCCCTAAAAAAAATTATTGGAATAACATGAAGAAGTGCTTGTAAAAGTCTTTTTCCTGTTGAAATTGTGGCCAATATCACCATTGCAACTGAAGACACAACAAAACAAATGTGGAACCACTTATGCCTGGGAAACTTAAACAGATTATTAAAGGAAATGTGAATTTCACTTTATTTCTCAATAATACACTTGTGATTATGCTTTCCATCAAGCAAAAAGTGGCCCACAAAGACCTAAATCACAATAAACTAAGAACCATTTCCCTGACCTTTACATCTGACTTTCAATCCATATCTTCCATTTAAATAGGAAAATAGCAACCTGGTCTAACTAAGATAAAGCATACACTGTAGCTGATTCCTGGAATAGAAAGAAGACAACTATGGTGTTTGCCACAGGCATAAGAAATAGACAAAAGAAAGATAAAAGCTTTAAAAAAGGTGGACAGTAATGAATATATGGGAATGGAGGAAATAAAGTGTTTGGGTTTCCCCCCCAAAATAAAAGGGAAAAATACTTTTTCAAGAAGAAGAAAACAGTTTTCCCTGAGAAGCAGAAAGCTGGTATGCTTCTTCAATCTTAATAAAGTATTTAGGCAGAGGGAGCTCTCTGATACTTGAAGGGAGCAGAAACTGAAATGTTTTACCTCTGACATAGAGTCCTACAGTAGTGAGTTTTTATATTTAATGGGATGCAGGGTCATTTCCCGTGGGCTATTTAGTGGACCTTTGTAGCTTCAAAATGTGATTCTTCTCTCAGAAGGGCCTAAAGCTGATTATTAACCATGATTCATAAATTCTTCAGAAGTCGATCAAGTTAGGTTTATGAATTCAGGCTGGGACAGCATGCAGCCGCCTCCTTTCTTCTTGTAAATACCAAGAAGGACTGTGACTTACAGAAAAATAACCTTTTTAAGTCTATTTTTCTTCCTCCTTGTCCTTTTCCAAAAATGAAACAGCTGTTTACATGAATTTTTGGTGCTTGTAAGAGAAGAAAAGTGAAAAGAATGAAAAAAGACATGTATTCCAATTTCTGATTAGAATGGTACATCTGGTGAGTTAGTTTTCAAAAACAGTTGTGGATTTTAAAGGGAGGACACAAAATAGGGTTGGGTACTCTTGACTGCTTGAAATCTGTTCTGATCCAGCTGTAAACCAAGCACTCTGTGATACTGTACTAAGTATATGGTACACTACAAATACATGGAAGGACACTAATACAGAAATCCTCTAAACATCATTACCACACTGAAGGGAGACTTTGCCCAAGGCATGTGGTTATTCTTTTTCTCTAGGGTAGAGCTACAAATTTGTACACCAAATACTCTAAATAAATAAAGCCTGGACAGAACATACTGACTTCTGGTGTTTTACTTTTCCAAAGGTAGCAATTATGAAACAGGAATATCAAAGTCCTACTTATTTCACCACAGATTTCATGATATTACAAACTACAAATACGACTGCAATGCACAGAGATGCATATACCATCAGGACCTACAGCACTATTAGTTTATTCTGGCAAAAGCCTTTTGTTATATGTAACTTAGTGGAAGTCTTCTTGTTAATATTTAAGATGGTTGGCTTGTTTTAAGTGTTTGGTTCTATGCTTTACGTGGCTGAAATCAGCCAGAGTACTCGTATTAACTCCATATATGGCAGTAGTTCCATTTACAGTGCTCTTTATATTTAAAGTTGAATTAAGATGATCACCTTTGTACGAGTAGAATAACTACTTCTGTCCAGTAAAATACGGTCTGAGGGCATATCACAGGTACTGTTCTCTAAATAACTCCTATGATGATTTTTCCTTTAAAGTGCTGATATTAGTATCTAGGGTAGCTACTTGAATACAGCAACTCCATTCCCCCATAAAACATGAAGTGGTGGATTCCTGTTAGTTTCTTTTTTGTTTGACAGGCGTTTTACATTTATTTGTTCAAACATGTGAAGAAAGGGAGAGGGTGATGATGGGAGGCAGAGAGAGAGGAAGGAAGGACTATTTTATTTTGTCAGGCATCTTTTTTGGGTTGTTTTCTATTTCAGTGACTTTGATTCATTTGTTTTCATTAAAAATGTATTTATGGTTTGGTTAACAATGAGTTACTATATCTACAAAATATTCCATTTATAAAAATTGTGTCAGTTTGTGGAAATCCTTTACAAGCAAGCATAAGATATGCATTTGTAGAACTTTCTTGGGTTTAGCTGGGATAGAGTTAATTTATAGAAGTTTTATTTATATAAATATATATTTAATATATTTATACAAATATATTAATAAATATAAGTATATTTATCTAAATATATTATTATAAATATATTATAAATATAGAAGCATATTTATATTCATAGAAGCTAGTGTGAGGCTATGTTTTGGATTTGGGATGAGAAAATGTTGATAACATGATGATGTGTTGGGTTTTTCCTAAGCAGTAAAGGACTCTCCAGTTTTTCATGCTGGCCTGCCAGTGAGAGGGCTGGTGGTGCATGGGGAGCTGGGAGGGGACACAGCCAGGACAGCTGACCCAGGCTGGCCAAAGAGATTCCATACCATATGATGTCATTCTTGGTATATAAAGCTGGGACAAAGAAGGAAGGGGTGATGAAGGGACATTCAAAGGTATGGCATCTGTCTTCCCAAGAAACCATTATGCGTGATGGAGCCCTGCTTCCCTGGAGATGGCTGAACACCCGCCTGCCCATGGGGAGTGGTGAATGGATTCCTTGTTTTGCTTTGCTTGCGTACGCGGCTTTTGCTTTTCCTATTAAACTGTCTTTATCTCAAACCAGGAGTTTTCTCACGTTTACTCTTCTGATTCTCTCCCCCATCCCACCATGAGGGAGTGAGCAAATGGCTGCGTGGTGCTTAGTTGCTGGCTGGGGTTAAACCATGACAAGAAAAAACATATATACGTGTGTGTGTGTATATATATGTGTGTGTGTGTGTGTGTGCACCCACTTATGATTGTGGATGGGCTGATTGAAGATGTGTATGTTATCCAAATTTTTAAGGTAATTCTATTCAATGTCTTTTTACCGAAATCTGTTCTCAGAACAATTTGTAAAACAGTTTAACCATCGTATTGAGGGATACAGTCATATTTCTGTGGAAATATTTTGTGCCTATAATGTTGCCTTAGTAAATTGTGTTTCACAGTGCATAAATCTCTCCTTGTACAAGGAGGTAGAAGGTCAGCAGCTCTTACAATAATTTGCCCTTCCCTCTTTTCCTTAAGTCTGTATAAGAAGTGGTCCACAAAACGCAGGATCCAGCAGGGAAGGCACAATAAATTCAGATGAAGGTATTGATTCATGAGCGATGACATGAGGGATGGCAGCAGCTGCCCAGCCTTGCCTTCTCCAAAAGGTTGCCCAGGTCTCCAGGAGTAATGACTGAACTGCCAACAGCCCCCTGAGATGCAGGTTTGAAGTTTGGGATATTAAAGTAACCACTATCAAATTCAGGTTACTTTGGTTTGGTTTTGTTTCTCTTTTCACACTGACAGACTAAACAAATCGAAACAAAAAACTGAAGGGACTCAAAAGCAATGCATGTTAGTCAGAAATTTATTGGTACAAGACTGGTAATCTGGCAGAGGGATGAAAAAGACAGGCAAATGTGTCAACTACTTAGTTCATCTTCCTGCTACGTGGTTAAACTCCAAAGCCTTGGACTCAAGCATGTTTTGTCCTGTCCTGGCTTTGTGGAATTTGGGGCAGATTGGTAACATAACTGGCATTATATTATGTTAACTCATTTCAAGATGATCACCAAATAGAATGAATCTCATTGACTTTGATACACAGTTAGAGTTTACTTGGAAACAGGGAGTCTTAGAATGTATTGTCTTCATGATGGAACTCCGTGATTTCTTGGTGTTTGCATTTTGGGCTCACAGGCCTGTCCATGAGGTGCAGACCTCGTTGCCTCCAGGATATTTCCACCCATTTACCTCTTTGTTCTCTGCTATCTAGCAACCTTATTTATTGCTTCATACCTGGGCATAATCTATTTTGTCCCTTGAAGGTACACTTAGAAGAAACACATTTTCTTACCTGACAATTACATTTCTGGAATTATTTCTCTTGAATGCTTATAATACAATAAATCCATGGACAATCAGCACTGAAAAGGTTAATATTTCTTCACAGAAATATTAGCTGGTGAAAACCATCAGACTTTGATTTGTGTAATTTATTATAGTCTCACATTCTCCTTCCTGTCTCGATAGCAAAACTGCCAGTTAAGATCACGCTGGAAGATTGCTGAAGTTTTTGCTGTTATTACTTGATATTAAACTTGCATTTTGTTATTATTATTATTTGCTATTAAACTAAAACACTATTAAACAGTATGTTAGTGTGTCCCCACTCTGTGCTGTCCCACACTTCATTAGTCTTTCCTCTGCATAAGTATTTAAATAGATACATAGTGGGATTTTCAAAGGGGGTCGAGGGAAGCTACAGGAGGGAATTGGGCAGCTACGTTTTGGCTCTCCATTGCTGAAGTGGAACATGTTTGGAGTTTGTCATTTCAGCGTGCTACTTATTAAAGTTCAGTAGGACTAACCTGACAAGATTTTTTGAAATTCTTTATCTATATCTACTTTTTCCACTAATGTCTTTTTCTCTTCAGCTTCTTTTAAATCAGCCTGCTGAAAGCAGTCTCATAATTATTGTAGTGTAGTCTAAATTAACACCAAAGTTGCCATTCTAATTGAGTAGAGGTGTGGATTAAGAACATTGTGCTTAACGTGACTTGCTTTTAATTGGACTCCACAGAGGAAGGGTAAGGATTTTTTTAGAACTTGGAGGAGGGAGCCTCATGTCCACAGTGAACTTAGGTAAATTTTGCTCCAGTTGTAGCTTTAGGAGATAGAAAGGGAGGTAGATCTCCAGCTTCAGAGCATCCCATGTCACTCAAGAGCCTTTCTATTCTTATTTCATTTTCCTAATCTTTTCCCCCATTTTAAAAAGCAGATTCATTCCTGCCTCTGTGCCTGTGCCCCTTTCTCCTCCTCATGCCAATTTTTCCTGTTTGGTCCCTGCAATTTTTCAGTCTTGCCCATTAACACTTTTCAGGACTCCCTGTGCAACTGCTGTTTTGTCCTTTCTTTCATGTGCACTCCTCTCTGCCCAAAAACACTTCTGCTACTGTTAGTGGCTTAAATCTCTCTCATCTTGTTGCTCATGATTCCTGATGCTCCTATGAACTCCCACTAGTTACTTCAGCCAGCAAAACCCTCACTTCCTTAACTACTTCTTCACAAACTCCTACACTGGCAAAATTTAAAAAGTGTGGATATATGTTCCCCATACCAAAGATCTGTTCAAATGACAATTAAAACACTGTTCTAGGGTCAATTCACCCCCCCCCAAAAAAAAAAATCTGAGAAAGAAGCAGATACAAGTTATGATAGTTCCAGTTTCAGGAGAACCTGGGTAAAAAATACTTCCTATCATTTACAAAGACTGGAAACACACACCAAATTTTGTGGCAATCGGAATTCACTGGATTTCTTTCTCTTCATTCAGTGCTGGTACTTGTACAATATTGCTATACTTTTCATAATTCTATCATGTTCAGGAAAAGTAAAAAGCACTGAGAAAACATACTTTTCTTCCTGGGTGCACTGAGGCTGGCAATGGACATTTGAAGAAACTAAGCTGAAGACTGTGAAAAGGTCCTGCTAATTCACAGATATGGGAAATATCACAATGGGATGCAAGAATTCCTCTTCCATTCTGAATGCCAGAATAGTTATCAATCATAATTGCCTATCTTTCTCCATAGACACTGGGAAAAACAATGCATGGCAGAGAGGGACAAATGTAGTGTCTCTTTCCCACTAAATAAAACTTAGCCATGTTTAAGAAAGTGACAGTGAAAAAAGAGAACACAGAAAAAGAATCTACTAAGTCATCATATAGTTTCTCTGAATCATTGAGATTTCTTGAGTATCTGTCAAAATTCTCCCCAAAAGTCCCATTGCATCATATAGCTCTTTTCACATCCCAGAAACAGGTCATGGTTCCAAAATAAAACAACACTCTTGTTATGGTTCCATACTAGAGCATCAAATTACATTCTCAATCTATTCGTATCTTTATGGTGGAGTTTTTGGAAAGTAACAGCAAACTCAATCTGTGATTACAACTGACAACCAGTGTGGGAAACTATCTGATCCAAATTTAAGTAACTTTAAGGCAACCTGTTCCAGAAGTTGTTCTAGGATGTTGCTGAAATGCAGGATGTAGACTGACATATGTGGGTATTACTGGGGTAGAAAGGGCATTCTATATGAAATACAAATGAATTTCAGCATAAGAACGTTTTTCAAATTTAAAGTATTTTGGTATTGATCAGACATTTTCAACCTTAAATACAAAAAAATAAAAATTGTTGCCTGTTTATTACAAGTTGTGTGCTTTTTCCAAAGGAATGTGAGATTACAAACAACAACTAGGGAAACAGAACTATCTTTGCTGCAATTTCAGTTATCCCCATTGTATCTCTTTTGCAAGACATTGATTCAAGAAGACCATGTCCTAGAGAAAAGGTATATGGCACAACTGTTAGCCGAATTGCTTATCACATGTGCTCCTAAATTCTAAAATAAAATAGTAGCATGAAGATTTTCTTGGGAATCCCATGGCAAAGGTCTAAAGTTTGCGTAAAAAACTGTGGATTAATATCTTAAGTAGACAATATCAGGTGTAGATTCAGTAAAGCCAAGTACTAGAAGAAAATTAATAGAAGCTAGTGTTTTAGGCACATTTGAAAACTAAGACAAATATGACAAACAAATAAATTTGCTTACTGGTCACCCTGCAGCAAACTCTGAATACTGAATTCAGATGGGTTTTCATGTGCCCTCTCTCTGGGTGATCTAATTTTCATTAAGAAGAAGGAATCATGCTTTACAAACAGTTGCAAAACCATAGAATCATAGAACCTTTGGGTTGGAAGGGACCTTTAAAGGCGATCTAGTCCAAGCCCCCTGACAATGAGCAGGGACATCTGCAACTAGATCAGGTTGCTCGGCACCCCATCCAACCTGACCTTGAAGGTTTCCTGGGATGGGGCATCTACCACCTCTCTGGGCAACCTGCACCTGTGTTTTACCACCCCCAGTGGGAAAAATCTCTTCCTTCTATCTAGTCTAAATCTGCCCTCTTTTAGTTTAGAACCATTACCCCTTGCCCTATCACACAGGCCCTGCTAAAAAGTTTGTCCCTGTCTTTCTTAGCAGCCCCCTTTAAGTACTGGAAGGCTGCAATCAGGTCTCCCCAGAGCCTTCTCTTCTCCAGGCTGAGCAACCCCACACAGGAGAGGTGCTCCATCCCTCTGATCGTTTTTGTGGTCCTCCTCTGGACCCTCTCCAATAGGTCCCTGTCTTTCCTGTGCTGAGGGCTCTGGAGCTGGATGCAGTTTCAGAATTATCACAGAAATTATCTTTAAAAAACTGCTTCTGTAGCTCCTACCGATTTAACTGAATTAATAGATAGGTTTCCATATAAAGTATCTAATGTATTAGAATTTTTGAAAAGCTGATATTCCTGAAAAGTAGAAGATAAATAAAAAATATTAAAAATGTTAGCAAAGACATTTCATAGACTTCTGTTTTTAAATAATTTGGTTTTGGAGCTTTTTGTTTAGTATTTTGCAGAATTCCATAAGATATATATCTGAATTCCCTCTAGGTTACTCAATCTCAAATTGACCTTGATGATGTATTCTAATAAATAGTTAATCATAAAGATATGAAAAGTACTAAGCATATACTTTGAAACACCTTGTTTTAAAAAGTAAACAGTAATATTGTTTTAAACAAATTGTCTGCTTTTTTAGACAATTAATTTTAATAATAATGTATACAAGTTCTTAATAGGTATTAACATAAAAAAATAGAAAATGTTGTATATACAAATTAATACTGTGAAAGAAATAATGGATTTTAGAACTCAAGTTAAACACTTAATAACATCTTTGTTTTTGTAGGCTGTCCTTCTCAGGACGTAAGTGTCCCTCATCCTGCAAAAAGCAAACTTACATTATGTATGTGGACTTGCAAACTGGAAACCTAGGGTCTGTAATACTAAAATCTTGCTCTTTATTTTGCAAGGTTTTGGCCCCAAAGGGCAGAATCTTGCCAGAACTTTTTTCTTTAAATAGATTCATGAGAATGTCTGCTTTTTTCTTTCTACAAATTAGAGATTTAAGATTGCAGATCTGGGGAAGAGAAACCAAGCTATTCTGGCTAGACTGAAGCACAGCCAAAGGATAGGCTTGAATCAAAACATTTGGATCTGAACGTTAGCCGTACGTATTGGGGGGTATGTGTGTGTATGCGTATGTATGTATTTATATTTATACATTGAAGGAGTCCAAATGTGTGATTCAATCTCTTCATCTTCATGCATTGTATGACTTTATTTGCAGTCCGCAAGTCATCTGAATGATGAGTTGAGAATTTATTTAGATATTAAAATAAATTCTAAGCCTCAGTGATTTTTTCTGCATCTACTGAAAATATGTGAAAGCCACAGTGGCTGATACTTACACAGAATTTAAACATACAAAGAAGGAAATGCTACTAGTTTGTTATGCAAATTTGATCTACAAAATGCTTATTTTTTTCCATTATTGCTGAATCTATGCTACATTTTATGAACCACAAATGAAAAGTGAAAAGGTAAATGCCTGGAATATTTTTTGAAGTACGGTGCAATTTGGTTTTAATGCAAAACAAAGAGAAGTGGTAGGAGGAAAGGTTTTTTGTTGTTGTTTCTTCAAAAGTAAAAATAATGAATGTCATAGGTTTTCTATTGTTTAGCTTACATTCTTCATTTGGGCACTTCAAGATTCACAATTTCACAAATGGAGACCATAAAAGTCAGTCACGTTTTGATCTTTACATTTATAAACTTTGATCCATAAGTAAAATTCTAAAAGGATGAAGCACTATCTCTTTTGTCCCCTCACCTTTAACACTGAATGTAAATTGACCCACTGTACATTTTAAATTCTAGCACATCCAAACTTATAAAAATATAAGTTCCATTCAAATGGGAGTGTTTTTCACTGCACACAGAGCTCTAATCAAAAGTAGAGCTGTATAGAATGGTTTAAATTTAATCCAAATCTCAGTGAATTTCATGAATCTGACTACTCAAGCTTTACATGACTGGGCTCATAAATGTTATTTCTGCTTTTATGCATGATAGGTTGCGGGTTGCTGCTGCTTCTGGGCTTCACAACAAATGCCACAAACCAGAGTTCGTCTCTGCCTTCATGCATTTTTCATAACTCCAGCTAAAAAGTAAAACTGTACTGATTGATAATAGCTAATGAATGTGTAAGCTGTTAGTGAATGTTTTCCACAGGTTACTAGTTTGGGTCACAGGCAGTTGAACTGGATAACTGATTATCCATAAAGATCACATTAGTGTATTAAAGAAGAATATGTCAACTACCCAGGTGACAGAAAAAAAAGGAAAATAATCCCCCCCCCCAAAAAAACCAGGAAAAAAATAGATATTCATTATTTTGTTTATTCATGGTATCCCTGTACACTCTAAGAAACAGGATTTCACACTTTCTACTCCTCATTTGTACCTGTGTACACCCTGTGGTGTTTTCTTACAAGGGTAAAAATAGAGTGGAGTGTCTATTCTAAATGCATTTCATACTTGATAAATTAGCATTGTAGGCAGAATTATACCTTTTTTTCCTATTCTTTTCTTGTACCAATGCCAAAGTTCTTCACTTTCACAAAATGTGTGGAGTTCACTTTATGAATACTGACAAATTTAGCCAGAATTGGGTTATCATACAGTCCTACAGATAATTCCTTTGTCTAGTTGCTTTGTACAATGAATACAGAGACTAAAATATCCTTTTTCCTCCTGTTGGTATTTAATGACTTCATTTCTCACCATAGCAGGTTAAATGTTTTCTCCTTCTTGACAGGAATGAAGTTTGTCATTTCACAGGTGATGTTGTTTGGAAGCAAGTATCTGTAGTAAAGGCTTTAGGTTAACAGTTACATTTGTAGTAGGAGAATATCTGAAGGAATAGTGTACTAGAATAGGTGTAAGATGTATTCGCAAGAAATATGGACATACTCTTTGAGAAACGGTTAACCAAAATCAACATGCAAATCTGCACCAAATAGAGCAGTTTCAGCTTCTTCACAAGCAATTATTTCAGGCTGCATGCAAACCCAGGAGAACATCACAGTATAATTTATTGTTGGAATTACACAATTAAAGAACTTATTGTTGGATTCTTAAAGTTAGGCATTGCAAATAGAACATGCTTTTCCTATTTCCCAGGCTTCCATGACAACTTCAGTATTTAGAAACGGGGCCATAGAGTCAGATGGGGGAAAGACAGCAATTTACTCCATTTGAACCATAATACTTTAGAAAATGAAATTATGATTACACAGGAACATCCACAACTGCCACAGATTCTTCAACTGCAGAAGATGTTCTGTAAGCTGCAGAAATCACAGACTCTTTCATTCTGTGCTGGGACATGATATCTGATTGGTGTAGAGTTAGCTCTAGGCCACATCACAACCACACACTATCATCTTGGCTCTTATTTCAGGTTAGGAATGATGTATAGGATAAGACCATAGAGAGAGTGATGAAGCTTGTCACTGTATCACAGCCCCAAAAACCAATATGAGTGAGAAGGCAAGTAAGTGCCTAAATATTTACCTGACACCAATGAATTAACAAAGATTGGGATTAGTGATTTACAAAGGAAGATTTCCATTTTAGCAAGTTCATCTCATGCCTTATTTGAGTGCTCTTCTCGATGCTAGAAGTGCCTTTTTGCCAGTGTATGTACCTGGATAGTTATGTGAGAGTCCTCTTTTTCTTCTCTGTGGTATGAGAGGCTGGAAGAACCTACTTGATTTTGGAACTACTATCACCCAGCCTTTTACAGAGATATGAAGGAAAAGGTCATGGAAGCAAAAGAAAATTTTGCTACCACCAGAAAAATTATGAGAGAAGGCCAAGGTCTTGTTCTCCTATTACTGTGAAAAACCCTTTGCTGAATATCCAATAAATTACTATGAATTTCCCAACCAGAAATTTCCTTAAACATTTTAAAGAAGTGTGGATGCACTTTTATGCCACTTGGGAATATCTCAGGTCAATGTTTGTCAAGATACATAAGATGTTGTCACTAAAATACTACAACTGTTTTAGAATGATATTCCACTGAGAACTAGACTTATGTTACAAGTCTACCTGTAGGAAGTGACGATGCAAAAGTAAATCAATAGGGTAAAGGAACTGGTGATGAGGCTCCTGTATCTCCCTTGTACCTGATTTCAAGTGGGTTGTTTCAGAACAAACTTAGTCTCCACTATAAATGTAGTTTACAGCTTTTTGAAACAAGTATAAATGTGTACCATGGATCTGCAGGTGGAGCAGCCCACACATTGGTTTTAAATTTAGTTAAATAAATCAAATGTCATGTCAAGCATTTGGAGTAATTTTGGAGTGAAACTTCTGATTTTGTTTTATTAAAAAATCTAGTTCACACATCTCAAAATTGGCCAAAAACTTGACTCGATAGGGAATTAGTAGAAAGGAATCAGGAAATTCACTTCCAAATCATGTTCCTGCTTCAACCCAAAATCTGAAGTATCAGCATAGTTTCAGAATCAAACAGAAACTTACTGTTATTTATATGATATAACTCTGAAAGACGTGAGAGGTTGCATTTTGTATGCCAATTTGACCACATGACATTAACTATATTAACCTAACATTATGGGAATGCCTTACAATATTTGAAACATGTATCATTAAAATAAGAAATACTTTGCTTCCATAGTTTGATGTTTTTCCTTCAAAATGAAAATAAGTTGATGAGAAGGAAGATACAATTCATTTTTTGTTCATTAATAGCTTTGACTTTGGGAACTTGTGAACTCCGGCACCTCCAACTTTAGGATTATGAATTATGCAGAATGATTTGGATTAATTGGAGATTCATAGCCAGGGAGTATGATGGGACTTCTGAAGCAACTGAAATTTTGGCTCTGTGATTGAAACAAAAATCCATATTTTCTGAGGTTCATCCATCTTTTCACTTTGGTAAAACTGTATGTTTTAATGTTTTGAACTTCTGTTGATTCTACTCAAGACAGGAATCTAAATGCTTCTGGAAGGTTTTTAACCTCTGATCTTACAACTTCTTGAAGTATTTTAGGCAGAATGATCGGATGTCTAGTGCCTGAGGTGGACAACTAATGGAGTAGGTATTTTATCACCCTAAAATGTCTGATTTTAAATTTAGAAAGAATTTAACAAGCTGGTGTATCTTGATCATATCACATGGAATTTTGAGGTGGAGTGCTGAAAACTGTGCAAGAAATAACTGGCTGAAGAAATATATGACTTACTAATTTTCACTTAAATCTTACTATTTCTCTCATTAATTTGTAGTATTTGTGGTTGAGTATGTACTGAATTTAGTTGATGTGTCTTTCTCATTCTTTTTCCAATTTATATGCATCAGTGAACCTCTTTTGAAACTATAATATGAATCTTCTGGCTATACTAATTAATGTTAATTAACTGATGTTAGTGGACAAAAGCAGCTTTCAGATTCTTTTGGAAAAACTGACTTTCCCTTAAAGTATCCAATGAGATTTTGTGTTAATGATGTAATGGTAAAACTGGCCTGTTTAGTCAACTGATACCCTTTTGGACAAGGGTGGATTTATGTGGAAAACACAGATTTGCTCTTTATTCACAAACAGATTAGTAAAGCTACTAATGAATTGCTACATGACTCTCCTCCTGAGTTTTCCATTACCTTTTGCAGCACATTAGTAAAAGCTGAAAAAGAGCAACTAAATAAAAATTACTATAATTAGGTCAATCTTTAATGATTATGGACTGGAAGGGAGAACGAAGAATAGAATGATTGGTATACAGAAAGAAGTGTATCTCAGACAGGGCTGGAGATTCACACCACTGAAAAGAAGAGATAGGTTTGTCCCCTTGTTAAACCAAGAAATAGGTTCATTGATAAAAACTAAAGAGCAGAGTTCTGTGCTGTCTGCCAGAAACAAAGTTTTTTACCTATCTCTAAGAGCAATCCTGATGAAAGCAAGCAAAAATCTTCCTATTGATGGGTCAAGCAGCACTGCAGACATCACAGATAAGAATGTACCAACTTGGAGAAAATTCTTAAGCAAATGGTGTATCAGGTGGTCTTTGAAAACATAATAAAGGCTAAGAATTGCTTTTTTAAAGTATTATAAACAGTATTTTATGGAAAGTTTTGGAATGCTGTGAGATGCATTCCTGGAAAAGTAACTTATCTGGCTGAAGTAGACTACACTACTTGGGATGAGAATCTCTGAACAGAGATTGAATGTTCTATCAATTGTTTATTTAAATTAAGACATGGGGCAGAATATAAGGCAAAATAATTTCCATTTCTACACAAGAATTTGGATCACATGAAGACAAATCTAATACCTGAAACACCACTATTGTTGCAGACCTCTAAAGGCTAGATTGATGGTCAGAAGAAATAAGAATACTACTAATGAAATTGATAGTCAGAAGAATGAAAAAGTTGATGATTAACGGCCTAGTGTTTATTGATAGAGGATGTCAAACTGTCGCTGTGAAAGTATGTGGAAATAAATGTCTAGTATGTTGAGTTTTTTCCACATAGTACATAGAAGCTGACTATATAACAGAGTATCTCTAGTTTTATTGGATTATTTGTAGTCCTAGAACTGACTATTGGCTCTTGAGTGTCCTTGGCTTAGATCCTGTGAACATGCTTTAAATATGCATTGGCATGACCATAGAACCACAAAATAATTGAAGTTGGAAGGGACCTCAAGAGGTAATCTAGTCCAACTTCCTGCTCAGCAGGAGGGTCAGCAGAGTCAGCAATGAGATCAGACCAGCTTGTTCAGGACTGCATCCAGCTGCGTCTCCAAGGCTGCAGATTGAACATCCTCCCTCTTCCCCTGTTTGACTATCCTCACAATGGAAATGTTTTTCCTTATATTCAGTTGGAATCTCTCATGTTTCAATTTAAGTTCATTGGTAATCAACAAAAGAATTTAACAGCAAGCTGAAAATAAATAAAAGATATAAAAAAGGAGAGGATCTGTCAAAACTACAGGCTGGAAAATCATGTCTTTTTGGAACACATTTCTGGGCATACAAAGGAGGGAAAGATGACTGGGAGTAGTCATCATGGATTTATCAAGGATAAATCATGTCTGATCGGCCTGACTGCCTTCTATAATAAAATGTCCGTTTGTGAACCGGAGAACACTGCATGTCATTCACATTGACTTTAGCAAGGCTCTTGATACTGTATCCTACAATGTTCTTAATACACAAGTTGGGACCTAAGGGTCTGGGTCAGTAGACAACAACCTGGCTAAAAACCTGATTGCATGATAAGGCTCCAAAAGTAATGTCTAGTGCATTGTACCTGGATGCTGGTAACAAGTAGGAGACCACAACAGTCTATGGTGGGACATGTCCTCTTTCACATATTTATCAGTATTCTGGAGGAGGTAATAGAGTACTTGATCACAAAGTTGGAAGATTACATCAAATTGGGGGGTGGGGGTTGTCTTTTGAGCAGGAGGTTAGATGACCTCCCAAAATCCCTTTTAACCTCAATTATTAAATGATTCTGTGATTCTATGATTGAGTGAAATTTACGTTGCAGAAGTCTGGAAAAATAAGCTTTGTTGAGGACTGTGAAAGGTATGCTATAGAAGCTTGGCATTTTATTTGGATTTGGATAGAAATTTCTACAATGCCATTAGTGAAAGAATTACTAGCAGAAACTTTCTGGAAGCTTGTTGCAGGAGTCTTGCAATCTCCAAATAAAGAATGTAAAACAAATGCTATTAATACACACAGGGTGTAGACATTTCTGCATGTGAAATTCCTACATAGGAGAGTTATTGAATCAAGACATTAATATACTTTGCCATTAATATCTCTGTAACAAGAGACTTAATTGTACAAATGACCCTTTGGTAATATGTGATTACAGGATTATTAAGATCAATTTAAAAGAAAGGATAAGCAAAAAAGATTCATAACTGAGGTTTATAATTTTAGAAGGGCGAAGTGAGAAATCAAGGAACTAGTTCATGAACTCACATTGCCTGAGTTCTTAGAGGATAGAGTAAGGAAGAGATGTGAAATTTCTCAAAAAACAAATGTGCAAAAGTATCTGGAGCTTTAGTTCAAGACAGTGAATTTTTTGTAGAAAGGGTTTCAAACTACAGACACACCTCAGAAAGGACACTTGGATCAGCCAATAAGCCCAGAAATGTCAGAAAAAATGATTAATCAATAAAGTAAGTTATAATTTAGAGTTGAGGGGGGGAGACAAGAGAACAGACAGAAGTAGAATGTATTTTGGTCTTGAAAAGAAAATTTAAAAGAAAACTTTCTTAGACTCATCATAAGTAAACTAAGATTTCTATGCAGTAAGAATGAGGTAGACATTAAAAGCTATAAATGTATACATTTGCTGTGTTTTTTGTAAGGACAATAGTAATGAATAGAGGGGCAAAGGCAGAATGACTAATGGGGATGAAGGTATCAAACTTAAAATTCCACATCTGAGGTTAAGGAAAACTCAAAGATTAATTGTGTTCAAGTCACAAGGATCTGATAATCTCCAACTCAGAATTATGGAAAATTGCATAAGAAACAAGTAGACTTCTAAGTATACTAAATTGGAAATGGGAACATATAAATGTAGGAATTTTTTATTTTATATATATATATTTAAGAATAAGGGAGAAAGAAAGTCAAGTAGCTTATCAGCTTGACCTAAGCAGTGTAGAAAATATCAGAATATATTTTGAAGGAAAGCATAATAATACATAGAGGTAAATGAAAAATGGGAGAAAAAGAAATATACATTAAGAGAAGGCAGATGGTTCCAGACTAGTTTTTTCTTTCACTGGTGAAATAATTGCCTTTCTATACTAGAAAAATGTGATAGATCTCATCTAACTAGCATGTAAGTAAAGCTTAGATATTCTCCTGGAGAGGAACTTATAAATTAAGAATCACAGAGACAATCTGATGTAATACTAAATAGGAAGTTATTAATTAAGATGATAGCGATGATAACTAAATCCTAAAATGAGCAATGAACTGGCTAACAGGTAACCCAGACTGTCCTGGAAAGGGAAATAGTGGTCTGGCACAAAGATGGTTGTTAATGTTTTCATTAGTGAAGTCAGTGCTAAAAGTTAGACTGTGATGATGAAAATTCTTCTGACATAACATATGGCAATGCTATCAATAGAAAAAAGAATTGCATATAGTATAGAAAGAAATACAGTGTGTCTGTATTAGCATTTTATTTCAGGGCAGCAGGGAGCTTGTGAAGTCAGCCTCCTGATTTTCCCCACTTACTGTGCTGTGGTTCACAACATGAGTGTCTCAGAGAACAGCTTGAAGATGTTTCCTGGAGTATCAGGAAATGCACCCAATGCTCTTTGGTCACAAATGAGTTCACTGTACCAGACTAATCTACATCAAAGTTTAAAAAAAAACCAACATACCCCAAAACGTGTGGACATCAAGTCCTTAGTATCAGTTATTCCACTCTACAGGTCCACCCTTACTAGTCCACACTATTCAGTAATGCAGACATATAATGTAGATGTAGCCTGGGTAGTTAGCTGGTTATTTATTTTCATAATGGAGCCATAAACTACCTTCCTTTTAGCTAAAATTAAACTGAAGCCTGAGCTCCAGGACAGTATCTGTCATATGCCAGGCCCTAGTGCTCACTCCATAGGATCAGACTAACCAATTCTGAACTAAAGCCTCCGGAATGTGTCTTGGGTAGACAATGGGGTCTGAGCACCAAATCTTTGTGATACAGATCCACTCCTACTGTGTAGCTGTACTTTCTAAAGTCGATACAAACTTTGAGTCACTCAGAGCTGAAATAAAAGAGGTTTACACTGTAAAATGGGGGTTTATCAGTTGGAAACCACTTGGAAAGAGAAACTTTGGTTATATTAGTTCATCACAGAATAGTATAAGCCAATAAAGTGATGTGATCATGGAAAAAGGAATGTGCATGATTCAACATATTTCCTATATTGATGTATAAAACACAGTAATGTAATATTAATACCTTTATACTAGAATCTGAAGATGACATTTTTCAAACTTAAAATGACTTTAAATTATTAAGGTTTTTTTAGTTATGTTTATGACATTGCTTGGAACATCTGATTTTCAAACAATGGTTGCTCTTCAGGTTAACCATTTACAATGTCTTAACTTGAGAATGCAAAATTAAGATTCGCAGAATCATGTTATTTCTTTTATTTGTCCTAAATTACAAATTATTTGAATAAGTAGAATAAAACCCCATTGATATAGCTCTAATTTCCTATGGAATACTGATAAAATAATATTGAAATAACTTTGTATTAATTTATGTATAATGGTCTCCTGTGGATCTTGTTACAGAGTCTACCAACTCTCTCTGACCTACTTGTTAACCTGGATTTAAAAAAAGAGTTTGGGTGGCAAATTGCATTTGCAGTTTATTTGTATACGTTTATGCTAATATATAAGAATATATTTGTGCTAATTATCACATTGTGTATGATTTTCTTAATTTCCTCATGATATATTCCTAATACATTTGTATACCTTGCAAGAAACCGTTTTGATGGTAAATGTTCATTCAATCTCTTATTTTAATGAAAAAGTGAACTATAAGGAACCTTAAGGAACTCTTGTTTAAAAACCTTATTACTGATTATTATGCAAATTAGGGAAAACAAGAATATTAGGGGATTTTATGAAAAGTGATGTTTCATTCTTGATAAATACTAGCAAAAAGCTACCTTTTGAAGAAGTTTGGTATTGGAGCAAGCTTTTAGTTTGGACCTAATACAACCGTTTCAATTTCCTATGCTTTCCATTTGAGGTGGAAGCTGGTTACTTTCACTTCCTGTGTTATTTGTTGCTTTTGTATAAAATCTGCTGTTGAATTGGCTGCTCTCGCTTTGGGTATTTTGAAATTCATATATACTTTCTGTCTTTTTGTACAAATCTGTGTGCTGTCTTTTCAGTGAGTGTATAACCAAGTATGCAGAGTGTTGTAGCTTTGGGGAGAGTCAGAGTTGCCTCATCTTTTTATTGGTCATGAAATCCTGCACAAACATTTTGGTAATGGTTATTCTTGAAGATTAACATTTTCAGGTTCTGTTCTGTATCTCTATTTCTTTGTTTTCCAGATGTGAAATTTAGAAAATGTCATAGAAACTTTGCCACATGTGAGGGGAAACTGTTCTTGAGTCAGACTGTTCCACAGTACCTGATAATTATTAATAGCTTGTCTGTGTTTTGAGGTAGTTTTTCCAAGTTCTGGATGCATCTGTTTCCTTCCAAAAATAGTAGTACAATGATGTTCCAAGAAAACCTCGGTGCCCCGTTATGAGGTCTATTCATGTTGTATTACTCAATACTAATTACCAGGTGCTTCTTTAGGCCCTCATCTTTTAAAGATGTGATCATCTGCTCAATTTTATATACTGTGAATACTTCCATTAAAGGCAAGGGGCTTCTCACTGAGATTAAAGGTAAAAGCACATGTTAGTCTTTATGAGATGTCTTTGGAGCTGCTATTATTAGCTTTGATTTATCTATTGTCTATTTAAAAAATTGAAATTTAACAAAAGTTAAATTTTTATCATAAAATTTAAATCTCAATAGAAAACATTAGTTAGCAAGTTATTCCTTTATTTCATTTCTGAAATATGGCAAACTAATAAAGTCACTCTTTGGACACATTATCATGTAATATGTACTTGGGTTTGATGCAGTTTGTACTTTATGTGCTTTATTTGCCATCTTTTATGATTTTAGAAAGATATTATGTCATATTCATCTGTTTATTGCTATTTTGGGTTGTCAGGAAACTAGACCAATTAATTATTCCAAATGCAACTTACAGCAAATTTAGGATGAGTGAGGCATTTTTTACTTATACATTATTTTAAGCTTTATGTAAGGCTGGAAAACTATTGAAGACTGAACCTACTATTATTGAAAGGAGCAAGTTTTATTAATTTCACCAGTAGCGTACCTGGATTTTGCACAAGGGGTTTTGTCAGCTTAGTTTTAGCCGGTATTTATACTGCAGAAAATGTACTTCCATTACACCAGTCTGCCTTATGCATGTGCCACATGCTGTATTGATGTGCGTCCAAAAATAATAAAACACTCAAAATGTGAAAGGAAGAAACTATTATGCATAAGTCACTGTAAGTACAAAGCCAATTTTGTATTGTGGGATGGTGTCCAGAAACATACTCAAAGTGAGGAAGGAGTTTTCTTTCTCTAAAAACAAACCTGAATCTTAATTTAAGCAAAGTTTAGTTGAAATTATTTTCTTTTCTTTATTTTCCCTGAATGGTTTCATTTCCATCATGATACAGGGATTGACTTTTGTTTCATTTGTGCAGTTACAGTACTATTTACAGGTTTTGTTCTTATTTACCATGAAAAAAAATTTCTCTTAAATGTTTCCAGGACCAAAACTAAAAAAAAAAGAAGAAAATCTCTTTGATTATCTTGATCTGAGAAACTCTCCTGCTGGCAAATCATTCCCTCTTTTTTACTTTTTCTTCCAGAGCCAAAGGACGTGGTAAGTTCTGAACTGCCTGGACCTTCTTTGCTCTAGAGAAGCTGATAGTCCGACAGTTATGACATGTGGTAAACATGTGGGAGACCAGTTTTTAGCTGCATTTTGTTGGGAAAAAAATCTACTTTCTGTTCTGTTTAAACTGTTCCACTTCCTATAAATGATTAGATATTCTGTGGACCAGAGAATGAAAGGCATATGCATCTCCAGTAAGGCAGTGGTTTGGTATTCAGCTAGCAGATGGAAGGGGTAGCTTTACCTTCTGCAACATCCCACTTCTCGGGTGAGGATAGTCACTGTTTTCTAGAAAGTCAGTTCTTATTTCTAAACAAATGGATCAGCTTCAGCAGGCAAATTATATTCTGATTCTGTTTTGGCAAATGAATAAAGAAGTCCCGAGGGACAAGGAGGAGTAGCCAGTCTAGGGGAGGAATCCAAGCTGCCCCAAAAGTGGACTCTTCTGAATTTGCTAAAGTTTAAAGCTATCTGAACAGTCAATGTTTGTTGAAACCAGTATGTTCTTAAGAGCTTTGCTTTCAAAAACTTGATAATTTTAAACAGGAAGGAGTTGGCCAGGAAATCTCTGCTCATGTATCAACTTCAAAAGTGAGACTTGCAATACGATTCATTTTGACGTAGTACTCTGAGATACTCTGGTAAAAGATGCTATGTAAATGTAGAGTAAGTTTTAAAGTCATGAAATACAAATTAATATAAGTAATAAAACTGTATATAATACAACTATTTTTCTACAGAATGGAGCAGAAGAGAATGGAAACTGTTTGTTGGGGTAATATTTTAACCAAGACCCTATACTATTATTGAAGTGAAAAATGACATTTCCTCAGATAAATTAATCTTTTCTTTCAAAAACTTACAAACAAGTCCACATTCTGAATAAAGAAATGTAAAATATCAAATAAGCTAGGAAATGTTTCTTTTCCAGCTCCTCATCTTGTTTGACTCACTGGGGAACAAATAATGTTTCATGAAGGCACAAGAAACTAAATTTAAAAAAAAATTAAGATACTTAGAAGCTTTCCACTGGATGGCATGTATTTTCCCACTGGTTATTGGTTCCATTGACAATTTTTATAGATGAGGTCACGGAAGTTTATGAAAAGATTCTGATGTTCAGATGCCACACTATGGAGCATTGTAGACACTGAAAAATGCACCCATGTGCTCACACATGTTAAAAATATGTGCAATTGAATAGAAGTTGATCGAAACACACCTACAGACAGTAGAAAATGAACCCTCCCTGCTTTGCTGTAGATAGAGGTAATTCCCCGCTGCCTTGCTCTGGTGCTATATTTGTAGCTGCACCAAAGAGTAAGGCAGCACCACCTTCACCTGGCGACTTCTTCTTGCACCAGCCCTGCCAATGGCGATCCAAAGCTCTTGCCAGTGAAAGTAAAGCCCTGAGATTTAGAAGAGTCAGTGGAGGAAATACAACCAAACATGCATGAAGCAAAACGGGTAGCGAGAAGATTTTACTGGTGGCTTTCAAAAGCAACTTCAGCAGCTAACAATTTTTCAAAGCATTACATGTCCAAGCACAGCAAAGGCCTTAGCATTTCGGCGCACGTTGCGGGTTTTGTCCGGCAGCGTGGGAGGAAGAGTGCAGCAGGCAGTGCAGCCACACGAAGGTGACCGCGCAGCCTTCTGCTTACCCTGAAGGGGAGAGTTTTA
This sequence comes from Phaethon aethereus, assembly GCF_964289735.1. Taxonomy (NCBI): domain Eukaryota; kingdom Metazoa; phylum Chordata; class Aves; order Phaethontiformes; family Phaethontidae; genus Phaethon; species Phaethon aethereus. Next base: position 71,127,064 of record NC_138582.1, read on the forward strand.
CAGCTTTAAAACAAAAAGCACCCCCACTACTTGCAAATCACAGGCCAGATCCTGCCACATAACAGCGTGGAAAGAAACAGGATGACAGCAAGAAGTGAACGATCACGGCATCAAATTTATCGAGAGGGCTGAAGGGGTGCTGGCACCCTGGCCGGCAGTGATGGGTGCAGCCCATGTGCCCGCGTCGGGAGCGGCATGGACATGGCTGCACGGGCCTCCCATTTTGCTTGGGCTGCGTCTGCCCAGAGATGAGGCTGCAAAATTAGTTCCTTTTGAATATTTTAAGCCTTTGGAAAGCTTCAATAGGTTGTTATTTCCTTCTGCTTCTAGTTAGCCCTTACAGTTGTGCTGTTTTGATGTGAGCTGACTTTGCGAGGTCAGGCGGGTTAAATGGTGTTTGATTAAAATCAGAACACCCAACAACTACTGTTTCACAGTTTGACTTTGTTTGCCTCTTCATCTGGGAATTCAGGAAGACACCTTCAGCTTGAAAAAAAAGAGAAGAAAAAAAAGCAGCTTTTTTTTTTTAACTTTTTTTTTCGTATGGCTTAAAGAGAAACAAAGAAAAAAAGCCACATTGTGTATGTTTTTCTGGCAATGGGCCTGCCACTGTTTATCAAACCAAGGCAAATCCAATTAGCCTGTGGCCTGCCTCCCAACCTTATTAACCTGCTCAGCTGTGAGAAACTCAACAGCCCCTGCCAATATCTCATTTCTTCAGCAGCTGATAAGATCAGTTCAAGATATTCAATGGGGTTTCCTTTCACTTCAGCTTCATCGCAGTCACTGGCATCTTAACCGTGGTAGCTGGATCTTATTTTCCTCTCATTTACTACGTGAAATAGGATGGCGGCTCCGAGGCCCATGCAGCTTGTTGGAACAAACGCCGATCAGGCCTTCGCGGCGTTTGACAGGACGGGCTGATGTTCCTTATCACGGCTTGCCCACAAAGGCCCGGGCCAGGCCGGGGTTATTAGCATTCCTCGGTGAGATGCGTCAGGCCTATTTCTGTCACGCAGACAGATTGAGCCTTTCACTCAGGCTCGCGAATGAGTGACACATGGCCTGACTGGGAGGACAACATTGTTATTTGAGTTAAGAAATCAATTTGTATCAAATGTACACTGTAATTTATTTGTTGGCTTTGAAGGGAACCTGGCTGAGATAAATGGGAATGGGCTTCTTTCTTCCCCCCTATGCTGAGCTGATAAAGTTCTTGTGAAGCTCCAGATAGCTCCAGTCAGAGCCAAAGTGACAAACATGTTTAAAGTTGCACAGTGATCTTTAAATCTCAAAAAGAACACCTTGTCGGACATGATAGAACATTTTTTACCTTTTCCCTCTATCTGTCAGAAAGCCGCTGTGACACATTGCTTTAGTATTTTTGCTGACATTTTCTTTATCAAGCACATCTGTTTGTGGTCGAAAGATGCTTATTCCTATTTTCTTCAATCTGCAGCAGCCTAGGAAACTGCCAAAAGGAAGGAAGAAAATGAGACATACTTTCCAAGAATAATGCTTACTTAATTTTTTTTTTTAATTGTGACTTTTCTTGATCAGGTTCCAGTTTTCTTTTTACTTTTGATAAAAGAGAGAAGAAATGTGTGGGGAACATGTATCATGAGATCTTGTCTATTTCAAGAAGTTTGGTTGGGGTCAGACTTATGGTGCATTAAGATGTTGATATTATATTTTAAATCGTGAGCTACAAGACTGACATTCTCCCCTATTAAAGTTATAAATATGAGCCTAAATGTTTACTCTATGCATCAGTGTTTTTATCTTTGAAGTAATATGAATAATCAAAAGTTACATCTCCAGTTTCGTGTATGCTTGCAGTTATGACTCCAGAATGAAAAAATGCTAGCGAACTAGCCACAGGCAGAGTAGCTCATTGACATTTCCATAGAGTAACCTGGTTGTTTAATCTTGGCTTTCAAAAGTGATCTAAATGTAACATGTCATATTAGATGACTATATAAAGTATCTTACCCTTCTTCTACATTATAGCTTTCCACATGCATATAGGCTCTATTTTAACAGATGTGCATGTGTATGAATGCACATACACACAAACATTATAAAGCAATATAGACTGCTATTCTCTGATTACTCCACACAAGACACAGCCATCCTCAAAACAAGGTTAAACTTGAGATAGTCGAAAGTGTGCAACCAGGGTCAAGCACTCTTCCAGTCCTTCCAGAAGCTAAGTCAAACGTGATTAGCAGTACAAACATCTTCAAGGTAATTTGGCTAGAGGAAGTGTTAAACTTATTAACGGCCCAATCACACCATCACCAAAATGGTCACACCATCACCAAAATGGTCACGTCATTCCCAGGAAACTCAGGGAGGGCCACGCATCAGGATTAACTCTTCTCTTGGGCTGCCCAACCAACATATTTCACTCTCCTCTTTCCTGCCTTTCCTCTGGGAATGTTGCAATCCTTTAGGCTGTGAGCAGCCTGCCAGCCTCAGATCTTGTTGTACCTATGAGTAGTGACACTGTAATAGTGTTAAACCTTGCTCTCAGGTTTCTTTTGTACCATGCCCTTTGGGCGAGGGCTTACCCTTTTACCTTTCTGCCCAGGTGCATAACAACAGTGCTGTTATTCTGACTTGCCTGACATTTTTAAATGTGGTGCCTTAGCTTAAGCCTTAGCTTAAAAACATGTTTCCATGTTTAGGCAACAGCTTCAGATTTTGTCTCAGCTTAGCAACCCAAAGACAAACATTTTAAATATCTAAAATGGTTTCTGATTTTCATCCCATGGCGTAGCCTAGAGTTGTGACTTTGGATTTACAAATGCTCAGAGTAGGCAATACTGCAATCCAGCTCTAACTATCAAGAGCAAAGCGCTCCCTGTTTACATTCATTTATATTTCTGCATAAACATATTCCATAAAACACGCACCTTCTCAGATGAGAACTGTACTTTGCCGTGCTCTTTTAGCTGTATCTATATAGCTGCTTACAATTATTACAGCCTAAGCACATCAATCAATTCATTGTCAGATCAAACTCTTCAAGAAATCATACCAAATATTTTTTTAACCTCGTTGTTTTAGAAATAACCATTGGCAGTGGAATAATTTAGACCCCAGAAATGGCAGTGCAAAATAAAACACCCTCTAGCTCTGATAGAGCACTCTGTCATGTCTACAGCTTCACTCTATTAAAATAATACACCCTCCAAAGCACTTGTTTTGGCCTTCTCCTGCCTTATCTTATATCCCTTAATGACAGAAAATGGAAAGCACTTAATTTCTCTCCTAGTTTGCATTAATTCATTATGAGTAATGCCGAGTTTGTCTCTGCTGTGAGCAGGCCCCTGATGATAATGTAAAGATGAACCCTTTGCATGGAATTTGGAGAGGGAAAAAACCGATGCAACAATGTGCCAGGTTTGTTCATGATTTACTGTGCATTATGTTCTCTAAAAAACACAGTGGCTGGCAGCAGGGGCAAGCTGCCGTTTGCCTGGTCTTCACTAACTCACGTGAATCAGAGGGAATGCTCTGAGCCAAGGGGCTCCTTTCTGCATCTTACTTGAGAGCAAGTGAGTGTCCACAGCTGGGAAAAGCTTTTGATGAAACCTGTGGGGCAGTGGGACAAACCCAACAAGCAGAGAGCAAGCAGGAGAAGCAGTGGTTCCTGCAGAGACCGGGGACATAGATATAAGGGGATGAACAAAAACCCCTTTTTCTCAGGAGAGGATTGCATTGAGTTTGATTCAAGAAGCCCGTGAAAGCTGCTGGATTCAGAGCAAGGCTGGAAAGAAGCAAAGACACAGTGGGTAAGGGAAAATTTATTTTTGTATTCTCCTACTTTTTCTTACAAAGCAGGCCTTGCTTGTCTCTTTAAAAAGGTCCATTGTTTTAATCTGAGCTAAAATAAACTATAGCTTCAGTGTTCATTGGATGTTTTTGGCGTGCTTGCTGTAAGAACAATTCTTACCTCAAAACTTGCTGACTCAGGGTGCCTTCCCTGAAAATACCTCTGTGTATCCTGAAAGCTGCAAGAAACAGCAAATTGAGAGAAAATGAACACGGATTCTAGCTATTCCACAACCAATTGCTGTTAATCTAAACTCCACGTGTAGAGAGGATGAATTGTCAATTTCATATGTAAATTAAGGAAAAAGAAAACTCAGAATAAAATTCTGATCCTTAATATAACAAAACACAACCTGCATCTTTAACACCAACTAATTATTCAAGGGAAGTGTCCTGCATTTTGTAACCCCTACTGACGCAAAATGGTTCTCTGTCACCTTTGGGCAGTCAGACTACTGGAAGGGGGGTTATGATGTTGTTGTTGTAAGCATGATAGGAGATGTATCAGTGACCCCTTCCCTAGGTCTCAAGCATAACATGGCCAGAAGTGGTTATTATTTTCATTAAAATATCAGGTTTCTAGAGACAATGGCTCCCTAGATTCCTCCTGGGAGAGAAAGGAAAAGGAGGAAGAATATAGCAGTGTACATCTTCCCAAGCTGCTACTAAAGCTAATGTGGAAGTAACTTTTCTGGATCTATACTTAAACCATAGACTATACCTGAAAGCTCAGGGTAAAATGAGAATGCAGCCTGCCTCCTTCCACCCCGAGCTCTGCCTGCTGTGTTGACATGCAGCAGGGTGAAGGGGTGTTGAATATGGGAAGAAACAGGCAGTGATGAAATTAATTTTATTTACAAGTGTTGCTTCATTGTGTTTGGAAGGCACATCTTCTAAAAAGGAGGATATATCCAGCCCGGAAAAGAGAATGCTCCAGGGAGATCTTATTGCAGCCTTCCAGTACTTCAAGGGAGCTTCTAAGAAAGATGAGGACAGATTTTTTAGCAGGGCCTGTTAAAATAGGACAAGGGGTAATGGTTTGAAACTAAAAGAGGGCAGATGTAAACTAGATAGAAGGAAGAAATTTTTCACAATGCAGGTGGTGAAACACTGGCACAGTTTGCCCAGAGAGGTGGTAGATGCCTCATCCCAGGAAACCTTCAAGGTCAGGTTGGATGAGGCTCTGAGCAACCTGATCTAGGTGAAGACGTCCCTGCTCATTGCAGTGGGATTGGACTAGATAACCTTACAAGATCCCTTGCAACCAAAAAATTCTATGATTCTATGAAGTGAGGGAGATGTTAAAAGTGTAAACATAGTACTTAATGCCTTCTTTGCGTCAGTCTTTAATAGCCAGGCCAGGTATCCACAGGGTATTCAGCCCCTTGAGCTGGAAGATGGGGATGGAGAGCACAATAACCCGCCCATAATCCAGCAGGAAACAGTTAAGGACCTGTTAAGCCACCTGGACACCCACAAGTCTATGGGGCCTGATAGGATCCACCCGAGAGTACTGAGAGAGCTGTTGGAGGAGCTTGCCAAGCCACTCTCCATCATTTGTCAGCAGTCTTGGTTAAAAGGAGAGGTCCCAGAGGACTGGAGGCTTGCCAATGTGACACCCATCTACAAGAAGGGCCGGAAGGAGGATCTGGGGAAATACAAGCCTGTCAGCCTGACCTCCGTGCCAGGGAAGATCATGGAGGATCTTGAGGGTGCTCACAGGGCATATGAAGGGCAACCAAGGGATCAGGCCCAGCCAGCATGGATTCATGAAAGGCAGGTCCTGCTTGAGCAACCTGATCTCCTTCTATGACCAGGTGACCCGCCTAGTGGCTGAGGGAATGGCTGTGGACATTGTCTACCTGGACTTTAGTAAAACCTTTGACAGCGTCTCCCACAGCATTCTCCTGGAGAAACTGGTGGCTTGTGGCTTAGACAGGTTTATTCTTCGCTGGGTAAAGAACTGGCTGGACGGCCAAGCCCAGAGAGTTGTGGTGAATGGAATTAAATCCATTTGGTGGCCTGTCACAAGTGGTGTTTCTCAGAGTTCGGTTCTGGGGCTGGTCTTGTTCAATACCTTTATCGATGATCTGGATGAGGGGATCGAGTGCTCCCTCAGCAAATTTGCAGATGACACCAAGTTGGCTGGGAACGTTGATCTGCTGGAGGGTAGGAAGGCTCTGCAGAGGGATCTGGACAGGCTGGATCGATGGGCTGAGGTCAACTGTATGAGGTTTAATAAGGCCAAGTACACATTGATGCTGCACATTGATCACAACAACCCCATGCAGAGCTACAGGCTTGGGGAGGAGAGGCTGGAGAGCTGCCTGGCGGAAAAGGACCTGGGGGTGCTGGTTGGCAGCCAGCTGAATATGAACTGGCAGTGTGCCCAGGTGGCCAAGAAGGCCAACAGCGTCCTGGCCTGTATCAGAAATAGTGTGGCCAGCAGGAGTAGGGAAGTGGTTGTGCCCCTGTACTCGGCACTGGTGAGGCCGCACCTTGAATACCATGTTCTATTTTGGGCCCCTCACTACAAGAAGGATGTTGAGGTGCTTGAGCGTGTCCAAAGAAGAGCAACGAAGCTGATGAGGGTTCTGGAGCACAAGTCTTATGAGGAACGGCTGAGGGAACTGAGGTTGTTCAGTCTGGAGAAGAGGAGGCTGAGGGGGAGACCTTATCGCTCTCTACAACTACCTGAAAGAGGGCTGTGGCAATGTGGGTGTTGGTCTCTTCTCCCAACTAACTAGTGATAGGATGAGAGGAAATGGCCTCAAGTTGTGCCAGGGGAGGTTTAGATTGGATATTAGGAAAACTTTCTTCACTGAGAGAGTGTTCAAGCATTGGAACAGTCTGCCCAGGGAGGTGGTGGAGTCACCATCACTGGAAGTATTCAAAAAACCTGTAGATGTGGCACTTTGGGACATGGTTTTGTGGGCATGGTGGTGTTGGGTTAACGGTTGGCCTTGATGATCTCAAAGGTCCTTTCCAACCTTAGTGATTCTGTGATCCAAAAATCTGGACTAATACTAATCATGCCTGGGAAGAGGACCCACTCTAAACTGGAGGTAGTAGGATGCCAATTTGAGGAACAAGTAGAGCCTCAGGTAAAAAGGAAACACAACTTCCATTGAAGAATATTTTAGGAATGGCAAGTATGTTTGTCTGTGGGTAACCAGTGTCTAGTGCCTGCATGTTACATACTCTCACTGACAAGTGGAAACAACAAAACAACAAGTGCTCTCAGTGAAGCTACAGAACACAGCTAAACCTAAAATTATGGCATTCATTTTGGGAGTAGGAAAAATGGAACACTAGAAAGTTCAGTTTCATTTCCCCTGGTTTCTGAATGACAGTTTGAGACAGTGTTCATTAATGAAGTTTTGAACTGATTACTTGTTCCTGACAGTCAAGTCCTGGTTAATACGAGGGAGAAGTGTATCACTTCTTATTAACATAGCCTGAGAGAAAAGCCTTCCAGATATTAGGTATCTAAGTTTGCTGACTATATCTTCTCAGACTGAAAGGTATCTGTATAAATATTTGCTTCACATTGAATGATTTTGGACAGTTTCAGCCAAAACAATTTGGGGAATGACACAGGGCAAAATATGTTGTTTGGCCTGTGCTAGAGGAATTCTGATGACTTTTTATTTAGTCCAGTATGTCTTCCAGTAAATACATCCCTTTGAAAAGAAGGAATTTGATGGAAGGCAGACCATTTGGCAGACTGTTGGTTTTCACAAGTTTTTTTTAATAAAAACAAATAATTGTGATGTTAACATCTAATTAAAAACTGTATAATAATGTGCATAGAGTAGGTAGCAGGAATAGAGTTATAAGCAAACATTGACTTTTTTATAGCTGTGATAATTTTTACTCTGTATTTGAAATAATATTCTCAAAAATATTTTGTGTGTTTGAAAAAAACCTGTGTTATCAGGTTTTATGCAACTGTTCTGAAAGAGCTGCTGAAATAATTCCACACAGTAAAACATCATCCTTAGGTGAACAGTTAGTTATAATGCTAAAATATTTGTTATATTGCATATAATTACATTTGGTTACTGGTTAACCCTTAGTAAGAAAATTCTTCAGGCTAAGCAAGTAGGAGATTTTGATATTTAGCAGAAGAACTTGCCTTCATTATCATAACAATATTCAAGATAGAAATTAATAAAATCATCTCTTCAAAAAGAATGTACAATTCCCAAAGGTTTAATATTAAATCTTTTAGGGGATTAAGTGGTACAGTGCTGCTACAGATCTAGGGAGTCCCTTTCATATGATCTCCTAGTCTTCAGCCTGTCCAACTCTGCAAGTATTAGAAGTATTCCAATCTTTATGAGAAGAACTTGGTGAGGATCATTTCCCACTGTCACATGCAAACTTATTATCATATTAAAGAACATCCTCTCTCAACTGTAATTCTTCAATTACCAGTTGCAGAAGGCCTGAATAATGGAGAACCTGATGTCAGCTGGGCTCTTTAAATCACAGTCCTCAGGAGGCACCAAATGAATCATACCACTCACTATGATTAAAAAAAAAGCAACCAAAACCAACAAAAAATCCAAAATAACAAAAAAAAAAACCCCAAAGCCGAGAAACACCAAAATTCTTCCAGCTGTTTTGGGTAGCAGAGAGTCAAAAATGAGGACAGTCCAAAACACAAGATTTTATTTTTACTGCTTTTACTTTGGCATCAGACTTTTTTGACCTCGTTCAGTAACCCATGGAGGGAAAGAGAAGTTATTACTCAACCCCAGCTTTCTCCTGCTCCACAGGCATTCAGATGGAACAGGAAAAGGACTGAGAAGGTCCTGTCATGGCAGTCTCTGAGGCAGCTGCAGGCCAGAGCCACAGCTGCAGCTTCCTGTCTGCCCAGCAGGTTGTTGAAGGAGTATCTCGAGGTGGATGTCTCCCACCGTGGTTTTCTGCAGCCCATGGGTCTCAGCAGCTAAACAGTTGATTTTTGGAGACAACCTAACTACATGTAAAGCACAGCCTTTGTAACAGCCTCAGATTATTTCCTTTTATTGCTGCTTAAGCCTCTGGGGGAAAAAAAAAAAGTATTAAAAACATGCAAAACCCTGGACACTGAAAACTAGGAGGTGATCTCTTCCAAACCCCTTTTATAAATTTACTTTTCCTGCTTGGAACCACTTTTTTAGCACTGTGTTGCTGCTTTGGGTACTAGCATGGAAGACCGATGTAATTGTGTTCCAAATCTCATTCATACTAAAACCATATTAGCAAACTAGTCTACAAGACAACCACGTATGATACTATTCAGCGGTCAGCAATCCACTTCGCAATCCCTTTGTAAATGCTACTTTGGGAATATCTAAGGTATTTGGTGATATCCAGTTGCCACTGTTGGGTTAAGTAAATTAAAGCAACTTGTTTCCAGCAAACTCACCTTAGAGTGAGCGATGTGCTTCCAAACGTTTTCTTGTCAAAGTGTTTTTGAGATACGGTGTTAAGAGACTTTTTAATAAAATATTTGTTTTTAGTTAAAAATAGCAAAGGCAAACACACTGCTCATTAATAATGGGATATATTGTAAATTATAGCTTTCAACAGAGTAATAGAGCGTAGCAAACAAAGAAGAGCAGCAGAGGCAAGTAAAAAGGAAAATAACTTTGAAACTCCACTGATTAAGATGCTAAAGTAGTTTCCAGTGTTTATTACAAAAAAGCTAATTAAAGAGTTTACATTTTATCATGCACAGTAAAGAACTCCTGACAGGCATTGTTATAATATGAAATGCTGCAGTCTCCAATAGAGTTTAATTTAGAGCAACAACAAAGAAGGGTAAAAGAAGAAATAAAACAATTGAAATGTTGCAAGCAGACTGCCTTAAGCTCAGGGGAGGCCTTTCAGAAAACCACTTGGTAAAAGCAATGCAAACGGAGCTACTGCCACGGGAATAATATTTTTCCTGAAATTGTTTCAGGTTGAAGTGTTTATAGGAGGCAGTATATAGGTTGTGTAAGCCACCAGCTAAAAGATTGGGGAAGTGTAGCTTTTCATCAAAGGCTAATCACGCTGATTATGCAAGAAGATCCACAGATGTTGGTGTAATGCATTCACTGGAGAATTAGTGATCCCTGCATCATTACTGATCAGATCAACAGATGTCCATACTGTCACCAGTTACCAACATTAACTTGCTGATAAACATCATCATGTTTACTAAATATATTCAACTAGAGAAAAATTTTGACATCTTGTACAGATGTGTTAATTTCTTCCAAACACATTTTTGGCCTGAGAGCGCCTTGGAAACTGTATTGATTTCACTCTAGCCCAATTGCTTGGTGATGAATAATGACAGATTATGCATGTCAATTATTTTAAACCAGTCAAATATTGTTTATTTACTTTACCTACAATATTTTGTTGTCATATCTGCAGAGTTGAGGTTAAGAAAATGATTTTAATTTCGGCTAGTAATTTTTCTGCAGGAGATATGAGAAGGCAAATTTTGTTTGTCATTAACAGCCTCTGGGACCTTCGTATTTTATTTCCCTGGCAGTCAGATGTACGAACTGTTACAGAGGACAGAGTTGAGCTATAGGACACTGAATATAGAGAAGATACACTGCTCTGTCTCATTTTCTGTCACCGATACAGCTGTATGATTTGCTTTCCTAATGTTTGACTTGGTGTCAGAGTTGGAGGAAAATTAACTGGCAGAGAACCAGCTCAGATAAGGTGGAAGCATGAGGAAGGACCGCAAAGACCTAGGAGCAATGTTTCTTGCTGCATGTGTTGAGCAGGGATTTCCTATCCCCTGTTCAGCATATCAGAACGAGAGTTCTGGGACACTAGACTTCTGATGGAATCTCCTGGAGTCCAGACAGTCCAAATATATATGATTATAGCCACATAATATATGGCCACAGGCATATAATTCTTTCTTTCAGATTTTACGTTTTAAATTAGTAGAAATTAATCACTTCAGTATTGCATGCAAGACACCAGTACAACTTGCTGCCACAAGAGAGCATTCACACTTAGTACACATTTTATTTATGAAAAGGTTTCCTCATATAAATGGAAATTAAAACACCATCATTTTTCTTCTGACTTTCTTTTGTTTCTAAAGCTGCTTTCTTGCCATAAACTTTTCTGTTGTCTTTGCTAAAAAAAGCTTTCTTGTCATAAACTTTTCTATTGTCTTTGCTAAAAAAGACTTTCTTTACCTTTCTTTGAAGTATGGCTGGGCTGTTTGTTTCTGTTAGAAGACAGTACAGTTCTCTGTGAATCACAGTGTATATCTTTCTTTATGTCACCCAGACATTGCTGTTGTAACTTGTAGATTGAATTATCGAATGTATTATACACTAAGACTGCTTGAAATAGCTGGGCTGTCATGGAGGTGCTTGGCTGTGGAGTCATTTTAGTCACACCATACTGTCCCAGACCTCTGAAAATTTTTTTGTTTTCCAGACATATTTTCCAGTTTTGGTTTTTCATCTGTAGTCTCATAAATGGCATCTTTCCCTGCCTTCTTCATGTACTGTAGCATTGTTGGGACACTCATGTTGATAAGATCCTATGTTTACATTTCTATTGACTGTAGAACAAAATTTTTAATAAAATGAATTTTTTCCGAAGAAGCTCAAGTCAGATAGTCACAGCACGGTGCAAAGTCAATTTGTTCACTCAGTCTTTTCAATGAATTGGATTTGAGATGGTTCCTTTTCTGTTTTTATTGGAAACTAAATGCTGTCCATACAGCAAATACACTCATATCTCCCAACAGGTCTCCTTTACTCTTGGGTACTGCATTATGCTGTCCTGCCATTCATGTCAGCTTGCGCTGTAGATACCTTGTGTTACCCATTACCCACTGTGTACTGGCACTGCCATCACCATTGCTGTAGGGTGCTGTATGCCAGCAACGCCAGAGCTGATTGCTCCATTGGCTATTTTTCTCCACAGTCAAACACGGGGTTTCATGTACCTAGTTTTTTATGGACTACCTGCTTCGGTTTGTTGTTTAGGGGCTAATCCCAAATCCATTCGAATCAACAGAAATTTGTTCCTGTTGTCCCAACTCATTTCAGGATATTTTGTGTATATTTACAAAGGTATTCACATTGCTCTTGAAAACTTGCCTTTTCCTTGGTGACCGTAGTATATAAATAATATCTTCTTATTAATTTATGTCTTTATTTTCCTAAGCCTACATATGAGGAAAATTAGACAAGTCTTTATGCAACACTGAGCTTAAATATACCCATTGCTGGGTTGTATTTCAAACCACAGAATTTCCTTTACTCTTTTTCACTCTTGCTCTCTGTTTCCAGCCTTCTCCGTTCACATTTACCATATCATCATTTTACATGAAAGGAAGTTTTTCTTTAGCACTGGGCTCATCAAAATAAAAGATAATACAATGAATGAATATCACCAAGAGCCATTTTTTTCTCAGCTAAGCTTTAATGCCAGCTCAGGCTACCTAGAGTGAGCTGTGATAGAAGACAGAAATGAGACTTCAGGCAGTTTTCTAAAGAATGAAAATCATTCCTTTCTTTCTGTATTGTTGCACAGGACCAGCAGGTTAATGGCAGAGGAGCTTTATACCAAATAGAATTCACTGGCTGCAGAGGACAGAGAGCCACATGACTGGGGATGTAGCCTATGGATTTGTGTACTGGTGTTAAGTATCCACAGGTGCATTGCTCAGCAGCAGAGAGTAGTGGCAGTTGTTGGTACTAGACCATACTGGAACATGACAGTATTTTGTCTCTAGCAATGGTTGTGGCCAGATGTCTATTTGCTTGGCTATTTTTGAGAGGAATTTTGGTTGATTTTAACTTTTCTTCTGATTTATAATGCTGGATTACATTTCAAAAACAATGTTAATCAAGCCCAGTGCAGCTTTCTAATTGATTTTTTTTATTAGACATTACATTGGTAAGAAAATGGTTCTTACGCTGGTAAGAAAATTATAACCACTACCAACTGCCAAGAGGATATCTATCTCTCAGTGCAAAATTCATTCTATTTATTCCTATTTACTCAGTGTCTTTCAGAAAGGAGGTGTTGTTTCCAGTGACTCTTCATGTACAGATACTATTTGACTATGAATTACAACCCCAGCCAATGCCATTTTGATTTTACTCTTATCTTTCATTTCTAGGAACATTCCCACAACCTTTACCCCTCCCCCCACATAGTCAGACACTTTGAGGCACAGTGTCAATCATTAGACACAAAAATATTTCAGTTATTTTAAAGCTGGTGTATTTGTCAGAGACTCAAAAAAGAGAGATATAATGACTTACCAGGGGCTTTGCTTATAAACACACACCTATGCTATTCTCAGAGCTCAGTATTTTTTTTTTTTCTTATCCTTTCCATTCTCACACTTAAAACAGAAACACATTTTCTCCTAGAAAATGCTGACAGCGTGTCTTGGTATCTCAAGGCAGAAAGGTTGCTTTCCCCCAGGCAGTGTGCTGGCAACTTTCACATGGACACACATGACTGAGCTGCCTATAGGCACCCTTGCTTTCATTGTTTCCACAATTCAATGTGTTTAAAAACAGCCATGCTAACAAACATTAGAAAGAGGAGTGGGAAGTGAAACTCTCTGGAAGAGAACTTCAGAAATTTAGTACAGCTAGAAGAAGAAGGTGTTCAGAATAAAAACATGGGAGGGATTTGTTATGCAAAACTAAGACCTCATCTGAAGCTGAAAAGTTACTACATGCAATCAAAGTGAAAAGCAGTGCTTAAAACAATGAAGCAGAGATTGTTCTAGCACTCTTTAACATGTAGTTTGTAAGTAAATTTTTAATAAATTACATATTATCACAAATAATTCACTGATTACTACCTTTTGCTGCATCTTATTAATCCATTCTGCGCCACACACAAAAGCACTCCTGAGTGAGCTACAAGGATTTAAAGATATGTTCTCAGTCTAAAATATTTAGCAAAATTATCTTGGTCTCTTAAAAAAGCTTGGATTACAATAAAACACAGTTAAAAGAATACATTTCCAAGCTGCCAAAGGTAAAATTCAGGAGATACTGTGCACATTAGATGAAATGATAAGTCTCCCATACTCATGATGAACAAGAATTTTGCCCGTGTGTATCTGCAGGAGGAAAAATGTAATATATGTGGCAGAAAAAAAAATTGCTTTGGTTACTAACTACATTTTTATTAGTAACTGTAATCTTCCGATAATTAGGTCAGTTTATATTTAAGAAGTGCAGATTTTTAAGAGCAAGCCAGAGTTCTGTGGGATAAAAGCATACGGGCACAGCTTAGTACTATTCCTTAACCACTTAATGAACTGATAGAGGACATGACAACAGAATGATGAACTGAGATACAGAGAAGTTACTCCCGTTTCAGTATTGGACAAGAAATTATATCAATCCCTGAGGTGATTCTGAAATATGATTACAAATACAGTATGTTAAGGAAAACCATAAAAAAGAGAGACATGATGCTCCCTCTCACCATATAGTTGGTGAAAGAACAAAGAACATTAAGATCTGTAGGAGCTATGAATTTCCACATGCATTTTTACCTCTGCAAGAGTATTTCTTTCAAGATCTTTTGAATGCACATATACTGTGTATGGTGTAGCTGACTTGCATTTGAACAGATATATATCCAAATTTCCTGTGTCAGTATTGTTTTGCTCTTGCACATACATATGACGCTACAACAGAACCACATCATGGTGCAACTGCAAAATTTGAGCCCAACTTGAAAACTGCAGCTGATCATTTATTTTATTACAAGAGGACTTGCTCTCTTTTATTGTTTGACCGTGCAGAACATGACGCTAAGACCTGACAGTCTCTAAGAGAATTTTGTTCATCCACAGAGAAGCTGAAAGATCACCTGTGACTGTGGAATGTATTTTTCCAGCGTTTATGTTATACAGAGTTCTTGTTAATGCTTTGGAAAATGCTAGTCAAAAAGATCTCAGATGATGTTTTATAACTGGCTTACCAAACAGATTCATTACAAATTGCTGCATTTTGTGAAGTAACATGAAATATTGCTACACAGAATAATCAGTAGTACTGTTTCACCAGGCATTCTGGACACTTATTATGAAAAGCACTGGTTCAATTACTTGCATTCTAATGTACTGGATGAGCTTCTTTCATTATAACATTAAATCTGCTGTTAAACCCTAACTACAGTTATGCATTTTGATGAAAATCATGGTATTTGCAGACCAAGAGTGCAAACTAGGTTGTTTAGGTTTTTTATTCATTATGTAGTGATTAAAAAATATGCAAATATTTTCTACATCTATGCTATCTCACCATGGCAATGCTGAGCAATTCTTATTACTGATGATACTAGCCTTCATAAGAAGAATATGAATATCTCAGATGCAGCAAATCATTACGACTCTTTTCCAACCTAAATGATTCTATGATTCTGTGATTATTTCCAGTGGTGTACTGACATTATATGATTACAGTTTCATGGAGTATTTCTTTGCTAGTGTAGAAAGAAAAAAAAAAGGTTTAATCAAGAATGAAGGTGATCTAGCACATATGATTTTAAATGTATCCACAGGAGATAGTAATTTATGGGAAATACAATTGGGATAATGCAAATACTGTACACTGCCATATATGAGCTGCAAAACCAATGCTGGTCTTACTGTATCTTAGAATGCCAGTTGAGAACAGGTTGGATATGAAGTATCAAGCAGCAATTATGGTGTGTAAACTTGGAATCAGCTTCTCATTTTTCCAGTGCAATAGCTCATCATGCTAGGACAAGCTTTCAGTCATTAGATGAGCTCAAAATGTAACACTTACACACTGACTTTGCTCTGCACTAATATCAGATGTGTGCATATTGTATGTTTTGGTGTGTGTGTTTGCTTCTCACTTGGCACAGGATTTTTCTAGTGATACAGAGCCCTTATATATTACTAATATACTGTAGTATAACACCAGCAAAGCATGAGACAATATTCTGTCTAATTGTTTTGATCAAACATGACATAGACTTTGTACTCGCGCTAGACACATATTTCTGTAAGTTATAGCTTTCACAGTACTTGCTTTCATTTTTTTGTAATCCTGTCTGTTTCAGACCCTGAAGAATGCAGCACAACCGTTTCAGTTTTCAACCTGTCAAGACTTTGCACAAATGATTTGTCAAGAAAAAGTCTAATTATGTCTGGCTTAAGGCTTCCATGTTAAACAGGAACAATTGCGGTGACTGTGAAAGAACCGCCTCCTGGCACTTGAGCAAAATGTGAAAGCAGCATGATTGTCCTGCCTTGTTTCTTTCCATCAACACCCTGTGGTCAGAAAAAGAAACCACCAAATACTTCACTTCCATTTCTATCAGTTTCTTGTGACTGGCAGCACCTTGGCATTTGCCTTGTACTGTATATGAGTCATACTGCTACAGCAACAAGAGAGCCTGTTGAATACAAAGTCTGAAACTAAGCAGACATCAAGCCAAGAGCTGCTACAGAAGCAATCAAGCAGATTAGCTTAAGTAATTCTGATGAGCATATGAAAGCTCAAAATGGATGAGAATGTTTGGAGGAAAAACATAAATCAGGCCAAGTGTAAGTGAGCTGGTACTGTGAAACACTTTATATAACATACCTATTTTGCTATGGCTGTTTTTTCAACATTCTGACATCTCAGCAACCACCTATTTTATTTGTCCATTTCAAAGATATTACTTATCTTTCCTTTCCAATAGAGTCTATGAACAGCAACAAAACTTGTATTCTTTATTGAGGATCTGATCCACATTCAGTGGTTTCATCACTAGTACCAGTGGAAGACTTGCAGAGACACTGTGGCTCGGTGTTTTGAAATAAAATCCTGTAAAAGCAATACTGATACATAACAATTAAGGAAATGCATGGCAAAAACAACAGAACACAAACAGATCTCTCCTATGGAAGTTTGGCCTACATTCAAAAAATGTCTGCAGCCTTGGGTGCCTTCATTTTATGGCACCCATCTCAAGACAAATTGAAATGTCTGCTGAGTTTTTAGAAAGGACTGATGGGACACCTACACCCTGAAAACTGTTTTTAAAGTCTTTAAGATGTCCCTAAGACAGCAAGACTACTAACATCACTGGAGGCTATCCTGTCCAGAGGGACTGTTTGCCACAAATAAAATGCTAACAAAATGTAGAATCTCAATTTTCCACCTGCCTCAAGTGTCCTGACATAGCAGGAGCTGCAAAGTTCAGAACTTCTAGGCAGCCACAATTTCCTACTCCTCTACACCTGCTGGTTATCAGGCCCCGCTAGTCTGTAACTAGATAGGGCATACGAGAAGACTGAAAGTCTTATCAGCACTCTTCTGTCTCCTTGGAATTTATGGGCTGACAGCTAGGAAGATGAATTCTCCCCTTTTATTATCAGAAACTGACTTCATCATTGACCTGCAGAAAAGCAGGGAGATACCAAAATACTGGATAAAAAAATGTGGTGTTCTCATTTTGTGAAAAGGAAATAAAATTAACTGATCATTCTATAAGAGCTAGAGCTTTATAAAGCAGAAACTTAAATTGAAATTTCACGACCTCAGATTTCAGATTACGGGAACCTCTGTAGAATGATTCACAGAGGCATGATGCCCGCTTCACATTGTGTGAGGTAGAAGCTCATGTATTTATGGGAAACCTTCTGGAGTCGGGTGTTGTAGCTTCCTGTATAGACATGATATCACTGATCTATACCATAGGCCATTTGTGATCAGCATCAACTTATTGAAATTTCCTCAGAGGCTTCCAGGGAGGACCTGTGGAATGAATAGCTAACAAGTGACACTTAGACAAGTTGTCACCAATCAGTAATGATATCGGTACTTGGCTTCTGCAAGATGTGAGCAGAACAATGAGGCTAATCACAATTAAAAAGCTAATAAAAGTCTGTGTTAGCCTTTCAACATCATGAGCTGACACCTGGTGACAGACACATAGATTTCCATGGAACCAAGTATATTGGCCAGAATATTTAGAAACATCCTCTATCACTGCAGTGTTCTGGTGTGTTCTCTCAGAACACCCAACATGTATGTTTGTGTTTTGCCAGACATGTTCTCGTGTGTTTCTGCTGCTAGGTATCAGCTTATGTACTGCGGCAAGTGTGAATTATTGTCTTATTCATCTAAGTAGAACACGGGATAGAGCATTCCCCTCTGTGGTTCAAATCATCCTATGTACAAAATGGTTCTGAAGGTGGTGACTTAAGTCCTGCATTAGGGGATTGAGATTGCATATGGAGGGACCTGAGTTATTGTCTGAGGGCTGGTCTGGTGGCTTTACTCAAAACACTCAGCTGGAGGTCTCCTGCAGGCAATATAGTTTCAGATACACTAAGTTCAGTCCCTTGCTTAGCTGCTCAACATGAACCATTTCCAGTGTTTGTTCTAGGAATCAATGTGTAGTCAAGAAGGGTACCCACTTAGAGTGTACGAAATAGTCAACGTTTCAAAGTCCAGTATTTGCTGTGTGAGGTCCACATGGAGACTCCATTCAGTACATTTAGTGGATTGTGCTTTCACATCCTGATGTGCTACACACTAACTTGCCGATGCAAGAAAGCCCTTAGGGCAGCACTAGAGATAGTTATACTGGCATTAGACCTACAGTGATATCTGAAGATGTTACATATACATTAACATAGTGAAGATAAAGAGCCTATGGTAGTGGCTCAGGAGACTGCTGGGTTCTTGGAGAAAAAAACAAACAAAGCCAAGGATTCATTTGTTCAGTGCTCATCTAGAGAGGGAAGGAAAGGTAAACAACAGTACAAATATCATATAAATTTGTTCTGTACTCTTTGCAAATTTGGCACTTTGGCCAGAAACACATGGAAGGGATAATAAGGAATCTTTTCTCTGTCTCTGGAAAGGAAACTTGAAGTTACTGAGATCAGAGAAGGGAACTACTATACTTGGTTAAAATAGATGAGCCACGTTACTGTTGAAACAAATGCACTTACCACATTAAAGTAACGGTATTTGACAGAATACCAAGATTTTAAGTTCTCAGGAAATGTTTTTCTGGGTCTTGTTCCCTTTCTAAATTTAAGTTGCAATTATTGCAATTCTTAACAGAAAAAGAATTTTTTAATTTCCAGCAAAAGTTATGTGGAAAAAGAAATGTCTTTTTTTTCCTACCAAATCCACAGACTATTTTTTGGATATCTGGTATTTTATCTACACACTTTGACTAGGAGTTTTATATTTTCAAGCACCATATTTTATAAAGGCCAGACATTTCTTCTCTGCAGCACCTTACATGACCATCACAAAAGTAGATTTATATGATTTTGCTTTTTTCTTTACTAGAAGGCTTTTAAAAAATGTTTCCTCCATTTTGGCCACCTAATTCAAATTAATTTGGGCCAGTAATTGCATTTTTAAGATCATGTAGATGTTCCTGATTAGTTCAGATTGTTTGGATTGTCCCTTGATATGCTTGAATAAGTAGATGAAATAAACAATGGCACTCCCAGGATATAGGGTTTGCAGCTCAGAATCAAGTAACTGCCTTACCCCAATTACTTGCCTCTTCCCCTTCTCCCTCTACCCCCATGTTTGGCAAAAGCCCCTGTGATGGTTTAGGTCATAGTCACACAAGACACTTAAGAGGTCTGTGTTAGCAACAGAAGAGGCTGCTAGAGGATTCACCACTGCATAAAAGCTAGAAAGAATGAGAGACAAATGTCACAGGACATAAAGACTGATAATTGCTTTATGGGAAGAAAGCCACAGCACACTGTTTCTCTCAAATGGTTCTGGGGAGCATGGGAATTTGCATAGTGTGTCTTATAAAAGCAGTGTTTATTATGAAGCATGGTTTGGCTAATATGAAAAGGAAGCGAAAGAGAGTTTCATATTTATTTGTACTTGTTTTGTTTTTAAAAAACTTAATCCTGTTCTATGTCAAATTCCATGCTGCTTTTAATTTTTTTTCTGACTGCTATGTATCTGCAGGGCAGAAGGTTTGCATGTCTTTGGTATATTATGGTGACTGTACAATGTTCAATAAAGGTGAGCACAATAAAAGAAACTTATTCTAAAACTCAAAAAAAAGTTAAAATATATATTTGACTACAGTATATTTCATGAACTTGTTCTTATACAAGAAAATGTTACTAAATAAAATTAGAGTTATTTAACTTAACTGAAACTTAAGTGAAAAAGTGTCTGAAGGGATAAAAAAGAAAATGCTATACTTGGTACTGTGAGTATAAGTTATAATCTACACAGGAACCTCTTTTTACTGTATGCCTAAGTGCAACAAGAAAATTTTGGAAATACTGTTTGAATTCTTCACCTTGCAAGATTTATGGCCCAGTTTTAAATCCAGGTTGCTCAGAATCTTCACTTGCAAGCCCTAGGAAATATAAATGTCATTTTCTTAAGTATTTTAAAGTACTTATATATGCAAAAAAATATGTTTCTGGTCCTGTCATTGCATGGTGGGACCCCCATCCTTGACTTCATTTTGTAAAATTTATAAAAACAGTTGAGTAAACAATAACAAAAAAGATTCTTAACAGAAATGGGCATAACAAGTTTCGAACTACAGATGTTTATCTTGGAAATGCATCTATCTGAAAAAGTCCTTCTTAGCAACTAAAAAGATAAATGATCTTCCTTGAGAGCTTTGTAGCCATTTATCATCTAGATAATATTGGTCACTTTTTTGAGTGAAACTGACTCATGAGCATATGGTACAGAGCCCTCAATTAAACAAGGAATTTAAGGACTTGCTGAGCTTTCAGGGTGTGAGTGAAGCAAAAGATAGAGGTGGCCTATTTGACAAAAACCACAGTCGGACCATCTTTCTTTGTCCATGTGCATGATATAGCCCAAAAACAGAGGAGTATCTTTTAAGCTCTGAATCCAGTTTTACAGATGCATTTAGTACAGACCTGAGTTGCACACACAAGTGTAGGCTCTGAACTTTCACTCCCTATGCAACGTTTCTTCACAGTCAATAGAGTTACTCCAGGTTTATATCAGATAGTAGTTCTATTTAGATATGATTCATCTAGAGTAATTTAAAAATCTGTATTTGGTTTTCTTATTTATAATTGTATTTATCAGAACAAGAGCTGGGCTTATAATATTTTTAATGTGCCATGTTAGGTTATTTAAAAATATATAATCATATTAACTGATAAATTGTCTTATTATTATTAAATCATTTCAAATCCAAACTGCCTATTGCTATAGTACACTTTTTATGTTGTAAAACAACTGAAAACACTGTGATGTACTTGCTTCAAAAACTTTCTTCTTGCTTCTTTTAAGAAGGGAAGGGAAGGGAAGGGAAGGGAAGGGAAGGGAAGGGAAGGGAAGGGAAGGGAAGGGAAGGGAAGGGAAGGGAAGGGAAGGGAAGGGAAGGGAAGGGAAGGGAAGGGAAGGGAAGGGAAGGGAAGGGAAGGGAAGGGAAGGGAAGGGAAGGGAAGGGAAGGGAAGGGAAGGGAAGGGAAGGGAAGGGAAGGGAAGGGAAGGGAAGGGAAGGGAAGGGAAGGGAAGGGAAGGGAAGGGAAGGGAAGGGAAGGGAAGGGAAGGGAAGGGAAGGGAAGGGAAAAAAAAAAGAATACAGCATAAAATCTTTCTGCCTGGATGAGCAGTCCAGACTTGGTCTGTGGTTCCCAGTTTCATCCCTGAAAGCTTACTATCTTGCAGAAAATTTTGTGGAATGTCCAATATTTTTAACAACTGCAAGGCTGAAATCATAATGGGTAGTCTGCAAGTTTTTGTAACCATCCAAAAAGTCATCAGAGAACACAGTTACGGGACCCTGGTTGTGTATGGTATGTACGGGCTGGTCTATTACTGCCTTAGACAGAACTGTTTAAAGAGCAGGATAACCTAGTGTGCCCAGGTTGATCCTTGATGACTGATCTTTTCTTTCTTATTACTCACAATACACCAGAAGATGTGGACAGAAAGCCTTTAGACTCTGTTTCAGTAGTTTACAATAAAATTATGCGGAGGCATCCTGCTAGGAGTCCATGACAAAGAATGCTTTGCTTCAAAAGATGCCTTCCCAAACATAGAGGCTTTCCCTATCTATTCATCAATTCCCCCAAACCTGGCCTTGGATAAATAACTTATTTAAAAAAAAGATCGATGCATCCAGTAGTGCATTGGTGACAAATTTGTTGAATTCTTAGAAATTCTAGGCTGCCAATACCTGTTTCAAGTGATCCAATATCACTGGAGTAGCCTTGTCTACTGAAGCAGCAAGGGCTGCAGACAACTGAGAAGTCTCTAAACTTAGTTAAGGATGGCTCAGCATAATTGTATCTCACTCTCTCATATAGCATGCTGACATGTAATTATAGCATTCTGATAGTGGGTTGCAATGATACAGTGTTTGAGAAGGCAAAACACAACAGTGTCACAGATTTGTCCTTTGAAGAGTCCTAGGTTCTGAGTCCTGCAAATTTCAACTGCAGTTTTCCCATTGATTTCATTGCTGTATGCAGGCTGGTGAGTTTTGCCTGAGGAAACACTAAAATAAAACTGAATAACCATGTGAGTATTTGAATATTATTGTAATAATTTCAGGTTTTATGACATAAGTTTACATGAAGCCTTGAGACGAAAAGCAAAGTTTCAGCAAGTTCCATCCAGGATAACAAAATCTGGGAAAAGTCTTGTTAATACGCACATCTCATTCAGTGTTATAAAACATTAAAGATTAACTCAATATGATTTGCAAGGGAAGCCAAAGCAATTCAGGCTCTAGAAATTAGTTTCTCCATGTAACACTAAATGTGCGTTTGTATCTAGGACCTGTTGGTGTCCAGCTGAAATAGGCTAAAGGAACTACTGTCTGCTGATAACCATGAAGAAATGCTAATAATGTTCTGCCAAGACTGGTACAATTGTGAAATTAATTTTCCTGTTACTCAGAAATCAGAGTATCAAAAAACCAAACATACCTAGTTTAACAACTCATTCAGAACAATAAAAACTTTTTCACTGAATTACTCCTTCAACTGTAGATCATTACTGATTTTTAAAGTGAATTAAAAGGAATGTCATCTGTGACAACCACAACCAGTGATCACCTATCTGCGTAGACACTCCAGCTCTGAAGGAGAAACTTTTAGTCAAGCTAATAAGGTAGTCAGTGTGGGATGGAAAGATCTATTACTGTTGCTGCATATCAGCATATGCTCCTCTAAATTCTGTAATAAAATATTCTAGTGGGATTAAAGGCCACTTGCATATACAGTGATATGTTTACATTCAGTCTCTTTTTCTGGAAGGTAGGAATTAATCTATTTTACTGATTATTCACTGTATCCAGTGATAGGACACATGGGAATCGTAGAATCATAGAACCTTTGGGTTGAAAGGGACCTTTTAAGGTCATCTAGTCCAACCCCCCTGCAATGATCAGGGACATCTTCAATTAGACCAGGAACAGTTCAAAGCTGAGTGAGGAGGGGGTTAGACTGGACATAAGGAAGCATTTCTTTACCAAAAGGGTGGTCAAATATTGGAACAGGCTTCCTAGAGAGGTGGTCGATGACCCAAGCCTGTCAGTGTTTAAGAGGCATTTGGACAATACAGTATGGATGTGGTCAGCACTGTGTTTGGTATTCCAAGAGGTTTAGACCTTTTCAGATAAGGTGGGAATGAGATGCACACTGGAAGAGCACATGGTGTCAGGAGCAATGATCAGATAACTCCTGTCCCAGGAAGTGTTCCTGAATACAGCCTGTCTGCCTTGATGGATTCAGAATAAGAGTTAAACAGAATGAATGTGAATCGGTCTACATTGCTTGACCTAGGTATTAAATGGACCTGAATGGCAGAGTTTCCAGAGAGACTATAAGGAAAAGTCTCATTTTGTTGCACATCTCATCAAAACAACAACATTAACTTTACTGGCAGGATAAGTGCATCCTCTGAAATCTGCAAGTCCTCCCTTGAAGCTGAATCTTGGTCCTGTTTTCAGGACCAGTTCAAATGGAAGAAACAAAGAGAGTGGGGTTTACTATTAATATTTTTCCTCAGAACCAACTGATGCAGTAGACTTTCATTCTCTACATCTTTCGATTAGCCTCAAACCCAGAATTAATGCAGAGAAGAAATATTTAGCTAGCATAATTTAAAATAATGGAAAAAACACTTTTTTCTTCTGTATATATATACAAAACATACACTTGGACAAGAGGAATGGGATGGAACTGGGACCTGACTATTTCACAACATAATTTTTGGAGAAAAATTCTTTTAGCATCTATAGCTGTGAAATGGTGTTTGACATCTACAAATTCTTGAGTTGCAGTGCTAGGGATGTACCAAAATGTTGTAGTTTGCTATAAACTTTTAATGGAATGAAAAGATCAAAATAATTAGTCTGCAAAATATGTACTCTTGAGAAATGTGACATGGAAGCAAGCAAATAATAATTAAAAAGGATTCAGAAACTGGAATTATATTTGAGTTATCTACATTTGAGTCAGACTGAAGTTATATATACCTTAAAAATATATAAAGCTCAGCTTCTCCCAGAGTTATACTAGTTCCATGTTAACATTTTTCAGTGTAGCTTAATGCATTTATACAAAAAAAAGTATCGCACTTGATTAACACTGAAACAAATAACTGAAAAAATAGGTGATAATTTTGGAAATAAGTGCCAGCAAATTAGTAAATCAGTATTATAGATTGTAACAACTTTCCTTCCGACACATTGCTTAAAGCCCTTGTCCTAAAGATCTACTGCACAAAGGTGCAGCAGATCTTCCACAAACCACTGACTGCAGAAGGAGGATGTAAGTGCAATCCACTAAATCTCTACTACTTTACTATTTTCTTGACAAACTGTTCTCAACTTTCTTATTATTAATTTAGATAACAATCTGAAAATAGTCTTTTGGTATGTTTTAAAGATGGATTAAAAATGAAAGTTAAACTCTTAATTGTGCTTCCCTGCTAGAGTCATTCTCTGCCATATAGTCCCACAAGTACATACTCAGCACATTCCTGTGTGGCATATGATGTGAGCTACACCTGAACTGGACTTACAGTAACTAAAGGACAATATGTTATGATAGGGATATACAATAATGTCATACGTATATGATAAGGAAGGTCATCTTCTGCAGCATCCAAATTAAACTATTTTTAAAGTGTAACCAGAATTTGATTTCATCATCTCCAAGAAATAGGTCAAACCATTGAAGTGCAGTTGATCACTCAAGTTCCTGGAGCACATCCTGTTTTTTTCTTGAATTGGTGAGTAGCTGAAAGGTTAAATTGTCATTGGATAATGGACAGCTGTTATGGAAACGACTTATGGCAATTCTAGTAACATGACAGTGCTTTTCATGTTATTGCATAGATTTTGACTGAAATTCACTCAGGGACCCATAGAGGCCTGTGCAAGAATAACATCCTTCAGAGTTTTAGCCCACTCAGGACAAGTGTTGATGTTATTTTCATCACCATAATTGTATAATTATGTTTCTGTGGTGAATGTGGCAATGCATGAACCCTTGAAGGTTGTCAGACAGACCTACTAGTCCAGAAATGTGTGCAGCATAACATTTCCTTTCCTAGAGCCTAGTTCCCAACACACTTGTGACTGAGGGGAAAGAACATGAGTAGATTTAAATGTGCACTTATCTCCAGTGACTTCAGAGGAATCAAAGCAAATTCATACAAGCTAAATCTCTGTTCCCACCACTGCCAGAATATATGCTCCAACTGAGCTGTTCTTGGGTAGCCAAAGTGTCCTCCACTGGTTTTGATCTAAAGAAATGTTGCTATTTCCCTGATTACTTGAGCATTATCATTCAAGTATATTCATTTTTTCCTCCTTACAGTTAATAGTCTCAAATTTTTCTGCTAACTTAACTGTCTTCTAAACAATCCCTAAATCTCACAGTCCTTGGGCATTACTTTTTATTTTAAATGTATTTCTGCTGACCTATTAGAGAAAAAAATCTGTGCCCATCCAGGGAAGGACTGTTTTTACAGCAGGAAGAAAGGTGATTTTCATTTCAGTATTTACTTTAATAGTACTTCTCCTTCTAACATGACAGTTTTGGTTCTCCAGAGCTGACCTGTGGAGATTCAGAGTCATGAGGTGTTGAAAAAGCATATTTATTATTGCATATCTTTATGGAGATACAACAGATTCCTTTATCTGCACACATCTTTCTGTGTAAGTGGATAAGACAGGCACTGTGCTTAGACCTCCTTTCTTCCTCATCAGGGTACCACAAGCTACAATGAGATCCAAAGATAATACTGTCCCTGAGCAATTAATTTTCAAAAAGATACAATTAGAAAGGCATATTCTGTTTGGTATACTTGCTCGCCAGGTCCCCAACTTCCTTACATATGTGTCAGGCAGAACCTACACTCTGTATTTGCTTTCTCTCTGCAGGGCAACAACCTGTCTACTTTTCTTTTTCCTTAATGGTTTAGCTCTTTGGTATCAACATCTTATGACAACATAAGAAGAGAAGAAAAGCTGATTTCTGCACAAGGCAAGCTTAGCTACAATCTCCTCACCTTTGTGTAGATGTCCCTGAAGACTGCTCCATATTTGAAATATAGATGTTGAAAGTAGGTTTCTCAGCACACTGCATGTAATCCAGTGTTTTTCAGTCAGTGTTTTTTCTTCCGTACTTCGTATTTCTCTCTCCTGGACATTTCAACTTACTGCTTTTCTATCAGGCTAAATCCTTCAAACTAGGGGGTGTGGGGGATGCAGGGAAAAAAAAGGGTGTTTAAATGTATATGGGAGTTTACAGAAATAAAGGACAAATCAATGACAATTTTTAAGTTAATTTTTACTTACAGTTCTTAAGTCCTACCTAACTTGCCCTTTTTGGATGACAAAGGAATTGCATACAGGCCATTTCGGAAAATTAAGGAGAAAGTGGTGCTAAGCAGCAACATAGAATACAAGTCTGCAAAAACTTTCTTTGCACCATCTTTTTCCTTCATACATATTGGGTTCAAATTCTCCTGCTTTTGCTTTCTTTCAGTAATATTCTGTCTTATGAGTGCGTTCACAATATCATACAGTAGCAAACATTTCGACCTTTTTCACACTTAGTCATTGTCTATTTCAGGTGCTTTGAATTTCTGCACCATTTCATGTGTCATCCTTTGTTCTAATTATCATGACATATTTCTGAAGCTGGTTTGGTTTCCTAGGAAGAGAACCTTATTGTTTTTCTTATCAGGAAAATAGGTGATTAAAGAGTTTCTTTTCTTAAGAGCTGGGATCATACCTCTATCATTACTTCCTGAACTCATCTTCCTGTTAAGGGATAGAAGTCCCAGCTTTGCCATCACCGACAGCTGACCCACAATTTGCAGATTGACTGCACCCCTGAGCTAGTGTACATTACAATAGTTCTGCTCAGAATACTTCTGGGATTTCTTCTAACATGAGTTCATGTGAATTATGCCATTGTTTGTACGTAACTTATTTCCCTGTTGGCACCTAGGAATCATGTGTGCACTGTCCAGATCCTCATCCCTGGGCTATCTGATGTTTGTAGAAGGCTGTGTTCATACAAACAGTGAGCTATATGTTTAGGCTGAGTTGCTGGAGACACTTTTCACTCTCATGCTAATTTAATGATATTCCCTGAAATATTTTGAGCGATGACCACATAATGCCACCTGAAACCTTCTCATACCTTAGGAGATAATGGTAATGTAAGACAAATTTGTACCCTAACAATAATTCATTAAAAACATATTTATGCCTTCCTGTGGTAACTCACTGAGGAAACATAAGAACCAATGGGTCATTAATGCCACTATTTTGTTAATCTCAGTATGCATCATCCTGGAAGGGTTCGACCTTCCCAGTGTAGAATGAAGAAATAATTGTTATTTTTTCCCCTGGCACAACAGCTGATAGACATCCTTTTTGAAAAATCATTAAAAAAACAGGAAGGAATAATTAGATTCAGTTTTGTGATGTAGTCATAAAACAGTAGCATGTCCAGCCGTTGTTGGTCTATCTCAATAGTATGAAAGGTTTCAGAATGGTATTTGAAAGCAAGAATAATTAAAGACATAGAAAGAAAGAGACTATGAGATGAAATACAGTAATAAATGAGATAAAAAGCCAAATGGGTTTGCAAATACAGATTGTGCCAAACTGGTTAGATGTCTGTGATAACTTTGTTCGTTTTTACAAATCAGATGCCATAAAATATTTCTGATTAGTTTTTAATAAAGGATTTAAGCAGTATTTGGAATATTGCAAATTAAGCTGTGAGGGTTAGGATTAACTCAGTTTTGGTCATTTGTTTATAAGAAAGGAATTAAAGTGAGAAGAGAGGTAAAAACGAAGAAGCTAGTGTTATGCAGAGGGTCATAGAATCATAGAATAGTTTGGGTTGGAAGGGACATTTTAAGGTCATCTAGTCCAACCCCCCGGCAGTGAGCAGGGACATCTACAACTAGATCAGGATCCTCAGAGCCCCGTCGAACCTGACCTTGATTGTTTCTAGAGATGGGGCATTTACCACCTCTCTGGGCAACCTGTGCTAGTGTATCACCACCCTCATATTCTTGGCAGGATACTACAAGAGCTTAGATTGTTAAAATGTGAAAACAAAATCTAATGAGGGATGTTCTTGCTCTTTCTCTATTAGTGCACCTCAGAAAAAACTAGATACTTCAGAATAATTTGAGCAAATAAATCCCAAACCATCAACTCATCTGAATCAGTATTGTTCTGGAATGGTAGGTTGAACAAGGACAAAAAACCTATAACAAATTTTAATCAAAGAATTACTGAAGTTGGAAGGGACCTCTGGATATCATACAGTCTAACCAAACTACTCAACTCAGGGTCAGCTTGAGCAGATTGCCAGGAACCTTGTTCAGATGGGTTTTGAATGTCTTTTGAACGTCTTCTTGTTGGTGGCTGGTCACAAGTGGTGTTCCCCAGGGCTCAGTTTTGGGGCCAGTCTTGTTCAATATCTTTATCGATGATCTGGATGAGGGGGTTGAGTGCTTCCTAAATAGTTTTACAGATGACACCAAGTTGGGTGGGAGTGTTGATCTGCTCAAGGGTAGGAAGGCTCTGCAGAGGGATCTGGACAGGCTGGATCGATGGGCAGAGATCAGCTGTATGAGGTTTAATAAGTCCGAGTACCAGGCCCTGCAGTTCGGCCACAACAACCCCATGCAACGCTACAGGCTTAGGGAGGAGTGGCTGGAGAGCTGCCCGGCGGAAAAGGACCTGGGGGTGCTGGTTGACAGCCGGCTCAACATGAGTCGGCAGTGTGCCCAGGTGGCCAAGAAGGCCAACAGCATCCTGGCCTGTATGAGGAATAGTGTGGCCAGCAGGAGTAGGGAAGTGGTTGTGCCCCTGTACTCGGCACTGGTGAGGCCGCACCTTGAATCCTGTGTTCAGTTCTGGGCCCCTCACTACAAGAAAGACACTGAGGTGCTGGAGCGTGTCCAAAGAAGGGCAACGAAGCTGGTGAGGAGTCTAGAGCACAAGTCTTAAGAGGAGTGGTTGTGGGGACTAGGGTGGTTTAGTCTGGAGAAGAGGAGGCTGAGGGGGAGACCTTATTGTTCTCTACAGCTACCTGAAAGGGGGTTGTAGTGAGGTGGGTGTTGGCCTCTTCTCCCAACTAACTAGTGATAGGACGAGAGGAAATGGCCTCAAGTTGTGCCAGAGGAGGTTTAGATTGGATATTAGGAAAACTTTCTTCACTGAGAGAGTGTTCAAGCATTGGAACAGTCTGCCCAGGGAGGTGGTGGAGTCACCATCACTAGAGGTGTTCAAAAAACCTGTAGATGTGGCACTTTGGGACATGGTTTAGTGGGCCTGGTGGTGTTGGGTTGACGGTTGGACTTGATGGTCTAAAAGTATTTTCCAACCTTAATGATCCTCTGATTCGATGATTCTAAGGACAAATCACAGAATCATAGAATCATAAGATCTTTGGGTTGGAAGAGACCTTTAAAGGTCATCTAGTCCAACCCCCTTGCAATGAGCAGGGACATCTTCAACTATATCAGGTACATCACAATCTTTCTGGACAATCTGTTTCAGTGTTTGATCACCCTCAATTAGCATGAGAGTGAAAAGTCCCTCCAGTAACTCACCAAAAAGATACAGAATTTAAATCCATTATGAGAGAGAATTTAGGACATGACTGTCATGCCATAGAATGGGATTTACTGATCTAGAGTGTGATTTCCAGACCTAACTTTTTCTTTTTCATTATGTCCTCATTTCTGAAGCTAAAGAACTTCTTGATTGTAGTCGTCTTCTCTTACTACGTTGTTAATCTTCCTTTTTGTATGCTTGAGGCTTTCCTTCTTCATTCATTCATCTTGTTCTTCCCTTTAATAATTTTTTCATAGTTTCACTAGCATGCAGTGATTCCTCTTGCAACTTTCCTACTGTAAATGCATGGCACCATGTCAGCCTTAATTTATCTGGGATTTCAATGATTTTCTGTTAAATAGGTTTTGGGCTCTTGATTTGATCTTTTTCTAATGTTTTTATTTTTCAGTGTTTAGATAAAAGGTAAAGGTGAATGACTTCACAGTAAGAGAACTTTTTTGAAATAAGATTGCAGTTAAATAAACAGTTTCATCTGTACTTGCTCAGATAAAAGAAACCTTACTCAAACTAGAGTAACAGCTAGGCTTCCAATCTGCATCTGACAAGACAGAAAGAAAATCCACGAGAAGTTACAAACTTCATGACAATGTACAT
The DNA here is from genome assembly GCF_964289735.1 of Phaethon aethereus. Taxonomy (NCBI): domain Eukaryota; kingdom Metazoa; phylum Chordata; class Aves; order Phaethontiformes; family Phaethontidae; genus Phaethon; species Phaethon aethereus. Next base: position 71,157,655 of record NC_138582.1, read on the forward strand.
ACACTGAGGTCCTTCTCTTTAACTCACTTTTTCAGCTTTAATTTAAGATTCTGCTAAAAAACAAAATACTCTTTGATTATAAATTGTGGGTAGCTGCTCTTTTAGTATTGCCGGTATATAAACATTCCCGAGAAAGTTCAACAGCTGCTAAGCCACCTTGAATGGCAATCTATGAAACTTCTATTGTGCTTTATTATCCTTTTTCCTATTTCTTGATCTTCCTCTTCACTTCCCTTCAACCTTCCTTTCTCTGACCCGGTCTTCTCCAAACAACCCATCCCTAACTACATTTTCCCTGTTGATCACAGTTTTGCTGTATCTATACCCAAATTTCTGATACTGTTACCTAGGTGATCTTAGCCTTATGTGGTACTGCTCATAGGGTTACCTACTGATGGGATGTTGGCTTTGCAAGATTCTACTACCCAGAAAGTCCCCAATATTCCAGTTTTGTTTTCTTTGGGTTTTGTTCATTTTTCATGTAACTCCCTATAACCCATGAAATCCAGCCATCTCTAACTTCTATCTTCTAACACTGTAACCTGTCATGTCCAGTAAATTCTCATGTCCAGCAGTTTCTCCTATAGTGTCCACACAGACTAACCTCAGATCAGGGAATAGTCAGTGGCCTCGTCTTTCACCTAGAGCCCTGGTCACTTGCCTGCAGCCTTACCACACTGTAATTAAAAATATTATTTTAATTATGAACATATGAAGTCACATGCATATAGGTACATGTCTCCCAGACAAAGAGTGGTGGCACCGTTAGGAAGGGCTGTAAGGATGTCAAAAGTGCAGAGTCAGGTCCCAAGGAAGGATTAAAAATGTTACTGTGGTAGTAGAAACAGAGCAGAGGCAAGAAACAAGCTAATTACCTTTTTGCTTTTTAAAAACAATATTGTCTTTCCTAGTGCACCTGTAGCCCTCTAGCATCCTTCCAAACTTTCAAGTTCTTCAACTTGCTGCCTTGATATCTCTCAAGCCCTGCAAACCCTTTGGGCATCCTTGCAATTCTTTCCTTGCTCAAATAGTTTTGATGCATTTGAAGATTTTTAAAAGATCTCGGACCTTGGCAACAGATTTCATCTTTCAGAAGTAATCCCATCATTTCAGGTGATCATTTTTCTTTCATCCTTCCCCCTCTTTCTACCTCTGCACAGTAGAAAAAGCAGCAGTCAGTCCTTCAACATTAAGACATTGCTTTGAAAAAGCAGCCAGACGTAGCTGTTTGAAGACAAAGCAATGAGCATCTGCTATACTTTCGAGGACACTGGATCTGTAGACTTATATTTTATCCAATTAGCATCAAAGAACTTGAGAACATATTATTTTGCTTTCATACAAAAAATGAAGACAAATTTCTGTAGCAGTTCAAGCTTTCCCGCCTACATTTAATTGCCCAAAACATTTAACAAGTACCAAGCCTGCAGGCAGGAGTGCCATGCTTAGTATTTTCTTCTTTGCTCCTCAAGATAAAGGCCAAGCTCTGCACTTTTGAAAAGCAAACGAAAGAAATGGAAATACCTTCCCTTTCCAAAGATCTGCAGGTTTTAAAGGATACTGGGATAAAAAAAATCCTCAAAGCTGTCTGCATGGTGGCTAAACAAGATTAGGTAAAACACATCCTCTCCAATGCACACACAGAATATAAAACATCTTAATCCCTCTCCAGTATGGTACCATAAGCAGTTACTATGCAGAAGAAACTCGCATACAGTGAGCGGGCCAACAAATACATCCCCCTTGGTCAGACTTTGTACCCTAAATTTGTGCTGCTGGACTCCAAAAAGAACTGTGCAAGACCATTGGTAGCAGAATTACAGAAATAAAGATAGTTTTACTCCCTATTCTGCTAAAATCAAAATACTTCAAGTGGCTTCAGCTGATAGATGATTGCTATTAAAAGATTAATTTCAATTAAGATAGAGCATCTCCATCATATAAAAGTGAAAGATTTCTCTTTTTACCAGACAAACTGCAGTAACAAATTTTTAAAAAATCCCCAAACCCTCAATGATGTAACCACTAAAACTTTTGTGAGCTTAAGGAACCTGGCCAAGCCTCTTCCCAAATATGCCTGTCTTCCTATCAGTTGAATTAACAGAGAGCTAAATCCCTTCACTGCAAGCTACCGCTGTTAGTTCCCAGTGAGCACATCATTTACATGTATCACCCTGCTCTTTCTTTTATTGTGTTCTTGTTTTGGTTCACTGTTTCCCTTAATTTGAAATGCCAGTTTCCCTTGCTGTACATTTGGAGGTATTTGGTAGCAGGACAGAAAAGGCTTGTTATTGAAGCTGAATTAACTTAACAAAGACAGAGAAAAAAAAAACAGCTGCACACAGAGCCATTAAACTTCAACCACAGTTGCAATACTTAAACAGCATAAGCTTGATACAAACATAATGTTTCTTTAATTCATGTTTCTTTTTCCTCCTGTGTGCATCATACATCTCTATCTATGGAATGTATATGTTTGATATATCCAGTTATAACACGGGTAGAAAACATGTTATGTACAAAGAAATATTAAATCATAGCTAATTCTGGTTTCTTATTTGTAACTATAAATTATTCCTTTTGTACCTGAAAAGACTGTTATTATCAGTGCAAGGACACGTCTACAGTACTTCAAGTGCAAATCTCAAATTGTACAGATTCGGCATATACAGTACAGTATTTGTTTCTTCAAAACCCACTGGGATTTCAAGTCACCAAGCATTTATTATGCTGAAACAGTCTTTTAAAATGGATTATTTTGAAAGCTTACAAGGAAGAGCTCCTCCATCTCTATTAGCAAGCTGTGGACTGGTTCCCTTTGTAAGAAGCTGCAGGGGATGGAAATACTTGGCATCACATTGCACTTTGCTCAGGAAAATGTTCAATATCCTAGTACAAAATACAATAAGAGAGCTGTTTACCATGGTGTCTATCACAATATCTGTTCAGAACCGCCAAAAAACCAACGGTCTTACAACAGAGATAACAAAATAGCCAGGAAGACAAAAATCTACTCAACACTTGATTTAGAGAATTTCTGTGGGAATCTGTGGTTCATGCTTGAGGGTACAATGCTTCTTGTTTAACATAGTTAATGTCCATTGACTATTCCCTGCACCACTACAGCTACAGACATATTGTACACAGAAATGGGACACAAACACTGTGGATTACCACCTACGGTTTTATTAACTGAAGGACAGATGAGGGGAGAAATATAATAAAAGCTTATGCTAGCCCAAATGAATGGACTTTTTAACAGCAGTGGGGAGAAATAAGAAGTGTTGTCATTGTAAGGTGTTATAGAAAATGTGTTCTAGAAATTGGAAGGTGAGCATTTTCATTACAGATCAATTTTGTTCCCTCAAAAATCAAAATAAAAAGGAAGCAGATCTATTAATCGCCTCATAAACCAAGCTCTTTTTAAGGCTGATCTGAGATGCATCATCTCCAATACAGCAATGTAAGGAAACACCCAACAGACCCCCAGGTACTCTCATTTATCACCCTGAGTTTAAAATTCTGACTGTAGTAGCAATATTTTGCAGTAAAATCGAGTGAAAAACAAATTATTTCAAGTTTAATTAAAATTTTTAAGATATCAATATCACTTGTTAGGATTGCATTGAAAGGCCTCAAAAATGCCTATTTGATTTTTCATATCCTGAAACAATAGATGGGAACTAAAGCTGATCCTTAACAATAGACCTTTGAATATGTATTTTTAACTATTTCTATATAGTTAGGGTTTTTTTCCTAGAGGATTTTGCGTTATCTTGCAAAAGTTCCAGGAATTTCAGCATAATAAAGCAATAGCTTTGAGATAGTTTAGGATTCCTCCTATGGAAAAACTGTCTCCAGAGTCATAGTCTATACTATGTTTTTCAGTCTTATCCAAACACAGTTGAACCAATCACTTTTTAAGAACTAGTTGAATATGTAACGCTGAACACATATATGTGTTTGTGGTATCTCTCCTGTAAAAAGAAGCTTTACTCTGTAGCCTTCACTATTTTGGCATTCAGAATGAAACATTTTCTGAAAAGAATAAAGCTTGTCTTCCACCTTCGCTAATGTAGAGTACTAGAAGTAATATTCAGTGGTTACAACGACTTACACCAGCTGAAGTGGTAGACATTCTCATATTAGAAGTCAGAGGGAAGAGGAATAATTCTGAGGACCTTGTGCATCCCTGCATAAACAGTGGTATGTTAATGTGTTAATTTTTTTTTTCGTGGTGGTGTTCTGAACAGATGAGACATCATAAATGACATAAAATAGTAGCTTGAGTGCTGGCTTGTACAAACTGTTTGGTATGACCAGTGAAGGTAGAAGGCATGAATGTACTGAAATATTTTTTGAGTGAGCCATTAGTAATTTTAGTCAGCATAATAAAAGTACTTTCAAATAATAATTTCATTTCTGTCATAAGCAGTTCATTACAGAAGCTTTTCTTCCTCTCCCTCTCCCTCTTCCTCTCTTCTCCCTCTCCCTCTCCTTCTCCCTCTCCCTTTCCCTCTCCCTCTCCCTACTAACTTGTTTTATTTTCAGTTTTCAGTCTAAGGCTTCAAAGCCATTCTAACAGCTTTGGATTTGAATCCTCTGATGAAGTCCACTACATGGAGGGTATAACACTGGAAAAGACAAAATCTTATAAAAGTGCAATTCTTTCCCACAGAAAGAACTTTGCTGTGAATATTTAAAATACATTACTTTAAATGTTGTTGCTTTTTTAAAAAGAAAAATATATCACATAAAACAATGAACTGTAAGAGGAAAAAATATGTTGCCCAGGGCTGGCCACTCTCCAGTGATAGAACATGCTCCAATATCCTTTCAGCTATATTCTCTGAGGAGATATGTCAATTTTTAAAAATCAGTTAAATAGGTAGTCAGTCATGGGAGTGCATGATAGTTGTGCTTGTCCAAAATAAAAATATCATTCTTAAAATCGATACTTTTTCCTCTTATCTGGTTATTTTCAGGGAGCATGCAGTATGTAATAGTAAATCTAGAATGATAAACAGAATGTAATTTTGACCAAGAGCACAAAACTAATTTTGACTGTTTTACATAAAATCTTTCATTATGAGGCCAAATTCTGCCTAGGGTGAACAGGCATCACTGACAGCAAAATTTGGGAAATAAACTTATTTATTCATCTGTCTTAACAAGAGAATTCCATTACTTACTTCCTATCACTGAAGATTTCCTGGCCTGCTGGATAAACACCTTTGTCAATGTCATTTGATCAAGACCAAATATTTAAAGTCTTTAACATGTTTTCCTTTTACTACCAAATCTTTTTCTGGCTGTCCTAGTCTTACCATAAACACCAACAACTTGAAACACCAACACAATGCCATTTATTAGAGGTAAAATTACTTTAGAAGCAGAAGAAATGGTTCAACAACCACAACAACAACAAAAAACCTACCAAACTTATTTATGATGTAAAGATCACCTTCCTTTTACTAAACAAATCTGACTAAATTGTGAACATTGGCCATGAACAGGATAATGCACTTTAAGCATGAAAGAGAAAATGGACGATCTTGCAGATTCAAAGAGCTTTATCATCAACTGCAATCATTTTATCCATACATTGTTTCTAGAATGAGAAAGAGATCTTTTTCACCCCACTGTGGTTTACATGTCTGTAAGAGCATCATAGCCTGCGGGGTTATTTTCTCTTCTCAATGTCAAATTTACTGAATTACTATGTTTGGTCACCTCATACACAGGGACTTGCCTTTACTTTAAACATAACAGTTTGCAGTTCATTTTATGACTCAGCATGACTTGTAAACCTATTTGTTTTCTGATGAAAAACATTGTTCTCAATGAGGTAATTATATGTAGATAAATGATATTTATTTTTTTTCAAATTAAGATAAAACTCTCCTCTTTTGCTAGTTTTTTGTACTTGTCCTATCATAATACCTAAGCAATTTGTGTTAGTATTTTTGAAAAACCTCATACAGGTATGTATCAGATTAAAAAAAATTATTTGCTGCTGTGTTTAAATAACAGTGCTCTATCAATTCAGTCACAGGAAGTTTAAATCACTTATGTAGATATAATATTATCCTGTATTTTAGGCAGGGAATTGGAAGATCTATGTCTTGGTCCTGCAGATTTTTGCAATTCATGTTCCACCTTCTTTAATTACTGAAGCAAGGGGCCTTCCATATGTGTGTATTACACCTGCTTTTGCAAGAACAAACTCTGCTCCACTTACAACCCCATGTAAGCTTTGTGGCTTTGGCTGTCATTTTCATTTGTGCAATTTTTTACAGTTGCTTTATTTCTGTCTTCCTTTACTGTGTAGGAGCTCTTGGAAGTTTATTTTCCCCTTTTTCATGCATCAATACGTAACTGTTACAGAAAACTAGACCCATTAGCATTTCATAGGTTTTATAAACTGAAAGGGCAGGAGGTACCTCAAGCAAAACTTCAAGCAGTGTCTTGAAACAGGAATCATTTAGTCTTCTGTTATACAAGAGCTCAGGTTAGGTAGTCGTAGCAGTTCCTTCTTTCCCTAAAATCAATGATTCTGTAAATCAGTGCAGTCCTGTGTTGTTTTTACAGATCTCTCTAGTAACCTGAACATAAAAATTTGAAAAATACTAACAAGGAAACTGTATAAAATAAAAATAATGAGGGCTATTGTTCTCAGTATGTTTTTCAGCTCAGTGTTCAATGTAATAAAAAAAATCTTCCTTTTTAAATATCTCTGCAATTCCCTTAGAGTTCAAGGTGGCACTCAGCTTTGCTGATGAGACAAGTGCTATTGTCCCAACATTTTTAAAAGCCTTATACAAAGGGATATAACCTTAACTGGTATAAATAACCTATAGCACTACTAATTTTGTATGATTGCATTCATCTCTTGCATCTGAGGATTCACCCTAGTTATCACATAAACAAAGTTATCATTTGCTTAAATAAAATGTGTTGTTGCTGACAAAGTGGAACTGCAAACATCACAACTTGCAAAGGCAGCAGTGGGCCTTGGGTTAGAAGTTACCTCTATGGTAATGTTGAGGTGTAATTGACAGTTGCGCTTTGTGGTGCGCAAATGAGGTCTGCAGACATTTTTCTCCTGTTGTAGGAAAATAAGAGTCTTTATAAGTATCACAGGATCTCTCTTCCAAGGAAAGGTTCTTTTCTTTCACCATCACAGTGCCCAAGAAGCCTGCATCTCCTTTTCTCCTGACTTTAGTTGTTCTGTGGCACACTAAAGCTGATGGGTGCAACCAGTTGTAATGAGCCATGCAATACTGATTCTTCAGTTTGTCTACCAGAGGGAGGAACTCCAGTGTTTGGAAGACTGTTCCCCTAGAATTATCACCAGCTATATCACACTGGAATATCTGACCAACTTGTGAATGCTGGGCACAATGCCACTGCAACAGATGGGCATGGATGCAGTGAGCCAAAGAATCATGTGTATGTATCAAATGTGAGAAATGAGGGCAAGACTCCAAAGACAAAAATATAGAAGTGTCAGTCTTGATCTGATACAGCTTTCGTTCAAAGATGGTTCATCACTAGGATCTTGGCAAATTAGCTAAAAGAAAAGATGCTCGAACTGCGTAATGAGAAATGTGGCCCACTTAAGAGGGGGTAGAAGTATGGCAGTAATCAACAAAGTAATCTACCTCTCTTGCAGTGGCTACCAAGGAATAGGATAAAACAAACATCATAAACTAACAGACCTAAACTCTATGTTCATCTGTATTTCACCTTTACAATGCTATATATAGAGCCACACACTTCTAAGGATAGAAAAAAATGAACAGAGGAGTGGAGATGAGTCCCATCCTGTGTTAGAGTACTCCTGGACATCTGCCAGTTTCCTTCTGTTTTGTGGAAGTGAGATCTATGAAGGATCCTATTAGCCTTGTGATGAAGTTTGCACCTAAGCTCACAGCTTCTCAAGTATTACCATTTCCAGTCTCTATGCTGCCTTTTTCTAGACAGCTCTTTATAGAATTAAACAATGCAAACATTTCAAGGCTTACTTCCACTCAGTGCTAAAGAATGAGCCGTGCTTACCCATGCTTTTCCTCCAGCTTAGTCTCCACTTAGACATCCCCCAAAGAGCAACAACTTTCCATCAGCTTCTGTGTAAGTTTGGCAAGGTCTTGCAATATCATAGCCTTTATATTTCTTCTCATATAAATAACTTCTTTACAAATGGTGATTATAATAAAAATGCACTGCCACAAGCAATAGAAAACTGTAAAGAAATTAACCCGTGAAGACATACATTCATTTCAAAAGAGAAAAAGTGAAGGTGAAAAGTGCAACTAAATCCACCTCCAGATCTCTCAAAACACTGGTCAGCCTATCCAAACTTTGATTTCCTTCCAAGACCCAAATTGTAGCAAGTCAAGTTTTTTTGTTTGTCTGTTTGTTTAAAAACTATTTTCCTTATCAAAATATGAGATAGTTGTACAGCTCTTATAACTGAATGACAAGATGGAGGAAATCTTTCAGTCATCGGTTCTAGAGCAACACTTTAGAAATTATCTTGTTTTAATATTTATTTCTATTTACAATGCACCTGTAATTAGAGTCATGGTGACACTGAGCTTGTTTCAGTCTCCACTGAAGTTAAGGGAACTCCATGCAGGAACATAGGTGCCCTCTCCACACACAGATCTTCCTGGAATATACAGGTCAGAAGGTAAAATGATCAGGTCTGAACTATGAAATAGCTATCATAAAAAATGGTCCATGTAAAGTTCATGGACATTATGAAGTTCAGCAGATTAATGAAGCACACTGCACAAAATCCCTATGCCTCATTTGGAGCATGACTTAGGGAGGGACCTCTGTCGTCAAAGGGTACGATGGAGGAAAAGTCACAATGTCTGTGGATGCTGACATTATCAGAGTGTTAGATGGGGTCTCTAGATTTGTCTTGAAACATTCAGACCACCACAAACTTCCTAAGCAGCTTTGTGGATCCTAGTCTTAGTGAATAATTCATGTGAAATATTTTTCTAAAAGCTATTTCAGTTCATGTACACTTATTATTTAAAGTTCTTATTCTTTTAAAATTAATTGTCTTATTTAAAATCTGAGTGATATTGCATATTCAGAATTAGTCTTTTTGGACATGTAAAGCTGTTTCTGTTTGGGAGGATTAAAACTATTATGAATAAGTTTCTGGTTTATTGCCTGCAGAAAGCAGTAAGATGTGTTTTTCCACTTCTGGCAAGCAGTCATGCTGCAATTAGCTTTCTACAAACATAACTACATAACTCAACTGTGGTCACATGACAAGTAGTGTGAAAAAGATCAAGATGAAAGGTTAAGTTCCAAGTACCTTTTTTCAGTAAGAAATTATTTTCAATATTTGCTGAAAAAATCCTTGAAATTTTTACATAGATTTTCTTCAATACTTGACATATACTAGCAGAAAAATCAGGAATTATTAAGTCTTGTTAAATTTTGCTATAATTGATAAAAATCATTTCTCTGCAGCAAAATGTTACCAACAGCTTATCTCCTGAAACTTCTGAAAAATATTATGCATTCTCAAAATTATGTCAAGTTGCTGGGGTTTTTTTCCTTCTAATGTAACTCTGAGTTACTTATGAAAGTTTATTCTTTACATATGAATGTTTCAGATAGATTGCTTTTTATCATATGTTTTGGTTACTTTTGTTTTTACATAAAGATAAATCTTTTACTGGTACATATTAAGATGGAAGGACCTCATTTCTTTCAGATGTGCATGTGTACAGAACTACTCACACATAGACTTTAGAAGTCGCTTTCCACAATTTATATAAAATTAAAAGCGAGTTTACACTCTCTTCCTTCACTGTCAACTTTGTTCCCTCCATATTGTTTTTCCTTCTCTCCAGTTCTCCACTACATTTGTCTGTCTTTCTATCTTTTTCATTTTTAGTTTTCCTGTTTCACCTGAATTAGACAGGTGTAGAGTGATTTTTAAGTTCAAATTTAACTTTAAAAGTGCTCGTGATCAAATGTGTTTAACATCATGCCAAATCTATGTGCAATTTTTGGTAGATGTTTAATTGGTATGGATATATTTAATAAAGTACATCATTCCCTTATCTTCATACCGAATTTCAGTGAATAATTTAAAAAATGAGAAGCACTGGATGAAAGTAAAAAAAAAAGGTGCAATTGTGTTGCACTGTAAGTCAGTCCCATATACATTACCTGCTTGTGAAAATCCAAGCTAATCAGGAGATAATATTTCACGAGGGATGACATTCAGACATGATTCTTACCCAGAATTCTGTTTCTGTAACAAAATTAATGATGGGACTATGAAATTATTTTATATAGGATCTGTCATTTGTAAGCTGTTTAAAGTATAGTTAAAGCTAACATTGTGGCAAGAGACTATATACCATAAGTCTCTGCATCTTTAATGAGGATGGATTTATTTTTTGTTGAAAAGAAATTCAAAAGGGGACAGTGTGCTTTAATTAAATAAAACACAATGGAGATTTCTTCATTGTCTCTGCAGCAAAACACACAGTGATAAAGCCATGTGTGCGTGTCTTGTTTCCCCCTCCAGATTCCAGTGCTAGCAAAAGATTTTGCCCTTGATCATGCGGTTTTAGACATGAAAGGCTTCAAATCTATCCAAGCTCAAGATGAACACAGAATGCTAATTTGGGTTCACATGAAGAGCTGGACAAGCAAAGTCTTTTATTTTAAATTGTTAAAAATGCACTCTTTTTGAGGTCCTTTTCTTACTATATGTTTCTGACGTACATAAAACTGATTCAATTAACATTTTTAAAAGAATAAATTCTATAAAATATATATTTGATACTAGTATGTTTCCCTATATTTGAAGAAGCTTAAAATGTTATCTGATTAAAAAGATATATGCTTTTATATATACTCTATACTATTTTTTATCATATTGTGATTGTACACTGTGAAACAGAAATAATTTTACACACAACAATGTATACTGAAAAAATATAAAAGGCTTAAAATCAAAATATAAAAAACTCACCAAAACAGACACGTCCTCAAAATATATCAGTCTGGAAGGAGGTATTTTGGAAAACACTAATGAAGAGAACAAAGGAGGTATTCATAATTTTCTAAGCAACTTTATACGGAAATTATGAACCTCCAAAATTATGTGTTAAAATTGTAATATCTGATGGTATCATGGGAAATAAAATGCATATTGTATTGTGATTACTTTTGTATGGTGATGCACCCCTCTCTCTCTCTCTCTCTCTCAGTCCAAAAGAGTGTCAAGTAAATCTCTCTAAGCAGAAAAATGTCATAATTTCAAGTTCAATATCTGGGGATGTGCTAGAAGCAATTACTTCATATCTTAGTGGAACGCAGAGACTCCATCCCTTTTTACGAATGCAATGGTTCAAAACTACTAAGTTTGTAAGGCACAAAAAATTAATTTCCCTTGACTCATCCATGAAGTTTGTTCATTATTGTCACAGAACAATTGTAATTAAATTTGCGGCAAAGAATCATAGAATCATAGAATAGTTTGGGTTGGAAGGGACCTTTAAAGGTCATCTAGTCCAACCCCTCTGCAATGAGCAGGGACATCCCCAACCAGATCAGGTTGCTCAGAACCCCGTCCAACCTGACCTGGAATGTTTCCAGGGATGGGGGACCTACCACCTCTCTGGGCAACTTGCGCCAGTGTTTTACCACCCGCATTGTGAAAAATGTCTTCCTTCTATCTAGAGTAAGTCTTCCCTCTTTTAGTTTAAAACCATTACTACTTGTCCTACTGCAACAGGCCCTGCTAAAAAGTCTGTCCCCATCTTTCTTAATAGACCCCCTTTACGTACTGGCAGACTGCAATAAGGTCTCCCCAGAGCCTCCTCTTCTCCGGACCGAACAACCCCAACTGTCTCAGCCTTTCTTCATGGGAGAGGTGCTCCATCCCTCTGATCATTTTTGTGGTCCTCCTCTGGACCCTCTCCAACAGGTCCATGTCTTTCCTGTGTTGAGGGCTCCAAAGCTGGATGCAGGACTCCAAGTGGGGGGTCTCACCAGAGCAGCGTAGAGGGGCAGAATCCCTTCCCTCGACTTGCTGGCCACGCTGCTTTGGATGCAGTCCAGGGTATGGTTGGCCTTCTGGGCTGTGAGGGTACATTGCTGGCTCACATCCAGCTTTTCTCCACCAATCCCCCCAAGTTCTTTTTGGCAGGGCTGCTCTCAATCCCTTCATCCCCTAGCTTGTATTGATACTGGGGGTTGCCCCGACCCAGGTGCAGGACCCTTATGAGGTTCACATGGGCCCATTCCTCAAGCTTGTCAAAGTCCCTCTGGACAGGGATGTCAACAGCATCACTCAGCTTGGTGTTGTCTGCAAACTTGCTGAGGGTACACTAAATCCCATTGTCTATGTCACTGATGAAGATATTAAAGAGTACTGGTCCCAACACAGACCCATGAGGGACATCACTCGTCACCGATCTCCATCTGGACATTGAGCCATTGACCACTACCGTCTGGATTTGACCATCCAACCAATTCCTCACCTACTGACCAGTCCACCCATCAAATCCAAAAGGGAGAGAAGAGGAGAGGAAGAGCTAATAGAATTATTACTACTGCTAGATACCACATCTGACTAGACACTGGCTGACATTTCTCCAACATCTGGAAAACAATTACCTCAACCCTTTAGGCTGCTGACCTCTAGGTCTGACTAGATCATTCTTCTTCTGAAACTACTTATTAAATTTGTAAAGCGTTCAGAAGCACGTCTCTTCAACATAACTGCAATTGCTCTTGCTGTCCAAAACTGTTGTAGCTGTTGTTGGAAACAAAATTATTTGCTAGCAGAAACTCTTAGCTGTAGATGGGAATGAATGGATGAACAGAAATACAGTCCAATGAAAATGACAAATAAAAGTGAGAACTGGATCCTTGTCCTTCCTGAGTTCATTTTCTTGCAGTTTATGAAGTTTAGTGTTCTTAAGTATTTTGATTTCTTATCTTCTGGAAACCAGATTAATGGAGTCTAGCATTCTGAAATTACCACCTCACAATAAAGACAAACTATAATCTCCATGTGCTCACACAACCAGTGCTAAAACATAGGTAGAATCAGTATCAGAAACAAAAAACTTCAGTGTCCCAGATACAATTTTTTCTGGCAGCATTTGGAAATTAGTGGAAAAATTTTAATGACAATAAAATCTGAAGAATGGTGCACTACAATGTCTTTCATTACAGATGACAAAACTTTTTACTTTTCCATGTAATACACTCCATAAGCTATGAAATGCCCTCCAGTGTTGATCAATTGTTGTGCACACCTTTAGAAGCTATATGGTGAAGAACAGAAAAATGATCATTCAAATTTGACAACAGGCATAGAAATACAAGGGTAATATTCATGTAATATATGAATCGAGCAGAAAATAAAACTGCTCCCCATAAGCTTTTTGAGCAAAGGCTTTTGTTCTCTCCAGCACTTCATGAAAGCTTTGAGCCAGGTTGTGAATAAACCACATGAAAAACAAATCATTTTTCTTGAAAAATGTCTTGAAAGTACCATAGAATTGTACTGAAAGGAGGTGAGATTAATGAATTGCATCCTATCTTAGAGCTCCTACCCTCTGTCGTCTTCTAAATAAAAAATTAGAATACATACTAAATATATATATATATATATAAAAAGATTAAGAAAAGCCTGAATCTCTGTGCCTGTATTATCAGATATATTTGTGTTGACCTGTAGTTCAGGCAAACATAGTTGTTTTAGGACAGAGCTGGAGATGTGCTAACATTTACAACATAAACAGTAAATGTTACTCCAACCACTGAATGACATGGAGCCATGACTAGTAAACCAGTAGTACTCTGATGTACCTTTAAAATGCTAAAAAGCAGTAATCTAACACCAAATATCACCTACTGCAAACGTGCATTCAGACACTATACTGGATTCTCTATTTAGCTGAGCCATGTAATAGTATTTCACTAAAAATTTTCTTATATTAAAAAAGCTTCACATAATACTTTAACTTTTGTCTAGACAAAATTAGGAAAAAAATTAACATTGCAGACCTAAGATAATTTTCCATTTGATATTTATTTATTTATACTTACTGAGCTAATTTAAAACATTCTTATAATAGCTAGTGAAAGTCTTTTAAGTATTTTCATGATTATACTATTTGCATACCAAATGTTAATACAATTTTTAGTGGGTACACTTTTTAATTAGAAAAATTAAATTTAGTGGGTACACTTTTTAATTTTACCACTTAGAATGGTAACAATTTAAGAGTAATATCTTAAAGTAAATTATGAATTAATTCTATGTAATTTCAAAGATAAATAATGTCTTTTCACCTGATCCAAAAAGAATACCTTACTCCTCCGCTCCCGTAGCCCCACATCCAACCCATGAGAAGTGGTACAACCAGGTACAATCACATCACTGAAAAAATGCTGCATAGAATAATGGTCCCTGGGCAATTTTTACATTAATTAAATCCAATGTATCGTTCATCTTGTTGTTATTCATCCAAATTTGCCTAATCACTATAAATAAGATTCATTTAGCTGTATGTCATGAAAGCACCTGGAAATGGAAAATTTGCTGACATTTTCACTGCCAATCAAGAGTCTATCACTTCAGCACCAATACTACCACTTGCTAAGGAATCTCACCACTCTGCCTCATGGTCAAAAATACACTCGTCAGATTCTGACTTACCACAGAAACACCCAAGGTACAAATTCCAGCTGCAAAAGTGCTATTTCTGCTTACATGTGTGTTCAGCAACTCTTATTCAGTTCTTCTTTATTAGCAGCAAAATTAGCAGCATGATCTAGAAGCTGTTCTGAAGTCACCCGTTCAGAATTGACACTGTTAGTGCTTTTGCTGTTGCCATCTTTATTACCATACCTGTGTGCTATCTATTGCCCACACTCCTATGGCTAGACATTTTAAAACACAAACCAAAGAGATAGTTCATGTCCCAGAGAATTTATGGACCCACTGCAGTATGAGAGAATGCGTGGAAACACACAGTTGACATTCTATAAGAAAATAATGAGACAACATAGATGGATTACTGTGTCTTCCATAGGCATTCTGGCAAAATATAATTTTACAAGAAATCTAAAGATACTGATTTCTGTTGAGTATGTAAGGATACTGAATTGCTTTACAGAGGATTATGAAGATCATTAATATAATTATTTTTAAATATTAAAAGTGGCTGATGAAGACTTGTACAGTTGAAGACGTGTTGAATGTCAGTAAATTCACAAGAAATTATAAAAGTAGTAGTGATAGTCTACGGTTTTTAAAATGAAAACAATCATGCAATGTTGAATATAACTACCAAATTAACATTTGTTGTATGATGGCAGTAGTAGAAATATTCACAGAAAGAAGATAAAGGACAAAAGGGACAGGCTGGAAGAGTTATCATTCTAGTGCACTCTAGGTGGATGTCAGCTAACAACATTTCCCAGAATGAGGCAAAAAAAGATACTGTAGTGGATGTATGCAACATGCAGCTGACAAAAAGGACTTGAGATTTGTGAATGCACAGGAAGTGAATGCACAGGAAATGCTGTATCACAGCGAATCAGCTAGATATAGATGTAATTTTCAATACTATCTCTAGAAGCATGACTAAATTGAAGATAATAATAGAAATGGAAATCATGGCAATCATGGTAACGTTGCTTGTGCCCATTATAAAGGACAGAGGAACTTCACTGTGCATTTCACATTCCTTTGTGTGTCTCTATTCTTGTATTCCACCATTTCTGACTAGAATTTTTTAAAGGATTCTCGGATGTATAGTGGAGAAGCATCTATGTGGAAAAGGTCCTCTTCCTAGTATTTGTGAGGGTTACCAGAAGGCTCCTTAGGATTTTGTCCCACGGTGCAATCCAGCACTGACTGCAGTGTGTATCTCTGAGTGCATGAGTGCACTTTTCCCACAGTATAGGCACAACTCTTCACCACTGCAGCGGAGGAAAAAATGTTTTGTGACAAAGTTTGAGGGTGATTGTAGAAGGAAGCAAAATTTTAGAATTTCATCCCCAGGTGGGTTTACCTGGAGCTGGCAGGTGGTAATCAGTGAGGATATCAGAGAGGTAGGTCAGTATATCCTTTGGTCAGAAAGAATCCAGTCAGGATTTGTTCTCAAAATACATTATACATTTGATTTTTGATTGGATCAGAACGGTGGTATAAGAAGGAATGCTGGCATCCAGATCAGCTCCCATGTCTGATGCTTCTCCATTATTCTCCTTCCTCACTGGGCTGCAACCCACAGGAAGTCAAACTCATGGGATGAAGAGACACAAAGTGCAACCCTTATCACAGAGTGGGGCAGGTCCTTGCCCCAGCCACTGTTACTGCCACTGAAAAGGAAAGAGAATTTGGGCTCTGTGGCACCCTCAGAAATCTGTAGGAGGTGATAAAGATTATTCAAAGAGTGGAAGACCAATCAAAAAGGAAAGATGTAAACCAGATTAAAGATGAAATCAAAAGAAACCCTGCTTGCAAGAAGAAGAAAATGAACAATAAATCAGTGAATAATTACTGTTGCAGAGTTTGAGATTGGAGAAGGTATTTAGGAAATTAGATGAGAGTAATTTCAATTGCATTGAAGATACAGAAGTGGGTTGGAAAATGTATAGAATACGACTAAAAATTAATACTGGACAGAAATTACAAACATTATTCTCAGTAAGCACACTGATACAAAGAAGGTCAAACTTTGTAGAGTAACGCAGAGTCAAGCAGACTTTTTTCCTATGACAGAAAAAACTGAATCATTTTGATGACTAGTAATGCACTGTCTGGTGCTGCACTGTAAAATGCCATCAGGAAAGAGGGAGAAGATTAGAGCTGATGTATTGGAACCAATGGGAGAGAGAAAGGAGATAAGAGGGGATTCTGTGAGGGAAAAGAAGTGGAAACAGAAGTAATTAAAGGGTTTGAAGAATGGTGCCAAGGCAGCTCAGTTTGTCCATGTAGGGTCCAGTTAACCTGGATTAGATTTGTTCACCTAGACAGACCTAAGAAGCAGGAGATCGAGTACAGGAGAAGGAATGAGCCTAGTTGTGGTGATTCCAGACATTTGCTTCTTGCTGAGAGCAGAAGCCTAGAACATAAGACACTGCAGCTGGTGATGATCAGACAGACCTGCAGAAAGAAGAAAAAATGTAAAATGAAAAGCCTCATTGGGAAAAAACAGGAAGAGAAGGCAGGGACAAGGAAGATGAGAGCTTGTAAGAAAGCACAGAACAGCTGAAGAGGAGGGAGTGAGAAAAAGGTAATATTCAAGATGATATGAGTTGGTCACAAAATGGTAGAAGAGGAACCAGAAGGAGAGCCGGGCTTGAGGAAGACTGAATCAAGTGAAGAGCCCATGTGGGCATAGCAAAGCTGAATCAGTAAAGGACAACTGAGGAGGGGTAAGAAAAAGGTCAGCTAAGGTATCGGATAAATAATCAAATACAACTGAGTTACTGATACTATTAACTGGAGCTAAACTCTTCTGTAACTCTCTGTGAACTTCAGTCCTTCAAATCCGCACTAGTTAAATAGATCTAACAGTACATTTCTGATTATTTGAAGCTTACATAGAGACTTCATAACCTCTCTCTTATACTGTAGCAAACTGGTTTCTTCCTAGAAGAAGTCTATGAGAGATGATGAAAGCAATTTAAAGGATAACTTTTTTTCCTGGAGCCAATACCAGCAATTTTGTTTGGATTTACACGTCACCGTATGTCGAGAGAAAACTAGATTAAATGGAAAAAGATATAAACAAAATCATTTTGAAAGAGTACTCGAGGATTTACGGTACTGTACTTGACTAGAAGTGATTGGCAGCACATTAAATAGAGCTTTGTGTCAGCTGCAGAGTGGACTCTGCAAAGACAGGATGTCAAGTTACGAACTGCAGACTTTGCGACTCCAACTTAACTCCTTGTTACATTTTGTGATATTAGCTGGGAGAAAGTTTATATCTACAGTGCTGGAGAAATTAAACACACACACATTGTCATGTTAGCCAAGCAAAATTTTAACTAAAATAAAATATTAGTGAAAAAAAACTAAAAAGAGAAACAAAACAATCCTGGCATTTTATAAGTAGGTTATTTCAACAAGAACTAGATGGGTTGCAGAGGCCCTACACTAAGCTGTAACTTTGTCTTTGAACTAAAACTATTAGCTCTCCCTGTAGGTTAGGGCCTCTTTGGTTTGACAAACTTCTCTTAATTGGTTCTAAAGATTACTTGACAATCTGTATTCCAGCTTTTTTTCTCCATTAGTGTTTATGACACCTCAGTTACAGTACAATATCATCGCCACAGATAGAAAGGCCTGGTTACTTACAGACAAGTAATTAAGTTTATTTTATTTTTTTCTACTAATTTAAAAGACTTTTCCAGGAAATACCTACTGGGATCTAATTGAGTTCTGGAAACTTATTGGAGACTAAAAGAGGTGGACACTGAAACCAGAGTCACAAACATTCCCTAGTGGCAAAAATACTTTGAATTATGTTCCTTTTATGTGAGCATCTCAAAGTGTTTTGCAAATATTAGAATGTGATTCTGCATCCACATTGGCCCTGTGAGAGAAGTAAGCAGTGTTTTAATGACACTGTGTAGAGCCCACAGACTATGGTCAGAACTCCATTGCCCTCATAAACTGCAGACTTCAAGGAGGCCTATAGACATCTTTTAGTATCAAATCCTCCTAACAATGATTTTCAAAAGAACAGCTACAAGTAAGAACAATTTTGTCGGAGGGACTCTGTGAGAGAAAGATTTAAACTTTCACATGGTCAGAACACAGGCTGTGCATCACAATTACATTTTCTGAGATCTGACTTGGAAATTAATAAACTATCTATATCATAATTAATGAGCAGTTTCCTGAAGAAAGCCCAAACATTCATCAGAACTATTTATTTTAAAAGTTTCTTTGGACAATGTTTCATTATTACTGAAAAGACTAATGAAACTGCACATATTTGGTACCTCTGAAGATCGGATCCTAGCATTTTTTAATTGGTCATGAGCAGAGTTAATAGGAGTATGGATTTGTCATCAATCTGTTCCCGTGAAGTTTTACAGTGAAATTCTCATTTTCCTGGGTGATTTCACCAACCATAGGAATAAAGTACATGTTCTGTCCAGCACTGACTCTATGTTCACTATCCAGCAAACACAGAAAACTGGCTATTGTAGTGTTAAAGGTGTCATGTGTTTGATGTCACAAATCTGCCACATACTGAGGAGGAAAGCAAATCAGAAGGAAAGCAACTCAGGAAGGAAAAAAACATAGAGCATGAAAAAAATTGAAATTGGGATGATTACTGATGGTATTAATAGGTTAAGAGATAGTTTTCTTTCTTCAGAAAAAAAAACATTATCCAGGTCTTTATTTTATTATGTATTATTTCTCATATCATATAAAGCATAAGAAATTTTAATTAATGTGCTTCATTCTCATTAATTGTTTCTCTTGTTTATGCTACTCAATGCATAAATATACTTATATTTACACATCTTCATGAGCAGATTGTGACAGGTGCGCTATATCCTCCTTTTCAACATACAAAATTTACAGTCAACTGTGTTGAGCTAAATGTATCCCTTTACATTTTTGGATATGCTAATCCTTAATTTATTAATTTCAGAACAGATTTGGTTCTATACAGATAATGATCATAATAAACTGTAAGAGATGCCACTGGCATCTGTATAGGAAGTCAGTCAAATGTAAATGTCATTCAAAAAGTTGGTTCCAAGGAAGTCAATGTTGAGAGAGACTGAGATTAAATCTCTGTAATGCTCCAAATCTGCAGTAGCCCTCCAGAAAACATCTAAATATTATTCTTAACCTTAGCACCTGTATAACAGTGGAATAACTGTTCTGTAGCTATCATTTCTCTTGTTTTTAATTTCTAGTTAGCAGAACTAGTAAATCAAGTTACTTAAAAAAAAGGGTGCATCTATAGTAAATGTAACTCCACATCTTGATTCAGTTATCAAAAATATGACCATTAAAAACATTCACTGAGAGAACTTTATCTTGGTTTGCTCAATCTAGAAAAAAATTACAAAATTAATAACATGAGAAAAGCATATTTGTTAACTGAAAATGTGGTTTATGAAGCCAATCCACAACTTCTCCCACATCTTTAACACTTGAGATTTTTTTCAACTGCCTCTCTTTAGAGAAGCACAGCTATGGTATTGTATATTTTGGCTAGAAAAACTTTCAATCCCCAAAGGACTCAGTTTTTTATTATTGGCACAATCCACACTTAAGAAGAGCAATGAAGTATTTGTCATTTCAAAACAAAGAAAGAAAATTTCAGTATTCAGCAAAACTTCACCAGAACCACGAGTAGTAAGGCTTTGCCTGAACTCTACTCCCAGGGATTTTTTTCAACAGTCTCAACCACTTAACCAATATTTTGAAAACAATTTATCAGCCAAATAATATTTTTCTTTGAAAAATTCCCAAACATTAGAGACTGCTACTCAGAGAATGTACTTTATCACAGAACAGGTAATATTTACAATGTGATCACTGTCAGGTGTCCCCATGGAGAAAGGAAAGAGATACTTTGTGTTGCAATAGTGAAGACTGCTCATTTTCTAACTTTGGAAGACTGGAATGTATCACACAGCACACCCCAATCTCTTCCTTCACAAAAGCAGGTTTTTAAAGAACTTATACAATACTCCCAAATGATCACAGTTGTGGATAGATTAGGTCAGTTCATCTTTTACTACGGGGGAGAAAATTTCCCTATCTCCCTTATAGCCCCTCATCTGTCTGGAGATTGCTGCGGGCAAAGGAGTCTCAGCTTGGGCTCCTCCACGGGCTGCAGTCCCCTCAGGGGTGTCTCTGCCCCGGTATGAGTCCTCCACAACCTACAGTCCTCTCAGAGGGCCCTCCACTGGCATGGAGCACCTCATCTCAAGAGTGCATCTCCAAGCATGTTCCTAGGTATAAGCTATTAAGAGAGTGTACCATATATATATTTTCATAACAAATTCCATGGAGTGCAAAACAAATTGGCATGCAATTCTTCCTTACATCCGGAATTCTTAATAAATGATAATGAAAGGGAGAAAAGAATATAAACCAGCATCTATATTTTTTCTTTTTTTTTTTCTGTTACTTTACCTAACATATATTCTAAAGGTGACACTACAGTAATATCATTAGAAAATAAAGCTTATATGTTGTTACCAACAGTATTCAGCTACACTTTATTGCCATGTAATGTATGCTAAAGTGACTTCTCTAAGGTTGTCAGTTTTGAGAAATTGTTCTTACAAATTTTGTCCATATAAATTTAAGAATGAAACCTAGTAATTTCCCAAAGTATTCTTAACAAAAGATATTTTCAATGAGGCAGAAAATGCTACATTATATGAAGAGCTTGGATTATGGAAGAATCAGAAAATGTAATTTTTTCCAGTAAGAATAAAGAAAGATAGAAGGAGAGAGTCCTTTGCTACTATTAAAAAGGATTATTTCAGATAATATTTAATAGTTTGAGGAGAAATGTTGTGATAGTTTTCAAATAAACCACACATATACAGTAAATAGAAAAACAATAAAACCCAAATTACACTAAAAGCACTATACTGCTTCCATTGCAGTAGTTTCATTTTCTCAGTTTCCTTATATTGTTGAATTCACTGTACCTGTGTGACACATATGATATAGAATCAAACACAATACATTCATTTCTACATTTATGTTTCAATTATCTGAATAAGGCAAATAGAGAGGAAGCAGACAGAAGAAGAAGTTATGTCACTCCTTTGTCTTTAACAGATATTTTTGGTGGATAACTTTTCTAAATTTCTGATCTCCTGAACTCTTTTTGGACAGAGACGAATAGAAGTTATATCCTGTCAGGGTGAGAATCACTCTTGTGTTTCTACCCTGTATCTTTTACAGATGAGGGCACGATCATCAGGGGTTTTCCACAGGATGAAGCTTTCTGAGAAGTATTGCCTACACACACAGATAAAAAAAAGAACATTAATAGACACAGCATTTTTGTACCAGGCAATCTTATTAATAAGGAAGCTTTCTGGGCACACTGATACAATGAGACTAGCAAAGGCAAAGCCCACAAAGAAAGTAATGTTGCTTTAAATGGAAAAAGATAGTGCTGTGTGATCTAGACACTACGCAGGAGGAACTTTTCAAGCATCTCCCTTCTCCTTTATCTCAGTGTCAATCTGGGCCCCTTGCTGTTCTCTCTCAGTTCTCTCAACATAGCTATAGTTGGCAACAAAGCCACAATGCCCTGCAAAAAGTCTTCTCGGAGTTCTTTCAACTCTGCAAGGTATATACTGATGCAACACTCTCTGATAGTATCTTCCCATGCAACCCAAACTCACCACCTGCATCACTCTTCACTGTGTTTTCTGCTGGATATTTCCTCAGTGTCTAATGGGGTCAATGCAAGTTCTTGACAGATGGGGTCTTGCACTCAGCTCTGAGATGATGCAAACTTGTTACTGCCTGCGATGCCCTAAGAATAGCAGTAGCTAGCTCAGCCCTTGGGAGGACCATTAAGCACCTGGAAATGTCCCAAATAATTGTGCTTTCAGCCATATGCCTGCCCTGCCTTTTGGTGTATTTTATCAATGCAATACTGAGGGTCCTCTGAAGCTGTGAGCGTGTTATACTTGAAAATGCCATAAATATCACACCATAAATACCACAATAAACTGACAATTTCAGTCATGGGAAGTGCCTGTTATACCTAAAAACATGACCGGAAACATAGGTCCCTGTATGTATCATAGTTACTCAAAACCACATAAATTTTCCTGTGAAAATATATTTTGTTTATCAGACACAACCACCTCCACTTAAGGCATCACCCCAGACAGCAACCCCAGCCACCCCAAAGAAAGGAGTACATAGTTAATCCCATCCAGACTGGACCAGCTGTATCCATGCTGCAAGCACTTGATTTGATCTCTTCTGTGCTTCATGTGGCACACCTGTAGCTCCTATGACATAAATAGGAGAATAGGTTTGGTGAATTGTGTTATTACAGTCTAACATCAGCACCTTAATGCTGATACCATGGCCTGAGCTGGCGTTGCCTGTACTGTGCCATGGGGAAACATTAAAAGTCTGGGGCTGATGGGCCGTGTAGGTTTGATGGAGCCAAACATGAACAAGGTTCAGTTGTGCAGCCTATGAGCAGTGCTACCTTGAATAAGCCATTCTTAGGGCTATACATAGGTTTTGTCTTTGCTCTTTCACTTGAAAGAGAGCCCAGGAATAAAGTAATACATATAAAGCATACACGATTACAGCATCACATACAGTGAGGAAAATAAGAATTATATTACTTGACAATTTCACATTTGATTTTCCACTTATGTTTATTCACAATAAATCTAAGAAAATTAGTATAGCTATTAAATACATTTAGAATAAATATTGGCAGGATTCTGTCAAGTAATAACATGAATGAGATGAGAATTTATTCAAAATCTAAGTGGTTTTTTTGCTAGGGATAGATTACATTGACAGCATTTACATTAAGTAAATAATTCTATTAAAACAAGTACTTGAGAAATAACTAGATATAATTTAAAGGGTATGATAGTCTGGGTTGTCATCACTAAAAATAACCATTGCTGTTGTTTCTTGTTTTGAAAGAATGAATGATGTGCCTATCAGTGGCATTCTCCAAAATACAAAATGTCTTTAGGTTATCGCTATCCAAAACCATGGGTAATTTCCCACCTCCGCTACATACTTCATACATGGACTGAAGCCACATGAAGAAGCCTGCAAAGTCCTCACCAAGGGTGGCAAGAGCACCAGCCCCAAGAACTGCCTCATCCCCTGAGAGATGCCCAGTGCCCCTGGCTGGGACTGCTCCTGTGCCACACAGTTGTCTTGCTCCTGGCTGGGATGGTGGAATGGCCCTGGCTGCCAGGCCCTGCCCTGGCAGACCCTGGGGTCCCCACCATCCAAGCCCCTGCCTAGGAGCCACCAGCCCTCAGGGCATCTTGAGCATGTAGCTTGGCCCTGGGAGCTCAGATCTTCCTCTGTAGAACATATTTGTAATACTTATAAACTTTCAGTGCTGCTGTGAAAATTAATTAATTAGTGTTGGCAAAGTGCTTTGAGGTCTTCAGATGAAAAGTACTATGTACAGCTCCATTCCTCAGGCTGCTATTGATTATTCTCATTTTATAGTCATGTTCCTGTCTGATTGTTCAGAAACTATGATTCAGTTCTCTGTCAGCTCAGCGATGAGGTAAAGTTGAGATTGCCATCTAAGTGGTGTTTAGTGCTCCATAATCAGTGTTTGGTTTTGGGTGGAACTGCACAGCTTGCCTGGTAGTCTCTGCTGAGATTACAAAAAAATGGATGACAAATATCCGACATTCTTTCATGCTGAGATACTTTTATTCAGGTTCTTGACAGGAAGAAAGGGTTGACAATATGCCTGCGTTCACCACAGCCATATTCTTTTCAAACTGACTGTCAGCCTCCAGACCCACCAGGTGTTCCCTTCCGTAAGCTCTAGACTTATACAAAAAGGATACTAAAAACACATAAGCTTCTTTTAATATATTTGTTTTGCTTTCCCTTATGTATCACTATCTTTTCTTTTTCTAACTGAGTTTTTTCCAGTTTCTATTTTTTTCACATAATAGTTTAAGAATTTATTTATTAATGCTTAAAATCTATTTTACATTAAGTTAATACATAACTTACCTTAAATAATAAAAAATAATAATTTTAAAACTAACTCAATCTTTAACTAAATGATTGAAAATGCACATGATCCACTGCCACAGCCGGTGTCCAATCCTATTACCATCCTAAACTCAATTGTTAGGATAATTAAGTTAATGTGCATGTATTGATCTCTTTTTAATGAGAAGAAAATAACTTTTCATAATCTTGTGCTTTGATAAATTACCTGGATTATTCCTGGTTTTGTTATATCTGTAAAAGTAAAACTACGCTGAACTCACAATGTTTCTGTAGAAGAAATATAAAATTAGTACTATTTCCAAGCTGGATAAAAGCATGAAAATGGCTGTCATGGAGAGGTATGGGAGTAGGAAGGCATATATTAAGTTCACTGTGATTTATAATCAATATTAACTACATAATATACCGAGGAGCACAGTACTCAGAGAAAAAGCATGGTTGGTACTGTTCTTTTATCCTATGAAGGTCATAATAAGATGGGTGAAATGACAAGAAAAATTGATGGAAGATAGTTTAAACTACAATGGAAAAAAACCCACCTGCTATGATGAAGAATTCCCTCCAGAAATCTTGCAAAAGGACTGACCTCCGTTGTAAATTTGCTTGAGAACTAGAACGGAAAGTTTAAATGAGACCTTTAGTGATTTCTGGCCTCACTGAAAGCTGGAAAATGACAATTATTCAATTTAAGAGTCTCTCTGTCTCAGAAAGGTAGAAAAAGGGTCTGACTTGATGGCTCGACAGACTAATGCTACAGCCTGTAGACCCTCTTGTTTCTGAGAACTAGTGTTCTAAACACCGCTAATCATGTCAACACATTTGTTTCTTGTGTCAAGTAGTGGAAGGCTTTGTGAATTGATCTTGATTTCAGTTGAAGGGGAAAAGAGGAAGAAATGTTGATAAAATTCCCTAAAGAATTTCCAGGTAGATGTATGTAAGTAATTTCACAACGTAAAATTCCCCTAGAAGCTTTAAAGTGCCTTAATGTTTCCCTTAGTTTTGCTCGCCTCTCTTAATGATGCCCCGTCGATTTCCTTCTGGATAAATTTTGAAATACTCTAGACCAAGGAAGGGCCATCTTATATTTCTCAGTAGGGCAAGGAAGCAAACAATACTATGAATTGTTTTGTTTATTACCTTCTTTACTATTTTACTAAAAGAGTTTCTTGCTGTACAGAGTTGCCTCTCTTAAATACCACCATAATGAACATTTCTGTGTCATTTGCAATAAAGTGTTAAATGCAAATTAGGGAAATATAGTGTCATCCTGGACACTTATAACACTAAAAATCATGACAATGTCCTTGTGTGAAGGTTAAATTAAAAAATAATGCCTATTTGTTTCTAATTTCCAGGTGACGTTACAAGCACTCCCTGCTTTTTCAAACAGGCCTCCTCATTGTATTTTCTGCTTGTTTCAGAACAGGTTAGTTACTGATCTAAAGGCTTGTTCCTGCTTACTGCCTTCTAGACTTCAAATTCTAAAATAACATTAGTAGTATTGTCTTTTCCTGCCATTCCCAAAGCAGCAATCTAGCTTCCGTTATTATCTGAAATGCATGTAGATGGAAAACACAGAAGGAAACATGAATTGTCATAGTTAGATTAATAAATTTTATTTCTAAAGCCCAATCCCAAACGCTTAAAATAAAGTACCAGAATGCTCTGAGGTACTACTTGCTCCTTTGCTAACATTTATTTTAAAGACAATCTCTGAAAGCAGTTTCCCTAAGGCTCACCAAATAATTTTGTGCTGGAAAGGTCATACTATTACTGAATGATGATTAACAAGAAATAATTATCAATAATAACTAGGATTGGTAAATAATCCTATCCAGTTTTAGCATTGAATTCAAATACTTTACAGACACCTTGAAGGCAGATTCCCATAACCACCAACTCATAAAAGGCCATAGAAAACAGGATGTTCATTCCTGCTAAAAGAAAAGGTTTGTAGGCACCATGGCAAGGAAACACAATTTAGCAGCCACTCATCTCAAATGCAAGCCTGTCTACTGCTTATATCTCCTGGTCCCACCTGTCCCTAGCAGCTGCTCACATTACATAGTTCTTGTTCTCATTGCAGCCTTTCTCACTCTCTCACTTTTGCTTTCCTGGTTTAACTTAGATTGCCCACCTGCACCTAGTATGCAAATGGAGATGATCAGTAAACAAAGGGAGGGCAAACATTGCAAATGATCTTTGACAGGTGTGAAGTAATTCTCATTCAGCATTAATTTATTCAACTCTTTTTGTAAATTGAAAACTGTTGCATTTGGAAAACAAATCTTTTTTCCATTGTTATGCTTTCATATTTGAATACTAAAACACCAATCCATTTCTTTGGGGATTTTTCTTTTCCTATTTCCTTTTTTAACAAAGCTTTTCATAGATTCAAATTAAACCGTAAAATAAATGAACAATAAGAACAACAAAGAATTCCACAAATATTAACAAAATAAACTGAAACTCTGGAAAATTATCCCTTCACAGTTTTGTAGCAACTCATCCTCATATAAATTGAATGTAACCCTACAGCATCCAAAATAGGGATTATGGAAGCCATCAAACATCAGAAACATGCCGATTATTCAAGTGTCCCATTTTCTGCTTGGACAGAAAGATTCAAGAAGAAAAAAATTCACTCAAATTAAATATAAAGAACACAGATATACAAGATGTTTTCTTCTCTTTGATACAAAACATTTAACAACACTTCAAGCATTTTATCTTTTAGTTCAGTTCAAGTAAAATCAAAACCAGAATATTTTCCATGTGTTTAATCACTTTCCACTGCATTTTCTATATTCATGTTTACAGATCTTAAATACCTAGAAAGTTTGTTTTGAAAGTTTGGTTAAAACCATCCTTGCAGCAGACTATCAAAGAAAACGGATTTAATCTTGAACACTACTTTAATTTCCATCTGTTCTATGATACTGCAAATATTTCAGAATGCATTTGGCATAGAACATTGCAAACATTATTCTGCAACGCCCTTTATGCAACGTAAATATTATCCAACAATAAAGTGACACACAGCTATCTATATTCCTGTACAGTACATAGCCCAGCTCTCAAAAAAAGAGGATATTCAACATCTGGTGGAAATGAACTGTATAATTTTACTGTTTCAAAGATTCTCATTTTGCCAGAATAAACATCCTCTTTATGTAACAATGACTTTTTAAAATCTCAAATTTTACACATGCAACAATAGTGATACATATTGCAGGATTTCCACTAGAATGTATAAGGCAAGATCAGCAGGTGGAAGGGAGAACATTCCTAAGATCCATTTCTCCATGTTAAATCCCCACACAGCACAGCACATTTAAAATACTCATATTATCACTTTTTTCCATTAGGAGCTATAAAATTATAAAAAGATCTTTTATTCTACTACTTTTCTAAGCAGCCTTTTTAAAGGACAATTTGTATCCACCATGCTTGCATTCTTAGAATTCACATAAGACAAGATTTCCTTTAGCTAAATTCTAAAAAATGTGTCCTACTTGCCCCCTAGAATTTTACAGTGTTTACTTCTTTGTGTTACTTATTACACCTCCTGACCCAAATCTGAAAGATTAAGTTCCCTCAGGAAAAAGGAATCCTAAAGTTTTGATAAGAAAGACGCAGTCAGAACAAAGCTCCTGCGGCAAAGAAGTTAACCTCTTGGCAGGGCTTAATATAATTCTTCTCAGGCTTCAGGTTGATAGCAAGACGTTGTTTTATGCCCTACAATATTGTCTGCTAGCAGAGGTCATGTGTCATGCAGATATACTTCCTTGTACTGAGTGGCCTTTTAATTGTCTGTCAGTTCTGTCCGGGGTCCCGCCTGTGTACGCTCCAAATGCAAATATGAAAAGCACGGAAGGTGGAGCAGATCCCGTGCTTTCATCTGTGTATCATTTTTCAGACTAACTGAAGCTAGCCTGTCATTATATTACGGCCCAGGCATTAGGCACTCCTGTTTCACAGTAGCACAAATCATAGTGGGAATAGGGGCCAATCTGTCAAGCGAGGCTTCCAGGCAAATTCTTGTTCGGCACAATGGGAAATGGTACAAAATTCCTTTCTCCAACCTCTCAGTAAGAAAGGTTGCACGACCTCTACCGATGCTGACAGTGTGCCTGAATATGATGCCCTGATGACTCACACCATGGTGCCTCTGTCATGGTGTCTCAAGGACAACCTCTAAGGAGTAAAGGGCTTTGCTCTTTGGCATTTTGCAGCGCTGAACTCACAACTGTAAATTGCTTTTGCATCACTTCCCTCCTTTAAAAAATTCCCAATTGTCTCTCAGCCCATTGTGCTTTCAAACTGTCTCAATAGGATATAGCAAGAGATGATTTTTACATAGCTAAATTAATTAATTAAGCATGCAAAAGCAAAGGGAAGTGTAGCTCACTAAGGATCACTACCTTAGCAATTACAAACATCAGCAATTACTATTCTGAAATGAACATGAGGCTTTCCAAGCACCCCATATAGTTGTACTCGTTATTATCAGCGGACCTGAGGTAAACGCATGAAAGCGATGAATTAATTCTGAAGATGAACTTTCCTGCTGTTCTGCATATTCGCTACAGCGAGGCTGTGCCTCTAGGCATGGAACTAGCTCTTGTGTATGAAACATGCTACTCTGGGGTGGCCCTGTGTCTCAGAGAAATCCTCCAAGGAGGCTGGGGTTTGTTTGTTAGTTGCAGAGGCCACCACCAATTATGAGTCCTCTCATGCTGTTTCTAGGTCCAGCACGTACCCTACCCCGTTTCTTAGTCATGGCCCCACCGATACACCTTCTCCCTGAAACAGTCTGTTAGCACGGGTGTCTGGGGAAATGCTCCGGGGGCAACAGATCACGGTAGTCTGTGCCACCGCTGCCTGGTAGGGGAGGCATCAGTCCATAAATATTCTCACTGAAGCCAAACCTGGGTGTTTCAGACGTCGGTCCCATATGGGCAGCATGTGATTGCATCCGAACCACAAAATGTCACTTCACCTCCTATAGGCAATTTTAAGCACTAATGAATAAGAAATAGCAGTGAAATTAGCCTTTCACTTGAAAGCCTTGAGTTTGAGTACATTTTCTGGTGACATAGGTTAAAATTAAAAGAAAATAGAACTCAGGAAGTTGTCACTTATGACCTTTGTCTGCCCTTTCAAAAAGTGATAAAGTAAGTGCGTGTATTTGGATTCCTCCTAATAATACACAGACCTCTGCCATGTGAACAACTGAATGATTTTTGTGGGTATAAATTACTAACATGTGTGTTCACATATTCCGCTATGTCTAATGAACAATATTGTGTGATAAATATAAACACTTTTATAGCTACTGATGTGTAAATTTTTATATATATGCAGTCAGTAATAGGCTGCATGATAATGAACAGTTGATTTGACAAATTGTTTGGAACAGGCATTCAGAAAACCATTGTCTAATGAATTTCTGTGGGTTGAGCCACATGTCTGCTTTTTACTCAACTTGTTTCTAATAACTTATGTCTTTGGACTATGAATTCTGTACTGGGTTCATATCACTGAGAGGAGTCTCACTGTTGAACTAAAATGGAAACAGCAGGCCCAAGTTCTGCAGCCTTTTTTCTGCCAAATACCACAGTTATTTTAAAAGCGTTTGCCAAACCACTCATGAAAATTTCCATACAGGAAAAAAGGGATCCAGTGAAGTTGTAAATCACAAGGAAAATATTCTTCATTTGACAACTTTGGTCTTCTTGTGGTCTTTAGGAGAGCAATGAGTGGTTGAAAGAAGGCATGATGATTTGACTTTTCATTGTTCGAATCAGTTCACTGGCAGTCAAAAATTTTCAGGAAGCCAACACTGATACATGTACAAATTCTCTTCAAATGTAGGGAAAACTGTCAATTCGAAAACTTTACTATGGCTTCTCTGGGTCTAACAAACTCCAGATCAATTACAGTATCATCATAAATGGTCACTTCTTGGCAACAGGTCATGTTTCTCTCTTTGCCTACTAGCTGGTGAATGAATTTAGTCCACTAGAGATAACTTTAAAGTAGAGAATGTAGGTGATATAGCAGAATAATTAAAAGTTCAGCACACTAAATCAACTCGCAGTAGCTTTTAATTTCCACAGGCAACTATGTTTACTTTTTCTTCAGTCTTCAAAGACATATTTGGACCACATCAGCAATCTTCTTGAGCACAGTACTATTCTTAAAGAATAAACTTTCAGTATTCACTTACTTCTTTTGTTTCAGATTATAGCATTCTGACATAAACTGAAGATGACCATAATTTTCCTTAGAAAAGACAACCTTGCTATCAAACATCCACGTAGCAAATGCCTCATTGGAAAATGCCCTTATCAAGATTGTATGCAAGAGACGCAACTGTTTTGAAAGTCAATGGTTTTAAAAAAGCTTGACTCGCTGTGTGTGTTTTTAGATGCAAGCTTCAAACTGTCAGTTTTGTTATTGTTGATAAAGCTGGCCAGGGACTGATGCCCAGAGGAGGGTCTGAGTTGAAATTATGAGGCAATGCTTGAATTTAATTCTCTTGGTAGGACAAGCAAAGACAGAAGAGAATACAACCCTGTTACCATCATAATAACAGCTAATCTATAATGATTAGTGGTTGCTAAATACCTTCATTTTCTAATTTAAAAGACGTATTTATGCTCCAGTTTTCAGCAGATATTTATACCTTCATTAGCATTTTTCATTTAGAAAAGTGACTATCAAATATAGACTGCATAACACCTAATCAGCACTGTACTATGAGTAGAAATGGCTTCAAAAGTGACTATTACATCACTTTCAAAATTTATAAAAAATTTATGTTAATATTTGGGGCAAAATCTTTATTCATGTCTCTGTAAGGAGGGTTTGTTAGATTCCCATTTCAAACCGACCACCATAGAGGTTGTAAAAAAAATGTCCTTGCCTGTTAGTCTTCTAACTTGCTAGAGGTACAAGAGAGGCTAGAGGTACAAGAGAGACATCCCAAAAAGGTCAACATAAATAAACTATGCCTTGAGTTTTCAAGAGAAAAAATTCTATAGAAAAATATTTTATTTCTAGAATATGTGGAGCCCTAACTTACATTGGCACGTCAGCAATACACAGTGTAAGGCAAGAAGGTAGTCTTTTTTATTTCAAATTTAAGCACATTCAAACTATAACATGTATTAGCACAAACTGACAGTCCAAATTGCTCCCCACCATAAATGTACCTCAGAACCAGAACCAATTGAAATGTTCTACATTAAATGTTGTAGTTCATCGTGGTCTTTTCACAAGGTTGCAGTAGTATCATGGTACCTCTTTTGGGAGCGTGACACAAGTTCAAATACTATGACCTCACTGTACAGCTTGATGTGAGTTTCCTTGTCTCAGTTTATTTTCCTTCCACACCACAAATAAGTGTGAGTGTGAGTACCGAGTGAAGGATGCTGCTAAAACTGTGGTTTTTAAATGCTGTCTTTTCCAGCATTTGCAGCCTCCTATTAACATATAAAAATCTAGGCCAGCTTATGCTCTACCAGTTCCACCCACACAGGGAGGTAGGCAGCACACTAAGAAAACCCCTTGCTTTTCTTCAGTTGTCTTTGAGATGAGGTATGACATTACCGAGGGAGAAAGGGAAGGAAAAAAGATTTTTTCCATCATGCTAGCAGAGCCCAGTTTGGCATGTACATGTGAGGTAAGGGAAGCTGTGCAGTACCCCGATCTGTTTTGAGAGCTCAAAAGCAGTTGGCGCTCTTAGACATATCCAAGAGGAATTCCTTCCCCAAAGTAGCATCCATCCCTAACAACCCTTGTGTTAGTGCGACTTCAGCCAAAGCAAAGTTTTCATGACTGGCATAACACCCAGTTACTCTGCTCCTACAGATCAGGCTTCTGTTGCTTTTGGTACTGTATAAACATACATATAAATTGCTACACATAAATAATTTATATATAAAATAGAAAAGTCTGTGGAACAGAGGGCCTATGTAGGACAGAGTTCATGCAAAATATTCTGGTTTTTAAAGCTCTGAAAAGCTGATGTTTTGAGGCAATAGCTCCATACCTTCAAAAGCAGGGAAAAGCCAGCTGTTGATGCAAGCAGCTAGTAATGACAAAGTGATATTAAAGTAACTGCATAGTTGTTTTTTCTATCTTACTGGACACTGTCATCTCAGTCTGGCTGTTCAGTCAGCTCACCCTATGGAATAATTTATCCCTGGAATTCATGCGAAAGTAAGTTTTGGAGGACTGAAACTCAAGCCATGAGAGGGAGCAGCAAGAGCAAATACAGCCCAGTTTGGCACGTGCCCATGAGGCGAGAGCAGCCATGTGGTATCCTGATCCGTTCTGACAGAGCCCGGGACAGCGCCTGGCACTCACGGGTGATGGATGGTAGTGTTGAATAGGGATCCTGGGCCCGTGGCCAGGGGTGAGGCTGGTCAGGACCATTAAGGCCTATTGGTGCACTCAGGGACCTGACAAGCCAACCTTTTGTATTCTTCACACTGACAACAGATTACTTACTTTCCTCCAGATAATCAAACACATAGGACACAAGATGGCAAAAATCTAGATATCGGTAACTTTTCGGTGCTTGACTTAATTCATGACACACATAAATTAAAGATGCTAATCTAAATCACTAGACAGGAATTTTTCCTACATACTTGTAAATAATAATTTTATACACTTGATTTGTTTTAATTCATACTAATTTTATGTCATTTTCAAGAGTGATAAATTTTATCAAAATCTCATGGCTGAATCTCTAATAGAAGCACAAAATAAAATATATTTTAAAAATAAAATAAAAACCTGTTACCCATTAGTGTAGGATTTAATGTCACAGTTTCACTGGAACAGAGCTTGCACACTCAGCCAAAGATAACTGGGTGGAAATGATTTTCAAAATGTAAACAGAAAAGGCTTGGTTTGTGGTTCAGTTTTTGTTAATTTGGCTGTGACTTTTGTTTATCTGTGTTTCCTCTACAAGGGCTTAGAAAGATGTAGGAATAAGAAATAGAAAGTACTTCTTTTAGTCATTTCTAATCCCTTCTTCCTTTTCTGTACAGGAACAAACTCTGTCACAAGGGTGGCATAAATGTTAATCATGGTTGTGTTGTGACTATCCATCATTAGAGAAACATTTCTTAATTTTAAGATAGGCTTAAAGCACAGAACAAGATTTGTGACATACTGAGATATGTTATGAGTTTAAAATGGTTCTACAAAACTGTATGTAAGTGATTTAAAAATGTTGGATTAAGATGTACTGAAATTACAAGGAAGAAATATTTCATCAGGAACAAAATCCTTAATTGTTATGCTGTTTCTGTAATCCAGAACTCTAGCTATCTCAGCTGCCTCTCAGCTGCGCATCTGTATTTATGATAAGGAATTCTTGTCTCCTGTAGAATATAACATACTTCTGTAATTAATTTCATAAATAAGCACATTTGGTAATTTCTACTATATTCATGTGTGGCAACTGTCTTCAAAATGGGGCATGTACTCTTTCACTTCCTTAACCTTAATTTTTTTGAATTCACACAGGCAACTCAAAATGGGGTTGACACATTTTCAAAGGACTACATATTCCAACTGACTGATGGGAAAAGATAGGGCAAATTTTGTGTTGTCTTCATATCCATATAGTGGGAATGGAAAAGAAGTCAATATTTTATCAAAATATGAAGGAAACTTTGTCATGTCCCTTGTTACTGTCTGATAGCTAACTTTTTTTCTCATTTACTGGATGCTTTTGTAATGTATTTTCTACTACTTGATGCTGTAGTAAAAGTAGACATTTTCTCATCATTTTAGCTATGGCACCTTAAAATATCATACTTTAAAGTCATAACCCATGGCATGTAATAAAAAGAATAAAAACAAATATGACATTAAAATGCATCCAGAAATAATTTACATTATTGACTGCTTTCTATAGGCCTTCCTTGTTTTTACTGTGTAGCTTCAGTTGGTATCATCTTGTCAGCGAAGGCAGGACAACCATGGTCCTTCTTCAGATTTCAACAAATATAGCATTGAGACCTTTTAGCCACCAGTTCTACAATGTTCAGAAGCACACCTTATCCCTCACTTTGAAATTTTCTGGGATTGGTCCCATGTTCACACTTCAGAAATAATTCATAAGGGAATAAGATCAAACACTTTGTAGTGTTGTATTAAAGGGGTCATGGAAATTGCTGAGGCAGAGAATCAGACAATTCAACTTTCACTACTACACCTAGTAAGCCTGTTACTGAAAGTGCAAATGGATTGCCTTGGGCATGGATGGATGATGGAATCTGGAATGTCTTTGGTTTGCAGAAAAGGTGAAAAGCTTTGCTTACATGTGAAAGCATCTGAAAAACAGAATTCTAGTAAAATTATTTGATCACTATTGCTTATAATTCTTCTACCACGTTACTATTAGGATGAAATAAGTACACTTATAACAATGAATTATTTTAACATTTATCATGTCAGAAACCTTAACTAAGTGCTTAGTGGCAGTACTGAAGGCTCTCAGAACAACTGAGCTAAATGTGGAAGAGACAATTTCCTCACAGGATGTTTTTATTTATCATTTCAGTAATCTCACTTACCATATAAGTTACAAGTTACATTCATAAAGCAGTTCCTATTTTTAGAAAGTCATCACCAGCATCTTGTAAATCAGCAGTAAGACTTAGCAAACTGTTAACAGAAGAAAGCATTCAAAAATATAAAATTATGCAAGTTGGTATAAAAAAGAAACAAAACTATGAACTTATAAACTGCAAATTGTGAAAAAGGGTAATCACGCTAAAAAAACAGGACATTTTTATGAAAAGCAGGAGCTGAGAACTGCAGAGAGGTATGATGTTAAAGCAGAAAGTCTTGTTCATCTAAGAGACCTTTTCCTCTCCTTGTCTCTAACATATTTTTGTCCTCAAACCACGTTAAACCCTATTATTATTGCTAGTATGAAAAACGTGCTTTATTAAAGCTTAGGAAAGGCTTACCTTCTAAAAGTAGCTTTACTGGAAGAATGATCTAGAAACTGAAGTCCTTAAGTGACAAACAGTTTAGTATGCTCATGGAGCAGTCTGTGAAAGTGCCACTGCATTTTGTCTCTAATCGTCTTATTATAAACACTCTTGTTACACTATTCAAATGTTACTAACCATTGTGTTTGTTATCCCATTGTGATAAGGGCATTATTGCTGTACATATAATCATGCTTTTGTTTGCTTTAGGATTTTGAGGTTCCTATTTAAGTAAAAGTATTTATGAAGGTTACAATTTAAGGCACTGTACTATTGTTTCTTCAAACAACAGTAATCAGTATATAGATTTAGCCCTAACAAAGGAAGGCAACATTTTTCCTGTGCAAATATTCAGACATGTTTTAACCTTGGCAATCAATACAGCATAGTAACAAAGCTGATACATAAAACTTGAGATTTAAGACAACAAATATTTACTGTAGTTGCTTCAAACCTTTCTGTACACAACTGACAATTACAACTTTACTTTGATGTTTTACTAGTAGCATTTGAAACTTCATGCTTAAATAGTTACTTTGAAATGGAAAGATTGGATTGTGTAAGTTTATAGCAGAACATGCAAGCTGTACATCTGTTGTGAAAACTGCTTATGCCATT
Organism: Phaethon aethereus; assembly: GCF_964289735.1. Classification (NCBI taxonomy): domain Eukaryota; kingdom Metazoa; phylum Chordata; class Aves; order Phaethontiformes; family Phaethontidae; genus Phaethon; species Phaethon aethereus. Next base: position 71,194,087 of record NC_138582.1, read on the forward strand.
AGGATTCTGCATATTTCTTTGCATTCTATAATTCTAATGAAATTTCTCACTGTCCTTTTAATAACACAGGCTTCAATCTAGCAAAGATCTTGAGTTAAGTGTGTGCTTAGCTTTAGCTATGCATGTAATACTTTAGAGGAACAACCTGCAGGATGGAAGTTAAATGTGCTTAAAAACCTTTTCTGGATCAGGCCCATATCTGCTAATCATGCAACTCCAAGGCTACTAAGTGTCATTGAAGCTTGAGGCGTTTTCTTTTTATTTACGTCAATAGGTGTTTATTTTGTAATTATTAATGTACAAATACTGTATGCACAAAAGGGAGCATGTAGTGTTTCTCTGTAGTGTTCACTTCTTGTGTTCATACAGGAAAATGCCCTATTTTCCCAGGATTAATTTGACTTCTACATGTGCAAGTGGATGTGTATTATCAGAAAAGTGGTAGTAATGCATTAACAATTTACTAGTTTCTTTTTCTAGCCAGTTTGATCATTATACGTGGATATTTTATACATGAAACCTCTATCTTTCATATGCTGTTTTGCTGTCCCTGGATATAGGCACTACTGGAGTACCTGTGTCTTTTGCTCTCAGCATTCATATGCAGCTTCCTGCAATCATTCAATCCTGCAGTTACTTAAACAATGACCAAAACACTCAAAATAGGTGTTCACTCCTTGATCAATTTTAAGTATAGAATCACAGAATCATAAAATCTTTGCATTGGAAAGGACCTTTAAAGGTCATGTAGTCCAACCCCTGGCAATGAGCAGGGACATCTTCAACTAGATCAGGTTGCTTGGAGCCCCATCCAGCTTGAGCTTGAAGGTTTCCAGGGATGGAGCGTTGTCATGGTTTAGCCCCAGCCAGCAATTAAGCAGCACACAGCTGCTCGCTCACTCCCCCCCTTCCCCAGTGGGATGGGGGAGAGAATCGGGAAAAACTCGTGGGTTGAGATAAAAACAGTTTAATAGGACAGCAAGAGAGACGGAAACAATGATAACAATAATAATTATATGGACAAAGGAATGTACAAGAACAAGTGATGCCCAATACAGCAATTGCTCACCACCCAGTGATCAATAGCCCGTCCCTGAGCAGCGATTCCCACCCCTCAGCTAACCCCAGTTTGTGTATTAGGCACGACATTATGTGGTAGGGAGTATCTCTTTGGGCAGTCTGGGTCAGCTGTCCAGGCTGTGTCCCCTCCCAGCTTCTTGTGCACCTCCCTGTTGGCAGAGCATGAGAATCTGAAAAGTCCTTGACTTAGTATAAGCACTACAACTACTCAGCCACAGCTAAAACTTCAGTGTGTTATCAACTTCATTCTCATACCAACTCCAAAGCACAGCACTATACCAGCTATTGGGAAGAAAAAAACCCACTCCATCCCAGCCAAAACAGGACAGGCATCTGCTACCTCTCTGGGCAACCTGTGCCAGCATTTCACCACCCTCATTGTAAAAAATTTCTTCCTTCTACCTAGTCTAAATCTGCCCTCTTTTAGTTTAAAAACATCACTCCTTGTCCTATCACTACAGGCCCGACTAAAAAGTCTGTCCCCATCTTTCCTAATAGGCCCCCTTTAAGTACTGGCAGGCTGCAATAAGGTCTCCCTGGAGCCTTCTCCAGGCTGAACAAACCCAATTCTCTCAGCCTGTCCTCAGAGGAGAGGTGTTCCCTCCCTCTTATCATTTTGGTGGCCCTCATCTGGACCCACTCCAACAGGTCTATGTCTTTCCTGTGCTGAGGGCTCCAGAGCTGGACGCAGGACTCCACGTGGGGTCTCATCAGAGCAGAGTAGAGGGGCAGAATCACCTCCCTGAACCTGCTGTCCACGCTGCTTTGGGTGAAGCACAGGATACTGTTGTCCTTCTGGGCTGCAAGTGCACATTGCTGGCTCATGTCCAGCTTTTCATCCACCAGTACCCCCAAGTCCTTCCTGTGAAGGCTGCTCTCAATCCCTTCATCCCCCAGCCTGTCCTGATACTGGGAGTTGCCCTGGCCCAGGTGCAGGACCCTGCACTTGACCTTGTTGAACCTCATGATCTTCCCACAGGCCCATTGCTTGAGCTTGTCCAGGTCCCTCTGGATGGCATCCTATCCTTCAGGCATGTCAAGCCCATCAATCAACTTGGTGTTGTCTGCAAGCTTGCTGAGGGTCCACTCTATCCCACTGTCCACGTCATTGATGAAGTTATTAAACAATACTTCTCCCAGTACAGAACCCTAAGGAACACCACTCATCACCAACCTCCATCTGGAAACTGATCCATTGACCACTAGCCTCTGCATGCGACCATCCGACCAACTCCTCATCCACTCAACAATCCACCCATCAAATCCATCTTTCACCAATTTAGAGAAAGATGATGTGGGGACTCTGTCAAAGGCCTTACAGAAGTCCAGATAGATGACATCTGTAGCTCTTCCCTTGTCCACTGGTGCAATCACGCCATCATAGAAGGCCTCTAGGCTGGTCAAGCATGATTTGCCCTTGGTGAAGCCATGCTGGCTGTCTTGAATCACCTCCCTGTCCTCCATATGTATAGCTTCTAGGAAGATCTGTTCCATGATCTTCCCAGGCACGGAGGTTAGGCTGACAGGTCAGTAGTTCCCAGGGTCCTCCTTTTGACCCTTTTTAAAAATGGGTGCAATGCTTCCCTTTTTCCAGTCTCTAGGGACTTGACCTTACTTCCAGAACTTTTCAAATATCAAGGATGGTGGCTTGGCAACTACATCAGTCAATTCCCTTAGGACTCTGGGCTGCATCTCATTTGGTCCCATAGACTTATGTATATTCAGGTTCCTCCGATGGTCTCGAACATGATCTTCTCTTACAATGGGAGGGACTTTGCTCCTCCAGTCTCCATCATGCAGTCTATCTGCTCAAGAGGCATGGGAAGACAGACTGCCAGTGAAGACTGAAGCAAAGAAGTCACTGAGTACCTCAACTTTCTCCTCATCTGTTGTTTTCCAGTCTGCCAGTCTTATTCATCAAGGGGGATACGCTTTCTTTGACTTTCCTTTTCCTGCTGACATACCTATAAAAGCCCTTCTTATTATTCTTTGCATCCCTTGCCAAGTTCAGCTCGATCCATACCTTGGCTTTCCTGACCTTATCCCTGCACAACTGGGAAGCATCCCTGTACTCATCCCAGGATATCTCTCCCTGTTTCAACTGCTTGTGCAATTCCTTCTTGCCCTTTAGTTTGCCCAGTAGGTCTTGACTCAGCCATGCTGGCCTCTTGCCTTCCTTTCCTGATTTCTTACACCTGGGGATTGAGAGGTCTTGAACTCTATGGAAAGCGACCTTAAAGATCTGCCAGCTCTGTTCTGCTCCCTTGTCCCTAAGGGCAGTTTCCCAGGGGGTCCTATTGACTAACTCCCTGAAGAGCTGGAAGTTTGCTTTCCTCTTCGCCTGCCCCATATTCCCCAGGGCTGTGAACTCCACCAGTGTGTGAACACTGCAGCACAGGTTGTCTCCAACCTTGATGCCACCAATTAGCTCACTTGCACTGGTGACCAACAGGTCCAGTATCGCATCCCTTCTCGTAGGGCTGCCTAAGTATTTAAATAAATATTCCTAACAATTTTCAATAGTGCTTGAGTGCTTTCTGTATCGCAACAGGATAAGTGGAGCTGTATAAGAGTAAAACTTTGTTGGAGAGGTAATTATAAACCAGATTATTCATAACAAAATTTTACTTTTATATTTTTTGAAGCTATTCACTCAAGATGAAAGTCACCTTCCCAAAAGTGTGTTCTGCTAGTGCCTGACCTGTCATCCAGTAGAAGATCTTCACTGGTCTCACTGGCACAAGAATATACTAAAATGTCTTCCCTAGAGATATCATATGAGATAAATTTTGATGAGTTTTACAGAGAAGTGATTTCTTTCTTTGGGACCAGACAGGATGGAATCTGTGTGCTGAGAAGTTTCTTTCCTTCTCTCTCCATTTGTAGGAATAGTGTACACACACCGTTAACAGCAGATAGCTTGTCTATACGATTGCAGCCAGAAAGGTGCTGAGTTCCTGTGGTCCTTGCTTAAGTTGGCTCAATGAGAATTACAGATTCTCCCTGGATCAAGCCCAGAGTGTAAGGAGGATTAGCAGCAATTTTTTCCAGAAGAAAGATGAAACTGATTCTCCTCTGCTCTGAATGTTTGAAAGATTTACAGTAATGACACATGCCAGACCTAAAAATCTATTCAAGTACCAGTAAATTCAGGTCTTCTTTGTGTGCTTTAAGAGTATCATGATATCAATTTCTTTTGGCAAGAAATACCTAATGGTAATCTTTTCCTGCATTCCATGAGAGTTATTAGCCAAAGTAATAGTTTATTTTTTTACCAGAAAAATAAACCATAACACACTCAGGACTGCAGTTCACTAAACCATAATTCTACTTTGTTTGACTTACAAAGTGCTCTATATTTTGAAAAATTGTTCTGTAATGGATGAATGACCTGTGAAAAGTTCTACCCCACATTAATTTGATAGCTCTTTTGGAATTGCCACTGAACGAGACCACCAAGAGTTATCTTCCAAGACTGTGCTACTGATGAGATAGCATAATTTATAAAAGAATTCACACTGAAAACAACTTTAACTGCCTTGGCTAATCTTTGGTTACAATGTGAAAGCAACGCAAAGTTAAAAATAAGTCTTCTATAGAATTTGTAGATCCACCAGTGAAGGGAAAGCTGTAATGTGATACATAGGAAAGGATTGTGACAAGTTAAGAAAAAGAAATTAAATGTTAATAAAAGTTATGTTTAAAAAAGAAGATACATAATGTATATGCTGTGTTATATAAGGTATATGGCATTCAAAACCTCCCTTGCTCTACCTTAATAATTATGGCATAGACATGAAATTAATTCAGTTTTTATAATAAATAAGTAATAAAAGGTCTAAGGAAAAGAGAGATGTGTATATATGGCATATAGGTATATGACGTACACCAAAAAACATGCATTTCAACATCATATACCTTGCTCAGGAATTTAATAGGATGCCCTTTTTTGATTTCTCAAAAGAAGAATTTTTCATTTTTGTCCCCTTTATATTGCATCACTCAATTAATGATTTTTATTTCCAAAACCTAAGAAAATAACATATATGTATACATGTATAAATACATGTATATTTGTCTGCAGAGTGTAGAACCAAGCACTCTGAGTCTATCTCTTTAAATGACTCTTAATAAATTCATCCTTAAGAAAACTCATTGTTTGTTAGATAGACCAGAAAAGATGTGGTCAGAAATGCAGCAACAGTGGATTTTTTTTCTCTGAAAAACAATTTTATTTGCTGGGGACAATGCTGTAAATCTTAAGAGCATCCATGTTAAAAGGCAGTAACAATACAATAGTCTTTAACACATCAGTTGCAAGACAGCAAGACACAGAATAGGATATATGCAGCTTTATCGTCATCCATTTCATATGCAATATTTACAACTCTCCCCACTATTTGATGAATGCTCTGAGAATTTTTGTTGTTTGCTTTTTTTTTAAACCTGTATTACTTTTCTATCCACTATAGGTTTTGTTTACACGTGATGTTTCCCTCACAATAGCTGTTTCTCAGTAATTTTGCATATGTATAAACACTTAGTTACCAAATGATAATGTTCTTGATGCAAAAGCAGTTTAGGAATTCCAATGAATAAACATTTTCTACAAAATTATTTAGATCACTCCAAATATTTGTTAGTAGCATGCTCTGAGAGCATTAAGTGGTCTGTGTCCTGTTAAGAAGCAAGGAAATTTTCCTTCCCCTTTGGTAGTGAAATTCCATGTTCCGCTGTATTGGTTAGTGAACTATATCATGTCTTTGACATTCCAGTTCTCAGAAATTCTGTTGCTGATCCAGAATTGAGTTTCTTATGCCTTTACTCTGTCTTAGATAGACAACTTGGTATGACTTTAAGTAGAACAGAAGAGAAAAAAGGGATGTGCCTCTAGAAGGTGACATTGAAATAGCACCTATTTGAAAGTGCCATGAGGATAAAATGTTACAGTAAGTTTCAAAAGGGATATATTGGTGAGCAGGAAGCAGGTGCTCTGATCACAGATGAGTGAAAAATCATTGCATAGCTCTGCAATTTACTATACAAATGTCATTTCTACATATGTGGTGTGCAAAACAGAGAGAAACACCACCTCTTCTTCTTACTCCACCAAAGACAAACAAAAACTGAACCCACTTATGTTAAAAGAATCATGAAATGAAGCACTTGAAAGTTAGGAAGTGCCAGTAGGCAAGTTATCCATGTAACGTGAAATATGGCCTCCTACAAGGCATGTTTTATAATATAAGGTACAGTTTCAGAAGTACCTAGGTATCTTATGAGCCAGACTTTTAATGGCACTTAGAAGCCTGATTGATTTCTGTGTTGATAAAAGTCTCATCAACAACCCTTACTTACTCATACAGTATTTTTTCAGTAAGACTATACCCTTATCCAGGGCACAAAATTCACATAAGGTCATACAAAGCCAGTTCTCAACCATACAAGATTTTCTTTGTAGTATGGTGAATCTTTCCCAAAACAATGCACTTATTCTCCTGGCTATCATGTCACTGCAAATGTAAAATAAAAAACACTTCTTCACTGGCTAAAAGCATCACACACTATGAAACATATTTAATATACTGTAAGCATCGATTTCACCCAGAGAATTCCTAACATTTCCAAATTTTATGTGATTACTTTGTTTCTCCTCTTTTTGCTTTCCACTTTAACCTGCATCTCACCAACAAAACCAGCATTAATTATGACCAGTAAAGCAGCAGGAATATATCTACGTTTTTGTGGGTTTTTTTAAACAATGAAGCTATCCCAATGCCAGCAACTTTTAGGGTGATGTGAGTTGGTTGTGTTGCAAAAAGATTTCACACTCTGCTAAAAACGTTGTTTTTTTTCTTCTCTATACCTCTGCTCTCGAAGAAGATTGACTTGCCTGCTGTTTAGTAGAGGATTAAAAATTCACTGCTACTGCTAGAACTGCTGTGAACACAAGTGTTTAGATCTGCCTAGACCAGAACTACATGTTATGGTAATGTTTTCAGAGGTAAGCACAGAAACCCTAGTCCTTGTCTGCTTTCCAGCAGCAGCAAGAGAATGTCAGATACATACTTTAATTACTCATTATTTTGAAAACATTATTGTTATTCACAATTATTCAGCACAGCTTGAGATACCTTCTGCTCTGTAAGTCTGGGTACCACTGTGGAATCAGACTGAAGGCTCCATTAATGTTTGGATAAATTGTTCAAAGAGATGGTGGATTCAGGTACTTTGCTTCACAATATGAAACAAACCATCTGATATTTGTCTGTCCCTAGTTAAAATTCTGTTCAGTCACTTTTCTTTCAACCTCTCATCTCAGCTGCTTGAGCGTGCTTGGCAGGAACTGTGACAAAGAAACACTGACAAAATTTCAATAAAATATGACTGAATCATAAAAGAGATGAAAGAATGAAGTTGTACCTTGTGAAGCATGCATTTGAATGTAAAAAGAACAAGCTTGCCTCTTGTATCACTCAAGTTGTTTTAAAGTATATCCAGCCAGGATCACCTATGGAAAAAAAAGAAACAGGTTGAAAGAAAGCTGCATCTGAAAATTTTGCTTCAAGTGTTTAAGGACACTATGTTTTTTTGAAAACTGCACCATTTAGATTTTTGTGATCATTTGCTTTATTAAAAAGAAGAGGGTAAATAATTTAGTGGTGGGGTTTTTTTGTTTCTGATTTGGAAAAAGAGGAACTAAGCAGTGCTGGAGGATTGTTTGAAACAAAATCTTTATATCTTGTTTTCTGAAACTAAATAATTAGACATGGACAAATATTTCCTTGGATATATCAGTTTCAGAATGCAACAAACTGTGCCTCAGTGTAGTGCAAATGGTGCTATGCCAGGATTTTTTATTTATATGTCATTTTTCCAACACTTTTAGCCACATATTTACAAAACCTAGCTCACTACTGTGGCATTTAGGCAATGTTGCAGCCTTTGAGCATTCCAGGTAGGTTAAGCCAATGTGAAAATGGAGCAACAGATGGATCAGGTCTTAGAATCTATATACAATAGACAAAATTCACCTAAGCACTGGAGTTGAATGAATTCATCTTATTTAAGCTCTCCACACAGGATGCGTGGAAACTAACCCCATCCTCACATCAGATATATTCAATTCAAAAGCAAAAGCTGATAGGTTTCTGTACTGTCCCGATACAAATCTAGGAAAAAATTGAGGTCTGTGAAAAAATATACAAGAGTTGCAATAATGTATTGCATCTAAATTAACAATGACTAGGCCTTTTTAGATTAGGCAAAATAGTCTAAAAATCCTCTTGAATTTGGAACTGAGTAGGTTTCAAGTTAAAATTTGTGTGGTTGACCATTCATTCTAACAGAGGTGTGATTAACACAGCTCCAGGGAACAGCTGAAGCAAATAACATTTATGGTGAGCAAAAGGAACATGATGCATAAACTTGACATTAAATTATATGCCTTGATTTTATGTATCCTCTGTCTCTTCTTGATTCCTTACTCTTATGCCTTTTTCAAAGGATGGAGATATGTGGTTCTATCTTATTATACTTTGAAAATAACAGTAAGGAATGCAAATAGGAAAGAAATAGATTTCACACTAGAAATTTCTAGAATTTAACCTTTTAACCAAGAATCTTTCTTTGTCGTTTTTCCTACAAAGAATGAACTTTCAGGTGAACTAAACAGGAAAGCACACCTGGTTAACACGTGGCTCAGGGGCTGGTGCCATCAGTGGAATTTTGGGTTTTTGGACCACGGGGCGGTTTACACGGCACCGGGCCTGCTGGCAGCAGATGGAGGCAATTGTCTCCAGGGGGGAAAAGGATTCTTGCTTGTGAGTTGGCAGGCCTCATCGAGAGGGCTTTAAACGAGATTCGAAGGGGGAAGGGGATAAAACCAGGCTCACTAGAGATGAGCCTAGGGGTGGCATGCTGATGTTAGTGAAATCAGTAGCCCAGCTCAAGTACATCTACACCAATGCACGGGGCATGGGCAGCAAACAGGAGGAGCTGGAAGCCATTGTGCAGTGGGACAGTTGTGACTTGGTCACCATCACAGAAACATGGTGGGATGACTCACCTGACTGGTGTGCTGCAATGGATGGCTATAAGCTCTTCTGAAGGGATAGGTAAGGAAGGAGAGTTGGCTCTGTGTGTTAGGGGGTGTTTTGACTGTATAGAGCTCAACGATTGTGATGACAAGGTTAAGTGCTTATGGGTAAGGATGAGGGGGAAGGCAAAGAAGACAGATATCGTGCTGGGTGTCTGTTATAGACCACCCAACCAGGACGAAGAAGTAGACAAAGCATTCTACAAGCAACAGCCAGAAGTCTTACAATCACTTGCCCTTGTTCTTGTGGGAGACTTCAACTTACCGGACGTCTGCTGGAAATATAACACAGCAGAGAGGAAACAGTCTAGAAGGTTCCTCGAGTGTGTGGAAGATAACTTCCTGATACAGCTGGTAAGTGACCCTACCAGGGGAGGTGTCCTGCTTGACCTGCTGTTTATGAACAGGGATGGACTGGTGGGAGATGTGATGGTCGGAGGCTGTCTTGGGGTTAGTGACCATGAAATGATAGAATTCTCAATTCCTAGTGAAGTAAGGAAGGGGGGGTCAGCAAAACCACCACCATGGACTTCTGGAGGGCAGACTTCAGCCTGTTCAGGTCACTGGCTGAGAGAGTCCCTTGGGAGACAGTCCTGAAGGGCAAAAGGGTCCAGGAAGGCTGGACAGTCTTCAAGAAGGAAATCTTAAAGGCGCAGGAGCAGGCGGTCCTCCATGTGCTGTAAGACGAGCTGGCACGGAAGATGACTGGCCTGGCTGAACAGGGAGCTTTTGCTGGGACTCATGAAAAAAAAGAGTTTATCACCTTCCAAAGAAGGGGCAGGCAACTCATGAAGAGTACAGGGATCTCGTTAGGTCCAGCAGAGCCAAAATTAGAAAGGCTCAATCTGGCCACAGTTGTAAGAGAGAACAAAAAATGTTTTTACAAATATATTAACAACAAAAAGAGAGGCAAGGAAGATCTCCATCCTTTATTGGATGTGAAGGGGAACATTGCCACCAAGGATGAGGACAAGGCTCAGGTACTTAATGCCTTCTTTGCCTCAGTCTTTAAAAGCCAGACGAGGTATCCGCAGGGTATTCAGCCCCCTGAGCTGGAAGATGGGGATGGAGAGCAGAATAAACACCCCATAATCCAGCAGGAAACAGTTGAGGACCTGCTAAGCCACCTGGACACCCACAAGTCTATGGGGCCTGATAGGATCCACCCAAGAGTACTGAGGGACCTGGCAGAGGAGCTTGCCAAGTCACTCTTCATCATTTGTCAGCAGTCCTGGTTAACAGGGGAGGACCCAGATGACTGGAGACTTGCCAATGTGACACCCATCTACAAGAAGGGCCAGGAGGATCCTGCGAACTACAGGCCTGTCAGCCCGACCAGATTATGAAGAGGTTCATCTTGAGGACGCTCGCAGGGCATGTGCAGGACAACCAAGGGATCAGGCCCAGCCAACATGGGTCCATGGAAGGCAGGTCCTGCTTGACCAACCTGATGTCCTTCTATGACCAGGTGACCCGCCTAGTGGATGAGGGAAAGGCTGTGGATGTTGATTACCTGGTCTTTAGTAAAGCCTTTGACAGCATCTCCCACACCATTCTCCTGGAGAAACTGGTTGCTCATGGCTTGGATGGACGTACTCTTCGCTGGGTGAAAAACTGCCCGGATGACCGGGCCCAAACAGTGGCGGTGAATGGAGTTAAATCCAGCTGGCGGCCGGTCACAAGTGGTGTTCCTCAGGGCTCTGTTCTGGGGCCGGTCTTGTTCAATATCTTTATCGATGATCTGGATGAGGGGATCGAGTGCTCCCTCAGCAAATTTGCAGATGACACCAAGTTGGGCAGGAATGTTGATCTGCTGGAGAGTAGGAAGGCTCTGCAGAGGGATCTGGACAGGCTGGATCAATGGGTCAAGGTCAACTGTATGAGGTTTAACAAGGTCAAGTGCCGGGTCCTGCACTTTGGCCAAAACAACCCCCTGCAATGCTACGGGCTTGGGGAGGAGTGGTGGCGGAAAGGGACCTGGGGGTGCTGGCTGACAGCCAGCTGAACATGAGCCAGCAGTGTGCCCAGGTGGCCAAGAAGGCCAACAGCATCCTGGCCTGTTTCAGAAACAGTGTGGTCAGCAGGAGCAGGGAAGTGATTGTGCCCCTGTACGCGGCACTGGTGAGGCCGCACCTTGAATCCTGTGTTCAGTTTTGGGCCCCTCACTACAAGAAGGACATTGAGGTGCTGGAGCATGTCCAGAGAAGAGCAAAAAAGCTGGTGAGGGGTCTGGAGCACAAATCTTATGAGGAGCGGCCGAGGGAACTGGGGTTGTTCAGTCTGGAGAAGAGGAGGCTGAGGGGAGACCTTATTGCTCTCTACAGTTACCTGAAAGGGGGTTGTGGTGAGGGGGGTGTTGGTCTCTTCTCCCAAGTAACTAGTGATAGGATGAGAGGAAATGGCCTCAAGTTGTGCCAGGGGAGGTTTAGATTGGATATTAGGAAAACTTTCTTCACCGAGAGGGTGGTCAAGCATTGGAACAGTCTGCCCAGGGAGGTGGTGGAGTCACCATCACTGGAGGTGTTCAAAAAACCTGTAGATGTGGCACTTTGGGACATGGTTTTGTGGGCATGGTGGTGTTGGGTTGACTATTGGACTTGATGATCTTAAGGGTCTTTTCCAACCTTAATGATTCTATGATTCTGTAAAAACATTCTTTAATTACAGGAGTGCTGTGTACATTGCTCATTGACCCTTTGGATACTGTAAATCAATGTTTAATATATTTTATGCTCTCCAGGATCTTTTTCAAAAAAGGAGCAAATGGTTTACATGAGTCAGTCAACAATCACTGTCATATGTGAGGGGTTTGAGGCTTTCCCTGGGACACTTCAGTGGCTGCTGCATAAAGCACCTTCCTATATTATTTGTACACATCTCTTTGCAAAGATGGCCTGCTTTGTTCACGACTTTGATCAGCATCTGTCAGCCTCCAAGTCCTCAGAGGCATTTTATTTTAAAGCATTACTTTATTATATCAAAATCCATTATTACATCGTGTTATTTTAGGTTATCCCAGGAGGTAACAGGATGTCAACAAATGGAATAGTATAGTGACAACTCAAAAGTCAAAATAGAAAGGCTTATTTAGACTGTAATTTGTGACAAAACTATTTGATCTGAATCATTATGGACCAGAATATGAGGACACAAAACCCACACATTTTCTCCCCTATTGCAATCTAATGTAACTGTGAACAGTAGCACATCATTACATCTCACATAGTTAACTAGAGCAGAGAGGAGAACATTCTAATAAGCTTCAGTGAAATTACAACTCAGCATAAACCCGTCTTGAACCAGTGGTATAGGCTCACTATAGACAATTTACAGTAAGCATTAAAAAGAAAGTGCTGATACATTGCAATAAAAAGTTGCTAATAAGACAAAGTCAACTAATATATTTGAGGCCCTTTTCTTAAATTAAATTTTCAACACTTGAAGCTGTCTAGCAGCATCTAGCAATGACAGGTACATCACCAGGAGGCCTCAAACTATTCAGCTGCAATAAAGAAGAAATGGGCAACGTCTGTTGAAACAAAAAAAGACAGATACTGATCTGCAAACCACTTTAGGCACCATAATTAGAGTTGAATACAGGAACAAACACATAATAGAAATAAACATGTAGGTACTTTGTGTTTTCTACAGGTAACTGAAGGTACATCCAAAGTAACCAACCTGGCAATGCTTTAAGTAGGGAAATGGCTATTTTCTCATCATCTCTTCTTTGTGCGCTATCAATTCTTTTCACAGCAGCTACATAAGGAGACCTCATGATTAGATGAAACAACAATGCTCAGAAATTATACTCTAGAAAAAAGCAACTGAAGGAATGTCAAGTAAGCAAGATTCACAAGATGACATTCAGTCTCTGAGTTTCCTGGTGCTTGAAAATATTTCCCAATTGACAGGTTGCTTTCGTCCTCTTCCATTCTTCATAGCCCTAGGAAACAAAAAGCAAACAAAAGCTTCATTGCTTTATATATATGAAAAGACAAATAAATAAGATTTGATAGTTTTCCCCAATGTGTCAGCAAAATTGTTTTCAGAGGGAAATTTCATAGGCAGACTCTTATAGCTCAATGTGTGTCTTCTTAATCATATTAACATGGAAACATAAAAGTTCATAAAGCAATACATACTCCTTTAGAAATAAAATCCACATGAGAAAGCTAAATCCTGAGGCACTTACTCTTTTAACAAAGTCTTTATCTGACAGTCTCCTATTGAAATCAAAGGAAATGTGCCAGAGTAAAGCATTGAGGATTTACTCACCAGTGCGAGCTAATCTGAACACATTGATATCACAAAGACTAATTACATAACCTACAGTAATATCATAGAGTCCATATTTTTTGTCTGAAATTAATATAAACATCTGTATCTTTTGCATACTATCTATTGAGAGAGATATTTCTAATACTGCCTGTCTACAAATTATATTATGTTACTGGAACTAATTACAATCAAAAAGAGATTCCAAGGAAGTAACACTTTTGAACGAACTTTTGGTTCTCAGTCCTTTTGTTGGGCTGGACCCCAGCCCTGTGCACTGTGTCCCCCTGGACACAGATGGTGATTTGTCCCATGCTTAGCCAGATGGAAAAAGGGAAATTCCTGGCACGTCCTGGATTTTTAGCTGGAGATGTATCCCAGGAGCATGGGATAGCTCGGGGATGACTCCAGCTCACCCTCCTGGCCAGGCAGCATGCTCTGGAAGACAGGCTGCGCTGGGAGGTTTGCCCATTCTATCCTTTTCCTGGCACCACCTGCACTTCCAGTCTTGGGGAAGGGTTTGCATGTAGAATAGGGAAGAAAGAAGCTGTTTAGCATATATACTGCCTATCAGTCAGAAACTCCTTATAGCCACAGACGCTGCTGGCAGCACTCCCCCTCGCCCTGGCCCCCAAGTATGCAGCCTCTGAGACCTTCTCTCCCAAAACACACATGACATCTAGTCTTTCTCACATGCAAGCACAGTGTGCAGAGCCTGCAGTTGGATCAGCACAGCTCTTCCATGTGGCTGGACCTCTTAAGCTTTTTTTTAACCCTCTGAAAGAGTCTGAAATGCTCACGATTCAACAGGTATTTTACAGCATGTTTTGGCCCCTGTTGAATCACCCATCTTCATGGATTCTAACCATACACAAAGCACTGCCAGAAGACCTTCCCTCTGAAGTTTCTGCTTTTGGTTTTTCACAGTTTGGTTTTTTTAACATTGATATTTTTTAGAAGAAGCATTTATTCCTGGGCCATGTAATAGAGGGGGGAAAGAGGAAGAAAAGTGGCCTTAAGAGAGAGAGAAAAAACTCTACTGAGACAATTCTAGGTTATTTGGATGACCTATGTGTTAAAATAGCCCATATTTATTTTTAAAAGGTAGACTCAAAGTGTTTTTATCACTCAAAGTTACATGTGCAACAGCACATATGTCTTAAAATCTCAGACTAGGCTATTTATTGTCTCAAATAAGTAATTTGAGACTTGTCTCACCTGAGAAAACTTAACTTTGAATTGTGTGTTTTTGCCTGTCCGTGTAATGCTGGAAGATATCTACAGTCTTTTGAGATGCCTTTACCATGGAAAAAGGAAATGGATGGTAGGCAATCTGAACCTAGTCTGAATGTTTCTTGGTTTCTGCACATCTAGCGTGGGGTTGGCAGTGCTGTGTAGGTTTGGACTTCCTCCCCAAGCTATTCCCTTCAGCTGGTGGCATTGCACTGTCTCAGTGAGACACTTGCACTCGGCACAGACAGGGAAACAAGGATGCATCAGGACATTCACAAAGGGATGTCAATCAAGCCTATGCCTGAGGACCTCATATGATGATATCAATGTCCTGGCCTACTTCAGGTAAATGGCACCTTGAAGACTTATTCTGATGTCACCACTGAAGATATGTACATGTGTGTATATTGACATGTAAAACGTATTCCCTCACATGCACAGTAACTGGAAATGCTGTAGAGGTGCCTACTGCTAACATAGATTCTCAGTATACTAAGAGAAAAAGTATGAAATGGGATACTTTGCTATACTTTTACATTATGTGAAAAAGGATATTTTTGGACAGGCAGGATCCATTCCCATTGGGATAGCCAGTTGTTTTCACATCTGTTCAGACCCTGATAGCCCTTTAAGTGAAGAAGAGTCCTAAACATCAGTGTAGCTGAGACAATGTAGATCTTGGCAGGTTACAGCATTTCTGGATGTACATTTAGGACCCACTGTAAACTGTTGGGGCCATTTTGGGAGAGGAACTGAATAGTCAGAAATGAGTTAGAAGGCATCTGGATGTAACTTTTCTTGGATGCCCATAGCACAATAGCTGTACTGGTTGCGTAAAGGGCTAAAACAGAGTATACCTAAAATCACCTCTATATTTCTTCAGCTGCAGCAGAGTTCCCCTAACTTCACTGAATTGGTTTGTTTAATAGTGATTCTACTTAACCAACTGTTTTTGCTTCTTAAATTAAATATTTATGTATTTCATTGACTTTTTAAAGCTAGTGGTTGAAGAACTTAAAAGACACGAGGCTATATGTTTTACATTGATATGACCTTATCATATGACCTTACATTTCATTCTCCTTATACACATCTACTTATACTGAAAATTTATTTTAAGCTATGGGTATGTTACACATACATCTTTACCTATTGTAATGTCATATGATAAAAAATATTGTTTTATCACTCTCAGATTCTGTTGCCCATTATTCTTTTCCAAATATTTTTTTAATGCAAGTGTTTACAGTGTAATACTTAGCAACATATGTAGACATATAACTGAATTTGTATTTAAATTATAGTTCATTTAAAATATTACAATTTAATGTTATATATTTATATTTATTTTTATTTTTCTATTATTGTATCATTATAATTTATATATTTATATTTTATATTTATATTTAATAATTATATAATTTATATTATATATTATATATAGGAAAATTTCCCTGAGCAGCTGTACACCAAAAATATATCTCCTAATTATACATACCTCTGTAAATCCTGAAGGCCTTCCAGCATAAATTCAATTTCTCAATGATTACACATAGTATCATTTCTCTGGGGGAAAAAAAAGTAAAAAAAAATTACCGTATTAGTTGTACTTCATACAGATAAATTACATTTTTCAGAAGGGATTGTCACAAACTTTGACAGAGAAAGTTTGCTTGACTGTTCCATATATGCAAATGTAATATATAACCAAAGCATTTGTCCAATATTATCTAAAAGAAAGAGCAAGAGAATTAGCTAAGCAGAGATTACTTTTGCTCACCAGCTTGGGCAGTGTAGATTTTATTGGCAATTAGAGAAATATGCCCTTGGAATGTGGCTTCTTCCCTGTTCTGGCTTATCTTCACATAGCAACAAAGCATGAACAAAGCTGTTCAATTAAAGGAATGTACATTAAAAAATACAATAACTGATTTGCATCATCCCAGTGATTTGGGATTGATGTCTTGTACCTTTTAATAGCACAGCTTGATTATTCAGTCCTCATTGGGTCTCTTGCCAGTCATCAGGCTTTTCCAGCTGCAGACTGTGGTCATTTACAGAGTTTTATAGACACTGGAGAGGTCTGTCTGAAGGATAAGAAAACGCAAATTAGCCTTTGCAGATTGGCCTCAGTCAATGCTGGCTTTGTGCTACAATATCCTCATTCAAACAGTTGGATAGATCACTTTAGGCATGTTGTGTCAAAGAATTATACAGAAAATGACTAGAAGGATGGTTTCCCTTTGTGTGTTATTGTGTTTTTGAAGCTTTTGAGGACTTCTGAACATCTTTGAAATGCAACACTATATGTATATGGTGCAAAAGGGAGCGGTAGCCAAGTTGAGAATTTTAGGTCAGATGTTGCGCAAAGGAACAAGAAAATGCAAATAATGTCTTCATTAATTGCCAAAGCAATAAAGGGAAATGCCCCTTTTTACAATTTTTCTCCTTTTAAATGAAACTGTGATAATGCAGATGATATGCTTCCAATATACAATAATTTCCTAAACTGTGTGCTTTACAGAGAAATCAGAAAACCTTTGACTTGGTTCCCCAAATTTATTGATAAAAATTATATTAATGAGGGAGGGTTAACCTAATAGTGGAAAAATACTAGTATTTTCATGACTGTAATATTTAAACACACACAGTGAGAACTTATTCAAATTCTGTTGTCTTTTTAATTCAGGATTTCACAATTTGAAGCCCATTCTTTGTTCATGAGTCACACATCATTTGAAGAAGCCAAAGGGCTATTGCTTGATCTCTGAATAACCACTAAAATGTGAACTCCACCTTGTGCATGGTGTGTAGAGCAAGAATATTTCACTGAATACAGCACATTTTTTATTCAACATGTATAGCTTGAGAATTTCAAACTTTTTCACAGGAAATTTGCCCAAATATGTGGCATTCATTATCTAAATAATTCATTATGACTTATTCACACAGCTTTATTATAAATAAAATTTTCTTTGAAATAGCTGAAAATTGAATTTTAAAATATGGATTTTAAATTAGTTAGAAACTGATATTTTTAGAATTGACTGCATTTCTGTTCATATTTGACAGTGTTGATACTATCTTTTTCTGGAAATGATTCTTTCCTCTAAAAGTAGTGACAATCATAGCAAACCCCCAAAACATTTGCTCTTCTATAGTATTAGCCTGAACGTTCAACATATCTTGCAGGCTGGATCTGACAATCATTTCTGTTTTCTTTGAACCATCTCCCTCTTCCTGTCTCATAATAAAAGGAGAACATTTGGCAGGAGGGTGGTGGTGTTCATTTGCACATGGACTGGTTTATTTTATCCATAATGTATTAAGTCAGTCAAGATAGTTTCTAGAAAACACTGTTTGCAAACAGATACTTACATTTACTTAATTAAACTACTAACTATTTTATGGAGTGTAATCAAGATCTCATGTCTGTTACGAACATACTCCTCTGCTTAAGTAAACCCTTTACAGAGAAGCATAAAATTAAATGCTATTCTTAGGGATGTTTTTCTCAATTGGGGCATAATAACAGACATGGCCCAGACCTTGCTTGTTTTGTCCGACTCCTGACTCTGCAGATGAAAACCATACATCTCCCTGGAACAGGGCTTGGCAAAAGCATTTTTGTCATATCTGGCTTTGTATTCTGATGGCAAGTCAGAGACCTGAGTTTATCACTCCATAAAACACCTACTACTATTCCAATATGTTTTGTGCTAATATTTAAGTATAAAAACAAGATAAAAGTTATTGTAATTACAAACATTCACTCTTTGTTTCTAATACATCTCCTTTATTATGTTTGAATGTCCAGTAGTATCAGTACTGGAAACCTTTAGAATTATTTCTGCATGGACCAAAACTGCCTCTTCTCTAGAGAGTTTTTATTTACTTACCTCGATTTTTCCATTTTCATGAAGAGAAATCCCATAGTTTGCAGATCAAAGTTCTGTCCATTTATTGAGTGGTTTCCTGGCATCAGGGGCCTGAATGCATTGTCAAATGAGAAGGGCAGGAACGTGAAGAAACAGAAAATATGAAAGCAGAAGATAAAGTAGCAATACTAAAAAGATATTTAACAACCCTATAAGCTGTAGCAGGTTTAATATACAGCTAGTGTGGTCATTCAAGAAAATTAATAACACAGACAATCATATGCTGCTCTGTAGTGACTTTTTAAAAGTCTATTTAAATACAAATATATATATGTTCTGACTGTTAGCACACTCTTAGTTGATTTTAAGATAAAGTCGTAATTTTTACAAAAGTTGGGCAGAGTAAAATGTAACTACCTTACAGTGCCAAATGTTGTATACATACAGTAAAAGAAACAGGAAGGGAGGGAGGAAGGGAGGGAGGGAGGGAGGGAGAAAGGGAGGGAGGGAGGGAGGGAGGAAGGGAGGGAGGGAGGGAGGGAGGAAGGAAGGAAGGAAGGAAGGAAGGAAGGGAGGGAGGGAGGGAGGGAGGGAAGGAGGGAGGGAGGGAGGGAGGGAGGGAGGAAGGAAGGAAGGAAGGAAGGAAGGAAGGAAGGAAGGAAGGAAGGAAGGAAGG
This sequence comes from Phaethon aethereus, assembly GCF_964289735.1. Lineage (NCBI taxonomy): Eukaryota > Metazoa > Chordata > Aves > Phaethontiformes > Phaethontidae > Phaethon > Phaethon aethereus. The sequence continues at coordinate 71,213,330 of NC_138582.1, forward strand.
AAGGAAGGAAGGAAGGAAGGAAGGAAGGAAGGAAGGAAGGAAGGAAGGAAGGAAGGAAGGAAGGAAGGAAGGAAGGAAGGAAGGAAGGAAGGAAGGAAGGAAGGAAGGAAGGAAGGAAGGAAGGAAGGAAGGAAGGAAGGAAGGAAGGAAGGAAGGAAGGAAGGAAGGAAGGAAGGAAGGAAGGAAGGAAGGAAGGAAGGAAGGAAGGAAGGAAGGAAGGAAGGAAGGAAGGAAGGAAGGAAGGAAGGAAGGAAGGAAGGAAGGAAGGAAGGAAGGAAGGAAGGAAGGAAGGAAGGAAGGAATCACAGAATCACTAGGTTGGAAAGGTCCTTTAAGATCATCAAGTCCAACCATTAATCCAGCGCCACCATGTCCCCTAAACCATGTCCTGAAGCGCCACATCCACACATTTTTTGAACACTTCCAGAGATGGCGACTCCACCACCTCCCTGGGCAGCCTGTTCCAATGCCTGACCACCCTCTCAGTGAAGAAATTTTTCCTAATATCCAATCTAAACCTCCCCTGGTGCAACTTGAGGCCATAGAGCTCAGGGCACTCTCCTGACAAGTGAGAGGACTAAGGTTTTGGCTTCTTGCTCCCAGAACTTTTAAAATTTTATTCAACAATACTCTGAGGACAAATCCATATACATTCAAAGAAGCAGTATCTGGGACAACTAAGCACCATAAGCAGAAAACAGAGCAGAATTGATATAATAAAGAGGACATGCAGACATGGACATGTGTGTGGACCAGAGCCCAAGTTTACAAATAGTAACATTCAAGGAGGATGACTGACCTTTCTTTGATTTGCAAAGCTTTAAGTGGACCTCTTAGAGGGGTAAGTGACCTTATAAAATGCAGCTAAGGAATGACGTGTATTTACTTCACACTCTTTCCTCCTGGAAGTCACCACTCTCCTTTCAAAAGAAGACGACAGACAGAACACACAGGATCTGGCTTGGGATTTGTGTCCAGGTTTGTAGAGTCCCTTTATATTACATGACTCTTGAAAGCTTTTGCCATCACAACCTGTGATACTTCATAATTGTTAACTCCATGCGTTCACACATTAAAAATCTAGGTTAGATGGAAAATTCTACCCATTTTTATTTTCCCTTTTCATTTGGCCAGTACAAGGACAGTTATGCTTAGAAACAGATTTTTAAGGCAAAGGGCAAAAGATCCTGGTGGTGATCAGTTTCCTCATTACTCCTGAATGAGGTCAGTGACTGACCAGGAAAAGCACAGAATTCAGTTGCCTAAGCCACCTCACCTACTTCTGTTTAGCTCCTCTGTGTGGCAGAATGAGCCCAAGGACCACTGGACACTTTTGTTTTCTGGCCCACATACTAATGCATAATCTTTCATCCAAACAAGAAAGATATTCCTGTGATGGGGGGCTGTGATGTGTTTTTTATCAAAAATACAGGAAAGGAATCAAAAATTGAGTGTCCACATAGTACACAAAGAAATGAATTTGCATTATACAAGGATCTGGAAAAACAAATTTTTGGCATAGGGTATTTCTCAAGATTTATTTCCAAGTTATTTTGTATCATCAGCTAAAGAACAACATCACACAATTTACCTTAATAAAATTATTCTTTCATGATTTAGTATATTGTTCTAAGTATGTATATTCAAAGATGGTATTTGATTGTTTCCTGAACTTCTTAAAGATGCACTTCTGACATCATACTTCCAATATAATATTTTATTTTAAGTTTAACTTCAAACTACAAACAATGTTGATATTAAGGGGCGGTTCTGGCAATCAGAAGTAATAAAATAAGAACACTATGTACAAATTATAATACTAAATCTATTAAATGCCTAGATAGAACTAAGTCTGTGAAAGAATTTCCCTTACAAGCATTATAAAATTCCTCAGATTTCATTATCAAGGGAATAATGATAAAAATTCAGCCAGTAAATATCTTACATTTCCAATGCTACTTCAGGATTTCTGAACAATTGTTAAAGTTATTAATACATGAGGAATTCAGGAAAAATGAGGGGTTTTTTCTTATAGTAAATACATAAATATTCAAACTATAATACAAATGAAACAGGAATTAGTTGTATGAGCAGTATGTATGTAAGTCTAATTAAGAAAGTCTCATTGCTTAAGTGGATTTCAAGCTTTCAGTATGAGTAAAGTATAAGAATGTATTTATAGATTTCATATACTTAGGACTTTCTCTCCAATACAGGAAAGCTATGATGCTAAAAGCATTTTAACAAATGTTAAATAATCTTACTAAATTAAATATGCTTCAAATTAAGCATAAACTTTGATGTTAGCCTCAACAAGGATTAATCACATGGCTAAAGACTGAACCCCTAAAAACTGTCACTATGAAAATCTGCACAAATTTGTCATCACTATAAGAATCTGCAGGATTTTTTCAAAAAGATCTTTACAGAGCACACAGCAAACAGGTTTAGATCACATAGTACATGAAAATTACCTTAGGTATTTGAAAAATTACATTCAGGATTCAGGATCTGAAATATTCATATTCTAATCTTTTCAAGATTGGATCCATACATATCCCTAAAATTTCTTTTTAGAATATTTTTACTAGTTGAAGATACCAAATTCTTCAGTTGCTGCAAATGTATAAACACTAATGTGGTAAATATTCAGTAATGTAGATCATTTTGAAGAGAAAATTGCTTTCAGTAAAGGAATGTGAGGTAATAATATGTTTAGTATGAGGTACAGATTTTAAAGCCATACACTTATTTTTATGCAGGCAACAGCTGCTGTGATTCTAACACACTTAATGAAAGGCTGAAGACTTTGAAATATTGTAAACTAAACTAAACACAAACAAAAGGATATAGATACACAAATCAAAAGAAAAAAATAACAAAGAAAGTAATCCATATTTTTGTTAGATAAAATCCTCTGTGAATCCACACAAGATCCCAAACTGTTGTCTGTGCTGTTCTGGGTTATCCAGAATTAGAAGATGTAAATACAATCTGCAGATTTTACTGCTTGGACCTCTTGAACTTCTGCAATTCCATAGCTAAAAAGCAGATCTAAAAATATTATGAATCATCCAAAATGATCTGAAGAATGCTTAAGCTAAAAAAAAAAAAGGGAAATATTTCATAAGACAAATATATTTCCATTCCATACGGGTCTTGGATAGGAGAACTACACTTTTATCTCTTTTGCTATGATTTTGCAAGGAAATGAAAGAAAATCAGTAGCAATTAAATACATTAGGTAGAATTTTGCTCTCAGTTACACCAATGTAAAATGAGTGCAACAGCACTAATTTCAGAAATGTTATTCAAAACTTCATGGGATTCACTGTGAGTACGTTTGGACTACTTTTCTTTATTACATTATCATTAAAGGTAAACACACAAGGTCTTGAATGTGGACACTGAAAACATTTTTGTGAGTTGATTTTCCTCTCATTTGGAAGGACTGAATTGTAGAAATGCATGTGTATCAAGAAGAGTTTTGTATTAATAGTAGCTCTGAGATAATATATTTAAATTTATCACTATTTTGAGAAAAAAAAATGCAAGTGTTTTCAAAGTTCTTTGACTTCCTTTTGCACATTTTTATGGGTTTTATAGAAATAATCTTTTTGTAACAGTGATGTTCAGGGTGGCAATTTGTGCACATGTGCACCCTTCAGAATGCACAGCTAGGAATTTGAATAGGTGTTTAAGCACAAAATGCTCAAACAACCCACTCTAAACTCTTCACATCTATTCACACAATGTGAGGAATGAATTAACTATCATCAGTAGTTTTCAGACAACCCATAAGCTGAAAAATGATGGCATGAAGAATCCATGGAATCAGAGCAAATACCAAAATTGGCAAAAATCAACATGTAAATTATGAATAAAAAAGATTAGCCTGATCAAATAAATTATAGTCAAATAAATTGCCTAATCCTATTCTAGGGATGCAGATAGCATCGAAATTCTGCTCCGTATTCTTCTGCCATTTCAAGTAAGTACAAAAGAATGAAATGAATGCAGCTGACTGGGAAAACACATTGAATGAGGAAAAACACTAAGCCGCTGAATAAAGATGTTGGAAAGTAAAGTGGTTAGGAAGCTAACCTGAAAGCCAAAATGACCTGCTTTTAAGACTTTAAGTCATTCAGAATGGTAGTCCAAGCAAAGCTTAATAGCTACAGAGTTTGTTTTTTTCTCTCAGTTATTCCCACATCGCCAAAAGTGGCTGATGAGGCCTATGGAATGTCAGGCACCACGTATGAATGCACCAAATGGCACAGTTCACTTCCTGGAGCTGCTGTGCTCAGGGCACTAACACGTGGCATATAGGAATAGTATGACTTTGCTTGCATTTGGTCATTTACACTCTAGTGGAAGAAATTACTTTCTAAGTGCAGAAGATATTAAATATTAGGGAATCATTCTCAAGGAACTTTAGTAGACACTTTTGAAAAAACTTGACTGACAGGAGAATTCAATGAAAAACTGGAATAAAAAATTTCTACAAAACCCTTATTCAAGACTAAGGTCTTTGACTCAGGAAAATTTCTACAACATAAAAAAGAGGCAGATACTACATAAGAGAACCAATAACCTCACTCACTCTGAGCAGTGCTGTATGTCTGTAATGAAACGTAGTACAAGAGGCACACCCATGCTGGTCAGAGTATTTGATTGTTGGAAGTGAACTGCCTGGTTAGCCTTCTCACAAGAATCAGGTAATACCTTCATCCATATGAAAATCAGTGAATGACAAAGAATATCAAAGGGTATTATTTATTGAAGTTAATGGAGTTGGTGGTAGATGTCATTGCCTGGGAGTACAAGTTCTAAGCACATGAGAGGAGATATGAGACATGAGAGTTTGAACTTCATATCAGCATGGACAATTCACCCATATTTATTTTGTTACCCATGGTAAAGATTAAGTTAGCACATGCACGCTACAGTTGCACCTATATTTTTCTGAGCAGTCCTTCAAAGTCCACATGTTGGGTGGGGCATTTGTAAATACACTTTCTTTAGAAGATGAGAATCCTACTAATGTTGGGTAAGATCATATAACTTTGCTTACACAGTGTCTCTCTTGGCATATTGTCTCAGCTTGAATTCTCCTTACTACTATTAAGAAATTTTGAGCAAGAGGATATTGAATGAGTTGAGTGTGACTCTTCCTTTGCATATGACGGTCATGACAAAAAAATGAAGACTCTCATATTTCATTCTAGATCTTCTCAGAGTACTTCCACTAAAAAAGAAGCACCAGAAAAATATGCTGTTTTGTTGAAGCCAAAATGATTTGTGGAAACATACAGGATTTCCATAAAGCTTTCAAAACATGACTTCTTGGCCTGAAAGGGAGAGACATTAAAATACCCATTTGTAATTACAAAATTGCATTTGAACATATTTAGAAGTTTTAATAAAATTTCATGCTCTGATATACTCAGAGAAGTATTATAAGTGGATCACTAATGTTTGCTTTATTCACAATGTTATGAACATGCTAGTCCATTTCAAGTGTTTTGAGACTGTACAAGCCAAGAAGAGCCAAGTGACATCTCTACAACAAGATCACACTCTTTATCAGGATGCTCCCGGTTCCTCTTCAAATCATGTTCAGATCCAAACCCTTCCCACTCAGCATTAAAATCAGAGCTGCTTCACCGCAAGTAGTAGGGTAGACATGATCTCTCGGGAGCTCAGCAGGGAGGAACTATTTTTGAGCAACCCGTTTGGATGAAAAAATACTCAAAACTGAGGTGTCCACAACACAGCCTGACAAGAGGGAAAGTATTACATTTCCTTAAGAATGGAGAATGTGATCAGTTGCCTTCTCAGGAAGAACAAGAATGGTTTTAGTTGTACAACATGCTGGATGCTGATCCCTGCTGGGAAGATAGCTACCAAATCCCCATAACATCAAAAATACTATTAGATCCATGTATGTGTCTATATTATTGAGTATGCCTGTCTGCATGTGTAAGAGAACATCGGTTCCCCACCAAGGGCTTTGAACATATTAAGGACATAATTACAGCCAACCCTATCAGAGGCTTTTTTTTTGCTTTGCAAAAATATATTCCACATCTGGATTAAAAAGTTCAGTAGCACTGATAACATCATGAATTAAAAGTAAGTTATAAAAATTTAGTGGTTAAGTCACATTTTCTTGGACAGTTTCTGGACCACAGAAAGGCTCCCTGCAAAGAGAGAAGTATCCAGACCTCAGACCTCCCATGTGAGAGCCCTCATCACAAGGTAGCATAGCCAGGCTCCCTTTTTCTCTCTGTCTTAAATGAACACTGGATTCTCATCTGTGCACTGACATTATTTTAATCTCTTTGGTGTAAGAAAATGCAGAGGATATTACTGTGACTCTGTTACTCTATCTATCTCAAACAAGATCTGGAAAAGAAGATGGTTTTCAGGAGCAAAAGTCCTCAGTCCTGTAACCCAGAACAGACAAAATTTTAACTTTTTATTAAACACATGCAGAAAAGAAAAAAAAAGGTAAGCATTTGAAATATAAGATTTTAAATAAAGCTTTTAAACTATTTCTTCATTTCCTTTTAGTTGTACAATTTCTAATACAGGAAAAAGTAACATTTAAATAATATTTTCAATTATATTAATCAGGAATTTAAGTCCTAATTCTCCTGGAGCTAACTGAGAATCTGAATAATACCTAGGAGATTGTAGACACTACTGCAAAATTTTAGGCTGGAACTCCTTGGTTGTTTCAGTTGCTTTTGCAAGCACTGGTTGGAAGCCAGTGATTTTCTGTCCCTCTTTCAGCAGGTGAAGATCTCATGGAAGAAACTGAGAACCCCTTAATGAGATCCACAAAAGTGTGTTTCTTGCTGAAACTACTTAAGTGAGTCATTATCTACCCTGATGCATAATGTAATATATGTGGCGCTGAAATACAGGACTAGGAGTTGGAGTTTAAAGGATTAAGGTGAATATACATCATACTTTTCAGCACTTACCAAATAATTTGTGATTCTTTAAAGATTTTTACAAGGTTAAACAAAAGCTGTACAGTATATTATTGCCTCTAACAATTACATCAGTCCTTAGAAATGTTTATACTCCATGACACTTTACGGTGTCATTGTCAAAAGAGGTGGAAGAATGTAATCAATAGCTGTTAGAAACTACACAGCATAAAAGCCTGAGGAAAATAAAGTTCACAGGTGCATTGACTGCAACACTACTGCAGTAACAATGTGGGTTTTAGTCAGTGCTGAAAGATTTTTAAAAGAGCATTTTATGAAATGTGAAATTCACATTTTCTACTGACTGTGCCATTTATAAAAAAAGCTTTTCTCATACACTAGCCCTGGACACTTCTGAGACCATTTATGAATTTCATTTACTACAACTCTACATACATTCCCTTCAAGTACAGTCTTTTTTAATGACATAAAATTCTTGCATAATCACAGTAGAATGCCTAGGATATTTTTTCTTTTGTTAGTTTTACCTGTTCAGGTCAAGTATCCTATGAAGTACCAGATGAGTATCTTCAGCAGTTTCCAGTGGGGGGAAGTGTGTTTTTCCAGCTCCTCCTTCCCCTGTGGAAGGCAATCAGTATTGCACATAGCAGAAGCTAAGAACCCTTTTATATATGAGCAGTGGATGTTACGTACGGACTTGATGATCTTAAACATCTTTTCCAACCTTAATGATTCTGTGACTCTGTGATTCTGTCTCTGACATGAGGTGGTCATCACAAAAGGCTCCAAGTCTGTCAGGTTTATTGCAAAACTAAAAACTAACCTGACCACAGGAAAATTCTTCTCCTAAAAACCCCCACAGATCACAGGTTTGGTTATATCCTAGGGCAGAGATTCCTGTACCTTATATTTTTATTCTTGTACCTGTACCTCTTGAAGGTCCTTTGCACCAGGAAAAGAAATTGATACCTAAACCCATTGAGATTACTGACACCCACAGGTACCTACCGATTGCCCTTGCTATTGACTGCAGCCTATCAACCATGTGAGTGCCGCACAGCATGCTGAAAGAATGCAGATAAGTTGAGCATTAATTACACCTGGAATATGTGAGGAATTTTCAGTTCTTTGTCAAAAGACCACTTGTTGAAAAGGGATTTAAAAACTACTGGGTTATTGTTAATGAAAAAAATATCATAAAAAAGGAAAGGAGCAGAAAAGTTCTATATTTATTTTGTAATAATATTACCCACCTTTTGCTGTTCTCGCTTTCTTACCAGTCCCATTGCTGTAGATTATTTGTACAGGAACTTGTGCAAAGAATAGCTTAAGGAATCAGAAAAATCTGCACATATTTCCAAATTCTATTTGAAGATGAATAAATGTTTAAGAAACTTTAGGGTTTATGAGACATCTTTTTACCAGGTAGAGTGGCACCATGCAGACAAGCCTAGGACTCCAGACATCTGTGTCCCAGCTCAGCTGAGACTCTCAGCTCACACTGGCAAAGAATTTGTGGGTACTGACTCAGTATGAACCCTGTAGAAGCCAAAACTAGTTCTGTTCAGCATCTCACCTTTAAGCATACACTTTTGAGATGGTTGAAATGCTGAGACAAGAAGGTCCTGCCATAATTTGCTCTTTTTTTTTTCTTTTTGGCTAAACCAGGGCAAGACAATGAATGTTTCAGTATTTCATTCTATTACAAAACTGAGAGCCCTTGTATGGTAACATATACTTATAGCAACCAGAACACTCTTCAAAAGAGCGCGTGTATATTCCATGAATATGCAGGTTTACTGTGAGGAATATAGCTTTCTAGACAAGCTACTATTAAAATTCTCAATATCATGCCAAAGGATCCTATTTCTGGAAAGAAACATGAAATATTTCACTAATCTGTCACCATATATTCTGATGATGAAAAAATTTCACATGATAATGATAATAATGATAATGTATTTTTTTAATGCTGCCCAATGTCAACATGCAGTTTGGCTAACAAAAAAGTCTAATTCTTACTAAAGTGCTGCATGACATTTCTCCCCCTTAAAATAAAAAGATGGCAAGGCCTAAAGCAAGGCTTAGAAACAAACATTTAAATATTCCAGCTCTAACCACACTGCTTATAAAAGGGGTTTTGAATAAAGAAACTCCCTCCTCCCAGGAGCTGCTTTTAACTTTCAAATGAAGCATGACTAAATTCCAGCAAAGCAGATTTGATGTTTCCAATTAGCTCAGAGTTGTGATGTTATCAGACAGTGGGTGCTGTGAATGGGAGCCACATCCTGACATAGCTTACATGTTGGTAATAATTCCAGAAGAAACATAAAAATGACTTAATAACATAATTGTGCACTCTGATTTTTTGTATTATTATATATTTTCCAAAGAACTGCTGCTCATAACCAAGCATCTGCAATTTATTGTTTGGTCATATTTTTGGCAGGCGATTTGTAGGTTATGAATACTAATCTCTCTTAAAACAGTAAGCCTCCATAACATTTTCAACCAGGGCCTGATACAAATTTCTCTGGAAAAAAACTTCCAAAAAAAAATTTATATGAGTCTTTCCTCATTTTGTGTCTTTTTGTTAGTTTGCTGTAACTTGATTGCAAGCAATAATGCCAGCTTAGGCCACTATCTTCCAAAGCCTAACTTTGCATCAAGCATGGTCACTGCGATGGGAGACAAGTGGGACAAGCCTGAGTCTTGCACTTTTCCTAACACTGGAAAATGTAAACAGAAAATGTTATGCTACTGATGAGTTTTCTCTCTTCAAATTGTATTTAATAAAATAAAAGACCACAATGCGAGCTGTAATGTAAGAATCCTTTGTTCACATGCTGTATTATTTTTACTGTATTATCATTGGCTCTAGCATATGGTTTTTTTGTAATTATTATTATTTCCTTGTATTCTCTGTTTATTTTTACAGCTAGTAAAAAACAGGCTCATCCAGGACATACAGCATGGATTAAACCGAACAAAGCCTTTTTGGAGTCAATAAACTAGTTGTTTAGCAGTTGGAGTTTGGTCAATTAAAATGGCTCTTACAAACTAAGTGCAAAATGAATAGGCATCATTAACATATTTTTGTGAATACTTTTTATTTAATTTTAGTGTAAACACAAAGGACAAAATACAGAACACAACTTTTGAACAAAACACACATTTTCCTGGGTTTCTTTCCCCGTAGAAAACGCTACAATGTTGTCATTTGCATATGTGATTGAGTGCTAACACATTTCTGACTCCTGTCACAAGATATGAGGTGGTGGCGCATTTTTTTCAAGACTACACTACATCTAATAGGAATGCACAGTGTGAGAAAAAAGTAAGAAATTAATTTGACAGAACCTTCGTCTGACTCAAGTGGTCAAATCGGTACGTGCCATGAGTGTGCATGCCTTTGAATAAACAGAACTCAGTAAAACATTTATCTTCCAAAGAGAAATTGCTTCATAAGTAGTACCCATTGCATAAGAAACAAAATAGCTTTTCAGTAATACTTCTGCCATTTCCACTTAATTTCACAAGTCAGTCTCAGTTTTTGGAGGAAAAAAAATTTATTTTGGGTGAAGAAATTATATTTAAATTGGTGGCACACTCTGTGGGCCTTCAGGAGGTCAAGTCTTAACCACTAGTTTTTAATCTGCGAGTATCAATGTTTTTTGTGATCCAATTGACATTGTTTTGTGAGGAAAGTTTTCACAAAGCATTTTAGAAAAAGAGATTACTTTTCCAAGGACTGAATATGATACAGAAATTGTCATGTCATGGAATACATTTTTACCAGTGTCTCTTTTTTCCAACATTGGTTTAGAAAAATGCTGATACTTTTCTTTCTTTTTTTGGCTTTTTGAAAAAAAAACCAAACCTGTGCTTTCTTCTAAGAAAATGTTAATGTCTTCTAAATGTGAAAACAGTTTCATCCAATAATTTAAAAAGAGACAGCAAATTATATGCAAGGTTTCTCACCTGTTATATTCTATAACAGGAGCTGCTATTTTCCTCCAGTTTTTCCACTAGTTTGTAAGGTTTTTTTCCTGTGAACTTGACAGAGAGCTTCTACTCCCTGGGAAATCCCATGGAAAAGATGAGGAAGTCCAACGTCTGTGAGCTGAAGGACTTCTTGTAATATGGTAGACCTCTTTCTGCATCTATTATACTACAGCTGTGTGTAAACCTCTTCCTTATACTAGCTAGAAGGACAGAAAAGCAAAAAGTGTAGGCTGTGTAGTGAAGAGGCTGTGTTAAGGAATGGAGCCCAGCTCTGCTTGGAAGATGAGTTTGTCAAATGAAATACAAAGTTGATAAGTCTGAAAACGGAACTAGAAAAGATAACCCAGGAGCCATCATTCTCCATTCCTGATGCACATGCCACCATCAGTATTTCCAGGTCTGAGGCTTTTTCTTCTGCTCAAGAAGGAAATACGTATCAGACTGCACTTTCAGTGGTTAACAGTAAAACAATCCTGAACCCAGCACTGCAACTGTTGGAGCCTCAGGTATAGCTGCACACTTATTCTGAAAGCAGAGAAGATCACATTTAATTGCTTCCATGCGTAGTTCGATCACAGATGTGACAGGCACTGTGCCTGACCACAAATTATTAAAGAAAAACATTAGCTGGTATAAGTCTTGTTTATGAAAGAGTGCCAGTGGAAAAAGTCACAGGATCATAGTCTCCAGCTACTACGCAGATGCCAAGGAAAAGCATATCAACAAGGGCTAAAGTTTATAAAATGTATGCTGTGCTTTTTGAAATAAAGAAGTTTCTGACTGCATTAACTTATATTGTTGTTATTGCAACAGTAAATAACATGCAGCCATCCAGCTAGCTAATTGGCTGCTGGAGTTTTCATTTGGAATAATTTACAAAACCACAACATCACAGAACATAAGATATTACGTAATGATTGGCTGTCCACAAGCATAATTTCACACCATGGCCCTATCTAAACAAAATATCAATTGGGTAGATATTGTCCATTTTTCCTCTCGTTTGGCACCAGGTTAAAGATGTTAATTGCTAAGCGTTGGGCTAGACCTGTCGCTGACCCACCCCGGGCTCTGCAGGTTCATGTCACCCCAGGGGGAGCCTTCAGTAACGAGTGTCCTGGAGAAGAACGATCCAGCTCCAACAGGTAGCTGAGACACCACCTCAGGCACATTGTTGAAGGGTACAGCAATGCACCTCCTCCGGGGCTGGGAAAAGAGGTTTTTGGTTCCCAGGACTGCTTGCAGCCTGTGGCACGACAGGAGGCAGGAGGTACAATGGCAAGGAAGTTCTCATTGCTCCCTATGGACTCCTTCTTGAGACAAGGGACTCATAAGGAGATAACAAAAGGCTTTTTCTTCATTCTCCTGACACCCATACTTCCTGTAAATTCTTCTAAAAAAAAAATAATCTACCCTTATTTCCATGGGTTTAAGTTCCAAAAGAAATGGGAAATCTACATGGCTGTATTTGTATGTCCCCTCATGCTGGGTCTCAAAGATGTGCAGAGATTTAAGGCATGATCTACAGATGCTACATTTGCCATGGGATTGTTGCTATTCAGGTGCCAAAATACAACTTTCTGCTCCACTCCTTCATCTCCACACACAATTTCCAAACTTGTGGAGTATTAAGGCACGGACTCTGGCAGGGATTCAAGCCAAAGACCTTTATTGCTACAGGCACTTGCTTTTTATGCAGTTACAGCTCTTCACGAGCCACAAAATGCATCTTGATTGGTTACCACACACAGTCCATGCGCTTCTCACACAGTCAGGACTGGTCGCCTCCAGGTGTCCATGGGCTCCTTTACTTCCTCTTATTTGTTTACCGTCTTCTCAATGCCACAGCTCCTTCTCCTCAAGGTTGAGCCTCTGCAAGGTAATCCCAACACAAACTGACACAACAGTAGCTGCAGAAATACGTCTGATCCATTAAGCACCTAGAGTAGGTCTTAAATTCACTGGTACCGTGAAATAGCTGAACTTATACTTCCAGGTATGGGCAAAAGAACCCCTGCAAACCTGGCAGGCACTTACGTAAGCCTCACCAGAAACCAAAGGCCTAAACTTAAAATGTATTTTAAGCAGAGCTGAATGCATATGAGCAGCAACACAAGACAGTAGCTAAAAACCTTCGTACATTTGAGTATGTGAGTACTAAGCTGTTATATGAAAGACCACTCATCAAGAAAGTGGGAATCCCATATCATAGCCTTTTTCTACCCCTCATTTCCCACATGACATCCCTGCAACCAGCCTATGAAATGATTGATGTGGAGGTACTCACTGTAACTGGGTGACCCTACAGCTAACAATGCTTAGTGGGAAGAACTTTATTTTCTTCCCTCAACAGACATGCTTAAAAATAATCCAGTCAACACTTACTCTCAGGTGGAAAAAAATCAAGCTTCACCTTCACTGCTACAAGTATTTGCCCCATGGAGTACCAAGTAATGCAGAGCAGCTTATATTTACAATGCTTATAGTCACCTGCAGTGACACTGCATAGCACTTTGTCCCATGTGGCATTCCATAAGACATGATTATTTCATCAGTGTACATCTTTTTCTGACTCAAAACTCCTGAGCTATTATGACATCTGCGTGTCCTCTGGTCAGAGCAGTGGTGTAACAGAATCATAGAATAGTTTGGGTTGGAAGTGACCTTTAAAGGTCATCTGGTCCAAACCCCTGGTAATAAGCAGGGACATCGTCAACTAGATCAGGTTGCTTAGAGCCCTGTCCAATCTGACCTTGAAGATTTCCAGGGATGGGGCAGCTACCACCTCTCTGGGCAACCTGTGCCAGGGTTTTACCACCCTCATAGTGAAGAATTTCTTCCTTTTTATCTAGTCTAAATCTGCCCTCTTTTAGTTTCAAACTGTTACCCCTTGTCCTATTGCAACAGGCCCTGCTAAAAAGTCTGTCCCCACCTTTCTTAGAAGCCCCGTTTAAGTACTGGAAGATTGCACTAAGGTCTCCCCAAAGCCTTCTCTTCTCCAGGCTGGACAACCCCAACTCTCTCAGCCTTTCCCCATAGGAGAGGGATTCCATTCTGCCAGTCAATTCTGTGACCCTCCTCTGGACCTCTCCAACAGGTCCATGTCTTTCTTGTCCTGAGGGCTCCAGAGCTGGATGCAGTACTCCAAGTGAGCTCTCACCAGAGTGGAGTAGAGCAGCAGAATCACCTCCCTCGACCTGCTGGCCACACTTCTTTGGATGCAGCCCAGGATATAGCTGGCCTTCTGGGCTGTGAGCACACATTACCGGCTCATGTCCAGCTTTTCATCCACCAGTACCCCCAAGTCCTTCTTGGTAGGGCTGCTCTCAATCCCTTCAGCCCCCAGCCTGGATTGATACTGGGGGTTGCCCCGATCCAGGTGCAGGACCCTGCACTTGGCCTTGTTGGTCCTCATGATGTTCGCACAGGCCCATTCCTCAAGTTTGTCCAGGTCCCTCTGGATGGCATGTCCCTCAGGCATGTCAACCGTACTGCTCAGAAGGTATGTGGAAATGCCTGTTGTGGTCTCAGAGTAAGGCTGTGCAGGAGTATTTGCTTAGGAGGTATGCTCTGATAATGTTGAAGGCTTACATATGGCAGATGGAGTCAAATGACCTATAGTAAAAAGTTTCTGGCGTAAACTGCATTTTAACTCTATCTTGGAAGTGTCTAATTGATCTGCAACAAAATTGCACATGGGAAAGAACAAGTACACAGCAGTGTGGTGATGAGGGAAAGATGCTGGCATGAACCACAGCCAAATTACTAGATGATGAAGTTAACATCCTTTGAGTCCTAATGGAGAAAAACTAGTACAGAGCCCTGAATGAGACACACTGCTAAACAAAGGGATGTACCTGAACTCCTGTTTTCCTCTTCAGCTTTTCCTTTTTGCTAGCTTTCTGTGCCTTCCTGCTCAGTCCGCGTCTGAATCGATCCCTGTTACGTGTACAAGAACCGCAATGGCTTATGTACAACTCTCTGCGACGAGATGCAGAAAAGCTTCACAATGGGAGCAAAATAGACACATATAAAGGAGTGACAGTATGCTCAATATACTTGTCCCGTCTCTCTTTTTTTAACCATCAGAAGGGCTAAGAATGACTGGTTTCCATCTGTTTAGACTTTTGGCGTTTTAAAGGGAAAAATTTGTGTTTATTATTTATCTCAAGTGCTACTGCCCTCAGATGAAACAGGCAGTGAGAGCTTCCTCTTGTCTCTCTCTCCCATCGTCTGCACTATGTCTTGATGGAGTAGTAGTACTTTTGCAAGAGGGGAACAGGCAGGGATATTAACGCAAAAAAAAAAATCCAGTCTACAGCCTCTACCTGTCATTTCTACATCTTTTTACCAAGATCTTGGTCCACATCCCAGAACTGAACACGTAAATTCTTCAGCAGTGAACCTGTTGCTAATTCTGTTGACACACTGCTCTGCTTGAGACTCAAAAAGTGCTTTTCTTTCCATAACGGAACGCATGCCCTTTCTTAAGCCAGAAGGAAAAGATTTCCCAGTAAAATAAAGAGCACTTAGAGTCCATTTCCAACTTCCACAGCGTTCCCTCTAACCTGCTCTTAATACACCTCTACCTAGTAGTAGCTGGCAAAGGAAAAATCCTGTCAAATTGAGTCCATTTCCTTGCAAGGGTAGGACAGAGTCCCATGGGAGGTATCAGATATTAAAGTGATTTCACACTTGATCTTAGCCAAAAAGTCAGACCTAATATTTATCATACATGGCAGTTCTGTGAGTTTGGTTACTTAGCCATGTTGCAATAAATAGACAAAACCTGTGCCGTGGGCACTCACTCGCTGTCTTGTTTGGGGCAATGAATCCCACAAATTGACCCTAGTTGTAACAGCTTTGATTTTCAGGTTACTCAGGATCCTGGGAATCCAAACAAGGAGTCTTGCAGAGGTATGGTTTCAAAAAGCTCCCAAAAGCATCAGTAGAGTCCCAGATTTAAAACACCATTTGTGCATTGGAAAAAGCACTCCTCGCTTACAGTAGGTTGGACATCATTATCCATATGCACAGGAACTTCATACCAGGCAAGGGGCATCCTCTATTAAATCCTGACATAATGTATTCAATGAAAAGGCTATTTAGAAATAAATTAAAAACAAAACACAGTGAATTAAAAGCCACAATGGAGGAAAATAATTTAAGGAATAGAATAACGAGAACAATTTTCAGCCATGAAATGTTTTTATCTTCTGATAACTTGCAAATGGTAAAGCCATGAATTTATGCATAAGATACAATACACAACAAAGAGATAATTCATATTCAAATCTCATGGTCCTCCATCACACATCCCTCTGTTTATATGTAGATAGTCTTGTGAGAAAATGACACCAGGCACAACCAAAATTATGAGACAGCAAGTCAAGCCTGAAGATAATAATTACTTAGTTCACACAGGCACAGTGAAATTCTTCAGCTCACTGTCTTGGTGGCTTGCAGTGGCAAATGTATCATGTGAAAGTAGTAAATTAGAACGACATTCTTTCCTTTTTTTTTTTCTGAAACACTTAATGAACTAATAACTGTTTGACAAATGCATGGCTTGTATTTAAGAAGGAAGGGAGAACATGAGGCTGATTGAGAGCACCGAGAGCCAAAATCCATTCTCATTTACACTAGTGTAAATCTTGAGCAAGTCCGTTGGCTTTAGCTGAGTTAGTCTGGATATCAATGGCATAAGGTGGGAAAAAAATGTACAAAGGGATCACATTTTACTATGGGAAGGCATTTGCTTCTAAAAGAAATGCACACTATATAAACAGCAAGGAATACTCAGTGTCCTAGTTAAAGGTAATGTCGTAAAATAAAGCAATGAAAAATTAATCTAATCTCATAAAATAAAAGCATTAGAAAAAACTTATTTACAACATTTCCCCCTTGATAAAAGGGACTATTTATCATTTTGTCAAGATGCTTAGCTATTCAAGGTCTTCGTTAGACTAGCCTATTGAGATATATTTAGCAGTTTACACAAGAAATGCATTAGTCTTCTCTTCTTCCTGAGAAAAGTTTGACTATTTACAGTTCATCAGCACTCAGATTCTCCTTTTTTTTCCCTCAAAGCAGTCAACAGAGCAATTAATTATGACATTTCTCTCAAGATGACTACAGGTTGGAAAGCGTGCAAAGCGTCTGTTTAATATAATGATACATTTAAACTTCCTAATTGCTAGAATCATGATATACAATAGTCTTTTCTCATAGAAATTGTGATTAAATAGTCATAGGGTGTCTAAGAATAAAGTACTTCTGGCACTTCTGTAAGAGAAGTTTAACATCAAGAAGATTTTGTTCTAATGAGTCTTAAAGCAGCAACATGTTACTGTTAAGAAATGCCAATACGTAATTCTGCCTCAGGATTTTTTAATGTGAATGTTTGTATTCCTTCTCCAGATAATTCTTTCTTTAAAAGCGCTTTTCTCTTCCAGTCTCCTAAGTCACTTATAAAATGATCAATCATGTATTTTCATTTCCACTAAGCTGCAGTAATACTTGTAACAGTTTTCTCACAGTACTAGTCAAGTTCATTGCAAATTACTAGTTAGTATAGACTGTATATTGGCTCCTAAATGTGATTTCACAATTTGCTCAATGTAAACCAATTGCCACATATTCATTGACTTTTAAACCAGCTGAGACTCTCACAAGAAATATGAGAGGACACTGAGAAGAAATACTTTTTTTTGGAAGAATATGAAGTGCAGCTTGTAAAATGGAGTGCTTTTTCCAGGATTTCTGGATCTGCTCATGAACTAGAGAGGACTAAATGTAGAAGATGAATACAAGCAAGTGAACGCTAAGACCATCTGCTGAGTTGAGCTGCAACAACAAAAAAGGATATTATAAGATACTAGGGTGTATAAAATACGAAGTATGATCATAGGAAAAGACAAAAACAGAGACAACTAAAAAATCTAGACATATAAGAAACTTATTAATGTGAAGTTAAGTCAATTATCTTAGTTCACAAATCTTGTGATTAACAGAACTTGTCTAAACATATGCTAACATAAACTCTGGATTTGGAGAGATTGGCTACATTGGAAAATTTAATTTAACTGATTATTTTCTTATTTAAGATTTTGTGCAGGAAATTTGGATCTGATTTTAGAAGTCAATACTCATGCAGATGGAAACCTGGGGAAAAAATACTGATGGGGAAAATTACTGCAAAATAATACACTCAATTTTGTAGAGATTTGCTGGCCAATTAAGTTAGCTTTGCATTTTCAGGTATCTAGGAAAGTGATGAAATTGTGGTAGAAGAAGAGCTATTACAAGATCTCAGTTCAGTTTTCAATGAGAATTTCAGAAACCTGATGGAATAATAAAAGGCAGCTCAAATTAGTACTACATAGCTAAAACCTTAATCCAAATGTTGCATCCTATTCCATAAAACATGTTAATTTAATAACATACTGCCAGTTACAGGCTTTTTAGTTTTTCCATTATATTTCATGCTTTTCTGGCAAATACCAATAAATAAGTAGTTTTAAAATATGACTAATATCTTTTATGGGCTTACATTTATATTCAAGAGACCCAATACATTTTTTTTAATTCCTATTATAATAAAGGTTTAATAAAGGTGAGCAGGTATTTAAAAAATAATATTTGATTAATTTAATTTCTTTTTTCTGTTCATAAATTGTCTGCCAATACAACAAATTATTCTTAGTTTTTAAATTATTTGAATTACAGATTTATTCCTCAAAAATATACCGATAATTCATTAGATATCTAACAACTCTGGGGTATCTTATTTTGAATACTTTATTTAAAAATCAGGTTATTTATATTAGCTACACAGTTCATTATTGTTCTTAAACTAGATAAGCTCGACTATTAAATCTCAGGTGTCTGATGCAAATTATTTTGATTACAATTCAGCGGGTTTTCTTCAAAGACAGTTATTCACTAGAATATTTTACAGAACATGAAAAAAAAAATTGTTTTAAAGTCTAAAATTTCCATAAGATTCCACAACTTCCAAGTCCTTAGTTAATACCTGCTGTATAGGAAGGGGTATAATAATTTCTTCAACATCAAAGTTAAGTCTACAGATCTAGCTAATGTGCACTACCAAAACAGCCAGTAGTGCAGAGATACACAGCTAAAAAGGTGTGCGTTACAGCATACAGCTACTGCCATGGACTGTAAGTCCTGGATAAAAGACTGTTCAAGCAGACGTGCACTCAACGGTCTCAAATCAGAAACCAGGTGGCATAAACTCATTATGTTGTTTAAATGTGTAAGAAAATAGACAAAGAAGAAAGCATAATTTCTCTAGTCTTACGGTCTCTTTCTCAATCAATGCAGGGAAGTTTAAAAGGCTCCCTGCCCCCCTCAGAAACAGACTGCCTTTTTTGAAGGAAAAATTCTCAGATTGCATTGCACTTTCTTATCTGCTGTGAGGATCTCCTCCGCACTCCTGCTCTCTCTGGAATCCCAATGATGACAAAGCTGGACCTGCATGCAGAGCAAATGCAGACTAAGCACCTGGGACACATCCTGCAGATAATTAAAGAAATTCTACTTCCTTACAGGACAGCAGATTCAAAGGACTTACCAATTTCAGCGATTTAACTGTTCACAGCCACTACTTTAGAGAACACTTTATTAACAAATGTTAATAGAGAAAAATATCAAAGCTAACTTCAGCAATATTGTTTCTTCAATACTTAGAGTTTAGGCAAGCTCTACAATAATAATTTTGAAAACCTAACCAAACAATATACCAAAGAACTCCAATTCCGCATCCTGTGTGCCTTCTATCAATTACTGGCATCACAGGAAGAGTTAAAAAGGCCAAAGGAAGCCATTCTGTAGTCACCCTTTGAGACCATGTTATGGAAAACCAGCCAGTCCCCCAAGTAGCACGTAATTTCTGCTGTCTGTACATCCAATATACTTTCAAAATTAACTTTAAAGGCCTTTGTACATAACGTTGTTAACGTTTTGTGAAACAGCATGGCAAAGGTAATGGATGCTTATTGTGGCTTCATAGTGATGAATGCTCTAGAAGGCATTTTCACATCACAGATTTTTCAGCTCTATGTCATTTTCTTAACATGTTTTCCACTGAAAAGAATGTTTCTATTATTTTCAATTTCATCTGAATTTGGGTTAATATGAATTTTGTCAGAGGTTTTGGTAAACAACCTCTAGTAGCAGAAAGAGCACACAGACAAAACATTTTTATGCAATGTAAATTAATGCAGTTTAACATTTGAAACGCGTGAGCATCGCTTACTTGAAGAGCAAAGCAGTGCCAACTTGAAGGTTTTCTGAAATACCACAGTGGAGTATCGTATTTGTTGTGTTCCAGTAGTTTCCACGCCAAGTGTGATGACAGCAAAGTGTTGGGGCTCTGACAGAGTCCTCTGGTCTGATACTCATTAACTATACTTGAGTCTCAACCATCTGGGTTCTTGTTTAATTGTGGGCCCAAGTCTTTTGTCCCTCTAGCACACCGTGTGCACATTGTGTGGTATTTTAAGAGTGATGACCTCCTGTTTTGTCTGTTTCTACAAGTTGAGGCCTCAACCTTCTCCTCCCACTTCCCTGTTTCCATACCTTTCAACAGTTTACAGTGAAAGCACCATCTAATTTTTTAATTTTTTTTGAGCTGTTCTGGAATATGAGGCAGCAAGTCATATAAAACTCAGGCTTTTAGGAAAGTAACTAAATATATCCAAAACACAGATAACAGCTAGAAATAAGCATTGCACCCACCTAGATAAAAACAATGGTTCACCTGCACGTTCTCTGCCTTATTTTCTTTTCCCTTCTGAACTTCAGAATTCAGGTCGTTGTCTTCTAAGGAGTCCTGCTGCACAAGTTTCTCTTTCAGAGCAAGGGGTCCCACCAGGCCATACCTCCTGTGTCTGAAGTAGCTAGCAGGAAATCTATTCTTTTCTAGCCTGTGCTGACATGTTCAACTTCAACAGAGCGGTGTGACTATTCCTAATAGAAAAATGCAGACCATCAGTCAAAATATAGTTGTAATTATGTTGATTTTGCACTTCCCTGATTCCATGCAACTAGCAGAAACAAAACAAAACAGAAAAAAAACCTGTTCTACACACCTATTTTTGTCAATCTATTTGCTCTATGGAAGTAGAAGTACGACTCAGCAGAGAGGTGGCCACGATGTGCTCTCACAGCGATACTGGCAGAAGAAAATACCACTTATATCAGCATGAGTCATTAGACGATATGGGGCAAAAGCAAGTTAAAATACCCAAGTTGAATTCAATCAAGTTGTGTTTCAATTTCCTGCAAGTATTGATGAAAGTACTATAATTTAGCATTACTTTCACTAACAATCATAAAACCCTAAGTCATATCATATCAGGGCCATATTGTACTAAAACATACATATGTGTGTGTGTATATACATATGTAATTAACCACTGCCCAAAATTTGCTACAAAATAAATAAATAACATGCACAAAATATGAGTGGTCAAAAAATAATTTGCAGTAGTTCACATATTAGATGCACTACTGAGCAGTTGTATCTCAAGTCATACAGTTCATTACCTGGTCCCATACATAGCAGAAAATACTGACTATCAAATTCTGCAGCATTTTTTAAATATAAGATTAAATTTTCTCACAATCCAAAGCAGAAATATTTTTTATATTCTACTTTCATTTTATAAATATAAGGTTTTAGTACCATTAATGAGGCATTAATGGGTAACTTTTGAACCCTATTTCTGAAACTGTAGTGGTTGCCATTCCTGCTTCTGAAACTGTAATGAACATGGGTGATCCATGGATGCAGAGAACAGAGTACAGGGCTGGAGATTTTCCATGCATATCACAGAGAAGAATTTTTTCTTGTGTTTTTACAAAAAGTTTCATAAAGTTCTGCCTCCATTATGTTTTTTTGGCCAGCATTTTAAATGTCCACAGCATTTCAAAATCCTCTGAAAAACAAAATCCTTTCCCCTGAGGACGTTATAACATCATACATTAGCTCAACTACACAAGATATGCAGAGATAATCACTGCCAGCATCAGCATAAGAAAACTTTGACAAAAACATTTAAAAGCATTTGAAGGGAAAAAGGAACATGAGAATTCTGGGGAATTGAGAAGACGACAATGGGCACTCTTTCCCTCCTTACGATAACCAAAATGAAATTACTGTCTTCCATTTCTTTCCTGCTAATTTTTCCATCTCACAGTTAGACTACTGAGGCTCATAGAGATGAGGGTTTTGGCTTTAAGACATAGAACAATTCAACTATTTCATGTTAATATTAGTTAGAGTAAAGGAGTGTGTCCATTTCTCCTTAAAAGAAGTCACAGAAGGTATGCTATTTATCAGCAAAATTTACTTTAAATATTTTGAGTATATGATAATTAAATGTATAGCAAAGCTCTGTAGATCTGATTCAAGACATTACTTTTCAGCATCAAAATCAAGCTGTATGTTTCTACTTCTCTCTGCCACTCTTGAGGAACTGACAAAATATTTTCCTATTTTGTATTAAATTGAAGTTAAAGAATGCAGAAAATTTCAGTCCACCCTGTCTTAAACTTAACACAACCTTGTGTTTGATATGGCAGAACTTTGACTGTAGGCACAATTAGTTTTTCTGAGCTCTTATTGTCTAAAGAGCTTGATCCGAATTGTCACTCTTCAGTACAATTCTTATGTATGTTAGTCCTGGTTTTCATTTTTCTTAGTATGTGCGTCTATTTTATTTTACCTCAAAACCCGACTGAATATCTGAAGACTTTTGTATATGGAAAATTACCTTTATAACCCAATAAGGTGGTCAGAGATAACAAAAATGTCCTTTGAGTTGCAAGCCTACCAGGTTTGAAAAAAGGTTTGCTTTTTTTCAAAAGAACAGCAATATTAATAAAATATTAACCAGTTAACTACTTTATAATACTGTTTATCTTTATTAATATAATTATTTATAGTTGTCCTGTGCCTGAAATATGCTAAATGAGTTTGTAATCTCTCTTCAGATCATAATATAAAGCAGGCATCTGTACTTATGCTTCCTTATTAGAAACGTCACTAAAAGAGGCCATGAATAGAAAGAAAATACTGCCTATTAATTCTGAAGGATTATCTCCTGGTAAAATTGGGTTTGTTGTTAGTCTTTCACTATATTTACTCTGAGCATTAAGAACTGTCACTCTTTGCATGAGTTACAGTTCACTTAATTTTTCTTCAGTTTATTCTGCCTTACAGAAGCATATTTACCACATAAAATGTTTTTGCAAAGTTAGGATCTTGGATTTAAGTGGCTTGTGAAATACTTGGTTACTTTATCAAATTAGCAGCTTGATCACAGCTGCATATAGCAGTGAGGTTCAGTGGTATCATGCTGGTTTCTTATAAATGTCTCTATGAAAGCTAAGAAAAGAAAGGAGGAGAAATTTAATTGATAATGTTGGCAGCATCCAACCTTTTTGCTTACAAAAGGCTAGTTCTGCTTGACCACTCTGGCAGGGAATCATTCAGTTTATGTGTATTTTTGATTCCTCCCACTGGTTCTGAGAGCAAAGAAGAGGTTTAACTGCACAATATAAATATGTAATATGAAAGCTATGTAAGCTGTCAGAGAATATTCCAGTATTTAATGACAGTTTTCAGAATGTAAGGCTTTCAGATCTCAGATAGCATGCATACCTTGGCCAGTGAAATATATCCGTACTTACGCTGTATTTATTTGAATATTTCAGTATTTTAAACTATTCCCATCCACCCAAGGCTAACCAGAGCCTGAAATCTCAGAGTAAGTGCTACTCACAAATCTTGTTTTGGAGTCACAAAGGAATAAAGTCAGGAATAGAGCCTGTGCGGAAAGTCTTCCCTGAATATCAACCCTATTCTATCGAGGAGACAATGCTGTCAAAACCAAACACTGCCCTACTTTTCAAAACCCTTTGGAAAAACAGGACACAAAATACTTACTAAATAAAACACTCCTACATGCTGTAAAATTAAAGCAGGTGAACAAAGCATTTTCTTGGGCATACAAGATCATAAGAAAATTTACAGTTTCTTATTGGCTTCTCAGTTTCGGATCAAGCTCTTTAGACAATAAGAGCTCAGAAAAACTAATTGTGCCTACAGTCAAAGTTCTGCCATATCAAACACAAGGTTGTGTTAAGTTTAAGACAGGGTGGACTGAAATTTTCTGCATTCTTTAACTTCAATTTAATACAAAATAGGAAAATATTTTGTCAGTTCCTCAAGAGTGGCAGAGAGAAGTAGAAACATACAGCTTGATTTTGATGCTGAAAAGTAATGTCTTGAATCAGATCTACAGAGCTTTGCTATACATTTAATTATCATATACTCAAAATATTTAAAGTAAATTTTGCTGATAAATAGCATACCTTCTGTGACTTCTTTTAAGGAGAAATGGACACACTCCTTTACTCTAACTAATATTAACATGAAATAGTTGAATTGTTCTATGTCTTAAAGCCAAAACCCTCATCTCTATGAGCCTCAGTAGTCTAACTGTGAGATGGAAAAATTAGCAGGAAAGAAATGGAAGACGGTAATTTCATTTTGGTTATCGTAAGGAGGGAAAGAGCCATCGTATAACCACTGCAACAGCACACAAATTAGGGCAGCTTCCATACCCTCAGTGTCACCTTCACATGGAGGAAAGTTTCATGAACACATTTGTGGTTTGGTATGTTGCTCCATTCCACCTCATTTCTGCCCACCGTGAAAACCAAGGCACCAGCAGCATTCCTTTGAGTTAGGGTAAAGAATGGACATGAGGTAAACTGGTTCGGACTCCAGCTGTCTGCTCCAAAGGCACGATGAGGTTTACTAGAGATAAAACTTGCATACCTCTGAGGGATGGGGAAGGATTTCTATGTACTTTCAACATTGCAAGAGACCTGATCAAGTGCAGTCAATTAATTTCAGTACATTTTAGCCATAAAGGAAATTTGAAGAACTGTTCAGTTTCTACAACTGAGATCATGAAATGGGAAAGATGTTAATTTCATCAAGGATTAAGTATTGAACTCAAAGGTGAGTTAACTAAGAAAACTGTAAATAATCAAGTCAAATAATTTTGCATTTAGAAGTACCCAACTTTAATCTATGACAGTTTATTTTAATAATAGACTACTGACCAGAAATTCTATCAAACACATAATCTGACCTGTCAGATCTGAAAGAATTTATCACTGGACTACTTTATTATGATTTAAATTCATCACACACAACCTAAAACAGATTCAGAAATTAAGCTACAGTCACTTTAGCTTGTAATTTAGCTGCAGCACTAGAACTAACACCACAATTGAAATACTCCATGATTACTGAGAGATGTCATAGATCTCCTAAGCGAAAAAATATGAGCACACCATTTTGGCTTAAGGACAAAAATAACTGACATAAATACCATGAGCATGGGGACATCACAGTAAAACCACTAGATCAGTAAACACAGGGTTAAATGAATGCTGTTTCACTGGGAAATAACACAATTGATATTCTACGACAGAAATATCTAATGTTTAAATATTATTTAGATGTTTATTAAATATTATATTTTATTAAATACTTTAAAGTGTGCAACACATTAAAAAAAAGCAATCAGAATTTCAGAAATATTTACAATTATAGCTCTCAATCAAATACCTTTATATCAAAAGGAAGGAAGGAGATCAGATAGATAGAAAACAAAAAATCCAATAATGTTCACGTGAATCTTGGTTTGGATTTTATCTGTACCAGCACCTCTATCAACGGTTGGAATATTCTCTATCTAACGTGGAAGGATTCAAATTACTTTTTTTTTTCTTATAAAGACAGCATAGATTATTTTTCTCTTTAACAATATCACAGGCAGAGACACCTATGAAGGGCTGGAGAAAGGCGGACAGAAGGAATGCTGCGGATACATACACACTGCCGGTGTACAAATTACAAGCAGATCAAATCCAAAGTAACTGAATTTTTGAGTAAATCAATGGATTATGAGGAAGCAGTCTGACACAGTCTGATAGCTTTCTGTAATTATAGCATAGTCTAATTGGCAAATAATTGGAAATAATATCTTAAAAACTATTCCTGAAGAATAAAATTAAAAACATCTCTGGAAAATATTGTGTTGAATGTATAGCTAGAAAAAAACTCAGTAGGAGGTATGAATTTAGAAACAGTCGCTTTTCAGAAGCTGTAAATAATCGCTTTAATAATGTAGCATATCACATTGTTTATTTCACAGTTTTTCTTTGCAGCTTCTTAATAGGATAAATTGTTATTGCAAAAAATGAATATAAGGTTTAGACTACTAAGATACCATCATCTGGTATTAAACTATCACAAAGTTCCACCCAAAAGCTTCTCTGAATTTTGATTCCAGAAATTAATCTCTTCCTAAAGCTATAGTTACTTCATTACAGGAATTTCCTTGTGTTTTTCAGTCATCCACAAAGCACAAGTGGTCTTTTCACATCTCATGAGGCTTGTGGTATATTGTGGATACCAAAGATGGTGACAGAGTGGCAGGAGAAACAGTACTTAATATCTGCTTCCTTTCTTCCCATCTTCCCTTACTTGCATTTAGGGTTGTGCTGAACTTACTATTCTGAACAGTTCTTCTGAACAGCAACTTCTTAAGATTAAATAGAAGTGTAGTGGGAAACAAAGAAGAAGAATTTCACAGAAATTTGTAACCATCACAAAAAGGGTTGGAACACCTGGAGTAAGCAAATAAACAAAATCAGAACACTAGTCAGGAAGGAAGTACCAAGAAATACCATGTTATATTGTTCCCAGTTTGACAACAGCAAATATGCATGACGTAAATTTGTTTTCAACAGCATACTGGCTAAAAAGGATTATAAATTATTAACTGAGAAGCAGATTTATTTATTGGTATATATAGCCTTCACTTGAGGACTGACAATCTGACTGTCATTGCTTAAGAAAATAACGAGAATATTTAGAAAGCTATTTAACAGAGTTCATAGTTTATGTATGTCCCACCCCAATAGGAGGTACAAGGGCCACTAGATCCCGAATACCTTTGTAGGCTAATGTTCTGCTGAAAATTAGCCTAGGAGTTTGAGAAGCCACTGCTAAGGACAGGACGATATCAAAAGGCTGCGTATCCCAGATGCCATGCAGTGCTGGGGACTGATCTCCCCTCTGCCCCACTCTCTCCGCCCGTGCACACCCATGTAGCATCTCTATTCCCCAGCAAGCTGATGGCACACAGGCTTACAGACGTGGGAACAGCTCTAGACGCAGTTTCATTATTACTTTCCCAGCTTTCATTATTACCACTTGGCTTTCATGCTGGTGACTTACTTCCATGTAGGCTTCCACCTAAGCCTGCGTACAGCTGCTCTTGCAGATCTGCATTAGCCCGTGTAAAGAAGTCTTCAAGAAGACTCTTAGATGTCAGCTCTTTACTTTCACAACTGTGAGCAAGTTTTGCCAGCCTCTGCTCACCTTAATGAATTAGAGAATACTGGGTATAAAACGATTAAACAGATCAGTGTTGTCATCTCCATTTTACAGATGGGAAAACTAAAGCATGGGAATGCAGTGAAACTCCCCAGGGTCACTCAGGAGACCAGAACATAGGTTAAAATATATATCTGAAAATGCAGAAAACCCTGCTTCAGTACTCTGACTACCCAAAACTATAGTTTAGACATGAAGAGGCCTAATACAATACTTTAACTTTGGAATGATAATTAGGTTTTAATCTCTCATTAATTAAAATAAGAGGTGTGCTATAAAAAAAAAAAAAGAAAAAAAACCCCAGAATTCCTAAGCCTGTGAACTTTAATTTCACATATATTTATCTGCTGCTGTTTAAGAATGAATAATAATTAAACGGTTCTCTCTTTTTTTCTGTTTTTAAGTACAGCTTCATTTTATAATCATCTGAGATAATACTAGCGAAAGATAAAAGCTTCCATATAATCATTAGTTAATAGAAGTGGAGCATGCTGAAAATCACTGAAGTTAAACGGAGGCATATGGAAAACTCATTTCTTTAACCACCAATTGCCTGACTGTCTGTTTCCTGTGCATACATCACCACAGTACATGTTCCTAAATTCTGTCAAAGACAGCCCTCCTCTTCATTTTAAAGTTATGCTATAAGAAATGCTAATAGTAGCACAGTGCCAGACAGATGATTTTCCTCAGAGAAAAACAACTTTTGTGTCCCCTTTCACATCAGTTTTATCTCAGCTGACATTGTCACAGAAAGAGATCTACATTTGAATTCCAGGTATCATCCTGAAGCAGTAAAAGCCAAGTTGTTGTGATCAAACCTCTTTAACAGAATGAAGGACAGAGACAAAAGCTGATGGACTTTGAGGACAGGACACTTAAAAATACGTCTTGTGCAGTACCTACAGCAATAGTTGTCTTTCAATAGCTGAGAAGATTAAGGCGAGCTTTATAGTCAATGAGTGCTAAATCAGTGCAAATCAAAACCATTAGCAAATTCTGTTTGAAAGTGGAGCTTTAAAACAGAATTAGAAGGGAAGATTGCATGTGTGATGTTAAGAGATGATGAAAACTAATCTTCAGTCAACTGGAAAGCCAAATCACTTATTTATCCTACCATGATTCACCATTGAAGCCAGTCTATTGGAAGGAACTAGGATATAAATAAATTAGGTTTGGGAGAGACAGCAGGTATAATTCAGGTAAACTGATGTTTTACAATTGACAAGCTGCTTCTAATCTCTGAGGAACACTGCCCTTCATGCCGTACCTGTTTCCTGCTTTATTCTCAAACAATTCATTTTTATGTTTTTCAACTTTAATTACATTTCCTTTGAATCTGTGATAAGACCTTCTCTAGAGAATATGCTGGAAATTGTTGGTATTTGGGGGGAAAATTACTGATGTTGAAACAAGCCTTGAAAAAGCTGGCTGCCTTCTCATGTCACGAAGTGTCTAGGCGTTGTTACTCTCCTTGACAACTTCTTTCTGTATTTCTTACACCTGGCTGTTGTTGAGTATCAAAAAACAGTCACATCCATCTTCACGAATATTCAGTCTTACCCTAAACCAGGCCACATTCACTAACTAGATGGGTGTAAAAGGCTTTACATAAAGTGGATTTTATGCAGCATATCTTTGTTTCTCGCTTCTGAGGTCCCTGAAGACCCAACAACTACAAAGCAACCCTGAAAAACAGGAATGTAGGAACAGATGTTATTTGGGCACTCTCACATAATAAAGACTTCTAAGAATCCCCGATGCCCAATTATCTAAACACTTATTCTTAAGTTTCCATTCAGTGCATGATGAATTTTGTCTATTTTAGCTGAATAAAAAAAGTAGTTAGCGTGAAAGTGATGTCAATCAAAACAGACACATAAATGGACTGCGTAACACTATCTCACAAAGCATACATAACATAATCAAATAGGTAATTTAAATGAGATCACTTTATCCTGTAATAATTACATAAGTACCATGTGTAAAGAGGGAAATTATTATCTTGTTATTTTCAAATTATTTTGAATTCTTTTGGATGCTAGAGCATTATCATATATACTATATTTATTATAATAAAAATCCATAGTCACATGGTCCTTTTAAACTATAATCTTGGAATAAAAACCACAGTGACACAGAATACCAAGAGACTCCATTTTGATTTGGAAGATCTTCAGTCTCACCAGCATTATGTCCTGTGAAGAACTTCGATAGCATACGTTTACAGTGTGTCAGAGGTGGCACATCCATCTTCAGTGACCCCCAACAGCCAGAATTGTTACAGATAATAAAACTACATTCCTCTTCTCATCTCAGCTACTTCCAGACACTAGCTTCTTTAGCTCATGTCTGCTCATGGATGGGCAGATTATTCCTAGTGACAAGATTGCACTGAAGGGAACACCACACAATTAGGTTCATATTATATATAAGACAAGGGGTTAATTTGTTCAACACTTTTCTTTGTAATGCCACCTTCCCCTACATGATTCCTGAAGATAGAGAGAAAAGAACAAAAAAACTCCAAATGTAATTGAAACATTTTAAATTCTAACTCTAAAATTAGAGTGAGCCAACTGTATTGTGTCTTTATTTTCTGAGAGAGAAAACACAGCAGGTTCTCTGTAAGTGGATCATAACTAAGCAGAACTCAAAGATCGATGAACCAGGACACTGGCAGTATTTTAAAAAACAGTAGTAAAAGTCATGGTCATGCTGCCTGCACAAAGGATTGCAAAGGCCTAGGTAAGTTTAGAGGCATACCAACAAATGTCAGTGTAAACTCGCAGAACTGCCTCCTGTTAGGTAATTAAAAACAATCTTTAATTTTGTAAGAAAAAATTAAATGGGGTGTTATAAATTAACAGCCTTTTTCCCTTCCACTACTCAATGTTGAACAAATAAAAAAATGGAGGAGTAATGGAAAGAATTAATAAATTTGTTATTCTGAGGCAAATAAATTCCACCTCTGTTTTTAATATTTTCTGTGATGGTTGGTTATGACTGACAGATTGTACCAACAGGTTTTGCCATGCCTATAAGATATCAAAAAGCAACATGGAATACTTATCTGTGCCTTCTTCATTAGCCTTTTTTTTCTTTAATCAGGATCATTAGGACCCAAACTATCTTGGAGGAATCATCATCACTCTAATATTAAAATTCATCTTCTGTCTCAACTTCTTAATATGCTGCTCTCACTAAGGGTACAAACACTTCTAAGAGGAATTTATACACACAAAATCCTAATGCTGTGGGGATTTTCCTTTGTAATATACATGACTCCAATACAAAGCAATATGGATTTTTTCCTATACATTTGTATCTGCCAGGCATGTGAAGTCCAAATAGGGACAGGTAGAAGGGGGATAAAAATCAAATATGAATAAATGATATTTCATGAATGAAAAACAAAGAAGTTTTCAAACACTGAGCATGTACATTCAAATCACCTTGAAGCGGGTCTAATATATGCAAAAAACACTGTTGAGACAGGGGAAGAACTAAAAAGGTAACATTTTTATTTGAAGTAACTTTGAAGAATCTGGTCATAAGTATCTTACTGTTCACTTGTTCTCACATGAAAAAAACATCCATTTCCAGGCAATTTGTGTTTCATTGTGCACAAGTTTTACTATCTTGTATATTAACAGACTGTGAGAGCTTTTTTTTTTACGGTTTGGATTTCTTAGGGTACTTGCTTCCAAAATGTCATAAATAATGTTTTAGTGATGTAGGCCAGTAGGTCTCCCTTACTGAGATTAAACTTGATTTTATTCATTAGTGACATCTTTCACTTCAGAGAGGGCAACAAGGCAGCAAAGCAGAGTGTTAAATCTTGATTTTAGAACAGTAGTAGAGAAAATATGTGCTAAGGCACCTTTTGTAGCAATGGAAAACAAATAAGCTGCTCGATATGCACACTAAGATTTATTTATTGCAAAGCTCCAGTTTATCAAGCTGGACTTTGCAAGCAAGTGACTGAGAGTGAGTCAGACTACTTATGTCCAAGTACCAGCAAAACCCTGAAGCACCTAAAGCAAGTAGTCAGCTCCTTCCTATGGGCTAAAATGTTTATAAAGTTACACAGCAGAGCCTGGCTCACAAGGTTGGACATGTCCCAGACAGACAGCAGAAACAGGATTCAGGGAACTGTTTTGCCATCCAGAGGCAGACAGAACTTTCATGCTTTCTTTATAAAGGCCATGGTAGGTCCTTGATAGATTATCTTGATAGAACTTTGGGCAGAAAAGACTCCAGACACAAGGCACTGAGTCCATTTTTCCAGACAGAGCATAAAGTCAGGGCATTGCACTGGAAGAATCAGAGTCTAGCTCTTCCTTCACTCAGATAGGTTTGAGTGGTCACCTCAGGAAGGTTCTGTAATCATCACCCTACAGGGTGTCACAGGGAGTGAAAGACAGAGGATGTCGTTTGTCACGAAGCTGGATCTTTGTACAGCAAAAATAAGGCACAGAATCAGACTGTTTTCAGACTTATTTTTCCACCTTTACCAAGCAAATATCTCTATATTAAGTTCTGTAGCTCTGTTTTACTTAAGATGGTATAAAACATAATTTGTGTTACTGCTGCCTCAGATCCCATTCACAATAGGTTTCTCTTTTGACAACAGAGAAGATTTAGAATATACAGATGCTAACTGTTAAAAAAAAAGGAAATAAAACTGCAAAAAAGATTATGAGACTGGCTTTAACCAAGTACTTTTTTTGCAGTATGTTTTTTCATGAACGTAGTCTACGATTACACATACTTATGTAAATGTGAGTGAGGCCAAAAAGATCATGAGGAATTATTAAAATACTAACTTTTACTGAGTATTACACTTGCGTAGGACGTACCAGAATACAGATACAATGGGTACACAGATAGCACTACTGGGACTTGGTATATGCAGTAAGTACAACTTAAGTAAACTAAACATGATTTCAAACATGCAAAACAAGAAGGTAAATGACATACGGATCTTCTGGCTCCAGCTTCTAGAGCAACTCACCGATTTCAAGTTTTGCATTTAAATTACAAAATACTTATTTACAGTCCTCACGTTCATAAAGAAAAGCTTGAATATGAGAATAAACCTTTACTACATTGACAGACCGACCTAAGGCATACCTCTGGAAGAGTAAAGTTCAGCAAGTGGACTTTGAAACTGGTGGATGTTAGGAGGCTAAACTGCTTCTGCAGACAAAAGAAAGAGACAGAGAAAGACGCTATCACCATTTCATCACAGGCCATGCCCAGACTACCCCATCAACAGTACTGTGCTCAGCTTGCTTCAGCTGTGAGCCTCCGCACAGGCAGTAGCACTGCAGAGGACAAGTATAAGATAGGGAACTGATGCAGGTTGCCCATAGTATGGTGTGAAGATCGTGGCGTACGAATCAGCACACCAAGTCTTAACACTGCTGTTGACCTTTCTGAGCTGTACAGCGAGGTGAGGGGCATAACACACCCTCTGAAGAGCATCTATAGCTCCAGGCTGCTTTAACCCAGCCAAGGGCAAGAAGTCCAAATCCACAAAGGAAAAAGCAATAACGAAAAGCAAGGACTGTGTTAGGAGCAAGAGCTGTGTTTTACGAAAAGCTAACAAACCTAGTCAGTTGAGCCTTTTGTATCAAAATCCATTTGGCCACATACAAAGCACTGTACCATATGATCAATTTTTTCTCATCCTTACTATGGAGGGTCTAGGCACATTCATGGAAACAACTCCATACAGCTTACTTGTGAGATTCTACACAAAAAATGGCATAGTTTTCTAGGACAAACAAATGAGCTATTTATCTCACTGAAACAAAGGTTTACCATTCAGACAGGCAGGAAGGAAGAGGAAAGTGTGTATAGTGCTGCCATTTTAACATACAGGTTAAGTTAATCTGGAGGCTCCTGTTTTTTACTCAAGTCCTTATTTTTAACAAACATATGGCCAGCTAGGTGATGACACTGATGGCAGAGGGTGAGAAGAGAAGAACAGTCAGATGCTGTCAGGAAATTCTGCATCTAGGTCAACAAAATCTCAGGTTTATGGTCTTGCATTGATACTGAGCAAAAGGATTGAATAGCACAGTATCTAAGTTACAACTTTTTTCATAAGATGAAGGATTTTAAAGAACTTTTAGATGATGCTGCCTATCACAGTCCTCTGACAGCTGTGATGAGAATAAACAAAGCCCATTTCAAGTGGTTTTGACAACCCTCCCCATGTCATGAAGTTAGGCTTGTGCCCAAATGTGGTGGATTATCCACTGAACAACTGAGGAAATTTGTATGATCCTTTGCCTAATTCTGGGAATATTTATCAGCTGCTGCAACCACTGGACAAAGACAAATCTAGAACACTTTTGTCAAATGATGCTACTCATGTTTTCTTGCCATTCTTTTCTCAGTAACTTTGCCCAGGAAAGGGGAAACAAAATCCAAATTGTGAATGTTATGGCTAGAGTTCAGCAATTCATATTTAGCACTTGCTAGTTTATTGTATGTTTCACAGTGTTAGGGGCACCAGCTTCACTAAGATTATCCTTCATAATGATGGTGGAGCTCCTTATTTGCTTGTTGCTTTCCTTGCTCAAACACATAATGCAAGGGGACAAATGTCAAGAAGTCCTGAAGTGGATCAGATGTGATCTGTCTCAAGTAAAGACTTTTATATTTCCATCTTAGTGAAGCCCAAATCAATGGAATAACAAGTTGTCTGAATTTCTGTTATTTTTAAATAACAATTTAATAATTTTTAATATT
This sequence comes from Phaethon aethereus, assembly GCF_964289735.1. Classification (NCBI taxonomy): domain Eukaryota; kingdom Metazoa; phylum Chordata; class Aves; order Phaethontiformes; family Phaethontidae; genus Phaethon; species Phaethon aethereus. The sequence continues at coordinate 71,247,572 of NC_138582.1, forward strand.
TTTATAAAATAATTTTTAATAAGTTCCATATTCCGAACCTTATGAATAAGATTTCACCAAAAACATTATTAATTAAAAGTAGAAAAACAAGTCAGAATTAAAAAAAAAAAACACACACATAAACACTGATGTGATTTGATAGAAGATCTGTTTTCACAAAAGAGCACAGTGTAAAATATGAATCCTGGTGTGAGTTCTGCATCTCACTTCTTTCAGGAGCAACCTAACACAGGTATAGTACATCTAATGGATGTTAATTTTTCCCATTTTGCCTTCTTTTCTGTTTTGTAAAAGAAACAGATAGCAGCAGGCCAATAGAAAGAAAAAAAAAAAGATGAGAAAAAAGAAAAAAAACAGAGCTTTAATGCTTCCCTGATTGGCAGACTGGAAAGCTCTAAATTATTTAACAAAAGACATAACTTCTAACAGCATAGAAGTGACACAGAGAGAGGAAACCTTCAAACAGGTGAGAAAGCACACAATGAAAAGTGAAAATCACATTCAGCGGTACCCCCTTCGTCCCAAACAGCACTCCATTTCCTCACTATTGAGTTCCTTCTGTTACAACACTTCGCCAGTTTGTGGCAATTGTTACAAATGATAAAGCATGTTTTTCTCTTCCATAATTTCAAATGTTAAGAATAGAAGTGTTTGAAGGAGGTTGACTAGTATCAAATGCGAAAGCAACTGATACTCAACCAGTTCTTCCAGACTCAAAATTCAGGCAACCAGAAGTAACAACGGCTTGACAGACAATACCTTTCTAAGAAGCAAAAAAAACCACATTTCTGGCTTGGTGGGGGGAGGAATCAACTGTGAATCTTCAAAAAATTTCTGTCACCCTGCTTTCAACTGATAATTGGATTTCTACTGAACTTTCCCTCCACCCCCAAACAGAAACACCTGCTTTCCATAGTAGTTTTCAATTTTCTGTTGAAGATTTCTTAAAAGATGAAAACTTTCTGGAGATAGGGTTTTTCAGGTTTGGATCTTAAACAGAGTCACAGTTTTCCCAGAAAAATACTGATGAAGTTCATAAATGCATCTGGTCAGCTGTACTGTCAAAATATTTTTCAAGCAGAGACCTCTGTGAAAGTTTTCATTTTGCATCGGGTTTGCTATAGCAAAATCCCAAACTATAATCATAGACATTCTCAACACTTCTTTTTAGGGGTTTCATCTCAATGTAATAGCCAAAGTTACTTACTGTGCTCCTCTTAATGCTTCATACTCCACCACATGCAGATGCTAGACACAACACAATCGGAGTTGCCACTGGTAGCGAGATCTCAGTCTCATACTTCACAGATGTCATTAAACATTGTGTTTGTACCCTCAAGATGGACAAAAAGCCAAAGAGAACAGAGCACAGACTATGCAGAGCTGTGACCTGGCACCCCAAAATTACCTGCTTTGGGCCTTTATATCCATGGGACACAGGTGCCCACTAGCCGAGCTGATAATGTGCAGTTACAGAAGAACATATGGGCATGCAGCCAGCATACTATATGACTAAATGGCTGCATCACAGAGTCAGACAGCTCTGGACACCCAGGGGAATAAGAAGAAAAAGAAGGTTCAGTAACACAGACATTAAGATTAAACTTAAGCATGACTTAATCCACAGGTTTACTGAATTTATTGTTGGATTTTAAGCAGCTATAACAAACTGAAATCATTACCACAACACTTGGAGTCAAATTTGAACTACCTGCTTTTGCATTCATGGCCTTGCCCAAGCCTAATCTATATCATTTGTAGAGGGGATACCTTAGGCATGTGCAATGATGACATGAGACAGCTCTTCCCTTCCAGAGTTGGACCTACCCCGCTGCTTGAGCATGCATTCATGCATAACAATAACAACCACATGGATGGCTGAACTTGAAGATAATCTTGACCTGGTGACTAATCAACACTGTAGACATACATGTGCATGCTCCCGGGCAGGGTGAGGGTGGGGCTAGTCCATCTTTCTGAGGCTACCCCATGAGCCATAGAATCATAGAATCATAGAATATTTGGGTTGACAGATCATCTAGTCCAAGCCCCCTGCAGTGAGCAGGGACGTCTTCAACTAGATCAGGTTGCTCAGAGCCCCATTCAACCTGATCTTGAATGTTTCCAGGGTGGAGCAACCTGTGCCAGTGTTTCACCACCTTCATTGTGAAAAAAATTTCTTCCTTCTATCTAGTCGAAATCCACCCTCTTTTAGTTTAAAAACTCTTTTAGTTTAAAAACTCTTTTAGTTTAAAACCGTTACCCCTTGTCCTATTGCAACAGGCCCTGCTAAAAAGTCCGTCCCCATCTTTCTTAGAAGCCCCCTTTAAGTACTGGAAGGCTGCAATAAGATGTCCCCAGAGCCTTCTCTTCTCCAGGCTGAGCAACTCCAACTCTCTCATCCTTTCTTCATGGGAGAGGTGTTCCATCCCTCTGATCGTTTTTGTGGCCCTCCTCTGGACCCTCTCCAACAGGTCCCTGTCTTTCCTGTGCTGAGGGCTCCAGAGCTGGACACATGACTCCAGGTGAGGTCTCACCAGAGCAGAGTAGAGGGGCAGAATCCCCTCCCTCGACCTGCTGGCCCTGGTCAGGAGCAGCAGCAGAGAAGCACACAACTCTGAATGACCCAGCACATACATAACTGCCTTTGAGGCAATGGAAGACCCTGAAGAACTATGGTGTGGATGAAAGCAACATTTAGGTGGATTTTAGAGCCAGAACATGTATAGGTGGAAGTATATGTAGCCTGAAATTCATACCACAATTTTTTTTCCTTTGTTGTTCCATTTGTCATTTGTTAAAATGAAAGAACTGTTCACCCAAAAATATATCAAAACTCATATCTTGAGTACTGTCTGGGAATATTGCCTGACTAATTATCAAGTTATATGGTGACCCTAGCCATTGTAGATCTTTAATAAAAATTAAGTAATGCTATTAGCCTTGGGTATAATTGTTTATTGTTTCTCAATTATTAACCAGTTTTCTAGGAGTCTTAAAGTGCAGACAGATAGTTCTATCACACAAACACCTTGGGAGGTAATACTCTTTCATTTTATCAATTTCTTTCACCTGAATATGGCATCTCTTTTTCCACAGTTTAAACTTAATGAAAAAACACCACCAAGAGACACAGTGGTCAAAGAATTGCACAAATTTCCAGGAAGGGGAACATTTATCAAAACATACTGTATGGTTAGTGATAGTATGCATGGATAAAGAAGCCTGTAATATATAACAACAATAAAGTTGGATTAGTGTATCGAAGGTTGTTTGGACAAGATTCAGTTCCATTTTCAAGAGACTTCAATTTCCTTTCACATAAACTCTGTGAAATACTTTATGTGACAAGTTTATGACTAGCTGTTTTTATGAATGTTATAATTGCAGACCCTTATGAAGGCTGAGAACAGTGTTGCCCCTTCAGCAAGCTAAAAAGCAAACGGATTAACATGACAATTACTAGTTACAATAGAATAGACAAAACCCCCATACCCCAATTACATTGCACCAGATTACAGTACTATATGGTATACCCTATATTACTTAGGATTTTTGCAGCTCCTGATAACTAACACAAAAGGTATACTTAAGTTCAAGTGTAGGCAATAGGTATGAAATTTAGAATTTGTCTCTGACTTACTAGGTTTGTTTTTATCAGCACATTACATAGTCACACTTCAGAAATCAACCATCAGTTTTACAGTTCATGTGTTGTCAATTTCTGCTTAAATTTACTTAGGAAGAGCTCATAATATGCTTCAGAGAAATATTATTTTTTTCCCCTGTGAAGTGTCTGTTTTACTTCATCATTTAGGTATCTCAAGACATTTAAGCACTATAAGCTATAATCTGGCCCTGAACATACACTTTTATTGACTAGTCATTGCAAAAACAGAGTCCAGCACTACACAAGTATTTTAAGTCAGAAAATAAATCAAAATCATCAACTCATATGAAAGCAATACAAAAAAGCTGTAATTCTTCCGTTCTCACATCCTAGATACAAGTAAACAAAGTATCAGTAGAGTTTATTGCTTCATATCCATAAATTGAACTAAACTACATTTATGAATTTTACAGCTAAAAAGCCAGATAATTACTTAAACAAGGAAATACGATGAAATCAAGCTGTAAGGCTCCATAAGTTTTTACAGACCTCCACAGGTCCATATCCCAGGGAATAACACAACTTACATGCCTAAACCCATCAGAACAAGTTGTTATTCACAGAATCACAGAAAAGGTTGGTTGGAAGGGACCTCCAGAGGTCATCTAATTCAATCTTCTGTCTAAATCAGGATGAACTTTGAAGTTAAATCAGGTTGTTCGGGGCCTTGTTGCAACTTGTGACTGTTGCATCCTGGCCTTCCATTGTGCATGACTGTAACCTGACCAAAGAATATTGTTGACATTTTCTGACTGTTACCTGTATGTACACCTTTCATGACTCCTGTGTATGTCACAGATTCACCAACGTTATTTCAGATGCACGTTCTAAATACTTTGTGGAGTTTTTCTCGGCTGGACTGTGATGGTTTGTGTTGTAGACCTGTTATAAATTCACCCAAAATAAAAAGTACAAACCTAAACAGCATTCTATTTCTGTATTCACCTGAAATTCTTTGCAATGCTTCCCTGACACACCAAGGCATTTTCAACTCTAGAAGTTGTAGATCTTCTTCAAACAGCCTCCTGAATGGCTATATCCTCTATATCTCTCCACCTAGCCCTCCAATAATAAGAAAAGCAGATTTTACTTTCTTAAGATAATTGCTTATATAATCCAGATGACTTTAAAAAGAAAAGAAAAGCAGTTCAAACAAGAAAAAGGTTGAAAACATATAAACAGGACAGTAAATTTTCTGTGATCGAATTTCATTTCTATCTCAGTTGCTCATTCATATTGCATGTAGCATTCATTCTTGCAAGAAACATACCTTCCTATCACTTTTTATTTCTTCTGTTTATTTTTAACAGTTAAAAATAGCTGCAATTCACATTCCTCACTCCACCATACCCTCCCAGACATAGAAAGAAAGAAACGCCTCAATTGAGACAGACATTTATATTTATGGTCCAAGTGGAATAACTACATTTTATTTACACAGGCATTTTTAAATTGTCACTGATCTCTGGCTCACAAAAATCTAGTTGAATTCTGCATGGTGAAAAATCACTTTCACTAGCACTTTATCAAGTGGTTGCATCCTTTTAATGAAGATGAGGATGCAAATTATTACATTTATATTCCATTGAAACAGTCCCCTTCAAGTAAAATGGTTACAGCTGTAGATGTTAATAAAAAATCTGAGACTTCCTGAGACTGCATTGTGGGGACAGAATAATCACTGTGAATTATGAATAATTACACAGAACAAATATTAAGGTACATTTTTTCAGGGACTTTACTGCATTACCTGTAACATCCCTACTAATTCATCACCTCTAGGTTTACATCTAACTTTCCAACACTCTCAGTACTTTAAAAGTTTCCTATTAAAATGAAAACAAAACCAAAACATAACAGAGTATTTCCCTTTCTCCTCAACTGCGTTTTACACTAAAAGATCCAGGATGATTATCCATTGACTATCAGCTTTAAAAGAAAGACTACCACATTTACACACCGAAAGCCCTTGAGAAAGGTTTCTCCTGTTCACTCTACATAAGTGGACTGATCGTAGTAAAACAGTGCCTCCTTTACTCCCAGTAAATTTTTTTAAACCCTTTAACAAAAAAAAAAAAATTTAAGTGATCATTCTTTATACCAAACTGTGATGTATGTAAAATATAATCAAACATATTGCAAGATATACCTTCCAAAAAGTATTCTTATTGTCAGGATGGATTTATTCACCACTCATACAAAAAAAACTCTTAAATACTTAGTTATAGAGCCTCTACCTCACACCGTCATGTATACATAAAAACATCTAGAAAACAAATGCAGAATAACATCAAGATTGCACAGTCAAACACTGAAGTTTTGAGGTGTCAGTATTAAAGTTGCTAGTAAAATTTTGATTCAGGGCTTTTGCATATGTGAATTTTTCAAATAGCCTTCAGTTAATTAATCACATGCCACTCTCCACAGATGATCACCATTTCATTCAGCATGCAGAATAGCTGGCATTGTGATCCTGAGATAATGTTTGACGCTTTGCTTTCTTCAGTGTGTACTTCTCCCAGCTTTTATTTTAGCTCACTCTTCAAATAGACTCTTTTATTTTCCCCATGGGTGTTCTCCTATGTCGCCGTAATATAAGAATTTCTTTTCAAATGTTATTTTCAAAATAACATCGTCAGCGGTGAGTTGTAACAATCTTCACTTTACGAGGTGCTGATGCACACAGACACTGAAGTCAGAAGCTTCGAATCATTTTAGGTATCCAGTCTGAGATTCCTTACACAACCAGTTTTCAGAAACACACCAGAGTTATCCTCTGAAGCACAGCACCCACTGGCTTCACTAGTCAGTGCAGCTGCTCCCAGTACAGTGGCATGAGGTCAGCCCAGGCACACAGAAAATGAGGCACATACAATTAGAGATCCCTTATGAAAAGTCTGGTATAAGGAGCTTGCTAAACATCGCGACCGGGCAGTAAAGAATTTGGCTCTCCAGGGTGAAACAAGGCCTTCATTGGTTGTAATTACACGCTACATTCACTAATACTTTCTCATTTCTGTACTGAAGCGGGGATGAAGGAGGCTCAGCTTTATTAATGACAACATTGGTTCATCCCTGTTCTGTGTCACAAGCAAAGGTATCCATTGGAAAAACAGTCAACGATCACATAATGAAAGAACGCACCTAAAGCTGCCACGGAACTTCTGCACTGCATTCAGGACTTGTAGTGTAGGGTCCTGCCTCCAAAACTACAAACCCTGGGAACAGACTGTCAGCCAGCTAATCCTAGAGGTACTTAAGGTTTCATTGTCACCTTCTCTTGCACCATTTTTAACTTCAGAGCTCCACGGGCACCTAGACCAAAGCATGCCAAGTCTTTACAGCCTGGGCAACTCAGCAACCAGCTTGAGCCGAGGCTCTTGTCAGCATCGAGAAGCCATGCATTTGCCTGCTGATGTCTCCAAGGGCTTTGCCTCAGCCAGTGCTCTCAAAACACATTTAATATGCTCCAGAATTACCAGCTTCTCAGAAAAAGCGATGCCACAGTCAGGAAAAGCTCCTTCTCTGGCTGGTTTTAAAAAGTATTGACTCCTTTTTTCTTTGTAAATAGCATATAGTCGCCTGTCTCCATGAGGTGGCTCTGAGCTGTGTGCATCCTAAATATATAAAAATACTTCATTTTCCTCGTAGCAATGCAGTTAAACTGCAGGGATTAAGACGCACCCCTGTTCCAATGCTAATTGGGTTGTTCAGCATGTAAACATTTTGAATCTCATTCCAAAGTTCATGATGTTCCTACTGGATGATTAATGAGAGGCCAGCGTCTCTGCTTCTGAGATTAATCCGTTATGTCCATCCTCACTACTAGAGTAACATTCTTTTAATTTCTGTAGCACTGTCTGATACTTGGCTTCTTCTTGATCATTTTAATAGAAAACTTTTCAGCAAATCTGATGTCATGGGCTTAATAAGGATAATAATTTTTAAAAAATCCCATTTTCCTCAGTTTTTTCCATACTCCATTCACTTCCATAAAAAGTTCAGATTTGTATATTAATCTCTTTCAGACGGCTGCTGCATGTTTTGAGAGTTCAATTTGCAATGGGGTCTTACATTGTTTCTGCACTTTTTTATGAACTGCATATTTCTCTTTCAAGAGCTTTCTTCACATGCCTTTCACTGCTAGCATCAGGTAAGCTTTACAATTGGTGGTGAAGAATTGGTTCCCTGTCATAATTAAGTCTTTTGTACATTCAAAATAAGTTGCAAATATTTAGAAAAACTTAAAAAGGGATAACAAGATGTTTGTATGAATTGGTTCCTTAAGGTCAGAATATCTCCAAGAAAAAGCTAAACCAGAGCCACTACTGTCGTATTACAGCACATACATAGACACAGAGATCCGTATACGCAGCTTCCCCTGTGCACTCGGTGGAGGTTGATGCCTTGATGCTAGATGCCAATGCAGAGTTCATGTGCTAAAATATAAGGCAACCTTAACTTTTTAGTTGTCTGGCTGCTTTGTTAGTTCTGTGTCACAATGTATTTGGACAGGAGCTGATTAAGGCTGCTCACGTAGCTCCAAGCGTGGCAGTACCTAACGGTTCAGTGTTTGACTTCACAGCGTTGATAGTGTTTTGCAGTGTAGTTTTGCCTGTAATTTTCTAGTTTTAAAAAATGTGTAGTGACCTCCTCCTCCCCCCCTGTTATTCCAGGGCATTATTTTGATGCTTGCGTTGTCCCCATCCTGCTGATGAGCTGGCCTAGACTATGCATGGAATACTATCAAGGGAGCCCACAGTTATGTGTGGATACTCGTGTACCCCCATCCATAAATAAGAGTGGGATGCTTTTCACAGATATTTGCCAGGAGCAAAGAATAGAAAATTTTTATTTTAAAACAAGCTTAAAAGCATGGCCATATCTGAGTAGATTTTAATGGGATTGGCAAAAAGCATACGTCTGACACAATTATATTCTTTTGCCAAATTTTTCTTCAAAGAAAGTGGACTCTAGACGAAGAAATTATCACAGAGAGGGTCATCACATTCATTTTTAGCACAAAAAAAAATAAAAAGGTCGTTCATTTTTTAACAAGGGAGAAACAAAGCTTTACATTCAGGGGTGGCTGAATTCTCAGTTCCATACCTGCCCTTGCTCCACCTTCCTATCTCACCTCCCTTTCATCCTGCCCCATACCAAAAAATCAGAAAAATTTGGACACTCAGAATGCAAAAATATCAGACCAGGGCTTAAAACTGTGGAGTCATAAGCACTGGAAACCGAGACCTTATTTAAAGTGCCAAGAAATCTTTATAATTACAAGAAAACCTGTTAGAGAACCGTAAGATCCCCTGTAATTTAACTTTGGCAGTAAAAGAGATAAGAAATTTACCTAATTTTTGATTCTTGTTTTATTCCTACCTTATTCTAGAACGAATAACTGGAGCTCAGGTAAGCCTGAATATACAAAACTTATGAAGCTAAGAATTAACACGGCAAGGAAAATGTAGCATTTTTCCCAAACAGTAACACAAAGCTTACCTTAAACGGCTATGGTAATTTTCAGTGATCATAGCTTATTTATGCTTGCATTTGAAATTATTTGTTTGGATCAAATAAATACATATGTATATAAATATATTTATACATATATAAAATTTATAAATCAGATTATATATAAACTTTTAAAATTAGATTACTTAGTATCAGACTATTAACACAGAGGGCTAATCAAAACCTATGAGCTGGATTCCTGTTTTTCATGAGGTCCTTTGCAATTCAATACTTTTTGTCATCTTTTCCAAAACTGAAACAACATCCTCTCCAGAAAGCAATGTGCACAGTAATGTGTGGATTTTCCTCAGAAAATATATTATTTGGGGGTCTTAGTATAACTAGTATCTAATTTACTACCTGAGCCTAAGAATTTCCTTTCTGCATCATGGAGAAACATTGCATGGATGAGGACAGACACTTTTTTGATTGCCCTTTCATCTTGACAGATGCAATGCAGAGGCACATAAGTGGCACCTACTGAGAACAGTAATGGACTTATTTCCTGGATTTTAAATCTTGACAGTACATCTGGAATCTGGATTCAGATGAAGACCATGAAAAATGCACAAATCCAGACATCTCACTCAGTAAGGTGGTAATAATTAATAATAATAATAATAATAATAATAATAATAATAATAATAAAGAAATCACTTGCAAAGCATCTTTCAAATAGTTTGCCTGCATTTCTCAGTTCAAAGAATTAGAAGACTCATTTTTATAATTCTAACTGACTGGGAAAAAGAGCTGCCTTATTATTGTAGGCTGTACTTGTTAGGCTAACATCTTGAAAGTGGTTTTGGCCAGTGTGTAATCATGAAATAAATTGAAATTGGCCAATATAGAACCATAAAGCAAATGATTTGTAGTTGTCCTGTTTTTGTATATCTGCAGTGTTAAACAGATGCCTATGACTTTGTGCCTGTATGGGTGGCTTTAATGAAAGAAAATTCACCTTCAAGTGATTAACTTTGTAGTGAAAAGCGTTCTGAGCAGTTCTGGAGAAAGATTGCCCGGATGAGGTAGCATCTGATGAGCTAAAGGCTGACAGGGAGAGGGAGCCCCTCATTCACAGGCATTTCCATCCCAAGCTTGAGAGGTTTTGTTTTGGCACAAGATGATAATCACTATGAGAATGAAAGGTTCACGGGCAGAGCTGGCTGGTGTGGGAGAAATGCATGACATGAGATGAGATAGAGGGAGGATGACGTCTTGCATCAGAGCTGGTGGATATTTTGTTTAAAGATGGCACTGTAGGCAATCTTGGAGGACCCTGTGCTGATGTTTTGATGTAACCCTTTTAGTAGCTGCCTCAGGATGAGTGACAGGAATGAAAGCAGCCTGTGTGCAGATGGGAGCAGGGAATAGGGTTCAAGCCTTCATCCCGAATACTGTCATGAACCACAGGCACGCCTATATGTAGGGTCACATACTAAATCCAGATCTACAGTTGGGAAAAGATTTTTAGCTCACCCATTAACCTTTTACTCTATTCCTCCACCACTGGACCCACTATTCACATTTCTAAGCTAGCCCTCCAAGTACCCTAAATCTGGTGCATGAGTCAAGGAATCAGAAAAGCACTGTGGTACTGGGGTAAGAACAGGATCGGTGATGGTACCATGACAGAAGGTCAAGAGAAAGGAAGCCAAAGCCCTGGTGTCCCAGTAACCTTATTCAACACCAAGACAGCAGAGCAGAATGTTGTTCCTGGAATATACTGGATCTGGTCCTGACGGTGTCATCTATACAGTTCCTCAGTGCCCTGGTAGGGGCCAAGCAGGAATAAAACTTATCATTTCCTTCCATTAAGTTGTTACCACCTTCAATTATCTTTTAGCATAACCATATCCTGGGCTGCATCCAAAGCAGTGTGGCCAGCAAGTTGAAGGAGGTCATTCTGCCCCTCTACTCCACTCCAGTGAGACCCCACCTGGAGTCCTGCGTCCAGCTCTGGAGCCCTCAGCACAGGAAAGACAGGGACCTGTTGGAGCGGCTCCAGAGGAGGCCACAAAAACAATCAGAGGGATGGAACACCTCTCCTCTGAGGACAGGCTGAGAGAGTTGGGGCTGCTCAGCCTGGAGAAGAGAAGGCTCTGGGGAGACCTTATTGCAGCCTTCCAGTACTTAAAGGGGGCCTATAAGAAAGATGGGGACGGACTTTTTAGCAGGGTCTGTTGCAATAGGACAAGGGGTAATGGTTTTAAACTAAAAGAGGGCAGATTTAGACTAAATAGAAGGAAGAGGTTTTTGACAATGAAGGTGGTGAAACACTGGCACAGGTTGCCCAGAGAGGTGGTAGCTGCCCCATCCCTGGAAACATTCCAGGTCAGGTTGGACGGGGCTCTGAGCAACCTGATCTAGTTGAGGATGTCCCTGCTCATTGCAGGGGGGTTGGACCAGATGACCTTTAAAGGTCCCTTCCAACCCAATCTATTTTATGTTTCTATGACTCTGTAACAGATGCCATGATCTTTTTCCTACATTCAGTTTGATGGAGGAAGAAATTTTAGGTGTGTGCAGAGTCTACTGTTTACAATTTAGTTTATACTGTGTACATAAGCAGGAATCCATAAATAAAGTCTGGGTTATGCAAAATTGTTAGGACTCTTTTTGTGTATCCATCTAGTGAAATACTGGATGAAATTTTCCTTCTTCTGTAATAACAACGCTAGCACCTTGGCGTGCCTAACATCCATGTAAATTACAGCTATTATTGTATCAACTTTTAAGATTTCCTTCATAACTATGAAATTTTCCTGTGTCATTCTGCCTGAATTCAAGTGAGTAAAGAAGCCTGGGTCTGGTATGGGCTGAGACTAAAGGGAAAAAGAACTGAAGCTATGCTTTTGTGGTGGTTCAGCTGAAATTTAGCCAGCTGAACTTCTGAAAGATGGCAAACACACTAGTTGAAATTTCAGATTATGTATTAGACTGAATAACCTTATATTTTCCCATTTCTAACTTTAGTGATTTTACTAAAATCAAAAACAAACAAAACAAAAAAGCATATAAATAATGGATGTTCAGAGCACCAGTGACTTATGTAGAGTTGGAAGAATTATTCATAGTAAATAAATTATAAGATAATTTTTTCCTTTTTCTGTTGGCAAATTGTCTGTGAACAGTTCATAATTTTCTCAAATTTATTTATCTGAAATTAATCAATTAATTATTCATGCGATTCATTCATGGCTGTATCTCATTCAGAAAGAATCAGTTGGAAACCTGTAATAATAAGGAATTATAGGGTCACGATTGCCCAAATATTCCACTGAATTTATTTCTGCTCTAGGTCAGATGAGTGAATATTTCCAGATATTCATGTCTGTGAATTTCAAAATCTTTTGACAATAATATTCTTCAACATTTGCTTATAAGTTCTATATACCAGTGAACATTCCTGTTAGTAAATCTATCTATTAAAACTATTTGTAGAAATCAAAGAAAATGAGTGAAATAAAGTACTAAGTACTGAAGCAATATTTTCCAGGAAATAATGCTGAGCTGGTTTTCTAGTGACACAGAATTTTTTAATAAGCTTTGTTCATTCCTGATACTCAGACAAATATGCACTTACTAAGTGGTATTAACATTCGGCAAGGCAGCAAATGTGCTGGTTATGCTGTGACTCCTGATGGGAAAAGGAATATTACAGAGCTAAGGGATCAACAGAATGAGACTTCAATTCTTTAGTCCATTGGTGCTAATTTCAGATGCTGAGTACCAGAAGTCCCTGACTGACATTCAACATTCATTGAAAGACAAGTTGAAGTCAAAAAAGGTACAACAAGGGGCAACAAAAATGGGTACAGGAATGAAGCAGTTGCCATGAGAGGGAAAAAAAAAACAACCCACTAAAAAAGATGTGATGTAATTTTGGAGAGGAGAAGGTTAAGGGGAAATACAATTGAAGTTTATAAAATCACGATGATGGTGGAGTAAGATCAGTGAGAATCATTGTTTAGCAAATTCCTAAAATCTAGAATTCCAGAGCTCTCACTGAATCCAGTAGGAGATCATCTAAAACAGATGGAAGAAATTAATTTTTTTTTTTAGTGAACAGGTAGCGAAGTTTTAAAATGTGTTGTCACAGGACATTGTGTGGACACATAGTATCAGTGTTTTAAAAAGAGATTAGGCAAACTGAGAGACACAGTTCCATAAATAGAAACTAGAGGGAATATGCAGGGATGTATACTCTACCACGTATCCATAGGTATCACGTGTCCAATGGCTGTGAACCCCAGGAGAGGAAAAAGGCAGGTGGCCAAACTCACGCGTTCTGGCTAAATATCATCCCCCACGGGCAGTGTTAGAGGCACGGTATGGTGTAGGACACTGGTCTCACTCAGTAGGATGGTTATAATGTTCTTATAGCCTTTGAAACTTTTCAGGCATGCCTACTTTCGGTTTGTATTTTCCTGCTCAAAATTAACATTGGCTCCCCAAGTCCCATCAATCAGTTTCTTGTGATCAGGAAGCACGAGACAGAGGTTATTAACATTTCAGCGCCTTCACAGAGCAGGGCAAACCCTTATATCTGCATGAGTTCCTTAAAGATCCTGTAGGGATTTACTGGGACATATTTATTCCACATCCCCCTCCCCATAGGTACAGTCTCACAGTCTCACAAGACTCTGGATCCCTAGTTGTTAACACTGCTGTTTGTGAAAGACAAAGTATTACTTTTGTTCAGTGAGCAATTTCTGTCTTTAGGGATTGTCTCATCCTGTGTCCTGTCCCTGGACATAGGAACTGCACATGAACAAGTCCTAAACGGTGTTTGTGCACTGATGTAGCTCCACCTGAGGTAGCAATGAGAGCAGACCAGAGGAATGCTGAATGAACCACATTCTGCTGGCAAATATGGGTCTGTCACTATTGAAATGTACCTTAAAAGCCTTCCAGCTCACCTGGAAGTTCCTTAGGAAAAGAAAGTATGGACAAAAGCAATAGTACAAACATTTTTTTAAGATCACAAGGGTCAGAGCAAGCTTGGGTATACAAGCATGTTTAAAGAAAAAAGTCCTTCCAGGCTCGGTAGCTGACATTCTCTCCCATGGCTGACAGAAAGAGAGAAAAGAGACAGTTTTCCTTTCATGCTCTACACTTTCTTCTTCATGACATAACCAGGAAAATCAAGGAATGCCAGACAATTTTCTGCCAGACAATTTTCTCTCATGGTAGCAAAGGAACATAAGTGACTCAAAGTCCTACCCATCCCCAAATCGCTAACTTATCAAAAGGAACACAGAATTCACAATTTCGCATACTTCTGAATAAAAGAACTAAAAAAAAAAAAAAACCATTTTCTACTCTACCTAACAGTGAGGAGCTGATTACACTGTTCTGGTTTTTTGCCTGTATAAAGTACTAATGACTTTGCTACTCAGGCTGCAAGAAAAACAAAGTTCCTTTCCCTCCGTAGCCATATGTAATATTATCATGTCTCTGGCAGTGAAGCCCTGAATGCAAGCCTGCAACAGCAATACTTCAACACAATTCATGCAGTTACATAAATGTACTTTCTTGTCAGAGGGATGTTTTCAGTTTAAGGCATCCATTTAGGCTATGAAACAACTGAGGTGATCTCTCTATGTTTATATTTCTTCAGAGAGACACTATAACAAACTTTCAATACAGAGGTCAAGCATCAAAGGCAGTTACAGGTTGTTGGCATTCATTTGTCTTCTGGGTACAAAAAAGAACACTCACTCACTTTGAACATGGAAGAGCTGAAGTAGACTTTAAATCAGTATATGTTAGAGGTTAGTTAAAAGAGCATGGAGTATAGCACCATACTACTGGTCTATAAATGGAGGGAAATACGTAAGGACAGAAAAAAAAAGTTAAAAAAATACCCCACATAGTGTCTGCAGAGGTGCTGTTATAAATAAAAAGAAAAATCTTAGAAGGATGAAAACTTTTGCTGAAACTGTGAATAAACATATATAGTGCAGATTAAAATGCCACTTTGTATAAAATATTAGCTGATTAAACACCAAACCTTTCTATAATCATGCTAACAGGAGAAGAAAAGGAGTGAAGCAGACCCTTGCAGTGCCATTTCCTCTCCAGGCACTTTGTTTACTCATCACTATCAAGAGGGCTCCAGGCAGAGCAATAGAAGCAGGGCTGTAGTAACCTGGGAAGGGGTACCAAAAGCTGAATACCTTCTAGAATTTCCCTGCTTTTAGGGCTCAGTGAAAAATGAAGAGGCTTTTCAGCATGGCTGGACTTAGTTTTAGAATTAGATTTCTAAATTCTAATTTAGCTCTATTCTAATTAGATGCCTAAATACCATTTTGTGTCTAGGACAAAAATATTTCAGATATTTCCTTTGTTTCTCTAGTGTTCTCTGTTCCTCACAAATTGACATAAAACTTACTTCTAGAACTAGAATTTATGTAATTTGTTTGGAGGTAAACAAGGTGCCTGAATCTTTATTTCAGTAAAATTTATATAAATATTTTCTTCTGACCTTAAAGTCTAGTAACACCTGTATATTTGTATATCTACAGTTGTGCCTGTAGATATCTGTCTTTTTGAGGCTATAATCAAGTTCTTCATTCAGAAATCTTGCAATTTGTTACAGAAATCTTAAAGTCTAAACTTTGCCAAGAAAATCCCACTGTTAACAATTTATTCACTAATGACAGATTAAACCCCATACAAGCAGTAAGGTCCTGTGTAGCACCAGCAGTTCAATTATACTTATTCTGAGAACTGAATTATTACTTTTAAAAGATATATCATCTGTGAGTACACCCTCTGCCATTGGTTGAATTCACTTTTGAAGAATATGAAAACTTCCATTATTAGACCAAATAGAATCATAGAATAGTTTGAGTTGGAAGGGACCTTTAAAGGTCATCCAGTCCAACCCCCCTGCAATAAGCAGGCACATCGTCAACTAGATCAGGTTGCTCAGAGCCCCGTCCGACCTGACCTTGAAGGTTTCCAGGGATGGGGCATCTACTACCTCCCTGGGCAACCTGTGCCAGTGTTTCACCACCCTCATCGGAAAAAAATTTTTCCTTATATCTAGCATCTTTTAGTTTAAAAACTCTTTGAGTTTGAAACCATTACCGCATGCCCTATTGCAACAGGCCATGCTGAAAAATTTGTCCCCATCTTTCTTAGAAGTCCCTTTTAAGTACTGGCAGACTGCAATCAGGTCTCCCTGGAGCCTTCTCTTCTCCAGGCTGAACAACCCCAACTCTCTCAGCCTGTCCTCATAGGAGAGGTTTCCATCCCTCTGATCATTTTTGTGGCCTCCTCTGGATCCTCTCCAACAGGTTGTTTTGGTTTAACCCCAGCCAGCAATCAAGCACCACACAGCTGCTCACTCACTCCCCTCAGAGAGGGATGGGGGAAGAGAACTGGAAGGGTAAAAGTGAGAAAACACATGGGCTGAGATAAGAACAGTTTAATGACTGAAATAAGATAAAATAATAATGATAATAAGTTGTAATGAAAAGGAAAATAACAAAGAGAGAGAAATAAAATCCAAGACAGACAAGTGTTGCAAATGAAAACAAGTGCTCACCACCAACAGACTGATGCCCAGCCAGTCCCAGAGCAGCAGCCCCCCACCAACCTTCCCCCTAGTTTTATTTCTGAGTATGATGTCATAGGTTATGGAATAGCCTTTTGGTCAGCTGGAATCAGCTGTGCCGACTGTGTTTCCTCCCAACGTTTTGTGCACCCCAGCCTACTCGCTGGTGGGGTGGTATGAGTAACAGAAAAGGCCTTGACTCTCTGTAAGCACTGCTCAGCAATAACTAGACCATCCCTGTATTATCAACAGTGTTTCCAGCAAAAATCCAAAACATAGCCCCATACTATCTACTATGAAGAAAATTAACTCTACCCCAGCCAAAACCAGCACAGAGGTCCATGTCTTTCCTGTGCTGAGGGCTCCAGAGCTGGATGCAGGACTCCAGGTGGGGTCTCACCAGAGCTGAATAGAGGGGCAGAATCCCCTCCCTCGACCTGCTGGCCACGCTGCTTTGGATACAGCCCACGATGCTGTTGGCCTTCTGGGCTGCAAGCACACATTGCCAGTTCATGTCCAGCTTTTCATCCACCAGTACCCCCAAGTCCTTCCTGTCAGGGCTATTCTCAATCCCTTTATCCCCCCAGCCTGGATTGATACTGGGGGTTGCCTCAACCCAGGTGCAGGACCCTGTACTTGGCCTTGTTGAACCTCATGAGGTTCACATGGGCCCATTTCTCAAGCTTGTCCAGGTCCCTCTGGATGGCATCCCATCCCTCAGGCGTGTCAACTGCACCACTGAGCTTGGTGTCATCTGCAAACTTGCTGAGGGTGCGCTTGATCCCACTGTCCATGTCATTGATGAAGATATTAAACAGTACTGGTCCCAATACAGGGGGGACCCCTGAGGGACACCACTCATCACCGATCTCCATCTGGACATTGAGGCACTGACCACTACTCCTTGGATGGGATCATCAAACCAGTTGCTTATCCACTGAACAATCCACCCATCAAATCCATCACTCTCCAATTTAAAGAGAAAGATGTTGTGGAGGACTCTGTCAAAGGCCTTACAGAAGTCCAGACAGATGACATCCATAGCTCTTCCTTTGTCCAATGATGACCATTCCTGTATGAACAGGCTTTGCTTTCACTTGCCTCTCCAACAACACAGCACAAACAGTTGATTTATATGCCAAATTCATTTTTCCTGGTACATTCTTACATATACATTTATTGTTATACTAAGCAACACACATAAATTTTGAGTGTCCTTATGTGGGATTTTCAAGCAATACCTTTCCCCATACAGCAGGCATTTTTGTGTTAAAAAAAAAAAGAAAGAAAAAAAGTACTTTTTCTACTCCTGTAGACTGTCTGACAGTGGAGCTTGAATTTAACCAGCTCAGCTATCATGAACAAAGCTACTATACTTGAATTTTTGAAGTGAATGAAGTTCATCATGACAGTGTTCTTAGGTTAGCCAATGGACTAAAATACGAAACAAATGTACCTAAGCCAGAAAGTTATCAAGAGCTCAAAGCTGAAGATCTGCAATCATAAAAGCAATTTCTTTTGTAAAGTTCAGCTCCACAACTTTTGATGTTCAGCACCCAGCTCGAGGAATGGAATTTACAAGGTCAAATGAAGTATGTGAAACTCTTAAATATGTAAATTAATTAGGCAAAGTGAAGTGAATGCACTGGGATTCATAGTAAACAGCATGTTGAGCACACAGGTATTTAAAATAGCTAATAAGAAACAACAAAAGGATCCGTCTAAAAGTCTGCCTCCTTCATGGAAGCCTGTATCACTGATTTGTCACCCAGCCAATTTTTGCATAGCAGCTCACTGGCTCAAGGTCTTTCCTATGAAATGGAAAACTTCCTAAGCCAGTGAGGGATTTTTACACATTTATCTACATTATGCATGTATATAGGTACAACCTCACCACCAGCTAATCTAGTGTTATGGATAAAAATTTTCCCTAGTTAGTGAAATACTCTGCAATTCTCAATGCAGAATTCATAAGGGAAGAAAAACTGTGAGACAGAACAAGCATGACCTGGCTTAGTAAGAAAATTTTAAGTAATATGAAACATTTAACAAAACAATTGCCTGCATTTAGAAATGTTGAGCTCTGACATGCACTTGTACATTGGTTCACTTGGTCCTGTGAATGAATAGTGAATTCACTATATGAATAGTGAGACAATTTATTACAAGGTTACCATCTGTACTCAGATTTAAAGCAAATGGATCACTTCTCAGTGTTAGAGAGGACAGTACAGCAGCCAACACAGTAGCAGAAACCACAATATAAACACTAAAAGAAAAGCCACAAGTAGGAGTATGTACGTATTTGAAACAAAGGGCTTAGAGTAGAGAACTTCTTTGCACAAAGAAAATATCTAAAGTGCTTGGGTGAATAGAACTGAAAAGGATTATTAGTTTGTGAAACATCTCAAGTCCTAGAGGGCTAGGTTCATAACAACTGAAGAGAATTTTAATGTCATGCTTCAGGGGATAAGAAGTTAGACCAGTTGCCCCAAGATACATGCATCTCAGGAGAAACCATGCCATCCTATGACAGAGGATGGAAACGAAGTTTAGTAGGCTCACAGCTGTGGAAATTATAGCATGAGGAGAGAAGCAAAGGGAATAAGTCTATAAACTGGTCATTGTAGGTGAAAAAAACAGATCTCACATTTATATGTAGACCTGAATTAAAGAGAAGGAGTATTTATCATTGTCCTAAAGCTGGAAGGGAAAGCGAAATTGTGGGAGAAATAGTTGACATCACCTGTTTTTCTAAGTTTGATTAATCAGGGAGGTTCAACTAGAGTGCTTAAAAAATGGGACATCTATTCAACACTGCTGTGACAAACACCATTTCTTTAGTACTGATTTCTATACAGCAACAATGACATTTCACAGGAAAATACAACATTTGCTGCTCTAGAACTTATATTAAGTCTACAAAAATGACGTCTTGATTTGGGAAAAGTGGTAGAAGGCTGTGACTGGTGGATTAAGATAGCTTTGCAAAGAGCAAGAGCAGTTGTGTCAAGAAGTCTGAGTAATAGAAGTAACATTTCAGGAAGAGAAATGAATATAGTAAACTGTATGGGCAGTTCACAACATAGTCTGGACCAACCCCCAGATCTGTCCTCCAGCAATTATGAATGGGTCTTGCAGACTCATTGGAATGATCAACTACATAGTAAAACATATGTCCAGCCTCTTTGAACCAACAGCCAGAAAACTAGAGTACAATGACACTGGATAGCTTAAAACTCTTAATGATGTGTTAGGTGAGCTGGGGGGATAATGAAATACCCTAACACAGAGGTACTATGATAGTAAATGAAAATCAAAGCAGCACATATGAAAGGAGAGTACAGACACATCACAAATAAGTTTTCACTAACATACAATATGGTCCTGGTTCAAAAGAAGAAACCCACAGGCCCCTGAACTAGCTCAGGACACCTATAATCCTAATATTTAATTCCTTTTCTTAAGAGCCTGGTTATACATATTTGAAACATTCCAGAATCCTAATACGGCTTGTAAACTCTTATTATTTTTGTACTTGATTAGGAATAGAAGATGTGAAAGACTGGACCTTTAAGAGGTTTTAGCAAGACGTTGGAGCTAGCTATTATCTCATACTGAGACTCCTGGTATATAACATTAATTGGTTAGAAAAAAAAAAAGACCCTGTCAGCCTCCTTGGCTAAGAATGATTTCTGAACAAACATAGCTTTCCCATATGAGGTGATGGTTTAAAAATAGGAATATATATTTACCACATACAGTATTCTACAAGTGAAGCAGTGACATCAAACACAGTTGTTCTTGGCTTATTTAAAGTTGACTTCTTAACATAGACTCTCCACTTAGTATGACAGAACACAGCTAAGAGCTGAGCAGTAAAATTCAAAATTTTTCCATGTATACAGAAAAAAAAATGTAGGTTGAACCATTCCCAAAATTAAACCCATAATAATTCTGAGCAAATGACTGCTTTTAACAGTTATTTACTATATTTTATAGCACAATGTTAACCTAAGCCATAAAACATAATGACTTGGACTGCAAAAATGGCAGCACGTTTTAATTTTCATTCCAAAAATACTAATACATACTGGTTTTAACTTTTGCTTTAGTGCTTTGTATTTAATGGGCAGGAATTTGTTGTAAATTGCTATAAAAATTGGAATTAATTTCTAAAGCAAAATAAACCCAAATTATTTCCTTCTGACCCTCTCAACCATCTCCTGGATCCATAAAATAGTTTTTTTTAATTGAACTACTCATGAAAAATGTAGGTTTTTTCCAAAGTAAAGTTCTCTGCAGTGATGTGCCAAGTGATCTGATCATAATGAGGGAGCTGGGTAACCATGGAGTTTGTTTTCCATCTACTTCATTATTACATTGCTTATAGTTCATGTTTTTAGCTTGCAGCTACCATGAAACCTTTTTCAGCGTGTCTGACAGCCCAGTCAGTGTTTCATCCTTGGTCTCCACAGCAGCAGTGGTTGGTTGTAGCCTTTCTGATGGGTATCTAAGTGGTCTCAGGCATAACACCTTGTGCCTAATTGAAGCTAAAGTACTGTACAAGGTGAAAATCAATGTGTGGAGGGGAGAGAGAGAGCAGCAGAAGCTGTCAAATACCATTTCTGACAAGCACTTCTGGCTATAAAGGAAACACAGGCCTCTCATCAGATGGAAGATCGTGGTCCCAAGTCTTTGTTTATTAGGTGTTCTCATTCTCAACCCCTAGGAAAATTAAGTAATTGAGGCAGTTTGTTTAGTTTTAACAATCAGCAGAATCGCCTGCAAATTTGACAGTGACAGTGGCCTTTACTCAGACATCCACTGAGAAAAGAATAAAGCAAGAACTAAAAGTCTCACAGCTTTTTGGAATACAAATAGTGAAGAGAACAAGAAGCAGGGAAGGACAACTTTCTAAATTCGCTTCTAACCAACAGGAAAGAACTAGATGAAAATCTGGAGACGAATGGCAACTCTGATGAGACTGGCAACTTGTGACAAAATTCATTATTTCATAGGAAGACAGAGGAAAAAGAGAATATTAAGACAAAAAATGTGTGAAAGCAGACTCCAATAAACTCAGAGTTTTGTAAGTAAACTCTTATGGAAAATAAATTGAATGAGGTAAAAACTGAGTTCTGAAAAGTTAGCTATTGCTTTAAAAATTATATCAAGGGCCCAAGTATAAATCTGCCATTGTGGCAGATGAAGGATAGAAAGTGAAAATAGTGATAATGAGTTTTTCAATCACTTAAAATTTAAGAATTAATAAAGGAGAAGTAACAACTAGGTAATTTATGAAGGAGCTTAAAAGAATAGTTGGACCATGAGGAAAAGAATAGAAGAGCCAGGGCTTAAAACAGATGACTGCTGGCAAGAGACATAAGTAGTAAAAAGAATGCCAGAAAAAGGGCTGGCCACTTCTGAAGGGAGCAGGAAGATATCAACATATGCTATCAAGAAACTGAAAGCACATTTAATGTCTTTTTTGCTCCAGTCTTCACTAAAAAGGTCAAGTTCAGTCAAACAGCCAATGCAGTTAATGCTTATGACGAAAGGATAAGGAGTCAGGCTGTAGAAGGGTAAGAACAAGCCTCAGATTGTTGAAATTATTTACATGCTTTTAAGTCAGCTGAACATGCCCATTTCCACTCCAAGATATGTAAAGGAATAATTTCACTCATGTCAGAAGCATTAGAAGTCATTCTGGAAAAGTTGTGACAATAAGTGAAGTTCCAGAAGACTAACATAGGACTAATAATATCCACCTTTAAAACTGCAGGAGGAAAATATGAATTATAAGCAGCCAGTTTAACTTCACTCATACAAATTAATTACAAAATTTGTAGAAAGATAGAAGATGGACACAAGCAAAAGCCAACATAGTAGTCAAATGTGTCTCAATTTCTTCTATAAGATTAGGAGCTTTTGTGTGTGGATGAGATAGTGTCTTGATGTCAATAAGATACACGTAGTTGTAAGACAGCAAACCAGGGACCAGAGTGTGCTGAAATATTTTGGAAAATTGTATTTTCACTAATGAATCAGAAGACAGATATTGTCAATCTCCAAAAGGCAAACTGCACACTGGGAGGGGTAAGTAGGTGTCCTTCCCCAGAACATGCAAGGCCTCAGCCAGAGTAGGCTCTTGTCTCCAGTATGGAGCATTGTTCAAGCAAGGCTTATAAGGAGAAGGCAATGAAGAACAGTAACAGGTCTGAGAGATGGTACTTACAGAGAACATTTGAAACATTCGCATTGTTTAGTTTGAACAAGATATACGGAGTAGTCAGTATCTGATGTGCTAATGTGACTCTGGAGAGCAAATGAATAAATTGTTCCCCACACTGAGCATGGGTAGGGAAAAAATAAAGGCTTTAAACTGGGAGAAGAAATTAAGATCCAGACTAGGAATAAAACTTCCTAATGAGCAGACCAAATAAGAGCTGGGATCAGTTTCCCAGAAAGACAGTAGAAATCTTAGTTTTTAAAAGCAGATTAGGCAAATATTTTCAACATCATAAATGAAGTTAACCTCACCTGAGACCAAGGAAAAGGACTGGATAACCTCAGTTTCCTTGTACATCTATCTGCCCAACTGCTGAGGGGAGGGCAAGAGGGAAAGAAAAAAACAGGTCAAGGTAGAAGATCTTACAGAATTAGAAGATTGGATACAAATCTTCTGTGATTTGTATCCAAAAATACTGTGCAAAAGTGAATACCAGGTCTGTGTAATATGAAGGTTTCCCTAAATTCACATAGATTAAATGGTGTTTATGTGCTCTACTGGAATTACACTGACTTTCAGAAAAGGAACTTCCCTGTCTCTTCCAAAACAAAGTGAACCAAAACCTCCAAATTCCTCTCATTATTTTAATTTAATCCTGTTTACTATGGTATTTCCACGAACTAACCAGAATGAAAGCCCTGCTGTGTTAGATATTACATAAGAACAGAAGCGTGGATAGCTCCTGCAATCAGACAGCTTACCATTTGAAGGTGTCTGCAATATATTCTTCCTGCTCTCCTAATGATAATTCGCATCTACATGAAGGTGGAATTGTTTATCTTTGCCATTTCTGAAGATAAGAAAATATGTTTCTATCAGTAAAGATACAAGGTTCAACAAGGCCAAGTGCAGGGTCCTGCACCTGGGTTGAGGCAACCCCTGGTATCAATCCAGGCTGGGGGATGAAGGGATTGAGAGCAGTCCTGACAGGAAAGACTTGGGGGTACTGGTGGATGAAAAGCTGGACATGAGCTGGCAATGTGCGCTCGCAGCCCAGAAGGTCAACAGTATTGTGGGCTGCATCCAAAGCAGCGTGGCCAGCAGGTCGAGGGAGGGGATTCTGCTCCTCTACTCTGCTCTGGGGAGACCCCACCTGGAGTCCTGCATCCAGCTCTGGAGCCCTCAGCACAGGAAAGACAGGGACCTGTTGGAGAGGGTCCAGAGGAGGGCCACAAAAACGATCAGAGGGATGGAACAGCTCTCCTGTGAGGACAGGCTGAGAGAGTTGGGGTTGCTCAGCCTGGAGAAGAGAAGGCTCCAGGGAGACCTGATTGCAGCCTGCCAGTACTTAAAAAGGACTTCTAAGAAAGATGGGGACAAATTTTTCAGCATGGCCTGTTGCAATAGGGCACGGGGTAATGGTTTCAAACTCAAAGAGTTTTTAAACTAAAAGAGGCTAGATATAAGGAAAAAATTTTTTCCGATGAGGGTGGTGAAACACTGGCACAGGTTGCCCAGGGAGGTGGTAGATGCCCCATCCCTGGAAACCTTCAAGGTCAGGTTGGACGGGGCTCTGAGCAACCTGATCTAGTTGAAGATGTCCCTGCTCACTGTAGGGGGGGTGGACTAGGTGGCCTTTAAAGGTCGCTTCTAACTCAAACTTATTCTATGTTTCTATGATTCTATGATTATAATTTTCAGTGTATGTTTTTTTCCACAATAAGCATTCTAAAAGTTGAACTGTTTGAGGACTGTTTTATATAGGTCTGCTTTGGAGTGTTTTGACATTCGAGGTATTATTATTTTAACCATTTTCTCTATGTAAGTTGTCTTCGCACTTGGAAAGAGTTTCTACCGATTTGCAATTACCAGTACTTCAGAACAGAACAAAGTACAACAGCTGTATCACACTAGAAATTGTTGTCTGTCACTTTCTGGATTACATAACCTATATCTTCTCTTTGCAGTCTGAATCTGATTTTGCAAGCAAATATGGTTTTAATGTGGTCCAAATGTCATTCATGTCTATTGTCAAACATTCCTTATATTTAATTTGAGCTAAAGAAAACAGCCATTCACATGAAGAACATATTGCATGAAATGACTGTATGGGTTTTGACTATCTTATACTTAATTGTTTTATCTTGATGTTTTTCAAAACTGTCCACATACTTTCAATTTATTGGAGTGGTTCTGCTAAATTGTTAGCATTTTAAAGTATATTCTTTCAACATAGTTTTGCTGGAGCATGGAGGAAACGAAAGCAACATTACAGCATTAGAGAAATGAGGCTCATGTGATAGAATGTAGTTGCAGCGTGAATGAAACAAATGCGCAAATGTTGTGTGTCCTTTTCTAGAGAATCTATCACAAAACAATATTATGTACATGACTTTTGGTTTGTAATATATGAGAAAATGTGTCCTTATAAAATAGTAACTGTTGCTAAATACGAGATTTCTGTTATAAATGCCATTGTATTAATCCCAAGGGGTTTTTCTCACTGTGTACGTTGTCTCTCTGAATAACTATGATGTGATCTTCCTTTTCCTGTTTCTTCAAAGAAGTAATGATTTATGAAATCTAAAAGTCATTATTGATTTAACCTCCAAATTACATAGTTTGTTTTAAAATAATTCTTAGCATTTCCCCATTACAGACAATGAATATCTTAAGCTAATACTAATATAAGATCATAGGTTTTCCTGTACACTGGCAATTTAGTTCTTTTCCAGTGTGTTGTAGTTGCATTTACTGTATTTACTGATGTATGAACTTTATGTTGTTTTTCTCTTATTCTTTTCTCCATTCCTTTTGTAATCATCAGTCTGAAATTCTGCAATAGTATAAATGACTATTTTCTGTTTGTCAATCTTTGTTTGTGATTCTTCTTCTCTCAGTCTTAACATTTTCCTTGATATCTTTTCTTCTTATAACAGAGGTTAAATGACCAATATATTTATTCTGGGTCCAGTTATTTGGCTTTATGCATATGCAGTCTCCTTAACTTTAGTGAGGCAGTTAATGAACCTAATCCATCACACTGCTTACCACTACACTTGTTTTAACGTGCTTTGTTGAGTAAGAATGGACTGAAACATTTGTGTAAAGTTGTCTGTGTGCTTTAGTGATTTACTGATGCAGGCTGTGTGTGCAAAATTAACTATATATGTAACTGTTTAGAAGAGAAAAACTTCGTTTTCCATACTGACATCTATGTAACTAAATCCATGATACCACTAAAAAAGCCACAATGAGAGATATCTGGATTCATGCAGAGCTTGAATTAGACTCAGTAATACATCATGGAAGCTTCTCCTTGGCCTGCTTATAAGTATTAGTAATAATAGGTACGTAAAAATATGACATGTATATAACATTAATATTATGTAATTGGCAGAGTATGAATACCGACCGTAACAAGGTAATTGCAATAAAAATATATCCTGAAGTAAAACTTACTATTTTGGAAAAAATATTTCAAGTGGATTTTCAAATAAAAAAAAAATATTTTTTTATTTCCATGTACAAGACTGTAAAAAACAGAAAATATTTCAAAATTTCTCATTTAATTGGACTGACAGCTTAATTTTAAGGCTTTTAACTTAATGGGTTCATTACCTTACAATGAACCCATTAATCCATGTAATTCATTTACGAAGCTGAAAATCTGACCAAGGCTTATTCTTATAAAAAGGAGGTAGCAGTTTTCCTTAATTCGATTTAATAATTTTTAACATTTAAAAAACATATATTATATATTATATAGTAGAATATATAATTTAATAGTTTGCAATAGTTGTAGATTTAATTGTATATTTTATTTATTTGCAAGATTTATGTTTTATTTTTAAATTGGGAAAATATATATTTGTGCACTGTTTCCCCTTGGTTTAGTTATTCTTCAAAGATACTACTGTGAAGTGACACAGCACAAAATCTGTTTGCACATTATAGCAATTAAAAATGATACAATATTGTTGCTTCCTTTATGCAAATGAGAAATGAAATAGCTTTGAGATGATTTAGGCACACCCATAAATCAGATAAGCCAAACAAAGTAGCTTTGCTTTGCACAGATGTGACAGCCAGATGTGGCTCTGCTTTTTATTTCGTAGCTGTAATCTGTACTGGATTTAAGTTATTTCCTGAAAAACAAGGCATGCACTCAAAGCTGAAACATCACTAGTAGCTTCAGGTCAGTACTTGTTTTTAGCAGGGATCATTTCTCTGGACTCTTATTCTCTGGGGAAGAGGTGGAATAGAAATTGTTGTTTCAGGGCTTTTTCTTAAGAGTTCTTAAGAAAGGCCAGCAGATTTCACGGCAGTCAGATAGTGGGATCGTTCTTTAGATTTCTGTTTGTTTAAAAGATTCATACAAATTATTAAATAGTTTTTAGCAAGAGGTGCAAAATGTTTTTGCTATAACAGGTTTGTTTCTATACCACATGAATGTATTGCTCTTTTAAGCCATAATTAGTATATATCCCAGGATGTTTATGTTTTAGTGGAGAGAAAGTATATTATTAGCAGGTTCCTTTGGTGAAACAGGAAGATTTCACGGGTTCTAGTTTTCACATTTTTCACTCTATACTGTTGGTAACGCCTTCTCTAGAATTAAGAGACCAAGATTTGTCCTTGGTATGTACACTCTTCCAATTAAAGGTAAGGGGTGAAATTTTGTCCTCAGTTATGTGAGCATGATCTTCAACAACCCAACACCAATTTTTATAGAAATGATGCACACAAAATCTAAAATTGCAGCTGTGATCGCCTGTATGAGGTGCAGGAATAGTGCTATCATGTCTTTGTGCACTGTAATCCTTACTCTTGTTGCCTTGGTAATGAAAACTCCATATCTAGTCCCTTGTTAATGAACGTTCTAAATCTAACATCTGCCTATTCCAAATGAGTAAAAAACACCTAGGTGCTTGACAGTGGGTATGCAAGACACTGATGCTTTCACGGTCAAAACAGTAGGCAAACACCTTCCACTTGCAGATGGATGAGGCAGAAAGATGACCTTAAGATATACAGTGCATCAACTTTGTTTAGGCTTTCCTATTCAGCTGCTTTCTACGGACCTTTCTTCTACCCAGACTATCCAGCTGGATTGCATGGCAGCTACTAGACAGTCCTCACCTCTGAACCTCCTGGCTCTGTCTTGCTGTAAAGTTGTGTGTTCTGAGATGATGGGTAAATAGTTGTATCAAACTGGATTTCATTTGTCATGGGTTAGGCATTCTGGAGATCCTCTCTCTTCTGATAGCACACAACCAACTTTGTGGAGTTGACTGAAAAATATTTGTTCTAGTCCTTTTTTTGGTATATGGTATGTTCTAAACAAAACGTCTGCTTGGTAATTTTGTTTGTAGATTTTCAAGGCTTACTTTAACTGTAGCTAATACAAGTTATATAGGCTTGTAAACTTTGATCCTTTTTAGGAATTTATGACTCCTAGTAATTTACATGGAAGCATTTTGATAGGGTAGGAGTAGGATCAGTTCTCTTTGCCCCTTTATAAAGACATATTTTGTAAGAGAACACATAGTAATGCTATCTGCCAGACCAAGGATATAAAGGTTTGATGTCCTTCCATTAGAAAGTAACATGGGCACAAAGTGTGATTGTCCAGCTGTCTTGGAGCCTCTGTGCTCAGATTATCTGATCATGATTTTGGACATGGTCATGGATTAAAAACTGATAGCTTTAGTGCAGCTTCTTCAGTTGCAGTATTCAGCATATTAAACTTACTTTAAGGGCCAAGGTCTTTCCAGAGTTGACGTCTTTCCTTTTTTTTTTTCCTTTTTTTTTTTCATTTCATCATTTGATGAAGTTGAGGCTGATCAGTTATTTATATCATCTATATTCCATAGTTAGCTTTTGTTAGGTATTCTTATCTTGTGTAGTGTGGGTAGTTCCTGCTAATCTGGAAAAGAGTATAATAAGAGGCAGATGTAATTCACTTATTCAGGGATGCAGGAGGTTAGTGAATAAAGCAATGTTGGCATGGAACAGTGCTCAAGTGTAATGACTCAGTGTTAATTTAAAAACAGACTTAGAGAGTGGTCAGATTGTAATTTATAATGTGTCTAAATAGATTGGCCTGGAAGTCGATACTACTTTTGCTGTGCTTTTCCAAAAAGTGGTTCACCCTGGATCCTGGTAAAAGGATAGTCTATGGCTGTACCCCGTCTAGGATGGTTCCCTGGTAAACAAGTGTCTACTAGTTTGTCATGACAAGGACTACACACGTATTTTTCAAGCCTGTTTATTAAATTTATAATCCTAGGTTCATTTTGAAAAGTCTGTTTAGGTCTCACATAAACAAGTTAGCAGAAATACAGCTGGAGACTTTCCCTTATGATAGCCCTACTTAGTATTAACTGCTTTTTACTTCAGACCATCACTTGCATCCATTTCCATTATGGTGACAAATCTCTTTAGTTCAACATCTCATAAAACAAAAATGTAAAACTTTTTTATATATTTCAACACCAAAAATTCAGGGTTTTTTTTTACAAATGGCAATCCTGGATGCCACTGAATATTTTGATCTTGGGTTTATGCTCAAAATACAGAATTTCAAAACACAGATTTCAGAGAAAGCTCTGACTGGCTAGATAAAGGTGTGCTTTAAATACAGAATGTGGTTGCTTTAAGTCACAGTATTTTTGAGAAAGACTACGAGCCCTCTGTAGATGTCTTTATAATGAGCTTCCACATTAATTTTAAGAAATCAGTATGATGTGCTGCTTGCAGATTATAATGTAATTCTGTAATACAAATTAGATCAGCTTTGAATGTCTTTGAAATGTAGTGTGTTAAAAATGGTATGTACAGGTTAAAAGATACAGATTCAGAACACCGGGATTTACATGAAATTATCACACATGCTTTGATAGAGTCCTAGACTGATTCAAAAGAGCAAGTTTCATATGAAGCTGTCTCATTTTCTTTGATAGCCACCTTGATCTTTATGCAGTCATCTATTAATTATATTACAGATAAGGTAAATAAAAGTGTTGAAATATTGAGATCACAGCCTCCTTTTTTCTTGTGAAGACTAAAGGTATGCTTCTATGAAGTCAGTGAGCAACGGGGGATGATAAAGGTATTCTTTAGCTGTCAGACAGTATTTATTTTGACACGTGACTGAAAGATCTAGAGTTCAATAGCTAAGAGCATAACTGAAATGGTAAAACTTAAATGTGATCTAGACCAAAGGTGCCATAAGACAGTCTATGTATTTTCCAGGGCCAATGCACTGGATAACACTATGAAGATTTTCCTGGTGGAATTAGATTTCGTTTAGTTCTCAAAAGATTGTGCTGTAAGCCCAGTCCTGCAATGTGCTGGTCACACCATACAACTGCCACTAACGTTGCTGTGCATTCAAGCTTCTTTCCTCTCAGGTTTGGCCTCTCTGATTTCCTCACACAGGCAGCCCATCATGGTTGTTACAGACTAAACATAGGAAATTTGCTTATTTTATCAGCATTCAGGACTTAGCTGTGTGGGTTTTGAAAGGAGCAATTTTTCAACTTTTTTTTTTTGAGAATGCAGCAACATTTAGCTAATGAGCTACAGTGTAGCTGCAGAGTACTCTGTCTCAAGAAATTGGCTTATCTGCTTACTCTTTAATTCAGAACTTTCCAAAAGCAAAGTCCTTTACTTTCAGTAAGCCTAAATTGAAATGTCTAAACTATAAAAGGTATTTATCTCTGTAGTGACAGAATTTTCAGCTGAACTAAATGCA
Source organism: Phaethon aethereus (assembly GCF_964289735.1). NCBI lineage: Eukaryota > Metazoa > Chordata > Aves > Phaethontiformes > Phaethontidae > Phaethon > Phaethon aethereus. The sequence continues at coordinate 71,278,314 of NC_138582.1, forward strand.
TTTGCTCACTTTAATATTTAATTTCAGTGTTCTGCCCTCTGCAGAGACAGATAACAGAACCTGCCACCAAAAAAAAGCAACGAAATCATGGGTCTATCTGCTAGAACAATAGCTGTATTTAAACAAACGTACAAGTCCCTATACAATGCCATCTCTCTGTGCAATAGGATTAATTTAATTCATTGCCTATACAGACATTAGCATTGTGAGATGACTCCAGAAGTCTTCTTTCTCTTTTTTTTTCTTTAGATGTTCACATATATTTAAATTTGAATTTGATATCAACATTGCTTTATAGAGCTCATTGTGAGATCATCAAAAGTTAACACCCATGTCTCCATTGATGTGTTAAAAATGTGCAATAGCAAACAAGACTAGATCCTCGTGTTCGTTAACAGTGTATTTCTCCTTTAAGGGATTCTTTTTCTAGTTCTTTATGTTTCAGTCATAGTCTTTAAAGGGTTTATTTTCCAAACATGCATATCATTCCTACCACCATTGATGATATTTATGCTACAAATGTATGAAGAGGGAAAACAGTCCTTATGCTTTTAAAAGTAGTTTATATAAATATTGCAATAATAAAACTATTCAGAACCCCGTCCAGTATTTTTCTGTACTAAAGTTCTTTTGTAAACTCACTTTGTAGTCAAGACAGATGAGTTTTTTGTAAGTTTATTTTTCTCAAACCAAGGAATGCAATTAGGTGACTTTTATCTAAAACATAAATCTGCTGACTTGCTGTTAAAGTTTTGGAAAGTGAGGAAGTAGGCAATGGTTACAGCAAGAATTGCCTAGACTGCAATCGTATAGGTGCTTGTTCCTGATTTTGTGTTTCGCTCTATAGAGGCATTATATGGGAAAACTGTGTAAAGCGTACAGTGACTACATGCAAGCAGAAGAGAGTATGGAGAATGAAAGGGAAGAAATATGGAACCCAAGTACCCTACAGGAAAATATAGAGAAAGCTATAAAAACATTATACTTCTTACAGGATGACCAGGAAATATCCTCTGCTAGAGACGTTTTCATCGAAGCCAATGTGATGATTTGTATGTTAAGATCATTTCTGGTACAAGACAAAGAGTGGTAACATCTCTGCTTGAAAAAAAAGTATTATAACATAGCAATGTACTAATATAGAGAAGGGAGATGATTAAATAAGTATGTATTTTTGCCTTAAAACAGAACTGGAGTATTGCCAACAAATGATGAGAAGTTTGGCCTGTGAGAAAGTAGCTTCAGCAAGTTTCCTTTCATAAGATCAATTTACTGTAAAACACATCTTCTAGTAGCTATGAATGTCCATTGCTGTTCTGGCCTATGGGTGATTTCTGTAAAATTGTCAAAACTGAAAAGTGACGTCTGCTTATAAGTCATGTGCATGCTTGACATTTTTGAAAACTACACGCTGAACTACATATCAGACCACACAAGATATGCTTATGTGGACAGCTGAAAAATATCCAGGACCTTGCGATGCAGATTTACCCTTTTGGGTTGTTGGGTTTTTTAAAACTTTTTTGGGGGGGAGAGAAACACCAAAAAACAATTGTCATAAATCCCAGAGTATGCCAATAGAAATACTTACATTTTCAGATATTTTGCTGTAGTAGGAAAGTAACACATTCTGTCTTTTTATCGAGTATGGCTACTGAACAACTCTCTAAATCAATAATTTTTTTCTCCTCCCCTCCGGGTTAATTCACGTATACATTAATTCATACATACATCTCACCTGTTTTTTGGGTGTTTGGGGTTTTGTTGTTTTGGTTTGATCTCTGGTTTTTTCATTGTTTAAAAAAAAAAAGGCATATCTAAGTCATTCATTGAAGTATCAAATTCAGATGCCGAGACTTTCCAGATTATCTCCAAATTCTGTATTGTCTGACATAGACCAACATCTCATACTACAATGGCCATGATACGGTCTAATTAAAACACGGACCACAAACTAGCTAGGGACACCGGAGTTGTAGCCACAAATATCTTTTTATGTTCTGAATCGATCCTTGCCCTCCCTGCAGCTGTGAGAGCTGGCACTGGCATGCTATTTGTTGATGTGCATAGACACAAAACTTGTGATAACACTGTGAGAGTCATTAGAGAGGGGCTGACATCAGGTGACCTCTTCTAGGTGGCAAAACAATTTTCAAGTAGAACATGGGCCCTCAAGGGCAAGTAGCAGATGAGAAAGAGGGGGATTTTTGTTTCTGGTTCATCGCTTTTTTTACTTCAGTACCTCTTTTCCTTTTCCAACCAGTTCTTCGGTCTCGTAAAGCCTATATTGAATAATAAATAAAATCCACTGATTTTGTTTGAATTGACTGTGGCTGAGCCCTTCGAAGTAGAATACTGAAGTATTTGTTAGCTTTTATACAGAGTTTTTATTTTTATTATAGTTTTCTTTCAATATGCATAGTTTCTATTTTAAATGTTGGTCTATCACACATGAATACATTACAGAACGTATTTTTAAAGATAAGCTAACAGTTACTTTTTTCTGCTCAGTTAAAAACTGTGTGCCTTTGTTTGAAAGTCAAAATAGGTGTTTCCTTTCAGGAAAAAGCTATATCCACAAGATTAAAAGACACAGCAAGATACAATATCTAAGGTCAGTTGGGGAATCCTGAGACAACGTTGTATTGATAAATTATTAGAAGACCTTGACTTATCATATGTTTTGAAAGGTCGCTCACCTTATGATAACAAAGGCTGATACTTCAGGCCCCAGCTTCCTCTTCCAGATACTAAGCGTCTGAGAAAACCCAGCAGTATGGCACACCAGGGACTACTCAGCATCTGTCTGTAACTGGTGTCCTCAGATCAAGCTTCATCTATTTCTTAGCATACCCTATTCCAAAGCTACAGCGCTTCTATTTATATATGGTGTGTACCATTTCTGTATGTGCTTTTCAATATAAAAGTAAGCTTCAAAAGGAATTTAAATCTGTCTTGCAATGCATGTATATCTGTAGTGCACAAATAAGACAGGAAATCATCAGTCATACCACCTTTTCTGCTAAATCTACAGAACATCCATCTAACACAAAACAAAGAACATTTCTGCAGCAAGTATAGGTACATTTAGAGTTGATCAGAAGGTAGAAATGATACACAGAACCATCCATAATAATTATGCCATTTTTACAGTATTTCATTCTTGTTCTAATTTTTCTGCAAGCTAATCATGGGATGCCCCTGCAACTCCCATTGATACATTAACATAAGACGTTCTGAAAGTTTTTCTTTCTCTAAAAATACACTTGAACTAGCTGAACTTCCTGATCTACTTCTCTCCCCAAAATAAACAATGAGTGAGATCTGTTTATATTTGAGAAGAAGCTGCTCTGAATATCCTTTAAGTGCTTTTGTGGAAGTGCATTTAACTGCACATACTGTTCTAAGTTTTGTATTATGCAATATTCCCAATATGAAAACTCCAAAGGATTTAACTGAAGCATAAAAAGAGCAATATCCTTAATCTGATATGTTAGGATTTAGCAATTGTATTTAATATTTTTAAATTTAGGAAAATCATGAATTACAATATGGTATTTTGGAAAAGGTCCCATGTTATTTGTTCCCTAATAGTCCCAGGAACATTATATTTTTTCCAAAAGAAATATAAATCTTATTAAAAAAAACTTGAGAAAGTTGGAGTGTATATGTCTAGAGAGAGGTTACTTCCCTTTCCATTTTTTTTCATCCAAATTCTGATTTCTTTGCCTTTGTCAGCTTAAATTAGGCTTTTAATGTTATTTTAACATTTTCTATTTAATATGTACTGAAAACGGTCTGGGCCTAATGTTAGCACAGCTGTGAAATTTGATTTTTGTCCTCTTTGCTAAAAGACTTGTGAGAGTATAAAGGTTTTTATAACAGTGCTTCCTAAGGAGGTAAAAATAATCAATATAATACCACTTTAAAAAAAGTAGATAATTTGCACAGTACTCCTGACCATAGCAGTGATTAAACAAACACTAGGTAGGGTCACCTGCTGCTTGTAAGCCAGTAAGTGTAACTTAGCCATTACCATCCACTCCTGTTTTTATGTATCAAATTCTGGCACTGTGACAACAGCTCAAACACATTTCATAGAGTCATACTATAATTTAGGAGAAAGAACCTCTGGAGGTGATCTGGTCCAGCAAGGCCAACTGAAATCGGGTTGCTCAGGGTCATGTTCAGCTGAGTTTTGGATATCTCCACAAACAGAGAATTCAAAAACTCCCTGCACATCTTTGAAAACCCTTGTGGAGAAAAGATTATTCATGATGTCTAAAAGTTGCACCTTCCAGCCATAACCTCTTATCCTGTCACTGTGCAGCTCTGAGTAAAGCCTGGATCTTGATTTCTACGTCTTCCAGCTGAAGACAGCAGTAAGATCTCCCTCTCACATTCTCTTCTTACTGCTGAACAAAGAAAGATCTCAACCTCCCCGCAGGTGTCCTGTGCTCCAGCCTCTGCTCACCCCAGTGGTCCTCTATGGGCTCTCTCCAGCATGTCACTGCCTGATTTATACTAACTGGGGAGCACAAAATGGACACAGTAGTCCAGATGCCTCCCCTCCTCAGCACTGACCAGAGGGGAATAAATACTTCCCGTGACCTGCACCTCCCCTAGTCGGCTCACCAACACCCTTTGCCTGGAAATTATCTTCAGTTTTCTTCAGAAATATTTTGGTTGCATCAAAGAGTTGGTCACAGATAGAAGTATGCTGCCTGCTCCTGAATAGGACAAAAATGATCAAGTGGATTACAGAATCACAGAATCACTAAGGTTGGAAAGGACCTTCAAGATCATCAAGTCCAACCATTAATCCAGCGCCACCATGTCCCCTAAACCATGTCTTGAAGCGCCACATCCACACGTTTTTTGAATACTTCCAGAGATGGCGACTCCACCACCTCCCTGGGCAGCCTGTTCCAATGCCTGACCACTCTCTCAGTGAAGAAATTTTTCCTAATATCCAATCTAAACATCTCCTGGTGCAACCTGAGGCCATTTCCTCTCGTCCTATCACTAGTTAGTTGAGAGAAGAGACCAACACCCACGTTGCCACAACCCCCTTTCAGGTAGCTGTAGAGAGCGATAAGATCTCCCCTCAGCCTCCTCTTCTCCAGACTAAACAACCCCAGTTCCCTCAGCTGCTCCTCATAAGACTTGTGCTCCAGATCCCTCACCAGTTTCATTGCCCTTCTCTGGACACGCTCCAGCACCTCAACATCTTTCTTGTAGTGAGGGGCCCAAAACTGAACACAGTATTCAAGGTGCGGCCTCACCAGTGCCGAGTACAGGGGCACAATCACTTCCCTCCTCCTGCTGGCCACACTATTTCTGATACAGGCCAGGATGCTGTTGGCCTCCTTGGCCACCTGGGCACACTGCCGGCTTATGTTCAGTCGACTGTCAACCAGCACCCCCAGGTCCCTTTTTGCTGGGCAGCTCTCCAGCCACTCTTCCCCAAGCCTGTAGCGTTGCATGGAGTTGTTGTGGCCAAAGTGCAGGATCTGGCACTTGGCCTTATTAAACCTCATACAGCTGACCTCTGCCCATCGATCCAGCCTGTCCAGATCCCTCTGCAGAGCCCTCCTACCCTCCAGCAGATCAACACTCCCACCCAACTTGGTGTCATCTGCAAACTTACTGAGGGAGCACTTGATCCCCTCATCCAGATCATCAATAAAGATATTGAACAAGACCGGCCCCAGAACCGAGCCCTGGGGAACACCACTTGTGACCGGCTGCCAGCCGGATTTAACTCCGTTCACCACAACTCTCTGGGCTCGGCCGTCCAACCAGTTCTTTACCCAGTGAAGAGTAAACCTGTCTAAGCCACGAGCTGCCAGTTTCTCCAGGAGAATGCTGTGGGAGACGCTGTCAAAGGCTTTACTAAAGTCCAGGGAGACAACGTCCACAGCCTTTCCCTCATCCACTAGGTGAGTCACCTGGTCATAGAAGGAAATCAGGTTGGTCATGCCTTTCATGAACCCATACTGGCTGGGCCTGATCCCTTGGTTATCCTTCACATGCCCTGGGAGCACCCTCAAGATCAACCGCTCCATGATCTTCCCCGGAACGGAGGTCAGGCTGACAGGCCTGTAGTTCCCAGGATCCTCCTTCCAGCCTTTGTTGTAGACGGGCATCACATTGGCAAGCCTCCAGTCTTCTGGGACCTCCCCTGTTAACCAGGACTGCCGATAAATGGTGGAGAGTGGCTTGGCAAGCTCCTTCGCCAGCTCTCTCAGTACTCTGGGGTTAATCCCATCAGGCCCCATAGACTTGTGGGTGTCCAGGTGGCTTAACATGTCCTTAACTGCTTCATCCTGGATGCATGCAGCATCTTGTTACTCTGTGACTAGATTGATTTGTCTCCAGTTTCTCCTCCCATACTCCTACCTGCAAAAGTGGCTGCCTTTGGCCTAGCCAAGACAGGTATTCTGAGCTCTCAGATTCTCTGAGATGATGGGTACCTCCTGTTAGCCCCCTTCAGAAACAAAAGCCTTCAGGCTGGAAACAAGCCACCTGCTATCTCAGGACAGAGACAAAGGAGAACCCCAGAATGCTAGGCAATGGCCTGGTTGCTCCTCACCATCTTTGCATCTTTCCATGGACCACCTGGTGCACAATCCACTTTCAAGGCACCCTTCTGCCTTTGCCTATGCTACCCCAGTCTCCCAGAGCTTACAACCAAGCTTTTACACCCCACATGCTTTCTCTGAGGGCCAGGTCACAGCCTGCTCTCTCCAGAACCCATCTCTGGGCAGTTTGGGAAAGCACCTGATCACTATATGTTAGGGTATTTTTCACCCTCAGGTGAAGTTTGACTTAGGTCAAAGTTTGACCTTAGGTCAGAAGATCCCCTGGCTCCGTGTCACCCAATGGGGATAGGGACAGGCATTGAGGGGGGTGGAGACCTACATCTGCTGAAGCCAAAGGAATTTTCCAATAACCTAAAGAAAGCCAGGTCCTCTCCACCCAACGTCTTCCCCAGTTGGTACAGAAGAGATCCCTCTTCTTCACTCTACAGAGGAGGGCAGAAGCACTGCAGGTCACGAAAGGTGTTACATGAATGGTGTTTTTGATCACCAGGAGACAATGCCCAGCCTGGCAAGGCTGATGCTTGTTTCCTGCCTTCAGGATAGCTTGCTATTCTCCATCCCAGCTATTCAGTGGCAGGTGTCTAAACCACCTCGCAATGCTTCAAGGCACTGGGCCCAGGATAAGCAAGGTTATGGACTACAGATGTTTCCAGTGCCTGCAGGAGATTGGAAGCAATAAATTTCACCCTTCTCCAGGAAGTTTGTTGCCTCTTTCTGGGGGGAATGTCAACCAGGGACACATATATAGGCAGTGACTGCACCTCCTGCTAGTCCCTCACCATCTACTCCTCAACGTCATCTCAATCTCCAGCGGGTCTGGGCCCCCAGTGACCATGACAGAGCAAAACTGTTTTGTCCCACATGTTCTCCCCATGTGATTGTTTCTTGCCCTGCCTCTCCATATCCTTCCTCCAACTAGGCTTTCTCCCTCCACTAAGCTTTCTCCCTTCAGTTTATCCAGGCTTGACAGGCTGGAACCACTTTTCCGGGAACGAGTGGATGCCTGCTCCTGCATTGCAGGGGTGTCTCTCCCGCTGCTGGTGCAGTTGGTATGGCCACTTCTCATCAGGTCTTTGTTGGAAAGACTTGGTTGATGGGGCAGGCTTGTGACAATCTTTCCCAAGCTGGACTGGGCTCTGGGGAAATGTTATTTCTTCAGAAGGTCGATGTAAACTCCTTCATGCTCCAGTCAAAGAGGTGGCAACAACTCCCCTTTTCCTCCTTGCATCCCTGCCTGCTCCAAGACCCCTCTATGATCACAGGGATGACACACTGTGTGACTTGAGGGGCCAGTCATGCGGGCAGACTTCTTTTAAGGGCTAGGGTACAACAGGTTACCCAGCATGGGCTGTCAGGTGGCAGGTCACAGCAGGCAGCTATTGGGAGATAATGCATCTCTATTTCCTGCCTCCAGGATTTGAAGTCCTCCATCACAACCATTTACTGGGTGGCTTCTCCAGGGATGTCTGGAAACCACTCAATGTGCCAATATAACTTTCATCCCAGTTCAATGGGAAAGCTTGAACATACATTGCTTGTTCATCATCACTCTTGATGAGTTTACAAAGCGAAAATAGGAAATGTTAGTAAAGATAATTTTCTTGTTAACATTTAGAATTAATCAGAAAGAGTACTTGTTCCATATATATTCCAAGATCTCTGGGTGAGGGTGAAAATACGTCACTGAAGGAAAATATGTTTTACAATTACACTTTCAATTATTTTACTTTTATCACCTTCACTTTCTAATTTGTTAGTGTCTATTTAGCATGTTTTTTCTAGATATGACAAATATTGATAACCCATGATCAAGATTTCTGTCATTTTGGACAGGTAGCATATAAAAACTTCAAAATAACACAAGATGAAAATTATAAGCCATTGTTTTATGTTACAGTGTACTCTATTTAACTAGTAATATTACTTAAGTGAATAATCTCCAAAATGTAATCTGGCATATAAAGTATTTTGTATTAGTGGCAGAAACTTCTTGAAAGTAATGTTGAATAATATGAGCCTGTTTCACATACAATTAAAGGTAAATGAAAATATTTTCTAAATTGATATACCACACTGTTTACTTAAGCACTTAAAAGCAGTTATCTACCAAGACCTGGACTTCAAAAAAGATAACTTCATAGAATCGTGTTTAAAATGATGTAGAGTGTAACACTGTAGTTTCCATCATTACTAAGGAGCAGAAGCCTGAAAAACCACTTTCACATAAACCCACAATGAAACTTCCATAATACATTTGTCACAATAGCAATAGCAGAAATATACTAATACCTTAATTATTATAGTTGTACTTTTACTTATAGCCATAGAGGTTAAATAAGAGGATTTGAAGAGAGTTTAAATAAGAGAGTATTACTGCAACTTTTGGCAAATGAAACTGTCATTCTGTTATCTGACCTTTTAGTTAGTGTAAGCAGGTGGTTGTCAGTAGCACTCCAGCTTGTTTTTTGATACAATTGAGATATATTTTTTACTAAAACCACCTTGGCTAAGCTTAAATCAAGAAGTAGCTCTTCTATGTTACTAGAAAACCAAGGTATTACCTCTCTACATCAAATTAGTTACATCTCAGATATTCGACTAGTAACACTGTTGAATGTGTTGCAGCTAGCAACTAATATTGTTTGGATATGATTTTGATATTCACTGGTTTTGGTTCTATAGAAAAAGAGTTCTACATATGTGTGTGAACTATCCACTGGTATGTAAAGCAGATTAAAAAATAACTTCTAAAACTTCGTACATTATGCATTTGTTGTACTGGGGGGAAAAACACCCACAAATTTTGAAAATATTTTGGTCCATTCTTTCTAACACATTTTATCTGAGGTACAAAGAAGAGCCATTATTGGGAGTGCTTGTCTTCTGTGAGCCATGGACTTTTATGACTGTCTGTGCAGATGCATGGAAAATGAAGTGAAGGGAAGGAAGAACAGGAGGAACAACATAAAACGTTGCCAAAAAAGACATAGTAAAAGACCTGACAAGAAGACCAAATTTAATTCCAGAAGCAACAAGGGCTCAATGAAAATGTTGTATTTTTTACTCTCAAAGAATTCCCACAGCTCTTTATAATTATTCCAGCTGATACAACTGTGATTGTGGAGGTAGACTTACCAAACGGTGTTCCATTAACAACACTAAAATATGTATAGACTTTGTTCATTACAAAGCTCTTACTCTTAAGAAAATGTCAACCCATATGCTAGACTTCTTCCTTCTCTGCTTTGAAAAGCAGTACAGGGTTGTTAGATTCCACCTAAGGAACCTCTTACAGGGCCAAAAGAGATGTATGCTTAATATTGCATTGGGATGACTGGAAGGACTTCTTTACTGTATAAAGAAATACAGTATTCCCTATTCTTCCACTTCATTATCAATAATCTGAGTTGCTTCAGCTTTGAAATGAGAATTTATTACTTTCCAGCCTAAAGATGAGTGCTATGTTGGCATGTAAAGGAAAACTCTCAACATACACCTTTGTTTCCCGTGCTTAGAAATCTCTGAATAGTCCCACCACAATTTCAAAACCAAAGAACTCCCTTCCTCCCTATTTAGGTAGCTGCTGTAAAGCCCCATTTTTAATGGCATTGAGAATACAGAAGGTCTTTAAAGGGATACTGAAATATGTCTATGGAAACGTTTTCTCTCCATTTAAACATCTTGAAGGTAGAGGAGAGGTCTGTAGATTATTCCCTCAACAAAAGCAGGAAATTTTTAATATTAGTGACATAGCTAAAAATTAATATTTACAAATTACTAAACACATTTATGTGATGTTACCATCAACATATATTTAGTGAGATATATATTGTTAAGTTAAAACTTCAGGGAAGGTAAAACTTCAGGCTTTCACAGACTCGTGAATCAATGCTTGAAACCTTCTGGGTTAAAAATGTATGGAGTGCAAGTGCACTCCTCCAGTTTTACACAGATGAAACTTCATTGATTTCTGCAATGCAATTAGTGTAGTGATAAATCAGACCTCTGCATTTCCTACAGGTCTAACACAATGTTTTCTAAGGCAAACTAAAAAACAAAAACCAACACCCCCCAAAAAAATAACACCTCCTAAAACCAGAAAAGGCTTCACAAAAAAAAAAAAGAAAAAAAAATAGCATTTATTTCATACTATATACTGGTTTTAAAATGCATCTCTTGAACACATCATGAAAGTGGAAAAGAAATAAAAGTTGTACTTATTTTGTAGTGACCTGAATTTAGCATTAGATGTTAAAATCAAGACATGAAATTTTGGTAGAGAGATAAAAGTCAGAACAGAGACCTGACCACATGCCGGATGATATTAGTGGCAGATGTGATCGTCAGAAGTGTGATGGCATTTCCTCTGAATAGGCGAATGTACTCTTCAAACTTTGATGTTAACATGATTAGCAATGAAAGTATGCTTTGTTCCTTTGCCTTCACATGGTCTCAATATTGGCAGTTATCGTTTACTTGTATTTTTAAATCAAATATTATCCTGCCCTGTATTCATGTGCAGATGCTTTGCACAATGCTGCTTTTTCTGTTGGACCTAAAAGAAAACTGTGAACCAATGTACTGAACGGGGGCTAAATATTTTTTTTCTCTTTTACTTGATGCAAGCATTTGTATTTCCTAGTTTTATACTGGAAGTCCCAGTACTGTGCTTTCCACTTCACACCAATATCCCTATTACTTTGTCCATTGCCCCCAGACAGCCATTAATTGACTGCAAACACAACTTTATTGCAAAATGACTGCAGCTTTATTAAGCAACAGGATTTACAGGCAATAACATAATCAATATAACATTAATATACCACATAATTAAGTAAGATTCTTACAAGCTCTGCCTATAGCCTGAAATATATAGAATGTTATTGTGACCGGTGATAACAGTTGTCCAAAAAAGATACAAATCAAGATTTCTAAAGTGGGAAAATACATATCCTTTCTCAACCGAAGCAAAGATGTCCTGTTTATCCCACACACATCCTCATCAGTCACTTAAAAATTCTCTTTTGTCCATCTTAAAATCTAACAGTTGTGTAAGAATATTACTGTAACGAAAGTTAGAATAGCAAGGTATGTACCTGAAAACATACTGGGATCAACTCTTTTATTCAAACTCCTGTGATTGTGAATACGTTTGGAAGTCAGTGATGCTTCCTTGTATTTGACATGTTACTTGCATGAGTAAAGACAGGACACCAAACAAAATATATAAAACGTTGTTAAGTCTTACACCTTAGAATACCACTGAATGTCCTTCAGCTGCTGCAATAAATCTGGATGTATTATGAAGTTCTGTGAACCTAAAATAGAGTTTACTCTTTCCATGAACTCTATCTGTACATGAATTAATGACACTGGAGACGACAGAATCTATTCAAATGGTATGGCTCGAGAGCAGAAATGCTCTTGAACACATAACTTTCAAAAAACTTGCACAAATAGTCTCTGAAGTTCTTCTATGCCTTCTTTTTTAGCCAAAATATTAATTATTCTTACTACAGTGGACACATGCCAACCTGGAAAGCCACGTCTGTGCTGCCCTGTTGGAATTTGGTTCTGTTGGAAGCCCTGAGGTCAAATTCCCTGGCCAAAATCCCTTACTGCTTCCATCTACTTTTTAAATGTTCTCTGAGGCATGGTAGGCATGTTGTCACTTGAATGGGGAAATGGGTGGGAGAGAACCATGGTAGTGTTCAACATCCTCCATCATGTCCCCCATCCAGCCTCAATAACTGTGCTCTGTAGTGCCTGTCCTGAAGACCCTAAGCCTATCCACACCTCTCTCACAAGACTTTGTGGTATAAGATCATGCAATCTTCATGCCATGACCCTATTCCTCCTTTTTGCACACAGAATCTATTTCTTCAAAAAGGCATGGCACACATAGGCCTCTTATTTCTAAGTACAGCACCCAAGCAAATGACAGTATGCTACCTCTGAGAAATCATCAAATCAGGAGAAAATCTGGACAGAGTTAGTTTAGGAGTGTGGTCTGGGAAAGTCAGATGGAGCAATTCTAATTCTGCAGAGAGCACTGACAATTTGGACCAAGTCAACTTAATGCAGAGAGGAAAGCAGTGACACATTAAGGAAGAAAAGCTGATGGAGCTTTGCAAGTCAAAGGCAGTAACTCTGCTTGGAAGGGGGCTACGTATAGATCCATCATAAAAGACTACTGTGCAGCTCATTCTATTCTTGGAATGGAAGATGGGAAGACAAATCTCCAAACCAGTAACTTAAAACATAAATGAGAAAAATGGGACAGAAAATGGTATCTCCTGAAGAAAGATACTTCCACAGAGACAGACATCAAAACATCTGCCATGCACGTAAGCCTATGAGTGACCTCTTGCTACCATTTGCTTTGTAGGGACTTCCAACCAAGCAAGACAACCCCTTCAGCCTGTTTGGAATCAGTGCCTAGAGGCGGTAAAAACTATCCCAAAGATATTCACAGACCAGCATTATGCTTACAAGCTTGCAGCCTCTTCCTTCATGCACCTAGAAGTTATTCTCCCTCCACGTATCAGTGAGCACTACTCACAAGCCAGAGATCAGTTATTCTCTCACACTGTGTAGGGTACAGTTCTGCTACACCTACAGTCATCTGAAAAACCCCTACTGGGATATTCAGACTATACTTCTACACCATTCGAGGGGCAACAATTGTGTTGCCCTGATTCCCTACTCCACAAGCTCCATTTCAGAACTTTCTGAGCAAATTCCTGAACATCTCTAGGAAGCAAGACAATCAAATCTTTAAGGGATATTTATAGTAGAAAATCCCAATTCTGTAGATGAGGAGGCTGAGGGAAGGATGAAGATCACTTTCACTTCACGCAATTTCCCTATTGCTCAGAGGGACTCTTGATTTACATACAACACACTTACATAGCTAGACCTATCCCTGCTGCCTGAACATGAGGATGTTAACATGGATGTAAGCCCAGAATTCCCTCTGGCAGAGAACTGTGTATTATCAAACACAAGAAGAAATAACCAGATCAAGAGCTGTGTCCCAGGAGAATCTCACAATCTTATCCATTCTGGACACTTTCTTATGAATAACTGGGCAAACAGCCCAAAGCCTGATCTGGTTAGAATTGCACATCAGGTTTATACATTTGACAACAATAAAATATTTTTGTACTTTCCAACATGTGTTTTTTCTCTGGGCTTGAGGTCCTTTGGGACTGCCCTTAGCTCTACTGCTGTTTCCCCTGTCTTCCCTATGAGATCTGTATGCACATGCTCTGATCTCAGGAGTTGAGAACCTCTGCACATTCAAGTATGGACTAATGGTCTCTTACAGAAGACCTGGGTTTCTCATATCTCATTCCAATGAAAAGTTTGAAAGAGATGACTGTCAAGTGCAAAAGAAGTTCTACCTGGGATCAGGGACATGAGAGATTGTGCTGCTTCTGACTAGGAGGTGCACAGACAGCATTTTTCTGTCATCCTTTGAAATAGATGTAAGGAGCAGCTTCTGTCAGGCAAAACAGCAGTATTCTTGTATCCAAGCATCTGCTTGGATCAAGACTAGCAGAAGACTGGCCAGGTTGACAGGCTGTGAAGTTTGTAGTGATGGCTTGGGAGCAGCATCCCATTGCTCACTCTCTTCAAAAAGTTCAGTAAAATGACATCCATATACCCTCAATAGTGACTGAAGGAGTATGTTTTCTGATGTAAAGGGATGATGGAGGCTGGTACTCAGTGTGGAATGAAATTTTTTTCCTTGTAGTTTCACAAGAAGTTTAAAAGTGTCGTTTTTTCAAGTAATGGGGAAGGAGAATGTTTTCCATTTGGAAAGGGAAGGGAGGGTAGAGGCAGGCAGACATGGAGGTCTGGTGTAGAGGACAGAAGAGTCAGGCTGTCTCCTGATAGCAGCCTGTTCTTACAGCAACCAAGAGAAAGCCTCCTACCAGAGGATACAACGGAGAAACAAAGAAGAGACTATTATTTGAAAGGGACGACAAAGAAAGTGAGAACCAAGATAAAAGTCTTGAAGCCAGGAAAAGGCCCTGAGAAAAGGTGATGAAGATGACCGATGAACACTTACACAAACGGCCTTCAGCCACAGCCCTTCCATTCCAGAAGCAACTGACTGAAGCCACATCCACGGTCAGTGAGCCCAGAGCTATGAGTGCTTATTGTTAGGAGAGACTGAGCAGATGATGGCTCCAGAGATAAGAGCCACTTGCCAGTGATGCAAGTGAGAACCCTTGCATTATATATTGATTGTACCCAAGACCCAAAAGACCTCCACTGCAGGCATGGATATCATGTACTATCAAAGGGTGCTTTCTGCAGATGCGACAAAACTGAATCAGTTTCTCAAAGCTGATAAGAGGCTATCAAACAAATGTAGATAGGCTCAAGTACTATAAGGCAAATATTATTTTGGGGTGGCCGGGGGGAGGAAGGCAGCAAAACCAATAGCCTAGTGAGACGAAGAACATGCACACAACACTTAGAACGGAAAAGCAATCTAGAAGGACAAGTTTGTTGACAAGAACAGCACTTCTGTTATGCTTCTCTGATCCTCCATATACCTTGGATAATTTTGTAAGGGAGGTCCTAGGCACAGTGTAGGACTTGTCCTGCCTAAGAAAGCCATGTATTTGGGCATTTCAAGGAGCCCAACAACTTAGCTTTCACACTCCTTCTGACAGCATCCTCATACCCAGAGAGCAGCCACACAAAATGTAAGGCAGTATCAGACTTCGTTAGCTTCCTGGCAGATTTACCACAGATTACCAGAAGTATACAAATTTCCTGTGTTCACAGTAAATCATCTCCTCTTACCTCTTGTCCACATGTAATCACTTAGACTCACAGAGTGGCCCTTATGAGCAAGGGCTGGGGAAATAATTTCTTCGCTCTCTAACGTACACATCCACACACATATACAACAGTAAAAGGCCATAAAATTTAAAAAAAGTAGTTGGTGACATGAACTGGTTTCCGCTTCCTCCTCTGTTCTATTCCTTTCATTTCTTGTAAAGTTAGTAAGAAGATCACTACAGAGAAAATGTAACTTGAGAAGGAATTTATATGTTCCCTCAAGTTATTCCTTTCCAAAGGGACATGTTGAATTAAAGCATCACTATCCCCTTAAGGTTCTGGAAAGTAAGCCACAGGAGACACACAAGTTGTACACCTCCATTTCTGATTCCCCTCCTCCATTAGCATGCTAGTCTGTATTTTAATTCTACCAGAGGCACCACCACCACTAATCTCTTCATTGTATCCCACTCTTTTTCAAAATGACACCCTGTTTTGTTCTCTTGCATTCTTAAAAACTCCTCCTAGTAAAATCTTTGTGCTCTGTGGCATTTATCAGTATTATTTAATTCATTAATTCCAAACACCTGACGCTCAGAGAAGCAGTGAAGTACTTTTGCTATGTCCATCCTCATAAGTCTCCTGCTCCTTCATACAACCTAAAACATGCCTGTCTCAGATGAAGAAGGTATCCATTTTCCCTTTTCCTCTCTGTGTATAGAATGACATATATGGATATATTTATCATAATTTCACTTTGCAAAGCAGTATTTCTCAAGGTTTACCATCTCTCTTAAAACTAATTTTGCCATTTTTTAGATTATCTTATTTTACATATAGTTTTGCATGTGAAGTTGTAGATTATTTATCCTCTTATACAAAAGCTTGAAGGATTTGCCTGGCATTTTTAGAAATCTGTTCATAAAAAAACTGTTTATAAAGCAATTTTCCCAAATATTGCATCATTTTGTAGGTTAGATTGTTTCCCTAAATATATAACATGTATTTCAAAATGAAGAGACCAAGAGTAAGTTCCTCAATCAATTTTTAACCACCGAAATACATGAAGTAATTTAAAAATACTTTTTAAGTAAAAAAAAAAAAAACAAACCACAACCTTGATCTTAAGGCCTTCCTTAAAATTGTAACCCTTTCTAGGGCAAACCACTCTGATGACTTCAGTGAGAATAAGCATAATTTGTAAATACCAGATTGGTTTCACTCACATAAGTATGGATTTCAGTGTGTAAATTCAGATATGAGAGGCAAAATGTTGCCAAGTGACATCATGGGAGTTGATGACACTGTGGTGAATATGTTATGAGGCTGTGGATGCAGTTTAACAGCAACAGCTCTGGCTCCACCATGCACCTTGCAGTCACTGCGAATCTTTGAAACATCCTGTTACACCTGAATCTCTGTCAAGTGAAAACCCTAATTCTAAGGGTTCTCATCTCTGCCATAAACAAAGTATGTAACCTGGGGAAACCACTTCTCTACTTCTGCACCTCCGTCCTCCACCGGTCTCACAGAGGCAGTGCTTCTCTGTTATGTTCTATGCAGATCTCATCTAGTACAATTTCGCCTCTTCTAGGACAGGGGCTTTCTTCTCTGTAACGCAGAGCCATTTTTAAGAGGATTCCAGGTACTGCTATTGCAAGGCGCAGAAAAATAACAATCACTTCCTCTGGAATTGTGAGTCTGAGCTGTTGGCTCTTTGATAGCCTAAAAAAAGGAAAATGCATAAATTTGAGCAAAGTGTTACTGTCATGGTAGAACCAAAAGCTGATGGATGAGAATGAAGAAAAAAAAAAAAAAAGAAAACCCCAACTTTTTTTAAAAGCAAGACTTTTTGTAGTAGTCTTTGCAGTTTATCTTGCCCTTTGCTCTGAAACAGCTGGTAAAAGATCTTACAAAGTGCGGTGTGGTAAATCTGAACACTGATCTGATCTGTTTACATAACTTACTTGTTCCCACTGTTGCCTGCAGTTAACATATGGATTTTCTTGAAACCAAGCTTATTGGATACATTTACTAAGGCCTGTGAGGTGTTTCCTGTATGTAAATTCAGTGGGCCTGAATATAGAAATTTCACTTGCCCATGAATTTTTCATGTTGCGTACACTTAGAAAATCTAATCTGGGAGGTTCATTACTAGAACAGTTTTATTACTTCTGCTACTGTATCATTATCAGAGAGGTAACAACCTGAATTTAAGTAGAGGAGATGCTTGTTGGATTATTGGGGTTTTTTTTAATTTTGTAGCACCTAGAATTAGTAGATGGAGGAGTCCCCTTCTCAGTCACACGTGAAGAATGCAAATAGTTATTTCTAGCCAAATGCCACAGCTCCCACATTATGCTATTCCAAATAGGTCTTTCTTTCCTGTAACTGTTGTGAGGTGAATTGTTAATATTTGATTATCAATAGTGATGTCACTAGGCAAATGCAACTGTATCACAGGGATCAGCCCAAAGTCAAAACTGAAGTTTACAAGGATCGAGATGAAAGAAATCGATATAAATAACGAGAGGGCAGTGCTACAAGGCTCTGCAGTGGTGGACTTGCTAACCCTAAACACTTCCACCTGAATTCTAACCAGTAAATCAAAGCGCTCGTATCTGGATCAAGGCACTTTCCAGCTTTGCTCTAGCGACAGGGGAATGGGCATTACCCAGAAGCTGCAGGGCGATGTTCAGAGGCAGCTAACAAACCACCAGCTCAGCTTTTCTTTTCCACAGGGCAAGCACTCTAAATGCTCCTCCTCCCCTTAACTTGCTGAAACTTGCAGCTGTGATTCACAACCTGACCAACAGTGATAGATAACAAACCACTGACCTTGAGGGCGGCTTTGTGTGTCAGCCTTCGTATTGCGTCGAGTCACCACACTCCTCGTGTGTGTGTGTTATTTTAAGTAGCACATTTATCAGACAGTACCAAACAGAATATGTGGCCATGTGTATTTTATTAGTGGGTTTTGAGTATTAAAAAAAAAAAAAAATCAGAAAAAATATCCACTTTATTTCAAAAAAGGCTTGAAGGCTCTGACACACTTTAAAAATCTCCTTGTTTTCAGTTACAACATAAGGAATCTATATGGATGCTAATATGTTTGCATTTGTAGCTTTTCCAGACATTTTTTTTCCTCCCTGCACACTGAAGTATAGCAATGTCAGAACTATACCATTCCGCATAACAGGACACATCTGTGGTGAATCTGCACAGAAGCAATTAATTTCCTTGTGGTATTTTTACACTGGGGGCTTAATGCAAGTCCCCATTATACAAACAAAAAGCTCTAGACAGCTCCTGCTGCCTGATAAAAAAAAAAAATCAGATTGAGAAGGGCTGTTTGGCCTAGGACTGCTACAGGCAATGACTTGTAATGAGGCATCCCAACACTAATTACGAAGCTTATTAAAGAGAATTGTCTAAGTTGTACTAAAATGCATGCTATAATCACGTTAAGGGACACATGCATGAGTTGGGGTCCCCCCGTTTCTTCCCTTAGCAAAGCAGACCCACTACTTAATGAAGCCAATTTGGGTCTCTGTTTATAGAAGAGATATTATTCTGCTTGGCAGACTGGTCAAGATGAATTTGATGGAGAGGCAGGTGAGAATCCCAGCAGCTTGGTGATAATTCACACATCATAGCCTTCACAACTAACTAACATCTGCAGGCGAGTGGGCCAAGAAACTGTCAAAACCAAATACTTCCAATCCGGGATTTTATTATTAAACTTCTCCCAAATCTGCACAAAGGTTGAAAAAGCAATATTTCAGTGTACTGTTTCAGGGGGGAAAAAAAAAAAAAGATTAATAAAGATGTTAGGAGGCTGAACTGCTGTGAGATTTGTTTAATTATTCCCCACAGTACTGCCCCAGCAATCTGCTGACATTTAGCCCCGACCTTGCAAATCCTCAGTAAATATTAATATATCAACTCAAACAGGGACCGTCGTTTTATTGGTTCACGGAGCTCAGAGAGATTCGCCACAGCAGTGAAAAATAATGTGCAGAACTGAGGAAGAACGGCTCCTTTGATATCACCTTCTGCTGCACACATGTGCTGGGAGCATCAACAAAATGGAAATTCTGTTACTTTGCCACAGCTGTAGAGTGACACTTCAGATGCCTTTGCTTCTCTTTGTACAGCCTGCTGGAATAATCCCAAAACCACAGTGGCAAGAGATTAGAAAACACACACACACGCGCGCGCGCGCACATATACACGCACACACACACAGAGGAAGAGAGAGAAAGAGATCACATTTTATTATCTGACACTGTGGAAATTTTAATAATGGTAAGCTCCCATCTTAAAATCTAATAAGCTTTGTCCTGAACAATGAGCACGCTAATAAGAGCCAAGGAGAGCTAAGCGCAATCCACTGGAATCTGTTTACTATGGTGACTTTGTTGTTTGCCTCCGTGAGCACCACATAAACTTCTTTTTTCTCCAGCTGCCTATATCGACTGCTTCCTAATGTATTTTATGTGCCTACCAGTCCTCACAAATCCTGACAAAATACCCCAAATTTATTTTCTCCCTTTTATTTGTTTGCCTCAAATGTAAATGTACATTATTAAAATATCTTCTCATAACTACACTGCCATTACTAATAGACGACTGTTTGATGTGGGTCAATACTGCATCCAAAATTCTTGGGTTTAGGGGAAAGGGCTGCTGTGCAACATTTGGCATTCAGATGTATTGAGCTACAGAGTTAATGCGTGATTAATTTTATTCATAAAAATGTTAATCACTTCATTGTGAGATCTTCTTAACATTCTGTGCACCGAACACCTTTTAACTTCTTTTTCACACAAGCTCACAAATGTATTTAATATTTTCAAACACTCTGTTATTACCAATAACACTGGTAATTAAACATACATTTAAAATGCAATAAAAAGCTGGCAAGTAACGGCACGGCACCAAACACAAATGGAAGCCCCTTGCCCACTGCTTCTCCCGTGCCCCCCTCCCCTTTGGCAGCAACTGACCAGCTTCTTTAATGTGCACTTGTTTGCAGAGTCCCGGAGGCATTTTTTTTCCCTCAAGCAAGCTTCAACCCTCACTGACACAGCCGAGTATCGTGAAAATAATTTAGCCCTGTGGCACTATATAGATGGTGCAAAAAATACTTCTGTTCTCAGGGAAGGGATGATAACAGCGCTGGGCACACCGCGGCAGGTTGGGGGCTCCGAGGGTGTTGTTTTGGGTTGGGATGTTGTTTTTTTTTTTGAGACAAGCACTCGAGCCTCAATCTGAGAGTGGTGTCAGGCATTGGTGGGTGTGCCGGCTGCACTCACTGACTTCTTGTTTCCAGCTGGGCAAGGCTATTGTGAGCGTATTCAGCCAATGCACTCATGAAACTGGATAAATGGATTAGTGGATCAGAGACACCATCGGCATCTTCAAAAGGAAAACAGCAGCCTGCAAAAAGACTGACATTTGTGTACTGGGGCAGAGGGTGTGTGAATGCTCTGCCTCCTCCAAAGGGACAAGACAGTGATAAACTTTCCACACTGACCACCTCACTTTGTGCTACAATTGACCAACAAAATAAATGGATTGCTTCATTGTTTTTGAACCGTAGGCAGCACAGGGAAAGCGCTACTTGCACAGCAACAAAGGACAATGTATTGTGTGGGGCCAACAGCTCAAAATAAAACCTTTAATTATCTACGGGTCAGCCATAAATCTGGAATAAAAATAAATGTTACTTTTTAAACTCGCCTTTAATTCTGCACGGAGTTTACGCCGGCGCTTTCTATTCTCTCAGGAGAGGCACTACCAGGACTTGGTGTGTGCCTTGCGTTTGCGTTTTTGCATTAGTTTGACTCTCAAGGAACATGTCGGGAAACAAGTTTGGCTATCAGACATGAAGGATGTCTGTAATGCTAATTAAAGTACGCAAAAGCAGATAAAAGATGTATTTTTTCCACTTTCTAACAAACACCCTTGCATGTATTCTCTTCACATACACAAAAAAGAAGCCAAAACTAGTATTAATAATAGTGACGGGACTCGAGTAAATTAATTCCTCACAGAAGTACATTGTTTAGTTTTAAGAGCTCATATTTTTGAAGTCTTAAATTTTGAATACCTATTATTTCTATGGATTTTTCAGTCTCCTGGTACTTCCAGTGATTCCTGTCCACATGGCTGGTTTTACGGGCAAGCTATGAATGGCACTGCATGGGGGCACCGCACGATGGGGAACACCAACCTCGCCAGGAGCAGTTTCTGTACATTTTCACTGGAAAACACGCCACGCAGGACATGTTTATTACATGTTCTAGTGTTTTACTTGATTTGTTAGTCCCAGGTAAGATTTACTGCTGAAACGTAAAACTTGGCAGCTCGAAGCCTGGAATCGGGCTCCACCTCCCTCCTTGCCGCAGCCCCCGCAGAGCCGGTGGTGGGCGCAGGTCCTGCCGGCTGCCTCCGTGGCCCTTCCTGGCAGAGGGGGACCGGCGGTCCCGCATGGCGCCATTCCACATCTGCCTCTTGCTTCCCGCAGGCCAGCAGGCGCCTACTCCAGCCAGTTTAGGCCACGGCCACCTGGCCCATGGTGGGCAGTGGGGTTTTGGGGCCTGCAGGTGGCACATGTGGGCCTGGTGCTCCTCTCCACCCACTAGCAGGCCTGTAGGGAGGTGGGTTGTGCCAAACACGGGACTTCAGCACGGGGACCATCACTGAGATGGCAGGGGGTCCTCACCCCTGAATTGTGCCCGGGGAAGAGGGAAGGAGGATGCATGCTGGGGCCCATGTTTTGAGGTTCCCTTTCACAGAGAACTTACTACTCATCGGCCCTTCCCCTGCACCACTTGTGTGATGACAGCCTGCCCAGCGTGCCTCTGCCAGCCCCGGCCATTCTTTACACCTTGCCTTTTAAGGACATTTGGGAATTAAAAAAATAAAAATTTTTTAAAAAAAATAAATAAATAAACCCCCAACAAGATTGGAACTAGCCAGGCGATGGAGATGCCCTTTAACGCCTTCTCTCCCCAGCCGCAGCGCAGGCGCCCGGCCTCCGCCACAACACCTGGGCCTGCTGGCGGGCTGGGCCCCCTAAGCCCGCCAGGGCACACCCTGGGTCAGCCCTGAGCCTCTTCCCCGGCCCGGGATGCCCACCCGAAATGGCGGGCACGGGGTAGCCTGCCCCTCCCCTGAGGCGAGGCGGCCCAGCGCGGCCTTTCCCGCCTCTGCCTGGGCGAGGGGGACGGTGCGGGGAGAGGCAGGGCACCGGCAGCCCTTTCCCCGGGGCCGGGTCGGCGGGGAGATGGCGGTGGGCGCAGGCGGGTAGCGGGCACTGGCCGGGGTGGGGGAGCCGGAGCTGCGGGAGTCCCGGCGGGCGGAACTAACGCCGGACCCGCATGATCCCCCGCAATCAGTCGCCGGGTTATTTCAACACGAGGCCGTTTAAGACGGGGCCGGTGGCCGGCAGCGGCGGAGCGCCGTCCCCCCTGCCGCCCCCCGCTCTGCGCTCTTTGTAACAGTCTCATCTACAAGGACGACTGAAACTTTATAGCGCATGATTCATAGAGCGGGGCTGCGCTCCGAGCCGCCGTGCGCGTTACATTAATCAGTGTCAGGCCACTAAAACAGAGATATGAATATGAATTCTCCATATTGCAGGGGAGATAAATGTGATTGTGAATAATTGATCGGCGCCCATGGCGGGGGGGGGGGGGGGAAGGCTGGGGCGAGGAGGGGGGAGGAAAACATGGTCATACAATGAAAGTTACCGGGAGACCTGAGGAGCCCCGCGATGAGGGCCGGTGCGGGGCTCCCGCCGGGGCCGGGCGGCGGCTGCACGGCCTGGGGGCTGCTCCTGTTTGGGAGCGAGCGCATCAAAATCTCAACCAAAGCAAAAAAACAAACCAAAAAAAAAAAAAAAAGGACGACAGGAGCCGGGAACGATAGCAATCATAGGAACGAGCCAGTTTAAGCACGTGGACCCTGCTAATTTTCTCGTTCCCTTTCTCCGGGCTTTTTTTTTTTTTTTCCTCCTTCCTAGTTAAAAATAGACTCCTTTTTCAGAATAGCATAGAAAAAGAATAAAAAATGAGGCATGCATACCAATGAGCACGTTTCATAACTACGTCTCTGTGACAAAGCTAAATCCCCGTAAAGCTGCCGTTTGCTTTTAGTGCGTTCTGGCAACTGCTAATTTCGGAGTTTGCTGAACTCGAGATTGTATCAACTTTTCAGTGCTCTTTCTTCACGGATTTCTGCCATTCTTCAGTTAATGCTAAGTAAATAATAACAGAAACAAGACAGGGAGACAATTTTTACTGGGGGAGGATGGAGGATTATGCAAAGACGTATGAGAAATGTTTTCTGCCACCCTTTTAGATAGCAAGAAAATGTATCTTGCGCTCGGTTGTTGTTCTAAAAGAAGTATTACTCGATGTAGCTCCCATCCGATTCAATGCAAATTTTCCTATTGACTTTATTTATCAGGTCCGAGTCCCGTCATCGTGTTAAAAAAAAAAAAAAGTAGGAAACTAGGACTTTCCAATTTACTCTTATCAGCTCGAAGCATTCCAAATTAAGGCAAATCGTTTAGCTTAAGCTTCTCCTTTATTATTCTTCCTACCGTGTGGTATTTGCTGGTATACATCTGCCAGGGTGGATCTCAATGAAAATGGAAAATATGACAGAAAAACTACGAATTATTTTCCTGCTAGGGTGACGTAAACCATCATTCCTACCAGAGCTCACGTGACAAGCGAAAGCCAGGCAATATGGAGCCCCCGCTCCCTCCCCGAAGTGCGGCGGGGCTCGGGGCCTCCCCGCGGCGGAGTGCGGCCGGGGGCGGTGTGCCCGCACCCCGCCCGGCCCCCGCACCGGCCCCGGCCCCGGCCCCGGCCCCGGCCCCGGCAGCCGCGGAGGGCTCGGTGCGATAGCGGAATGACCGCTCGCACGTCTCCACTCTCGCTGGAAACTTCCTCCAGGAGAAATGGCCACCTCGGTGTGGCTAGCGGGGGAGGCAAACGAAATTACCTCTCTCCTTCAGGTGACAGCTAGGCTAAAGCAACAGCCCTCGGGGACTGCTGGGCGCTTAGGGCACGCACCCACGCGAGAGTTTTTCTCACTTGAACAACACGCTGTTTCTCAGCTCGGCGCTGCAGCTGTCCGTATTACTTTTCGCCTTTCCCTTCCCTAAGGGGGAAGCCACTTGCGCTCCAGTCCTGAAAGTTGGGAAGCGGCTCAAGCACCCTCCACCCGAGAAGGCAGCCCGCGGCTTCTCCCGCCGCCGGCAGGCAGCTCCCCGGGCCGCCCTCGCCAGCCGGAGGGGAGGCAGGAGCCGGGTGCTTCGTCCCATCCACCGGGAGAGGCGGTGGACGGCGCTGGCCCCGTGGGGCCTCATCCGCCCCCGCCGTAACCCCCTCAGCGGGTTGGGAAGGGAAGCATCACAACTGTTGGCGTTACTGGAGGGGAAGGGGGGTGAGAAATTCAAACAAGTAGATGAAAAAAAAAAAAGAAAAAAAGTTCTGCAGCAGAGTCTGCTCTAGAGCTGCTGAGGCTTCCAAAGCCGAAAAACTGCCAGCCAGATAACTAGTGGAAATTATCACTCTCCGGAGGATAATCAAAACTAGAAGCACACTCCGGAGGATGTTGCTGGCTTTCTGGCTGAATTAAAAGCGGGCAGCCCCCCACCCCCGGCTGCGCAGAGCTGCCAGCCGGCACCCCCGGCTGCCGCCGCGCCGGGCGAGGGGACGGCGCCGCCCGAAGCCCACAGAGGGCGCTGCGAGCCTACCCAAAGCCGGGCCCGTGGCCCGCCGCTCGGAACCGCTCGGCTCCGCTCGGAACCGCTCGGCTCTGCCCGCCGCGGGCGGGCAGGGAGCGGGAGTGCGCGTGTAGCCACGCATAAAAGACACACGCACACACTCACGCTCCTTTGCTCTCCAAAGTTAAAGTCCCTTCTGACGTTAATATGCCGCCAAGTAATCCCCTCTCCTCTCCTCCCAAGCCAATTTGGCACCGTCGCCGTCGCTCCGCCTCGCAGAGCATCACTGCGCGCTTTTTATACGCCGTCTCCCCGTTGGAGGAGCGGTGCCCGCCTATGGCAGCCGGGCGGGCGGCGGAGACGAGCCGGGGCCGGGCCGCCGCACCCCGGACCCCCGGGATCCTCGGGGCTGGCTGCGCCGCCCGCGAGGAATTTGGGAACCGGGACCTAAGGGGGGCGAGGGGCAGCCAGTGCGGGGCTGCAGCTATTTCTTAGGAAGTGATAGGAAAGAGAAAGCAATGCCATCAGGTTTCCACCAGCACTGACCAGACGCGCCGTTTGGCTTTACAGGCGTGAAATCTGTTTTCTTCCTCCTTTTTTTTTTTTTTTTTTTTTATTAAGGCGTCTTCCCTCTCCCTGTTCCTCACCGAAAGCTAAGTTGTTATGGTTTGGTTAAAACGGTAATATGCTCTTTTTCTGGAACTGTAACCAACGCTGGACTGCCTGCGATTTAGGAAAAACAAAACGACTAAAAGCCAGAAAGCAAACTAATTGATGCTATGCTGGGAATTGCAGGATGTCAAAATGAGTATCTTTTCAGAAACAGCTCTTCAGATATCCCGCACAAAATGTATTACGTCTGATCTGTTTCTCTGATCCATCTGAAAAACGCAAAAAGTAGAAGCCTACCGCCTCCACGGCTTTGTCAATAGATCTCTAAGCGATAGTTTACTGAGACCCCTCTTCGCTTGCCATGATTTTGCAGCTAAATCAAGATCAATATTCTGATCTCTGACAAGAATTTTATTAATATTTTATTTTAAAATCTCATCTTGTTTCCGACAAGCCCTGGTTTGAGGTTGGTTCAGTTTGGATTGGGCGTCACCACATTATTTCTTAATGACTTTCCCAGCTGCTTCTTTCCATTTTCCACCATCAACAACCATCTGGTATCTTATTAGCACCTCAATGCTCATTTAGTGTTCTCATTTAGGAGAAAAAAGAAGTAAACATTCAAAATATTACACATTTTAACGGACCGTCTTTGGAAGATTAATGCCTTTATAAACCGATAGATTGTCTCTCTCGGTCTCTTTTTAACCAACAGATCGGAATTGCAGAACTTTCTTCTGGGAAGTGCAAGAGCTGCCTTTTTTTTTTTTTTTTCTGCTAAGATTGTGCTTAATCTCACAGGGAAAAATCTGTAACAGTCATATTTCCTCTGTGTTTATTTAAAGCCTAAATCCTTACAAATATTCTATTTCCTAATATTTTTTTTTTCCGGCTTCGGTCTCAGTGTATACCAAAGCACTAAAGCTCTCGATACAATTTAGGAACAGGTTTGGACAGCAAAGTTATACGCCAGGGTACTGTGAGAAAACTTGTCCCTTTCATTTGCAAGAATGTATTTTATAATGTAAGTGGAAGTCAGATCCATTTATGTTCGGAAAATGGATACTACAGAACACGTCTGATTCATCACAACTGAAAAAATAACTTTAATTTTACTACTCAAGAACCAGCTTCACTCAGCTTCTTAAATTTACGTGTATGAAAAGGGAAGCTCGCAGCTTGTTTTTGACAAAATAGCTATAAGATTCTTTAAAAGCTTGGATTTGGTATTTTAAGTTTCAGTTACCCAAAGGCAAAAAGACTTGACTTTTTAGAAAACAAATTATAAATGACTGAATAGTTTTGTAATATATGTATAAGATTTGCAGCAACAGAATACATACCTGAAGAGAGTTCATAATTTCATTTAGTTTATTAGACAAAAATATATGATTTAGACAAGTTTTGCTGACGCGCTATTTACAATCTGAAATCACTCTATATACAGAAAAAACACAAACACATGGGAAACATTTACCAAACAAATAATCCAAGAATGGTTAGAATAACACGATCTGAAATGGTACAATGAAGAAGGGGATCCATCTACAGACTTGTGTAATCGCTTTTATGGATTTGCACCACCTTATTGCAAAAAGAGATTGATGGGAGTCGTTTATATCGTTTCCTTTCCTTTTTTTTTTTTTTTCTGTCCTTAATACCAGTCTTTGTAATATTTTTTCACCAAACCATTTAATCAAGCGGAAGGGAGAGCTGTTAAAATTCTCGGTGTTCCCTCTTGCTGAGCCAAAGAGCTGCAGGGGGGAAGGGAGGAAGGAAAAAAAAAAAAAAAAGAAGTAACAATCTTTCAGAAAAAAAAATCTTTCCTCTAATTGCCTGTCTATTGCTATACCATCGTAGCATTAGTTAATAGCACAGAAATCTTTGTGACTGGCATAATTAACAGAAGATCTTTGAGGTCTGCTGAGTTTCAGAAAAGTTATAGTCTGGCTATGTACAATTGCAATTTAGCCTAACTTTGAAAATATTACAGCAACTTCTGTGTTGTTCTTGTCTGTATGTATTATTATGGTGATGATTAGGTGTTATAATTAGTCTTTATTATTCACTCTGTTTCACATAAGTAACATTCCTGCAGTGAAAACAAACAAACAAACTCACTTGTCACGGACAGGCTGGAAGGGAGATTTTAACGGCTGAGGTGGGGATTCAGTTCTTGGTACATTTTCTCTTTCTAGAAGGAGACAGAAGAAAACAAAACAAAACAAAAACAAAAACAGGAGAACCATTTTAGAATAACAACAATAAAAAATCTGGACAGTGTGCAGAGAACACACCTCCCTCTCACCCTCTTGTGCAGGTATATACATGTGTGCGTGTGCACAGCACTATTCCCTACTTTCAGTATTTAAGGAGTGTGCAAGCTTTTCTTGCCACATTTTTGACTGTCACTGAAATTAGGGGCAGATGAGGGTCAGGAAGGAGGGAAGCAAAGCAAAACTCAAAGGAATATGTTTCACAGCGCTATTCCTGCATTATCATCTTACACGATGGACGTATAGGGCAAGAATGTAATAGCCCACATGAAATGGGCTTGATGTACGCAATCAACGTTTTAAAAAAAAACCAAAAAACCAAACAAACAACCCAACAACGCTAGGGTAAACTGTCTGTAACTCCGTTAAAAGCAATCAGTTACACCAGGACTGAATCTGACACCGTTCCTCAAGGAGAAGGTCATGTGCATGTATTGGGGGTGGAGGAGGGCGAGGTGGATGCCTAATGCATTCATTACCTATGTGTTTGGGACTGGTCCTCTCTGAAGGTTTTTCGCTGCTTAGGGCTCCCAGGGTTGCTGTTAAAACAGAAGGTTGTTGCTGGGCCTGGAGGTGGTGATTGTGATGAGCAGCGTGGTGGTGATTTACTCCCAAAAAGGACCTCACGTTTAGCAGGGAACTCTGAGTGAGGAAAGCCCCATTTGTCCAGTTGTGAAATTTGCCAATCTGGCATGTGTAGAGTCCATGGCTAGGGAGAAAAGCGGGGTGCTGGATCTGTGGAGAAGTGTGGTTAACCTGGGGAGGAGGGGGCGGAGGGGGAGAAGATTTCAGGGTGCCATCAGGACTGGTTGCTGTCTCTGCCAAAGACCAAATCTTGGGTTTGCTGTGAGATGGCATCTGTAAATTGTTCTGTCCCCCAGGGCTGATGATTCGCGTGCTGTTGTCAGAGGTCTCCTTCACCATGGCCAGCGCATCTTTGGGCTTCAGGCCTTCAGACCCTGACAGTGCCAAATCCTTCTCCTTCTCCAAATGCTCCTCTTCGCTGCTTTGTCTCAGGAGCTCAGGCTTCTCCTCCTCTTCCTCATTGCTCTGCTCCCCATCGTTCTCATCAATTTTGTCTATGTCTATGCTCTCCAGGTCGATTTCCTCATCGTCTTCATTCTTCTCGGGGTCCCCCTCATTGTCACTCCCGAAGAGGTTTGCATCTTCTTGGTCCTTACTCCTGGAGCCCCAGGTCACCTTGTTCTCCTTCTTGAGCCGCCGGCGGGCATTGGCGAACCAGGTGGAGACCTGGGTGAGAGTCATCTTGGTGATGATGGCCAGCATGATCTTCTCGCCCTTGGTGGGGTAGGGGTTCTTGCGGTGCTCGTTGAGCCAGGCCTTGAGGGTGCTGGTGCTCTCCCGGGTGGCGTTTTTAGGCCGCCCCGGGTCCCCGTACTGGAACTGTCCGTAGGGATAATAGCCGGGGGCAGTGTGGGCAGCAAAGGTAGCAGGGTGGACACCCGGATTATCTTTCAGCTCGTACTGGGAGCCCTGCAACACATTCAGACAAGCGGAGAGGAAAAAGCACATCAATTATCTCGTTAGCGTCTCTACCAGACCTGAATGGGCGACTCCGGGAGCCGGAATACGCCTTTGAGCGGTGCAAAGGGTCTTCGCAGGCAAATTCGGCCCTCCCTGCTCCAGGCTTTTCACGTTTAGATCAGACAGAGGTATTCCCAAATGATCTCCCCTTCTTGCAGGGAAAGGAAAAGAGAGGGGCTAAACTGGGCTCTGCCAGACGTTATGCGGATTTTCTCCGCGAACCAAACCAAATCAAACGGTGGTAATGCAGCAACTTCGCATTCGCGTCGGCGAGACAATTTTTTGTGCCCTCGAAATTATCGGGCAGGTACTACACCATAGTTACAAACTAATGCCTGCACACAACGTCGCATTTATCTGCAAAATATCCAGGAGGATATTACAAATGCATGCAGAGCATTCTTCTTTGGCCCCAGATCTGCCTTTAAAAGGAGTTGGCGTGAGAGGAGACTGGGGAGATGAATGCACAACTTCAGTGCTAAGACACTTACAATGTAAGAGATTTTCCACACACAAGCCAACTCCCCCACCCCCGCCCCCCGAATCATACACTAAGATTCTGGTGTAAAACATTAACTTCTAACTGTTACAAGAGCCTTTAAACTCTGGAATGAAAACTGATCCACGCATTGTAGAATATGGATATGCAGACACTTTATCTCATAAGTTTTACTTTGATCTGGGCAGAGCAAACACAAATTGTTTACAAGCGTTTAGAGCCGGTGATTTATTTGCAATCAATATTCTTTTTATCATCAGTAGTAAAACACAGCAAGTCAAATTATCCCATCAGGTGTTTTGGTAAATAACATTTTATCTTTCTAGCAACCTCATTAGGCCTCATTATTACCGCAAATTGTCCAGATATTAGCTTAATATTTTAGCTCTTGATTTACAAACACTCAGAATTTTAGAATTTATTTAAAAATATCACCGTTATGGTAAATCACTGCAGTAAAATACCAGGATACTTTGCGAGTAGGAAAGGGAACTATTCCTAAATAGCTAACATTTAAAGCCATTTTCTTTTTTTCTTGCTTATAATACAGTCTCGCTTTTTTTGTAGTCCAGAAACGCATCCTTAGTATTGCTCTTGCGAAATTTGTGTCAGCCTTAAAAAATGAACCGCTTCAAACACGTCCGCAAAGAAACTAATCTAACTTTGTCAAACAGTGAAAAAGGAACATGTATTTTCATTTCAGAGACAAAGCTTATACACAAAGAGAAGCCCGATGTAATTTTTGTAATGTGTTACAGAGTAGGCTTTCTGCGCTTCCTTTATTCCGCTGTCTTTTGTTATTGTTGCTGAAATGATATTTTTTTGTGTGTCTCTGTTGGGAATTCTTTTGAAGAAGCCACTTGTAAATCACTCATTGCTTCTGTCTCAACTTTTACTGCATTTCCAAAATCAAGGTTAAGAAAAGTAGGAAATGAACGCTGTTAAAAGTGCCTTCGTGGGAAATGTTTGCAGCACAAAATGATCTGTTTTCAGATGCTGACCTTTGTTCAACAGCGTATCTACCTGCTTGCCTATATATGTATTAAAAACCCTCAGAAGTTATGCCTTGCATAAGGCATAACTTCTGAGGGTTTTTCACCCGGCTTTTATGTTTCGGGGGGGAGAAAGTGGAACCTGTGCGTACCGCCGCCGGGAAATTTGGAGATACCAGCAACGAAAATGTTTCAACGACACCAGAGATAAAAACAGTTAGCGAAAAAAACAAAAAAAAGACGTTTCACTTTTTAGCTATTACATTCTAAAGAAAAGGGGGGTGAAATAAACCCGAGGACAATCTGCGTGACGGTGATTTGTTCTAGAGTTAACGGCAATAGTGCCTTTCTACTCCGATGCCTATGCTGGGGTGTAGTTGCCCTTCTTCGCTTGATGCAAATCCCCTATATGACACCCGCCACAGTCAGAGTATGAAAAGTTCAGGGAACCGATCGGGCCATTTTTTAAGGCTGAAGGAAAATATCTTGAAACAAACGGGCGTACCGGCTACCGACACCGCACCTCGGCCTTTCGGACGAGACCTGTTCATAGCTCGGCGGCACAGAAAAGGAGCGGGCGGCAAGAGGAGCGCGCCGCAAAGCCAACTGAAACAGCAGGACCGACAACATCACCCGTCAACAACGACACCAATAACAACGACGGGGGGGAACGGGGGAAAAAAAAAAAATAAGCCGAGCTGCTCGGGAAAGCCGACAGCGCGGAGGCAGGAGTCCTGCTCGGCCTCGCCACTGCCGAGAAGAAAAACTCGGAGGAGTTTTGCCCGGCTGGAGGGACGGAGCGGGAGGGGGGCTGCGCCCGCCGACGGACCCCACCGCCCCCCGGCCCCTCTTTCCCTCGCAGACCGCCCGCCGCACAGGCTTCCCTCTCCGCGGCGGACCCCCAGGCCGGGCGGGAGCCGCCAGCGCGGCCGCGCTCCGCTCCGCGCCCTCCGCCCGCCCCCCCGCTCCTCCTGCCTCCGCGCTCGGCGGACCCCCGCGGGGGGGTGGTCACTCACCATTTGGGAGAAGAGGCTGAGGTCGGCGGTGTAGGGCAGGAAGGCGCTGTAGTTGGGGGCGCTGTAGGGGCTGGCGTACATGCCCAGCACCGAGGTGACGGCGGCCGAGCCGCTGCCCAGCTCGGCGCCCGCTGGCCGGCCCGAAGCGGCGGCGGCAGCGGCGGCGGCGGCGGCGGCAGCTGCCAGCACCCCGGGCCGGTCGCTCCCGTACACCGCCTGGCTGGCGCTGAGATACTGCGGGTAACCCAGCTGGGGGAAGGACATCTCCGGGGCGCGGGCACAGCGGCGGCGGCACTGGCGGCGGCGGCGGCAGAAGCGGCAGAAATATTAAAAAAAAAAAAAAAGGGGGGGGAGGAATTATGCAAAAAAAAAAAAAAAAAAGAAGGGGGAGGAGGGAGCCTGAACAGCTGGGGAGGGGAGCGGAACAAACCCGGGCTTCTCTGGATCTCTCTTTTTTTTCTTGCCCCCTTCTCTCTTTACTGGAGTCAGGCAGGGCGAGAGAACAGAAATCGAGCCGATAATTTTCTTTTTTCGTTCTGATTTCTTTCTGTCAGAGATATATTGCACCCTAGGTATGGAGGAGGAGGAGAAGTGTGGAAGGATTCAGTGGGGTGTCTTTCCTCAAATCTCGGCTCTTCTGTGCTCCTAAATCCCTTAGATGTGATCTGATCAACAATTGAGCTCCAACTGATGTGTCTGCCCTTAGGTCCTAGGCTGATCTTTCAGATACAATTTGAAGTTGATGTTTTGATTGGCACCCACTTGAGCTGCAAGCACCGCCCCCCGCCCCCCCCGCCCCCCTCGGTGCAGCACGTGGTGCACAGCCCAGCCCGGGCCACTTTCCTCGGTGCCTGCGTGTGCGTGTGTCCGCGCAGCTGCTGTGCTGTGTGTGTGTGTATTTAATGTTTAGCAATGGGCTCCTTTCAGAAAAGCCCCCACTGCTGTATGACAACCTGTCTACACGATTTTACAGCTGTCCAACATTGGGGTTTTGCTGTTTCGCAGCCTTAGTGTGTCCCCTTTTAATAAAAACAACTGTGTTGCTGTTTTTTTCCACCTTTAACATTGAGTCCCCCTTGTCGTCGTTGGAATCAGGAACAAACGAGAGTGGCCGTGAGAGGAAAAGGGGGTTTTGCAGCCAATTTACCACTAAAAAAAAAAGGAGGGGTATATAAATAAATAATTAAATAAATGCTGTCTATCCATAGCAACCCACAAACTCCACACACGCACAACTTTGCTGAAAGTCAAAAGGCTCCTGGCAGCTCTTCCCAGAAAAAAATCTTTAGGTAAAAAAAAGAAAGAAAGAAAAAAAAAAAGACCCGCAGCTCTCTCTCCCCCCCGCCCCTCCCTTCCTCCTCCTCATGTCCTGTCGAAGGATTGACACTCGGGGACAATTATCAGAGGCAGTTGCGACAGTTCTCGGAATATTAGTAATAAATAATCCCGCAAAGCAACACTGGCGACATGTATGCCAAGGGGCACAGAAGACCCCCAGCCCTGCCCCCCGAGATGGGGGGGGGGGGTGGGTGGCTTGTAGATTGTCAAAACTTCCATCCTCCCGTTTCAGCGGGGACCAAAGGAAATGCATGGCGGCGGCGGAGGGGGGGGCGACGGGGGGGGGGGGGGGCGTGTGCCGCGAAAGGACCAAAACGGGCTGTTGCCATGATCGTCATTAGCAGCAATGATTAGAGGAAGAGATTTTTTTCTTTTCCCTCTTCTTCCCTTTTTCCCCTTGGAGCGGGGTGGAAGGTGCGGAGGGAGACAAAGGACTCCTCTGCGATGGACCGAGGGACGCGGCTGCCTGGAAGGAGACGAGTTGTCACCGCTGTGACCTGCCCACGATGTTGCCCGCTTCCTCGACGTGGCGGGGCTCGCCCGTACCCCGCCGAGGCTGGCAGAGACTCGCGAAGCCCGGACGGCCCCGCAAACTTTCCTTTTCCTACTGCTGCCGGGGCTCTCCCAGCGCCCCCGCCGGGGGAAGCGGGGAGCGGGGGGGCGGCGGGCCGAGGGATGGGCGTTTCTTGCCCCGACCCTCCCAGCCCCTCTGGGACTGCTCGGAGGCCGCTCTGCCCCACGAGTCCTGTCCCGGAGCCCCGGCTGGGGCAGGTTAGGGCTCTGCCGCCCCCTCGGCCGACCCCAGCGGAGCGGCCCCGCGGAGGGGCACGGAGCGGACGCCCCCAGCCCAGCCCTCACCGCCGCGGTCCCCGCCGCCCGGGAGCTCCGTCTTTGTGCTGAGGGGGTGGACGGGGCCGCCGAGGCGAAGGCCTGCTGCTTTTCGGGATGCAAGTGTTGGCGGAGGCGGGAGGGGGGAGGGAAGAAGGCGGAGGGGGGGCACGGGTGTCTCTCTCCTTTTCCCGAGCCCAGGGCGAGAGCCAGCTCCCACGGTCCGCGCCCCTCCACGGGGCTTCGCGCCTGCTCTCCGAGCTTGCAGCCGCGGCTTCACCCCGACACCACGGGTCCCGCCGGGGACGGGCCGCCGCTGGAGCGGAGGGTGATGCCTCCCTCCCTGCAAAAACCGCCCCTGCGGAGTGTCTCTACTCCGGCCAGCCCTTCCCTCCCCAGGAAACCGCTCCGTCTCAGAGAGTTGGTTAAACTTCCTTCCTATCTTTAACAGGGAGAGGATTCCCCTCGCTCTCCCTCGCTCCAAAATCTCACCCGCAAAAGCAGGACCGCGACCCTCAGACAAAAATGCACCCCGCCATAACAAAGCTGAGTGGGGCTTGAAAACTGCAGCGGTGTTTTGCGAATGGCAGTGTCACGTTACAAGGGCTGCAGGTAAATAAAGGTGGGATAAGGCACCGACGCTGCCGAAATCTCCTTAGCGCTTTAGATCTGGGTGGAATGTGTATCCAGAAAAGGTTTCCACTTGGAGGCTTAAGAAATGTGAGCCATCCCCTCCCCCACCCGCCCCCATCCTGCTCAGATCGGTTCAGGGAAAAAAAAAAGTAAAAAAAAAAAAAAGTATCGCTTGCTTTTCTATCAGCCCAGCATCTTTTCGGAGCGAACTTTGCTGTTTTTCACCTTGCGCGGAAATAGAGAAAAAAAAATACGAAGCGCAGGTTACCTGTAACGGTGATTTGAGGAGGGGAAAAAAAAAAAGAAGAAGAAGAAGAAACAGGACAAAAAATATGAAGGAAGAAAAGAAAAGAAAGAAAGACAGAAAGAAAGAAAAGAAAGAAAGAAAGGAAGCAAGGAAGGAAGAAACCCGCCGAGAACGGAGAAAGTTGCAAGACTGGGAGGAAAGCTTTGTTTCTCATCTGCAAAGTTCCCGGCGCAAGGATGAGCAGGGTCCTGCGAACGCCATTAATTATCCACAGTTCTGATCAGTAAATGTCAATTCCTCACTACGCGATTTCTGCTCCTGCATAGGACATTGCCCATTTTTCTGACGGTTATTAAGTCACTTTAGTACGCAACCTTTCAAAGCCCTTTTTAATTTCCGCCTCCCCCCCCCCCCTTGTGCAAGTAAGCTGGGACCAGACCTGCTACACTAAGCTACTTAGCTTGAAAATCAGTTTAGTGAAGGTCTGGGAGATTCTGGGTTTATTTCCCCTGTACAAGACCTATAGCAGGATCTTAATAACAAAACTGTGAAAAGAACGAAACTCTACGGAAAATTACAAACAGCAGCAGCAGCTGCTAAAAGCACCAGGAAAATCTTTCCCTAAACTCAAGACCTAAACAGTCAAAAAGGTTGGTGTGATCAACCCCCCTAGCCATAAAGTAGTTGAAATTGTTAAGAGATGGAATAAAATACTGTTTTTTAAAAAAAGTAATTTTAAACATAATTCGGAATTAAAAAAAAATCTTCTTTTTACTCTTTTTTCCCCCTAAGATCTATGTTCTAGTTGCTCGAATGCCTCCTCAACTTTCGGCAAAACCTAACAAAAAGGAGTGCGGTGCCAACTCATTAACCGAACAGCGTTTTTAAAGACGATAGAGTCACGTAGCAAAAAAAGGATTGGGCTCAGAGTGAAAAGCAGAGTCACCTTCCCGCTGGAGAGGGGGTGCACGTCTGAAAACAGGCGGGAGAGAAATATATAGCAGCACTGGGTATAATGTGATTACACCTAAGGTAATCGCTTAAAATAAATTGTATACTGTTTAAACTAAATCGACCTAAATGGCCACGCTCATATAATTCAAAGATCACCGGGCAGATAAACTTCTCCTTAAAGAGCCTTTCCTGAGAAGGAGTTTGCTAAGACAGTGTGATCCTTCCAGTTTCTTAAGGCGACGCATCCACTGCCAAGAGATTTTCTCTTTATTATTAACAAATCAGTTTAGATAGGGGTCCGATAAGAGATGCAAATCCAGACATAGGGGTCGCTGCTTGGCCGAATTTTAACTAAAGGCTGGATCTGCAGGAATTGACTAAAGGGTTTTCTTGCGAGGAGGATATGTGAAGCTTTAACACTGACTCTACTAAA
Source organism: Phaethon aethereus (assembly GCF_964289735.1). Lineage (NCBI taxonomy): Eukaryota > Metazoa > Chordata > Aves > Phaethontiformes > Phaethontidae > Phaethon > Phaethon aethereus. The sequence goes on from NC_138582.1 coordinate 71,314,842, forward strand.
AAAATGAAGTCAGTGATTTTGATCTGCTCCAGATGTCCTAAGAGTGGATATTGCAGTACTGGGAATCCGCACCAAATATCTGAGGGCACTGATGGTAATCAGCGCAACACATCAGCCAGGGGGGACTGGCAATCGTGATAACCTGCTGCAAATGTGCAGGGCTGGAGATGGCAGTGATAAACCGCTGAAAATATCTTCAAATGGAGATGACAGAGATGTTGAAAGGAGACACCTAACTATGGGGAGAATAGGATACTAAGCAGAGCACAATCTGAGCGTGGAGTCCAGATATTTACTGGTCTACGGTTCACCCGTGTAATTTCCACAGAGAGACACGCGCCTGGGCGCCGTCTCTGCATGCAGATACATGCGCGTATGGACCTGTTAGTAAAATTCGGGGTTTATACGGCGTTGATAATAAGATCCACCAAAAGAGAGGGAGGCTTAATCGCTAAAGCGCCTTGTTTGTGGCTTGGGAAGAAAAGTTTTCATTTAATTCTGTGACTGCTTTGAAACATCCCGGTAACGTTTTCTTTTGCGAATCCTCTCTTGATTTTCAGATCGCACCGGTAATAGACGAAGAAATTTAAGACGATCTTTTCAATTAATAGTCTGTTTCAATTTTCTTTCCTGTGGAAAGAAGGTGCTGGGCGAGGGGGGGGAGGGGGAAGGCGCCAAAAAATATATTATCCGTATGTTGCTAATTTTCTGACTGTTCTCAGCACGTAGTCTCACCGTCTTTTTTTTTTTTATCGATGCCTTTTTTATGTGTAAGTTTAAAATAACTCTACCGTGTTAAGTATCAATCCTATACATTTTAATGATACATCTGTGCAGGACTGAATCCATTAATTTAATATATCTCGCCTAGATTCTAATTATGCACCGACTGTCGACTATTTGGATCAGTTGACTGAGTTTTCATTAAGTGTATTATATCTGATTTAGCATGGGACCGTGTTTCATTTGACGACGTGTCCTTTTTTTGGGGGGTGCGGCTCCGCAGGACCTTGGTTGCCTCTCGCTGGTCACCCGCTGCCAGGCCCCTTCTCCTCCGTTCGTCCGTCCTGAGCGCTTCTCATCAGCCCTGATTTATGAGCCTTGTTAAACACTCATTATTACTTTGCACCTTTTTTTCCAGCAGGGTCTGGGAAACAACCCCGCTTTGTGACAACAGGGCATGTGTCAAACAATTATAGGCGGAGAGGTGATGTAGCTCTGGAGCGCCGGATTCCCCCCTCCTCCCCTTCACGCCCAACTCGAGGAACATTTCTGTTAAAAAAAGGTAAAGCGGGGGGGGGGGGGGAATCTCACTCTCTTTTTGCAAACATAATTCACAGCAACAGCAGCCTTCCGACCTCTGACCGTGCAAAACGAATGGTTGGGTTTGCCCAAAACTACACAAAGTTGCAATCAGGGGTACTGGGTCGATTCCCTAAATGTGAACATGTACATATCCATAGCACAGGTAGTACAGGAACGAATCCAAGTCTGAGCAGTTACAGCGTTTGATTGTACTCAGGGCAACAGCTAATAAAGCGTTTTCAAAGATTATTTTACTCAGAGAGAGAGCATTTTAAAAAGAAAGTATGTTCTTATTCCCCCCCCCCTCTTCTTTAGTAAATTAAGATAAATTTATTTCCCCCCCCCGATACCCTGGCGGTGAGTTTTTATTAATCCTTTATCAGTCCACCTCAGTTGCAACTTGCATTTATTTTTGATAGCAATGAGAACTCACAGATGGTCTCTTCCTTAGCGTTTTCGCAAATGAATTGTTAAAGCTATGCACACAGGCCTATATGAACAAGCCCACAAATCTATAGAATGAATCATCTGCCTCTCTCTGTATCTATCTGTCCCTCTGTCTGTCTACCTAGCTATGAATATTTTATGGCTCTGAACTTAATTAACAAAATAATTTCCATTTTGTCTCCAAAATGATCAACAGCAATTATGTGAGATTTTTAAGGTTTATAATTTTATGTCACCAGACTGTTGCTTGGGGGCAGAGGCACAATTGCCGTGCCAGCTGCACTTGTATTTATTTGTTTTTCTGTCTTGTTCCTGTAGGGCTGCATTATGCAGTTTTTAATTAGTTTGTGTTTGTATTTCACCCGTCCCAAATCAATGCCATCCTGGAGCAATGCAATGTAAATTCCTGCAGTACAGGTGTAGCTGCTAGCTCTGGAACACTAGGAAACTCATGTCTTACAAATGAAAGCAGTGAATGCCATTCAGCCAAACTGTCAGCTTTAAACAGCCAAGAGGAAGGAGATCAAAGCAGAGAGCAGGAACTTCTACTCTCCAGATTAGTCTTTATGGTTTGAACGCCTAATGCTATTAAAAGGAACCAGGACATACAGCACATCGTTGGCTACAAAGTTACTTCTAATTTTGCTAAAGTCCTGCCTTATTTTGGCCAATGTAAGCCTTCAGACCATTTCAAGATGCACTGTTTCCTTTGAGGCCTAGTAGCTACTCATCTGAAATTATGCAGAACTAATACCTTCAGAGACATATTTCTGTTTGTGTACATATTTATATAACTTATCGCCTTTTGAAAGATAATTTTGATTTCCTCCTAGGTTCCACAAAGTCTTTTAATAGAACTCGCAGCAATAAAACCTGAAATTCTAGTATCTCCAGACATGAAAAGTCCCTTTATGTTGTGTTTGGTGTCTCTTCTTTCTTGAAATGACCTCTGTACGGTGGTGTATAAATCTATTATTCCAGTCACCGGGGAATTCTTTTAAAGCCTTCTGGTTTTTTTGGTTTGTTTTTTTTTTTTGTCAGGAATAAGAGATCGTTCATCTTTAACTAGGCCACATAGAAATTATGATTCAACAGCAGTGTATATTTAATTAGAGTAATCTCACTTGAATTTAATTACCTAATGAATTATTTGTTTAAAAGGTAAAAAGGCTTGTTTGCCAAGTACAGTGCAACCCACTGATAAGAACTTCCGTTATAAGAACATTAATATTTAAAAAAAACATTTTATGGTTTTATATTTTAACTCTTTGGTTCTGCCAGCCGTCGGTGGGCGCGCCGAGCCCGCTACCACCAGGGCACCGACCCCGTCCCTTCGACTCCCCCGAGTGAGCCCTCCGCAGCCCGCCGCCGCCGATTCGCGTAAGTAACGCGCCCCACCGCGCCGCGGCAGGCGGGGGGTGGGGAGGTAGCGGGGAGGGAGCGAAGGGACACGGGCGGCTTTGCCAGATGAATTTCGAGGCGAAACGCCGGCGCGACTCAGCAAGAGGCAGCGAGGCCGCCCGGCTGCCGCGGGGAGAGGGGTTGCACTCCGCTCCCTCCGCGCCGCCGGGCAGCCGCCGAGCGCGGAGCTGCTCCCGGGGCTGCTGTCCCCTCCCCGCAGCGCCGTGCCTGGAAGAGGTCCTGGCCGAGAAGGTGGCAGAGCGCGGAGTGTCGGGCTATACAACAGTCACCTTCTGCTTCCTTTTTTTTTTTTATTCCCCCCCCCAGTCTTGTGGACAGTGCAGCTAATGACAGTCCTTTGATTATTTATGATTCTTCAACCAAGACAACAAAAACTGACCAGCCTCTACCCTTGACCTTTCTCCTCGGTTTCCAAGTTTTCCAGCTACCTCATTGTTTGTTTCCAAGATACAATGCATACAGTGCAGAACTGCAACACTTGTCAGAAGATTCATCTGAAAGCACCACGGCTCGGGGATTATACGCCTCAGGGAAAAAAAAACCCCAAAAACCAGAACTAAACAAAAACACCAAACAACACCCCCCCCCAACCGGTTTTGTTTAGGGTTTTTTTCTTATGCAATAGTGGGAAGCGCTGCTTGATGTGTTCTACTGCCTTCTGCAGAAAAACCAGGTCCAAATCCATTCCTTTTTTGTTTTGTTTCTGTTTGCTTGTTTTCTTCTGCGCTGGGAACTCTTCTACAGCATTTGGCAATGGGACCTCTCGAAGGTACCGCTGTGCGGCTACCTGTCGCTGGGATCGAGAACTTTCGGTCTGTCCTTCCGCCTTCCCCCGAACACAACGAGGCCATCGGCAAGGCCTGAACCGGAGGGCGGGGAGCGGCGAGGGGTCGGACCGACCTTTCCCCCGCCTCACCCCGCACCGCAGTGATGCTCTGGCAACACGCGCTGGAAGCCCGACCGCTTTCTGAATAGGGAACAGGCGTTAAAACATATCCCTGGAGGTGGCGAAGGTGCTCGGGGGACGCCAAACACGAAGGGGTATTTCTCCCTTAATTTCTTTGGTAGGTAAGAACCTACCCAACATTTCTGCTTGCGAGGCACCAGCAATAGGGAAAGAGGGGCGTGTGTGTACTGAAGCCGTGGGCAGGGAGGGTGAAAGAAGAAGCGAGCTTAAAACTAAGCTCCAACAACGTTGAGGCATCATTTCAAGCCAAAGCCGTGTTTGCGGGTCCTTAATAGGTGGCACCGACGCTCCCACTCGGCCAGTCCTGCAGCGAAGAAGTGGCCCGTGGGTGCACAGACGTACCGCGCAGGCAGAGGCAGGGCTGGAGACGCACCCACAGTTCAACACACCAACACACCAAACGCTCTCCCTCCCTCCGCCCCCCGCGGCCAGGTAGGCGGTAGCCCGCCGGCCGCCCCGCGGAGGTGGCGGGGGCTGTGCTGCCTCCCCGGCCCCTCTCCCGCGCCCCTTTCGACGCCGGCGCCTGAAATGAGGACAGGTCCGCCGTGCTTTCCACAGCAGTTGGCTGCGTTGCGGCAGACGTGTCTGCTCAAGTCCTCCGTCAATTGCAGAGCAGCTTGCGCAGCATTTTAATTACACCCCAGCGCAGCTGGGCTCGGCCGCAGCCAGAGCGGTCGTGGGGGGAAGCCCGGAGAGCCCCAAAGTCAAGGCGCAGTGGTCCGGGGATGTGCTGGTCGTTAGGCAGGAAGGGAGCGGCGGAGGCGAGCCTCAGTCTTTGCCGTTCTCTGTCTTCTCCATTTCAGGGTGGGGATGCTCTTCCCCCCTCCCATGATTTTTGGAGGTCTGCTGAAGAGCAGCAGCTTTATGCACAGGTTGCATAAGCTACTGGCACCTGCTCACCAGCATCTCGACTCCTATTTCTTGGTGCCAGAAGTGTTTGGGTCTGATGTTTATTTTGCACTTGCAGGTGAATATGCCAGGTCCTGAACCCAAGAGTAGCCTCGGGTCTGTTGGTACAGTGAGAATGGCATATTGACTTCAGAAAACCTCAAACATCACAAATACATTAAAAATGGTTAAGACATTCAAAGCTGAGGCTGCAGTAATTTTCAGGTCTTACAGCAAAATTATCACAATTTCTCACTGTTTAGAGGCACATAAATATGTCGATCTCCTCTACTGTGTGTTTTTTGCACACAGTATTGTCAGAATCAGCTGGCAACTCCATTGAAATGTTCATAAGGACTTCAAGATACTATGGGAGTTCTAGGTCTGTAGGCCTGGACTTTTAACTCTTGAAGGCCTCTGCTTTTCTTAACGTTATGAGTGCAGTTGTCACAGCACATCTACATAATGTAGTTTACTCCATTAATTTTGATAACTAAATACATATATTAACAGATCATATTTGGCTGTGTGTTTTTATTCTTACCCCCTTTGGAAGACGTATGCATTTCCACTGTATTATTACTGATAAAGTACAGCTGTATAATTTCAATCATGTAGTTACAATAGGATAAACTATTAAACAAATCTTAGACTGGAACTTGTTGAATTAAAATTCCTCACAAAAGCTCCTCAGGTTCTTTTTAATATTCTATATACAGCATAATTTACAATGCTATTCTAGCTTTTCTATAGCTTTCTTCTAACACTTCAGCATTAGTAGCAGTTGGTGTATTTTCCTTCTTTGATTTCTTTTTTCTTGGATGTATAGTGACTCTTTTTGCTAATATAATTGAAATGTAACCACTGATGTGTGCTGCATTTTAATGATGACATTTGTTTTATCCAATAATACTTTTTAATAAGATCGTTTGGATGGTATTTTAAGGACAGGTGTGAAGAGTTGCTTTGGTTTTTAATGCCCAGTGTAGACCTGGGCAAAATTTTTGGTTGTGAACAGGTTTGCACTCAAATCAGACTATGCATTTTTATGCGTTTATATACTCACATAAACTTTTTACTTTACTTTAGGCTGACTAAATTGTAATTAGCTTCCCCCTTCAGCTTCTTTCCTCTACATTAATGTGCTGAGGTCCATGAGGCCCGTATCTCTCGTATTTGTTCTTATAACACAAGAGTATATCTGGATGGCAACATAGTTTGACTTTGGCCTGTGTCAAACAGCACTAGTTCATCAAAAGCATTGCATCAGGGTAATAGTGAGATCAGAAATGAAGTAGATTTAAAAAAAAATAGTAATTGAATGAAAATACTTTACTGAAACACAGTATTATGAGAAAATCTTTCATATGCAGTGCTTAGAACAAATATTGACTGTTGGACTAATAATATAGTTTTTCTTAATAAGCAAGTTAATCATGTCCTCTACGGAATCATTGGTCTAGGATGCTGTAAGAAACAGGAAACTAGACTGTCCACATTTTTTTAGGACTGGGTCTTTGTGGCAGTTAAATCACTGTGGCAATGAGTAGAACTTAGTGTGCAGTCATGAGTACTGCATCATTATACTCTACAAAGTAGCACTGAGTTTATTTTATTGATTCACTGCAGTTCCCCCCCTCAAACTGCTGTTTGCCATCTCATATGTTTCACTTTACTTACGCATGGTACTTCCTTGCCAAAGATGGCATTTTTTAGGATTTTGCCTGGGGCTGAGAACACTCAAATAATAATGATAATATCATATCCACTGTTAATTCTTCATGCATAACTAGACTGCTTCAATTTATAAGACATTTTATACAATATGGATAGATATAATTTTTTTTTAATGTGTATTCTACTGTTTCCTCATATGTTTTGCATTGTTCACAGGCAAGATAAATTTTAGAAGTCTAAGTCATGATGTTCAGAGACTTACAGACATTATTAAGAACAGTAAGGAATTATGAGCATTTATAAACACAACAGGCCCAAATTAAGACCCTCAGTTGAGCAGCTGGAAGCTTTTTGGGGTTAATTACTAAACGCAAAAAGAAAACATGCAAGGGGCTATGTGCTCAATATATTATGCACCCTCAAGTTAAAGAGATTACCAATGGAGTAAAATATTGGTTAGCTTGAATATAGATAGTGGAACCTGAACTGAAGTTTTTTATTGTGTTCACCTGTGTCCATATTTAACACCTGGATGCTTTTTCAATGCCATGGGATACTCGAATAAGGTCAGATACAACCCAAATCTAACCTGTGCAGATGTTTTGAAGGCAAGGAAAGTAAAAGGCCATGTCCTGCAGAACTGGGCTGATAACAGGCAGGGGAATATTTGCTTTTCTGTTTCACCTTTTATTTCTTTCTCTAGCTTTTCCACGAGGGTCAGAGAGTTAGACAACATCGTGGTCATTCAGCTGTTCACAGACGTTTTTTCTCTCCCTCTCACCTTGCCTCAGGCCCACAAGTGCAAGCATTCGCAGCAGTTCATACTGTGCTGTCATCACCGCTGTAATTGCACTAACCCAGAACACTGTTACCATAAACATTTCTATACTAACCTTAATAATTCTAATGCTTTGTGGAAGCAGTCTTGGTGCAGTTGCATTGATGTAGTAGGTACTGCCGGTGTAACTCACAATAATCTCGCAATCCTTACAAAGCCTGCTCTGTGCAATTTCCTTCTACTTCACGTTATTTACTTTGTCTAAACTACTTGCTGTTTCATGTAGTGATGAATACCAGTTCATTTAGTTCAAATAAAATAATCTCTTCAGATATTGATTGGTGCTCTGACTAATCCCTACTTCATGAGTCCATCTTGGGACCTGTTGGGAAGTTTCCCCATAATACAGTGCTACCGCATGGCTGAACAAACTTCTGTGTTAATATAAAAAATTTCCACCTACACAGAGGTTTGCTGTGGATTTCTTACATTGTTACAACTTTATACTCTCTTTTAAACCATGATAAGCTCTACAGGTATAAAAAAGACCTCTCTAGCATAAACGGGAGCATTCAATGGAAAAGAAGAGCCTTTGTCATCTCAGTTCCACTGCTGTTTTGTTTGCTCGTGTGCTTTTATTGTGAATTGTTGTGACTGCAGCGCTGCCTTGAAGTCCTGGGAGCAGGACACCTGAATTATTCCCAGGGCACAGTAGCAGTAGAATAGCCCTTCTTGAGGGGGAAGGAACAACTCAGTGTTGAGAAGGTTGTTGGATCCCTGTATCTCCACTGACCAAAGAGCTGCTAATGATGTCACTATGCTGACATATAAAACTTGGATCCTACTAGATAGTGTCTTTTGGGTGACAGCCTTTCTCTCTTAACTCAATATACTTTACATTTCATCATTCTTTTTTAGTGCTTCTCATCTTGCTTTCTTATCCTTTGCCCATTCACTGCCACTTTTTTCTTTCATCTCCATCTCCTATCTTCCATGTTCCTATTTATCCATCTTCCCTGTCTCAGTCTTGTCAACTCCATCTTTGACCCTACATTAAAACCACTCTTGCTCTTTCAGTTGTTTTTATTAAAAGCATCCATATATTCTTCATGTTTATCTGTACTTGGTAGTTGATAAAGATTTCTGAGAGACAATTACCTTTCTGCATGTTTATATACTGCTTACTCCATCTGAGACCCTAAAGCCTAAGCAACTATTTAAAAAAATAATAATTTTTCCACTGATGTGCCTACTCTGCTTAAAAATGATAAGTTCAAGCAATTAGGGACTCAGATGACTCCTCACATCTACTACAGTTGTGTGACTAAGTATGCTACTCTTTTCACATCCCTAAAACCCAGCCTTGAAAGAGCATGTATGTATGCAAGAGTGAAAAACATTTCTGGATTTCTTTGCTGTTGTGTTCCTAACAGTTACTTGCTAATATGAACATGTTCTGGTGAAAAAATGGTGGCCTGTGGATGCAATCTGACCTTCAGCTAATATTGATATCAAGTAACTTTACAGTTTGGCATCTGACTGTTCATAGTGCTAGAAACGAGTATTGGTGTATGTACATTTAACTGTGCATCATGCGCCATACATGTAGTACTTGTACTATTTCCCCAATAATAAATGAATTAATTCATACACTTACAATTTTGAACACTATTTTGTATTATTACTACTATTTAACTTGAAATTTTTTTATGGGCAAGAGTAGAAATGAAGGAATAAATGTAAGAAAGGAAATAAAAAGCATTTAAAACCACCTAACGGATAACTTCAGCTAGCTGGACAAGTCCATGGGACAAGTAAAGATGCAGCCAAAGACATAGAGAGGTAGATGAAGATACTGCAAGGATCACTTAAGGACCTGAACCTGAGTAGTGAACTTCAAGATGGGTAGACCACTGGTTGTCCTGTGAGACTTCAAGGGTTGTGATCATGGTTCAAAGTCCTGATGGGGGAGTTATTGGTGGGTTCCCTCAGCAGTTCATGTAGGAACCCATACTGTTTCTTATTAGCCTAGGAGCTAGGACAGAATGTACTCTTAACAGGTTTGCAGATCACACCACAAGGGGTGGGAGTGGCTCTTTCACTGGAGGGCAGGCTGTTATTCAGAAGGAAATTGATAGACTGGAGAAAGACTCCAGCAGGAATCTCTTGAGGTTCAGCACAGCTGAATGCAGAGTCCTGGCCCTGGTCTGGGAAGACATCCTGCTTCCGTCTAGGCTTATCATCAATTGATTGAAAAGCAATTTTGTGAAAAAGGACCTGAGGGCACCAGTGGACACAGAGGGAACAGGAGCCAGCAGCGAGCAGCAGCGAAGATGACCAACTGCATAACAGACAGCAATAGTTTCTGTGCAGCCAGCAGAAGGAAAGTTATTATTTTCCTCTATTTGGCACTTGTGAGACTCCATGTGAGGGTCTTTGTCCATTTTTGAGCTTTCCAGTGCAAGACAGGTATTGGAATGCTGCAGTCAGTGTGGTGGAGGGCTACCAAGATGATTAGAAACCTAGAGAGCATGTCGAGGAGAGGCTGGGAGACTTGTGTTTGTTCAGCCAAGAAGAACAGGTTAATGGGAGATCTTATTGCTGCCTTTAGGTACTTATTGGTAAAATGTAAGAAAGATAGACACACTCTTTTCTTAGAGGTGGCAGGACAAGAAGCAGAAGACACAGGTTGTTATATGGGAAATTATAATTGGACACCAAAATAAAAAAAAGAAAAAGGGAGGGGGGAGGGAGCAAGGAAGCCGTAAGTGCTCAGAGAGTCTCTGAACTCACTACCCTTGAAGATATTCAAAACTGAACTGGACAAGGCCCGGAGGAATCTGACACAGATGGGCCAACTCTGAGAGGAGGGTGGAAGTAGATGACCTCCAGAGATCCTTTCCAACCAAAACTATTCTATGATTTTGTGGCAGTTGAACTCATAGCAATGTAAGAGTGGAGCTAACATCCTTGCCCATGTTACAGGGCCATCTGGGGCAATGTACAAAATATGTGGCAATAATGCATGTGGCTGTAATGCGGCATTGTATTGACTACAGATACATTTATTTCACAGCTTTGAACTCTTGTCAGAATGCACTGTGTAACAGCACTAATGCTTATCCCTCTTATGGATGTATAGTACAGCTTATACACAGCCATGACAGCTAATAAGATGCTGCCTGATACAGTAAACAAGCCATATTAGTAATCTAGAGAAATCTGGCAAGCACTGTACTGTCTTCATCAGAACGCTATTGCTGTGCCCAGGAAAGAGTGGAGAGGAGGGAGAAAAGAGTGAGCAAGAACTAAGGAATAGTCATCATCTAGCTGACTGACTTTCTGACCCAGCTGGTGCTTTAACGGTCTGCTCCAGGGGACATACAAGAAGTAAACTTGCATGTAGATATGCAGGATAGCTGTGGTGGGTTGACCCTGACTGGATGCCAGGTGTCCACCAAAGCCGCTCTGTCACTCCTCTCCTCAGCTGGGCAGGGGAGAGAGAATATAACGAAAGGCTCGTGGGTCAAGGTAAGGACAAGGAGTTCATTCACCAATTATTGTCATGGGCTACACAGACTCGACTTGGGAAAAAAACTTAATTTAATTTATTACCAATTAAAATCAGAGCAGGATAATGAGAAAATAAAAACTAAATCTTAAAACACCTTCCCCCCACCACTCCCTTCTTCCTGGGCTTAACATTAGTCCCAATTTTCTCTACCTCCTCTCCCTGAGCAGCACGGGGGACAGGGAATGGGCGTTGTGGTCAGTTCATCACATGTTGTTTTCTGTGGCTCCTTCCTCCTCAGAAGGAGGACTCATCACACTCTGCCCCTGCTCCAGTGTGGGGTCCCCCCACGGGAGACAGTCCTCCACCAACTTCTCCAACATGAGTCCTTCCCACAGGCTGCAGTTCTTCACGAACTGCTCCAGCCTGTCTCCCTTCCATGGGGTGCCGTCCTTCAGGGACAGACTGCTCCAGTGTGGGTCCCCCATGGGGTCACAAGTCCTGCCTGCAACCCTGTTCCAGCCTGGGCTCCTCTCCCCACAGGTCCCCACAGGCCCTGCCAGGAGCTGGTTCCAGCGTGGGCTTCCCATGGGGTCACAGCCACCTTTGGGTGCATGCACCTGCTCCGGCATGGGGTCTTCCCCAGGATGCAGGTAGATATCTGCTCCCCCATGGAGCTCCATGGCTGCCAGGGCACAGCCGGCCTCGCCAGGCTCTTCCCCAAGGGCTGCCGGGGACCCTCTGCTCCGGCGCCTGGAGCCCCTCCTGCCCCTCCTGCTGCCCTGGCCGGGGGGGCTGCAGGGCTGCTGCTCCCACACGTTCTCTCTCCTCTCTCCGGCTGCAGTTGCTGTTGCCATTTTTTTCCCCTTCTTAAATCTGTTATCCCAGAGGTGCTACCACCATCGCTGATGGGCTCATCCTTGGCCAGCAGCAGCTTTGTCTTGGATCCATCTGGCACTGGCTTTGTCAGACACAGGAGAAGCTTCTAGCAGCTTCTCACAGAAGCCACCCCTGTAGCCCCCACCTCTACCAAAACCTTGCCACGCAAACCCAATACAATAGCACTGTGAGAAAGTAGAGCTGCCAGTTGTTATCATGTATTATACTTCTGAGGATAATTTCTCTGCGTACACAAGTAAGGGCTGAGGAGCTTTTGTCTATGGCCAGGCTAACACGATTCAACTCTCTTGGCTTGTGACGTCCTAGGAGAGCCTCTTGGCCCATTCCAAGATTAACATCCTTTGTCATTTGTTACAAAATAACAAAGACCAAAGTCACTGAATGTAAAGTGCATGGTGGGGAGCAGGAATGGCTTTAAATGGGTTTGTAGTGTTGAAATGGAAGTGTTCTCTGACCTTTCTTAATCCTAATTATTGTTTATGAAAGAACAAGTGCTGCTAAATAAAAGATATACTCTTAATTGTGGTATTAACCTTAATTACATGCCATTCTGAAATATTTCATAATTTTGTAATTGCTTAAAGTGTTGGTATTTAGTGAACATAATTTACAGTAATTCCTTTATTCTTTCTTTGTCTAACCAATAATCACCTTTGTAATAGGTAATAGAATCGTGAGCTGAACAAAACTGTACACGTAAGTGTTCAAAACATTTCTATTTGTCTTTTGTTTCAGTAGGAATCCAAAACAAAGTTAATCTGATCAACGGGGATCAATAGAAAAGTGAGTGAAGATTCTTATTTCTTTGAAGCCAGTGAAGGCAATGAAATAATCCTCCTAAACAATGAAGGCCTTTAATTCAGAGTCTTGAACACTGAAAGGCATTGTGAAGTGGGATTTGCGGTGTTTCTGGTTTTAATTTAAACTGTACAAGCAGGTGCAGTAATGGGAGGTGAATTACTCTTATTACATTGTTACAGTACTATAAGACAAAATCCACAGAAAAGTCCCAGACCCAATTTATTAATGACTGGAATAGTAAAAAATTCTTAGAAGAGCTTCCTTCTGTCTTATCCTCCATGTCCTCACCCCAGTTTTAATGTATCCATCTTCTTCCTCTCCTTGTGATTCCCTTAGGTCTACAAGCCGAAGGAAAACTACGAACTTGGGACTCCGCACCCGTAAGCTGGCCACTTCCAGAAGCGACGTCAGCCAGTCCTTCAGCCTCCTGCTACTTGGTGCCTTCACCTGAAATGCTGATAGTGGACTGGGCTGCAGAAGGCCCTTCTGTGAATGTTTGGGGCTGAGGAACACATAAGGCAATGTGGGATGGGTCCACCACTGTGAGTCACAGGTGGTTGGTTCATCAGGTGGGTAACACAGCCAGTGGGGCAGGGATGTGTCAGCCAGGACCCTGTCCCACCATTCCTGAGAGAGGGGAGCAAGGCAGGCCCAGGGTGGGCAGTGGAGGTCAACTGAAGTTCCAAAACACTTGGTATCACTTGGTGATGAGGCAGGTCCAAGGAATGTAAGTTGGCAAAGCAGGATCAGGTCTGGTGGCAGCAGCCAGAGTCCCACACAGCCTGGTGACCACCAGACAGATCTTGCAATGAGGTGGCAGGTCTGGGGTCAAGCTGGGAAGTCAGCCCATGGGTCAGGGTCCAGTCCAGCAGAATGCACCGCTGGGCATGGCTGTGATGGACCTGGAGACAAGCACACCTATGGCATAGCTTGGGCAGGGACTGATGGCCCCAGGCTGAACAGAAACAGGGGCCTTCGGCCATGGGCAAGGGTGTGCGGGGTCACCCAGTGAGGGCTATTGAAGCCTATTAGTGCCCTTGGGGCATATAGGACAGTGGCTGATCAGTAATATGAGACCAGGAGTAACAGGTGGGTCTTTGATGGAAAGTGCAGTATTGGACAGAAGACAGGGTGCAAAGGGGAGACCTCTGGCTCATGCTAAGGCAGCAAACCAGGCTGGCCAAAGGAGAGCATGAAGGACTCTGGTTATGCTGAAGCTGATAGCAGTGCTTTTACGGACAGCAAGAGGATGATGATTTCACTCTCTAAATTTCTATCTGCTGCACAGGCTTGCAAAAATGCAACATGCAGTAGGATCTCTGTTGTCAGTGACCATTAACTTGTTTGGGGTGAAAAGAGTGATTTCTTAGTAATCTTCTCCTGACTACTTCTACCTCTTCTCCCAATTCCCTTACTTCATGTTCAGTAAAGTCTACCTGGCAAAGAAATTGTTAATATTAACTATTGATATTCAATATTTTTGGTACCATAACTCTTACAGAAGGAGTTGAGGAATGATTTATTGTTCTCTGTGTCCTGATCTTTCACTTTTTTTGTCTGTCTTTCCTTTTCTTGTAACGTGAGAGGCAGTTCAACTTTTGAACCTTGGGTTAAAATGTTTGTCTTGGCCCTAGGCTGAACTTGCTGATTTAGATACTTTATGCTTTTGTTTGTAGACTCTAGAAAGGTATGGATGGGCAAAATCAGGTTTACTGTGGGTTCACAACTTTAATCATGATGACTGCAATCACTGTGAGGACCATTTCAAACATATTTAATTCACATGTTGGCTTTGGATTTTTTTGTCTACCTGCAAGAAAAAATACTGTCCTCCAACTCACCTATCTCCAGGAACTCAGGGACCCACAACCATCAAAGCTGTCACAGAAGATTGGTTTCATGGCACTGGGGGGAGAGGCATGATGCCAGAGTGCCGTTCTTATCTTCAAATAGCATCTCCCTGAATAAGGTCCTCTTTGTTTCAGGAGCCATGGGTGTGTTTTATATGCACTGTTCATTTATTTTTTCAGTTGCATGTTCAGAGATAACAAGGGTTGCACTAATTGCCTAAATAAGACTTGGAATTTAACAAATTATAATGTTCAATAACATAATTTTCTTTTACAAAAACAACACAGGTAGTGCTTTCCTAGTCTGACAGCACTGGGAACTAGAGATGATTCAGAAGTGTAAGAATAAGATTCTAATAGCGTAAGAAAATAAAAAGTATTATTTATCACTGTTTCAATGTCACCAACTTGTTATTTTTATTGTTCTTGGAATAATGGGATTTATTGAAACAGTTTATCCTCAAGTCACGATACATATTATGCATGAAGAACGAAAAGGATTCTAAATAACAAAACATAAAAAAGCACCTTAAATTTAACAGAAATCTACAGCAAGGAGAGCTGCACTTTAAAAGTATCTTACTTGTACCCAGAACAAAGAGAAAAGAAGTGTATATGGAAAAGAAAAAGTTCACTTATTAAAACCACACAAATCGAGATATTTGCATAGCTACTACTGCGCTCAAATGGAAGAAGATAAATGTGAGTATGAAAGGTTTTCAACACCTATCTTTCGAATCAAATAACGAATTAGATAAACATACTGGCTGCTACGCATCTGGGATATATACACCAACATTCGATATTCACAAAGTGCTAAACTGTTGTTGGACACCTGAAATTCTATTGATCACTAAAGCTCAATAGTGTCTGAAAGACTTGTTCAAAAGAGCAGGCAAGCAAACGAGCAATTACACAGTATTGGGACTCTTAGCATATACAAAATTCGCTATGGTAAGAGCAAACATTCTGACCAGATAAATAACCTCAGTTCAGTATGGCAGCAGCCATAACAGGAAACCTTTCAAATGGTGATTACATAAAATTAAGGATGATACAGTGAAAAAGAGTATTGTAAATCAGACAGCAGGGAGTTTCAAGGATCACAAATCCTTGCCTAATATAAATTACAGCAATAAATTCTAACATGGATTGTTTCTTTCATACCAATGGTTACCAAGAAAATAGGAATTGTGAGCTAAAATTCCAGGACATTTAAGTCATGACAGTCCCTAAAAGGGACAAATTTAATCATTTTATTTAGTTTCCAGCTTGCTGAAAAGTGAACACAAGCAATAGATATAAAACTATTTGATTTTTTAAATTGATTAAATCGATGTCTGTTTGTTTATATTCTATGTTAAGTCAGTAAATAACACTCTTAATGAAGTTATTCTGGTAACTGGAAATAGTTAACCTTATTCCTTCTCTCACAGATTTTTAGTATGACCCTAGTGACAATACATTCATGTACCAAGAATTCCATTGAAAATTGTGGAAAGATACCAGTATAAAACTGGCCTGTGAGTCAGTCTCAGCACTTGGCAGGGGTTATTTTCCCCTGGATCTTCTCATTATTACAAAACACTCAAAAAACAACTGCCTGAAAGGTGAGAATAATAATTTCAAAAAATTTCTTTCTAGATTAATTCCCAGAGTGCTGTGCCTTGCTTTTCATCTCACTGGAGTTATTAGTCATCTCTCAGATGGCTTAACAGGGATGGTCATTGTACCGTAACCCTGGGCTGCGATTGTGGGGATGTCCTTATGTCATAATTAGAGAAAAGATATTGCCTCAGAGAAAACTGTAATATAAACATGAACTGCTCTGGCTAGCATTAATCTATTTTGATATGAAGTGATCTGGCATCATGGGAAGCCAAAGAAGATTTTCTTCATATGGTTTACAAACAAAAAAAAGAGCACTGCAACACTACAGAAAAACACAACTCCAACAATGCTTATAATTTGGCCTGGGGTTGATTCCACAGTACCTGCAGGCAATCTCATGCAATACAAAATACCACTAGTGAATTCCAGCTCTCTCTAGAAGGCAGCTCATAATGGATGTTGGCTAGTCATCATGCCCTTATGACTAGTTAAATGCCAAAGCAACATTTTACATAAATTAACTTAGGTTCCCATGTATGTCTGGTCAAATACTCCCAAAAGAAAAATTCTTATGTTGCACATAGCATGTTCTCGTCCTTTGAGAATAGTGCAAAAAAAAAAGACAGATGAAAAATTTCATCTCTGTTTTTAGGATTAAAATTTCAGTGCCCTTAAATTCTTCAACAGGTCCTGTTCAAAACCAGAACTTAACTCTATATTCAACTATATGAGGTGTTGAGTGGTGAACAGTTTCTGCAATTTCCTCACAGAATGATAATGGTTTGGGACCAGTCTGTGACTACTCTGTTCAGAGAGGAGTGAGAACAAGAAGTGTATAATTACACAGTGTCATCTGATGCCACTGACTGTGTGATATAGCCAATTGTCTGTGAACATAGATTATACATAGGTAATGCCCCTGAATTGTTCTGCAGTTCTTCAAGAAACTGTAAGTGAAGATTTGAACCCACTGTTTATTGGCCTTGCATACTTCCACAAGATATTCTATATATCTATATTTTATTCAACATACTTTGGGGCTTCAGCTAAAGTGGAGCCATTCCTGGAGTAAGAGAGAAACGTTAGTAGCAGCTCCAATGCCTTTGCAGTGAGGCAAGAGGAAGCATGATTTCTACGACTCATGGGATTGCTTTATATAGGACTGGTCGTACTGGGACTTGCTGCTGAGCAGTGGTGTAGGAGGTAATCTCTCAGAAGACCCAGAGTTATGTCTTTCAATACATCTTTTTAGATGATGGCAATATTGTCTGATACTAAGGGCACATAAAAAACTCATCTCTTTTATTTTCCTTTTATATGATTGGACTAATGAAAGTGTTAGGAGGTGAGCAATTTCTTTGCAGAGTTTGTTGTTTAGTTCCATTACGTCAATAAGAAATGAGGTATTAAAATATATTAAAATGTAAATATGACAATTTTTCCCTCTGTTTTTCCAGTATGTTTTGCCTTCATTGTGTCTGTCATTCAGGCAACAAAAACTTCATGTTATAGAAGGTGGGTGTTTGTATTGTCAGTGTCTAAGAAATAGTAAAGTATGTGCATAGAGATTAAATTAATATGAAATTTTAAATATTGTATTTAGGATGGTGGAACTGTACCACATGTTCTGCAATAAATTAGTTAGTTATATTCCATTTACCTATTACAATTCCAGGAATGCACTTCCACCACCACACCACCACACTTCAGGTCAGGGCCTTGACAAAAGAGAATCAAGCACTGTTGGATAGTGCCTTCTTTTCACAAACCAAGGAATTGTATTTCTAACAAGTCCTCAAGTGAACTTGTGATACCGAATTCTGCTGGCTACCCTCGGCTCCTGTGTTTTCACCAAGGAATTGTAGAGAAAAAATGGAAGCACATTCTCCTCAAATCCCTCCTCTGTAACTGAGCCCAGTGTCTGGGTTCCCAGTTCTCACTCGCAGAGCCTGGCAAGGTTCAGACTTCTTCCTGTGTGGGTTTTTTTTTTTTAGAAAACAAAGCTGATCTTCTCTCTACTATAAATAGCTGCAGATGGTAATAATAGCATTGGTAAGCAACCAGGTGAATGCCAAACCTTTCTTGAAACGCCCCAGCCTCTACCGATGAGGAGGCTTGCATGCAGCACCATCTGCCAGGGGTGTTCATTTATCATTAACCAACGGGGGAGACAACATGAGCTCAAATGCCACCAGAAAAGAGACAACAGCTCTGTTCTAAATACTGTACATTTCTTTCAAGGAAAAACTGTGAACAGAAAGTAGGGCTAAATCTATTAAATAAATAATTTGCTCTGAGTCAGATTCTGCTATGTTTACTCACACAGAAAAGTACTTTATTTAGCAGTTGAGTGAGCATTTCATATGGAGTGAAATATTATCTGAGCCAAGAGAAAAGATCAGAAATTTGCATTATGTTGTGGGAAGTATCAGAAACCGTTTAATGATGGGAGACTGTGGTTAGAAGGCTTCCAGTAACGGTGGGTAGGCCATTTCATCTTAGTGTAGTCCATGCAGAAGGACTGTCTGGAGAGCTTACTGCCACATTTCTGAGAAGTTCTCTGTTGCCAATATTCAAATGATGATTTTCAGAGTCTTAAATCTCAGCCAAGCTTAAATGAATTTTCAAAGGGACAGCAGGCCCTGGACTGGTCCCCTGCTGCGTTTCTGCTTCCTGCTCCAAAGAACATTTGAGGATCCTGTAAGAGTTGACACCAAGAAATCAGTAAGAAGAAATGCATATAAAACATACGAATGCAGGATAATCTAGGTTATAGGAGATCCCAGGAGGTCCCCAGTCCAACTTCCTGCTCAGAGCAGGGTCAGCTATGGGACCAAATCAGGCTGTGCAGGGTTTTATCCAGTTGGGTCTTGAAAACTTCCAAAGACAGACACTGCACAGCCTTTCTGGGCAATCTGCTCCACAGCTTGACTGTTTTTAAGGTGATAAAGTTTTACTGATATAAAATCCAAGGTGTCATATTTTTGTGGCTTTTGTTCTCTTGAATGACTGAACAGCTTCAAATGAAACTATTCCTTGTGTAAAAGAGATGTTAGTTCCCTGCGCCTTGTTTTGTGTAGGATTTGATTCAGAGGGCATTTTCAAAAAATACCTATTCTGGGTCTGCTAAGTGAAGTAAATGGATCTTTAGACACATGAGACCTTTGAGTACATCTAGGTTAGGACGGAGGTGGCAGAAGTTCTGAGGATCTTGACTCTGGAGGACGTATTTGAAACCTTCAGTAGGTATCCAGGCCTTTTGCAGCTCTCTTCCTGTTCTTAAGCAAGTAAGACTTATTCCTAGTAAGAACATTCACAAGTTTTGTGAAAAAAAAAATTGTGGGGCTGGCAATCTTAAGAGCTTGTTTCTGTTACGAACAAAGAGAGTTTTAGAAGTGTTGATAGCTTGTGTATTTTCAGTTTTGCAATGGGAATCACATTAATGAGAACATCTGACTCAGAATGTTAATGCTTATTCTCATATGAGATAAAACAAGTAGACAAACTGATAACAGCACCACATTCGTGTAGCTGATCTTTTCTTTTTTACTTTTACACAATGCACTATTTCCAGGGAAAACAACGACAACAGCTATAAAACTTCCTCTGGACAGATAATTAATAAATCTATATCAATTAACTTTAAACCGCTGTTAACTACAAAACTAGAAGTTTAAATCAACCACAAATTCAATTGTATTTTCCATCCTCACCAGCCCCATCGTGAGATGCAATTTCTGAGGATTGTTAACAGGGGATGATGTGGAGGGTTGGAGACATTAACTTTAGTTCATTGTTGCTCCTGAACAGAGCATCAAGGATAGAGAGCTTATGAAAACCCGAATGAAAACTTCTCAGATTCTCATATAGCAGCCATCATGCCTCCCTTTGTACTACCCCTCATTGTCAAATACCTTCACAACCAGTGCTGTACACATTCTTCAAGGAAAATCGCATTCAGCCACTTTGCAGCTAGAAGATGTGGTGTGTCAGGGACTTTGGAGGCTACATGCAGGTGCCAGAGAGTTAATCTGACCCATCAGTGCCTGAGGAGGCAGCCACTACGTGGCCATTCCACACACAAATGTCTCTGGTTGCGTCTGGGTTGGCAGTGCAAGCAGGGGTAGGCATGGGACAGTGGAAGAGTATAAAGTGCTGTTGTGGGGAAGTTACCTGGAGAGGAATATAGCACGTACAATGAGCTATATAATACTGTATGGATGAATTCTAGATGAAGTAGAGGACGTGGGTGACCTGAAGTGATGTGGTTATGGATAAGAAGGATAGAAGATGTGGGGAGGAGCTGCAGATGTGTACCAGTGGATAAATTGCCTTTACCGACACAGATGCAGACCTGGGCAGCACAAGTCCCTTCCACCCTTTGTCAGTGAAGGATATCTGTAAGATCCAGCATAAAGAGCAGTATCGGATGATAAGCTGACAAGAAATACTACTTTTACTATAGTCCTAACCAACCCTTTTCACATTGCGTGCCATACTACATAATAGCTACAAACAGCTTTACCTGCATTTTCCTGAACCTTCCTTCCAATTCATTTATCAACAGTGTTTAAAGGACCCACTAAAAGGTTGTTCTGACTGAAGTGATAATGCTGACTGTGGTTCATGGTGTTTCTTTACAAAGGCTCTAGGTTCAGGAATATATAAAACATGGCTTTTTTCTTTGTCAGCCAAGAATCATGTGGCTTTCAGATGTGGTTTAATTTAGGCCTGGTCCTGAATTGCCTTTTGGGTCAAAATTTGAATAATATCAATGGGAATTTTGGTTATGCAAGGATTGTTAATCTGCCCTCTGGGTTTCTGGGCTGGCATATTCTGAAGTGTTGATTTGTGATATAGGTTCCATAAACAACTTCAATTTAGAGTATTTCCCCCTTACCATATCTATCTTTCTTTTTTTCCTGTGGGAAAGAAAAAGCTATCAGAAAATCACAAGTGATTAACATATTGTTAAAATCTCAGTTCTGAAAGTGAAAATAAACCATGAAACCTCACCTCCAGAGCATTAAAATCACCTGTAAATACCTACACATTTCATTCCTGAAACTTTTATTGTTTTTCAAGTAGGAAGAATATCTCACTTGCTCCAGTCATCATAAATTTTAAGACACAGACACAGCCCCATTATAATGTACCCTCCTAAAGCCTGGCGTCTCCAATATTTTTTCCTCTTGCTTGCCCAAGTTACAATGTATTCTGAAACAGAAAGGCAGTAACAGACAACTGTCTTTCTGTAAAATATAGTGAGGTTATTCTGTACAAATGGAATGAACCTCATTTTTTCATTTCAGATCAAAGTAGAAATCTTTTGAAGTTTAGCTATTTGATAAAAAAGGGCTTTATAACAAGCAGATATAGAAGTTAATAGGACATAGAGATATTTTATTAAACTGCAAACCATTATTAATATTGCAGTTTTAACTTGAAAGAAATATGTGAAATGACACCGGAAATTAATTAGATTATTTCATCATTCTTTTACATTATAAACTTTGATACACTTGCATAGATATATAGGTACATTGATAAAAAGACACAAAGACAAACAGAATTTTAATGAGTGGGGAGCTTTTATCTACTATCACTTTGTGACTTAATTTTTTCTGTTTATACTGCCTATTGATTCCAGTTGAAACCTGCTGTTTTAATGTTGTTATTGATATTCTCTCTGGGTTTTCTTCTAATTCTGGCATTGATATTACCTTGATCGGATTTAGTTTATTTGAATTGCCTGTAGGTTTCAGTCTCCGGAGTTTTTCACTGCTTATAGACATGCAAAGATAAAACCTCTCTTTTTATCTAAAAATCCTTGAGAGACTCTGAAAGATACAGCCGTTTTCTGAGAACATTAAAAAGAAAGAGACAACAATCAAAAGGAATATACTTCTCACCCAGCCTATTCAAGACATCATTTCTATACACCCTGCATATTCCCTGACATGCACAGGCTTCTCATCTAGTCAGTTCCATTCTACATTTGGAAATGATGTGTGGAGAAATCAGTTTGTCATAAAGTCACAAATGGTTCCAAGCTCCGTGTCGCAGGCTGCACCTTCACTGAACCATTTCTTGTCCTGGCTAATTTGGGGCGTGGACCTGCATAGTCCTCCATGTTATTTATTTTTGCACCCTGGTGAAAAAGTAGGCTTTAGCACATTCTTTGAATGTAAAAGAAAGTCTCCCTTCTCCATGAGAGAAGTCAACGTGTGAGGGTGGGTGGGGTAAATGAGGGAGAACTTACTGTGTGTTTGGGCTAGAGGTAATTTCTGTACGTTTTTCCTGTAAGTTGTTATTTCTGCAATTTCTCTGGACTCTTAGAAAGAAATAAGAAAAATAATACTTCAGCTTAAAAAAAAATCTAAACAGCTTTGCCTTTCAAATTGTTGGGGTTCCTTTCTTGTAAATGTAAAACAAAAAAGGAAAAAAACCTTGTACCTCACCTTTCTGCTTTTCTATCTCTCTATCTCGATTTTGTTTGCTGTATTTTCTTTCTCTTTGTAAGGTCTTTTTTTTCTTTTCTTTCTCTTCTCTTTTGGCTTGGTTTCAATCTTCTTTCCTATTTTGTTTTGTTTTGTTTTTTCCCCCCTGCTTTCTTCTTCCTGTAGGCCTATAGTTTATTTTCTTCTCTTTGTTCTGACTCCTTTGTCATCTAACGGTACGCTTTTTTGGAAATAATTATTTTGCAGGAAATAATGAACATTTTCAAGTCTGTAATTAAAGCCAGGTAAAGACAGTGAATATATGTGTAAACATGTGTTGTATTTGCACATGATTTATTTCCTCTGTCCAGCTGTCGCAGGCCAGTTATATTAACAATTGGACATCCTATAGAATTCTTTAAGATCTAACAGTCAGCTTGTTCAGTATACAGTATTCATAGACAGGAAGAAGGCTGAGAATTGTTCTCATGGTTTAACACTGAATCATCACCCATAAAATTAATTTTTAATAACAGTAATAGGCGATGGTAGTAGAAAAGTGAATTGGAGATTGTGGCAAAAAATATTATTCCTCTAAAGTAGAGAGTGGTGGACTGTGGTGGGCTATTGAAAAGCAGCTCAGAGGGAAGGGAAGCAGTGTTTGCCTTTTACTACAGTCTTCCCCACGGATCACCTGCACAGGGCCATCAACAACACTGCCTACAGCCTGTATGGATTGTATTGTTAGAGTTACTGTGCTTCTAACAGCAGAAATGAAAATAGGTTGTAACGGGTACCTGTCAGGCCTGTGTGGGGAATGACAGGGAAGGAGAGAAATTTCTCACTTGAGGAAACCTCCTGAACCACAGCCCCTCAAATCTTACAGCCCTCCCTACCTCCTGCTTATTTCTCCAAACACTTTTCCTTCAAAATCCTCCAGTGCCTTGCAGCCCAGAGTCCTGACTCCCCCATCTCAGCTCACCTTTCCATCCCCAGATCACTTTACTGTTCTCACTTATTCAGAGTAACCCTTCTCTTCGTTCATTCTGGGGCTCTGTTTCTTCTCCTAATCTCTCTTAATCTTTCTCCTGCAAATGCCTTCCCAGTTTCTGCCTTAATCACCGGATCCTTCTGACTCTTCTCACACTGGATTTCCCCCATCCTTCAGCCCACTGTTGAACACATGCACCAAACTCTTTCCTTTCCGTGTTGCTGTAGACATAGCTGAACTTCTCTCAAAGTTACATCTTCCTTCCAGCACCACAGTCAGCCTGGGAGTCTTTTATCCCAGGGATACGATACTCTTCATTCCTGGGAATCTGCAGTTTTGCTACTACACCCACCCACGCATTTGGTGCTAGCCCTCACTATTGCATTCCTGTTGGTCACTGTGAGTAGCAGTGCCTTCTTGGCCACCTTTTTGTTTCTCTGAAAAGGCACAGTGTTGGTTCATTTTCTCATCAAAAGATGAGTAGCAAAATAGAAAAAAGTATCCCAGCTTCCCTAAGCATAGTAGCCCTGTGGCTCGTGTTTCCTGGACAGAAATATCTCAAGTTTCTTGTAAAAGAGGAAGGCTTATAGGACTACCAGTGAGCTGGAAAGGTGCTGTGGTCTTTGGGATATGTATAGCTCTATTGTAACTCTGCTCTTCATTCTGTGCCAGTTTCCTCTATAGTGGTAGCCCCTCTCCCGCATGCGTTCAAGCAAGCATGTGTATATATACCTTGGCATCTCACAAACTGGGGTTTTGTGTGGTTGTTGAACGGCAGTGATCTCCCCACAGGTCCAACCAGGTATACAAACCATAGGCAAGAGTTTCTGGAGTCTGTTAGAAAGGTGTCATGCACGCACTTTACAAGAAAATCACAAATGGCCCACATATATTTGCCAAAATTACCAGAAGGACTTTTGGCTGAGGTATTTGCAAAACAATACAGTGTAAAAAAAGTGAACCGGGGTGAGCAAAATCTGGGGGGCCACGTTGTGCTCTTGCTTCCTGAAAATGAGGATGATGGTGAAAGTGCTGCTATTGTGTTCATTTAACTCCTCTTAGTACATATTTGCTTCTGATGAGGAACATGGACGGCAAAAAAACCCAGTAAAATGCAAGTTTTAGCCCAGGAACTTAAGCTGTAGACAAAACCAATGCTGTACAGTCATTGGGAAATAACAGAATAGGAGGCGAAGAATGTGCACTTGAGGGAATGTGTCTAAAAATCAAGGAATAGGAAGAAAAGACTGTTTTCTGCCTTAGATGGTTTATCCACATCAGGAAGTGACAAGGAAGCACTGGAGAGCTGAGACAGTGCCCACTTTCAGGAGTCACAGAGTCAAAGTGAGGTGGTATGTCACACACCACCTCCGACATAAACAAAGGTAATGATATTCAAAAATGTTTTTGTAGCAGGCTATAAAACCTGCTTATTACACTGACTAAAAGAGGAACAAACCAAGGCTGAATCCTGCAGTATTGTTTTGCCTGGGAGACTGGAGTTGATGAGATTTGGTACTTTCTCAGTAAAGATTTTGACTTAATTTTGAGAACATCCATACAGAGACCCTGTAAGCAGTGAGTAGCAGATATTAAGGGATGATTATGGAAGTGAGTACTGAGTGAGATTCTGACTTAACCTCCCAGCTTCCAGGAGTCAGACAGATACAGCATACAAAGCATCATTTTGAATGGTCCAATGTACAAAGTTATCCTTGATTATACTTTTTGAGCTCATTTAATCTTACCATGGGAATAAGATCCACAGCTGAAATATGTATTTTGCAAAAAAAATTCTTTCTGCTACCTGATAATTTCTCTAAATGCCCCCTTGTTCTTCTGTAATGAGAAATAATAGCTGATCATTTTCTTATTCACCTTATCCATCCTCTTCATAACTGTGTAGACAAGATTATATCTTCTCCAAGTTGAAAAGTCTGTTAGGTACTCTTTCCCATATTGGAATAATCTTGTACTTCTGATCATCTTTGCTATTTTCCAGCTTTTCCAGTTTACTCTTTTTAGTACTGCACACAGCATTCAACATGTTGCTCTAGCATGAGTTTACAAAGTGTCATAATGACATTTTCTGTGTTGTTTTCAGTTCCATTCTCAATCTTACTGGTAGACTCTGAGCACAGTATATGCATAATCATACACAATAACTTCAGAATCTTTTTTGAGATGCTGACTTTAGATGTTCTTAGCAATTATCTAAGAACTAACGTAAATTCCTTGTGTACAGTTAGATATATTTTTCCTATGTGCATAACTGTTTATTAAGACCTAATTTAATCTGACATTTTAGAACAAGTCAGTATCTTGAACTTTCTATTTCAGATTTTGCTATGGTATATCTCCATCTTCACCAAACTTGTTTTTTCTTCTTTCTTTCCTCTTTGTTCTATTGTCTTTCACCTCACTCGTATAGGTACCTCAGTACATATCTGTACCTCAGTACAGATTCATGTTCGTCATTGATAAACCTTTGACTGGTTCACCTGGTAAACTTCTGAGACTAAACATTTATATCTACTCTTTGTTTAGTCTCCTACAGCCAATTATTTATCAATGAGAGGACCTTATCTTTTAACTCAAACCAGCGTAGTTTCTTAAATAACATTTGATGGGAGACCTTGAAAAACCTCAGGCGTGCTCTATCAACAAGGTTATCTTACCTTCCTACTCATTGACTTCAGTGGTTTTGGGAATCATGACTTCTTTTTATGGAGGGTAACATATTTTATTTATCCCTTCAATATTCTATTTCTTACTAAAGTCCTACCAATTTGCCCACTTGGGCAATCAAACTTACTGCTCTGTAGTTTCTGGAGTAATTTTTAAAAGCTGGTGTCATATTTGCTGTCTTCTATTCCTTCAGAATAGAGGTAAGTTAAACAACAGGCTACACACCTGACTTCCAAACTCTTTTCCAAGCTCTGTTCATTCTCTGACTTGTCACATTTTTTTTCCTTTTCTTTATTTTGTTGCAGAAATTTCTAAACTGATAGTCCTGTTTGGGACTTCCTACCAGTTTTACATCAGTGTGAGTCCACTGACTTTCAGGGAGCTGCTCATGTTTTGCTGGGTATGTCAGAATACCAATAACTTATACCATGTGGAAACTCTTGTCTCCAGCCATTCCCTCTGTATCTGCATTATTTATTTGCTCTTCTCTGGTTCATCATCTTTTCAAAAGTTAATTGCCAGCTTCCTAATAGGTAAACAGTTAATCTCAGGTTGGCAGGCATTGAATCAACTCATCTCAGACTCTACAGCACTAAAATAGTGTATTGCAGACTGGGTGGCAGTATTTGTTTGCTGACTGGCAGTTAAATATTTAATTGTTGGATTCACTAACAATTAACTATATCACACAAAAAATGTTAAATAACTTTTAATTTCCATATTAATTTCATTTTTACTTTCGTCTATATTCTGCTTCTTGAGAGAGTTAGAAGCCTCAGATGTATCAAATCCAAGACAACTATAGGATTCTGGCACCTTTTAAAGAAGTCAGAAATATGCTACACTGAATATTCTCAAACTCATAAATGTCTTCTCTGATTTCTTTCAAATTTTCATGCAAAAATATCCCGGTCTGAGATGATGTTACAGTATTAAAATCAAAAGAGTGGTGCCAGGCATCTTTGCTGAGCTTTGCTGTTGGAAGGATCACAGAATCAGAAAATTGCTTAAGTTGGAAGGGACCTCCTCAGGTCACCCAGTCCAAGCCCTTGCTCAAGCAGGGTCAGCTAGAGCAGGCTGTGTCCCACTGGGTTTTGAACAACTCCACAGATGGTTTTCCTGGTCTTGCCTCTGCCTTCAGTTTTCCCCCTCCTGGCTGCAAGGAATGTGAATGCAAGGAGGAGGCACTATTGAGAGTGCAGGACTGGGGAGAAGGAGAAGACATAAGGAAGGACACAAGAGGCCTTGGTATGAACAGAAGTGGAGACTACAGCTGAGGATGTGGAGGCAGAAGGCAGAGGTCTAGCAGATGGAAAGAGTAGAGACAGGATTCCGGGGAGAAATAAACAGAAAAAGCAATATTAGAATATTCCCTATCCAGAAACTGTCATGGAAATCAGATGTGCTAACGTCTACGTTTCCTGTGATCAGTGAACAGGCTTGAAACCCATGGATTAAAGCGTGCATTTTATCTGTTTTTTAATGGCTAATCAATAAACTCACTGACACTTTTGTTGTTAGCTCAGTTGGAGAGGTTTGTGTTGTGATTCCAAAATTCCAAATCCTTACGGTGGCCCAAGTATTAATGCTAATATAGTTCTGAATAGCAGAAGCTTCATTATTACAATCCTTCAAAATCTGTGTGAAAAGAGCATTGAGATTGTAAAGTCAGAAATGTGGACACTTGAATATGCTGAGTTTAAATATGTGCCCTTGTTTCTACTTTTGTCCTTTTTCCATAACTATTATGCTGCAGCTTTTAATGACAAGGTCAGACATAGGAGTGGCAAGACAAGGCAGAACTGCGTGACCCATACCTCACTGACCGCTGAAGATGTCTTCTCTGAGGGTGAACCAGGTTTGTGTGCCCGTTGTCTGTAGCATCTGGGCTTCACATATTGCAGTAAATAGGGGAGGGGTATGCAGAATAAAGCAAGCACAGCCTTACAGCCAGAGAATACGAATGTCTCTGTCTCTACCGGAGACTTATATGAGATATGAAGAGTGTCATGTAAGCATTCTGGTTGAGAAAAAATCCTGGGTTTCTCACACTCTGTGGATACCTATGCAGAACTCCGAAGCCAGATTTGTGGAAATGTGAAATTGTTACTTCTGGAAAGTGAGGTAAAATTGACTGTTCTAACCTAACTGGTTTTAAGCACGGGAAAAAAAAAAGGTAAAACCCCAACAATGTAGGGTGTAGATCTCTCAAGTGAGGTTGTTGTATCATTCTGACTATTTTTGCCTTAGATACCCCACCTGTAAAAGCATGATAATACTTTTCCCCTCTTCATACACATACTGTAAAGAAGTGTAACTAATTACTGTTCATGAACACAGCTATGCTCACAAAGGAAGAAATTGCTCTCTATGTAGTGTGTATTTGATTGCTTTTGCTAGTATCATGCACGGAGCTCAGCACTGAGAAAAGAATTAATTCAACGTGACTATATCAATCTAAAAGTTAGGCATTTAGTCTAAATTCATGTCAACACAATGATCAGATGATTCATCCTATTCCAAGCAGACACTTGGACAGAACAAATCACCCTCTGTAGGTGCTGGACTGTCTATCCTTGATGATTGAGGAAGCAGAGATGACTAGTTCACACCTGATACCTAAGTTTATAAGCTTGTGATGAGAGTGAAGGTCAATAACCACTGTGAACAGTTACCTATAATTTGGGAGCCGGACAAACTTTTTTTGGCTAAAACCTTTCAAATTAAAGTTTGACAGAATTGTAAGCAACTTAAAGAAAAGGCCTTATATTGTGCTGGGTAATATAGCTGGAGGAACTGTTCTCTGGTGCAGTTACAAACTAATGAATGGAAAAGGTGGGGAAAAAAGTTATTTCAGTCATGTAGAACTTCTGTAAACAAGATCAAAGTGTTTCAGCTGTTTGACTGCGATGATGGGATGGGCATCTTAGGCCTACAGACACATTCCATCATATATTTTTACACCATTAGAAATGATCAGTTTATATCATTTGCTGAGGTTAAAGCATGTAAAAAATCAGTGTATTAGCTACTGTGTATAGTTACACAATGTATGTTACATATGGGCTGAATATCATGTCTGATGATGGAGGAAGTCTGTTTGTGTCTAGTACTGTTCCCTGGAGAAATTGTTTAAGAGCTGTTCATCCTTGTGGAAAGATTACTCTGATATCAGTAAGACTTATCTGCTGTGTAAGTGCCAGCTGAGTTGTAAAGGTTCTCTAGGGCAGTTTATCAGGTGTTTCTACTTGGCAAGAGTGGTCTCTATGAGAAGAGAAAGAGCCAAGAAATAAGGCTTGGTTCTTCCAGTTAAAATCAATGAATCTGGTAAATGCTATTTTTTTTTAATTAAATGTTTTCAGTGTGATGCAAAGTATCCCCAGCCCTCCTCTTCTTTGCTGTCACACAGGTACTGAAACATACACCATTTCTGCTTTGCTTAGTTTGTCCTCTCCATTAACGCTTACTTCAGAGGAAAGACAAAAGATGTGCTAAAAAGGACCTCCATCTAAGTAACTGGTTTTCTTGTGCTTCTGCCAACAATTTCATCTTGGAAATTCTTCAGATTCTATCCTCAGACAGATTTATATATGGGCTATTCACATATGTTTCAGTGAGAGTTTCACACTTTTATCTTACAGAAGAATTTGACCTCTGGGTTTTGCCTCTCTTAGGAATAGTTTAGGAATATTAGCTGTACTATGCCCTGAAAATATTTCATGCCCATTGCTGCCTGACGGAGAGTAATTCAGGAACCACTTTGTAAGAGACTGAAAGTGGATTTTGCAACCCTTTTGAAATCTTTCCTTTTTTGATGTCTGTTTGTTAATCAGATTGAAAACAAAATGTAGAAAAAGTCGAGACTGTACAGTAAAATACAGGTCTGATAGCTAGTGGTTGAGAGTAGAAGTGGAAGTCAAAAGATAAAGGTTCTGTTAAAGACTCAATTACAGATTTTTTTCTTTGGCTTGGGAAATATCCCTTAGGACTTGAACTGTTCCTGCTGTTGTAACTGGAAGGAAGAAACACATTTTTTATGGCTGTTTTTTCAGCTATGAAATGAGGTGCTAATTTTTCCCATCTACTGGTGTGTGAAGGTTTTTAGATCTCTATTTGATTTACTCTGAGAGTCCTGAGTAGGTGGAGTTCTGTCCCCCTTGGTATTACATTTTGTGTAGTTTTTTACTTTTGTTCTGTAACTTGTTTTATCGGTGTAATGAGTGTAATTGTTCACAAGCTTTTACTGTTTGTGAGAGAAGGCACCACATTCAAGCTTTAGTAGGTGTTATTAGGGTGGTTGATTTTTGTCCCTGTTGCTCTTAAATGTCTAAGTAGTTTTGGGGACAATGATGTGAGAGATGTTTCTCTAAAATTTTGGGGAAGAAACAGTTGGTGTGGGCATAATAATAAAGCAGAGGAAACAGTGAAGAAAAAAGGAAGCTGAAATAACTTCTTGCTTTTTTTTTTTTTTTCCAGAATTGCACAGCCTCTTTTCCAGCTACCGAAATAAACAATTAAAGGCATTTCTGTTTCATTTATTATTCAAGTTAATGAGCAAAAGCATGTTTGTCACTCTCATAATGGAGCTGAGAGAGCGAAATCTGTTTCAAACTTATCATTGTTTGATGCAAGGCTGAGGATTAGTACTCTTATTTCAGATCAAGAGTATCCCACTTCAGTACAACAAGTTGCCATTTTGTGAACTTATGCAGAAATCAGAGTGTTCACAAACAGGATTACATAAAAATAATAAAATATATAAAACAAAATCAATTTAGTAATTTCTGATCTAACTTTTCTGTATTAAATCCTACAAAAAAACCACCACAGAACACCACATTAAAATGTTCAATGAGTCTATATAAAATTGAGAAAATTAATTAAAAATGCTGATGCAACATAAAATGTATAAAGAAATAACTGTTGCAGCCACAGTATATATTAGCTTTAGTCTTTTTCTGACTTATGTGGTTCCTAATATTTCCATAAACTCCCAGATAGTGGACTTCACATTTTTTGTACTAACTGAACCTTTAACTCTCCATTTCCTTCATGGATTTCTGTGCACACTTCTTATCAGCATCTAGACTCATACAAGCACAAGCTGTGCTTTCTAACATGGTTCTTCTGCTAGTCAAAGACTATTTAACCATGGTTGCATCCACCAGCTCAGGTTTCCAGATTCTGCTTTGGGAACAACCACTCTAGAACATGTATGTGCTTTATGTGTAGAAAACAGGAAAAAACCACTTCTGTTCATTCAATTAGTTATGCAGATAGTAACTGAATATTCAAAGTCTCATTCAGATTTAGAGAATCTTTTCCACTTTATCATTTATCCACCAGAATGCGTGGAAATGAGTCACAATTTTTTGGTGGCTAAAGTTCAAATTGCATTAAGCTATTTAAATTATATGTTTTTTAATTTCTTTGCTCTTTTTTTTTAAGATATGGTATACATCTCTTAGTGACATCTAACTCCTAAATGTTATTTCTGGCATCTCCTGGTGTTCACAGAATCCCAGAATCCCAGAATCACAGAATCACTAGGTTGGAAAGGACCTTCAAGATCATCAAGTCCAACCATTAATCCAGCACCACCATGTCCCCTAAACCATGTCCTGAAGCGCCACATCCACACGTTTTTTGAACACTTCCAGAGATGGCGACTCCACCACCTCCCTGGGCAGCCTGTTCCAATGCCTGACCACCCTCTCAGTGAAGAAATTTTTCCTAATATTCAATCTAAACCTCCCCTGGTGCAACTTGAGGCCATTTCCTCTTGTCCTATCAGTAGTTACTTGGGAGAAGAGACCAACACCCTCGTCGCCACAACCCCCTTTCAGGTAGTTGTAGAGAGCGATAAGGTCTCCCCTCAGCCTCCTCTTCTCCAGACTAAACAACCCCAGTTGCCTCAGCTGCTCCTCATAAGACTTGTGCCCCAGACCCCTCACCAGCTTCATTGCCCTTCTCTGGACACGCTCCAGCACCTCAGCATCCTTCTTGCAGTGAGGGGCCCAAAACTGAACACAGTATTCAAGGTGCGGCCTCACCAGTGCCAAGTACAGGGGCACAATCACTTCCCTGCTCCTGCTGGCCACACTATTCCTGATACAGGCCAGGACGCTGTTGGCCTTCTTGGCCACCTGGGCACACTGCCGGCTCATGTTCAGCCGGCTGTCAACCAGCACCCCCAGGTCCCTTTCCGCCGGGCTGCTCTCCAGCCACTCCTCCCCAAGCCTGTAGCATTGCATGGGGTTGTTGTGGCCGAAGTGCAGGACCTGGTACTTGGCCTTATTAAACCTCATACAGTTGGCCTCTGCCCATCGATCCAGCCTGTCCAGATCCCTCTGCAGAGCCCTCCTACCCTCCAGCAGATCAACACTCCCACCCAACTTGGTGTCATCTGCAAACTTACTGAGGGAGCACTTGATCCCCTCATCCAGATCATCAATAAAGATATTGAACAAGACCGGCCCCAGAACCGAGCCCTGGAGAACACCGCTTGTGACCGGGCGCCAGCCGGATTTAACGCCGTTCACCACAACTCTCTGGGCTCGGCCATCCAGCCAGTTCCTCACCCAGCGAAAAGTAAACCTGTCTAAGCCATGAGCCGCCAGTTTCTCCCGGAGAATGCTGTGGGAGACGCTGTCAAAGGCTTTACTAAAGTCCAGGTAGACAACGTCCACAGTCTTTCCCTCATCCACTAGGCGGGTCACCTGGTCATAGAAGGAGATCAGGTTGGTCAAGCAGGACCTGCCTTTCATGAACCCATGCTGGCTGGGCCTGAGCCCTTGGTTGTCCTGCACATGCCCTGTGAGCACTCTCAAGACCAACCGCTCCATAATCTTCCCTGGTACAGAGGTCAGGCTGACAGGCCTGTAGTTCTGAGGATCCTCCTTCCGGCCTTTCTTGTAGACGGGCGTCACATTGGCAAGCCTCCAGTCTTCTGGGACCTCCCCTGTTAACCAGGACTGCTGATACATGATGGAGAGTGGCTTAGCAAGCTCCTCCGCCAGCTCTCTCAGTACTCTCGGGTGGATCCCATCAGGCCCCATAGACTTGTGGGTGTCCAGGTGGTTTAGCATGTCCTTGACTGCTTCCTCCTGGATTATGAGGAGTACATGGTGCTCTCCATCCCCATCTTCCAGCTCAGGGGGCTGAATACCCTGCAGATACCTGGACTGGTGTCCTGGTTTCAGCCAGGGTAGAGTTCATTTTCTTCATAGAAGCTAGTGTGAGGCTATGTTTTGGATTTGGGATGAGAAAATGTTGATAAGGTGCTGATGTTTTGAGTTGTTGCTAAGTACTCAAGGACAGTCCAGCTTCTCATGCTGGCCTGCAGCGAGCAGGCTGGGGGTGCACGGGAAGCTGGGAGGGGACACAGCCGGGACAGCTGACCCAGGCTGGCCAAAGAGATATTCCATACCATATAACGTCATGCTCAGTATATAAAGCTGGGACAAAGAAGAAGGAAGGGGTGGAGGGACGTTCGGAGTTATGGCGTCTGTCTTCCCAAGAAACCATTACGCGTGACGGAGCCCTGCTTCCCTGGAGATGGTTGAACACCTGCCTGCCCATGGGGAGTGGTGAACAAATTCCTTGTTTTGCTTTGCTTGCGTGCACGGCTTTTGCTTTACTTATTAAACTGTCTTTATCTCAAACCATGAGTTTCCTCACTTTTACTCTTCCGATTCTCTCCCCCGTGCCACCATGGGGGAGTGAGCGAGCGGCTGCGTGGTGCTTAGTTGCTGGCTGGGGATAAACCACGACAACTGGCTATTAAAGATTGAGGCAAAGAAGGCATTAAGTACCTCAGCCTTGTCCTCGTCCTTGGAGACAATGTTCCCCGCCATATCCAGTAGGGGATGGAGATTCTCCTTGCCTCTCTTTTTGTTGTTAATATATTTGTAAAAACATTTTTTATTATCCTTTACGACTGTGGCCAGACTGAACTCTAGCTGGGCTTTTGCCTTTTCTAATTTTGTCCCTGCTTGACCTAACAAGATCCTTGTACTCTTCGTGAGTTGCCTGCCCCTTCTTCCAGAGATGATAGACTCTCCTCTTTTCCCTGAGTCCCAGCAAAATCTCCCTGTTCAGCCAGGCCGGTTGCCTTCCCCGCCAGCTCTTCTTACGGCACATGGGGACCGCCTGCTCCTGCGCCTTTAAGATTTCCTTCTTGAAGACTGTCCAACCTTCCTGGACCCCTTTGTCCTTCAGGACTGTCTCCCAAGGGACTCTCTCAACCAGTGACCTGAACAGGCCAAAGTCTGCCCTCCGGAAGTCCATGATAGCAGTTTTGCTGACCCCTCTCCTTACTTCCCTCACAACTGAGAATTCTATCATGTCGTGGTCGCTAAGCCCAAGACGGCCTCTGACCACCACATCTCTCACCAGTCCTTCTCTGTTTGTAAACAGCAGGTCCAGTAAGGCACCTCCCCTGGTGGGCTCACTCACGAGCTGCGTCAGGAAGTTATCCTCCACACGCTCCAGGTACCTCCCAGATTGTTTCCTCTCTGCTGTGTTATACTTCCAGCAGATGTCCGGTAGGTTGAAGTCCCCCCAAAGAACAAGGGCCAGCGAATGCGAGACCTCCGCCAGTCGCTTATAGAATGTCTCATCTGTGTCTTCATCCTGGTTGGGTGGCCTGTAACAGACTCCCAGCAGGATGTCTGCCTCATTGGCTTTCCCCCTCATCCTTACCCACAAGCACTGGACTTGGTCTTCACAATCTTCGATTTCTATGCAATCAAAACACTCCCTAACATACAGAGCCACCCCACCACCTCTCCTTCCCTGCCTATCCCTTCGGAAGAGCTTATAGCCATCCATTGCAGCGCTCCAGTCATGAGAAGCATCCCACCATGTTTCTGTGATGGCAGCTACGTCATAGCTGTCGCGCTGCACAATGGCTTCCAGCTCCTCCTGTTTGGTGCCCATGCTGCGTGCATTGGTGTAGATGCACCTGAGCTGGGCTATCGATTTCAACTCTGGCACGTTGAACCTACCCCTAGGTTCAACTCTAGTGAGGCCGGTTTTATCCCCTCCCCCCTCCAAATCTCATTTAAAGCCCTCTCGATGAGGCCTGCCAGCTCATGAGCAAGAATCCTTTTGCCCCTTGGCGTCAGTTGCACTCCATCAGTGTTCCTGAACTGTTGAGTTCTGGCTTGCATTTTAATTTGTTAAACTGCACAATATTTGAAATATTTGAAATATTGAAAGAGCAATCTATAGCTAATTGCAGATCTTGTCAAAAATAGTGTGGTGTGTGTCTGAGAACTTTTGAACTGAGTTTTTGAATCTTCCTTTTTCTGTGCTGTCTTGTTTTCTAATGCTATTTTTGTCATATTACTGATTCCAAGAGAAATCTCTCGATGGTACAGTAATATCCTCCCTTGGCAACAAGTTTTGGGACTGCATTGGTCAACAGAGTTGAGAAGCAAGTAATATTAATAACTCTAATTACCATCCTTACAGGCTAAATGGAATGGAAGGTTTCCTAATTCCTCTTTGGTATTTATAATAATTTACCTGCCAGCTGACCTGAAGCATCTATCCAGACCACTGTTATGAGTGTCTCTTATCAGTGTTTGCTTTGTGTGGGATGAAGGAATTATTTACCATTAGTGCTTATTGATAATGGTGATTAGGTTGCATGTCCTACTTCTGTGGAGAAGCTTACAGACAGGAATTTTACAGTAAATGCACCTGTGAGCTCCAGAATTTACACCAAAACACCTGAAATGTCCCTGCTCCAGTGACATGTGAATCACCAAAGCTGTCCCCATTCCAGCTGCCCTCCAGTTCAGAGAGGCACCCAGTCCGGATGGGAACTTTTAACTTCGAGAATCTTAGGGCTGATAAAACAGTAAAAAATGTCCACTGTGCATTATTCCCCTTATCCCCTTCTTGAATATGCAGTAAAATACTATGTAAATAAAATTTGTTTTTATTATGTCCTTGCTTGAGTGTTTTTTTGTGGGTTTTCTTTTTTGTTGGGTTTTTTTTGGTACTGCTTGTAACATGTACCTAAGGTTTACCGTACACAGTAATTTAAATTTATTTGCACTGTCTGCAAACCCCTAGTTTTTATATAAGTACAAAACAAAGTGTTGGTCTCATTGATCCCTTAATTAAGTGTAACTGCCAAGTGTTATTAAGAATGGGATACTATTAAGCAAAATTTTCCTTGTTATAATCTGTCAAAGATGTATACTTGGGTGCAAGGTAAAAAGTTATAAACCAAAAGGTGTAATAGTATTCCAGAATAAGAAGTCCAGGGGAAATAATCACTGTCATGTCAAAGCAGAGCTGGGCATAATCTATAATACTAATGGTTTTTATATGTAGGTTACTGTATGTGAAATGCTACAGTAATTGCCTCCTTAAAGTATTACCTTGATTTCTCATGTAAAAACCAAGCTGTACACAGTAGCACAAATAGATGCAAATGGTCTTTTTTTCAGCATGTCTGTGGAGATGATCATGCCAATTATCTTTTGCTCTTAAGCTGAAGTTAGTTGCTATTCAGCATGTTTTTGTAGCATGTCTGGTGGTGTCACAGAGGATTTCCATCCAGAGACAGCATGCGTCTTTTTCTAGGGCTTATGTCAAAACACAAGTTATTGAGACAGAAATTCTTCCAGTACATGGTGCTAGAGAACTCCTACTCCATTTGATTAACAGCCAGGTAAGCGTCTGAGGATTTCTTCAGGAATTACAGTTCTCTGCTATCTTTGGAGTGCTGCATCCCTTGGAGCTAACGGCATCTGCAGATGGGCAGCCCGGGAACACAGGTTGGAGGAACAGCAGTCTCACAGGCAGGAACCAGCAGTGCAACTGAGAATTAAGGAAAGGCTGTTAAAGGGAGCTTACTTACTTCTAACGAGCTGTATAGGCTATACTGTCCTCACTAGGGAGGGTGACATAAATCTCCCAGTAGGAACTTGCCCCCCTTGAGAATTAGTATCCCACTGTAAGTATCCAGGCCTGCGAGTGTGTTTGTGTTCATAAATCTGAGCACAAGCGTTCAGATCTTGATGTCCTTAAACTTGTTCTTGCAGATAAACTTACTGGTGACAATGAGAATTAAGGGCTACAAATCTGGCTCCAAAAATTGCTTAACCAGGTATCTTTCCCAAAGCTAACTGAAATCAAGGGGATTTGTATCAGGCTTATGGTTTGAAAAAGGAAAGGTGACCCGCTGGTCATTCACTTCTTCCTTCAGGCAGTTTTATTTAACATATTGCTGAGAAGAAACATTGCTGGGGTTGAAATTAGAAAGATCACTTCTGAAAGAGATTCTGTTCCAATTTATTTTGAGTCTTGGGACCTGCCATTCATTCATTCATTCATTCATTCATTCATTTATTCATCCATTCATTCATTTATTCATCCATTCACTATCGAAGTTCCAAAGTAACAGCCACATAGCAGCAGACTTTGTAAGGCTTTTCATCCCATGTCTAAGACCAGGCATGGGAAAGTCCGGATGGGTATGCATTCCAGAAGCCATGTTTGTGTGAACACAGCACAGCTGGAACGATGAGGCCTCTTGCAGCACATGTCTAGCGTCCAGCTGCCCAGGGGCAGGCAGGGATCATCTTCACAGCCTCTCTGCAGCTGCCAGGACTTCAGCCACTGTGTCTGTGTCATCCTGTATCTAATTATTGCACCAGAGGGCTGCAGCGTTCCCTGTGCAAGGAATCTTTGAGTCCTAGCCCACAACTCATAAGGGAATCGCTTCCCACAGCTTCTCTCTTCCTTGGAGGATTTATATACTCTGAAGAGATCATTTCAGTTTTTTTAAGATTAGAAAAAAGTATTTTTTGAAATGTAATAGCATTTCAGAATTTACATAAGGATGCTATTAAGAAAACAGAAATAAATTTTTGCCTTGTCTGCTTCCTGCCATCCTGCTTAGCCTGGAAAGAAAAATATTCAGCTGCTGCTCTAATTGCTCTGCGGGGGCAAATAATTTATATATGAGGGATTGTTTAAAATGAAAGGGGCATTCTCCATCTTACTGTCTCCTATCTAGGCTCTAGATCACAGTTGTGATTGCATTCCCTCGGGAAGCACTGAGTATGTCTTTAAACTGTAATTGATTTTAATTAAAAATAACTAAATATGTACAACTTAAAGAATTATTGTTTCTAAATGAGAAAAGCTAATTGTTCTTCCCTCTGCTGCCTCCTGATGAGGTATTTGGTTGTGAATTTGATATAATCATCATCTGTTGGCAGGTGACAATGTAGAAGATGGCCTGTGATATCCTGCAGGCGTGTACTGAATGTGTCCATGCAGGATCCTAGCCCATGTTCTTCTGAAGTCAGCTGGAAGTTCTGCTGTTGGCTCCAGAGTCACAGAATTATTCCTTTGCAGAAAATAAAAAGTTTATTTATTCACGCTTTTCTCATC
Source organism: Phaethon aethereus (assembly GCF_964289735.1). Taxonomy (NCBI): domain Eukaryota; kingdom Metazoa; phylum Chordata; class Aves; order Phaethontiformes; family Phaethontidae; genus Phaethon; species Phaethon aethereus. The sequence continues at coordinate 71,353,538 of NC_138582.1, forward strand.
AGTGGAATAGTTTCAGAACAAGTAATAACACGGACAAATTAAGAAATCAAACACATAATTTTTATTCCCAACATGTCATGCACATTACACTTTGAAATAACTCTTTCCTTTTTTAAGCTTTTCCTCCTCAATAATGCAAAATGCATCTTAAAGTCCCATAAATACTTTTGTGTGACCCAGCACATATTATATCTCTTCTAAATTTTAAAGCTTTCTATTGTTCAAAGTGGCACTGAGCTCCCACTGCGTCAACACTCTCCAGGAGACACAGACGAGTTCACGGAATGCAGAATTATATATTCTTATCACTACACCTGAGGTCATATCTGTTAGTGCTAGAGGTTGCTAGGCCATTATCAGCCAATGGTTCTTCTCCAGCTGTGAGAATAATTTGGATTCAGGGAGGAAACATAAACTTATCTCCTTTCACTCATCCACTAAGTTTAATAGGATTTGTCTTCTCTGTGCTGTGGGTTGGTCCACTGATATACCAGTGTTACTGTAACAAATGTATTATTTTTTAATTTCTTTTTCTGTTAGACTATCAACTCTGTTGTGACTTATGGTTGCGATTTTAAGCTGGTTTAAGACAGCTGGAAAACTCTCATTGACTTCATCGGCTTTAGATTAAATTTCTAGGCACAAGCTCATGTAATTTAAAGGATCACATTGCTGAAGCAGTGCCTCCAAAAGGTGTTTGCTTTTGTAGGCAGAATGCCTTCTAAGTCTTCAGGATAAAAATGGTATTGGTTGCTCTTAAAAGAATCATAGAATCATACAATCATTAAGGTTGGAAAAGACCTTTAAGATCATGAAGTCCAACTGTCAACCCAACACCACCAGGCCCACTAAACCATGTCCTGAAGTGCCACGTCCACAGGTTTTTTGAATACTTCCAGTGATGGTGACTCCACTGCCTCCCTGGGCAGCCTGTTCCAATATTTGACCACTCTCTTAGTGAAGAAATTTTTCCTAATATCCAATCTAAACCTCCCCTGGCACAACTCGAGGCCATTTCCTCTCATCATATTGCTAGTTCCTTGGGAGAAGAGACCAACACCCCCCCCATCACAACCCCCTTTCAGGTAGTTGTAGAGAGCGATAAGGTCTCCTCTCAGCCTCCTCTTCTCCAGACTAAACAACCCCAGTTGCCTCAGCTGCTCCTCATAGCACTTGTGCTCCAGACCCCTCACCAGCTTCATTGCCCTTCTCTGGACACGCTCGAGCACCTCAACGTCCTTCTTGTAGTGAGGGGCCCAAAACTGAACACAGGATTCAAGGTGCGGCCTCACCAGTGCCGAGTACAGGGGCACAATCACTTCCCTACTCCTGCTGGCCACACTATTTCTGATACAGGCCAGGACGCTGTTGGCCTTCTTGGCCACCTGGGCACACTGCCGGCTCATGTTCAGCCGGCTGTCAACCAGCACCCCCAGGTCCCTTTCCGCCGGGCTGCTCTCCAGCCACTCCTCCCCAAGCCTGTAGCATTGCATGGGGTTGTTGTGGCCGAAGTGCAGGACCTTGCGCTTGGCCTTATTAAACCTCATACAGTTGGCCTCTGCCCATCGATCCAGCCTGTCCAGATCCCTCTGCAGAGCCCTCCTACCCTCCAGCAGATCAACACTCCCACCCAACTTGGTGTCATCTGCAAACTTACTGAGGGAGCACTTGATCCCCTCATCCAGATCATCAATAAAGATATTGAACAAGACCGGCCCCAGAACCGAGCCCTGGAGAACACCGCTTGTGACCGGGCGCCAGCCGGATTTAACGCCGTTCACCACAACTCTCTGGGCTCGGCCGTCCAACCAGTTCTTTACCCAGTGAAGAGTAAACCTGTCTAAGCCACAAGCCGCCAGTTTCTCCCGGAGAATGCTGTGGGAGATGCTGTCAAAGGCTTTACTAAAGTCCAGGTAGACAACATCCACAGCCTTCCCCTCATCCACTAGGCAGGTCACCTGGTCATAGGAGATCAGGCTGGTCAAGCAGGACCTGCCTTTCATGAACCCATGCTGGCTGGGCCTGATCCCTTGGTTGTCCTGCACACGCCCTGTGAGCACTCTCAAGATGAACCGCTCCATAATCTTCCCTGGTACAGAGGTCAGGCTGACAGGCCTGTAGTTCTGAGGATCCTCCTTCTGGCCTTTCTTGTAGATGGCTGTCACATTGGCAAGTCTCTAGTCATCTGGGACCTCCCCTGTTAACCAGGACTGTTGATAAATGATGGAGAGTGGCTTGGCAAGCTCCTCTGCCAGCTCCCTCAGTACTCGGGTGGATCCCATCAGACCCCATAGACTTGTGGTTGTCTGGGTGGCTTAGCAGGTTCTTAATTGTTTCGTGCTGGATTATGGGGAGTTTATTGTGCTCTCCATCCCCATCTTCCAGCTCAGGGGGCTGAATACCCTGCAGATACCTGGACTGGCTATTAAAGACTGAGGCAAAGGTGGCATTAAGTACCTCAGCATTTTCCTCATCCTTGGTGACAATGTTCCACTCCACCTCCACATCCAAAAAGGGATGGAGATTCTCCTTGGCTCTCTTTTTGTTGTTTGTAAAATTTGTAAAAGCTTTTTTTGGTATCCCTTACGACTGCGGCCAGATCGAGTTCTAGTTGGGCTTTTGCTTTTCTAATTTTCTCTCTGCATGACCTAACGAGAACCTTGTACTCTTCATGGGTTGCCTGCCCCTTCTTCCAAAGGTGATAAACTCTCCTTTTTTTCCTGAGTCCCAGCAAAAGCTCCCTGTTCAGCCAGGCTGGTTGTCTTCTCCACCAGCTCGTCTTACAGCACATGTGAAAAAGCATGTATCATGTGCATGATGTTACCTTTTACTGGCTCTGAACATATACCCTGCTACTTCTCTTTCCTCAGTCTTTTCTATACATATAAATAAAGAAATATTTACATTTTTTTATATATATAAAGTCAGTGTATTTAGGGGCCTTGTAGACATCTCAGCAATATATTTCCTGTGGATTTTTGCAGATGCTCTTATCTGCAGGTGAACAAAATCGTTCTTACAACAGAGCCTCTGTAATTAGCTTAATTCTCTTCTTTCCTAATAGCATTCTTAAATATCCTTTATTCCTGATGTTAGGTGTTTGTTCTCTTTTCTTGCACTTATTTGTTGTGTATTATCCACATAATAACTAACCAAACAATTTTCACCTCACTGTATAACCTGAATTTTTCCATGCAGTATCTGTGTTGCACTGTTCTTTATTTATGCATTGCATATTTTCATATTTTTCATTCCTATGGAATCATATCTTTTAGAAAGACTTTAAGAAGCTTTGTAGAAGTATTTAAGAATACTTTTCTAGTATGTTAACCAGAAGATCAGTGCATAATACAGAAATTAATGAGCAAAACTCTGCCATCGTCATTCTTTTTATTTTAAAATCTGTGAGTTATTTTGATGTAGGGATCGTAATTTTGAGACATTTGGAAGTCACTTTTGCTGTATTTCGCAGATGGCAACATAAAATAAGACTAATATTTTTCAGAAGTAACGTTGGGATGCTTCCATTTTTGGATCCCCAAGTGAGCACATGAATGTGCTACAAACTAAAAATCAACTCCTGCCCACGAAAGTCATCAACAACCTTTTTGAAAACTTTTGGCTGTGAAATTTCACTAGGAAATATTCCTATGAGAGTCAGGAATACAGTTAGAGTAAGCAGCATACCATGATCATAAACCTTGCTTCATATGAAGATATTCAGTCTTTGAATCATCTGCCTGTAAAGACAGGTCTGGGTACTGGACGGCTGTCGAAATGTGTCCTCTGTCCCTTGAAAAGTTCCTAGCCTTCTCTTGTTCAGTCTATTGCAGCACAGGGAATATTAATAATAATATCATCTCCTGTCAGTAACCATTACAGATTTTAACTACAATAGCAAAGTAATAATAATTGTTTCTCTATGAAGAGATTTATAACTGATAATGAAAATACTTTTTTGTATAAACATGACATATCCTCTTCATGCAACAAAATAAAGAATCTTCAAACCTTTCTTGTGGCTAATGCTCAACCCCATAGTTCTGAGCTACAATTGACAAACAAGAGAGAGTAGAAACTGTTACCTGAAACATACCATGACACACAAGGAAAGCTCTCAATCTGCAGGATTTTTTTTTTTTTAAATAAAATCTCTACAGGTTATTATTTGGAATATGGTGTATTTACACAAAATCTTTATATGACCAGTGGAATCGCATGCTACTTCTGTAAACTCATGAGAATAACACTGCTGAACCTGGGATCTCTGTTCACAGACCTTAATGCATTTGTGCAGGGAGCAATGTATATGATCACAGAATTAAAAACTGTCCCGATGCATCTTCAGAACGCCAAGTAGGATAAAGTTTCATTGACATCACTTTAAATCTGCCGGTTCCTAATGTAAGTACTTGACTTTGTAAATCAAAACGTTTAATATGCTTTTTTGCACATTATATATATAGTTCATGCTCTATTGTAGCTGATGCATTACATACATTGTTATTGTAGCTGTTGTTTATGTATTAAGTAATATAAATGCAACAACTACAAAAAATCTTGAGAAACACACTGAGAAAGACATACATATTAACAATCAAACAGGGCAAATAGAAATGCTTCTCCCAAACATCTCTGAAAGGTTTGCATAAAATTCCTCTTTGCTTATGTTCCAATCTCTCCACACAGCCTTTTTATGAAAATTCATGCGAGTTAAGTTTTGTTCTTTAAAATGTTCATGGAAAGTGAATTTCAGGCTCACAGCCAAGATAGATACATTTAATCATGAAACAAAATTAGTCTTATTGTGAAACTAAATTTGTGTGGGGAAGAATTAGAAGTATGCAACTTCATGTAATCAGGGAACAGAAACAATAGTCTGCTTTACGTGGTCGAGGAAACAATTCAAACTTCAGACTGATGGTAATTGCGTATCGTATGTGGCTATAGGCATGGTAGGCAATTTGTGAGAGCGCTAAAATGCACAAACAGATTCCACAGCTGGGTAGTTCCAAAGATTTCAGAACTGAATACAACTGCCTGAGCTCCTGCAGGTATTTTATCTTTCAGTAAATTTGGGGGCAATAGATAAGGTATTGCGGAGCTTGTGTATTTCTTTCTACCAGTCTTGAAGCTTGTCACAGTTCTGGATAGACTTGTCCAAAGCTTTACTTATTTGTTGGTTGGGTCAAAGTTACATGATATTTCAGGTCAGTTGAGGAGGGTTTGCTGTTCGCAAGAGCATAGTGCCTAACAATGTTGATGCTATTCATGTACTGTTTGAGATGTGTACTTCTGGATGTATTTTCAAATGCTGGACAAGTCAAACCGAGTAATCCTTCCTAAAAACAACAGGTTCTAGGAGAATACCCTGTAGAATTGAAGTCTGGGACTGATTTCTACTCCTACCTCTGCCTGTGAGAGCTCTTATAAACACTTCTCAGATATGTAGCAATCAGTAGTAAGGATTGACGATTCTGTAAAGAAACTTCTAAACATTAAGATTGAACTTCTAAACTCTGGAGACATACCTAAAAGCTCAATTTTTTATAAATAATTACAATTATTAATTAAAAAAAACTTTTCTGAATGTATATATCAGTGATTTAAGATAAATATAAGTTCTATTTTACCTACAGATCTAATAAAAATGGTGGCAAGACTGTTTTTTTTTCAATAGGAATAATATATTTTTTCCAATTCTGCTGGTCAAAAGAAATTTGTTTTAATTGAAGCTTGTCAAGAAATCATCATTGTATAGAGACCAAGTATTGCAAATTTTAATTGTTAAATTTTAAAAACCCAACAACCTATATAGCTATAAGTGGATGAAAATGTAGGGTAATGAAAATAAAAACTTGTTACTGTTTCAATTTGTCACAACACAAATAATGGGTCCATCCTTACAGAAGTGAACACTCTTGTAAATATAGGATAATTTCACTTCAGCCATCTGATATCAATAACAAAAATGCCTCTGGAGATATTAGTTTTCTCCATTATCTATAGGACCTGAGACAATCACTATAGACCAGCTGATCTCTCTCACCTGTGTTATAATGACAAAAAAATTTAATGTTAGTGCTCTTTTGGGTAAGTGGTACTGCAGATACATAAATAAAAGACAGTGAATAAACAAAAGATACAGATGAGAGAACAGACAAAGGAATGACTACAATAAGCCAAGGTTGGCAGGGATCATTTGAGATTTCTTTCTAGCTGGAGTTGCAAGGTGGGTAAAGAGTGGCAGGAATAAGGGACTTCACTGAAGTGAGGAAATACGGAAGGGAAGATGGAGAATTCATCAGTGATGATTATCAAATTTATTAGGCACCAGAACTACAAAGTTAGATTTAAAACTGGTTTTAGAGGAAGATAGGGAAAGAATTTAATAAGTTGTCTGTCTCTTTCATTACCTAACCGAGAAAATTATGCAGGAGAAAGCCCTAAAGTGTTTCAGGAAGAGGCTGATTGGTCTGTGAAGGCTTCAGTTGCTGGTAGAGTAAAATCAGAAGCCAACTTTATATAATTTATAAAAAATGGGGAGGATGGAACTAATTTGACAAACCTTAAGCTCATGTAAGGCTTTATATGTTAAGCAGGTGAAGGAGAATCTGAGGAGGGATGAAAAAGGTGACATCTATGTAGTTAATAATGAGCCAGAAAATCTGAATAGCAGCATACTGAATACATTAGAGCTGAGGAACATATTTGCAGTCATTAAGATCAGAAAAGAGAGGACTGAAAAAGGCAAGATTTGAAATAGTGAAAGATTTTTCTGTGAATAGTGGTAGAAAGATCAACTGTTTAAAACTGTGCAGGAGGTGAAATTTGGATCCAATTTGAATACGCTGCTTTAAAGAAAGTGTTGAGCAAAAAGTAATTCCCAAGGTAATGGCTTGTCTGACCTTGGGCAATGAACCAAACTGCTGTTTTGGAGAGGATATTCAGAAAAAAGAGAAGGGGAACAAAAACCGAAGGAGGAGGAGTAAAAGATATGTATTGAGAGAAAAGACAGTCAAGTAAGTTAGGAAAAGTGATGGCAGTGTATGAACGCAAACCAACAAATGTGATACTATCAGCTGTGGCTGGCATGGAGAACAGCAGGTGAGAAACTTTCTTTGCAAACAGTCCCTGGATAGAGTGAAGAAATCTAAGTTATCTTTCTGAATGATTTTCCTCCTCTTCTTCCCCCATCTACTTGGAGTGCAAATACCAGACAAGCAGGAAAATTTGTCAGTCTAATGAGATGTTTTTAGCTATCACAGTGCTTCAGCTGTAGCATTTTGAAAAAAATGATGGCTGATTTTAGGTGGGATGGCACAGGATTTCTTTGTGCAGGTCAAGAAGTTAAAATTTTGACAGGGATGGTGATGAAATAATTTAATGCCTCAGCTGTGTGGGTGCAGATGGTCATCCACATGGGGGATATTTTTCCAGCAGGTTATTGAGTCAATGAAGCTGTCTGCATGCAGTTTGGCAGTTATCCATTAATATGTAAAACAAAATTTTGGACTATGCAAAAACTGGGTGTTGAAGTCCATTTTATGTTGTGCCAGGTTTGCTCCATTACCTTGTGGTCCTGGATGACAGGAGGATTAAGAAATGGAATTTTGTCATTGGCACACTGACTGACAATAGATTGGCAACTACATTTTTGGGGAGACTTTGTTGTTTCCACTGAGATGGGAATTATTGGGGTTTTTGGGTTGCGTTCCTTTTTTTGTTAGCAAAGCACAAAGATGAATTGAGAATGACTTGCATAATTGCTCCCAGTGTTAATTTTGTTTGTTATTATTAAGTCTCATGTAGAAATTTGTGGAACTGAAGTTACTTCTATGCCTGTTCTTGAGCTGCAGTTTTGTACACTGTACTCATGTTTAAAAAAAGTAACAATACGTAAGACCCACCACCTCTAGTCAGCGCAGTTCAGTCAATTGCTAGTGTTAATGTAGAAGGGAAACAGAGTAATTAAGAGCTACCCAGGCAACAGAAGAGAAAATAGTTGAGGTAATAAAGCTATTTTGGCAGTAGGAGTTTGGTGGCTCAACAGAGAATTGCATCTGTCTAACTAATGTAGGATTTGGGTGGGGCTAAATCACAATTTGTCAGGGTCAAGCTTTTTATATGACTTGAAAAGACTTAAGTCCAAATAAAAATTCTCTGATAAAAACAGCCTCCCCAGTGATTGCCATTCCCTGGATGAGCCTGTACCCCAAGGTGCTGACAAACAGGGGTTCAAGTACAATTAATGTCGAGGGCAGAACTCATCTGTTATCCCTTCATATTCTAAACACTATGTTACTCATCTCCTGCCTTGTGTTCAGCAACCCCATCTAGATTACTTTTCTGCACATTTTTAAGTATTGCTTTTCCACAAAAAAATTTTCCTTTCCCTCAACTCCCATTTTGCAGAGAGGACTTTTAAACAATGAATTCTGGGTTTCTGAATGGCACACAGAAAGCCAAGGACCTTAAAGCTGTGCACTGAAACATGCAGGTTGTGCACCTGCAGTTCTTTTATTGACTATATCCCTTTGGTAGCTGACCTCAAAGGTGAAACTGCTCTCTAACTCAGTGTAAGAATCAAGAAAGATTAAAATGGGATCAACAGAGGATCCACACTTGCAGCTATGAGTACTTCCAGGTGTGTGGAAGAAAAGGAAAGAATCAGTGGCAGAAAAGTAAAGCAACATATCAAAGTGAATTTGATCTTTTATAGTATGTGTTAACAGATTCTGGCTGAAATTAGTTGAATTTTACATTTTGGACCAGCATACATTCAGTTTTGGTTAGAATCTAGATATAAATTATTCTGGAAAACCTTAAGCTAAATTTGTCTGATGATTCATCAGGAAATATCCTTTAATCCCTGTCAAACATTAAAAATTCTTGAGCATAAATACAACTAAAAAAGCACTGAATCTTACATCAGCTAAAACCATCAGCATTTCCAAGTTTTCTGAGATCAGCATATGAATAAAGAGCAGCTGGCAGAACAAGAATCTGGAAAAAATTAAAATGATCTTGATAGGAATAAGGAATGGCCTGATAAGATCTCCTTCACTGAGAAAATGATACACAGAACTTCTGTATTTTCTCTTTAAATTGATAAGACATGGGGGAAAAAAAATGAAATCGAAAGTGGTAATTAAAAGGAGCAAGAAAAAAACGGATGGGGAAACAAATGGTAAAAATGAATCTGACAACAACAATCTGAAACTGGAACTGGGTAGGATGAGGACAGCTGGGAAGGTACCCTACAAAAGGACTAAAGAAACGGCTGTGAATGTGTTGTGAGGAATTGGTGTACCTTTTTTAGGATGTGCTGCTCTGATGAAGACAAAAAAATGTGAGACACAAAAATACATTCTCATCTCTGGTTTCCAGCTGCTGGTGAAAGCAAGTGTTCTATAGCAGAGTGAAAACCGAAATCAGCTAAACCTAAAATCCAGCAGCAACTCTACAAAGTCCTGGAAACTCACCAGGAAGGAAGTTGTTGCAGGATATTTGGGACCTGGATATTTTGGTCCACAAAAGGAAAGTCACAGTACACCAATGGTATGGATTTGATTTCAGATCAAGTTATCAATCTATTTATGCCACCATATTTCTTGTGCTTTTGTTGAAACAGTAGCTAGAACTCAATTCTTAAACGTTGTTATGGTGGTTCCACTTCTTCAGATGGAAGTATTGTTGTGGAAACTACTTGACTATGGTCTGTCTGATTTCTATCCTCTGACATACATGCGTTTGCCTAAACAAAGGAGATTAAAATTAAGCAAATAACAACATGTCAATATAATATTACCACAGTGCTTACAGCTGCTTGTTTTTGTACCCCATTGTGCACCCAAGACCCCTGTTTTCTCCCTAGAGTTGGGATTTCTGTATTTGTTAGCACCACATTTTTGCCCCCCACTGCCTGTAGCTTCTGATGATTTACTACCTTCAGGTCACTGTGCAGCATGCTTACAAACCTCCCATTTCTGTGTCATTGGTAAACTTGATCACACTTGAAAGTATAGCAAACAAACACCTGACAAAAGAAGAGACTCATTAACAGCCTTCATTTCCTATGCAGCAACCCAAGCAAGCGCAGGCATACATGAGAGTTCTGGCAGGTATACAAAGGAACTGTGCTTGAAGACTGACAATTAAAACTTTCTTAGGAAGCAGGACTGCCTCCTTGTTTCAGCTGTGCACTGGGAGAGTGAAAACAACTCCCTGGACCACCTGCGGTTACTCCACACAGGTAGTCTAGGTTTGAAAACACCTGCCAAGTGTCGGTCTCTGAGCAGGAGTCACACGCTTGGCAGGCTTCTCGTTCATTGCAGCACTCAGCATCCAGCTGAACTTTGCTGAAATTATTTACTTTGGCCCTTTGGAGCAGACATAACACAGGGAAAAAAGATGAAGGTGCTACTTTGCAAAGAGCTTTCTCTGGTATCCTTAAATCAGATCTATTATTAAGGCTCACTGGACTTGATAACTTCTTGTTGGCTTAGACAAGGAGTTTTTAATCTCATCTCCAAGGAAGAGAGAGAAACAATTGGCTTTCCCTGATGCAAATGGTGGATCCATACCTCTGGAGACCAACAAATGACCAGCTGCCTTCAGGATAGAGGTTCTGCTATCATGCTGTCCCCAGCTAGTACGATAGCCCCAATGTCAATTGGAGGTTATGCCTGGTGTGCTGCTTCTGCCTGTGCAGGCCATAGGATAGGTGGGAGGTATGCCCCTGAAGCCCAGGCCCAGCAGAGGTTCTTATGACTGCAGCCAACAGGCTAGTCCAGATCTATGTCACCAACCCATTCCTCACCCACATCCATCAAGAGCTGCACTATTGTCTTCATGGTGTGCCATACTTACAAGGATAGCTAAGGCACATGGAGGACAGGGAGGTGATTCGAGACAGCAAGCACCATCAAGGACAAGTCCTGCCTGACAAACCTAGTGTCCTTCTCTAGTGGAGTGACTACATCAGTCAACATGGGAAGAATCACAGAATCACAGAATCACTACATTGGAAAGGACCTTCAAGATCATCAAGTCCAACCATTAATCCAGCGCCACCATGTCCCCTAAACCATGTCCTGAAGTGCCACATCCACACGTTTTTTGAATACTTCCAGAGATGGCGACTCCACCACCTCCCTGGGCAGCCTGTTCCAATGCCTGACCACTCTCTCAGTGAAGAAATTTTTCCTAATATCCAATCTAAACCTCCCCTGGTGCAACTTGAGGCCATTTCCTCTTGTCCTATCAGTAGTTACTTGGGAGAAGAGGCCAACACCCTCGTCGCCACAACCCCCTTTCAGGTAGTTGTAGAGAGCGATAAGGTCTCCTCTCAGCCTCCTCTTCTCCAGACTAAACAACCCCAGTTGCCTCAGCTGCTCCTCATAAGACTTGTGCTCCAGACCCCTCACCAGCTTCGTTGCCCTTCTCTGGACACGCTCCAGCACCTCAACATCCTTCTTGTAGTGAGGGGCCCAAAACTGAACACAGGATTCAAGGTGCGGCCTCACCAGTGCCAAGTACAGGGGCACAATCACTTCCCTACTCCTGCTGGCCACATTATTCCTGATACAGGCCAGGATGCTGTTGGCCTTCTTGGCCACCTGGGCACACTGCCGGCTCATGTTCAGCCGGCTGTCAACCAGCACCCCCAGGTCCCTTTCCGCCGGGCTGCTCTCCAGCCACTCCTCCCCAAGCCTGTAGCATTGCATGGGGTTGTTGTGGCCGAAGTGCAGGACCTTGCGCTTGGCCTTATTAAACCTCATACAGTTGGCCTCTGCCCATCGATCCAGCCTGTCCAGATCCCTCTGCAGAGCCCTCCTACCCTCCAGCAGATCAACACTCCCACCCAACTTGGTGTCATCTGCAAACTTACTGAGGGAGCACTTGATCCCCTCATCCAGATCATCAATAAAGATATTGAACAAGACCGGCCCCAGAACCGAGCCCTGGAGAACACCGCTTGTGACCGGGCGCCAGCCGGATTTAACGCCGTTCACCACAACTCTCTGGGCTCGGCCATCCAGCCAGTTCCTCACCCAGCGAAGAGTAAGCCTGTCTAAGCCATGAGCCGCCAATTTCTCCCGGAGAATGCTGTGGGAGACGCTGTCAAAGGCTTTACTAAAGTCCAGGTAGACAACGTCCACAGTCTTTCCCTCATCCACTAGGCGGGTCACCTGGTCATAGAAGGAGATCAGGTTGGTCAAGCAGGACCTGCCTTTCATGAACCCATGCTGGCTGGGCCTGAGCCCTTGGTTGTCCTGCACATGCCCTGTGAGCACTCTCAAGACCAACCACTCCATAATCTTTCCCGGTACAAAGGTCAGGCTGACAGGCCTATAGCTCCCAGGATCCTCCTTCCGGCCTTTCTTGTAGATGGCTGTCACATTGGCAAGCCTCCAGTCTTCTGGGACCTCTCCTGTTAACCAGCACTGCTGATACATGATGGAGAGTGGCTTGGCAAGCTCCTCTGCCAGCTTTCTCAGTACTCTCGGGTGGATCCCATCAGGCCCCATAGACTTGTGGGTGTCCAGGTTGTTTAGCATGTCCTTGACTGCTTCCTCCTGGATTATGAGGAGTACATGGTGCTCTCCATCCCCATCTTCCAGCTCAGGGGGCTGAATAACCTGCGGATACCTGGACTGGCCATTAAAGACTGAGGCAAAGAAGGCATTAAGTACCTCAGCCTTGTCCTCGTCCTTGGAGACAATGTTCCCCGCCATATCCAGTAGGGGATGGAGATTCTCCTTGCCTCTCTTTTTGTTGTTAATATATTTGTAAAAACATTTTTTATTATCCTTTACGACTGTGGCCAGACTGAGCTCTAGCTGGGCTTTTGCCTTTCTAATTTTGTCCCTGCTTGACCTAACGAGATCCTTGTACTCTTCGTGAGTTACCTGCCCCTTCTTCCAGAGATGATAAACTCTCCTCTTTTCCCTGAGTCCCAGCAAAATCTCCCTGTTCAGCCAGGCCGGTTGCCTTCCCCGCCAGCTCTTCTTACGGCACATGGGGACCGCCTGCTCCTGCGCCTTTAAGATTTCCTTCTTGAAGACTGTCCAACCTTCCTGGACCCCTTTGTCCTTCAGGACTGTCTCCCAAGGGACTCTCTCAATCAGAGACCTGAACAGGCCAAAGTCTGCCCTCCGGAAGTCCATGATAGCAGTTTTGCTGACCCCTCTCCTTACTTCCCTCACAACTGAGAATTCTATCATGTCGTGGTCGCTAAGCCCAAGACGGCCTCTGACCACCACATCTCTCACCAGTCCTTCTCTGTTTGTAAACAGCAGGTCCAGTAAGGCACCTCCCCTGGTGGGCTTACTCACGAGCTGCGTCAGGAAGTTATCCTCCACACACTCCAGGAACCTCCCAGATTGTTTCCTCTCTGCTGTGTTATACTTCCAGCAGATGTCCGGTAGGTTGAAGTCCCCCCAAAGAACAAGGGCCAGCGAATGCGAGACCTCCGCCAGTCGCTTATAGAATGTCTCATCTGTGTCTTCATCCTGGTTGGGTGGCCTGTAACAGACTCCCAGCAGGATATCTGCCTCATTGGCTTTCCCCCTCATCCTTACCCACAAGCACTCGACTTGGTCTTCACAATCTTTGATTTCTATGCAATCAAAACACTCCCTAACATACAGAGCCACCCCACCACCTCTCCTTCCCTGCCTATCCCTTCGGAAGAGCTTGTAGCCATCCATTGCAGCACTCCAGTCATGAGAAGCATCCCACCATGTTTCTGTGATGGCAGCTACGTCATAGCTGTCGCGCTGCACAATGGCTTCCAGCTCCTCCTGTTTGGTGCCCATGCTGCGTGCATTGGTGTAGATGCACCTGAGCCGGGCTATAGATTTCAACTCTGGCACGTTGAACCTACCCCTAGGTTCAACTCTAGTGAGGCCGGTTTTATCCCCTCCCCCCTCCAAATCTCATTTAAAGCCCTCTCGATGAGGCCTGCCAGCTCATGAGCAAGAATCCTTTTGCCCCTTGGCGTCAGTTGCACTCCATCAGCTGCGAGCAGGCCCGGTGCCGTGTAAACCGCCCCGTGGTCAAAAAACCCAAAATTCTGACGATGGCACCAGCCCCTGAGCCACGTGTTGATCAGGTGTGCTTTCCTGTTCCTTTCAGTGTTCTTCCCTGTCACTGAAGGGATTGATGAAAACACTACCTAGAGCTAGAGCTAGAGACGTCATCTATCTGGACTTCCGTAAGGCCTTTGACATGGTCCCCCACAACATCCTTCTCTCTAAATTGGAGAGATATGGATTTGATGGGTGGATTGTTCAGTGGATGAGGAATTGGTTGGATGGTCGCATCCAGAAGACAGTGGTCAATGGTTCAATGTTCAGACGGAGATTGGTGACGAGTGGTGTCCCTCAGGGGTCTGTATTGGGACCAGTATTATTTAATATTTTCATCAATGATATAGACAATGAGATTGAGTGCACCCTCAACAAGTTTGCAGATGACACCAAGCTGAGTGGTGTGGCTGACACGCCTGAGGGACGGGATGCCATCCAGAGGGACCTGGACAAGCTCAAACAATGGGCCCGTGTGAACCTCATGAGGTTCAACAAGGCCAAGTGCAAGGTCCTGTATCTAAGTTGGGGCAACCCCGGTATCAGTCCAAGCTGGGGGATGAAGTGACTGAGAGCAGCCCTGACAGGAAGGATTGGGGGTACTAGTGGATGAAAAGCTAAACATAAGCTGACAACATGCACTTGCAGCCCAGAAAGCCAACCCTATCCTGGGCTGCATCCAAAGCAGTGTGGCCAGCAGGTCGAGGGAGGGGATTTTGCCCCTCTACTCCGCTCTGGTGAGACCTCACCTGGAGTCCTGCATCCAGCTCTGGAGCCCTCAGCACAGGAAAGACATGGACCTGTTGGAGAGGGTCCAGAGGAGGGCCACAAAAATGATCAGAAGGGTGGAACAGCTCTCCTCTGAGAGAGTTGGACTGAGAGAATTGGGGTTGTTCAGCATGAAGAGGAGGCTCTGGTGAGACCCGATTGCAGCCTATCAGTACTTAAAGGGGGCATCTAAGAAAGATGGCGACAGACTTTTTAGCAGAGCCTGTTGTGATAGGACAAGGGGTAATGGTTTGAAACTAAAAGAGGGCAGATTTAGACTAGATAGAAGGAAGACATTGTTCACAATGAGGGTGGTGAACCACTGGCACAGGTTGCCCAGAGAGGTGGTAGCTGGCCCATCCCTGGAAACCTTCAAGGTCAGGTTAGATGGGGCTCTGAGCAACCTGATCTAGTTGAAGATGTCCCTGCTCACTGCAGGGGGGTTGGACTAGATGGCCTTTCAAGGTCCCTTCCAACCCAAACTATTCTATGATTTTATGATCTATGATTTGTGCCACAGGGAGAAGGTGTAACCCTTTTTTTTCCCTTTCATTGTCCACTCCAGAGAACCAGATGTTCTCCGGCCACAATGCTGGCGCCATGCATGTTGCTAATTCATTACCATGACTTCTGGAAAAACCAAGAGAAGCACTGATGCAGTGGCAGGACTGTGGCTGGACAGTAGGAATAAATGATGTTAAAGCCACATATGACAGCTCTGAAGATTCAGGGTTAAAATTGCTAATGCTGATTCATGAGAAGAAGGGTTGTTACAGCTACACAGAGAAATTGTAATTGTTCTTTCCATTTAAGGTTTTTCTTTTTTTCTTAGTGTGATCATTGTCAAGTACTCAAAAGTTAGAAAATCCAATGTTATGGCTATCTAACATTAATGTCCTGGATAGGTATATTGTGATACTGTCAAGTAATCATATACTTTTACGTATTAAAAAAAAATTTATGTGCCTCTCACTGAACAGCATGAATGATGTCTTCTAAGTGAATTAGAATCATGCAGTGAATGAGCTTCCTCATGAATGAGGATTCATACTTTATTTCTCTTGGAAGATGCAAGATGAGCATAGAAACGATGTGGGGCCAGCAGGAGAAGAAGGGCAGGTGACAGACTCCAGAGCTCAGCTCTGTTATTTCCCCTTCTACCATTTGTCACAGCTCTTTCATATGACATTGCACAATAACTTAGTCTGATCATCTTGGATGTTGGCCACCGTTGTGTATTTTTTGCAATTAAGTTACAGTCGGACTGGGAGGAGATGAAAGTGCTGCCAAGGCTTTTAAGAGAGAGATCTGAGACTGATACAGTGATACCCAGATGATGATTCAAAAAATTAGGGAGATTTGGAAAAATTGTAAGATTAAGTATTTATTTTTTTTAATTTCCCTTTTTTTTCTTCCTGTATCTGTGGTTTCTCACCTAAAACATGTGTTATTGCTACTACTTAGTAATTGTCCTGTAGCATTTTTTTCTTAAAGAAAAGCAAAAAAATCTGCATTAGTGAGAATAATTGTTTTGATTAAAGAACATTTATGTTATAATTTTCAGTTTCATTAATATTTTCTTTATATACTTAGTGGATGAGTAGACAAATGTGATTAAGGAATAGTATTACCTGTACAACTTTAAACAAATTTTTATTTACAGAAGTATTTACAAATGGATATGTAATTTTTTGCAACCTGCATGTTGGGCACATTTGCCTTCTTTTTCTCACATTTGAAACTTGCATCTGTAGAGATGAGGGACTGGATACATATATATCTGCATTTCAGGTTGGATCATGAGTGAATTTTGAAGTAAATGTGGACAATTAGGAGAGGTGCACGCTATGAAATGCTGTCAGTGTGTTTCCTTTAAAACAGTTTTCCTTCCAAATCAAACTAAACTGGAAGGAGTGTCCCTCTGTGTTCATGCCATTGATAGCTGTTGGACCCTTGGGACCAGGCTAAAGCTAAAACAAAATAAGTCTCCCTAAAATGAATGTAGTATGAAGGTCAGGTTGTCAGGAGAAACTCTTTCAATCTACAGTCTGCTCCTACAATGCCACTCTGACTGTTGATGTAGGCACAGACACTGTCTGCTGGAATAGATGCTGCTGGGGTCCTGGGAGGTCTTGTTTCCAATTGTTATACTGTGGTATATTTGTCTTTTATTTGCTGACAAAACTAGCCTTCTTCTTTGACACGGAATGTTTTTTTCCAGTGAGGTTTTGATAAGATGTCTCTACTGTGATTTTAAAATGGGCTTAGGACCCTGCTTACATTTTAATGTGCCCTGAATTCAGGTATATTAGAGGCTAAACCTGTTGATTTGGGATGAAGGGAGTAAATTAGGACTCTGAAGTGAAGATTAAGCATGTACCTTCATGCCTTTTAAAACTAATACAAGAATATGAGGTTTTACATCCACCTCCCGGCTCTGCTGCAGTAAGCTGTGAGATTTTCTAGTCCATTCCTGATTATAGTCAAAGAGAAGAAAGCATTTTTTAATGTAAACAAGGAGTTTACATAAACCTGTTTGATTTTCCCCTACCTCAACTGGATTAGGGACACCCAGTTTCAGCAGAGAGAAGTTTCAGAAGTTGCTG